>NC_044314.2:47269572-49669572 GCF_007474595.2 Lynx canadensis
GGATGATAATGGAATGGAGATTGCCTCTCTCTTTGAATTCATCTTCTAAAGAAAGTTGCACTTAATATGTGCTTTCATAGAGGAAAACAGAGAAAATAGAGGAGAAATTCAATTTCCTTCTACCTCTTCAATGGAATTTTATGATCACCTTTCTAATTTGTTTTTGATATTGTTGATTTGTATATTCATTCATCCTATAGTGTTAAAGACATGCAAAAGAATATAAAGAATATTAAAAGAAACATCATTATCCTACATTTCTTCTGCTTCTTCTGCTTTACTTTTGCTACATTTATACTTACCTTTGGACAATTTTATGTATTGTTTTGGATGTTTTTATAACTTCCATAAATTATATCATAATGCACAGAACATTCTATAATTTACGTTTTAAGAGCAGCATTATGCTTATAAAATGCATTCAGTACAGGTACCATGGAGCTATTGTTTATTTACTTTCACTGTTGTATAGTACTCCTTTATAAAGACTTACCACTGTAAGTTATTTCCAATTTTTGCTATTACAAATAATGCTACTATAAAAATACATATATCTCCTTGGATGTGCAAGTGTTATTCTTAGGAAATATGTCAAGGTGTGGATTTTTTAAAGTATAGGGTATGAATATCTTCAGCTTTCTTTATAGATATTTCCAAATCGTTCTCCAAAATGGCTGTACCTTCCTACTAACAAGTGTAGAGGTTTCCTGATGTTCTTTTTTTTTTTTAATTTTTTTTAACATTTATTTATTTTCAAGAGACTGAGAGACAGAGCACTAGTGGGGGAGGGGCAGAGAGAGAGGGAGATACAGAACTGGAAGCAGGCTCCAGGCTCTGAGCTGTCAGCACAGAGCCCTATGCGGGGCTTGAACCCACCAACAGCGAGATCATGACCTGAGCTGAAGTCGGACGCTCAACCAACTAAGCCACCCAGGCACCCCAAGATTTCCTGATGTTCTTCTTTACACTTGATATTGTCAAACTTATTCCCATATGATGAGGTGAAATCACAAATAGTTTTGGTTGTCACTGTCCTACTCTGTGTTTAATAAAGATATAAGTCACATACTACTATTTTGTATTTAAAATTTTCATAATTAGAAGCTATTCTTCATCACAAGTTGATCTCTTTCTTCCACATAAATTTAATATCTATGGTTAGGCATTAGCAGAAATGTAGACTGTTTGCATTTTAGGATGTAGCTATAAAGCTATATGTATATGCCTTGTAGAATCTCCATCATTATTTTTGCTTTTTCTGTGGATGATCAAACTGGTGATGATAAGGTGGTATAGTCACCACTAAATCTGCCAAACTAGAACATGCTGAAGTGCAGGTATTTTAATCATTAATTGATAGGCAATCATCTCTGCTCCAAGATTTGGGGCAGGAATAACCAGACTTTGAAGAATGTTAAATGCTGGCGTTGTCAGTAACCACAAAATAATTCCCAAAGCATATCCTATAACAGAAACCCACTGCATATCCACTAGAGCCTACACTCCTTGAAGTCAGTATGCCTGTCTTCATCTCTGCTTCATCACGAAGCTCCTAGCCAAGTGGGCTATGCACAGCAAAGCAGTCAATAAATACTTGAAAAGGATGAACACTGCTTACAGGGCCTGTTGCTATTTCCAGGCTTGCTTTGGGTCTGGATTCCTGTCCCTCCCTGAGCCATGCAGGGCTTTTTGCTATAAATGAGCTGCCTCTCCCTGCTTGCTGTGAGCCAGGTTTTTGTCCATCTGCTGCCATTGTTTCCCCACGTTTCACAGCTATGTTGTATTGCATGTGGTTATTCTTTAGTGGGTCATTACGGCATCTGTCTGCCCACCTTGTGAATGCCCCGTCTCAGCTCACTAGACAGCAGCTGCCAGAACATCCTGCTCCCCTCCATCATCCATGCAGATCCAGCCCTGTCAAGCCTGCCCTGCAGAAATCATCCTTCCATTGCTTGGGGGTTGGCCGCACTCCAGGACCTGGTTACTGGGATCCTTGCTTGCCATTTAATACTCCTATAGGTAGTTTTTTTAACCAGATCTGTTACCCACAAGAAATTTCGGTTTCGTGGATGTATACAAGGCTATATTCAACCATCACTACATGGATCTAAGTTCTAATTTTTTTAGGAAGTGACCCTGGGAACCACATTAATAATGATAGAGGAAGGCTCACATTTTGTAAAGACTGGACTTCCAGAAACCCTAATCCTCATCCAGAACTAATCAGAAAAGAGGAGCAATAACACTGTCACAAAGTTCATGCACTTTATTCGGCCACCTTAAATAGAAGCTTCCTGAGGGTTCATAGCCATAAAGGTGAAACTTGGCTACATGCAGTACACAGCTTATGACATGACAAACCAAAAGTTTGTATATTAAGTTGATTGTTTGGAGTTCAGGCTTCTGTTCCCTTTGGTAATTTTACTTGTCATCAAATTGAAGGCAGTAAAATTAAGATTGTATCAATACTGGTACAATGCATCCAAAAGCTGAAAGTATCCATACCTTTTCTATGACATAAAACTCATGGCCTTTGTTACAGCTACCTTCCTAACCTTCCTTGCTTACTTTTATATAAACTGTATGACAAAGAGATTAAACTTCAAAGCCAATGACAAAAGTATATTTAACATGTACAATGGGTCCAAATTATATTAGTATTATAGAAATTCAACGGGAATGACACTGTCACTTAGTGAAATTCCTTCTAAGTACAACATCAAGGTGGCAAGAATAGCACTTCTTCTTATCCCTCATCTTCCCTCCCTCACTGCCCCCCATACCTCCTCACTCTACTATCCTCCCCACCACCCCACACTCCTCACCATCCCCACTCTCATTGCAAAGGTTCATGAGACTAAGACAAGACAAGCAAGCTGGCTGGGCAGCCTCTATGGTGGAGAGAAAGAGAAGGGCATCCTGACAGAGGTAGAAACATGATCTCCCCACTTTCTGAGAGCCACTTGGGCCAGATATCATGCCAAGCCATTTTGTATATGGTATCTGTCAAAGATTAACAAAGCTGGACACTAGTTAATGTGGTAAGGGCAGATTTTAATCAGTAATATATTATTGCAATAGGGAAAGACTCCAGGATAAACCGAATTCAACACAGCTCAACTGATTTGGACAGAGATGATAGGGTATTTTAAAGGAAGAATGAGGGAATGGGGAGAGTGGTGAGCAGGAGCTCAGTAGAGTCAGGGAAGTAATAATTACAAAAGCAGAAGAAGGGTTTGGTCCAAATGCATCTGGGTTTATTAACTGGTCCCCATCAAAGTTAAGCTTCTGCCTTCCCACAGAGGCTGGGACACAGGGGCCCTATCTTCAGGCGTCATCTAGAACACACAGTAAATTCTCTGGGCAGCCTTGAGTTTTCTCAGGCAGGCACTTTAAGGAGGCTAGTGTCACCCTAAATATGCAGCCTTGAGCTGTCAGTGAACTATGTTAGTGTTCATTCAAGTCTTCATAGGCCAAGGTTGAGGCCTAGTTGGGAACAGTGCTCAAGGGAACCTGGCTAGAGGTTGGTCAAGGAGAAAATCTTTGTCATATCTTAATAATCACCCAATGCCCCATGAAGGAGATTTTATTGTTTTCATCTTGCAGATGAAAAACCTGAGACCCAGAGGACAACGGCCCTACAATCAAGTGAGTCTTAGGTGGCAGAGGTGGGATTAGAGAGTAGATCTGTTCAGTCTCTGCCAGGTGGTAACATGGGTTGGCTCCTTGGAGCTCTGCCTTCCCGAAGCCAGAAGCATGGGGCATGCACGCCACCTGCATCTAAATTACAGTTCAATGAAAATGACCCAGAGACCTGATTCAAGGCAGACCAAACGATGCAGAGCAACCAACTCCTTTCCTTCTAAAGTTTAGATAATTAAATAGGGGTGCCTGGGTGGCTCGGTCAGCTGGGCATCCAACTTCAGCTCAGGTTATGATCTCATGGTCTGTGGGTTTGAACCCCAAGTCGGGCTCTGTGCTGACAGCTCAGAGCCTGAAGCCTGTTTTGGATTGTGTGTCCCCCTCTCTCTCTCTGCCCCTCCCCTGCTCATGCCTCTGTCTCTCCCTCTCTTTCTCTCAAAAGTAAATAAACATTAGAAAAAAAAAATTAGATAGTTAAATAAACCCAGGCTAATGTGAATAAGAAGTAGGGAGTGACTAGGCTGAGTCTGAACTAGAGTTTGAAGCTTTCTGTGACCCATTTAAACAAGGTGGCGGAATAAATTAGCTTTAAAATCAAATAAGGAAGAAAAAGGACTTTATCCTATGCCATTCTTAAACAGTTCCAAAAAATATGCTTTTCAATTCTAATGTGGTTTCTTTACAAATATTATGACACCTGGTATTACATTTTGGAACTGAGACATTTCCCCCTTTTCCTCACTACTTTCCAAAATTTACATGGATTTTCTACTTCTGCTGCCACCATTTCTGCCAAGCCCAATCCTTTTCATTCCTGTACATAATGTGCTATTCCTCAGTTTGAACATAGTCATTTCAGTCCAAGAGAAAAAAGAAGTGCTATATAAATAAATCTTTATTACTGTCACAGCATTGTTAAAGAATTTCCTAGTTTGAGCTGCTCTTCGTTTGAAATCACCACCTTACCAGGGCAGAGAGGATCCTGCTAGGCATTTTAAATTAGGGAAGACAGTTTTATTGTCAAGGCAGGTCAATCAAATTATAATTGGCTCTAATTTGCACTCCCACCAGCTGTTAAATTCTTCACCTGCAGCACTCAAAATGGTGTGAAATTCTTGCCGGCTTTGTGAAAGCTTCAAAGAGAATCACTCTCCATCTGATCCCTAAAACCAAAAGTCCTTGTTACTCTTCATCAGAAGCAAGGAAAATGCACCATTGGCTCTGACTATGGGATGTAGGACCCAGTCCGAAGTGGGCAGAGCCTGACAAGGATGGACAAACACATCATCCATGCACAATCATCCTTGACAAGCCAATGTTTCTATCACAGACCAGCCAGGGGCTCTCCTTTGTAATAGGCACAATACTGTGGAGCTGTATATTCAATTTCATTGCAAATTAAACTTGCAACTCCAGGGGAAATCACAAATTTAGCGCTTAAAATGGGATAGCAGGGTAGAATCTGGGGAAGGGTGTATCCATGTTGGTTCTGTAGTGAGGACTGACTATGCTTTCAGACATCCAGCATGGCAGATCGTCTCAAGATGGTTTGGGACTCTAATAACTAAAACACCTCTAGGGAGCTTCTTTCTACCAGTGCCCTCAAACACACATGCACCTAGAACACATACGTGTGCGTGCATGCATACATACTCACAAACAGAGCTCCAGGAAAGAATGGAAAGCAACAACCAGTCAGCACATTAGGATGAACTATCATCTTGCTATTCCTTTGAGGGCCCCAGCTTCCTACTCCTTCACAATCTCGCTGAAGGCAGTTTTGAGTAAAAGAGTAGACCTTTTGATGGCAGCAAGAGTTTGGTATGGCCAGATATGGAAACATCAAAATCAAATAACCAACGTAACCTTAGTTGTGGATGCATTTTGGCAAGTGCTGGTTTGGCTGTGGCTAAGGAAACTTTTTGATTTAAATGACCAAATGGAGGTTTTCCCAATCTTGCTAATTTGCCATTTGGATAGTCTTCAACCATCTCAAAACGAAGGTGTTTGGGGATGACTGGTGAGGAGAAAATGTAATCAAGAAAATTAGGTTCTTTGAAGAAATATTTTTGGATTTCAATGGGTTTAAGAAAATATAAGATGAGCTTCCTAAGAATAAAATGAAATATTACCCTAGAAATAAGAGAGAGAACAGCTTCCAGGTAAACTTTCTGAGGAAATGAGGCAGGAACACAAATAATCATTACAACAGTATTTAATAGAGCCAAAAACTAAAAACAATCTACCTTTCCAATAATAAAGAATAAGTTAAATCATCTAAAGCACTTCCATAAAACAGGATTCATGCAGCACATAAATGGTCTTTATGAAGAATTTTGTATTACATGGGAAAATACCTATAACATTGTTAAATGAAAATTAGGATTAAGACTACTCATAGTATAATGTACACTTCTGTATAATGTACACTTCTGTACCTATATATGTATTATATTTACATCACTCAAACTCAGAAAAATATGAGTGGTTAGTCCCCAGTGGTGAATTTGTAGGCAATATTAATTTATTTTTACGTTTTTCTCTACTTTTAAAATTTTACAAACTGAGTTTTTGAATTTTTTATAAGCAAAGAAAATAAAATCAATAAATACTTGCACGCATAAGGATTTGGGATACAATCCTCAGGTGCAAAAACTGTCACATAATTTGATTTCTCTAGATCAGATCAAATCTCTGAGGTCCAGTGGCCCAGGACAGGCAAGATGCCTCATAGTGGTCATTATGGGGGCCCTCTTGCCCCTCAGTGCAATCAGGAGTTGAAATGGATACAGAGAATTGAGGAAGGAACCAGACCATTAGTGTTTAATGCCCCATCTTTCTCTTCTTCTTTTGAGCATCCAGATTGGCCATGCAGCAGAGGTGGGGATGGGGGCTTGATCCCCTCCACCACTATTCCATGGCCATGGTCCCTTCTGCCCCAAGGAGGGGCATGGCTTGTGAGTAGAGCATAGTTCTGCACAACTCATGGACATGTCCCCACATACAAAAAAAAAAAAAAAAAAAAAAACATCTCTTAATCTCCAAGAATCTGCCCCTACTCCGGTGAGCACACTTCATCTACCCAAATGCTTACCATAATTTTCCCCTAATCCCAGGCCTTCCAAACAAGTTATGCATGAGTCAATATGGACCCCAAAAGCAATAACAAGGAATGGGATATAGATTTAGATATAAATATAGATACAGATAGATAGAGATAGACCTTTGCAAACATTATCTTATTTATCTTCCCAACAAGCCATGAGATAGCACCATAATTATCTCCATTTTCCAGATAGGAAAGCCTGAGTCTTAGAGCAATTAAGTTACTCCCCAAGGTCACACAACTTTAATATATAACTTCTGTTTGTGGCCCTGCCAGAAAGCCTTTAACAAATCCCTAAGGCTAGGAGCTAAAAACTCTGAAGAAAAATTGACTTCCTTCTTGGGATAGAGACAGGAGATATGCTAATAATTCCATCAAGCCTCCTCTGGGACTAAAAGCAAAGGTATAAATTAATATCTCAACACATTAGACTGTCATCCAAGTTTAAGACCAAAAACAAGGAGAGGATAAAAGAAAAAAAATGCAAAGCCATAGCCTGCTAATGGATAATATCTGTATCACTCGGCAAAAGTAAATAAGAGACTGATCACCCACCAACCAGGAAGAAATGAGCAGAGACTATGGGGGAGAATTTGGGGGAAATTTGGAAAAGATTCTGCTTCTCTGGGGACTCAGAGCCTAAGAAGTTCATCCAGGCCCTATTATCTTTCTGCCCCAATGGTATCTGTATCCATTTGCTTGGGCCGCCATTTAACAAAGTACTACAGAATGGGTGGCTTTAATAACAGAAATTTATTTCCCAACAGAAATTTATTTCCCCCTGTCAGCAGGGTTGGTTTCTTCTGAGGGCCTCTCTCCTTGGCTTATAGATGTCTGTCTTCTCCCTGTATCTGTACATGGTCTTTCCTCTGAGTGTGTCTGTGTCCCAGTCTTCTCTTCTTAAAAAGACACCACTCCTACCAGACTAGGGCCCACCCTCATGACCTCACTTAACCTTAATTGTCCCTTTAAAGACCCTATCTCTAAGTATAGCTCAGAGGATTAGGATTTTAGCAAATGAATTTTTAGCCCTTAACAGTATTTAATGTTAAAGTCTAGTTTCCCTCTTGATATCAACATGTCACTTAAAATGGGTTACTTCTCTATGCCTTCACAAGTAAGTACCTGAATATTACTGTTTCATGTAGAACAAGTCAACGTTGTTCCCTGAACCTATTCTATTTGTTCAGAACTATTCTGTACGATGAGGGCTACATGGAAAATGGAACACTTGTGTCCTGGACCAAGCACCTTGCAACCTGAGACCAGAGATCAGGTATGCATAGCACATACGTAGAAATCCATGGTGATAACAATTCATGTAGGTTTGCCCAGAACCGCAGGACAGAGTACCAGGGATGTAATAACAATGGATCATAATCTACTATGGCCTTATCACAGCTGTTTAGTCTTGGGCAAGTTGCTGAGGCTCACTGTGTCTCAGTTTTCTTATCTGTAAAATGGCATTAATAGGTCCTACAAAGGCTTTTCGTGAGGATTAAATAAAATAATACATACAAGGCAATCGGAATAGTACCTGGCACATTGTAGTCACTCAGTAAATGTTATCATTTGTATTATCATTGCTCTGCTATCAGGGTCACCCAAGCTGGTTGATGGAAGCCAGCCAAACTGTGTCTCACACCTATGCTCAATTTCAAGGACCCAAGCAGGGGAAGCTTGGTTTCCTCTGCCCAAAACCCTAGTTTGTGTTCCTTGCATCCTTATTCACTCTCCCAAGTGTCAGGAAAATAACATGGACTTGGAAGCCATAACCTAGGGTCAAATCTTGCTCCAATTTCTTCTGTGCTTTTAGGCACATCGCTGAGCTTTTCTGAACATCAGCTTCTTCTCAGCACAACGGAAAAATCATGCCAATAATACAGATAGTGCCTCATAAGTGTCCGGGACAGAGCATGACCTGACACTTGGTCCTTCTCCCCTTCTCTTTTAAGTACAATTAGATTATTACGAGGTGTCTCTGTCCCCTACACACATATCCTGAGTGCCATGTATTTCTTTACAGGTAGCACAATTCTCAGACACAGTGGGATAGATTAAAACTCTATAACTCCAACAGGAAGATTTCAAGAAGCTCCCTGTTTTCAATCATTGTTATTTCCAACAGTGCCAGACATTCAAGAAATCATGAAAAGACCATTGGTGTCTCTTTGTCAATGTGGTAAACAGTCAGATGAAGCTTGCCTCTGAAGTAACGGATGATAGCTGATCAATACGCTAACAAAAAAGACTAAAGGAACAAAATTTTAAAAGGAAAGTATATCAGTACGACTCAGTGTGTGTCTTACATAGGTCTTTGAGGAAGAAGAAAATGAAAGAGGTAGAAAAAATCAACTACATACTTATGTGATTAATAACTTGCAAAATATTTTTCACATAGAATATTCCACTGATTCTTACAACAACCCAGTGAAATATTTATTTTTTTTTAAATATTCAGTTATTTTGGGGGAAAAGTGCAAGTGGGGGACGGGCAAAGAGAGGGGGACAGAGATACCTGAAGCAGGCTCTGTGCTGACAGGCTGACAGCAGTGAGCCCGACGCGGGGATCAAACTCAGGAACCATGAGGTCATGACCTGAGCCAAAGTTGGACACTTAACCAACTGAGCCACCCAGGTGCCCCCAATGAAAGATTTAAATTACTTCATGATGAGAATTATTACTAGATCAAGTATTGTTAAATCAAAATGCATATGCATGTACACCTTTAAAGGATCTCTGGATCCTGGGACCCAGTGACATAATCTTTGCTTTCCCTGATTTCTCTATCAAAGTTTTATTTTGTTAATTTGTTATATTCATTTTGATGATTATCTAAAAAAACATCAACCATGTAAATTCTGGATTGATTAGAACAAACAGGTTCTAATCGAGTACGTTTGGGATATTTCAGAATCTCAATGGCATAGAGGAATTCTTCTTGATATTCATGAGTTCATGAATAGTGAAAAGAAGTGAGGTGCCTCTGATGAGCGTATGATGTGTTCATGCCACATAAAGACCAACAGACATGTGAATAGCATCTGGTCAGGATTATGACTAGAGAAACAGTGAGGGAACTGAGTCACCATATATCACTCAGAGCAAATGTTTGCCGGATCCAAATACCTAAGCTGGAGCACTCAGCACCACACGTATTTACAAAGGGGATGTCCTTCCAGGAAAAAAAACCATCCCCAGCCCCATTCACATAAAGATGATATTTTGAATTTCATTTTCAGAAGGACTTTTTGAAGGGCATATAATTTGAAATTTTATACTTGTTTTATGTTTCCTCAAGGGTTATAAGCACCGAAAATATGCACATTTTAATTGTGTATATTTGTAAATTCTTCTATTATATACTTCTTCATATTGATGAGATTATTATTTTATATTGGCAATTATTTTATTGGACTACCACATAGGTAAAAATTGGGGCTAACGAGCTTGAAAACATTGCTTTTTTGAGATAGAAATGTTTGTCAAACTCGTCTGTAGAATTTCTTTGAATGGGCTAAATCATTTGTGGTAACCTGGAAAAGCTAACTAAAAGAACTCTGCAAGCTCTCCTTAAATGAGAAATCTTTTTGCACATAGACCATCGCCAGGAGATTTTGTCCTCTTTCTACGTGCAGGCAGTCACATAACCAGGCTTTCCCCAAGCGGTGCACGTGACATAGTGCAACGGATCAGGGAAAGAAGAGTCGAGAGAGAGAGACAGAGAGACGGAGGTGGGGGAGACAGAGAGAGACAGAGAGACAGAGGCTAACCTGCAACAATGTGGCCATGATGCAGATGCACTGTAAATGTTGAACATGTGCGCAGACTGTAAGTAAAGTAACCACAACTGAAATTTTGTGAAACTGAAATTGGATAACTGAAATCCAATACCAAGGCATGCAAAGAGGGGAAAACAGAAAAATGTTGCCTCCCGGGGGACTGGCTCCGAATCTGGCATTCCTCATCTTTCCTCCATGACTCTGAATAATGTTATTGCTCTGCCCTCCTGGTCTTGATTTTTTTTTCTTGGAGAGGTGGGCACAGTTGTCGTTTTGTTTGTTTTGTTTTGTTGCCAGTCACAAAACGGGGGCCAAGAATATTGCTCTGTGCAGTGTTTTGTGAATCACAGATGCCTGCTATTCTCAAGCATGAAAATCTTGAAAATGTGCAATTTAAGGGTCTTTGTGTAGCACGCCTGCCATTTTCTTTCTTTGTAACTCATCTCCGATCACTTTACTGTGTTTATTTGAAACAGATGGAATAGAATAAATAATAATTCTAGAATAAAACTAGAATAAATACCCTAGTTAGAGGTGGGTTTGATTTCCCATTAAAAGGACTAGTATTGATGTCTCCTTTTGCCCCAAAAGGAGAATGGAAGGACATGTCAGTTTCTAACTTCAGTCAGAAAGAACAAATTTGCAAAGAAAAAACTTGATAGGAAAAAAGAAGTGAAGTTGAGGGACTTTCATAAGCCAAGAACATCAAAAGGTTTTATTTTGGTTTAATAGAAATTGTGCACACTATTAAAATTGCTCAGTGGACTGGGTCCTCTTTGCTTTTTGTTTAGAAACAAATAAAAATATTTAGCTGAATTATTAATGTGAAGTAAATTGGTTACTCTGCATTTAGAGTTACTTTTTAATTCACACATACATCTGTGTTAACATCTTAATGGTGCTTTACCACAGATTATGCCATACTTGTAATGGCATCCAAGGAACCATTTAAAAGATAATGTTTCTAGCAGAGACATATTTGAAGTGGATGGTGTTGAGTATAGGAAAAAAATGGTCTGAATAAAGTAAAAAAATCCACCTGTGAAGTTAGGGGTTACAGTCCACAAGACCATGCTTAGAGTTCAGGGGTTCCCAAGTCCATGTTTAGGCTCCATAATTCACTAGATGAACTCAGTGAAAGCTGTAATAATCATGGTTATGGGTTATTACAGTGAAACAATAAAGGGAACAGATTGAAATCGGCCAAGAGCAGAGTCCCAGAAGGTTCCAAACATGGAGCTTCCAGTTGTCCTCTCACCATGGAGTCATGGACAATTTTTACTTTCCTAACAATAATATGTGACAATATGCATAGAATATTGCTAGCCAGGGAAGCCCACCCAAGCTTGGTGTCCAGAGTTTTTATCGTGGAGACATGGTTGCCTGCACACATGGCTGATTTTGGTCTCCAGCCCCTCTGGAGCTCTTCCAGAAGTACAGCAGATATCGTGCAGCCCAAAGCCATCATCATAAATCACGTGGTTAGTTGTCTCTTGTGGCCCAGAGCCCGCAGGTAAACAGACACTTCTAGAAAGCACCTCTAGCTAAGGTGAGATCTCACCTTGAATAAGTTTAAATTCCTTATTACACAAGCCACCCCATGGCCTTTGGCCAAGGATCTCTCCTTCTAGGGAAATGATCATAGTTGTCTGAGCATCTACCTTTAGTATAGCATTTATATGACAAAGACAGCAATAGTATCAGTATGAATATGTCTAACATTTGTGGGATAGGAAATAGATTTAAAGAAACTAATCCATCGTAAACAGGCATTAGAATCATTTTAACATTTTGTGCTAACTTGATTATTTCATCTATTACTACTTGTACCTTATGATAAACTTGTGTAGAACTATTTAGCATAGCAATTGTGATGGTTACTTAATCCAGTTCTTCTTCAGATTAGTCATTTTCAATTGGTATTATTATATCCTGAGGAGGCTTTAACTCAATTTCCCAGTATATTTGATTATTAACATGAGTATAATCTTAAGACTTACATACATAAGGAAGTCAAATCTTACCCAAAATGCCAATGGTACACTATATCACAGTGTTGTCATGGTTCAACTATGTTTCATTACAGAACAAAATCAGTAAGAATTACAGAGGCAGTTGGAATGCCTTCCAACACAACCAACCCTCGCCAGTATACCACATATTACTATGAACAGGTGCCATTATAACTGGCCATGATTGGTTATTTCCATGGTCAAAGTCAGTTGGGGACAAAGCCACTCAACCTGTCTCAGTTCATGGACTTGTACTAAAACCATTTCCATTATGTGCTGTTATATAGCAAGCCCTACCTCCCTCCTGCGAGGAAGACACAGGTGCCATTCAGAATAGTTCCTATCCTTGCTACCTGTATTTCAGTCTGTGTCTTATTTTGATATGCCCTAGGGGTGAGGGCAGTCATAGCATATTGATGTAAATTACAAGTGCCCCCAGAGACTTTCCACAGGTTTAGAAGGCTGTAAAATTATCATAGCTGTGCCCTTGAGCCTCAGCCGCTAGGATGGACAGCCGGTGCCCCAAGGCTACTTTGGCCTTCATCTGTATGAAAATAGTCAAAAGTCCCTTTTGGATCAAGGTACAAGGCTTTTGCCAACACTGGGTCCTAGCATTACCCCACATTATTTGTTTTGTTTTGTTTTTTAAGTTTATTTATTTTGAGAGAGAGAGAGCACGAGCAGGAGAGGGGCAGAGAGAAGGGAAAAAGAGAGAATCTAAAGCAGGCTCTGCACCTAAGAACCTAAGCAGGTTCTGCGGGGCTCAAACCCATGAACCTCAAGAAAACCACCCGAGCCAAAATCAAGACCCAGACGCTTAACTGACTGAGCCACCCAGGCACCCCACCCCACATTATTTGGTGAGTCAGCCTGACACACTTCACTACAGCTTCATCATCTTTCTAAGCTGACTCCCATCCTTTGTCTTTCTCTGCGAAGAGAATACTTCTAATTTTCTCATTCTAGTTAATAGGGCTTCTTTCTCCAAATACCACTCCTCATTATAAGCAAATTCATTTAATACTAAAAAAAAAAAAAAAAAAAAAAAAAAAAAAAAAAAATGTTTTTTAAGTGAATTTAGTTTGTCCCGGGATGAACAGGCCAGAACCCATCTCCCATAAGGCCTCATTCTGACTTGGGGACCAGTGTGGTTTAATCCATCATGCATATTATTGCCATTGTGTACTAATTGGCCTGAGTGCAGTTAGAATACATGTTTCATACTCAAAAATGTTGGTCCTCCGTTCTAGAGTTAGATGAGTGGTGATCATAGCTGGATGTAATTCAGTTTGCGTATGCCCTAAGGCCTCCCACAGCCTTCCTCATCTTGAGGTAGTGCTGTCCCAGGGGAATCCAAATCTGCCCTGTGGTGCCTACAGTTCTAATCCCATCAGGACCCATTGTTTTTTTTGTTTTTTTTTTCCTATTGTGTTTAATATTTTCCACCCACAAAAACAAGGGTGATGTGTACTTGTGCACAGCATTTTATGGCATATCAGGCATGCCACAGCTATATTTTGTCCAATATAGCTAAGAAGCTTTCTAATAAGCATGCGGTCATCCAGGTTTATAGTTACACAGTTGTCAGTCAGCTGGGAGTTGCATATCACGTGGTCCAATGACCCAATAGGGAGCAGTTGTCAAAAACTCCTTCCCAAATAATATCTTCTATGTAGATACAACCTGAGAAATAAGAGTTTGATATTGGCACATTAATAGAGTTCTACTCACAGGGCGCCTGGGTGACTCAGTCAGTTAAGCATCTGACTCTTGATTTTAGCTTGGGTCATGATCTATCGTTTGTATGATCAATCCCCCAGTCAGACTGCTTGAGATTCTCTCTCTGCACCTCCCCTGCTCATACTCACTCTCTCTCTCTCTCTCAAAATAAATAAACATTTTAAAAAACAGAGTTCTACTCATTCATTAACCTTCAGTCTAGCTCATCATATTATATGACCAAAATGTCTCCTAGAGCAATGCCACTCAGGTTTGCAGGGTTCTATTCAGTCTTGTGAGTTTCCAAAAGCAGAGGTGGCCTTGGAAAACATGGCTTTACCCCTCTGGGCATCTGGTACAATTGAGCTAAGGAGGTATTATTATTCTTCTGCTCTGAGCCTCTATCAAGTCACCAGCACTATATTGGATTTCTCTTGGTGCATCATCACCCATTTATTCATTCCTTTACCCTGAGCTACTATTTCTCCTTCTCTTTCATTTGCCATTTATGTTTGCCCAAACTTTCCACCTCTGGAAGGGTCTTTCAGGCAAAGGAAATGTAGTCACTTCATATAAAATATCATGTTCCAATTGTAATCCAGACTTTCACTTTATCCTATCAACCATTTCACCTCATTTCCTCCCAGTCTAACTGTACATCTCATTAGGACTTCACCAGCAGGCTTTAGAACCATAGCGCATTGGGATCCCATATCAAGAAATCCCAGAAAATTCTTTCCCCCCCCCAACCCCACTAGCCATTTAACCCACACATGTGCACATGGATTTAGGCCCCAGCTGGGCGTTGAGCAAGAAGGTCCTGTCCACTCTATCAACTTCCATCTTAATATGCCAGACCACTGCCCCCAGCAATTTCATTGTTTCTCATTGTCATCTTCACCTTCCAGAATTCCAAATTCTTCCACACTGGGTTCAATAGCGTAGTTTTGTTTAAGGCCCTTTGATGTTGGGAACCAGGAGGGACTCCCATTGTCTACCTGACCCCCAATAGTGCTACATTAAGACCTTTATTTCAACTCATCAGTGTCTACTTTACTCATCCCATTCCTCCAAAACCATTGAAAGATTTCCAACCCATTGTCTTTCTCCATTTTCTTGTGAATCATTCTAACTTTTTTAATTCTATAAAATTCCATAAGGGAAAATGAGACAACAAATCTGACCGGACTTCTCAAACTGCTGCCTAATACTGTAGCCGCAATGTAACATGGAGTGTTCATGCAAAAAGCTCCTGTTATTTATTTGTTTGTTTGTTTATAAAGAAAGCAGAGCAGGAGCAGAGAGAGAGAAAGAGAGAGAGAGAGAGAGAGAGAGAGAGAGAGAGAATCCCAAGCAGTCTCCTAGCTCTCAACACAGAGCCCAAAGTGAGGCTCAATCTCACAAACCATGAGATCATGACCTGAGCTGAAATCAAGAGTTGGACACTTAACTGACTGAGCCACCCAGGCACCCCTAGGGAATCCCACTTCTGATGCCAACTGCAAAGTTAAGGGTTACAGCCTATAAGACCACCCCATTTCTGACACCAACTTCAAGTTCAGGAATCCCAAGGTTATTTTCAATGTTGATAAAACTCTTTTACTCTTTGGGTAAGGTTCAATTATTAATTACACACTACCTAAAAGACACCGAGACTTTACAGGGGCTAACACCCAGATCCATAGCCTCATCCAGTTTGTGCCACATCTACACCTAGCCATATGGCCAACCCTGTCATGTACATAGACATTGCCCTATACTACAAATCCTTGTGTCTACTTAAGTTGTTTGGACACAAAGTTCTAGTAAACCACAGTGTTCTAAGCACTGGAGAGAAAGAATCTGACTAGAACTCTTGCTTTCTTACAACTAATCTTGAGGGTTTTTTTGGCAGAATGGTGACATCACTGCCATCATGGCACTGGGGCAAGTCTATCTATGGAAAGAAATTTCTGATGAAAACTTTGTTTAAGCCTTGGAACACTTTCCATGATAAATGCTTGCACCCAATACAAATAGCTACCCGTCTTTGTGTCCACTGCTAAGACTGGCTGGTTGGATGGCAAGCATGTGGTCTTTGTCAGGATAAAAGAACAATATTGTGAAAGCTTTGGGCACAGCAATGACAAGATTAGCAAGGAGTTTACCATTGGTAACTGTGGACAGCTCTCAAAAATTTGATGTGTTTTATCTTAATCAACAAATCATTCCTTCTGTCCCAGGGAGGGTAGCCCCACCCTCAATCTCACCTTATACTCTACTCTCCTGGTATTCTCATTTGCTATAATTATTTAGTTACTGTTTCCCTTATTCCACTCCAAGTCTAGCTGGACAGAAGTATATTTATGACTAAACTTAAAACACAAACTATAGGGCTTCCTGGGTGGCTCAACATATAAGCATCTGACTTGTGAGTTCAGCTCAGGTCATGATCTCATTGTGTGTGAGTTTGAGCCCCACATCCAGCCCCATGTCAGGCTCCAAGCTAACAGTGCGAAGCCTACTTGGGATTCTCTCTCTCCCTTTCTCTCTGCCCCTCCCCCACGCTCACGCACATGTGTACCCTCTCTCTCTCAAATTAAATAAATAAATATTTTTAAAAAACATTATAAACCACCTTAAAAGACCTTTTCTGTGCCATGGATTCTCTGACCTTTTCATAGAGATACTCAAACCTTTCTTGGCGATTCCTACAGACACAAGCCATGGTAAATGTATTAAAAGTAATAAATAGGGAGCACTGTGGAAGTTTTATGTGTGTCTCGCGTCCATGAAATACAGTCAGACCAACACTAAGCCATCCTGCACACCAGAAAACTGATTGGAGGATTAACACAACAATCTGCACAACCTGAACCACAGAATTCAGCAGGTACACGGCGCAGGGAAGTGAACTGAGGGAGAGAGAAGTGCAGAAGGCCGGGAGCCTCTTTTGCCTGCAAAGAGGATGGAGACCGGGCGGGGGTAGGATATGGGACCTCCCCTCCCCCGCCAAAAGCAGCTGGAGAGAAAGTGGAAAAGTGGAAACAGCCGCAGGGACTGAACCAAAAAGGGAGAAAGGAGAAAGGAAAGGGTTTAAATTCCATTAAGACTATAAACAGGGGGAATGCAGGGTCTGAAACTCCGCAGCTCCATACCTGGCGGTGCTCTGGTGAGAAGGGCGAATCCCCAGGAGCAGAGTGGAGTCCGGGGTTCTTCAGGTCACACGGGGAGAGGCGGTTCCCCTGCTGGGAGGACACCTGGTAGAGGCTATGTGGGTCCCCCAAAGGCAAGGCTCCAGTGGACCCGGGAGAACAACCACATTCCCTGGTGCTGGAACAAGGTCGTTAAGGGCGAAGCCGCGGGCCAGATGCTTGTCGTGATTTTCCATAATCCTTGAGGCGCTGCTGCTACACTGTCTTGCAAACTTTTTCTTTTTCCGGGGCGGGCTGGCACCCGGACGCAGTCTCTGGTCGTTGGCAGCAGCACGGCCGCGAGCATTCCTGGGAGCGGCCGGCACCCGGCCATTGCTCGGTGAGACCCTCCCCCAGACAGGGAGATCAGGTCAAAGCCGCAGTCCCTCAGAAATAAGGGGTCGGGATGGGGCGCCTGGGTGGCACAGTCGGTTAAGCGTCCGACTTCAGCCAGGTCATGATCTCACGGTCTGTGAGTTCGAGCCCCGCGTCAGGCTCTGGGCTGATGGCTCGGAGCCTGGAGCCTGTTTCCGATTCTGTGTCTCCCTCTCTCTCTGCCCCTCCCCCCGTTCATGCTCTGTCTCTGTCCCAAAAATAAATAAAAACGTTGAAAAAAAAAATTAAAAAAAAAAAAAGAAAGAAGGGGTCGGGAAAAACAGCCGCATCTGAGACAAAACTCGGGAGGGAGGTGCTACCTGGGGCTTGGTCACGGACCGTGTAAAAGCGGGGAGTGGATGGAAGCCGAAGACAAAGGATGGGTGCGTGACTGCTGATCAGGGAGAAAAGAGTTCTGATATTAGAGACTGAATACCTGGGTGACACCATTTTCACGCTCCAGCGCATGCGCATACGCATCTACAAGCACTAGGACAATCCAACCCGGTAAGCTAAGCAGCGCCATCTAGTGGAGAACAGAGCCATTACACTAAGCCCCGCCTAACTGGGCCAACCTCACTCTTCAGGAACACAAGTCCTTCCCCCTGCTTAGATTATGGACTATAAAGCGATTCATAGTTTGGTTTTGTTTTTTTTTTTTTGTATTTATTTATTTTTGAGAGACAGAGTGAGACAAAGTGAGAGTGGGGGAAGGGCAGAGAGAGAGGGAGACACAGGATTGGAAACAGGCTCCAGGTTCTGAGCTGTCAGCCCAGAGCCTGACGCAGGGCTCGAACCCACTAACTGTGAGATCATGACCTGAACTGAAGTCAGACGCTCAACCGACTGAGCCACTCAGGCGCCCCAAGGGATTCATAGTTTGACTTCTAGGGGAAAACGAAGTAATTTCAGTCATACTTTAGTCTGTTCACTAGTCCATCTATTCAATTTTCTTTTTTTTCTTTTTTCTTTTTTCTATTTTTGTTTCTTTTCTTTTTCTTGAATACAGAAAGAGAAAAAATTCATTTTTATTTTCAACTCTTATTAAAATTATTTTTCTTTAATTTTTTTCTACTATATTTTTTACTTTGGTGTAAATTTTTTCAAATTCTATTTTACTTGTATCATTTCATTAGTCTACTTCAGTGTATTCATTTTTTCAAGTTTTCAAACGATTTCTTTTTTTTCTTTATTTCTTTCCCCTTTTTTCCCTAATCTATCAAGCCCCTTTCAACACCCAAACCAAAACACCCCTAGGATCTAGCTTCATTTATTCAATTTTTGTGTCTGTGTTTGCTTTTAATTTTTTAAATTTAACATTTTTTCTAATTTAAATTTTTTTATTTTAATTATTTTTGCCTCATTAATTCCTTTCTCCCTTCAAAATAATGAAATGAAGGAATTCACCACAAAAGAAAGAGCAGAAAGAAATGACAGCCAGGGACTTAACCAACACAGATACAAGCAAGATGTCTGAACCAGAATTTAGAATCACGATAATAAGAATACTAGCTGGAGTCAAAAATAGATTACAATCCCTTTCTCTAGAGATAAAATAAGTAAAAGCTAGTCAGGATGAAATAAATAATTCTAAAACTGAGCTGCAATCTGGAAAGGATGCCACAGAGGGAAGGATGGATGAGACAGAACAGAGAATCAGTGATATAGAGGACAAACTTATGGAGAATAATGAAGCAGAAAAAAAGAGGAGGATTAAGGCACAATAGCACGATTTAAGAATTAGAGAAATCAGTGACTCATTAAAAAGTAACAACATCAGTATCATAGGGGTCCCAAAAGAGGAAGAGAGAGCAATAGGGGTAGAAGGGTTATGTGAGCAACTCCTAGCAGAAAACACTCCTAACCTGGGGAAAGACACAGACATCAAACTCCAGGAAGCACAGAGGACTCCCACCAGATTCAACAAAAACTGACCTTCAACAAGGCATATGAAAGTCAAATTCACAAAATACTCAGGCAAGGAGAGAATCATAAAGCAAGCAAGGGGGAAAAAAGTCCTTAACTTACAAGGGAAGACAGATCAGTTTTGCAGCAGACCTATCCACAGAAACTTGGCAGGACAGAAAGGAGTGGCAGGATATATTCAATGTGCTGAATCAGAAAAATATGCAGCCAAAAATTCATCCAGCAAGACTGTCATTCAAAACAGAAGGCGAGATAAAAATTTCCCAGACAAACAAAAATTAAAGGAGTTCATGACCACTGAACCAGCCCTCAAGAAATTTTAAGGGGGACTCTCTGAGGGGAGAAAAGATGAAAACAAACAAACAAACAAATAAAGACCAAAAGCAACAAAGACTAGAAAGGACCAGAGAACACCACCAGAAACTCTAACTCTACAAGCAACATAATGGCAATAAATTCATAACTTTCAGTACTCACTCTAAATGTCAATGGACTCAATGCTCCAATCAAAAGACATAGGGTAACAGAATGGATAAGAAAACAAGATCCATCGATATGCTGTTTACAAGAGACCCACTTTAGACATAAAGACACCTTCAGATTGAAAGTAAGAGGATGGAGAACCATCTATCATGCTAATGGTCAACAAAAGAAAGCCAGAGTAGCCAATCTTATATCAGACAATCTAGACTTCAAAATAAAGACTGTATCAAGAGATGAAGAAGGGCATTATATCATAATTAAGGGGTCTATCCACCAAGAAGACCTAACAATTATAAACATTTATGCTCCAAATGTGAGAGCACCCAAATATATAAATCAATTAATCACAAACATAAAGAAACTCGTTGATAATAATACCATAATAGTAGGGGACTTCAACACCCTGCTTACAAAAGTGGAAAGATCATCTAAACAGAAAATCAACAAGGGAACAATGGCTTTGAATGACACACTGGACCAGATGGACTTAACAGATGTATTCAGAACATTTCATCCTAAAGCAGCAGAATATATATTCTTCTCCAGTGTACATGGAACGTTCTCCAGAATAGACCACATACTGGGACACAAATCAGCCCTCAACAAGTACAAAAAGATCAAGATCATACCGTGCATATTTTCAGACCACAATGCTATGAAACTCAAAATCAACCACAAGAAAAAATTTGGAAAGGTAACAAATACTTGGAGACTAAAGAACATCCTACTAAGGAATGAATGGGCTAACCAAGAAGTTAAAGAGGAAATTAAAAAGTTCATGGAAGCCAATGAAAATGATAACACCACAACCCAAAACCTCTGGGATGCAGGAAAGGCAGTCATAAGAGGAAAGTATATAGCAATCCAGGCCTTCCTAAAGAAGGAAGAAAGATCTCAGATACACAACCTAACCTTACACCTTAAAGAGCTGGAAAAAGAATTGCAAATGAAACCCAAAACCAGCAGAAGACAGGAAATAATCAAGATTAGAGCAGAAATTAATGCTATTGAAACCAAAAAAAAACCAGAACAGTAGAACAGATCAGAAGCTGGTTCTTTGAAAGAATTAACAAAATTGATAAACCACTAGCCAGTTTGATCAAAAAGAAAAAGGAAAGGACCCAGATAAGTAAAATCAAGAATGAAAGAGGAGAGATCACAACCAACACAGCAGAAATAAAAACAATAATAAGAGAATATTATGAGCAATTATATGCCAATAAAATGGGAAATCTGGAAGAAATGGACAATTTTCTAGAAACATATACACTACCAAAACTGAAACAGGAAGAAATAGAAAATTTGAACAGACCCATAACCAGTAAAGAAATCAAATTAATAATCAAAAATCTCCCAAAAAACAAGAGTTCAGAGCCAGATGGCTTTCCAGGGGAATTCTACCAAACATTTAAGGAAGAGTTAACACCTATTCTCCTGAAGCTGTTCCAAAAAATAGAAATGGAAGGAAAACTTCCAAACTCTTTCTATGAAGCCAGCATTACCTTGATTCCAAAACCAGAGACCCCACTGAAAAAAGAGGACTATAGACCAATTTCCCTGACGAACATGGATGCACAAATCCTCAACAAGATATTAGCCAACTGGATCCAACAATACATTTAAAAAGTTATTCACCATGACCAAGTGGGATTTATACCTGGGATGCAGGTCTGTTTCAATATACACAAAACCATCAATGTGATTCATCACATCAACAAAAGAAAGGACAAGAACCATATGATCCTCTCAATAGATGCAGAGAAACCATTTGACAAAATACAGCATCCTTTCTTGATAAAAACCCTCAAGAAAGTAGGGATAGAAGGAGCATGCTCGAGATCATAAAAACCATATATGAAAGACCCAACACTAATATCGTCCGCAATGGGGAAAAACTGAGAGCTTTCCTCCTAAGGTCAGGAATAAGACAGGGATGTCCCCTCTCACCACTGTTATTCAACATATTCATCATAGTCTTAGCCTCTGCAATCAGACAACACGAAGAAATAAAAGGCATCCAAATCAGCCAGGAGGAAGTCAAACTTTCACTCTTCGCGGATGACATGATACTCTACATGGAAAACCCAAAAGATTCCACCAAAAAACTGCTAAAACTGATTCATGAATTCAGCAAAGTTGCAGGATATAAAATAAATGCACAGAAATCGGTTGAATTACTATACACCAACAATGAAGCAATAGAAAGAGAATCAGGAATCGATCCCATCTACAATTGCACCAAAAACCATAAAATACCTAGGAATAAATATAACCAAAGAGGTGAAAAATCTATACGCTGAAAACTATAGAAAACTTATGAAAGAAATTGAAGAAGACACCAAAAAAATGAAAAGTTTCCATGCTCCTGGATAGGAAGAACAAATATTGTTAAAATGTCAATTCTACCCAAAGCAATCTACATATTCAATGCAATCAATCCCTATCAAAATAATACTAGCCTTCTTCACAGAGCTAGAACAAATAATCCTAAAATTTGTATGGAACTAGAAAAGACCCCAAATAGCCAAAGCAATCTTGAAAAAGAAAACCAAAGCAGGAGGCATCACAATCCTGGACCTCAAGCTATACTACAAAGCCGTAATCATCAAGAGAGTATGATACTGGCACAAAAACAGACACTCAGATCAATGGAACAGAATAAAGAACCCAGAAATGGACCCACAAATGTATGGCCAACTAATCTTTGACAAAGCAGGAAAGAATACCCAATGGAATAAAGACATTCTCTTCAGCAAGTGGTGCTGGGGAAACTGGACAGCAACATGCAGAAGAAGGAACCTGGACCACTTTCTTACACCAAACACAAAAATAAACTCAAAATGGATGTGAAAGACCTAAATGTGAGACAGGGAGCCATCAAAATCCTCAAGGAGAAGGCAGGCAAAAACCTCTTTGATCTTGCCAGCAGCAACTTCTTACTCAACACATCTCTGGAGGCAGTGGAAACAAAAGCAGGAATGAACTATTGGGACCTCATGAAAATAAAAAGCTTCTGCACAGCAAAGGAAACAATCAGCAAAACTAAAAGGCAACTGACAGAATGGGAGAAGATATTTGCAAACGACATATCAGATAAAGGGTTAGGATCCAAAATCTGTAAAGAACTGATCAAACTCAACATGCAAAAAACAAATAATCCAGTGAAGAATGGGCAAAAGACATGAATAGACACTTCTCCAAAGAAGATATCCAGATGGCCAACTGACACATGAAAAAATGCTCAACATCACCCATCATTAGGGAAATACAAATCAAAACCACAATGAGATACCACCTTACTCCTGTTAGGATGGCTAACATTAACAACTCAGGCAACAACAGATGTTGGCGAGGATGCAGAGATAGAGGATCTCTTTTGCACTGCTGGTGGGAATGCAAACAGGTGCAGCCACCAGTATGGAGGTTCCTCAAAAAATTAAAAATAGAACTACCCTACGACCCAGCAATTGCACTGCTAGGTATTTATCCAGGTATGCTGTTTCGGAGGGGCACATGCACCCCCAATGTTTATAGCAGCACTATCAACAATAGCCAACGTATGGAAAGAGGCCAAATGTCCATCGATGGATAAATGGATAAAGAAAATGTGGTATATATATATATATATATATATATATACACACACACACACACACACACACACGAGTGTGTATATATATATATATATACACACACACACACACACACACACACACACACAATGGAGTATTACTTGGCAATCAAAAAGAATGCAATCTTGCCATTTGCAACTATGTGGATGGAACTAGAGGGTATTATGCTAAGTGAAATTAGTCAGAGAAAGACAAACATCATATGCCTTCACTCATATGAGGACTTTAAGACACAGAACAGATGAACATAAGGGAAGGGAAGCAAAAATAATATAAAAACAGGGAAGGGGACAAATCATAAGAGACTCTTAAATATGGAAAACAAACAGACAGTTACTGGAAGGGTTGTGGGGGGGGATGGGCTAAATGGGTAAGGGGCAGGAAGGAATCTACTCCTAAAATCATTTTTGCACTGTATGCTAACTAATTTGGATATAAATTAAAAAAAATAAAAGTAATAAATAAAAATATGTCTTGGGAATTTCTAAAATAGTGTTATGACCTTCAAACCATATTCGATATTAACAAAACCATGTATTTCCTGACTCAGAGAATTTTCCAAATATGATGGGCAAATAAATGTACAAACTGTTTCCCATATTTCATATTTATATAAGATATGACATTTGTTAAAAATAAAGGTCCAATTTAAAAACTTTTATTTCATTTGCCTCTACCAAAGACATTCCTTGGTGGTCTCCCCAGCACCCACTTCCTCTTCTTTATCATAGCCCCGATTTCCATGAAGTTCTGGGGAATTTCATTCCACCTTCAGCTCCACGAGGGGAGCCTTTGGCTTGGGTTAAGCCAATCAGTTTATTTCACCTGTACAATCAGAATGAATCTTAGGACTTTTGTTGGCAATATTGGGAAAACAGTTTTCTGCTGGCCACAACCAACATGTATGAACCAAAACCCCACGAACTGCAGGTCATCATCTTGGTACCCTGAGGAGAACCAGCCTCCAGGTGAAACGAACATTACAGAGCACAGGGAAAAGCAAAAGGAAACTAGTACTTTCATAACTTTTTTGGACAGCTGGAACAAGCCTTAACTGAGACTAGTATTTATTCCTGGACATTGCAGTTGCATCAGCTAAAACGTTCTTTATTGTGGAAGACCTTACCACTCGAAATGGGATCTTTAGGAGTCAACAGCAGCAACCTCACTTAGGAGCTTGTCAGAAATGCAGAACCAGGGCCAGGCTGGGGATCCTCCAGAGGCCGAATCTGCATTTGAACAAAATCCCCAGGGTGACTCTCTGCGCACATTGGCTTTTGAGAAGAACTCCTCACCTTCTCTGAATCAGCTTCTCCCATAATTTGCATCTTGAATCAGACCACCACCACATCCTTATGCAATAGGCCATATAGATGTTTTTGCTCCTCTTTAGAGACACAGAAACTGAGCTCAGGGAATTTCCATGCTAGCCAAAGCTCCCACACATTTAAAAGAGGCAGAAGGAGCAGGAGCATCCAGGTTCCAAGCTCCACTGTAATTCCCTCCTCTAATGTGTTTTAGGGAGGGGGAGGGCCGTTATCAACAGTTTCCAAGCATAGTGCAGCTTGGAAGGTCTAAGGCTACCTCTTCAGCAACCTTGCATTAGCCTTTATTTTAAGAGACCATGGTTTAAAGACATCCTTCCTCTCAGTGTTTGCAATCACGGAAAAACTTCTTGATCTAGGTAATTTATTTAATAAGTAGCTCCAAATATTGGTTCCCGACTACCAGTAGTTTAATACAAAAATTACAGGCTAGTTTAATTGCACTTAACCAAGTAAGCCCTGTGAACAATTTTCTCTCATTATTTCTCACTGAGGCATGCCCCTTTGGCACAGTTCTCTTTTTATTAATAAAAGCAAGGAATGGGTGTTGAAAAATCTTCATGCTCCTTGACGTTTTCTAAAATTTAGCCAATAAAGAAAATTACTATATAAAACAGAATTATTTCAGAGAAAATCTTCCCCTTGAAAAATTTTCAACTCAGCTAAAATAGTATTAGACATTTAAAGGCCTACCTGGTAAATTGCTGTGGATCTTTAATATGGTTTATGTGCACAATAGCGCCTCAACAAATACTTGTTAAGTACACAACTTTCACTTTTAAGTTACTTGACAGCTTGCAAAGCACCTTACCTTTGTTTTTCCTTTTGTTCTCATTGACTTGTATCTTTGCAACAATCCTGGTAGGTACATGTTATTATTTCCATTTTACAGATGTTGAGACTAAACCTCAGAAAGATTAAAAACACTTTATTTTATTTATTTGTGATAGAAATGGGATTCAAATCCTGGTCCTACGACTATAATTTTAGATCCTACTATCTTATGCTGAATCCTTCTTCTAGAAAGGCATTCCAGTGGGCCTTACACTGTTAGTAAGTGGAGCCACTGTTAGTAAATGGAGCCACTAGGCCATCCTTGGGTGCACACACACCCACAGCCATTTCATGAAATCTGCTCTAGATGCAAGTCTTGTTTACTACTTGGAGTAATTTGTATTACACTGAATAAATGATTGTAGACCAAGTATTCTTCCACCATTTCCATCTCTTTCAAAGTCTGTAATGTGAGATTGTTTCTCATAGGCTGGAGAGACATCCTGACCCTCAAGGATCCCACTAAGATGCAAACATGGGGGTTTCTTCCAGCTTTGGTTGGTGTCTTTCCCAAGCTTCAGCTTCTAGTCTGCTGATGGCAAAGTAGTGTAGACAGAGGGCCTGCCACTTCTTGCCTGTGGTAAGAAGCCACAGCCACAAGCCACCCAGACACTGGCCCAGATGCAGGCTATCAGGTCAAAGATAGAGCATAGGCAAAACTTGTCTCCTAGTCAGTAACACACCAATGTACTTCCTGGAGAATATGTCCCCATTTTCTTTGATAACTTTCTACTAATGTTATGGTAGATGGGCTTCTAAGACAAGAAGCTGGACGAGAAGATTATGATGTATTACACCCCCATCCTGTCTGCAAACAGGTGTATTTTTCATTTGCTTTTCCCTTGTGAGTCCCACATCATTTGCAAATATGTATGCAAAGTGGTATCCTGAAGTGTGACTCCATCTCCCCAACACTCATCATACTAGTGGAAACTAGACATGATCTTAAGAGTGATAAAGACATGATTGAGAAAATGCAGAAGTTGATTCCCATCTTGTAGCCAAAGGCATTAGCCACAGCTTAAGGAGATCAGTGCTGTAAAATAATGTACCTGGAATGTTCAGCTCTCACACAGAGGGGTCGCAGGACAGTGTTTGATGGAAATATTAGAACTCTCTGCCCACTGCCTGTCAAGACGAGGAAGAGAAATGCTTGCTGTTTCAGGGAGGGCAGAATAAATAAAATTGACAATCCTGTAGTTAATTCATTAAAGAAAAAATAAAAGATATTAAGACAAATGAAATCAAGTGTGAGGCAGGGATATAACTGATACAGAAGAAGTCACTGACCACAGAATACTATGAAGTCTTGTTGAAATAGCTGATTTTCAAGAAAATACAAACATAGGGGAAGGGAAGGAAAAATAAAATAAAAATAGAGAGGGAGGCAAACCATAAGAGATTATTAAATACAGAGGACAAACTGAGGGTTACTGGAGGGCAGGTGGATGGGGGATGGGCTAAGTGGGTGATGGGCATTAAGGAAGACACTGTTGAGATGAACACTCGGTGTTATATGTAAGTGATGAATCACTAAATTCTATTCTCAAAACCAATATTACACTATATGTTAACTAACTAGAATTTAAAAATTAAAAAAAAAAGAAATAAAATAACCACCAAAACAAACAAAAAACAAAAAAGAAAGAAAAGGAAAGGAAATACAAACTCAAAATTCCCTTGGGAAAAAGCAGAAAACTAAATAGACAAATAACCAGGGAAGAAACAAGGGAGGGAAGAAGGGACGTTGTCAACAAATTACCTCCAAGAAGATTAACAGACCCATAAAGTGTTCCCACCAGCTCTGCACACACAGTCAAGAAACGTAATTCCTAAGTTTATACAAAATATTCCATGGCATTAAAAAAAACTTTCCAAATCTTTTCACAGAGCTAGACTAAACCTCAAAATAAATAACACAATAGGGAAAAATTACACACTTAGCCTTTGAAGACATGACAGTTAAAGATCTTTATTTATTTTTTTTATAATTATAAACCAGTATTTTTTACTTCAGTGCCTCCTCATCTGATGTGTTTCTCCCTCCTGCACTATTTGCCCCTCAAGGCCAAGGGGAGTGACACTCATTCCTTGGTTAACCTCCCTCCCTTCCAAGGGTTGTGGAGTTCAGCAGGTGAATGACAGGACCCAGATTCTCAATCTCATTTTCTGGTTCCTAGCATGTCTCACACAAAACAGCATAAAGTAGCAACCCACTTGTCAATATTCATATGGCAAAAATCTAAATAAATGCAGCTTACTGAGACCTCTGAGAATTCTTTCAAGATAAACTCAGGGAGCAGGGGACACTTGCCAAGAAGCGATAGTTAATTTGTGATTGGGAGAATATGTCATTATTTCTGGCACACAACACAGATTGAGAGAAACTGCCACTTCCCCACTCCCCATCAAAGACCTTTCTGGGTGCTTCGGGAACCAGCCCCGCTCTCATCTCTGGAACCAGCAAAAATATCTCTCCAAAGTGACATGTTCTTGTTTTCTGCAAATGCTACACTTTCTAAGAGTTGGGCAGTCTTTTTGTCCTTAAAACAATAGCACGAAAGCATTTGAGTATCTTTCCCTATTTTTAAGCAGTCAAGTGACAAGCTACCTTCTCAAGCAAACAAGCAGATTTCCTGTAAGGTCATGCAAGTTACTCATCTTTTTTCTTTCCCACAGTGTCTATGATCAGTCTGTGAATGAAGGGTTCCAGAATGTGGGATGAGGAGAGAAAGAAGACCCATGACCAACAGTGTATGAACACATATGTGACCACCTCTTCTTCTCAACCCTCCACAGCTCCCCAGTTTTTTTAAAAGGACAAATGTCTAGCTCATTTCCTAGGGAGTGTCCAAAGAGCTGCACAATGAGACCCCAAGCTATCTTTCCAATCTCATCCCTCCTAATTCTTGCTACACCCAGCCTCCCCAGACACTTCAAAGGCACCCAAGCTCACCAGAAATTCTCTCATATTGTTCCCTCTGGCTGGAATGACTTTGATAAACTCTCCCTCCTGCCATGCTCCTACTCACTGTCCCAAGCCCAGATCAAATATCACTCTCCCTTTGAAATCCTCCAAGCCAGAAATAAATACTCCTGTGTTTTCAAGCATGAACTGTATCATAATTATTCGAATGTGGCTTTGCTCCCCCTAAAAAATTACAAGCTTGGTGACGACAGGGACTGTATCATGTTTGCATATTTGTGCATGTGCCCCATTGTCCAGCTCAGTGCCTCACACGATGCAGGGACTCATTACATTTTTGTTGAATGGCCCTTTTGAGTGTCTCCTGGAGGTCCACTGCCTGACACAAATAGACTGTAACCTGTAACCTGATGTAATTTGATTACTGAGAGTGATCAGAAGAACTGACAAGAGCATTTTAAAACAATGCGAAAATGGTGTCCACAAGGAGACAAACCGAGGGCAATGGTTTCTCCGATTGGCAAGAGGAAATGACACCCAAATCAAATTAAAAACATCCAGGAAATGTAGTCCTACCTATCCTTGAAAACATTTTCTCTGTCATTCTCTTCTTCATCAGGCGATTTGGTTTCCTAAGTAAACTTTCCTTCAGGGAAGACAGTGGGTGGTGGGAGTCAATGGTTTTTATTACCTATTGCTGTGTAACAAACTATCCCAAAATGTAGGGGCTTAAAAATAGCTATTTGGGGGGCGGGAGGTGCCTGGGTAGTTCAGTCAATTAAACCTCCAACTCTTGATTTTTAGAATTTTGTAAGTCCATCTACCATGATCTAGTAGATTCATGGGCTCAAGCCCCGCATTGGGCTCCATGCTGACAGTGTGGAGCGTGCTTGGGATTCTCTCTCTCTCCCTCTCTCTGTGTCCCTACCCCACTCATTCTTGCTCTCTTTCTAAAATAAATAAACCAATTTTTTTTTTAAATAGCTATTTTTTTCTTGCTTACGATTCTACTGGTCAAGAATTCAGATAAAGATAAGCTGAGTAGTTCTTCCACTCCGTGTAGCATTGCTGGGTTCAGTTGTTTAGTGGCATTCAGTGGGGGCCAGGTGGTGTGGGGTTGGGGGGGGGGGGGTGAGGTGCTCATCTGGGCTAGTTCTATAAGGCTCCAGCGCCTCCTGGTGGCTGCATGACTAGCTTGGGCTTCCTCGCCACATGCTGGTCTCAGGGTAATTAATAACACTTCTCAGGTGGATGCTGACTTTCAAGAAAATGTGTCTCAAGCAGTGAAAGTGGAAGCTGAAGCACTGTTGCCCTCCCCTCAGATGTAGAGTCATCCCTGCCAATATTCTATTAGTCAAAACTGGTCAGAGGGCCATGCTGCATTTAGAGAAGAAATAGTCTCCATCCCTTTCTTCTTCTTCTTCTTCTTCTTCTTCTTCTTCTTCTTCTTGTTCTTCTGTTTTTAATGTTTATTTATTTTTGAGAGAGAGTGAGACAGCACACACATGAGCCAGAGAGGGGCAAAGAGAGAGGGGGGACAGAGGATCTGAAGCGGACTCTGTGCTGACAACAGAAAGTCCAATGTGGGGCTCAGACTCACAAACCATGAGATCATGACCTGAGCCGAAGTCAAATGCTTAACTGACTGGGCCACCCAGGTGCGCCATAGTCTCCATCTTTCAATGGGATGGAAAACAAGGAATTTTTAGTCGTCTTTAATCTATCTCTTCTTCCTAGGACTTGATTAACTTTGAATAAACCAAATGTCAAAGTTCTAGGCCTCTAGAATGGAAGCATACCCAATCAGACCATCCATTAGCATGAATACATCCCTTACCATTATTAACACATAATAGGTATTCCTTACTTGACGTTTAGTAGATATTTCTGAAACATACCTATACTTCAATATTTTGGAAAATGAATCACCTTTTAATGCATCAAAGGAGTTGGCTAATTAAAGGAAATCCATTCTTTTGCAGGGAATTCTCTGCTTGCTTGGTTCCAAGACAGTTCCAACTCCACTTATCTTTATTCCTTTCAATAAAGACTATCCCATGATTATGATACTGAATATATTCATAAATATATTATCAAATAAGAGCTAATTTTATAAATTATAAGCATTTTTACATAAATAATTTCACAAAGTAGAAAAAGTTACTGTCAAAATTATTGTAGATTCACTAACATTTTTGCTGAAACTCTACCAGTTTGGAATTTTTACAATTGCTGTTGGAAAAATCTGATAAATCAGTGACTTATAAGTGGCCCAAACATCTTCTGAATCAAAGCCTGAAGTATTTGTTCAGCAGAATCTTAAGTGATGGTTTTGAGAGAGGTTACTTTGGATATGATGGATAAGAATTGTCATTTAATCTTTGATTTCTGGCTACATTAACAGTTAAATGCCCAATCTGAAACTGCCAAGGCTTGAGAGCTGTGGAATACATAGTTAATTGACCTAGGTAGTATGAGAAAAGGCTAGAGTTTCCAGGCCAATTTTAATTTTCTCAAAAGGACCAACACAATTTTTTCCAGGAATAGGGAGATCTATATGCCTCAATACATTTTTGTGGAATGAATTAGTGAGGGAATGCATAAGTAAATATATCACTCGCCCTTTTCTTCAATGTGCTCTCAAGAACCCTACAGACACACTGGAAAGCCCATTTAAATACACAGGGCAGCAACAGCATGAATGGGAAAGACAGAACAGATTTCAAAAAATATTTTAGGGGACCGAATCAAGATATGGTTATCCAGTTAGAGGTGACAAGTGAGGACGAGGAAAGAAGTTCACAGGTTTCAAGCTTAGGTGACTAGGTCAATGGTGCTGATGCCAAGTGTGTTAAGAATAATAGTGAAGTTTCTAGTGCCGAATGGAAGGGTGAGTAGCTCAGTGAGAAAGTCCAATACTTGTAGACATCAGGGAAGATGTCCAGCAGGCAGTTGGTATATTTCAGTTCGGCTGTCTGGATGAGAGGTCAGAGCGTGAAGGTGTAGGTTTGGGAATTGTAGTAATACCTTATGTGGTAGTGATGCCATGAAAATGTACGTAATTGCCCAGTTGAGAGAGTATGGAGGGAGAGAACAGGGCAAGGACAGACCCCAGGGAAACATCAGCACTTACCTGAGGGGGAAAGGAAGGAAGGCTTCTTGGAGGCAGGGACAGAATAATCAGAAATATACAAGAAATGTGCAAAGTGATGTACTGCAGGATCAGTCTTCAAAAGGGAGAAATGTCCAGCCCCATATATCTGTTAAATCCACCTATGAAATTGGCGCCTATGAAATCCACCTATGAAATCAGTCAGTTGGGTGTCCGACTTTGGCTCAGGTCATGATCTTGCAGTTTGTGAGTTCCAGCCCCGCTTCGGGCTCTGTGCTGACAGCTCAGAGCCTGGAGTCTGCTTCAGATTCTGTGTTTTCCTCTCTCTCTCTCTCTCTCTCTCTCTCTCTCTCTCTCTCTGTCTCTCTGCACCTCCCCTGCTCACACTCTGTCTCTCTCTCAAAAATAAATAAACATTAAAGACAATTTTTTTTCCCACCTGTGGAATGAGACTATGAAGCATCTTGCATTGTAACGTCAACTAAGAAAACTCGTGGTCCAAGCAGTTAAAAAGATCAAGATACACATCTTTCAATCTGCCAGCTAATTAGCTCCATGACCTGGGTAAAGTCCCTTAACTTTTCTGTGCCTCAGAGCTCTCATCTGAAAACAGATAATAGTAATTAAGCCCATTCTAACCACCTCATAGGATTATTGGAGTTCAATGAGAAAATGCATGTGAATGCCAGTCCATTGTGAAGTAAAAATCATGTAGTGATATAAAGTTATTTCTTAATTTTAGTAGGCAGACTAATGATTGTTAATAAATGCTTGAAAATAACAGTATATGAGAAGAGCACAGATAACTCTGCTTTGATGAAGCTCTTTGGTAAAGAGCTTCTTGGATCACTGAAGTGTTCTTTTTTCCCAAGAACTTGTACGTCCTGCCCCACATGGGACATGCCACTCAAGCAGCAACAGCACTGGCCTGGGATTCAGGGTCCTCATCCCAGGCCTTGCCAACCATCTGTGCCTATCTCCATGGTGAACGTGCCACAGTCTATTGTGATTATTTGATGTAGGTCTGCCTCCCTTTCAGACTGTGAGATCCTTGAAGACAGACCATATTTTGTCCATTGCCCTTCTGTTTTTATCAGTAGTCCCAGCACAAAGCTTGAAACATGGAAGGCGTTCCATAAGTGTTCACTAAAAAAAAAGAATAAATGGACATGGATCTCACAACATCATTCAATTTTAACCTCACTATAAGAGAACAAAATTAAATTATAAATTTTCTCTAAAGACTTATGGCATTAGTATTTTCTTCAGACACACTTAATCAGTACCAAGAAATGCTTGACATGTTATCTGGAATAGATAAATAATTATAAGCATGTATAGAGATGAAGGGTTACCAGTATTCATAATCATTCATTCTTAATGAGATCAAACTCTTTGAGGATGGTATTCAATAATGTGATTTCAAACACCTATAATCATGAGTACTTGCCTCATGAACAACCAAAAATGATAACAGGTTGAGCAGCAGGTGAAGTTCTAGTCTAGAAAAGACACTTGCCCTTATGTCTCCCACTATTTTGCTAATTGCCTTTGAGCCCCCTGGCATGTGTCACCCCCACCTCACTCCAGTACCAAATGAAAGATATTTGTTGGGTTTTTCCCCAGAAAAAAAAAAAAAAAGCTAAGCACCTTAAAAATAATAATGATTAGAGTAAAGATGACTTTGGCAGCTCAGGATGGTACATCTTTGACCTTGAGCAGCTGCAGCCTATACTTGACAATGGAGCTGCTGGAGGTGTTGCTGAAAGTCACAGTAGAGCAAGTATACCCATTGTTTTGTTCAATTGGTTGTGCAGCAGTAACTACAGTTATTAGTCATTGGGGTTTGCAAAATATAATTGTGTTCATTGATTTCTATGACCTTATACTCATGGTTTACCTACATAGAAATTCGCCTTTGAGGTGTTTTTCCCCAATATTATCTATACCCTTGGAAACTTGACAGTAAGTGGCCCAAGTTCAAGTCAAATATCACATAACATCAAGGAGTAGTAGGCATGAATTTCAAATAAGCACCCATATCTCGTTTAGTGACCAAAGTCTGGCTCCTCGCTTTGTTTTTTTAAATCCCCTTCTCATGAGTTAGACATAAGATATGCCCCCAAATAGTCAACCAAGAAATATCCCTCCTCTGAGGAGCATCTAGAATGCTAGAAAGTTCACATTTCTGCCCATTCTTCTCAACAAAGACTGTGATGGACTCAAACACCAGCATTCTGCATGTCGTGGCCACTCTCCATGAGTATCCTCTGTCATCAAACTGAGAGTTCTGGTATTTTGGAGGCATTTTCATCCTTCAGTCCAGAGTAATTCTCAGCATTTAACAACTTGGATTGATCTTGTCAGTGATCAACACCTGATGGCTGTTGTCCCTGCTTCAGCCATATTATTCAAGTGTCAATAATTTCATTTTCAACTCTCCAGTCCTAAGAGTTCTCAAGAGAAAAACAGCCCCATAGACAACTTTAGTGAATCACTTAAAGTATTGTGTTTTCCTAAAACAATTCAGTGTCACAAAGGAAAAACAGGACAACTAGACAATGCATGAACTTCATCAGGGCCAGGGAAATAATCATACAAAGAAACACAATTCCATGGAGCTACCTTAAACTGAAGAGAAAATTGCAGAAGGGGTACAAGATCAGCTTGGTTTCTGCTGCTGCCTGTAACGAATCGGGCAGACTTACATGGAAAGGCTTCCAACCTAACACCTGAAAATGCTTTTCACGTGACAGGTTCTCAGTGTAAGATTCATCATCAACTCCAAGACACACAAAAGGAAAAGGACACTAACTCTTCAATAATGTTGGTACTAAATCATAAATGGGGCTTTAGAATGCCACCTTCTTAGGAACTTAATCAATGAAACTTCCCAAGTCAGAGCACATCATAGAGGTACAAGCTTCATCTCTTAGTGTACAAATCAAATCCTTGGGTTTGCTATGGCTTGTAATTCATTTTATTATCCAATAGGTTTCAGGTTGCATCTTATCAGAACACAGAACAACATAAAAGGCTGGTGGAGCCCACATTTCAGGGGGAAGGGACCAGGAGAAAGGCTAAGCTTGTTCTGGAAACTTTTCCCAGAAGGACAAGGTGAAGGGTAGTATTACTCAGGTGAAAGAGAGGAGAGCATTCTTAGTGTTCCCAGGGAACAGGTGACCACAGCTGGTGTGGAGGGAAACCCAGGGAGAAGGTCCCTCTGGGTTGTAGATTCAGGGCCCCTGCTGGGTTCCCTTCCATCTATCTACTTCTTCCTTCTCCATGACCCCACATACAACTTGAGTGCTTGCTACAGGGTGGAGTTCATGCACATGGTATCCTCTGACAGATCATATTTCCCAAGCTAAGAATCAATTCTCATTGTTCTCACAGTGGGAGAGAATATTTGCAATTGAAACAGACTTGGAAAATCTGGGAATAATTACTATAAATTATAGTCATTTTCTGTGGACTGCTTGTCACCTGTGACCAATATGCCTATAACTTGATATTACCTGATTAACCTTTCCTAAGTTTTATTTTATTACAATAGTAAACTCTATTCATATATATCCAGACATCATCATTCATTTTCCCTTATCAAGGTTGTCAATGTTTTGTTGTACTTTTTTGTTTATTTGTTTGTTTGTTTGTTTAAATTCAAGTTGGTTAACATATAGTGCAGTATTGGTTTCAGGAGTAGAACACAGTGATTCATCACTTACATGAAACACCCAGTGCTCATCCCAACAAGTGCCCTCCTTAATGCCCATCACCCATTTAACCCATGCCCCCACCACCTTCCCTCCTGCAACCCTCAGTTTGTTCTCTGTATTTGAGAATCTCTTATGGTTTGCCTCCCTCTCGGTTTTTATCTTATTTTTCCTTCCTTTCCCATCTGTTTTGTATCTTAAATTCCACATATGAATGAAATCATATTATATTTTTTTGTCTAACTTATTTCACTTAGCACAATACACGCTAGTTCCATTCACATTGTTGCAAATGGCAAGATCTAATTTTTTTATTGTTGAGTAATATTCCATTTATATATATAAATATATATAATCTTCTTTATCCATCCATTGGTCTATGGACATTTGGGCTCTTTCCATAATTTGGCTATTGTTGATAGTGCTGCTATAAACATTGGGTGCATGTGCCCCTTTGAATCATCATTTTTGTATTACATCATTTATGTACTAGGTACATAAATACCTAGTAGTGTAATTGCTGGGTTGTAGAGTTGTTCTATTTTTAATTTTGTGAGGAAACGCCATACTGTTTCCCAGAGTGGCTGCACCAGTTTGCATTCCCACCAGCAGTGCAAAAGTGTTCCCCTTTCTCCTCATGCTCACCAACATCTGTTGTTTCCTAAGTTGTTCATTTTAGACTGTCAATGTTAAAGAAAATTGAAGGAGACATTGTCTGATGCATATATTATACAATACATGCTTGCATTACAAAGTATAGCCTAAATCTGCCCAGAAAACCCTACTTACTTCTTTAGGATCATTAGTCAGAAAATTCACACATGATTCCACCTTTATGGCAGATGGCATACACTCATAGCTTGGCTCAAGACATTTGGATAAGTACTCTTAAATAGGATGTGATCATTCAAAACACATCATTGGAAACATTTTTTAGTTCTCTTGTCAATGATAATGATTGGTTTGCTTAACACACTTGTTTGCTTAACAGTAAGAATTCCAATGTCTAAATTTTACAAATGTCCGAGTTACAAACAAAGTCTATTTCACTCACAATGCCCCAGGTTTGATCAACTTTTTGATCAATCAAAAAGTCCTCATAAACTTTTGTTGTTGTTATCACTAATTTCTTCCATAACAGAAAGACCCAAGGATTAAAGCATGGCATGTCAGGACAAACTGGCAGCTTAAAGACTATGTCACCCACTATCCTCATTTTATTTAATTGCTTTATTTGAATTGTTTTGATTGTGTTGATCATTCAAAGATGACACTCTTATTATGCACTGTTCCAAATAGTGGCTATATCAGTGGAGATGTTTGCAGTTGCAAGGAACAGAAAACCCAGCAAAAAGTGGCTTAAAACCACAAGAAAAATATGTTACCTTATGTTGCAAGAAGTCTGAAGGTGGTCAGTTCCCAGGAGCTGGGTACTCTGCATCTTTCCACTCTGCCATGCTCAGCAGGTTAACAAAGCCCTCCTTTATATTTGCAAGTTGGCTGTAGCAATTCCAGATGGTACCCACAGACATGACATCCAGCAAAGAAGAAGGCGTTCCTCTCCTGCTTCTCTTTATGTATTTCAAGGAAGACATTTCCCAGAGGCTTCTTGTACACTACCCACAATTGTCTTACCGTGATCAACATTTGCCTCTGGAGCTGGAGAGGGGTCTTTGGAGCTCCTGTAAACCCAATTACTAAACAAATGCAATGCTCTACTAGGAAGGAAAAAAATGGAGTGGTCAATTTGGGATAAGGAATCAATAGTTTCTGCCACACGGGTTTCCCAAAATAGTTCATCTTGTCCTACTCACCTTGTTAATAATATGAATTTGTCCATTTATACCTATTCAACCCCATTAACATTTTCACCTCTACCACTTGCTCAGGCTTCCAGATTTATAGGAAGCCTACCAATATTTTCAACCTACTTCCATTTTCTATGTGGAGCCATGTTTCTCCTAGGTATTCTAAAGAATAACTAGATACAAAATCATACATTATTTGTAGGCCTTCCTGGGATTACACCTCCACAATCATACAATTCTGGAAGAAAATCTACCTGATTTTGACCCTTTAGCAAGGAAGCACATATATGCACTGTTATAAAATGAAATTCAACTAAGTAAGTTCTAGGGATCATACTGGCTTGACTCAGCAGTTCACGAGTCAGGTAGCATCCAATTTAGCAGATAGAAAAGAGCTCCAAAGTTGCTGTCTGAAACGCAGGACACTTATAGGCAGGAAAGAACAGGAACAAGGAAGTTATACTAGGCAAAAAAAAAAAAAAGAGAGAGAGAGAGAGGTGTTGGTTATTGCAAGGTTACTTTTCTTTGGGGGATGGCTGGAGTGTATCAGGCAAATTACTTAACTAGTTCACATCAGGTTTGAGATTCTATTCCTAATGGAACAGAAACTGTAATTAAGTTAAGTCTCCATTTGGTGGCATGGGGCTTAGCATAAGTGACTCCATTTGGGGCCTGTTGTCTTGTTTCTAACAGCACCTACATATCACCCATCCAGGAAAGAGGGAACAGCGACTCAGCCGGACCTTTCCCGGCCACACCTTTTTTTCAGAATGGGCATACTCAGAAAGTTAGGAAGATGACTTTCTTGCTCTTATCATTTGTGTGCTCACAGACTCCCATGAAAGAGAGCTAGAGGAGAGAAGCCCACCAGTCTACTCGGATTTGTATCTAACCAGACTGGTGTCCCTGATTCAGGTGTGTGTCCCTCCTCTATGCCTAATTTGTGTCACCCCTAATTTGGGGCCCTTGGGTCAACAATTCTCCTGGGTAGGATGTGAGTCTGCTCCGGGCTTTTCAGCTACTTGTTTTTTGTTAGTCTTGATCACAGGTAGATATGTAGCATTTGGCTGGTGCAACCATTATCGATAGCCATGTGGTCATCAAAGGAAAAATCCTGATAGCAGGGAATGTTGTCATAATCTATCACTTATAAACCCTGTCACTGTGTTAATCGCCCTTAGGAATCCATTACTGTCCCCACCAGCAGCATTCACTGAAGAGACACAGGTCAGAGCTCTCTCTGGCTGCTGGGAGAGTGAAACGTGCTAAGGCCACAGGAGCAAGAGGCGCTCCCATGTGCAAGGGCTTCAACTTCATTAGCCCTTTCCCCATGGCTGGTTACACATGTGTGTGTGCCAAGAATGCATAAGCTTCAGGGAATTTCCACCTCAATGTAAACTGAGAGCCCCACAGAAAGAGTGATGAATACCAGTATAAAAGGATTACATGGAGAGCCTCATTCTGGAGGGGCCATTCCAAATGATCTATCTGCACCCAGTTTCTTTCATGTGGACCCAGCACAAAGGAGCCTCATAGAATGTACAGAATGTACTAATGGCTCTGCTTTCTGGCATCTGCCCTTTCAAAGCTTCTTTTCTACTCTCCTATTAATCTCAGCCACAGCTACACTAGAGGGCACTTGAACACTACATTCATTGCAGACCAAGTCATTGGCACAGGTACTGGTGGTACTTTTTTTGGGGGGGGATGGGGGTGCATGGGTGGGAAGCACAAGGGGGGGTAATGGGAGGGGTATATTTATTTTAACATGTCTTCAATAAACCCATCAGTATTTGAGGAAGCTTCCGAGTCAGACTTTGGGGACCAAAACCTTAATTATACAATATAATTGTTGTTAATGGAACGTGTACATTTCAACCCAGCAAGACTGGTGGTGTTTAATGCCAGCATGACATATTTCCCAAATCGTTCTCTTTATTTGTATAAATAGGAAAGAAGCAAAAATTGCATCAGCTCTCTGCATAATGAAGAGGGAGGGAATGTGCAGTCTGTACTATGGTGGCCAGATGCCCTTTTATCTCTTTTCAAATCAACATGCAGAGCTGGTGGTCCTCAAATAGAAAGCATTTTTCCTAAGGGATGGCTGCACTGTACGTTTAGAATGATAACATTCTATAAATAAATAAAAAAGATTATTAAGAACGCTCTGTAAATCTCCTAGTCAAACACCCCTTCAAGCAACCATCATCAGTAATTCAGTTTGGTCCCTTAATCCCACTGTATACAAATACACAGCATTAATACAGTATTTAACAAGCACCAGAGAAAAGGCAGCACTCTTGCAATAAAGACTCATTTAGGAAGAACGAACATCCCTTGCCCCGAGTCTTGTTGGCCTCCCCCAGATTTCAGTTCTTCATGTGATTCTCTTGCCTGAACAAGACGTCCACCTTACATGAGAGAATCTCAGGCATAGCCTACCTATTTAGTAAAACCTAAACATAGTAACTTGGTTCCCACATTCTTTTTGTTCCACTTCAGCGAATTCACAGGGTATCCATTAGAAACCACATCACAAGTACAAACACCCACGGGCTTCGTTAAGCCATGACACTCCAGTGGGGTTTCAACCAGATCAGAGGCAGAGAAGAGAACAGATCTGACGCGCGATCCATAAGAATCCTATGGGATCTGAGGTCTAGCGATGTTGACTTGCTTTCCCCGTGACCACCTACTTCTCTCTGCTTGTTCTTTGTCTTTGTGGATTTTCTCTGTGGCTCTTGCTGTGTCTCCCTGAATCTCCATCTCTGCCTCTCTCTTCTCCACCCCTCAATTTTCTTCTCCTTTGTTGTTCTCTGGATCTAGGATCTTGGTCAACATGAGGACTCAGGTAACAGGGAGGGTAACACACTCTGATGGTGAATACAGACTAAACATGATGTCCTTATTTTCTTTGCTGGCTTTTGATGAACTGTGACAACGTGCAACCACACGGCTGGAGGCTGCAACAGTGCCAGTGCCAGTGCCAGTGCCCAGCTATTTCCTCAGCCCAAATACAAGCACTTCTAGTATTTAGTTAAATGGATACAGTGCTTTTTCCCTTACTCCCTCAACTTGAATTATAGAAATGACTGCCCAGGTGCCGCCAGAAGGCTCTGCCAGTTAAAGCTCTTCTCAGTGAGGAGCCATTTATCAAGCTCTCCATGGCAGCATCCCAACATCCCAAATTGTGTTTCTCTCCATGCTGACTGGTGTGTGTGACAGGAGAATGGGCCCCTGAATCCACTTCCATCAGGGACACCCTCCACCAAGAAACACCCTTACTCTATTCTTCCCTTCTCCTTTAAGACCTTCTGGTTCCATCCAACCCACTATGCCGGGGGCTTGCAGGCAATCCCATCCATCCTCTGCCAGGCCCAGAGATGTGCATTTTTCTCTAGAGGACCAGCCCTGAGGGGAACTCCAGGGAGAGTCTGAGGCTGCAAGTTACCACTCTGGAAGCCAAAGCCAAGGCCAACTCAGCACCTTAGATCTTCGCCTCATGGGTAATAGGACCAAAGTGGTTTCGTGTGTGATGCGTGCAGCAGTTGTGATCTACTACCCGGACTTTTCAGCCATTGGTTAGCAAAAGTTAACTTTTACAAGTGTCTGATTCTTAGTTTCTCTATGCTCTTTATTATGTTCAGATTTTAAATCAAATAGGGTAGAAAGATCTAGGCACTGCATTTGTTTGCTAGATCTACCATAACAAAATACCACTGACTGGGTGGTTTCAACAACAGATATTTATTTTCTCAGTTTGGGAGGCCAGAAGTCCAAGATCAAGATGTCAGCAGGTTTCATTTCTCCTGAGACATCTCTTCTTGGCTTGCAGATGGCTGCCTTCTTGCTGTGTGCATGCCTCCCTGGTGTTTTTGTGCATCCCAATTTCCTCTTTGTATAAGGACACCAGTTTGCACAGCAGATTGGATCGGGGCCCGCCCAGATGACCTTATTTAATTACCTTTGTTCTGGGTCCCATCTCCAAATACAGTCACATGCTACAGTACTAGAAGTTAGGGCTTCAACATACGAAATTGGAGGGCACACAATTCTGCCCATAAGAGGAACAATCACATGCTTCTGGTAGCATCCAAGGGTTTACCAAGCTTTACCTCAAAAGAAATGAAGTGCATCTAAGCCTTGTTCTTAATTCTCTGTTGATGCATTATATTTTTCATAACAGTGACATTTAATGAATATTGCAAAGATTAAAAAAAAAAGAAAAAGAAATTGTAGGCACAAATCAATTCCTAATAAATCTCAAGGATCTTTGAAATTCAGCCACTGAAAGCAAAGTTTCTTCCTCTGGTTTAAAGCAAAACAAACCAAAGAAAAAAGAGTGGTTTTTATTTCTGAGTTTTGGGGAGGTGGGGTAGATTCTTATTATAGTTGTTTTGTCCTAACAATGTTTTCTGTAAGAACTTTCTTGATTGCTAAATCTTGACTGTTTTTTGTTTTTTATCTTCATTGCGTTCTTACAACAAGCATTGCCCCTGTCCAGGTCTCTCCAGAACACTTGTACAGTCTGGTATAAAGAAATAAGCTCCAGTCTTGTTTCACAGGTAACAGTCTGCTCTCAAGTCGAAAGAGGCAGATAAGAAGAAAAAGCATATGTGATGCTTTCCTGTTTGACAAGCTTTCCATGAGACAGGACTCCAGGTTTGTTTCTTTGTGTATTTCTCCCTCTAATAAATGTGATGGGCAGTTTGGAGTATGGACATCATGAGTAAATAGGAAAATTACTGCTCCAGACCTTAATTAATCACACAAAAGCCATCCCAGAAGTCTGTCTCCAATGCTCAGATGCCTGATGCTCCAACAGCTGCTCACAGGGAGACAATTCCCTGAGGTGTCTCTGGCCCTGGCTGCATTCAAGCCAGGCTCAGTGAAGGATTCTAGAGGCCAACAGATCCAACTGCCAGGCAGGCTGCCACCTGGCAGTGCTGCCCCCTGTGGGGGCCTCTGAGACATAAAGAAGTTTTTGTTTCCTATGAACGAGACGTGAACTACAATCTATGGTGCCCTCTGTGACTAAAACCCACCAAGTGTGATTTCTGAAATTCAGGTAAACAGAAGGGAATTTGGGTCAAATATGGTAAGTAGACCACACACATGTATCTCTTCTCCCATCCAAAACCTAGATAAAATGACAGTGAAAGAATTAAAAAGATGTAAACCCATAGGTCAAAGAGAACTGGAGAGGCAACAGCAGTGAATGACAACTGTCAACACATTTGTGGGGTGTGTGGGGGGGGGTTAGAAAGTAATGGAGAAATGGCAGTTAGCTTAGCAGAGGGGAAGAAACTATAAGCTACCAAGGTGCAGAACCCTGGAGAGGTTGGGCACATGGACACTGCAGGTCCTCCATAGCTGGGGGTGAGGCATGGGTCTGAAACAGAGGTTCTGACTGAAAGTCTGCATACACAGTATGTATGTCTCTTCCTCCACCAAACACCAGCCCTGCTCACCGGCCCCCACCAACCCATCCCTGCTCCATCTCTTCCAGGAAGCCAAGAATGTATTCTTTAGAGAACTTGAACCAGAGAATCCCAGACTCAGATAACAACAGGCATAGAGGATGGGGAACTAGGTGCTAGACTGAAAGAAAAGCACTTAGGTGAAAATCTGGTTTTCCAAGCACCCTTCCTGCCTCTGCTCACGGAACATGAATGTCTGGATATATACCGCCCAAGCAGAAGCATAAAGGAAAATTCTCCAAAGAAATTCACTGGCTCTGGAGAAAATCTCCACAGAGACTCCCATCTAAAAATGTTCTTCATCAACTCAGCCAGCTCACCTCCTGACAATACTTACGGAGGCACAAGCCACTCCCATGCACACAGTTTCCTAATGGCTCCTTATTGCATCAGTTGTTAATCATAAATGAAGATTCAAAGATCACCAGACATTTGAAGTTGTTCTCAAAGATGCAAAAAGAGAACTAAACAAATAAATATAGTTTTTAAGGGACTAAGAAGACATCGAGGCAGCAGAGGAAACAAAAGTAAAACCAAAAGACAAAAAAATGAACCTACAGTAATTATCATCAGAGAGTTCTGAAAAAACATTGCCTTCACAAAACAAGATAGGATACAATAAAAAGGAAGAATCAGAGTGCAAAAGAAGAGTTTGTGAAATTAAAGGTATAATAACCAAAATAGAAAACATTCAGTAGGACACTTGGAAGATAAGGTTGAGTGACTGTCCTCAAAAAGCCAAAAAAAAAAAAAAAAGGGACTAGGGGGAGAAAAGGATATTAGAGAACCAGTCTAATGTGTCCAACATCAGGAATTCCAGAAAGAGAAACTTAAAATAATAAAGGGGTGGAAATGATCTCACAACTGGAAGATATGTTTCTAGAGAGTGTCCAACACCATGCATTGAAAAACAAAAGAAAAAGCCCAGCAAGACAAATACCATGAAACTTCAGAATACCAGGTATAGGAAAGCTCATAAGTCTGCAGAGAGAAAGCCTATCACAAAGGATAGGAAACAAAAATGCCATTGGTGCCTATCACAAGGAACACTGAGGCCAAATGACAATATAGCAATGCCTGGCATATTCCGAGGTAAAAACAATTCTCAGTCTACGTCTACAGCAAGCCAAGCTCTTCATAACATATCAGGGTGGAATAAAAAAATTTTCAGAAAAACAAAAACTAAAAACAATACACCTCCCACACACCATCTCTCAAGGTGTCAGTGCTTAACTCGTGTTAACTGCAATTAGTGTTTCACCAAAACTGTTTTTTAGTTATTATGGCAAAACAAAATTGGAGTCTAGGCAAGGAGAGAAGAGAAAATCAATCCCAGCAAGATATAGAAAATGAATCATACGACAAGTATGCGATGAGCCTGGAAAGCAACCAATGTAGAGTACAAGGGGTTTGGAGAACTTTGGGAGAAAAATCTCCAAGTGGGGGGTAGGGACAAGTGGGAGAATTCTAGATTATTTGATATACCTAACTTGTGGAAAACTGCATGAGAAGCATTTTACACCCTCTGTCAGAGGACTTGAAAAAAAATCGGTGATAGGTTCATAGAACACTAAGCAAATGGAGGGAAAAGACTATTCATTCTGGGGAGGGGGAAGTGGGAGGGAGATGTACAATAAACTAAAGGTAAATGCAGTAAATAAATAACCGCTTTATTTGTGGTTTCACTTTCCAGAGTTTCAGTCCCCCAGGGCCAAACACAGTTCGGAACAGATGATCCCCCTTCTGACAAGTGGTCAGAAGGTCAGTAGTAGCCTAACACTACATCACAATGCCTATGTGGTTCACCTCACTTAATCTCATCATGTAGGCATCTTACCAGTTCACATTATCACAAGAAGAAGGGTAAACAGAGTACAATAAGATATTTTTAGAGAGAGAGACCATATTTACATAACTTTTATTACAGTATATTGTTATAATATTGTATATTGTTATAATATATTTTATTATTAGCTATTGCTGTTAGTCTCTTACCATGCCTAATTCATAAACTAAACCTTATCATAGGTATGTGTGTACAGGAAAAAATATTGTACCCATAGGGTTGGGTACTATCTGTAGTTTCACACATCCAGTCTTGAAATGTATCCCCCATGGATAAAGGAGGTCTACTCTGTAGCACTTATTGTTCAATAGCAAACAATATTTACATAGCCACAATAAGGTAAGCTCTGAACAGGAATCAAATCAACAGGTATCAATATGCTGAGAGGAAGTGGGGGTGATTAGAGAAAAGCTCCACTATCATCATATGAAACAAATAGATGATGTCTAAAATAGGTAAATCAAGAATTAACAATATTAGCAGATTGTTTACAAATACGAGTGTACATTTTAAAAAAAGCTAAAAGACCTAGGAGTGGTTGCCAATGGATACAGAGAGAATAGGGCCTGGGGAGAATTCGAGATGGGTGCTGCTCGGTTGATTCTATGTCTTTTGATCACATTTTTTTAAATTATGTTCATACAGAATACTTTAACAATTATAAAAAAATAATACTAAGTAGATGAATATATAGGAATAAGTAGATAGAAGAGAGAGGAGAGGAGAATAAATAGTGAGGTAAGACAGTTTGAATAAATAACTGGAAAGGCTTATGTTGAAGCTAGAAGCCATGAGGAGAAACCCAGGCTGAGCCAGTACGGGTGCCCTTTTGCCAGAAATGGAAGAGCGGCATTGGGCAATCAGGGAGAAAAGAATCGCATTTTAGATTATGTAGGAACGATTCTGGCTTGGACTGAGAGAAAAAGAACATTGGAGCTATGGATAATGCACTGTCTTCTGGAGAGTCTGCAACAAAAAGAACCTGAGGTCACCATGAGCCCCCTCCGCATCACCCAAGAGGGTACGATCCACATCAGACCCCAGGTATTGATACTCCCTGGGGTTACGCAGGTATGTACACCAGCCCTGTCGGTAGACACACAAATTTACAAAGTAGGGTTTACACCTTCAACTGTACCTCAACTCTTTCCAATTGTATTTGGTCCTTGTAATGATCTACCTGAGCATAACTGTATCTGATAACTCTTCAGACTGTCAATGGTGACGCTATGTTGCCCCTAAGAATGATATTGGTGCCTTAGTCTTGAGAAGGTATACCTCTTAGAGAGATCATAAACTACAAGCCCCCAAGGAGAAATTAAGTCTTCACGTAGTAGCAGAGGTGTCTCCAAAGCAAAGACCTGGGCTTGGTGTGGCACCTCACTGTGGGAGGCCGGACCCCGGTGCCAGGCTGAGACCGGGTCGAGCAACGGCTCCCTGTTGACTCAGCCAACCCGGTGGTTCCCCCTCCCATTCCCCCACTTGCAAGGACATACGAAAGCCTTGTCAGGGCTGAGAAAGTTAATTCCTGAAGCCTGTGGTCTGTGGGTGTTGGCAGTAATGTTACCCCCCTTTTTCTACCCCGGGTCAAATAGAAACAAACATGGGAACTGTGTTTTGCTAGCAATCTATCAACAAGGTCTTGCTGTGACCCGTTTAGAAAGTTCACAAGGTACACAGAACTAAATGTTTTGGCTGGCAGTGATCATGTGAAACCTGTTTATTCTTAGAATGACCTGATCCATAAGAGTCTTATATTATAAAAGATTGTGTACAGCAACAATAAAGCCGTCACTTGGGCCATCAGCCCAGGGGACCCTCCTGTTCCCAAACTTTCTCTTCTCTCTTTTTTTCTTACATTCCCCTACCCTCAGGACCCTGATCTCGGTGTTTGTTGCGCTGGTTGCAACACCTCGCAGTGGTTCCCTGATCAGTGTAAGAGATCTCAGGCAGATCACTGACCCTGGCTGGGCATGAAGACCTTTCTTGAGATTGAGGAACTGGGCTAAATACACTGTCTGGCCCACTCCAGCTCTGATAGCTTAGCTGTGTCTAAATTAAACTCTGCTGGAGGAGCTCAGCTGCCTCGTGGACAGAAATCTTCTAACATGGACACCCAGGTTGGTTCCCCCATAGGTCGGGTGCCACTTTACAACATTTCAGGTTCTACTCAAAAGGCTTCCTCTTCATGCCACAGAGGGTCAGCTACTAAGTTTTCCAAATGTGCCTTGAATCATGCCCAATCAACTATCCTTTTTTACATGACCTTTCTTCTGATTTTAATAAATCCATAATGAAGAGCAAGTCATGAACTTCTACTAGTCACTTCTGGAATAGGTGTTTCCATGGCTAAGGCTGTTGTGTGGCATCCCTTGAAGCATCCCTGCTTGTCCCCTTTGAGTTGGATGGGAGATAAAGAGATTTTTATCAGCCCAGGATTAGTATATAAAACAATATTCCATACAGTTGCTAAACATTCTAGGTTGTGAAAAACAAACCACATAGACTTTTTAAGTTGCCCTTAACCTCTGGCTCCAGTCCTTTCTGTGCCACGTATTCTCGGCTGAGCTCGTACAAGCCTACTTGTTGAAAGCAGTTTCCCAGATGACCAGCAGTGCTGCCATTTCCACTTTCCTGGTCCAGGGTAACCAAGACTTTCTGCAACCTGATTCCAGGTTTCCTTTGCAGCTTTTTTACGCTGTATACAAGATGGCTGCTCTCCGAACATATCATTTCTCGTCTTTACCCTTTTCCCCCAAATTCCAAACCTCTGGAATGCTTCTCCTTTACTCTATATTTGGAGGTTTTTGCACCTTTCCAAATACAATTCAGATCCCTCCTCTCACTCCCTGTACACTTGCCCCAAACCCCACTGGCTGAGATGTTGACTCTGTCCACTAGTTGTGGAAAACCTATCCCCTTTAGCGTTCCATGTTGCATACAAACCTCCATAGCTCTTCTTACATGATCTTGAACATTTCTTAATCTTTTCTCTATCTCTGATAATCTTCTTACCAGGCTATAAATCCCTTAAAGGCAAAATATACATCTTAGACCTCGCTGTCCCTCCTGCAGGAGGAGGTACGCCTCAATAAATGCTCCTTTATCTTATTATTATTGAATAAGAAGCATTTCAATAGGAGATATCCACCCTGAGTCATGATGGATGTGAACAACACCCCTACTTTTCTTCAACTCTAAGATCATTTTTGCTCAACAGAGCCAGTCACCCACATTTGAAGACCTTTGCTGCCAGGATCCCAGAGCCCTGGGGTTAGCCTCGTCCTGCCAGACCCTGCCACCATACTCTATAGTCGGAGAGGCAGCATAAGCAGAGACAGGCACAGTGTGGTGGTGAACTGTGTAGGATCTGGAGTCGAGCTGCACTACGAAACTGTGATTTCACCTCCTCGAGCTTCTATTTCCTCCTGTGCAAGATTGGATAATATTAGTACCTACCTCCTAAGGTGTTTATAAGGATTAAATGACTTCATAACTGTAAACATTGTAAACTGTGAACATTGCCCGGCTTATAGTAAGCACTCAATAAATCTCAGTTAATATTATTATTACTTTTTTTTTTTTAAGCTTGGGTCCAACTCTGCGTTTATTTGACTATTAACTATCCTTTCCTTTAGTTTTCTGTCATTTTTTTTTCTTTTGGTGGTGCTTATCCACTTCTGTGGCTCCTTGGCCTCCCCCATTTGCAAGCCCTATATGAAAGATTTCCCCTTCAACATAATAAAAATACTTCTAATAACAAATGTGAGGCTTCTACAAGAAGGTACGGTACAAGTGTGACGGTTGAGTGAGATGAAGCATTTTTATGTGTGTGAGTGACTTCAAAGACTGGAAGATACTTTCTACTGTTTTTTTTTTTTTAGAAATTCCATGCCTTCTACCATTATTTGTTTCTCAGGGCACTTGTTAACATTGGATCTAACGCATGAGTCCCCATGTTTCAGCAAATGTATCTTGTCAACTTCCCCTCCCTCCATGGTGTGAGATGGACAGGCTGTTTCTGAAAGAACCTGTCCCTTGACCATTGTAAGGGTTGAGATTTATACAGTGAGTAACCTTTTTCTCCTGGGGTTGAGATTTACATATTGAACGATTTCCCCACCCCCACCCCCCAGGGTGGGGTGTGGGCTGTGAGCTGCCCTGCATGCTTTGAACTCAATCAGGGAAGGGGAAAGGCTGCTGGAGCTGTCACCAGGAGCCACTTTCACCTTGACTTTCACAGTTACTGTCAGTATAAGAGGAGAGAAATGACAAGAGAAAATAGCCACGTACTTAAAAGTCACAGTATTCATCCAGGAGTCTTATGAACTATTTGCTACCGTAATGATCACCCAGTTTTCTGCTCAGTTGTCTGGGAAAGAAACTTACATCTGGGATATTGGGAGAGGAAGGGAGAGACAGAGACAGAGGGAGACACAGAGAGTGACAGAGAGAGAAAGAGAGAGAGAGAAAGGATTTGAAGAACTCCAGGAGAAATAAAACAGTATGAGCCCTCAGAGGCATCCTACGTCAGTGACAAGCCGTGCAGCAGCCATTGTGTGGAAGGGTTTTGATGGCTTCATTCTCGAGCCACACAGCAGACCCAGAGCCGTGGGTCTGGGTGCACAGCAGCTGTGCTCTGCCTCTACCTGCTGTAACCGAGAAGATCCGTCCTTAAGGTGCCCGTGAGGCCACATTTTCATGAACTGCCTGAGCAATTGATAAGTCGTCAGTTGGGAAGTAGAGACATTCACAGGTTCAGACCTGAAGCTTGGTCCTTAAAATGAATTGGAAGCATCTGGCTGTTTTGCTGTCGGTAGGTAATGATGCAGCCGCCTCACACACCCAGATGTGATTCTACATTTCTGCAGCTGTTCTGGTGGGAGTTTCAACACCCAAAACATCTGCTGCTGGGACTCTGCGGCACAATTCTCACTCCATCTCTCTGGGTTCTTATTCTTTTCCTAGAAAATGTACTTTCTTTCCACTCGGTATTTTCCTACTTTCCAAAGGTGTTATTCCCAGCAAGGGGATACCCACCGAATTCTATGTAATGTGGAAGAGAAATCCATATCATCTTCAAAATTCACAGCCAAACTGAGGGGGTGTGACGCTAATTCATTTTATGAGGTTTGATGAGATAGAACATTACAGCCAGGCAAAAAATTTCATACTTTATGGCACACGTAGAAGAAACGGTTATAATGAAGTCACTTCTGTATGTTAAACACAATTGACAGGGGAACGCCTCTAAAGTCCAAAATGTTTATCTCCGGGATATTTGTCAACATCATCAAATTGCACACATAAAGCACTCTCAGTACTGCCTATTTAGTAGAAAAAAAAGACCCTTCTCAAGCCTGACGCCTCAAACGTTTTAGGTGATATTACAAACTGACATACTAGTTTTGAAGAGCAACAGGAAATATTGAGTCACAAGATATTCATGCACTTTGACCCAGTAATTTCTGGGAATTTATCCTAAAGAAATTATCTTATATGCGGAAAAGTCTTACTATAAAGATGCTTATCACAGGACTTACTATGATGAAAACATGGATTTGATCTATTGCCCCCAAATATGGAAATAGTTAAATAAATATGGTGTCTCTATTTCTATAGGATACCTGGAAAATCAAAACGGGAGACTGACAAATGTTCAGTGGCCCAGTCAGCAATTAAAAAGATATTTACTGAAGTAATAATACTGAAATGCTTCTGACATACATTCAGTGGAAAAGCAAAATACAAAGTTGTTTGTGTTTGTGCTTAGAATCCTATCAAAACTTGGCACTTAAAAATGACCCAAAGTAATTGCTCCAAAACAACAATAGCTATTGTGCTTAAGTGGGAGAATTATGGGCAATCTTTTTCTTTTCTCTATTTTCCGAATTATTTAGGAAGGGGTTATATTACTTGAGTCAATAAAAAGACCAAGAAAAAGGCATCCCTACGTTGTGACCAAGACGTGAAATCTGCCAAGGTAAGTGAAGTTGAAGAAAAGCAACAGCAAGGAGCCTGAGGCATATCTTGAAAAGAAATCTGGACTAGCGGACTTCAGAGGGAGACCTATTTCTCTGTCACAATCTCAGTTTTTGGCCAATTTTCTCCAGAGTGTTAAGGAATCCAAAATGAAACTAACCCAACATTCTGACTGCCACCTGACAAGGGTTGGAAATGCAGTGACAGACTATGAGAAAGCCAATCCTGCATCATATGAAAGTTCGTGAATAAGCACAAACGGAGAGACTTATTTCTCTTCATTTCAGGGAAAAACTTGGAACAAGACTCCTCTCCAAGTTCCACCAGGTAACTTTTCCAAGCCTGTGAAACTTGGGAAGGGTGAATATAGCACTTCTGTCTCTCCACACCCACGTCTTTGCCAACCTCATATTAAGCCTGAAGGAGAAAACAGATCCAACTAACATTACTTGGGACCTACTCTTTTTTTTTTTTTTTTTAACTCCGCTCATATTTTAAAATAGTACATTGATTTTTTAATATCCCAAAATAAATTGCTATTTCTTAGCCTTTTGGGGGACAGCTTTAATTTAGGAGGGAGAAGGGATGATTGAGTGATAATAAACTGATTAGTCTCAGGATTTCTCAGGGAAATGCTGACCCAGCATCATGGCCCTCACACACGCCATTATAATTCTTTGATTTCCTGTCACGGCAGACAGTTCAAAAACGGAAAGTAAATAGGAGACATGGAAAATCAATGTGAGGTGCTGAATTGTTCCAGCTGCTGAGGTCTGTTAATTACATCATATTTTTATGGAGACATTCAGCTCAGACTCGCCAAGTGCCCACATCTGGAGGCTGTTGTGTGCCATCCTGTTGGGGCAGCTCTTCTCCCCCAGCATCTTGGTTAACTGCAAAAGGACAAGCTACCCCAGGAAAGTCTGCTTGTACAGACCAACTCTCTGAGGCAGAATCCGGAGATCGTAGTGTCTTCCGTTACCATAGAGATAAGAGGGGTTGGGAGCTGGAGAGGGGCCACTGGAGTGGCAGGAAGCGGGTTAGTCAGTATGCACAGTGTGAACCCAAGGAAAATGAAAGTCTGTTCTACTTGGATAGACAGGCCTTGGTGGGCTAAGTGGGAGAGAGCTGAGAAGAGATGAGAGACCACAGGGAGCAAGCAGAGAGAAACAAGGCTAGGGAGCGAAACGCAGGGCTTAACGCTGTGTGAAGAGCCAGCCCACTGGGGAACCACAGTGGATTTCCAAGACAAAGTCCTTCGAGCACCTCCTCTCTTGCCAGGGCAGTAAAAGCAAGCTCACAGCATGAGCATGAACTTCATGAATCGTTTCAATAAAGGTCCTTCCACACTTCCATATAATTTGGACCCTTCCAGAGTCCCTTCTGGTTTCCCTTCCACCTCACCATCCTCTTTCTTTTTTCTTCTCTCACATCTTTCCAGAAGATTCTGAGCCCCTTCTTTTTTTTCATCTTTATGCATGGTAGGACTGGCTTCTTCATCCAGACAACTCTAACTCATCACAACCCATTCTCCTTCCCTCTTTTTGTTTTTCTCTCTATACCACCTCCTTCCCTCATTACCTTATTGCTATTTTTTCCTAATTGTACCTTCATACACAAATAGCTGGAGGTTAGCTGGATGAAAGGGAAATCCAGTGCTTATCACAGATGGTTTAAGATATTTCCTAGGGGCACCTGGGTGGCTCAGTCGGTTAAGCGTCCGGCTTCAGCTCAGGTCATGATCTCACAGTTCCTGAGTTTGAGCCCCACATCAGGCTCTGTGCTGACAGCTCAGATCCTGGAGACTGCTTTGGATTCTGTGTCTCCCTCTCTCTCTGCCCCTCTCCTGCACTCTCTCTCTGTCTCTCAAAAATAAGTAAATGTTTAAAAAAAAAATTTTTTTTTAAAAAGACATTTCCTAAGTCCAGTCCCTGCTTCCCACCTCCCCCCTCCCTGCCCCAACATGTGAGACTGTCACAAGCAAAGTTTTGGCCCAGGCCTCTATTCTTTAGAGAGACCCCAAGGGTTCTACATATATTTTATTTATAACCCATTATTTAAATATGTATTTCAAATGTGTGACATCTATCTCATACTCTATCCGCCCCCCCCAAAAGTTGCACATTTTATTGTAAGTTAAATGTACATGTATGTACATGTAAATGTAATATAGCAAATGTGTGTTGCATTATAATTTTTATGTAAATTCAATGTGAAGTGTAAGTTTAAAAACTTACAGATTTTAATGACCTGAGCCGAAATCAAGAGTTGGATTCTCAACTGACTGAGCCACCCAGGCGCCCAGTTCTGGTTGTTTTTTGAGTGGCTTGTCTGTGAGAGGAATCTAAGCACACACTGAGCATCATCAGTGATCCAACTTGAAAATATAAATTTCCTGCTACTCCATGTATAAGAATCCAGATCGGTTTGGTTAAGCTCTCCCACAATTGCAAAGCCAACTGCAAACAAACTTATAAATTGCGAGTATTTATCTGATTCCAAAAAGCTGATCTAACACTTGGAACTGTTGTTTGTAATTCCCCAATATCGAGTGCTTGCATTCATTCAAATGCTTTCATTTTTGTAATTTACTGAAATTTGAAATAAAACAAATGTGTACTAATAAACTGTCATTTAATTGGCTTTCTATATTAAGACTTCCATTTACATTTCATTTGAAAAGAAATGCTGTGCTACAAAAAAAAAAAAAAAAAAAAGAAAGAAAAAATTGGTGAGAGCCCCTGGCTTCACCCACTGCCCCCTCCTCCTGGCTCCACCAACGGTCCTTGCTTTTCCAGGCTATTCTCTGTTCCCTAGTCTCTTCCTTTCAGACTTGATCCTACAACTCTGTCCTGCTCTAACCTGGTAAATAGACTCACACTGAGGTGGTCTTAACCATGATTTAAGGGGTTACTCCTGTGTAGGAGGGGAGGGAGGAGATCTGCATTGTACCCTAAACTGCTCAAGTCCCAGGGAACCAACATAAAGGAGCACATCATCCACAGTGAAATTCTAGGCACTTTTGAAAAGAGTCTGTCAGAAGCAACTCTTAGTTAATCTCTACCTTTCAGTGTCTCTCAGACCACCAACATTTCAGTGTCTCTCAGACCACCATCAGAGAGAGACTTGCCTCAGAACCCCTTGCGAATGAAGCACTTGTGGGAAAGGCAGGCTCCGGCGACCCACTCCCAACCATCTGGAGGTTAGGATCTGAAGCTGCCTTTTTAGCAAATAATTCTTCACTTTGAAGTTCAAGGGTCACCCCCGTCAATCTTCCATGCACTGGTGCAGAAGGCATGAGTTGAGTGAGGATATGGGGTGCTGCCTGCCCACCCTTTGCCTGGATTGAAAGATACAGACCTAAGAGGCAGCCCGGGGAGGCACCGGAGCAAAGAGAGGCATGCAAGCAAGACGACAAATGCAGAGAGAGAGAGAGAGAGAGAGAGAGAGAGTATAAAACCCAGGGAGCAATTTCGAACAGGACAAGAAAAAGAATTCCAATTTCCCTTTCTCCAGCTCCAAGTTCATTGGTCAGCGGTGGCACAGCGGAAGTCCACTGGGGACAGTGTGAACAATGGAGGGAGCCCAGCTTCTGGCACGTCCTGGAGGAAATGGTAGCATGAAAGTACAGTGCTGTGCAGGGCAGTAAATACAGACATGGCCCTGGGGACAGCTCTGTCCACCCATGCGGAAAGGGTTTCTGGGACGCACTTCCCCATCAACCCTTCTCCCAGGCTGGCCCAGAATTCCTGAAACCCCCGGCGGCCCAAGTACTTGACCAGCACCAGCACATCCCTGTCCTGGCACCTCCTGAGGCTGTCATTCGTACCTCCGTTCTTCCTTCATAAAAATCCATCGTGCACTCCAAAAGAGTAACTAGGACACTTCGTTTTTATTCCACATGCATCTCATTTGTCTTCAGTAGGTTCTTCCATAATCTCATCATTATTGCTATGGCCCTCAGAGGACAGCTGACTTGCATTAATCAGCCGAGCCCCTCATCGCTCACCAGATTCTTTACACTTTTACCATGCCCTGGGGCATCCTAACTTACTTGAAAAATTAATAAACCTCCCCCTCTTATCTTACCTTATTAATGTCTGTCTTTGTAACCCATTATCCCCGCATATCATCAGAGATCACTGGAGGGCGCAGTGGTCACCAGCTTGCTCCCCTCATTCTATCCTAAAGCCAGAACGCCACCCCCTGAATGGCCAGGAAGAAAATGGCTTTCATGGGCCAGCAGGGTATTTGTTTACCAGCTCAATGGCACAGTGGATGGAAAGCAGAAGAATTCTTCGGCTGCAGCTCAAGGCCATTAAAGTCCATTAAGTTGTTCTCTCTTCCCCACCCCCTCTCCCCCTCTTTTGTGCACCCTAGTAAATCTGACTCATTAGCTTTAGATGTTTTGAAATACTGGTACATTAATCACTTGTGTTTGCACACTGTTTATGTGGGTTGTTGGTCATGGTCTGTAGTTATACTGGCTGTCTCCCTTGCTTACTTAAAGGTACAATCCAATTGAAAATAAAGATTTTTGCAGGTTTGCTCATTACACACAGTGTCGGCAGCTGGTGAGTGTCTTTTGCAATTCATCAGAGGCCTCCCAGACCACCTGCTCTCGGCATCCTGCAAACAGCTGGCTCTGGGTAAGTACCATAAGCTATTACCTTATACAATAAATAAATAAATAAATAAATAAATAAATAAATAAATAAATAAATAAATAGATGGATAGGCAAATAAATAAATACATTCAATTGCCAGCCTTGAAGCATTGCTTCTTGAAGGGAAAAGCCCATTCTGAAAAGGGAAAAATACCTCTGGCCCACACCTTCTTGGTGCCATTTAAATGAAAAAAGAGGGAGGGAGGTGATGACCCCAAAACTTCCAGTGGAAATATTTTGTCATTTGAGGACGAAGGTGGTCAAGAAAAGGACTCTACAACAGGCTGGCTGGGTGGTTTGGTTTGGTACAAAGAATGAGAGGTAGGGGGTAGGGGGTGACTTGATTTTAATTGCTGGGTTTTTCTTTTCTGAAAAAGTCATAGGGAGGCTTTGTGAAGCCTGAGCTAAGGCCTCCAGATGTCCCAGGAAGAAGAAATCAACCCCTGTTTCCAAGATTGCCACTACTTTTGATTTTTGTGACACTTTACCCCAGTCTTTGACCCTGAGAATGAGCTGGGTGGCCATGCTCTACTCCTGTCCTGACCCTGCAGCCTGAGGAAAGCCTAGGGACAGCAGGAGCCCCATGGCCAGGCACTTGCAAGGAAGAAGGACAGGATGTGAGAATGGGTAACTCCTAGGCTGCGTGTAGCAGAGCTTAGCAACACAGAAACAAGATGGTTGGTGGCCTGGGGGGCGGGGGAGGGGGAGATGGACATTCAGCAGGATGTCATTTTGAGAGATTTCTAAGGCTATCACAGATAGCCTGAAACTTCCCTCAAGTCTACTTGGAAACTTTCTAACTTGGGGCTGGGTCTTGCAAACATCACCCAATACAGCTCTGATCCCCCAAATCGTTTATACTCCAGTCTCCATGGGTCAGTCAAAATTTAGTTACGTCTTTTGACTTGTTCTTGCAAAACTGGAAAAGCATACTGACATACGACAGGCACCCATGTGACTCACTGTTTGTGTGTGTGTGTGTGTGTGTGTGTGTGTGTGGTGTTAATTTTTTTTAATGTTTATTTTTTAATAAAGAGACAGAGAGTGAGCAGAGGAGAGACAGAAAGAGAAGGAGACACAGAATCTGAAGCAGGCTCCAGCCTCTGAACTATCAGCACAGAGCCTGACGTGGGCTCTAAGATCATGACCTGAACCAAAGTCAGATGCTTAACGACAGAGTCACCCAGGCACCCCTATTTGACTCACTGCTTACGAGCTTTGCCAATCAAATGCCTGAATGAAGCTGTTAGAAATCATCATTTTTATCTTATGGTAGGCAAAATTCTAATAATTTAACTTTATTAGATTAGCTTTATTAGATTTATTAGCAGCTTTATATTTTTTGTTACCTTTTGTCAGCAAGAGTATTTATGGGTTGAATTAACACGAGGAACTGTTTTCCGTTTTACCAAGTTGAAAATGAAGGCGCATCTATATTCCTACATTTTTTTACTCGAATCCCTCAAGAACTATGAAGGGAGTACCTGCTCTATGTGGTGGGGAAGCGAGAGTATCAGCATCAACCAGGGGGCTTGTCAGAGATGCAGACTCCCTGAATCAGAGTGTGGAGCTTAACATTTAAGATCCCCAAGTGACTTGTTTGCACATTAAAGTTGACAAGCTCTGCTCTCATATGCCCTTGATTCTTTCCGGTCAGAAGTATCTGATAGAGATGGCCACCAGTCATATCAATACTGAGGTGATCACAAGAATTTGAATAAGCAAATGTGAACCAAACAACTTCCTCACCTATGGCGGAAATTCTTTGGCAAGGCAGCACAGCATGATAAAAAAGAGAGAGATGACTTTTGAGTCCGAAGAATCTGGGCTTTCTTTCAGACTCTGCTTCTTAGTAGGATTCTGACTTGAGGAGAGTCACTCTTCTGAGGCTTCGTTCCCTCACGGAGACTGGAGATAACAGCAACTCCACTGCCTGCCTGCAGGACAGTTTCCAGAATAAAGGAGAGCCTTTGTGTACAATCACACGGGAAGCTCCAAAAGTGTTATTATGTATGTATAATTAAATCACAGTCACCACAGCACTAAGTGGTAGGATGTTGGAGGTGGAACAGCTGGATCAGCCCAGGGGATGAGGATGAGGCCCTTCCCCCAATGGTCGGTGGGGGGTGGGGGTGGGGGAGAGGCCCTGGTGGTTGCAGGGCTCCAACTGCTAACATTTTCACGGGTGGAAGTGAGTGCACTGGCCCTTGCGGCATCTCTGGCCCTCGAGAAGTATGCGACGTATGTTAAATAAAAGGAATTGAGTAGTCCTTGCTGGGGGCCTTTGACTTCTTGAAGAAAGATTATGTCAAGCTCGGGATGACTATTGGACAATTCATGAAAACTCGTGAAAGCCTGATGGCCTTCTAGGCCACATTTAAGAAAGTGCTGATCTCTTATAGCCCGTGGGCAGGCAGACAGAATGATCAGGTTCGGAACTTAATCACAAGAGTGGCAGAGTTCCAGAGAAAGTCAACATCTCCTCCTGGAAGGTTTCCTCTGCCAAGATCAGGGCCCTAATAGAGAAAGTGTCAGACTCTGGGACGTGAGATGGGGATCTCTAATAATGCAGATGAGAATTTTCAGCTCTCTCTCAGACCCCCTTGGCTCCCTGGATCTACAGACAAGGCCCACACCCCTTTGTTAGAAATAGTACCCCCAGGGGCACCTGGGTGGCATAGTCATTGAGTGTCTGACTTTGGCTCAGGTCATGACCTCACGGCTTGTGGGTTCAAGCTCCGCATCAGGCTCTGTGCTGACAGCTCAGAGCCTGGAGCCTGCTTTGGAATCTGCGTCTCCCTCTCTCTCTGCCCCTCCCCTGTTCATGCTCTGTCTGTCTCTCTCTCAAAAATAATAAATAAACATGAAAAAAAAAAGAATTCCAAAAAAAGAAATAGCACCCCCATTTGCTTGAAGATCCCTCAGAGATCTCAAATGAAGCAGGTGTCTCTACTAGTGCATCAGGAGCCCCCAAGGCCACCCCCCAACATACACCAAGTTTGATGATGTGCTAGGAGGACTCATAGGACTCAGCATATCATTGTACTCAGTTACAGTTTATTATAGCAAAATGACGTAAAGCACAATCAGCAAGGGAAAAGGCGCACGAGGTGAAGTGCTGAGGAAACCAGGTGCATGCTTGCAAGGGCCCTCTCCCACAGGGGTCACACAGGATGCACCTGGTTCTCCACCAGCAAGTTGTGACGACACATGCGAAATGTCACCAACCCAGGAAGCTCATCGGAGACTCAGTGCCCAGAGCTCTTATGGGGGGGTGGGGGCTGGTCATCTAAGCAGTCTCTGCCGGGCACATACCCAAATTCCAGAATCCCAGAAGGAAAGCAGGTGTTCAGCATAAACAATGTGTACCAAGAGTATACGCACAGTGAGCCACTCTTATCAGTTCTAGGAATGGTGGGAAGCCTCCCAGAACCCAAGTTCCCAGATGCCAACCCAGGGCCAACCTTGTAAGCAAGGCTTTCAAAGGATACCAGTCGCACTTTGGGAGCCTGGAGCAAGACCTGGTAACCATTTCTCCCTTCTCAGCTGGTGAAATATATTGGTCCATAGAGGGCACTGGAGTGACACTGCCTTAGCCGCAGGAAGGGACTTCTCTTTCTGGTCCCATTGTGCCATTGTTCTTTGGCCTGGCTGCCGGCAGATCGGCACGCAGGAAGCCTGGTGATACTCACTCTCCAGCCCTCCTGGATGACCTCCACCCTCCTCCCTGCCTTGCTGCCAATCTCCAACCCTCCCCAGAAAGCTGTTCCTGCAGACCAAGCTCCAGCTGTGCCACCTAGTAAGTCTCTTCTTCATGAGCACACTGTGTTCCCATGGTAGCCATGCCCTTTCCGTGGAGGTCTGGGTCCAGAGGGTCTGGAAGGAACAGAACAGAGGACATGTTTCTTCTAACTTCTCGGTCCTTCCTTATTCATGCTTCCTCAGCCCAGCAGGAGTAGCTGCTTTCCACATATGCTATTTCTATACTCCTTAGAGTCCTCTTTTATTCCTTTTGGTAGTCGAATATCTTTTGCTAATTAATAATTCTTTAAATTAAATATTCCCTATTTACATTACTTGTGCGGTTTCAATCTCCTAACTGGACCCTGATTGAGGCTGTGCCTTAAAAGACAATGCTTGTCCCCATTGCCCCTCCTGGAAACCAGACAGATCATGAGGTTAGATCTCAGCACCCCCTAACTGGGATGTGCTGGATCAGCTAAGGGAGAATAGGGACTATATGCCAAAAGAGCTGCAAGATCTGGCCAATATGTACCAGCAGGCATGGGAAAGCATACTAGTAGGTGGGGGCATGGAATACAAAGTTGAATTAAGGTGAGTTTACCAGCATGGACTACTCTCCCATGATATACAAATCTAGGCAAATACCCCTGCCAGGATGCTAGGATGGCTCTTAGAAGTTTGGAAAATGTGTAACACATGGCCCAATGAATTAGAAATACCAAAACTGATACATCAAGGGGCCTGGAAAGGCATCTCAAGGCTCAGAGAAGTGGGTATGCATATACTAGTAAAAGGGCATACACTAGGTAGGTCTGGAAACTCCCCATTGCCAGCAATGTGCCTTAGGAAGTCCCAGAGGATGCCCTTTTACCAAAGAGAGAAGGAATGTGCTTGGGAGAGGAGCATGAGCATTGCCGAGAAGCTTCGTGGTGGCTATCCTCTGTAGCCCAGGCTGAGAGTAGGAAACGCCATTACAGAACTGAACTCATTGAAAACAATGGGAATTTGGAAATAATAGAGGTCTAGTGGCAGCATCACACCATCCAAAGCAATTATCACAATAAAAGCAAAATCAGAGTAGCAGCCGGGAACCTCAGAGAGCTATGGATATGGTAAATAGAACATGGTGTTCCTAGGGACGGCTAGCAAGGGTATTGCACAAATTATCCCACTAAAGGAAATCAAGAATGAATCATCAAAAGTCTGCAGGCCCAAATAAAAGGTCATGATTGCTCACCAGGCTTCTGTACCAGAGCTTTTGTTTCTAGAACAACTGAAAGAGAAGTCAGGTCCCCAGGAAAAAAAGGCATTGGAAAAGCACAGCAACTATATTCAGTAGTAATTCTCCCAGTTGTTCCCCCAAAGTGACCTATAGCCATTTAGTCACATAAGGATAATAGGATATTACAAGTATTGTTGGATCCAGAGTCTGAGTTGACTTTGATTCCCAGGGATTCGAAGCACCATTGTAACTTCTGTTGTAATTGAAGAATATGGAGTCCAGTTGTGAGCCCAGGTGCAGCTCCCTGTGGGTCCACTGGGTCCATAGATTCATCCAGGGATCATTTCCCCATACCCAAATATAAAACTAGAATGGGCATACATGATAAATGACAGAACCCTTATATCAGATTCTTGACCTGTGGAATAAGAGCTATTGCAGTGGAGAAAGCCACGTGGAAACCTCTGAAATGTCCCCCCTGCCTTCCTCAATAGCAAACATATTTTTTAAAAAATCATATCCAAAAGAGAATGGCAAAAATCAGTGCCCATTCAGGAATATATTCAGGAATGGTATCCCCATTAATTCACCACTCTAGACCCTATAAAACCTGTATTGATCGTGGTGGATGACAGTGGACTACCACCAGTGGTGTGCTGGTCAGTGTTTCCAAGGTTTGGGGGAGGCTTGTAGACTTTGCCAAGTTTCGTGGTGTAATGCTCCCACCAAAGGCTTAACAACCATCTCCCAAGGCTCCTCCAAATGTAAGTCAGTGTTCATGGACCAGCACAGGGCTGCTTCAGCACACAGATTACCACAGACATGACCAAATAGAAGTCTCCATTGCAGCCACTATACCACTTGTGGTATCTTTAACACGATCTTCGGCATATCCATAGCTATTAAACCAGCTAACTTTTTTCCATCCCTATGGGAAAGAAGGATCAGAAGTTGATATTCCCACAGGATAGATGGTAGTAAACAGTTACCCTCCTCCCCCAGGGCCTTGTTAAATCTCTGTTAACACCTCAGGGCCTCTGTCATAACATGGTCCGAAGGGACTTGGGCATTCTGGAGATTTCACATAATATCACATTGGTCCACAATGCCAGTGATGTCATGTTAATCAGCTGGATTTGTAGAAAGTGGAAAATGTCTTTGGAGTATCTTGGTAAGAGACATGAGCTCCAAATGTCGAAGAGAAGTTCTAAGAGGATTCAGGAAGCCACTATCTCAATGAAGGGTGTTTAGGGGTCAGGTAGACTGGGGGATGTTGGGGAACATGCCTTCCAACCTAAAAAACAAGGTATAATTTATACCTTTTTAAATTCCTATTGTTATGCAGGTGCAATCCGCAGTGCTACCTGGCCAGATGATCCAGCAGAGAGTCTGTGGCAGGGGGAAAAAAACACCATGCACTAAGTAGGTGACATAATATCCCACTGGGAACTGCCTTGTCCAAGGTCGCCCTCTCCTCTGCTGAGAGCAGTCCACAGTCAATGACTAGCTGATGTAGAAATATAAAGTCTTAGCCCTGACTTCGACCTGGGACAATTCTGAAGAGTTCTGTCCCAACCAAATTCTCCTGAGAGCTCCCTGGAGAGTCAGCTGAAGCCTCAGATGCAAATGGCTCAGAGGGCCAGCCTCTCCCTGTTTGTTTCTGTCATCCTCTCTTCTTTACAGATGTGTTTCTCAGAAGCACGCCCCAAGAAACCTGGGGAGAGTATGCAACCCTTTATCTCAGAGTCTGTTTCCAGGGAACCCATTCTAAGAAAGCCTCCAATGGAATTCTGAATCCCACTCTTTATCTAGAGATGTTCTGCTTTTTAATCTTGATTTCCCATTGTTTGTGTTATTGTTACTGCTCGGTGTTTCCTGGTGAGATTTCCTCTGAAGGAAAAAAAATGGCAAAAGTAGAATCTGTCAATGGCTCACACTTGAAGGGACACTTTGGGTTTATTGCCTTGTAACTAACCATCGCCTGCTGAAGCTTGATCTGGAGTTTGGACTTTGCTACAAAGCCCGGGATGGAAACTATGTTGTCCTTCCATATGCCACTGGCAGAGCCTTCTAGTAGAATTTCAAGAAGTATTCTGAGGTCATATGTATAAAAAAACAAATAAACAATGAACATAATCAATTAATCTTAATCACTCAATTAATTAATAAGTTTAGTTAATTAAACTTAATGATGTCAACCTTGAATCTGAAGTAAGGAGTAGTGGCAGCATATGTGACATATATTTGCTGGACTGTTCTAGAAGTTGTGTTAGGCTAAGCACTGGGAACTAACGTGAGCAGAGGAAAACTCCAGAGTAAAACCCAGAACTGCTATAGAATCAGATGCTCCAGGAGAAACATGGGCTGTTTTATGGGAGTAGAACCCCTGGATTACAGGCAGGCAGAACAGGTCTTCCCATGAAAGAGCTTCAAGTATTAAATCTATGTGGCCATCAGAATGGAGGCAGCATGGACTCTCTTGACCTGCAGGGTACTGAACTGGTTGCTCTAGAATCCAGACACAACTGGGGTACCAAATGTACACTTCCGTCTGAGGCCATGCTGACCTAAGACTTCCCAGGAGCAGGAAGGGTCACAGACTGGCCACAGGAATCATGATGAGATAAAAATCAGTCCTACTTATAACCCAAAGGAGTCAACTAAAAAACTGAAAAGTTTTAGGACTACTTGAGAACCCCAAAAGATTACTATTTCAAAATAAATAAAGGTATATGAGGCAACTGGGTGGCTCAGGCATTTAAGCATCCAACTCTTGACTTCGGCTCAGGTCGTGATCTCACAGCTTGCGAGTTTGAGCCCCACACTGGGCTCTGCGCTGACAGTGCAGAGCCTGCTTGGGATTCTGTCTCTCACTCTCTTTCTCTCTCTCAAAATAAATAAAAATAAGCTTTAAAAAAAAATAAATAAATGTATAAAAATAGCATTTTCGAATATGCTATAAAACATATAGAAAGCAGATCTCACATTATATGTGTATGTGTGTGTGTGGACGTGTGGGCGTATAGCTATTTAGTTTGAGATATAACTTTACACACACACACACACACACACACACACACACACACTCACAGAACCTCTACGGTACAAAACCTTTGCCAGTCCTGATCTTTACTGCCTCTGCTCTGGTCTTTACTATAAAGTGGCTGACAGCTCTTAGCTGCATCATCCTGGCCCCTGTGTCAGCTGGTTCTGGCAGGATTTGGCCAATGGGAGGCACTGCTGGGAGATTAGAAGGATAGGAGAAGGAAGAATTTAGGGTATTTTACCTCCTCCTTCTGTGCCTTAGGAGACACCTCAGTAGTGAAGGTGCTTCTCCATTGTTCCAGCTCCCACCGGACTCTGCCTTCAAGCAGCCAGCTTCCGCAGGTGACCTTGCCACAAGCTCCAGGAACGCTGCCTCCCGCCTCTGACTCTCCAGCCTGGGAGCGGGTACTCCCGCTGTTGCTTATCTCCCAGTTGCCTCGCTGTCCTGTTTCCCTTCTGAGCTCTTTCACCACCCATGGAACTAACTGCCAGTGTTTAATTCCATGGATTTGAATACTCAGATGGTTTCTGTGTCCTGCTTAGACACCAGCTGTTTTGAAAATTTTTTAAATTTATTAACGGTAAAAAGAAGATGTAATTATTAGAAAGACTAGTTTGCTAGCTGCAGCTTCTCATGCCCTGATTTCATCTACACCCTCCTCAGGCAGCTCACTGGCTAAACAGGATGTGTTAACACTGACCATCCCGCCTCCAGATCAGGGTGTACAGGGAGGATCCAAACAATGACTAGGTAAAAAATACAGTGAAACTCTACATAACTATGTAGAATAAATAGCCATTCAGGAGAGAAATGTCCCATTCAAAAAGAACCAGTGTGGTACCTGAGCAGTAATTCTCCCAACAGCAACAAAAAAGAGGGACTGAAACTAATATGTAAGGAATAAAGAAAAGTTTAAATGATGGTTTAATCTGGAAGTAAAGGAAGTTTTTAGACAGCAGCTACTTTGCATTCCCAGGGTAACCAAAGAAATGGAATGAAAGATGATGGAGCAAGATAAACTTGGATGGAAAGGCAATTAGAAGAGTTAAGTGAATGTGCCTGAGATAAATAATAGCGTAGAATTCTAAGATGCTATTAGAAGCAGAATTAAATCGATAGAATCATGATGATAGTAGCATAGAGCACAGGTTTGTGAAAATCACCTACAATGGATGGAGAAAGAATTAAAAAGATAAAAACAATTGGATGGAATATGGTTTATGTGGCAGACCAATAATGGAGATCTAATATATAAGTAACTTCTATGCCTGGAGGAAATAACAACAACAACAAAAAAGCAATGACAATATCAAAATTCACAACAGAAGAAAATCTTTGTGAAATAAAAGAAGATTTGTATATAGAGCTCAGAAGACTCACTCTACCCTAGCTAAAATAATGATAATAAACTCACAGCAAACCAAATCTGGCAAGTTGTTGAATTTCATATATGAAGAAAGTATCCAATAAGCATCCAGGCAGAAGCAATAAGTTATTGACATAAGAAAGAAATTAGATAACTCTCAAACTTCCCTCGAGAAACATGAATGGCAATAAGTAGTGGAGCACTGTCTAGAATATGCAAGGAAAAGAGGTAGACCTACCATGTACAAGGTTACACGTATAATTTATATACGTGTAACTTTGTATTGTAATATGTATTATATGTATATTTATAGGCAAGTGATATACATATATATTATAGGCACACAGGTGTGTGTGTGTGTATACAAATATTATATGTACATATATTACATACAAATATATATATACTACTTGTATATATACAAATATAAATACATATACTATATATATACACATATACTTATATATACATATAATATACATATTCTACTTATAACCATATATGTATATACACATATTTTTATGTGTATAAAAAAGTGAATAATCCATGCTATTTAAAAAAAATTTTTTTAATGTTTATTTTTAAGAGAGAGAGACACAGAGTGAGAGTTGGGGAGGGCCAGAGAGAGAGGGAGACACAGAACCCTAGGCAGGCTCCAGGCTCTGAGCTATCAAGCACACAGCCGAACCTGGGGCCCAAACTCAAAAACGGTGAGATCAGACCTGAGCTGAAGCCTAACGCTTAACCGAATGAGCCACCCAAGAGCCCCAATAATCCATGCTATTTAAAAGGAATAAATAACTTTAAAGGAAGATGTAATAAATTCAGAAATATAAGTTTAAATACATTATTTGAGAAAAGAAGCAACAACTTAGAGTATATATACCTTTGAAAAGAGCACAAAAATCAAGGAAGCTAAAAAAGTAGAAAAGCTACAATTAAATAGATATTTAATTAGTTACCTTTTTTCAAAAATTACTTTTAATGAGTTTCTATGTTACAGAAAAGTTGAAAGGATAGTATAGGGAATCCCTACATACCCTTCTCCCAGACATTCACTGAAGCTTCACAATTGTCTCAATAATGTCCTTTGTAGCAAAGAATCAAATCCAGGACCACATGGTCTACCCAGTCATGCTGAGTGTCTAGTTTCTTTTAATCTGGAACAATTCCTATGTGTTCTTAACTTTCATGATCTTGACATTTTTGAAGATTATAGGCCAATCGTTTTGCAGAATGTCTCTCAGTTTGGATTTGTCCAATAGTTCCTCATGATTAGAGCCAGGTTTTGCATTTTGCCTGGAATTTTACAGATAATGTGTTCTTTTTACTGCACCCTGCTGGGCAGCTCACAATATCCATTTGTGCTCTTACTAGTGGTGTCAGCTTTGATGACTTCATTAAGCTGGTATCTGCCAGGTATCTCCTGCAAAGATACTTCTTCCCTTTTGTAACTGATAAGTATTTTTATGGCAGATACTTTGGAATTATGTAAACGTTTCTTCCTCAGTACACTCTCACACCCTAACTTTAGCATCCATTGATATTTCTGGTGTGCCTTATCATGATGAAAACTGCCATATAGTGATATCTCTATTACCATCATTCTTTCTATTATAAAGAGCTTTCTCTTCGCCCAATTTATTCACTCATTTATTTATTTAGTCCGTGTGAACTTAAGAATTTTTATTTTATTCAATGGTTTATATCAGTTTCTATTTTATTTATTTTGATGCTTAAACTGTCCCCAAGTTGGCCAGTGGGAGTTATGTCAAGCCGGCTTCAGTGTTCCCCAACATTCATTGAGCACTTCCCTACAGTCTGGCACAATGAAGTGTTCTGTCCTTTTTCAGCTTGCCCTTTTCCTGCCCCCACTTTGAAACAGGCCATTTCTCCCAGGAGCCCCGGTTAAAAAAACAAAAAATAGAACTCCTGTGCATATTTGGAAACCAAGATCGGGACACTAAGTATGCTCGTGGCTTACTAGAGCATCATTGTCCCCAAGCCTTTTGAGTTGACAGAGCTAGAAAATATATATGTGAATACATCACACACACACACACACACACACACACACACACACTCACACACACCATATTTATATCTGTATTTATTTCTATATTTATCTATATATATTAAAATCCATTAGCTCACACAGCTTCCTCTACACTACAATCCAACCCTACAGGGTTTATTCCAGTTAGGATTTCCAGAAAAAATGCAGGATGTCTAGTTCAATTTGAATCAGATAAGCAAATAAATTTTAGAATAAATACGTTCCAAATGGTACCCTGTATTTTTATTTGCTAGATCTGGCAACCCTAATTCTAGCTGTCTCCATTTCCATATATATCCTCTCCTTTTCCAATAGTAAGATACCTGACTCTCATTATCCTGAATATATTTCTCAAGCCCCCTCTCTATGGCTACTGTCTTAGCCCCACATAGCCCCTGTTCCCACCTTGCACACAGGCCCTTATTCCTGCTTGGAATGTCTACTTCATTCTAGTCTGCTAATGGTTTTTTGATGATGAATGGATAGAAGACAAGGAAGAAAGAAGAGAGTTTTAAGGAACGGATGGGGAAAGGGAAGGGAAATGCAGTAATGAGCAACTCTAAATCTCAAAGGGTTGTCACAATAAGCATGTATTTCTTGCTTGCAGGTTTCCAGGTTGGCAGTGCTGCTGGGCACAACTCAATTCTGTTGGGCTCCCTGAGTCTTCTCATTCTATGTCCTAAGATGTAGATGCAGTCACTCTCTGGGGCTTCTTATGCAAGGGGGCAGAACTCAGTGGAAAAGCCAAACTCAAAGTGCTTCTTAAAATCCCTGCTCAAAACTGGCTGCTGTTATTTCTATCCATACCACACTGGTCAGAGCAAGCCCACGGCAAAGCCCAAAGTCAAAGAGGCAGGAAGGAGAGTACATTCTGCCCATTAGGAATAACGGCTAAGAATGGGGGTGGATGAATGACTGAGAACAAGTAATACCATCCACCACCAATGCAAATTAAGTAAGAATAAATACAACCAGTAAAACAACCATACATAAAGGATGAAGCCATCAATGGGGGAAAATACCTCTCATCTTGAACCAAAACACTAAACTCAACTCTTTTCTGTACCTAAGAGACAGATCAAAAATAAAATAAGTCGGCATGGTTGAAAGGAAAAGAATAATTATTGTTTAAAAAGGTACAGTAGCATGTTATAATTACCTGAAAATTTGCTCCCAAGACTTTGTGCAAAACTCTCTAGTAAAATAATGGTGAGGGGTGCCTGGGTGGTTCAGTCAAGTAAGTATCCAACTCTTGATTTTGTTTTGGCTTAGGTCATGATCTAAGGGTTCATGGGTTCGAGCCCCACATCAGGCTCTGTGCTGATATTGCAGAGCCTGCTTGGGAGTCTCTTTCTTTCTCTCTCTCTGCCCTTCCCCTGCTTGTTCTCTCTCTCTCTCTAAAAAATAAATAAACTTAAAAAGGCAATTAATTAAAAAAAATAATGGTGATAACTACAGTTAACACTGCTGTGCAGTACATCTGAAAGTGGCTAAGAGAATAGATTCTAACAGTTATTATTACAAGAAAAAAATTTTTAACTATACGAGGTGATGGACGTTAACTAAACGTATTGTGGTGATCATTTCACAATATATACATATGTCAAGTCATTACGATGTGTACCTTAAACAGTGTCATTATGTCAATCATATTTCAATAAAACTGGAAAAATGAGAACTCTCCAGCAAATCTAGCAATGACTTAATCTAAAGTTCAAAAGCGTCTCCTTCCCCAACAAACCAAGTTCCAAGAGTCAAATTCTTCTTTTGAAAAAAGCATAACCACACACTTAACAGTGATAGAAATTACAGATGTGAGAGAGAGCGAGAGGTGTATACTATATAGAGATTGTATCTTCTTGTCAACATTTACAAAATAAGACATTTGCCAAAATAAAACAATATTATATTACAGAGAAGCCTTAATAAATTCCACCTAGTTCAGATCATACTCACTGACTACAGCAAAGTAGTACCAGATATAAATAGATGAATATCATAGAAAGAGATAGCAAATGAAGCCCACGCCTCAGAGATTGGGCCATTCTAAATTTCACTGGTTAAGGGAAAAAGTCAAAACTGCAGTTTTAGAATAATTTGGAGAATAACAGTAATGGGTACACTGCATATAAATACTACAGCTGGCATTTCTTATTAAAGGGAAAAAAATGTTGGGACAATTAGCTAGCCTTCTGGGGGCAAAACAGTAAATTTGGATTCTTACTGAGTAATTCCTTATGCCAGATGAATTCCAGATGGATTAAAAATTAAAATATAAAATGGGAATTTATACTTAGCCATTGATTTATTTTATGGTTTAGAGGTGGCCAAGGCCTTTCTTACCTTGAGCCAAAGGCAGAAACTAAAAGGATAATATTGGTATATTGGACTCCATTAAAATGTACAGTTCTGAAGAGAAAAAAAATGGCTAAAAGAAATTAAATTTGGAGGAGATATTTTAATTTTAATATAAAATGTTTAATATGTAAAAATAAATTACAATTTTAAAATAAAATATTTCATATCCTTAAATATGCTAAAATGATCATATCCATCCATATGAAAAATTGAAACCAAACCAGAAAAAAAAAAGCAAACTAGGGGCGCCTGGGTGGTGCAGTCGGTTAAGCGTCCAACTTCAGCCAGGTCTCGATCTCGCGGTCTGTGAGTTCGAGCCCCGCGTCAGGCTCTGGGCTGATGGCTCGGAGCCTGGAGCCTGTTTCCGATTCTGTGTCTCCCTCTCTCTCTGCCCCTCCCCTGTTCATGCTCTGTCTCTCTCTGTCCCAAAAATAAATAAAAAAACGTTGAAAAAAAATTAAAAAAAAAAGCAAACTGCATGAACAAACCCTTCAGAAATGAAAATTTCCAATGTCTGGAAAGCATTCTGGATATATTTGTCAGGCATGTTCAGTCTTCCTAGTAACGTGTGATTGCATATACATGAGCATGTGTGCCTGTACACGGGAAAATGTCTGGAAAGACAGATATCAAACTGTTAGCAATGATGATCCCTGGGGAGTGAGATTTCTCTCTCTCTCTTCTGGAATAGGCTTGATTTTTTTTTAATTAACATGTTAATTTTACATGTTTTATGATGAAATTAATCAACATCCTAAAAACGTACAAATAAAAACTGATGATTCCTCCTTTGTCTTTTATAAAAATTCTTAAAATCTATTTTTAATCACCTGGTAGAAGAATGTTACTGACGAGGTGCTATACACTGAATGTTTATGTTCCCCCAAAATTCATAATGTGGAAGTCCAATCCCCAATCTGACGGCATTAGGAGATGGAGGTTTGGGAAGGTGGTTAGGTTATGAGGGTGGAGCCCGCAGAATGGGATTTGTGCCCTATTGAAAGAGACCCTAGAATGCTCTCGTGCCCATTCTGTCATGTGAGACCACAGTGTGGGAGAACAGCAAGCAGACCCTCACCAGACCTGAATTTGTTGGCACTTTGACCCTGAACTTACCAGCCTCCAGACCCATGAGAAATAAATGTTTGTTGTTTAAGTCACCCAGTCTATTGTATTTTGTTATGGCACCCTGAATGCTCTACAATACATAGGAAAATGTTCACGTATTAAAAGATAAGGAAACAAGCTACAAAATTATGATTTAACTTCTCTTTTGTAAAGGAGATACACTACATAACAGTGATTTTCTCCAAGGATGAAACTGTGGGTCATTGTATGTTCTTCTTGGTGTTTTCCAATGATCTACAATAAACATTCAGAAAAAGTCAATAGTTCTTAAGTAAGAAAAGTTTATCTGCTATAGATAGGGATTCTGGACTATAAAGCCCTTATAATCATTGCAAAGTTTGAGCTTCCCAGTTTTCTTTGTCGGGAATAAAGCAAACCCATCAGAGATGTGGGGTATTAAGGGATCCACCGTGTCGATTCTTAGGTAGAATTTCTGCCTAGTCGTTCTTGAGACTGCAGTTGGGAGCGAGCTGTTTATCCAGAGTCTATGCCTTGAGCAGTGATACATGCTCAACAAATATTTATGGGGCACCTACCAGGACCAGGCATGAGGGGAGATAAAGCTGCCTCAGACAGTAGCCCTCTCTCCAGAGGGCCCACAGACTCCCAGAGAAGACTCAGTGAGTACATAGTGTGATGTGCCCTATAACAGATTTGCAGCCTCAGACAGTGGAGGGGAGTAGGGGAGGACCTCCAACCATCCCCACTTGCCTGGGACTGGGGGTGGCTTTCTGGGAGACAGGACTTTCAGTCCTAAAAAAAGGAAAATCCTGGCCACCAGGACAAGTTGGTCACTCTAGAGAGAGGTCAGGGACAGCTTCAAAGCAGAGGCTGAGCCTGAGTAGGGTTCTGAAAAAATAATTTGGCATATTTGTAGAAGGGAGAGGCCCTGCCCACCGAGTTCCTTCCATCCCGGGTCTTTGGCCAGAAGGCAAAGGACTGGGTGAAGAGCAGAACTCGAGATGCAGCAGGTTCATTTTCTGCTCTTTGGATCACCAAATCCCTTCCAGAGCTGAGGAGTGAAGAGACTGTAGCCTCACTGAGGCCTCCAATCCTGCCATCCCCTTCCCACAGAGTGAAGATGAACCAGGTCTCACCATGAAAGTCCCCATAGGGAGCCCCAGGGGTTAGGCTTCCATGCTGCCCACCACCAGGGGCACCACGCACATGGAACACAGCAACCCCTGTTTGGAGGACAGGTCCTGGAAGATATTAAAGGCCGCCTTCTTGGTCAGCCTGGCAGAATTTTCTGGAAGAGCCCCATATGACACTATGACTCACTTCCCAGTTACCCAGTTCATGTTTGCCCAAAGAAGAGTCTCCTGTTTGTAGGAGGAGTCATGACAAAGCAATTCCTGCACTATGTGACTGTGGAGGGGACAAGGACAGAATGATGTGGCACCAAGAGTACTGAGGGAGCATCACAAGGGGTCACTGGTTCAGTCTGTCATCTAAGCCCCAGAAATGGAGCTTCACAGGGGTCCCAGGAGAGTTACCAGGTAGTCAGCTGTTCAAAAGCTCGGGGGAGGAAGGGAACAAGCCACATATCATGGGGCTTCTGCTGGGTTCTCAGAACTCCATGGTATCCCCTTGTTCACCCTGAACCCCCACAGGCCCACCATATGTACGGTGGCTTTTTTCCCCCGGACATCTTGAAGAGACCACGTGGCCTCTGACCATTACACACTGACCTTGAGGTTACTGGAAGAGTATACTGAGTTCCCACCTTTTCTGTTTCTGAAGGACAAGCAAATTCAATGATGATAAAACCTTTCCAAGTCATTTCCCACCCCAGCATGCCTACTATCTCCAACACGTACCAGAATTAAGGTGGGCACTGACATATAATTAATTAATTAATTAAAATTTTTAAAAATTAAAAATAAAATTTAAAAAGGGGGGAACCTGGATGGTTCAGTCAGTTAAGCGTCGGACTTCGTCTCAGGTCATGATCTCACGGTTCATGGGTTCGAGCCCTGCATTGGGCTCTGTGCTGACGGTTTGGAGCCTGAAGCCTGCTTCAGATTCTGTGTCTCCCTCTCTCTCTGCCCCTCCCTCACTCGTGCTCTGTCTCTCCCTTTCTCAAAAATGAATAAATATTTTTAAAAATGTAAAAAAATTTAAAAAGGTGGGCACCAACATTTCCTTGCCTATCTCTGGGACCCATCCCCCTGAGCGCAGAGAGGACAAGGACGTCCCCTTGCCTCTGAGGGGAAGGGATCATTCCCTGTGACTGCAGGGAAGCAGCAGGTCAGAGTTGTGGCCCTACTGCTCCTTACTGGCAGATGTGCAGTATGTGCACATCTTAAGTGCAGATGCCCTTACTGCTTTTCACTCGGGCATCTGCACCTCCGGGAAGGAGGCAAGAAGCCAGCCAGGACCTTTGCCCTCCTTCCCTAGTCATTTTCCTTTGCTGGGATATATTTCAAATACCATAGCATATCTTTCCTCAAGCCAAGCAAAGGTTTACTAAGACATTGTTGAAGAAAACAGAGGTCCAGAGTAGTTTGTACAAAGGCATTCTTATTCTCTAAAATAAACAGGTGGCTCCCGCTTAGTCTCCATCAGCTTCCTAAATTCCTGTCCTTGGCAAACCACTGAATGTGCACCTCCACCTCCCCATCTCCATGAAATACACTCTGGCCCACGGCTTTGCAAAGTGGGTTCTGTGAAATACTAGTCCCCGAGATGCCCCCCACCAAAAAGGGATTCTGGCCACATAAGGTTGGGCAAACACAGCAGAGCCCACCTTCTGGAGGCCATGGGAGACCTCCTGTGGTCCTGAGATCTGGCCACATTCCCTGTCTGTCTTAGGAAGTAGGAAGCAAGAGTAAACTGTGAGTGCTCTCTGATGTTTTTCACATGAAGGACAGCAAGAACCCCTGTATCTTTCCCAAAAATATAGCATACAATCCAGGGTCTACCAAGAAATAAAACCCAACTCAGGTGGTTCAAGAGGCTTTAAAAACTGGCAGTGACTATTTGCAGAGCTGTGGGCAGAGAGAAGGGAAGGCATTAGGAAAGGTGGAGGCACTCAGAGAGTAGCAGCAGAAGGAAGGGGAGAAGGCTGTCCTTGGAAGCCAGTGGGGGCTGGAGCCATGGGGCAGGGCTGCCCACGGAAGGTGGGATTCAGGAGGGACCAGCCTCTTCCAGAAACACAGCACAAAGAGCGAGGAACAGGAGACAAGTGCCCCAATATGTCTCCTCCAAATGGGAAGGGAAGTAAGAGGAGAAGGGGGTACAAGTGGAGGTGTCTGCCGGGGTGGTGGGGAGCAAGATGGTGGGCAGGGGGAGGTGCTGGAACATGGAGCTTCTAGATCAACAACAAGGGAACAAAACATGAGAAGTCTGTGATTTCCCTGTGAAAATCCTTCATTGTTGAGTAGTTAGGTTTGCTTTTTCCGAAATGTCCTACTAAGATTAAGGGAGAAGGGACCTGCCTGTGAGTGTCCTAACTGAGGTAAGAAGGTTGAGTTTTGCTGTTTTGGCCTGCCATTTCTGTCCTGAGAAAAGCAATAAGAAGGATTGATACCACATTTCCCTTTTTGGAATAACTGCCCTTTTGTGCTGGGAGGGACTTGGCTTTAAGAAGGAGGCGCTTCCTCTGTCATCCTCCCCCAAGGACAAAGTGACCTGAGCTGGTTCTGGGCCCTGAACACTTCAGAAACCTGAAGGCTTTCACCTGCAGGCAGAGAATAAGAAATGCCCAGGTGGTTTTTAGCACCGCATGGTGTGGGAAATAAAAAGACAATCAAACTTCTTTTGATCAGTCTCTATCTCTTGATGTCCTGAAATTTACATTTCATTGCAATAAAAAAGAATCAAAGGAAGACAGACCCAGAGAGGAGAGCTATTCCTAATTCTGATGGATCATAAAACATCCCTTATTGGAGATCTGTAATATACATTGTTAAAATATCTAAGTAGTCCTGCAGAAAGAAACCCATTTAACTCTGCTTAATCCAGGATTTCCTACACTCCTGTGAAAATCGAGCCTTTTTTTTTTTTTTTTAATCCAAGCACCCTTTGGAAAGTACTGTGGTCTTCTATAAGTAGTGTTTCTAGGATCTATGTTTAGCAGGAGGCTAAGTTCAACTGCATAGTAATTATCTCATACAGCAAAAGAGTAGAGTTTAAAACGCAGCCTCCCTGTCAAATGAAATAAAAGGGATAGAATTTGTTTACCGTCTGCTAAGAAGCAAGTTATGTGGTAACCTTCATAGATTGCACCTACATTTAAGGTGATGAAAATATATGCCAGTCATGCTAAGAAGTAGCTTGCCTGATCCTAAGAAGAAAGACCTCCGAAAGAAATCTGGGGAGGCAGGGGCAGGAGGGCCTGGGTGGCTCAGTCAGTTAAGCATCCAACTCCTGGTTTTGGTTCAAGTCATGATCACAGTTGGTGGGATTGAGCCCCGTGTCAGGCTCCATGCTCACAACACAAAGCCTGCTTGGGATTCTCTCTCTCTCCCTCTCTCTCTCTCTCTCTCTCTCTCTGCCCTTCCCCCGCTTGCTCTCTCTCTCTCAAAATAAATAAATAAACTTTAAAAAAAAAAAGAAAGAAAGGAAATCTGAGGCATGTACGGGAGAGAGGAAGAGAAATGACATTTCAGGAAGAAGCACTGGTGCCCTGCTACTTCTCTGATGTGGCCGTAGGTAAGTTGTGTGTGGAGTGCAGTAAGACTGTTTACCAACAAGAGCAGAAGTGAATGGGGCTGCAGCAGGTGATGAGGACACCTAAGGAGAATGATGACCAGAGGAGAGCCCTAAAGTCCAGAATTAGCATTTTCAATCTGATTCTAGGAGCAATTGGGAGCCATATAGACTTCAGAGAATCTTCAGAATGGAAATAATACACAGTGCAGTACACAGGATAACTTGCAAGAGAAGAGAGTTCAGAGAGCCAGGTAGAAGATTGTATGAGTCTTGTTAAAGAAGCCAGGGACACTGGGACTGGGACTCCAAGCTACGAAGGTAGGGAGTGATCTGAGAAGTAACAAAGTCAGAAACTTTATGCTTTGCCGGTAAAATTGTTACAAGGGGCTAAGGAGGCAGGGGAGTTGAAAATGAACAAAGTTTATGAGCCCAATATGGAATTTGAACTTTCAGACTATAATCTACCCCAGCTCTAATTTCGTATCAATTCTTCAACTCCATTGTAGTGGTTCTGCTTCGTTGTACTCTGGGCAAGTCAGCTGGCATCCACGCTTCAACACTTTCTATGCCTATCAGCTCTGATGCCAGAAGTGAAGGCGCTGAATGAGGAAAATACAGCCAGAAATAATAGAAACCCAATGAAAAAGGGAGGCTGGAATGCATTTTTTGGTGCTAAAAGAAAATTAAAAGGAGGCCTGAAGATAATCTAATAAAATCCGAACTACGGAGCAGTTGTATCCCATAATAGTGAGCCCAGAATCCTTCCAGGACCTCAGAACTGAGCTTAACCGAACTGTCTCCACCTCAGAGACAGAGAGCTGAGCTGTCATTCTAAATGATCCTGAAACACACTGACACCCAAATGGATGACGTCTAAATTATCTTCCACACATGCCTGAAGAACATCTTATTCCATGCCAAAGTGTCTTATCTTACAAGTATGTTCTGATGGCACCTAAACCCAATATTATCACAGGAGCTAAGAAGCATTAGGTCAAGTTCAGCCTCAAAGCTCATGATGGAGAAGTATCTCTCCAGGTGCATTGTTTTTGTACCAACACATTGTCATTTATTTTCCAACACTCTTCCATCTACCATTTTGTTGGCATTTGTGCAGGCATCCTCCTAACAACCCAAACTCAGAAGTCTGTGGTCATCTTTGACCTCCCTCTCTTCTTCATTCGAGTTTTAGTTCTGCCTTCACATGTGACTGACAACTGTTCTCTCCTTTCCGCTTTCATAAAACACACCCCACATGTTTAGGCCTCCAGCATCTCTACCATGTTCTATTGCTGCAGTCCCCCCACATCATTTTCACAATCCACCTCTTGTCCCCGAGTCCACCATGCAGCCAGGATAACTTCATAAGCAGGGTTAGGTGAACCAGGTCTGACTTGGTCACAATTGCCTCGCTCCAAAACGCCCAAAGTCCCCTTTGCACAAGATAAATTTGCATGGCATTGAGTGCTTCCATTTCATGTGCCCTCTGTCTCTCAACATATCATTGATGAGTGCCCTCCTTTATTTACTTTGACTACACTCTTCACCTCAAATATGCTTCCATTGTTTCCTGCTTGTCTTGATGGCATTACGTGCCTCATAGCCTTTTTAAAGATTTAAGAACTTATAAGTAGAAAGGTATTATCTTCACCACCATCAAAATCAAAGACCTTCTCAAATGCTTCTCTGCTGCCTTTATTAAATCCCTTTACCAAAAGGAATTTCTCTCTCTTTTGACCTCTCATGGAAGGTTTCAAGACAATCTGCATTGTATCAAAATTAATTATACGCATCTCCTAACTCCCCTCTTTGAACATAAGTCCACTGAAGGCAAAAGCAGGGCCTTAGTCATCACCATACCCCTCACATCTCCTAGCAGAGTGCCCTGCTCAATAAATGTTTACTGAGTGACTGGATAAATAAATAGACTTAGTTAGAACTCACACCCTCTTAGCAAACTGGAAATAGATGGAGAATATGGAATATCAATGGGAGGCATGCTCCAGCTGCTGCTACAACACTGTTAATTACACAATACTTTTATTGAGCAATTCGGTGGTAATTCTTGCAACTATTCCTCCTTAATAAGATCCATTGTGCACCATAAAATAGTAACTGGGACGCAGTTTGTATTCCACATACATCACATTTCTCTTTAGCAGGGCTCTTCCATATCCATAATCTTATCATTATTACTATTACCCTCAGAAGACAGTTGACTTGCATTAATCAGGCCTTGCTGCCATTCCCTTGCCAGATTTTCTGCAGTTTTATTGTGCTTTTGGACATTTTAATTAACTTGAAAAATTAATTTTAAAATCTTACCTTATTAATGCTCTGCCCCCTTGGAAATCCCTTCTTCTTGTTTATTATCACTGACCACTTGAAGAGGAGGTCATTAGTGATTAAAGCTCCAGAGAACTTGCACACCATCTTGCCGCAGACTCTATGCTATTTTTAAGTGGGATGAGAATAATCATCCAAAAATTGAAGGTGGGGAGATTTCTGTTGCTTTGGGAGTTAAAAGACTTATTTCAATTATGGCATAACATTTACTCCTCGACTACCTGCTCTCTACAGAAGCTCAACAATGTTAGTTTATTAATGCCATATACAGAGCTGAGGTGTGTGTGTGTGTGTGTGTGTGTGTGTGTGTGTGTTTAGCCACTTGACAAGCTGAAATGAATAAGACACCAGATTTAGCAACTCAAAAACACTGAAACATAGCCAAATGCCAGGACACATCAGATAAAACCAGCTTCTTGATCCTTAATGCTCTTTCTGGACCCTAGGAAATAAAAAGGGATGGTCATTGAATATGAGTTCTTCATTCTCTAAACAAAAAATGGCAACATCTCACAGCTAACTGCAAAAAGTTAGTGGTTTCCTGGTCACTACTGATGAGGGTGTGAGTCTATAATAGGAACTTCCACAAGGAGTGTCCTCATCAGTAAAAGCCACCTCCCATGTGCATGGGATGAGTGAGTGACAGCCACATATCTGCCTTTCCCATTATAAACACTCAGTACGATTTTGGTATAGTTTACAATAGTGGTTTTCAACTTTTGATTATAAGGATCCAGTCTTAACTTCATACATAGGATGGACTTTCATATAATCCCATAGTGTCAGTTGATACAGAAAATATATGACAAAAAGCTAGTATGAATTCTGTAACTACTTTACATGAATCTTTATTTTATTGATACTAATTACCCCTACATAAATTTAGAACACATGGTCCATGTATGCACAGAATGCATTATTTATTGAATTTATAGGCAGTGCTTGGTGCACATATGTATTTGTGCACTCTTTGTATTAACTCTGTACCAGCTCCACCCCACTCCTTCTTCTTCAGCCAGAGCTCAGATGCTCACAAAGTGGTAATTCCTAATTTTAGTCCTAGAACTCGAGAAATAAGTATGCAATTATCAACAATAGCCAAACTATGGAGAGAGCCCAAATGCCGATCGATTGATGAATGGATAATGAAGATGTGATATATAGACATAGAGATATAGATATAGATATAGATATAGATACAGATATAGATACAGATATAGATATAGATATACACACACACAATGGAATATTACTCAGCCATCAAAAAGAATGAAATCTTGCCATTTACAATGATGTGGATGGAGCTAGAATATATTACCTACCTAAAATAAGTCAATCAGAGAAAGACAAATACCACATGATTTCATTAATATGTGTAATTTATGAAAAAAACAGATGAACAAATGGGAAGGGGGGGAGGAGAGAAGGAAACAAACCACAAGAGACTCTTAACAATAGAGAACAATCTGAGGGTTGATGGAGGGAGGTGGGTGGGGGATGCACTAATGGGTGATGAGTATTAAGGAGGGCACTTGCTGTGCTGAGCACTGGGTGTTGTATATAAGTGATGAAATCACTGAGCTCTCTTCCTGAAACCAATATTGCACTATATGTTAACTAAAATTTAAATAAATTTTTAAAAAATAAATTAAGAAATGAATATGCAAGCCAAAGCACTTACATGGATGTTTACCTTTGAACATTTCCTTTTTTTTAGTGCCTTAAAACAATAATCATTTTATTTTATTAAACATTTCCAAGAGGGGGCTTATTCCTCCTGATTCCATTTAAAATTCCTATAGTTTTACATAATAACAGAAAGTCAAAGAGCTACTTTTTCTTGCCGCCTCCAGTCTGAGCTTCATTAACTAGCTACCTAAGGTATCTGTTGACAGGAAGGAACAGGCACCCAGCAAAGCTGGTTTATTACAAGGATATTTCAAGATGCAGACTAATACGACGGGACACATTTGCAAAGAGCTCAGCCTACTTCAAGTCCCTCTCATGTCACTGACTAGCTGGTGTCCTGAAGTAACTCACCTCTCATCTCAGAGCCTCAATTCCTTCACATATAACGTGGAGATAGTGCGGTACCTGGATCACAAGGCTACTGAGACTATTAACTGCATGTCAAGACATTAGCCAGTCCTAGGAACATAGTAAGTACTTAATACAGGTCAACTAGTAACAGCAGCAACAAAAGCAATGGAGGTTGTGGCAGATGCACGGCTGGGCCCCATGGAAACTATATGAGCCAGAATCTCCAAGTCTCCCTCCGGGGGCTGCCGGGTTTCTTGCTGATTTGCTTGGTTCCTTTTGCTTCAGACTGTCTTCCTTTTTGCCTTCCAGTTTCTGCCCCCTCTGTAATTCTGTCTGAACGTGTCTAAAGGAAATCCTACCACTATAGGACCGGTGGGGGCAGACATGTTGGTTATTTCTCTCCCCATTGCCTCATACCACGGCCAGGCACATAGTAAGCCCTCTGTCAAGTCAATATTGGCAGCATGTATGGGCTCTCATGACAGCAACTCTGAACACAACTCTGCATGGTTTTATTAGTGCCAGTAACTCAGCACCATCCGAATGACTTGATGTCTGTTTTCAATGACATATTCCAGGAAAAAGAATATGATTGGCCTAAACATGGGTCAAGTACCAACTATAATCAATGCAGCAGGGGCTAGACAGGCAAAGTCACATATGGCTTCCCATCCTAGAATAAATTCTCTGAAAAGGAATGGGAATGAATAGAGCATTATCGGCATCTTTTGTTCATATAATATAAAAATTCAGAAGAGAGATGATTTAGGGCTGGCAAGAGGGATTAAGCATAGCTCCATGGACAAAGTGGTATGTCAGGTGGGTTTTGAAGGATAGATAAAGTTTTTATGGGGTGATTGTTTTTATATGTGTAATGTTTATTAAATTTTGCTTAATATTTTAAAGTGAGCAAAGGCACACTCGACCGTCCTGACACAATTTTTGTTTAATTTCTGCTATGTACAAAGCTCTAGAATAAACACAGTTACTTATGAAAGACATATGAGCAGGTCCTGTTTTCAGGATCTTTCAGCTGGTTGAGGGGAGATCTCAACATATGGAGACAAGGACTCTAGGAATGAAGAAGATGAAGAGAGCCTTGTAAGCTAGAACAGGAGTAGAGCTGGCTTCCAGGAGGAGAAGTGATGTGTGCTAAGTGCTGGCTAAGCATGATTAGGCAGAGAGAATGAAGGAGGAGTACTCTTTCTTCATGGCTTACAAAAATGAACCCCCATTCCCAACCCCCTTGTCTCTCTCCACCTCCATCATAGAGCCTGGGAGAGCTACATGCTCACTTTCCCAACTTCTCAGGACTTCCAGCAAATGAGACACAAGTGGAAGATGGTGGGACCTCTTGCTCTGCTTAATAAAGGTTACAATCATCACTGGGACCGTTCTGATTGAACAAGGATGTGATGCCTAAGACTGCAGTAATGTTCCTGCCGCAGTGAAGCTCTTTGTACAACAGATGCGAGCCCCCTCAAACAGACCTAGGCAACTGCTCCCCCTTTGTGGCTTTCTTTTGAAAATTTGTCAAAAATTATTTTGTGATCCTATGCTTCAGACTGAATGTTTGTGTCCTCCCAAAATTCTTATGTTAAATCCTAATACTCAAAGTGATGGTATTTGGAGGCGGGGCTTTTGAGGGGTAATTAGGCAATGAGGGTGGAGGCCTCATGAATGGGATTAGTGCCCTTATAAAAGAAATCCCAGAGAGCTTCCTCACCCCTTCTGCCATGTGAAGACACAGTGAGAAGACTATGAACAAGGAAACAGGCCCTCATCAGACACTGAATCTGCTGGCACTTTGATCTTGGACTTCCCAGTCACCAGAACAGTGGGAAACAAACATCTGTTGTTTACAAGCCACATAGTTCATGGCATTTTGTTATAGCAGCCTGAACAGACTCAGCCATCCTAAATGTTTAATTGTTTCAACTCCAAATGTAGATCCAGGCTTTGCTTTCCTAAATAAATGAAGACAATCCATCCACTGCCACTTGTATTTCTTTCATGATTTACTAGAAATAGATGCAGCCCTCTCAAGAGAGTCTCCCTTACCACATTGACACGCCTGCCCCAACCAGGCTTAGTCGTAAGCATTCTTTGATGAGCACTCTGCTCATGACTCATTACCCTTTTTTCTAAGTATGATTTTTTTTTTTAATTTTTTTTTCAATGTTTATTTATTTTTGGGACAGAGAGAGACAGAGCATGAACGAGGGAGGGGCAGAGAGAGAGGGAGACACAGCATCGGAAACAGGCTCCAGGCTCTGAGCCATCAGCCCAGAGCCCGACGCGGGGCTCGAACTCACAGACCGCGAGATCGTGACCTGGCTGAAGTCGGACGCTTAACCGACTGCGCCACCCAGGCGCCCCTAAGTATGATTTTTAAGGAAGAAATGATAAGGCAGAAATGCCTTATTAACTTTGAGAAGGGGAGAAGACAATGGCTAAGTCTGGCTCACAATATGGAAAATTGGCCATGCGTTCCCTGTTGGGTGACTCGCCCATTGCCATGATACACCAACTTCATTTTTATCTCTAGACTCAATGAGCTGAGGAAAGTGAGAATTTTCATAGAAACTGGAAATAATCTCCACAGTGAGAAGCCCTGTGCTTTTTCAGAATCCTGATTGTCTCCATCATTAGATGCTATGTGTATAAGAGCTGGTATCATTTCATGGTATAAAACAAGGTGGAACAGGAAGAGCTCCGAAAACAAATGAAACTCAGCGGGAAATTGTCACAAAGGCAAAGTGAAATCAGCAAATACCTGTGAGTACAGAATCAGGATTGGGACCCAGGGTCTGAAAGCCCCCATCATCCAAAGCAGGCAGGAGAGAGAAAAACTAGCACCTGGATGTACATGTTCACCCTAGACTTTCACAAGTGACTGGCTGCTGAGGCTGATGGCGAGACCCAGTGGGGCCAGTGTTGAAGGTTTGCTTCAGGCCATGAGCTGGCCCCATCCATATGAGCATGTTGGCACAATGCAGCAGTCCTGGACTCAGACACTGGCTCTTCCACGTCCCAACTGTGTGACTGTGAGTCACCTTACTTAATTTCTGTGAGGTAATGGCACTTTCCCATCTGTAACATGGGGTTGTTTGGATAAATTGCTATAATGCATCTAAAATAATTAGTTACAGCATGTGACACGGTATGAGAACTCAACAAATGTTGTCTCTTGTTATATTGCTGTTGCTGTTGTTGTTGTTGTTATTGTTATGACCAGTGGGTCCGGAGGCATCTCTCATATCCAGATGGTACTTGGTGGATATTGAGTGAGTAAATGAATTAATGAATGAATGAAAGTGAGCAAACAAATGAAGGAATAAGCAATAGAATTGTCACAGACAGTACATAGTTAACTATGGATTCAGTGAATTCTGGGGTAAATCATTTTCTTTTAGCCTCATTTCTCTTTGAAAACAAAATGTGCTCAGTTTTAAATCAGCCCCAATACTACACTATGCAGATTTTTCTAATATACTTCTGGAACAACACTCTTTTTAATATCCAAAATATTACAAGCATAATGTTTAACAAATACAGGGTTACTTAGAAATGGGAAGCAGCATTTATTAATCTTCAGTGTAGGGGCGTCTGTTTAAAATTCTGTTATGATTTATTGAGGGCTGAGAACTCAGCTTGTCACATTCACCCAGAAAGCATAGCTCTTAAGGAGTAAATTAGAAATTGGATACACATCTTCGAAGGGACTGTGTGTCTTTTTTAAGTGTCTGTTGAGATCTACTCAAATAGAAGGGGAAAGAGAAGATCTGTAGAGCTTAGCAGTCGCACGGCAGGTCAAGGGTAGGAGGGACTACTTTGAAGAGAGGCTATAGAATCCTCTGGTAAGTTCAGAGTGAGCAATTAACATCAGCAGCATTCTAAGCCCAAGTGAGGGTCAAGCTAGTGCAAAGGATCAGACAGCTAACAAAAATGACCCAATACAACAACAGATAAGAGAATGGTAGGTATTTCAATCTTGGCCCATCAAAGCAAAAATTAAGTTAGCAGCAAGGAAGTCATTGTTCTTAGGTACTTTTCTAAACACATCATCCATGTACTATGAATATTACACACAGAAAATGAAATGTACGTATGTTTGTTATCTAGGTAAAAGCATCTTAAGGTTCCAGGAGGCACACTTGCACTTTCAGCCTGGCAGCATTCCTTGGAACCTGGATTTGCTTATTTGGCTGATTCTGTCTCCCAATTGAACCCACAGTAGGGATCTGCTTTAACTGTTGACTTGAACCAACTCAGTATATTTTCCAGGTACCAACCTTACCATAGCCTTGTTCCAAAACGAAATGCATGGCATGTTCAAGAAATGGCAGTTATCCCTGTGTGAGTAGAGCACAGAATGCCCAGAAATAGGGAATGGGTGGTAAGGCTGGAAGGGAAGATTTGGTCCAGTGATAAAAGCCCATGAGGCCATACTAAGGAGTTTCACTGTAGGTTAATATCCTATGGTTAAAGTAGGCATAGGTGAGGTTTGGTCTTTGCATACTGGATGGTCTCTCTACTACATACTCCTTTCTAGAATTAGGTTTATAACTCTATTATTTGTATACAAGACATTGTTTAAAGTTGTTTTTTAATGCAGTACCTAAGCCCAAAAAGAGTCAAATGTCATTTTTATCTTTTATCATTAATATTTTATATCAATTTCTTTATCTACATGTTTGCCTTCTAAGAAGGGCATGTTACCCTAAGAAGGGTAATTTCTACCATATTTGCTCACATACTTGATTCTTGATTCTATTGTCTCCCCTACTTCTGAGAAAAAAGTATCTTTTTCTGTAAAATTCTACACTACTCCTCTCTCACCCAGACAGATTCTCCTCTATCATGAGTGCAGCCTTAAGGTTGTCCAGGTCCCTGAACCTCTGAGACCTTCCATCACAGTGCTCACCACTGCCTAAAATATTTCAGAGCTTCATGATTAGTAATTTGACAGAAAGAACCTGATTGACCCAGTGTGAATCAGGTGGCTACCCTCTCCTGCAATCAGGTTGGAGAAACCAGGCCATCTGGCCTACACATGGCGACAAGACCCCCTCTTCTAGCCACAGCTGATGTATTTGTGTAAAGGGTTGAGCACAGGCTGGCCGTGAACTGTAAGCATGCCTACCCCCTATCTTTTTTTCAAACATGAGTGCTTCAAGGCAGCATTTACTTATGGGGGGTGTTTTGTGGACACTAAAGAACTAATAAAGAAAAAGAAACCCATTAATGCAATTTGATTCTGGCAAAATTGTCGCTGATTGTGGTTTAATTCTGGATAGGTTGTTATTCTTCAATTAACCAAAGAGAAGAGACATAATAATTCAAGAGTAAATGATAAGATGGACCATAATTCAGATCATTGTCTAATTAAAGTCTCCATGCCTGGATTAAAGTGAAAATATCAGGGGGAAAGGGTGTGTTTTGAAAAGAAATTCAGTTTACCATAAGTAATCAAGATATTACTGGGGTTTCCATATCTCTTAAGAACTAGATGAGATATCCTCAATCCCATGTCATACTTGTAAAAAGTCCAATGTCTACACTAGGGTTCCTATGAAGTACTAGTCACCTCCATTTCAAACTCCTGTTTTCGTGGGTCAGTTCTGTTTATGGACCAACCTACCATCTACCTCTTCTGTCCATACCCATGTTCTTCCCATGACATTAAACTCAGATATGGGCACTGGCCCTTTGTCTCTTTGCACCAAATCAAGAAATCTCATGCAAGGAACAGTGGACTTTACTGAAGATGTCAGGAGACAAAGGATGGCATCCCTGTGCCCAGAGAAGAGGAAGCTGGAAATAGAGACAAGAAAGCCAGGGAAATAAACTGGCCTGTAGAGGCAGGATGTCTGATGGTGGAGTCTCCAAAGTTATCACCATCATAAATCTAGAAATCATTAGAACAGCATAGCAATGGGAAATCCAGACATGGGTCAGATATAGCTGAAGCTCTTTTAGCCATCCTCCGGCTGACTTTCCTCTGCAAAACATTCTCATTGATGCCCATGGCATTCTGAATCCCAGGGGCCAAGAGGCTACACTTCAGTGGCTGAATACTTGGCAAGAGTCAATGCATTTGTTCCTAACCCTGCTTATATTATGTACATGTACACTGCATGACTGTAAATGGGAAAAGAATTAGAATTGGTATTTCCATGAAAACTAAGCTAAAGTCTTTGGAAAGACTTAACACAACTAACAACTTGCCAGCAAATGAGCATAAGAAAAGATACTTCTAAAATTGGACTTGGGGGAAATTCTAAAAGTCCAAATGATTCTGAACTCAAACTTCTTCTAAAGTCTTAAGTTCTCTTCCCACTAAGAAAGAAAAAAAATGTAGAATGTATACACAGTGCACTATAGGTGTGATTTATACATATGACACATAAACTCCAAAAATCAGAGCCATAAAAAAGGCTATAGGTCTTGGCCCTATAGCAAGAATGGGGATTTACTACTGTGTATGCTTTAAATTTTTTTGATTCCTTATTTTAACTGTATTTTTTTTAATTAATTCAACACCTGATCAAGTCAGAAAAGAGAATTTATTCTGAGTTTTGAAATTTGGAATGTTGAATTTTCAAAACAGAAATATGGAACATTCCATGGAGAGTTACCTGCATTCTGTGGATTCTCAGTCAGCAATTGCAAAGTATAGGATTCAGGCCCAAGGAGGAAACTAGGAAGGACTTAGGTAGAGAATCAAGGTCTACGTCAAGGTGTATAGCACTCAGGATGGGGCCATAATGTTAGGAAGATACTAGGCAGATACAAAGAATGGAATACTGGACAGAAGCAGAAGCCATGGCTACTATAGGAAGCTGAGATCAGTGCAGTTGATCTGCACAGTCCCAGGCTTGTTCTGAAAGTCTAAATCCTGAATCAAGCTGGCAGCAAAGGTGACGTGGGGCTGCAGCAGGCGTGATGGGGGAGGGCCACATGGAGGTGCACATGGGGGAGCCCCATGGGCCTGGCTGAGCCACCAGGTATCGGGAGGGTGACCTTTGCTCACACCCTCCCTGGACAAGAATGGAGAGGATTGGGTCATAACAGCTGCTGGTCTATTTCTTGGCTTAGTTAGGAATGCAGGTGGAATGGTTCTCAATGGAGGGGTGAAGGAATGATGGAACCATTTGGGGGAGGTGAAAGGACAGGAAGAAGATAATCCATCCTGGGCTGCAGAGCTCAGTTATTATGGCAGATCTGGGATCCCTCCCCCTGCCACCTCTCAGGTGCTCTTGGACTCAGAAATCCCTTGGTGCTCAGAATGGCTAAGACTCAGATTTAACCCACCCTGGGTAACATTGGGATCAAGGTGCTGGACTCAAGGTCCAGGGGAGGGTAATGGTGTCGAGAAGCTTTGGGGCTTAGAGCAGTTAGCAATATTTAAGGTGTAGTTTCAGAGCACCTGGGTGGCTCAGTTGATTAAGCATGTGACTTCGCCTCAGGTCATGATCTTGGGGTTCATGAGTTCAAGCCCCATGTCAGGTTCTGTGCTGACAGCTCAGAGTTTAGAGCCTGCTTTAGATTCTGTGTCTCCCTCTCTCTCTGCCCCTCCCTCTGTCCTTCTCTCTCAAAAATAAATAAACATTTAAAAAATAATAATAAGGTATAGTTTTAACTACAGACATCTATGTCCTAGGAACCTAAGAACCATTTAGAAAGATGTCTTTATGAGAAAACTGTGTCTCTATTTCCACATATAATAAGGTGTCACCAAATGAAACTGTCCCTGTCCTGCACACACATACCTCCAGGCACACCATGGGTTTGGGTTTGTTTTTTTTTTTAACTCTTTTCATGAGAAACCTGAAAAGAAATTATATAGAGTTTGATTTGACTGAGCATGGGAGGTCTCATGCATGGCATCATTTCTCAATGAATAATCCAGATTTGGGGAAATTGTATGGTCATCCTGTTTATGCTATGGGGTAGATGACATCTTTGTGATTAGGCATGTGACTCTACCTGAATGGAATGAACATTCATGGAGGTGGGGGGGGGGCAGTCATTTTAAGAAAAGGTCAACCTGAGACCAAAAAATACATAGAAACCAGGAGGTCAACCTCATATAGGGAAGAAGGAAACACTTATTTCTCTGAATCTGGAAATCCATTAGGATGGCAAATAATGTGTGGAGGCATAGAAACATGCCAGGAGATGAAGACAAGCTATCTTTAGTCATGTGGTGGTAGACAGAAACCTGACCCAGTAGAAAACCCTACAGTGGGCCTGGGTGTGGGTAGCTGTTACAAATGATTCTATTATGCTTCCCTTTATTAGTAGTCAGGATGACTCTGGTTTGCTCATGATAGAAATGTAATTCAAACTAACTTCAGCAAAAATATAATTTATAGGCTCATAGGATTTCAGGAAGGGCTGAATACCCAAACTGAAAAGACAGAGATGGAGGTCAGGTACATCTGAACCCAGGGACCCACATGCTTCCAAGATTTTTGTCCCTCATCACTACTTTTATCTACATTATGACTTTCTTCTCTCTCACTAGTTATTTCTTCATCGAGTGGTAAACATGGCCACCACCCGCTCTTGAATTTTACATCCTGCAACCACTGCTCTCAACGAGACCACCTGGACCTCTCTCTTTGCCCCAAGGAAGGATTCTTATTGGCCCAGCATGGATCATGTGTCTTTCCCTGGACCAATCAATCGAGGCAAGGGGGGGTGGGCACCACTCCCACCACCACCCCTTACACTCACTCTTACCATGTTGTGGCTAACATAGCACCCATCATGAGCTGAGCTTCCTGATATTACTGTCTTCCTGACAGGCATGTAAGTCCTATAAGAATAGGTAAAACATTTCTGATTTGCTTACCACTGTATCCCCAGCACCAAAACAACACTTCAGCACGTAAGAGCTGTTCAACAGACGCTTCTGAATTAACATATCGTAAACCCAGTCAAAAATCAAGCCATCTGTGAAATTCACGAGCCACTAAAAATCCGGTTTTGGAGAAAATTGCTAGCCAAGCAAAAAAGAAATGGATGTAAAACTCAATTTCCCATAGAACCCTAATTTATAAATAAGCATGGCTTTAAAACTCTGTATCTCAAATGGGAAGGGTAAAGTGAGCAGGAACTCATCGGACTGGAGAGCCTGCCCACAGACCCTCATTCCATGCAAAGGAAATGAAAAGGGAAGCCAAAGGCAGAGGAAGGCAGTGGCCCACTGTCCCCTTGGGTCCCTGGTAGGACCAGATAAAATACAGAATTCCCAGTTACATTTCAGTTTCAAATAAACTACTAACAAATCAGTTTTAGTAGAAGTATGTCCCAAATACTACATACTTAACAATACTAAAAAATTATGCATGGTTTATCTGAAATTCTAATTTAACGGGGTGTCTAGTATTTGTATTTGTAAATCCGGTGACCACGGGCTCCCCAGTGCCCACCCAGGGGGGCACAGAAGTACTGACATAGCAGTGTGGCAAGTAGAGCAAGGTCAGGAGATAGGGTCTTGGGTCTTCCTGGTGGGTTGGAACAGAAGGAATGCTCCAGGTGTTTCTGCCTGTTCACAAGGGAAATGCAAATGATGGCCAGCATCCCTGCCATGAGGAACTGCAAGGTGACCCCCAGTGGAGTCTGAGGAGTGGGTTGAGTAGACCAGCTGCTGGACAACCTGTGGCCAAGACTCAGAGTACCTGTGGCCTGGCAGAACTGAGGTGGGGCTGAGCCAGCAGAAGGACCCCGACCCTGACCAAGCCAAAAGCAGTCCCCCTAAGTCACACTGGTTCATACCCCTTAGCTGACTCTAACGGCATGCCTGCAAAGACAACAGACATCTTTGCAGAAGGTGAAAGAGCTCCCAAGGAGAGCACAAAGTCAAGGCCATGGATCTTCCCCAGTCACCATGAAGCAATTCTGGTAGGCAGGTCAAAGCTTGGGGTGCACATGTCCCAAAAACTGTGATTCAGGCTAAGTTTACCATCTTTCTGCCATGAGTGAAAATGCAGACATCAGAGAAAAGGAAAACCAATAAAGAAAATAAAGATCATTTCCCCTTTTTTGCTTTCTGAGTGTCTTATATACTCTTCTGGGCCTTTCTTCAGCGGTGAAAAGTAAGGTACCCTGGACATACTTAAAAAAAAAAAAATAGGATTAAGAGAAGAATTTAAAAGGGCCCCTGGGTGGCTCAGTTGGTTAAGCATCTGACTCTTGGTTTTGACTCAAGTCATGATCTCACAGTTTGTGAGTTCCAGTTCTACATTGGGCTCTGTGCTGAGAGTACAGAGCCTGCCTGGGATTCCTTCCTGCCTCTCTCTCAAAATAAAGAGAAGAATTCAAATGTTCCCTGTAACAAAGTAATCAGAATTTTAGAACTTTTTCCAAAGGAGCTAAAGCTTTTATAGTCCTGGCTGAGAAGTAGACTGTAGCCAGGAAGAAAGTCCCAGGAAAATGATGAGAAGTGGAGGACTAAGGAAGAAGTATCCTATGAGAAATAGTCCCTTGTTCAAGATGCCTGAGGGATGTTTAAACACAGTGGTGTCTAATCTTTGGTTGTAATTTATTCTCTGTTCTGGGCAGGGATATAATCTAACTCCCCTCCGTTAACTGTAAGCTGGGAAAATCCATTAAACACAAAAGCCTGTGGCAGGGTCACTAGAGACTTAAAGGATTGACAGTAAAGAGATGAGTTGCTTCATAGATTCTTCAGTGCACAACCTGCACGCCCATACGTGGTGACCCTAACTGATCCAGGACTGGAAATGAAGAAATCTTCCTTCTCTCTAAGTATGTGGGAACAAGATGATCCTCAAAAGGGAGAGCAAGGAAGGTTAAATTGTATTATTACCTGGATTAGAGAAGGAATAAAATATATCAAAATGTGAATAGTGATTATCTCTAGGTACTACAAAGGGTGACTATTATTTTCTGTTTAGTGCTATATTGTGCAATGAATCTGCTCTGGGAAAAAATGGTTAAGAATCAAAGAAATAATCAGACAATAGGCAAACAGTGGTGATGGAATGGCTGGCCATGGCCGCCTCTCATCTCTGGACACCAGCTGGGTTCTGAGTCAACTGGTGTTCTACCTGCCTGGGCTGTACCTGGCTCAGGAATTGGGAGGTCTGAGCCTACACCAGGAGGTGCCAGTGCTCCTGGAAGAAGGAGATTGCCTGCAGGGCGGTGGGGGCAGGGGGAGAGGCCTGTGACTGGGCAGACAGCCTTAGCAGCAGACCCCAGGCAGAATATCTTGTTCTGGGGAGCTGTGCTTCGGTCTGTGCACTTCACCATCACAGAGACTCACCACGCTACCTCTAAATCTTAAGCAAAATGCCAAGAAATGAGGAGGTGTTTTCATATCTTCATCTAAGGTCTCTCTGGAATGTATTTCCATTACTCTTTATAAAAATTTTACATTTCAAAATTAGCAGGTTTTTTAATCATGCCATTTTTCTCTTTAGAAGACCTTAGAGGTTACGCAGTGTTACTTCCTCTTTTTACAGATAGCACACTTGAGCCTCAGAGAAGAGAAAGGATGAAACCAGGATTACATAGTGTATTAGTCAGGATTCTCCAGAGACACAGAACCAACAGGATGTGTCTATAGAGAGAAAGAGAAGGATTTTAAGGAATTGGCTCACGTGATTATGGAGGCTGTCAAGTTCAACCTCTGCAGGGTGAGCTGGCAGACTGATGCCCCAGAAGAGAGCTGATGTTGTAGTTCAGGCCTGAAGGCCATCTGCTGGCAGAATTCTCTCTTGTTTTGAGGAGGTTAGTCTTTTGTGCTCTTTAGGCCTTCAACTGATTGGATGAGGCCCACCTGCATTATGGTGGGCAATCTGTCTTACTCAAAATCCACTGATTTAAATGTTAACCTCGGACAAGAACAACCTTACTGAAACATTCAGAAAAATCTTTGATGGTTTATCTGGGCACCATAGCCTATCCAAGCAGATGCATAAAATTAATCATCACCCATAGATAGTTACAAGTAGAAATGGAATTAAAACCCAAACCTCCTGATTTTCAGAAAGCTCACTTACTCCGTCTTGTGGTCTCAATAAGAGACTTATACTTTTGGAAAAACTAAATTCTGGAGTCTTAAAGTTTTCAATGCAAGAAGCTAGGTGTAGTGAAATGTTATGCCTCACAAATGTATTCGTTATATGCTTTAAGTGATTTTCCCTCAGCAATATGGCTACTTGGACACATTTCAAACCAAGAAAGAAACAAAACATAATTTGGAGAAAATGAATCCAAGACCCCAGCTCTATAAATCGCCCACAGCATCCCAACCCCACCATAAAATAACAATAATAAAATATTTTTGCAGCCCTTGGAGAGCTATAGATATTAGATGCAGAATATTGTGAAATACCAAGCAGTGAGAGGTACGTGCACCAAATGTAAGCTCATGGCAAGTTCCTCGGGTGTCTACTTGTCAGTAATTCTGAACGTGTGATATGATTCCTTATAAGAGGAGGAGCACATTAGTGTTCACGTTTCCACTTCTCTTCTATTTCAGTTTTAGTGCTTTGAATTGTACCTCCTACTGTCTTTTTTTTTCGATGAAGGGAAGAGAGGGAATGGAGGCTTTGAACTAAACACCTCATTGAGGAATCTCTGTGATAGGAGGAGACTTCCCACCCTCACTGCTCTAACTGACTGGAAGAATGTTTTATTAGCTAATGAAGTAAAAACTACAACTCTGGAAGATTCCCACCATACTTCTACTGCAATAACATCGTTACCATAGCAAACTACGGATTTCAGTTCAGTATCATCTTCTTCCAGGACTTAGGTAGATGAATCCATTTTGAAACACTAAATGTGGAGTGCCTGGGTGGCTCAGTAGGTTGAGCATCAGACTCTTGGTTTCAGCTCAGGTCATGATCTGACAGTTTCGTGAGTTCAAGCCCCGCATCGGGCTCTGTGCTGGCAGCATGGAGCCTGCTTGGGATTCTCTCTCTCCCTTTCTCTCTCTGCCCCTCCCCAACTCATGCTGTCTCTGTCACTCTCAAAAATAAATAAATAAACTTTTTTAAAAAAGAAGAAAACGCTAAATGCATTGGGACGTATTTGGAGAGTGCAGTGAGTTTGAATCTAAACAGAAACAAGAATTAACAAGCAATTGTATTCTGCTCAGCTGATGAATGTTACCAAGCAGGAAGCAATGGCTGAGATGAACAGATCAATACCCAAACAATGAATTATAATACTGCCATTATACCTTTATAACAGCCAAAATACGAGACCTCAGGTTAAAACAGCAATCCATTCTGTCTTTAGGACTGTGAACTTGGCAATGTCTTAGCTCAGACTGCCATGACAAAATACTACAGAATAGGTAGCTTCAATAGCATAAATGTATTTTCTCACAGTTTTGGAGGCTAGAAGACCAGATCACGGTGCTGGAAGGGTTGGTTTCTGATGGGACCTCTCTTCCTGGCTTGCAGCAGCTGCAGACACCTCACTGCATCCTTCTATGGCCTTTTCTCTGTGCACAAGCAGAGAGAGAAAGAGAGAGGGAGAGGGAGAGAGAGGGAGAGAGAGAGGGAGAGAGGGAGGGAGAGGGAGAGGGAAGGATCAATCTGCAGTGTCCAACAGATTAGGGTCCCATTCTTATGACCTCATTTAACCTAAATGACATCCTTAAAGGCTCTGTCTCTAAATACAGTCACATTGAGGGTTAAGGCTTCAACATATGACTTTTGAGGGGACACAATCCAGTCATAACGGACAATATTAACCTACCTAAAATGACTTTTTCTACTCTTTCAACTTTACGTGGAAGCCTTTTTCTTTCCCTGCTCCTCCCACATTTTGTCTTCCTTCTCCTCTTTCTCCTTGTTTTGTTTTCCTGTTAAATACAGATCGTTCCCCATTCCCAATAAGCCCCATGGTAAATTAGAAAATGTTTTTCTCCTGTTATTTTTTTCATGCATTGAGTATTTGGAATTCTTCCTTTAATGCAAAGGAAACGATTCACAATTATCTCAAAAGAACCCAAAATATGTTTTTCTAAATAACCTCAAGAATGTCTGCTTGCTCCGACCAGATTCAGTTCAACAGGGCAATAAAAGCACAAGTGGGCAGACACGCCAGACCTGACTTCAGGGGAGTTACTTCTTATGTGGATTTAACTTATGCAAATTCAACTACACTCACTTGAAGGGCACCTGGGGGAGTCGCAGGGGACATACCCTCTACAATGTGATTCAGTCCACCTGGCATTCAACCAAAGAAAAAGCACGATGTTCTGACCAGGGAGGAAAATTTTCCCATAGGTAGATTTGTTGACAGCAGAAGATGCACTAAGACATCTATGCTAAATGTGCAACTTAAGATGTTTTCAAGGATACTTTTGGCTCTAGGATTTTCCCTAATGATCTGTCCTCAGAAACGAACTCCAAAATATGACTCAATTTCGAATGCAACATGACAAAGTTTAAAAAAGAAAGTTCAACTGACCAGCACCAAAAAGATGAATAAAATTTGCCTAAGTGGAAGGCAGAAGGGACAGCATTTCAGGCAGGGCGAACAGTAAAAGCAAGGGCATGGAGGCAGGAATGTGGCCAGAAGGTACGGGAACTGGCTTCTCAAACGAATGTGCTCAGGAATCACCTGGGAACTCGTTAACATGCAGATTCTCCTGAGAGTCTGTATGTTAATGAGCTCCCAGGTGGCGCAGCTGCCTGCTGCTGTTCTGGGAACCTCACTTTGATGACGAGGCACTTAGAAGATGATAAAAAAAGATAAACTGGAAAGGTGTTTGTCGAGAAGGTAGCGAGAATAAAGGCAGGGTCATTTGCGGAGGTCAGGTGAAATAGGGCCTTGAAAAGTAGAGCAAGTCGTCGGACTTGTGAGAAGTTATTACTCTCGAAATGATCTGGCGGAGGAGGAACGAACGCTAAGTATTAGCAGGAAAGTGTTACAAATGTTGTCTGACAGAACTATGCAGCGACCAAGCTGGGAAAGAACAATTCGATTTAATTAATACAGAAGATTGGACGAATTTGCATCTCAAGGAGAAAAATTCCACTAAAGAGGGCAAAAATTTAGAGTGCTAAGAACAGTAAAAGCAGCCACTTAATGAGATGTCACTTCAACTTTAATGTTCAAAGGCCCTAAAACAGGTTGTAATCTATTTTTAATAAATGTCTCAGAACAAACAATTATAAGAGTCTGTCTCCGAAGTTTGAAAAAAAATTGCATGTATGTATTAGAAATAATTGAATTGCTTTTCCAGAAAGCACTTCCAGGAAACACCATCACGGGCTAATATTTATACACCAGTTGGTTTAAAACCTTAAAAGTCTCTCCTTTACAAATTTACAAAATTAACCATAAAGGCAGAGGAAACTCATGTCAAATATAGATTTTTTTTTAATCGTATATTCTATGTCAAGAACAATACAGGTAGGTAGAAAAAAAACGCAAGACTGAAGCCAGACCATTGTCGTGATTTTGCTACCAATTGCTTGGCAGAACTGCTTTTTTAAAAAGCTGATTGGTACTTCAAGGTGCAGTGTTTGGGCCCAACTCTAGACAAAGATAAACATTCAGGCTTCCGGGGACTGGAATCACAAGAGTGACTAGCAAAGTTCATAGGAACCGAAAGACCCTGGTGCCAATTAAAAACCATACATCCCATCACAGCAAGAAGGGAAGCTATTGAATAATTGAATAATCTCAAGCCATTCCAAAGGAGAATAAACAGATGATGGCCGGATCCCGTAGAGACTGGATGGGGCTGTGTGCATGGGAGTGCTCTATATTCTCTTCATACTTTGATTAATTATCCAGCTGTGCAACTGTCATTATCAAGGATATCTGTGAATCATGTGGCTCCGACAGTAACCAAATCTGGCTGTTCCTTTCATTTTTTTTTTTCACATGGGTAAGCGCCTTGCTGTTTGGAAGTGAGTTGCCTAGTATGTCACTTGACACAAGCAAATGCTCCATTCACCGCAGACAACAATGGGTCAGTCTTTAGATTGTTTTCCAGGGCATTGCCAATAGGCTTGTACTGAGGTACACCCGGCAGATGAGAGAAATATGCCCTCCCAATACATGGATGTTTCCACTAGAAGAGTTGGAAAACACCAGGCTTGAGATGAGAATGAGTGTCATTTTTAAATCTTATTTGCTTATTTGTTTAATTATTTGTCCTAGAAAACTCCACCCATCCCGTCATTCTAAAGGAGATGTGAAACCCTGTGGTGCAGGATCAATAGAGTGTTTCTCTAAAGACTACTTTAATTTTCAAAAAATCCAAACCAAAGAAAACCATTTGAAATTGTAGAATTTCCAGCTCTGTCAATGCTATCATGGGAGGAAAGAAAGGCATAGGGGAGGTGAGGGTAGGAGGCTCATAAATAATGTATCATGTCAATAGTAGCCAATTCCCTCATCTCTTGGTAGCTATGGCCAAGGTAACCACGTAAACTTGAGTGAGTCAGTTCATTTCTGTGCCCAAGTCTATCCACTAATTAAATCTGGATAGCATTGCATGTCTTCCCTACTTCCAGGAGACAGCACAAGAGTAGGGAAGAAACAGAATATTCACCAATATTCCAACTGTTCCCTACATTTCCCAGCCCTCTTCTAGTTAACCAGAACTCTGTGACTAGTTCTTGCCAATGAAATGTGAGCAGAGTGATGTGAGTCACATCCAGACAAATGTAATCAAACCCTCATGAAACATTCTCTTTTCTCCTGCTCATGCTCCAAAGTGCACACCTATCTATAGGTAGTGGTCCTTCAGCCTGGGTCCCTGAGTCAAGGTGTGGAACCAAGATCCCTTGCCAGTTTACCTTGTAAATATTACCATGAGCAAGAACTAAACCTTGAGTGGTTGACCATCCCTTCTCATCTCTACCAGAGGAAATTTTATTCATCCTCCAAAGGCAATCTCAAATGCCACATCTTCTGCGGGACTTCTACAGATAGGAGTTCCCATAGCACTTTGAATCTCTATTTTTTTTAATACTAAGTAATTTGGCCTAATACTACTGAAAGTCTGTAAAGCATAGCTCAGGCTCTGTGGTCAAATGTACCAGGATTCAAATCTCAGTACCAGAATACATAGCTGGTTAGCCTTAGACAAACTATTGAACTTCTCTAAACCTCAGTGTCCCACCTTCAAATGGGGCTACAAGGAGTCTCATGAGATTTTAAATGAGATACAGGTAAGGAGTTGGCACAGGGTCTGATGTAAGACATGCATGAACCTTCAGTTTATTGTTTTTATGAGTTGGCCCTACAACCTTACAAGATTGTAAGAGCCTTATGTATGGAGGTGATATACTCATCGATTTTCTATCTTCCGCAGTACCTGGAACAGACTATTACTCATAACAGATGCCCAGTAAATGAGGAATGAATGAACTTCAGAAAAAGAATAAAATAAATCATTGAAATGATTTTTTTAAATGATAAAAATTTTCTAATGCAAAATGGAAGAAAAATGAGAGACAAAGTTTAAAAATATCGAGACAATGGAAAAATTTTAAATAAACCACGTTGATTTGGAAAATGTAGATAGATGTCATCTGTGTTTATAGGTGGCCATTTTTAGAAATGACTTTAGGTACAGAGAGCAGAGGTGATCATACTCCTCTATTTCTAGCATTTTCTTCTGGTTTTTATAATGTTTCAGTGAAACATTTATACCTTAAAACTCTTTGAGGACATATAAGGTATTAGACATAAGGGTATTCTGAATTCTTCTCAGCAAATCACCAGGCATGACCAAGATAGATTGGATATTGCTGAGTAAAGTAAAAATAATAACAAATAAAAATAAAACAGGGGTCTTGCGGGATAGGCAAGGCATTGTCAAGCTTAGAAATGTCTTTTAAGTGTCTGAAAGTGTGCCTTTTATTGGAGCAGTTTTCCACATTCCTGAAACTTCATAAACTGGTTCTCACAAAAGATGGGCTTTGGTTCATCTAAATGTTTAAGCAACAGCGACATCATGTGGCCACTCTGGTAGCTAACTAGGCTTTCTCTCCCAACCCTGAATTTCCCCAGGGAAACATGGATATGCATGCCGCCTTCCCTTCAGGGTAAATTCATTCAAAAAACATTCAGTGAATAGAGTGTAGATTCCCCTGCCTTGGAAAGTCACAATGATATATGTCTCTACACAGTCTTATCTAGAGGATCACCCTGTCGCTAAACTCTTAACCAGACAGCCTATTCAGAGACTTAAACTAGTCACACAGCAATCAAATCGAGTTTGTCTGACAAAACATCTTTTGAACATTACTGGGATGGACCCATTCTCTCAGCCAGTTCCAGAATCAAAGGCACATAGAGTGTGGGTGGTCTTTTCCCACTGCTGTAATAGGCCCCCCAGACCAAGCTGAGACCCTTTGTTTGGCACTCTTGTGGCCCCTGCAGTGGCGTTGCGGAATTCATCCCAAATGCAGGATTCCTAATGTCAAGTTCCTCCTGCACTCAACTGAATGCTCCATGAGGGCAGGGACAGGTGTTTTCTGCTCGTTCGTGTTTGTGCACCCTCTGCCTCCCACTGGCGGTGCTCACCCATCCCTTCACAGGTGTTTGTTTAGTACTTACTGTGTGGCAGCCACTGCTGCAGGTGCTGTGGGTTTTGAGATGAACACACAAAGTCCTTCCTCTTACGAGGCTTTCAGTCTAGTTAGAGCACTCAGGCAAAACACAAGTAAAGGGTGACAGTGCCGTGGGGAGGCGGTGGGGAGGGAGCACCGTCCGTGGGGTGGGGGGATGCTTTGTGCTGGGTGATCAGGGAAGGCTTGACTAATAAGGTGACAGCTGAGCAGAGAGACCTGAAGTCAGTGAGGGAGCCAGTTGTGTGGCTAATAGGAGAACAGTTCTAGGGGATTGAGCTTGAACTTGGGAGGGAGGGAAGTAATGAGGCAGGGGTGAAGGGAGGAAGGAAGAGCTCATCGGTCACTGGACAAGGCGTGAGACCTGGGTTCTTACTCTGACCTTTCATAACTAGCTGCACAAACTCAGGCTTTCCTTCTCCGCTTTGAACCTCAGTTTCTGCACTACAAAGTGAAGAATTTGATTAGATATCACTACAATAATGTCAATTTTAAGACTCTCTATCATGAAAAATCACAGATTGTAACCTTTCAGGCATTTGGTGCATGTAAGTATGCATGCCTCGTGTGTGTGTGTGTGTGTGTGTGTGTGTGTTTCATTTTCCAAAGCAATTCTTCTTTCAAGAGTGATCAGCCACACACATGCGCGCGCGCGCACGCACACACACACACCACTGTTTGCTCACTATTTAAAAGAAATTTATCTTAAGACTATGAGTCTAAAGATTGATTGGTCTCACACTAAGATGCATACTTCTGGAGAGCTGTCATTATGTGCCCAAACCCAAGAATTGCTAAAAGATCATGCGCTGTAATTTGACCCTAATCACTGTTCCGATAGAGTTAAAGGGAGCAGTTAGCTCCAAGATATCAACACCTGTTAAGTATATGACATTTTACCGAAGATGAACTCCCGATCTGGCAATCCCCTAGCTGGATGGTTTGAGAACTGTATTAATGTCTGAGGCTCTCTGGTTATACAGTGACTGCCATTTACAACACAATACAGACACACTATGCAATAACAGAGAGAGGATAAAAGCAGATTAAATGGGCTCTGGGCTTCAAATAGCGCCTTGGTAACATGCTTCCCCAACTTTCATCAACATACTCACATGTGGAGCCAAATGCTGCTGACAGGACAGAGCCTGTGTTGGACCAGCATCAAAAGGCTCATCATCAAGATTTCAGGAATCAGAAAGGCCCATCTGCCCAAAAATGTCTTCTTCACTGGACCATCATTTTGCCTTAAATGACATCATTCGAAGTTCATTCTTTGGGCTATTATTTCTAGAAAGTTCCTGCTAAAATACAATGATGTTCCTACAGGGGGCTGCTACTCATTCTACTTTTGTGGCACTGTCACAAATGTTACAAATGCCTTACAAAGATGGGGCAAGATCAGGAGACAGTCCAGAGGATGACGGCTTGAACAGAAGTGCTAACATGGGAAGGGAGAGGAAAGGTCAGGAAGCAATGCAAATAAGAAAAAGTCAGTCTCATGTGGTGAGTTTCTATGTATGCCAGGCTCCATAGCTAGACTCTCTACACGCAGAGCACACATTTTACAGATGAGGACACTGAGTCTTGCCTGAAATCTCACAGTTGGTTGCAGAACTGGGGTTCTATCTCAAGTTCACAGAATCCCCATGGTGCCAGAGGCACTGGACACCTCACCAAAAAGGAAATATTGATAAGAAAAAGGAGAGTGATGGAGGGGGGTAGGAAGATGAAAAACTTGACTATCTTCTTTCTGTCCCAGCTTCAGACCTGAGCAGTAGAAACTTATGGGCACACCAGGGGGCAGCAGGAACCTCTGAGGCAGCCACACATTGTGTTGAACTGGATAACTGGTCATAGCACATTCTGCAACAGTGCTGTCAAGCACTAAATACAAGGTTGAATAGTGTTGTGGAAGAAGAGTGCGTTCAAATATTAGCCTCATCACTTCTTGAACGTGACACTCAACTTCTCAGAGCCTCAGCTTCTTCTTCTGTAAAATGGGAAGAATAACTACCCAGGGGGGTTTCTGAAGATAAAAAATATGAACGCGGGGCGCCTGGGTGGCGCAGTCGGTTAAGCGTCCAGCTTCAGCCAGGTCACCATCTCGCGGTCCGTGAGCTCGAGCCCCGCGTCGGGCTCTGGGCTGATGGCTCGGAGCCTGGAGCCTGTTTCCGATTCTGTGTCTCCCTCTCTCTCTGCCCCTCCCCCGTTCATGCTCTGTCTCTCTCTGTCCCCAAAATAAATAAAAAAACGTTGAAAAAAAATTTAAAAAAAAAAATATGAACGCTACACTGTGCCTACCACACAACACATGTATCCATACATGTGACCCATCCTTTTTCCCCTCAGAGCAAAACCAGTATACTAGGAAAAACTGAGCTCATTGCATCCAACCAACTTGCACTCTTCTTCTTGTACTTGGATTTTACCCAATCCACCCTCAGCTTCTGTGGGGCAGAAGGTCTGTAGCTGGTCATCTCATTCTCTCAAATTGTCATTTCACAGAACAACATGTGTTCGTACAATCCCCTGAGGAGGCCCGGGAAAAACAGAGCTCCTCCTGGATTACAGCATTTGTACCACCCTCAGAGAGGGCACCAGGGTACATCTGGGCACAAGGCGGGTTAAGGTCCTTTGTGAGGTTATACTACATTGAGGAATATGGGAGTGAGGGAAAGTTGAAGAGTTGAGAAAAGAAGTCAAACCTTCCCTCATTGGTTAGAGCCAAGAAATGATATAGCTGACCTTGTGACATGACGCTCACAATGAGCTCACCAGAACAAGGGCATACTTTCTCATGCTCATGAGAAAAAGTTCAAGGATCCTTGACTTGGGGGAAGGAAACAGGCTGTAAGATAGCTCTCTGCTCCTGGCCCTATGTCCCACCCTCATCCCTCTCCTGTTGAGGCTGCTTATGAGTGCCTTGTACATAGCAAGCCCACAATAAAATTTGATGAATGAATTCCAAATAAATTAAGTATTGGGTGGATGGATGGATGGATGAATCTTTTTTTTTTTTTTCAACGTTTATTTATTTTTGGGACAGAGAGAGACAGAGCATGAACGGGGGAGGGGCAAAGAGAGAAGGAGACACAGAATCGGAAACAGGCTCCAGGCTCTGAGCCATCAGCCCAGAGCCCGACGCGGGGCTCGAACTCACGGACCGCGAGATCGTGACCTGGCTGAAGTCGGACGCTTAACCGACTGCGCCACCCAGGCGCCCCTTTTTTTTTTTTTTTTTTTTTGGATGGATGAATCTTAATCCACATAGTTATGGTCCGACTTTGAAACAGAGGTGTTTTTTAATTCGGCTATGTGCATCACGCTGCTAACAAAGATTTGCCCAGCGCTATGCCTCTGTTCACTAGTGTTTGGTGTGGCAGGGGGAGGACATATCCCAACATCCAAGTTAATTATTCTCATACCCTAATATCCTCCGTGCCTCAGAGCTTGACTGGATAACACAGCCCTGTCAAAAGACAGCATTCCAAAGAGAAATATGATTCCACTAATATTACTACAGAACTCCTGAAAAAAGAGAGCGTTTATTCTTGAACTTAGAGCTGGATGCATGGGTATGGGTTGCTTTATTGCTTTTTTGAATTGTCCATATAGGATCTCCATGCTCTTTTGTGTATATACTTCCAAAAAATATTAATAAAACTTTTTAAATGAAAAAAGGTAAGGAGAGGGTTAACAACTGGCTCGAGCCTCAGCAGAAAAGAATAAATCTTTAACCTAAGGCCTCATGCCTTCACTGTGGTGGGCAGCTCCACTGATGGCAGAAACACAGTGTGGTGCCCAGACGAACAAGTAGACAATGAAAGAAAGAGATCCTGTGATCTTTACATCCTTGGATAGTCTTGAATTCCACACAGCTGTTTCTGGACAAAGGGACATTCTGGAACTGGAGTCTTCTCCCTCAGGATTGATCTTCATGTCCTTTATTACCTAAGAGTGGCGGGTCTTTGGCGCCAATGATGAAAGCCAATTCACAAGCCGTGGTGGACAGAAAGGCTTTTTGTGATTTCCAAGTGTGCAAGGAGGCAGGCGAGGGCAGGCGCCCTGGCACTCCTGAAACCCCACTCAGATCTCGAGGGCACCGTGGAGTTCAGCTCCTCCCCGCTGACCTTAGAAGCCCTGACAAGCCACTTCAAGGAGATTACCTCGTTTCTATTTTGCAGCTTTTCTGGGTTTCCACGGGGTGGTTGTCTGGACATAACACATACTGGCAGTTCATCTTAATAGAAAGCAGAACGAAAACAGCCCGAGCAAATCCCTACCCAAAGGAATTCACAGTGGCTGCTTTCAGAGGGCCTCGGGCTCCCTTCAGCCAGACGTCCCCATGACAGAAGGATGTGTGGGGAGCACCCCCCGGGGGGCAGGGGGAGAGCCCAAAACATGTAAATTCTTCCCAAGAAGAAACAGCTTCTCCTTTGGCATCCCCACCTATGCTTTTGTGGGTCTGCAACAGTCCAACTGAAAAAAAAAATTAGGAAATGAAAATTACTCATGTTAGAATTATTTTAAGTCTGATTTGATCATCGATATTTCTGTGTATTTGAAATAAACTGAACACAAGGTGCAGTGACTCACGGTGGATGTGTCATCAATTATCCCTGCTCCTCTCCCAAGCTGAGCCACTATGGTATCCACACAAACTGTGAGACAATCAAACTCTCCCAAAGAGAAATCTCTTTCTCCCATTCTCTCTTTGCCTCCCTTTACCTGTATTTCTGACTGGGGTGTATTTATTTGCTAGGGTCACTAGAACAAAGTACCATAAAATGGGCAGCTTAAAAAACAGAAATTTACTGTGTCACAGTTCTGGAAGCTGGAAGTCTGAATAGGTGTCAGCGGGGCTGGATCCTCCCAAGGGGTGAAGGAAGGCTCTGCTCCAGGCCCCTCTCCTTGGTTTGGGGATGGCCATCTTCTCTCCGTGTTTGTTTACATTCTCTACCCTCTGTGTGTCTGTGCCCTAGTCTCCTCTTCTGATAAGAACACTAGTCATATCGAATTAGGACCCAACCTAATGACCTCATTTTGACTTCATCCCTCTATTTTTTTTAATGTCTATTTATTTTTGAGAGAGAGGGGTACTGGCTGGGGAAGGGCAGACACAGAGGGAGAGAGAAGCCCAAGCAGGCTCCACACTGTCAGTGCAGAGCCCCATGCAGGACTCGATCCCACGAAGACCAAGATCATGACCTGAGCCAAAATCAAGAGACGCTTAACCGACTGAGCCACCCAGGTACCCCTTGACTTCATCCGCTTAAAGACCCTATCTCCCCCTATCTCCAAATAAGGTCACATTCCGACGTATTGGGGATTAGGACTTCAATGTATGAATTGAGGTGGACACATAATTCAACCTATAACATAGGGTTTTGTCAAAATCCCTTTTTCCAAGGGATTGACAGGTGCATTTGGGACCAAAATCACTTCTTCAAGGCTGGATGCTATAGTGAATACAGACAGGTGTATACCCAAAGCAGTCACATGCTCAAGTGGATGTACTCAACAAAACACCAAGGAAACATGTGGATTTGGCTGAAACTCCAAGAGGAATGGGAAAGACTCTTCCCAAAACAAGATAAGATATTGTTTTACAGTGCATATCAAGCCACAGAGATAACTTTACACGTCTGAGGGAAGAAGTCCATTTCCTTACTGCATGTCCTTAAGCATACTATTTTTCTTTGTTTCAACTATCTTTGTGTTCTATATATTCCATACTGACTCATAAATCCACACCTAGTGAGACAGACATTTATTCCACACCATGATTGTTTAGCAGTGCAAGGAGCATATTCTATATCCTTGAGACATCCAGGGACAAACCAGTTATGATCTCTTATCACATACTCACCAGGGGGCAGGGGAATAAAGTATGAGAAATTCCATCACTCTGATCCTTCTCCAGCTTGGCCTCTCTTTTCTGTGTGTCTTCTTTTTTTAAACTTTTTTTTTTAAGTTTATTTATTTTGAGAGAGAGAGAAACAAGCAGGGGAAGGGCAGAGAGAAAGAGAGAGAGAATCCCAAGGAGGCTCCACATTGTCAGTGCAGACCCCAACATGGGGCTCAAACCCACAAACCATGAGATCGTGACCTGAGCAGAAATCAAGAGTCGGATGCTCAAGTGACTGAGCCACCCTGGCACCCCTTCTGTGTCTCTTCTTTAAGTGGTGTAATAAATGTCTGGCTAATAAATAACCATAGAGAAGCAAATGATATCAGACTCTGTGCCTTTAACTCTATTCAGCATCCAAACCAGGGCTGAAGTTCAACAGCTCATGGGCACAGTGAAGACCCTGCCCCCTGGGGGACTGCCATGCCTCGTAATGGACAAGGGGCTGTCTACACTTCAAGGTCAGCATCCAAACCAGAAAGCCGCCTGTCTTTATCTTGGTAGCACCAAGATAAAGCAGGTGGGCTTGCCTCCCTCTCTGAGGATTCTTATGGCTTTTAGTTCCTTACTACTTAAGAAAAACTAGGGTTCATCTGAAAAAAAAAAAGATAATCAGGATGATTAAAAGTGAATACTGTGTCGTCTGGAAAGAAGTCGAAGGAACTAGCCTGTAGAAGACTAGGGAGGAAATTTAAAGAACTGTCAGATCAGAGATTGCTAATTAGTACTGGTGGAGGTTATAAAGAGCCCAAGGGTCAATACAAGGTCGTTTTTACAAACTTGAGCTGTCTATACAAACTGCCCTACAAGCAGTTTCCAGTCACTGAAGTGTGGAAAATAACTCCATTACACACAAGCACAGTGTCCGTCCTAAGAGCCTAGGCTATTCACATTTGAATTCTTGCTCACCTCTTCCTAACCATGACACCTTAGATAAATTGCTTTACCTCTCTGACCCACAGCCTCTAGCCCATGGTAAATCCTCAGGTGTTAACACACCCACCACCCCCCATGCTCCCCTTCCCTTAACTCTTCCCATAGAGTCACAGGTACTAGAAACACTAATTTCCATTCCTCTCATTGAACAAACTGAAAGAATCCAACATCTCAGCACGAGTGTTTGACTTTGCCCCTTGCGACAGAATCCACCTGAAAATTCCTCTGGGTGACTGAGTAATAAAAAGAAGGCACAGCCTTACCACTTCTGTTCTCCCCTTTCTACTTGAAGGGAACCAGGACTTGAACACCAGTGACCACATAAAACATTCAACTCCATTTTGCTGGTAGTTTTAACCACACGTAAATATTTCATAGAGAACATTTTTCTCTGAAACACTCTCTTATCTCATTTTTTAACAGTGAGTGACCTGAATTAATGTGGAGAGGCCAGAATAAAGAGTAGAAGAAATTAATACAAGGCAAGCTCTAGTGCTACAGCAGTTGAACGCTATTTTCTCATCATCTATGTTAAATGTCTACACATCAGTCTCTGAACACTTCAGAGATATCACTGACTGCATGGCTGCTTACGCGTTTAAAGAAGCAGGATATATATACCCCCACACATTACTCAGTACCTCCTGGGGTAGATCAGACTGCTGTTCACAACTATTTACTCCCTGCCTTCCTCTTCTAAGGCAGGAGGATACTTCCCCACCCCTCTAGTTTGGGGTTCAGTCATGTGACTTGCTTTATCCAGTGAAATGTGGGTAGATGCAACAGGGTGCCTTTGGACAACATCTGCTTCCACCGAGTCTCTTGTTCTTCTTCCACGGCCGTGAGAAGACCATCCCATCAGACCGCTGTTGCCTCTCTGTCTGGGCCCAGAATGAATCCTCAGGAAGCAAACCTGAGCCCAAGAGCCAAACCCAGCTGGACTGCAGTGGAGCCACCTGACAGAACACAGCCCTGATCAACAGACAGGCAGATACCTGAGCAAAACGCTATGCTTCCTCCCTCCTTGAGCAAATATATTACATTCTTCTAGCCAGTATGTGACGCAGATTTAACTACATGATAGAGAGTACATGACTGTCATTACTCCTGATAAGTATAATCAATACGCATATGCAATGTGTGTGTGTGTGTGTGTGTGTGTTTGTAAATGTGTGTGTATGCATGCAATATGATCTGTTTCTACTCACAACACTTCTGACACCAATATGTGAGGTTTCCATCCCAAGCAATTCTCTGGTTCTCTGCAGACGCCAACTGGGTGTCTTACAATGTAGTTTAATTCTGACACTAAGTATCCAGAGTTAGCATAGACCCCGCATATTAAGGGCCCAGTCCCTCAAGACCGCACCCCTCCATTTCAGATGCCAATCTCAAGAATTGGCTCCCTAGGTACCCCCACTTCTGTCCAACTTGGCTACCGGTCAAGGTTTCCACAACCAACTCCTCAGGTTCAATAGTGTGCTACGACAGCTTACAGAACTCAGACCAACACTTTACTTGTTACTGGCTTATTATAAAAGGATACAAACGAACAGCCAGAGGAAGAGGAAGGCACACAGGGCAAGGCCCGGAAGCATCCCAAGTACAGAAACTTCCATCCATTGGAGTTTGGAGTGCCCCACCCTCCCAGCACATGGATGCATTAATCAACCTGGAAGCGCTCGGAATCCCATCATTTAGGGTTCTCACAGAGAACCCATCACATAGCATGGTTGGTTAAATCGTCGCTCATTGGCAATTAACTAGATCTCCAGCCACCCTCCCCTCCTTGGAGGTCAAGGGGTAGGGCTGAATGTTCTAGCCCTCTATCACATGTTTGGTTCTTCTGGTAATCAGCCCCCATCCTGAAGCTATCTAGGGGAACAGCAAGAGCCATCCCATTAGCATAAACCTACATATGGCTAAAAGGGGCTTATTATGTATAACATGAGATGCGCCTTGCATCCTTACCACTCACAAAATTATGAGTTTTCGTTCCTCTATACGAGGAACCAAGAGCAAGAACAAATATACATTCATTATTGTGTAACAATATAAATAGCTATAAATAGATCTTCTTATGAATAGGATGAAGAAGCCGTCAAGAGGGACAGTAGCCTGGAAAAAGAGCCACAGAAAGAAAACAGCCACCTTCGTGAGTTGTGGAAAATGATGATTAACTACAGTGAAAGAGTTAATCTGGCCCATTCTTACAATCTCCTAAAGGAGGAATGTGTGGGTCTGAGAGCCCAAGACAGAACCATGATCCAAAGCAGTTGTTGAATCATCCATTTTCTGAAGTTCAATTTTTTTCAGTGATTTTAATGGCCCTGTAGATTGGATAACTTGCGCGTCAATCTAACACATGGATTTTGCAGTCATTCACCCTAGCATCCACAGTTTGGGGGAATTAAACATCAGATCTGTCATCATCATTAACATGACTGAATGTCCATGCAGAGTTTGCTATAGAATTCAGGGTCCAGCTCTGAGCCATTGCTTAACCCCTGGGCCTCAGCACTTGGGTTCCCAACCTAAGCAAATGCATTGATCCCATAACCTTCATGATGCCAGGCCCATGGGTCTCTCCCACTAACTTGTGACTAAGAAGAAAATCAAACACTACCACTCTATTGTTGCTGCTGGAAAGCATACGGGTTCAAGAGGCTGGTGGGAGGCCCCAGGGGACAGAATGACTGGAAAATACTGGGACTCTCAGTGGCCATAAACGGGATGGAAAGCAGAACACACACCTGTGCAGAGCAGAGACCTTGCACCGACACAGCAGCAGGGTGTCCTTATGGGGTGGGGTGTTTGCTCAGGGTGAAAATGGCTGGCTTTAAATCCAGAGCAGGGAAGGTAGAATAAAGAGCAGTGTGATGTTTGGAAACAGAGCAAGACACTGAGAAAAGGGCAATAAGGGAGCTTCAAAACATGCTATTTAGTGACTATATTTGACTTTTGTTGTAATAAGGAGGTGTGCTAGGAAAACCAAATGGGAAAAAAAAAAGCCCTCCACTATTCTGTGATAGCCTATCCTGTATCTAGCTGTCGTGAAGTAAAAGGACAAGAAAAAAGGACCACTCCACAACCCTCAGTTTCCCCAGCCACAGAATACAAGTACCTTATCTAAATGTTACTCAGTGACTGACCTGTCTGAAAAGGAGGCAAATAATACACTAGCGATGTGAATATGCAGAAAAATTGTGACAACAGCAAAATAGATTCATTTTCCATTGCTGGTTAACAAATGACCACAAACGTAGTGGCTTAAAACAACACCCATTAACTATCTCATAGTGCTATAGGTCCAAAGCCCAGCACACTTTGGCTAGGTTGTCTGTTCAGGGCCTCCCAAGGCTGCAGTCGAGGTGTCAGCCAAGCTGAATGCTCATCAAAAATCCACGTTCAAGCCCATTCTTGGTGTTGGCAGAATTCAGTTCCTATGGTCGCAGGAACTGAGGCGCCCATTTTCTTGCAGGCTATCCATGGGACACAGCTCTTGGTTCCTGTAGGCCATCCCTGCCTGTAGACTGCCTGCCTGCCCCATGGCCACCCTCATCATCAAGCACATTAAATCCTCTCATGCTGCCACTCTGACTTTTCCATCTCTTGACCTTTGGATCCAGATAGAAAGGACTCCTTGATTAGGCTCACTTGGATGAGCTCCCTCTTAAGGTCAACTGATTTGGAACCTTAATTACATCTGCAAAACCCTTTTTATCATATAATGTAACATCATCAGGGGAGTAAAGTCTCATCTTATTCACAGATTCTGCACAAACTCAAGGGGAGGAGATGATACAGGGTGTGGGTCATTGGGGTGCATCTGAGAATTCTTCTTCTCAAATAGATGCTCCTGCTTTGCCCAAAGTTCTAGAGTCTTCCACCAGCCCTCAGCTTCCTAGAACCCTGGAGACTATGGTTCCATTCAGGTCCATTCAGACTTATAGCTCACTGTTTGTCCGATTCCAGTAGGACTTCCCTAGCTCAGCTAATCTGATAAATGAACAACACCAACGTGTTAGAGGGTTCAGGTATCCCTTCCTTTTGATCATCACCTCTAACTTTTTTAAAGTTTATTTATTTATTCTGAGACAGAAAGAGAGAGAGAGAGAGAGAGTGAGAAAGTGAGGGGGAGGACAGAGAGAGAGAGAGAGAGAGAATCCTAAGCAGGCTCCGCACCAGCAGTGTGGAGCCCAATGTGGGGCTCCAACTCACGAACCGTGAGATCATGACCTGAGCCAAAACCAAGAGTCTGATACTGAACTGACTGAGCCCCCCAGGCGCCCCACCTCTGACTTGTAATAAGAGCTCAGATACAGGGGAATTGAAACGGAGACTGGACCCCAAATTGGCTCTATGACATCTGCTGGAGGAAATTGTAACCTGATGTCACTTTGGCAAACTGACATCCCTCAGGTCTGGGCAGACCTGCCCTGCCTCCATGAGACTAATGTCAGGAAGTAGAGTCTATGAAGACTCCAGTTTCATTCACCTCATCCATCACCTCACCCAGCCTGGGCAACACGGTGAGCAAAGGCTTTCTATACGATACTGTCCTGCTCTGCTTCATTCACATTCACGCAGAGCAGAGACTGTTCTGACCACTCCTCAGGCTTTCAGTTTGGCTGCTCAAAAACTGGGATAGGTGTTGTACGAGCAGATGGTTTAATCTGCAAGTCAGCCTAAGGAACTTGTTTTTGGGGATAGAAGCTTCAGCCAGCATCGAGCACCTGCTTCTTGCTAAAATCTGTGCGGCAGGTTTAAAAGGGCAGCACTTGGCCATCTGTAATCCATCCACAGGCCAGGCCTATCCTCTATGTCCCAAAATAAGCCAACCCCCAAAATAAGGTGACCTCCCAGTGTCTCAACAAAAATATCTAAAAGAGAAGGTTTGGGCCAAGTTAAATGTACCAATTTTTAGGGTTGTAATTGACACAGAAAATGTGTATTTCTTTTTTTTTTTCATTTTTTTAACCTTTATTTTTGAGAGAGACACAGATGCGAGCGAGGGAGGAACAGAGAGAGGGAGATACAGAATCTGAAGCGGGCTCCAGGCCCCGAGCTGTCAGCACGGAGCCCGATGTGGGGCTCGAACTCACGAACCATGAGATCATGACCTGAGCCGAAGTTGGACACTCAACTGACTGAGCCACCCAGGCGCCCTGAAAATGTGTATTTCTGATGTATCATTTATAAATTTACTTTCCCACACAACTTAAAGATCACACCATATTAAATAGTGTAATTTGGGAACCTGACTTGTTTCCACTCTCACATACCATCCTAGTCAGCGAGGGCTGCCATTAACAAATTACCGTAGACTGGACGGCTTAAACAACAGCATATATTTCTCACAGTTCCATAGGCTGGGAAGTCCAAGATCAAGGTGCCAGCAGAACGGGTGTTTGGTAAAAGCCCCGTTCCCGGTTTGTAGAAGCACACCTTCTTGCTGTGTCCTTACATGGCCGAGAGCAGAGGGACGGGACGAGCTCTCATCTCTCTCTCTTCAGGGCACTTATCCCATCGTGAGGCTCCACCACCATGACCTGATCACCTCCCAAAGGCCCCCCCACCTAACACCATTACATCGGGGGTTAGGACTTCAGCATAGGAATTTGGGAAAAACACAGACATTCATTCTATAACACATACCATGAGACAATTTTATCAGGCTCTTCACATGCTGCTTCTGCATCGATGTAATCTCTACCCTAATGCCCTTTGTGTCATATATAACCTGGCTGAGTTCCTTTGACTTCGTGTTTCAGACTGACTCAGGAGATTTTGTGTCACAAGGGCCCTTTAGTATAAAAATAGGCATAGCAATTGATATAACTTCTTGTTTATATTATTGGTGTACATTAGTGATCTTCACAGCATAACCATTGACTGCATGGCTCTTTAAGTGGTCTTGTAAAGGCTTTTTACAATATCGTTCAAAACTTGCAATTGTGAAGTCATTTCATTCAGGTCTCTGATCAAAGATCTCTTCTCTGAGCCCCTGGGTGGCTCAGTCAGTTAAGCGTCCAACTCTTGGTTTCAGCTCAGGTCACAATCTCATGGTTCGTGGGTTCAAGCCCTGTGTCGGGCTCCGTGCTGGCAGCAAGGAGCCTGCTTGGGATTCTCTGTCTCCCTCTCTCTCTGCCCCTCCCCAGCGTAAGTGCTCTCTCTCTCTCTCCCTCTCTCAAAATAAATAAATAAACATTTTTAAAAAAAGATCTCTTCTCAGAGGCAATTTCCTTGACCACCCTTTCTAAACAACACCTTCTTCCACCAGCTACCCACTTCACCTGCTGTATTTTTCTCCATAAAATTCATTTTCCAAGATCTTGTGTTCTCCATGAGGCAGAAATCTTGTTTCTTTTATTGCCATCTATCTCCACTTTGTTACAACAATGTCTGTTACATACAGGAGCTGATACTTCCTGATATTTCCAGGAATGATCACTAAATTATGTTAAATTACACTAAATTGTATTATATATATCTGGTTTTGCCATTTAGGTGTAAAACTTCATATACATTTTATATATGAAATTATATGTATCATATAAATAAATATGAATACATAAAATTATATAAACTTTTTTTTTTTTCAACGTTTATTTATTTTTGGGACAGAGAGAGACAGAGCATGAACAGGGGAGGGGCAGAGAGAGAGGGAGACACAGAATGGAAACAGGCTCCAGGCTCCGAGCCATCAGCCCAGAGCCTGACGCGGGGCTCGAACTCCCGGACCGCGAGATCGTGACCTGGCTGAAGTCGGACGCTTAACCGACTGCGCCACCCAGGCGCCCCTAAAATTATAAATATATATATCCATTAAGTAACATCTATAGCATGTAAAACTATCATTGATTAAGGTCCTTTTAGGTTAATATGCATTCTCTAAAGGATACTTTCATAGAAAAGTATTAAATTTTATGCAGCCATTGAGAGAGCATCCTGTAATATAACAGAAGAGTAAGGGGTCAGTTTCTGGAAGGAGTGTCTCTTCTTATCTGGGGCCCATATGCAGGACCAGACCAGTCATTTCCAGCCATGGAAAATCCCTTCCCCTGTCCTCTCTTCTATCCAAGTTCTGCTTCCTCAGCTTTCATGACCGTATCTCTATAAACAGCCCTGTCATGATTGTTTTATGCACCTGTTCCCTAAACACAAAAGCCCTCTGCTGGCCTTTGTCCAGTCTTGTGCTCTTTTTAATTTGTTTTATATACAGATTTCTTCACCTTCTTAACTTCCTGACAGACTTCCATTCTCCTAAAGTCTGATTTCTGGCTTCCATGCTGTTCCCAGGCACTTTCCTTTACTCCTGCCCACCAGGGAACACATTCCTTGACCCCATCCTACCCTCACCTCTGAGTATCACTATTATTTTGATGCATTGCTGGGTCCCACCACCCTACATGAATGCAGATCCCTTGAGAAAGTAAACACAGCAATGTACAGACATGAAAAGATGATGGGAGGGACATCCACACATAAAGAGAAATGCTGACTGTCACACAACACAGGGATCACGTCTCGAGAAGCAGAAGTCCCGAAGAACCGGTGAGAGGGGACTGTCGCCATCAACATAGATGTCGCCAAGCGACACAAGCCCAGACTTCGGAAAGAGCCTGTGTGACCTGTGATGTTACTCCACCGACTCCTGTGAAGGAACCAGCTAGAATGTGTGAGCCGCAGTAGTCCATTGTTCAGATTGTTGTGTGTTCACACCAGCGGTAGGGAGATGGGAAGCGGCAGACCTCAGGGGTCCCCACAAGGCAACAAAGGGTCCTGAACTTTATGGAGGTTGAGACTAGGGGGAAAAGGGAGGATTAAGCAACACATCCCCAAAAAGCCATGGCCCCTAATTATCCACTTCCTAAAGTTCTGTAGTTTCTCACGGACCCTCCATAAAGTTAATCCAACTGACTCTTGCATAGAGAATAAAAATTCTTCTCTGGCCCTCAAAAACTCACTGAGAAGGTCAGGAGAAATAGACGTCACTCTCTCCTGTGCTTTGGAGGAGGGGACAGATCCCTGCCGATGGAAAAGAATTCAACAGTGCTGAGAAAGAGAGGGGGTCAAAACAAACAGCCCCACTTCCTCTGAGAAGCTTTTCTTTTGTTTCCCGGTTTGTGATTGCATGAAAAACATCCTGAAGCGTCCTTTGTTTGGTTTCCCCTCTGCTCAGGTTCTGTTCTGTAATACAAGCAGACAGCTGTGGTTATAGGGAATGAAAATATTCTCGGTCAGTTTTTTTCTCCCTCTCAAGTTTTTGTGTGATGAATTGCCTAAGCAATTTGTGTGCAAGAATTTTTTTCTGGAAAAACTTGAGAAAAATCCCCACTGGCACATTTCTACCACATCTAAAATGGCACATATGCTTGCTCAGCAACTATCACTATTTTAATAAAAATATTGCCATTTTTAGGCATTTTTACAATTACATACAGATAGTAATCTCTTCGTCCTTATGTCTCTCTCTTTTTTTCTTCTGGTAAAATTGTTAAGGAAGAAATCTGTTCAGAGATAGTTTTCCCTTACTCAGGCACACATATGAATTGGTGATGAAGCCAGTACCACAGATTATGTGTGGAGTTAGAAATATGTTATAGTCAGTGATTTACAGTCTCATGACAACATAATTTATACAAGGAGAGATGCTAATTTCCATGCATCCTGATTTATTTCATTAATAACTCTTACAGGCAGTATATTCTGTTATTACCGAACTTATTTTAGATCAGTAAGTTTTCAAATTGGCTTATGACCAATTCATAAAAATACTGAGAGTAATCAGATATGTAATAAATTGTTCCATAGAGTAAGATATAACTACTATGTAACAGTATATTGAGATGATATTGGTTTTAATCAGCTACCCAAAAAAGGGAAAATTTATACCATTCTCTGTTTAATTTAGATTATAAAATTCACTAGGGAAATCAAGGAATCGGATAGCTGATAGGAGTTCTTAATAGCAATTGCAGTAAAACACATTTCACTGCTTGAAATTTGTGAGCCTCAATTAATCATGGGCTCAAATAGTTTTTAAAAGTGTTTTATAATCCAAATATTACTATCTCAGTAAGACACTCCAGTGTGTTTATTAATCCATATCTACTTGCATACCCTCCTTGACCTTCAGTCACATGCCTTCCAGCTCAGCAGGCTTCGAGCAAGATGCCAAAACTCCTGCTCTGTCTAATTGCATGATTTTCAGTTACTCTACTCTATTTCTTCCCCAAGAAGCTTTAAGAAAAAATAATCCCTCGCCAGTTTAGTCTCCCTTGCTAATGACAATAGACTATACATTCATTACATGCTTGGGATTTTAGAGTCTTTTCTTTTAACCTTCTTCTTTAAAAAATCACCTTCCCAGTCCCTACCCCTTTCTGTTTTCTAAAATAAGACAACGTCTTTATTAAACTCCTCAGGATAGATGGGGGTCTGTTCTCCGGAGAAGAAGATGCAAAATTCTCTCCTGTGAGCTATTCCAATGAGTAATCCCCATCTTCCCCATATCCCTATAACCTCCTCTAAGAGGACAGGTCTCTACCCTGTCTATCAAGCCTCCCCTCCCCACCCCCACCCCCGTACCCAGAACATGCACAGTACTTTAGCAGGTGAGCAAATACGTCCCCTAAACCCCTTGTTCTGCCATTTTAGACCATTTTATTTTGTTTACCTTCAGTAGAGAGGGAGACAAACTCTCCAGAGATTCAACAAATACACATTGGGATGTGGTATGGTGCATCTTTTAAAACACATCGCTGGAGACTGAAGACATTTCAAATTCTTCATCCTGGCAGGCAAGGCTCTCTACCCTCCAGCCTCGCCTGCCACTTCTGGTCTGGCACATGGCCTTTCCTTCCATCTGACTTCAGCTTATCTAATTAGCTGTTTCCACAACACATCGGGCACATTTCCTTCCCTGACTGCTTTGCCTGCACGGTTCTCTCAACCCGGAATGGCTTCTCAGACACTTTGTCCATCAAAACACCGGTGGGCCGTAAACCCAGGGAGGCACCAGCAAGAACTTTCATGTCAGATGAACAGAGTGGCGGTAGACCAATTACTTACATTTTCTGTACACTTGTATCCTCAACAGTAGAATGCAGGTAACCTGGATACCTACCATGTGTGTAGCAAAGGAAAGAACCAGAACCATTTGGCAAAGCATTAATGACCATCGCGTCCAATAATTCATGAACTTCTTAAGCAGAACATTAAATAGAAAAGAGATCTTAAATATCTGTTATCCTTGACAGCTCCAGAGGGTTTTATACACCGTAGTCACAGATAAATGAAAAATGAACAAATGAATGAATTAGTCAATGCAGAAGAAAAAAGAGAAAAGAGGCAAAAGCAGCATTGGAAAATGCAGAGGAGCAAAATAGGAGAGCGTTTATAATTTCGGGTCCCTAATGCTGTTTCTGTAGGTGTATTTGAGGCAGATTTTCCCTGTTGGGGAAACCTCAGTGATGTTTAGCTACAATATTCTTAAAGACATGATATGAAGCCTCACTGTGGGGCAAAGGTTAACCCTGTATACAGCAGGAAAATGCTTCTGGGTATAAGCCAGAGAGCCAGACGGGGGAATTTTGTCTTTCCAGCTGTGGAGGGAGTTAACATTCCCAACCCTAGGGTCTTCCATAGAAACAAAATTAATCGGTTCCTTACTAAGTATGTCCTGAACTCCAACAGGAAGACACCTTCTATCTGGCCTCCAATTCTTGCCTTCACTTGCATTTGCTCAACTTTGAGTAAAGCACTGTCCTGCCCTAGCATGCTTTTTCAACATGCAAAGGTAAAGCCTTGTGTCATTGACACTTCCACGAAAAGAAGTTAAGAAATCTACAACCTCCACACCAAAAGAAATTATGAGTGGTAAGAGAACAAGCATACCAGGATCTAGATAAAAGGAGGAGAAATAAAACACCGCAAGATGTTCTCATCAACCCTCGCGCCTGAACTGCTGCTTCTAAGCAGGTGACACCCACAGCTTACATTTGCCCTCTCTTCTGGCAGATGTGCCTTGCTCCTCATGGCACCTCTGCTTGGATGTCCCTCAGTCACTTTCAGTTCAACAAGTTCAGAGCTGAACTTAGCCATGTCCCTTCCTGACACATCCTATCCCACCACCACATAGACCAGTCCTGTTCTCCCTTAAAGTCCCAGCATACACGGCACCTTTTCAATGAGGCTCTTCATTTGGAAATAATCTCTCTCTTTTGAAACACCGTTGCCTTTCACTTGTATCTTGGCAGTCGCTGTCACTCTCTATCTTGTACTCTAATGATGGAGGTTCTTTCTCCTCATTTGGACTGTAACATCTTTTATACGTTCATGAATTCTCTGACAAAGTCTACACAGTGTTTTCTACATGGACATGTTAGTTGCATTTATCAATGAATCAATCAGTCAAAGGGAAAGAGAAAAATGTTGGACAAGAAAAGCCTCCCTCATGTCATAATTAAGATTTACAGGGGCGCCTGGGTGGCTCAGTCGGTTAGGCGTCCGACTTCAGCTCAGGTCATGATCTCACGATCCGTGAGTTCGAGCCCCGTGTCGGGCTCTGTGCTGACAGCTCAGAGCCTGGAGCCCTTCTCAGATTCTGTGTCTCCCTCTCTCTCTGCCCCTCCCCTGTTCATGCTCTGTCTCTCTCTGTCTCAAAAATAAATGAACGTTAAAAAAAAAAAAAAGATTTACAAACAAAATGCCTCAGACCCATTTTGAAACCTTACGTCTATATTATGATCCCATAGAATGTTGCTGCATCCAGGGAATGATCAAGCTATTAACCTGAAAGATATGTTTAAAAATCACCTAGTCCAGGGGCGCCTGGGTGGCGCAGTCGGTTAAGCGTCCGACTTCGGCCAGGTCACGATCTCGCGGTCCGTGAGTTCGAGCCCCGCGTCGGGCTCTGGGCTGATGGCTCAGAGCCTGGAGCCTGTTTCCGATTCTGTGTCTCCCTCTCTCTCTGCCCCTCCCCCGTTCATGCTCTGTCTCTCTCTGTCCCAAAAATAAATAAACGTTGAAAAAAAAAAATCACCTAGTCCAGAGGTATTGTAAAACTTTTAAAATCACTAGATAGATAGATAGATAGATAGATATAAAAATTGAATTGCACAAACTTGATCAAGAGATAAAGTTTTAAATATAAATATATGTACACTATGCACACATAACAAATAATAGGAAATTAATACCAGCTTAAAGTTAATAATTAGTATAAGGTGAACTGAATTTTCAGATTCATTTATTTGTTTATTTAATGAGCACTTCTATAGTATTTAGTGCATTCCAGGCACTGTTCTAAATGCATTAGAAATATTAAATAATTTTTGTTGCAACAATGCTAAGAAGTAAGTATTATTATCCCCATTTTATAGATGAGAAAACAGGCACAGAGAGTATATAACTTCCCCCAGGTCACATGACTAATGAATCATAGAGTTAAGATTCAAATTCAGACTATCTGACTCCAGCGTCCATGCTCAAAACCAACAAAACAGCTTCCTTGTTATTGTTAGAAAAATAATAAAATGATACTGTAAATGTTATTTCCTTTTTCCTCTGGATGATAGACAAAGAGTTGGATTCAAAATTTATGGCTGCAGGGGCGTCTGGGTGGCTCAGTCAGTTGGGCTCAGGTCATGATCTCACAGTCTGTGAGTTCGAGCCCCGCATCGGGCTCTGTGCTGACAGCTCAGAGCCTGGAGCCTGCTTCAGATTCTGTGTCTCCCTCTCTCTCTGCCCCTTCCCTGCTTTGCTCTCTGTCTCTCTCTCTCTCTCTCTCTCTCTCTCTCAAAAACAAGAAACATTAAAAAAAATGTTTTTTAAATGTATGGCTGCAGATGACAACATTTATACTCAATTTACTACTGTAATACTCAATCATTCTTGATTGAAGCTTTATGAGCCAGATAGTAGAAAGGAATTAGGTTAAGAAATTATTTCATTACTATCCTTATAATTTAGAAGAACATTCACAAATTCATAAATATCTTTAAAGTAACTCATGAATCTTTGTCAAGTTTCTCTAGAAACCAAGAGTTCCACAAAACACTGAATAATGTTACTGATCAATTCTGCTGTTTCAAGGCCAACAATCTCTAAATTATCATGGGAAGATTTGTGACCAACTTAGGGCCAGGACCATGTCTTGTATGTCTCTGTATCTCAGTATACCTAGAATAGCACATGGCATCTTATGAGCTCATCGTGTTTCTTGAATTGTATTTAACAACTTTTTTTCTATGTGTTCTAAGTCTCTACAAAAATCCCAATGTAGCACTAGTGAATGTCTGAAAAAAAAATCCCTAAGGACAGGAAAGAAAGCAGAATCCAAAGCCAGTGAAATCTCATAGCAAGGGAGGTTTACTGCCAAGGATAGGGGATTCTCCTTCCCTGTGGTGAGCCACACAGCAAGCATACCTCAGCCAACCACAGTATCACAAGCCTCTCATTGCTGACCAGCAAAAGCCAAATGGTCATACACTTGGCAAGAGAAGAACAAATGTCTGGGACAAGGATAGAGTCCATATCTTATCAGTGATTACAGGAAGTGTCCTAGAGGGATATCTCTTAGGTACCACATTGGAGGTGAGGGGCAGGCAGAGAGGAGTATGTATCTCAGCAGGCATAAATTCCCCAAAGAAAGACCATCTCACCAGTGTGGGGGTGTGGGGAGTGGGTGGGTGTGTGTGAGAGAGAGAGAAAGAAAGATAGAGAAAGGGGTAGAGAGAGAGGGAGAGAAAGAAGGAGAAAGAGAGGGGCAGTGAAAGAGACAGAGGGAAAGAGACAGAAAGCTAGAGACAGATGGGAAAAGGGAAGGGAAGGGAGAAGATAAAGAGCACAACCCATCTAGATGACAAACATCTGGGGTCCTGGGATGCCCATGCCTCTACTCCATCCAGAAGTGACTTCCCTCATACATTGTTGAGGATGAGGTCTACAAGTAGTCATTCGTAGACACTTCCGCAATGAAAGGGGCCTCAACATTCATCCAAACCTCCTTTTTTACACATGTAGGACAAGAACCCACTGCCCAGGGAAGATGGGAAGACTAGGACCCATGTAGTTTGATCCAAGTGAAGCCCCTTTTCTCTGTTATACTTCATCTTTTGTTTAAAAGCAAACACTCTTGGGGCACCTGGGTGGTTCAGTCAGTTAAGCGTCCAACTCTTGATTTTGGCTCAGGTCATGATCCCACGGTTTGTGAGATAGACCCCTGTGTCAAGTTCTGCTCTGACGATGCAGAGCCTGCTTGGGGTTCTCCCTCTCCCTCTCTCTCTCTGCCCCTCCCCCTCTCAAAAATAAATAAATAAACTTTAAAAAATAAATAAATAAAATCAAACACTATTGACAGAAGGACCTTAATCATTATCCATCATTCACGTGCAGTATTTCTTTTTTTTTTCTTGTATCAGACTTTTATTTTTTTTTAATTTTTTTTATTTTTTTATTTATTTATTTATTTTTTTTTTTATATATGAAATTTATTGACAAATTGGTTTCCATTCAACACCCAGTGCTACGTGGCAATGAGAAAAAATGAAATATGGCCTTTTGTAGCAACGTGGATGGAACTGGAGAGTGTGATGCTAAGTGAAATAAGTCACGTGCAGTATTTCTTAAGCCTCGGTCGTTTTCCTACCTCCTTTCCAATTTTTGCTCCGTCTGTATACAATGTGTCCTACTCATTACCTATTAGTTTTTTTCTAAATTCATGTTTAAATTTTTAATGTTTACTTAATTTATCTTGTCAGAGAGAGCAATACAGAATGAGCAGGGGAGGGGCAGAGGGAGGGAGAGAGAAAGAATCCCAAGCAGGCTCTGTGACATCAGCACAGAGCCTGACATGGGGCTCAAACTTACGAACCATGAGATCATGACCTCAGCCAAAATCAAGAGTCAGACTCTTAACCAATTGGCCACCCAAGTGCCCCAAAATTTATGTTTAAACTTTTAATCTTCAGCAGAAATTGCCGACTATCCCCTAGTTTCCATTCTGCCCTTCTGCACCCCTGAGTTCTGGCTTGCAGAAGGGCACAGCCACGTAACAACAGAATGTAAGCAGAAGCAACATATGCAACTTCCACTTATTTAGAGGAATAAAGTTCTTTGCCATGAAGTTCCTTTCTCCCCCTTCTAAAAAGCTAGAAACAGTGATGTTCAATCCCTCAGCGGAGAACAATGCCATAGAGGATGACAAGTGACATCATGCAAGAAATCCAGGACTCTAAACAGGTTCATGGACCCAAGTTCAAGATAAGTACACTGAAGGTAACTTCTCTTTTACTTAAGATACTGTATTTCGGGGGCACCTGGGTGGCTCAGTCAGTTAAGCATTCAACTCTTGACTTTGTCTCAGGTTGTGACCTGAGCCAAAATCAAGAGTCAGATGCTAAGCTGACTGAGCCACCTAGGCACCCTGCTACGGTAGCAAATTAATTGAACCCAAGGAGGGGGTCATGGGAGCCTCAGTTTTGTGGGTTTTTTAATTTAATGTTTATTTATTTTTGAGAGAAAGAGACAGAGCATGAACAGGGGAGGAGCAGAGAGAGAGGGAGACACAGAATCCGAAGCAGGCTCCAGGCTCTGAGCTGTCAGCACAGAGCCCCATGGCAGGGCTTGAACTCACGAACTGTGAGATTATGACCTGAGCCGAAGTCACACGCTTAACCAACTGAGCCACCCAGGCACCCCAGTTCTTTTTTTTTAAGTTTATTTATTTATTTTGAGAGACAAAACATGAGCTGGGGAGGAACAGAGAGAGGGAGAGAGAGAGAGAGAGAGAGAGAGAGAGGATCGCAAGCAAGCTCCACACTGTCAGCGTGGAGTCTGATGCAGGGCTTGACCTCACTAACCATGAGATCATGACCTGAGCCAAAATCAAGAGTCAGATGCTCAACTGACTGAGTCATGCTGGTGCCTCATTAGTTCTATAGCCAGTTGGTTGAAAGCACAGGTGACAACCTGGACTTGTGATTGGTGTCTGAGTGGGGGGACGGGCCGTCTTGTAGGACTGAGCCCTTAACCTGTGGGATCTGATGGTATCTCCACTTACATAGTGTGAGAATTGAGTTAATTGCTTAATGGTGGGGGGGGGGGAACCACATTGGACTTTGTTATGGCATTTTAGCAATTATCCTACCTAAAACATCCTATACAATGATATCCATGACAAATCAGGATTTTATTTAATCTTTTTGCAAAATACAATAAATTATATAACTGTTTCAATGAAAAATAGCTCAAATATCAGCTAAACCTCATTCCTATAGCACAGAAGCATGAACGTCTAACTTGAAGAAAGACTGATACAAGGAAAGCAAGCACAGGTTTTGATTCGAATAAATGGCAAGGGCGCATAGGCATTGACAGAAGGGAAAGGAATACTAGACAAATGACAGCTAAGTTCCCAAGAATTAACCTTTGCCTTCTTCATCATCTAGGCTTGGGCAAGTCTGGGTTCTGCTGCACCATCCAGGGAAGAGGGAAGGCTAAGGACTCACAAGCCACCCCAGCCTCATCTCCTTCTATAAGAAGAATCCCAGTCACAGCAGGGACACAGACCTCCCTCATCACCATCCCCAGCAACCACCCAAGATGGAGCTTGATAGAAGTGGGTGCCATTTTAGAAGGCTGTAGTTGTACAAGAGAATCTGGGCAGCTTCAGCCACTTCTCCTGCCCTGATTCTCTTGCCCTGTGCAAACCAAGGGAAAAAGCACAGCATTCAAGGAACCAAATGAGAAAGGCAATACCATCTGTATTTGCAAAGAAAGGCAACTCTTCTGTGTGTTTTTCATGTTGGGCTTTCCCCCCTCCTGCTCCCCTTCCCCAGGTAGCCTTTTTCCCCCAGGGGATGGGCATGAGAGGATACAGATTGGAAACACATGTGCCAGAAACCCACCTCTCCTTGACCTACAGCGTGCCCACTGCCACTACCCCACATGGCCTCTCCTTTAACTTCAGTGTGTCTTGAAACATAAAAATGCTGCTTTGCCTGAGGCCATCTTGGAAGCAGAAGAAAATGAGTTTTTAAACTAATTTTCGGAAAACGATATTCATCATGTTAGCTTCCCATCTGGAATTATTTAAAAAAAAAAAAAACATACAATGGCAGGCTTTGCCTTCATCTCTATCGTTACATTTGACCCCTGCACTGAGGCAGAACAGAATCGAGTCAAATAACTTTGTATCCTTTTCCTTAGAAGATGATTGTACAAGGCTTTCCCCCCCACCCCACCAAGAAGCACTTCCTTGAAGTATCCTTCAAGGCACTGTCAGTACAGAGACCCTGGATTTTCCTCCTCAGACCACACTCACTCATCAGAGTGAACACATCAAAGTGAAATTGTTGAGTAACTACATTCACGTGTACAGGAAGGAAAATCTCATAATTTAGCTCCGAGTTAAACAAGTAGACTAGAAAACAAATCACTGTGATGAGTGGGAAGGGTCGTAGACTTAAAAGTTGGCATACCTAGCTGTGCACTGAAGAGATGTTTCAACCCCAGGCAAGTTAATACACATCTCTGAGCTCAAATTTCATACTCTAGGAAACAGATGGTCACACCTTTCACGTACGGTCGGTGGGAAAATTAAATGGGATGACATATAAAAACCTGAATAACACAATGCCTGGCAGTACTCCATAAAGGCAAGTTACCTCTTTCTGTCTTTTCCCTTCCGCCTAAAACAAGCTGATACATTAAATGGCTTCAAGAAGAAGTATCAGGGGGAGATTTTGATTTTGTTCTTTATATTTTTTTATATTTTCCCAAAACCCAATACTGAACATGTATTGCTTTCCTGAAGAAGAAAAAAAAGTTATTTACAAAGATAGCAACATGTAATCTGTATAAAGAAACCTACTCGGGGTACCTAGGTGGCTCAGTCGGTTGTGTGTCCAACTTCGGCTCAGGTCATGATCTCTCGGTTTGTGAGTTCAAGCCCCATGTGGGGCTCTGTGCTGACAGCTCAGAGTCTGGAGCCTGCTTCAGATTCTGTGTTCTCCCTCTCTCTCTCTCTGCCCCTCCCCCACTCATGCTCTGTCTCTCTCTCAAAAGCAAATAAACATTAAAAAAACAAAAAAAGAAAAGGAAGAAATCTACTTGTCTCCACTGCCTAAATTCATATACTTTGTGTTTATTTTTTTCCTTTCCAAACCAAACTTCAAACCACCTCCTAACTTGTAGTAAATGATTTTTCAATTGACAAAAAAGATAAAGAAGTGCATCATAACAATGATGAAAGCAAGCTCTTCTATTTGTTCTTACCTCATTATATAAAATAAATATAAGCAGCAGCTAAAGTGTTATCATTAACTATAAATGCAGTACTTTTTTCACTACAGGATAGAACGATGCTTTGGGGTGTAGAATAGAGCAAGCAATTTGAAATTATTCATTATTCAATTATATCTAAGTGTGTTATGATATTTAAACATTTCACCACCTTAACATGGTTTTTTAATATTCTGATAAATGGTAATAGTAGTTGGTAAACTACAAACAGATGCAGAATTACTCTTTCCTGGAAGTCCAACAACCTTAATACATACAAACCAGCATCCAGGCATGAAAAGCAGGATTTCAGTACAGCACTGCATCTGGAAGACACAAAGTATCTGGCCTTTACTGGCATCGTTGTTTGTGGTTTTACTACATTAAAATGGGAATGGGATGAATTTGGTCAGCATTTGATCCTGTTCTGCTACTCTACAGAACCTGTTTCATAGACACTATGTTATGAGCGAGACGCTGATCGTAAATAATCTATACTCTGTATCACGAGTATTGGTGTATTTCTGTTATCATAATTAACTGAAATTATTATCTCCCAACTATTATACTTTGTTGTCTTATATTTGGAGGTAGATTGGTTATATTTCTTTTTTTTTTTAATGTTTATTTATTTTTCAGAGAAACAGAGCATGAGCAGGGGAATGGCAGAGAGAGGGAGACACAGAATCTGAAGAAGGCTCCAGGCTCTGAGCTGTCAGCACAAAGACCGACGTGGGGCTTGAACTCACCAGCCGTGAGATCGTGACTTGAGCTGAAGTCGATGCTTAGCCAACTGAGCCACTCAGGCACCCCATAGATTGGTTATATTTCAACTTAATTCCTTTTAAATACAGCTTTAGGAAATTAAAATAAAAATGCACCAAAACCAAATGGGATTTATCCCAGTAATGCAAGGAGAGAGTTCAATATAGGAAATAATTAATATAATGAACCATTTCAATAAAACAAGGAAAATGATAAAATTATATCATGAATTCTGAAAATACATTTGATAACACTCAGCATCTATCACTGATAAAAACTCCTAATACTCATAGGAACATCACTTCCTTACAGTGTGTTCAGTACTACCCCTGCCCTCAGCCCCATGCTTTACAGTCCACCCCCACCCTTCCACTGCTGGACCATCCTTAGAGCACCCAGGACCACAGAATTTCCTGTTCAAATGTCCCCAAGCCTGGTGACATCTGGGACAGCACTATCTCTTTTCTAGTTCATCGTCCAGTGGGCAGACCATCCCCACACAGACATCCCCATTCACACTCCAGGCCCTGGTGAAGACCAAAGAACGGGCATTTATGACACAGGGTGCCAACAGAGCTCAGAAGTTCGGCTGGGGTAACCTAACACATAAGCAGACCATGAGCCCTCTCCATCTGGGTTAAAGCTGGAAGGGACAAAAAGCTAAAAGTGCTAAATTTCCCCAGACTGCTACATTTCAGCACAAACTCTGAAGAGTCCTGAAATTCTGTGTTTGAATCTGGCTTCCAGATCTTTATAAATATATCATGTTTTTCATGATAAATAATTATTTTACTTAACAGGTTTTGGCTTGATTAATAACTATAAAATGTTTACAGATTTGTTATGTCAGTTTTCATTTTGGGTCTTGTCCCAGTTCTCATAAAAATCAGGGCACACCAGTGTGGCATGGTGTAGCATTATAAGAGTAGGGTTTTATCTTGAGCCCAAAACTAGGATCATGCACAATGAGGAAAAAACAAAAAACAATTAATCCTTTTAAAGAAGAAGCAAAAGGGGCGCCTGGGTGGCGCAGTCGGTTAAGCGTCCGACTTCAGCCAGGTCACGATCTCGCGGTCCGTGAGTTCGAGCCCCGCGTCGGGCTCTGGGCTGATGGCTCAGAGCCTGGAGCCTGTTTCCGATTCTGTGTCTCCCTCTCTCTCTGCCCCTCCCCCGTTCATGCTCTGTCTCTCTCTGTCCCAAAAATAAATAAACGTTGAAAAAAAAAATTAAAAAAAAAAAATAATAAAGAAGAAGCAAAATGACAATATCCATTTTCACGACCTGGGGACATTTTTCAATAGGAATTAGCTAAAACAATTAGATAAGATAAAGATATTACAGACAAACAATTGATAAGGAAAAGCAAAATATCAGTATTTGGAGATGATATAAATGTCTGACTAGAAAACTTAAAAGAGGGGCGCCTGGGTGGCTCAGTTGGTTAAAAGTGTCCAACTTCAGCTCAGGTCATGATCTTGCAGTTCATGAGTTCGAGCCCCACATCAGGCTCCGTGCTGACAGCTCAGAGCCTGTGGCCTGCTTCAGATTCTATGTCTCTCTCTCTCTCTCTCTCTCTCTCTCTCTGCCCCTTCCCCATTTGCGCTCTCTCTTTCTCTCAAAAATAAATAAACATTTTTAAAAATTTATTAAAAAGAAAACTTAAAAGACTCAAATGGAAAAAAAATATTAGAAATAATTTTTAGTTTGTTAAGTTGACTTGTAACAAAATCAATATACAAAATTCAATAACTTCAGCCAATTAATAAATATAAGAAAAAATATATTTGTAACTGCAACAAAATGTAAAATATATACACCCAAGGGTAACTTTTAAATTTGTGACACCTCAAAATTTGCTTTATAGGTAAATAAATAAACTTACAAGAATGGTTATAACAATCCTGAAAAAGAATAATAATTAAGGAAACTGGCTTATTAGATATTAAAATCTATTATAAAGCAATAGTAATTAAAATAGCATGATATTTTCTCCATAAAGAAGCAGGGTAATGAAACAAAAGAGAGTATCCAGACATGGACCAAAATGATCTAGAAATCTAGTACATGATAAAGGAGTCATTTCAAATCAATGGAGAAATAATAGGTTTTTCAATGATTTTGGAATATCTCATTGCAACAGCTATCTGGGGGGTGGAGGTAAAGTAGGGTCTCTGTAGATTCCTAACTTTATTCTTTTTAATTTTTTTAAGTGTTTATTTATTTCTGAGAGAGAGAAAGAGAGAGAGAGAGAGAGTGGGAGGGGCAGAGAATCCAAAGTGGGCTCCACAATGACAGCAGCAAGCCTGATGTGGGGCTCACACCCACGAACCCTGAGATCATGACCCCAGCAAAAGTCAGACGCCCAATTGACTGAGCCACCCAGGCGCCCTTAAACTCCTAACTTTAAAGTAAGTCTCAGAGATATGAAATATGTTGATGTCTAAAATTAAGCTATAATTTAAAAAAATACTAGAAAAACATGGGGATTTTTGTATTGGCTTGGAGTGGGAAGGTCTTTCTAAGCAAGACAGAAAGGCTCAATGCATAAAAGAAAATAATAAAAATTCTCACTACGTAAAACAATAAAATTTAGCACAGGAAACAAATAATAAAGTCAAACACACACATGTAATTTAACAAGGTTTTTTTAAAGAAAATGAAAAAAAAGTTTGCAACACAAATGACAAGGAATTAATCTCTCCAATATACAAACTTATATAATGAATACATTAACAAAAATAACAATTTAATAGAGAAAGAAAGAGGTAAAGAATATGCAGAGAACATTCACAGAAAAATTTTTAAATGTAATTCAATCATAAATATAAATAAACACAACTATAATGAAATAAAAATGTTTAGCCTCCCATCCTAGCAGATCAAAATTCAATAATAAACCAGTGATTCATGTAGCGTGTACATTGGCACTCTCTCACTGAGTCCACAATTCCAGCTCTAGAAATTCATCCTGAAGATATGCTTAGCATATGAGTGTGAAAACCTATGTAAAAGCGTATTCGGTGTGGCATTAGTAGTAGTGGTGAAATAAGAAAACAATGTCAGTGACCATCACCCACAGGACAGTTAAATACACATTGATACCTTTATCCAACGTGCCCACTTTGTAGAATGGTTACTGAAAATGTATGAATATAGAACTAACTATCTTTAAGATATACTGCAAGCAAAAAAAAGAGTAAAGAGCATTTTGAGCAATATATATAGGATGCTTCCGTGTGTGTGTGTGTGTGTGTGTGTGTGTGTGTGTGTGTTTATGTATATTTGTAGATAGAGAGAATACATCTACTTCCTAAGAAACTCACAGCAATCACCTTGGGAGAAGACTGAGACTAAGGCCAGGGATGGAGTAAGGCTTCTTTCTTCCTGTTCTTGTATGTATTGTTTTTCTTATTATATGCACAGATTCCCCTTCCAAAAAAATTAAAATATTAAGATATTTTAAAACATTTCATGCCAAAAATAAAAGCATCAAAAGAAAAAATGCGTAAATCAGACTTCATCAAAATTACCAACTAGTGTGTTGCAAATGATCCTATCAAAAAAGCAAGAAGACCCCCAAAATGAGAGAAAATACTTTCAGATCATGAGATCATACTATAAGATCTACTATAAGATCATACTATAAGAGGAGCACCTGGGTGGCTCCTCTGACTTCAGCTCAGGTCATGATCTCACGGTTTGTGAGTTTGGGCCCCACATCAGGCTCTGCACTGACAGCTCAGAGCCTGGAGCCTGCTTCAGATTCTGTGTCTCCCTCTCACTCTGCCCCTCCTCTGCTCACGCTCTGTGTTTCTCTCTCTCTCAAAAATAAACATTTTTAAAAATTATATGAAATGTCCAGAATAGATATACCTAGAGACAAAGAAGGTAGATTAATGGTTGCTGGAGGCTGGAGGAGGGGTTTGGGGGACAGGAAATGGGACAAGACTGCTAATGAGTGTGTGGTTTCTTTTGGGGGTGATGAAAATATTCTAAACTTAGATTGCAGTGATCATTGCACAATTCCATGAATATACTAAAAAACATTGACTTGTACATTTTAAATGGGTGAATTTTATAGTATGTAACAAAAAGCTGTTAGAAAGAAGAAAGAAAGAAAGAAAGAAAGAAAGAAAGAAAGAAAGAAAGAAAGAAAGAGAATAAGAAAGGGAGGAAGGAAGAAAGGAAAGAAGGTAGGTCCCCTGGATAGGGGACTCAGCCTCAACACGTCAGCTGAGTAGATGGCCTTTTCAATACTTTCTTGCCTGTAGGGGAAATCTCATCCTGCTGAGATAATGGGGCAGTGACTATACATGAGCTAAACACCGCCAAACAGGGCCCCTCATCATCATTCGGTAAATATTTATTAGAGACCTGCATGAGCCAGGCCGTTTGAAGGACTGGGGAGGCAACTGTGAGCAGCGCAGAATGTTCCCTTTCTTCATAGATCTTGGATGTCAGCTGACAACAGCTATCTTTATAATGCATTGTATGTTGCCCACTTTACATGGATCATCTCTTGTCATCCTCACAAGTATGAGTACTTCCTTGTGGATACTCCTCTTGTGGGTACCCTATGAGTACTCTTACTATGCCCATTTTACTGATGGAAACACTGAGGCTCACTGAAACTAGTCACAGAGCTGATAAGCAGTGTAGTCAGACTTCAATCGTAACACTCTGACCCCAGAATTATGCTTTGGACCCCTGTTCTGGGTCTATTGGTTATCCAGAAAATAAACAAATGTCAACAGCCAGTTACCATGACAGCCAGTGACCAGCAGGTTTCTGAGAGATATGTTTAGAGGGGTGTTTAGATATCATTTAGATGAAGTGATCAGTCTCTATGAGGAAGTGCAGCTTAGGCTGACAACTGAAGGATGAGAAGCCACCCCGAAAGAGAAGAGAAGGCTGAGGTGTTGCAGGGTGTAAAGCTGGAGCGGGAGGTGGCAGAGGCTGGGGGGAGGGAGCAGAGCAAGCATGTCCTGACCGGCCAGAGAAATGAGTTTGGGTTTCATTTTCAATGTAATAGGATCTCAGTGGATGGTTTTAAGCAAGGTGAAGTACAGAGCAATGAGTCGGGTCCAATTCAACATGTGTACTGGAAGTAGAATCAAGGAAAGGAAGAATGGATGTCTCCTGAGATCTTGGCCTGGTGCCTTGTGTCAGGCCATGATGTCCTCATGCATTGACCAAGTCTTTTATTTTCCTTATTCTGACGCTTTGACACCTGCGGCCTTGCTGACCCTGGAGGGGCGGCCCCTCCCTGGGTTAGACGATTCCTAAAGATAGTAAACAACTCATCCATGAGTGTGCTCTTTTTTTTTTTTTTTTTTTAAGTTTATTTATTTACTGAGACAGAGAGAGAACAGGAGCAGTGGAGGGGCAGAAAGAGAGGAAGAGAGAGAATCCCAAGCAGGCTCTATGCCCAGTGTGGAGACAGATTTTGGACGTTTAACCAACTGAGCCACCCAGGGCCCCACATGTGCTTTTCAAATGCAAACCAACCAATCCACAGCCCACACACACCTCAGCCACATCCTTTAGTGACTCTCACACTCCAGGCCACTATCTACCTGCCCTAATCACTCCAGGGTCAGGTGAAAGGGATAGCCCCTGAGCCCCAGAGCTGGCTGAAATGATTCCAACTAGCCAGTCCTATGCCTGCTCATCCTTCCTTGCCTGTTCCTTCCTGTGGAAACCACAGGAAAGGCTCCTGCCCACAGGTCCCCTCTCTCTGTCTGCCTCCTGACCGACCCTAGTCTTCCCTGTGTGGCCTCCAAAGCACAAAGTAATCCCCCTCCTTAGAAACTGAGTAACAAGCTATCTCTTCAGTAGCAGCTGTCTCTGGTCTATTGACCTAACTATGCCTCACATTTCCTATTCATGCACTGTATTTTAAAACACCCTACTCAACCAGAACCTCATTTCTTGGGGAATAGAAAAGGGAGGCATGGGAGGCATACACAGAGGAGTGGGGGTGGCTGAGCGTTCAGGGCCCTCATTGACCCTTATGAGGATCTCCCCAGGCTGGAGATCAAGTGAGCCCCTCAAAGAACCACAAGATCTAGGACAAGCCCCCTCTTTTTCCCATTCCAGCCCCCACCCCCATCATTTTCACGGGCACCCCCCAGACTGAGAAACAGAGCTGGGCTCTCACTCCACTGTCCCCACCACATGAGGTGGAAGGAAGTCCATCTGCTCCGGGCTGGGAATGAGGCTCCAAATTATGTGCTCATTGCACTGTTCACTCCCCACAAGCTGCACTTGGACACTCAATGCTATTGATATCACAGATATTATTTTAACAATAGCTTCCAAGATAATTAAGCCAGCGAACATCTCTGCCTGGGGAACCATAGGCAGGGTCTGTGAGAGGGTGGGACAGGGGTGACTGAACATATCCACACTATTAAAAGAGGTGAGAATTAGCAGAGGCACTTAGAGGGATTTCCAAGAGTTGTTAAAAGTGATCAAAGCCTTTTCTTCCTCAATAAGACCTTAATTGTGCTGAGAGTTACCACAATTAAGCAGTGGGTAGCAAATAAAATGCCCTGGCTCTTTACAAAGTGAAGCAAGGAAATTGTGAAACTGGGTTTCAACAAGCAAGATTTTCAAACTCCTGCCAGGAAAGTTCCCAGAGCACCAGATTCAGAGACAGTGTGAGTACAGAGACAAACACACCTCACTGCACCCACTTCCAATCCTGGAAGCCAAGATGGGAAGGGTCCAGGAGAAGCCCTAGCCAAGACTTTCTTTATACCAGTGGGCACGACGGAGCCCAAGAAGTGACGTGAGATGGCTGAGATCACACGGCTGGGGAGAGGAGACTGTGGCTTGTTTCCAGAAAGGGGGGGGGGCGCATTTTTGAGTGGGGCACTTTTGACCTTTGCCCCACCCCAGGTGCCCCCATCCCCAGGCCCTCACCCCACTTCCATGGCCCAGGCAAGCCAGGCTTCTACTTGGCCTTCATGACATAGACAGGCAGCCCTCTCCTCGGAAGCCCAGGGGACATGGCCAACTCCCCCGGGTTTTGGGGACCCTCTGGGCTCTCAGTGTGGTCACTGTCTCCTCACTAGTCCCTAGGGTACCCGATGCAGGCTGCTCAGTGAGCTGACTCTAACTCAGCTACCTTCCTATTCGCTGTCTTACTTCCTCAAGCCCCACTCTCTACTTTATAATGTCCCATCTGACTTATCTGACAAACCAACTTTTGCTAATGAATTAGTGAATTACAATGACCAATTTAATTCCTCAGCAAACTTTAAACAGAATATATATATTCTAGGCAGAAAAGGCCCATTTGAGAGTGTGCAAAGCCTGGTATTTCTCCCATAGGGGGTGGATATATATATGATATATATATATATATATATATATATATATATATATATATATATCTAAACCACAAGGTAACTGGCACAGACCCCTAGTACCTTGTGGTTTAGGTATATATATACATCCCCTATGAGAGAAATACTAGGCTTTGCACCCCCTCAAATGGGCCTTTTCTGCCTGGAATGAGAGGAAGTCTCATTCCTTAATCCAGAGAAAATAATTAGATGTAGAATCCAGAGTGAATATTTGTCCAATGCTTATCTGATCTAACAGAACTGAACTTATCATAGCTTAAAGTCAGGATTTCTATTACATATGTGAAGAAACAAAATTCAACTGAATAAATTTTAAAGATCTTATTGGCTTTTATTCAATGATTCATGAATTGGGTGGCATCCAGCCTAGCAGACAGAAAGGAGCACCACAGAGCTGCACATAATGAAAGACTTTTAGAGGCCGAAGGAGTGGGATCAAGGACATTGTACTAGACAAAAAAACAGGTTGATTATTTCAAAGTTACTTTCCTTTAGGGGATAGTGGGAGTCTATCAGGCAGATGACCTCACTAGTGCTGATCAGGTGCGTCCAGACTGACTGCATTCAGATCCCATTTCTGGAAGAGCCAACACTATAATTAAGCCTTGGTTTGGTGAGTTGGGGCTAAGCATAAGTGACTCCATTTGGGGCCCGTTGTCTTGTTTTAAACACATAACACAAAATATTCATCCCTCTCAGGTAATGTCAATACAATGGAAACTTTTAGGGGAAACACTATCAGATTTGACTATTGACCTGGTGTTGGCATATCACAGAATTGCTTCTTGAACCCCGGATTATTCTCTGGATATCTTTTTCTAAATTAAAAAATATTGTTTAAGTTTTTTTTAAGTTTATTTATTTATAGAGAGATGGTGGGGAGGGGCAGAGAGAGAGAGAGAGATGGTGGGAGGGGCAGAAAGAGAGAGAGAGTGAGAGGAAGAAATATGTATATATATATATATATATATATATATATATATATATACTTTAAATAATTTATCATTGGGGCGCCTGGGTGGCTCAGTCGGTTAAGCGTCCGACTTCAGCCAGGTCACGACCTCGCAGTGCGTGAGTTCGAGCCCCGCGTCAGGCTCTGGGCTGATGGCTCAAAGCCTGGAGACTGCTTCTGATTCTGTGTCTCCCTCTCTCTCTGCCCCTCCCCCGTTCATGCTCTGTCTCTCTCTGTCTCAAAAATAAATAAACGTTAAAAAAAAAATTAAAAAAAAATAATAATTTATCATTAAAAAAAAGTTATCATACTGATTCTGCCAAAAAATTAAACACCTAGTCTTTATTACATATTTTCAAGAAATCACATCTTGAGGCACCTGGGTGGCTCAGTCTGTTAAGCATCCAACTCTTGATCTAGGCTCAGGTGACAATCTCATGGTTATTGAGATCAAACCCTGTGTCAGGGTCCACTCTGATAGCACAGATCCTGCTTGGGATTCTCTCTCCGCCTCTCTCTGCCCCTCCCCCATTTGTGAAATAAATAAATAAGTAAATACATTAATTAATTAATTAATTAATTTTTGGTGTAAAGGCACCAAATCCAGCCTGCATAAATATATAAACATTAAAAAAATTAAAGAAACTGTATCTCTTCATTACAGCAACGACTATGTAGTCTCTGAATGCACAACTCTTCTGCACTTAATTCTTATGCTCTATTCTATTAGGAAAATACTAGCACAGTAACCACAAAGACCTGAGAACTTGAAAGGACCTTTAGGCCCATGAACAATATTTGCCTTCATTTCAAATCAACTTTGTTTATTTGCTTGAAAGGAAACGGGTGTACCAACTCTTTGTAAACAGTGAACCTTGAAAGTTCATTTTTCCCATTTTTCTTTTATTTCTCGAACATTTAAAGCAGGGCCTATATCCTTCCTTGGGATAGAACACTCAAAAACTGGAGATTGACACTCCAGTGTCTGTCCTGACACTTCATAATTCTTCATTCTGCATACTCAATTCTTCGTTTCTGGAAGAAACCTCAGACATCAACTCCAGTCTGCAACGGAATACCCCTCAATGGCTTACCATTGCCCTTGAGATGAGATCAAAATGCTAACTACACCATGTGCAACCCTCCATGTGGCCTACATTTTACTTCATGTTGCAAAATTGAGTCACAACACCTTTGGCTGCTGTAGAAGCTTCACAAATGCTGTTTGTCTGTGCTGCCCCCCCCCTTGATTCCATCTCACCCCCAACTCTTTAGGCTAACTCCTCTTCATCCTTCAGTCTCAACTTAAACTCCCTTGTCTTCCATCTCAAACTCAACACCTTTCCTCAAAGCCTTCCTTGACTCCTCAAACTTGTATAGCACCATACACTTCCCACCTAAAATTCATCACCCTAAAATTATTTTAATGTTAGTCTAACTTGGTATCCTATACAATCCAAAAGGACATGAACTATATCTGATTTATTCCCATAGTCTCCCCATTTCTTAGTACACATCTTGGCACAAACTGAACACTAAACTAAAAACTGTTAAGTTACATTGAACCATCTGGTCTACCTTCCTCATGTTACAGAGGAACGTGAAGAAACTCACCCAAAGTCACCATCTTTGGTTGCAGCCAAGAATTAGAATCCAGGTCCCCCAATGACCAGTCCCAGGGTCCTTCCTTCTCCTGCCACCTTCCCCCATTCCTGACCTTACTTAGCTCCCATTTGTCACAATCCAGGCACATACAGAAGATTGATTCCCGCCATGGATCAATTTAATTTAAATTGTCTGACATCCACCTCCTCCATTCCGTATGAGGGTGAACTAGGAAGACTGCTATTTCTCAATCTCTTATGAACATGCTGGGATTCTTATTTGGACATCACACAGCTGAGCACATAGCTAGCGTGTAAGAGCACACACTACCCCCACTGCTTTGTTCAGCGCCTTAGAAAAGTTAATGCTACATGACAATATCCTTTTGGTGTAACTGTTGAAATAGCCTTCTTTCCCCAGTGAGGAAACATCCCAAATGAGTGCAAGGTTCCCTCCAGTGGTGTCATCTTCAATGAAGCTTGCCCATGTCATTTGCAGTTAGGGGTTCATTGGTCAGAAGTGTTTTCTAGAAATGCGTACAACGGAAACCATTAGAGAGATACTCAGAGCCGCCAGCTAGCCCGAAAGTTTAATCCACTATATTAGCTATAATGGTGCCAGGCAGCTGCTAAAGGAGAGGAAAGCAGAGGAACCAAGAGAGTGCCAGCCTTGTACTAATACCCTCACACGAGGTTTTTAACAAAAGCCCAGTGCCGGATGTAATATAATTATAGCATTAATAATCTCTTCCAGATTACTAAAAACACCTTTAAAATCCTTCAGATAATGAAAGGATCTGAAAAGACCTTTCAATAAGCCTGTGTGCCTCCACTGTTCGTTACTAAAGTGGAATTCTGTCATCACTTTTATTTTTGCTTGAGGTGGGCCAGGGGAACACAATCACCCTTGGGATAACTTTCAGGATCATTTCTCAGCTAGACAGTTTCATACATGAATCCCAGAGAACAGTGACATTCTTGTTTAGAAGGCATTGGGTAGTATAGGAATTCTCATCTCTGCAACCAAAGTCATCAAAAATAAATTAGGACTTAAAAAAAAAAAAAAAAAGAGGGTCATTATCAAGGGCTCCAGATTCACACTTGTTCATCTGATGAGTTATAGTGTATCATCTGTGCCAGTAACTCTGTGTTACAAAACAGCCAGTGCAATATCTGAGGTGCAGATTACAGACTTTGATCCCAACTTGCCCGTTAGAACGGGAAACTAGGCTTGCTCTTTATATTTTATATCTCCAAATGTTTCCGAGTGAAGAGATGAGAAAGCGGATTGAATCCTTCAGTTCTCTCTTTATCCATGCCTAAATGGGATCTTAGGAGTGTGTGTGCTTACCTCGCCTTTTATCCAGCCTGCAGTGTGACTCATCTGCAAGCACAAATTACCTCGCTAAAGTATTCTTAGGAGAAATAATTAGCCACATGCCCCTCCTCCGCACACTCGCCCGCATTCCTCGGGAGGCCCCGATGCCTGACATAAATCATTTAGTCCTGAGCCCTAGCACACACCTTTCCCACTGGATTCCATAATTGGCAAAGTAGTTGCCAACTGGGTTTAAAGTGATTTGAAATTGTTTTCCATCCAGTCTTGCTGATAGCAAAAGGTTTCCCCTTTACCTCAAGCATGAGTTACAGTAACATGATTGAGTGTAACCAGTTATTCAGTTCAAGCTGTGATTCTGATACAGTATAGACAATATGAATTCCCCAGAGCTCAGTGAGGCCATCTCAATGGTCCGTTTAAGTCCAATTCAATTAGACTCACCATGGTTCTTAGACTTTCTTAGGTATGTGTGCAGCAGCCCTCGGGGTTGAATGTGAGACCGGTATTCATCTAGGACTTTTAAATTAGGTCTCAAGTGTCATCATTCTAAATGAATTATTACAGTGCTGTGTTCACACTGCTATAGTTGAAGTTATGTTAGCATCTCCTCTCAACCATTTTAATCCACTGTGGAACGGAACTTGTCATGTAAGGTCTCTGCCAGAGAGTGACTTTTTTCCTTGAAACCCAGTTTTTAAAATAATTGGTCTACCAAGTAAATACTGTGATATGCATTTTTTGATGGAGTGGAGGGAAAGACCACCTTACTTTATTGGGAGTTGTTTTGTTTGTCTGTACATTTCTTTTACTTTGTAAAGAAGCACATGAAAAAAATTAGCTATCTTACTATTGAAATTTCTTTCATTTAATAGCTTGACTCTTTGATGCATCCCTATTTGGAGGTGGCTGGGGGGAGGGGAGGTCAGACCTAAAAGTTGATATATTGGTAAGCTTTCTTTTGCCAAATTTTCTGTTGCCTGCCTCTGTGATCTCTCCTTCTAGAGCCTTAGCTAGCATTTTCACCTTTCTTTTAATTTCCCGGGCTTTATATGAGCCCCAGTCATGACATCAGCAAGCATGTGGGAACATCTGTCTGTGTGTAGCTATTTCAGACACGTTAAAAAGTACATGCTCATTTCCCTATGCTAGAGTTGCCTAACCAACTATACCACTGAGCATAGTGACCGTGACATTAACATCATAGTAGAGGGATCAGCCAGCCTAAGGAGGAGAGCACCCTTTGCATGTATCATCAATAACAAATCACATGCTAGAGAGAAAATAAAATAATTACAGGACCTACTTTTCTTTATTCAGGCAATTCAGACATTGTGGCAGTGTTCCAAGTTCTCCAGAATCAAGGGGTTGCCGTAATCAGGCTCACTCTGAAAATGTATGCAAGAGAGAGTTTAAAACAACAGAGCCATGAAATTCAGAACAAAGTGACAACAGGTGAGCAGATTAAATGGGACACTAATTGGGTAGTTTATAAATCAGAAACACAGAATGTGAACATATTCAGGGTTTATTATTCGTTCCCAATGAAATAAAAGCAGAACTGGCAAATTGACGGATATTTCTATATGTTAGCTCTGTGATTATCCCTGTGGCTTTTGTCCATGAAGTGTAAAAGGAAGGTGCTATTTTGCAGTCATATGGTAAATTTGAGTGATGTACCCAAACTATTAGGTTCCAGTTTTCCAACTATTCAAGACACTTAAAATATGCGAGGAGAGTATAATGGTCTATCTCTACACGAAAATAAGCTTATTTTTAGTCATCACTATGAAATCGTAAGCAAAACCATTACAGTCTTCACAGTTTACCTATTAAATACTTGCATGCTAGAGCAAGTAGTGGAAGAAGTATTCCCCAACTGCCTAAAGTGACCAGAAAGGGGGAAGAAAATGTTAACCAATTGTAGCGTTGAAAATTGGTTGCTGCTGATTTAAATGGATGCTCTGGCTGTTTTTATTCCATCAATACATTTTTTTTAAGAAGTTGTGTTAATTAAGGATAATATTCGCCAGGCTAAATTTCCTTGCCTACTTGGATTTTAGGTTTCCCCCAGATATTAGCACAGTCGCCTCATCATTAACACCAGGTCTCAGCTCAGATATCCCCAGAGACTCCTTTCCTTACCACCCTGGCCAATGGAGTCCCCCTCCTGCTGTCACACTCTGACCCATTACCCTCTCATATTCTTTGTGGATTTATAACCTGAAACTACCTTGTTTATTTGTTTGCTGATATGGATACTGTCTCTTTCCCTATTAGAATCTAGGCAGGAAATTTGTCTTTCTTACTTCTATATCCTCAATGCCTAGCTTATGCTTCATATACAACAGTACAGGAAGGAAGGAAGGAAGGAAGGAAGGAAGGAAGGAAGGAAGGAAGGACCTGCACACCACACACACTCAACAGGTGATAGGAATTCAAGTCAAGTTATCTTGACACATGAATTTATCCATGCTTTACACATGTGAAATGTGAATCTATTCCTCAAAGGAAGAATTATAGAATTGGCACTATCACACGCCATCAGGAAATGTGTAAATAATGTGATGTAAAATAATATCTGGGAGACTCAAAGAACAAAAGGAACAATATAGACCACTCAGTGAGGCAGAACTGAATTCTTAGGTAATCAGATTGGTTTTCATAGTGTCGGAATCTGACTGGGTATCCATATGGAGCTGAACTTGAGTGCCCAGGAGACACCATGAACAACACAAAGGAGAAGTCAGTAAGGGGATTTCTGATTCCTGCATTACAGAAGACTAGATATCTCAGAATGCAATCCTGAAAATACCAAATAAATTATAGAAGCATTTTTTAACTGTAGTAAAATACAACACATAACACCATTTTATCCATTTTCAAGTGCGCAGTGCAGTGGAATTAAGTACTTTCACATTGTTGTGTGACCATCACCACCATCCACCTCCAGAACTGTTTCTTCATCCCAGGCGAATATTTTATACCCATTAAACTCTCCATCCCATTCTCCCCCCAGCCCCTAGTAACCACCATCCTACTTTCTGTCTCTAGGAATTTAACTACTCTAGGTACCTCACATAAGTGGAATTCTACAATAATTGTCCTTTTAGTGACTTATTTTAGTCAGGATAATGTCTTCAAGGTTCTTCCATGTTGTAACACATGTCAAAATTTCCTTCCTTTGTAAGATTCAATAATATTCCATTGTATGTATACCCCACATTTTGTTAATCCATTCACTATAGGTAAACACTGGGGCTGTTCTACCTTTTGGCTATTGTGAATATGTCACGATAAACATGGGTGTGCAAATATCTATTGAAGTCCCTGCTTTTAATTCTTTTGAGCACATACCTGACAGTGGAATCTTATAGCACTTAGATAACATGGTAATTATTTTTGTAATTTTTTGAGGAATTTGTGTACATTTTTCCATATCAGCTGCCCCATTTTACATCATTGCCAGTGGTGCACCAACTTCTGATTTCTCCGCAACCTCTTTTTTGCTAGTTGTTGTTTTTTAATAATGGCCATACTAATGGATGTGAGGTGGTATCTCATCATAGTTTTGATTTGCATTTCCCTGATGATTAGTAATGTTGAGCATCTTTTCATATGCTTTCTGGCCATTTTTATATCTTCATTAGAGTATATTCAAGTTCTGTACCCATTTTTAGTCAGGTTGTTTGTTTTCTTATTGAATTGTAAGAATTCTTATGTATGTTATATATACATATATCGTACATGTGTGTATATACAAACATATATATTTATAATATATTTTATATATTCTTTATCAATTATGATATATGTGGTCTTTAAATATTACTCTCATTCTGTGGGTTGCTTTTTCACTTTGTTGATAGTGTCCTTTGATGCATAGAAGTTTTTAATTTTTATGTGGTAAAAAAATATTTAAAAAATTTTTTATATTTATTTTTGACAGAGAGAGAGCGAGAGACAGAGCATGAGTGGGGGAGGGACAGAGAGAGAGGGAGACACAAAAGCCAAAGCAGGCTTCAGACTCTGACCTGTCAGCACAGAACCTGATGTGGGGCTCAAACCCACAAACCTGAGTTGAAGTCAGATGCTCAACCAACTGAACCACCCAGGTGCCCCCAAAGAACATTTTTAAATGTATGGCTATGCTGGTGAGGAAGAAGGGAAAGTCCTTAAAGCCCAAGGTAATGAGAAATGTCAGACTCAGAAGATAACCAAGTTTGAGGCCACCATAGATGCACATTCCTGGATTCTTACCCACGTACAGGTGGCAAGAAAGGAAACAAAACCCAGAGCCAAACAAAGCAGGGGATGTATCTTAAAGTTGAGACTCCCTAAAAGTGACACTCTCAGTGGGTATGTTTTTTTATTTATTTTATTTATCTCCTTTTTTTTTTTTTTTTTTTTTTTGAGAAAGAGAGAGAAAGCAGGGGAGGGGCAGAGGGAGAGGGAGAGAGAGATTCCCAAGCCTGCTCCAAACTCAGTGCAGAGCCTGACCTGGGGCTTGATCTCGAGACTGTGAGATCACAACCTGTGCTGAAATCAAGAGTCAGATGTATAACTGACTGAGCTACTCAAATGCCCCTGGTAGGTATATTTTTAAAAAAGATTTCTGAGAGAGAGACGTTTGGGATACTTGCATGTCTCAGCCTTGTCTCTGGTTAGAGTATAACAAAGAAGATTCTCCCCCAGTAATTACTAACCATAAGCCCATTTTCATGCATGTTTGGGACCAGAGTTCATTACTGCTGGAGCTCAAGAAAACTCAAGCCAAAAATTTACTACGAAGCAGCCTTGGTTGAGGAATTCACAAATCCACTCTGGCAAAACACAGGTTAGACATTAAAGAACAAATAAAATTGCAAATAACATGAGTTTACCATCACTAGACAAAAGAGAAAAACAACTAACATACACAGGAATCAGCAGAAATGGCAAAGCATAGATACTGGAACCACCTGAAGATTTTGATATAATAATATAGTGACTAGAAACTAAATAAGTTTACATGTTTCGAGAAAGATTTGCAATATTTTCAAAATTATGATGAGGATTAAAATAGTATCAAAGATCCCCAATAGGCTCAGAAAAAACTAAATAGAGCTTCTACAATGTAAAATTGAAATTAAGGGGTGGGAGGAGTCAATAGATGGATAAAAGCAATGAAGAAAACATGGAAACTTGAGGAGCAAGATGAATAAATTTCCAAGAATGTGGCACAGAGAGAGAAGCAACAAGAAGGAAAATATGAGAGGGGTCAGAGGACACAGAGGATAGAATAAGGTCTAAAATCCAATCAGAGTTTCAGAGAAAGAAATTAGAGACAATGAGGAAGAAGCAAGTATCCAGAACTGGGAAATATCTACTGCCCTTCAGATTTGAGAAACCCAGTGAATCTCAAGAAAAAGAAATACAAATAAAATTCACTAATTACCATTTCTATCCACCAATAATGAAGAAGCAGAAAGAGAGATTAAGATAACAATCCCATTTACAACTTCACCAAAAATAATAAGATACCTAGGAAGAAACCTACCCAAAGAGGTAAAACACCTATGTTCTGAAAACTATAAAACACTGATGAAAGAAACTAAAGAAGACAATGAAATGGAAAGGCATTCCATGCTTATGGATTGGAAGAACAAATATGGTGGAAATGCCCCTTACGACCCAAAGTAATCTACACATTTAATGCAATCCCTATCAAAATACCACCAGCATTTTTCACAGAGCTAGCACAAACAATCCTAAATTTTATATGGATCCACAAAAGATTCTGAATAGCCAAAATAATCTTGAAAAAGCAAAGCAAAGCTGGAGGTATCACAATTCTGGACTTCAAATTATATTACAAAGCTGTAATAATCAAAACAGTATGGTACTGGCACAAAAATAGACACATAGATGAATGGAACAGAATAGAAAGCCCAGAAATAAACCCACAATTATATGGTCAATTAATCTTCAACAAAGCAGGAAAGACTACCCAATAGGGAAAAAAAACAGTCTCTTCAATAAATGGTGTGGAAGACTGGACAGCAACATGCAAAAGAATGAAACTGGACCACTTTCTTACACCAAACACAGAACTAAATTCAAAATGGCTTAAGGACCAAAGTGTGAGACATGAAACCATAAAAATCCTAGAAGAGAACACAGGCAGTAACTTCTCTGACATTGTCCATAGCAACTTTTTTCTACATAGGTCCCCTGAGGCAACAGAAATAAAAGCAAAGATAAACTCTTTAGGACTGCATCAAAATAAAAAGCTTCTGCACAGCAAAGGGAATAATCAATAAAACTAAAAAGGAACCAACGGGATGGGAAAAGATATTTGCAAATGACATATCCAATAAAGAGCTGGTATCCAAAATATATAAAGAACTTATAAAACTCAAACCAACACCCAAAAAAACAAATAGTCCAATTAAAGAATGGGCAGAAGACATGAATAGACATTTCTCCAAAGATGTCCAGATGGCCAAAAGTCACATGAAAAGATTCTCACCATCACTTACGATCAGGGAAATTTAAATCAAAACTATCATGAGCAATCCCACCTCACAACTGTCAGAATGGCTAAAATCAACAACATGAGAAACAACAGGTGTTGGCAAGGATGTAGAGGAAAACAAACCCTCTTGCACTGTTGGTGGGAATGCAGACTGGTACAACCACTATGGAAAACAGTATGGAGGTTGCTCAGAAAGTTAAAAATAGAACTACCCTACCATCCAGCAATTGCACCACTGGGTATTTACCCAAAGGATACAAGAAAGGTAATTCAAAGGGATACATGCACCCCTATGTTTATGGCATCATTGTTTACAATAACCTAGATACAGAAACAGACCAAAGGTCCATTTATAGATGAATGGATAAAGAAGGAGTGGTATCTATATATACAATGGAATATTATTCAGCCATAAAAATGAATGAAATCTTGCCATTTGAAACATCATGGATGGAGCTGGAGAGTATAATGCTAAGCAAAATAAGTTGGTCAGAGAAAGACAAATGCCATATGATTTTACTCATATGTGGAATTTAAGAAACAAAACAAAGAGAAAATAAGGGAGAGTGAGAGACAAACCAAGAAACAGACTCTTTAGAGCATACTGTTAACTATGTTTACCAGAGAGAAGGTAGGTGGGGGAATGGGTTAAATAGGTGATGGGGATTAAAGAGTACACTTGTCAGGATGAGCACTGGGTGATATATGGAATTGTTGAATCACTATATCATACACCAGGAATGAATATAACACTGTATGTTAACTCACTGGTATTAAAATAAAAACTTTTGGGGCACATGGGTGGCTCAGTTGGTGAAGCATCTGACTTCGGCTCAGGTCATGATCTCATGGTTCGTGAGTTCGAGCCCCACATCAGGCTCTGTGCTGACAGTTCAGAGCCTGGAGCCTGCTTTGGATTCTGTCTCCCTCTCTCTCTGCCCTTCCCACAGTTGTGCTCTCTCTCTCTCTCTCTCTCTGGCTGTGTCTCTCTCTCTCTCTCTCTCTCTCTCTCTCTCTCAAAAATAAATAACCAGTAAAAAAATTTTTTTAATAAAATAAACACTTTTAAAAATTTACTAATCACATCATAGAGAAGAATACCAAAAACAAAGATCGTAAAAGTAACCAGAGAGAAAAGATAGTTTACCTATAATTAAAGTCATGGCAGGCCACATTGACAGTCAGAAGACAATGGAGTATTTCAACAAATTGAGAGCAAATAGCTCTCCATCCAGAAGTTTAAAGACTATCAAGAATAAAAGCAAATTTTCCAAAAGAAAAACATAACTAAGGCATTTCCTACCAACTGATCCTCACAAAATGCAATTCTACAACATATATTTCAGGAAGAATGAAAATTATACCAGAGTAGAGTCTGGGATTCAAGAAGGCAAGAGAGAATAGTGAGGGGAAGATAATCTTTGACTGTATAAAACAATAATGTGTCTAATTTGTGGGTTAAAACACAGTCAAGATGGAGTCAAAAGTACCAAACAGTAGTAGTATGTAAGTCAGAAGGGGATAACCAGACTTAGTCATCTTGGGTTTTGAGTGTCTGACAAGACAGCAAAGAAAATAAATGCAGACTATGTTAAGTTATACATGCATAATAACATTTTCACCATCAACATTGTAAGAATGGAGATGGTGTATACAACTTTCAAATCAGTAGAGGGGGGACAAATGGAATGAGAAAGATAAAAAACAAAGCTAACCACAAAAAAGACTTAAAGATGGGAGAATAAACACAATTATTTGAATGAACAAAAGGTTAAATTTGTAATAATGGTAAGAGCAGAAAGAAACATCGATTATATGTTCAAAATAGTGACAAAGAAATAAGCTAATATAATATGCAAGCTATACTTATAAATAAAATCATATTTTATAAATCAAAGCACCTACATGCATCTGATTGGACATAAAGCTTAAAATATTCTGGTCAGGGATTTAAAAGCCATGCTGGAATTTTGTAAATCTATATAGAAAAGCATATGACCTACATAAATCCAATGTAGGGATATAACAATATATATGAATAAATAGAAAATGCAAGTTGCAGAATTGTACATATAATCCTTTCTTTGTTAAAAAAAATTTTTTCCAGTGTGTATGTGATTGAACTCACACATAAACACACACATCTATATAAAATGCATAGAAAAAATCTTGAACACATGGGAGGCTCTTTATAACTTTATGCATTTTGCATTATTGGAAATTGTTTATACAATAGGCATGTGTTCCTTTTATAATAAAAAAATAATAAATGTAGAAAATGCAAAAAAAAAAAAAGTATCTAAAGGGCTCAAGGGACTATAAACAGATAAGAAAAACAAGAGGGAATAAAATGAAGGTCATGGAAAAGAATCAGACCAGAAAAAAATAAAATAAAAAAATATAGTGAGAAATTGGAAAACAGGAACGCCAAAAGGTTATATAAATGTTGTTCTGGTTAACTTCTCCGATTTAAAAAAAAAAAAAAATGGCTCTTTTATTTACTGGTTGGTTTTATTTTTTTGTTTTTTTTATAATGTGTGCTGGTATGTTGCCAAAGCTCTAGATTTCTCTGCAGCTAATTAAGACCCTTGTCTGGATTTGGACCCTGGAGATAAAGGTCAAAACTGCTGGTAGGGGCTCTCAATGGTTTTAACTGTTGTTCTTTGCACTCCTAAAAGCTTAACTCCTTAATTGCCAACCTGAAAAATGGTGTTGTCCTTTCCCCTGACAGACAAACCCTCCCTCCAGTTTAAATCTTTGCCCATTTAACCCCTCATTAACTCATTGAACCCCTTCAACTGAATTTACATGTTTGTTTCTTGCAGCTTTGGTATTTTCTGGAGATAATGCTGCCTGGGCACATCATTTCGTCTCTCCTATGGCTAGTTAACATCAGGACCCTGATTTCCCAAACTGCCACAGCTTTTTCAGAATTAAAAGCCCTGTGAGGAAGGTGTTAATCAGAGCAATACTAAAACAATTGGACTCTAGGTACTGTCTCAAATCCTGAGGTAAAAACAGCCCTGAAAATATACAGTGGCTCCCAGGCATCAAAAAAAAGTTATGAAAACTTAACGAGGCAGTGGGCAAGAAAGGCCTAGGCAGGAAATGAGGTAATGAGTCATATGAATTCTAAAGTCTACAGACGTGTGTGTTAGGAGGGAAAGGGAAGAAAAGAAAGGTGCCCCTCTGCACTGCCTGATTTACGGCAAAATACAAAAACATTCTGCTAATGCAGTTTTCGGGAGATTCAGTTGCACAATTAATTATTAAGTTCTCAAAAGAAAATAGGAACTAACGGTATGACTAATTAAAATTCTGGCCTTAAAAATACTGTAACCAAAATCACTTTATTCTTAGCTAATGAAAAATAACATGATCCACCATTGAAGGCCCCCTCAAAGCCTGCTTGGCGTATTCACAATTCTCTTGGTCTCAAAGCTATCTGGCTCTTTTGTTCCAATACAATAGCCTCCATATATCAGACTATCTCTGTTTGCTTCAAGCAACATGGAGAATTTGCTCCTTTTCCACTATGTGAATTTTCATCTTCATGAATCCCTTTCCACATAAGCAAATAGGCAGGTAGGTACCTAATATAGTGACTGCAGTGGTCCCCTGAAATCTCCTAAGCATGTTTCCTGTGCCCCAGGTTCCAAAATACCAGGAACACCACCATGGAAGGGACTTAAAGCCTAAAACAGAATTTAAAATTAGGAAGTTTCCTCTTCTTCGGGTCTCTTTTAAAATGCAAATATGAGGGACACCTACCTGACTGGCTCAGTAAGAGAAGTTTGCAACTCTTGATTTCGGGGTCGTGAGTTCAAGCACCATGTTGGGTATGAGATTACTTACATGCGTACATACATATACACACACAAACTTTAAAATGCAAACATGACAGGAGATATAGCATACAAATCGCTAACATTATAGTTTGAATTAATGCATCAGAGATGCCAACTACCTGAGACCCAGGGTAAAATAGCTGAATGTAGACTTCTTAAAATATTTACGTAGACATTTAGCTTCTTTTTCAAGACTCTTAGAGAAAAAGTGTTACTTTTATCACATGTACTTCCTTTCATATGAAATAGAACCTAAACAACATGCTTATATAAGAGAGGGAAAAAATTCTTTTTTCCCTTACCCAGCTTAGGCTCATCAGCTGGAATTCTGCAGATTAGACTGACATGAGACAGATTAACAAGAGGAAAACAAGCCTTAGGTTATTAACATGTGCATCTCACATACACAAAAAAGTATTAAGAGATGAGTAACTCAAAGGGGTGATTAAAACTTCAACTCAATAGTATCTTAGCAAAGAATAATAATTTTGTAGAGAACTGACAAGACAAAGGAAAAGAACTTTGAGCTTCTAGGAGGAGCAAATTATGGAAAGGCAAATCTATAGGAAAACTAATAGCAAGTAAGAGCCAGTTAGTCAAGTTTGTTATGTAGATTCCTCTGGTGCTATCTCTGGGCTGATAAAGATCTAGTTGTCTGCAGTGATTAACTTCTCTCCTTCCTGGCAGAGAGGGGACAGAGGACACTTTCACAAATTTGTGTCCTGCTTTTCAGCAAATAGGAAGAAGGCAGAGTGCTTTTCTTACATCTACTTCTTCTCAATTGCCTTCAGCTCAAAATAATCTGTATGTGAAAGTGGCATATTTTAGGGTGGCATATTCTGCTACCCTTCACTTACTAGATATTATTAGTAATGTTGATATGGATTCTTTTTTCTATTTTAAATTTTCTATCCATTCAGAAATGAATTTTAAAATTCCCATTGCAGTGGCCCTAGCTAATACCTGTAGGTATTAGGTCAGCCTGACTGGGTATCTTAGTGTTATCAGATTATACCATAGACCATTTTCAATTAAAAAATAACAACAGCAACAACAACAAGCTCATCTTTGATTTTTTTTTCCAGTAATAATGCCTTGCTTCAATTTCCCACCTTTAACCTTGACATAAATATGGCCCTTAATGAGATATTTTATAGATGAGAGTTTAATAAGACTTTTAAAATTAGTCTAATTCTATTAATGTTTTAAGGTTTTGATTTTTATAAGATTTCTAATAGAGAAGTTTGAAGAAATGTTTTATAATGGATAATTGATTCTTTCCCATTTTGTGAATGTTTACTTAATGACTTCTGTTTTTCCAAGCTACCAAAGAAGTAGAAGCCATTTAGTAAACAGAAGTGTTTTACCAGTCATTCCTTCACCAACATGTGATTCTCTGTCCTGTTGTGATAAATAGTTGCTATCATCCAGTGTGGCTAAATGGGTTAGTCATCAAGAAAGATTCACTATGTTATTTTTGGATGCTCCAAATATTAGGTGGGTGAGTCTCTATTGCCCCTAAACTCTGGGTCAGAGTAATTCAAACCTACATTCTATGGATTACAGATGCTCAAAGCCAACCTCAGATATTCAGTAACACTATTAAATCTATTTATATATCATACAGAGTTTCTCCTTAAATAGTTCAGTTTATGGTTCTCCCTCAAGTCTTGCTTATGTCACCCTGGTCCTATGCTAATGCTGCTCTAGTGATAAAACTCTGCCTTCATTTAAAAAAGCAAACAAGTAAAAAAACTACTTATGCAAGATATTGATATTAAGGTTGAAAGCTGAAGGAAGGAGTCTTTAGCTTACACTATATCAAGCCTTGGACATGCTCATTTTCATAAGCCTTTGACTTCCTCTCATGCAGAATTTTCCCCTGTCCTTTCAGGGCACAGGATTACAAAGCACAATGCCATCTCCCTGTTTCCTCTCCCCACTTTCCCCTTCTTTCTGTCACTCTATGGTTCCTCCATCCCAGATTTGTTTTAGAAACTACCTTTCTTAATCTCACTGTTATATGGAAAACTTCAACTCTCTGTCTATAATAACTATGTCCAAATTGGTTTTTGCCCTCCTTTATGTATCAAACATACCTAGTTGCTCACAGAAGGGTTTTTTACAACATGAAATCCACCATCTTCAAAAAGTCCTGTGAACTGACCAATAATTACTTTAAATATAAGTGGACTAAATTCTCTAATCAGAAGACATAGAGTAGCTTCATGAATAAGAAAAATAAATAAATAAAGACCCAACTATATGTTGCTGACAAGGGATTCACTTCAGCTTCAAGAACACACATAAGCTAAAAGTAAAAGGACGGAAAAAGATATTCCATGCAAGCAGAAACCAAAAGAGAATAGTAGGTGCTATGCTTATATCCTACAAAATAGACTTTAAGTCAAAAGCCATTATAAGAGACAAAGTTCCTTATATAAGGATAAAAGAATAAACTCATCAAGAGGAAATAACAATAGTAAACACATATGCATCAAACACTGGAGCATATATATATAGTAAATATATATAGTAATATATATAAATATATATATATAAAGTAAATATTATATATATATATATATATATATATAAAGTAAATATTAACAGGGGCACCCGGGTGGCTCAGTGGGTTGACTGTCCAACTCTTGATTTCGTCTCAGATCATGATCTCACAGTTTGTGAGAGTGAGCCCCAAATCAGTCTCTGCACTAACAGTACAGAGCCTGGTTGGGGTTCTCTCCCTCTGTCTCTTTGCCCCTCCCCTGCTCACATGCATGCTCTTTCTCTCAAAATAAATAAATAAACATTAAAAAATAAAGTAAATATTAACAGCTCTGAAGACAGAAATAGTGATATAGTAATAGTAGGGAATTTCAGTAGCCCACTTTCAACAATAGGTAGATCATCCAAACAGAAAATCACTAAAGAAACATTGAACCTGAACAACACTTTAGACTAAAAGGATCTAACACACATGTTAAAAACATGCCATCCAACAGCAGCAGAATACACATTCTTCCCCAGTGCACATGGGACTTCTTCAGAATGATCATATGGAGGTGCCTCTATAAATTAAAAGTAGAATTACTATATGATCCAGCAATCCCACTTCTGAGTACATATCTAAAAGAAATAAAATTACCATCTTGAAGAAATCTCTACATTCCCAAGTTCATTGAGGTACTATTCACAGTAGCCAGAATATGGAAAGAATCCAAGAGCTGGTCAACAGATAAATGGAAAAAGAAATGTGGTATAAACAATGGAATGTTATACAGCCTTAAAAAAGAAGGAAATTGTGCAATGAAGGACATTATGCTAAGTGAAATAAACAGGAGAAAGACAAATATCACAGATTCTCACTTATATGTGGATTTTTTGTTCAAAGTCAAACTCATAGGGGTTCCTGGGTGGCTCAGTCAGTTAAGTGACCAACTCTTGATTTCAGCTCAGGTCATGAGCTCATGGTCAATCAAGCCCCAAGTCAGGCTCTGCGCTGGGCATGGAGGCTGCTTAAGATTTTCTCTCTCCCTCTGCACCTCCCCCATGCTCCCTTGCACTCTCTCTTTCTCTCTCTCTCTCTCTCAAAAATAAATAAATAAATAAATAAATAAATAAATAAATAAATAAACAAACAAACAAACAAATAAAAGACAAACTTATAGCAACAGAGAGTAGAATGGAAGTTACCAAAGGCTGAGAGATGGAAAAAAGGAGACATATTGATCAAAGGGTAGAAATTTTCAGTTATAAGATACAAGTTCCGGAGACCTAATGCCCAGTGTGGTGGCTATAGCTATTAACACTGTATTGTATACTTGAAATTTGCTAACAGAGTAGATCTCAAGTGTTCTCAGCGCACATACACAAAAATGGTAACTGTGGGAGGTGATGGATATGTTAAGTAGTTTGATGGTGGTGGTCATTTCACAACGTATACATATATCGAAATATCACATTGTGTATCTTAAATATAAATAATTTTTATTTGTCAAAAATAAATACATAAAAATAAAAATCAAAGTCCTGTGAGCTATACATAGCTGTATTTCTTCTTCATTGTATAAGATTGTTGGAAGTTCTGAGATTTTTCCCCCATTTTTATTTTTTTGGATGCCCCACCCCCTCAACCCCCCACCCCGTACATGAACCTGGGTCACTGCAACGATTTTTTGCTGCCAATACATATCAGTTTCCACAGTTATTCTAAGAAACACACACTGTAGGTCCTTGCTTCTCTACAGATGGTGCCTACATCATGTTAAGCAAACAGGTTAACTGAAACAATATGATGTTGGCCTTTGCTGAGTGAAAAAAGGGACTCCATTTGCAATTTCATGTTTGATGTATTTTGTGCATGGTAGGTACTCAATAATGCTGGTTAAATGAATAGTTGTAAAAATATGCTGCTGGTAAATAAATTCTGAAGTCTTGGCTTCAATTAACATTTTAGATGGGGAAGATAAAAATGATAGCTCCACATTCAACATTTGTCAAGAAGGATGTAGCCTGAGGGGCAATGTTACCAGGGTGCAATTTAAATAGCACCACCACAATAATTAGTTGAGTAAAAGGAAATTGATTCTGCATATTTTTTTAATCTATGCATTATGTACACATATAAAGCTTAAACTGGTTTAAACATTGAGGTGATTTATGTAAAAGCCCAGCAAGTATGACAGAAACTATATTCAGATGGGAAAGGTATTGTCATCTGAAAATATGAATGTGCTTGTAGTGTCTTTTTGGCAATCTTAATTTTACTGCTCTGAACATAAACATTTATATGGCGAAAGAACATAAAAGTCTCAGTTTTTTCAAAGGCACTTTCAGGTGTGTCGCTTATATAACAGCTCCTCATCCTGGAATGGCACTGTAGGCAACATACACTGTCTCTTTATCAACCGTCCAAACTCCTGCATTTTGCAACAACAGAATCCAACAAAGAAAAATAATTAATCAGATGTACCTATCAATTAAATTTGCATCCATGGAAATTTGAATCTCTAACCTTGGTTTTGTGTAACCTCTGGCCATTTATTTGCTAGTCACCCGCCACGTGTAATATAACTGTCTGTTGGTATGTCTTAGCCAGTCTCTGAGTCAGCTCATTGAACACAGAGACTGGATCCTCCTCTATGTATCATGCCTGACGAATAAAAGGCTTTCAGGAATGCTTATTACAGGAGTGAATGCCAATGATCTGATTATTTGCTCTTTGGGGCCTCTCTGAGATTTATAGTTATGATGTCAACCTCAAGTTCTCTCTGTCCTTTCTTGAGTCATCTTGTCCAACCTCATACTCGCAGCTCACATTGCTAGAGCATGTGTCACACTCAGGAGCTGTGCACCCCTAAATGCATTCTCATTCAATCTTTAACACCAGCCTGGAGGGTTGATTTTCGGATTATTGTTGGATTCATTCTCAGAAGATTTCACTGAAGTTTGAAGAAGTTAAGTGTTTTGCCTGAGGTTACACAGCTAGAAAGAGACCAGCTAAGAGTTAAGTCTCTATCTGTTGGATTCCAGAGCTTCCATGTGATTTTAGGCATTTCACTAAAATTCTGAACTGGAAATGAGCCAAAGAAAAAGCTGAGTGCCCATTAGTAATGGATAAAAAGCATCTTGTCTCTGAGGACCTGGGGGCTTGTAAAAATTCCAAGAGTTCTTCATCTCTTCCATCTTCTGTGCCCTCGGTGGAGGCCTTGAGCTGGAGTTACTAACAGAGAGAAGTGGGAGGGGAGATGCTCCCCTGAGTAGTGATCTGCGTCTCCACTGGAAGATGACTGTGGGAAAGGGCCAGGGGGGGTGGGTAGAAGCAGGTGACGCTTTCTTCTGTCTTTAAATGCACAGCCTGTCTGTAGCAGTGGTCCTGCAGTTCTGTACCAGAAGCCAGTACAAAAGCAAGATTCAATTATGGATTTCACCTTTACATAGCTCTAGGGGGAGAGAAGTATATTAATTAAATTTAACCACTGTTGAGTTCATCCAACTCCTCCCATGCTTACCAGGGGCATCTCCATAAAGAGTGCGGTGTCTGCGAGCAGCCAGAGTGAGTATCTACTACGTGTATGATCCAAGGGAAGCCAAAAGGCCCATGGCCTCCCTCCCACACCTTACTTAGCCTGCTCCAGGAACAGAGCCTTCCACCATTGATCTTCTCCACAGCCTATAGGCTGGGCCAACCTCCTCCTTCCAAACTTCTCCCACAACATCCTTTGCAAACAAGTATACAACATCATACAGCATATGTGAAAGAACAGCAAAACTGTGAGTCGAAGAAAGATCTCTCTATCCCTCCCAACTCAATTCTAGCATTCTAGTGGTAGATGAAGTACGTGGTGAATCTGTGAGCAAGGTCTCTGGGGGTGATCAAACAGAGGTGGGCGGCCATTCAGCCAGATCCTAGTGGGGATCCTGCATTAGGCAGAACGTTGGAAGAGGTGGTCTCTAAGATGTGACTCTCGGGGCGCCTGGGTGGCGCAGTCGGTTAAGCGTCCGACTTCAGCCAGGTCACGATCTCGAGGTCCGTGAGTTCGAGCCCCGCGTCAGGCTCTGGGCTGATGGCTTGGAGCCTGGAGCCTGTTTCCGATTCTGTGTCTCCCTCTCTCTCTGGCCCTCCCCCATTCATGCTCTGTCTCTCTCTGTCCCAAAAATAAATAAACGTTGAAAAAAAAAAATTAAAAAAAAAAAAAAAAAAAAAAAAAAGATGTGACTCTCTAGTTCTATGAGTACAGTGCTAAGTCTGAGTGTGGTACAGACTGTCACAATCCAGGTGTTCAGACAAAGGGGAAATGGTGGCTTTCCAACGGGTTATTCTGAAGACAATTTGCAAGTGCCCAACCATCTCTTTGTCACCTAAATCAGATCATTAACAACGGTTACTCCTTGATAAGATATTATTTCTTTGTTGTGTTGCTTATTTATAATTCAACCTTGTCTCAAAGAAGCTCTGAGGTGACTGTAATGTAAATTGGACAAAGCAAGAGTATTAAAAATGCAGACACAGACCTAGAAACCTCCCAAACCCTCGAGCCTAGCAGCTAGCCATAGTATTTCCTGTATATGGAACAATAGTGACATCCAGTGGTCAATTAAATTATACCCAGATGAGGTTTGCAATTTGTCCCCAACCTAGAAATAATTATACTGGGAAAATTATTTTTTGAGCCACTCAATGTGGGGCTCTTCTGAACTTCAAGAAAGACTTGATGTGTCCTCAAATGCAGGAAAAGACTCTGTCTCCCAGCCTGCAGCTTTAATGTCTGCAGACAGGATTTGCTCAAATGTAGGAAAAAAAGAACTCTCTACAGCCTCATCTATAAAATGGAGCAGGTAATAAACTACCTGCCAAATTGGAGCCAGCAATGAGTTGCCACTGGAAGCACAGTGTGTGAGGACAGCCATAAATGCACACCGGAGGAAAAAAGGAGAGAAGGTATTCCATAAGTCAAACACAGAACAAAGAAAGGAAAGCTGAAAGAATGCGGCCAGATTAATGGTCTCTCAGGCAGAGAACGGCATTGAGGGTAAGGCCTTTGGCTTATTTGCTGCCGTATCCCCAGCACTTAGCACGGTATCCAGCACATGGCAGGTGCTCAGATGGTCTTTTACTCCATGAATAAATGAATGAATGAATTGAGGGGTTTTCAAGCATTCTGTCCTAAAGGACCTGCCAGTTAGAGATGAGGCAGGTCTGCTCAGCCCAGTTTTGATCTGCCCATTGCCCTGTATCTGAAGACCAGCAGGAAAGATGAAGACTCAAAACGATCTTACTGATCTGAGAGTGAAAAGCTGGAACAGTAAAGTGGTGTCCGTAAATCCTACGTCTGTGTGGTTTATACTGAAAATGTACGTGTTTAGTTATCTGATTCACTAACAGAGGTATTCAGCAGCTGACCCACTCACTAGTAAGTAGTGGCCCAGGAGAACAAAACAGGAACCTGTGATAAGCAGCCCCCAAGGTCAAGGTTCAGACAGTTCCTGCTTTATTCCCTTGGGTCCTGACAGCCAGACTTAATCAGAGGCCAATCTAAAGAGCCTTTTGGGCAGACGTGCTCTAGATGGTTTTGCATAAACCGTAGCTTTAGATTATTTATCTAATTTTAAGTGAAATACTTGTAACAAGAAAATAGCATTCAATACAAACAATTTTCTTTAATAACATTTTAGGGGCCAATTACATAGAAAAATGTCTTTATTGTTTAGAAGATTTTACGACTAAATATGTTGATCACATTGATAGTGTTAGCAAACAAAGCAAAAATTTCAAAAATATAGTCCAAATCATCTTATACCATTCTCCTCTGGATCCATCTTTGTGGAGAGGGAGTTAAAAGAGTCTTAAACTACAGCGAATGTCATTTTTGCATAGCCTGTAAAAAAAACAAAATGGCCAAAAGTGATGATTTCCAATTCATGTAATAATTCATCATCCTATAACTTCACCAAAAAAATGTAATAAAACATGATATTCTTGGTAACAGTAGTATGTCTGAGATTCTAATTATAATAAAATACAGAGAAATCCAAGGCAATTTCTTCCTAAAACTGTAATTAGTATAAAAGAGCATAAAGTCTTGGAACAACAAAAACACATTTGTATTAAGAAGATCATTCTTGGCCATTACTAGAAAATTGTGAATTCGTGAAAAGCCACATGTATATAAATTGTTAGCACAATTATTATACTCTTCTCCCCACATGAAATATGATAATATCAACATTACCAGCAATAATAAATTAAAGAGTGTGCATGTGAATTCATTTAACGATTTTACTACGTCTTCTGTGCAGATGGGCTGCAGTCTAGATTAAAGTAAAGATTTGTGAGATTCAAGAATTGCGGAAATGAATCATTACAAATACAACACAGTCTTCCTGCTTATGGGTTCTCCCATCAGCAAAATGTCATTCGCCTTCTAACATAATACGTAATTCCACAACTTCCCAAGAGCATATATGGCATCCTGGGAACCTATTCAGCCCTCAGTATGCACAAGTAAAAGTCCTTGTATGCACCTTTAGTATGCAACTCTCAAGGTCCAAAAGCGCAAGTGTCAGAGAGAAGAGAAAGGTCCTATCAGAGACCAGAGAAAGGGGCCTTCTGCATCCGTAGTTATGGACGCCAGCCATACTTTGTCACTGGATTCCATTTAATTCATTACGTAATACATAAAAGACACTATACGGAAATACAACTGTTTTCAAATGAAAGTCCACTTAAATTCATTTTCTGAGTGCTCGCTTCAGCAGCACATATACTAAAATTGGAACAATACAGAGATTAGCATGACCCCTGCGCAAGGATGACACGCAAATTTGTGAAGTGTTCCATATTTTTTATTCATGTTTGAGGCGTCTGGGTGGCTCAGTTGGTTGGACATCCGACCCTTGATTTTGGCTTAGGTCATGATCTCATGGTTCATGATTTGAGCTCTAAGTCTTGCTCTGTGCTGACAGTGTGGAGCCTTTTTGGGATTCTCTCTCTCCCTCTCTTTCTGCTTCTCCCTCTCGCACACGTGCATACTCTCTCAAATAAATAAACTTTTTTTAAATTTTTTTTAACGTTTATTTATTTTTGAGACAGAGAGAGACAGAGCATGAACAGGGGAGGAGCAGAGAGAGAGGAAGACACAGAATCTGAAACAGGCTCCAGGCTCTGAGCTGTCAGCACAGAGCCCGACGCGGGGCTCGAACTCACGGATGGTGAGATCATGACCTGAGCTGAAGTCCGACGCTCAACCGACCAAGCCACCCAGGCGCCCCTAAACTTTTAAAAAATATATTTAAAAAATAATAAAATAAAATATTCATGTTTCATGGTCAGATTCTCCCATTAAAGTCGAGAACAAGATAAGAATATCTGCTATCATCACATTTGACAATGTCTTACTAGACAAGAAAAGGAAACTATAAGGATTAGAAAAAAAGTAAAAGATCCTTTTTTGCTGATGGTATGATTATTTACATAGACTGTATAGCTCTCTGAGTAAACTACTGCGATTAGTAAGAGAATTCAGAGTTACTAGATATTACTAACACCAATAAATAGCTTCTTGATATACCAGTGATTATGAAATTAATAGAAAAAAGATCTCATTCATGATGGCAATAAAATAAGAAATTTGGAAATAAATGTAATCAAAATATGTTTAAGACCATTATCTAGGAAATTCCAAGTTATTGTTTGAAAGCATAAAAGAAGATTTGAACAAATGAAGAACTATACCATGTCTGTGAATATGAGAAAGGTGTCAGTTCTTCCTAAGTTAAACCACGGTTTTGGTGCGTTTACAATAAAAATCCCCAGGCGCCTGGTGGCTCAGTTGGCTAAGTGTCCGACTCCGGCTCAGGTCATGATCTAGTGGTCCCTGAGTTCAAGCCCCACGTCTGGCTCTGTGCTGACAGCTTGGAGCCTGGAGCCTGCTTCGGATTTTGTGTCTCCCTCTCTCTCCGCTCCTCCCCTGCTCACGTTGTCTCTCTCTCTCAGAAATAAATAGACATTAAAAAACATTTTTTTAAAATCCCAATAAAGTGATTTGTGCCACATGATAAGCTGATCTAAAAATTCATGTGACACACAAAAATAAATTCAAAATGGATGAAAGACCTAAATGTGAGATACGAAACCATCAGAATCCTACAGGAGAAAACAGGCAGCAACCTCTTTGACCTCAGCCACAGCAACTTCTTTTTTTTTTTTTTTTTTTAATTTTTTTTTCAACGTTTATTTATTTTTGGGACAGAGAGAGACAGAGCATGAACGGGGGAGGGGCAGAGAGAGAGGGAGACACAGAATGGGAAACAGGCTCCAGGCTCTGAGCCATCAGCCCAGAGCCTGACGCGGGGCTCGAACTCCCGGACCGCGAGATCGTGACCTGGCTGAAGTCGGACGCTTAACCGACTGCGCCACCCAGGCGCCCCAACAGCAACTTCTTACTTGACATGTCTCCGAAGGCAAAAATGAACTATTGGGACCTCATCAAGATTAAAAGCTTCTGCACAGCAAAGGATACAATCAACAAAACTAAAAGGCAACCAACGGAATGGGAGAAGGCATTTGCAAATGACATATAAGATAAAGGATTAGTATCAAAAATCTGTAAAGAATTTACCAAACTCAGGACCCGAAAAACAAACAATCCAGATGTGAAGAAATAGGCAGAAGACACGAATTGACACTTTTTCAAAGAAGACATCCATATGGCAAACAGACATATGAAAAGATGCTCAATATCACTCATCATCAGGGAAATACAAATCAAAACCACAATGAGATACCACCTCACACTGGTCAGAGTGACTAAAACTAACAACTCAGGAAACACCAGGTGTTGGCAAGGATATGGAGAAAGGGGAACCTTCTTGCATTGTTGGTGGGAATGAAAACTGGTGTATCCACTCTGGAAAACAGTGTGGAGGTTCCTCAAAAAATTAAAAATAGAACTACCCTATGACCCAGCAATTGCACTACTAGGAATTTATCCAAAGGATACAGGAGAGCTGATTCAAAGGGACACATGCACCCCAGTGTTTGTAACAGTGCTATCAACAATAGCCAAATTAAGGAAAGAGCCCAAATGTGCATCAACTGATGAATAGATTAAGAAGATGTGGGGTGTGTATGTGTGGGGTGTGTATGTACACACACATACATACACAATGGAGTACTACTCAGTGATGAAAAAAGAATGAAATCTTGGCATCTGCAATAATGTGAATGGAACTGGAGGATATTATGCTAACCAAAATAAGTCAGTAAGAGAAAGATCTCATGATTTCACTCATATGTGGAATCTGAGAAAGATAACAGATGATTATAGGGGAAGGAAAGATATAAATAGAAAGGGAGGCCAACCATAAGAGACTCTTAAATACAGAAAACAAACTGATGGTTGATGAGGGTGAGGAAAATGAATGATGAGCATTAAGGAGGGTGCTTGTTGGGATGAGCACTGGGTGTTGTATGTAAGTGATGAATCACTGGAATCTATTCCTGAAGCTAAGACTATACTGTATGTTAACTAACTTAAGAATAAAATTTTTTAAAACAATAAAGGAAAAAAAATAAAAATTCATATGAAAGAGTCAAAGGCCAAGAACAGTAAAATAAATTTGGATGAATACTTGCCCTACTCAGTATTGGAACTTTTATAAAGCTATAGTGATTAAGACAGTGTGAGATCAGACAGATAAAAAAGTAGAAGAGTGGCACCAGAAAAGAAGGCACAGAAGTGGACCCACATGTAAATGGAAATTTATAGCATAATATGTCAATGGAAAATGGTGGACTGTTCAGCAAATGATGCTGATGCAATTAGTTATCTGTAGGAAACAAAATTAGATGTCTTCCTCACTGAACACACACAAAAATATGTATTAAATATGTAAATATTAAAAGAAAAACTAAAATATTTTAAAAGTAAAAAAATTCCTTTTCTGAGAATTTTTGAGGATTTCAAGGCAGCTTGTATTTTTTTTTTTTTTGGTCAAATTTTTATTTAAATTCTAGTTAGTTAACATACAGTGCAACATTGGTTTCAGGAACAGAATTCAGTGATTCATCACTTACATAGAGTACCCAGTGCTCATCACAACAAGCGCTCTCCTTAGTACCCATCAACCATCTCGTCCATCTCCCACCCACCTGCGTCCATCAACCCTCAGTTCGTTCTCTATCATTAAGAGTCTTTTATCCTTTGTTTCCCTCTTTCTTCCCCCTTCATATGTTCATCTGTTTTGTTTCTTAAATTCCATATATGAGTGAAATCATATGGTTCAAGGCAACTTTTTAAAGAATTAGATATAGTGATACTTTTTAATAACTAGACACCCCCTCAGCTAAAGATCTGTGCAGTGGCTTCCCATTACCTGCCCCATACATTCTGACTTCCTGAAATAGCACATAAGACCTTAGTGTCCTAACCACTCTATGCCTCCCTCCTGCCATCCACACCGTGCCCCCTCCCTACCCAATGCCTCCCCCAGAGAATTTTCAACATCTCAAACAAGTACAAAATCACATAAGGGACTCCTTTATCGACATCTCCCTATATTCATTTAGCAAGCATCTATTTCACACCTTCCGCATGGGTGGCTCTCAGGATAAAATGTTGAACAAAACATTGTTCCTATCCAAGAAGCTCATAATCTGGTAGACTGCTATCGGATGTTGCAGAGTTTCTCTAAATCTTAGGAAGGAAATAAGACTCACACCACCTTTCTAACTGCCAAGAAGAAGGAGTTATAAGCCTGAATGACAGGATAGGGTAATACTGATAGCCAAACTGCCAATTTGGGAAGCGGCTTCAAAGTTCCAATTACATCCAAACGTGGGCCAACTTAGACTGGTTACCCAGAGAAGATAGGAGAGATAGGAGAGAGAGCTGGCCTTAGAAGTGCAGAGTGGAACTCAAGGGACCATGATGAAAAAGATGATCAGGCCTTGGGAGGGCGCTGGTAGGATCAGAGAAAGCGAAGACTCCTAACCTTCTGGGGACCCAGAAGGCTGGGCAGAAGGCAGTGGTTGATTTAAGCTCACCAGGAAACAGTTCAGGATGTGGGGTGTGAAGAAAGACCAGAATTTAGCACTTCAGAAACCTGGAAGGGCTAAGGACTTCTGCCCTTTGGCAGAGAGCAACCATAAGAATTTGTAGAGCCAGAGTAGAACAAAAGTAATTTGGCCAATTCCTCAGTGGATCTAAGGAAGGGAAAACCAGACTGTGAAAGACTCAGTACCTAGCTCTCACCGTTGACCAAGACTTCTCATCAATGTACGGAAGGAAGGTGAGGGAGGCGAGGTCTCCAATGAATAGCATCTGTGTCTCTCATTTTCTCAAAGCTACATTAATTAGGCCCTTGTTAGTTCTCATGACACCTATGTGGTATTATGATCTCCATTCTACAAATGAAGAGACTTGAGAACCAGAGAAATTGTGCTCAATATCCACATAATTACTGTGTGTTGGAGCCACAATTCCAAAACCAGTACTTTTAATCACTGTGCTATGTTGCCTCTCTGAGTCATTTACTTGGTCCCAGGTGTCATGAGAATTAGAGCTCTACTGGACACCATTAAGGTAAAGGCAAGTTATGCATAAGGTAGTAAGGAGTGCTGGTCACCTCAGCGATTTCCAGGTTGACATCATACCAACTTGCCTTTAGAATTAAAATAAGCCACCAGGTGCTAGAGTCGTATGGGGGAAAAAATAGCTAAAAAGTATCAACACTGTCCGATCAAAAAACAACATCAACAGTCAGATAAATGCACATCTGGTTTGTGCTATGGAGCAGTCATTGCAAAACATAAATAATTTCTCTTGAAACCAAAATACAGGATCAAAATTAATGAAAAAGAAAAAAAGCCATTCCATTTTAGAAGTCAGTGATACAAGGTGGTTACACGTGGAAGGAACTAATTTCTGTCCATCGCTAGAAGGTGTTGGTGGTTATTTTAAGTCTTTGCCATGCCACCTAGACATGCTTGCACAGAGGCAGGGCCTGAAGAAGAAATGTTCATGCCTCAGCAGAGGCAGAGTATAGGGACCTGCCAACTGAAACTTGGTGTACTGAATCAAAATATTTACAGCACCACTTTATGAAATGACCCATTTTCAAGGCATCAACCGCTTTATGCAATACCCCATCATGCTAAAATGTTCTCTTCTGAGTCCACGTATAGAGGAAGTTGAAATATGTTCTTATGAATATCGACATGATTAGAACAGCTATTTGTTACTAAATCTAAAAACGTACTTTAAGGGGCGTGGGATTAAGGATGCTGCGAATTGAAATTTTGAATGTGTCTATTTCATATGGTGAACAAGACCTCTGAAAGCTTTGTTTTCTATTTCTTTTATGCCAGTAGAAAGATATGTATGCTCTGCAATTTCAGGATAATGTTTTTGCTTTGCTGCTTAGTGATATAATGGAAAGAGTGCATGGCTGAAAATTTGTCTCCACAGTGTATCTAGAATACTAATACCCCAGTTATCATAGAACTTCATTTATTTAGAAAGATGAGGCAGGTCCCTCTGTTTTTCTTCTTTATTCATTCATTTAGTTCAGTAAATGCTATACGTAAGGGAAAGGAATGTAAATGTTCCACTAGACCGATTTCTCAACCTCAGCACTATTGACATTTTAGACCAGATAATTCATGTGATGGGGGCTGTCCTTCGCATCGCAAGGTGTTTAGCAGCATTCCTGGACTCTACTTACAAGATGTCAGTAATACCCATCCTCCCAAATGTGGCAACCAAAAATGTCTTCAGATGTTGCCAAGTGTCTGCTATGGAGCAAAGTCGCCCCCATTGACAATGATGCATTCTCCAAGCCCAATGGGCAGGCATGATTGAGCTCTGATTTTCCCGCTATGCAGTCAACAGCCATCTTTTTTTCACCAGAAGCCACTGTGTTTGTGGATGAGTTCTGCTTAGATAAGGAGAGTTCTCAAATGCAGGAAATTGGAGGTTCCACTCTCACATGGGTGAGAAAAATGACCAGGGCCAGTTAGTTATATACCGGAGAGTTTCCTCCTCTAATATTTAAGTACAATTTTGTTTTTGTTTTTTAACAAAACACCACCTTTGCTTCACCACCTTTAACACATCTAGTAATGTTGTCAAGGAGACAACCACCAACTAGCAGATAACAGCTGCGCCAAGATAATTTGACCTTGGTTGCTGTCTGTTGTTCCTGTGCACACACACGGTGGACCTTGCAGCCTCCTTAAATCAGGGCTGGCTGCATGATTATTGTATCCAAATAAGAAACTCACAGATTCTAATCTCCTGATCTTACCTGGTTTAAAACCAAAAAGACACATTTCATTTGTTTCACCAGATCAAATAAAGAGGGAGTCTGGCAATAGCGATAAACCCCAGAGATCGGCTAAATTATGTCCCAACTTGACATTTATATGAGCACACGCCTCTCAATCTCCGGAGGTGATTAGATTAAGTGTATTTTAGCATGCGCTTCAGGCACGCACATCCTTAGAGATTCAAGGACAGGGGTGGATTGTGACTAATACCATCACTGCTTTCATTCAAATGTTTTGTGTTGCCAATATGCTGCCTAAAACGTTACTTAGGATCGAGAACTGCATTTCAACAAAGCACATACAAAAGCTTCTTACATTTCGGGATTAAGGTTTTCATACCCGCTTTAGCTCAGACCCTGAGCAAATATTTCTGCCGTTGAGACATGTGATCATGGTTTCTTATCTGGGCATCATCCCACGTGGGGGATACGTTACCTCCAGAGACTGGAATCATTTTGCTCAGAGATTTTGATTTACTTCATTAACTCCAGAAACCTCAGGAGAGGCGGTGAGACTGAGCACTGGAATGCAGGCTGGTGGCAGTGAGTCTCCCGGGGGCATGGGAGAGCAGTGAAAGACGCTTCCCTACCTCTGCTCTATGTTAAAAATAAAAACAGAAACACTAATGCCCATAAAATTCAGAATTACAGCTGAAATGCCAAGTCACCAACAGCTAGTCAAAACCCACTTCTTTGTCCTGGTACCAGTTAAAATCTCATTGATTGCATCCAGGGGATACCACATTTGTCATTCTTAAAAGGAAAATGAGCAGTCACAAGGGATTTCAGATTTCAGACCTGATAGTTTAAGGATAGTAAAATACATCTCAAAATGCACTATTTATTGACATGGAAAAGAAGGAAAATATTGTAGTCTTTATTTTTATGTATATATAAATTATTCAATTCCTTCAATCCAAAAGACATTTCAGTCTTGGCCAAAAAAAAAAAAAAAAAAAAAAAAGATTCTGAGCAGCAGTTTAATGTTATAAATTTTTAAATATTTTATCTATCACTGGTCGAATAAAGCAAAATTTTTCAATTGTAGAAATTTATGTTGTTTCTCTTGCTTCCCTGCCTTCTGCTTTACTCTCAATGTATTATTTAATCTATAAATATTATGACTATTTATCCTCTATTTTTGCAGGCCGATGGCAATATTCTACCCTGTTATCATTGTGTCAGACCCTACCTCAGAACAAGGGGCCTAATTTGAGTGTCCAAAAATAGCTACACGTGTCTCATAAACACAAAACACAAAATCCTTTGGAAAGACAAGTCCCTCTCATCATGGCCAAACTTCCAACATCCCATCACATAGAATCATCTGCGGCAATAGGAAGTCCAGAAGTCATTTTCTTTTTTTGCCTATACTTACCCTCACTTCAAGCCACAAAGAATTACAGGTAACTTACAAAAATATATACATTACAAAAGAATAAACTAGGTGAAGGAATCAAGGAAGAGGTAAATGAGAACAGGAAGTTGATAAAGCCCAGAAGTAAGATGAGAATGCAGAGATGCACAGCATGGGACCCTGTCTGGTTGCAAGAGGTGAGCCCTGAGCTTGACTTCAAACTTCCTAGTGACCATATCAATGACAGAAAGATGACTAGTTGTGAGATCGCAAGCAAACTGTTCAATAACAGTTCTATTGGAAGTCAAGTCCTGAGGTTATCACTCTGAGGACTCCTCCTAAGAAGTCTTATCAGACTGGGGCCTCAACCGCACCTGGATTCACTTTTTTCATCTTAACCCTTCTCAAGGCAACACCTAATCTTCCCCAAAGAGGACATAGTTGGTTCTCATTGTTAAAAACAATCACTAGGGAGGAAAACTTGGACACACCATCCAGTGACTCACAGCTCTGCAAATACTTCTTACTCCTTCTTTCTTACAGGTATATTACATGCCTTCTTGTCTCCTTTCTACAGCCAGCTCCCTAACCCTCCTTTCACATGGATGAAGACATAAGCACCCTACAATCCCACTTTCTGAAAATTGTATGTGTATATAACCTTGACACATCAGCCCCAAGAATCAATAAACCTTCATATTAGAATCCATGGTGCTTTAAAAACATATTTTACTCTAAAATATGCCCTACAAACTTACATGGAAAAGTGTGGAAAATCTGTATTGTGTGTGTATAACTTTCTGTAATATATATGTGCTACCTAAAATCATTTGCCCCCAGTAAAACCTTTTTGTGGGGGGGAGAGAAAATATTATGGAAAAGAACAGGCAGCAGAGAATGATAATGAATATTACATGCTCTTGTACAGAATGTCTTCAAAGGAGAGGAGGCTTGCCAGCGTAACTGAGTAATGATCTTTGAACACAGCATTAAAGTCATAGCATGAAGGAAGGGAGATAAAATATTTAATGACATCTTAATATTCCCAGTCTTGCAAAAAGCCAAGAACTGGTCACAGTTTATCAATGGTCGTACATTTTAATATCATTAGACAACAATTTTCCCAATCAGAGTATTAGAGCTACCAAAAGCATAGGGTGGTAGAAAGCAAGGGAAACAAAGTGAGCTATAAACGGCTTGGAAATCCTGTCTTTTTCAGTTGACTTTTAATATGAATGTGGAAACTGGGCTCGACAATGAATTGGCTCACTTGGCTAACAGCTTGGCCAGAACCTCAATAACTATTGAGCATGTTTCTATGAAATAGCCTTTGTCGAATCATATTGAGGACAAGTCCTCAAAAACCCCACTTGACTCCTGGGACACGAGTGTGGTCAGAAGTCATTGTAACATCTGGTATCATTGTCCCCAAATCTTCCAGTTCTCCCTGTATGCTTCAGTTCCAGGAGAATAATACATCGAGAGCTTTGCACCAGGCAAGCAGATGCCTGATGAAGAGGGGATGAAGAGGAAGAGAAGGCAGGGAAACCTATTTCATCATAAAGAGAAAAGCAGACAGGCATGAAAAAACAAAAGTGGGGAAACAGAAAGCAGACTGTGGAAGGTAATTTACTGAGTCACCAAAATGCCTCAGTGCATTTTCCTCTCCTCTACTCTACCACCCCCTTCAAGTAGCAATGTCCTTACTATTTTCTTGCCACAGAAACTTATGACACAAAACAGAAGCTATGTAAAGCAAATGGCTCTTCTGTCTTTCAAAGAAGCCCAAGCTAATAAAAAAGCAATTTTTTTTAAGGTACAAAATGCATTAGTCAGCTAGGACTACTATAAAAAAGTACCACAGACTGGGGGCCCTAAATAACAGACCCACAGGTCTAGGAGCTTGAAATTCAAATTTAAGGTGTCAACAGGCAGGGTTGGTTTCTTCTAAAGCCTCTCCTTGGCTTGTAGATGGCTGTCTTCTCCTCCCTCCACTTTCACATGGTCTTCCTTCTGTGTGTGTGTGTGTGTGTGTGTGTGTGTGTGTCCTAATCTCTTCTTATAAAGACATCAGTTGCATTGCATTAGAGCCCACCCTAATGGCCTCATTTCAACTTGATTACCTCCTTAAAGGCCTGACCTCCAAATACAGTCACATTCTTAAGTACTGCAGGTTAGGACTTCAACATAGGAATTAAAGGGGACTCTACTCAGCTCAAACAGAGAGATATATATTTTGAGTTCTAGAAGGAGAGGTGTGTGAGTCTGGTGGGCAGTAAGGTGATAAGACTTAGAAGGAGTCTCTCTGTGGGACAATTAGGAAGGACAGACTTAAACCCAGAGATCCCTCAACCTCTTTCAGAATTCCTCGGCTGTAAGCACCACACTCAAGGAACAGAACCTCTGAATCTGAAGATCAAGACACCAAGAGTTTCTCTGGAGGAACAGACTGGTGGCCAATGACCAGATGGTCTTCCCTGATGTCTAGGCTCCAAGTCCCAAATCCCTTGCAAAATTCAGGGCTGGGAGCCTACAGAGAGGCTTAGTAATGACCAATATTGAATTTCCAGACAGTCCTGTGGAATAGGGGCTCAGGGATAGACTTATATTCATTTAAAGCAAATACAGAATGTGATATTTCTTGTTGTTTATGGACTGAGTTCATACCTTCTGGAATTAGGTCAAGATATATACTATAAAGCCTGAGAAAGAATTAAACAACAGAGAAACCAGGTCCTTATCTATACAGTAAGCCAACCAAGGTAACCAAAACAGCACCAGATGCAGTGCAGAGCTCAAACTAAGAGGTCTCAGGGTACAAAGCAATTTATTTGGACTTAAGAGGCAAGAGTAAGTCAGATATCCTGACCTACTCCAACAACACATTGAGCTCCTCCATGAATGATATTAATAATAGTTAACAGGTGCTAGGAGCTACCACATGGTCAGTCTTCCCAACCCATCCAATCATGCCAATAATCCCATTTCAATTTAAAATCCTTCCTGATCTCCTATATACCTTAATACTTTAGCACTCTAAGTGATTTTATATATCTTTTGTTTACTCAGTCCTCCTATTTAAATGATAAACTTCATGACAGCAAGATCTGTTTGGTAACTCCTTTGGACATCCTCACAGTGCTTAGGGAAATTTCACTTTATCATGGGTCACAGTTATGACTGAGGAGTCTGTTTTTCCCTCCCTCCATAAGCATTAAAAAGAATCCATACATCCCTACATCCCTTTGTGCTCTTGAGATGTAATGGGCAATCTGAATGAAATCTCCCTATTTTTCCATTTAACACAGGTTAAGAGTGTTTTCAGAAAAATTTTCTGGCAGGTAGCTAAGTTCTAGAATGACCAGTGAGAGGAAAAAAAAAATAGGTCCAGCATTAAGAAAAACAAAAGAAACCAAAGGAGAGGCAAATTGCAGAGAAAAAAGTATGAGAACATGGTTAATTGGGTTTAGGATAATATTAGCAATTGAAATTCTTACTCTACCCCATTTACTCTAGCCAAATATATGCCTTTTCCAAGAAAAAGTTCTGGAAGTTCTGAACCATTAGTAAATAGAACAAAAGAATAAAGCAAATAGGAGATCATATTGCCCCCTCTATTCCAAATAAGGTTTATAATATAGAACAAAGGTACACCTGCAGACAAGTGGACTGTGTAATGTGTAATCTAATCTCTGAATTAGATCCTCCTTCTCTACTTTGGGATGACTGGGTGCCCTTCGGTTCCTCTGATAGATGCCAGACCTTTGCCACTAAGCTTGCTTCAGGTCAAGAGCAATCAAGAACGTGTGTCCTCTGAGAGCAGCTCACCAATCAGGGAGGTTTTTCCTCTCCAAAGTGGAGAGTAGACAGAGGCTACTGAGTATCATGCTAGTGAGTATGACTGACCATGGAAGAAAACATCAGAAGTGAAAAAGGGTTCTTCCTTTAATGGATATGTTGAGCAAAAGCTTCCAAGATCTCAGTGGACCATCTCACTGACAGATACAGAGAAAGAGATGCAGAAGGTTCAGGAGAGAAGTCTAGGGCTGGGACATGCATCTTGATGTCACAATGTACAGTAGTGGTTGAAATCATGCACGGATATGGGATTCCACAGAAAGAGGAGCCAGGGTGTGAGAAAAGGGAGCTAGGAAGAGAGCCCTTAGAAATGCAAGCAAAGGGTAGAGCAAAGAGAAGCCAAGAAAGTGATGCAGAAGGAAGAAACCGGGAATGGTGTTGCAAAAGCCAAGAACAGAAGAGCTGGAAGAAGAAAAGTCAGTACCAAGCTGTCAAGCAGCCCAGGTTTGGGTATGAGGTTTGGCACATAGGTAGCCTTTGGGGCACCTCTGCCCTTCTGCAGAGTAGTTTTGAGAAGCTGGTAGTGAGAAGCCATACTGCAGTGAGATGACAAATGAATAGGAGGTGAGAAAGACCTGTTCTCTGCCCTCCAGGAGAGGAGAGCCCTACAGCAGTGGTTATCCATAATTAACCAGGCAATTACCAAAGGCACAGTCTTTTTTTTTTTTTTTAATGTTTTCTTTATTTCTGAGAGAAAGAGAGAGAGACAGCATGATCAGGGGAGGGGCAGAGAAAGAGGGAGACACAGAATCCAAAGACAGGCTCCAGGCTCTGAGCTGTCAGCACAGAGCCTGACGCGGGGCCTGAACTCATGAACCACGAGATCATGACCTGAGCCAAAGCAAGATGCTCGACCGACTGAGCCACCCAGGCGCCCCCCCAAAAGGCACAGTCTTCATCTTAGACCCATGAATGTGCTCCCCAAAGGCCCCAAAAAATCATACAGCAAACCTTATGTGCTTTGTGTATCTGTGTATTTTTCTAGGTTGAGATTTATAGCTTCCTAAAATCTAATTGCCCAATATTAGGAGCCAAGAAAACAAATAGCTGAACAGAGATGGCTCAGGATTTTAAGCCCTTGTAAGGGCAAGTGTCTAGTCAAAGTCTGTGGTCTTGGGGTCCAAGTGGAGTAGGACAAGAACTAAACCCAGAAGGCAACTCTTCCAGAAATGTTTATCCTCAGATACTTGGGAGACACTTGAGGGGTCAGTTGAGGAAATCTTGGTAAAGAACAGGAGAAACAAAAGCAAGTCAGAGAAAGCTGGAAAGCTAGAACTGCCATCCATTCATTTCACAAATATTTGATAAGTGCCTGTTATGTCCCCGGGGTACTGCTAAATCCTGCGGCTATAGCCTGAGGGAATTTGTCTTTAGAAAGTGAGAGATGGAAACTTGAGATTTCATGGGTGAAAACAATTCTTTTCACTACCTCTTGTTAGGTTTGCTCAATTATTTCATTCTTAAGTCAGAATGTTCACATTTGGAGAAAAAAAGAAAAAAGAAAGAAAGAAAAATTATGCATGGTGAATTAACCTACCAAGCTGCCAAGATCAATCTCCAATTCATTCGTTTGAGTCTTGGGGGAAGAAGGGAAAATGCAGGATGACAATTAAAAAAAGAGAGAAAATTGATATGTTAAAACTTTGCATTTCAACTTTGAGCTGACATTGTGGTGAGACTCTTTCCAGCTGCTTTGTCTGGCCATGTCAAGAAGTGACCATGATTTATTGTGCCACCTCCACAATTTCAATGCGCTTGATCTCCCACCGGAAGCAGTGACAAGTAAGGTTAACTGCTGTGTGAAGAGACAGTATGAGTAATGCTTCATGCACATAGCTGGCACCAATCTGCAGCACGAGGTGGTTGGGGGGGGGGGAGGAGGGATGTTAGCCATTGGTCAAATCCCTTCCAAATAGCAACTTCCCTAATGCCCTAACACCTTTTGGAACAGTCAATCCTTGTACAGAAAAACACCCTGAATTGTGTTAGAGTCTGTTTCCCTGTCCTCATTCCCTCACAAACATGCAAACAGCCAACCTTGCTCACACTTGCATTTTGTATTGTTAGTGATTACTCACATTAAGTGTCCCTATATCATGCCAGCCCTGTCTGCATGCTTTATAGTCTTTATTACTTCAGTCAGTCCTCATCTTGTCATTCCCTGTTATCATCCCCATACACAGAAGAGAAGAATGAGGCAGGTTAAGCAGAATGAGGTTATTAAGTAGCTCACCAAGGAGTAAGAAGCAAAGCCAGGATTTGAGCCCAGGTGGTCTAAATGTACAACCCCGCCACCCTACTCCTCCATGAGTCCATTCTTATTTACTTAATTCAGTCAACCTATTCTAATTCATATTTTCTCCTTAACCAAGCTGTCTATATTTCCAAAGGACTATTGCTTGCCACACTACTGAGGAAGCTAGCACATGCGTCACCACAGAAAATATTTTTTTATTCTTCCACGATTATAGTTTGTCTTGATGAATAGGCTCTAGACTGGAATTTTTATGCCTGCAAATATTCCATGAATGCTAATCACTTGCTCATATGTTTACACCTCATTTCCTCCAAATAAATGAAAGAGAGAAAAGAAAACTAACATTTTCTTAGAACACCTACTTCATTCTAAACATTGTGGTGAGTGCATGAAGCCTCATGGTGACCCCATGAGGTAAATGTAATTATCCTCATTTTATAAATTGAGACATGGGAGCTCAAGGAAGTTCAGGACACTTCCCCTGGTCTAATTATGTGAGAGGCATAAGTGGGCTCAAAGGCCCCTGTGATTGTCCTTCCCCAGGACTAGACACATGCTGTCTTGTGTATGTAACTCGGTGCCTCATATTTTGTTATTCATACAGATAAGGGGAAACCAACGGGAAAGAGATAGGCAGGAAGACAAGAGATTGAGGAGTAAGGTGAGAGTTGGCATCAGAGCTTAGGCACCCCAGAACACTGGAAAAATGGCTTCTCTGCATCCCAAGTTTTCTCAAGGTCTGTCTAAATTATTGTCAAAGACTTTAGATTACAAAATTGGCTGGACGGCAACCTTGAGATGTCACACAAAAGCTTCTTCTCTGGCAAAAAGCCAAACTCCTTCCATCTTCTGGCAAATGCACAGTACCTGTGTGAAGTGTTCTGCTTTCCAAAATGCCTGAGGACAAGGTCAAGGATCGGCCGCTAGTGGGATCTCATCCCATACAGTGACTCAGCTGGTAGGGATTGGGTTCCTGGAGGAAAAGGTAGGGACCTAGCCTTCTCTCCTCATATGAATATCATCTTAATCTTATCTTCTCAACTCTTTGCCCTCATTGAAGAGTTTGTGAAAGTCAATTCATATCTCAATTCAAACTCTCTTTTGCCCAGAGGGCAAAAAATGCTGTTGTTGTTTTTGTCTAATCGAAGTACTGTGCTGTAACTGGATTTGTAACAGCAGAGTGTCAAAATGCCAGAAAATGTGTCAAAAATAACATTAAAAAAAAAAAAAAAACAACAACTCAGGGGAGACATGTTATAGTCCTAAATGAGCATCTTTATTTCTCTTTGTTGAAATGTATTAGTCTCTTCTCAAGGGTCTTAATAAACCTAAAAAAAAAAAAAAAAAAAAACGAAAAAAAAAAACAAAAACAAAAACCCAAAAAAAAAACATACAACACTTAATGAATGCAATTTAAGGGCCAATTCAGCCTTTGATATTCCCATTCCTGTCAAAACATCTCTCACTTGTGTTTGTGAGTTCTCCTCTTTCAAGTCTTCCCATGCAATTTCCTCTTCAATGAAGGCTTGTTTTCCCAACATCCACAAGCTCCAAAGTATATGCATATTGCCATAAAGTTAGTCAACTAAAAATAATTAATTTCAATTTATTTTCTTTGTAATTGTTGAGGAAAACATCACAAAGTATTTCTTGGCACACTACAGGTAACAGTCAAATTCATAGCAATCCCTTGTTGCCAAGGGTCTATATATTTAATTTACCAGGCTTTTCAACAGCATTCAAGAACATCTATAAGCAGGATGCTGGCCTCCCATGATATGGCTGAAAGAAGATAAGAATATTAAAATTTCAGAGGTTATTCAGATCATTCAAAGTATTATAGTGTCTTTCTGCATAACTTGAAGAGGAAGTATTTACTTCTCTCAAGATCCAGAGTGGAGGTTTTATCTAATGCCAGGAAGCTCCTCGAATTTCTTGCTTCAACCCCTTTATTGGTCATCTACTGCTTAGTGACTGCTCAGTTTCCCCACTGCAGAGGCAAAGGCAAATGAATCAAAACCTAGGCAAAATAATTGGAAACTACATTGACCGATGACATAGCATAGCCATAATTATTCTACAAGAATTATTTTTATTCTAGGAGGAAAAGAGTATCTCTGCTAAGTTCAAGAACAGTAGAGGGTGATAAAACTTAGGACAGCTGGTGGCCATGCTTGCCGTGATGTGGAGAACCTCTTTATAAACATGAAATCAATAAAGGTAGCCAAGGGCCAAAACATGAAGAACAGTCTCACCGATAATAGTTGAATGCTTGGATCCAGCTGTACCTAAAGTCAGACCTATCCTCTTAGATTTCCAAGTTATATGAGCCCATACATCTCTTTTTGTGCTCATATTAGTTGGATTTTGCTTCTTTGCATACTTGAATAATAAGCCTGATAATTCCTATAGGTACAGAAAACTGTATTTCTTTCATAAGCCCAAGGCATCATGGTTCAATGTGGGTGGGTTTTTAATTTTTCTGTTGCTATTGCTGTGTTACAAAGATGTGGGGTGCTTATACCCAGATGATTCCCCTCATCTCTTTGCTGGTAAATTTTCACTACCAAAGACCACAGATCACCTTCCCAACACTCGTTTGCTAGGTGCTCTGATACACCTATGGTGGGATTATAATCTAATGCAGTCTTTCTACCTAGCTAATTAGCAGTAGGGATCAAGAGTCTTTGATATTTATACCACTGGGATTATTCCAAAAATACCAAGAAATCCTTTAATGGATCAAAAGTGAAAACTCACACACAATCTCCATAAGTGTCAAAAAGATATTTGAAAACTTCACAATCTGCTTTTTATTTTTTTAATCTTAACAAAATAGGAAAAATGGATACTTCCTCAGCATGATACAATATGCCTCTCTCAACCCAAAAACCTCCATCATACTTAATGGAGAAAAACTATACATATTCTTAGTAAAATGAGAAATAAAATAAAGATGTTCATTATGTCAACTTCTATTTAGCATTATTTTGGAGATATCAACCAAGACAACAAAATAAGAAAAAGAAATGAAGCATAAAAATGAGAAAAGAGGAAGTAAAATTATTATTATTTGAAGTAGTCTAACAATTTATCAGAGTGGTCAATAGACTCCATTACAAAACCATTATTAAAACTAAAAACAAGTCATAGTATGACTAGTGACAAAATTATTACATATATTTAATAGCCATTATATATTTAATAGGCAACTACCAGCTATCTTATGAAATGGAAGAAAAGACTCCATTTGCAATAGCAAAAAAAAAAAAAAAAAAAGATGCTAAAATACCTAGGAATAAATTTAGCAAGAAATGTGAAAAATCTACTTATATTAAACTTTAATGCTACTAATGAGGAAAAGGACAATAAACAAATGGAAAAACAACCATTTTCTAAAATAGAGAATATCAAATTATATAGATGTAATTTCTTCCCAAATTAATCAATGAATTTGAAAATACTATCGGATTAAGGGGGGAGGGGGGAAGAAGGCAAAGCAATTCTAATGTTTATATGGAAAATATAAATGGACAAGACTGTCAGAAAGAAAGAAAGAAAGAAAGAAAGAAAGAAAGAAAGAGAAAGAAAGAAAGAAATCTGAACAATAATAAAGAAGGGACACTAGCCATGCCAGGTATTGGCATATATCATAAAAATTTTTAAGTATAATTCATGAAAAACTAGGTCAATATAACAGAATAGAGAAATGAGAAATAGAACCAAATATATATAGGAATTTAATATATGATAATTCTGGCATTTTAAAATAATGAGGGAAAACATAACATACAACAAATGGTATTGATTAGCAATTTTTTTTTAATTTAAGTTATATCTCTATCTTACACTTAACGCAAAAATAAATTCTAGGTTCAGCAAAAATTTGTGTAAAATACAACTCAAAAAAGTACCAAAGGACAATGGAATAGTATATTTAAAATCTCCAAGTAGAGAAAGGCTTTCTAAGTGTGTATGACAAAACTCAAGACCTTTAAAATAAAAAATATTAATACAGACAATCATACACATAAAACCCTTCTGGAAAAAGAACATTTCTGAACAGCAAAAACAAATAAACAAATAACAAACACTGAAAAGATAATCTGAACCAAAAAGTACTTGCAAATAATATCACAACCAAAGACCTATAATTTCATCAATATAAAAATAATGCCCTCGGGGCGCCTGGGTGGCGCAGTCGGTTAAGCGTCCGACTTCAGCCAGGTCACGATTTCGCGGTCCGTGAGTTCGAGCCCCGCGTCAGGCTCTGGGCTGATGGCTCAGAGCCTGGAGCCTGTTTCCGATTCTGTGTCTCCCTCTCTCTCTGCCCCTCCCCTGTTCATGCTCTGTCTCTCTCTGTCCCAAAAATAAATTAAAACGTTGAAAAAAAAATTTTTTTTTAATTTAAAAATAAATAAAAATAAAAATAAAAATAATGCCCTCAAATTAACAAGGAAAAAACTAACCTAAAAGAAAGCACCTCCCCAAACACCCCACCCCCCCCAAAAGGAAATAATAAATGGCTATTTTAAAATGCTCAACCTCATTCAAAATAAAAGAAATTAAAATTATAAGGAAATAACATTTAGCCTCTTAAATTGGCAAAGATCAAAGCATTTTGTAATATATTGTGTAGATGGGGAGAATAAAAAAACAGACTCTTTTCTCATATTACTGGTAGAAACATAAATTGGTACAACTCAATGGAAATACATTTTGTAAGACAGTAGTGCCCCCTTATCCATGATTTTGTCTTCAACAGTTTCAGTTACTCTCAGTCTGGAATCAAATGATCCTCCGCTAACATATGGTCAAGTCAATAGTAGCCTAACACTCCATCACAATGCCTACGTCATTCACCTCACTTCATCTCATCCCATAGGCATTTTATAAACTCACATCCTCACAAGAAGCAGGGTGAGTACAGTACAATAAGATATTTTGAAAGATACCACATTCACATAACTTTTATTACAACATATTGTTAAAATTGTTCTATGTATTATTAATTTTTGTTAATCTCTTACTGTGCCTAACTTATAAATTAAACTTTATCATAGATTCACATGTATAGGAAAAAACACTGTACATAGATTTTGGTACTACCATCGGCATCCACTGGGGGTCTTCAAATTTATCCCCCCAGATAAGGGGAGACTACTGTATCAAAATGTTAGATGTTTGTAACTTTCAACCAACCAACTACTACTATCTTATATGGTAGAAAAGAAGGTCTACACAGTGATAGTCAATACGGTATTGTATATTGTAGAAACAGATTAGGATTCATGTAAATGTCCATCAACAGGAGACATATACTCAAATATTACACAGCTAATAAAAAGAAAAATGCATCTCTTTATATATGACATGAAACAATCTCCAGGATATATGTGCCCATAATATAATTTATCTGAAAGGAAAAGCAAGAAAATGAGGTGGCTGGGAGACAGAATGGAAAGGAGACTTGATTTCACTGCATGAACTTTTGTATCATTTAAATTTGTATCTTACACATATTTGTATTACTTATGAAAAATAATTTAATAATTTAAAAATTATTAAACTATTTTTAAATAACATATCTGTATTGTAACAAAGTAAGATCATTTCTAAGGCTCTATTTTAAGAAAATAATCTGAAACAGACCAAAGCACATGCACAGAGATATGTCACAAAGGCTTGTTTGTTTGTTGTATTGTTGTTTTGTTTTCATAATTAGGAAGTAGTAACAACCTAAATAGATAATGTTAAGGAAACTTTTAAGGAAATATTATTACATTTACAAAAGGGAATATTATGCATCCATTAAAAATGATGTTTATGAAGAGTTTTTAACAACATGGGAATGTGCTGATAGGATTTGGTGAGAAAAGCAAGCCAGAGACTTTTTTTTATACACTGGGATCTCAACTAAGTAAAAACACATAGAAAAAAATGTTAAAATATTAATGATAATTATCTCTGAGAAATGGGATTACAGCACATATTTTTCTTTTTTATTTTTCATAGTATCCAATTTTTCCAAAATGGGAATGTATTTTTACTATAGCAATAAGAAAAAAATGTTGAGTAAAAATTAATATCTGTGTTCCTTTATTCACAATTGTTGGTCTCCTTACTAATGACTGGTTCAGAAAACCATGCCCTCTGGGACTTCCTTTTAAACTGCATATAACATTGTTTTCTGCTTTCTAGTAGGATCCTACCAGAGGTGGTGATTTCATTTTGTCTGCACTTGGTGCTGAAGAGATCAGTGCCCACCTTTTTATCATCACACCCTCTGCATAAGACTGGGCATCTGGGCATCCAGCAGGATGACAGTTTCTGAAGTCAAATTGCTTGGATAAACATCCCAATTCCAGCATTCTCTACTTAATGTCTCTGTACTTCCATGGGGATACAAGAGATCCACCACGTAATGTTGCCATGGAGATTAAATGAGATAGTTCATGCAGGGTGCATAGCACAAAAGTGCCTGGCACACAACTAATCCTTAATAAATATTAAATATTTTTCAAAAGAGAAATTTGCTTTTTGATGCAAGACCATGACTTCAAAACATGACGATAAATTCTCTTAATAACAGCCAATTCTTTATCAGTTTATCTGCTTTTGTTCTTCTCCAACAGTTTGAGGTTCTGTCACATGGCTTGAGATTTTGTCACCCACCCTGCATTAATTCCACGCTGACTCTGCTGCCTTTGAAACCCACACTAGCAGGAAGCTTCAGGGACTTGATAAAGGTTTCAGTGCTGATGCCCTAGGGGGGCTGGCTGTCTTAGGAAACAGGGAATGAGTTGGGGGAGAGGAAGGTCAGAGGAAGCCTTCAGAGAATTTGCATTTACTCCTGAAAGGCTGGAGTGATGGTCAGAGTTCTTTATACAGAGCAAGAATTCCAGATTACTCATAGACAATAGATTAATTTCATACCTAAACTCAAAAAAAGAAGATTGGAGCTAATATCTTGATTTCTGAACACTGTTCTCCACTAAAAGAAGTCAAGGGCTGGGGCGCCTGGGTGGCGCAGTCGGTTAAGCGTCCAACTTCAGCCAGGTCACGATTTCGCGGTCCGTGAGTTCGAGCCCCGCGTCAGGCTCTGGGCTGATGGCTCGGAGCCTGGAGCCTGTTTCCGATTCTGTGTCTCCCTCTCTCTCTCTGCCCCTCCCCCGTTCATGCTCTCTCTCTGTCCCAAAAATAAATAAACGTTGAAGAAGTCAAGGGCTATTTGAAAGAAAGTTTGTTTCCAGGACTGAGGCAGGAAAAGGAAAAGATGCTCCTGGAATATTGTTTTGTGCCTGAAACTAAGGAAGTGTTCAAAAAACGATAAGGACCCGTCAAAGGAACACAGAAGTCAACTTGAAGGTGCTCCCACTGAGCGTCAAAATAAATAACAATAGTAATGGATGATATCCTAGAAATAAAATAAAATTCCAAAACTACATACTAATGGGAGGGAGGGAGGAAGGCAGGAAGGAAAGAAGGAAAGGCCACCAACAGTGTACAAAGTTTCCATTTTCTCCACATCCTCATCAACACTTGTTATTCTCTCTCCCTCTCTCTCTCTCTCTCTGTGTGTGTGTGTGTGTGTGTGTGTGTGTGTGTGTATAATAGCCATCCTGCTGATGAGTATGAGATGATATCTCATTGTGGTTTTGATTTGCCTTTCCCTAATGATGAGTGATGTTAAATTTCTTTTCATGTGCATTTACCGTATTTACATCGGAGACTATTCAAACCCTTTGCCCATTTTTGAATTAGATTGTTTTCTTGTTATTCAGTCATAGGAGTTCTCTATATATTCAGGATATTAACCCCTTATCAGTTCTATGATTTGCAAATACTTTCTGCAGGATACCTTTTCACTCTGTTGATAGCGTCTTTCGATGCACAAAAGTTTCTTGTTTTGATGTAGTCCAGTTTATCTCTTTATTCGTTGTTGCTGATAATTTGTGTGTCATACTCATTCCATAGACTCTTAACTTGTGCCATGTTCAAAGATTAGTGCATGGGTATTTAATTGACTCAGTTATTGACATCCGTGCCCTGTCACTTACCATTCAATGACAGCCAGTGATGTGGAGCTCTTCAGCACCCACTGCAATGATAGGCTTCCCATTTCAGGGTGGCAAGGGGTTGAGGACTGACCCCACAGATGATCAGTTTTTAAAAACGAACTCATCCAGGCTCCTGGATATCTCAGTCAGGTAAGCAACCAACTCTTGATTTTGGCTCAGTTCATGAGTTCTAGCCCCCTATAGGGCTTTGCCCTGACAGGGCAGAGCCTGCTTAGAATTCTCTCTCTCTCTCTCTCTCTCTCTCAGTCCCTCCCCCACGCACCCACTCTCTCTTTCTCAAAATAAATAAATAAACTTAAAAAATAATAATAAAAATAAAAAATAAATGCAAACTCATCTAAGAGAAGCAGAGCTAAAAATTTTTTATCAAGGAATCACATCCTCTTATGGTACTGTCATCAATCAATAACCAGCTGATAAGCTCAGAGGAGATCAAGCCTGCACCAGGGACATCCATCCTTAGCCTACTTTGGTCTTTGCAAGGGAAGGGAAATGTTAAATGCAGCCTGAAAGCCTGGTGACATAGAAGAGAAAAATATTTTGAACTCTGTTTCTTAGGCGGCATAAAAATTTGTGATATGTTGATCAAAGATAAAAAGCAGCAATACAGAGTGATGAGTTTGTCCTGAGGGGCTGGCAGATACCTTTAGGCACCAGAAATTACATCGAGCTTCAGATAAACTAAAGGCATATCTAACAACAGTTCCCTCATATAAAATGAAAATAATGACCTCTCAACTTTTGTCCCTAACATGAGTTTTCTAGAACCTTCTCCCTGTGTTCATATGTTACTCATCTCATCTATAACACATATGTAATAATAAAAGCAAGTGCTTATAGACACTTACTATATGCTAGACACTGTTTTTAAAAGCATATATTAGCATATTTAATCCCCCCAACAACTCTATGAGGTAATGTTATTATCATCCCCATTTTATAGATGAGGAAACTAAGGTACAGAGAAGTTTTAATAAATCATCCAGGTCACAAGGCTTAGAGGCCAAAGCTAGAATTTGAACGTAGGCCATCCAGTTCTAGAAGTGAGATCTTAATAGTAACAATTTATTGACAATCTATTGTCTTTGGACTTAGAATGTACACACACACACACACACACACACACACACACCTGTAATCATCCAAAAGATCCCTCTTTCAACACAATTTCAGCAGGAGGGAAGAGCAAATATATTGACAGGTCATCTGTCATTCTCTGTGGTCTAAGTAATATATGCCAAGCTTTTGAGATTCCTGAATACAGACTCAAATAGTTTATGAAGAATATGCAACGTATCTTCAAAATAGACTGGGATCTACACCTTTGGTTCAATGAATAAATTTTCTACTATGGAATGTCAGACAGCCTCAAGTATGTAGGAAAATCTAAGTGTGGAAATGCTCCAGTCAAAAAAACGTTTGCTAGTACCTTAAATTGCTCTGGATGGGCAGCTATCTTTATTCTTGTTGCATTTCTCAGGCCTCACCTGAGATCTCCTGCCACCCAAAACTCTCCCTTCCCATTAGATTAGCTGTGTTTCTTTTTTTCCTCAATACCACATTTGCATCTTTATGCTTCAATTTCCTTATCTGTAAAATGGGCTAATTAAGTCACCTACATCATAGGGTCATTAGGAGAATTAAATAAGACATGTGAAGTTCTTGGAATGGCTGGTGTAGAGCACTAGGAAGTGTCTATTGCTATTGCAATTATCACAAACTGAAAATCCGTGTTCCCTCATTTTGCATTTTGTGTGATGGTTCCAAGTGGCTGTTCCTGATGGACTGTGGACTGTTCCATCCATCTCATGACACTATCACAGATAACTTCAGTTCCTGATTGTGAATTAAATGATGTCCTCCCCAAAATATGTTGAAATCCTTGGCCCCAGAAACCATGAATGTGGCCTTATTTGGAAATGAGGTCTTTGAAGATATAATCAAGTTAAGATGAAGCCATAGTGAATTAGGGTATACTCTAATCCAACACAACCACTGTCCTTATAAGAAAAGAAGACATGTGTGCATGCATGCACACACACACACATATGCACACAGGAGAATGACACGTGACAATGGAAGCAGAGATTGGAGTGATATATCCACAATCCAAAGAGACCCAAGGATTTTGAGCAACCACCAGAAGATAGAAAGAAGCAAGGAAGGATCCTCCTCTAGAGCTGTCAGAAGGAATAGACCCCTGTGAGAGAATAAATTTCTGTTGTTTTAAGCCACTCAGGTTGTGGTAATTTGTTATATCAGCCCCAGGAAACTGATCCACTGATCTTTGCTTTTCACTTTATGTGTTTTCCTTCTCTAACTTGCCTCCCCAATGTCTCTCATTCAAGTTCTGGTGCATGAATTCTCCCTTATCTTATGAAATACCTGATGAAATATTTAGTCACAGTGGTCTGTATCAGAAACTGTCCTGTTCTCTAGAGGTTTTTTTTTTTTTAATTTGTTATACATTAATTCTTTCCCTACCGCAAAATACCCCAGTGCAACAAAGGGCTATGACACAGAACACTGAATTTCTTCTATTTAACTCTGTCAGCATTAGGGAACAATGTGTTATCATTGGAATCAGAAGCCAATCTTGTCCTGCTGGGTTATCGTGAATCCTCATTTGGCTCTGGCCATTCATAATCTTGATGTCCTAATATTCTTTCAACTGGGAGATTGACAGAGAAACCACTGTCATTTCACTGAGTGATTATTCAATTCCATATTCCTAAATCTCATTTTTTCCAGCTTCTCTGAGTTAAACATTACATTTTATTTCAGCTAAATCACCCCTGTAATAGGCTGAATCTTATTCTGTTAGAGATTTTGATGACTTCTCCATTGATGGAACATAAAACAGTGTCTAGCATATATACATTTTTACAGTTTAATTCTGGGCTCCCAAAAGATAAATTGTGAACCAAATGGGGAAAGAGACATGAATAAATAATGCCAGCTGAACAGACTAAAATATGTAGGGAAAGTTAAGCCCCTCTCAGTAAATGTCAAGTATGAAATTGTTTTATATAATTTTATTCATTGGACCTAACCTACTCCCACAAGATTTCATTTGATTTTCAGAGATTGATACCATTATGTTCTGCATTTCAAGTATGAGATCAAAACATTTCCAGCACCAGACTTCAGTTTCTTGCACTGTGATGCAGAACTTGCTTTAACAATGGTGCATTCCTCAGAACAGAGTGAAGTCTATGGTTCATCAAGACCCTACCCAACACTGCTCACTATGAACTGGAATGTGTGGGTAATCACTGAGTGAGAGTTGAAGAGTGAATCTCCACTACTATATCAGATCAGAGCAAGGAAGCTTAGTGCAAGAGCAGAGGAATGACTCCTGATTTTCAAAAGCTATTGCCCCAATGGCGGTTAATTAGAGACAGCACAGCAGCCAAGCTGACCACACATGTAGGCATATGTGACAGAGATTGTCCACCAAATTATTTGACTTATTCCCCTAGACACACAGCTAGACTATATATCCCAATCTCCCTTATGATGAGATGTTGCCTGGTGATTAAGTTCTGGACATTGGAATATGGATCATAGTGGTATACTCCACCTTCAAGCATGGGCTATAAACCTTTTCATACAATTCTATTATCTCTCTTTCTTTCTCTGCTAGCCAGACTCTGAGAATTCAAGGGAAATTTTCAAAGCCTTAGAGTGGAAGCCAGCAAGGTGTTTCCTATGAAGGGCCAGAGGGTAAATATTTTAGGCTTTAGAGGTTATACAGTCTCTGTTGTGACTACTCAACTCTGTTGTTGTATTAGGAAAACACCCATCAACAATATGTAAATGAATGAATGTGTCCGTGCTCCAATAAAACTTTACTTACAAAAACACATTGGATTTGGCCAATAGGCCATAATTTTCCAAACTCTGCTCCAGGGGGACCACTCAATGCAAGGATCTTTGGGTCCTGAGTAACCATGTGGATCAGACCATGTCCTCCTCTGTATTGACCTTATTGGCTGGGACATGCGTGACAGGCTAGGATGGGGTTCTGCTCCTGGCAGAACAGAGGCGTTACCTTAGGAATCCAGACCAACAGAGGCATTATCTTAGCACACATTTTTGCAATCACCCCCACTTTTGAAAGGATGTATTTCATATAGTGCCCTTCTTAAAGCTTCTTCCTAGAAGTGATGTGTCCTTTCCACTCACATTTTATTTGCTTAGTCAAGGCATATGACTACATCTAAAATGGAAAAATTGGAGAGGTGATCCAACCACATGCCCAAGAAGAGAAGAGAATTTGATTATTTGTGAATGACACTAATGATACTACAGAATGTTAAATAAAGCCATCAGCCATTCACATCTTAAGTGCAAGAAAAGCTTAGACTGCTATCGTCCTAAGGATGAAGACTGGTCTATGGGGACATCTGGGTGGCTTAGTTGGTTGGATGTCTGCCTTCAGCTCAGGTCATGATCTCACGGTTTGTGGGTTCAAATGCCACATCGGGCTCTCTGCAGACAGCTCAGAGCCTAGAGCCTGTGTCTCCCTCTCTCTCTCTGCCCCTGCCCTGCTCATGTTCTGTCTCTCTCTCAAAAATAAATGAACATTTAAAAATTTTTTCGTGGAAATAGAAGAGTATAAAAACAGTTATATTAAGTTCAGAGGATTAGAGGGTTCTACCCAAAAATGTGCTGATAAAACAAAATATTCCCTAGATTGTGTAACCAGATCTAGTCCCGAACATACTCATAACAGGAGTAAGACTGATTATATTCTTGTCTTGACATTGGCTCTTCTAAAGTTGCAATCACTCCACCTCTAAACATAGGAAAAAGAAGATTAATACATGTTGAGCTCCAACATGAGCTCCCTCTATGTGAGGGACTTAGAGCCAAGGTCACAGTTGAGTTGAAATAAGGAATAAGTGTCTAGCTGGCCCACAAGCAGTCCCAAGGATCTTTTTGTCCAGTGGAATGGAGACTGTAGCCAAGCAGAAGTGAGGAGCAGCTGATATGAATGGATACAGGTTTGGCTGGGAACCCAACCTTCAGGACTAGGTCTGAGCCCCACACTAAGAGGCTGGAGGCAGAAGCTGTCTGGGGCTATTTTCTTGAGAAACTTTGTGAGATATAAGACTTAAGTGGTGAGTCTTTGGAGTCATTGGGATTTTGTGCCTTTCGTGTAGCAAGTGCACTTACAGTGGGGTCTTGGTTTGCTAGACAGAAGTCAGACAAGAAGAGGTCTGTGAGAAGAGTCTTCATAAGCCCAAATCAGATAATCCCCTCAGGAGCTCAGAAATAATGGAGGAAAATTGAGGAAAGATGGAAGGGATGATGTCCTGAAGCAATGGGGGACACTGGCCATAGAAATGTGGGCTTTTCTTACAAAGTGAATAGTCAGGGTTCTCCAGAGAAACAGAACCAGAAAGTGAGTGAGTGAGTGAGTGACTGAGTGAATGAGTGTGTGTGTGTGTGTGTGTGTGTGTGTGTAAGGAGATTTATTTTAAGAAATTAGCTCATGCAATTATAGAGGCTAGCAAGTCCCAAGATCTACAGGGTGAGTCGTGAAGCTCAAGACACAGGAAGGTCAATGATGTAGTTCCAATCCAAAGGTTGGCAAGTTCAAGACCCAGGAGGAACCAGTGTTTCAGTGTGAGTCCAAAGGCAACAAAAGAAAAAAAACAATATCCCAGTTTGAAGGCCCTGAAACAAAAAGAATTCTCTCTTACTGGGAGGAAGGGCAGACTTTTTGTTCTATTCAGGCCTTCAATTGACTGGACACGGCCCACCCACATCAGGGTGCCTTATTTAGTCTACTGTTTCAAATGTTAATCTCATCCAGAAATATCCTCTCAGAAACACCTGAATGTGACCAAATCTCTGGGTACTCTGTGGCTCAATCAAATACACACATAAATAACCATCACACAAAGTAACCTCTTTTATTCCCACAGACTGATAATTTTCTATTTCACAGAATCTTTCCAACAACTTCTAAATTAGGTATTACTGAGATAATTGAAGAGTTAAATGGACTCTCTGAGGTCATAGCTAATGGAGGAGTCAGGATTTGAACCCATGACTTTATATGTTGGTTGTTTCTAACAGTTTCCAGCATAAAGAATCCTTTTTCTATGCCATAACCTTGTTTATTTCTTGATTTAAGAAAACTATGAAGAAAAAATCTTAGGGGCGCCTGGGTGGCTCAGTCAGTTAAGCATTTGACTTCAGCTCAGATCATGATCTCACAGACTATCTCTAGTCCATTGGATATTCTTTCCTACTTTGTCAAAGATTAGTTGGCCATACTTTTGTGGATCCAATTCTGGAGTCTCTATTCTATTCCATTGGTCTATGTGTCTGAGAAACTTACAGAAGACCATGGGGGAGGGGAAGGAAAAAAAAAAAGAGAGGGAGGGAGCCAAACCATAAGAGACTCTTAAAAACTGAGAATAAACTGAGGGTTGATAGGGGGTGGGAGGGGGGAAATCAGGTGATGGGCATTGAGGAGGGCACCTGTTGGGATGAGCACTGGGTGTTGTATGGAAACCAATTTGACAATAAATTTCATATTAAAAAAAAACTCACCAAAAAAAAAGAAAGACAGAATAGATAATGAGATGAATGTCCAAACCAACAATTTTCCCTCCTATATTCCTTAAGTAGGATTGATTCTGGGTGTGTTAGTCTTCAGGTGACAAGGAAAGTTAGCCCTTCAAGGATGGAATGTTTCCTAAGGACATAGGGATCTTATAAGAAATTAAATCAGGACAGTTATCCAATCTTATATTCCACTATTCTCTTATTCTAGACAAATTAATTTATTATCTGTTATAGGTCTGAGACTTTCTTATCTCTGCTTGTGTTAAGTTTGTCCACCCAAAATGCCCTCCCTCCCACCCTCTCATGTCTTATAAAACTCCTGCTTCCCATTGATGTTCAGCTCAGATGCCACTTTCTTCACAAAGGTTTTTCTTCACAAAGGTTTCCCTGAGCTCCTGCCCTCACAGCACCCCCCATCTTACCCAATCCAACTTCTTCTGAGCCTCTATAGTGCTGTGTGCCTCTCCTACAACACCTCTACTTTTCCTGTGGATTCATGGGGTGTGGGGCTAATTGTGCTGTCACCTTCATCTTCCTTCCAGACTGTAAACTCCCTGAAGCGAGCCTGCTTTATTCATCTTCACGTGCTTCAACACCAACTCATTGTCGGCACTCAACATGTATTAAATCTCGTTCAACTCAGCACCCAGAAATTTGTCAATTGTCACAATGATTTCAACCACCATTAAAACAAATCAAGATGTTCTAGTTCTTAACCTGGGTAGTGGGATCAAGAGCATCATTTTATAATATTAGTAAAGAATTATTACCAATTCTTTTAACATGTGTGATATACAGTTTTTTAAGAAAACAGGAAAAATAGAGGTCTCATGTATTCCCCATCATCTACACATCACGTTTACACATGGTATGCAGCTTAAACTGTAGAGGGCTCTAGGTAGACCATGCTCTGGCTTTAAATCCGCCCTGGATCCTTCATATATTTCTTAGAGCTTAGTCACTGCTACCTTAAGAAAGCACTGGTTGAAACTTGATGCCTATAATTCTTAATTACAATTGCATTGCTGGCTTTATGTGCATCTCTGCTCATTTAAACTCAATGCTGACTGACAAATTGTGCTCGTCTGCCTATCCGACAGTAATTTAGTCAGGCAACCTGCAGCTTGCACCAGATTGATGAGCAGCTGTTTGATCTGTTTGGGGATGTATTGTTTTCTTGGTGTAGACTGCTTTGTGCTGCTGCTGAATGGATGGATGGTTTTGTCTCCTCCAGTGACATTGTGGACACTCTAGATGGCCTCTCCTGTAACTCCAAAGGCACATTTTAAAAACATCGATCACTCTCCATTGCAGACATAACATCACAGAGAAGAGCAGAATGAAATGGCTCATCAGACTCAACTCAAACTCCTATCATTGTTTTTCAAGCCAGTGAGAGTTCAGGTTGATACTCAAAAGGTGGCTATCCTTCAACTGCAAACCAGAATCTATGCATTTGTTACACACGGTGATTTCTCTCTGAAGAGCTTTATGCCAGTAAAAGTTGCCTTTCGGTAGAATAACCCTACCCACCACGACACAAAATACAGCGCAATACAACATTGGATCCTGAACCACCCACTCTTTCCCATGGCCTTCAGCCTCTTAAGCAAGGCAAGTTACTGAGTTAATTATCTGAATCTCACAAAAAAAAAAAAAAAAAAATTATCTGAATCTCTTTAGGCTGTGAAGAGATCTCTCTCCCTCATGATTCACACTATATTATTTTTCCAGTTCAGGTTTTCATGGTCCCTGTGCCCTGAATGCAGAGTGAAGGAAAAGTGAGTATCCCTAAGGTAGAACCAATGGCTTTGTTGAGATATAATTTACATACCATGCAATTCACCCATTTTTAAGTGTAGAATTAAATGGACTTTGGTATATTACAGTATTAATTGTTTTAAGTTGTGGTAAAATACATATCATGTAAAAACTTGTCATTTTAACCATTTTTAAGTATACAGTTCAGTGGTATTACTACATTTACAGTGTTACACAACCTTCACCACTATTTCCAAAATGTTTTATCACTCCGACAGAAACTCTGAAACCATTAAGAAATAACACCCATTATCCTCCCTCTGGCCCCTAGTAACCTCAATTCCACTTTCTATCTCTATGAATTTGACTATTTTAGTACCTCGTATAAGTGAAATTATACAATATTTGCCTTTGTGTGACTGTCTTATTTTACTTAGCATAATGTGTTCAAGATTCATATCAATAGTGATAGCATGTATCACTATTGCCTTCCTTTCTATGGCTGAGTAATACACGTGATACCCCGTTGTGTATGTATATTACATTTTTTGATCCATTCACCTGTCAATGGACATTTGAACTGCTTCCAACTTTTGGCTTTTGTAAATAATGCTGCAATGAACATGGATATAAACTATCTGTTCAAGTCCATGCTTTCCATTCCTTTGGGTATATACATAGGAGTGGAGTTTCTGGGTCATATGGTAATTCTATATTTAGCTTTTTGAGGAATCACCAAACTGTTTTACATAATGGCCTCATCATTTTACATTCCCACCAGCAATGCACTAGGTCCTAATTTTTTCACATCCTCGCCAACACTGATTATTTCCCATTTTTGTTTTTATAGCCATTCTAGTAGGTGTGCCTAACATCTTTTTAATCCTTACAGTCTGGGGTAGCAATTTTCACAAGCAGTAGTGGGAAGGGAGGAGACTGCCCAACTGGGGTTTGAAAACATACCTAAACCTCCACACTTCAAGGAACTTAATCTAGGTCAGTTTTAATTCCAGATGTTTTCTGGCGGCCTCATCTTATGTCCTGTGACATTGATGGTGGGCAGGGGGGACCCTAAGGTCACACAAATCCTCCTACTTGCAAACATGCTAATTGGCTCCTATTAAGGGACAACATCAAGTGAATTGATAAGTCACCCATAGAAGACAATAAAGCATAGACATAGTATATATAACAGTAGTATATTTTATATGCCATGTATAAGGAAGTCTCCAAAAGTCGAAGACAAATATTGGGGCAGGGGAGAGGAAATCAACCTCTGAAACTGAAGACAGTAAAAATCAAATATGTGCACTTTCTTCAAACTCCCAACCCACATACAAACCCAATATCATAACAAATAAGGCCAATTATCTCTTCGCTGAGAAAATAAAGCAATTAGTATGGGTTTTTCAGTCAGATTCAGGCTCCAGAGGACATCTCCCCAGCTCTCCAGCCACTGCAGTTAGATCTGACCTGAGACAACACTTCGCTCACTCTTTCCCATCCCTCCCTGGCTCCCCTCCTTCCCTTTGGTCTTCCTAAAATGCACACCCTCAATAAATCACATGCATCTGATGCCCTGGCTCATAATTTGGCCTTATACCAAGTATGTGTTGTCTTAGGGACCTGTTCTCCTCATCTCTGAAATGGGGATGAAGTTATCTCCCAGGGTCGTGAAGGAAGACCTGTGACAGCATTTAGCCAGCTTTCTGGGAACTAATAGGCACCCACTAAACACTGGAATCTGACCATTAGCTCCCCCCACACTCCCTCCCCCCCACCCCTGGGGCAGACAATAAAAAATTACTGCAGGGAATGTTCTGGTGGAGGTGAGGGTGAGGTAATGTTCCTGGAAAGGCAGGGACAATTTCACAGTGAGTGCGGCTCAATCTCAGACACCAGTGGTCCATTCTTCCTGACCTTAGCAACTCTACTCATTGTTCTACCCATGTTGTTGCCCACGAACACAGCTCTGTCGACTCACTCGTGAATTATTTCTAGTTATTCCTATGTGACCCCCAGAAAAACTAGGACTGTTAGGCACTCTGTAGTTGGTCAGTAAGCACTGATTCAGTTACCACCGAAATCATCTAGTGAGAGAAACTCCAGCCTAGTTTCAACAGCCCAGCTCATACCAAAGGATGATGGTGTACAGTCTGACAAAACAGATGCAATGCAGAGGAGATGGGGTACTATCCTGGGCATTTAGGTCCCAAAAGGAGAGAGTCAGGGGATGGCTCACATAAGGCTACAGAATACATTTTCCCATTTGTTTCAAGATATGCTAACTATTCTCCAGCCCTGAATGTGCTGCTATGACTTAAAGGTCCACCCCATCTTTGTCTACCTTATATTTTGGTCCTCAAGCCCTGAGGATTCTACTTGCTTAGAATTAAAAGTCCTGCCCAGAACATTTTAATTTGCAATCAGATAAACAATATTTCTTACAGATCAACCAAGAGCATTTCATCCTTCCTTCGTATGACTTCCACCCCAAAGTGCACAAAACGATTCAGGAAACAGACATAATAGTTGTGAAGTCAGACATAACCAGATGGTTTTCCAGTCCTGGCTATCTAAATACCATGTCATCTGTGTTACATAATTCTTACAGGAAGCACGCCGCTTTAATTGTGCAGCACAGATCATGACAGATTGCTCAGTTTTTTGACATCATTTTCTTTGGTGTTTGTTCTGCTCTGAGCACAGGGAAACTAATTATGTCCAGGTGGGGTCCAGGTGCAAGTATGTGTGCTAACTCCGGAGGGCCTGCTTATATATAAAATGGTTTCGTTGGAGTGTTCTATCTTTGAAAACTTGCTCTCTTGGCCCTTTTTAATAAGTGCTCATTTCTCTCTAAATATTCCCCCATCCCCACACTGACTAATGACTAATTGAAGTTCTACAGCAATGGAACAGGCTCTGGGAAGGAAGAGAGGCTCCATTGCAGATTGTGGGCTGCCATTCTTTACGGTCTCTCCGGAAACCTATCTGTCTTTACGGCACGTGGGCTCATTCCTGAAATTAGCATCATTATATACAGTGCTAAGATAACTTAGCTTCACTTCATGTTTATAATAGAAAAATGCACTTGTTAAGAACATAGATTTCCTGTTATCAAAGCAACTGGAGTTTTGAAGGAGGATGCATGGTAGTGATGGCCACACAACAATGTGAATGAACTGAGCTGTACACCTAAAGACTGTTCAAATGGTGAAATGTTATGGGATGTATATCTTGTCACAGTAAAAATAAGTAACTCGTACTGTTTCTAACTTCAGGAGATGGGATCAATAGAAATTAGAGCAGTATGCCAACTTCAGATTGGTAATATTTACAGAATCCTTCCATTTGACGGGTTACTTCAGAGACCGTCACCTTATATTGGCATAGAATTGCTTTCTGGTTTGCAAAGCACTCTCAAAAACCCTATCCTACTTGGCCTTCCTTGCGTATACAAGACAAGTGGGTTTATTGCCATATTGCAAATGAAGATTGTTGCCATTATCTTTGCTAAATAACAAACTAGTGGCTTAAGAGGTGCACTCATTTGTTACTCACCACTCTGCAATTGTGGACAGCACTTGGTGGGGCTGGCTGTCTCTGCTCCACACACCATCACTCTGAGTGGCTCACCGAGGACTAGAGGGTCCACCTCCAAGAATAGTTCTCTCACATGGCTGGCAAGCTGGTGCTGGCTGGCAGCTGGCAGCTGAGTCAGGGATGTCAGCTAAGGGTTATTCTTCACATGGTCTTCTTCATAAGGCTGCTTGGGCTTCCTAGAGCATGATCGTTAGGTTTCAAAAGTGGACGTCCCAAAAGATAGGAAATGGCAGCTCCCAGTCTCTTAAGCCTTGGGTTCCAAACCTGGCACATCATCACTTGAGGTACATTCTATTGGTCAAAGTGGGCATATTGTTCACCAATATTCAAGAGGAGCAGATACGGACCCAACCTCTTGAAGGAAGGAACGACAATCCAATTTGTGAGCATCTTTACTCTGCCACAAAGATGTCAAGGCTTAGAGTGAGTTGGCCATGGTTACTCAGGTAGCAAGTGAGACTCAACCATTCAGATTTCTCCACCAAACTATTCTGGATTAGTATGCTGATTATTGCACCAAAATCCATATAAGCCATTTGAGATTATTTCTTTCCCATGAAGTCAGTGAATAATCATGCTTAAACCACTTTTCCTCCTTCAAGTGAGAGTACTGAAGTAAACTCTTAAAAGTTACTTTTTTGGGGCACCCGGGTGACTCAGTCAGTTCAGTCATGAGTTTGAGACCCACATCGGGCTCTGTGCTGACAGCTCAGAGTCTGGAGCCTGCTTCAAATTTTGTGTCTCCCTCTCTCTCTGCCCCTCCCCCGCTCGCATGCACTCTCTCTCCCTCTCTCTCTCAAGAATAAATTTACATTAAAAAAAATTTTTTTAAGTTACTCTTTAAAATACAAAATGCTTTGAAACACATCTCTTTCAGGTCTGAGTTCTAGGTATACCACGAAATCCTTAATTTGGTGTCTGCCAATGATTTAAACACGACCTCACATAATATTTATCACCACCAAAATGCATACAAATGCAGTATCATGTGTCCTAAATCTGAGCAATTTTAATATCAAAACTGTCATGCTTATCAAATTATCTCAAGTAGCAAGGGAATTTATTTTACGTCACCTACAAATCTCAAAGATTAAAACTGTTCTATTATGGTTAAGATGTCATTTTCACGATATGAAGTTCCCATTTTAGGGTGAAGCTCTGTAGGTAAAATAACCATTTTGCTTTGAGCAATCCTACCATGCAGCCAAATTTGCTGGAAATAAACTACTCCATCAAGTGGGAGATACTGACCTATGAGGGCTTCATGTTGACAAATGAGGTTGTTAAGCCATGGAGACTTGGGAAAACGTCTTTTACAATGGAGAGAGATGGCTGACATCACCTTAACCAAGTGATCAAACTCCACATCCACATCACTAATAGTGGAACAATCTGCCATTAAATGCCTCTCAGCATGATACAGGGGGAAGGACACAGTACCACTTATAAAATAGCCCTGCAGAAAATGTCTTAAGTTGACGCTCATCAGCCTCAACACCTGACTTTCAGGACACCTTTCTCAAAGGAAGTTCCTCCACTGAACCTTAGAACACAGAAAACGAGTTGAGTAATGATTTCTTCAATTTTCCCAAGAACAAACCATAACGAGTACCATTCTATCTGCATTGGGATAGAAGTTCATTCATGACATAAGATGGGTGTCATCAGACATTACAGCTTAATTCTTTCCTGGATCTTCAGTTGCAAAGAATCAGGTGAAGCAAGGAAATAATCAAACATATCCAGAACATGAGACAATCTACAAAACAATTTGCCTAGTCTCTTCAAAAAGAAAATGTCACAAAAAAGTGATATTTGTTAATTAAAGGAGACTAATGACCTCTCACAAGGGATGATTTTTGTGTATTTTTTACCTTTATCTACAAAGACTTCTATATAATATATCCTCTTTGTATCAAGCTTGTGTCCTCAAGATAATGTCTGGGGAGACTGGGTGGCTCTGCTAGTTGGGCATCTGACTATTGGTTTCAGCTCGGGTCATGACCTCACGGTTTGTGAGTTCAAGCCTTGCATCAGGCTCCCTGCTGATGGCCCAGAGCCTGTCTGGGATTCTCTCTCTCCTTCTCTCTCTGCCCCTCCTCTGCTGTGTCTCTCAAAATAAATAAACTTTAAAAAACCTTTAAAAAAAGATAACATCTGAGATTCACCCAAGCTATTGCATGATTCAGTATTGCTCTGTTTTTCATTGCTGTGTAGTATTCCTTTGCACAAATAACTTACAATTTATTTATCCATTTTATTGTTGATGGACATCTGGGATATTTCCAGTTTGAAGAAATTAAGAAAGCTGTTATGAGCATTCTCAAAATGCCTTTTAATGACACATTCAATCATTTCTCTCGAGCATACACTGAGGAACAGCATTGCCAGATCATAGAGTCATTATAAGTTGAAATTTATTAGATTCTGGTGAACAATTTTCCTAAGTGGCTGAACCAATTTATACATCCAGCCAAAGGATCTGAGAGTTCCAGATCCTCACCCCTTCTGGGAGATGGGGAGGAAGAAATATTGACCAGGAAAAGCTATGAGAAAACCTTCCAGGGCAATGAAAATATTCTATTTATCTGTTAGTACTTACATAGGAATATATTTAATAAAAATTCGTCAAGGTCTAAAGCAGTTCTTAAAAAATCAATTGTGAGGGAGGAGCCAAAATGGCGGAACAGCATGGAAGTTTTTTGTGTGTCTCACGTCCATGAAATACAGCCAGACCAACACTAAACCATCCTGCACACCTAGAAAACTGATGTGAGCATTAACACAACAATCTGCACAACCTGAACCACAGAATTCAGCAGGTACGTGGCACAGAGAGGTGAACTGGGGGAGAGAGAAGTGCGGAAGGCAGGGAGCCGCTTTTGCCTGCCAAGAGAGGACGGAGACAGGGTTGGGGGTGGGGTGGAGAATACGGGAAAAGCACTCCCCCCAAAATCAGCTGGAGAGAAAGTGGAAAAGTGGAATCAGCGCAGGGACTGAACTAAAAAGGGAGAAAGGAGAAAGGAGAGGGTTTAAATTCCATTAAGACTATAAACAGGGGGAATGCAGGGTCTGAAACTCTGCAGCTCCATACCTGGCGGTGCTCTGGTGAGAAGGGCGAATCCCCAGGAGCAGAGTAGAGTCCGGGATTCTTCAGGACACAGGGGAGAAGCGGTTCCCCTGCTGGGGGGACACCTGGTAGAGGCTGTGTGAGCCCCCAGAGGCAAGGCTCCAGTGGACCCGGGAGAACAACCACATTCCCTGGTGCTGGAACAAGGTCATTAAGGGCGAAGCCGGGTGCCAGATGCGTGTCGTGATTTTCCATAATCCCTGAGGCGCTGCTGCTACACTGTGTCACAAACTTTTTCCAGGGCAGGCTGGCACCCGGCCGCGGTCTCTGGGCGTCCGCAGCAGCACAGCCCGCGAACGTTCCTGGGAGCGGCCGGCACCCGGCCATTGCTCGGTGAGACCCTCCTGCAGATGGGGAGATCAGGTCAAAGCCGCAGTCCCTCAGAAATAAGGGGTCGGAAAAACAGCCGCATCTGAGACAAAACTCAGGAGGGAGGTGCTGCCTGGGACTTGGTCACGGACCGTGTAAAAGCGGGGAGTAAATGGAAGCCGAAAACAAAGAACGGATGCGCAATTGCTGATCGGGGAGAAAAGAGTTCTGATATTAGAGACTGAATACCTGGGTGACACCATTTTCACACTCCAGCGCATGTGCATACGCATCTACAAGCACTACAACAATCCAACCCGGTAAGCTAAGCAACGCCATCTAGTGGAGAACGGAACCATTACACTAAGCCCCGCCCAACTGGGCCAACCTCACTCTTCAGGAACACAAGTCCTTCCCCCTGCTTAGATAATGGACTATAAAGCGATTCATAGTTTGACTTCTAGGGGAAAACGAAGTAATTTCAGTCATACTTAAGTCTGTTCACTAGTCCGTCTATTCAATTTTCTTTTTTTTTCTTTTCTCTTTTTTCTATTTTTGTTTTTCTTTTTCTTGAATACAGAAAGAGAAAAAATTCATTTTTATTTTCAACTATTAATAAATATATTTTTTTTAATTTTTTTCTATTATATTTTTTACTTTGGTGTAAATTTTTTCATATTCTATTTTACTTCCATCATTTCATTTTAGTCTACTTCAATGTATTCATTTTTTCAAATTTTCAAACGATTTCCTTTTTTTTCTTTTTTTTTTCCCCTTTTTTCTCTATTGTATCAAGCCCCTTTCAACACCCAAACCAAAACACACCTAAGATCTAACATCATTTATTTGATTTTTTTGTGTGTGTTTGTTTTTAATTTTTTAATTTTAATTTTTTTACCTCATTAAATCCTTTTCTTCCTTCAAAATGACAAAATGAAGGAATTCACCCCAAAAGAAAGAGCTGGAAGAAACGACATCCAGGGACTTAACCAACACAGATACAAGCAAGATGTCTGAACATTTTAAGGCAAAAGAGCACAATTTAAGAATTAGAGAAATCAGTGACTCATTAAAAAGGAACAACATCAGTATCATAAGGGTCCCAGAAGAGGAAGAGAGAGTAATAGGGGTAGAAGGGTTATGTGAGCAAATCATAGCAGAAAACTTTCCTAACCTGGGGAAAGTCACAGACATCAAAATCCAGGAAGCACAGAGGACTTCCACCAGAGTCAACAAAAACTGACCATCAACACGGCGTATCATAGTCAAATTCACAAAATACTCAGTCAAGGAAAGAATCATGAAAGCACCAAGGGGAAAAAAAGTCCTTAACCTACAAGGGAAGACAGATCAGGTTTACAGCAGATCTATCCAGAGAAACTTGGCAGGCCAGAAAGGAGTGGCAGGATACATTCAGGGTGCTGAATCAGAAAAATATACAGCCAAGAATTCTTTATCCAGCAAGGCTGTCATTCAAAATAGAAGGAGAGATTAAGTTTCCCAGACAAACAAAAATTAAAGGAGTTCATGACCACTAAACCAGCCCTGCAAGAAATTTTAAGGGGGACTCTCTGAGGGGAGAAAAGAAGAATAAACAAACAAACAAACAAAGACTAAAAACAACAAAGACTAGAAAGCACCAGAGAACACCACCAGAAACTCCAACTCTATAAGCAACATAATGGCAATAAACTCATATCTTTCAGTATGCATTCTAAATGTCAATGGACTTAATGCTCCAATCAAAAGACATAGGGTAACAGAATGGATAAGAAAACAAGATCCATCTATATGCAATATACAAGAGACCACTTTAGACATAAAGATACCTTCAGATTGAAAGTAGGGACATGGAGAACCATCTATCATGCTAATTGTTGACAAAAGAAAGCCAGAGTAGCCATACTTATATGAGACAATCTAGACTTTGACATAACTACTGTAACAAGAGATGAAGAAGGGCATTATATCATAATTAAGGGTTCTATCCACCAAGAAGACCTAACAATTATAAACATTTATGCTCCAAATGTGAGAGCACCCAAATATAGAAATCAATTAATCACAAACATAAAGAAACTTGTTGATAATGATACCATAATAGTAGGGGACTTCAACACCCCACTTACAACAATGGAAAGATCATCTAAACAGAAAATCAACAAGGAAACAATGGCTTTGAATGACACACTGGACCAGATGGACTTTACAGATATATTCAGAACATTTCATCCTAAAGCAGCAGAATATATATTCTTCTCCAGTGTACATGGAACGTTCTCCAGAATAGACCACATACTGGGACACAAATCAGCCCTCAACAAGTACAAAAAGATCAAGATCATACCGTGCATATTTTCAGACCACAATGCTATGAAACTCAAAATCAACCACAAGAAAAAATGTGGAAAGGTAACAAATACTTGGAGACTAAAGAACATCCTAATAAGGAATGAATGGGCTAACCAAGAAGTTAAAGAGGAAATTAAAAAGTTCATGGAAGCCAATGAAAATGATAACACCACAACCCAAAACCTCTGGGATGCAGCAAAAGCAATCATAAGAGGAAAGTATATAGCAATCCAGGCCTTCCTAAAGAAGGAAGAAAGATCTCAGATACACAACCTAACCTTACACCTTAAAGAGCTGGAAAAAGAACCACAAATAAAACCCCAAACCAGCAGAAGACAGGAAATAATCGATTAGAGCAGAAATTAATGCTATTGAAACCAAAAAAAACAGAACAGTAGAACAGATCAGAAGCTGGTTCTTTGAAAGAATTAACAAAATTGATAAACCACTAGCCAGTTTGATCAAAAAGAAAAAGGAAAGGACCCAGATAAGTAAAATCAAGAATGAAAGAGGAGAGAACACAACCAACACAGCAGAAAAAGAAACAATAATAAGAGAATATTATAAGCAATTATATGCCAATAAAATGGGTAATCTGGAAGAAATGGACAAATTCCTAAACACATATACTCTACCAAAACTGAAACAGGAAGAAATAGAAACTTTGAACAGACCCATAACCAGTAAGGAAATCAATTAGTAATCAAAAATCTGCCAAAAAACAAGAGTCCAGAGCCAGATGGCTTTCCAGGGGAATTCTACCAAACATTTAAGGAAGAGTTAACACCTATTCTCTTGAAGCTGTTCCAAAAAATAGAAATGGAAGGAAAACTTCCAAACTCTTTCTATGAATCCAGCATTACCTTGATTCCAAAACCAGAGACCCCACTGAAAAGGAGAACTATAGACCAATTTCCCTGACGAACATGGATGCACAAATCCTCAACAAGATATTAGCCAACTGGATCCAACAATACATTAAAAAATTATTCACCACGACCAAGTGGGATTTATACCTGGGAAGCAAGGCTGGTTCAATATCCACAAAACAATCAATGTGATTCATCACATCAATAAAAGAAAGGACAAGAACCATATGATCCTCTCAATAGATGCAGAGAAAGCATTTCACAAAATACAACATCTTTCTTGATAAGAACCCTCAGAAAAGCAGGGATAGAAGGAGCATGTCTCGAGATCATAAAAGCCATATATGAAAGACACAACACTAATATCATCCTCAATGGGGAAAAACTGAGAGCTTTTTCCCTAAGATCAGGAACAAGACAGGGTTGTCCACTCTCTCCACTGTTATTCAACATAGTGTTGGAAGTCTTAGCCTCTGCAATCAGACAACACAAAGAAACAAAAGGCATCCAAATCAACCAGGAGGAGGTTAAACTTTCACTCTTCGCAGATGACATGATACTCTATATGGAAAACCCAAAAGATTCCACCAAAAAGATGCTAGAACTGATTCATGAATTCAGCAAAGTTGCAGGATATAAAATCAATGCACAGAAATCAGTTGCATTCCTATACACCAACAATGAGGTGATAGAAAGAGAAATCAAGGAATCTATCCCATTTACAATTGCACCAAAAACCATAAAATACCTAGGAATAACCAAAGAGGTGAAAAATCTATACACTGAAAACTATAGAAAGCTTTTGAAAGAAATTGAAGACACAAAAAAAAATGGAAAAAGATTCCATGCTCCTGGATAGGAAGAACAAATATTGTTAAAATGTCGATACTACCCAAAACAATCTACATATTCAATGCAATCCCTATCAAAATAACACCAGCATTCTTCACAGAGCTAGAATAATTTGTTAGAACTAAAATTTGTATGGAACCAGAAAATACCCTGAATAGACAAAGCAATCTTGAAAAAGAAAACCAAAGCAGGAGGCATCACAATCCTGGACCTCAAGCTATACTACAAAGCTGTAATCATCAAGACAGTATGATACTAGCACAAAAACAGACACTCAGATCAATGGAACAGAATAGAGAACCCAGAAATGGACCCACAAATGTATGGCCAACTAATCTTTGACAAAGCAGAAAAGAATATCCAATGGAATAAAGACAGTCTCTTCAGCAAGTGGTGCTGGGAAAACTGGACAGCAACATGCAGAAGAATGAACCTGGACCACCTTCTTACACCATACACAAAAATAAACTCAAAATGGATGAAAGACCTAAATGTAAGACAGGAAGCCATCAAAATCCTCAGGGAGAAAGCAGGCAAAAACCTCTTTGATCTTGCCAGCAGCAACTTCTTACTCAACGCATCTCCAGAGGCAAGGGAAACAAAAGCAAAAATGAACTACTGGGACCTCATCAAAATAAAAAGCTTCTGCACAGCAAAGGAAACAATCAGCAAAACTAAAAGGCAACTGACAGAATGGGAGAAGATATTTGCAAATGACATATCAGATAAAGGGTTAGTATCCAAAATCTATAAAGAACTTATCAAACTCAACATGCAAAAAACAAATAACCCAGGGAAGAAATGGGCAAAAGAGATGAATAGACACTTCTCCAAAGAAGACATCCAGATGGCCAACCAACACATGAAAAAATGCTCAACATCACCCATCATCAGGGAAATACAAATCAAAACCACAATGAGATACCACCTCACACCTGCCAAAATGGCTGACATTAACAACTCAGGCAACAACAGATGTTGGCGAGTATGCGGAGAAAGAGGATCTCTTTTGCACTGCTGGTGGGAATGCAAGCTGGTGAAGCCACTCTGGAAAACAGTATGGAGGTTCCTCAAAAAACTAAAAATAGAACTACCCTACAACCCAGCAATTGCACTACTAGGTATTTATCCAAGGGATACGGGTATGCTGTTTCAAAGAGATATATGCACCCCAATGTTTATAGCAGCACTGTGAACAATGGCTTTTTTGGAAAAGCCCAAATGTCCATTGATGGATAAATGGATAAAGAAGATGTGTTGTGTATATACTCCATTGTATATATATATATACTCAGCAACCCAAAAGAATGAAATCATACCATTTGCAACTACGTGGATGGAACTAGAGGGTATTATGCTAAGTGAAATTAGTCAGTCAGAGAAAGACAGATATCATATGACTTCACTCATATGAGGACTTTAAGACACAGAACAGATGAACATAAGTAAAGGGAAGCAAAAACAATATAAAAACAGGGACGGGGACAAAACATAAAAGACTCTTAAATATGGAGAACAAAAAGAGGGTTCGTGGATGGAGTGATGGGCTAAATGGGGAAGGGGCATTAAGGAATCTACTGAAATCATTGTTGCACTATATGCTAACTAATTTGGATGTAAATTTAAAAAATAAAATTAAAAAAATTTTTAAAAATCAATTGTTAAAAAATTAATCAAGGTCCACTCTTGAGATTTGTGCATTTTGTAGGTGGGTTCTACATCAATGAGAGAAGAGAGACCAAGAGACTAACAGCCTTAACAAGCAAACTTATGGCAGAGTCTGGACCGACTCCCCGTTCAAAATGAAAACCAGTTATTAAAGATCATTGGGAGTCAACTGGAGAAGTGGTAATGTGGACCAAATGTTAAATGTTATCAGAGAATTATTTTACATTTTCTTAGGTGTGATCGTTGTATTGCGGTTGTGTAGGAGAATGTCCTTACTAGGAAATGTACCCTGGAGTATTTAAGGGGTGAAGTGTCATGATGTCTGTAATTTACTTTCAAATGGTTAAACAAATATGCCTGTGTGAGAGGAGGGTGGAATGTATTCACACAGAGACAAAGATAAAACAACTATGGAAAAAATGTTAACCACTGTTGAATTGAGGTAGTGGGTATAAAGGGGTCTGTTACATTTTTTTTTCAACTTTTCCGAATATTTTTAAATTTCTATAATAAAAACTTGTCGGGTGGGGGGAGAATATACAAACCTGAAGTGACCACCTGAAAATGACAAAGTAACAAAGAAGACCCTAGGACAAAATCTAGGAATCTTGACTTCTAATTCTATGCCCTCCAGGACGTTGTTTCTTCCCGGTGTCACAAACCGAGTGTTAAATATGAACATGCTTTTTTATATCAATTTCCTTCTGCAAGGTACCCCCAATAGTCTAACCAGATGACACAAAGACACCCCAGATTTCTTTTCAAAATAAATTGAACTTGCATTCTGCCCGCAGACCTACACCTCTCTCTGCAAATATCTCTCCTCCTCCCCCTCTCTCTCTCCTTCTCTTTCTTACTTTCTGTCTGTCTGTCTCTCTCTCTCTGCCACCCCCTCTAGACACCTCCCTCAGGTTTACACAGCCACTTTCAAAACCTCGCCACAACCACTTTACTCACGTCCAAATTCCCTTCTTCTAATGCAAAAGCTAAATTGAAAGCTGAGTGGCCGAGGCAGCACACAAAGCCCCCGTGATCCCCCTCTCCCCCCAGGGCAGGAGGGGGACACCAGACAACGCAGCTCTTCTGTTTGAGGTTCACTAGCCCAGCTGCAGTGCTGAGCGGAGCTTCTCAGGTGGCTGGGCCACTTTGAAGGTTTACTTTCAATTAAAAAAAAAAAAAATAAGAAGAAAGAAGCCAAATCAGCAGCTGTCAGGGATGCAGGGAAGATTTATTCAGGGTGGTCAAAGGGGAGCGACCAGCAGTAAAGGCCTGGAGATAGACGGGAAGGAAATTCAAGCTGGAGAGAGAAATTCCTCCTGGCAAGGTCAGGCCGGCACTGGGCTGGTCCTTCTAAATAAGGCGGCGCTGAATCCGATTGCGGGGCTCGGTCACAGGGGAAAAGAGGGTCCTGTTTGCAGACACTTGGAGGGTGGGCTTGGGGAGGTGAGCTACCCAGGGGAAGTCAACCGATCGGGCCTTGAACGCACAGCTTATTAATCAGATGAAACCAGGCCTGCGGGATCAAAACATGACTGATTTTAAAATTGCTTCCTGATTCAAAAGCTGGTGTTGCCCACCTCAGAATGTGATGAGGGGTGAGGAGGCCAGGTCCCCGGGCAGTTCTGCAGGCACAGAGCCTCCATTGAAGTACGCCTGTGTGGAGAAGCCACGCAGATGTGGAGAGAATAGAGGCAGCCAGGGTCTGCGGTTTTATCACCTTTCATTTCCTGTCTCTGTTCTTCTATGGCTTCAGACATTTGACGCGCTATTGTGAAAACTAATGTGTGCTTTTCAGATGGAATGAGCCAAGTTCCCAGTTAACCCTGATCAATGCCCGAGTAACTAATAGAAGTAAACAGTTAAGCTTACAGGCCCCGGTTTGAAAACACTATCTTCTCAGCCTCTCTCCCCAAGGCTGCCCTCCTTCTCCTTCCCACCTAATCTTGGAGGCCATGGGAATATAGAAGCCAGAGTGGGTTCTATGCCCCACACCCTTCCGCCAGAGGTGCTAAGTGTCCAAATTACACCTGCTTGAATTGCACCATGGGTAACAAAGGTTACTATGAAGCTGCTGTTTGTGCCTATGGATGTTGCCCAAATATCCCAGACTTCATTAGCCTGTGACTACTTTAAACATGAATATATATGTATATACACATACATACATAATTTTATTGTAATGTAGACAGAAAAAGAAGCATTTAGTTTTCAAAGAAATTATAATAGACTAAGCCTACACCTGTCTGATCCCCAGACATTGGCCTTTTTTGTACCCATCCTGTCGTTTCTGACAGATGCCCTTGCACATGCCCACAAGCCAAACTGTCAGCTGCAGTCAGCATGAGGCAACCACCATTTTTTCCATCTCCAGCTCTCCTTTGTCCTTGCCCACCACACGTGAAGTCTCCTGCATGGGGAAGGCACAGTACTGCCAGTGCCCAGCAGCAGAATCCAGTGGTCATACTGAAGTCCAAACGATGTGGAGACCGAGTTCTCAGAACAGTGCTGGGCTCCTGGCAACATGGAGGAAAACGCATCCTTCCTAGCTCTGTGTCATACTTTGACATCTGGTCACCCAGGCAGTTCTGTTATGCCAAGAGAATCACAAAGTCTTTCTGGAGATTTTTTTTATCAACTTCTGGATCACCCTTTGCCTGGAAGAGAGTCCTCAAGTAAAATAATTCTAGCAACTTGTGGTCCTCATTCCTCTCTCCAGAGAAGTTCAGATATAAGCCAGGAAGATAAAATTTCTCTTTCCCAAACTGCAAAACAAAACTTCACAGAATTTTAATAAATGAAATGTATATTGACTGATAGAGATGGAATGAAAGTATAATCTGCATCAACAGGATCTGGGACTCTCCTTAGTCAAAATTTTGTGTAAATCTAAAAAACCTACCAACACTGAGGAATGCCCCAACTAAATGGAATGGAACATTGGGGGCAAGATAAAGATTCTAAACTTGGCTTAGACTCATGGAACACAGTGTAACAAGAAATTATAAATGATTACATAATTAAAATAATTTCTCCTTTTACCTCCTAATAATACAAGCTGCTTTTGGGGCTGGACATTAACTAGACCTGAGCTGCAATACCAGAATTAGCCAGTAGATAGTGCTGTCTTAAAAGGAGAAAACAATATTGAAAACTGCTTTTAGGAAGATAATCGAAGTTAGAGGATCATGAGTTCACAGCTGCCTCCGACTATTAAAGTTTTGGATATTTGGGCATACCAATCTTATAAATACACAGCTACTTTGGGGGGTCACCAAGAAATGTAAAGAATAGATGAAAAAGAAATGCCAGTAAAATAATAGTTTAGGAAAGATGTGCATAGTTTTGTGTATGTGTAAGAATAAGAAGAGAATTACTGTTTTCAGTGAATTTTGGAGAAGAAAGATTTTTCCAGTTTTATTGAGAAATAATTGACATATATCACCGTATAGGCTTAAGGTGTCCAGCATGATGGCTTGATTTATACACATGGTGAAAAAATTGCCACAATAGGCTCAGCTAACATCCATCTTTTCATATAGATACAATAAAAAGAAAAGAATAAAGGAAAAAATTTTTTCTCCTTTTGGTAAGAACTCTCAGGATTTGCTGTCTTAATGACTTTCCTATATATCATACAGCCGCATTAGCTATAGTCATCATGTTATACACTATATCTTGGTACTCATTTCTTTTATAACCGGAAGCTCGTACTTTCTGACCACCTTCCTCCAATTCCCCACCATTGCTCTCCACCTCTGGCAGTCACCAATCTGGTCTCTGTATCTGTGAGTTTGTTGGGGTTCTTTTATTTTGTTTTGGGGTTTTTTTAAGATTCCATATATAAGATAACGCAGTATTTGTCTTTCTCTGTCTGACTTATTTCACTTAGCCTAATGCCTTCAAGGACCATCCATGTTGTCACAAATGGTAGGATTTCCTTGTTTTTTCATGGCTGAGTAATATCCCATTGTATATATATACTACGATTTCTTTATCCATACATCCATCAGTGGACACTTGGGTTGTTTCCATGTCTTGACTATTGTAAATACAATTGCTGAGAACATGGGGACACAGAGATCCTCTATTACCTTTGGATATATTCCCAGAAGTGGAAATCCTAAATCATATGTTAGTTCTATTTTAAAATTTTTGAGCATCCTTCATACTGTTTTCCATAGTGGCTGTACCAATTTTCAATCCCACCAACAGTGCACTAGAATTCCCTTCTCTCCACATCCACATGAGCATTTGTTATCTCTTGTCTTTTTGATGATGGCCATTCTAACAGACGTGATGGGATATCACACTGTGTTTTAGTTTGCATTTCCCTAACCGATTGGTGATGTGGAACATCTTTTTGTGTACAACAAGTACATGTTCTTTCATGTATCTTCTTTGGAAAAATGTCTATTTAGGTCCTTTGCCCATTATTTAATTGGGTTATTTGGGGGTTTTGCCATTGAGTTATGTGAGTTCTTTATGTGTTCTGGGTATTGACCCCTTATGAGACCCATGATTTGCAAGTATTTTCCCATTCCATAGGTTGTCTTTTCAGTTTGTTGATAGTTTCTTTTTGCAGAAGCTTTTGGGGGGGGAAGAAAAATTTTTCATAGGCTTTGGAAATCCTGTAATGCAGTGATTTTAGTTATTTATTTTTTTGCAGTGATTTTTTTTTTAAAAGCAATAGTTTGTCATGTTTTCACAAAGGAAAGATTAGCGGATGAAACAAATGAAATAGGCACAGAAAAACTTTTATACTTTCCTTTTAGTCTTAAGGGGCTTTTAAGAGATTCCTTGAGAAAAGATTCTTGTTCTTGGAATATGCATGTCTGTGTATGTGTGTGTGTGTCTATGTGTGTGTGTGTGTGTGTCTGTGTTTTTGTGTGGCTGTGGAGGGAGTAGATCTGTGTGGGTGTATAGATGTGTGTATGGGTTGCTGTGGGTGTGTGGATATGTGTGTGTTTGTGGATGTGTGTGGGTGGATGTGGGAAGATGTATGAGACAAGGTGGATGCGTGTGTGTTTGTGGATGTGTGTGCACACTAGTGCCCTTATGGGAGCGCCTTGGCTCAGTCATACCTTCTAGTGGGGGCGGGGGGGGGGGGAAGGTCGTTGTTTTGTTTTCACAGAGTTTATACAGCCTTCCCTGATTTTATGAGCTTAATTCAATTTAAAATATTGACAAGTGAGATGGCTGTTATCAGATTTCTTTGAATTGTAACACAAAACCATATTGCCTATGTATTTATTCAGCGGCCGCTCCTCCAGTAACGCGAAGCAGAAAAACTATGTGGAGTTACTGCCATCTTGTGGAGAAAATAGAGCCTAACTATTGTGAAAGTGGGGGAAAGGACCGTTATGTTTGGGTTTCCTTGATTTGGATTTGTTTTGTGTTTATTTGATTTGATTTGGGGTTTTGTTGAGTTCATTTACACTCACTTCCTCATAAAAGCTCTGATTCACTAATGTTCCTGTGTGGGAGGAGTAAGCAGAGATTTGCTAAGTGTGGAGAGGCCGTGTGGGATGGGGCTTATGCATCCTGGCTCTAGTGTCAGACTCCCTGAGTTCAAGTTTGGTGACGTTACCTGCTGATTATATCACAGGGGCAAGTCATCTACTCTCTTTGTTCTTTAGTTTCCTTGTCCACGGCAGAAGAATAACAATGGTGTCTGTTTTACACAGGTGTTCTAAGGGATAAGGCAATTAATCCTGTCTGTCACGTACACAAGTTTCCACGTTATCATTATCCATGCAAATCCTATTGTACCTTTTTCCAGTGGAAGCCTTGTCTATGCTGGTCAGAGAGAACAGCTACATGGCCTTGCCATGGAGGGACTGGGTTGCTTGGAGAGACAGAGCCAGACAGGGTAATTCTGCAACAGCACAGCTGTAGGGCACTGCCCTCTCTCGCCTCCCTACAAACATCACTATAAACGAACCATTCATCATGCTGTGTCACTTCGTGGCTGCGCACATTTGTGTGCAAGTCCCTGTTGATTCCAAGCTAGCTGACATGTAACCCTTAAAGGCAAGGATGGACTCCACCTAACCTGCCCCCCACCCAGTGCCCACTATCTGATGGGAACACTGTTGGAGCTATTTTCTCAAAGCAGCATACATTATCCTCAGTCTGGAGAGCAATGTAGAAGGATGTGGGCTTTAGAACTCCAGGCGACCCTCTTCTGGGTCCTCATGAATGCTAGAGAGTAAGGAATACTGAGGACTAGATCAGGGTGTCCAACTCCGTACCAGGGGGACCACAGGCCCTTGAGAGCTATTCATAGGTCAGTAATTGTGAACTTCAGCCCAGCCTGAGCCAGTGAAATTAGAGGAACAAAACCCAAAAACAAAGGTTGAACTCAAAACAGTTATCTTCCAGAAACAGGAAGTCAGAAAAGAGAACGTCCAACAAGTTGCTTAACTGCGACCTTGGCCATTACCCAGACAGCCTAGATTGGGGCAAGAGCACAGGAAGGATAGAGCAATCATTCTGAAAACATTTGTCTTCCAGGTTCTTAGAAGGACCGGATAAAAGCCTTTCTATCAAGGAAAAAGTATACCTTTTATGTCTTTACCTTGACTATTAAAAGCTTCAGGAAAGGCTGAATGTCAGAAAAAGGTTTCAACAATTCTCTAAACTTTTCTTAGGATTTCCATTGCTCTGCTGATGTTGCCCATCTATTCTTACATGCTGTTGATCTTATCCATTCATCATAGTTGTTTTAAATTCCCAGTCTGATCATTCCAACATCTCTGCCATGTCTGGTTCTGATGCTCTCTCGATGTATTCAGATTGTGTTTTTTTGCCTTTTGGTATGCCTTGTCATTTTTTCTGCTAGCCAGACTGGATGTACTGAATAAAAGGACCTGCTGTCAATAGGCCTTTATAATGTGATGGGGAGGGGAGTGGAGGGGAAGTGCTCTTTAGTCCTGTGATTAGGTCTAGGTCTTTTAGGGAGCCCTTGACTCTGAACTGTGAATTCCACAAACTTTCTGGATTTTTTTTTCTCCACAGTTAAATGGGTCAGGATGGCTACTGCCAGCTGGAATTGGGTACTTTCTTCCCCCAAGGTCAGTTAGGCTCTGTAATACCTCAGCAGGTTAACTAACCTGCTCTGGTTAACCAACAGTTACCTAAACTTTTCCTGCAGGATGTTTCCTTTTATGGTCAACTCCTTGTGATCTGTGGTAAGAGAACAGAGAAAGGCAGAATTGCAATCTGAACAAGATAAGTTCGGCTTCTTCCGCTAATCCTTCATAGAGCTACTTATCACTAACCAGACTGGCTGGTTCTATTTAAAGTCTTCTCCTTTCCCCTCTTCTTCTCAGTAGAAGTTCAGGCATAGAAAGAAATCACTACAGGCATGAGCAAGGAGAAAAGCATTCAAAAAAGACAGACTAATACAAACCGCACAACCAGTTGCGGTGGAGTTAGGGTGCGGGACCTGACTTAAGGTGGAAACTTGAAGAAACTGAAGGAGGCAATTAAGGGAGAGACGTACATAGCTAAGAACAGCTTGTTGAAACTTGTGATGCCCTTCCTCTTCCATCCCCACAACGCAACTTTACCCTCATGGGTGCGTCTACCCTATTCGTTTATGATGGTTCAAAATCAATTACCCTTGCTATGAAGTCATTTTGCAATGACTATGTTTCTGTGGAGAAGTAGGTCTGCCCTTAAAAAATGTCTGTCCCATTACATAAGAATGTGTATGTCTCTTTTCTCAGCTCCCACAAAAGAACTAGTGATGTAAAAATCTACATCTCTCTGGAAATCAACACGGTAGGGTAAGCGCTTGCCATGTCAGCTACCTATTGCTGAATACAAACCACTCCCAAAATGCAGTGTCTTGCCATTGCTCAGGAGTCTCTGGCTTAGCCGAGTGATTCTTCTTGTCTGGGCCACACTAGGCTCCCTTCAGCTGGTCTTGGTTAGCCTGCATTTGCCCATGCATCTCCAATCGGCTGCTGAGTCAGCCTGGGTCCAGCTGCTGCAAGATGGGCTCAGCTACTACAGCTTGATTCTGCTCCACATGGTCTCGCATCCTCCAGTCGCGCAACCTGCGTGTGTGCACCTGACAGCTGAGCAAGGTTCTAAGAGTGAGAACAGACATGCACAGGCCCCTTGAGACCTATCTGCCTTGTCACTTCTGCTGCCTATTAGTAGCAGTTTATTGGCCACAGCAAATCCCTCTTGATGAAAAGAGCTGCAGAGTCACATTGCAAAGGGTGGGGATACAGGAAGGGATAGAGAATTGTGTCCATTTGGGCAGGCTCACACGATGTATAAGGAAGACAATCAGATCTTCACGATATCCCCAATGTCTGAATATCCCCTGGAATAGATTTTTATTATCTCTTTCCTCTTCTTTTGGTAACCGTACCTCTCTTCATTTAAGGAAACGGTTTCTCCCTCTGCAGGTCACATAGTTTGAATGGTCTGACCCTACTTCCCCGCCACAGAGATAAGTGTGAAGGAGGAACTAACCCAAGAGGGCAGTACTAGCATCTACTCTCCCCCACAGGGATTGGTCCTGAGATATTAACACAAGATAACCATTGGGCACTCAATTGATATTTTCCAAGATTTTTTTTTTTTCTCATCATTACTAGGAGAGGTGCTGTCCCCATCGGATCAAGAAGAACATGAGCATTCATCATCCCAGCCTTATGGAGAAGCCACATGTAAAATAAAGTTGCCACAGAGTCCCTGGACTATCTCATACCATTGTCTTTCTGCACTTTGGCAACAGAAACCAAGACACTCACTTTGGCCCAGGTGGTTCAAATGGTATTTCTGTCACTTGTAACCTAAGGAATCCTAACTGAAAGAGCCCCAGAACATAAAATTTCAAACAGAAAAGGCCACATTTGTACTTTCTGGGGTACTCACTAGTTTCATGAATCACTCTTCTTTCTACATATAGAGGAGGAGTTGTAATTCCCATGGTGGAAGGAAACAACCAGTAAATGGAAGTAACTAAATGAAGGAAAGTATCCTGCCCCACCCACCATGGAAGTCTGAGCACTGGCGACCCCACCCCTTTGGCATCTAAGCCCTAACTATTGGGCATGAAGCATCAGTTAGAACTCCAAGCATTGGTCCTCTGGGATCCCAGATTCTCTTTGATTCTCTTTCGTTTCTCTCTGTCCCTAAAGATGGTTATTGCTCGCTTAAGTTTTTATGTATGGGCTCTGTCAACATCTACTTCTTTCTCATTTAGCTTTCCAATAGCCTGTATTTACTCAAGTCTTTGTATTAAATTCCTTCTGTTTGAAATAATTAACATACCCTCTGTTTCCTTGACTCAACCCTGACTGATAACAATCATTAGAACACCAAGTTTATTTTGTATGCTAGAATTTCTTTTTCTGAAATCATAATGTGAAAAATAATTTCTTCAAATGCCAAGATCCTTGCTACAAGAAAGTAGTTACCAACCAGCCACAAAAAAAGACTTCTGTAAAATAGTTATGATTGTTCTGTTACTTATATCAAAGCCCTCATGATTCGTAAAAAGACTAGACCCGAAGTGTCAGTCATAATTAGCATTTATATCCCTAAATCTGTCTTCGCTCTTCTTGAATCTATTTTTCTTAACGTTTATTTATTTTTGAGAGAGAGAGAGAGAGAGAGCTTGGGCGGGGCGGGTAGAGAGAGAGACACAGAATCTGAAGCAGGCTCCAAGCTGTCAGCACAGTCCATCTTGGAGCTTGGAGCCACGAACCGCAAGATCATGACCTGAGCCAAAGTCAGATGCTTAACCGACTGAGCCACCCAGGTGCTCCTTCTTGAATCTATTTCTTTCTCTTTTAAAATTTTAAATATGTATATATTTTTAATTTTTTTTTTTTAAATATAATTGTCAAGTTGGCTAACATGCAGTGTGTACGGTGTGCTCTTGGTTTTGGGGGTAGATTCTTGTGGTGCATTGCTTACATACAACACCCAGTGCTCATCCCGACAAGTGCCCTCCTCTATTTCTAAACAGGTCAACCAAAGCCAACGCTCAGGAAACAACATTCTAAGAAATGTTCTGCTAATTATACCAGTGAAATTGGGTCTGGATTTAAAATGTGTTAGTATTTTAAATTTTGAAAAATACGTATTTTAAAATACTTAAAATTAAGTATTACATATTAAAGTATTTAAAAAAATTTTTTTTCAACGTTTATTTATTTTTGGGACAGAGAGAGACAGAGCATGAACGGGGGAGGGGCAGAGAGAGAGGGAGACACAGAATCGGAAACAGGCTCCAGGCTCCGAGCCATCAGCCCAGAGCCTGACACGGGGCTTGAACTTCCGGACCGCGAGATCGTGACCTGGCTGAAGTCGGACGCTTAACCGACTGCGCCACCCAGGCGCCCCTGAAGTATTTTAAATCAATTTGAAATTAGGTATTTCTATTTAAAATTTAATAAGTATTTTTAAGTCAGCTCTATATGTGGAGAAAGGAACAATAATTACTCATCTAGAACAGGAAACTTCATTTCAGGGAAAAATTCACCTGAGGATATTGTGAGAAGTTTAGATATACAAACGCGTGTTTCTAAAAATGGAATTACATTATATTTTTTCCCTAGAAACACCTACACCAAACTAATAATTATGACTGTTTCTTGGTTACAGGAATTGTTTTATTATTGTCTTTTTATGATCAGTACATACTACTTTACTTCTAATGCAAAATATATTTTGAAGTTTCTCCAGGGCAAATTTAAAAGCCTTGGATTTTAAACCTAGAATTTATATTCCATATTTAAGGAAAATGCCTAATGAATTCCTCCTCAATAAATATCTACTGCGCACCTGTGGGGTGCCTAACACTACAGTAAAAGAACCCCAAAATAAAACTCCTACCCTATGGAATTTAAATCAACGAAGTTCATAGGCATCTTTACAGTTAGGTAGCTAACACACGGTAGACTCCTAATAAATGTTTGTTAAATGAATACATGAAGGTACCATCAAAAGTATTTATTTATTCAAACACTCATTTCACGGAGGCTTGGCCTTGTTCTGTTCATTCATCATACATGTATCATATTTCATCACTTCCAAGACACACATTGCTCACATTTGAACAACTCTGAAATCAGAACGGGACTTACTATCAATGTGATTTTTAAAGTATTGTTTCACTGGGGCTCCTGGGTGGCTCAGTCAGTTAAGCATCCACTCTTGATTTCTGCTCAGGTCATGATCTCATGGTTCGTGAGTTCAAGTCTCATGTCGGGCTCTGCGCCGAGAGCATGGAGCCTGCTTGGGATTCTCTCTCTCCCTTTGTCTCTGCCCCTCCCTGCTCGTGTGCTCTCTCTCAAAAATAAATGAATATTATAAAAATGAACATTTTTTAAAACAACAAATATTATTTCATAGACAGTTTGCAGCATTTTCTTTGAAGTGGCAAAAAAAATAACAGTGTGTTTTACATTGATCACATCTTTGAACAAGACATATTTTTTTTTTTTTTTTTTTTTTTTTAATTTTTTTTTTTTCAACCTTTTTATTTATTTTTGGGACAGAGAGAGACAGAGCATGAACAGGGGAGGGGCAGAGAGAGAGGGAGACACAGAATCGGAAACAGGCTCCAGGCTCCGAGCCATCAGCCCAGAGCCCGACGCGGGGCTCGAACTCACGGACCGCGAGATCGTGACCTGGCTGAAGTCGGACGCTTAACCGACTGCGCCACCCAGGCGCCCCGACATATTTTCTATAGTTTAGAAAATACATTATGAATATTTATGTTTGTTTCCCCTAGGGTTCAACCAGAAAAAGTTTTCATGGGGCCACACAATTCAATAAACATTCACGGCTACAGTAATCATATGAAATCCCAACTACTAATGTATAAATGTCAAAGCCAATAGCTGACAAGTAACAACTTTATAAAAAGTTGTGTATTTGTAAGGGTTCATTTCTCAAATTTTCAACATTACTATTGAATGTTTTTTTAAATATGAAATTTATTGTCAAATTGGTTTCCATACAACACCCAGTGCTCATCCCAAAAGGTGCCCTCCTCAATACCCATCACCCACCCTCCCCTCCCTCCCACCCCCCATCAACCCACAGTTTGTTCTCAGTTTTTAACAGTCTCTTATATTTTGGCTCCCTCCCTCTCTAACCTCTTTTTTTTCCCCCCTCCCCCCTGGTCTTCTGTTCAGTTTCTCAGGATCCACATAAGAGTGAAAACATATGGTATCTGTCTTTCTCTGTATGGCTTATTTCACTTAGCATAACACTCTCCAGTTCCATCCACGTTGCTACAAAAGGCCAGATTTCATTCTTTCTCATTGCCACATAGTATTCCATTGTGTATATAAACCACACTTTCTTTATCCATTCATCAGTTGATGGACATTTAGGCTCTTTCCATAATTTGGCTATTGTTGAAAGTGCTGCTATGAACATTGGGGTACAAGTGCCCCTATGCATCAGCACTCCCGTATCCCTTGGGTAAATTCCTAGCAGTGCTATTGCTGGGTCATAGGGTAGATCTATTTTTAATTTTTTGAGGAACCTCCACACTGTTTTCCAGAGTGGTTGCACCAGTTTGCATTCCCACCAACAGTGCAAGAGGATTCCTGTTTCTCCACATCCTCGCCAGCATCTATAGTCTCCTGATTTGTTCATTTTAGCCACTGTGGCTGGCATGAGGTGATACTATTGAATGTTAAACATGTGTCTCCTATTTTTGAACTTAATGCAAGGCACAATTGCATATAAAAATCATAGGCATATCTAAGCATTTATGTAAAGGATTTTCATATTTTAGTGTTTGAAATTAACCAAAGTTTAAAAGATCTAAAAAATACAGAAATGACTAAGGAACTCTGAGAAGTTACCAAAGAAACACTAATAAAACCTTATAGGAGAGATGAAATTAACAATGAAATCAAGGGGCACCTGGGTGGCGCAGTCGGTTAAGCGTCCGACTTCAGCCAGGTCACGATCTCGCGGTCCGTGAGTTCGAGCCCCGCGTCGGGCTCTGGGCTGATGGCTCAGAGCCTGGAGCCTGCTTCCGATTCTGTGTCTCCCTCTCTCTCTGCCCCTCCCCCCGTTCATGCTCTGTCTCTCTCTGTCCCAAAAATAAATAAACGTTGAAAAAAAAATTGTTTTAAAAAAAAACAATGAAATCAAAATAAAATTTTATTACAAAGAAGGAAGAGGAAAAGGTGGAGGAGGAGGAGGAAGAAGAATTAATAATAACAAAAAATAAATAAATAAAACATCACCAGACTAAGAAAATGTGACTCATCAGCAAGGTATAACTTACACTAATGGCACATAAAGAAATCACTCTTAGCACTACACACACGTTAAAGACGTCAAATAAATACAGAAGTATATTTTATTAATAATTATTGACATCTATTAGTTCTGAGAATGTTAAACAGCTACATCAAGTTTAATCATAGAGTCCTTTTGCCATCTCGTAGCCTTTCTCTTACATATTTTCTCACAGATGTTTTAGCTGATGTGGAAGTTGGAAGAAGAGGGCAGGAAGGACAAAAGGAAAGCCATCTTTCAACCAGTTGGTGATCTTGTCTCTCACTTACTCTCTTATCCTATGATTGCCAGGCCCTCTGAGGAACTCTGAGAACCGCAGTTACCTGCTCTTCCCTCCCCACACTTTCTTCTTTTCTGGAATCAGTAACATAGAGCCTGGAAGTACACGTGCCTTCTACCTTTCCATCGGGGCACACCCTGGCTCCCTGCTCCTGACAACTCAAACCCCAACATGCCTTCCTACTTCCAGCGAAGAGGACAATAAATCTCCCTCTTCTATTGTATACTTTAGGAAAAAATGACTTTACAACTTGACAATTTCTCATCACTATAAAATAAAAGGGAAATTCACTTAACACTATAGCAAACACTGAACATAGAAAACAAGAACTCTTGACTTTCGCAATCAATGTTATATAAAGATCTAAAAGACAAGGAAGAGGCAATGAGTAAGAAAAGTATAGTGCATTTGTGGCTGTGAGTTTACAAAAAAGATTGTTGTCTATTTCTGGTTATTTTCCCTTGACTTCCAGTTTCTGATTTTTCTTTTAAGTTTGCAAGTGTTACAATATTATGGACTTTTCTCATTTTGCCCTGCCTAGTGGAAAGGGAAAAATGAATGACAGATCAAATTCATGTAGGTGAGCTTAAGACTAAAATTTTTATAAATGATAAAATCATCTTTAAGAGGACATTGACCGATTTTGTGTTAGTATAGGTTGCTTTTTCACATGAAATATTCTCAAGAAAGCCTTCTGGAAATGTTTGTGACATAATGGATACAGAAAAGGATTGACAAGGGAATTGAACCATTGAAGCCAAAAGGTGATTTCATACCAAATTGTTTGAGGACGCTGTTCTGGTGAAAGAAATGAACGAATGATCGTGAACAGAGAATATGGAGCCCAGCAAAAGGCAAAAACACCTAAGAGAATGGCCAGTGACTTGGCTAATTTCCTGGCTCTGAGCAGTTCAATGTGTTCCCTTTGGTGAAGACATAGGGAATCACAATGGGAGAGGGAAGCCATTTTGGAAGCAATTATATTGGTATTCGTCTGGGCTCTTAGAGAAAACAAGAGACTCCTCTTTCTACCGTGTCTCTTCGAAGGAACAGATGTTGCTGTTTCCTTCAGTTCAGGAAGAGATGTTCTTGAAAACAGTCCACCCCTGAGTGAGGGTCCACAGTTATTGGGAGGGGTAGGAGAAGTGAGTCCAGGCTGGCTTTGCCACCGACTGAGATTACCACGCTTCCACAGCCTCCAGTAAATGTATATGTTGAAATAGGCCACTGACAAGACTGGAACCACAAATTCCAAGAATGAAGTGATGGCAAGGATGTACCATTTGGAAATGAACCCAGGTTCACAGTCCTTTTTCTCCGAGACTCTGACACTGGAATTATTCCAAGACTCTGAAACTAGAATTATTGGCCCGTGCACTAAGAAGGCCAGAACCCAGACAGCCACCATCAGAGCTATGATCTTCAAGATCCCAATGTGTTGAGTTCTGTAAGATATCTAAAAGAGAGCAAATAAGTTATTTTCATTATAATGAACATATGTTGGTTGCATAAGGCATATCATAGACCCTCAGGAGTTTCAGGGATATGCAAGAGGTAGGGAAGTTACCTGGCCTTGAGTAACTGGGTAAGTAATCTAAAAGGTCAACCACCCTCTATGAGAGATAAACACATGAACCAAGAGTTTTTTGAGGGGACCTGGAACAGACAACCTCCCTAAGCTTCTTTTAGATCAGTAAGGTTCCTTCTAGCTCATATATTCCATATTTCTCTAATTTCCTCACTCAAGGGAAAGGAAATTATTTCCCCATGAAACTGGAACATGCCTCCCTTTCCACTATGGTTCATGTACTATTTTTCTCTGAGTTTCTAAGTCTCGTGCTACAGTGTTTACTCATTTTTATTAAAAAGGTGCAACAATGCCCAGCACTGTCTTTCTTTGATGGATTGTGCAGGCTGGGAAGGGCTCACCAATTGGCTGGAGGTAAGAAGAAGCTGGCTTCAGAAAAAAAAAAAGGGGTTATTTTTATAAACTGCAGGGAAGTGGGTTTTTTTTTCCCTACATTACTAGTATTTCTTAGGCTAAGCTAAAATGCATATGGTGCTGACCACAAGTTCCCATATAAAATACACTTCTTTGCCTTCTGCTTCTCATGCCACTAATTAATATATCTCTTGCACTAAATCTAATGATTATGAAGATGGTAACAATACCCAGATGGTCATAAAACTGCATTTAGTTTTTTAATTGCTCTGTTCAGCCTTTGTAATGATGTGATGCAATATGCTAGGAAGTGATCTCTATTCTATTATGCATAAGGTCAAATGGGATAATGGACATCCAAGGGAATTGAGAAGATGATGCCCATCTCTTCATCTCTGGGTAGTATTTTTGACAGGTAGCTCAAGCATTGCTTGAATTCAGGCCCAAGCCAGTTGGCATGGCCTTCCTGACATCAATCAATGGCCCAGTCCTCACCCACGACAGGATCCGTTCATTATTCAGAATATTGCCTCTTATGCCTTCCCCACCCCAATAAGATATCCAAACGTTCCATCAATCAGATTTCTTTTATGAGGCAGAGCAGCCTGCAGAACACACTGGTGGTAACAATGAGACAGGATTGCAGAGCCCTTCTGAGTGCCTGTTGCAGGTTGAGCTGTGTCCTCAAAAGAGATACGCTGAAGTCCTAACACCCAGTGTCCACGTGCACGACCTCATTTGCAATGAGGGTCTTTGCAGATATAATCAAGTTAAGATAAGGTCATACTCGATTAGGGTGAACCTCCCTGTAAGAGGCACACAGACACACAGGGAGAATACCACAGGACAATGGAGGCAGAGCCTGGAGTGATGCATCAACAAGTAGAGGAAGGCCAGGAAAGCCAAGGATGGCCAGTAATACTAGAAGCTAAGAGAAAGGCATGGAACCGGCTGGCCTAGAAGCCTCAGAGAGCATTGCCCTGCCTACACTTGGATTTTGGACTTCAAGTCTCCAAATATCAAATTTATTCCAGAGAACAGTTCTGTTGTTTTAAGCCACCCAATGTGTTCTACTTTATTACAACAGTCCTAGGAAACCAGCAACAATATTTTCATGGTCTTGATTTTCCTGTCAAGCTTCCTTCATCTTCAGTATACTCTCCACTTACCATCTTAACTCTGCATACATGTTAATTCCCACTCCTTCCAATGACACTGTTCTACTTTCCCTCACCCACCCTTACTTCAGCCATACAGAAATCTGCTCTCCAGAAAATGTGTCTGAGCACTGTAATCATGCACTGCCATCTGCATTGAGCCTTCCTTGCCCAAGTTATTATCAGATTTCCATCTTTCAGGCTCAGCTCATGACCCTGCCCTATCACACTACTTCGTACTACAGCAAGAGCTCAGCTTCCCCACAACTACTTCCCACAAGTTTCAGTGGTCTTTGAGGGCTTCCTGGCTTACACAGCTGTATTTGAAGTATTAGCCAACAGAGGTGCAAGAGCTGCCCGAGCGCCCCTCGCGAACATCCATGCACTGGTGTTACACAGTTGACTCTGTGCTAGGTGCTAAGGACCTGGGATCCAGCTGGACCAGCCCTCACCACAGGGACAGCTTATGTGGCCAGAGGAATTCCTCAGGGCAAGACTAGAAAACAAACCTACTCATTTTCTCTCTGTGGACATCACTCCTTCTGTCTCTGTGACTTCTTTTTTTCTTTTTTTTTTTTAAGTTTATTTATTTATTTTGAGAGAGAGAGAGAGAGATAGAGGGCACAAATGGGGAAGGGACAGAAAGAGAGGGGGAGAGAGAATCCCAAGCAGGCTCCATACTGTCAGCGCAGAACCCAATGTGGGGATCGAACTCATGAACCACGACATCATGACCCAAGCTGAAGTTGGACACTTACCCGACTAAGCCACCCAGGCACTCCTGTCTCTGCAACTTCTACACACTTCTCCTAACTGCACCTGGGGTAGACCTAAGAGCTTAGACATCCAGTGAAAGGATGTCCTAATGAATGTTAAGTGGGAACACCCAGGAAAGGCTACAAAAGAAATATTAACACAGAAAACAAGGAAATGTTTAAGTACAAATGGGAAAGATTGTGAATTAGAACACTCTTTTTTGAACATGTTGACTGACTTAAGAAATATATTTTAGGGGTGCTTAAGTGGCTCAGTTGGTTAAGCCTCCGACTTCAGCTCAGGTCATGATCTTGTGATTCGTGAGTTTGAGCCCTGCATTGGGATCTGTGCTGACAGCCCAGAGCCTGGAGCCTGCTTCGGATTCTCTGCCTCTGTCTCTCTCTCAAAAATAAATAAGTGTTTAAAAAAATTTAATAAAAAAAAAGAAATACATTTTACATAATAACTAAGTCCATAGACAGAGGTATTCATAAAATAACACATTTATTATGTACAAAGTACTCTGATATTTTATACTCTAATTTTTAAAAATTGTTTTAGTATGTTCTTCTATGCACTTTTTCATTTAAAAAAAAGTGGGGGTGCCTGGGTGGCTCAGTCGATTAAACATCTGACTCTTGATTTTGGCTCAGGTCATGATCTCATGGTTTGTGGGTTCAAGGCCCATATTGGGCTCTGCACTGCTTGGAATTCTCTGTCTCCCTCTCTCTATGCCCCTCCCCTGCTCATGTTCTCTCTCTCTCTCTCAAAAACATTTAAACATTTTTTTGAAAAGTGGTCACGACCCACTGAACTGACTTCATGACTCAATAACGGGTCATAACCTGCGATTTGAAAAACATGAGCTTATAGGCATCTAAATTGTTCTCCCAAGCTGATCTGCACTCTCTCCATAGTTTGTCCAGTACAAACTGCAGTGGACCCTGGGTCAATGAAGTACCCAAGGCCAAGTGTCTGGATGTCCCAACACATTAATTCTCCCCTTCTTCCTGGCAATATGGTAGCTTAGCTAGAGACCACGTTTCCCAGCTTTTCTTGCAGTGCGATGTTACTGCAAGATGTTACTAGCAGATGCGTGTTAGTAAATGTCACCAGTAAAATGTGAGCGGAAATGATTGTATGATTCTAAACCACATGGTTAAGACAAAATCCCTTGCCCTGGATTTCTGCTCTTTTCCCATCCTTTCTAGAACCTGGAGTGACAACAACCTGAATTTGACCATGCAGAGGAGAATAATGACCTAGAGCAGGGGTCAGCAAACCACTGTCCATGAAACAAATGTGGCCCACCATCTGCTTGGATAAATAAAGTTTTACTGGAACACAATGAATGAATCATTCTTTTTTTTTTTTTTAACATAGTATGTATGGCTGTTTTTGTACCATAATGACAGACTCGAGCAGTTGCAACAGAGACCATAGGTCCCTTTCTAGCTAAAGTTTGCTGACTCCTCCCCTAGAGGGTGCACAGCCACCCTGTTAGCCTAGGTCCCTGGATGAGTTTCTGGAACAGAGGCTCCCACCTTTCCTGGACTGTTCTGCAACAGAAAAATCAATTTCTATCTTGTTTGAGCCTCATCTTTGTTCCCACAGCTTACCCTTGCCTTATGCAATATACCTTCCCAACCCTGTCTACTGCAAGCTGCGCAGACCTCCCAAGTCAGAACTATCACTGTCCCCTCAACACCTCCAACACCATGCTTAGTCCACTGTACTGAACCCATTTGTTCCTGGATCTGTCTCCACATTAGACTATTATGCTCCTCAAAAGTGGAGACTCTGTGGGCGCCTGGTTGGTGGTTAACCGTCTGACCCTTGGTTTTGGCTCAGGCATGGCTTCATGGGTTCGAGCCCCGCATCTGGCTCTGCACTGGCAGCATGGAGCCTGCTTGGGATTCTCTTCCTCTCCCTCTCTCTCTGCCCATCCCCAACTTATGGTGTCTCTTTCTCTCTCAAAATAAATAAACTTAAAAAAAAAAAAAAAGTAGAGACTCTGCTAATTCATTTCCCAGCACTCAGCAAAATCCCTTGCACAGAGTAGCAGCCCCCAAAGATTTGGGTCCTGGGACTCAAGAATGAAGGAAGTTTCCCATCTAGGTTTCCTAGACATCAGATTACTGCCCCTTATTTCTCTACCCCTTTCACCCTCTGTCTTTACTTGCATCTGCCCTTGTTTGCTCCCTTGTTCTATTGCTGATCAATTTAGCTGGCTTATGAACTGCCACTAACTTTTTAATGAGGCTATTCCAAAACCTGGGTCAATTCAGACTTTCTTGGCATGGGTCCTACCCTGGCACTAGGAGTTGATCTTTCAGGTTGGGCTCACCGTCTAAGCTATAGCCTCCCTGTACACTGTCTTTTTTCCTTTGGCCATTCAAAATTGAATTTCTCATGACATTCAAAAGTGTGGGTGTCTTTCTACTTTCCCACTAGATCCCACCTGAGGAAAATATTCAGGTCTTAGTTTGTGTAAGGAATGAAACTGATAGGGATGCCTGGGTGGCTCAGTTGGTTGAATGTTAGACTTTGATCCAGGTCATGATCTCACAGTTCATGGGTTCAAGCCCCACATAGGGCTTTGGGCTGACAATGTGGAGCCTGCTTCAGATTCTCTGTCATCTTCTCTTTTTGCTCTTCCCCCACTCGCGTGTGTGCGCATGCGCTCGCTCTCTCTCTCTCTCTCTCTCAAAAATAAATAAACATTAAAAACAAAAAAAGGAAAAAAAGAAACTGATAAACGTGCTGCGACCCCCACATCTATCCAATCTACTATGGACTCGGTACATACTGTTTCTGACAACTCGCCTTAGATTTTCTTTGATGTCTTCCCATTTCAGTGGCACATAGGGGAGTGACTTAGCCAAATCACACACAGAAATTGTTCACTAAGGGCCAATGAAAACTCAGTGCCAGTTAACTGAAGGATAATCAGGCTCCTCGAAGGTTTGCCAACTAAACGAACAAATTACACTTGAAACATTTTTGCTTGTGGACCCAAAATGTATAAGCACATAATGTTTAAAGAAGGCAAATTAATGTTTTGACTTACAGCATTTGAGACTGACTGGTATCGATCGTAGCTGATGAGTACAATGTTATACACAGATGTTGTACACAAAAGATAGTCAACAATGAGCCAAAACACGCAGAATTTACTTTCAGAGCTCCAACCATACAGCGTGTGAGGGATGTACAAAGGAATGGAGATCATACCTGTACAAGGAAAAAAGAAGGTTAAAAAAAAAAGCACATATCAATGACTACCCAGAGGCAAAGGTACACAACACGATGACATATATGACATGACCAAAAATGGCTTGATGATAATTTAGAAATTCATAGTGTTTCATCAGCAAACTCAGGACTGATTTCCTATGGGTTCTTTAAATATCATTTTTACAATGGCTGTCATAAATATCCTGTGTTTCCTTATTGCTTTCCAAATGAAGCACAGGTCTGGACGGCATTTCCAGCCACATACAGCACAAACCATCTTCACGTTCGTGATGCAACCCACACAGGATGGGCCAGCCTTCCCCCACAGACAGCCTATAGTTTCATATCCCCTTTGCCTTTGCCAACAGCATTCTTTCCTCCTAGAATATCCTCCTCTCTGGCACAAAAACAGACACATAGACCAATGGAATAGAATAGAAACCCCAGAACTAGACCCACAAACGTATGGCCAACTCATCTTTGACAAAGCAGGAAAGAACATCCAATGGAAAAAAGACAGCCTCTTTAACAAATGGTGCTGGGAGAACTGGACAGCAACATGCAGAAGGTTGAAACTAGACCACTTTCTCACACCATTCACAAAAATAAACTCAAAATGGATAAAGGACCTGAATGTGAGACAGGAAACCATCAAAACCTTAGAGGAGAAAGCAGGAAAAGACCTCTCTGACCTCAGCCATAGCAATCTCTTACTCGACACATCCCCAAAGGCAAGGGAATTAAAAGCAAAAGTGAATTACTGGGACCTTATGAAGATAAAAAGCTTCTGCACAGCAAAGGAAACAACCAACAAAACTAAAACGCAACCAACGGAATGGGAAAAGATATTTGCAAATGACATATCGGACAAAGGGCTAGTATCCAAAATCTATGAAGAGCTCACCAAACTCCACACCCGAAAAACAAATAACCCAGTGAAGAAATGGGCAGAGAACATGAATAGACACTTCTCTAAAGAAGACATCCGGATGGCCAACAGGCACATGAAAAGATGTTCAGCGTCGCTCCTTATCAGGGAAATACAAATCAAAACCACACTCAGGTATCACCTCACGCCAGTCAGAGTGGCCAAAATGAACAAATCAGGAGACTATAGATGCTGGAGAGGATGTGGAGAAACGGGAACCCTCTTGCACTGTTGGTGGGAATGCAAATTGGTGCAGCCGCTCTGGAAAGCAGTGTGGAGGTTCCTCAGAAAATTAAAAATAGACCTACCCTATGACCCAGCAATAGCACTGCTAGGAATTTATCCAAGGGATACAGGAGTACTGATGCATAGGGGCACTTGTACCCCAATGTTCATAGCAGCACTCTCAACAATAGCCAAATTATGGAAAGAGCCTAAATGTCCGTCAACTGATGAATGGATAAAGAAATTGTGGTTTATATACACAATGGAATACTACGTGGCAATGAGAAAAAATGAAATATGGCCTTTTGTAGCAACGTGGATGGAACTGGAGAGTGTGATGCTAAGTGAAATAAGCCATACAGAGAAAGACAGATACCATATGGTTTCACTCTTATGTGGATCCTGAGAAACTGAACAGGAACCCATGGGGGAGGGGAAGGGAAAAAAAAAAAAAAAAGAGGTTAGAGTGGGAGAGAGCCAAAGCATAAGAGACTGTTAAAAACTGAGAACAAACTGAGGGTTGATGGGGGGTGGGAGGGAGGAGAGGGTGGGTGATGGGTATTGAGGAGGGCACCTTTCGGGATGAGCACTGGGTGTTGTATGGAAACCAATTTGACAATAAATTTCATATATTAAAAAAAAAGATAAATAAATAAATAAATAAATAAATAAATAAATAAAAAGAATATCCTCCTCTCTTCGACTGAGAAGTCTACCTCCTCATTCTCCATGCAGTTCAAAAAAATGACTTTCTCCTTGTCATCTCTTTTGGAACTTCCTTGGCAGAAGGGAGCCCTCTGTCCCCTGACTATGTTGGCACTTTGCTCTTCACTCCCTCTCTCAGGTAGAAATACTTGCTACTTGGTATCTCTGTCATCTTTTAACTAGCTTCTCCTGAAGCCTGGGACCATGTTGTAAGTTGATCTTTGTATTTTTCACAGCACTTAGAGTTGCCCAGTGGCTCACACATTTAACTTGGGTAAATTAATAACAGCCAATATATATTGTGCAGTTACCATATGCCAGACATTGTGCTATGTCTGCTGTATATATCACCTCATTAAACTTTCATAGAAGCTGTGTAAGGCAGAAACTATGCTGAGTTAGACGATAAAGAACCTATAGCTCAAGAGGGAGACATGATTGCCAAGGTCTACTCAGCTAGTAATGGAAGATTGGCTTTGAAACCAGGCAGTGTGATTTCAAGACTCCCTACCAGGACACCCGGCTGGCTCAGCCAGTTAAGCATCTGACTTCAGCTCAAGTTTTACTCTCACAATTCATGAGTTCGAGCCCCACATTGGGCTCACTGCTGTCAGCATGGAGCCCACTTCAAGTGCTCTGTCTCCTTCTCTCTGCTCCTCCCCCACTCATATGCACGCTCTCTCCCTCTCTCTCTCTCTCTCTCAAAAATAAATAAACATTAAGGGAAAAAAAAAGACTCTTGACTTTAACCACTACACTTCACTGAATGAAGAAATATGTGAGTGGTTCAGCTTAGCACAGAAATAGCCTAATTAAGAAAAATGACTACCCTGGATTCCCTTTCCTTAAGCTTTGCTGGGAGTTTTCCGCTGGATTGACATTTCAGACAGGTGACACTACTCACTGAGAATATAATCTATTAAGTGGAAGCTCAGTGAGTATCTTCATATTTCATCAGGCACTTGGCAGGATTTCCCATTTTCATATGAGAACCAAGTAAGCCTATCAGGAAGAACAATAGTGAAGGTAAAAAGAAAGGAGAAGGAAAGGGAAGGAGGAAGGCAACCCTACATTCTCCCAAAACAAGATGACGCGAGGATATGATGCTGTAGTTTCAGCACCAGTGAAAGGGGATACAGAACTTAGCATTCTGTACCTAAATTCACATACAAAGATGAGACACGAGGCATCATGGAGATGGAAGAGTTGTGTGGTTGTTTTTTTTAAATGTTTATTCACTTTAGAGAGAGAGAGAGAGAGGCAGAGTGTGAGCGGGAGAGGGGCAGAAAGAGGAGACACAGAATTTGAAGCAGGCTCCAGGCTCTGAGCTGTCAGCACAGAGCCCGATGCAGGGCTCGAACTCACAAACCACAAGCCAAAGTCGGATGCTTAACCCACTGAACTCACCTAGTAATGGAAGACTGGCTTTGAAACCCAGGCGCCCCAGTCAGTTCTTATATGTAGTTCAAATTGCCTGCTTATTTCATGTTTCAATTATATTTTTAATGATAACTAAGCTTCCCTATGGTGTCTCCCATCTCAAAGATGGGTGTGTGCACGCACGCGTATGCATACACACGCCTGTGGTATAAAATAGGTAAATAAATAAGATAAATCAAAGTATCTGAGATAAATCACCTGAGATAAGTCAAAGTATCTTCAAAACAGAAACCTATATTTTGGTCCAGATTTGTGGCTTCTAATATTCCCAACATGAATATTTTACACACACACACACACACACACACACACTCACACACACATTTCCTCCACAGAAATGACAGCAAAGAGTACAATGCCAGTAATTCTTTGCCTGACAGACACCACTGTCTATTTAAACGTTAAAGGAAGGGGGACTCCTTCCTGGGTGGCTCAGTCTGTTAAGCGCCAACTTCTGCTCAGGTCATGATCTCACAGTTCGTGGGTTCTGCTGTCAGTGCAGAACCTGCTTGGGGTCCTCTCTGCCCCTCCCCTGCTCTCTCTCTCTCTTTCTCTCTCTCTCCCTGTCAAAAATAAATAAACATTACACATTAAAGGAAGGCTGTGAGTTCAATAATCTTGTCCACACATTTTCTGAAATAGATGAAAGAGGAAGGGTGTGTTTGGGTGTGTCCAAGACTTTAGTTGCTGCTTGACATAGCATTTTAAAAGAGGCGTACCCTATTCCTTTGGCTTTCGTGAAACCCCCGCTGTTCCCTTGTGTTCTACATGATGTTTTAGCACAAACGTCATGCTCAGATCCTCTATCTTGTTGAGTGGGGGAGATGTTTGTGGCTCATTCCACCACTGTGGAATCGGAAACATTTCTAGGATACACCCACTCTGAAGTGTTTCTGTAACTTCCACTCTGGAAGCATACTTCTGGGTCAAATGGACTTGATAAGGAAAACTAAGAGCCAGTTTCTTGAAAGGAGCAAGAAGCCTTTGGCATGACACATTAAGGGCTTGGGGGCTGAGGGAAAGAAAACTGTATTAAGAGAAGATGGTGAAGAAATAAAAACAAGGAGGTGAAGGATCAGGGGGAGGAGAGAATGGAAAAAGAAGAAGGATGGGAGGAAAGCCCAGGCCACTTGCTCACCCCAGCCTGCCCCGTCTTTCCTGTCTCACTTCCTGCTACGCCCTCCATCCCAGTTCTTGGGCCTCAGAAACACCGCACACACACCCCTCAGACCCTTGCACTTTCCTCAGCATGAACTGCTCTTCCCTCAGAAGCTCCTTCTATTTGCTCAGAAGTGTCCTGACCAGTGAGCCTTGCCCTTGACATTTCAATGGCAACCTCCATCTCTAGCACCCTTTCTCTCCCTCTTCCCTGCTGCTGTTCTCACTAGCAATGACCACCTTCTAAAATACTACGCACTTTTATTGACTTATTTATACTTATTATGTATCCCCCCCACCGTCCCTCCCCCCAGTAAAAACAGAAGCACCACGAGGACAGGGAATTTTGTCCCTATTTTCACTGCCATATGCCCAGCACTTCAAAGAGTGCCTGCTTCAAAATAAACCAGTATTGGATGAATAGATGAGAATGGGGAAGCCCAGTTTGTGTGAACATTGCCACCAGTCTGATATTGTCCTTTCTTTCCAAAGCCAGCTAAGACGCTACATCTTCCATGAGAAAATGACAGTCAAAATGGGGGGTGGGTTGGGGAGAGAGCTAAAAGTCCCTGTGAATTCTTTGGGCCGAAAGAGAAATGTGTGGATAACAGTGAGTGCCTAGAGGGTGTTATGAACTGAATTTTTGGGTCGCCCCCAAATTCATATGTTGAAGCTCTATCCCCCAGGGTCACTGCATTTGGAAATAGGGTCTACAAGGAGGTAAAGTTAAATGAGGTCATAAGGATGGAGTCCTAATCCGACAGGATTAGTGTCCTTATAAGAAGAAACACCAGAGACTCGGTCAATTGGGTGTCCAACTTTGGCTCAGGTCATGATCTCACAGTTTGTGAGTTCGAGCCCCGCATCAGGCTCATTTCTGTCAGTGTGGAGCCTGCTTCAGATCCTCTGTTTCCCTCTATCTCTGCCCCTCCCCCACTCTGTTGTGTGCTCTCTCTCTCTCTCTCAAAAATAAATAATCATTAAAAGAAGAAGAAGAAGAAACACTGGAGAGCTTGCTTGCTCTCTCTCTCTCCATGCACACACAGGGGAAACAACACGTGAGAGCACATGGAGAAGGCAACCATCTACAAATCAGGACAAGAGCGTTCACCAAGAACCGAATCAGCCAGCACCTTGGTCTGGTACTTCCCAGCCTCCAGAACCTTAAGAACGTCAATTGCTGTTAAGTCACCCTGACTGGGGTATTGTGTTGTGGCAGCCTGAGCTAACTCACGAGAAAAGAGAAGAGTCCTGAACTGAGGCATGAAGGGACTAAAGATTAACTGTGCCCTCCTGAAAATGAGGTTCAGACTCTGTCAGCCCCAACCACCTTTGTCCTTGCAGATCCTGCCTGGGCCATCTGTCACATGGTCATGTAGGCCATAAATGCCCACAAGTGCAGATGTGAAGACGGTACCCACAAATGTGATACCAATTTTATAGACGTCTCCCTATATTTATATATATTGATGGTACTTTGTTTCTGGAATAGTGTGCAGATGAGATATATTTCTATCAATGTAGCTGGTACTGGAGTTTTTCCTCAATAAATCTTTGCTTTCCAACACAACAGTCAGCCTGGGAAGTTGTTCAGGTGCTACGAATTTAGATTTTCGACTGGAGGCCATTTTCAAAATCTGTAAGAAAAGGGCATTCAACCAAAAGCCCATAATATCTAGCACATGTGATACTCCAAGCCATTGCCACATGGTTCTGGAGCTCAAGGTCTCCTGACCACAAGTCCTAAGAATTGCTGCCTTACAATTACATGAGTTCTGCCCTGGCTCACCACAACTGTCACGAGCCTACAGGCTGAGCCAAAAAGCCCACTTCTGAGCATGGCAAAGGAAAAGAACAGCCTTGACACAAAACGCCAACCTTGTTACAGAAAGTTCTCAGAAACTGTTCTAATTCTTCCATCGTCATGGCAGATGCTGTTAAATAAGTGGACATCTGGATGAAGCTGGCAAGGGGCATGGGAAATGTGAAGGAGGAGAGTGGCAGATTAACAGAGATTCTGGCCTGTGCCCAGTTGCTCTCAGCAAGCTGTGGGGTTGTTTTTGAAACCAAACTTCCCCATTCCAGCTTCTCCCACCTGCTACATCTCTGCTAATGTCTCTGAGGTAAAGCCTCACTCTATCCAGTCACTCAATTGTTTTAAAAATCTAGATCTCCACACTGCCTGTTGAATAGCCTCCAATCCAGACACACTAGCATTCAAGAGCCTTCATTATATAGATCCCAACTACTCCAACTTCATCCCCTACTGACCCCATGTAGCCATTTTTACACCAGCCAGCCTGCAGCCCACACTTAGGAAGACATACACAATGATTTTCTACCAGCATGTCTTTGCTGATTCTTGGAATACTCCTCCCCTCTCCATCTCTGCCTATGGAAATTCTACCCGTCCTTTGAAGTTCACTTCAGATGCTACCACGCACAAACCAAATGTGCTCTCTCTCTCCTCTGAGCACCCATAGCACTTGGTAGGTCTCTGTGGTTCTCACAATGCTGTATACTGTTACAGTCACTGGTGAACATCTCTTATCCACTCTCCTACAATGAAACCTTACTAATGAGACTTAGTCTTCTATAGATCTCCTCATTAGCTAATCATACTTGAGTACCTAACAGTCCTTACACATGGATGGGTAATCTACTGACATTCATGACCTTGGGTGGAATTGACACGTATCTGCAGAGAAATCAAAAGAGAAGAGGACTAACATTTGTTGAGCAACCCTATGTTCCAGGCAATAAAGTAAATATTTTATGAGTTTTGGTTCACTGTAAGATACGCAAAAGCGTTTATGTAGCTATAGACAACCACAAGTTAAGTTATACTAGAAGTTCCTATAAAACAATATCATCATCTGACTTTTCTACACATACTTATAAACCTAAACATTGAAGGAAGGTACCTCTAGAAACAAGTAACTCTTAGACTAAAACAATTTTAGAACTATTCTGGACTCATTTTTATTCTATAAAAAGAAAATAAACGATTTTCAAATGAAAATTCTCCTACAAACCCACACACACACACGTATATATATACTACTCCCTTAAAGCCTCCCCAGAACTTTAATCCTTAAACTTTTTGTTTTTAAAATCCCTAATTCTACACAGTCCCTTGAAATAACAAAAGTTTATTTTAAAGTTATAGAAATAAATTATAATTGGAAAAGATTATCTGAAATAAGGATATGTGACTTACCAACAAAGAAGTCAGCAATGGCCAAGTTAAGGAAAAAGTAATTACTTCGATGTCTAAGCTTTTGGTCCACCACAAAAGCAAGAATAACCACAGCATTTCCTAGCATTATAGCAAACGCTACTAAGCACATTAAAAATACTAAAAAAATGTGAGTGCTTGGTAGTAAAGCAATTGTGCTATTAGTAGAAGCTGACATCTCATCAAATGATGAAGAGGCCCTCATCATCTAGCTAGTTAGTAGAGCAAACGAATCCAGCAAGACGATTCTGACAAGTATGTTTTCCAATCGGATACCTAATACATATAGTCTCCTACTCATAACAATATTTCTCAAAATCTAATGCTGATCTCACTGTACTTCCTGATTCTTGATAAAGCAAACTTGTGATAACAGTTTCCCTTTAACTGACACTGAACAAGTTTTTTCCAAAAGACAGTGAAATGTTTTATTGTAAACATTTGAATGTGACTTAACCATCTTCACTAATAGAGCAATATTATGTAATATATATGAAATATAATTGGTTCATCATATAAGTAAGAAATTGGGCTCCAGTGAGATTCATTTTTTAAACTAATATAGGACTAGTTAAAGATTCCCTTATGACCATGATGGAAAAACAGGGGCTGAATTCACCATCCTATCTGACCTAGCCAAAAAACTGGGCAAAATATATGAAACGATGGTTTTCAAGGCACTGGACATCAGGCAATGAAGAACAATGATCCCTGAGAAAAGGGGTTTATGAGGTGAGCTCAGCCGTTGCCCCAGCTTACTGTCTTTTGAGACTTTCCAAGCACAGAGCAAGGAGTGGACATCCAGAAGGAGCCCCCAGAAGATTCTTTGAGATGGGGAGGTGAAGATGAGAGTTGGAGAGTATCAGATAGGACTCCGTTGCACCGCTGCTCTGTAATATATGCTTTTATTTATTTAGAGAGGCAGAGAGAATGAGCAGGGGAGGGGCAGAGAGAGAGGGGGACAGAGGATCTGTCCCAGACAGAGGGTTCCACGCTGACAGAAGCAAGCCTGATGTAGGACTCAAACTCACGAAGTGCGAGATCATGACCTGAGCTGAAGGTGGACGCTTAACCGACTGAGACACCTAGGCACCCCAATATATATATTTTAACTGCACATAAGCTGGAAGTCTTGTGTACAAGATGGTGCTTGTGATTTTAAAAAAATGTATCTGATAAAAATAAAATACACATTACATAGTGAGATTTGACTTAAAATATGGTTGATTTGATTGTTTTTCATTCATGGCATGCAAATTAATGATAATGATCTTTTTAAAAAATCTGAATGATGTTCCCCATCACTCTCCTTAATCTTTATTCTTTTTTGCATTCACTCATTCACTACCAAGAGGCATTAGAACTTTTTTTTTTAATTTTTTTTTTATGTTTATTTATTTTTGAGACAGAGAGAGACACAGCATGAACAAGGGGAGGGGCAGAGAGAGAGGGAGACACAGAATCTGAAACAGGCTCTGAGCTGTCAGCACAGAGCCCGAGCGGGGCTCGAACTCACGGACCGTGAGATCATGACCTGAGCCAAAGTTGGACGCTTAACCGACCAAGCCACCCAGGCGCCCCAAGGTATTAGGACTTTTTACATTCTTCCACAATTACAAAGTCCCTTCCAAAACTAGCCAGGATTTAAAAAAAATTTTTTTAATGTTTATTCATTTTTGAGAGAGAGACAGACAGACAGAGACAGAGCATCAGCGGGGGAGGGGCAGGGAGAGAGGGAGACACAGAATCCGAAGAAGGCTCCAGGCTCTGAGCTGTCAGCACAGAGCCAGATGCAGGGCTTGAACTCACAAACTATGAGATCATGGCCTGAGCCAAAGTCAGACACTTAACTGACTGAGCCCCCCAGGCGCCCCAAAACTAGCCAGTTTTTATGTTTAGCCAACTTTCAAGGCCTTTCTATTAAAAAAGCAATGCAGCACCGGTTTAATGTAATTTCTTAATTCCAGTCTCTAAATTGGAGACTCTAAAGAGCAGTGTGAAGGGGGAAGGAAAGAAAGGTTGATAAATACACTGCTGACTTTGTAGTAGAAGATAAGGTACAAAAGTAAACAAGATGACTATAAGCAGTATAGATAAGATTGTAAAGGGGCACTGAGTGGGTTGGCTCATAAGGTAAACAAGGATTTATTTTATGGACAAAGTGTGGTAATCTGGACTTTTTTTTTTCTTGTAATTTCATGTGGGAAGAGAAAGCAATCCAACAGACTTTGGAGAGCTTGCCTTGTGGTCTGAGGTTGTAGGGAATTGCTTTCATGGAAGTGGACTGCCAGGTAGGTAACATTTAAGAAAAAGAATAATGACAAATTATGTTGGGCAAAATTTCATCCTTTCTTACCTTGTGTGAACAGAGAGTTGACTAGGTGCATAGCTCAGAATTCCATTCTAGGTACTCTGTTTACATTTATTTAAATTTACTGGTGTCAAGTCGCTGTAACTTGTGTGGCAGGCCCCTTCCTTTTCTATCCTTCTGATGTATGTCCAACGATTCTTTTTAAAGTATTTATGATACTTTAAAAATTCGAGTTCTGTAAATAAAAATAAATATATATAAATAAATCCTAGTAGCTATCATCAGTAATCTTCACAGGTGAGTTCACCATTCAAAAGAACCTATTCACAGAGACTGTTTAAAAAAATTTTTTTTCAACGTTTATTTATTTTTGGGACAGAGAGACAGAGCATGAACGGGGGAGGGGCAGAGAGAGAGGGAGACACAGAATCGGAAACAGGCTCCAGGCTCTGAGCCGTCAGCCCAGAGCCCGATGCGGGGCTCGACCTCACGGACCGGCTCGACCTCACGGACCGCGAGATCGTGACCTGGCTGAAGTCGGACGTTTAACCGACTGCGCCACCCAGGCGCCCCGAGACTGTTTAATAATCACGGACTTTAACATTCAGAAAGTCATGATTAAACCCTTAAAAAAAATTTTTTTTTAACGTTTATTTTTGAGAGGAAGAGAGACAGAGCGTGAGTGGGGAAGGGGCAGAGAGACAGAGACAGAATCTGAAGCAGACTCCAGGCTCCGAGCTGTCAGCACAGATCCTGATGTGGGGCTCAAATCACAAGCTGTGAGATCATGACCTGAGTCAAAGTCGGATGCTCCACTGACTGAGCCACCCAAGGTGCCCCATGATTAACCCTTTTAATCAAGATTGTTAAACATCTAGAGATTTTCATATATCAGTTAGCAATTTCCTACTAAATAATGAATTTAAGTAACTTTTTTTAGTGAACTGTGACCAGTGATCTAAGGTCTTTTGGAATTATTTAGATCCTTTAACTTAAGCCACTAATTATGCTTATATAGCTAAGAATAGAAATAAACATCACCTTACCTCATGTAGTGACTGTTAAAGATTCATCTTGTGGGGTTCCTGGGTGGCTCAGTCAGTTAAGCATCCAACTTCTGATTTCAGCTCAGGTCTTACAGTTCGTGGGATAGAGACCCACATCAGGCTCTGTGCTGACAGTGTGGATCCTGCTTGGAATTCTCTCTCCCTTTCCCTTTGCCCACCCTGTGCTCAAGTCTGCGTGCACTCTCTCTTTCTCTAAAAATAAATAAATCAACTAAAAAAAAAAAAAAAAAAGATTCATCTTGCTAATGTGAAGAGGGACACAACAAGAGACTTAACCTTACCCTGCAGAATTCTGCCGGTCTCCAACACAGCCCATCTCCTTTAACAAACAGGAGACTAAAATCATCACCATGCAGAGGCTTACCAGCAGGTTTATATTTAGGGATGAAGAGGAAGTAGAAGGACCAGACTCTTTTCTTCCTCAGGCTATTTTGCATTTTCAATTGCATTATTTGTTGTTGAATTTTAAGTCTCCTTTATTGGGGGGGCCTGGGTGGCTTGGTGGGTTAAGCGTATGACTTCGGCTTAGGTCATGATCTCAGTTTGTGAGTTCGAGCCCCACATCAGGCTTGGAGCCTGCTTCAGATTCTGTGTCTCCCTCTCTCTCTCTCCTTTCCCTGCTCACTCTCTCTCTCTCTCTCTCTAAAGAATAAATAAACATTAGGGGCGCCTGGGTGGCGCAGTCGGTTAGGCGTCCGACTTCAGCCAGGTCACGATCTCGCGGTCCGTGAGTTCGAGCCCCGCGTCAGGCTCTGGGCTGATGGCTCAGAGACTGGAGCCTGTTTCCGATTCTGTGTCTCCCTCTCTCTCTGCCCCTCCCCCGTTCATGCTCTGTCTCTCTCTGTCCCAAAAATAAATAAACGTTGAAAAAAAATAAAAAAAAAAAAAAAACAAAAAAGAATAAATAAACATTAAAAAAAAAGACTTCTTTATATATTCTGGCTACTAGATCCTTATCAGATATAATTTGCAAATATTTACTCCCATTCTGTGTGTTATTTTCACTTTCTTAGTAATATGTTTTGAAGCACAGAAGTTTTTAATTTTGATGAATTCCAACTGATTTTTTTAATTGCTTACACTCATGGTGTCACAGCTAAGAAACCATTATCTAATCCAAGGTTATGAAGATTTACTATTATGTTTTCTTCTGTGAGTTTTATAGTTTTAGCTTTATTATTAGGTCTTTGATACATTTGAGCTAACTTTCATATATGGTGTGAGGTATGGACGCAATTTCATTGTTTTGCATGTGAATATCAAGTTGATGTTATTTGTTGGAAAAGTTACTTTTTAACCCATTGAATTGCTTGCAATCCTTGTAGAATATCAATTGACCATAAATGTATGTGTTTATTTCTTGATTCTCAATAATAGTCCATTGATCTTTATGTCTATTCCTATGCCAGTACCATACTCTTCTTTATTTTCTATTCAGTTTAACAATATCTTTGTGTCTCAAACATCAAATAAAGTATATTTCAAGCTTGTGAAATAGAATTTTATGGTTTAAGACATAAAATCACTAGGGAAGCCAATATTAAAAAGAAAACTCACCAGCATTTAAGGTCAATATGAAATGACATTTTAGCACTCAAACAACATACATTTGTTTAAGCTCTTGTAAAAAAAAAAATTAATAGCACAACAGCATAACTGGCAGATGACAAAACTGAACAGCATGAGTTTTCAGTCTTAAGCATAGAACTTCATTTAAAATGTGGTCATTATGATTATACTTAAATAAGTTAGGTAACATATACAAACATGGTCTTAGAACTTCTGGTTCCACATGTAAGGAACTTGGAATTCACCACTCCATCCTAATGATGAAAAAGCTGAACAGGCTGAAAAAGCAACTCTTCTTGGATCCATAAGAGAGGGAGGGACACAGGGCAAACTGCTGTCGCCAAGATTGGAAAGACAGCCGGGCAAATATACAGAGTTATGAGTTATCAAAGCAGAAGGTCTGAAAACAGAAAACACTAACGAACTGGTGCCAGGGTGCAAAACCATGAACTGTAATTGATGAATTGTTAGAGGATCAGGGAAGTTAACTCAGAGTGTAAAATTCCAGGGGGATCCAGTCACAGGGAGGACCCCACAATATTACGAGATTTGTTTCCAAGAGTTTGACCAAGTTCCCAGTGTAAATACCAGAAAAATGCCTTATACTTCCAGCAGGGGGAGAGAAAAAGATATGCCAGAGCACTCTGTTCTTAACAAGGCCTGCCCTCGGGGTGGGGGGGGGAAACTAGTTAACCAGAACCCAACCTGTTGGGGTTAGATCAGAGCCTAACAGATCTTGGGGAAGGGAAACACCCAACTCCAGCCCACTCCAGCCATCTTGTCCCACCTAATGGAGGAGAGTAAGAAATACTTTTACAGTTCACAGTCCAGAGGCATGGGCTCACTAAAAGACCGAGATGTAATCATAGGACTATAGAATGTTTCCCCTCTCCTGACACCTCATTGTCACATCACTAAAGGCCTATATAAAGCAGTTCTTTTTACTCAGTGCATCATGTCTGGCTATCAAGAAAAAAAAATTACAAGACATACCAAAAGGCAAAAAACACAATTTGAATAACATGAGTGAGCATCAGAACCAGAAATGGCAGCGATGTTAGAATTATCAGACTGGGAATTTAAAACAACTACGATGAGAATGAGAAGGGCTCTGATGGATAATGTAGGCAGTATGCAAGAACAAATGGGCAAACACTAACTTGAAAAGATGTATGTACCTCCATGTTCATAGAAGCATTATTTACAATAGCCAAGATATGGAAGCAACCTATGTGTCCACTGATGGATGAATCAAAAAGAAAATGTGGTGTAGAGGCACCTGGGTGGCTCAGTCGGTTAAGTGTCTGACTTTGACTCAGGTCATGATCTCACGGTCCGTGAGCTCAAGCCCCACGTCAGGCTCTTTGCTGACAGCTCAGAGCCTGGAGCCTGCTTCAAATTCTGTCTCCCTCTCTCTCTGCACTTCCCTCACTCATGCTCTGTCTCTCAAAATAAATAAACGTTAAAAAAGAAAATGTGGTGTATAAACATACATACAATGGAATATCATTCAGAATGAAATCTTGACATTTGTGACACTATGGATGGACCTTGAGGGTATTATGTCAAGTGAAATAAATAAGACACAGAAAGACAAATACTGTATGCTTTCATTTCTTTGTGGAACCTAAAAAAAAAAAAAAGACAAAACAAAATAACAATGACAAAAGCCAAGCTCATAGATACAGAGGATAGATAGGTGGTTCCTGAGGTGGGGACTGGGAGGAGGTGGCCAAAATGGGTAAAGGAGGTCAAAAGGTACAATATTGCAGTTATGTAAGTCATGGAGATGTAATGTACAGCATGGTGACTATAGTTAATAATATTTGAAATTTGCTAAAAGAGTAAATCTTAAGTTATCATCAGAAGAAAAAAAATACTTATGGTAATATATATTAACCAGACTTACTGTGGTGATTGTTTTGCAATATATACAAATTTCAAATCATTATGTTGTACACCTAAAACTAACATAATGTTATATGTTGATTATACTGCAGTTTTTAAAAAGAGAGAAAGAAAGAAAAGAACAAATGAGCAATATAAGCAGAGAAGTGGAAATCCTAAGAAAGAACCAAAAATAAATGCTAGAGATAAAAAAAAACACTGTAGAAAACTGGGCTAGTTAGTAAATTGGACATGACTGAAAAAAGAATCTCTGAGCTAAAGGTTATGTCAATAGAATCCTAGAAAACCAAAAGCAAAAAGAACAACAACTGAAATAAAGAAAAGAATATCCAAGGCCTGTGGGCTGACTACAAATGATTAACATATGCATAGTGAGAATACCAGAAGAGAGAAAGGAACAGAAAAAATATTTGAAACATCAATGACTGAGAATCCCAAATGTCAGACACTAAACCATAGATCCAGGAACCTTAGAGAACACCAACCTGGATAAATACTCAAAAGACTACACCTAAGCATATTATTTCAAACTTTCAGAAAATGAAAGGTAAAGAAAAAATCCTGATAGAATTTCAGAGGAAAAAACTACCTTACCTATAAAAGAACAAAGACAAGAATTACATCCAACTTCCCAGAAATCATGCCAGCAAGATGAGAGTGAAATATTTTAGTGTTGAGAGAAAAACCCACCAACCTAGAACCTGTACCCTACAAAATTATCCTTCAAAAGTGAAGGAGAAATAGGCTCTCTCAGATAAACAAAAATTGAGGGAATTTGTTGCCAGTAGACCTGCCTTGCAGAAATATTAAAAGTTTTTTAGGGGCACCTGGGTGGCTCAGTCAGTTGAGTGTCTGACTCTTGATTTCGGCTCGGGTCATGGTCTCACGGTTTGTGGGTTCGAGCCCCATGTCGGGCTCTGTGCGGGCAGCATGGGTCCTGCTTGGGATTCTCTCCCTCCATCTCTCTCTCTCTCTCTGTCCCTCGGCTTGCTTTCTCTCTCTCTTTCAATCTCAAAATAAATAAACATTTAAAAAAAAAAAGTTTGGGGCGCCTGGGTGGCGCAGTCGGTTAAGCGTCCGCCTTCAGCCAGGTCATGATCTCGCGGTCCGGGAGTCCGAGCCCCACGTCGGGCTCTGGGCTGATGGCTCAGAGCCTGGAGCCTGTTTCCGATTCTGTGTCTCCCTCTCTCTCTGCCCCTCCCCCGTTCATGCTCTGTCTCTCTCTGTCCCAAAAATAAATAAACGTTGAAAAAAAAAAATTAAAAAAAAAGTTTTTTAGAGAGAAAGAGGTCAGAAACTTGGATCTACCTAAGCTAAGGAAGAGCATCGAAGAAGGAATAAGTGAAGGTAAAAAAAAGAAAACAAAACATTTTTTTAATTCATTTTTAAATGTTTATTTATTTCGAGAGAGAAAGAGAGACCAAGTGGAGGAGGGGCAGAGAGAGAGAGAGGGAGAGAGAATCCCAAGCAGGCTCCATGCTAACAGCACAGAGCCCAATGCAGGGCTCAACCTCACAAATTGTGAGATCATGTCTGGAGCCAAAATCAAGAGTGGAACACTTAACTGACTGAGCCACCCAGACACCTCATATATTTCTAATTCTTAATTGATCTAACAGATAATAGTTTGTTTAAAAAAATAATACCAATAACATATTTGATTATGTATGCTTATGTAGATATCATATCCAGTCTTATATATGCTTATTTGTAAATGAAATGAATGACAGCAATGACATTAGGGATAGATGGGAGGAATTAGGATTATTTTGTTATTATAGAATACTCATACTACCCAGGGGTACATGAAATAGTAGACTGTTATTTGAAAGCAGACTTGGATTAACTGTAAATGTATATTGTAAACACAGTTTTATGACTTCACTCAGTAGTTTCAACGAGACATAGATTTTGTTATCAGTAGATAGGTGCCATACAATCATATTAGCAAAGCCAAATTTAGTTTTTCCAGTCCCTCAAAATAACAGCCAAAGGAAATTCAAATTATAAAAATCAAAACAAACAAAACCCATACTTTCTCCAGTTATTTGTTCATCCTGATTAGGATATATAACTAATTTACAAATTAATAAGTCAAATGAAACATGAATTAAAGTTAAAAATAATTCTTAGAAATTGTCATATGCCAATGAAATTCTGTGATATTCCCATTTTGGAAACAATGCCATACATTTCTCATCCCTGTGTTGAGGGATGGCAAACATGTGTATCACAAGCAACTCACAAAAGCCTAGGAATAGGAATACCAAAGAAAAAGAAATTTCAAGAGGTATATTTATGAGAGTATCAGAATATGGATCCATGCCAATGGCTCATCCTGTTACCCAATTCATCAGCAGATTCTAAGTTTGCTTCCTAAATGTTTTTCAAATTCATCTACATAGTTTCATCTCCATTGCCATTATCCTAATCCAAACTACCGTTATCTCTTTATTACTACAATAGCATCTTAAATGTTTTCCATCATCCACTCTTGTTGATTTTCAATCCATTTTCTACCAGAGCAACTAAGGTTCTCTTCTTGAAAGACAAATCTGATTGAGTCACTCTTCTGCTTAAAATCCTTTCGTTGTTTCACTTTCGTTGTTGCTCTTTTTAAGATCTTATCAGGGAAGAAATTGTGGTTTATATACACAATGGAATACTACGTGGCAATGAGAAAGAATGAAATACGGCCGTTTGTAGCAATATGGATGGAATTGGAGAGTATTATGCTAAGTGAAATAAGTCATACAAAGAAAGACAGATACAATATGTTTTCACTCTTGTGCGGATCCTGAGAAACTTAACAGAAGACCATGGGGGGAAGGGAAGGAAAAAAAAAAAGTTAGAGAGGGAGGGAGCCAAACCATAAGAGACTCTTAAAAACTGAGAACAATTTGAGGGTTGATGGGGGGCGGGAGGGAGGGGACAGTGGGTGATGGGTATTGAGGAGGGCACCTGTTGGGATGAGCACTGGGTGTTGTATGGAAACCAATTTGACAATAAATTTCATGTTTAAAAAAAAAAAAAGAAAAGAAAAGAAAAAAAAAAGATCTTATCAAGGTCTACAAGATTCTACCTGACTCATTTTGCCTACCTTTTCTGTTTCATCTCATAAGATTCTTTCTCCAGTCCCCTGCACCCCAGCCACACACCAACCTTTCATTTCCTCTAAACAAACGTTTTCAATAAACTTAGTAAAACAATGAACTATAAAGGGTAGGTCCTCCCACCAATGCAATTCCCCAGAACGTTTATTTCAGTTGGTATTTTTTTCTTACATCGATCAGCCCTGTGCATGCCTCCGGACAACTTCCATCAGCTACTCCCACTGCAGCTTTCTTCCTGCTTTCCACATCACCTTACAACAGTTAGAACAAAGTGAAGTCTACCCTATACTATATAGGGTCCTATTACTATTTTTTTTTAATTGTGGCAAAAGACACATAACTTAAGATTTGCTATGTTAACCATTTTTAAGTGTGCCATTCAGTGGTGTTAAGTATATTCATACTGTTGTACCAACCAATCTCCAGAACTCTTCGTCATGCAAAACTGAAACTCTACACCCATTACCAACAATTTCCCATTTTCCCTTCTTCTCAGCCCCTGGCAACCACCATTCTACTTTGTGTCTCTATGAATTCAATGACTGTAGGTACCTCATGTAAGTAGAATCATACAGTATTTGTCCTTTTGTGACTGGATTATTTCACTCACTTAGCATAATATCCTTAAGTTTTATCCATGTTGTAGCACATGTCAGAATTGCCTTCCTTTCTAAGGATGAATAATATACCACTGAATGTATATAACACATTTTGTGTATCTATTTATCTGTTGATGGACATTTGGGTTGCTTTTACCTTTTAGCTTTTGTAAATAATACTGCTATGATCATAGATGTACAAGTATTTCTTCAAGACCCTGCTTTCAGTTTCTTGAGGTATATACCCAGAATTGAAATTGGGGTATTGTATGGTAATTCTGTTTTAATTTTTTGAGGAATCACTATATTGTTATCCCTGGTGGCTATACCATTTTACATTCCTACCAGCAGGGCACAAGGGTTCCAATATCTCCACACCTTTGCCAACACTTGTTACTTTGTGTTTGTTTGTTTTTTTCATAGCAGCCGTCTTAATGGGTATGATGAGATTTCTCATTATGATTTTGATTTGCATTTCCCTAATGATTAATGATATTGAGCATCTGTTCATGTGCCATTTGTATATATTCTTTGGATAAATATCTGTTCAAGTACTTTGCTTCCTGTAATAAAAAAACAGATTGACAAAAGAAAAACAAGCAGAAGTTTATTAACATGTACGCCTCACATATGTGTGGGAGATACCCAGGAAAAATAAATAAAACTCCCGAGACGATCCAAGCCACTATCTTAAATACCATCTTCATCTAAAGACAAAAAAGATGTTGGGGGGGAGAGGGGAGAGGAGGTAATTTACGGGAAGGTGGGAGGAGGAAATGATTGGTAAGCAAAGGTTGCCCTTTGCAAGGTAGACATGCAGATAAGACACAGGTGAAAAAGTTGTATATGGTAATAGCTCTCTTTCTGGTACAGGCCCCCTTTCTAATGTAAATTTCCTTTATAAATGTAGATTTCCATTACAAAAAGGTAACTTTTTCTTAGTTTTCAGAACTTCTGCTATGTCTGCAGTTTCCTGAAATAATTAGCTTAAACTAATCCTTATGCCAAAGAGGCCTATTTCAGGTGGCATATTCAGCTACCAATATCTTACTGATTTCAGATCAATCTGATTTCACTTCTTTTACAAGAAACATCTATTAAGCTCCTCCTTTGTGTGAAACTTTAGTGGCATTTCACACACGATCTTATTTCATTCAACCCTCCAAAAGTCCTTGAGGAAGGATTATTTGCCCCATTTTACAGATGAGAAAAATAAAGCTCAAAGAAGTTAAGTAAGTTGTCCAAGATGGCTTCCATGTCCAAGGAACAGTACCAAAATTTAAATCCAACTCTGACTTGCAAATCTAATTCTCCTTAATTACAAACACATAGTTGTGATTTATCTCTTGTCTGTCGAATGACAATAATACAATCTGGTAATGAGTCTGATGTCCTTTATTCAAAGAAGAACAATCCACAGATTAGGGGAGTACAGTGCCTGACAACCAGTAAAGCATTCTTGGCAAGGAATTTTGGGCAAGAGTGAGTTTTATAGAATATTAGGAGAGGTAAGACAGAAACATGGCTAGGAGGTCCGATTCCTTAAAAGGCCAGCAGGTCCTACTGTTTAGAGTAGGGTAAGATAGCTAAAGCTGAGTTGGAGGACTATGATTGATATAAGCTGAGTTTCCTTGAGAGGCATTTCCCGTAAGTGCAGACAGACCTATGTTTAGATCTATGACATGGGTTGTGCTACTGGGGCAGTCCCCATTTGGTGGGTCCTGATATATGAATTAACTTTATCATGACCCTAAACAGTATGTAACTCAAAAGTGGGGCTAAATGGGAAAACAAAATGAAACAAAAAAAACTCTTCCCTAGGTTCAGAAACCAAAATCCTATCTGTAAGCGTTACAATTTTTGAGTTGCCTTTCTTTCTCTTTTTTACCTGGTCTACACCAGGGGGTTGGCAAACCATTGCTCACAGACCATAGTCTGGCCCCTGAGCTAAGAATGGTTTTTATATGTTGTGATATTATGCTTATCACATACTAAGCACCGTGGAAGTCATCCCATTTAATATCCATAATATCCCATCTCCATAATATCCCAGTCAGGGAAGAATCATAATCTACATGTTTATAAATTAGGAATCTAAGAGCAAAAAAGATGAAGTTCCCTGATAAATTCACAGAGAATATATCAGTGGGACAGTGTTGGAGTACTGAAATTTACAGAATATGTCACAGGTACGCAAAACTGGAAACTGATTTCTCTGTATCTGAACCAACTTGGTAACAAGCCCCAATATTTCCACTGCTGGCAGGGGGGACATGTGTCATTTAAGATTACTCAGTCATTTCAGGTATAAATTATAGTAACCAAAGGCATTCAATTTCATTACTCATCAGGGGAATGCAAATTAAGACCACAAACTGAAGGCACAATGTACCACACAGGATAATCAAATTGAAAGTCAGGTAATACCAAATGTGGATGTGCAGCAACTAGAACTTTGTTCATTACTGGTAGGAGTGTAAATTGGTTTAACTGCTTTGGAAAACTGCTTGGGAGCATGAGTGATGTGTGCCAGAACTCACAAAGAAGCGATTGCTAGGTTTTCAGGAAGTTTGCCGCAGGTTGATTTCACATTGGTAGCTTGGAATTGAACGGTGTGGGAGTATATACACCACAGGAACTGGCAAATGTTATTGATGAGCAACCACCCCAGAGAGAGTTAAAAAATTTACCAGCACACCTTGAGGCGGCGTACTCTAAAGCTCTACAGGGGTGCCTGGGTGGCGCAGTCGGTTAAGCGTCCGACTTCAGCCAGGTCACGATCTCGCGGTCCGTGAGTTTGAGCCCCGCGTCAGGCTCTGGGCTGATGGCTCAGAGCCTGGAGCCTGTTTCCGATTCTGTGTCTCCCTCTCTCTCTGCCCCTCCCCCGTTCATGCTCTGTCTCTCTCTGTCCCAAAAATAAATAAACGTTGAAAAAAAAATTAAAAAAAAATAAAAAATAAAAAAATAAAGCTCTACATACGTGGATCCTGACTTGGCAAATTCATTTCCAGGTATATATGCTTCAGAAATGTGTATATGTGTTGACTACAAGCCATGCACGAGAATAATCGTAACAGCACTAATTGTAACAGCCTCAGACTGGAGACCCAAATACTCATAAACAGAATTGATAAACTGCCATGTTCACTCAATGGAATATTATACAGTGGTAAGAATAAAATAACTGCTACATACAAGAATCAGATGAATTTAAAAAAATGTTGGAACAAAAGGAGTCCAAACAAGAGTATATACTGTGTAGGGGAGGCTGGGTGGCTCAGTCGGTTAAGCAACTGACTTCGGCTCAGGTCATGATGTCACAGTTCGTGGGTTGAGCCCCGCGTTGGTCTCTGTGCTGACAGCTCAGAGCCTGGAGCCTGCTTCGGATTCTGTGTCTCCCTCTCTCTCTGTTCCTCCCCTGCTCGTTCTGGCTCTCAAAAATAAATAAACGTTAAGAGTACATACTGTGTGACTCCACTTCATGTTAAAGTCGAAACAGACCAAATTAACCTCTGGGGTCAGAAGTCAGGGAGATGGTTAGGTGGCAGAAGGGGAGAGCAGCTAACGTGGGATGAGATGCAAGGGGATTCTGCAGTGCTGGTAGTGTCCTTCCAACCTAAGTGCTGGTTATATAACTTTATGAAAACTCATTAAGAAGTTCAATTTAAAAACTTAGCCACTCCGGGGCGCCTGGGTGGCTCAGTCGGTTAAACGTCTGACTTCAGCTCAGGTCACGATCTCGCACTCTGTGAGTTTGAGCCCTGTTTCAGGCTCTGTGCTGACAGCTCGGAGCCTGGAGCCTGCTTCGGATTCTGTTGTCTCCCTCTCTCTTTCCTCCTCCCCTGCTGGTGCTCTGTCTCTCTCTGTCTCTCAAAAATGAATAAATGTTAAAAAAAAAAATTTTTTTTTAATAGTCACCCTCATAATTGGATATCCATATGGAAATGAACTGCAAATTAAATCTCTTATACAAAAATTAACAAAAAATGGATAACAGATCTGAATGAAAAACAAACAAAAAACCTCTAAAACTTTAAAAAGAGAACAGAAAAAAATCTTTATGACCTGGGTTTAGGCAAAGTCTTTAGACCTAACACCAAACTCTTGATTAAAAACAAAACAAAAGGTCAATTATGTCTCATCAAAATTACATACTTTTACTGTGTGAAAAACAGTCAAGAGAATGAAAAGACAAGCAACAAAATGGGAGATTATTTGCAAATTACCTGACAAAGAACTTGTATCCAGAATATGTTTCTTGGTTTTGATAAATATACTATAGCTATATAAGATGTTACTAGTAGGGAGAGCATTTTTCAACTTCTAGTGAATCCATAATTATTTCAAAACAAAAAAAGATCAATTTAAAAATATACTGGTATTTTTTTCTACCAGAATCCCTACTGTCCCACATCTTTGGTATCCTAAGTATCTTCTAACACAATGCTAATGTAGGTCTAACCAATAAACCTTTCCTAGAGAGCGATTTGGCTAAACCAATCAAGCTATTAGAATGTATAAATGTTTGACCAAGAAATTCTATTTCTAGGAATTTTTCCTAATAATCAGAGACAAATACCAAAAAATCTGCACACAATGATTTAGTTTTTCATAAATATTTAAGCGAAAAAATTGAAAAAAACTTAAACATTGGAAACATGGGAGAACAGTTAGTATAGTATGATACACCCAGAAGACAGAATACAATGTAGTCATAAGAAATTAAGCCATAGAAGAATATTTATTGACATGGGAAAATGTTAACAATATGCTTCTATATGAAATATGCAGGATACAAAACAGTATATACAGTTTAATACCATTTTTATGGAAAGAAAAATAGCCATATATACAAAACCATGCACAGGACAAAAATAGAAGGATGTACATAGTAAATGTTAATAATGGTTATCTCTAGATAGTACAATTAGAGGTGATTATACAATTTTCTCAGTAAATTTCACCTGCCGCCAAACAGTATCTGCTTCATGCTATTCTTTCTTGGGTGTGATTAGCTTGATGTAACTCTTTTCAAACAGACTGCTTCATGATATGTACCTCCAAACCATACTGCTTTTCCACGTAAAAAGTAGATGCTACTTGCTCTTACATAACTGGCATATGGAGAATATTTTTAACTAACACAATATACTACAAAATAAGCCACAGCATAGATCTGGCTATAGAAAATTATTGTATGGAGAATCTGAAAATCCTCTACTGGAGAGAAATTTTAAATAGAGAAAAAGATGCTCTCATTAGCTAGGGGTCCACAATGGTTGGGTGTAAATAACTCAGATTCCAGAATTAGAGACTTTGGGATCTCTTCTTCCCAGCTAACTGACTTTAGGCAAAGGAGATTAGGTTTTTTAGTCAGGAAAATGTGATTAATAATTTTATAGAAAGATGCAAAAATAAGATTTTTTTTAAATAAGGGAAAATGAGATCACAGATATTAAAGGTCTTCCATAAAGACCTAAACAACTGAGATGAACAGCAAGAAAGAAATTCACATTTGGTGTTACAGAAAAATTAATTTAATTTTTCTGCAGCACCAAATTCTTCCTATTTTATATCTTTGTTCACAGGTTAGAATGTGTTAAAATTGTGAAATTATTTTAGTGTTAATTAATGGTCTTCAACTTCTTTAGTTAACAGTTAATAACACTGGATATACTTTTCATGGAATCTGACCTAGGTGTTCTAAATATATATAGCACATCCTCCGATGACTCTTGATCACTGGCAACATCAGACATATTTACAACAAATATGACTTGGATTTTATTTCTCAGAATCCATCCTAGTGGAAAGCTATTTACTCAATTTTTATTAAAAACACCAAATAAGGTTGTTGGATCTTTTAAAGGTAAGACATCAAGAGAACAGAAAAGGCTATCTATCTGTGTCTGCTTTTCTGCAATGCTTTCCATAATGCAAGCACCATTCCAAGTTGCCTCCTAATTTCTGTCCCCTTCCTTTGGAAGAGAATCTCAGGCAAATCTGCAATCAATTAATGACTCTCAATAATTGTTTGCAATCATATCTGAAGGGGAACAGTTAATGACTTACTGTTAGATCTCAAAGATAAATGTATTGTCTAGAGGTAAACAGCATAACTTGCAGATGAAAGGAACATAAAACATTGATCTTAAGGAAGATCTGGTAAGAATGGACAAGAGGGATTTTCTTTGTTTTCCCAACCAAAATGTTTGCTCCTTTTCACCCCAAAGTCAAGGAGTTGAGAAAGACAGCTGGAGCATACCTACATAACTATGCGATGATGCACTCCACCCCATACCAGTGTTGTTTTCCTACCTCTATCCCCTTCTAGAAAGGCCCCGTTAACTGCAGAAGAGCTTCTACAGTAGTCCTAATTCCTCAATGAAGATCACAAGAAAGGTACTCCCAGGATATGAAAAGACCCAAAACTAGAATATTACACTAACACGTTTCAGGGGCAAGAGACTACTGACACTCCGTATCTACTGGTTTGCATTACAAGAATCAAAAAAAGTAAAAGCCAAAAAACCACATTTTGAAATTTCACAATCACCAATTTGCGACAGAAATCAAAGCATAACACTTGTGCTAACAAATATGTCAGATGAATTATCGCTTCAGCACATAACTGCAGATGGATACTCCTGGATTTTTGCTTAATCATTACTCAGTGATGAACACTATAAAATGCAAGGTGACTTCCTATGAACCGAAATCACAAGAAGAAACTCTCCAAGATCAATCTGCAATGAGCTCCTATTCCAATAAGCCATAAAGAGCAGTAAAAGGCAATATTCATTTAACGTTATGAGAATCCCGATGACAAGATATCAGGTATTTATATTCCTCTCGAGACATTTCTTCCCCACCTAACAAAGGCACTTGACATGTACTGAAATGGACAGTTAATTCAGGTACTGCCCTGGACAACTGTTACCTTCCTAAGATTAGATGAAGTGGCAATTAAGTTCAAATTAATTCTTCTGAAGCAGCCTGAAATACACATGAATATATCACAAGTTCTCTATTTTTGGCAGATGATATAACCAAAGAAGGAAAGGTAACGTTGGTGTCCACAATGGATTGGCTGACTTGAGCAGTCCAGGATCCTCTCTGTACAATATTCCTTGATGACTGTGGAATTTGTGTATAATTATAGGCAAATAAACCTGTTGTATAATTTTAGGTATTAATGTTCACTCCTCTTCTTGTCTTTTTTTACTTTTTTGTTTTTTCCCAAAGCCTTAGATGATTCCTCCTAAAAAAGATATAAATCAATGTAGTATCTCCCAGTTTATATCAAGATACTGGCTTAGGAACCTTAAGTCTAATCATACAGAATAAACAGAACAGTGAAAATATAATTACTTCCAGGTACATCATCTTTCTGTTTTATGGGACATTTTTACTTATAGTCTATTTTAATATTTCCAAAATAATCAAGGATAGTCAAGGAAAACACTCATCTAACAGATTTATGTTTGAATCTATTTAATCTATTGTGCACTTTTCAAAGTTAAGGTAGAAAACTTTAAATAAAATAAACATGTTTATAAAATATGAAACAAAAAAAATTCAAAGTTTAAGGGCAGACATCCAAATGCATGCCAGGGGAGAGGGAAGGGACTCTGACACTAACAGTGAATATCAGAATTTTACATATGTTTAATTTTTTTTTTTAACGTTTATTTATTTTTGAGACACAGAGTACAAGCGGGGAGGGACACAGAGAGAGGGAGACACAGAATCTGAAAGAGGTTCTAGGCTCTGAGCTGTCAGCACAGAGCCTGATGCGGGGGACCGTGAGATCATGACCTGAGCCAAAGTCGGACACCTAACAGACTGAGCCACCCAGGCGCCCCGGAATTTCACATACGTTTAAAGAACAGCTAGTTCATAGCATTAGCTACACAACCTCCCCTGGCCTCAATTTAGGGACTGAAGAATAATTGGGTCTTAAAAGTTTTTATAAAATTCTGTATGAATCTATGAAATTAAGGCTCTAAGGGATGGAGTGATCTGCCCAAGGTTACACAACTAACTGGCCACACTGTTTTTACTAGAACCTAAGTCTACAATTTCCTAGTCCAAAGGTTTTCCCAGTGTACCACAAACACTCTGATTCATTCTTAATTTTCTGTCTGGGTTTGTTTTTTTTTTACTTTCATAGGCAATGGTGAGAAACTCCATATAGTATCAATAAGCACTCACCGGTGAATTTGTGTAGTTTCTCTCCACCAGTATGTTTCTGGCACAGTTGTTGATATGTTTAAAGCGATCTGGTCCTAGTAGAATTCCTCCGTACCAGCGTGATACTACCACCATGACATTTCTCACATTCAAAATCTGTTATTTTCAGAAGCATAATTAGATATACACATAGACATGTACAAATTCGAGTTCTAAACTGCACATAAAATTTCCCTATGACTTGAATGGCAGAACCACCCGAGTGAGCAGAGTGAGATTCCTAAAATTCAGGCGACAGAATTTAGAAATCAAACACTGTGCTCCACAGTGTCCTCGAATTCCAAATTGTGGGGCAACTGGGAAGAATGAAGGGGAACTCATGCAGGTAGTGTTCCAGTTCTTCATGAATTCAACCAAAATAGCTCAGTTTAAGCAGCCTTTTGCCCCTAGGCCAAACAACAACCAAAACATGCTTCTGAACAGAACACTGGAAAGAACTCGGGCTGCATGGGTAACTGCTGGGGCCTACCAGCAAGGTCTTCCTCAGTTGGGTATCTGTCAAATGCTGTTCTTAACATGAAGCCCACCAGGCTACAGGCCTGACCACACAGAGTTCCTATCATGGAAACGGCCTGGTTAGAAAACAAACCTCCACATATGGTAACAGAAGAAACTATAGCAACTACCTTAGGAAAAAAACCAATCTATTCTTAAAATTAACAGACAATTAAGATCAATGATCACCATACAGATGAAGAAAATCCAGCAGCATGAAAGAGAAAGGACAAGATAAACAAACTAAAATGGACCAGGAAAAATTTAAAGGGGAGAACATCTAAAAAAAATCCTCTAATTACTATTCTCAGAGAAACTGCATTCATAAAGCCAAAACAACACATTATAAAAAAGGGCTCAACCTCATGACCCCAAGGTCAAGAGTCACATGCTTTTCTGACTGAGCCAGTCAGATGCCCCAACAAGAAAGAACTGTTAAAACTTAAATACATGATTGCTAAAAAAAAATTTTTAATTCAACAGAAATCTTGGAAGACAGGTAAGAAAATGTCTTAGAACATAAGGTGAGGAGATGGACAAGTTAATGAAAAAAGCAATATTCTGGGTCTATCCAGATGGTCCAATAATACCCAACTAACAAGAAATGCACAAAGACAGAACAGAGAAAATACAGGGACGACATTGTTGAAAAACAAAAAGAAGATGCTTTTTTAGAGTTGAAGACAATCTTCTATCATTTATGACTGCCAGACCTTCCAAGCACAGCGCTTGTTATTAACCTTGGGCTTTCTGCCCCACATCAAGTGGTTAAACGTTTCTCTCAAGGTTTAAAAATTAACTACTAGTTATCCCAAATATATCTCATGTCATGTAGCCTAACTGATTTACTTATTCCTAAATGGAGCTCTGTTTCATTGAAAAATTTTATGGCTCAGAGAGCAGGATTACCAGGGTTTAACTTACACTTACCTCCATGAGATGGAGAAGACGCCCGCCAGCTGCTGTCTCCCCATCGTCCTCACAGTCCTGTAAGAAGGTCTGTTTATCCTCACAATATATTCTAGAAATACATATAACAGTGTTACACTTTGAAACTCCAAAATATTGCACCTAAAAGTTACACCTACATACTTGTTGCAATCAATTTACTTCCAAAATCTGCATATTTGTCAAAAAAAAAAATTCTTCTTGAACTATATATTAGATACATTTTCTCTGATTTGTTATCCAGTACATTTCATTTTTTTTTAGATTTGGGAAAGCTAGGAATCAAGGGCACCTCCCTTACAGCAGAAATGCTATAATTATGGAAAGGTGAGTTTATACATCTGACACTTCATCTAATCTTGAAGCTATAAGGTTACAGAGAGTAGTCATTGAAAACCAATGATTGAGAATATACTGTAGAGAAGTATGTAGGCACCATGAAATGATATAAAGAAATAAGTGGCATACTTCAGTCTTCAAAGAGCCTTAGAGCTAGTGGAAGAGACAAAGAGTATATAAAAAAGATGGAGGTGATGGAATCAACATAAATTAACATTTTATACTTTCCTCACATCTTATTCTAGCCATCAAACATTTCTCTATCCTCCCCATTCTAAGAATTATAAGGTTTACCTTCTCTATAATTTTTCCCCTGGTTAATATCAATATCTGAGATAAATCATGATTTTTTTTTTTTTTAATTTTTTCAACGTTTATTTATTTTTGGGACAGAGAGAGACAGAGCATGAACGGGGGAGGGGCAGAGAGAGAGGGAGACACAGAACCGGAAACAGGCTCCAGGCTCTGAGCCATCAGCCCAGAGCCTGACGCGGGGCTCGAACTCACGGACCGCGAGATCGTGACCTGGCTGAAGTCGGACGCTTAACCGACTGCGCCACCCAGGCGCCCCTCATGATATTTTTACCTATTTAAATTATCTAGAAAGTTTGCATTCGGAATAATAATTTGGGCTACATTGTAGCAGAATAAGCATGGCAAGTAAGGGTGAGATATAAAAAGAAAACAGTGACAGTTAAGGTATGCTGTCTACAGGATTTCTTAGGTCCCTACAGATGACACCATCTAGGACTAGGCAAACGCAGCAAAGATACTTTTCCAGCTGTGGCTATAAAAAAGCCAGATACTACCATATCTAATACCTAAGTCAATTATAGCAATCCTATTCATATATTTATTATATATTCATATGTATTATAGCAATCATATTCATTCATTTATTCACTCATTCCTCCTTCAATCTATCTTTCCATTCATTGACTCAATCAATATTTACTGTCCACCTACTATGACCAGGCTCTACAATTATTTAGAATTGACCTCATTCCAAGAGAACAAAGTTCGTGCTATTAGACAAAATTTTTTATGGCAAATTTAAGGCAAAAAGGTGTCAGCAGTTGGTGTATATTAGGACTGTAATTATAACCTAACACCATAATTTTATGGAACAAATGAAGAAAACTTGAGTTATAAATCAGTGCTGTTAGGTTTTTTAAAAATGAAAATACCAAGGACGTTTTTACTTTTTCGGCACATGCCAGGAAGACGATAATGCAGTATCCCATAGCTGTGTATACCAGTAGCCTGAAGAGTGCCTCATAACTCCAAAGCAGGAACACAGCCCCAGAACCAAGAAGTAACCTTAAAAGGATCCTAAGCATTCAAAATATACAACACAAAGTCCATATACGAGATAAAGGTTATTTACTTTACTTCCAGTGGGATCCTGCAAGACTCCACTTTGTACCTGGTTTAGTCTTAGGTGCCACACAATTCTGGCAAGCTAAGCTCTTTCATTCCCAAGTGTCAATTATAACATAATGGAGCAAGATGGAGTAAGCGTGTAAGTCGTGCTGATATCTGTGAGAATTGACAGTTGGTCTGATCACCTACTAACTTGCAAAACTAAAAAAAATACTTCCAGGTACTTAAAAACAAAAATCTGAGGCCTGAAATAGAATATCTGGCATATTATTTAACTTTTTGATAATTTAAGATTAAAATTATATCCAGCGACTGATTGTTGAAGGTGCAGCCACAGAGCCATGTCAGAATAAAAGAGAGAGAAATCAGTTTATCAGACTCCACTTAACAACTTTGTGATCTTGAAAAAGCTAAACTTTTTGCAGGGGCAGAGTTCCTGAAATAATCAAAATTAACTTTCATAAAGTATGTGGCACAGCGTAGGCACTCAATAAACACATGGGATGAATGAATGGCAATTAATACTTTTATAGCACATTCAAATCACCGAGAGCAAGCAGAGTCTAATCCCTTGTTTTTATATTGATGACCCTAACTCAAAACATCAAAATCCTGCCCAGGGATACTCTAGTAAGCAGGGAATCATATAACAAATAGTTTTTGGAAATTTTGGCACTTAAAGAAATGTGACTTAGTAATATAAAAAAACTCACCTATCCAAAGTGATGGATTGTTTTTTTTAATTTTCTGATTTTCAGATAGCCTAGATTTTACTAATATTCTCAATCACACTTTAAATTTGCACTAAATCTTGGGGCACCTGGGTGGTTCAGTCGGTTGAGCATCTGACTTCGGCTCAGGTCATGATCTCATGGTTCGTGAGTTCAAGCCCCACATCGGGCTCTGTGCTGACAGCTAGGAGCCTGGAGCCTGCTTCAGATTCTGTGTCTCCCTCCCTCTCTGCCCTGCTCATGCTGTCTCTGTCTCTCAAAAAATGAATAAACATTAAAAAAAAAAAAAAAGTTTAAATTTGCACTAAATCTCTATGTTTATATTCTGATTCATTTCAGTCCCAAAATATGTTAAGTCTATACTAATTTACGTATTTAGAAATATATTCTTTCTCTGTTTACTAACACTTCAGCAAAGATTTGTATAAAACCTTAGTATTCAAAACTAAAAGGAATACAGCAAAAGAAGCACACTTACTTCCCTGCCAATGAAAGCATACATTGGTTTAAAAGAAAAACTTGGGAAAAATTTGGCACTATGTATCAAGAGTTTCAAAAATGTTCATACTTTTTGATGATTTTACTTCTAGGAATATATTCTTTCTTCTTCAATTACACCCCCATTTCATTTCAAAAAATAATCTCGAGTAACCAGAACCTACTCCAAGTAAATAATCTAGAATGTATACAAAGATGTTCACAAGAATATTTTTTATAATAATGAAAAATATGAAAAACTAGAACAAAAAGAAAATAGCTAATTACGGTATACAGCCCGAAAGAAATAGTACACAGCCATTACAATAATGTCTATAAAGCAATTATAACAACATGGAAAAATGCTTTTGGTAAATTGTTTATTTCAAGTTATTTAAATTCTAGTTAGTTAACATAGATACTACGGCAATGCACTGAAAAAATAAAAGTCGCATAGAAGACAAGGAAAATGTATCGATACATTATCAAAATGTATCCAACTATTATCAGTTACATTTAATGGCAGAAAAAGGCTGATTTTCCCTCCAATTCCTTTTCTTTTCTGCAGATTCCAAATATTCTATACGTGATTATTACTTTTATAATGAAAAAAACCCCACATAATAGTTGTTATTTTAAAAATCATGCATCAGTTTCCCCATTTTTTACAAATTGAACATTCCTAAAATTAGGTTTACTCACCGGTATGCATAGATGTTGTGGGTGGCACTAGCTATTTTCTTATTCTCATACAATTTGGCAAGAACCATCTTCACCTTAAAAACAGCAGTAATATAAATAAACCAATGTATACTTTTTATTTATTCCATAAATAAATGCTAGAAAAATATCTTAAAGCATATTGATATAAATACTGTTGTACTGAAATAGTGATTTAAAGAATTTACTACACTCTGAAAAAGTGATTTCCAAAGTTTTCTCCTCATTTAAAGAGTCTACTACACTCTGAAAAGGTCATTTCCAAAGTTTTCTCCTCGTTTTAGAGGCAGAAGCTGATACTCTCAATTGGTATAAAAAACTACAGACCTGATATATTTTTTTTCTTCAAAGGCACAGATAAGGCTTTATTGGGCCTTATAGTTTGAGCTGAAGCAGGGCACAGTGCTGACAGAGAGTGGTCAGGCTGGCCTCCAGACCTGGTATTTTTGAGTACCAAATAGCAACAAATATTTAAGCACTACGTTTAAGGTCCTTATAGATGAAATTGTCCCCCCTGTAAAGAATTTTAAACGTAAATATGACCATTTTTTAAAATGAACTCTGAAAGTTTATCACACTTATGTATCCAAATTGACAGGTACAACATGGTTATGTTCCAAATGTTGTAAGACCAAAGCTCTCTTGGAGTCCTATAAAGTTTACGGACAAGGTAACAAGAGCCAGATCTTGAAAGATAAGTAGCAATCTCTTTTGCACCAAAAGGGAAGAAAGGGGTGCAAGCAAGAAGAAATCATTCCATTCAGAGGAAACTTCATGTGCAAATCTATCAGATTTAGCAAATAAAACATAAAGGATGCTCAGTTAAGTTGGAATTTCAGATAAACAACAAATAATTTTTTATTAGTAGTATGTCCCATACGATAGTGTTTATCTGAAATTCCAATTTAACTAGGCATCCCATATTTTATTTGGTAACCTTAGCAGGGACATAAAAGAGAAAGGTTCTGGAAACGACCAATAGTTTTATGTAGAAACTATTTAGAGTATGAATGAGATGAAAGACAACGTATCAGGAATGATAAAGCTAGGGTCATATCGCAAAGGGCCCCATAGAAGAGTTTAGGTTTCTCCTTGTACACAACGGATATAAGCAAAGATTGGGGGTGGGGCCAGTGACACACAGAGAGATCTTTCAGAAAGGTAACTTGCTGGCAAAGAGTATGGAAGAAATAATGGAGGTAGGGAAGACTGAGCTGCAGCCAGGGAGATCAATTTGAATCGGAAACTATGTTATCTTGTGGTTATTACTTTTTAATCTTTCAGGTTCTCAGGTTCCTGATCAACAAAATAAAGCAGACACTGATCTTTAAGATTTATTTGAGCTCTCACAATTATGATCCTGTAAGTCCAAGAGACTATAGTCAGAAAAAGAAAGAGGATCCAGGATGAACAGATTCAGAACATAATGTCTAAGGAGGACCCTGGCAACAAGATTATGGGCAACAGCCAAGGACAAACTGCAGACAGAAAGAGCCAGAAGCCTGAACCAAAAGCTGTTATCTTGACCACAAGTCAATGCAGAAGAGAGTGAAAGTGCAGCCTGGTACAAAGAACTGTACCCTGTAGTTCAGGGCTTCAGAAGGGCTTACAGTTGAGGAGCTATAGAGACCAAAGAGAAGAGACTAAGGATTCAAACCTATGCTAAGTTAATGAGACTTCTGTTGTTAATTTAACTTTCTAGGTAGTTACAGTTTGTGATTGAAAATTCTCCCATTTGGTATCCTTGAGTAGGAATCAGGTCACCTAAGATCAAGAGGCAGAAAGGAAAAGGAATTCAGGTCAGAAAGACTCTGCTCAGCCAGTCTGTCCACTGTCCTCTTCCCTGGGCATCAATGGAGCCGACTTGGTTTTGCAGAACTCCCACACAATAGGACAAATAATTTTTTTAACAAGCTATTAAGCATCATAATTTTCCACACAATGTACTTTTCTTGTTTGGAAATCCATTAGAGGGTTAAGCTCTAATTTGTTAAAACCGAAACAAATCTTCCATGATTCACAGTAATTCCGGGGTAGGAAAATGAACAAATAATTTTCATCTTATGTGAAAATTAAACATAAGAGCAAACATAAGAGGAAAACCATTTACTTGAATTACTTTGGTAAAACAACATCAAAGTGAACTGGACACAGAAACTTTACCTGTTTAGGACAAACTACCGGAGCCAAGTGCGCCTGAAAAGTACTTCTTCGGTCTGTAATAGGAATGCCATGATCAATCGGAGGTAATTCTTCTATTTCTATAAATTTAAAGAATTACATTATTTTATTTTTAAAATTCTTACATTTGAATAATGAAAAATTGACAATGGTGTGAGCAGAGGGTGGGGAAGGGAGTTGGGAAAGAGATGTAAATCATATAGCAAATCAACCCAAATTACCCTTAATAGCTATCTATTAAAATTATAATTTTAAGTAAAAAGTGTTCAAATGTAAGTAAGATTAAACTACTTGACTTATAAATGATTTTCACCTGTCAAGGTCACCCAGTAGGTTGGGCCTCAAATCCTGGGATGTTATAGTAGTATAAATCGGTATAATAACTAAGTTTTAAGAGTATAAAAGGATCCTAAGACCAAAAAGATTATCAGCTGCTAATATACCACAATTTATTTATCAATTCTGTTGATGGACTTCTGGGTTGGGAAACCTATGACTTTATTTTGTGTAGCTGTGATGAAATGTTTTCTGCTAATAAAACTGTTCCTTCTTCATAGGATTGAATATATCAATGATACACCAAATTGGTATTCCACAGAGTATCATTATTTCCAGTTATTCTGCCTCTTAAACAAGTTTAAGAACCACTAATTTGACCTTAACTCTGTTGAGAAACTTACCAACTATCCTGGCTACTACATCTGCCTCATTTAGGATCTAAAGCTATTCAGGAAAAATAATTAAAATTGTTTCCTATTTCTATTCACTGATCTGTTGAATCTTACCCAGGTCAGCTTGCCTTACAATTGATGGACTACTTCAACTAACACATGTAAAAATATTTCTATACAGCTTTAAACAACTTGTCAAAACTTACTGCACTGGTGTGTGGCGGGGCTAGGTCAAGAAACCAGGTTTATGCAGGATGTTTTGCCTTCCTCCTGAGTGTGTCCTCTTCTTGAACAAACTGTGACCACTGTACCAGTGTAGCACTAAGGTCAACATGAACTGGACACTATTTATTGTTGACTATGATTTTTACTCTTGCTTTTAATAGTGTATCCTGTTTCCTGAAAGAAATCTTATGCCAAATCCACAAATATATAAATGAATAAAATGTGAGACTGAGGTAGGGGTGGGAATCCTGGGTCTTTTCTCCCACTCTTTCTCTTCCTATTTATTTCCCTTCCTGGTCCTGAAACACCACACAAGAACTTTAAAGCTTCATAGTATTGTTTGAAAGCTACTGTATAATGCATAGTTCCCTCTGGCCTATCATGTTTTTGTAAAAGCCTTGAGAAAACTGATGCTACCGTTCAAAATTTTAAGATACTAAAATAGAAGATATTTTCCAATGGCAACATACAGCTGATTGATTTATCGCATCAACCTATTCATAAGCTGAATACTATCTGATTATGGAACAAATCTACTTAAGCAAAAACTAAAATCTTAAAGGCATTTTACTAGCTTGAGTTCAGTGGCTGTACGTTCAGCTATTATATTTATGAACACAGACTAAAAGTTAACTGAAACATCAGGAGACAGCTGAGGATTTCAAAATAGACATATAAAAACAGGATGTGAACTGAAAACATTAACAGAGTTTTTCTTAGTTTCAGTTTCTCCTATCATTAATTCAAAACTCTAGAAAGTCACACACACACAAAAAAAAACAGTGGGGGGAGGGAGAAATTTCTGTTTTTTCCTCATCATTCTGACAGACATAGCAAACATCAAAATGGCCAGCAGGCAGGAAAAAAAACCCTCAATTCTCTGCAAATTAATAACTATTTCTTAACATATGAGAGTTTACTACAGTTCTATACCATTTCAGAAACATCCCACACGCCTCAAAAGAAACTAGTTGGTAACAACTGCCATCCCAGGTGCCTCAAAAGAAACTAGATGGTAATATACCTGTTTGATTTTCACTAATCTCAAAATCCAATGCTTTAACAGGATTTTCCGGTTGACATGCTAAAATGAGATCATCTTCACATTCTACATCTTCCTCTTCAGTTTTCTTCTTGATGTCAGGACCTATGTGGATATGAGACCTTATGAATGAACTTAGAGGACAGTAAGGAATTCCACTTAATAATTGGTCTTTGTCTAGGAAAATAAATAAAAGATGAGCCTGGAAGAGCTTATGATTCCGGACAGCAAAGAAATGCTCAAAAAAAAAAAAAAAAAAAAAAAGACAGGTGAGCTAACAAAAAAGAATACAAGAGTCTACCTGAAGGCCAAAGCTGGAAAAATTTGAGCAACAAAATAATGATAGTATAGTATTTTAACCCATGGAGTAAAATAATATACATGAGTTCATACTGATAAAAATAAATAAAAAACAAACAGGGAGAAGAGACATCTCTTCCTCACAAAAGAATTCCAATTCCATGAAGAAGGAAAGAAGGAAATGAGAATCATTATTATGCAAACACCACAGCAATAAATACTGTTGACAAGACAGACTAATAGATATTAAAGTTAAAGTTTAAGGAGGAACAGGATATTAGCAGAGAGCCAAATATCTCCCTCAAGGTACTTATCAACTACAAAGGGAAAGACAGTAACTGTGAGGTTAAGTTTATATGTCAACTTGGCTAGTTTAGTCCACAGTATCCAGATATTTATTTGATCAAACTCTATTCCAGATTTTTCTGTAAAGGTATTTCTTAGATGGAATTCACATTGAAATCAGTTAACTTTGAGTAAAGCAGACTGTCCTCCACAATGTGAGAGAGCTACATCTAGTTAAGGTCTTAATAGAAAAGGGACTAGCCTCCCCAGAGGAAGAGGGAATTCTTCGAGCAGACAGCCAGCCTTCAGACTTGAGCTGCAACACTAATTCTTCCCTAGGTCTCCAGCCTGCCAAAGTACCTTGCAGAGTGTGGACTTGCCAGCCTCCACAATCTCATGAGCCAATTCCTTAAATTGATCTCTCTCTCCTTCTCTTCCACACCTCTTCCTCCCTTCTTCTGCATCCATCCCTCTCTTCCCCCTCCTTGTCTTTATAAATACACACGCATACACACATACACATACACACACACACACACACACACACACACACTCACACCCAATTGATTCTCTGGAGAGGCTTGATTAATACTATAACTTTACAGTGGAGATACCTGACAGATACCACTGTAACCAAAGGATCAAGGTAAACATAACAATAAAGCATACTGATACCATGAGTTCCTTGATATATGCACTGTGAAGGAGACAATATCATTTTTGTGGTATTCTTGCCAAAATGCCTAATCTTGCTCCAATATGAGAAAACAATGGACAGACCCAAACAGAGGGACATTCTACAAAATACAGTACTCTTCAAAAGTGTCAGGTCATAAGAGGTCATAAAAGCCAAGGAAAGACTGAGAAATTATTTACAGACTAGAAGAGAGTAAGGAGAAATAACAGGTCAATGCAATGTAGAATCTTGGACAGCATCCTATAACAGCAGAAAGGACATTAGTGGAAAAAATCCATGAAATTTGGATCTTTAGTTTGGTTAATATTATACCAATGTTAGTTTCCTATTCTTGGTAATTATACTGTGGTTAAGCAGGATGTTACTAGGGGAAACAGAGTGAGGAATATAAAAGAGTTCATTGTACTATTTTTGCAATTTTTCTGTAAGTCTAAAATTAGTACAGAATTGTAAAAATTTTTTGTGTATATAATTACTTCAAAATTTAGTACTTCTGCAATAGAAAAAACCTATGAGATAAATTTGTACTGAAGATTAACAGTAAAATCAACCTAAGTTACTTGTTAAGTGGGTAGAATGGAAAATTCTCATGAGATATCTTGATCATGAGCTTGTAACCTTATTAGTTCTTTAGAATTACAAATCCTTCCATTTTAGTATGAAGTCTACAAAAACAATTTTTGGTAAGAAAAATACCAAACAAAATTTCTAAAAAGTACAACTACAAATTGTCAACAAAAATCAAAAACATTACAATTTAAAGACTGGCTAAACTGTAATGTGGATATAGATGGAAAAGGGAAAATATCTTATTTTTAAGATCTATACTTTTAAAAATCTCCTGAGAATTGAGTGATTCCAAATTTTTTGGAGTCCTAAATTTTTACTGGCATACATTCCATTTTTTGCAATTATCCCACACTCTAGCATGGTAGATCGGCAAAAATCAATTTTATTTTGAGACTACTTTTCCTATCAATGCCCTGAAATGCTACAAAATCAGAACATGAATTATAAAAGTCAGGAAAACAATTCAAAAATGATTGTCACATGGAGAGAATATCTTCATACCATTTATCTCAGATGTTAATGGAAGCAGTAAAAACGTTTATTTTCTACAGAAAAATAGTAAAATGCTCTGAAAAAGTTAGCACTACTATCAATTTTAAATATATAATGATTTTGCTAAGTGAGTCCAAAATAATTGGTTCCTTATAAATAATCTTCTAAAAAGTTAGTAAATAAACTATTGCTGGTTTTTTAAAAATCTCTTAACCAGATTGAAAATAATTCTATCAGTGGTAACAATGAAATATTAGAAACACCCACGTTGTCATGAATGATTCAATCAAAGAATAATAAAGACATATATTGATTTGATTTTGAATTGATTTTCAAATCAATATATGTCTTTGATATGAAATTAGATAGTAGCGACAGGTGTACAATTTTGGAATATACCAAAACCACTGTATTACACATTTTTAGAGGATAAATAATTATGGTATGTGAACTACATCTCAATTTAAAAATCAATTTTCAAAGTAAATTTTTATATCCTAAATATCAGTTGGTGTGTTTTCCAGAGTTCTTTTTCTTTTATTTAAAAAAAATTTTTTTTTTAACATTTTATTTATTTTTGAGACAGAGAGAGACAGAGCATGAACGGGGGAGGGGCAGAGAGAGATGGAGACACAGAATCGGAAGCAGGCTCCAGGCTCTGAGCCATCAGCCCAGAGCCCGACGCGGGGCTTGAACTCACGGACCGCAAGATCGTGACCTGAGCCGAAGTCGGACGCTCAACCGACTGAGCCACCCAGGCGCCCCAAGAGTTCTTTTTCTATAAACACTTTACTCATTTGAAGCTAATGTCTAACTTGTGTACTCCAGTAATTCATGAGGAATGTTACATGGTTCATATTACCTTAATAGTCAAAGAAAGCAGAAATTTTAGACCCACGTTCTTTAACCCAAGTTCTGTAAGAGTATAATATGAAACCAAAGAGGCTAAAATCACATAGAAATAACCATAACTACATGAGCAAATGAACTTGTCCAGAGAAACTTGTATTTTATCACATATGAACCATAAAACAGAATACATATTTTTCATTAAAAATTTCATTTAGAATAGTTACATGGAAATGTAATTATGATTAAGTTAAAAGAGCACTAATAACATTAATAATATTCTTCTGGTATTTACCTGGTTCTGTCATCTGAGATTTCTGTATTAGAACATCTCTTATTTTCTCTACCCATAGGTAAAGAATACTTTCACCAATATTCTGTCTAAACAAAATTGAAGAGAAAACTTGGTTATTAAAAAAAATTCTTTCTCAAATTCAAGAAAATATAAACATATTTACAATCTAAGAAATTATATGCAATCTAGCTATGCCTTTTACAAAAGAATTTATAACATGAGATTTCCTAACATCTGTTAGCTAAGTATTGAATACAGATGTTCATATCAGTATTAACAATTTCAACAGGCTCCAAATTAACATTGCTTACTTAAAATAAGAGAAAAGCTGCAACCAAAGAGGGTAAAGAAAACTTCTGAACTTGAACTAGATGAAGTAGATAGATGTAAAGGGGATTCAGTTCCTGTTAGCAGATATAGTTTCAGTACTGATGTCACAGCTTGCTTTTTTTTTTAAGCTTTTTGAACAATTTCAAACCGCTTATTTGGCACACTTGTTTGGTATAATTATTTCAGCAAAGAAGAATGCAAAGCATCAGAGGAACTCCCTCAGAGACCAAATTTAAAAGACTTAAAAGACAACTCAGGTAACAACTTTACAATTGCATTTTGTTTTTGACAAAATATTCTGTTGCCCAAATTGACTCATTTTGGTTCCAAATAACGTCTGACTGATTCAGATAAATTAAATCCAACTCAAAGGTCACTGAGAAAAAGAACATGGCATGGTTCATGTCCATAGAGTTATGTCAAATGATGACAACAGCAATAAAATAAAGGTCCCGGTGTCTACTCTTTAGGGAATGACACCAACTTTAGATAAATGTCCGTTACGTGTACTTAAAGTAATCCCCGTATTACTTGATAACAACACCTTACCTCCTTCCTCTGAAAGTCCCCCTTGAAACCACTATCTCTCTTCATCACTACTCATCAGTACCCACCAAAGGAAACTTTCAAAACAAGCAGAGAGAAGAAAATATTGTTTTCAAATAATTCTGTACCCTCAAATCTTCCCCATCTCACCCATAACTCCTTAGCACTAAACATTCCTCCCTGTGCTCTGGTAACTGGTGTCTAAGATTCTGAGAGGAAAATTCAACTGGGAAGGCTTTAAAATTTGGGGAATGTGGTTTGAATTTCTTTTAAACAATTCCCACTTCTATCCTCTCTTCTCAATAAATGATTCAGAGGTATAGACGCAGAAAGGTACAATGGATTGAGTATATACAAAGCCCAAAGTTCATTATATGTGTCAACACATTAAATGCTCACAATTATTTAATGAAGTATTATTTCCCCATTGTACAAATGAGAAAACAGACCTAGAGAAAACAGACTTGTCTAAAACAGTCTTAGAAGCAGTGAAGAAGCCCAGAGACAGAATGTGAATGCAGACTGACTCCAAAACTCAGCTTGCTCACTGCATTTTGCTCTCCTATCATGCAGCTATGATCCTAGGCAAGTAAGCCACTTGAACTCTGAGTCTGTTTCTTCATCTATAAAACAGAGACTTAGAGCATGTTATCTTACTTTACAGAAGCGTTTCTTTTCAAGTGAACCTATCTTAATTCACTCAACATAACTACACCATGTCTACATGCTGGCCTGGGGGGATGGTAGTCAATGAGAAAACTGGGTCCCTTATATCAGTGTTTGTGATCCTTACAAATTTATGTTTTTGTATATAATTCTCTCCATCTCCTAATCTCATTCTATTGAATTCTTCACATCACCAAAAATAGTAATACCAGTATCTAGTGTTTAATGAACACCTACTATACAGAAGACATGTAGAAAACACTTTGTTACTTCACTAAATCCTTAAGCCACCCTTCGAGGCAGGAAAATCATCCTGTGTATGAATCATACATTCACATTCAGATTTGTTGTTGGAGTGTTGTGAAAACACCTTGGAAGAATTTTCATGATTAATAAATAATTTTTCCAAATAATAAAGACAAAATTAAACCTTAACTCCAAATCTCTCCTCCGGCCCACGGCTTCTTGCAGAAAAACGTACAACAGCACTTCTGCCCAACATCAGTTACCGAATGCTTCCTTTTTCCCTTGTATTTAACAAAACTTACTGAAATCCAACGTACAGAAGTTGTAGTGGGTGTTTACAATTTCCTAAGGAAAATGACAATTACTCTTTCCCTTGTTCTATCACTAATGGTGTTTTGTTTGTTTGTTTTTGTTGTTGTTGTTATTGCTGCATTTGTGTTTTCTCCTGTAAGAAGAAACTGTGTTTTCTCCTTGGTCCAAGATTTTAACTATCCACTAGGATTTGGTGGTTTTCAAACTTTTGCATTGCTATAACGAAATCTCTCACAGAATCAGAAACAAATAAACAGACAAAAGCTGAGAGTCCTCCTTCCTGTGTCTATCTGCCTTGCACGCTACCCACAACTGGTCCTGGAGGAAGTCTACGGAATCCTAAGGACTCTGATACAAAATTTAAAAAAACTACTTATTATAGGGTGAGATGCTAAGCTTTTATTTATTAAATTAAATTATGGTAAAGTAGCTAAATAGAAAATGTCTAGAACAATATTTGTTTCAAATTGAATAAAAGACAAACTTGGACTAAAAGCTGGATTTTGTGAAGAGCTATACTTAAATGACTGTTAGCCAATCCAGAATGATCAAAACAAAGTCATGTTACTTGTGGCTCTGTTGTATCTTTAATTTTCTAATATTTATATTTGTTGATTTATGGACAAAGACACTTGCTAAAATACACTACTAAGTTGTGTGACCTCAGACAAATCACTCAATCTGAGTTTCTATTATCCCATTTTCAAAATGACAAAATTGGATGAGATGATTCTTTTAATAACAATAAAATTAAGGGTGGCTATCATATGCTTCTAAAGCACATTACACAGATTATGTCATTTAATCCTCACAATAGTATTATTCTATTATCCTTATTTTACAGATGAGAAAACAGATTCAAAGAGGCCACATTATTTCCAAAACTGATTCTAGAAGCCTGGCCAAGACAGCCTTAATGCCAGCTTAGCTAAACTTGAGACTGGCAGAACTTCCTAACTATAGGCCCTGACCTCCCTCTTCTTAGTGCATTTTTGTTAGAAAACTTGACATTATAAATTCTTTCTCTACTCCTTTGGGAGTATCCCAAAGGATTTAGGGAGAATCCTGTCAGTTTTATAGCCTAAGAGTGTCTTTCTCAAGGACCTGGCAGCCATCATTTTGAACTGTAATCATTAAGGAAGACAGCATCCCTTCTCCTGTCTTTATGGGAGGGGAGGAGCCTAACTTCTGATGAGCAACAATTAGCAAACACAGATGGCCTAATCATGAGAAACACATTTGCAAACTCAGGAAATAACTTACTGGGCTTACACAGCTCACTGATTAACCTTCCCTCAAATCCTTATCCCAGCCCTTACAAATTCTGTTGATAGGAATGCAAACTAGTGTACCCACTGTGAAAAACAGTAGGCAGGTTCCTCAAAAAATTAAAAGTAGAACTACCCTACAATCCAGGAATTACACTACTGTGCATTTACTCAAAGAATACAAAAACACTAATTTGAAAGGATACATGCACCCCTATGTTTACTGTAGAATTATTTACAACAGCCAAACTAAGAAAGCAACACAAGTGTCCATCAATAGATGAAGGGATAAAGGAAATATGGTGTGTATGTATGTGTATGTATGTGTACACAATGGAATATTATTCAGCCATAGAAAAGGATGAAAACTTGCCATCTGCAACAAATGGATGGATCTAGGTAGCATAATGCTAAGCAAAATAAGAGCAGAGAGAGACAAATACCATATGATTCTACTCATGTGGAATTAAAGAAACAAACAAAGGAAGAGAAATAAAAAAAAAAGACTCTTAACTTTAGAGAACAAACAGATGGTTACCATAGGGGAGGTGGGGGGGGGGTGTGGGATGGGGTAAATTAAGTGAAGGGGATTAAGAACAGACTTATCTTGATGAGCACTGAGTAATATATGGAACTGCTGAATCACTGTATTGTACATCTGAAACTAATATAACGTTGCATGTTAACTACACTGGAATGAAAATTTTAAAAATTCTCCTGGCAAGAAAAACAAAAGCAAAAATAAACTACTGGGACTACATAAAAACAAAAGACTTCTACGCATCAAAAGAAACAAATCAACAAAATTAAAAGGTAATCTATGGAATGGGAGAAGATATTTGCAAATGACACATACAATAAAGGGTTAGTATCCAAAATATGTAAAGAACTTATAAAACTCAACACCCAAAAAACAAATAATCCAATTAAAAAATGGGCAAAACACATAGATATTTCTCCAGAGTAGACACCCAGATGGCAAATAGACACAGGTAAAGATGCTCTTCATCTCTTACCATCAGGGAAATGCAAATCAAAAGTACAATCAGATATTACCTCACACCTGTCAGAATGGCTAAAATCAACATGAGAAACAACAGGTGTTAGGGAGGATGTGGAGAAAAAAAGAACCCTTGTGCACTGCTGGTGGGAATGCAAACTGGTACAGCCACTGTGGAAAACAGTATGGAGGTTCCTCAAAAAGTTAAAAATAGAACTATCCTATAATCCAGCAATCGAATTACTAGGTATTTACCCAAAAAGTACAAAAACACTAATTCAAAGCAATATATGCACCCCTATGTTTATAGCAGCATTATTTACCATAGCCAGGATATGGAAGAAACCCAAGTGTCCATCCACTGATGAATGGATAAAGAAGATGTGACATATATAAATATGTATAATGGAATATTACACAGCCATAGAAAAAGGATTGAAGTAGTATGCTAATTGAAATAAGTCAGAGAAAGACAAATACCATATGATTTCACTCATATGTGGAATTTAAACAAAACAAAAAGCAAAGGAGACAAAAAAAAAAAGAGAGAGAGAGAAATCAAGAAAGAGACTCTTAACTATAGAGAATAAGCAGATGATTACCAGAGGGGAGGTGGGTAGGGAGATGGGTGAAATAGGTGATGGAGATTAAGGAGGGCACTTGTCATGATGAGCACCAGCAATGTATGGAATTATGGTATCTTATATACATGAAACTAATAACACTGTATGTTAACTCATTGGAATTAAAAACACAAAAAATTCTGCCTTTTGTTTCTGGAAGTTGAGGTCAGACTGAGTAGCTCCCCTACTGCAATAGTCTTGAACAATGTTTTCCTCACTCTTTTAGCTTTGTGGCAATTTGTGCTTTGATAAGCCTCGCCTTGTCTACGGCCATACCACCCTGAACGCACCTGATCTCATCTGATAAGCCTCTCCTCCCAACTTTCAAATCTAAGACTCCATTATAAATCAAAATGTGAGGGGCTGTGGGAAATTAAACTCATCATCTTGGATTTTAAATTAAATATTGTTAAAATGAACCATTGTAAATTTAAATACAGATATTCCCCCATTTTCCAAAAGTTTGTGTTATGCCACTGCACTTTTACAAAAGATCTACATTAGCTATTTTCACTAACCAAAAGAAACCTGAAGAGGATTTTCACTTTTACAAGAACTGCCATTACTGTACCAAATGTAGGTCTTTCATAAAGTGAAGCAGTGTAACTTGAACATTCAGAAAGTTGGGGATATTCTTTCTTTATGCCATTTTGAGAGGTTTAATAGGAATGCTCCACTTTTAGATGGTGGAGAAAAACCTGTACTACAAAAAAAAAAAAAAAAAAAATGTTAATCCCTTTCCTTAAGGGATTACTCTTAAACAACATTTATTATTATATTCCAGGTATTTTTAAATTTTTTTTTTTTTTTAACGTTTATTTATTTTTGGGACAGAGAGAGACAGAGCATGAACGGGGGAGGGGCAGAGAGAGAGGGAGACACAGAATCGGAAACAGGCTCCAGGCTCCGAGCCATCAGCCCAGAGCCCGACGCGGGGCTCGAACTCACGGACCGCGAGATCGTGACCTGGCTGAAGTCGGACGCTTAACCGACTGCGCCACCCAGGCGCCCCCAGGTATTTTTAAATCCATCATTCACCTTTTGCTTGATTAAAATAATTATTTTCACAGATTTAAAATACTCATATGCAAAATATTTCATCAAAAATAAGGTATGATAAGCAAATTAATCTACAAGTAACTAATCACCAAATCCTAGTCAATATTCTTTTTTTTTAAGAGTTTATTTATTTTGAAAGGGAGAGGGAGGGAGGGAGGGAGATGGGGGAGAGAGAGAGAGAGAGGGAAGGAGGGAGAGAAGAAGGGAGGGAGAGAGGGGGAGGGGGAGAGAGAGACAGTATCCCAAGTAGCCTCCATGCTGCCAGTACAGAGCCCAACAAGGGGCTCAAACTCTTGAACCGTGACATAACGACCTGAGCCAAAACCAAGGGTTGGATGCCATCCAGGTGCCCCAGTCTATATTCTTAAGTATTTCTTTAACTGATCATTCTTCTCCATCCATTCTTGTTGCCTTCCTAAAAAGGCTTCCACCATCTCCCTCCTCCTCAAACTCTTCACAGCCCATCTCTCACACTGCAATACAAATCTGATTACATCACTACTCTGTGTAGAACACTTAGAGCCTACAACATAATGCCCACACTTCTTTCCCAACTTACGACTTCTTTATTCTTATCCTTACCTAATTTATATACCTGGCATCTTAAACTATTTGCTAAATTTTGAAGATGCCAGGTTGCTTCACACCTACATGATTTTGCTCATGCAGTCCCTTCTACCAGAAAACCTCTCCCACTTGATTACCTGGCAAACACCATGCTCCAAGGTCTCCTTCACAATGGAACCCTTCTTTACAACTCTATCCACATGCCCAGAGATAGTCTGTTGCTAAAACCTCTTTAAAAAATGCTAGTACAGCACTTGGTCCAAACCTCTCATTAATTACGTCATTATATCATACTGATACACATTTATCTTCATTTTTAAATTCCAAACTCCTAACAAAGTACCAGCATATAGGAGATACTCAATAAATTCTTACGGGAAAAACTGTTAGTTTTCTGACTTCTGCTTTCCTACCTACGAGGAAACAAACCATGGCTCATCCTCTTGTCTAGGCAAAAATCACATTTTACATACAAAATGATGTTAATGTAAAAATCTTCATAGTGATATAATATTTAGAATATAATGAAACTATAAATATTAAAACTATATTCATACATTTACTAATTTTCAAAACTAATAATATTTTTCAATTTGCTGCCCCCTGCTGGATTTATGGAAAAATATTAAAGGCTGTCACAAAACTTTTTAAGAGTGTTTAAAGAGTGCTCTTTTTAAAAAAAATTTTTTTAACGTTTATTTATTTTTGAGACAGAGAGAGAGACAGAGCATGAACGGGGGAGGGTCAGAGAGAGAGAGACACAGAATCTGAAACAGGCTCCAGGCTCTGAGCCATCAGCACAGAGCCCGACGCGGGGCTCGAACACACGGACCACGAGATCATGACCTGAGCCGAAGTCGGCCACTCAACCGACTGAGCCACCCAGGCGCCCCAAGAGTGCTCTTTTTAAAAGAGTGTTTAGGGGCGCCTGGGTGGCGCAGTCGGTTAGGCGTCCGACTTCAGCCAGGTCACGATCTCGCGGTCCGTGAGTTCGAGCCCCGCATTGGGCTCTGGGCTGATGGCTCAGAGCCTGGAGCCTGTTTCCGATTCTGTGTCTCCCTCTCTCTCTGCCCCTCCCCCATTCATGCTCTGTCTCTCTCTGTCCCAAAAATAAATAAACGTTGAAAAAAAAAATTTTTTTTAAAAAATAAAAAAAATAAAAAATAAAAGAGTGTTTATTTTTACTCACATCACCTGTGTGAAAACAATACCATTGGACTAGGATTATTCAAGCCCTTTTTAATAAGCAAGACAGTATAAACCACAATTCTATCTTTAGAACAAACTGCTTTATAATCTCTGACCTTTCCTAATTCCCAAATAGCTCAACTGAACCAGTTAGGGAGAACACCAAATTGTGTCCTATGGGAAGGGATCTATCTCTTAGTAAAAGAGGGGCTTTTGGATAGAAAAAAGGCAGATGAGAAGCCATTTCTGAGTACATGACATTGTGGACAGGTAGGAGAAAAATCTAACTTACGAACACTAGTATGATAGAATCCAAATATGGGAAGGTTTTCAAGAAAGAGGTACTTCAACACCAGCATAAGTTACAGATGTCACGTAAGATAAGAACTAAAAAAATGACCACAAGATGTATAATTACAACATCACTGGTGAACAAATTTGCAGTATATTTATTCTACTCTAAGGGAGAAGATAAAATGGTAAATAAACATAAATAAAAGATTACAGAAACAAGTTTCTTGGGGGCGTAAAGTTGGAATGACCAGTAAGGTTAGAGAAAGTTATCAGAAAACATTTAATTGAGGAAATAAATAATACTTATATGCTGAGGAATATCTAAATGGGGTCATCCTTTGATACATCCAGTTCTTGGTTACTTCCAGGGTCAAGTGTAAACCTGGGACTCAAGGAAGACCATACTTCTCCAGGAAGGAATGAACAGAAGCAATTCCATAAAGACTTACCACATTTTAATTAAATATTTTAGGAGGAAAAGGAACCTGGCCGAGATCCCAGGGATACACTGTACCAAAAAGGGTGGCCACCTAGAACATATAAGACAATCCTTACCAGTTTCTGGATTACAGTAAAACTGATTCTAAAACATTGTTTATTTTAAAAATTAACATCTTACTAAAATTAATCCAAATCACAGTCATCTTCCCTGGACTACTGCATTAACCTCCTAACGTATCTATTCTTGCTCCCTTCCAATCAGCTCTCCACACAGAAACAGATTGGTGTTTTCAAAGTCAGAATCTTATCAACGACATCACACCACTTGAAAACCTCTGCTTTCCACGGGTCTTAACAAAGACAACAATCCTTCACATGGCCTCCAAGACTGTGCATGACCTCCCCTGCCTACCTCACCAGGTCACTGTCCCAGCATCCTCCCTCCTCTCCCCTCCTCTCTCTTCCCCCTTCATACCACCAACTTTATGTCTTGACAAGCTCCTTGACACAGAGCCTTTGCACATGTTGTGCCATTCGCTAGTTATCTTCACTTCAGTAATTCAGCTCTGAAGTCAAGCCATCCTTGACTAGGTTATATCTTGTTTCAAATTCATTTAGTACTGCACATTAATATCTTTCTTTTACAGAACTTATCAGAGCTGCAGTTTTACCTTCATTTTACAATGTCATGAGTGATATCTCTATCACTAAGTTCTAAATGCCATGAAAACAGAGACCATTTTTGTTTTTACTATGTGTACCTATGACCTAGTACAGTGCCTATCTTGTAGTATTTCTTGAATGAATGAAACAGTGAAGAATACAGTGTCAATAGACTCTCAGTTTTATGACCTAATACAAGATTCTGCTGTAACCAGTTTCATTCAACATAGCCTGTGAAAGTATTAAAACAAGAACTGTATCTTTGGGTTTACTTTCACAATCTGGTATTTTTACAGCTATTAGCTCTGAATCATTACTGTTTTTTGTTTTTGTTTTATCTAAGTAGAAATCATATCAAGTGTATATATAAAATTATATAACCAGTCTTTCAAAGACTCTTCAAATGCATCCTTTATGTTAAGGGAAAGGCAGCTTAACAAAAACTTTAGAAAATGCCTTAACATATCAGTTGCAACAAAAGCCCACAATAAAATCACAAGTAAAATTTTTTTTAAAATCATTTGCTACTTACATATATATTTCCTCAAGGCTATTTGATAAATCTGTACGTTCTTGTCCTTTAAGCCAAGGAGCACTAAGATTAAATAAAACACAATGAAGAAGACTATTCAAGGATTGTGTTTATATTTCAAACAGAAATTACTGATTAAATTACAAATTATTTGATAACTTTTAAAAATTACCTACTTTCATTAAAATGTTATATTGTACAAATCTATACAGCTCCAAAATGCTTTCATTGGCATTAACTTATTGTGTCCTCCCAGGAAACCTTGATGAAGGCAATCCCAATATTATTCAATTAAAATATGGTTTAAGGGGCGCCTGGGTGGCGCAGTCGGTTAAGCGTCCGACTTCAGCCAGGTCACGATCTCGCGGTCCGTGAGTTCGAGCCCCGCGTCAGGCTCTGGGCTGATGGCTCAGAGCCTGGAGCCTGTTTCCGATTCTGTGTCTCCCTCTCTCTCTGCCCCTCCCCCGTTCATGCTCTGTCTCTCTCTGTCCCAAAAAAAAAAAAAAACAAAAAAAAAACGTTAAAATATGGTTTAAAAAACAGAGGTGAGTTCATAGGATATCATGAACCTGTCTGGGTTTACGTAAATGGCAGAACAAGTTCGAGAATCCAAATTTCCAGATTCGCAGTATCTGCGACACTGTTAGGAATTGCCAATTTTTTTTTTTCTAAATAGTGTCTCAAAAACAACTTTAACAAATAGAGTGGTTGCCACGTGACTGCAAAAATATATATCAGCTTTTCCTGAAAAGGGTATTTATGTTTATAGGCATTCTAAAATTATATCTCTCATTTTCAATAAATAAAAATTAACAGAACCATTATTATTATCAAATTTTATTTCTGTTTTAAAACACATACAAAAAATTATCCCACTGGTAGGTAAAAATTTTAATAATGACAATTTAATGGAATTCTCTTCACACAAGTTTATACATCTTAGGAGGTCAAGTGGACAAAGCTGATCAAAGATCATTTGCAATCAACAGGTCATGACTAAGATTAAGCTTAGGCTGCTAAGAAGATGGTTCCTCCACAACAAGGGTCAGGGAGAAGCACCAGAAGCACCAAGCATGGGTAATTCCCAGAGGGCAAGCAGTCTTAGGCAGAGGCATGCCAAGGAACTATGGCTAGGTCAGCAGAACCAGATTAGGAGAAACTAAACCACCAGTTTGTCTAAAGAGAAAGATTTCTCTATCTCTAAATACAATTCAGTAGCTATTTTATCCCTATGAACGCTGTGATTCTCTTTTATACTAAATACATTCTGCAATGTGTTTTTTATATAATTTAAATTTTTTTATTTAAATGCTCTATACAAAGTCCAAAAGGTGTTCTTTTCAAGTACTTTTTTATTTTTTAAAAAATGTTTATGTATTTTTATTTTTGAGAGAGAGACAGTGTGAGCAGGGGAGGGGCAGAGAAAGAGAGAGAAAGACACACATACACAATCTGAGCTGTTAGCACAGAGCCTGACACGGCGCTCAAACCCACGAACCATGAGATCATGACCTGAGCCAAAGTCAGATGCTTAACCAACTGAGCCACCCAGACACCCCCAAATAAATAAACTTTTAAAACAGGGGTGCCTGGATGGCTCAGTTGGTTAAGCAACAGACTTTGGCTCAGGTCAGAATCTCAAGGCTTGTGGGTTTGAGCCCCACATCCAGCTCTGTGCTGACAGCTCAGGGCCAGGAGCCTGCTTCAGATTCTGTGTCTCCCTTTCTCTCTGCCCCTCCCTTGCTCACACTCTGTCTCTCTCTCTCTCAAAAATGAATAAACATTACCAAAAAGAAAGTTCCTTTATTGTGAGAGAGAGAGCATGCAACCATGAGCAGGGGGAGTGGGAGAGGGAGAGAGGGAGAGAGAGACTCATAAGCAGGCTCTGTGCTGCCAGCACAGAGCCCAACATGAGGCTTGAGCCCACGAACTGTGGGATCATGACCAGAGCCGAAATCAAGAGTCAGAAGCTTAACCAACTGAACCACCCAGGTGCCCCCAAAAGGTGTTCTTAACTTCCATATGTATTTTCCTAAGAAAGGTATTTTATATAAACACAAAGCACAATATAGAGAAATAATCTTTAAAAAGTATAATCTTTTTGTAAGAATATAAACATAGAAATATAGCTTACTTCAGTTGATAAATAGGTGGAGCTGTACCTGGGTATTCATTTGGTAGCATCACCTGTAAAGCAGTTTAAAAATAAATCTGTTTATACTTCATCATGACTCAAAATTAACAATATTTATAAAGCTAGTCACTGGACAAATTTCCTACTTGCCAAACTAAAATCAAAACAGTTATTTTGTTCAATCTCAGGAGAGAAATGCCTCCTCATATTTATACTTAAAGTATGTTGTTAATGATAATGCCAATTTTTAAGGAGCACATTATTTACAGAGAAGGTATACAAGCAATGAAAGTTAGGAAATAAGAGTGGGGAAGACAAAGATGAAAGGAAAACTGAAATAGGGGCATTAAACCCTAACCTCAAGTGAAAAGGGTGGCACTATAGCATGTTCCAGGTATTTTTCTGAAAAAATGTTAACAAAAAAAATCCTATTAAATACTGGTAAACACATTAAATAACTAACCCTTGACAGAGACCCATACACCTTTGTTCCCAGATCAGTATTGTTATAAAAACAAACACTGACAAAAACCTTTATGTTGAAAATACAGGCAGTCACCAAAGAATAAGCATTAATACAGAAAGCTATACTGATCTTGTCATTTTTTTATCTTAACCACACTGATTCTCAGTTAATAAAGAAACAAGTATCTGTTTTATAAAGCCTTTTAAATTACTAACCTATTCTTCCTCTTAAAGGTTAGCCATCCTTCCAGGTTTAAACCCTCTCCTATTAAATGGACAGAACAATGAAAGGAAGTGAAACTCAAGTCTGTCAAAGGTATATTAAGAATATCTAATTAAAATAACTGGGATAGGAAAGATTGAGACTATCAGTTAAAGCATGTCTTGAGTGATCAGAGATTTCATTACCCTGGTGCTTAGATACTCAATTGTTAACAAAAGCTAACAAGAAAACAGAAAATTCAGAAGTCACACAACAGTCATTTAGAGGAATACAGTATTAGTCAATCATACAGTCACTGTTGTAACTGGAAAATGGCTATAGAGAAGGAGGGAAAAATACCTGCAAGCAAAGTGTCCACTTGGGGTCATCTATATCGTCGCTAATTCTAATACAAAATATTTTGGCACAGTCATCAATGACACACCATTCCTCGCCATAGATAGCTGCCATTGCTTCAATTTCCTCATTCTGTAAGAAGTTGATGGGAGGAAAAAAAGTCAACGAATGTACATGCCCTAAAAGCCTGAATTTTCCTTCCTCTTATAAAGTATTTTTATTTAACATTACTAGCCTTTATAAAGGATCCCTGAAGGAACACTGCCAAAAGGTCTTAGCAGCAGGTCACCATGTTCTACTCTGTAAGTGGTTGCCAGACAAGGACTAGGACCAGCCTTGCTGCAACATCACTGGGTTTTTGGCCACTAGTGAGCCAAGATATATACAATACCCTACAGCATGATTTACAAGTGGGAAGATGAACACACATCCTCTGCTTCACCTTTTCTTAGGTACCACGTAATCCTCACTCCCACTCCCCAGTATCCTTGCTATATACTAGCCATATATTCCTACGTAATATCTCCATTGTTTCTTTTGGATTTAGGCACAGGTATGGGTGGTTGTTTCATTGTTTTTTTTTTTTTTTTTGGTAATCGTATCCTAAAAACATTTCGGAAATTATTCTTTGGTTTGGGGTTAAAAAAGAAAAATAACAGGATCTAAAGGTGAAAAGGGGAAGCAAAGTATGCAACCTTGTATGCATCTCATTTTGGCCTCACAGCCCAGATGGAAAAGCTTTTAAGAGTACCCACGTGAGCCACGCACTAGGGAAAGCTCACTATCAAGAGGAGTAAGATCCAGCGGGCCCTCAAGGAACTCCAGGGTTTGTGTTATTATTGCCCATTTTGCAAAGGCAGAAACTGGAGATAAGTGGCTTGTCCAAGGTGACCCGGCGGCGACAGGGAAGAAAGCAGAACCCGGATTTCTGTCGCCGGCCCGGAGCTGCTCCGTCGCGTGCTGATGGTTGACGACGACACCGTCGGAGGCAGGCCGAGCCCGCCGACGCCCGGGAGCGGCTGGCCGGAGGGCGATCGGCGGAGAACGGGCGCCAAGAAAATGGAACGCGGTGCAGCAAACGGCGCGCCTGGAGGCCCGGACGGTGCCGGCGGGAATGGGGGCGGCCCCGGGCAGAGGGCCTCTCGGCGGAGGAGGCCCGGGACGGCGAGGCGAGGCCGAGCCGAGCCTGGAGGTCGGCGCCCCGGCGGGCCCTCACCTGCCTCTGGTCGCTCCCTGCGTCCCCCTCAGCCATGTGGCCCCGGGAGCAGCCAGGCGGCCGCCGCCGGCCCAGGTCCGGAGTGCGGGGGCGGGGCGCTGCGGCGGCGAGCGGAGGACCGGCTGCAGCGAGGCCGACCCGGAACCGCAACCCGGGGCGCGCCGCGCAGCCCGCATCTGCTTCCGGGTTGTGGGCCAGGTGATGTGAGGGGCTCTCCGCACCCGAGGTTCCTCTCCCTGGCCCTGTGCCCGCCTTCTTTCCGCCCCTTAGCGGCGCCCGGGGAAGCTGTCCCGCTAGAGAGACGGCTGGAGGGCTTCTGGGCTCCGTGTCCTGGAAACGCCGGGGCTGGGGGCTTCAGGTCGCCCACTGCGGCCGCGGTATACCCCGGAGTCCCCGGGAAACGTTGGGGCGTCGGGCTTACCGCCACGGCCCAGGGAGGAATTCGACCGCAGTCTACAGCCCAGACTCGTCTTTGCATTTCCAGGCAGGGGTTGTTTTGTTTTGTTTTGTTTTGTTTTCTGGATTTTTAAAAACGTGTTTTAAGGTATTTTGTTTAATCTGGGCAAGGATGTGTTTGATTTTCCAAAAACAAGCGAGGAGAGAGCAGGCGGCATTTCGAAAGCGTGCAGGAAAACTTACCACCCAACTGTTGTATTGTGATAGCTTTTTGGGGTTTGGTTGGTTGGTTGGTTGGTTGGTTGTTTTGGCGTTCTTGGACATTTTGCCTAAAAGCTCCTTTTGTACAAGACACTAGTTATGCCAGCCAATGTAATGGTCATTGTTTCATTACCCAAAACATTTGCATCAATTTGATTCAGTTAGTCTCCACTCCACCCCACCCCTCCAACACCTACTTTGCAATACATTGGTTGTGAATTATATGGCTATAGTAATCAAGGCACATAATATCTTATTCAACTGGGATTTTGTCCCCTCTTCACTTTCTTCACACGCACAGACAAAACCTCAAAATATGACATCCTTCCTCTCTTTTGTCTTAATTATGGGCGTGTTTTAATTACCCCGTAAAACTTATCTAAGAGTGCACCACTTAAGTACTTGTAAAGAAGTCTGCTTAAATTACTTTGAGAGGATCTTACTGAGCCTTGTGGATTTATTAATTCAGATATTTATTAGGCTCTTGTGCTAAGCTTTACAGATGCATTTTCAGACATAATGCATTGCCTTTAAGGAGCTAAGAGGGGGAGCAACAAAAGTAATTAAGATTAAAATGGACTAGAATTGTGTCCTGTTGTGTTAGTAGCACCAAAAAAGGCCCTCCAACCAATGTGTTTTTTAAGAGAGAGACAGAGCTCAAGTGCGGGGGGGGGGGGGGGGGGGGGGAAGGGGGTTGTCGGGAGTCAGAGAGAGAGTGGGAGACACAGAATCCCAGGCAGGCTTCAGACTCTGAGCTGTCAGCACAGAGCCCAACCCAGGGCTGGAACCCACAAACTGCGAGACCATGACCTGAGTCAAAGTGGGAGACTTAACCAACTGAGTCACCCAGATATCCCCGCCCATCCAAATTTTACTGGGCTTCTTGTTCCAGAGAATGCTTGCACTGACTTATAGAAGAACAGGTAGAGGTTAGCTAATTGAAGAAGGGGAGGGTAGTTGTTTCAGATGGTGAGAAAAATACTGGCAGAAAAATTGTGGCCCGTGTAAGAAATTTCATGCAGTTCATTGCCTCTGACATCATAGCTGTTAACCTCCTCTTGTCACATGGCTTGCATGTGGCTTTCTGATTGTCTCCATAAGTTTGCAGCTGTGCATTCATTTTGGTTCCAAGAGAGTGCTTGGAGGGCTTTAGCCCTCAGTAATGTCGATCACATTTCCTCCCTCTATTTGGTTTGGACAGTGTGTTTTTCTTCATCTTGAGCTAAAACAGTTTCTAGCTCCTCCTTCCAACCAAGTTGGGCCCCAAAGTCCATGGTACTGCCAGTTTATCATGGTATTTCTCTACTAGGCAAGGAATTTGCCTGAAGTGCTATGGGGTTTGGCCACCATGCATCTCCAGGTTGCTTGAAACTTTCTGCAGTTAGCATCCTAATACTACCTAGATGTCCATCTATTGTTAAACAGCTTTCTTCCTTCACTCTGAACTCTTCCTTCATTGATCTCTTCACATTTCTTACAGCTTCTATTGCATAAAATAGTGATTTTCACAGTTAAAAAAAAAAAAAGCCATGGGGGGGGTGCTGGGTGGCTCAGTTGGTAAGTCAAGCATCTGGCTGTTGATTTTGACTTAGGTCATGATCTCACAGTTTGTGAGTTTGAGCCCCACATCAGGCTCCATGCTGATAACAGAGCCTGCTTGGGATTCTCTCTCTACTCCTCTCCCCTTCTCGTGTTCTCTCTCTCTCTCAAAATAAATAAATTAAAAAAACAAAACAAAACATAGAATCCTTCCTTCAATGAAAGCTTATGTAAAACAGATTAGATCGTTCTGGCTGAAATAGTGGTGATGGGCCTGAAGTCCAAATTACCAACAACCTTCCCTCCCCCCCCCCACAGAGGCCCCTCAAAGACTTTAAGCCCAAATTTGAAAACTACCGTGTTAAAATATAACAAAACAATGCACAGCACAACTTAACAGTCTAAACAAAGCACACTATATGCAGTTTATTTTACATAATACCTCTTTTCTTACCATATATCACAGAAGCCCAGTTTATTTTACCTTCTACAGATTACACCCATGATTTTCTATTACAGTTGACACTTGCACAACATGGGTTTGAACTGCAGGGGTCCACTTACATGTGGACTTTTTTGGACAAATACAATACAATACTGTAAATGTTTTTTTCATGATTTTCTTAATATTTTCTGTAGCTTATTTCACTGTAAGACTACATACAGTATGTAATGCATTTACGAAATATGTTATTGACTGTTTATGTTATCGGTAAGACTTCCTGTCAACAGTAGGCTATTAGGAGTTAAGTTTTTGGGAAGTCAAGTTACGTGTGGATTTTTTACTGCACAGGGGTTCGGCATCCCTAACCCCCACGTTGTTTTAAGGTCAGCCGTAATTCCTATTTCTTCTTAGCTAGAGCCTTTAATTTTTCTTTTGAGCTCAGATTCTGAACAGAAATGATTCTTTGCTAAAAGGAACAAAACAAAACCCTCTCTAATGCACTGAATGCTTATGTGTCAGATACAGAGAACCCCAAATTTAGACATGCAAAGAGCACTTTGGAAGAGAAGGAAAGAAATAGTTACTGAAGTAACAAGTGTAGCAAACAACCAACCTGTTTTGTAAAACACCTTGGGAAAAAAAGCAAAACTTTATTGACAACTTAGTTGAAAAGATTTTACCTAACACGAACTTTGAGCAGTTGCCTAAGCAGAGGCTGAGAATGGTTTGCAGACAGTAACATAGATTTGGATCCAAGAGGGGTCTCTAAGCCAGATTCTTCTGATTTCCATATCAGTTTACCCAAAATGTTGGTTACTGGATGTCTTCTTCAAACTCAGTATGTTCAAAACCAAACTCAGTTATCTTTCTCCCTAAACCTCTTGTCATCCTCCTGTCTTCCCCAGTTCAGGAATTGGCAACCGCTGCACCTCTGGGTCGATAGTTAATTGCCCAAGCATGAGCCCTGGGAGACATGCTGCACCCCTGTCTTTCACTGCTTTCACACCCAAACAGCAAGTTTGATGATTTGGATTCCTGTATCCCTTATGTTCCTCATATCCTCCTCCCTTTTCTTTTGGATTCCATCTGGACGCTCTTCAAGTTATCCTCCTCACATCTGCCAGAGTAATCATTCACAATGTTAGAGTCTGATCATGTCTTTTTTCTTCCTTGAAATCCTTCACTTGCTGCCCATAGCTTTTGTGATGATGCTTCAGCACCTTAACACACAAGGAATGTTCATGGTGACCTCTCTATGTCCCACTTTTCTAGTGAGACCAAACTAACTTATTTAAGCTTCCTTTGATGAAAGAATTACATGGCTTAAAAAAAAAAAGTATGAAAACTGCTCTCTAACACAGTAAACACTGTATAGAATTAAGATATACAAAGAGGCCAGGGACCAGAGTGAAGGAAGAGAGCAGATGTGTTTAACAATATGTGTCTGGCTGCTTGCTGTTAGTGTGATAACTGCAGAAGGCTTCAGGTGACCTAGTGGAGACACAGGTGGCCAGATTCCATGGACTTCTCAGCAAGAAAGATGGGGTGACTGGCTGCACCAGAGCTTCTATGTCAGATAGACTTGAGAGTGCAATATGGTTGATAGGAGATGCTTGCAATTTTTTGCTTAAGATTAAGAAATGGGTGCCTGGCTGGTTCAGTTGGTACAGCATGCAACTCTCGATCTCAGTGTCCTGAGTTCAAGCTCCACGTTGGGCATGGAGCCTACTTAGGAAAAAAAAAAGATTAAGAAACATAAACTTTCTGAATCAAATAATTGGAGGAGAGAAGGGATGTTATGGAGATCACAAAGGGTCAAAGCCCTCCCTTCATAGCAAAAATGAATGCGTATAGATATAGAGATGATATAGAGATGACCATTAGCAGGTTTTGCAAGCAGTGTGACAAGATGAGATTGACAGCTGTGATATTAGAGGCAAGAATGAGTTATGTGAATGGGGGAAAAAACAACAACCCTAACCTGGAAGGGTATACATCTGACTATGACAGAGATGACTGTTACATCAGGTGAGGAGTTAATCCTGTGAAGCGTTCTCCATAAACATAGATAGTTTAAATAGGGCTCTTCCAAACATTCTCTAGGACCATGCTACTCAACGTGAGGTGTGTGGACCAACAGCATCATATTATCTGAGAACCTGTTAGAAATACAGAAATTTAGGTCCCACCCAGACCTATTGAATCTGCATTTTAATAAGATTCTTGGGTGATTTGTATGTATGTCATATTTTGAGAATCTTGTGTGACAACCATGGGGAAGTGCCTCTTAGATATTAAAGAAGACCCCAGCTCCTGTGCTCTGGGACCCATTATTCCATTTGCACTGAGGCTATGCTTCCCAGGGCTGTTCTCAACAAAGCAGAGTTACACAAACTGGCCCGTTCTTAGGAGACAAGACCCCTCTGATGGGGTACTTGGGCTCCAGGGTTCCCCTGAAGGCCTTGCTGAACTTTTCTTAAAATCAGTGCCTTACAACTTTCCTCTGTCCCTCCTTCCATTTCCCCACTCACTCAGGGTCAGATTTGTATCAGTTTGTTGGCTCTCTGAGCCTCTTCAGGTTCCCTTCCTATTTTCTCGCACAGGTATTTCTCCCAATAAATTTCTTGCACATTTAATCTCATTTTGGGGTCTGCCTCTCCAGGACCCAGACCAGCACAAGGTGCTTTAGGGTACACTGTAACTCAGGTGAAGTCTGTCCATGTAGTATTGACTTACAGTAATATCTCATTCTGAAATTTTTTTCTTAAGAAAATATGTCCTTAAAATATTTAAGAAACAAAACACAAGCCATCTTGGCATACTATTAATAATAAGTCTCTCCCTTATTTCTCTGTGCTTATCTTACACTCCCCATCAATGAAAGCCAATGTGGCAGGCTACAAGCCAACAAATGCTAAGGTTATAGGTTCTGCTTGTGCCATTTATTTGTGTTCTGCCAACAGTTTGACCAAATATGGCCAAGAAAAGTGATAAAGGTACAAAGGAAGATTAACATGCCGGATATTAAAATACAAGTCTTCAGTAGAAGCTTTGTCAAAGAAATAGTCAAGGAAATGGAGTCACGATTAGCAAACAATAGAGGAAGGAAAGAAATCCTTGAATATTTTAATGTCACCATAAGTAATATGCAGCATGGCAAGATTAGCTGGCAGTCACCAGAAACTAATGGTGCCAGGCATTTGCTGACTTCAGGAGATTTGAAGGGAATGGAAAGGTGGCATGTAATGTGCACAGTAGAGCTGTGCAGATCCTGTCAACACCAATCCAAGTCAGCAATCCCATTGCAGAAATAGGAAACCCCGTCTTTGGACGAGGTGTGCAACCACTTCAATTAACCTCTAGGGCAGTGGTTGATTTCCCAGTAACAGCATGTATAAATGTGTAGGCCACAGAAATTAATCCCTCAAGCGGTCAAGGGGGGAAGGTGGTGTGTGGTCAATCAAGTTTATCATTGCTGCGCTAAACACACTTCATCTGATAATTTTATGTTAGATTTTTCACAGCCCTTCATATTCTAATGTGCAATATAAATCTCTAAGAGTGGATAATAGTTTCAGCTTTTCACAGGGAATTTCTCTAAGGAATCCCTAACTTTCCTTCCCAACTCCCTAAAATCTTGGAACAGTAGCATTATTAGACTGCTCTTTGATAAGTACTACCTCCATTAAGCATCAGTATATCTCATATCCTCCTGGCAATGATAGTTCAGGGTCACATTTATATCTGTTGCTGGCCCAGTATTAAGAAGGACCTTATGTGGCAAAAATATTAACTCTGACTTTTTGATTATTTTCAAGAAGCATCTTTTTATTATTTTTTTTAATTTTGTTTTTTATTTTTTAAAATTTACATCCGAATTAGTTAGTATATAGTGCAACAATGATTTCAGGAGTAGATGCCTTAGTGCCCCTTACCCATTTAGTCCATCACCCTTCCCACAACCCCTCTAGTAACCCTCAGTTTTTTCTCCGTATTTATGAGTCTCTTCCGTTTTGTCCCCCTCACTGTTTTTATATTATTTTTGTTTCCCTTCCCTTATGTTCATCTGTTTTGTCTCTTAAATCCTCATATGAGTGAAGTCCTATGATTTTTGTCTTTCTCTGACTGATTTCACTTAGCATAATACTCTCCAATGCCATCCACGTAGTTGCAAATGGCAAGATTTCATTCTTCTTGATTGCCAAGTAATACCCCATTGTGTGTGTGTATATATATATATATATATATATATATATATATATATATATACCACATCTTCTTTATCCATTCATCCATTGATGGACATTTGGGCTCTTTCCATACTTTGGCTATTGTTGATAGTGCTGCTATAAACATGGGGGTGCATGTGTCCCTTCGAAACAGCACACCTGTATCCCATGGATAAATGCCTAGTAGTGCAATTGCTAGGTCGTAGGGTAGTTCTATTTTTAATTTTTTGAGGAACCTCCATACTGTTTTCCAGAGTGGCTGCACCAGCTTGCATTCCCACCAACAACGCAAAAGAGATCCTCTTTCTCCTCATCCTCGTCAACACCTGTTATTGCCTGAGTTGTTAATGTTAGCCATTCTCACAGGTGTAAGGTGGTATCTCATTGTGGTTTTCATTTGTATTTCCCTGGTGATGAGTGATGTTGAGCATTTTTTCATGTGTCTGTTGGCCATCTGGATATCTTCTTTGGAGAAGTGTCTACTTATGTCTTTTGCCCATTTCTTCACTGGATGATTTGTTTTTTTGGGTGTTGAGTCTGGTAAGTTCTTTATAGATTTTGGATACTAACCCTTTAATATGCCATTTGCAAATATCTTCTCCTATTCTGTCGGTTGCCTTTTAGTTTGCTGATTATTTCCTTTGCTGTGCAGAAGCTTTTTATTTTGATGAGGTCCCAGTAGTTCATTTTTGCTTTTGTTTCCCTTGCCTCTGGAGACGTGTTGAGTAAGAAGTTGCTTGGCCAAGATCAAAGAGGTTTTTGCTGCTTTCTCCTCAAGGATTTTGATGAAGAAGCCTCTTCTTAATGAATATATTTCTAGGAGGGATGGCTACCAGTTCTATTGTTAATTGCTTGTTAAAACCTTGGAAGGAGACAGCCCACAGAGAACAGGGTCCCAAGTTGGAATAGGAATAAAACCATGGCTAAGCCTTCCTCAGCATTATGCACACTGACGCTGCCTTAACCCACACTGCCTCCACATTCTACCTCCTTACCTCTTTACATGACACCTCAGATTTCTTTTTCTCCAAAAGCTTTTCTTTTTTTTCTTTCTTTCTTTTTTTAATGTTTATTTATTTTTGAGAGAGAGAGAGAGATACAGTGCGAGCAAGGGAGGGGCAGAGAGAGAGAGGGAGACAGAATTCAAAGCAGGCCCCAGGCTTTGAGCTGTCAACACAGAGCCCAACATGGGGCTCGAACTCACAAACGGCGAGATCATGACCTGAGCCAGTCAGACGCTTAATCAACTGAGTCACCCAGGTGCCCCCAAAAGCTTTTCTTGGTTAGAAGTAGAATATGAGAATAGGATTAGCTCCCCCCACCCCAAAACCAGTGTTCAAAGGGGATGATGTACTTGAAATTTAAAAATGTTGTTTAGGGGTGCCTGGGTGGCTCAGTCGGTTAAAAGCGTTAGACTTCGGCTCAGGTCATGATCTCAAGGTCAGTGAGTTCAAGCCCCGGATCGGGCTCTGTCCTGACAGCTCAGAGCCTGGAGCCTGCTTCAGATTCTGTGTGTCCCTCTCTCTCTCTCTGCCCCTCCCCCACCCACGCTCTGGCTCTCAAAAATGAATAAATGTTCAAAAAAAATTTTTTAATAAAAATATTGTTTAAAAATACAAGCTGTTTTTTGCTCTGATGGGAATGTTCTCCCAATATTCAGATGACTGCCCCTTTACTTTTCAGTTCTTAGCAGAACAACACTTCATCAAAGACTTCCCTGACCATCCTAACTAAAGAATTGTTCCCTCTCCCTCCTGTTGATGCCCGTTAATCAAAGACCACCGGGAACACATTGTAATCCAACAAAGTTGGGCTTATAGATGCCCCTGCCACCAAGCGAGAATGCACATCTTGGCAAAACGGGATGTCTCGAAGAAAGTCTACAGTGGGGCGTGTTAAGGGTTTGGGCTTATATCAAGGAACTGGGATTTACTCTGGATTGGGGGCTGTTAAGAAAGGGGAGTCATTCTGTGATTGCATGTCTTAGCGAATTCTATCTTAGAGGCAGGAGGAGCAGAGTGGGGCTGAAGCTGCAGTCAGTAAAGAAACAGCATTCACTTGTGGTAGCTGGGAGAGGGGCTCTTCAGTCATTTTAGGGGTCTACCCAGTGTAGTTGGTTTTGTCTCTGCTTAGACATGACTATAGGGTAGTCTTTTTGTTGTCATTGTCTCCATCGCAATCCCAGAGTGGTCTTATCTCATGTTGATGTGCCACAAAATTGTTCCGTTCAACGGGAGAACACCACCATCTAGCTCTAAGTTCCAGACCAGCTCCCAGAAAACGGGTGATTTTTTTCCTTTCTCACTTTACCCCATCGTCCTGTGTAATGTTCTTCACAGTATGAATCAGCATCCAACAATTATATAATTAACATTTTTAACGTGTGTGTGACCTGTCTTTATGTATGTACGTACGTATGTATGTATGTATGTATGTATGTATATGTATATAAGCTCTGCGAGGGCATGGTATCAAGTTCTCATTTATTGCTTGTCTCCAACGTCAAAAGCAGCCCCATCATATTGTATATCTTCAATAAATACTAGTTGAAAGGATGCATAAGTTAGGTGCTTAGGAAAGGACTCAAATAGAGGTGGCGATAGAGGTTCAGAAAGGGCAGTGAGGTAGTTCCAAAGCATATGCCTGATGGCACAGCCATTTCAAGTCACCTCGGGAGTTGCCAGACCATCCTCTGATAGGGTACCTGATCTGGGAGGCTGGGAAACTACTAACTCTAGAATGAATGGCTTTTTGAATTCTGACTAAAGTATCCTGTGAGACTGTGAAATGGTCAAATCTGATTTTATCTGGCCAGTTATGTACAGAAGATATTCTAGTTCTTGCCAATTTTGATTATTACCTTCAAGAAACAGAACCTGAAAAAACAAGGTCTCTCAATCATCTTCCTACAATGGCTATCATAAGGTATCTTCTCAGAACTTTTGTTTTAGTGTCCAGGCCCAAGCTTCCTGTACATATGAAAAGAATATCATTGACTATAGATCTTTTATGCTCATTAAAATACTGGGGCTCCTGGATGGCTTCTGGTCAGTTAAGCATCCAGCTCCTGATTTTGGCTCAGGTCATGATCTCATGGCTTGTGGGTTCGAGCCCCGCATCAGGCTCCCCGGCTGGGGGCATGGAACCTGCTTAGGATTCTCTCTCTGCCTCTTTCTCTCTCTGCCCCTCCCCCACTCACACTGTCTCTGTCTCTCTCAAAATAAATAAATAAATGTAAAAAAAAATACTATGGTATATTTGGAAATCACTCTGAAGCTTTCAAAGAAAGCATTCCAGGTAAATACATGCTTTACTGCAGTTAGTAACCATTTTAAATTGTAGTCTTGAAAATATTCGTTGAATCATTTTCCCAAAGCTAGCCAAAATTTGTATCTAGGAGGCAATAATGATCATTTATGTTTATATTGACTGTTTGTGTATTTTACTACCACTGTTTGCTTATTTGTTTTTAATGCCTTCTGATGCGTTTTCCTACAAAGCTAATGAAAACTTACTAGCTTGGTTGAATTAAATAAAGATTAAAGCCCTATTTTGTGCTGGATACAAAGCACTGTGAATTCATTTCCAAGAAGTTTAAGAAAGAATAAAGGAAACCATGTAACTGTGTTTTTTTCAACTATGTGTAGCACACTGAATTATTCTAATTTGTGCTGAAGAGATTCAAAGTTATTAGCAATAGCCAGGCCATGTTTAGCATATCTTGTGAAGTTGATGTGATATACATTTAAGCTGCAATAGGTATATAGTTTCTTCATGTACTTTGTAAGGGCTCCAGAGCCAGAGTGCTTAGGTACAAATACCAACTTTGCCCATGTGTGTGTGGGCACACACACGTGTGTGTAAGCTGTGTGACTTAATTGCTCTTTGCCTCAGTTTCCTCGTCCATAAATGAGGATGATGATGATAGTATCTATTTTATAGGAGTATTATGAAAATTAAATGATCTAATCTATGGGGGCACCTGGGTGGCTCAGTCAGTTAAGTGTCCGACTCTTGATTTTGGCTCAGGTCATGATCTCATGGTTTGTGAGTTTGAGCCCTGCATTGGGCTCCACGCTGACAGTACAGTGTTCTCTCTTTCTCTCAAAATAAGTAAATAAAGGGGCGCCTGGGTGGCTCAGTCAGTTAAGCATCCGACTTCGGCTCAGGTCGTGATCTCGCGGTCCGTGGGTTCAAGCCCCGCGTCGGGCTCTGTGCTGACAGCTCAGAGCCTGGAGCCTGTTTCAGATTCTGTGTCTCCCTCTCTCTCTGCCCCTCCCCCACTTACACTCTGTCTCTCTCTGTCTCAAAAATAAATAAACATTAAAAAAATTTAAAAAATAAAAATAAGTAAATAAAAAAAGAATTTACAAAATGATCTCATCTATGTAAAGAGCTTAGGATATTGCCTGGCACATAGTAAACATTTAATAAATATGTTTATTTTAGGTTATGTTATAATATGTTGTTATATCATTATAACATTATTATAGAGTGTAAAGAGCTGTGTAATAAACATTTACAGTAAACATCTCCACAATGTTTCATACAGAAAACAGTATGAAGTTTCATTCTCCACCTTAGTATTTTTTGCTGCTTGCTATGTGGAAAGTTCATTATGGTTGCTGGAGATATGAGTATTAGTAAGACTCAATTCTTACCATTGAGGCATTCCCATCTAAAAACTCAGCAAAACTCTGCTGTGTGGTTAGAACAAAACTCTAGGCCTCTTACATACTTTTTCTAAATGTATTGAAACCAATTTTTCTTCTCTCTTAACTTCTGTGACCTACAATTGGTTATCTAAAATAATTCATGTCACACCTGTGTAGGGCCAGTAAGCATGATCTTTGTACAATGCCAAGCAGATTTCTCTGCCAACTACTCCTTTGTATACCCATTCTCTCTCCTTCCCACTACTGCGATCCTAGTACACAGAGCAGAGTAGAGAAGGGCAGAGAATGCATTGAGAGGCAAATGGACAGGCCAGAACAACCATCAGTCTGGGGTTTGGAGGGGTGCCTGGGTGACTCAGTCAGTTAAGAGTCCAACTTTGGCTCAGGTCATGATCTCATGGTTTGTGAGTTTGAGCCCCTCATCAGGCTCTCTGTTGTGAGCACAGAGCCTACTTGGGATCCTCTGTCCCCCTCTGTCTGCCTCTCTCTCTCTCTCTCTCTCTGTTAAAAATAAATCAACATTTAAAAAAGAATTTGGTAGGGGCATCTTGGTGGCTCAGTCAGTTAAAAGTCCTACTTCAGCTCAGGTCATGATCTCGCGGTTCATGGGTTCGAGCCCCATGTCAGGCTCTGTGCCAAGAACTCAGTCTGGAGCCTGCTTCAGATTCTGTGTCTCCCCCTCTCTCTGCCCCTCCCCCGCTTGCATTCTGACACACTCTCTCTCTCTCTCTCTCAGAAATAAACATTAAAAATAAAAATAAATAAAACATAATTTGGGGTTTGGAGCCAAGGAGAGAACAAAAACCAGGTGGGCAGACCACTGTCGGCCCCATCCATAAAACCTCCCGTACCATCCTCTATGCCCCTTTTTGCTTTCAGTGACTCTGGAGTCTGTGCATTGACGGTGGTGATGTTCACAATAGAAGAAACGTGGATCTCTGAATGAGTGCTCAGAGCAGGGCTCTATCGTGACCACATTGCACTATAATATGAAGCCCCTGAGGTTTCAGTGGTTATTTGTTTCAGATGTCAGATGGTTGTAGGGGGCCGAGGGGAACAATTAACACTGATGACTCCCTAATGTGCCTCCCTTCAGGTTTGTTCTCTCTGTTCAGCTTCTGAGCACTTCCTCTTTAAGTACCTGTAAGGCATTTATATTATTTATAATTCGTGTAATTGGATATTTTAGATGTCATCTTAACCTTTTTTTAATGTTTCTTTATTTTTGAGAGAGAGACAGAGCATGAGCAGGAGAGGGGCAGAGAGAGAGGGAGACAGAATCCAAAGCAGGCTCCAGGCTCCGAGCTGTCAGCACAGAGCCTGACATGGGGCTCGAACTCACGGACCGCGAGATCATGACCTGAGCCAAAGTCGACTGAGCCACCCAGGCCCCCCGGGTGTCATCTTAAACTCAAAATTTCACAGCCAAACTCAAAACCTTCCCCGAACGATCTTGTTTTCATGTATACAGTAATCTCCCCTTAGTCCGCAGCTTTACTCTCCATGGTTTCAGTTACCTGCGGTCAGCAGATGGTCCTCCTTCTGACATATCATCAGAAGGTCAATACTTTAGTGGCCTAGTGCTATGTCACAGTTACCTGCATCAGTCACCTCACTTTACCTCATCACGCAGCCATTTTGTCTTCTTACATCATCACAAGAAGAAGGGTGAGTACAGCGCAGTAAGGTATTTTGAGAGGCCACGTTCATATAACTTCTATATAGTATATTATAATTATTTTATTATTAGTTATTGTTGTTCATCTCCTAGTGTGCCTACTTTACAAATTAAACTTTATCATAGGTATGTATGTACTGGAAAAAACGTAATACATACAGGGTTGGGTACTGTCTGTAGTTTCAGGCATCCACAGACAAGGGGGACTACTTTACCCTGCCATTCCAATTATTTATTCATTGAGTTGGTCATTTTGGAATATTTGCAAGCCTGGGTCTTGAGCCATAAAATGCACTATATAAAGATACAAAGATAAATAAGACATGCTTTCTGATTTCAGGAAGCCCAGAGTCTAATGGAGGTAAACACATAAACAAAACGTGTTATGTGCCATGGCTGTATGTCAGTTGCTTCCTCTCCTTTACGCCTCACGGTAAAGGAGTCAAATATCTTAAGTCCTTCCTCAGTCATAACCACTTTCTCGGAGGGTTATATTTTATTTAAATGATCACTGCAGTCTCCTTGCTGCTTCTATCTTTTCTGTCCTCACTCAAGTCCTGTTTCCACCTTTCCGCATTCTAGATCTGGTGTTATTCCTTAAATGCTGCTTTGTTCAAGAATTTAAAGTTATTTTCTTTTTTTTTATCTTTAGATAGATTGTATCTGTGCAAGCAGGGGAGGGGGCAGAGGGAAAGAGAGAATGTTAAGCAGACTCCATGCTCACTGTGGAGCCCCACATGGGGCCCAATCCCACAACCCTGGGATCATGACCTGAGCCAAAATCAAGAGTGAGACACTCAAACTGACTGAGCCACCCACATGCCCTGGAATATTTTAAAGTTTTGTCTTTTCCTACTGAATGAAGGCTCAGTTCTGCTTGGTTTTCAGAGACAGTCAGATCAGTCCCCCTCATGCAGTTTATACCACTCTATCCACCTGTTTTTGTTCTTTCCTTGGCTCCAAATCCCTGACTGATTGCTCTGGACTGTGCGTTCTTGACCTCAGTCCTTTCCATGCCCTTCTCTCCTCTGCTCGGGGTGAGGTGCTGCAGGGCTGTGCACTGTAATTGCCAAGCCCTGCCTATTGTGATGCCCTGTCCCCTTCTACTGTCACTGCTTATCTTAGTTCAGGCTCTCTCATCTCACTTCAGACTATGGCAGGCACCTCTCAGCTCATCTTCCTGACTCCAGACCCTTCTACCCATCCTCCTCCCTGCTGACAGGACCCTTCCCTTAAAGCATCACTTGGGTCGTGTCAGTCCTCTGTCCCAAAGCCTTCCCATCTTCTGTATCACCTGTGTCAGTGAGGACGCCCTGTAGGCCAACTGTCTGCACCAGAAATGTGCCATCTTTACTCTTCCTTGTGCAGTCGATCACCACGCTCTTTCTGTTCTGTCACCTGAATCTTCCAACAATCAGTTAACTTCTTCTTTTCTCCATCCTCACAGTTCTTGCCAAAGTTCAGGCCACTGTGATCTCTTGACTGGACTACAGCAACAGTCTTGTGACTGGTATTCTTGCCTCACACATCACTGCTATTCAACCCTTTCTCCGTGTTGCTACCAGACTTTTCTCTTTGTGATAGACATCCAGTGTTGAAACTATTAGGTTTTAACTCCATGGTTTTGAGGATGAATCGCAAACTCTATGACACATTGTAAAGGACCCTTCATGATGTAATTCCCATGGATTTCTCCAGTCTCCTCTCCTCATCCCAACTCTCCAGCTGTCTGGCCTGCACCTTAGACGTAGCCTTACTGGACCACTGTCACTTCCCACAATGAGGCACATGATTGCTTCTCTGCTGTCCTATCACCTGTTAGCCCCTCTACTTGGAATGCTCCTTCCTTCCCCCTCCCTCCTACCATACACTGTTTGGGGCTTGGCTTTCTTGGCAGTTTGGGACTTGGCTGTTACTATGCTTTTCTTTATCCTTGCATTGTCGGCAGCTAGTACAGTGCTCTGCCTCTGGTCGGCTCTCTGTTCAGAGAAGTTACGTGAATTGTTCATGTAGACACCTGGTTAAGTGGCAGAGGACTGGGATTCAATCCCGATTTTCTGATGCTTAATTTTGTGTATATTCCATTTCATTACACTGCCTCCCACCTTGGATAAAATATCTTAGACATAAAGTCCCAGTTCATTCATTGATTCAACAAGTATTTATTGATTTCCTAATGTGTGCTATCCACTGTGTTAGATAAAGGGAGGAAACTAGTAAACAAGACACTCCCTGCCTTTAGCATACTTCTAATTTGATGAAAGACATAGATAAATAAAGAGGCCTTTGTAGCACAGTGTAGTAAATGTCGTCATGGGTGTAAGTACATAGTAAATCAGAAAGCCTATAAGAGGGGTACATAATCCAGTCATAACGAGCCAGCAAAGGGAGTTAGAAGTGATTTCTAAACTCAGATTGTGTGAAACATAAGCCTCAGCAGGAGGAGGAAGCTGGGGAGGAGAGTTCAAGGCACAAGAAAACATGGGCAAAGGTTTGAAAGCATCAGAGACTGTGTCAATACAGGGAACTGAAAGTTGTTCATGATTGCTGAAGTGTAAAACGCTACGGTGATAATGAGACATGAATCAGGACGTTCCGGGTTTTGTGGTGCTAAGGAGTTTGGACTACATCCCAAAGCAATTAAAAGGCAGAGTAGAATTCTAAGAGCATTATTTGATCAGATTTAAAATTTGGAAACATACTTTGACAACAAAATGGATTAGGGTTGGGTATGGGGGGGTGGAGAGAGGAAAAGGTAGTTTGGGGAAAATGGAGGGAGAGAGACAAAAATATTTGCCACTTGAGAAAGAGAATGAATATGAGGGGAGCAGCCTGGAGGGTAGGGGGGTGGGGAAGGACAAATTGCCCTTTTAGTTATGCTGAGTTTGATGAATTGGTGTGTGAGTCAGAAGTTCAGGTGTAATGTTGGGACCCAGTTATAGGTTTGAGACATGAGCATCCAGAGGGAACACATGACCTAACCCAGGAAGGGTACGAGGAGAGGTAGCGTTTAGGGCAGAACTTGTAACATTTAAGGAAAGGGGCAAGGATGAGGAGCTCAGGGAAACTAAGGGAAGAGAGTGTTCCCAGGAGGTGGGAAAGGGCCACTGGTGTCAGATGCTGCCAAAGATCAAGTAAAGTCAGGAGTAGTAACGGTCCATTGGGTTTTGCAACCAGGAGGACTTCGGGGTCTTCAGTGGGAGCCTGTTGAGTGGAGTAGCGGGAACAGAAGTGGCAGTGCAGAGAGTACAGAGAGAGAGAGGAAATGGAGAGAGTCCTTATAGACCACGCTGTCAAGGAGTTTAATTTTAACTGTGAAGGAAGAGAAAGAGAAAGGATACTACTCTCTGGCAGGTAGGTTTGCAAAGGATGGCACAGGTTAGAGACGCCCTGTGCGGCAGGGACACTGTGAGAGCACTTGAAGATCCAGGAGAAAGGGAGTTGATGGGATGAGGGTGCTGAGGAGGGGAGAAGGAGGGGCCACGAACACGGGTGCAGGCCCTTGGCCTTGACACGTTAACAGAAAGGAAACGTAAGAAAGAGTGTGGGTGCAAGTAAGCTTGTTGGCCCGGAGGTTAAGAATTCCAGGGGGTTCTCATCTAATGGCTTTTGTTTCCTTGGTAGAGTCGGAGGTGAAGTCATCTATTGAGAGCGCAGGGGTACAGGTGGGGTAAGGGATGTGAGGTGTGGGCAGGAGACAAAGCTCAGCCCTTGCCCCTTTTATTCCACTCTGTTCTTCTTGCTCCTTAGGCATTCCCCTGCAAGCCTCGTGGCTTCAAGTTGCCTCTGCACAGACACTGGCAGGTTGATATCTTTAGTCCAGGCCTCACCTCCGAGCTTTCGACCATTTACCTGTCACCTACCCTTGAGTATCTCAACGTTTATTTATTTTTGGGACAGAGAGAGACAGAGCATGAACGGGGGAGGGGCAGAGAGAGAGGGAGACACAGAACCGGAAACAGGCTCCAGGCTCTGAGCCATCAGCCCAGAGCCCGACGCAGGGCTCGAACTCACGGACCGCGAGATCGTGACCTGGCTGAAGTCGGACGCCCAACCGACTGCGCCACCCAGGCGCCCCTACCCTTGAGTATCTCAAAGTCTCCTTCCCCACTCTGCCCCTCCAGCTCCAGCTCAGAGCGTCCAGGGGAGGAGAGGAGACTGGTAGGCAGAGCTGAGAATTCTCCACGTTTTAGCCTCACCCACTTGCAGCATGGCCTACTCCGTGTGAGGCCCTATGCTATCTTGTATGCCACCCCCCGGCTTTGCTCAGACGGTTTCATTGGCTTTAACATGCCCTTTCCCCAACTATTTCCACAGCTTCAAGTCCTGTCCCTCTTAATGACTTGACTTCAAAAGACATCTTCTTTGTAAAGCATTCACTAATAGCCCCAGCTGGAAAACAAAACTTTCCTCTTCTTTGTCCTTTATCTAAACTTTTCTTATGACTCCTCATTCTCGTATGTGGTACACCTGCTTACAAGTCTTATATTGTCTCATCTGCATTAGTAGGTTGTTAAATTCCTGAAGGCAAGGCTATTGTCAAAGGCATCTTTTCTGTCCTAGTGGAGAGCATGTATTCCCTCACAAAATCATGTCATTTATGAAGTTAATGTGTATCTACTAATGAATAAACGAGTTAATCCACAATGAATGACACATTCTGTGCTCTGGTAAGTCTTTACATGTCATTATCCCAATCTTCTTTCCACTGGTAATCCTATCACAGATACTTGAGGGTGTTTCGTAAGTCGGCTTCTAGAGTAAGCTCTTGCCCAGAAGAAACTCCCACATTTTGTTTCTTGCTGCATCTTTCAGATTTATTATGTGGGAGGCACTCATTTCCCGCTTCTTGGGGTTTCTAAAGTTGAGGCTGAGTGTCAATGCCACCACTTCTAAATGTCTTCTCTATTCTAGTCCTCACTGATCTGGTCTTCCCAAATCCTTGGGGGTGTTACTGTGGCTTGTCTTTTTTGTTGGGTTTCCATTGTATACTTTGCCTCCAACATTATATTGTAAACTTCAGGAGGCCAAGAATTTGTATATTTTGTATTATGTATCACATTTTTGCTGTTCTTCTTTGCCCCTTTCTCCAATCTCTTTTCTCTCCAATTCTTAGTTGAGAAAAAACTAGCTACCACCAGAAGGCAGTAGAGAGGTCAGGGAGACCTTGGGATGGGAAAAAGGCCTTAGGTTTAGCAAAGTTGATCTAACAGGACTTAACTATTAGTTAAGATAAGATACTCTTTAGCTTCCTAGAAACAGATGTGATTTGCTTAATTCTAGCCACTGAATTTTAAGAGCGCAAAGTACAAACTGTATCACAATGCCATGACCAGTTGGAACACGAGGACGGGCTGGAGCATCTGGGAATGTAAGCCTAGAAAAAATCAAGGCGGCTCATGCTAGTTGTCTTTAAATGTGAAAGGATCATTAATCCTAACAGGTGAGGGCAGTGTGGAGACAGCATTTTACTCAAGAAGAACTTGCAACAGCAAGCATGTTGGGGTGGGGGCAGGGGGAGTGGTTTGAGCTTGTAGGGGTGGAAAGCTTTTCCCTTCTTCCCTTCTAGGTTCTCTGGCTGGTCTAATAATTCAGTTGACATAAAACAGATTAATAGGAGAAAAACAAGTTTTGTACTTACTGGAGCCCCATAAAAATACGAGACTCCCCTGCAGTCAGGTGATTGAGGCTTATCTAGCATCCTGAGCCAAGGAGAAGTGGGTAGGGGTCTGGGGCTTCAAAGGGGAGGAAGAGAGTTCATAAGATGGAAAGGGTAAATATTTGGTAAACAAATGTTTTCCATGCCATGCAGATAAGTCTTTTCTGATATAAAACGTTCTCTGTAGTAACAGCTCTCTTTCCTGGTACATGCTCCTTATCTAAATTATTTTAGGCAGTTAAGAGGGAAGTAGGGGCACCTGGGTGACTCATTTGGTTAGCATCTGACTTTGGCTCAGGTCATGATCTCACGGTTTGTGAGTTCAAGCCCTGCGTCAGGCTCTGTGCTGACAACTCAGAGCCTGGAGCCTGCTTCTGATTCTGTGTCTCCCTTTGTCTCTTCCCAACCCCCCCCCCTCATAAATATTAAAAAAAAATTTTTTTTTAAAGAGGGAAGTAAAAATCTCTTCTTGAATCTTCTGGATCCCCATTGTCTTCAACTTGAAAATATCCACATGCCAAAGTGGCACATTCTGGGTGCTATGGTCTGCTTCCCCTCAAGCTGCACTGTGAAGTCTAGGAATCTTCCTTCTTTGGGTATGAAGAAGAGTGAAAAGTGTTTACAGTAGTGGAGAGAATAATACTGTACATCTGTAGTGTATTTTAAAGTTCAGAAAAAACTACCCTACCTATCATCTTCTTTGATCCCCACGTATCTTTAAGCTTTTTAGAAGAATGGCTTGGGAAAAGGGAATTAAAAGGTTCGGCTTTATCTTGAGGACCAACAGGTGAGGGCTGTGTGGAGCCAGCATTTGCCTCAGCAGGAGGAACTTTGAACAGTAATATGGAAGGGGGGGGGGAATTGAGCTGCACTGTGAAACAGTGACCTGCCTGTTCATGAATTCCCCAGCCTGTGGCTGGGGGAAATATTACTTTAGAATGTGGCTGAGGACAACGTGGCTTAGGTTTGTGGTTAGACTAGCTGATTTCTGATGGCTCTTCCAAATCTAAGATCCAGGAGTCTGTGATTTGATCTATACTTACAATTCAGGCCCAAAGGTTGGTCCGTCAAATCCCCGTGCTGAGATCTTCGTGATTTCAGTAAATGAACTGTATTTCATGCTATGGCAACTCATCGAGAGTAGGGCCTTGGACCTGGCTGTATCAGGTATCGAAAGGTGACTCAGAACAGATAGTGGAGGTTAGTGAGGATCTGGAAGAGAGATGTGTGTGTGTGTTTTAACGTTTATTTCTATGAGAGCATGAGCAGGAGAGGGTCAGAGAGAAAGGGAGACACAGAATCCAAAGGAGGCTCCAGGCTCTGAGCTGTCAGCACAGAGCCTGATGCGGGGCTTGAACTCAAGGACTGTGATATCACAACCTCGGCTGAGGTCGTACACTTAACCCAGGTGCCCTAAGAGATAGATGTGTTTTAGAAGGCTCAGAAGAGCAAGGAGGACTAGAGACCCTGAAGGAAGAGGTGGCTCTTGAAAAGAAAGGCGGTATTGACAGGGCTGTTTGCTAGAGATGAAGAACAAGAGAGCTGAATGCAGGGAAGGGGGTAGGAGTGATATATTAGGGTCTTTCTGGGTTCAAGGAATAGAGCGGCACTCAGGTTTCATCCGGTAAAGAGCAGGATTTGTTGAAAGCAAAAATACCTCTGCTGCTCTGAAAGGTTGTTGAAGATACAACTGTGCCAGCAGGTGGCGCCCTCTCAAGCAAGGCAACACTCTAGTGTTGCCGCACTCTGGGGTCTCTGATTCTCTCTCCACTTTTTCTTCTATTTCTGATCAACTTTTTCTACTCTCCTTCTTGCCATCCTATGGTTTCTGTTTATTCTCTGCCTTCACTTACCTCTATGCCTTTATGCATGTACCCTGGCTAAAGAATGTACTTGTATACTTTCATGGTCAAATACTCCCAGAGGGAATCTAGATAGTTTAATGCTACTCAGTAAAGACCTTTTCTGCTGGGCAGAGAGTATCTACCAGATCTTTGTTAAACCTAATAGAAAGGTACCATTCAGTTAGCCCCTGACCCTGCACCTTCTGCTGAGCCAAGGATAGTAGGTTGCATAAGCAAGTTCTCAAAACAGGGCTTTGGGTGGGGCAGACTCTGTGACTTTTTTTTTTTTAATTATTTATTTATTTATTTCATTTCAATGTTTTTATTTATTTTTGAGACAGAGAGAGAGCATGAGCGAGGGAAGGGCAGAGAGAGAGGGAGACACAGAATCTGAAACAGGCTCCAGGTTCTGAGCTATCAGCACAGAGCCTGACGTGGGGCTTGAACTCATGGACTGTGAGATCATGACCTGAGCCAAAGTGGGATGCTTAACTAACTAAGCCACCTGGCCGCTCCTCTTTTTTTTTTTTAATGTTTTTTTATTTTTGAGAGAGAGGGAGACACAAAATCTGAAGCAGGCTTCAGGCTCTGAGCTGTCAGTACAGAGCCCAAAGCAGAGCTCAAACTCATGAACTGCGAAATCATGCCCTGACCCAAAGTTGGACACTTAACTGACTGAGCCATCCAGGTGTCCCCAAACTCTGTGACTTCTAAGAAGGGGTAGTATTTAATTATCAGGTACACTGGATGGAAAAACAGGGTTTACTCATGATGAAAAGAGCTAAGGGCTAAAGGTGCAGCTGGAAATATTGCCCAAGGAACTTCTGTCACAAGCTATGAAAGAGAAGGGCTTGATTAAAAAAAAAAAAAAAAAAAAAAAACAAAGAGGCTATAAAGGGTTTTTCTGTGATGGTGGCTGCCCATTAACCATTGGCCCTTCTTCTGGTTATAGCACTGCACCAGGACACTCTCTCCCTCTCTCTCTCTCTCTCTCTCTCTCTCTCTCTCTGTGTGTGTGTGTGTGTGTGTGTGTGTGTGTGTAGGTGAGGAGCTGCTTCTCCTATGGAAGGTAATCTTGTGAGATTGTCAGCCAAGGAGCCCAAAGTCCATCTCTCCCTCTCTTTCTTAAATTTCCCTCTTCTGAAGATAGGGTAGGAAAACAAAAATAATCAGAACTTACTCTTATTTCCTGGAAAAGCTATAGACTAGCTCCTCCTGCTGTAATCCCTGCAAGTGCCCCAGTCCTGCCCTTGCCAGGCCAGATTTTCAGCTTTCTTTGATACTCTAGTACATTCCCTATTTGTTTCAGGTAGCCAGGGTCAGGGCTCATTGCTTGCAACCAATAAACTCTAGCTATAGGGGACCTTTCTAAGCTTCTTATGTGGAGACCCAGCAAAATCAATCATTTGTGGAAGTTGAGTTATGTAGCCATCTGTAACTTGTCACCCCTAGGAACAGAGGGTCAAGTGCGGAATGAAGTCTTAGATAAAAGTAATTTAATATCTGAAAATATACCACTCCCCTTATTTTAGCTGTTAAATAAACTGTAATGGTACAAATCACAAAGAGAGAAAAACCTCCAATGACCTCATAGCATTTATGGTCTGGAGTTCATAATAACTACAAAGTACTTAATATGTAGGTGTAGAGGATGGTTAATTTCCCCCAACTCAACAATTGATCTGGATTTGCCTGATGACATCTGACCTACTTTTTCAGCATTCCAGGCAGTAATTACCCAAAGTCCTCCCCAAAGCCTCGGTCTATAAAATCCTCCTTTTAATAAGATTTAACAAGCCTTTAGTGTGCTCCTGCAGCACTTCAAAGTCACACCAGCACCAGGAGAGTGTTTTTAAAACATGGAATGCACCAAGTGCATTCTGGGGTGTTTTAGGCTTAAGACAAAACTGCAGGGATACAAACGTCAGGTACTGTAGTCTGGAGGGAATAGTTGGGATGTGGGGAGGAGAACAGGGGTAGAAAGCCGTGGGCTCTTAAGTTTATTGAATCAAGCAAACAAAAGAGTACCAGGTAGATCTCGTGTGAACCAGGCAGTGGGCAATTCTGAAGCATATCATGGCCTAAACAATAGCTACCTTTTCTTTTTCTTTTCTTTTTTTTTTAAATTTTTCATTTGGGTCAGGCAGGCATGGGAATGGCAGGGCAAAGGCTTAGTTACTCCCAAAGCCCCTGCCATACATCTAGAGCTTCCAGTTCTATTTCTGTTTACACGCAGTGTAGCTAAGCATGATACAGTCACTTTAATGTGCTCTGTCTGTAAAATTAAAATACCTACTTTCTCAAAAGCTCAGAAAAGAGTTTGGAGAAATTATTGCTTCCAGAGGTTCTGTATCTGCCAAACGTTTTCTCAAGAAAGAGGATACCATGGTTGGGGAAATTTAGTGATTTCTTTGTTGTTCTAGAACAGCACTCACCAGTATGGTAGTGGCTAGCCACATGTGGCTTAAAATTAATTAAAATTTAATAAAATTTAAAATTCAGATCTTTAGTCACACTAGCTAAATTTCAAGAGTTCAGCAGGCTCATGTGGCTACTATATTGGACAAGATAGAATTATAGAACATTTCCATCATTTTCAACATTTCCATGCAGAAAATTCCATTGGACAGCAGTGTTCTACAGTAAGAATTGTTAACACCTTTGTTGTGTTTTCATCTTACTAGTCAGCAGTAAAAATGCCAAAGAGATACCTTTTCCTAAAGATTCTTTATATAAATACCAAAGAGACTCCTGTAAATATACAGAAAAATTAGTGATCTTACCAAGATTGGAACTTCTTTTATTAGTATACATAATGATTACCTTCTATTACCTTCATCCTCCTATTTGGCTAGGATCTGTTTTCATTTACTAACTCAAGAGAGTACAGTGAATTGGCAAAAAAAAAAAAAAAAAAGTAGTAGTAAATTTAGGCATTTAAATATCATAGTGAGAATGCAGCCTTTCATATAATTTTGTGGAAAATTATTTCAATGGTCAATTTTTATTTTGGCTGGGAAGATAATTCAGTATCCTTAGAAAATAAATCCTGATGTTCTTTGTGAGGAAAATATGACTGCCTCAGTTACCACACATTTTGCAGTTGAAGTATTGTGCTACTCAAATGCCTTTTTTGTTAATAGATGATACTAGCCTGGGAAATACAAGCAAGGCTACTGATGTTCTCTAAAAAGATTCTAAGAAATCTGCCCAAAGATGTATCACATGTAGCGCAATGACCAACCGGCCTATAATAGGTTCTCAATACATGTTTTCAAAATGGAATTAACAGGAAAACTACAGCCCCTTAAAAAATAATACCTACTTACTAATTTTTCATTACAAAAAGGTTCATAAAATATATTGGAAAATACAAAAAAGTTGGAAGATTTTTCACATGCTCATAATTCCCTTTGTTTTGGTTAAGCATAATTTTTTAAAAGTTGTAATTATACTAGAGTTTGAACTTTCATGTTGAAGACGGCGTAATTAAGGCTTCTGGCTAGACCTGTTAGAATGGAGTCTGAAGAGGCTGACTCTTCATGAAAGATTTTTTGATGCGGGGGCGGGGTGGGGGGAGGAGATGAGGGAAACTTTGTAAATCCTCATCTCTTTAAGCATCCTTCGCTGGTATTTATCTTGTAACAGTTACACCTGTATGGCATTTTAAGCCCATCCTTTGACACGTGAAAAGAAAAAGAGGTGTAGCCAATTCACAAAGCCAATTAAGTTCCCTCGGGTAAAGTCAAGGAAAGAAAAAACGCGGGCAGCTGTGTGATGTATTTGTTTACTGACAAATTTCCAGAGCCTGAACCCAGTATTTATATTCACTTCGGCCGGGGAGGGGGCCATTTCTCTCCCCGCCACAGCTCGTAAGTATCAGGCCCACCCTTTCTTCTAAGTCAGGGGTTTGGGGAGAAAAGCACGAGCCTCTGCAACTCCTGGCAGCCCTTGGCAAAACCTGGGCCAGGGGCCTGCGGGGGCGGGGCCTCGGCGTGCTACCCGCACGCTTAGAGGCCAGCGCGCCGGTCACGTGCTGCACGGGCCCCGCGCAAATAAACCGGGCGCGCGCGCGCGCGCTCCTGACGCGGGCGGCGGGGAGGGGCGGCGTCACCTCGCAGAGTGGCGCTTGACTGTCTCGCGTTCCGCCCCGTTCCGGGCTCCGGGACTCGGGAGACAGTCCTTCCGCGGGGCCGCGAGTCCTCCGGTAGTGCCAGCCAGAGTTGGTGACGGCCGCTTCATCGACGTGGGGAAGCCTGCGGTCGTGGCCCCCACCCCGGGAGCTCTGGGAGCCCGGGTGACCGCGTAGGTCAGTTTCCGTGCCTGGTTCCTGTGCGAACGCGTTCCCCCCTGCCTGGTGCGCGGGGAAGATCTGTCCTCCCCTGGTGGGGGGTGCGCGGGCCTCGCGCGCGCGTCTCCGAGGACTGGGTCGTGGCGATGCTGGGCTCCCACCCCCGGCTCGGCTACTGTGTGGCCGCCGGCTCTCCAATGCTGCAACGAACTTAGTTGTTAAAAGTAGCGAGATGCTGGCGTTTGTTGCACTCCCCCTCGGGGTGCAACGACTTGTGCTAGTGCTACATGCATTCCCTACCAAGTTATCGGCCGTGTGCTTTCTCGGTACTCTGATGTGTGCATCATAACTTTTAGTTTCCTACTATCAGGAGAGGATTGATTCTCAGTGGAAGTCACGAGCTGTCCATGTGACCATTCTCTCAGTGTACCTCGTGGTCACTTCGACCAGCATGGAAGACTATCAAAGGGATAGACAGTATGAAAGATTGCAGCTGCATAGTAGAAACAATGATTCATTTGCCTGGTGGCCCTATTGATTGGCAAAAGGCGTTAAAGGGGTTATTCTGATTTAGTTAATATTAGTTTTTCGTTGTCAAAGTCGTTGCTTTATGCAGACTATATTGTGAAGTTGAATTGCTGGCAATGTGATACTAAGTTGAGACTGCTCGAATTTAGCACATTTAGTTACTAGGCTCTTGTGGATAGTTGTTGGTAATGCCTAAAATCAGTGATGCGTTTTCCCCGAAGCCTTAGTATTGTAGTTGTTGCATTCTTGATAGAGTTCGGAATATCCTCACCTCTTTACTAAGCATTTGGAAAATTTGTCGATTTATTTTGAGGGCTAGCAATGTTTGCGTTCTAACCCTGAGAACAACAAATTTTATGCAGCCAGTATTGTAGGTATAATTTCTGCATCCCGCAGCTGAAAATTTTAAAGATCTCTGTGATAATTACAGAATGGTTACAAAATCCACCTTGTCTGCATCCCCTAGTTCTAAACTAGGGGCTCTATCTACAATCTATAGGAGACAAGAAAAGTGTCAGTAACAGTTTTAAATTTTATCACCTTTTTCTCCCTGGCAGCACTGAAATTTGATAGTCAAAACAGGAGGTAACTGCCGCAAGTTGAGTAGATTTATCTGAATCAGTTGCTGTAATTCTGTGTCGTCTTCTGCCAAGGTCAGTTTGTCAGATGACACTTGCTAAATATCTCAGCAGAATCTTGTCAGTGGAAATTTATGGCGGGTGGCTAATCCTGGTCTTGGCGGTATTATTCAAGCGTACTTAACACCTGTAATTCAGAGCAGCTGGATGTTTCTACAAAAGCACCGCTCCCCCCACTCTGCCCTTAGGACAAAGGGGAATACATGTTTAGAATCAAGAAGTAGGTAGGAGAATACAGCTGGTTTTGTTTTATTTTGGTTTTGAGGGATAACATGGTGCAGTGTCTGTTAGATAAATTAAAACTTTTCTTCTTGTGGCTTTATTTAACTTACAGAAACATCTGTATATTTAATCATAATCTTTTCAGGTTGGAACTCTGTGGCCCTTTCTTTAATTTTTTTTTTCAACGTTTATTTATTTTTGGGACAGAGAGAGACAGAGCATGAACGGGCGAGGGGCAGAGAGAGAGGGAGACACAGAATCGGAAACAGGCTCCAGGCTCTGAGCCATCAGCCCAGAGCCCGACGCGGGGCTCGAACTCACGGACCGCGAGATCGTGACCTGGCTGAAGTCGGACGCTTAACCGACTGCGCCTGTGGCCCTTTCTTACCTCTTGACCTCACTAAAAAGCTGAGGTATTGTACATTCCATGTATTCACTGAGAAAAGTAGTAGAAGGTAGAGATCAGCTTAAGGAAAGAATGAGGTAGCAAGTGCACATGAGAAATTTGAAGGGGTTAGGAACCTTGTCAGTTCTTTCAAGCCAAGTCTAGTGGTAATCAGAACTTTATTGATGACTAGTAAGTTCTTTCCAGTTCCCAGAAAGCGGGCAGGTGTTAGCAGTGTAGTCACCAGCTTATACCAGTCTTGCCAGAATTCATTAATGAAGTGATAGAAAAGATGCAGTCTGTGCAGTGTATATTGATGATCACGATGCCATAGAAGTATCTTTTAGGATGCTCTTGATCCCTAGAAATGTTGGATTTTCCCTCACTTATCTGATCTCAACCACTAATAAGGTGGGCAAGTATTAGAAGTAGTTTTAAAGCTTTTTCCTTGAAGTATAGTTGACATATAATGATTAGTTTCAGGTGTACAATGTAATTATTGCACAATTCTGTATATTAAGCTATGCTTACCACAATAAGTGTAGTTACCATCTGTCACCATACAATTTTTACGCTTTTAGTAAGAGGAACTACTAGGTCACTGGCTGTGAGTTCTTGTACATATCAGCCAGCAAATAGGAAATTCCTATGTAGTGAAAACAGTCTTTGTCCATTTTCCTATCATGTGACAGTGGAAAGTAACCACATGTTTTCACTTTGTTATTTAAAGTTTTTCTTTAAAGAGAAACTTCTGACTATATGGTAGATAACAGGTCAGTATTATATATACATAATTTAAGTTTGGAAGATGATTTTCAAATGTGAAATAATAAAAGTGGAAAACATTTAAATACATTTTATCTAAAATTTAGGGAATTTTATCATTAAAAGGTAACAATTAAGCTCATTGTTAGAGTATTTTTACTATCCAAAACTGGATTTGTCTAATGTGTGGACTTGTCTGCCCTTTGCTTCTACAGATCCAAACTGTTTGAAACAGTAGTTAACAGTTTTAAGAATCTATCCAGTTCAAATGCAAATCAGGGTTGCATCTAAGGGTTCTTGGTTATTGAAGCACATAAAATGTGTAGCAACCTAAGGTTAGCTTAAACGATTTCATAAAGCAAGGCCGAGAAGCTTACATAATTTTCACAAATTTTGATTAACACTTTCAACCAAATAAAGGTAAAATAAATACACAGGAAGTGGGATTGTTCTTCTATGGTGGAATAGCATCTAAGTCCATGTGGGTGTATAACAAGTATGAGTAGAGAAGGTAGTATAAATATGTCAAATGTCACTACAGTTTACAAACTGTAGTGTTACTACAATCTCAATTACTTCTCTATCATTTCTCCTCCCAAGGACACAAGGCTGTTTATCAGTGCACAAAGTCTTATTGGAAGGAATTTATAAAGTTTCATTGAATTAAAAATTAAGTGACTTTTAATTGAACTTTACCTTTTTGAAAGAAAGAAGTGAGTGCCTCCTAAAATAGACTTGATAATTTGTTTTCCTTAAATTGCCATGTTTTGGCTACCTCCTTTTAGTTAGTGAATAAGGCTTCTAAAAATGAGAGGATTAAGGTATAAATCAGATTTAACTTTCTTAATGTTCACACAGGAACAATAACTAGAATCAATGGCCTTTAGTTTTAGAGGCCGAATTGAGTTTTATGAAATGTATAGCTTTAATAACATAATGTGCCTTGATTAGAAGTTCTAGATTCTGGTTTTGGCTTTATTGGCAAATAACTTTACCTCTGTACTTTCCGTTTTTTTTTTTTATTTCTAAAATCAGCATTAAGTTAAATATGAATCTACCACTGTTGAGTTTCTAAAACAATGTATTTGTGTAATTGTTATCCCAAATTTATAGTTGTATACATACATTTATATGTGTATATGTGTACATACGTACGTGTAGGAATATGATCGTGTTAGAGAAATCACTGCTAGGAGTTAGAATGAGGACAAAATTTATTTTCTTGCTATTGCCATGTTTTTTACATAGTTAAATTTTTAATATTTCCCTCACATTAAAAGAATAATGGGAAAAAATAACTCCTACCACTAAGCAGCTAGCTACATTGGAAAGCAGTGCTAAGTGCACTACAGATTTTTATGTTAGATTTTATAAAATATGTTCATAATTACATTTAATGTTTCTCATTATTCAAATTCCTAGCATACAGTGTGTTTCAAATATTGTTGTAATAATACCAGGCATAAAAGCGGTATCTGAAAAGTTTTAATTTTTTTTTTAATGTTTATTTTTGACAGCACGAGCAGGGGAGGGGCAGAGAGGGAGACACAGAATCTGAAACAGGCTTTAGGCTCTGAGCTGTCAGCACAGAACCCGACACAGGGCTTGAACCCACAAATTGTGGGATCGTGACCTGAGCTGAAGTCAGACGCTCAACTGACTGAGCCACCCAGGCACCCCTGAGAATTTTTTAAATAATCACAATATGTAGTCAATTTTGAATAATTAGGTTCCTTTTGACTTTAATAGTACAAAAGCTATTTGACAATTGTAAGAACCATATTTCAGATGCTTCCTGAATTTCTTTTATTGTAAAATATACATGACAAAATTACCCTTTTAACCATTTTTAAGTATACTATTCAGAGGCATTAAGTAACTTACATCATTGTGCAACCATTGCCACTGCCCATCTCTAGGATTATTTCAACATCCCAAACAGAAACTGTGTAACCATTAAATACTACCCACTCCCTCCTCCAGCTCCTAGTAATCACTATCCTGTTTTCTCTCTGAATTTGTCTATTCTAGGTACCTCATATAAATGGAATCATATAATATTTGTCCTTTTGTGTCTAGTTTCACTTAGCATAATGTGTGCAAGTTTCATCCATGTATCATGTGTCAGAATTTTCAAGGCTGAATAATAATCCATTGTATCTATATGCCACACTTTTTCTATTCACCTGTCACTGGACACTTAGATTGCTTCCACCTCTTGGCTATTGTGAAGAATGATGCTATGAACATGGGTGAGCAATTATCTGAGTCCCTGCTCTAATGCTTTTGGGTATATTGTGGGTCATATGGTAACTCTTAGTTTTTGAGAAACTGCTATACTTTCCTGACATTTTATAATACCCAGTTAAATATTATGCATATTATTGAATAAAGTTAGCATGGATGTCTTTGAATATTAACTTTTTAAATACCATTAAGAACTCGAAGACAATATTTTGAGTTTATGACACTCAGGTGAATAAGCTCTGCTTGTTGAACTTGATTATCTTTGTTTTTATTTTTATTTTTTTTGTTTATTTTGAGAGAGAGAGCGCGCAAGCAGGGGAGGGGCAGTGAGAGAGAGGGAGAGGGAGAGAGAGAATCCCAAGCAGGCTCCACACGGTCAGCATGGAGCGTGATGTGGGGCTTGAACTCATGAACTGTGAGACCATGACCTGAGCTGAAATCAAGAGTTGGAAGCCTAATCAGCTGAGCCAGTCAGGCACCTCAAACTTCATTATCTTTGATTTCTCCAGGAATTTTCTACATCGATTCTATAAACCTTAAACTTAAATACTAAGGAAAAGTAGCAATTCAACTTGATAGATCTCCAGCCAAATTTAGCAAGTTATGACTTGCTGTCCTTTAGGCTCCAAGTTTTAGGGTCTTTGCCAGGATCTCAGAGTTGTAAGGGCTACAGAATTTATTTGCTGTATTGAGTGGGCATTTAGTGGCACAGACTATCAAGTATGGGGACCAGTCTAATTAGGTGATTTACAGTGTTTATAAAACAACAAAATAATTTAGAAGCCTAGCTTCCTCAGTGGACCTGGGAGGTGAGGAAACAAGGCAAAATGGTCTGTAGCCTCCCAGCTTTTGAAGCTCAAACTGTTGTCTAGTTAGTGCCTTGAAAACATTCTCTTGGTCATTAAAAATCTCATTAATCTTAAAAAGAAAGCTTGGAATTGCATGAATGTGGAAAGAGCAGTTGAAAATATCCAGAGTGATGATGAAAAATACAATACTGATAGGCTGTGGCTCAGATCCATTCTGATCAGCTGCATTAAGGGATTGCTTGTCTTTTTCTTTCTCTTACACATCAGGGACCAAGCCCTTTTCTGAAATAAGCTTATGATTCCAAAGAATGAATGTTTGTTTTAAAAATCTGTTCAGCACGTGAATTTGGATTCTTTTATTTTGTTTTTCTTCTAAAGTCAACTATTAATCATAGATATCAGCTTATTTATAAATTAGAGATGCATCAAGTTAAATAATAGTAATCCTCAGTAATCCTAGAGTAGATTTTTTTAAACGTCTCCTTTTCTGTGATCTATAAGAAAAAGCCTTCCTTAGGGGCACCTGGGTGGCTCAGTCAGTTAAGTGTCTGACTTTGGCTCAGGTCATGATCTTGCAGTTCATAGGTTCGAGCCTGCGTTGGGCTCTGTGCTGATGGCTTGGAACTTGGAGCCTGCTTCGGATTCTGTGTCCCCCTCTCTCTCTGTTCCTACCCCACTCACTCACTCTCAAAAATAAATAAGGATTAAAAAAATTAAAAAGAACCTTCATTAATTGCTATTAGATAAAGGTGTACCACTTAAAGGCATTGCCTTTAGGCCTTCCTATAGGAGGCATGATTGCTTTGTTCTCAGAACTGAATCCACATCCATTCATCTGCCCATCTATCTATTTAACGTTTGATTACCTGCTGTGTTCTAGGCACACTGTTAGGTCCTAGGAATATGATGGGGAACATAGTAGACATGAGACCCTTGTCCCATTCAAGTTTACAGGGAGTGCAGTGTAAGGAGAGCCAAAGAAATGACCACATAAGTACTTGCAGACTGATGTGTGCTAAACATGGTGAGGGATCTAGTTGAGGTTGGGAATGAAGAGGGCAAGTCAGACTTCTTGAGAGCGGTGGATAGTAATTGATTTGTATACTTGTCCCTCCAGTATTTTTTTTAAATTTTTTTCTTTTTTAACTTTTATTTTTGAGACAGAGACAGAGCATGAACAGGGGAGGAGCAGAGAGAGGGGGAGACACAGAATCCAAAACAGGCTCCAGGCTCTGAGCTGTCAGCAAAGAGCCCGACGCAGGGCTTGAACTCACGGACCGTGAGATCACGACCTGAGCCGAAGTCGGACGCTTAACCGACCAAGCCACCCAGGTGCCCCTTGTCCCTACAGTATTTATAAGTTCCCCCTAGTATAAGGCCTGGTTTTACTCATTAATGAGCCAGCAAAGCTCAGGACAAGTATTCCTGGAATGTTGTCGGCCCTCAATGAAATGTTTGCTGCTTCATCTCCTTGTGGGACACAAGTGCTAGGGAAGGTGAGGGTGGACCTGGTGCTGGTAGGGGAGCCACAGCTTCTTGGGCATGTCACGCTGGACACCTTCCCAGCCCGTGCTGACTACCTGGATGCCCACCGAAGGCACATGGTTTAAGATCCTGGTGGATATTCTAAAGTTCAGGTCTTCATCCTCAGCAGTGGACTCTGAGTTGTGATTTTTGAATGGAGAAAGAAGTTGCCGTGAATGGTTTTATGCCTTGGTTTTGAACAGTTTCTTTGTAGCTTAGTTGTAGGGAACATAAAGATTAATATGGTGGCCACACTGCTAGCATTTTAGGAAGTTTACTGAGTTTTTAAATTACAGGTATTTTTGGAGTTGTGCTAACTTTTGTGTTAGAGCCACTGAGAAATTATCTTGCTAAAATATATTCTTACTGTTTTCTCCTAACACGCAATGATTTGTTCACGGATGTAAGTTTTAAATGTATATGTGATTCGGGGATGCTTGGGTGGCTCTAAGCCTCTGACTCTTGGTTTCAGCTCAGGTCATGATCTCACAGCTTCATGGGTTTGAGCCCCGCATCAGGCTCTCTGCTGACAGTGTGGGGCCTGCTTGGGATTCTCTCTCTCCCTCTCTCTCTGCCCCTCCCCTGCTTGTGCTCTTTCTCAAAATAAACCTTAAAAAACATGTATATTTAAATGTTTATGTGATTTTATAGACTTGTTTCTATAGAGAGATAGGAGAAAGTGTCAATCCCCTTCCTACTCCTGCTACTCCTTTCTAGGGTAATAGAAGTTTACAAGAGCAATGTAAGGAAAATGCATTTTGGATTTATCATTAAGGGTACTACTTAAGTCCTAAATGTTACACAGTCTGCGAACCTTTGGAATTGGCTTGGCCTGCTGATAGACTAATTCGTTTTGATAGATGTGGTGTTAAAATTGCTTTGTAAATGACAGAATGTCCAAATTGCTTTAAGAATGTTTTTTAATCAAACAGGCACCTGCATTAAAATCTATGGGAGTTAAGCAGAGAGCAACAAGAGATTTTTTTTTTTTCTCCCGGTTTTGGTGAGATTTAACTGGCCTGGTTCCCTTCAAAATAATCTGTATTTTATTTACCTCTATTACACCTCTCCACCCACCCATCCTGTCTTGTAGTAAGAGTTCTCTCCCCTGTTAAGATACCCAAGAATCTGTTTCTGTTCTGAGGAAATTGGTGGCCATAGGACAGGAGATCTTCCTGGGCTGCCTAGCTTTGCCCACCGGCCCCTCAAGTACCATCCCCCTGTCCCTGGCCTCAGTGCCATGCTCCCTTCTCTTAGGCTGTTCATCCACTTACTTTAGGCACCTCTAGGATCTTTTCAGTCCGGCACCCCTCCTTTCTCTTATACATCAAGCTTTTCCTGTTTCTGGCCCTTGCCTCACAGCCTGTAAACACGTGCCCAGCTATCCTAACTCTGGAGCTAACACTAGCTCCTCAGAACAAAGTTCCTCTAAAGGAGTCTGGTGTCCTCTCTCCTTAGCATCCCTCATTCAGTCCTCAGTGTACCTACATCTGCTTTTGCCTGTGTCATTTCCACTGGATGTACCCTTGAGCTCATCAGTGACCTCCGATTCACCAGACCAACCAGTGATTTCACACCTGGTCCTGTGCTTCCTTTACCATTTCACACCCATCTGGCCCCTTTGAAACTCGGTCTTCTCTTGGTTTCGGTGCTGTCACCCTTTTCTGTCCCCTTTTCCAACCTTAGTCCTTCTCTGCTAGATTGTAGTCACAGGCCTCCTTCCCCTTAAATGTTGGTCTCCTCTAGGTGAGGGATCTCATTTACTCCTGTGACTTTAATGACCACTGCTTGGCTGAAAGTCCTGCTGTGTGAATTCTAGCCTACAACTGGGTGCTTCTCCTCATGCTGCTCTCTGGACATATCCTTCTCCAGTTCCCACAGGAATCTCAGACTCCCCATGTCCAGCATGGGCTCACACAACTTCACCCAGGGTTGTCCACATTAGCAACTTTCTTCACGCTGCTGGTCTTAGAGAACTTGTCATTCTTTTTTTTTTTTTTTTTTTAACGTTTATTTATTATTACTGACAGGCAGAGACAGAGCATGGGGGGGGGGGGGGGGGGAGACACAGAATCTGAAGCAAGCTTCAGGCCCTGAGCTGTCAGCACAGAGCCCGATGCAGGGCTCGCACTCATGAACCGTGAGATCATGACCTGAGCCGAAGTCAGTCGCTTAACCGACTGAGCCACCCAGGCGCCCCAAAGAACTTGTCATTCTTCAGGCTCCAGCTTAAACGTCACCTTCTCTGTGATTCCTTCTATAACTGATGCAGACGAAGAACGCACCATGCTTTCTCCTGAACAGCTGTTGTCCCTTGGACATGTTACTATTCGTGGCACATGCTGCTCTGGTGGTTGGCCTGTCCCTTGCACACGTTACTGTTCGTGGCACGTGTTGGTCTGATGGTTGGCCTGTCCCTTGAACATGTTACTGTTCGTGGCACATGTTGGTCTGATGGTTGGCCTGTCCCTTGAACACGTTACTGTTCGTGGCACATGTTGGTCTGGTGGTTGGCCTGTCCCTTGAACACGTTACTGTTCGTGGCACATGTTGGTCTGGTGGTTGGCCTGTTTCTGAGAGGCAGAGACTGTGTCGTCATCACTGTACCTCCAGTGCCTCCTGCAGGCAGCCCATCTTTGGTAGGTATTAATAAACATTTGTTAGGTACATTTTAATCCCAGTCCCAGCATTTATGAGCAACTGTTGTGGTTAATATATTACTGTGGACTGTTTAAGTGGGTAAGGTTTATTTTTATTTTTATCATTTTATTTTGTTCGTCATGATAAGTGTGTTTTTTAATCTCCATCCCTGATTTCCCCCTTTCCCTTATGCACCTTCCCTCTGGTAACCATCAATTTGTTCTTTATAGGCAGAACACTGTTTCTTTGTGTCTCTCGTTTTCCCCCCTTTGCTCATTTGTTTTGTTTCTTAAATTCCACATGAGTTATATGGTATTTGTCCTTCTCTGACTTATTTTGTTTAGTATCATACTCTAGCTCCATCCGTGTTGTTGCAAATGGCAAGATTTCATTTTTTTATGGCGGAATAATATTCCATCATGTGGATGGGTAGTGTATACACACATCTTCTTTATCCATTCATCTATTAAGGGACCTTTGAGCTGCTTCCAAAGTTTGGCTGTTGTAAATAATGTTGCAGTAAACATAGGGGTACACGTATCCCTTTGAAATAGTGTTTTCAGTTTTTGGGGGTGAATACCCAGTAGTGCTAGTCCTGGAATGTAGGGTAGTTCTATTTTTTAAAAAATGTTTATTCATTTTTGAGAGACAGAGACTGAGCACAAGCAGGGGAGGGACAGAGAGAGAGGGAGACACAGAATCTCAAGTAAGCTCCAGGCTCTGAGCTGTCAGCACGGAGCATGATGTGGGGCTTGAATCCACGAACTGTGAGATCATGACCTGAAATGAAGTCGGATGCTTAACTGACTGAGCCACCCAGGCACCCCTAGGGTGGTTCTATTTTTAGTTTTTTGAGGAACCTCCATACTGTTTTCCACAGTGGCTGTGCCAGTTTGCATTTCCACCAACAATGTAAAAGGTTCCTCTTTCCCCACATCCTCGCCAACAGTTGCTGTTTCTTGTGTTATTGATTTTCGCTGTTCTGACGGGTGTGAGGTGGTATCTCATTGTAGTTTTGATTTTCATTTCCCTGATGATGGATTATGTTGAGCATCTTTTCATGTGTCCATTGGCCATCTGTATGTCTTCTTTGGAGAAATGTCTGTTCATATCTTCTGCCCATTTTTTAATTGGGTTATTTTTTTGGTGTTATATAAGTTTTTTATAATATGTATAATATATAACATATCTTTTAATCTTTACACCCATTGTGGGGCTCGAACTCATGACTGCAAGATCAAGAGTTACAGTGTCCTCCAAATGAGCCAGCCAGGAGTCTCTAAGTTTTTTATATATTTTGGATACTAACCTTTTATTGGATGTGTCACTTGTAAATATCTTCTCCCATTCAGTAGGTTGCCTTTTAGTTTTGTTGGTTGATTGTTTCCTTTGCTGTGCAGAAGCTTTTTATTTTGTTATTGTCCCAGTAGTGTGTTTTTGCTTTTTTTTTTTTTTCCTTGCCTCAGGAGACACATCTAGAAAAATGTTTCCATGGCCAGTGTCTGAGAAATGACTGCCTGTGCTCTCTTCTATGATTTCTATGGTTTCATACCTCACATTTAGATCTTTAATCCATTTCAAGTTTATTTTTATGTATGGTATGAGACAGTGATCTAGTTTCATTCTTTTGCATGTAGCTGTCCAGTTTTCCCAACATCATCTGTTAGAGACTGTATTTTTCCCATTGCCTATTACTGTCTCCTTTGTTGAAGATGAATTTACCATAACTGTGGGTTTATTTCTGGGCTCTCTATTGTGTTCTGTTGATCTATGTGTCTGTTTTTTTTTTTTTTTTTGCCTGTACCATACTGTTTTGATTACTACAGCTTGGTAGTATGTGTTGAAATTTAGGATTGTGATACCTCCGGTTTTATTGTTTTTCAAGATTGCTTTGGCTAGTTGAAGTCTTTTGTGGTTCAATACAAATCTTAGGATTGTTTGTTTTAGTTATGTGAAAAATGCTGTTGGTATTTTGACAGGGGTTGCATGAAATGTGTAGACTGCTTTGGGTAGTGTAGTCATTTTAACAACATTGCTCTCCTGGGGCGCCTGGGTGGCTTAGTCAGTTGAGCATCTGACTCTTGATGGCAGCACAGGTCATGATCCTGGGGTCACGGGATTGAGCCCTATGTTGGACTCTGCACTGAGTCTGGAGCCTGCTTAGGATTCTCTCTAAAAACAAAAAACAACAAAAAACCGTATTCTCCCAACCCATGATCATGAAATATCTTTCCATTTGGTTTTGTTATATTCAATTTCTTTCATCGGTGTTTTATAGTTTTCAGACTATAGCTCTTTCATGTTCTTGGTTAAGTGCATTCCTAGATATTTTTAAATTCTTGTTGAAATTGTAAATGAGATTGTTAATTTCACTTTCTGCTACTTCATTATTAGTGTATAGAATTTCAATGAATTTCTGTATATTTGTATCCTGCAATTTTGCTGAATTCATTTATAAGTTCTGGTAGTTTTTTGGTGGAGTCTTTAGGGTTTTCTATATATAGTATCACATCATCTGCAAATAGTGAAAGTTTTACTTCCTTACAAATTTGGATGCCTCATTTCTTTTTATTGTCTGATTGCTGTTGCTAGGACTTCCACTACTATGTTGAATAAAAGTGGTAAGAGTTGATATCCTTGTCTTGTTCCTGATCTGAGAAGAAAAGCTCTGTTTTTCACCACTATGATGTTGGCTGTGGGTTTTTCATATATGGCCTTTATTATGTTGAGGGGTATTCCCTCTAAACCTACTTTGTTGAGGACTTTTGTCAAGAAAGGGGGTCATACTTTCACTATATGTAGAAAAAACATTTAACAAAGAATAAAAACCATATGATCACTTCTCTTGTTGATGTATCATGTTGATTGATTTCTGAATATTGAACTACCCTTGCATCCCAGGAGTAAATCCCATTTGATTGTGATGTGTGTTTTTTGTTTTTTGGTTTTTTTGATGTATTGTTGGATTTGGTTTGCTAATACTTCATTGAGGATTTTTGCATCTGTGTTCACGAGAGAGATTGGCCTATAGTGTTCTCTCTCTCTCTCTCTCTCTTTTTTTTTTTTTTTTTTGTAGTGTCTTTATCTGGTTTTGGTATTGGGGTAATGCTGACTTCATAGAATGAACTTGGAAGCTTTCCTTACTCTTTTATTTTTTGGAATAGTTTGGGAATAGGGATTATCATTTCTTGAAATGTTTGGTAGAATTCATTTTATGAAGCCATCTGGTCCTGGACTTTTGCTTTGGGAAATTTTTTGATTACTGATTCAATTTCCTTGCTGATAATTGGTCTGTTCAAATTTTTTGTTTCTTCTTGATTCAGTTTTGGGAGGTTACATGTTTCTAGGAATTTATCCATTTCTTCTGTCCAATATGTTAGCACTAATTTTTCACAATAATTTCTTACAATCCTTTGTAATTTTGTGATGTTATTTCTCCTCTTTCTGATTTTGAGTTATCTTTTTTTTTTTTTTTAGTCTTGCTAAAGATTAATCCTTAATTTTTTTTTAATGTTTGTTTTTGAGAGAGACAAAGCATAAGTAGGGGAAGGGGCAGAGAGAGAGGGGGAGACACAGACTCCAAAGCAGGCTCCAGGCTCTGAGCTGTCAGCACAGAGCCTGATGTGGGGCTTGAACCCACCAACCATGGGATCATGACCTGAGCTGAAGTCAGACGCTTAACTGACTGAGCCACCCAGGTGCCCCAAGATTGATCTTTTAAAAGGACTAGCTCCTGGTTTCTTTGATATTTTTTGCTATTATTCTTAATACTCAAATATATTTTTTCTGCAGTTTTGTATTTTTTTTTTTTAATTTTTTTTTCAACGTTTATTTATTTTTGGGACAGAGAGAGACAGCATGAACGGGGGAGGGGCAGAGAGAGAGGGAGACACAGAATCGGAAGCAGGCTCCAGGCTCTGAGCCATCAGCCCAGAGCCTGACGCGGGGCTCGAACTCACGGACCGCGAGATCGTGACCTGGCTGAAGTCGGACGCTTAACCGACTGCGCCACCCAGGCGCCCCTGCAGTTTTGTATTTTAATATAGTATCTTGGTTTTGTTTCAGAATACAATGTTATTCTCCAAAGATTAGGTTTTATTTAACTTACTCTCTGAACTTTTTTTCAAGTTGCTTTTTTTTTTACCCCCTCTTTGGTTTTTAGACTCTTTCATGTTTTAGAGGTTTTACTCAGATGTCTTGTCGCCCTTAGCTATTGGCATTTAAGAATGAGGAACTTGAAAGCTGACTGGAAATTGAGAAAGTAGGGGAGACTTGTTAACTGCCATTTTTACTAAGATTCATCTGGCTTAGCTTCTTGTTGGGAGCTGCTGGTGTCCTCTAGGAATATGTTATCCTTTAGGGACTGTCACCAGCTTAGTCTCCTCCCAGTGGGTGGAGCCTGGCTTGTCAGCATTAGGAATGCTGATTAAGAAAGAGCTGGAAGTCATGCTGTTCACTGTACATAGGCTGCTACTTTTTGAAACCGTCCTCCGACGGTCTTCCATCCTCTAGTCTGTAGAGCATTTCTTTTAGCCTTAGGGGATTTATTTAACCAGTTGCCTATTGATGGACATGGACTTCTTAATACCTTTTTCACTACTGTAAATAAAGCAATCCTTATGAATGTGCTTATGAAATAATCTTCTGTATTTCTATAGCATAGATTCCTAGAAGTAGAATTGCCCTGGGAAAGGAAATGGTGTATGTGTATTTTTTAAAATATTTTTTAAATTGTAAAATATGCATAAGATATAATTTACCATCTTAAAAATGTTTGTGGTATTAAATACATAAATAATATGTGCTACCATCACCATCATCCATCGTGAGAACTTTTCTTATAAAACTGAAACTCTGTACCCAATAAATCCCCATTCTCCTCTCCCCCAAGCCCTTGGCCACTACCATTCCGTTTTCTTTCTCTTTTGACTACTGTGCTCAAAGTACTTCATAAAAGTGGAATCATACAGTATTTGTCTTTCTGTGACTGGCTTATTTCCCTTAGCATAATGTCCTCATGGTTCATTCATGTAGCATATTGCAAAAACGTCTTTCTTTTTAAAGATTGAAAAATACTCCATTGTACCTATATACCACATTTTGCTTAACTGTTCATCTCCTGGTGGACACTTGTATAGCTTCCATGTTTTAGCTATTATGAGTAATGCAGCTCTGAACACAGATGTACAAATACCTCTTTGAGACCCCCACTTTCAGTTCTTTTGGGTGTATACCCAGAAGTGGAATTGCCAGATTATAGGGTAGTTCTCGTTTTAATTTTTTGAGGAATTGCTAATCTGTTTTACACAGTGGCTGTACCATTTTACATTCCTGCCAACAGTGCACAGGATTCTAATTTCTCCACATCCTTGACAGCACTTGTTTTCTGTTTGTTTGGGTTTTTTTTTCCCCATAGTAGTCGTCTTATTGGGTGTGAGATGGTAGCTCATTGTAGTTTTGATTTGCCTTTTCCTAATGATCAGTAATGGGAAACAACTTTTCATGTCCTTATTGGCCATGTGTATATTTGTAGAAATGTCTATTCAAGTACTTTGTTTTTGAACTGGGTTTTGTTTGAGTTTTAGGAGTTCTCTGTGTATTTTGGTTATTAATCCCTTATCAGATATGATTTGCAAATATTTTCTCTGATCTTGTGGTTTGTGTTTTAACTCTGCTAGTGGCTTTTGATGCACAGAATTTAAAAATTCTTATAATGTCCACTTTGTCTATTTTTTCTTTTGTTACTCATGCCTTTGTTCTATCCAAGAAATCATTGCCAAAACCAATGTCATGAAGCATTTGCCCTGTGTTTTCTTCTAAGACTTTCATTGTTTTATGTTTTGCATTTAGATCTTTGATCCAGTTTGAATTAGTTTTTAAATATGATGTTAGGTAAAAGTTCAACTTTGTTCTTTTCCATGTGGATTTTCAGTTTTACCAGCACCATTTGTTGACAAGACTGTTGAATCATGTCGTCAGTCTTGTAAAGAATCATTGACCATATACACAAGGGTTTATTTGGCTTCCCTGTTCTATTCCATTGTTCTGTATGTCCGTCTTTATGCTAGTACCACAGTGTTTGACGTTAGCTTTGTTATAAGTTTTGAAATCCAGAAGCGTAAGTCCTCTAGCATTGCCTCCTTTTTGAAGATTGTTTTGGCTATTTAGAATTCCTTGAAATTTCATTTTTTTAAATACTGAAATATTTAAAGTATTCTCCTTTCTGTAGATTCTGTAGTTATTTTGGGGGGATTAGGGTTACCATGGAGATTACATTTATCATCCTAAAGTTATAACACTAATTTGAGTTTATACTAGTTTAACTTAAATAACACACACACACACACCTTGCTCCTTTATGCTCTGTTCCCACCCCTTTTGGCTACTGATGTCACAGAATTACATCTTTGTACACTCTGTACCCAAAACAAAAATAATTCTTTTAAATGTGTTAGTCCCTTAAATTATGTAGAAAATAAGATTTGGAGTTAGAAGACAAAATTATATTTTTAATCCAATATTTTTTTCTTTAAATGCGTTACTCTTAAATCATGTAGAAAACAAGAAGTACAGCTATAAACCATTTTTTTTTTATTTAAAAAAATTTTTCTTCAACGTTTATTTATTTTTGGGACAGAGAGAGACAGCATGAACGGGGGAGGGGCAGAGAGAGAGGGAGACACAGAATCGGAAACAGGCTCCAGGCTCTGAGCCATCAGCCCAGAGCCTGACGTGTGCTCGAACTCCCGGACCGTGAGATCGTGACTTGGCTGAAGTCGGACGCTTAACCGACTGCACCACCCAGGCGCCCCTATAAACCATTGCTAAAATAACACTAGCTTTTGTAATTGTGCATGTGTTTGCCTTTATCAAGATGTTTATTTCTCCACATAGCTTTGAGTTACTGTCTAGGGTGCTTTTATTTTACCTTGTAAGACTCTGTTGAGCATTTCTTGAAAGGCAGGTCTAGTGGTAATGAACTGCCTCGGCTTTTATTTTTCTGGGATGTCTTAATTTCTCTCTTACTTTTGAAAGGCAGTTTTGCCAGATACAGGATAGTTTTTCTTTCAGCACTTCGAATATATTTGCATACTGCTCTCTGTCCTCCAAAGTTTCTGATGGGAAATCTACCAGTCTTCCTACCCTGGATCCCTTGTATGTGATGATTTAGCTTCTTTCCTGCTATTGAGATTTTCTGTTTTGAAAGTTGGATTGTGTAGCATATCTCTTTGAGTTCCCCTTAGAGTTCATTGACCTTCTTGGATGTTTATATTCATGTTTTTTTCCTCAAATTTGGGAAGTATTCAGCTATTATTTCTCCAATTGCTCAACCCTCGTTCTCTCACTTCTAAGACTTTCATGATGCATGTTGATCTGTTGGTGTCCTACAGGTCTCTTAAGCTATGTTTGGTTTTCAGTCTTTTTTCTTTCTGTTCCCCAGACTCAGTAATTTCTGTGTCCTATCTTTCAAGTTTTCTTAGTGTTCTGCCTATACAAATCAGCTTTTGAATCTCTCAAGTGAATTTTTTGTTATTGTACTTTTCAGTTCAAGAATTTCGTCTTTCTTTTTAGGTTTTTTTTGGTCTTTATTCATATTTTCATTTCATTTATGCATTTTGTCTTCCACCATCTCTTCCTTTAGGTCTTTGAATATCTTTTTGATGCCTTTATCTAGTATATTTGCCATCAGATCTTCAGGGACCGTTTCTATTGATTTGTTTTTCCCTTTGGGCTCTACTTTTCTGTTTCTTTGTATGTCCTGTAACTTTTTTAATTATTGAAAACTGGACATTTGAATCTAACGTACTATAGATAGCAAATTCTCCTCCTTCCTCGAGTTTTCTAATATGTTGTTACTTTTCTTGGATTATTGTAGGCTGTGCTGAGGTCAGCCTTAGCTGTAAACTTAAGGTCTTCTCAGGTCCTCTTTTGGTGGTCGTGAGCAGTCATGTTTTAATTTTCTCCATAAATGCTGTTGTTTTTCAGTGCCCTAGTGCTTAGTGTCTGGCTCTTATGTGGGGGTGGGGGGAGTGGGGGGAAGAATGGAGAAATGAAGGCGGGTGCAGGGTGGGGGGGGGTGGGGACAAAAATGAATGCTGGTCCTTTAAATCTCCTGGAAGTTCAGTCTGCTGGAGGGGCTTAAAGCAGTGAGAGATGGTGCATGCAACAAGTGTGTCTGCTTGCTTCCTTGTCTGCATCTCTGATCAGAAGCAGCAGTGATCAGAGCTCAGCTCTCCAATATTTGGAGTACGGGGATATTTGTTCACCCTGGTTCCTGTAAGCCATTCCAGGAATGCATGCACTGGGGGAATTTCGGGGTGGAGATGGGTAGCTGCTGCCTTGCTAAGAGCTTAAATTGACATAAATTAACCACAGTTCCCTTCCAAGCTTTCCCTGGTGGTTGTAAGCCTTCAGAAGATCCTAGAGTTCCAAAACCGTTACATCACGCAGATTCTGCCAGTACAGTTGTTATCTAGGTGGGGAGACAGACAGATTGCTGGTGTTTCCATACTCTAATCATTTTAGTAGAATCTTCCCCCAAGTGTATGTGTATTTTGAAATTTACTTGATATTGACAAGTGGTGCTTATATCCTGTCCATGACAGTATTAGGCATGTTTCATCTTTTTTTTTTTTTTAATTGAATTATAGTTGACATGCAATGTTGCATTAGTTTCAGGTGTATAATCTTTTTTATTTAATCTTGTAGGCAAAAAATTGTTTTATTTGCATTTCTTAGTAAGAAATTTATATTTTGTGAATTGCTACTTATTTTGACAAATGGCTTAAATTTGGTTGTAGTGCTCTATATTTTGAAGCTTAGTAAAATATGAAAGAGGAAACAAAGGAATTGTAAGTATGGTCACTCCAGGATTTTTATCTGTAATTTGATTTTTTTCCTATTCAGGATGTTTTGCACAAGTTTTAAATGTGTTAATGTTTCAGCCTTATGATATTTTTATTGTAATGACCACATTTTAATTTTATATCTAGTTATATAATGTTTGCGTTAACCATTTGCAAAATATTTCATACCTTTAAGAGCATTCTGTCAAATATGATATAACAGCTCATGAGGTTGGTTATTTTGCAGATAAGGAAACTGAGGCTTTGAGAGATTAAGAAACTTGCCCAAATGTTTAGTGCACTTTTCAATAATAATAAAAAGGATAAGGAGTCTGAAGGTCAAGTTCTGGCCCTGCAACTGATTCACTTAATTCTTACATCGTTCTTATTACTTGTAAAGTGATTTTTTTTTTTTTGTATTAGCAGATAGTATACGAAAGGTAATTCTATCACTCAATAGTAATATTATTATTTTTAAATCTAGAAATGAATACTGAAGCAGAACAGGAGCTTCTCCATCATGCCAGAAATGGCAATGCTAAAGAAGTTCGACAGTTATTAGAAACCATGGAAAGAAATCAAGTAATTGCTGACATTAATTGCAAAGGTAAGCTTTGAGTGAGTTTTTTTAGCTTTTTCTTGAGTATGCACAACTCTGTCATTTATTTAGCACTAATCTTTTTGGTCTTGCTAGAAATAAATTCCCAGATCTTTTTCTAGAAAGAGTCTTCATAAGAGTAGGTAAAAGAGTAGTTTTACCTAGTAGTACCTCGTAGTTCTAAGTCAGAGACATTGAGATCTAGTCTTAAGCTTTAGGGTCTCTGACAATTTTATCAGCTACAAGAGTGACCCTGAGCCTACAAGATGCACGCTGTGATAGGGTGTTATGGTTAAATCAACCAGTTTGAGTGTTCAGTGTATGCCCAGAGTCCTGTGAAGTACCTTGCAGGTGGTGTTAGGCAGGATCCCTGGCCTCATTGAGACTAGTGTAGAGGATTAATAGACTACACTTCAAAATATGTACCAGAATATGGAACCCCAGGGTGTCATGGGATCCCATAGGAGAGACCTGTAACTGGACCTAGAAGGATTAGCTTCTTAGAGGAAATGATTCTAAGGTGATCTATAAAGAGTGTGTAGAACTTAACCAGGTGAAAATAGAGAAGAAAAGTGTTCAAGGGAGAAGATACAACATGTGCCAAGGTCCTGAGGTGAGAGGCAGTCCAGGTGGCAAGGGCCTGCAGGCAGGAAGGGTGAGGGAAGGTAAATAGCAGCCAAATCCTAATGCACCTGTGGCAAGGTTGTATGTGTTATGCTCAGGTGTGCAGAGAAAATTTATCTTCTAAAATGGCTCTGATATTTCAACAAGCACCTTCTCCTTCTTGGAGTATGGAGGACTAAATAAATATTAATCTTTTGGTTTCTCGATCTTGTAGCTTTTTGATAAATGATTGGTCTTCCAGAACCTCTCAACTCTCTTTGCCCTGTCTCCCCCAAGCTGGTGTTTAAAAATAAAGATGAGCCTTGTTGTGTGTGTCTATAGCCTTTGATTCCTCAGTGACCCTTGTCTTCCCAGTGCTCCTGAAGCATTTGTAGCTGACCCTTGGGACAAACTCAAACTCGTGTCTCTCTGTGTGTCATACAAGTGGTGCTCCGTGACTGTTACTTTGTGGCCACCTTGCAGCTGGGTGCTGGGATAGGTGGTTGCTAGGATATCTTTCTATGTCATCTCAGATGCCACTTGCCTGTTCTTGGTGTATCCTTGATTTATCTCGCTTTCTGGGCTCATGAACAGGAGCACCATGTCTCTTCATTTGTGCCTTTCTCACAGTCCTCTGTCCCCGATGCATATTTTATTCTGCTGGGTCACATTCTTCTGTCCTAGAGCAACAAACCTTATGTCTTCACCCATGTTGGGGAAGGATTATTATATTTGCAGTGGAGAGAAAACTATGATCTGAGTTGTCAGAAAATAGTTGTTTTCGGTATGCTAAAGGAATTGTAAAAATCCTCCTGGTCCTTCAGCAAAGACTAGTTCTTAATCTTTATCTTGGGATTCTATTTTGAATGCCAGAAACATTCCTGGCATTTGATAATCCTAATGACCCTTTATCTACCCTTTCCATCCTTACCTATATATCCAGGCTACTTGGTGGAAAGTCATCTAATGGGAAATGTAAAACTGTGAAATAGATGTGAATGCTTCTTCAAAATTTCATCATTATTCCTGTCAGTCAGACTTTGTCTTAAGGGCAGTTTAAAGGATTTATGTAGAAGATGACCTACCAGGTGATGTGCAGTTCACCAGTAGAAGTGAATGGGGGCCAGGGGACTCGATGTGAGTAGTGTTTCCCCGTGGGGATAGCCTTGCACCAGGCATTTCTAGGATTTCTTTGCTATCTGATTTGTTTTTCCAAACCCTGAGACATTGAGAAAGTGGTAAAATGTACTATAATTCTTTAAGAATTAAAGCTTAACAATCAACATAGAGATGTTATTGGTTGGAAGGAATTACCGGTGTCAAGTTGAAAGTGACAGAAGGAAACAATGGCCTGCAGCTGAAGGTTAAGGCCAATATTTCTAGGATGGGGGACAAAGGATCTAATCTGTTTTCCTTATAGCTGTTGTGTGTTTACAGTCCTGTCTATTGCTAATGGTGAGACTTTCTTGCAAAAATTAATGTTTATATGCACAGTATACTTTATGTAAATTCTGAGTGGTGTTATTGCTGGGTGAACTGGGGAGCCCCTGGCTCTGGGATCTCAACACAGCCCATCCCAAAAGGTGTCACGGAATTCAAGGACAGATATGTAACACAGCAGATGAGCTACAGAAGCGGGAAAGTTTATTAAAGCAAAAAAGATAGTCTGGAGATGTGAGAGTGGTGAGCTAGAGGGTGGGAGGGCCGGGAGGGAGGTGCCTGCCCTGGGGGCTGGGTTTCTATCTGTCATTGACAGTTGTTAACTAGGAGGTGGAACATTCAGTACTCAGGCGAGGATTCTAATAAGCAGAGTTTTGCGCCTTTTCTTCCGTATTTGGTCTTAGGTTTCTGGTCAGGGCTCCTGCCTCCTTGGTTCTGTGTGGTTTGACCCAGCGTCTTGTGGAGTGCTGCCAGAACAGGCCTCTGACTTTCCTGATAGCTGCCCATGACTTCTCTCAGCTGGCCTACAGGTATCCTGTTAGAACCTAGCTAACTGCCTACTCTAACAGTGTTCTAAGAAATAAGTTCTGGAAGCAAAGTTGTAACTGAGGCCCGAGGGTGCCAGAGCCCGTGGTTCGGGGGGGTTCAGGCGCTCACTTCTGACAAAATCCAAAGAGGGAGACGAGTGGTGGTAAAACAAGAAAGGGATTTGTTTCCAGGAGGCCAACACCAGGAGACAGGCTAGTGTCCCAAAGGCTATCTCCAAAGTGCTGAAAATACTTCTAGGTTTGAATGAGGAAAACGTGGAACAAAGGGTGGTGGGTGCGTGCCGGTGGGCAGTAAAGAATAAAGGTCAGGTGGGATTGTCTTGGGATCAGTCCTGCATTGCATGGGCATGTCTGGGCAGTCCCCCTTGCTCGAGGGGCTGGTTTTGGTACCCATTCCAGGATGTTTTGCCTGCTGGGTCTTCTGCCTGAGTTACAAGATAAGCTGATGAGAAGAACGTAATCAGTTAAGTGCAAAATGAGGTCAAAACAGGGTCTTTCGAAATAAAAACATGTGTTGTCCATGTCTACACGTGATTCTGTAGTGGTGTCCTGTTGCTTTGCTGGAAATTCTGAATGTGAAGTTATGTGAATGTTACCATAGTATCTGCTGGTGTTTCCCAGTGTTTCAATATTCTATGTAGGGTACAGTCCTTTGTAAATACTCCTCAATTTGACATTTCTTATTTGTTGAACAAAATTTTTTGGATATCCGTGGTAAGTAGTAAAAAGATACTCTTGGGACACCTAGATGGCTCAGTCGGTTAAACCTCCGACATCAGCTCAGGTCATGATCTCACGGTTCGTGGGTTCGAGCCCCGCGTTGGTTCTGGAGCCTGCTTCGGATTCTGTGTCTCCCTCTCTCTTTTCCTCCCCTGCTTGCAGTCTGTGTCTGTCTCTCTCTCTCTCTCAAAAATGAAGATTAAAAACATTAAAAAAAAAAAAAGATACTCTTTACTGCTAACTTTACTACTACTCTTTACTACTTTTTACTAATAAAGAATGAAGTATTTTAAGAATCATGTAGGATTTTGGAAATTCTGATTTCTTGGAAACCTCAGATGTGAGGAGACCAGTTCAGTTCATGTTAGCCGTTAGGGGTTCGCTGGGGGTGAAAGCAATGTGAATGGCAACACACAGATATAATTAACATTTAGGGGATGGAATCGGTAGGGCACCCTGAATGTGGGTGTGAAAAGGAGAAAGGGGGCAAGAGTGTTGCTTGTTTATGACCTGAGAAACAAGGTGAATAATGGCAATTCATTGTGAAAACACACGTGGGAAGGGGTAGAGATAGTTTTAGTGATTGTGTAAAGTCGACTCTTGAAGAATGCAGGGTGAAAGGGCACCGACCCCCTGCACAGTAAAAAAAAAAAAAAAAAAAAAAAAAAAAAAAAAAATCCATGTAGAACTTTTGACTTCCACCCCCCTTCCATCTTAACTGCTAATAGCCTGCTGTTGACCAGGAAGAAGCCCTGCTGGTAACTCGGTTTACACATATGTTGTGTGTATGATGTGCTATATTTTTATAAAAAAGTAAGCTGGATAAAAAATGTTAAAATCATGAGGAAAATACATTTAAAGTGTTTCGTCAACTAAACTCCATATGTGCGTGGACCCACACAGTTCAAAGCCAGTGGTGTCAAGGGTCAACTGTGTACATATAACAGGGTAAGTTCAGCTTTGTGCTTTTTTTTTTTTTAATTTCTTTAAATGTTTATTTTTGAGAAAGACACACAGAGCATGAGTGGGAGAGGGGCAGAGGGAAAGGGACGTAGAATCCGAAGCAGGCTCTAGGCTCCAAGCTGTCAGCATAGAGCCCGACGTGGGGTTTGAACCAATGAAGTGCGAGATCACGACTGAGCTAAAGTTGGATGCTTAACCGACTGAGCCACCCAGGCACCCCTCAGTTTTATGCCTTTTGAGCACAAAGTATTTTGCATCATCCAAATGGAGGTGTCTCGTAAAGAGATGGAATATGGATTTTGAAGTCCGTACCACAGAAAAAATGAAAGCAATGGAAGAGGGCCAGGAGATGCCATTATTGGAGATACCAATAATGAAGGACTAATTGGACAGTGGAGCTTCCAAAGGATCCTTAAAGAAGTGTCAGGGCAACGAGAAACCCTACAGAGTGCAGGGCTGTGGCAGCCGGGAAGGCCTGTGGGCCATACTATCCGATGCTATATGCAGTGACCCAGTGTTGTGATAGCTAAAAAGTTTCCCTGTCACTTGGTGATAGCATTTGTGGATCAAAACTGGAGGACCATTTGAATGACAAGGTGGGAGATGACCCTAGTCTGCCAAGGGTAGTGGGGGCTGACAGGAGTAAATGGGGTGGAAAAAGTAAGTGAAGGCAGAGCAGGGAAGGAAGAGGAGCACGGTAGCTGGTAGGGAGGATGCCATCAGAGGGCTTTTGTTGCTCTTGATTGTAAGAAGAGACCCAAGTGTTTACTTCCTCCTTACTCATAAGTGAGGAGGGAGAGGCGGAAGATAAAGGAGAAAAGTGCCTCAGAAGCAGAAAGGGGTGGAGTCCAGGGAACAAGGTCTGGGTTAGTCTAGGCCTACGGAGGGAAGGATGGAAGAACGCCTGTAGATGGGGGTACGGTGGTACATTTGGCTCCAGGAAGCCCAGGGAATTCCATGAAAACTTTACCCCTCATTGTGAAGCTAAGAGACGGAGGCCCTTTGCTAAGGGGAGGTATTTGGGGAAGAGGCTTGAGAAGAGTCATGACTTGAAGTCGCTGCTGTGGACTGTAGGAGAGCCCCTCGAAGAGGGTATTCTAAAAAGGATTTCCAGGCAGTGTCTAGAGGCTCACGGAAGTAGGAGATCCGGAGTTTAAGGTGCTGGGAATCTACAGGGTTCTGTTAGTTTTGTTCTCCCACTGTTTAGCAACCTGGTGTGATTCTAGGAAAATCAAGCCAGTGTACTGATCAGGCTTTGGGGTTTTTGTAGGCTACTGCGACAGGATTATTGAGGGGACTGGCAAAGAAGTTAAAGTAAGGGATCAAAATGCTGGATTTGTTAAAGGAAGTAAAGATGGAGGTGTTTACATACATGAGAAGTGATCACAGGATGAAGGGCTGATTCAGCTGAATAAGTCTGGGAGTACACCTGTGGGAATAAGCTGGAAAGTGGGAGTTGATTAGCTCAGAAATGACAATGATACCCAGGCTCTGACCCTTACCCTGGGGGTTAACATCAAGCAGAGGCAAAGTTTGTAGGGGAAATGAGGGAGCTGAGAAACAGAGGAGCCAGCATACTGAACAACTAGTAGACACCCCTAGGGCAGTGGCAGGGTTTGCATGGGGAGAAAGACTGTCCCCCAGAGTTACTTGGTGAGGGGCGAGCCAGTGGGAGGCTGGTAGATGACAGCAGAGAAGGTTTTCAGGCTTAATGGTAGAAGTCTCACAAGAGGAGTTGTAACATGAGTGGAGTCCTTGACTACAGACAGCGTTGGCTTCTGTCGTGGGAGGACCAGTGAGTGTGTGGGAATTGGGGGAGGGGAGACTCCACCTGAGGGGTAAAGGAGAGTCCTTGTCATCAGGAAAAGGACATCAGGTTTCACTTAAGGACAGAAGGTAAACATTCCACAAAACAGTCCATGGCTGTAGGATTCATTGACCGAAATTACAGGTTCCAGAGGGTACACGTTTTAGGGGACATCATCGTAGGAGTTTGGGTAAGTGGCACACAAACACAGGACACTGTTGGTGGCAGCAGTCCCTCAGGGAGCTGTCCGAGGCTTGTTCCGGGTACACTGAGGCTGGTGCCTGGGGTTTCTATTGGCTCAAAACCTGAAATCCAGGAAGCAAGGGCAGCCATTAAACCTTCAGCCCCTCCAGAGGAGTGCCCCACAGGCGACAGCATACTCCTGGGCTTTGGTTAGACCCTCCCGAGTGCTGGGCTTTGGAATTTGATAGGCTATATTCCCTTAAGCCTGAGTGGAAATTTTGGTAACCTTTTGGAGCTATTGCTGCTCTCAGCTACAGTGCCCCCCGCCTTTTCTTCCTGAATTGAATTGTATTGTTTTTGTCGCACTCCCTTCTTCTGTACCTCTCCTCAGCAGGGATCCGACATTTAATTGCTCTTAATTTTGGTTCTTGTTATCTAGTAGAACTCTACCACTCTGGTAACCCATATCCTCATTACTTGAGATTTTATCTGGAGTCAGGACTCCATTTTATGTCACTATCTGCAGAGCTAACAATTTTCCAAATGCTACAGAAAAGATTCTTTATCAATTCCATATTTCCATTCACCCTCCTGACATGGCACAGGTTTTCAAAGAGAGGTGCTTTTCATGAAATGCTGTGCCAAGAGAACCACATCTTTGTTAAATGATGGTAAGATGGTTAGAGACTCAGAACCTTGGAGCCAACTACAGATTATCTACTTTGAATGTCACCCCCATCGTGTCTCTCCCCACCCTTTTAAGAATGAGGACATTGAGTTAGTGAGTTAGGAAGGTGGCACCAGAATCTGGGGCTTGTGGGTTCTAATCTATTACACTTGTTATGCTTCTGACTATGTCCTGTCTCTTGTCTCTCATTTATCAGCAGTGCAATATGAAGGGGAGATTGGCCAATGTATGGAAGTACCTTGGTAAAGAGAAATTTTAGTATAAAATTACCTAAATAACATCTAAAAATGCCTTATATTTTTCCACTTTTAGGAAGAAGTAAGTCTAATTTGGGGTGGACACCTCTTCATCTGGCATGCTATTTTGGACATAGACAAGTGGTCCAGGATCTGTTAAAGGTATGTATATGGCTCTAATTTTTTTTTTTTTTTTTTGAGAGTGAGCACATGCACAAGTGGGGGAGGAGCAGAGGAAGAGGGGGAGAGAGAATCCTAAGCAGGCTTCGTGCTCACTGCAGAGCCTGATGCACGGCTCCATCCCACAATCTGAGATCATGACCTGAGCTGAAATTGAGAGTCGGACACTTAACCAACTTAGCCACCAGGTGCCCCTATGGCTCTAATTTTTAAATGAATAAAATAAATATTGCTGTTACAGAAATTATGAAAGTCTTAGAAAAGCCAACTAACCATAGTGGCTTATTTAAAACAATAGCTCATCACTAACACATTTAATTGTTCTTTGCTAAGTACATGAATTAGGTTAGCCTGATGATTAAACTTCTGTTTTCTTAGTCATTTGATTTTTGTTACTGACTTTTTAAAATTGCAAAAATGGTTGCATGAATTTGAAGACACTATTATTGTTTTTTAATGTAACAGTTAAAAAATAACCAAAGCACAGCTTAAATGATTAAAAAATGTCAGAATCTCTTAATGAGCACCATATGATTTAAGACCTCACAATTTTCAATTCTGATTTTTTTCACATATTGGTATTTCTGAAATTGTGTCTTCAAATTTAATTAGTAAACTGTACATTTAAACAGTGGTATCTTTTTCTTCCTGAGAACTTACTAAATTGGTGGAGAAAATGTGGTATTTTCTTTAATATTTATTTATTTTGAGAGAGCATGCACGCATGAGCAGGAGAGGGGAAGAGAGAGAGGGAGAGAGAGGATCCCAAGCTGGCTCCATGCACGGAGCCTGACAAGGGGCTCGATCTCATAAATGTGAGATCACGACATGAGCCGAAATCAAGAGACAGATGCCTAACCCACTGAGCCACCCAGGTGCCCCCAAAATGTCGTGTTTCATTCAGACAGTTCTTTTTTAATATTTGGGTTTCTAAAGTAGAGTGAAAGTCTATAGATTTTTAAAGAAAAGTAAACTTTTTACTCTTCTACCTATCATGTAGACTTTTACCTTTCAGGAAGCTTTATTGTTTTACTGTGAATTAAATTGAATTTTAGTGGTGACAACCAATCAATATTAACAATTATTTTAATTTTGAAGTATTTAATATATTTTTGGGGCTACTGGCTGGCTCAGCATGCAACTCTTGATGTCAAGTTTATAAGTTTGTCCACGTTGGGTGTAGAGATTACTTAAAAAATCTTTGAAAAAGAAATATTTAATATTTCTTGACATGTGGAAGATGTCTAACATTTTCATGTTTGTTCAGGCTGGTGCAGAAGTGAATGTATTGAATGACATGGGAGACACGCCGCTTCATCGAGCTGCCTTTACAGGACGAAAGGTGAGAACATTCCATGTTCAGTGTTTGCAAGTGGAATATTTGGAGGGGCAGTCGCCTGTGTTTTTTATGGCTCTGAATAGCAACTGAGAAAAGCCACAACAAATACGTAAACCAGCACTTTGGGTCACAAGGTCACAAGCTCTTAGAATGAAAAGTGAGGTCAGGTTACTTCCACTCTGGCCTCCTGACAGGGACTCCTTCTGTCCCCACTCGTGTCCTTTGGGATGGGGAACTCCTGATTGTTCCTTTTTAAAAAAAACAAAAAAAAACAAAAAAAAAAGCTTCATTGAGGTATAATTTTATGTTGCATGAAACTCACCTACTGTAAGCGCGCATTTCAGTGATCCTTGGTACCTTTACACAGTTGTCCAGCCATCCCCACAGTCCAGTTTTAGAACATTTCCATCAGCTCAGAAAGTTTCCTCATGCCTGTTTGTGTTCATTCCCTGCTGCTCTCCCATGCCTCAGGCCACCGCCGATTGGCTTTCTATCTCTAGGATGTTGGTCTTTTCTAGAAATTTCTTTTCTAGAAATTTCTTATAGATGAAATCATACAAGCTTTGTGTCTGACTTCTTTAATTTAGCATGATATTACTGAAGTTTATCAATGCTGTAGCATTCATGTATCAGTAATTTCTTCCTTTTTATGGCAGAAGAACACACCATTTTATGGCTATGCCACATTCTTTAATCTTTTAACTGTTTACTGACAGGACTCTCTTCCTATTGTGTTGCCTTGGCACCCTTGTGGAAATGAATTGATCATAAATGTGAGGTTTATTTCTAGACTTTGTATTCTGTTTCTTTGATCTATGTCTTTCATTACATCAGTACTACACCACCTTTATTGCAGTAGGTTTATAATTAAATTTTGATATTTGGTAGTCTGAGTTTTCCAACAGTGACTTACATTATTTTGGCTATTTTCAGTCAAAAGTTTGTTTTTCCATATAAATTTTAGGATCATGTTCTACAAAAACACCTGTTGGAAATTTGAGGTTGTCTTGTCTAGAATCTTAGGCCCATTTGGGAAGAATGGCCACTTTAACAATATTGAGTCTTTAAATCCATGAATGTGAAATGCCTATCCCTTTATTTAGATCCTTAATTTCTCTTGGCAGTGTTTTGAAATTTTCAATGTACAGATCTTACTCTCCTGTTAAATTGTTTTCTAGGCATTATATTCTTTTTGATGCTATTTTCAATGGAATTTTTCTTTTAATTTCCTTTTCTGATTCCTTGTTGCAACTATATAGAAAGACAAGTTGATTTTTTGTTGTTGATCTGTGTCCTGTGTACTTGCTGAGCTCATTTATTCTAGTAGATTTTTTATAAATTCCAAAGCATTGTCTACACTGGATCTTATCTGCAAATAAAGACAAATGTACTTCTTCCTTTCCAGCTGGATACTTTCCCCCACCACAACCTCTACCCTTTACTTTGCTAGATCCTAGTATACTATTGAATAAATATGTTGAGAGCAGAAATCCTTGTTTTTTGATCCTAGGGGAATAGCATCTAGTCTTTTACCAGTAAGTATGGTGTTTGTAAATTTTTCCTAGCTATTTATTAGGTTGAGGAAGTGTTACTCTATTCCTGGTTCTTGAAAGTTTTTTATCATGAATATATGTCAAATGCTATTCCTCTGTCTTTTGAGGTGATCATGTGACTTTTCCATTAGTCTATTATTGTGGCATATTACATTAATTGATTTGGGGATATTAAACATTCCTGTGTAAATCTTCATATTGGACAATAATTGTTCTTGTGTGTTACTGGATTCTGTTTGCTAATACTTTCAGGATTTTTTTGGGTCTGTATTAATGACAGATCCTGCTCTATAGTACTGTTTTCTTGAAATGTGTTTTTTTGGCTTTGGTAGCAGGGTAATACTGGCCTTATAGAAGGGAAATGGAACATGTTCTTTTCTCCTGTTTTCTGAAATAGGTTGTGAAGGATTGGCTTTACTACTTCTTTAAATATTTGATAGAATTCACCAGGTAAGCCATCTGTGCTTGGACTTTCTGTGTGGGAAGATTTTAAATTTTTGAAACAACTTAATTACTTTATGTGGATCTGTTCCAATTTTCTTTTTCTTACTGAATCCGTTTTCGTTATTTTGTCTTTCTGGGTATTTTTCCATTTCACCTAAATTGTCTAATTAGCTGGCATAAAGTTGTTAATATTCTCCCATTGTTTTCATATCTGTTGGATTGGTAATGATAGCCCTTATTTCATTTGTTTGCTAATTTGTGTATTTTTCCACTGGTTAATTTGGCTAAAGATTTGTCAATTTTGTTGATCTTTTTTTAAAAAAATTTTTTTAAATATTTATTTTTGAGAGAATGAGGCAGAGCATGAGCAGAGGTGGGTAGAGAGAAAGGGAGACACAGAATCTGAAGCAGGCTCCAGGTTCTGAGCTGTCAGCACAGAGCCTGACGCGGGGCTCGAACCCATGAGCTGTGAGATCGTGACCTGAGCCGAAGTCAGATGCTCAACCGACTGAGCCACTGAGGTGTCCCACTTTGTTCTTTTCTAGTACAGGCACTTAAAGCTATAAATTTTCATTTTAGCTGATACAATACATTTTAACATGTTGTGTTTTTGTTTTCATTTATTTTAAGATACTTTATAATTTTTTTGTGATTTCTTCTTTGCCCATAGATTTAGAACTATGTCTGCCACATATTTGTAATTTTCCAGATTTCTCCCCATCACTGATTTCTAATTTAATTTCTCTTATAATCATATAACATACTTTGAATTATTTATTGAAGAATATAACATTCTTTTAAAATGTATCAGGAATTAATCTGTGAGACAACATCTGTCCTGGAGAATGTTCCTTCAGTGCTTGAAAAGAATGTATACTCTTGTTTTGGGGGTGGAGTATTCAATAAATGTCCATTGGGTTAGTTAGTTGTTCAAATTTTTACCCTTAACTGATTTTGTGTGTTTATCAAGTATTGAGAGTGTGGTATTGAAGTCTAGCTATAGTTCTGTCAGTTTTTGCTTCATGACTTGGAACTCTGTTAGGTCCATATCCAAAATGGGGTTATATGGAATATATGGCACGTATCTTCCTCACATATTGACTTTATCATTACAAAATGCCTTTGCCTTCAGTAGTATTTCCTGTCCTAAAGTTTATTTTGTTTTATGTTAATACAGCTATTCTAGCTATCTCATGGTTACTGGTTGCATTGTATATCTTTTCCACTCCTTTCAGTTTCTACTTCTCTGTATCTTTGAATATAATGTTTCTTGTAGACAGCATACAACTATGTGAGTTTTTCTTTAGTAGGCACACTGTTACATTAGTTTCAGGTGTACAACTTAGCGATTCGACAGGCTTATTGTATATTTTGCTCTGTTCACTGCAAGTGTAGCCACCATCTGTCCCATTACATCACTATTACAATATCATTGACCATATTCCTTATCCTCTGCTTTTTATTTCAATGACTTACTCATTCCATAACTGGAGGCCTGTATCTCCCTCTCCCTTTCACCCATTTTACCCACCCCCTTCCCGCCTCCCCTCTGGCAGCCATCAGTTCTCTGTGTTTATAATTCTGATGCTGATTTTTGTTCATTCATTTTTTAAGACTCCATTTATGAGTATTTGTCTTTCTCAGTCTGATTTATTTCACTTAGCATAATACCCTCCAGCTCCAACGATGTTGTCTCGCATGGCATGATCACATCCTTTTTATGGCTGTGTACTGTGTGTGTGTGTGTGTGTGTGTGTGTGTGTGTGTGTGTGTGTTACATCTTCCTTATTCATTCTTCTATTGATGGGCACTTAGGCTGCTTCCATGTCTTGACTGTTGTAAATAATGCTGCAGTAAACACAAGGGTGCATCTTTTCAAGTTAGTGTTTTCATTTTCCCTGGGTAAATACCCAATAGTGGAATTATTGGATCATATGGTATTGCCATTTTTAATTTTTTGAGAAATCTCCATAGTGTTTTTCCACAGTGGCTATACCAATTTACATTTCCACCAACAGTGCATGGAGGTTCCTTTTTTCCACATCTTTGTCAACTCTTGTTTCTTGTCTTTTTTATTTTAGCCAATCTGACAGGTATGAGGTGATTATCTCATTGTGGTTTTGATTTGCATTTCCCTGATGATGAGTGATTGAGCATCTTTTTATGTGTCTGTTGGCCACCTGTTCAGTTGTGTGTTTTTATCCAGTCTGGCAATTTCTGCCTTTTGATTTAGTGTTCGGTCTATTCACATTTAATTAATAACAGTTTTGGATTTCCATCTTCAATATTGTATTTGTTTTCTATGTCTCAGGTTTTTGTTCTTTTGTTCTTCCTTTACTGCCTTTTGTGTTACACAGGTATTTAGTGTAAAATTTTAATTTCTCTGGATATTAAACTTTTTGAACGTATTTAAATAGCTTCACACTCTTTATCTGCTAAATTTAACATAGCCAACTGAAAGTCCGTTTCTATAATCAGCATTTTTCTCGTTAAAGGTAACTTGATCCTTTGTCTCACAAGTTTTTATTGAAAATTGGACAGTTTTTAAAAGTTTGGTGTGTTTTTTGTTTTTTTTGTTTTTTGTTTTTTAAGTTTGAGAGAGACAGAGCGAGCAGGGGAGGGGCAAAGAGAGAGAGAGGGAGAGAAAGAGAATCCCAAGCAGGCTCTGCATTGTCAGTGTGGAGTCTGACCAGGGCTTGAATACATGAACCATGAGATCATGACCTGAGCTGAAACCAAGAGTCCGATGCTTAACTGACTGAGCCACCCAGGTGCCCCCCAAATTGGACATTTTTTATAATGTGTTTTAGCAGCTCTGAATTCTGACTTGTCTCCCCTCAGGTTATTTTTTTCTTTTTTTATTAGCTTGTCTGGTCTTCATTTGTGAAATCTGGAATATGCCTGGCCTGATATCTCGGCTCTTTTTTTAAAAATGTTTTAATGTTTTAGCATTGTTTCCGTTTGGGACTGAATGTGTCCCCCTAAAATTCATATGTTGAAATCCTGTCCCCACAATGTGGTGGTATTAGGAGATATGGAGGTGGGTGTGGGATAGGAATGGCCTGTGGCTTCAAAGCTAATGATGCCTGATGATCTTGCCTGGCGTTCTAGTTCCTGTTGAGTTGCCTCTCAGTTTGTTGTTTGTCTTAACTGAATATCCAGCACCATGAAATGATTTCGTTTTGTTCATTTTTATACTCGTTTTTCAGGATGACCGTCTCTGATCTTCTCATACTTCCATAGCCAAAAATTGCTTTCCCCTTTATCCTGATTTTTTTTTGATTATTTGAATGATCTGGTAAATTAACTATGGTAGAGGGCTTATTTGATTACTGACCATAGTTTAATATCCCTAAAGGTTATTTTAAAATCCTATACTAGGAGGATTTGTGTGTGTGTATCACAAGTTAATGAGTTTATTATTTGTTTCACATTTTCTATGTGTCAAACGACATAAATCTAATGACTAGCTTTAATTTTTGCATAAATTGCCATGAATGAGCCCTGTAAGTATGTGATTAATAAGCATGTTTTAATTAGTACATTTTACACCATTACAGTCTATTTGTTCATGTGTTGATCCTTGTGAACCAGGTATGGAGTCTTGCTAAAGCTGAGAAAAATGTAACGTTTACAGTAAAAAAATAAAGGTAGTGGGTAAATTGCTATACTCTATGGGATTTCAAAAATGAGCTGCAAATAGTTTAATTTGCCTGATCCATACGTGAACTTGTTGCTCTTGATAGCCCTGCACCACTTGTTTCTTCTGTGTAAGAATGTTGTTTGTTATCTGATTCCCATGGCCCAAGCCTACCCATTCTTGAAAGTGCAGTCAGGTGCTGTCTGCATAAATTCTTTCCTGACTTACTGCAGCTGGAAGAAAGCTATGCTTTTTCCAGATTTTCTAAATATTTACATCACCTTCTCTTATCTTCTACTTGGTAGTTACTGCTGTGTATGTTTTTATTACTAGATTGCATTAATCTTTCAAGGAGTTAACACATTTCAATTTTTGTATCATTGAGCACAGCACATGTCTTTCTGTCCATCTTACCCACATAAGATCAGTTCATTTATCTGTACTTGGTTCTTCTTTACATATTTGTCCATTTCTACTGTATTCTTGAACTTCGAACATGAGATTGTGCTAAGTTGGGCCGTTGATTCAAATATTAGCACATATATCATCTCTTATATTAGAAAATTTAGCTGATGCTAAGTGGGTACATCACATAGGAAACTTTAAAATGTATGTGCTTAATATTTGAGTATGATTGAATTTTGCAAAAAGCTTAATTTTCTAATTAAACTTTCATGTGCTCATGAAAGGAATCCAATTATCTTGTTTTCATGTAATCCTTTGCCATGAATATAATTTAAAATATGATAGATTCTGTGATTTAATAAATACAAAGAGTTGAAAAGGGATTTCATTTGTTATTAAAGTACTTTACATTCTTGTCTGTTTGAATATATAAAATCTCCCAAAATTTTGTGAGGAACCTTAAGGCTTTTCTTGGTAATTAGTGAACTCCAGTGTTTTTTGTTGTTTTGTTTAATTTTTTTTTAATGTTTATTTTTGAGAGAGTGAAAGAGAGTGTGAGCAGGGGAGGGGCAGAGAGAGAGGGAGACACAGAACCTGAAGCAGGCTCCAGGCTCTGAGCTGTCAGCACAGAGCCCGACGTGGGGCTGGAACTCACTCCAGGATCTGTGAGATCATGCTCTGAGGTGAAGTCAGCCGCTTAACCAACTGAGCCACCCAGGCGCCCCCTGCTGGTGTTTTATAATAAAAATTAACATACCAGAATTTTAAGATGTATTTAGTATTCCTTTTTTTTTTTTTTTAAATGCAGTTAGAATTCTGAAATTTTTATCTTTATGATCAGTACAAAATAGGGCTACAATCAATATAGTAAATAATGGGATTGTGGTACTGAATTTTGTGTTGGCTACTATTTTCCAGCAGATCTGAGAATAAATTTAATATACATGCTTCCTGGGGCGCATGGGTGGTTCTGTGGGTTAAGCGCCTGACTTCGGCTCAGGTCATGATCTTGAGGCTCGTGAATTCAAACTCTGTGTTGGGCTCTGTGCTGACAGCTCAGAGCCTGGAGCTGGTTTCAGATTTTGTGTCTCCATCTCTCTGTCTCTCTCTTTCTCAAAAATAAATATCAAAAAAAGATTTTTTAAAAATATGTGCTTCCTATGTTCTGTGTCTCAGGAACTGTATGTCTGTCACCACCTGGCATATAGAAGATACATATAATCCTGGGGTTTATATAAGCTTATCTGTCTTGTTCTTCAAGATCCCATCTCTCACGAGTATGTATTAAATGCCTACTGTATATCAGGCATTGCACAGATGACTTGATATGTATCGTCTCATTTAATAGAGAATGACAACTCTGAACTATAGGCATAAACATTGCTATTTCTTACAGGTTGGGCTTCCCGGAAAGCCTCCTGAGCTGCAGCAGGTCAATGGGAGTGCTGTGGGATCACACTGTAGCAGGGAAGGAAGGAAGCGGGAGTGGGCAGAGGCTGAAGTCAATCTGTGATGTACTCTTAAGGGACGCCTCAGCCAATGATGGGGAGCTCTGCAGAAGAGATGTCCCATCAGAACTGTCCCACTTGGAGGTGAGGGAACACAACACCGGTGATGGTCAGTCAGTGGATACAGGCTGCCCTGGGAAGGGACATGACCTTGCACAAGGCAGCCCTCTTCAGCTGAGACGGTCCCTGAAATGACTAAAGGTAACAGCTGTGTCTTGGTCACTCCTAGCATCTAGGGAAGTAAGTCCCTTATTCCTCAGGGTGAGTCTGGGTGGTGCAGCACAGCTTGGACCACAGCTCACCTTTTATTTTGCTCAGATTCACTTCTTCATATGCTTTGGGGAGCAGCCTCTTCAGGGTCCCAGTGGGCAGGAGGAAGGACGATAGTGGGGCAGACTATGGCCCTTGTTGCTGTAGTTGGCCTTTGGGCCACAACTGAATCATTTTCTCCCTCCTGTGCCGTCCATTCTAGATACAGCCTCCCCTTGGCTTGCACGTCTGCTCTTCGTGGGTTACCCAGTACTGTGACTCAGGCCCTCATCACTGGAGGTCTGCAAAGGTCATGCCCTTCCTAAGCTTGTGGTTGCTACACTCATTCATTTACTATCAAAACTGGACTAGGGAATACCAAGAGACACTTGTGTGTATCATCTGCATGCCAGACATACTCCTCCATTTCCCCACTGTGTACAGTCCTCCTTTTCTTCTGACATTCGAGTTCATCTTTACCTCTAACTCTTCTTACCTCTGGGCCTTTGATAGAGGAGCCACTTGTTCAGGCAGCCTCTCTGATCTCTTGGCCTTGGATCAGAGCATTATCCTCAGGTGTGGACTGTGCTGCCCAGAACCGGAAGAAACCAATCAGACATTGTACTTCTCCATTTTGAGAAGTGCAAGATGGAATAATTTGTTCTTTACTTAGGAGACAGTGTCCTGGCATTACCCAGACCACTGAACGCCTAAAAACTTACTGACATCACATAGTCCCTGAATTCTCCCCAAGATTTATTTCCCACTCCCTAGAGCATCATGTCTTACCAAGGCTTTCAACATTCTAACCTCTTGTTCATTTGGTTCTATTAACATATCATTGATAAAGTGGACCAATGTTCTGCGGGATGACCAAATGGCTCTGGGGCAAAACTGTACGTGTATCCTGTTGTCTATGGGTATGCAAACCGGTTTGATCTTTTTTCCTAATGGGGAAAGAAAAGACTACATTTGTCAGATTAGTTGCTGCGTACCATGTCCTTAAGTAGTATTAACTTGCTCTAGCAAACACAGTATGTCTGGCAGAGTGGCTACGATCGGGGCTATTTGAGTTTATGCAAGTCCTCTGCAATCCTCCACATTCCTCTGGTTTTTGCAGTGTTAGACTGGTGAATTAAATGGAAATATGGTAGGGACTGTCACCCCTGCCTTTTGAGGTTTTTAAGGGTGGCACTAATTTCTCCCATTTCTCCCCATATGGGATATTCGTTTTGATTTATCTTGGCCAAGAGATGGGGGAGGGCAATTTTAGAGCCTTCCATTGGCTCTTACACTATAGACCAAGGGAGCCATGTGACACTTTGCCAACAACTGAGTGTGTGTGTTCCAATTATGTGTTCACAGACTCGGGGAGTGACTATTAGATGTCATTGTGGACCCAGTGTATGCACTGCGAGCCAGACCTGGGCCAGGGTTTCATTTATCATCTCGCTCTCGTATATGCCCCCTTACTAAGGAGACAGATGACACTTTGGGTCTCTTGGTATCAGTGTCAGCTTGGACCTTATACCTAACAATTCCTGAGATGTGTGGATATTCCCTTTTCCCCAGTGTAGTTACTTGAATAAAAGGTCATTTGTTCCCTTGGGAATAGTCTAGGAAATTCGTAGCTGTGTAGGTTTGGTTTGGTGTTGCAAAATCTTTCCTTCTGGAATTAGGTCTCTCCTTTAATAGTTTTCAGTCCAAAACTGATTCAAGTCCAGAAAACTGGACAAGGTATCATGACTTCTTCAGCGACTGACTTCAGCTTCTGACCATTCATCATTGACTTTTTTGATGGTACAGATTTTACTTGGGTGCTTCCTTAGCAGCGTGGACAAAAAGCAGTGGCCCCCTATAGATGTCAAAATGCCAGAAATGCCATTGCAGACAGTAGAAGGCTCTAAAAAGGCTTGCTAGATTGGACATAGTATGTAAGATTATACCAGGTCATTTTGTGCCTGGAAGGCCTTAGAGGATACATCATTTACCAAAACAGGAAGAAATGACTGGTGGAAAAAGCACCAGCATCACCGGGAAACTTATTAAGAACTATCCTCTCAAGTCTAGGGCTGCCATTAGGAAATGCCATTGTAGACCTGGTTCACTGATAGTGGGGTGTGCAGGGTGGGGGCTGTGTCCTAGGACCCTGGGACAGTAGAGGAGGTGGCACTTAAACATCAGAAGCCAGGTGGATGTAATTATGGTAATGAGCAGTGAGTTTAGAGGGGCAAGGTCAGGAGGACTGGCCTGCAGAAGTTCTGGAAAAGGCTAACAACATGGCATTCCTGAAGACAAATTATATGGGCATAGCAGATAATGCTTTTGTCTTTTTACTTTTTTACCCATTTTTACTACATGGAGAAACTACTGCCTCATACAAATTCTTCAGTAACTTACTACACATTTGTTAGACTGATCATCCACTGGGTGCTCAGTTCTGTTTCTTCATTTTCTCTCCCATCCCTCTCTCTTTCTCTTCCCTTTTTTGTCATGGGTCAATAGAAATCACTATCTTCAGGTTTACTGATCTATCTTGACCATTGTCCTGATGTCTCCTGATACCATCGAAGAAGGCATTCCTTATTTCAGTTACTATGATTTTTATTTCTAGCATTTTCCTTTAACTTTTCTTATAGTTTGCACTTATCAGTTGAAACTCTTACTATGTATGTAGTCCACCTTTTCCACTAGACCTTTTAATGTAATCCTAGTTACTTTTAATTCTCTGTTTCAACGTCTTGGTCATTTCTGTGTCATTCTGTTGATGACTTTGTCTCTTGACAGTGGATTGCTTTTTCCTGCTGTTTGTGTGTCTGGTAACTTTTTATGGGATGTTAAACAGTGTGTGTAAGCTAGTAGAGACAGAGGTACATAGTATTGGGCCTGGAAATGAGCATACCTCTTCTTAGTGTGGGAGGTCCAGTCAGTCTAGTCTGGAGTTGGTCTGAGCTTGGGTTTTCTTGTTGCCATAGCTACCTTCTGTGTACCACTGGCCTCAAATTTCTATTTCCAAATTCAGTATTACCTCTGCATAAGGTGCAGGCTGATTTTTCTGGAGGGTTGTTTTGCTGTGTGTCTGTGTGTGTGTGTGTGTGTGTGTGTGTGTGTGTGTGTGTGTAATGTTCCTACTTTAAGCTTTAGGCCTGCCTAGTGTGTCTTGTGCCTCAGAGTGCGTTTCTGTCCATGCTGTTGCTTTTCCCCCATGAACTGACTATTCTTGCTTGTTCTCAGTACTTGTTAGCCTTGGGGAGGGGGGGGTGGTGAGAGGAGGGGATGGAGTGAGTTCTGTGGTCCTGGTCCAAACTCCATCTTAGGTCTGGGACAGGGATTTCTTAGATGGTGGTCAATCAGTGACCCTGCTCCTCCCATAACGGTAGGGGACCTTTGGTGGTATGGATCCTTGATTGTTTCCTGTCCCTTTCCTTGGCTGAGAGGATCCTCACCGTGCCCTGTGGGTGAAAAATTTGCCGACCTTCTCACAGCAGTGTTGTTCCTTAAGGAATAACCTGAGGCAGAGAGGCTTGCCTGGGGCTTTATGCTTTCTCTGCTGCAGTGGCAGTCCCCCTCCTCCGGGCCTTGCACCTCTGAGGGAGAGGCTTTTTGTCACCTGCCTGAACCTCCATCTTTTTTTTTTTTTTTTTTTTTACACTTTTTTAAGCACCAAGTGGAGGTCCGTGGGGAAGATCCTGAAGGTGGGTAGGAGCTTCCCCCCCATACCTGTGGCTCGCAGAGGTTCTCATGCTAGCCTTTCATCCTGTAACAGTTCGTTAAAAATTTCAGCTGAATTATGTTATCTGCTTGTTGGCCAGTCCCTGTCTTACTCCCATACCTACCACAGTGAGCCAGTGCTTACTTTGGGGCAGTTTCCTTAGATTCCAGACTATAGGCATAGCTCAGAGATATTGCGGGTTTGTTTCCAGACAACTGCAATAAAGCAAATATTACAACTAAGTAAGTCACATGAATATTTTGGTATCCTTGCGCATATAAAACTTATGTTTACACTATAGTCTGTTAAGTGTGCAGTATTATGTCTAACAAAACAATGTATATACTTCAAAAATACTTGATGGATTAAAAAAATGCTAAGCATAATCCAAGCTTTTAGCAAGTTGTAATCTCGCTGGTGGAGGGTCTTGCCTCCATGTCGATGGTGGTTGCCGAAGGTTGGGGTGGCTGTGGCAATTTCTTAAAATAAGACAACAATGCAGTTTGCCACGTGGATCAGCTCTTCCTTTCACGAACTGTTTCTCTGTAGCATGTGTGGCTGTTGGATAGCATTTTACCCACAGTAGAACTTCTTTCAAAATTAGAGTCAATCTTCTCAAACCCTACCATCAACTTAATTTATGTAATATTCTGACTTTTGTTATTTCAATAGTCTTCACAGCATTTTCACAGGGAGTAGATTCCGTCTCAAAAAACCGCTTTCTTTGCTCATCCAGAAGGAGCAACTCCTCATCTGTTAAAGTTTTATCATGAGATTGCAATTCAGTCACGTTCTCAGACTCTACTTCTAATTCTAGTTCTCTTGCTGTTTCCCCCACATCTGCAGTGACTTCCTCCACAGAAGTCTGGAACCCCTCAAAGTCATCCATGAGGATTGGAATCAACTTCTTCCAAACTCCACAAATGTTGATAGTATTTTGACTTCTTCTTTTGAATCATAAATGTTCTTAACAGCATTTAGAATGGTGAATCCTTTCCAGAAGTTTTTCAATTTACTTTGCTCAAATCCATGAGAAGGATCACTATGGCAGCTATGGCCTTATAAAATGTATTTTTTAAGTCAGGAGATTTAAAAGTTGAAATTACTCCTTGATCCATGGGCTGCAGAATGGATGTTGTGTAAACCGGCATGAAAACAACATTAATCCCACTCTACATCTGCATCAAAGCTCTGGGGTAACCAGGTGCATTGTCAATGGGCAGTAATATTTTGAAAGGAATCTTTTTTTCTGAGCAGTAGACCTCAACAGTGGCCTTAAAATACTTGGTCAACCATTTATAAACAGATATGGTATCATCTAGCTTCGTTGTTCCATTCCTAGAGCCTAAGCAGAGTAGATTTAGCACCATTCCTAAGGACTCTAGGGATTTTGGAATGCTATTTGAACATTGGCTTCGACTTAAAGTCACCAGCTGCAATAGTCCCTAACAAAAGAGTCAGACTGTCCTTTGAAGCTTTGAAGCCAGGCATTGACTTCTCTCTCGCTGTAAAAGTCCTAGATGGCGTCTTCCTCCAAAATAAGGCTATTTCATCTAGATTAGAAATCTGTTGTTTAGTGTAGCCACCCTCAGTAATGGTCTAGCTAGATCTCCTGGATAATTGCGGCGGCTTCTACATCAGCACTTGCTGCTTCCCCTTGCACGTTGGTGTTACAGAGATCGTGTCTTTCCTTAAACCTCATGAACCAACCTCTGCTAGCTTCAGACGTTTCTTTTGCAGCTTCCTCCTCTCTCAGCCTTCATAGAATTGAAGAGAGTTAGGGCCTTGCTCTGGACTAGGCTTTGGCTTGAGGAAATGTTGTGGCTGGTTTGATGTTGTATCCAGACCACTCAAACTTTGTCTATTTCAGCAATAAAGCTGTTTCGCTTTTTTTTTTTCTTTAAGTCATTCACGTGTTCACTGGAGTAGCACTTTTAATTTACTTCAATAACTTTTCCTTTGTACTCACAACTTGGCTATTTGGCCTGAGAGCCTAGCCTTCAGCCTGACGCAGCTGTGGACATGCCTTCCTCACTAAGTTTAACCATTTCTGACTTTTGACTTAAAGTGAGAGGACCTGTGACTTTTCATTTGAATAAACATTTAGAAGTCTTCATAGAGTTACTAACTGGCCTAATTTCAACATTGTGTCTCCCAGACCAGGGAGGCCTGAGGAGAGGGAATTGGGGGAATGGCTGGTCACTGGAGCAGTCAGAACACACACATTTATTGATAAGTTTCCTGTCTGCTATGGGCACGGTCCATGGTGCTCCGAAGCAATTATAATAGTAACTTTAAAGATCAGTGATCACAGATCATTATAACAAATGTAATGATAATGAAAATGTTTGAAATAACGCAAGAATTAACAAAATGTGACACAAAAATACTAAGTAAGCAGATACTGTTGGAAAATGGTTCTGATGGACTTGTTCAATGCAAGGTTGCCACAAAGCTTCAGTTGGTGTAATAAACAAAACAAAAACTCTGCAAAGTACAATAAAATGAGAGGGGCTTATAGTCGGTCACCATACCACCTTGTTTCTCTGGGTTCAGCACGGTAGTTTTACAGATTATCTGGTTTTTTCACTTTTTTAAAAAAAATATTAAAAAAATTTTTTAACATTTATTTATTCTTGAGAGAGAGGGAGAGCATGAGTAGGGGAGGGGCAGAGAGAGAGAGAGGGAGACACAGAATCTGAAGCAGGCTCCAGGCTCTAAGCTGTCAGCACAGAGCCTGCTGCAGGGCTCAAACTCACGAACTATGAGATCACGACTTGAGCTGAAGTCAGACACTTAACCAACTGAGCCACCCAGGCATCCCGAAAAAAATATTAAAAAAAAAAAAATTTTTTTTTAATGTTTATTTTTGACGGAGACAGAGCATGAGTGGGGGAGGGGCAGAGAGATAGGGAGACACAAAATCCGAAGCAGGATCCAGGCTCTGAGCTGTCAGCACAGAGCCCAATGCGGGATTCGAACTCAAAGACGGTAAGATCATGACCTGAGCTGAAGTCAGACGCTCAACCAACCAAGCCATCCAGGTGCCCCCCCAAAATAGTTTAAGTTTCTTTATTTTTGAGAGAGAACATGCAAGCAGGGTAGAGGCAGAGAAAGGGGGAGAGACAATCCCAAGCAGGCTTCACACTGTTAGTGCAGAGCCAGATTCAGGGCTCGATCCCCGAACTGTGCGAACATGATCTGTAATCAAGAGTTGGATACTGAACGGACTGAGCCACCAGGCACCCCTCTGCTTTTTTTTTGTTTATTTTTGTTTTTGTTAGAGGGGGTATGATGCACCTTCCAGCTTTTTAAATCCCAGGTGAAATCTGCAAGTCCTAGTTAATTTATGAAATAGGCTTTTCTTGTAACTTCAGAGACTGTGCTAATACTTAAATGTTTAGTTAAGTTGGTCATGTGTCTGTGCCTTATGTGGATCAGTTAATATTTAGCATGTCTTAGGAATCTTTAAGATGCTGTGAATTGCTTCTTTAAAAAACTACATGTGGCTATGCATGTGTATTTCTATATTCAGTTTTATCTTTTTGGAATTCTAGGTGACCAGATAAAAGGTCTCCATAATTGATTCTCTAATTCTTTTATCTTTTTTTCACCTGTACTCACTCCCTCTTAGGTATCTTCCCCTCCCCTATTTTCATGGGAGAGATCTTCCAATTTTTCTATTGAATATTTAATTTGCTATTATTTTTAAGAGTCCTTTATTTTTCTCTAAATGTTCCCTTTTTGTAATCTTCATTTCTTGTTTAATAAGAAGTATCTAATTTTTCTGAGGATATGTTCTTTTTAAGGTTTTCTTCATTTTTGAAGTTTTTTTTTCCTTACCTCTCTTGATCTTTGTCCTTGTGCCAGTCAGATCTCAAATCTTGGTTGTAATTGGCTATTAATTCACATTTAAGAGTGATGTTTCTCAAAACTTGTAGAGGTCGGTAAGCATGAGTAGGACTTGCTGACTTTCGTTGTAGGGTGAACTTTGTTGAATTTGTATAGTAGACTGTGGTGTGTTTTCATATGAGTGTATATAACACATACTGACCTCAGTGCCTCAGCTTTCCCATTTTTAAAAAGAGGGGTTATAATAGTACCTGCCACACAGGATTTTTGTGAAAATTTAAATGAGTTAATGAAACTCTTGGAACAGTGTCTGATACGTTGTAAATGTTAATTAAATATTAGGTATTGGTATGTAATTTTTTTAGAAATAACTTTTTTAATATCAAATCTAGCCTTAAATTTGCTCTTGATTTATTATGATCTTAGGAAATCATGCATCATTTTTCAGATGCACAGCTGCTGATATTTTTCAATAAAAATTTGGATTTGAAGGAATACTTTATTTGCCTAAGTTTGGGGAATTGTATTTCCACATGTATGGCTATTGGATAATTAAAGCTTACTATTTTAAGTCACTAGCTTTTAAAAAATATAACCTTTTAAAACAGTTGAGGTATAATTAGGGCATCTCGCTGGCTCAGTTGGTGGAGCATGCAACTCTTGATCTTGGGGTTGTGAGTTCAAGCCCCATAATCTTTAAAAGAAAATTGAGGTATAATTAATTTGTAACATTAATTTCAGGTATATAACATAAGGATTCAATATTTGTATATGTTGCAAAATGATCACAGTAAGTATAGTTAACATCCATCACTGTAAATAGATTTTTCTTGTGAGAACTTTTCAGATCTACTCTTAACAACTTTTGAATATGTAGTACAGTATTAACTATAGTCCCTGTGCTGTGCATTATATCCTCATGATTTATTTGCTTTATAACTGGAAGTTTGTACCTTTTGATATGCTTTACTCATTTTGTCTACCCCTCCACCCCCTGCATCTGGCAGCCATCAGTCTGTTCTATCTTTGAGTTTGGTTTTTTGTTTTAGATTCCTGTAAGGAAAATCATATAGTATTTGTTTTTCTCTGTGACTTATTCACTTAGCATAATGTCCTTGCAGTCCATCGATGTTGTTGCAAATGGCAACATATTCCTCCTTTTTATGGCTGAATAATACTCCATTGTATATGTATACCGCCATTTCTTTATTCCATTCACCCATTGATGGACATTGAGGTTGTTTCTGTACCTTGGCTATAGTGAATAATACTGAAGCGAACATAGGTGTGCTGGTATCTTTTTGGGTTAGTATTTTTGTTTTCTGTAGATAAATACCTAGAAGTGAGATTGCCCAGTCGTATATTCTATTTTTAATTTTTTGAGGAACCTCCATACTGTTTTCCATAGTTGCACCCATTCACATTCCCACTAACAGTGCACAGGGGTGGAAATCCTTTTTTTTTTTTTTCTTTCCACATCCTCACCAACACGTGTTTTGATAACCACCATTCTCACAGGTATGAGGTGGTAACTCATTGTGGTTTTGATTTGTGTTCCCTGATGATTAGTGATGTATAGCATCTTTTCATATGTGTCAGCCATCTGTATGCCTTCTTCCAAAAAATGTCCATTTGGATCCTCTGCTCATCTTTTAATTGGATTGTTTTTCTGCTGTTGAGTTGAAGGAATTCTTTGTGTATTTTGGATATTAACCCCTTATCAGACATACAATTTGCAAATATTTTCTCCCATTCAGTTGGTTGCCTTTTTTTTTCTGTAAGATTTTTTAATGTTTGTTTATTTTAGAGAGAAAGTGAGCAAGGCAGAGAGAGAGGGGGACAGAGAATCTGAAGTGGGCTCTGTGCTGACAGCAGAGAGCCTGAAGTGGGGCTGAGACTCAGGAACCCTGAGATCATGACCTGAGCTGAAGTTGGATGCCTAACCGACTGACAGGCCACCCAGATGCCTCAGTTGGTTGCCTTTTCATTTTGCCGATCATTTCTTTTGCTCTGCAGAAGTCTTTTAGTTTGATATAGTCCCACTTACTTTTTACTTTCATTTTTTAATTTTTTGCTTTTGTTACCTTTAGTCATCACCAAGACACATGTTAAGGTGTGTACTGCCTACATTTCCTTCTAGGAGTTTTATGGTTTCCTGGTCTTGGGTTCAAATCTTTAATCCATGTAGAGTTACTTCTTGTGTATGGTGTCAGATAGTGGTCCAATTTCATTCTTTTGCATGCGACTATCCAATTTTTCCAGCACCATTTGTTGAAGAGACTGTCCTTTCCCCATTGTATGTTCTTGGCTCTTTTGTTGTAAATTAATTGGCCATATATGCATGGCATGTTTTTTATAGCTATATTTTAAATGTTTTAACACATTTCCCTGCTTTCTCTAATACAATGTGTCAATATAGTGAGCCCCCCGCAAAGTATTCTGATATTTCCCTTAGAATTGTATTGAAGTTACAACTCATTGTTGAAGTAGTTTTCTTGAACCTCTCCTAAATTCTAAGAGTTCAGTGATCATAATTTGTAGAAATTATTTCTTTTTTCTAACTTTGAAACCTGAAGACTGCATTAAGAGATTGCTTTACAAGAAGTAAAATTTTCACGGGCACTTGGGTGGCTTAGTCGGTTGAGCATCCGACTTCGGCTCAGGTCATGATCTCACGGTTTGTGAGTTCGAGCCCCGCGTCGGGCTCTGTGCTGACAGTTCAGAGCCTGGAGCCTGTTTCAGATTCTGTGCCTCCCTCTCTCTCTCTGCTCCTCCCCCGCTCGTGCGCGCGCGCTCTCTCTTTCTCAAAAATAAATAAACATTAAAAAAAAAGGCAGTAAAATTTTCATGTGGAATTTCTGCTAAAAGTAGATTAATTTTAAAAAACCAACATGGGAATGGTCATAACATCATAATAACCCAAAGGTGGATGCAACCCAGATGTTCATTAACTAATGAATAGATAAACAAAATGTGGTGCATCCATACTGTTAGAATGTTAGGCAGCTATACCAAGGAACGAAGTACTGACATATGCTGAAACACAAAGAAACCTTGGATACATGCTGAGTGAAAGAAGCCATACACAAAAAGCCACTGCATATTGGATAATTCCATTTATAGAAATATTCAGAATAGGCAAATCCATAGACAGAAGGTAGATTAGTGGTTGCCAGGGGTGTAGGGGAAGGAGGATTGGGGAGTGGTTAATGGGTAAGATTTCTTTTTGAGGTAATGAAATGTTCTGAAATTAGATAGTGACGGTTGTGCACAACTCTGTGAATATACTAAAAGCCACAGAACTGCGATTTAAAAGGGTGAAATTTATGGTATGCGACTTATGTCCTAAAGCTATTATTAAAAAACAATCTGGGTATGGGCATTTTTCTCTAAGTGTTTTATCTGAGATGAATTCTATTATGGTAGCAGAGTAATGGTACAGTAAGGGAATGACAATTTACTAAGCAGAGTGGATTAGGGCAGTTTAGGGGCACGATTTACAGTTGTGTTAATTTTGTTTTGTTGTAATCTTTGTTGTGTACTACTAGGCCGAATGTACTATGTGGCACCCATTAAAAAAAAAAAAAAAAAAAAGAAAGGTATCAGGCTCAAAGTTAATACTTTACTCCGCCTTCTTGGTAGTTAGTTGTTTGACAAATTGGTCAAAATGCTGTCTTGACCAGGAATATTTTAAGCAAAATATATTTATTTAGGAATAAATATTAAATGAGTAGCCGTTTTGCGTGGAGGGGATATAACAATGAACAAAGCGGACAAACTTCATAGGGGAGAACAGACAGTAGGTACAGGAAGTTAACACGCTATGAAAATAATTCAAACTGGGCAAAGGGAAAGGAGTTAGGGGGTGGGCACATGCTACTTGAGATTGGGTGGGAAGGAAACCTTCTTTGAGCAAGATGCATGTTTTCTGAATTTTAAAAAATATTTAAATGTGTCTACTCTTTTTCAGCTTCCTTAGCACCTGGTTATTTTGACTCTTTGTAGTAGAGATCCTGGCTCTACCCATGCACTGAATGTTTTCTTCAAGGTCATCAGTGTCAGTGGTTTACTGTTCTGTACCTATGTTTCTGTACCTAACAAAGCTGATCACTTCTGGGAGGAGAGACTCTTCTTGTGGCATATCTGGTTGCTTTGATGGTTCCTATTGTTTTTTTCTTTACCCTTTATTATAGGTGCTTCTCTGATTTTTTTTTTTTTTTTTAACCACTCTTCCCTTTTCCCTTGAAACTTTCCCCATAATGAAAGCCACGTCCTCTTATGGCTTCATTATTTTTCCTGGGGGATTATTTAGAAATACGTGTTTGGACCTCCTGCTTCTCTCCAGGCATACAGGTCCTCTGTTGGGCTGCATGTTGGACGTCCTTACCTGCCCTCAGGAATCTTGAAACTTCACGCTTCTAAAGTGGGACTCCTCCTCCTCTACATCTGCTCCTTTTGCAGTATTTGAGTTGGTTGTTGAAATATGTTTTACTTTAAATCCTCCTTCTTACTGTCTCCACTTGAGAACAAACTCCTTGCTCTTTACCTGGACTGCTCTGTCTCCCCAATTACTTTTCTAATTTTGAAATCTCTTAATTCCACCCTGTGCGGGGGATGCCTGGTCAGTATGCTAATGTCAGCTCTGATTTTGGGATCCCTTTGTTATTCATTATCTAAGTTTGTTTTCTCTGATTCGTGGAGAGTCTTGCATAATGTTGAAAGCTTACGCGTGTGAAGTGAATAACAAGAGTGGAGAGCCACATATTCAGCTGGTGACAAGTGACTGTAAGGGAGAAGTGGATGGAGCTGGGGACTTTTGTAAAGCACCACTGACTACTCAGGACTAGATTAGGAATTCCAGGTCCTGGGAGGTGAAGAGGAGATAATGACTCATTGTTTGGTGTCTGGGCAAAGTGGTTAAGAAGGCAGGATGGTCTTTAATTTTGGCATAGAGAAACACAGTTAGGCTTACTTTATTCTGAACATAGGAACAATGATCCTGCAACAGACTCTTAAAATTAAAACCTCTTCTACTCACTGAGGCATTAAAAATAGGCACTGACCTACCTGTCGGGTAGGTAGTCTAATTCATGTCCCTGGATTAGAAGTCCAACCACTAGTCTCTTAAGGTGCCTTCTTTTTTCAAATTATGATTCAGCGAACAACAACCTTTTCTGATACTGCTCCTGCCTAAGCGCTTATATTCCTCACCTGGAGGGCTTCTTAAAATGTTGCTGGGGGCCCCATGCCCATCATTTCTGATTCATTGGGTCTGAGATGGGGCCTGAGAACTTGCATTTCTGTAGATTTTATGGGGGACACTGATCCTGCTGTGGAGGCAAATTCTGGGAACTTTTGCTCTAAATCTTTTTCACACAGCGGTCCACTGATTTTTCCAACTTGTAATCTGATATTCTTCTGAAACCTTCCACATGTATCCCTTTACCTTTCAGACAACCTGAGCTCCCTATCATTGCATATAGCAACTCCACACTCCACATTGCCCTGTTTGCTCCCTATGCCCTTTTCCTCATTATTGAAGCACATTCTTTTCTCTTAACAGAGGTATTTCTCTGTACCTTTGCTCATCCCATTTCCTCTGCCCATTCTCCATAGTGTGTCCCTTTGGGGATTTAGATCATTCAAGTTCCACATTAATTGTTATAGCCTTCCTAAAGATCATATCAGGCTAATCACTTGAACTCTGTGCAGTTGCAAAAATGGTGTAAGGCAATTAGGTGAGCTATTGAATAGGTTGAGAAATAACATTCCTTAACTCAAGTGTGCCAGTGTGGTACCAGGCTTGAATAATTCTAATCATTTTTTAAGCAATTTTGCGATCTGTTTCATACACTGAACAATTCAGCCATCTAAAGTACACAATTCAGTGACTCAACTATGTTAACAGACCATCAACACAGTTTTAGAACATTTTCATCACTCCAAAAAGAAGCCACATACTCCTGTTAACTCCCTGTTCCCTCTTCCCCTCCTCCCCAGGCAATTACTCATCTATCTCTATGGATTTGCCTGTTCTGGAATCTAATATAAATGGAATCGTGTAATACGTGGTCTTCTGTGACTGGCTTCTTTTAGTTTAATATTTTCATGGTTCATCCATGACATGGCATATGTTAGTACTTCATTCTTTTTTCTTGACAAATAATGTTCCATTGTGTGGACATTTTATTTATCCATTTATCAACTGATGGGCATTTGGGTTGTTTTCACTTTTCAGGTGTTATGAATAATGCTGCTTTGAACATTTATGTGTAAGATTTTATTCAGTTCATTTCTCTTGGGTGTATACCTAAGAAGTGGAATTGCTGCATCCTATAGCATCTTTACGTTTAGTATTTTGCAGAGCTGTCAAACTGTTTACCAAAGCATCTGCACCATTTTACATTCCCACTAGCATTGTATGAAGGTTCCAGTTTCTCCACATCCTCGCCAACACTTGTCATTCTTCTTAATTTTAGGCATTATAATGGTTGTCAAATATTACCTCATTTGTTTTTGATTTCCATGTCTGTAATGCAAATGTTCAGCATCTATTTGTGTACTTCTCAGCCATTCTTTGGAGAACAGTCGGTTGTAGTCCTGTGCCCGTTTATTTAAAATATATATATTTTTGGGGCGCCTGGGTGGCGCAGTCGGTTAAGCGTCCGACTTCAGCCAGGTCACGATCTCGCGGTCCGTGAGTTCGAGCCCCGCGTCAGGCTCTGGGCTGATGGCTCAGAGCCTGGAGCCTGTTTCCGATTCTGTGTCTCCCTCTCTCTCTGCCCCCTCCCCGTTCATGCTCTGTCTCTCTCTGTCCCAAAAATAAATAAACGTTGAAAAAAAAAATTAAAAAAAAAAATAAAAAATAAAATATATATATTTTTATTTTGAGGTCTTAAATTTGAGCACCTTCAGGTTCACAGCAAAATTCATGGAGTAAGATAGGGATTTCTTACATGTGCCCTGTCTCCACTCCTGCATAGCCTCCTCCCCCATTATCATTTTCCACCAGAGTGGTCCATTTGTTACAATTGCTGAACCTGTATTGACCTATCAGAAACCCCCCCTCCCCCCCCCTCAGTCCATAGTTTATCTTAGGGTTCAATCTTCTATGTTCTTTGGGTTAGGACAAAGGTATAATAATATGTATCTACCATTATAATAGCATCATACAGAGTATTTTCACTGTCTCTGCGCTCTGCCTATTTATTCCTCTCCCTACTCCAGCCCTGGGCAACTACTGATAATTTTACTGTCTCCATAGTTTTGCTTTTTCCAGAGTGGTGTGTAGTTGGAATCATATAGCTTGTAGCTTTTTCAGATTTTTTGCCCATTTTTAAGTTGGATTGTTTGGGGGTTTTTGTTGAGTTTTAGGAGTTACTTACATATTCTGGATATAACTTTATCAGACACATGATTTGCAAGTATTTTCTCCTATTCTCTGGGTTGCCTTTTCACTCTCTTGATATGCCCTTTGACGTTCAAAGTTTTAAATTTTGATGTGGTCCAGTTTCCTTTTTGCCTGTGCTTTGTGTGTCATAGCCAAAATTCATTGCTATATCCAGTGTCTTGGAGTTTTTCTGCTATGTTTCCTTCTAAGATCTTTATTGTTTTAGATCTCACACTTAGGTCTTTGATCCATTTTGATTTAATTTTTGTGTATGGTGTAGGGTACAGATCCAACTCTATTTTGTTTGTTTTGTTCTCCATGTGGGTATCCAGTTTTCCCACTGTTTGTTGGAATTTTCCCCTTAGAATGGTTTTGGCACCCTTGTTGGAGATCATTTGAGCATATATGTGAAAGTTTATTTCTGGACTCTCTATCCTCTTCCATTGGTCTATAGGTCTGTCTTTATGCCGTTACCACAGTTTTGATTACTGTAGCTTTAAGGTAAATTTTGAAATCAGGCAGTGTGAGATCTCTTACTTTTTTTCCCCAGTACTATTTGTTCAGGGTCCATTGAGATTCCATATGATTTGTAGGGTGGGATTTTCTATTTTTGGGAAAAGCATCCTTGGGATTTGATAGGTATTCCAGTGAATCTATAAATTGCTTTGGGTGGTATTCACATCTTATTATTAAGTCTTAAGCCTAACTATCTGTGAACATTAGAGGTCTTCCCTTTTTGTCATTTTTAATTTCTTTCAGCCATGTTTTAAAGTTTTACTGTACAAGTCTTTTGCCTCCGTGATTGAGTTTATTGCTAAGTATTTTATTTCCTTTGATGCTATTGTAAATGGAATTAAAAAGTTTTGCTTAGTTTTGTTTTCTGATTGTTCATTTTGTCTTTGCCCATTTTTAAAGTTATTTATCTTTTTATTGAGTTAAAGTTCTTTATTCTGGATATAAGTCTCTTATCTGATGCATGACTTGTAAATATTTTCTGTCATTCTGTGGGTTGTTTTACTTTCTTTAGTCATATGAAAACACTTCTCCCAAAATGCTGCCTTTAAGGGGCGCCTGGGTGGCGCAGTCGGTTAGGCGTCCGACTTCAGCCAGGTCACGATCTCGCGGTCCGTGAGTTCGAGCCCCGCGTCGGGCTCTGGGCTGATGGCTCAGAGCCTGGAGCCTGTTTCCGATTCTGTGTCTCCCTCTCTCTCTGCCCCTCCCCCGTTCATGCTCTGTCTCTCTCTGTCCCAAAAATAAATAAACGTTGAAAAAAAAAAAAATTAAAAAAAAAAATGCTGCCTTTAAGGTGACAGGAAATTCTAAGATTTTATTAGAATTCACTTTATTAAAATATTAACCATTTTTCTATTTTAAATGTCATATTTTCTAGAATAATATTCAGCTGTGAAAAGTCTTTTAGATCATTATATAGATACTATGTAATATCCTGGAAAATACATGATATATTAGGTGAAAGGAGTTATAACATAAGCAACTTTAATATAAAAGTTGTGTTTAAAAAAAAAACAAAAAACTGACTCATGCATAGGAAAAAGGATTAGAAAGAAATACACCAGAATGTTTATAGTGGTCATAGACTAGGACAATGAGTATTGTGTTTTCTACTTTGTTTTTTAGGTTGTATTTAAGCATTTCTTAGTAAATAAAAAAAAAAAAGATTTTTTTTTTTTTGGAAAGTACATGGGAAATTTTTTGGTCCAAAGGAAAAATGTAACTCATGGGAAAACATAACACATGATGACACAAGATATTCTTTCATATGTATCTGTGCATGCAATCAACCTGGCAGTTAGAATAGCATTGTATTTCATCCTGTCCTAGTGTTACCACATCCACCAGTACCCCTGGGTACTAACATTGAACATCAGATCTCTAGCATTCTCCTGCAAATCTGCATTCTTCATTTCTGCTGCCCTGTTAAGTTGTATAACTGAACTGAACCAGTGATGCTGGACTTCTATACATTGCTGGTTAGTCTGAAATTTGTCAGAGCAGTTAACTGCTTAGAGTAAATATGAATGATATAGTTATTCATTGTTGAATATTTATTTTAGGAGAGTGTTTGCTTCATTACAAACCATGCCTTTGGCAGTGTATCCTATCAGTCTGTATCACTTTAAGAGTCACATGTTCTACCTAGTGTCAGGTGCCCCTACCTACTGCCTACAGCCAGGTGCCCCTAGTCTGTAACACTTTAGAAGATGAGGGTCTATGTATTATACATCTCACATTTTTTCTTTAAATCTAGGTCTGTTGGGGAAATTTTTTTTCAACAGGTGTTGTAGGAATAACGTTAAATGAATGTTTTATCCACTGCAATTTCAGTAATGGCTTTGCTAACTTATACATTTGGTTTAATCACGTGAATCAGTTTGGTAAAACAATCCAATAATTTACTTAAAAATCAATTATAGAAGTTTGTGTTAATTGTGGATTGGCAATTGTCTGGGTAATCATCAGTTATTACAGTTAGCTAAATTGTACGGTTGACCTTTTGAACAACACGGGATGGGGCACTGAGCCCTGCACAACTGAAAATTTACATGTACCTTTGACTCCCCCAAAACTTCTAATAGCGCACTGCTGACTGGAAGCCCTACCAATAACATAAACATTAATCAACACATATTTTGTATGTTATATGTACTATAGACTCTATTCTTAGAAAAAAGTAAGCTAGAGAAAAAATACTACTAAGAAAATGTAAGGAAGAGAAAATACATTTACAATAATGTGCTGTATTTATTTTTTAAATCTGCATGTAAGTGGACCTGCCCTGTTCAAACCTGTGTCATTCAAGAGTTGGCTCTATTCAACTTACTGTACTTAGTATTCACTTATTGTAGATACAACTGATGTAATACACAGATTCCTATGGTTCTTGTTTCTATTATAGAAACTTGGTAGTAATTACTAATTTGGAAAAGGGTTATAATAAAGTCTTAGTTTAATAACTAAAAACAATTTTTCTGCTTTTTTAGGAGCTGGTAATGCTTCTTTTAGAATATAATGCAGATACTACTGTTGTTAATGGGAGTGGACAGACTGCAAAAGAAGTCACTTATGACAAAGAAATCAGGAACATGCTTGAAGGTAAATATTATGGATCTTAAACAGTAATGACTTTAATGATAGCCAAGGTTCAGACTATAAGTAGAAGAAGCTTCTGGGATGTCAGAATAGACTACACTGTGCTTATGCTCTAAAGAGAATGCAACCTTGGAGTCCCTGATTAGACACAAAATTATTTGAGTTTTCCTCACAGCTTTAAAACTTAAACAGGTTGGTAAAACTTGCCATAATGTTGTATGATCAAATCTGCAACAGAATGGAAAGTAGAAAGTGAGAGACATGAAGAATGTGGCTGGTAGGCTGCAGAAACATCATAACAAAGGATACAGAAGTGGAGGACAGTGAAGCTGTGAGAGGTGCAGCTGGTGGGAGTCGTTTGATGCTGGCCTGCTCCGTTGTCCTGAGGACTGCATTGTAGCACAACGGCTGACAGTAATTTCCTGAAGGATCAGCATCGTCGTTAGAAACTCCAGATATTAAATTATGTTAAAGAAGATACGACTCTGCAATAACTCAGAGCAATTTCTCTAAAATAGAATAAAACAAACATATTTTGATTCTTACATTGGGAAACTCTCATGCATTAAGATTATCCTCTGAGTGGCCAGGGCTTTACTATAATTATTTTTTGGTAGTATTTCTATGCTAGAGAAGAGAAGATTTCTTAATTTCTACTCTGTAGTAGAAAGCACATATCCTGTGTTTCTTTGTTTTGCAATTCAGGGAAAGGTAAGATGATTCAGTATTTAAAGGGTATTTCTTAATTATTAGTATGTTTAGCTATGTAAAAACCAGTATCTTTTTTCTATTTTCCAGTTGTCCTTGAAAACTAAAATTTTCTCTTGTTTTCTAGTTAGAAAATAATGTCAGCCTATCAACCATACTCCTTCTCATGTCTACTACCTTTCTACTTTTAATTTTTTTGAAGATTTGATCATACAATATTATGGCAAATTTGACAAATCTGCTTAAGTTTTAAGTTTTGTCAGACATCCTTAGGTCACTGTCTTAACTCTTGCCTTAAAAATAAAACCCTTTGATTTAAAATGAACAGGCATATCAACTAAACATCTTCTCTAAAGCTCTGTCTTATGTGATTTTTTTGGGGAGATTGCACATATTAGATGTGATCCCTGCCCTTTAATATATTGTGATCTAACTGGGAGGCTGAGGTGTCCTGTCCTTGACCATATCCTATCCGTTTTTTAATTTATTTTTAAAGTAATCTGTACACCCAACATGGGGCTCAAACTCATGACCCTGAGATCAATAGTCACGTGCTCTACCAACTGAGCCAGCCAGGTGCCCTTGTTCTGTTATTTTAATTGTAACAAAATGAGAACCTGGAACTGAGGCTCACCTGACAGAGTGGATTGTTAGGTTAGCCTGACAAGTTGACATTTAGTGGGGCCAATCATGAAGACATGTTCTACTACCTCCCCAAAACTCAAATGCACTAAGGACAAGGGCTCCATTGACGTATAGTTTGTCAGCTAATGAGGTGCTATCCTGGGAAATGGAAGGAGAAAGTTATTTGACTCTGCTCTGATGAGATCACCTTAGCCAGATACAATTTGTGGATAGCGCCTTAAGTGGCTCAGACTTCAGGGAGTGCATCTAGTAGCCCCCCAAGACTATAGGTAGAACAGAAACCACATCATGGGGTAGGGCACTAGAGACAGGAAGAGTTTCACCCCAGAAGCACAGATCTCAGGGGTCACAACAAAATTTTACTCAAGCATCTAAAGAAGTGTTATATTGTAATCTTATTTGTGCTAGAACAGAGCCAGTTGTTGGTCCAGTTGATGGAGTGCCAGGGGTTCATCTTTGGGTCCTGTGTATTGTAATAATGGCTTGGGTTGCACTTTAAGGTGTAGGGAGTTCACATGATTGGAGTTACCTGGAAAGAGGTTAGACTACTATGGGTCAGGCACTAGAGAGGAATACCTTCTTCTACATACCATTTGTCTTTCATTTTATTTTGAGAAATTTCTAACCTACAGGGAAGTTTCAATTATAGTGCAATGAAAACTTGTATGTCCTTCACTTAGATTCAGTAGTCATTAACATTTTGCCACATCTGGTATATCCTTTTATATATTAATGTTCCTTAATATTTTTTTGTAGAACTATTTGGGAGTAACTTCTAGAAAGTGGTACTTCTAAATATTTCAGTATGTATCCCTTAAGAACAAGGATATCTTCTTACATAATCACAATGTAACTACCCATTTCCGAAAATTTATCACTAATATAATATAGTTTATATTCAGATTTTGTCAATTGCCCAAATAATGTCCTTTGTAGAATTTTTCCCCCAATTCAGAATCCAATCCAGAATCTCTCATTGTGTTGACAGATTGCTTTAGTCTCCTTTATCTGGAATAAGTCTGTAGCCTTTGTTTGTCATGATCTTGACCTTTTTGAAGAGGAAGGAAATTATAGAATTATTTGTAGAATGTCTCAGTTTGGGTTTTTTTTTTTTTTTTTTAATCTTTTCATATATTTTAGATTCAGGATCTGCTTTTTGGCAGGAATGGTGAGGTTGTATCCTTTACCAGTGCATCACACATTAGGAAGAAACATTGTTTATTTTGTTCTATTACTGGTAATGTTATCTCTGTTAACCCAGTGCTCCACTGTAGAGATACCCCCTCCCTTTGTAAGTACTAATCTATGGGGAGAAAAATTCAAATTTCCTGTTTACCATTAATCTTTTAATAACTGATTTCAGCATTAATGATTCTCGTCCTGAATCACTTCTTACTATGGAGATTGCAAAATGGTGATTTTTCTGTTGTCAGTGAAGGACATTTGCCAGGTTCTTACCTCCATTTCAAGTGTATTGCTATTTAACCTGCCCTGTGCATATACATAAGAGTGTTGTTAGGAGGGAGTTAAACTTCATGATCTTTGCACTCCCTATTAACTCGGGATGCAGATTCAAACGAAAGATAGATAATTAGTTTGTCATATTAAAATTAAAATTTAGGGATGCCTGGGTGACTCAGGCAGTTAAGCATCCGACTCTTGGTTTCTGCTCGGATCATGATCTCATGGTTAGTGAGATTGAGCCCTGCGTTGAGCTCTATGTGGAGAGCACAGAGCCTGCTTGGGATTCTCTCTCTCCCTGTCTCTGCCCCTCCCTTGCTTGCACATGTGCTTGCTTGATCTCTCTCAAAAATAAACTTACTTAAAAAATAAAATTGAATTAAAATTTATAGGACAAATGAATTTTTTGAATGGAATATTTCCTTTGAAAACATTTATTGAGGTATAAAATATATGGATAAAAGCATACATAATTAATGTACAGCTCACTATTTTCACAAACAGAACACATCAATGTAAGCAACAGATCAAGGAACAGAATGTTACCAGCACTCTGGAAGCCTCATCTCCCCAGCTGGAATTTTTCCTTTTCATTGGCTGCGTCAATAATCTTTCAGTGTCTTTAATGAACAGAGGACAGGAATATATGCAGTGTTTGCAACTCCAAAACCCCATTTTCCTTCATTTATGGATCTAGGCAATCTAAAAAGAAACATTAGGGTACCCTTTACCTCTTTTCCATGAAGTCTAGAACCAACATGATAAAGCATTGTTTGATTATTTAGTAAATATTTATTGACCAAATACACGTCGTGCCAGACACTGTCATAAATGGCTAGGATACACAGAAGAGTAAGAACAGTACCTGACTGCTAGCGATAACTTACAGCTCTGGGTAACACATGCAGGAGTAGAAGTACATACAAGAGGGATAGGAATGTGACTGTTCTCAGAGCTCATGGTGCAGTAGCCCCAGGACCAGTAAGAGGAAACACTGAAGAGTGTGAATCGCAGCAAAAGAAGAAGCCATTGAGAGCTTATGCAGAGGCTTGGGTGCCTTCCTTTGAGGTGGGGAGGGAGTCTGGGTGTGGAAATAGAAATGTGAGAATAGAAGATGATGGTATGTTAGGACTGTCAATCTTTTCTTAAAGCTAAACCAGTTCTAGCTATAGCTGTATCCACGATCGCATTCATAGTGTTTCCCCAGTCACTTGGCTCCCCAACCTGCTTTTTAGTCCATGACCTTACTTCAGCCAGGAAGACCTGAGAAACCTTTTATAGTTTCTCCCTTGCAGCCTTTGCAAAGGATATTATGCACATGTTTTAAGTGAGGTTACTGAGCCTTCCTGTGAAATTGTTTTTTTTTTTTAAGCCAGAACAGAATTCAAATCTAGCAAAAAGAGACCTTATTGCATATTGCAGTTTCTTAAATCAAATTGCCTGTTCTCTTTCTGTGCAAGTGTGATTTAAGAAGCAGGATAGAATAGTGGTAAGAGCATGGTCTCTGGAACCAGCCTGTACAAGTTCAGATCCCAGCTCCTCCATTTCCTAGCTGTGTGACCTTAGTTTAATTCCTTAACCTCTTAGTGCCTCAGTCTCTTCATCTGTACAATCAGAATAATAGTAACACCTACTTCATAGCATAGTTATGAGGATTTAATGAGCTAATATATTTTTTTCAAAATTTAATATTGAAGTATAGATGACCTACCGTGTTTTGTTAGTTTCAGGTATGTAACAAAGTGATTTGATTTTTATGTTTTATGCAGTGTTCACCATGGTAAGTGTAGTTACCTGTCAGCATGCAGTATTACTAAAATACTGGCCTTATCCTGTATGCTGTATTTTTTCCATCTCTGGGACTTATTTATTTTATAACTGGAAGTTATTTTTAAAGTGCTTTGAATAGTACTTGGCATATACTAGGTGCTATAGAATTTGTTAAAGTAAGTCTTCTATTAGGTGGAAGTATATACGTATGTATAGATCTACTTACATGGTTTGTACATCTTCTACCAGTGCTGTTTCTTATTGTTATTTTTAACAGATTCTAAGGTTCTAGAAGGTGTGAGTGCTACTCTCCAATTTATCAAGGCAGATGTGTAATAGTATTTCAGCATGCAAAAGTAATTCATAATTATCTGTGATGGGTGTTATAGTAAGATACTTAGACTTCTGAATTGAAAACATAAATTCATATGAACCTAAAAGGAGTTGAACTCCCTTATCTGAAACTCAAGGCAGTGAGAATAACAATAAGTCTTTAACTATATTTGAATTATAATTCAAAATATTGTGACTTTTTCCCCACAGTCACTTTATTCATACATCCTGTTAATGATGTTGCTAATAGGATTCTGACTAGAAGTAGAGTAACATATACTTTACTTTTGCAGCTGTAGAAAGGACTCAACAAAGAAAGCTTGAAGAAGAACTTTTAGCAGCAGCGAGAGAAGGCAGAACAGCAGAACTCCTAGCTCTGGTAAAACAACATGTCTTAGTTCTTTACCCTTCAGGAAAATTGTAACTTTACGTTAACACTTCATAATGTAGTCAAATTGCGGGGCTAAAATACTTGAGATTATAATAGTACAAAAGTCCTTAAATATCTGAAAGCACTTGGCATATAATAGTTTAAGCAAGATACATTTTAAGGATTGTTTTCTATGAATTTGTGATTTATGTCCCCACTCCCTACTGTGAAAATCTGATAAATTAAGAATCTGATTTTTCAAGGCGAATACATTATGTAAGACAATTGTTTTTTTTTTTTTTTTTTCAAATTAAGGCAATTTAAATTGAAACATAATATGTAAGATCCTATAAAGGAACAAGTTTCTCTAATTCTGATAAGCAATCATTTCTGAAGGGTATGCTACACTTTTAGAAAGTAACATACAAATATGTGATAATACTTGGGAATATTCATATGTCAGAACAGATTGAAAGCTTTACCCATTTTTTTTTTCCTTTTGGAGACCTACTTTCCAGTTTCTATTTCCCATGTAGTCTCATTAAACATGGAACTAAATTTGTTCTAAATTGAAGAATGAAGCATTGCCATTTGCTTTAAAGTTATTTCAGCCTTTTCATTTGAAGAGACCTCTTTGGTTTCCAAGTAAAGTACCTAAAACATTTTTTAATCTTTGTGAAATGGAGACTGTATAAAGAAGTTTTTAAAATAGTCAGTTGGGAACAACAAATTCAGTAGAACTTTAACACATTTAACCTTTATGGTTTTAACTCTTCTGAATGACTGTCTGTGGTAGACTGGTGTATATTTTTGCTGTCACAAGTATGAATCACAAAATGGGTATAAGTGAGCCAATCTTAGTGAAATCTTAATGTCCAGGAGTGGGTGGGGTGGCACTGGTGTAGAGTGTGGTGTCTGTTGTCAGGGGAATGTGGGACCCAAGATTTCATGGCACCTTGAGGACGAGCATGGCAAGTGACATAGATTTGCTGGTTTTAGGGAACAAGAAGCCACTGACTGTCTAGCATCCTAGAGCTCTGGTGTTCACCTGGTTCTATAGTTGGAGGATCCACCTGAACATCAGTTACACCTTCCTGTGTTTTAAGGGAGAAAATCCATCTTTGATATATAATTCTGCATTGCATTTTTCATTAGCTCAACAGGCCCAATCCTCCTGATGTTAATTGTTCGGATCAGTTAGGAAATACACCCTTGCACTGTGCAGCTTACCGGGCTCATAAGCAATGTGCCTTAAAGCTTCTAAAAAGTGGAGCAGACCCAAATTTGAAGAACAAAAATGGTAAGCATGTTGGTAAAAGCCATTGTTGGTCATTTTGGAACTATAAAAATAAGTTAATGCCATATAAAATTGTTTTGTGTTAGGATCCAGCCTTTGTTAAACTATATGGCCCCTACTTAATTTTGAAGTCCAGGCATTCACACAAAAGAAAAAAACTTACTAATTTCCTTCTTAGTTAAGAGTTAACTGTATAATAATACCTATTCCTTAGGAGGAAGTTGTGATTAAGATAGAGTTACTCCCTCGAGGAAAGAGAGTACAGTTGATTCGTGTTATTTAACTCCTGGGGGAAAAAAGAGTTGGGTTCTTGAGAGGTTCTGGTCACAACATTTTTATACTGATTAATACATACCCTTGTTTATGTGTGTATTTCTATTTAAAAACACCTTTAATATATATTGTTAATCCATTAACAGAGCTTACTGCCAACAGCACTGTCATTCATGCCTCAATAGAGCTTGTCTGCTACACATATATTCTCCATAAAGCATATCACAGCCCTCTTGCACTTAGGAACAACACTATATAATAATTCAGTACTATGTTTGGCAGCCAGTTTCAATCGTGAAGTCACCAACAAAAAGCAAACAAAATGTGAAAATGCGGCCCTGGATAGACTATGATGTGGACATTTGTTTACCTATGAGAGCTGAAACAGGCAGAGCATCACCTTTTTCTAACTCAGCTGGGGAATATGCGCCTGAGAAGACTCAAATTTTTCACCACTTTTGACGTGCCTGTGAATGACTGAGAAATTGCGATAAGTATTGATTTTGAGGTTACAGATAAATTTTAGCAATAGGCAAATCTGCAAATATCAAATGTACGGTAATGAGTGTTGACTCTATGCATAACAGTATCAGAGATGGGATCAGATAACCCCAAGAGAAGCTACAAAAGGTGTCTCGGGTATTCAAAGGGGGAACATCGCATTAGGGCCATTATCACTATTTAGGATGCTTCCCACTGCCTACCATCAACCTGGATTAGGACTTGACTTGTTAGTAGTCCACCAGGAAGGACCCTGTGCTCACCTCCATTGTTTCCTAAATCACACTCCATGGTAGTTGTTGATTTATATAGCTGTATCTCATGAGACTGAATTCCTAAAGGCGGGGCTGATATTCTCCTGTCTAGTTTTCCTAGGACCTAGAGTAATGTGTAGCACACACCTTCTACATGTTGTGTGTTTGTTGAAGATTTGAGTAGTTAGAGATGGCTTCGTGAAGGAATAGATATTTAATATAGACTCTGAAGTCATACTAGGATTTTTAATTCCTCTAGATACTTGTATCTCTAACAAAGGTCCCACTGTATTTTTTTTCTTTTTAAATATAAACAGAATATCATTAAATTTTGGAAAGGACATTCTAAGCAGAGAGATTATGAGCAAAGGCATTAAGATAAAAAAATTCAAGTAAAGTTTTAGGTGACATCCTCAGTTTGGCATATCCATACACATGAAGGGGGGCAGTACCAGATAATCCTATAAATGCAGATTAGGCTTGCATAGTGGAAAACCTTAATATGGCAGACTATTTTACCCCTTAATTTGGAAGTTCAGGGGATCATGATAAATAGGTGAGCAGTGGAGAGAGGAGGTGCTTTAATTGGGGCCTGAATTTTTATTGACATCAGTGGGAGTAGAAAGGAAAAAGAAAATTAATGATCGAATTTTCTGCTCTCTTCCCTTCTTTTGGCCCACATGCTGTAGACCGGCACTATGCAATAGATGGATAATGAGAGCCACGTATATAATTTTAAGTTTTCTCGTAGCCACATTTAAAAAGTAAAAAGAAACTGATGAAATTAATTTTAATAATGTATTTTATTTAAAGCAATTTATTCAAAATATGTTAACACGTAATCAATGAAAATACTGAGATTTTACATCCCCTTTTTGATATTAAGTCTTTGAAATCTGGCATGTGTTTTACAGAACATCTCAGTTTGAACTAGCCACATTTCAAGTACTGAATAACCACATGTGATTAGTGTCTATTGTATTGGATATAAAAGCTCTAGACATAACAAAGTGTTGAGTCTCTGGTTAACCATGCTGTCCCCAACCTGCGTATGCTTTTTCCTCTGCTGGAAATGTCCTTTTCCTACTTGTCCATGTGGTAAGCCCTAGTCTCACTCTAAGAGTTAGGTCAAACTATTTTCGCCAGAGAGGCTTTCCCTGTATCTCTAGGATAGATATAAGTTCTTCCTGGAATAAGAGAAACCGGGGAATAGTGAAGGGGGAGCACTCAGGAGCTGTGAGGGAAATACAAGTTCCATGGAGCCAACGGAAGACATAAAATGTGGAGTGAAGGGGTGGGGTGTATTCATTGTCATGTGCAACTTAGACTGAAGAAGATCTAAACACTGAGGCAAGGCTGTGGAATTCAGTGACTCAGTGCCCAGGGGTCCTTTCTGAAAGGGTGGTTTCCGCTGGTGGTTGAGCAACAGCTAGATGCGTGGTTAAGGATAGAGTAGGAAATGAGGAAGCTGAGGCAGCACTGCTTCTCTGCAGTATTTAAGAACAGAAGGAATTGTTCTGTGGCCAAGAGGAAGATGTTTTAGGCAGAGAGATTTAAGCATGTTTGTAAAGTTAAGGAGGACTAAGGCAATAGAAAAGGAGCTTGAAGATTTAATTGTGACAGAAAATGTAATTTTTTCAAAAAAGCAATGCTTTGGTAACAGCAAAAAAGGGAACATATTTGATAAAGGATGCTTGGTTTTTTATGGCAGCAATTACCAACACAACTGAAGACCTAAAAGAAGACCTAAAAATGGAGAGACCGGCCATGTTTGGGGGAAGGGGAACTCAACATCAAAAAGCTAACAGTTCTCTCCAAGTTAATTCAAAGCAATCCCAGCCAGAACCTTCAAAGGGTTTTCATAGGTCTTGACTAGCTAACTCTCATTTATATAGAAAAGTCCATTGTAGTGAATTTTAAAATGGAAGAGAAGCAGGGGGAGTTGTCCTGCTGGATAAAAAGACTAATGAACCTATGGGATGTAAAACATTTATTCAACAAAGTGTTTATATGCTAGTTACTATCCCAGGGGCTAGGGATCTAGAGCGGTGAAGAAAAAAATCCCTGCTTTCATGGAGCTTACGTTATAATAGGAGAGGGCCAATAAAAAAAAAATATGTCAGATGAGATTGGTGCTGGGGAGCGGGGGGGAGGCAAGGGAGGAGAATTGAGAGTGTGTTGGGTGTATAGATCATTGCTGCTTTGTGAAAGATGGCAGGAGAATCTCTGTTAGAATGGTAGTTACGACTCTTAAGTGAAGGAACAAGCAGTGTCAGTATCTGGGCAGTGAGGATGGTCCCAAGCAGAGGAGGCAGAGAGTGTATATGATGTGTGTCATGAAAAGCCAACCAGTATGTCCAGAGTAGAGTGAGAGGAGGAGGGCAGTTGGAGGAGGTTAAAGAGGCCGAGGGACATGGATGAAGAAAGGCTTTGTGGGTTATTGTAAGAATTGTGGCTTTTACTCTGTGTGAGATGGGAAGGTATAGGAGGGTTTAGGATGCAGCAGTGATATGGTCAGGTGTAGGTCCTGAAAAGTGATCGCTGATTGTTGTGAAAATAGATCCTAGGAGGGAATCAGTTAGGCTATTCAGGTGAGAGGAAATTGGCTTGGATCAGGATAGTGGCAGTAAAAATGGTTGTTAATGGCTAGATTTTTTTAAACATAATTTGAAGGCAGAGTGGTCAGGATTTTCTGATGGCTTAGATACATGAGGTGTGAGAGAAAGACTGGAATTGAGGGTGACTCTACAGTGTTTGAGTCGAGGACCTGAAAAAATGGAATTTCCAGTTACTACGAAGGGTGAGACTGCAGGGAAGGGTAGGCTAGCAATGGCTAAGAATTAGGAGTTTGGTTTTTAAGGTATAAAAAATTTGAAATCCTATTCTACAATTCAAGTGAGACAGTCGGGTATAGAAGTTTGTGTTTAGAAGAGAGGTCTGGGTGGAGATAAATTTGGGAATTTTCAGGATGTAAAATTATTTAAAATAATAGAATGGATAGGATCACTGAGTGAGGTATTGGTTCAGGGTAGATTAAGGTGAACAGACCAGATAGTTTGGAAGTTAAAACATGTACATATGAGAACTTGACAGATGACAAAGGTGGCATGATAAGTGGATGAGGAAAGAACTGAGTAAACAATCCTGGCGCAAATAGCGAGCCACATAGTAATAGGTCATTTTAGACACCTGTTGCATATTGGATACTAAATTCCAGCTGGTTTAAACCTAAAAGTGCAATATAAACTTTAAAGCATCAGGAGAGGTTTCTGTTTTTGGCCATAATACAGTTACAGGGACTAGATTTACCTTCCCCTCTCTGTTCCTAATAACACTGTATTGGAAGTCTTAGCTAATGCAATAAAGCAAAAAAATAAAAAGAAAGAAAAAGTATTCAGACTGAAAAAGAAGAAACAGAACTCTTTATTTATAGGTAATCTGATCATTCACATAAAAATTTTTAAGAAATCTCAAGGGAATATACCTCCACATAATAAAGGCCTTATATGGAAAACCCATAGCTAACATCTCAATGGTGAAAAACTGAGCACTTCTAAGGTCAGGAACAAGACATGGATGTCCATTCTGACCACTTTTATTCAACATAGTACTGGAAGTTCTAGCCACAAGACAAGAAGAAAAGACATCCAGATTGGTAAGGAAGAAGTAAAACTTTCACTATTTGCAGATGACATGACAGAATATATATAAACTCTAAACACTCCATCAGAAAACTACCTAAACTGACAAATGATTCAGTAAAGGTGCAGGATACCAAATGAATACACATAAATCTATCACATTTGTATAATGAAGTAGCAGAGAAATTAAAATAATTCCCTTTACAATTGCACCAAAAAGAATAAAATGTCTAGGAGTAAACTTAACCAAGGAGGTGAAAGACCTATACTTAAAGTAAAACACTGATTAAAAAAAATTGAAGATGATACAAACAAATGGAAAGATATTCCATGCTCCTGGATTAGGGCTTGAAATATTTAAATATATTAATTACCTGAAGCAATCTACAGATTTAATGTAATCCCTGTCAAAATACCAACCTTTCCCACAGAACTAGAATAATCCTATGGAGCCACAAAAAATCCTAAAAAGCCAAAGCAATCTGGAGAAAGAAGAAAAACTCTGGAGGTAACACAATTCGAGATTTCAAGATCTACTACAGAACTGTCATAATCAAAGCAGCATGATACTGGCACAAAAACAGACACATGGATTAGAGGAACAGAATAGAGAGCGCAGAAATAAACCCACACTCACATGGTTATCTATGACAGGGGAGGCACAAAATGGGGAAAAGGTTGTCTTTTCAATAAATGGTGTTGGGAAAACTGGACAGCTACATGGAAAAGAATGAAACTGGACCACTTTCTAATACCATACACAAAAATAAAATGGGTTAAAGACCTAAATGTGAGCTCTGAAACCACAAAATTCCTAAAATACATAGGCAGTACTTTCCTTGACATTGACCTTCACAACATTTTTCTGAAGGTGTCTCCTCAGGCAAGGGAGCTTGTGATGAGCACCGGGTGTTGTCTGGAAGTGTTAAGTTAGTGTAACACCTGAAACTAGTAACACTGTATGTTAACTAACCGGAATTTAAATAAAAACGTAAAAAGAAAAGTCTCGACGTTGATAAGATGTGTCTTCACCAAATGGATCTAGCAGTTTAGTGCAATACGAGTCCAAAACTCAGGCTTTTTCGTAGAAATTGACAAATTGATTAAAAATTTTATTTGGAAATTGGAAGGACCTAGTGTACCCAAAACAACTTGAACAGAATTAGAGGTCCTCGGCTACTTTGTTGTCAGGGTTTTCCAAGAGAAAAACAGTTTGTTACATATAAACTTATATATGATTTTGGAGGCAGAGATCTGCCACGATACACTGTCTGCAAACTGGCAAACCAAGAAAGCTGGTGGTGATATTCAGTCTGAAGCCTGAGACCAGAGAGGCTACTGGAGCAAGTCTTTGAATCCAAAAGCCAGAGAATCAGGACCTCCAATGTCAGAAGGCAGAAAGAGAAGGAGTCTCAGCTCAAGAAATGACAGAATTCATCCTTCCTTTGCCTTTTTGTTCTATTTAGGCCCTCAGTAGATTGGATGATGCCCACACACATTGGTGAGGCAGATTTTCTTTACTAGTTCACTGGTTCAGAAGCTAATCTCATCCAGAAACGCCCTCGCAGGCACACTTAGAAATATTTTATCAGCTATCTGGGCATTTTTTAGCCTGTTTAAGTTGACGCATAAAATGAACCATCATATAACCTAATTTCAGGACCGTGTGAAAACAGATCGATCGATCAATCAGTTGATCTATGGAACAGGAGGGAGTCCAGACAGCAACCTACAAATACAGAGAATTGATTTGCCTTAAGCGTCAAGGCCATCAGTGGGGAAAGGATAAATTTTTAACATGATATTAGAAGAGTTGGATAACAATCTCCAAAATCACAGAAAATAATGAGTTAAGATTTATTTCCTTCTAGATTTTTATGGTTTTGAGTTAACTTGGGTTTTGCAAAGATTTCTTAAGTATGTAACAAGTATGGATATAGAATACAGGTAAGTTGGACATTATCAAAGTCATAAAATTTTGCTCCTCAAAAGACATTGTTAGGAAAATGAAAATGCAAGCTATTGTATGGGAGAAAATATTGGGAAAACATATAACAACAGACTTGTTTCTGGAGTATATACAGAACCCTTATAACTCAATGGGAAGATAATTCAAGTTTAAAAAGGTTCAGACACTCCAAAGATCTGTGAATGGTGGAAAAGTACCTGACTAAAGGCTTCACGTAGAGGTATAAACCTAAATTAAAATGCATTCCCATGAAAAAACATCCACATAACTACAAGGGGATATGTACTATGATGTTTATTTCATTCTCCTTAAAATAGTGAAAAAGTGGAGATAAGCCCTATGCACTTAAATAAACTGATTTGACTTAATACTTGCAGCAATCCTAAAATAGAAAAAATAGCTACATGTGTCAAGTGAATAAAGGAAAACAGTGTTAAAGGAAGTTGCAGAATGATACGGTATACCCTTATTTTAACATTAATACCATATTTAACATTTAAAAGTACTTTATGAATACATTTCTGTATAATGAAAGTAGAAAGATATGCATGAGAACGATAATACCCATTGAATAATGATGAAAAACAATAAAGCTGGAAAAAGAATTATAATTCCCTTTTATTTAAAAAAAATTTTTTTAATGTTTTTATTTATTTTTGAGAGAGAGAGCATGAGCAGGGGAGAGGCAGAGAAAGAGAGGGAGACACAGAATCTGAAGCAGGCTCCAGGCTCCGAGCTGTCAGCACAGAGCTTGACGTGGGGCTCGAACTCATGGAGTGTGAGATCATGACCTGAGCCGAAGTCGGACGCTCAACCGACTGAGCCACCCAGGTGCCCCTATAATTCCCTTTTAAAGTTAGTAGCCATTAGCGATTTAACATTGAAGCCTAATTTTTGTTAACTTTTATTTAAATTCTAGTTAACATAGTGTAATACTGGTTTCGGGTATACAATTTAGTGATTCAACACCTATAACACCCAGTGCTCGTCACAAGTGCCCTCTTTAATCCCTACGCCCTCACCTATCCCCCCCCTCTGGTAACCATCGGTTTGTTCTTTATAATTAAGAGTGTGTTTTCTGGTTTGCCTCTCTCTCTCTCTCTCTCTCTCTCTCTCTCTCTCTCTCTCTCTCTTCCCCTTTGCATGTTTGTTTTGTTTCTTAAGTTCCACATTATGAGTGAAATCATATGGTATTTGTCTTTCTCTGATTTATTTTGCTGAGCATAATATTCTCTAGCTCGATCTATGTCGCAAATGGAAAGGTTTCATTCTTTTTTTTATGGCTGAGTAATATTCCATTGAGTGTGTATGTGTATACACACACATACCATGTCTGCTTAATCTGTTCATCAATCAAGGGATACTTGGGCTGTTTCCATAATTTGGCTAGTGTAGATAATGCTGCTATAAACATTGGGGTGCATGTATCCTTTTGACTTAGTATTTTATTATTCTTTGAGTAAATACCTACTAGTGCAATTGCTAGATCATAGGGTAGTTCTATTTTTAACTTCTTGAGCAACTCCATACAGTTTTTTCCAGTGTGGCTGTACCAGTTTGCATTCCCACTAGCAGTGAAAGAGGCTTCCCCCTTTCTCCACATCCTCGTCAATGCCTGTTTCTTGTGTTGTTGATGTTAGCCATTCTGACAAGTGTAAGGTGATATCTCATGTTAGTTTTGATTTTCATTTCCCTGATGATGAGTGATGTTGAGCATCTTTTCATGTGTCTGTTGGCCATCTGGATGTCTTTTTTGGAGATATGTCTGTGACCATTTTTAAATTGGATTACTTGTTTTTTGGCTGCTTATATATTTACTAAACCTTTATCAGGTATGTTGTTTGCAGATATCTTTTCCCATTCTGTAGATTGTCTTTTGGGTTTTTTTTTAAATATTTATTTATTTTGAGAGGGACAGGGAGAGGGAGGGAGAGCAAGCATGCAAACAGGGGAGGGGCAGAGAAAGAATCCGAAGCAGGCCCCATGCTGCCAACGCAGAGCCCATTGTGAAGCTCAAACTCATGAACCGTGAGATCATGACCCAAGCCAAAATCAAGAGTTGGATGCTTAACCAACTGCATCACCCAAGTGCCCTGCCTTTTAGTTTTGTTGATTATTTCCTTTGCTGTTCAGAAGCCTCTTACTTTGATGAAGTCCCAATAGCTTATTTTTGCTTCTGTCTCCCTTGTCTCAGGAGACCTATCTAGAAAGGAATTGCTATGGCCAATGTCAAATAAGTTACTGCCTGTGTTCTAGAGTTTTTATGGTTTCAGGTCTTTAGGTCTTTAATCCATTTTGAGTTTATTTTTGTGTATGGTGTATGAAAGTGGTCTAGTTTCATTATTTTGTAGGTTGCTCTCCAGTTTTCCCAACACCATTTGTTGAAGAGACATTCTTTTTCCCATTGTATATCCTTTCCTCCTTTGTCAAAGATTAATTAACCATATAATTGTGGCTTCGTTTCTGGGTTTTCTGTTCTGTTCTCTTGATCTGTGTGTCTGTTGTTTTGTGCAATACTCTACAGTTTTGATCACTATAGCTTTGTAACTTGAAGTCCAGAATTGTGATGCTTCCAGCCTTTTCATTTTCAAGGTCACTTTGGCCATATGAGGTCTTTTGTGGTTCCAACAGATTTTAGGATTACTTGGTCTAGCTTTGTGAAAAATGCTGTTGGTATTTTGATAAGGATTGTGTTAAATATATAGATTGCTTTGGGTAGTATAGACATTTTAATGATACTTGTTCTTCCAATCCATGAGCATGGAATATTTTCTGGTTTCTGGGTGTCTTCTTCAGTTTCTTTCATCAGCATTTTGTAGTTTTTAGAGTACAGGTCTTTCACCTCTTTAGTTAGGTTTATTGCTAGGTATTTACTGCTTTTGGTGAAATTGTAAATGGGATTGATTGCTTAATTTCTCTTTCTGCTGCTTCATTATTGGTGTATAGAAGTGTATCAAATTTCTGTACATTTATTTTGTATCCTGTGACTTTACTGAATTTGTGTATCAGTTCTGATAGTTTTTTGGTAGAGTCTTTAGGGTTTTCTATATATAGTATCATGTCATCTGCACATAGTGAAAGTTTTACTTCCTTCCTTCCTGATTTGGATGCCTCTTATTTCCTTTTGTTGTCTAAATACTGTGACTAGGACTTTCTGGACTATGTGAATAAAAATGATGAGAGTGGATAGATATCCTTGTCTTGTTCCTGACCTTAGCGGGGAACCTCTCAGTTTTTCCCCATTTAGGATGATGTGAGCTGTGGGTTTTCATATACAGCCTTTCTTATGTTGAGGTATGTTCCCTCTAAACCTACTTTGTTGAAGGTTTTTATCATGAATGGATGCTGTACTTTGTCAAATGCTCTTTTTGTGTCTATTGAGAGGATCATATGGTTCTTTACATGTATTATTAATGTGATTTATCATGTTGATTGATTTGTGAATATTGAACCACCCTTGCATCCTGGGAGTAAATCTCACTTGATGGTGAATGATTTTTTAAAATTATTTTTTTAATGTTTATTTTTGAGAGAGAGACAGAGACAGAGTGCGAGCAGGAGAGGGGCAGAGAGAGAGAGGGAGACGCAGAATTGGAAGCAGGCTCCAGGCTCTGAGTTGTCAGAATAGAGCCTAGCGTGGGGCTTGAACTCACAAACTGTGAGTTCATGACCTGAGTTGGAGTCAGACACTTAACCAACTGAGCCACCCAGGTGCCCCATGAATGACTTTTTTTTAAAAGTATTATTGGATTTGCTCTGCGAGTATTTTACTGAGCATTTTTGCATCTATGTCCATCAGGGATATTGGCTCATAGTTCTCTTTTAGTGATGTCTTTATCTGGTTGTGGTATCAGGGTAATGCTGGCCTTGTAGAATGAATTTGGAAATTTTCCTTCCTTTTCTACTTTTTGGAATAGTTTGAGAAGAATAAATAGTAACTCCTCTTTAAGGGTTTGATAGAATTTGCCTGTGAGGCTGTCTAGTCCTGGACTTTTGTTTCTTGGGAGGTTTTTGATTACTGATTGAATTTCTTTGCTGGTAATCAGTCTGTTCAAGTTTTCTGTATCTTACTGTTTCAGTTTTGGTAATTTATATATTTTTAGGCATTTATCCATTTCTTCTAGGTTGTTCCATTTGTTGGCCTATAGTTCTTCAGAATATTCTGTTGTAACTGTATTTGTGTATTTCTCCTCTTTCATTTGTGTTTATTTATTTGGGTCCTTTCTCTTTTTGGTAAGTCTGGCTAGATGTTTATCTATTTTATTAATTTCTTTTCAGAGAACTGGCTCTGATTTCATTCATTTTTTTTTTTTTTTTTTTTTTTTTTTTTTTTTTTTTTTTTTTTTTTTTTTTTTTTTTTTTTAATTCCTAGGGGTGCCTGTGTGGCTCAGCCTGTGTGGCCTGTGAGCGTCCGACTTTGGTTCAGGTCATGATCTTGCGTTTGTGGGTTCAAGCCCCACTTCAGGCTTTGTGATGACAGCTCAGAGCCCAGAGCCTGCTTTAGATTCTGTGTCTCCCTCTCTCTGTTCCTCCTCTGCTCACACACTCTGTCTCTCAAAAAATAAAACATTAAAAATTTTTTAAAAATCTCGGGGCGCCTGGGTGGCGCAGTCGGTTAAGTGTCCGACTTCAGCCAGGTCACGATCTCGCGGTCCGTGAGTTTGAGCCCCGCGTCAGGCTCTGGGCTGATGGCTCAGAGCCTGGAGCCTGTTTCCAATTCTGTGTCTCCCTCTCTCTCTGCCCCTCCCCCGTTCATGCTCTGTCTCTCTCTGTCCCAAAAAGAAATAAATGTTGAAAAAAAAATTTAAAAAATCTCTATCATTTATTTCAGCTCTAATCTGTATTATTTCCTTCCTTCTGCTGACTTTGGCTTAATTTGTTCTTTTTCTCCTTTAGGTGTAAGGTTAGGTTGTCTATTTGAGGTAGGCCTGTATTGTTATATACTTCCCTCTTAGGACCACTTTTGCTTCATCCCCAAGGTTTTGGACCATTGTGTTTTCATTTTCATTTTTTTCCAAGTATTTTTAAATTGCTTTGATTTCCTGTTTTACCCATTCATTGTTTAGTAGCATGTTGTTTAACCTCCATGTATTTGTGGTCTTTTCAGGCTTTTTCTGAAAGATCAGCTTTTAAAAGTAATGGACGGTAGGTACAGATATATGGAAAGGACTTCCCTAATAGGCTCTATGAACTACAGAGCAATGGGAACAACTACAGTACAGAATTTAAATTTTATCTGCTAATTACTAGTTACAAACCAAAGTTATTTTCCTAGCTGGGAATTAAGCAGAATAATTCTAAAAAGTGCTAAAAGAATAAGAAAAAAAACAAAAATTGATATTAACGGTACCATTCCTACTGTCTCTACCAACTTCCCAAAGACTTGAATAGTTTTTCTATGTGGTGGTTTATAATGATTCTTCCTTCAAAATTTAGATTCAAAAAGCATTCCAATGTAACTAGAATTAACAGCCCCATGCAAATGTCAGTCTAAACTGAGGAAATATCCCTGTAAACATGAAAAATTTAATTGTTGGTGTTTAAATATACTTTTATCCTGTTGTTTTATTAGTAACCAAGTGTTAAAGTGTCCTTGATAAAAGTCAAGATGGAGCCTTCTGAAAAAGTATTTAAGTCATAAGGGTGATATTGTCTGCATTATAGAAAGTTTTAAAAATAGGAAAAACATAAATGACTAAAATACAACCTCTGTGTCTTTGGCATATTATATAACTTTCTAATTTATTTTCAGTACCTACATTAGAGCAGTTTTTTTTAACTGCAAAACTAATGATTGTTGGTGCCTTCATCTTCCTCATTTCGAACATAAACAAAGTGTAATCACCTATGACCCAAAAATCCACAAAGATTTACCTTTTAGCTGTTATTCTCTGGTAGACTAGGCTTTTTTTTTTTTTTTTTTTTTTTTTTTTTTTTTTTTTTTTTAAGTTTAAAATAGTGGCACCTGGGTGGCTCAGTTGGTTTAGCATCCAGCTCTTGATTTTGGCTCAGGTCCTAATCTCATGTCTCATGGGATTGAGCCCTACATCTGGACTCTGTGCTGACAATTCAGAGCCTTCTTGGGATTCTTTCTGTCTCTCTTTCTGTCCTTCCCCCACTCACACATGCTCACTCTCAAAGATTTAAAAAAATAAAAATAAAGTTTAATACCAACTCAAGAGTGTAAATAAAAGAAAGTTCATACATTATTAATATCAGTGTAAATACAGAAGTGTCTCATGGTATTGAAAAGCAGGCATCAGAAGGGATGGAATCAGGAACCAGGAAGCTGTCAGGAACCAAAAAGATTGCCACTCATTGTGTGTGTATCCTTCTCATTGCTTGGTCTCATTTCTGCCTCTTAGCAGATCCATTTTCCAGCATGCATGCTAGAAGATGGCAGCGCTGAACTCTGGTAGATCTCCTAAGCTCAGCTTTAAATTCCAGTGGGAGATAATTTGATGGCACCCACTGTGTTAGACATCTGCCTCTGATACAGTCAGCTGGAACTCTGGGGGCGGGGCATTATGGTACAAACATGGCTGCTAGGGCCTTCCCCTTGGGGTGTGGAAGGGGCAGTGCTCAGACAGCTTACCACCCAAAACTCCACAATATGGATGATTATCTATCTCTATATTTTCTAAGACTAAATTTTCCCAGTTGTTTTTTTTTTTAAGATGTTTTCCATTTTTATTCAAATTTATTGAACCTCTTCTTTGGTTTCTTTGAATACTTCTAGCCTTAGAGATTTAGTAAATAGTTGAGTCTGTTTTCTGCTAGCTTATCTGTAATCACATTCATTCATTAAGCAAAAATACTGAGCCTCTACTCTGTGCCAAGAACTATTTGTAGATGTTGGAGATCCAACAGTGAACAACACCTGATAGTTTCCACACTTTGGGAGCTTATATCCTAGTGGGAGGAGACAGATAAGGTGTAAATACACATATAATGTCAGGCAGTGAGGTGCAGAAAAATAAACAGGATGAAGGGTATAGAGAGTGATGGCATGGGGTAGGGGGCTGTTGTTTTGGAAAGGGTGTAAGGGAAGACCTCCCTGAGCACAGAGCTGCAGTGAGTCAGAAGCGAGCCCTGAGGAAATCTGGTAGAAGAGTATTGAAAACCAAAGGAAGCAACTGTAAAAGTTCTGGGATTGGAGAGGAGAGTGCTTTGCATATTTGAAGAAGAAAGCTTTCCGGGTGCCTAGAGCAGGGCAAGTTGGGGAGAGGGGAAAGGTCAGGAAAGTAGCCAGAGGCCCAGCCCCATTTGTTGGTGTGCTTGCTGGGTTCTGAATAGGAAACGCCATGTGAGAGTGTTAGGATGTGAGGCTCTCAAATTGCTGACCACTTACCTTTATTTACATCCTTCATCAAGCAATCTTCCCTTTCCGTTTTTTATACCTTTCTCCTACATTTTAAGAATTTGTTTGCTATTTTCTTTCATTGCTTCATCTGCCTCTTTTTTTGCAAGTATCTCTTTTTCCAATAGTTTTTTTTTTAATGTTTATTTCTGTGAGAGTGCGAGCAGGAGGGAGCAGAGAGAGAGGGAGACAGAAAATCCCAAGCAGGCTCAGAGCTGCCAGCGCAGAGCCTGACATGAGGCTCAGACCCACGAACCATGAGATCATTACCTGAGCCAAAATCAAGAGTTGGATGATTAACCAACCTAGCCGCCCCACAAGTAACTCATTTTTAATGATTGTTTTTGTAATGTTTTAATATCTGGTAAGGTTTCCCTTTTCTTTTGAGGATTTTCTTTGACACTCATATCTGTTTATTCTCCCAGATGGCATTCAAAATAATTTTTTTAGGTTCCTAGTAAAAATACCATTGATATGTTATTGAAATTACATTCTGTGTAAATTCCTTTGAGGAATGTTGACACTTAGTGTTTTCATTAAGGGACAAATGTATATCATGTACAAATGTAAATATTGGATCATTTCTGTTTTTTACTTTATTTTGTTGTGCTTGATAAGAGATTTTGAAGTGTCTGGTTATGATGCTTCTCAGGTAGGGAGGCTATTTCATTCAGTTCAGAAAGCATTTTATTTGATTCTTACTGTCTGCCAGGCACTTTAGGCACTGAATCTAGAAATGAAGGCTTGGTGCTGGGATTTCAATTAGTTGGCAGGAGTTCAGAATTTATTTTTGGTGTTAGGGCAGAATTCCATGAAAGAAATCACATTGTTCTCCTCCTCTTCACCTAAAGGAATAATTTCTCAAAAGTGCCCTGTAGATAGAATAAAAATAACAGTTGGAAAACCTTTTTTAAGACCTCTTCCTATATGCTAGCTAGAAAACCTAAACTGGTTATTAATTTCTCAGTTAACACTTTAAAAAGTTTTTTCCCCACTAAGGCAAAAATATATAATCAGTCCAAGTTTTACGCATTAGTCCTATAAATCTACCTCTAGAAGCTGAAACCTGTGAATTTTTCTCCACATTTTCCGCTACTAACTCTGCAGTCCAAACCACCATTATCTTTCACCTGGACTATTGATATTGCTTTGTGCATATTATCCCTACTTTTCTCTTGCCCACGTTCACAAGGCATTTTCCACACTGTAGCCATGGTGATCTTTAAAAACAATGTTTTTATTATGGAAATTATCAAGCCTTAAAAAATAGAACAATAGAATTAATTGATGTCTCCCTCCCTCCCCCTCTGTCTCTCTGTCTCCAGGAGTTCTCAATAATGGCCACTGTCCAGTTATGTTATTTTTGTGTGTAAATATTTCAGTGTATGGGCTCCTAGCTGGCTCAATCAGTAGAGTATGTGACACTTGGTCTCAGGGTTGGAAGTCTGAGCTCCACGTTGGGTATAAAGATTACTTAAAAATAAAATCTTAAAAAAAATTTTCAGTATATTTATAAAAGATAAGGGCTTCTTTAAAAAAAAAAAAACACCTGTAACCACATGATGGTTGCACAGCTCTGAATATACTGAAAACCACTGAATTGTACACTTGAAATGGGTGAATTATATGGTATGTAAATTATATCTCAACATAGTTGTTAAAAAACATCAAGGAGCCAAAGTTTGCATTTCCCCAGTTACACTTTTAAATATTTAACACTTTGATAGAGTTTTAAACATAAGTTGGATAGTATACTGTTTTTCTTAAAACCCTTCAGTGACTTTTCATCATATTTATAATAACCCATACCCCTTGTACTGACTCAGAAAGGTCTGACCTACAAAGCCCTGGCGTAATACGCTTCTTTGCCTCTCTGACTTTCTACCTCTCTTGCCCACTAAATTGTTTCTACCTCAGGGCCTTTGCATTAGCTGTTCCATCTACTGGAATGCCTTTCCCTATATTTTCCCAAGCCTTGATCATTCCTTTCAATTTAAATACCTTTTCCTCACAAAGGCCTACCCTGATCAGTTGCCCAGTCTCCAGTCTAAAGTGGTATCCTAGTCATTCTCCATCACACCATTCACTTATAAAGTATCAGCATAGCATAGTTTGTTATCTGGCATGTAATTGTTGTTAATTTACTATTTCCCTTTTTCTGTGCCTTCCCTGCCCCCCTCCCATGTTTTCTGTCATGTTCACTGCTGAATCCCCAGTGCCTAAAATATTAATTGGTGCATAATAGACCCTTATTAGAAATTCATACAAAAAACTGTCCAACACATGCCAGGTGTTTGGTACTTATAAAAAGGTTATTTGATAGAATATATTATCTCACTGCATAAACAGAGTTCTGGTCAGGTATGTTACTTTGAAAGGGCCATTTTCTACTCCCAAGTTATAAGGTGACTGGTTTTTGGGTTGTTTTTTTTTTAAGCGACCTTATTTGATACAGCATCCTGCTCACTTCAAAGCTCAATGAGTAACTTTTAACAAATTCTGTTCTTGTTTGGCAAAACATAGGGTGCTTGCATGAATAAGGTTGCAAAAGTTACTATAATGCCTTGCTGGTTTCATTCTCCATTATCACTTTTTCTTTTGTCCTCAACTGTGGACCATCACACTCTTTGCTTATGATCTCTCTCTGCTACCTGTTCTCTGGTGAAGCAGCTTAAAAGTGGCTGTGGTAGGCTGAATGACAGCCCCCTAAAGATGCGATTAGTTAAGTATCTTGAGATAGATAATCCTGAATTATCATGGGGGGCTGTGTAATCACAGTTGTCCTTACAGGCAGGGGGAAGGAGAATCTGAACATTGAGAAAGAAAACGTAAAGATGGAATCAGAGGTTGGAGTGATGCCCTTTAAAGATAGGAGGACCACAGTTCGAGCCCTGTGTTGGGCTCTGTGCTGACAGCTCAGCCTTTGGATTCTATGTAGTCCTCTCTTTTTGCCCCTTCCCTGCTCATGCTCTGTCTCTCAAAAATAAATAAATAAATAAATAATTCTTTTAATTAAGATGGGAGGACCACAAATCAAGGGATATAGGTGGCTTCTAGAAACCAGAAAAGGGGTGCCTGGGTGGCTCAGTTGGTTAAGTGACTTCAGCTCAGGTCATGATCTCACGGTTTGAGTTGGAGCCCCGCATCAGTCTCTGTGCTGACAGCTCAGAGCCTAGAGCCTGCTTCAGATTCTTTGTCTCCCTCTCTCTTGTCCCTCCCCCGCCCCCACACCTCCCTCTCTCCCTCCCTCCCTCCCTCTCTCTCTCAAAAATTAACAAACACAAAATTTAGAAACCAGAAAAGGGACAAGGCAATGGATTCTCCCCTAGAGCCTCCAGAAGGAATGCAGTCCTGTCTACACCTTGATTTTGGCCTAGTGAGACTGATTTTGGATTTCTGATCTCCCAAACTATAAAAGAATTAATCTGTATTATTTGGAGCAGTTAAGTTTGTGGTACTTTGTTTTAGTAGCCATGAGAAACCAATTCAGTGATTTAAAGTATAAGAAGGCTTGAAGGATCACAGAACATGTACAGAGTGTTCTGAGGTTAATCTTGCTGGCTTAGTAGTTAGCTACCAAAATGGAAGCCAGAAAGAGTTGAGATGGCAACTTCAGGTGGGTAATGTGGGGGGAGAAGAGACAGGTGTGGTTGTTGGAACAGTGAAAGAATATTCATGCTGTAATGGCAGTATCCATGTTATATACAATTAAGCTCTTGATGGTTTGTTTCCTTGTATTTTACACAGATCAGAAACCCCTTGACCTTGCCCAGGGTGCTGAAATGAAACACATTCTTATTGGTAATAAGGTACGTAGTAATAGACTACATGCATATGACCATTTTTAGAAAAAGATTTTGAATTCCTGAAATACATAGATGGCATTTTTAATGAAAACATATTTTCAATAGGTCATCTACAAAGCACTGAAACGATATGAAGGCCCTCTTTGGAAGGTAGGCTGAGATGATCTTATTTCTAGAACTGGAAAGAATTCTCAGGTGCCCCATTTTTATTTAATAAAAAAATTTTTTTTAATGTTTGAGAGAGAGAGTGGGGAGCCCATGCTTGTGTGGGGGTGGGGGCTGGAGAGAGATGTGGGGAGAGAGAATCCCAAGCAGGCTTCATGCTGTTAGCCCACAGCCCGACGAGGGGCTTCATTTCACAAATCGTAAGATCATGGCCTGAGCTAAAATCAAGAGTAGGACCCTTAACCAACTGAGCCACCCAGGTGCCCCAAAAATTATTTAATTATTTCAGAAGAAAAAATGATTTAAGCATTCTTGGATCTTGCAATGTAAACCATTGTGTGTGTGTGTGTGTGTGTGTGGTATTGGCTTTCGTTAGGGTTCCACTTGTTATAGCAATTGCTGCTCTTTTTATTGATGGTCTAAGAACACTTTTAAGTGACCAAGTTTATGCAGAACAGTGTTTAATCATAGAATTGCAGTGTTTTTGTTATGAATGTTGAAACAGGGAGGACTTAATAGGAATTTAATGTTTGACTTGTCACAGAACACACATACAAAATCTTTCTGGTTCTAAAAATTTCTTTGCATTTTGGAGTTCATTTATTTTCTAGAATTAACTGTCGTAGAGCATGTGTTTTCTTTTGCGTTTGCAAGCACTCCCTTTACGTATTTATGCACAAGTATGTTTATGTTGTATAAAATTAGAATTAATTCTTAGACTTTGTCTTTGAAGTCCACAATTGAAAATTGTCCTATAATTATCCTTGGACAATACTGTCAGAACTATAAACTGTGTTCATTATTGATCTTATCAGTATGCCATTTCTTCTCTTCTTGTCCCCCTGTAGTGGTATGTTTTCATTACTGCACCTAGTTACCTTAGTTCATGTTTGATCATTTTTTTTTTATAATGTTTATTTTTGAGAGAGAGAGGGAGACAGAGTGCAAGTGTGGGAGGAGGAGAGAGAGGGAGACACAGAATCCGAAGCAGGCTCTGGCTCTGAGCTCTCAGCACAGAGCCCGATGCAGAGCCTGAACCCATGAGCCGTGAGATCCTGACCTGAGCTGAAGTCGGACACTTAACCAACTGAGCCGACCCAGGTGCCCCCATGTTTGATTATTTTTTAATATTCATCAGTACTATCTACATGAAAGACTACAATAGAATTATCATAACTTAATTTCTATCAGTCAGGTATTTGAATCTGGATCTATCAGCTTGGAAAATCCTTGTCATTTTTTCCCTTAGAGTTCAAGATTTTTTGGCTGGAGATTATTCTGGGTGGTATTAGAACATGGAGTCCTTTCGTGGTATAGGAAACAGTAAGTATTATGATCCTGATACTTAGTAAATTTATTCTCTAAATTTTGAAAGATTAAAAGTTTTCACTTATCTCTTTAATATTTATTTATATTTCTAATAATTGTAATATTTATTTTAAAGGCCTGATGCAGTCCATAATATTTATCGCCAGGGATGCAAACACTTAACTCAAGCAGTATGCACGGTAGGATGACACATGCATCTTTTGCCGACACCATGAAGTCAGTGTTGCAAGTGTTATTTTTATAAAGCTGCCTTGTCAAATATTGGGGTGGGGGGACTTGTGTGTATTTTTATTTGAGAACAAGTAAAATTGTGGAATCTCTTTAAAAAAAAAAATAATGAACCCTTGTTTATTTCACATATTGTGGGATGAGATAGCAGTGGTCTGAAAACATAAAGAGCCTGTCATGTTTTTTGTGTGTGTATGTGTGTATATTCACACACATGTATGCATGTGTGTGTACATGTATATATGTACTTATACATGGGCAAATCGAGATAATGGAAGTTTTTCTGGTGTTAAAATTTAAGCCTGTGTCAAAATTGGGATTCTTAGATCCTCTGTGTTCACTATTATACTTTACCAACCAGGAGAAAAAGTGAGTTTCTCCTCTTAGGTATTAGTCTAAGACTGGAGCCTAGACATGCTTTCTTCTTTCCTACTTGAAATCCTTGAGGGTTGTCAATATGTTGTGGCAATCACTTGTCACATTCCCCAGCAGTACAGCCTGATTACACAGCCAGCCCTTAATTGTCCTCACATCCCTTCCTCCCTTCACATTAGACCAGAGGGCCAGGGAACCTCTCTCTAATCTGGTGTGTGTAATCTTTTTGTTTTTTCTTTCAGTGCAATCCTGGCCATTGTCTTCTGTTCCCCCTATAGACTCATCTACTTACTACCAAGCTTTTTCCTTAGTTGAGCCTTTTATCTCACAAATAAGTGCTCCCCCTGCCCTTTTAAAATTTCTTGCTCTTTAACTTCTGTGGACTCCATTAGCTCTTGCTGTGTTATGCCTCTCCTTGTTGTATAACTTTTGTTTCTTCTGTAAATGTCTGCTTAAAGCTTATCTTTATGAGGCCCATATCAACACAAGTTAATGAGCATTCACTGTGTGACTGCTATAAAGCAGACTCTGTTTGCTTTGTAGTTTTTTTTCTTAAGTTTATTTGAGAGGGAGGGAGAGAGCAAGTATGCACGCACATGAGCGGGAAAGGGGCAGAGAGAGAGGGGGAGAGAGAATCCCAAGCAGGCTTCACACTGTCAGCACGGAGCCTGGTGCAGGGCTCGAGCTCAAGAACTGTGAGGTCATGACCTGAACCAAAATCAAGAGTCAGATGCTTGACCAACTGAGCTACCTAGGCACCCTACTTTATAGTTTCTTAAGGTAGAAGCTTAGAGTATTGATTTGAGATCTTTTTTCTAATATAAATGTTTGCAACTATCAGTTTCTTAATTTTTCTTCAGTGTGCAGTTCAGGGCCATTAAATACATCTGTATTATATTGCAGCCATCAGCACCATCTATCTCCAGAACTCTCTTTATCTTCCCATACTAAAACTCTGTACCCATTAATCACTTATTCCTTTCCTTTCTATTCCCAGCCCCTGCCAGCCACCATTCTACTTTCTGTCTCTATGAATTTGACCTTGCCAGGTACCTCAGCTAAGTTAAGTAGAATCAGACAATATTTGTCCTTTCGTGACTGGCTTATTTCACTTAGCATAATGTCCTCAAGATTCATTCATGTTACAGTATGTGTCAGAATTTTTTTCCTTTTTGAAAATTTTTAATTATAGTAAAAAAAGCACATAAAATTTACTATTTTAACCATTTTTAAGTGTGCATTAGCTTGAACTGTAGTCACTTTGTTGTGCAACAGATCTCTAGAATTTTTTCATCTTGCAAAACTGCAGCTATACCCATTAAGCAACTGCCTATTTCCTCTACCCCTAGCCCCTGGCAACCACTCTTGTACTTTTTGTCTCTATGAGTGTGACCACTTTAGATACCTCTAAGTGGAATCTTAGAGTATTTGCCTTATGTCATTTCATCTGATATCCCCAAGATTCATCCATGCTGTAGCATGTGCCCGGAATTTTTTTTGAAGGCTGAATAATGTTCCTTTTATGTATATGCCACATTTCTTTATGCGTTTATTCCTCAGTTTACATTTGGATTGCTTTCACCTCTTGGCTTTTGTGAATAATGCTGCAATGAACATGGATATGCAAATATCTCTTCAAGATACTGCTTTCAGTTCTTTTGGATATAGACCTAATAGTGGAATTGTTCATGATGTGGTAGTTCTATTTTTGATTTTTTGAGGGATTTTCATGCTGTTTTCCAAAGCAGCTGCCCCGTTGTATATTCACACCAGCAGTAATGGCGGGGGAGGGCTCCAATTTCACTTTTTCCACATCCTCACCAGCACTTATTTTCCTTTTTTTTTATTTTTTAATGTGGGCCATCCTAATGAGTGTGAGGTGGTATCTAATTGCAGTTTTGATTTGCATTTCTCTGATGACTAGTGATGTTGAGCATCTTTTCATGTGCTTAGTGGGCATTGGTTATTGTCTTTGGAGAAATGTCTAAGTCCTTGGCTCATTTTTTAATTGGGCTGTTTGGTTTTTTTGTTGGTGTTGAGTTGTAAGGGTTCTTGGCATATTCTAGGTATTAACCCCTTACCAGTATATGATTGTAGATATTTTCTCCTATTCTATGGATTGCCTTTACACTCTCTTGATAGTGTCCTTTGATGCATAGAAGTTTTTAATTTTGATATAGTCAAATTTATTTTTTTTTCTTTTTGTCACTTGTGCTTGTGGGTATCATGTTCAAGGAATCATTGCCAAGTCCAGTGCCATGAAGCTTTACTCCTATGTTTTCTTAAGAGTTTTATAGTTTTAGCTCTGATGTTTAGGGATAGTTTTCTCCTGAGGCCTTTTCCCTTGATTGCAGCCAGCTGCCTGACAATCCTGCCATGGCTTTTTCTTTGTGTGCAGGTCTCCCTGGTTTCTCTTCCTCTTATTAAGGAATCCAGTCTTACTGAATTAGGGCCCCACTCTTGTGACCTCATTTAATCTTTTTTTTTTTTTTTTTTTTTTTTTAAGAAGAATTTTTTTTTAACGTTTATTCATTTTTGAGAGACAGAGCATGAGCGGGAAAGGGGCAGAGAGAGGGAAGCAGGCTCCAGGTTCCGAGCTGTCAGCGCAGAGCCCCACATGGGGCTCGAATTCATGAACTGCGAGATCATGACCTGAGCCAAAGTAGGACGCTCAACCAACTGAGCCACTCAGGCGCCCCTGACCTCATTTAATCTTAATTTCCTCTTTAAAGCCCTGTCTACAAATATAATCATATTGAGGGTGGGATCTTCATATGAATTTGGGGAGGACACAGTTCAGTCCATGACAATCAGTGTGGTTACTCCAGCTTTCGAATACCATTTGCATGGTAGATCTTTTTCCATCTTTTTATTTTCAGCTTATCTATGTGTTTGAAACTTACTTATAGAGAACATAGAGTTGTATCGGGTATTTTTATCCAATATGACAAACTCTGCCTTGTGATAGGAATGTTTAATGAAGGACAGACACCTGGCTGGCTCAGTTGGTTGAGCGTATGACTTTTTTTTTTTTTTTTTAGTACTTATTGAGAGAGGGGGAGAGAGCACGAGCGAGCATGAGTGAGGGAGAGGCAGAGAAAGAGGGGGAGAGAGAGAGAATCCCAAGCAGGCTCCATACTGCCAGCACAAATCCTGACTCAGGGCTCAATCCCACAACCATGAAATCATGACCTGAGCCAAAACCAAGAGTTCAATGCTTAACCAACTGAGCCACCCAGGCACCCTGAGTGTATGACTCTTGATCTCGGGGTTGTAAGTTCAAGCCCCACATTAGGTGTAGGGATTACTTAATAAAATCTTTAAAAAAAAATGTTTAATTTATACTTAATGTTGTTGACATGGTTGGATTTCTGCTGCCATTTTGTCATTCTTTGTTCTTCCTCTTCTACATAAGGGAGATGCTTCTCATGTATCATTTCCTTTTGTTTATATTTTACTGTATTTTAAAGTTATTTCTTAGTGGTTGCTCTAGCTATTATAATATACATCTTAATCTATCACAATTCATACTTTATTTCATAAAATCTGAGAACTTTAATATAGTTGCACTTCCTACCCCCTTCCTTTGTGTTATTGTTGTATATATCATGACTCTGTATGTTTAAAAACTCAACAATATAGTGTTACATCTATTGCTTTATACAATTTTATGTCTGTTTCTTTGTTTTAAAATATTTTTATTGCACTATAATTCACATTGTGTAAGGTTCACCTACTTAAAATGGTTCAGTAATGTTTTGTATGGTCATAGACTTGTGCATCCATAACCAGTCAGGTTTAGAACATTTCCCTAATTCCACAAAAAAAACCACTTCATATCCATTAATAATCATATCTGAGTGCCTGTCAGTACCACCTCCTGTGAGTTCCCTACGTAGGCATTAATACCTGTCTCTATAGCCTATTCTAGTCATTTCATATAAATGGGATCATAGAATATGTGGTCTTTTGTTTCTGGATTCTTTTGCTTAGTGTAATGTTTTCAAGGTTCATACATATTATAGCATGTATCATTACTGCAGTCCTTTTGTGGCCAAATAATATTCCATTGTATGGATAGACCATATTTATCCATTCATCAATTAAGGAACATCTGGGTTGTTTTCACTTTTTGGGTCTTAAGAATAATGGTGCTGTGAGCATTAGTGTTATCAGTTTTTGTGGGGATTTATGTTAATCTCTGGTGTTTTTTAAAAGGAAAAAAAATATATTTATAGAGTCTTACCCTAACTCATATTTTTATCACTTCTAGTTGTGTTTATTTTTTTCAGTGGATGTATGGGTTATTTTTAGAAGTCATTTCCTTGCTCCACTGTAGCTCCATTCCTTCCTTTATCCTCTGTGCTATTAGTGTCATATATCATACATTAGTATGTTACAAGCCCAACCATACAATTTTACAATTGTGTAAATTGCTTTAAATTATATGAGAAAAGAGAAACTAAATACTCTATTTTAGAATTACCTATGCAATTTCACCAGTTTTTTTTTTTTTTTCTTTTTTCTTATTTGGTGTCTCTTTCTTTCAGCCTAAGTAACTTTTTTTGTTTTTATTCTTTTTTGTTAGGTATACCTAATGAATTGTCTCAGTTTTTTTTTGCCTTCATTTTAGAACAGTAGTTACACAAGACAGAGAAATTTTCTTTCAGCACTTTGAATATGTCATCCCCTTACCTCTGTCCTCCATTGGTTTTTGTTTTAATTTTTTTTCAATGTTTATTTTTGAGAGACAAAGACAGAGTGTGACCAGGGAGGGGCAGAGAGAGAAAGACAGAGACACAGAATCTGAAGCAGGCTCTCCAGGCTTTGAGCTGTCAGCACAGAGCCCGATGTGGAGCTCAAACTAACGAACCATGAGAGATCATGACCTGAGTCGAAATCAGATGCTTAACTGACTGAGCCACCCAGATGCCCCAGGTTTTTGTGGTTTTTTTTTATGTTTATTTATTTATTTTTGTGAGAGAGAGACATAGAGTGCAAGCGGGGGAGGGGAAGAGAGAGAGGGAAGGAGAGAATCTGAAGCAGGCTCTCCAGGTTCTGAGCTGTCAGCACAGAGCCCAGTGTGGGGCTCAAATCCATGAACCGAACCCATAAGATCATGACCTGAGCCAAAGTTGGATGCTTAACCACCCAGGTGTCCCTGTCCTCCATTGTTTTTGATGCAAAGTCAGCTGTTAATTTTACTGTGCTTCCCCCTGTATTTGATGAGTCTCTTCTCTGAGTACTTTAGTATTTTCTGGTTTGAGCTGTTGACAGTTTGACTAAGATGTGTCTAAGGATAGATCTCTCTGGATTTATCCTACTGGAGTTTATTGAGTTTCTTGAATGTATAATGTTTTCATTGAATCTGGGAAATTTTCAACCATTATTTTTTCAAATACTTTTTTCAGCTTTTTTCTTTCCTTCTGTGACTCTATTGTCTATTGGTACGTGTGATAATGCCCTACAGTGATTTTTTTTTTTTTTTTTTTTGTCCCCCTTACATCTCAGGTTATCTGTTGAGGGAATTTTTCATTTCAGTTCTTGTGATTTTCAATTCCAGAATTTCCATTTGGTTCTTTTCCATAACTTGCATCTTTTTATTGATATTTTCTATTTGATGAGTTATTGTCATTATACTTTCTTTTAATTCTTTAAATACAATTTAGTTTTTAAACATTTTTCTGAGAGCTTTTTAAGTATCTGGCTCATTGCCAGTTTGTTGCTTGGCCCAATATATTTAGACCTCATGTACTGTGATGTTGGCTTTTCCTGATTGTTTGCCACCAAGATTGCTGTTGTTTTTGACAAATCCCTAGGCTTGGGATTTTCAAGGCCCTCTAAGTAAAGTCAGCCCCAGTGTTTAAAGCTTGCCCCATCATGGTTCAGTTTTACCATAGAGTTAGGAGCAAGGGGGAATGGAGCATATTCAGGCTAAAACTCCATCACCATTCACTGTTCTTACTGAGAGATTCAGTAGATTTTTCTTGAATAAATGCTTTTCAGTAAGTTGTAGGTCTTTAATCAATTTTCAGTATTGGGGAATGGTCGTTTTGATTGGGATTGCTACAGATTTTCTTGGAGAGGACTATTAAGCAATATCAAGACCTCCAAGCTATGAACATTGCATCTGTTCTCTATTGAAATCTGATTTGGTTTCCTTTTGCAATGTTTTATAATTGTTTATTAAATTTATTCTTAAGTGTTTATTGAAGCTATTATGATAGACTTCAAATTTTCATTTTCTATTTTTTGCTATTATATATAAATTTGTTTTAATAGTTTTCGTAGCTTTTTTGCACATTCCTCAGGGTCTCCTACATGCACAGTCATGTCATCTGCAAATAAGGATGGTTACATTTCTTTACAATCTGTATGCCCTTTCTTATCCTTTATTGTACTGGATAGGACCTCTGTTACAATTTTAAATAGAATTGATGAGAGCCAGCATTCTTGTTTATTGTATTAGGTACAAAGCTTTGAGCCTTTCATTATGGAGTTATTAGCTGTAAATTTCATAGATGCCCTTAATCTGCTTTAGGAAGTTATTTTCGTTTCCTAGTTTACTGAAAGTCCTTATCATGAGAATCTGTTGAATTTTATTAAATGCTTTTCATATTTAATAAACCAGTCTTCTATTGCTGGGATAAATTTCAGTTGGTCATGATATATAATCATTTTCATAAATTATTTGCTAATATTTTGTTAAAGATTTTTGCTTCTGTGTTCCTGGTAGATTTTGATTTATATTTTCTTGTGCTATTTTTGTGTGGTGTTGGAATCAGAAATACAGGTCTAATATGAGAAATAATAGGTCTCATATAATGAATTAGAAAATATTCCTTTTCAGTTTTTTGGAAGAATTTTTGTAGGATTAGGTTTATTTCTTTCCTAGATATTGATACAATTCATGGGCTAGAAGGAGTTTTTTTGGTTGTATTTTTGTTTGTTTTTGTTTTTTAATGGGAAGGATTGTAATTTCAGATTTCTTCAGTTGCTAAAGGGCTGTTTCAAATTTTCCATTTCTTCTTGGGTTGGTATTTGTAATTTCTGTCTTTAAAAAATTGTGTTTATTTTCTTAGGTTATCAAACTTGTTAGTGATATTCCCTTATTGTGTTTTTAATGTTTGTATGATAGGTAGTGTTGTGCCCTCCTTTGTTTTTTTATATTAGTAATTTGTCTTTTTTTTCCTCCCTGGATTAATTTGGCTAGCAGTTTATCAATCTTATTGATTTTTTTCAGAGAACTAGTCCTTGATTTTCTTGAATTTTCCCATTGTTCTGTTTTCTATTGCTTTTTGTTATTCTTTTTAAAAGTTTTCTCTGTGCTTTGGATTTAATTTGCTTTTTTAAATAGTTTCTCAAGGTCAAAGCTTAGATTATTGATTAGGCTTATCTTCTTTGTTAATACAGCCATTTAAATCTATCCCCTCACCTTTGCAACTGTTTTACTTTCCTGCTGCTAATTTTGGTATATTTTTATTATAATCTAGTTCAAAATATTTTCTAATTTCTGTTTTCTTTGAACCAATGAATGTTAGAAGTGTGTTATTTGATTTCCAAGTAATTGGGGTTTTTATGATTTTTTTTTTGTTTCTGATTTATAATTCCATTTTGCTCAGTGAATGTATCTTCTGTGATTTCTGTCTTATCAAATGTATTGAGACTTGTTTGATGGCTCTATGTATGGATTATCTGAGTAAATGTACTTGAAAATGATGTCTGTTTTGCTATGGTTGGGTGTAGAGTCATAAATATTCAGTCATGGTGGTTGATGGTGTTTTTCAGATCTATGTTTTTGTTGATTTTTGGCTAATTGTATCAATTGATGAGAGGAGGGATACCAGAATCTCCAGCTGTGCTTGTGGAACTGTTCATTTCTCAGTTATTGCTCACATGGCATTCATGTTGTCTTCTTGACTAATTGAGCCTTTTATTATTACATGGTGGTCTTCTTTATCTCCTGGGATATATTTACTTTTGCCCAATATTAATATAACCACTCAGGCCTTCTTATGCTGACTGTTTGCACAGTATCTCTTTTTCTATCCATTTCCTTATAACCTATAGATCTTTATTTTCTATCTTGTATATATAGTATATGTGTGGGTCGCTGTTAACCATTCTGAAAATTTTGCCTTTTAATTAGACTTCTTTTGAGAATGTGTTCCACTTTCTTCTTCACATATCAGGTAATTTTGTGTTGTATCCTTAATACTATGAATGTTAAGTTCTGGGGATTCTGGCTTCTGTTATTTTCCTCTGTTAAATGTTATTTCTATTGTTTTAGCAGGTCATTTTCTTGGCTGGGTTTAGATTGTAAACTCTTGTTTCTTGGCTGGCAGCTCTGGTCTGCATTCACAGAGGTTGGATTTAAGTGACTGCTTTGAATCTTTTCTCAGCATCAATTAGATGTGTGAAAAGACAGAGTTTGGGGATGCCTTCTCTTTTTCCCTTTGAGGATTCTCTCACTCTCTTTAGTATTTCTGGCTCCCTGGTTTCCTTTATTAATTCTCAAAGACAGGAAGGTTGTGGGTTTTTCCACCTGTGCCCATGGTAGTTTTGTGCCACCTTATGGACTTTATGTCCCAGTTGAAAAATCTTGGGGATGGGAACTTACTTGCATAGTTACTTATTTCCTTTCCTCCGAGAGCATGTGCATGCCCCATCAGAGTCTGTCAACTTTTGTCCACTCTCCAGTTCCTTTAGGCAGTTGCCTTTTATATTTGTTTCCTGCCAGGAGTGTGGTCCTCTTATAGGGTCTTGTAGCAGAAGTCTGTCTTTTTCCATTCTTAAAGACATAATTATTTTTTATCCTCTCTCCCTTTCTTCCTTCTTTACAAATCTTATGTGTACTAGTTCTTTTACACACAGTTCAAACATTTTCTACACTCAGCTCAGGCAAAAGGTTCAGGAGAGTGATATGAGTAAGAAATTGGAGCTGTGGTATTTAGAGGATTTTACAGCCCAAGTGCATGCTAAGTTATAAATACAAAATAGAACTAAAAAACTACATACCTAATAGACTGTTAGTATTTACTTTGAGTAAGAATATGAAAGCCAGATATTTTCAGACAAGCTAAGCTACGATGTGTGTGATATTCCCAATGTATTCATTTTTTACCCAGTTTTTCCAGTTGGTATTTTAAATTTTCAGTGGCGTATAATTAAGTCATTTTAATACTGTTACATATAGATAGATGATAGATAATTTAGATAATTTTAAGGTTCTATTTTATGTTCATGAATGATGTTGTCTTACTGACTTCTTTATATCCAAGGTAAAATCCACTGATAGCTGCCTCTTCTTTATTAAATGCTTTGATGACACTATTCATGGCTTCAGGGTTCCTAAGAATAGCCTTCAACAGTCAAGAGAGGTAATTTTATGGATTCACTTATATTTCATAAAACTTAGCATTTAAAAGCATAAAGAATATAAGACAAGTTCACTATTAACATCTAAAATCTTTTTGACTGTACCTTTTTAATGGGGGCAATTAAGATGAATCTTGAAATTTGGGTTATGAATTAATTTCTTTATCAACATGTCCCTGCAGGTATCTTCTGTTCATAATTTCCTTTATTGTTTGGATTTTGTGAATGTAAGGGACCCTTACTGGTTTTGGAAAAAGACCCTAAATGATGTAGTCTGCTCCTTAATTTATAGGTGCGAAAACTGAAGACCATAGATTGAAGTCATTTCCCAAGGTCACAGAGCTTACAAATGACAAAACCTGGCTTCAGCTTAGGCGTTCTGATTTATTACCGTGTAGGCTCGGCCTTCCTTTGTGGTAAATTGAACAGCAGCAGCAAGCAAGAAAATTGGGATTGATGTGACAGAAATTCATAGTGCAGTTACTTAATAGAGATTCCATATTCCTTCAGATCAAAGGAGTATTCCTAGACCTGTTGTGTTTTTTTGTAAACTACATAAGGGGTTAAAAGAGCCCATTTCCAAAGTGGTTAACCTGTGCCTGCAAAGAACCCTAAGCAACCTAAAGCCTGACTGTCCCAACATATCATAAAATGGTAAAATATGACCCTGAGTAATGCTATGAGAAACAAGGAAGTAACAAAGGTATTTTTAGGGCAAATATTCTTTTTGTGAAATCACTGATTTTTAAAAAAACATTTAAAAGTTAAAGCATCCAGGCAGTTGTTGGCTCTTACAGTGATCTGAGTTTCTTGTGCTTATAACTCAACTGCAAGTTAGTAAAATTTTATTTCTGGATATATTAGTTTGTAATATAATAACATATCCAAAAGTGTTGAGAATCTATAATTTTTAAGTGAAAAAATGTCCACCCATTATTCAGCTTTTATAATGTATTAGTGTCATTGAATATATAAACTTATAGATGATATTTTTTAAACTATTAAGAAAAACTTTTATCTAGAAATGCCATGGACAAGAGACTGGTATCATCATTTTGTTGTTGGTTTTTTTTGTGTGTGTGTGTGTGTGTGTGTGTGTTTTAGGCTGTTTTCTCCATGTAAATTTAGGCTTTCTATATCATTGTCATATCTCTTTTGAGTAAAAATGCATTTCACTTTTATTTCAATTCTTGGATTATTTCAGGACTGGCTGGAAGCAATAGAAGATCATTCTGCGTACAGCACTCACTACTGTTCCCAGGACCAACTGACTGATGATGAGGAGGAAGATGCAACTTCCGCTGTAGACTTGAAGGAATCCTTAGAGGTATATAGAAAAACCTAACCTGACTTTTAGAGCTAACTCTGTCACCAAGAACTTTCTTGTCAAATGTGAAGTTTTGAAATTAAGCTGAGGACAATGGAGATAGCACTGCTGTTTGTCAGGTAACATTTTATTGCCATTTATGTTGTCTGTTATGATGGTACTATCAAATGTCTCTGTAGATAATACTCTAAATATAGAGGCCTGTGCTTCTATGTTATCTTTTTTTTATTAAAATTTTCACATTGCTGTAATCAGATTGTCGGTTTATTTGAAAACTGCCGCCAGTAGGGGGAGCATGCTTGACTTGCTGCCCTTTATGATTTCACTGCATATTTCAGTTTAAATAATGCAACCATAGTGATACTTTTCCTGACTGGTAGTTGGATTTAAAACCACTTGTAATCTGTAACTTCATTGATGAAAAGTAAGGTAAAGCATCAGTAATGAATGGAGAGGCCTTCATGTGAGGTGACGTCAATGTATTATCCATAGAGAAATAACAGCATATGTAATTGAAATGAAATAACTATTTTTTTTTTTTCTGGGCATCAGTTTTCTGGCTGTGCCTTTTTAAATTTTTTTTTTTCAACGTTTTTTATTTCATTTTTGGGACAGAGAGAGACAGAGCATGAACGGGGGAGGGGCAGAGAGAGAGGGACACAGAATCGGAAACAGGCTCCAGGCTCTGAGCCATCAGCCCAGAGCCTGACGCGGGGCTCGAACTCCCGGACCGCGAGATCGTGACCTGGCTGAAGTCGGACGCTTAACCGACTGCGCCACCCAGGCGCCCCTGGCTGTGCCTTTTAAATGGGAATTGGGTTTGGAAGAATTATACTATGAAAGGATGATGGAGTTTCAATCCATGTCATTATGTCAGAACATAGCAGTTTGCTTACTAACTTTAATCTTTAAAAAAAAAAAATCGTTGCAGGATTTGAATGTTTCTAAATCAACAACTTTAATGAAGTTTGCTCGTACCTAAGGAGTTTTATTGACTTAAGGACCTATAAACTTAGGAAAGAGATTTGGGCTTTTTCAATTTCTAATTTTATGATGAAACATTAAGAAGTTTGAGTTCTTCCATGTTCTGTTGAAGACATTCCCCAGAATTTATTGACATTTGCTTTACCAGTGCTACTTCGGTTTTTTAAAGCCTAATGTATAGTGTGGCAACCATAAACATAATTTTCAGATCCATGAACTTTGCAAAAATAACATCTACCAGAGCATCTAAATAACATTAAGACTGTTTAAGAAAGAAGGTTTAAATATCTATGGCCAGAATTGTGTCAAACAAATGAAAAACAAAACTGTGCTAAATATTTTAACTTTTAGTCCTTATTCCCTAAGTGAAAAGAAATCCTTTCCTATTTATCCTCAATATAAGGTAAATGATAAAACCCAGAAGGACTTACAAAGCATACCAGTATCTTTCCTAGGATTATGGTAATTTTAAGACCTTTTTAATGGAAGCTACAGGTAAATAAAAGCATACTAACTTGCATATCATTAAAAAAATTTTTCCTTGAAAAAGTGTTTCTTCTTTGGCATAGTTTTCAAATTTTCATGTTACAACTTCAACTATTTTTTACTCACTAGAATATCGTGCTCTTATGTTAACTTTAAAACCATGAAGTTTTTGCCTTCTAGATTTTATAGCACCCAAAGTTTGTGAGAGTTACAGCAAGTGGTAAGCACTTTGAGGTGTTCTTTTGGTCTCAGTTTATCTCCACCCAAAATGAGGGCCTCCAAAAATTGAAAACAGTTTCTTTTCTCTCTCCATCACTGCCTTGAGGTTAGGTCTCCAGGGAGAAAAGTAGAAGATAAATCACAGAAATACAGGCTTCATGGTTGTTGCCTTAATGAAAACTTGGAAAATATTTCAAATCTAACAATGGGAAGACAGATTCAAACACCGTATTGGTGTAGAAATGTACTGTGCAGTACGATAGCTACGAGACACATGTGGCTCTTCATACTTTAAAATTTCAACTCCTCATTTTAACTCCACCCAATTCAAGTGCTCAGTAGTCACATGTGGCTACCACTTTGGACAGTATAGAATGTTTCCATCATTGTAGAAAGTTCTGTGGGACAGAACAGGGATAGGCTCTCAGATTTGGGGTGGCACAAGCAAAGCAGGGGTCTTCTATGTTGATGATATCTCAGTTCCGTAGGATCTGAGGATGTAAGATAACTCAGTGTTACAAGGAGTAACGAGCAGAGGAGGCTAAAATTTAATCAAGTGAGAAAGTGATACACTTTGCTGATTTAAGAATAAATGATGCCTAATTAAAGTGAATATGCAGGAAGATGAATGTGCATCAACACAGAGCTGATAAAGACTGGTACTTTCTATACAAGAACGAGACAGATTTATATATATTGATCTAAGACTTATGGTTAAGTGAAAAGGGCAAGGTATAAAAAGATGTATCTTTTATACATTGGGAGGAAAAAAAAGGGATATACACACATATACACATTTGTGTAGACTTAGGTCATCCCTGGCAAGTTGAGAAATTAATAGTGGTGGTTGCTTTGAGGCTGGTAAAGGGGGAAAACAGGGACTATAGACTGATAGGTATGTGAGAGGGAATTGCCTTTTTCTCTATCTTTTGATTTAATTTTTTAAATTTTGTGTAAATATCTGTTGTGAAATAACACTAAGCAGATGACGGAGCAGGTACAAAGAATGAATGTGCTCTGGATGGACTTACATAGAGGGGAGATGGATTGGGCTGGAGGTAGGAAGCCTCCGAGATGAGCGGAGATGAGCACTGGGGCACACATTCCTGGCTGTTTTCTGCAAAGAGGAATGTCATTGAGGTTCTACAATATACTACTTAAAAAGTTTAATATTATCAAGGTATAATTTTCATATAATAAAATTCATTTTATGTCTTCAGTGTGAAGACACATATATACATGTTTTGACAAATGTATATACCTTTTGTAACCACCAAGAGACGGGGGAGGGAGGGAGGGGGAGAGAGGACATTTTTATCACCTCAGGAAGTTCCTTGGGGCCCCTTCCCAGGCAGTGCCCTTCATCTGCATCGCAGGCAACCACTGATCTTTCTGTCATTTTAGGTGGTATCAGTTTTGCCTGTTCTAGAATTTCATGCAATTGGAATCACACTGTATGTGCTCACAGGTACCTGTCCTTTCACTCAGCTATGTTGTGTATATCAGTAGTTTGTCCCTTTTAATTCCTTGAGTAGAGGTGGTCTGCTTCTGTTCTTAATGAAATGTGGATCCTCTCTAGCAAATAGGCTGGAATTAATGACCTCTCCCCTATCCTATTCAGTCCTCCCTAGCCCTTGATATACATTTTTGAGCTGTTTTTCTAAGCCAGGGATAATAAAGTGGTTTAGCATCAATTTACACAAAACCAGCAGCCAGGATCTGGGTGGGCAGAAGTAGGAGCAGGAGGCCTGTGTTGCGAATGTGCCCAGCTGCTCACGTGGGTGCCTCCTGTGCCCTGGGCTCTGTGGCTGTGGATACAATCCTGTTCTTGAGTTCTGTGCCCAGGTAACTTGGGTTCAAAATACTGTCATACTTCAGGTACTAGGTCACTGCTCATAGTGGGATCCTGTTTATGTAGAATTAAAAGGAAAAATTAAAACCTAAAAAGAGTGCGTGACATAAGGTGAATGTCCTAGAAGTTAACAATGGGACACCATGCTGGGCTCTGCAAAGAACTCATATACAATAATCTTCATAAATAGATTTTTAGATTTTCATAACATAACTCATAGCTGCTAAGGGGAAATTACAGCAAACTAGAGAATGTCTGTACATTTTATTGTATTGATATTCTCCTGTTCCTTTTAGTATCGACTAAAACCACACCAATTGTTGAGAACAGAAGACATGTTATTCATAACTATAAAACGGAATGTGTAGATCAAATCTTCTCCAGCTAACCTATTCTGTACCTTTTAAAACAAGTAAATCCTTGATCAGCGAAGCTCTTTTTAGTAACTGTCAGGTAGATATGTTAAGATGAACATTCATGATTCAAGTATTAGAGGATGATGGTATGGAGACCATTCTTGTCTTTATTACCTGAAGAACTATCACTTTCAGGCATCCATCCAGCTGACCTTGACCATAGAAAGGAAAAGTGAAAACCGTAGCATTGACTTGCACGTGGGCAGGGGTATTAAATATGCAGAGAGTAAAAATGACAACTTTCTGTTAATAAATTATGAGTGATACATTTGGTTGCAGTGCATATTTCAATGCCTGAACCTTCCACTTGTGTTTATAGACTATGTCTGAAAAAACAATCCAGCATGCCATTTCCCTTTCTATGGTGTTTTAAATTGCATAATGTAGGTATTTTCCCTCTTCCAAAAAAAAACAATTATATTTTGATGTTAGAGCTCTCAAAACAGTAATGTAGATTTTAAAGAGAACATTGTGGTCACACAGTGTGTGAGAACACTGTCACTGATGTGGTACCATGAATAATTCTGCTGTGGGTGAGGCGAGCTTCATAAGCACTAAAAATTTTATAAGGAGAAAAGGCTGCTTATCTATGTCACTTTGTCATGAAGGACTGATTTGGGGGGAGTAAAAATGTTTAGTGATGAGCCATTTGGGATTAGGAGTACAAAGAGGGGAAGATTCATAAGGTTAAATGTATTACTCTACCTATAACAATGTGATTCTAGTATTAGGAAACTCAGGGTTCTCAATAAATATTTTTCACTGTCATAACCAAGTGACTTGACAATAATTTTCTTATTCTTCCTCTTTAAAGGGAAACTATAAAAAAAACTAACTTCAAAATTACATTGTTAATATAACAAATGTACTTGTCTGATTTTTCAGTTTGGACTTCCAAATCTTTACTAAGATGGGATGGAACTTACGTCATAAAATTCTATATTTATATTTTACTTTTAAGGATCTAAAAATGTAGAAAATTCAGATTGCAAGAAGGATGCTTTCTATAATTGACTTTATCTTATTTTTATAAGCTTTGACTTGCTAAGAAAATGTCCTTTTTGGTCTGCTTATGTGAAGGCTGTGAGCACTTAGATTGCTGAGCAAAAACCAGCTAGTGGGTTGTTGTTTTTTTTTTTTTTTTAACTTTATTTATTTGAGAGAGAGAGTGAGAATGAGTGTGGGAGAGGGACAGAGAGAGAATCCCAAGTAGGCTCCCTGTGGGGCTTGAACCCATGAACGGTGAGATCATGACCTGAGCTGAAGTCAAGAGCCTACCACTTAACTGACTGAGCCACCCAGGTGCCCCAGCTTGTGATTTCCAAGTGTTAGTACCATCTAGATTTTTTTTTTTAATAAAAACAATTTTTAAAATATATTCGTAATACATTTTATAATTCCTGGATGAACTTAAGTACACAAAAAGGATTAATCAGAAATCTAACTCGGATGTATATGGTGTAATGAGTTCTTAGATGTGATTAATGCAATTGTATATTGTCTACATGACAAATGTTGAATGTATTTAAAATTTAGAAAGACTTACTAATCGGTATGTGATTAACTAAATGCAGTATTCAATTTCTAAGGAAATTTTCTCTCATCTTTTTCTCTCTTTATGAAAATATCTCAATTGTGGTATATCAACATATGAACTAAAAGTTTTGATAAAAATATTAAAAGCATATGTACTGTAAAAATCCTGTATTAATAAGTTTTATTTTTGTTTTTGTTTTCCCAGAAAGCACAAAAATGCCAACAGAAACTAGATAGGGAAATTTTCAACTTTCTGAAAATGATTAAGGATTGTGACATGGCTAAAGGTAAAAAAAAGAACAAAAAAAAAAAAAACAAAAACGGGGAACAAACTACAAATAAGACCCACTCTTTGACTCAACCCATTGTCATAGATGTTGATCCTTCATGTTAGATAATTTTCAGTATTCAATTCAGAATTATGTTTGATAAGACTATTTTGAAAATTTAAGACGGTTATTTAAAATTTCTACTCATGGGGGAGGCCTGGTCTGTAGATTAATTTTTTAAGAAAAGAAAAAGGTAACATTTGGGGGCTATAAATTCATTTTGGCTACATAATGAGAATTCTTATGAATCCCAGAAGACTTGGACTTTAGTATCAAACTGTCTTAAGTTTGAATCCTTGCTCTCTGCCACTTAACCAGTTGTTAATTTGAATAGTATGTTTGACTTCTCTGAGTCTCTGTTTCCCAAATGAAGGTGTTGGTTGTTTCCAGGTCTTGGCCTTTTATGATTCTATGAATGCATATGTGAACTTATCTTTCTAATGTTAATCTACCTTTCAGTAGTAATTTTTTATGCCTTCAGTCTCCATTAGTTACAAATTATCAAGCGTTGACTATAAATACTCCGAAAGTCAAAATAAAATATAAAGTCAAAAATCCAATATAAAAATTACATATTCAGAAACAATTATTACTTTGTAAACTAAAAGCTGTGTTTTTTAGACTTTAGATTCCTAACTATTGTTTTAGATTTTAGCTATGATGACTTTATAAATAACTTCACTAAAATATAATTGATTTAGTTGTTTATCATATCTGAGTTTATCATTTTTAATCATGCTCAGGTATTTTATATCTGTCCAAATGAACCTCAGGCATCCCTTTATGTCAATTCCACAAACATGTATTTGTATCAGCGATGATAGCTTTGAGAAGGACAGAAGTGAAATCATTTTGATTATTGCGGGCTGAATATTATATTAGTTAGCACTCTTCATCCTCAGGACTTTTTAAATAAGAGCAGCTTCATTAGATAGAATTCACATAGTCTACATTCCACCTTCAGTGGTTTTTAGTATATTTATAGTAATGCAACCGTGACCATCAATGAGCTTTAAAAACACCATCTTCAAGAACCATCAAAAGTAAGAAGAGATGCCAACAACATTTAAAAGATGTAGAAAATGTCTAGAGTTAGTTGAAATATAAAGAGCAATTCCTTTAACATAGACCAAAGAAAGAAATTACATCAGAACTACAACCAAATTAAGTTTTGGGATTTTTTCAAACCTCAAGTCAAATGTCTTGGTTCATGTTATGTGTATGACATATTACTCGTAAGAATGGTGTGAGTCTTTTGTGTTTTAAAGACATGAATGGTATTCAGTTATAGAAGATATGTGCTCTCTGGGAAATTTTGAGGTGGCTGACTATGATCTGACAATGTTATTTTATGTATCTACAATTCATACACAAACAATTGTAAACATTTTTTGAGCCATGGGTATAGAGAGATAATAAATCTGCATATTTTATAAATAGTAAATAGGGTTAAGATGATTTCATGAATGGAATTAAAGAGTTGAAGGTAACTGAGTTACCTTAATGCCAAGGGATATATAGAATAATCTTAAACCATGTATTTTATTGCTGATAGGACATGTTCTGTCAAACTACTATCTATTTCAAACTGTCTACATAGTTTGCCAATAACTTCTCAGGATGAAAAACTAAAATGTTTGTGTACAGAATCAAGGTCTTGTATTTGTGACTGTTGTCTTACATTTTAGTACAAAATTATGTGATCGTTAAGACCCCCCTCCCTTACTTCTTATTCCAACTTCTGCCATGCTAGTTTGGCTCTGTGGCCCCTCAAAGGCATGTCCCTGCAGCAGGCTCCCCTGTGGTCTCCCTGCCTTCTGGGACCCCCCCCCCCCCGCATTCCATCCTTAAAGGGAAACCAGAGGCTTTTAAGAGCTCTTCCAACTCAGATTCTCTGAAATACTGCATTATTGCTGCCAGATTAATTTTAGAATGGTACTTTTTTGATCATAGATTTTTTCCCATTGAAAAACTGTTTGATTGAAAAACTGTAGAATAAAACACAAACTCTTTATCCTAGCATTTAAGGACTTTCATAGCCCAATCACAAACTTATTTTTCAGTTTTATTTACGATTACAGATCCTCCTCAACTTCTGATGGGGTTATGTCCTGATAAGCCCCTTGTAAACTGAAAATCTCGTTAAGAGTGCATTTAATATACCTGACCTACTAAACATCATAGCTTAGCCTAGCCTACCTTAAATGTGCTCAGAATATTTACATTAGCCAGTGGCTGAGCAAAATCATCTGATACAAAGCCTATTTTATACTAAAGTGTTAAATACCACAGAATATCTCGACTGCTGTACCAAAAGTAAAAGCAATGGCTATCTGGATACAGGGTGGTTGTAAGTGTATCAGTGCCGTGGCTGACTGGTCACTACAGCCCACTGCCACTGTCCTGCATCACGAGAGATTATCATACCACATATTGCTAACCCAGGAAAACACTGAAATTCATAATTCAAAGTATGGTTTCTACTGAGTATGTTTTGTGTTCATACCATCAAGTCAAATAATGGTAAGTCAAACCATTGTAAGTTGGACATTCTGTACCAAAATAAGGTGGTAATAAAGTGATGGTAATGTGGTGTGATCAAATTTAAGTGTACAACACAACATTTATCATAGTCAACAACTGGCTACTACTTAAGGGTAAATTTAGGGCTTTAGGGAAGAACAGACTGACCAGCCTCAGGGAATCTTCCAAAAGTTTTATTGCTTTAGGTGATTTTCTTTGTTTTTGCAATCAGGTTTTTGGTAATGATAAAATAGAGGTTTCAATACTGCATTCACTGAACCTTGAAGGATAGGTTGCCAATGCTAGATACCTAAATTTTGGCATGCATCCAAACAGAAATTAGGTCTAAGGAAATAAAGTAGTATTTCAAAGAGGATATTCTGTACCAAAATACAGAATCACTTTATTACTTTAGGATTCTTGGAAGTGAGATTAGTGGGTGAGAGCATATTAATGTTTGTGAGATGATTGATATATTGCTAATGACTTTCTAAAAGATATATTTTATGTGCCAACTTTAACACATATACTTTATTGCATGTTACTACATGCATATAGTGAATCCTTGGTTAAAGAAATTAGAATGATTTCAGTTATTTAAAAGAAAAAAGCTCTTAAAGAAAAAGCACTTTTGTTCAACCCACTTACAACTAGGCTTTGAGTAAACACACTTCCTGCCTCCTTCACTGTTGCCACCGTGGCCCAAGCCATCATTGTCTTTCCCACAGAGTATTGAAACATCCTTCTAACTGGCCCTCTGATTCCACTCTTCCCCTCTAGTCCCTGCCCCAGGGACCCTTCTAAAACAGGAGTGTACAATGTTCTTTGCTCAAAACGTGTAGTAGATTCCAGGTTATCTCACTAAAAATGAAAGACCAGTTCCTTCTGATGACTCACAAACCTCTTCAGTCCTTTTTGACCTCTCTGTCCTCATGTCCTAGTACCGCAAACCTTTTCAGTTCTTTTTGACCTCTCTGTCCTCTCCTGGTTACCCCTGCTTGCTCATCTTCCAGCCTCACTGGCCTTCTGGCCGTCCCTCAGAGAGGCTGGGTATACTCCTGCCTCTGGCCTGGGCTGTGCTGGCCCTCTAAAGCTTTTCTCTAGGATACTCACACATATCCTTACATGCCCAGGTCTTTGTGCATCTCTTTGGCTTTCTCTTGCTGCCTGCCTTGGTTTGCTCCCCCATGTCCATTCTCTGCCCTGCTTGGTGCCAGGGGCTATTGATCACTACAGACTGCGTTACTGGAGTCTTCTCACCGTCAGGCTTCTGATTGGACTCAGCAAAAAGGAGACCCTGTCAGGAGATTGGTGGAGGGGACCAGAGAAGTCAGGCGTTTTCCTCGCTCCCTCCAGCCAGGCTGTGGTGTAATAGCACTGCTCTGTTCCTGACTTGGCTGAAGGTCCCCCCTCTGACTCCAGCTCCTGCTGGGCTTAGGGACACTGGCCCATCCTTTTGCTTCTCCATTCCAGGGTGGCAACTGTCCTGCCTGGCAGTCTGTTCGCTCCCTTTGTGTGTAATCTTTTTTTTAAAAGAGTTTTTTACAGGTGCCCTTTGAGTTTGCCAGGTCTCTCCTGCCAGGACTCTGAGACCTCATCCTGTCTAAACTTTCACCTGCCCTCAAACACTTGATATTCCCCTACCTTGCTTTGTTTTTTCTCTTTGTCACTTATCAAGCTTGCTGTATATGCATTGTAGTTGATTGTCTGCCTTCCCTATTAGAATATAAACTCTATGAAGGCAGGAATTTTTTCTTTTATTTGCTGATAATCTACAGCAATTTAGTGCATGGCACATGGGCACTATACAGTTGATTCTTGAGTAATATGGGTTTGAACTGCATGAGTCCATTTATATATGGCTTTAAAATATATACATATATATAGCATAGTACTGTAAATAAAATTTCTGTTCCTTATGATTTTCTTAATATTTTCTTTAGCTTACATCATTTTAAGAATACGGTATATAATACAGTGTATGATATATGTGTTAACTGAATGTTTATGTTATTGGTAAGGCTTCTGGTCAATAGTAGGCTATTAGTTTTTTTTTTTTTTTTTTTTTTTTTTTTTTTTCAACGTTTATTTATTTTTGGGACAGAGAGAGACAGAGCATGAACGGGGGAGGGACAGAGAGAGAGGGAGACACAGAATCAGAAACAGGCTCCAGGCTCTGAGCCATCAGCCCAGAGCCCGACGCGGGGCTCGAACTCACGGACCGCGAGATCGTGACCTGGCTGAAGTCGGACGCTTAACCGACTGCGCCACCCAGGCGCCCCAATAGTAGGCTATTAGTAATTAAGTTTCGGGGGAGTCAGAGATAATAAATGGATTTTCAACTGTGAGGGGGTCGATGCCCCAGCTCCCATGTTGCTCAAGGGTCAGCTGTACATGTTTTGAGTGGATGAAATGAATCACCTACTTACCTAGCTTATACATTGATAACTTCTTTTGAACTCAGAAACAAGAACCAAATTTGTTTTGTCAAGTTAGTATATAGATTGTACAAGTCAGCCCTGAACTGCCACATCGTGGCCTCTGAGTCAGCAGTGGATGCCTCTTGGCTGTCTCAAGTTCCCCTGGATCACAATTCTGATAGGATCTTCTTTCAGGACTAGTGTTGTCTATACCATCGGAAAATAATAATTATAGATATTTTAGATATGCTTGCTTTATTGGGCATTATATTTAACAATAAAACTACTAGTTGTTCAAGATCCAACTCAAGTCTCACCTCTTATCAGACTCCACTCGATCACTCCATCCCATAATGGTTATTCCTTCCTCTGAATATTTAACCTTTTTTAAAATCTATGCGTAATTTGTTTGCTACCTATATCTTATAACATCCCTCATATCTTTTTATTCTCATTTAATTCATGCTGTAACTCATCTAACACATGATGTTTTAAACTATGTGTAGTCTCCATTGCAGCTAATACAGATTATATACAGACAGAATGGTTAGTAGTACTTGTTTAGTAAGTGATTGTGTTCATGCTAGTAATCTTAATTTGAACAACAAAAAAATACATTTATATTCTCAGTGTGACCTCTCAGTTTTTTTCAAGTTACAGTTTTATGTAAACATTTTTAGAACATAGTTGATTTTTATATGCAGATATCTTTTTCTCCTTTTTTGAGGAGAGCATACAGATTTTGAGGCATTTATATAATTCCAATTAGGAGTGAAAGTCAGTTTTTAAAATGCCTCTTTGCATGTAGGTTAGATCATGTCTCTCAATGTACATAGATGCATTGCTGTTTTTTCTTCATCATAAAAAAATATGTAAATCTTCATGAGAAGGATGGCACTTGAACTTGGCCTTGAACAAAAAAGGTTTAAGTGGAGAAACTTCTGAATATGAATAATTATTATTTCCAATTTTCGGGGAAGAAGAAACATCTTGAAGAAAGGTTTAGAGGCCGTAAAGGAGAAGAATATTTCTAGGAAAACAAATACTTTGAGAAAAATAGTATAGCTGAAACTGATTCAACTTATAGAGTATCTTTTATTTTTTAAAAAAATTTTTTTTTTTAACGTTTATTTATTTTTGAGACAGAGAGAGACAGAGCGTGAACGGGGGAGGGTCAGAGAGAGGGAGACACAGAATCTGAAACAGGCTCCAAGCTCTGAGCTGTCAGCACAGAGCCTGACGCGGGGCTCGAACTCACGGACCGTGAGATCATGACCTGAGCTGAAGTCGGACGCTTAACCGACTGAGCCACCCAGGCGTCAACTTATAGAGTATCTTAAGTGTCGGCTAAAGAGTGTGGACTTCTTTTATGTTAGGAGAATGATGGAGGTCATCTGTATTAGGTTTAGTTTGCTAGCATAATAAGAAACCAGTATTTTCCCCAATAGTTTTAAAACTTACCCAATTAAAAATTGTACAGTGTTATGAAAATGAGATTGTGAGCTTTTTATACATGTCTCTAAAGTTAAGCTTTTCACATGAGGTCTTCTAGCATCTTTCCTGAGTTCAAAAATACTTTTAGTACAAAAAATTGACATTATTCCTCAAAATTAAGTGTCCAATTCTTATAATAGGCCAAATATGGTTACATACTGACCTTTTTACATATGTTCATTATGACTAAGTTTCTAAATATTAATTGGCTAAAACAGATTTATAGTGATTCACAGTTGGTAATTTTACTAGAAGCTTAGCAGTTTTCTTTCTTTTTATATAACAATATGCAAACATATCATATGTGAAGCATGCCACTGTGAACCAACAGGCCTCTGACACACTGCCCTGGTGCTAAAGTATCCGTTCTTACACAGAGCTACTGTGCAAGTTAATGTTAATATCAAAATCTTGCTTGAACACCAGACTGTCATAGAAATGGAGATACCTTATGACTCTGTTTGGGACAAAAGAATCAAACACATTCTCAACAATGGATTCTTAAAAGTCAATATATATTTCTTGGAGTATCCTTTAAAAAGTTACAGAATCAGTTTTGTTTTAAATCTTGAAATTCAAAAAAAAATTATTTTGACATGTAACGTTTTATATTAATCAACAAGTATATAAAGTATTAAGTGTCTAAAACACAGAATTATAGATGATTAAGTATGTCATGGTATTTAATAAAAAGAAATACATCCATGAATGACTGTGCTTCCATTCTCTTACCATTTTTGCCATGCAAGTGGAAAATTACTAGATTACCCAGTGCATTTATGGAAGGCAGAGGCTGTGCCTGATTTTTTTGTACATCCCCTCACGGTATTCAATCCACAGCTCTGTGAGACATCTGTTGAGGTACTATTTAAGTCATACAGCATCTGGCATATGGTATTCTTTTTTGCTATTTAGCAACTAAGTAAAGAAAAAATCTTCACAATGTGTATCAAAGATTCACAATGAAAAATAAAGCATGTGAAATCAAATTTATTTTAGGATATAGTAGTTTTCAATTGTTTGGGTGTTATTAAGAATAGCTAACACTAGGAAACTGTATTCCATAGTATGAAAAATATGATAAAATGTCATTTGGTATTTATATCCAGATATTAATGAAAGCTTGTTCATACCTTCATTTACTCTGACCTTTTCCTTTTTTTTTTTTTTTAATATTTATTTATTTTGGGGGGGGGGTGGGGAGAGAGAGCAGGGAATGGGCAGGGAGAGAGCAGGATCCACACCATCAGCGCAGGAGTTGATCTCAAGAACCATGAGATCGTGACCTGAGCTGAAATGAAGAGTCTGACACTCAACAGACTGAGCCACCCAGACCCCCCTAACATTTAACTCTTGTTGCCCACTCTTGCCTTATGGGTTTTGAGAAATAATTTTTCTAAGAAAAGGACTTTTCTTTGCTAAAATAAGTCACATTCCTACAGAAATCTTGGAAAATTAAAGAATGAAGAATAATAGAATTTTATCACCTAGAAATAATGACTGTAAATAATTTGTTATATGTTCTTGGTAGAATTTATTTTCCTTTCCACTCCTTTGAAAATATTTGTTTTTTGATGAGACCCACTTTATGGCCTGAAAATTATAGGTTGCCAGCTGTTGGATTTGATTGCTTTTGCTTATTGACCTTGGTTACCCTGTTTTAAGAACCCTGTGTTAAATTAATCAAGATTATTTAAAATACAAAGGGTGGTATAGATTTGTCTTTCTCCTTTTATTTTTAGATGACAAGCTTTCTTAATGTTATTTGCTAGAAGGCATACGCTTAGAAGATCTTAATATATAATTAACACAAAGTCCAAAACTATTTCAATTAAGTACATTTCTCCAGCATTAATCTGAACAGAAAATGACGTTTTATTTTTTAAGTGATGTGTGTGCATTTTGCAGCTTTCTCTTGCCAGCCTTTTGTTTTTTGTTTTGTTGTTGTTTGTAATAGGTAAATGGATTAAGATTTTCCTTAGGGAACCTGGGATGATCGTAACATTACCATTTTTTTTGTTTATATCCAAAAGATACTTATATCCAAAAGATACTGGGCCCCCAGAGGGACACATTTGTGAGAGTGCAAAGACCTATCCATGCCAAACATTTATCCAATAAGCACTAGAGGAAGTTGAGTTAATGCTGCCTTTAGATATGTTAGCCATCATGTCAACTACAGTATTATTTTTATCTCTTTCTAGCACTTGGCTTTTGAATAAAACTACTTATCTAGCATAGAATATCATAAAAGGAAATGTTAACTGCTTTTCTTAAACATTATATTACTTATTCCTATAAACTTTGTTTTGTTTTGTTTTAGTCCTGACTCTTCAGGATATAGTCCTTCTTAGGACAAGGGTTCATCTTTTCTTTTACTGTACCAATTTATGTGCCCTGCATACAGTAGGTACTTAATGATGCTCAAGGAATATACTATATCCTTTGTTTAAGGCAGCTAGAAGGAAAGATAAAGTTAGTCCATATAAAAATGTTTGTGGTCTTTCCTGGCTCAGTTGGTAGAACTTGGAACTCTTAATCTCAGGGTTGTGAGTTTGAACCCCACATTGGGTATAGAGATTACTTTTAAAAAAATATAAAATTTTTGTGGTCTTAAAAATCACACTAATTTTATTTATTTATTTTTATTTATAGACATGCTTCCATCATTTCTTCAGAAAGTTGAAGTTGTCTCTGAAGCTTCCAGAGAAACTTGTGTAGCTTTGAGTGATTGCCTTAATCTCTTCACTAAACAAGAAGGGGTAGGTAGTTGGAATTGAATTTTTCAGTAACTGTCTGGGTGTCACATACTCAATCATCCAATAAGTCATTGCTTTCAAATTGTCCAAAGGTAGGAGAAAATAGTCTTAACAAAGAAAGTGAAAGCTTTGTTTTTCGCTAAAATTTAAAACTCATTTATTCTTGATTAAGCAAGATGATTCTGAAGTAACTTAGGTTGATATCTAATTATATAGCTATATTTATCAACTATGTTTTAAAGTTCTACTCAGAGTTCTTGTGGCATTTCAACAAGTGGGTTGCGAAAATATTGTGGAAACCAGAGGTTTTATAAGAAAAATACACAGTATTTTTATTTAGAAAATAGAGTGCTGTCATACTAATCTGTGTGAACTGAGCTCAATGGGTGAAATAACTTGTATTCTTTTCCCCCTGCTTTCTCCCATTCAAAATTTGCCATTTTCCCAAATATTGGTAAGAGTGATATGTTTATCCATTAGTAATTCTTTTTCTGAATGCAAGCCAAGCAGCCATAGGCCTTCTTTTCCATTCTGTTAATTTCTACATATATGTTCAGTCTTCAGCGTTTTAGTTTAAGACACTACATTTCTTATTCTTGTTACAATTTTTTGAAACTACGTTTTGATAAAACAAGGCAGATGAAAATGGTTTTGTATATTTCTCTCATCTATATGAGATACGTATATGTAAAGATGTAACATTTTATTTTCTTGTGATTAGAACAGAAGCCTTGTGGGGGCACCTGGGTAGCTCAGTTGGTTAAGCATCTGACTTCGACTCAGGTCATGATCTCACGGTTTGTGAATTCGAGCCCTCATCCAGCTCTGTGCCAATAGCTCAGGGCCTGGAGCCTGTTTTGTATTCTGTGTCTCCCTCTCTCTCTCTCTGCCCCTCCCCCACTCATGCGAGCGCGCGCGCGCGCGCTCTCTCTTTCAAAAATAAACAAACATTAAAAAAATAATAACAGAAGACTTGTGAATTCATGTTAAAAAATTTTTAATGCCAATTTTGTTATGTACACCACAAATTTTGTATTTTATTTGGAGAAAAAATATGTAAATGATCTGAAATTCATTTAAAACAAACTTCCAGAAAGCCAGTAGAATTTTATTAACTATCACAGGAAAACATAATTGTTCATTGAACTTTTTTTAAGTTTGTTTATTTTGAAAGTGAGCACGTGTGTGAGAGAGCATGAGCGGGGGAGGGGCAGAGAGAGAGGGAGAATGAGAGCGAGAATCTCAAGCAGGCATTCATGGGTTTGTAGGATCAAACCCATGAGCCATGAGATCATGATCTGGGCTGAAATGAAGAGTCGAATGCTTAACAGACTGAGCCATCCAGAGGCCCCTGTTCATTAAGCATTTTAAATGGTTGATTCTTCAATACTATTTGAAAACATCCCCTCAGCATTTCTACTTTTGGTGATGTCATATTCTAGCTTATTTAAATGAGGCATGATGTAGTGATCTAAATAAATCTGAATAGCATTGTAGAACATTTTTAAAATGAACAAATTATGGTGTCTAGGGATTCAGGTAATACTTAACACATCGTAAAACCAAATCTCATTAACATCTCTTCTGTGGCACCTGCTGGATGTGTCAATAACGTCTTTGTTTTAGAGATGTATAGTTTTAAGGTAAATGCTAAATTAGAAGTAATTTAATTTCTGGAGAAGCCAACCTATGCTAATTTTTAAACTGCTTAAAAATACAGCCTCATGATTACTTCTCTGTGAAAATCTGGATGTGCAAGAGTAGATTAGCCTAAAGTTTAATTAGACTTTTAGACTTTTAAATTTGTCATGAGGATAAAATAACATAATGTAAGCAAAATGCTGAGCATAGTTCCTGACACATAGTAAGCCCTGAGTACAAATCAGCAGTTATTATTGTAGGATGCTATCCAACACTCGTGACCCCTTTTCTCTGATGGCATTTTGGAGCTTTTGTGTCTTTAACTTTGGATTTAACTCATTTTGGGAGAAGGCGGTATTGTCTAAAGAAAATTTGAGTATTTGTGGAATGATTGTGTTCTTTCCATCCTTATTATTCAAGTGACAGAGAGCTACTTAAGTTCTTTGAACCTTGATATTTTCATCTTACAATAAGGGAGACCATATAGTAAGTCACTATTAATAGCACTGGTCTGAAAGTCTTATGGGCCTTGTAAAAATCTGTCTTTTTCCTAACCAACTGTAGGCTAGTTTCTGTACAATGAAAATATGTGAACACCTCAGTATCAGGTGTGGGTATCAAATGTATATAGATGAATAATATGTATATACAGCATATTAACACACTGTGTGACACATAGGACTCATTTAGGAAGTGGCACTTATTGCTTCAAACTTTTAAGGCATCTTTAAGTTTCTTTTTAATTAATGCTATGAGATATCAACTCTGAGGTTCTCAGTAATATTTATGGATTTCCTTGTGAGAAATATGATTATAGACCATGAAAAGGCCCCCCAAATAATTAAAAGATAAATGACATCATCAAAGTTAGCTTTTCAAATGGCTAAGAACTAATATAAGAATTTAATAGTATAATGGAGGTCAGAGCAGAATAATTAGGTATAGTAATGCCTTATTTATCTGGAATTGTAAGTTACATTTCTGTATCTGGAAATTTTATTAAAAAGCTTTGAACTCACAGAGACCTGGGTCTAATCATGCTCCGCTATTTAATCTGTCTGCCTCAGTTTTCATATACAATTTCCTTTTTAAAGTGGTGACCAATCACAAAAGAATGTTTTGAAAGGTAAATGTAATCATATTGGCAAAACCCCTTGTACAGTACCTGGCCCATAATGGGGATCCAATCGATTGAAGTGATCCCAGCCTCCGCAGCAGCAAAACTTGTTTTTATTCTACTCTCTTTGATGACAGTTATTCTAAATATTACCCATTTACATCTTATGCTAAATTTTTAGCACTTAATTTTATCTTTTCTGGGCTGTCCTTTTGTATGTTCATAATTACTCTGTATCTTAATGCAGAGATGCCTTCAGGGGATAATGTTTATAGGACTCTGTAATTTGACAAAATGGCCCAGTCCTGCTAATGCTCTTGAATTTAGTTTTGCTCTTTATGGGTTTAAAAATTTTTTTCTCTTGAGTTTTAGATCAACTGTGTGCCTGTCTGTAACAGAATACTGATCCCTTCTGCCTTACTCTAATGTTCTGTTTATTAAAAAGAAAACCAGATGACCAAACTCGGTAAAATTATGTTCACAGTAAGAACAAGCTGGCTCTGTATGAGAAATTGAGGGGTTTATAATGAGAACAGTCCTTAATGCCTGGATTTGGGTCTTTCTATTTCTGTGGTATGTGAGTGTTCTTTGCTTATTTGGGGATGCTCTGATATGACCCAGATATTCAAGGTTTCCATACGACCTCTACATTAAATGAGGTGCATTATATACGCATATTTTACTTGTATATAACACAACTTGTGTTTTTGGAAAAAACTGAAATATATAAGGTAAGCTGTAAAGTTTGAGTTTGATTTACTAAAGGGAAATTTATTAGGTGTTCTTGGGGTGATATTCTTGGGGGAGACATTGGAGAATGTGAATGCCACAACTGTCTTTAGCCTTGTTTGAGAGTTCTATTTAAAAGGGCACCTGGCTGGCTCAGTTGGTAGAACATGCAACTGTTAATCTCAGGGCCATGAGGTCAAGCCACATGTTAAATGTGGATCCTATGTGAAAAAAAAAAAAAAAAATCAAAAGGCTAGAAATTGGCTTCATGAGTTATTGTTTCTATAGTTTTCCTTACCCAGAGAGTGGTATCACAAGTGGCTAAAATGTCACACAGTGCTGTCGTTGGTCTCCTTCTTGTTCTGTGTATTATGGAGCTCCCTTTGATATTAGTCAAACCAGGTTTTCCAAGGTAGGAACTTGCCTATTTAAAACTAGCGTAAGCTCACTTATAAAATATTCTGTGGTTCCATGGTAAGTCTCCTGAGTTGACTGCTAAAGAGCTAGAATCCAGATGTATGATTAGGATAGTGATACTCAGTTTGTGGTGTAATGGAGAGATTTGGACCTTCTATTGGAACCAACTGGAAGGTATTGCTACTTTGGATGAGATGGTGATAATCTTTGGAGAGAAACCATGCCCTCCTGTGGGCTTAGAGCTTTATAAAGTCGAGGTCTCCTCTTCATTAGTTTCCTGGACTGCTCAAAGTCCTTCAGTCGTTTCTTAATGTTTGTACTTTTCAGGCTTTCACCTCTCTGTCATGTCTTCACTTTCCTCCTCTCCCTCTGCTCTGAGCAAAATTCTTTGTTAAACATGAGGCAGCGGCTGTCTATGCTGTCAGTTCCCTGCCACTCCCTCCCCCAGTCTCTTTTTTCTTTCCTTTCCTTGGCATCTGTCTCCTTCCATCCTGCTTCAAAAACAGCTCCTCTCTTCTTTTGCATTCTCTACTCCTTATAGCTGGTCTCCCTACACGCCTTTCCAATTCTATTTTAGAAAATGTGATACTTTGTTTCTACTTCTTTTTTCTTCAACTAGCCCACTGAAACCATTCTTGCCATCTCCTTACTGCTAAGTCAGAGGATACCCTTAAATTACCTTGCTTGTCCTGTGATGGATCTGGTGTTTGACTGCTACTTGTTTTGGGGATTCTTCTCAGTGATTGCTGTGGTGCCTACCTCTTCTGTCTTCTCTTTCCTTTAGAGCAGCTTCTCCTCAGTTTTCTTCTGAAGCATCTTTTCGTCTGCCTGTGCCTTGAATGTTATTGTCCCCTGGTTTCTTTCAGTGGTCTTTTCACTTGGCATTCTCCGTGGATGATCTTAGCCATTCCTTCAAACAGAAATCCATGATGACTCCGATATCTCCACAGTAGATCTCTCCTAAGGTGAGCTATGAACCGGTATATCCAGCTGACTTTTAAACATTTACATATGATTCTATCACAGGCATTTCATACCAGTGTGTCTAAAGCAGAATTACACCTATTCAGGACCCCAAGCCACAATCATGGAAGCTGTCCTGTGTTCATCCTTCTTCCTCCTCCTCCTCTCACCCCTTAAAGTCGGTTGTTTTTCCTTCCTATCTCTCAGTTGCCTGTCTCCCTGTACCCCCTCTCCCCCCACCCAACAGATTCCCTGTTGCCACTCTGTGGGGATAGAGTTCTAAGGATTGTGCTGTCAGATGACTGTGACCATTGCCTCATCCCAGGTTCCACCCTTCAAAACTGGCTTAGATATCCCTCCTGTTCTGGGAGTCCTTGCTGTTGGAGCACTTATCACATTGTATCATTATATATTTACTTGTCTGATTCTGTATTTACTAAAGAGCCCCTTAAGGAAGCAACTGTATCTTAGGTATTTTTGTAGCATCTGTGTCTAGCATAAGTACTTGGCATGTAGTAGACAGTTAATAAATATGTGAATGAATGCATAATGAAATGTACAAAGGCAAGAGTACAAAGAGCAGACCAATTGGGATCTATATCTTGACCTTGAGCAAATTAAGATATGTTTGGAAATTCCATTTCCAAATCTGAAAATGAGAATACAAATGAGTTACTTTATGTGAAGCTCCTCAGTACAGTGCCTGACACAGTTTAGGTGCTCTGTAAATTGCCCTCTAAAACATTTTGTTGTCTTTGCTGCCTAGTACCACTTTTGTAAACTGAATTCTCTGATTTTTAGAGTCCAGGGAGGAAGATTGTGTAGCAGCCGCTTTTAGTGCCTAATGTGACATTTCACAACACCATTTAGTTTAGAATGGGGGAAAAAGAAAAAAACAAACGGACTTTTCAAAGACACTATGAAACCTCATTGACATAAATTCCAAATTTTCTAGTGTACTGTTGCATCATCTTTTACGCATTTTATATCTGTAGCACAGTTACAGCCACCACTGTTGGGACAGCGAACTTAAAGTCCCCCGTGATCTTGTTAAAGAAATACTCAGTTTGGTTCAGTTATTACTCTGCTCCCTAAAGTTTGAGGACAGATTTATATTGTTTAAAACCGTTGGAACTGAAAGTTATGTGTATCCCACCCCCACCCGAGCCTCACAGAAATTTCCTTAGCCTGAACACCCCACTTGAGTGTATTATTTACGTGGTTTTACTGTCCTTGGGCGTCTTGGTCTACCCTTCAAGCCTAGTCGGAATAAGAAACCATCTAGGTTTCACATTAGTAGAATTAATACCATTGTTTTCCTCATTGCCCAAATGGTAGCCTAGAACGTGCATTAAAAAAATAAAGGACAAGAGGACTAGTGTTTGTTTTGGAATCAGAAACCCTCGCGCTAAAGTGTAAGCCAGAGTAAGAGTCAGTTACCTTTGAGGTGCAAGAGTCCAAAGAGGATTCCTCTCTGCTTTTCCCCAGGGGCGGGCTGGCCATTTAGAAGTTGTCAGGGCAGGCGTCGCCAGGAGAGGGCTTGAGCACACAGCCCGCTCTAGGACCTCGCAGGAGCCTCCGCGGGATGCACGCAGAGCACGAGTAGCAGTTTCCTTACTTCCTTCCCCGAGAATTGCGGGGCGCGCAGTCTGCCTGCTCGCTCGCAAGGGCTGTGTGCGGGCTCTCCCCGTCCGGGGCACGTCCCTACCTGAGCCTCCGCGGAGCGGGCCACGCGGGAGGGGGGCCTCGGGAGGAGGGACTGGACGACGACAGCGGCAGCGCGGAGCTGCCTGCCGCAGGCCGTTCCCCTCGCTGCTCGCACTCTCCCCGGCGAGCCCTGGAGGGGAGGGCGGCTCTGGCTCTGCGGCCGAAGGGCGCTGCACGGACCTCTGGCGGCCCGGCACCGGAGTCCTGGGCCGCTGGCGGGCGGGCCGCGCCTCTGCTTGACCTCGCTGGAGCCGGGGGCGGGCCGAGCAAAGGTGACTTAGAGAGACCTTGCGGTGCCGCCCTGGGCTGGGCTGGAGGGGAGGCGGAGGGACAGGCCGGCGCATTTGTGCTGGAGCTGGCCGAGGAGTGAAGGGTGGAGCGCGCTGCCGAGGATCCCCAGATCCGGCCCAGGTGGGTGAGTGTGTGCGCCCGCCGGGGGCTTTGCTAGGTCAGCCTCGGGGCGACAGAGGACACCAGGGGAGGAAGGGGGGAGGGCGGCCAGACGAGATCTAGGGATGTGAGTAGATCCAAGAATAGTTGGACGCCTGTGCGGGGAGCGGAGTGCAGCAGCGGGCGAGTGGGGAGGGGTGCGCGAAGCCGGGAGACCCTGATGTCCCTGCCTGGCCAGGGTCTTCCTGCCGGCTCCGGGTGTGCGTCGGGTTCCCACAGGAAGAGCCGCTGGGGGGAAAGCCTGTGGACAGATTTTTTTTTTTTTTCCTCCCAGCTAAATATTGGTAGTAGGTCAAGTGGGGCCCGAGTGGGAGGAGTAAGGCAGTGAAAGACATTATTGTCCTAAATAACCTTCCAAGTTAGTGATTTTTTGCATGTCTCTGCCCTGGCTGACATTGAGATGAACTTACCATCTGCTGTTTGGAGGCCGCTAAAATTCCAAGGAAACACTTGAGTGGATTAAAGAGAAAAGGAGAAATTATACTGGGGCTGGGGAGCGGGAAGGGAGGTAGCTTTTAACTTTGTTTTGATTAAGGATTTTTGATTACTCATAGGCTTTCTTTGTAGCCTAAACCAGTGGAGAATCACGTTCCCCAGCATTCAGAGCATGTGGCTAGTTGTTTTGTGTTTTCTGTTGTGCTGGTTTTTTCTGGATTTGGAGGGAGGCTAGTAAGAAAGGGAAGATACCAGGGAAGAGCTTAGTCCAGCTTTTGAGAGTTATTAAAGGTATTAAAAGTTTCTTAATTTTAATTAGATTCAAAGACAGACTGAAGGCATTTTGTTTTAGAGACATAGGGTAACTTAGGAATCTTTTTCAAAAGAGAAAAATGCTTGAAATGTGTGTTGGTGGAGGAATGTGTAGGCTAGAATATGGGGATCTAAGTATAAAAAAAAAAAATTTTTTTTTCTGTTTGAGGACACACCGAAGTTCATCTCTGGTCCAAATCATGTTTGATTTCAGCAGTGAAGTTGATGACTTTGGTAAATTAGCTCAATTTTGATTGAGTAGATACTTAATCTGAGCATGATGACCAGAGAGCTATTTCAGCCTTTGTCCCAGTACTACTTTTACTAGACTGGGATCTTTTTTTTTTTTTTTTTTTTTTTCAACGTTTATTTATTTTTGGGACAGAGAGAGACAGCATGAACGGGGGAGGGGCAGAGAGAGAGGGAGACACAGAATCAGAAACAGGCTCCAGGCTCTGAGCCATCAGCCCAGGGCCTGACGCGGGGCTCGAACTCACGGACCGCGAGATCGTGACCTGGCTGAAGTCGGACGCTTAACCGACTGCGCCACCCAGGCGCCCCTAGACTGGGATCTTAAAAGAATTTGTGTCACTGTGACTATGATTGCCAGACTCTAGTCTCCCCTCTTTAGAACCTCTTTAAAGGCTCATTTTAGGGAATTTCATTGAGGCCGAAAGTGACCCACATAATCTCTCTACCCTCAGTTGTACACCTTGCAGAATGAGGGAAATGAAAAAAGGTGTTAGATTTGCCATATTTAAAAGCAGATGCACATACTACAGGGTAGTATATAAATACAGTCAAGCACATTTAGAATACTGTATGTAAAATAATTGATAAAAATAGTTATGTAATACCATGTCTTAAGCTTTATGTACAGTTTATGACATTTACCATTTATATTCTAAGAAGCTTTTAGAAACTTATTAGTATCTTAGTATTCAAACATATAATTGTGTTTATCAGCTCTGTGAGGATTATAAGAATTTTTAATTCCAAGCAGAAATTTAGATTTTTTACTTGGTCCACATTATTCAGCATTATTCCTAAATTTTTAGCTTCTGTGTATAATCAGGAAATAGATTTCAAATTAATTTTGGAAGCAACTAGGACAGAAGTTAAATAAATAGGAAGTTTATGTAAAATGAAGCAGGTTTTCATTTTGATAATTTGTAAAGTATTTGAACAAAAATACATAAGGTTTTAATTAAGCAGTATGAGGCTGGGGGCGGGGGGGGGGGGGGGGGGGCCCGCGCAGGGAGAGTGTATATGTGTGATGAGCCTTGTCATGCTTGGTATGACCCAGGATCTTTTCCTGGTAAGTTTTTGTATCACAAGGATACCAAGTCTGTAACCTGCATGCAATTGTATTTCTCTTGAATTCCTGCTAGAGAGTGCAGTACCAGATTATATTCTGTCTAATGAATTTTGAATGAGTTACAGGCAGATACAATTTTCCTCTCATTTTAACTTAAGAGTAGTAAGGATATAACCCCCATACATTTTTATAATGGTCCACCATTGATTTGATATCTATTACTTTATGTAATTTTTTGTCCTTAATTCAGTAAGTATTTACACAGTGTTTACCTTGTCAGATAACTTGCTACACCAGTCAAAGCTAGATGAATAGAAGCAGGGTCTTCTTGAAAGGTTTTATTAAATATGCCTAAAGAGTTTGAACATTATCTTGGGAATTAGAATCACTGAAAGATTTTGAAGAGGGGAGAGATTTAATCAGATTTGCTCCTTACGGAAAGGATTAGAGGAAGGCCTGAAAACAGGGTGACCAGGTGCGGGAATTCAAGAGAGAGATAATCAGAGTCTGAACTAAGTTGGTGACTACTGAAAAGGAAAGCAAGGTACAAAGCCAAGAGAGACTCAAAAATAACCTAATAGGAGCCGATAATAGTTGAATATGCGGAATGGAGGAGAAGATGGAATCCTAGACAGTTCGCAGGCTTATGGCGAATAAACTACTGAAGGAGGGAATAAAGGGAGTAGGTGGAGGGTGAGTTCACCTTTGGACATGGTGACGTCCAAGAAGGGCATCCTTACTCATTCAATAAAAATTTGTGAATCGTTAGTATTGGAAGTCACCTGAATAAACATGGAGTTTGAGGCTGAAGGAGTAAATAATGTCACCTCGGAGACATCCAGCTTGAAAGAGTTTGAAATCAAAGGATTGAATACTTATATTAAAAGACAAAAAGGGAAAAACGGAGCCAGTGGAGAACACTGAGCAAAATCAGCCAGAGAGGCAGGTAAAGTCCAGAACAAGGGAGGCCAATGGGACAGTTGGGTCAACGAGTTGAGGTAACAACTGATGGGGGAAGTTCTAGAAGCATGGCATAGGAAGAAGGTGTATTGCAATGAGCTGCAGAGTAAATGGGAAGCAAGAAAGTAGAAATAATGAAGACAGACTGATTTTCTGTAGACAATCATAATTGTAGAATAATTAATACGGTTTTGTTCCTTTCTTTCAATTCTTAAATCTCATTTATTTTTCATGTTCCTAATGTACTGGAGAGGGCCTTCAGGACAATACTGGATGGAAGCTGAGATGGTGGGAAACGGTGTTCATCCCTGATTTTTAAAAAGGGGCATGTTTCTAATAATTCACTATTAAGAGTGATATTTAATAAATACCATTTCTCAGATTATTGAAGTTCTTTTTAATTCTTGTTGAGGTTTTTTAAACACTAAAGGGTATTGGATTTTATCAGATTCTTTCTGCATTTAATAAGAGCATCATAAGGTTTTTCTTTAATTTATTAAGGTGGCAAATTATATTTTTTCAAATTAATGTTTTTAGACTTTTTCTGATGATATGCCACCTTTGTGTAATTGGAATAAACCTAATTTGGTCATTATGTATTATCTTTAACATTCTCCTCGATTTGGTTTCTTTTGGATTTTAGTATCTATTTATGAATGAGGTTGGTTGGTAATTTTTCTTTCTTTCTTTCTTTTTTTTTTTTTTTTTTTGGTTCTGTCCTCATCAGGGCTTGGTATCCAGGTTATTATACTGGCTTCATAAAATGAGTTTGGGAGTATTCTCTCTTTTGCTGTTCCCTGAAAGAGCTTATATGTAATTGAAGTGGTCTGTTCCTTCTTATAAAGCTATTTTTGTGGGATTTTTAAACTAGTAATTAGACATATTTAAAGGCTATAGGACTATTTTAGTTTTCTGTTTCTTTTGGGGTCAATTTTGACAAGTTCTCTATTTCTAGGAATTTATCCTTTCCATTTAAGTGTTGAAATTTATTGTTATAAGGTTTTTCATAATAGTCTTAGTATTTTTTTTAACTTATTTTTAATCTGTAATTAAATATTTTTTCCTAATGTTTTCCATTTTTTTCCTAATATTCATTTGGATATTTCCAATTAATATCTCTTTAATATCAGTCTCATTAAGGCTTTGTTTATTTGATTATTTTTCAAAGAACTCTCTTTAGCTTGTTATTTGTTGCCATCTTTTTTGTTTAAAATTAATTTTTTTAGTTATCTCCATCACTTTTTTTTTGAGTTTATTTCCCTAGGCTCTATACATTTGTTATCCTCTGTCTCTTGGAAGGACATAATTTGTTCAAAATTTGTTCTTTTCCAGATTTCAAGTTGTAGGTTTCATAATTGTAGTATTTTGTGACTTAATATATTCCTGCTGGTTTTTATCCATTACTTTATTTTATAGACTTAATCATGTATTTCCTGAGACTTCATCTTTCTAGACTAAGAACTGCTAATATGTGTAGAGTGCTGCCCTTCTAATACTTAAAACACATAATACTTTTGCAAAGGTTTTAACTACTTCCAAGTTTTTTTTCTCTTACCTCACTCTTCTTGTTGTCATTGGTTGGTATTTCTGTTTCCTTTACCGACTTGCTTCTCATCTTCTTCCTCTTTCCTTCACCCTGACAACTTCTTTTCTACCTCTTGACAGTCTGCATGGTGGAGGAATGATCATCATTCCCTTGTCTTCACCTGTTTCTCACTGTCTTTCCAATTTTCTACCTGTTCCTCCCCCCACCCCCATCCTTGGAGGATTTTTCCATTGTCCGTTCTACATATGCCATCTTGTTCTTTCCTTCTCTGCAGAAACTTGGCTCCAGCACCAAAGAGGAAAAAGCAGATAACCTGTGTCTAATTTTCTTTGGATGCTCACAGGTTCACCCTTATTTACTGCACAATCTTTGTTACTGCTCATTCAGTCCATCCAACTGATGACAACAAAGTCAGGGAGACTTTGGGCAAGGCCCAAGAAGAAAGCACAGATGGGACAATATGGACTTGCTCTTATTTGGAGTCCTGAGCTGCAGGCTCCAGTATTAGTGACCGTGGTCTTGCCATGTGACTCTGGGCGGCTCATTCTTAGGTCTCCTATTCCTCTCATGTAACACAGAATTATTAAAACAGACGCCTTCTCTCTACTTCAGGAGTTGCTGTGAGACTCAAATGATGAAAGGCTAAACCCAACAGTTTTACAAGAGACAGTCTTCCCATGCTTTATTTTCAGAAAAATGCCTTGAAAGGATTTCATGCTCAATTCAGGAACAGAGAAGTGGTTTGTGGCTTGGGGTGTTGGATCAGAGAAACCCTGATGGGAAGCCGTAGGTGTCATGGGAATGACAGGAAGCAAGGAAGTTGTGCTCAGTGGTTGAGATTCAGGGGAGGGGCATCTGTCCTCTGGTACATGGGAACTAGAGACATGGACATGTCGTTACACCTGGTAGCTGGAAACTATTCTGTAGCTGCATCATTACCTATTTATTATTTGCTACACTTAGGATACTGCCTTTTTGAGTTTACTTGAGAAATCAACCTTTACTTACGGTGTTTATATGAGGGAGATTTTGTTGTTTCACATTCTAAACAACTGAATTAAAAATTAAGTTTGTGAATATAGTTCTCCTTAGTAAAATTTCTTACTTGTGATAGAAAGGACTTAATTGTGAATATTTTCCTCATTTATTTTTGTTACGTTAGTTTGTGTTCTGGATTAGTTGCTTAAAATCCCAAGGTCGTAGAATCACTCTTAGACTGTAAAACATCTAGTCTGGTGATCCTCAAAAGATTTCCCTGGGGCATAGGGCAAATGCAACCACCTTTCTGTCCGCTAAGGCACCTTCACAAAACACAGTTCCAAATGGTTGATACAATGATCTGTTAACCTTTGACAGATGAGGAAAGGAAGGCCTGCAGAGAGGAACAGCCACTTTCCCAAGTCTATGTAGAGAGGTGGGGGCCACGTTCAGAGCTAAACCCAGTATTCAGCCTCCAAATTTAGTGCTGAAAGAACAACCCCACTGTATCACACTCAGCTTCAGTTAGAAAATTTATCCATTAGAGAAGATAGTCTATCTTGTTTCAAAGCTTATGCGGCCATCTATTAGCTAATTTCTTAGTTTGACAAAAGGATACCAACTTTAGAAACAAACAAATGGCCAAGAATATTGCAGTGTCTTCAGAGTTTGCACAGAATACCTGTATTCCAGGCTCTCCACAGAAAATGCTGTCCCTCTTTTTGTGAAAATATTGCTTGATAGAGGTCACATTTTTGGAAGATAACAGAATTCATCCCTTTCTCTAGATAGTCTAATTTTAGGATAAATATATCAGAATACTGCATCCTGGGATGTATTTTCTTGATTTTCTGAAAAATAGCCCTTGCTAAGCTGTAAGTTAGAATTATATCCTCAATTTCTGTTGAGGGGCATTTCAAAAGAAAAAAAAATTTTTTTAAATGTTTGTCCATTTATGGGAGACGCAGAGCATGAGTGGGGTAGGAGCAGAGAGAGAGAGGGAGACAAAGGATCGGAAGTAAGCTCCCGGCTCTGAGCTGTTAGCATAGAGCCATACGGAGGGCTCAGACTTACAAACCATGAGATTATGACATGAGCCGAAGTTGGACACTGAACCGACTGAGCCACCCAGGTGCCCCTGAAAAAAAAGATTAGCTTTAATGAAATTATTATTCTGCCCTTGAATACTCTCATTCCCCTATACATTCCCCTGAAAAAGAAATTAGAGCTAAGGGCAAAGAGGGAGTTTGTTTTCCCTAAAGAATTGATATGTATTTTTTCCTTGTGGACAATTAAAAGGGCATAATTGTATTTCTCTTTCTGTTTTGGCCTTAAGAGAATTCAGAGCCAGATTTGTGGCTTGTCCACAGTATCTTGGTGGGCTCCATCACTCTTTTTTTTTTTCTTTTTAATTTTTTAATGTTTATTTTTGAGAGAGAGAGAGAGACACACACACAGGACGTGAGCAGGGGAGGAGCAGAGAGAGAGGGAGACACCGAATCTAAAGCAGGTTCCAGGCTCTGAGCTGTGTCAGCACAGAGCCCGATGCTGGGCTCAAACTCACGAACTGTGAGATCGTGACCTGAGCCAAAGTTGGTTGCTTAACCGACTGAGCCACCTAGGTGCCCCTGTGGGCTCCATCACTCCTAATACCATCAGAAATTTGGTATTTTCATAGCCTCCCAGGTTGGAAATCCCTGGATTACAACGTTCTCTTGTGAATTATGAATGTGGTTGAATGTGGTTATGCCTCAGAGTGCATTCATGTATGATGATTGTATTTTAGTTTTTTTTTCTGCAAGCAGTAAATACTAAGTAAATAGTTGTTACAATGTTAGAAATAGATTTGTACTTTATACTATGGTTTTATTTTATGTCAACAATATATGCACTTGGGTATTGACTTGGTAATAGATAATTTCAAGTACCCAAGTTAAAATATATGGCAAATGTTACAATTGGAGCCTTTTCTTATGATTTTTATTTGTGGTAAAATACAACGAGCATAGAGTTTATTCTCTTTACCATTTATTTTTTTTTAATTTTTTTTTTAATTTTTTTTTTTTTCCAACGTTTCTATTTATTTTTGGGACAGAGAGAGACAGAGCACGAACGGGGGAGGGGCAGAGAGAGAGGGAGACACAGAATCGGAAACAGGCTCCAGGCTCCGAGCCATCAGCCCAGAGCCTGACGCGGGGCTCGAACTCCCGGACTGCGAGATCATGACCTGGCTGAAGTCGGACGCTCAACCGACTGCGCCACCCAGGCGCCCCTATTCTCTTTACCATTTATAAGTGCATGGTTCAGTCACATTAGGTACATTCACAGTGTTGTGCAACCATTACCACCATCCATCTCCAGAACTCTTTGCATCTCTTAGTTTCATCTAAACTGAAACTCTAAACCCGTTAAACAATAATTCCCCATTCCCTTCTTCCCCCAGCCCTTGGCAGCTGTCATTCTACCTGCTGTCTCCCTGAATTTGACGACTTTAGGAACCTCCTATAAGTAGAATCACTCAGTATCTGTCCTTTTGTGCCTGGTTTATCTCACTCAGCATAATGCCTTCAGGGTTCATCCATGTTGTAGCAGGTGTCAGAAATTTCTTCCTCTTTAAGGCTGAATAGTATTCCATTGTAAGCATACACACATTTTCCTTAGTCGTTCATCCATCGATGTTACATTTGTGTTGATTCCACCTTTTGTCTGTGTGAACGAACAGTGCTGCTGTGAACATGAGCGTACAAATATCTTTTTCAGTGTCTACTTTCAATGCTTTTGGTTATGTACTCAGAAGAGGAATTCCTGGACCCTATGCTAGTTCCCTTTTTTTGAGGACTTGCCATAGTGTTTTTCATAGTGGCTACCCCATTTAACATTCCTACCAGCAGTGCATAAGTATATTAATTTTTCTATATCCTATCCAGCACTTGTTATTTTCTCTTGCCATTGTTTTGTTATGGTAGCCATCCTAATGGGTGTGAAATGTGGAAAAACATTTTTTAATAAGTAGAGTTAATCACTTTTTTATCCAAATGTCAACCTCAGGGTTGACAGACGGTCTCTTCTTACATTGCCCCATACTAGCCGTGCAAGGCCATGATTTTCCTTTATTTTCAAAACCAGAAGTTGCCCTGTTGAAGTGTAGTGGAGGGCACATAGCTCCAAGTCTCCCTGGTTTGCTCTTTTCCCTCCTTTCCCTCGTTAGTGAAAATGCAGCTGCACAAAGCATGGGTAATTCTCAGGGTTTCCATGGATTTAAGACTAGGTGTAGGTCTAAATATCCATATTATACCTTTATTTTCATTATCTTTCTGTATTCTAGATAACCAGATGTTGCCTTGCTGTTGTATTTTGAAGGGTCATTGCTTAATTGAGAAGAATTTTATCTTGTCTACCGAGTTAGCATAGGAAGATGGAAAGATATATTTGAATCACCACAGATATAAAATATGAAACCAGGAAATTGATATACTTGAGAAAAGTCAAGCCTATCTTCATTTGTACATGGGAACTAATAAAATATCAAAGCTAGAAAGTAATTAACCTGGGCATTAGAATTGAACAGGGAATTTAACATATTCTGTAATGAAATTATTTGATCTTTAGTCATATTTAGGAGCACAAACTTTCTGTAAATCTTGAAGTCAAAGTAAAATTTTAAAAACTAGGGAGAAAATTGGGGAAAATGTAACCACAAAGCCATGAAAAGGATCTTAGAGGTCCTCGAATTTTCCTCCATTTGCAAGAATCCTCTCTTTAGCTAGATAGTCATTTTATGTGCTTGTGAAACTGCCATCAGTGGATATACAGGCAGTGTACTCCAATACTTCCAGGCTTGGAGCCCGAGTCCCACAGACCTGGGTTTGAATACCAGCTCTGTCACTTAATAGTTGGCTGATCTCAGGCAGGTCACGTAATCTCAATAAGCTTGAGTTTCTTCATCATTAATAATACCTACCTCACAGGATTGTGGGAGGATTATATGAAATAGTATGCCAGGTATTTATCATAACACCTGACATATGGTAAACATACCTAGATGTTGGCTCCTCCTCTTCCTGCTGATACTATTATACGGGAGTTTTTTCCTTACGACCACCCATTCCCCTGTGGTAAAGCTAAAAGTAAAAGAAGGTTCAACCTTACATTAAGGTGAAGCTTTTTCCATTTTTCTTTTAATTCACGTCTGTGCTCTGCAACATCACAAAAACTTAATGTTTCCTCTCCTGGGACAATACCTCAGCTATTTGGAGCAACTAGTAAATTCTACAAACATCCACAGGTTCCTTCAACTGTTACTACAATGTCAGGCTTTCCAGATCGTTTTCTTACTCTGCAATGATCTCTCTCAGGTTTTTTCTAAAAATGCGTCCTCCAGAAGTGAAGCCAGTGTTCCACATGAAGTTTGAATGCAGAGCATGGCACTTCGCATTGGCTTTCCATTCTGCTGGAGGAAGAGTCTTGATTGCTACGGTGTCCCGCAAAGTCCCATGGGAAGGGCCCTGCTCCCCTACCTCATGGCCTCTCATGTGCTTCACTCCACAACCCCAGCTTTGTTCTGAGGACAGTGGCCTCCTTCTGTCCCACAGACTGGGAGCCTTTTCCCCCTCAGAACGTTCACTCTTCCCTTTCCTGGAACACACTTCTCCCAGGTCCTTGCCTGGTTCTCTCCCTCAGCTTTGACAGCCTTTAACTCAGTGGCACCTGATCACTGAGTTCTCTGGCCATCGTGTCTCCCAGGACTGGCTTCCCCCTTCCCAGCTTTATTTTTGCTTTCAATGTTTTCCACCATCTAACAGACATTTCTAGCTGTTTCCTCCCAGTAGACTATAAGTTCTCTGAGTGCAGGGAGTTTGGTCTATATTGTTCGTTGCTGATCCTCTGAAGCTTGGCATGCCTGGCATGGTGTAGGTGGTGATGAGTATTTATTGCATGAGAAGCATAATGACTCCCCTTTGATTAGTAGTTGTATCATAATGGGTGACGGCCATTAAGGAGGGCCCTTGTGGGGATGAGCACTGGCTGTTGTAGGTAAGTGATGAATCACTGGGTTCTACTCCTGACACCAACACTACACTATATGTTAACTCATTTGAATCTAAATTCAATAAAAAAGAAGTTGTATTGTACTGGGCTTGGAAGGGCCATGTGGGCACCAGTTCAGTCATGGATCAATTTTTAAAAATTTTGAAGACAAAAATAATTTAAGTGCTGCACTCAAAGAAGGGAAAATAAGCCACATTCACTGTTTTAAGACTCTAAGGATTTTCACATTACTTTGGTTGTTTAATCAATATTTTATTTTACATACGGTTTTATGTGTGCAGAAGATTTTTTTCTATAAAATCCAATATAGGTTTTTAAAATAAGAATACTTGTCCTTTAACTGTATCTTTTTTTTTTTTTTTAAGTTTATTTACTTATTTTGAGAGAGAGTGCACGCAGGGGAGGGGCAGAGAGAGAGAGGGAGAGACAGAATCCCAAGCAGGCTCTCAGCGCAGAACCTGACACAGGGCTTCAGCTCACAAACCGTGAGATCATGACCTGAGCCAAGACCAAGAGTTGGATGTTTAACCGACTGAGCCACCCAGATGCCCCTCTTTAACTATATCTTAACAGAGCTCTCCAAGTAGTGAGCTTCAGATGAATAATCCTTTCCACTTAGAATGGGCAGACCCCCAAACCAGGTGGCTGATCTCTTCTGTTTGCCATACAAAGATTGTATTCTGTTTGTGCCATGACTTGCAAAACTTGGGAAGCACTGCTTTAATTAAAATGCTTTCTTCAGATGGAATTAGAACCTACTGAATTGTGATCCTGGCATATTTTAGTCTCCTCCCTCCCCCCCCCCCCCCCCCCCCCCCCCGGTTAAGAACTGCAAAACACTTGTTAAAACAATGAAATATCAAAATTCTGTAATAACAAAGTTAAAGTTACCGTCTTTCTGGACTTAACACTGTTCCCACATAGACCGAACTGAAGGCGTTAGAAAAGTAGGAGATGGAAATCAGGGTATAGCTGTCTAGTGGAATGGGCATCAGGAACAGAAAAACTGCTTACGCTTGCAACAACATGAGTGATTCTGAAAAACATTGTACTTAGTGAAAGAAGCCAGACACAAAAGAGTGTGTCGTACATGACTCCATTTATTTGAAATCAAGAACAGACAAACCTAAAGAAAGCATGGTTATGGAGATGAGAGCGGTGGTTGCTGGGGGTGGGGAGAACAGCAGGAGAGTGACAGTAAAGGAGCACAGAGAATTTGGGGCAGAGGGTGGGAGTAGAAATATTCTGTATCTTTGTAATGGTGCTGGTGACATGGGGTATAGATTTGTGAACATTCATTGAACTATACTCTTAAAATGGACTTTATTGTATGCAAATTTTAAAAATTCATTTAAAAAATGAGATTTGGTAGGTGTTACTTCTGCTATGTATAACTTTTTGTAGTTATTTTCATCAGAACTACCAACTACAGAATCTTTGAATAACTTTTGAAAATCAGATTTGTTTAGATTACCATAAAACTTCCCTGCTTTTAAAAATGATTGTTTATACCTCTGGTGGCACATCTTGAAAAAAGAAATTTATTTCAAGGATACATAAAATATATAAATCTGTGGTGAGTGGTTATATAAGAGTAAGCTATTTTTAGGTAGAAGCTTTGCAACCATAATGAGACAAGAATGTGCTTAACAGAGTCTCAGTTGGGGTTTTCATTCTGGATGCCTCCGGAAGCCCTGTGTTCTGCACTGTTTGAGAGTACCTGCAAACATTTTGTGTTTAATGCAAAGCCAGTGTTTGAAAATTTGATGCAAACATCAGTTCTTGAGTAGACATATCTAAAGGTATTTTTCTAATTGTGAAGTTATGAGAGATATGGAAGATATGCAGTAGTGTACAGAAAGCTATCTTCTGTTGACGATGGAGAGAAATATAAAAACCAGAACCCAGCAACCACTGGTGGGGTTTTGGTGGGTCTTAGTTTAGGGGTATTAGCGAACACACAAATGCAGTATACATGACTATTTAATACTGACGTTGTTTTCAGTAGCATCAGTGAATATTTTTCTTTTACAGACATACTCTTTGAAAATATGTTCGCATAAGAAATGTATTATTTTAAGTCCCATTATCAGTATTGAGTGGTCTTTTTACTAGGCCCTTACTCTTGCTAAATATCATTTTTTACAGTTTTATTGAGGTATAACTTCTACACAGTACTACGCATATTTAAAGTGTAACTCAGTTTAATGGATGTTTACAGTGGGGAAACCATCATGCCAATCAAAATAAAGAATGCTTACTTCCAGAAGTTTCTTCCTGCCTTTTGTAATACCTCCCACTTTCCCACCTACCCCAGTACAAGAGACTATTGATTAGCTTTCTACCACTACAGATCAGTAGGCATTTTCTAGAATTTTACATAAATGGAATCATACAGTTTGTACTTTTTTGGAGGTGTAGGAGGTTGGCTTCTTTAACTCAGCCTAATTATTTTGAGATTCATCTATATTGTTGCATGTATCAATAGTTTACTTTTTATTGCTGAGTAGTATTGCATTTTACCATGTACCAGGATTTTTTTTTCACCTGTTGCCAGACATATGGATTGTTTCTAGTTTTTGGCTATTGTAAATAAAGTTGTTAGCATTTGTGTATAAGTCTTTGTGTGGACATAATGTTTCATTTCATTTAGGTAAATACCTAGAAATAAGTAGAATAGCCAGGTCATATGGGAAATTAATGTTTGTGGGACTTCTTTTTTGATTAAAAAAAACTGAGGTAGAATTTATATAACATAAAAATATCTATTTTGAGTGTGTAATTCAGTGGCATTTAGCAAGTCACAGTGTTGTGCAACCATCACTCTGTCTACTTTCAAAATATTTTCATCACTTCAAAAGAGAACTTTGTACTTACTAGGCAGTCACTCTGCATCCTCTGAAAATGATTAATCTGTGTTTTGTCTGTATGGATTTGCTTGTTTTGAACATTTCACATAAATGAATTATACAATATTTGAACTTTTGGTGTCTAGCTTTTCACTTACAACACTGTTTTCAATTTTCATGCACACTGTAGCATGTATCAGTGCTTTGTTCTTTTTATGGCTGAATAGTTTTCCATTGTATGTATGTAACACATTTTATGTATTCATCCATTTGTTTATGGACATTTGGGTTGCTTCCAGCTTTTGACTGTTGTGAATAGTGCTGCTTTTAACATTTTTGTACAGGTATTTGTTTGAAAATGTTTCAGTTCTTTTGGGTATATACCTAAGACTGAATTTCCTGGGTCACATGGCAATAGTCTGTTGAGCGTTTTGAGGTGCCACCAAACTTTTCCACAGCACCTGTACCATGTTACATCCCCACAGGAGTGCATGTTTCATTTTCTCCACATCCTTGTCAACACTTGTTATTTTCTTTAAAAAAAAAAAAAACAAAAAAAAAAACTATAGCCATCCTAGTAAGTATAAAGTGATATCTCAGGGCACCTGTCTCAGTCAGTAGAGCATGTGACTCTTGATCTCAGGGTTGTTAGTTCAAGCCCCAAGTTGAGCAGGGAGCATACTTAAAAATTAATTACTTAAAGTGATACCTCCTGGTAATAATTTGCATTCCTCTAATGACTGAAGGGGTTGAACATCTTTTCATATACTTGTTGGCCATTTGTATGTTTAGAGCAATGTCTGTTCAAGTCCTTTGCCCTTTTGTATTATTTTTTTTTTTAAGTTTGTTTATTTGAGAGAGAGTTGAGCAGTGGAGGGGCATAGAAAGAGAATCTCCACACTGTCAGCACAGAGCCCAGTGCGGGGCTTGAACCCACAAACATGAGATCGTGACTTGAGACAAAGTCAAGAGTCAGATGCTTAATCAACTGAGCCACCCAGGCACGCCCCCTGTACCCATTTTTAAATTGGGTTGTCATTCTGTTGCTGAGTTAGATGAGTTCCTTATACAGTCTAGATACAGGTCCTTTACTGGATAAGTGGTTTCTCCCAGTCTCTTACTTGCCTTTCATTTTCTTAACATTGTTTTGAAAAGCAAAAGTTTTGATATTGAAGATATCCAAGCTTCTTATATATATAAGTATATATAATAATAATACGTGTGTGTGTATCTTTGTATGACCTATATAAAAAAATCTTTGCCGGGGCGCCTGGGTGGCGCAGTCGGTTGAGCGTCCGACTTCAGCCAGGTCACGATCTCGCGGTCCGTGAGTTCGAGCCCCGCGTCGGGCTCTGGGCTGATGGCTCAGAGCCTGGAGCCTGCTTCCGATTCTGTGTCTCCCTCTCTCTCTGCCCCTCCCCCGTTCATGCTCTGTCTCTCTCTGTCCCAAAAATAAATAAACGTTGAAAAATTAAAAAAAAAAAAAATCTTTGCCAAGCCCATAGTTGCTAAGATTTTCTCCTATGTTTTCTTCCAAAAGTGTTCGAGTTTTAACTTTACATTTGGATCTATAATCCATTAAGAGTTAGATTTTGTTTTTGTTCTCATTTTGATACATGGAGAGAAACTAGACTCCTAAATACAGATATCCTTGTTATTGTTAAGATGTCTGGTCTCCCCAAATTGATTTATAGAGTCAAAATAATCCCAGGAAGAATTCCAGTAGGGTTTTTGTGTTCTTTTGTTTTTTGTTAGAAATTGACAAACTGATTCTAAAATTTATGTAGAAATGTAAAGGACCTAGTATAGCTAAACCAATTTTGAAAGAGAACAAAATTATAAGATTAAGACTACCTGATTTGAACACTTACTATAAAGTTATAATAATTGGGAGAATATGATACTGATGAAAGAGTAGGCACACAGATGAATGCAACAGGTCAGAGATTCCAGAAATGATCTCCACACATATCTGATTAAGTCTTGATAAAGGTGTCAAGGCAATTCAGTGGAGGAAAGGATTACATTTTGCTTTGTGGTTGATGTTGACTTTTGTGTATCAATCTTACATCCAGCAACCTCACTTCTTATATCTAAATAATTCTAGATTCTCTGACATTTCTATTCAGACATCCATATCTTTTGAAAACATTTCTCAGTTCTATCTTTAGTTTTTTGGCTAAATGTGTTACTAGGGCTTCACAAACGTTGAAAAGAACTTGTGATGGGCATTCTTATACCTTATTTTAAGAGGAATGCTTTTAATATTTTAACATGGAATAAGATGTTTGCTCTAAGTTTTTTTGGTAGACTTTTTCAGGGTTTTTTTTTTTTTTATATTGAAGTTTCCTTCTCATATATTTTTTATTTTTTTTTTTAATTTTTTTTTCAACGTTTATTTTTGGGACAGAGAGAGACAGAGCATGAACGGGGGAGGGGCAGAGAGAGAGGGAGACACAGAATCGGAAACAGGCTCCAGGCTCCGAGCCATCAGCCCAGAACCTGACGCGGGGCTCAAACTCACGGACCGCGAGATCGTGACCTGGCTGAAGTCGGACACTTAACCGACTGCACCACCCAGGCGCCCCTCCTTCTCATATATTTATATATATTTGTGTGTGTATATGTATGTACAGGCATACACACAAAATTGTAATTTTCTTAAAACTTAGTTTTTTAGTTGGTTTACTTTTATTGAATCATTTTCTGTATATATATATATATATATATATGTAATATGCTTGTAAATTACAAACGTAGAAATCTGTTAATATAATCATGTAAGATTCTTTTGATAGATTCTAAAAATTGAGCTCACCTTAAATTCCAGGAAAAAATACCCACCTTAGTTGGGATGTATTTCCTCTTTATGCGTAATTTAGCATACTAATATTTTGCTTATAATTTTTTAATCTATTTTGCTGATTAGTCTGTATTTTTTTTAATTTTCCTATTCACATTGTGATATCAAATTTATCAGAATCTATTAAAATTTATGGTCAAAATAACTCCATCAATGTATTACACTTATACATAGTTTTTCCGTAAGACATTTTAAATTCATTATTTACCATTGAGAATATATCTTTGGTACGTTTACCCTTTAGAAGTTCATAACAAAACGTAGTTCTTGTGGTTCATTATTCAAACATCATTTAGCCAAAACATGTTCAAAGCATCTGTAGTTTTCCATAGGGCAAATATCTCACACTAAATTGTTTTTTTATATCTTCATCCAGTCTTTTTGTCTGTGTACCTTATAGCAATATTTTCTGACAAAGGAATGTATCTTTTTTCATCATACTGTTTTCTATTTTAGACTTTTTTGTAGTTTGAGAGTAGTGTTTCCCCAGGTGATTTGTAGGGTTTTTTTTTTTTTTTTTTTGTCTTTTCTGAAACACCTTAAAGGAGTTTCTAAAGATTTTATTACATTTAGTGAAGAAATGTAAAGAATAAAGCTCTGGACTGAAAGTCACATGACTTTAAATATCACTGAGAAGACTGCAGGAGGTTTGTCTTCACCCTGTGGAAGCTCGGGTGTAAAATGTTAAGTCAAATGTCTTGGCTTCACATGCTCATTAGTTTATATCTCAGGGCATAATAACAACACGTAAATAATAGGTGGCTGTGTTGTATACATCTTCTGGAAAACTGGCTTATTGTCATCTGATTATGCACAATAGGTTTTCACCAGGTGTAGCAAACAACGCACTGGTGGTAGAAGCCTGTGCCATTTTCTGCTGGCTCACTTTCCATAATTAGCATTATCTTTACTCTGAAGTTCCTTTGCAGAAGCCTTTATTAAAATGGGTGTATTTTGTGGATCAATACTGTCCGTGAATCTTCCTAACCAACTCTCATAGTCTGTAGTACAGCACAGTGTCCTGAAGGCGAGTGCTTCTGTCAGTCTCTGAGTGGTACTTGCTACTCTTCCCTGAACGTTACTGGGTGGCCTGCACTTTAGCCTTGACCATGTGGCACGTGGACCATGTGAGCTCACTCTTGTCAGTCTGTATCTCTCTATATATATCGGTGTATGTAATGTTTTGTTTAATGTTTTTGACAAATGTGGAAGATTTTCTATTTCGTGGGTACACATACCTTTGGAGACTATCCAAAGGCAATAAGGAGCTACTGAAAAGCTTTAAGGAAGAAGTAATGCTGGATTTGCATTTTTAATTTTTTTTTAATGTTTTTATTTATTTTTGAGAGAGACCACGCATGAGCAGGGAAGGGGCAGAGAGAGGGGGAGACACAGAATCTGAAGCAGGCTCTAGGCTCTGAGCTCTTGGCACAGAGCCCAACATGGGGCAGGGCCCGAAGTCATGAACGTCGAGATCATGACCTGAGCCGAAGTTGGACGTTCAACTGACGGAGCCACCCAGGCACCCCTGGATATGCATTTTTAATATAACAGCTGGGTATGAAGTGTCTTTTTCTCACACTAGACCATAATGTCTCCATGGATTAATCAATCTCTTACTTTACTTTGTATTCCTAGCATTTACTTTGAAAGAGTAGTAGGCGTTCAATAAAATTTTTTAACTGAAAGGAAATTCTCCTAAATTAGTAATTCTTATCCAGGAGCCACATCAGAATAATCTGTAGTGCTTTGAAAAAAAAATTACATCTATTAATGTTAGTGTTAGCATTCAAGAAAACTCTAAACCTCGTAACATTAGCTTAAATAAGTTAGAGATTCTTTTTTCCACCTTAAAGGAGACAGGAGGTGGGCAGTCTGGGCCTGGTATAGCAGTTTCTGATGTTAAGGGCTATTCCATATATCTGATTTTATGGTCAGCAGGAAGGAACAAAGGGCAAAAATAGGAGTATGCCCTTCCCTTTAAGGAGGTCTGGTGAATTCATAATACTTCTTTGTGGGCAGAATTTAGTCATATTGCCCTAGCTGACAGAATGAGAAATAATCTTTTAGCTGGAGGGCGGTATAGCCAGCTAACAAATTGGGATTCTCCCACAGATAGTGGGAGAAATTATCAATTTCTGTAACAATACACAGGCCTCGTTCATTCCTGGAAGTCTTGATTCAACAGGGCTAGGCTAAAACTAGGCCTTCTAATTTAAAAAAAGGGAAAACCAAACAGATCCTATAGCTGAACCAGATCTACTCTTCATGATGGAGAACCTTGGCTCTAAGCCAGGTTTTGAAGAGAACAGATCTACTAATTCTTGGAATGAGAAATCTTTCTCCTGGAGGGTATGGAGTCAGCCAGATTTCTAATGTAAAATGCCATTTTACAGGGATCTAATCCCTGATGGGGGTCCAAGGAATAGTTTTAACAAATGTTTTGCTGTAGTCTGTGTGCACACCCTGTCCCCATTTTCTTGGTCCACCAAACTGGTAACCTTTACCTTCCTGGCCACCTCCCCCTCACCCATTTCCCTAAAGTGAGACCTCTGCTTCTAAGACTCATGATCATGTATTTCCATCAGCAGTGTTACTGGGCCACATCGTGGATTGGAAAGCTTGTGGGATTTGGAGTTAAAAGACCTTGGTTCCAGTTCTTCCTCTGCTAACCTTTGGCAAGGAACTTAAACCTTATGATCTTCACTTTATGCAATACACACACACACACATTCATATTCCTCATAGAGTTGTTAGGATTTAATGAACTAATAGTATGTAAAAGTGACTTTGAAACTGTAAAATGCTATACATATACTTTATGGGTAGTGGATATAAAATTAGCCCTATGTATACAAATGCTTATGAAATTGTCCTTTTTTTTTTTTTTTTTTTTTTTTTTTTTTTTTTTTTTTTTTTTTTTTTTTTTTTTTTTTTGCTAGATAAACTCATACTGAAGTTAAGAATAATGAGATTTTTAGGGACATTTTTGCTCAGTTATTACTTTCTTGGTAAACATTGAAATATCATAAATACTAGTTGAAGAGATCTTTTCCAAAAAAGTTATTTTGCATTGCTTCAGTGCCTCCTCTACCTCTCCTGTTACTATACACCTTAGGGTTTATTCATTTAAAAATATTGTTGCGATACTTATTTTTAAGCATGTTCCAGGAATCATTCTGGTCAGTAGGGAATACAATTATGAACAGATATTTGATAGAGAGTTAAAAAGCCATGCATGATTAAAAAACTACTTTAAAATAATTAAATACTTTTCAGAATCTTTATTAAATAGGCTGATTTAGAATTTTGCCATTTGTATATAACCTACACTGATTTATTACATTACATTGAAAGTTGTTTGAAGTGTGTTTAATATATACCATTAACATGGCAATTTAGCATTCTCTTCTGTGCATGATACATAAAAATCTTTTGAAACTTTTAATACATTATAATGCAAAATATTATACATTAGAAATTATGCATTGAAGTATGCATAGTACTTATAGGAATATAATCCTGTAAGTGCTACTTCTAGAATATAAAGTATACATGCTTGTGGAAATTTTAATTTAATGTAGATATATCTTAGACTCATTGTCAAGTGATTCAACTTTACAATTGAAAGTGAAAAGTATTTGAGATCACTTGTACCAAATTATTTTAAATGCCAAAACCATTGAAGAAGGCAGTGGAATAAATATGTATTGAATCTACTATTGGTAGTACATTGTAGAAGTGAATTGTTCCACATTGTTATATCGTTGATATATACTACTAATCTCTCATTGATTTTATTTCTTTGGGACATTGTTTTAAAATCAGCCTGATAGAATAATTATGAAATATTCTGAGTTCATATTATTCTAAGTGTTACCACCTTGCTTTTAAAACCCCCCATTTTCTTTTACCAAATATTTCTTTAGTGCCTATTTATTGGGCTCTGTCCTACATGTAGGCATAGCCAGTTATCCCCTCAAATTCCTCCTTAATTTAAATGTCTGAAGATACAGTTGGAAGTAATTGACTTTAACAGATTACTAACAGCTTAACAACCTCCATTGAGGTCATTTTACTTAAAATATGTCAGTAAGTCAACAACCATATATAGGCCCTCATCTTATTTCTTGAGGCGGAACCTAAGAACAGAGAGGCACAGAGGAAATTCCCATTGGGATTTCTTTTCCTCTTGTCTCGAGCCAGGTTGAGGAAGATGGCAATGCCAGTAAGAAAGGGACATTTTTTAATGGTGCCAAGAGCCAGTGAGCATTGACTGTAAATGACAGGAAGAGCAACAGCTGCCCTGTTTGGAGTTGACGAGGTTAGTGTGACTGAGGCTTTGGACAGCCTTGGAAATGATCTCATTTTTCAGGGCAGATTCTCTTGTGTATAGTGTTAAGAGACTAGAGGCTTCTTACTACATAACATGCTGGGATCTGTAAGTCAATGACCTCTTCATTTCTTTTTCTCTGTATCTCGCATATGCACTGAGACAAAAGCAGTTAGGAGAAAAGTTTATTACCTATACCTACGCAGCTAAATCTGTGCCCATTTCTACTGCCTTTCCTCCTGCAACTAAGGGTGGACTTTCTGTGCCCCAACAAAGGCCAACTGTATACTTGTGGATTAGATCGCCTCCTTTTTTGTTTTTTTTAAATGTTTATTTTTGAGAGAGACAGACTGCAAGTGGTGGGGAAGGGGGGGTGGGCTGGACAGAGACAGAGGGAGACACAGAATCTGAAGCAGGCTCCAGGCTCTGAGCTGTCAGCACAGAGCCTGATGCGGGGCTTGAACTCACAAACCATGAGATCATGACCTGAGCCAAAGTCAGTCTCCTTTTTAGCAACCTCAAGAACATCATTCCAGCAATTCTCTCCTCTCACTCTCACATTGATTTCCCCCTCTCTATTGAATCTTTACCATCAATGTAGAAACATGCTGGGGGCACCTGGGTGGCTCATCGGTTAAGCATCTGACTCTTGGTTTCAGCTCAGGTCATGATCTCAGAGTTCAGGGGTTCAAGCCCCATATTGGGCTCTGTGCTGACAGTGTGAGCCTGCTTGGGATTCTCTCTCTCCCTCTCTTACTCTGCCCTTCCCCCACTCGCATGTGCACATGTGCTCTCTCAAAATGTGTTTTCTGTAGTAAAGCATTATTGACTCTCATAGGCCCTTCCAGCAATTGCCCTAGTTGTCTCCTTCCCTTTTTGGCAAAATTTTGGGCTGTACTCTCTCTGTTTCCTTCTCTCATTTTTCGTGACCCACTCCACTCAGATCTTTGCTTTAGTACGCTCTCAGTGCTCCACTGCAAATGCCCGTGACAAATTCATCAGTGATCTCCTCACCAAATACAGAGGTCTTTTCCTAGTTCCCATGTTATTTAGCATTGGTGTTTGGCATAGTTTATCACTTAACTCCTCTTTGAAGTACTTCTCCGAAGCTTACAGGACACCACACACTCCTACTTTTCCTTCTGTCTCTCTTCCTCTCTCTCTCTTTTTTTTTTTTTTTTTTTTTTTTTTTTTTTTTTTTTTCCCTGTGCTGGTTCTTTCTCATTTCCTATCAGAAGAAAAGTCCTTGGATGTCTTCCTATTTATACCTCACTTTCTCCTTTAGTGATTGTTTCTACTCTCATAGCTTAAAATACAATCTATTTGCAAATGACTCTCAGAATTCTCTATCCAGCCTGGACCTCTTCCCTGAACACCAGATTTGATACCGAATTGTCTACTTGACCCCTGCACTTGGCTTTCTGACAGCATCTCAGACTTAACCATGTATGAAACAGAGTTCCTGATGGTCTCTGCTCCCTCTGCAGTCTTCCCCGGTTTAGGTAATGATGGCTCTGTCTTTAGCTTAGGCCAAAACTGTGGAGTTTTGATTTCTCTTTTCTTTCATATCCCATAGGCAGTCTATCAGCAAGTCATTTAGGCCTTCCTACAATGTGTATTCAGGCTATGACTACTTTTCTGCTCTCTTCATTGCTCTTGCCCATCTCATCTTACCCTGACTGTTGGCAGGCAGCCCTTTAAGGGATTTTTCTGATTGGACTCTTGACCTCCCCCTGACTCCTTGTTGGCCAGAGAGACTGTATGCAAATGGAAATCAGATGATGTTACTCCTCTGCTTCAGAACTCTCCAAAAGCTTCCCATCTCAGCATCAAAGCCAGAGTTCTCCCAGCCATCTGCAAGCTTTAAGCCATCTCTCCTCCCCCACCACAACTGCCTTGCAGAACCCGCCTCATCTCCCTGTTCTCCTGTCAGGTCGTCTTTGCTCACTAAGGCACGTTTGTTTTTAAATAAGTGTCTTTTTTTTAGTGGTAGGAAAGACCGAAAAACAAAAAAGGTCTTCAGGAACATAAGGAAGTGCATTACCCTTGAAAAGCAGTGATGGAATGGCATGGAAGAAGGGCATTAGAGTCCATGAAAACTTGAAAATGTGTGTGTAAAGGGGGCGCCTGGCTGGCTCAGTCGGTTAAGCATCCGACTTCGGCTCAGGTCACCATCTCGCGGTTTGTGGGTTCCAGCCCCGTGTCGGGCTCTGTGCTGCCAATGAGGAGCCTAGAGCCTGCTTCAGATTCTGTGACTCCCCCTGTCTCTACCCCTCCCGTGCCCATGCTCTGTCTCTGTCTCTCAATAATAGATAAACGTTAAAAAAAAAACTTTAAAAAAAAATGTGTGTGTAAAGGTGCTTTGTAAATCTATAAAACAAAGTATGTACTATATGGTCATGAGGATATATTTTTACACTTGATTGCGCTTTAGATGTGGGATCAAACCTGAATTTTCTTGTACCCTGGAGGTGAGGGTGTGATTCGGCCTGGCTATGGATTCAGAAGTAATGCTGAGGGTCATTCACGTGAAAGAGCTCCATCCTCTTCTACCAAAACAACTCGGTAGACTTGGAGAAGAGCCCTTACCAGCTGTAAAGGAGCAGACTCACTTTAACAGCTATGTGGCCATTGTGGGGAGTCGCCTAAAGTACGTATCTTTAAAAAAGCCTTGAAGTTAGTATAGTGTTGGTTCTATAACCACAAAATAAAGGTCAATGTAATTCTTTATCTGAGAGATAAAATTAGATGTTTTAAAATCGAAGATCTAGGGCTTCAGAGTTAAGCTAATACATTCTGTGTTGTAGCCACACATCCAATAATAAGAAATAAGGCTAATGCTGTCTAGCTGATGGGAGTGTGGCCAGTTGAAGGTAGCTTACCAGATTGATCGAGGCCAGAATTTCACCTAACCTGTAATTGGATAATTGGACACAGTATTCTGTGAATACTCATCACTTACTCCCCACTTAGTATGCCTTTGCCAGATTTAATTATTGTCTCTGCCTGACTTAACCTCTGTGGAACGTGGGTGAATAACAAGGCACTTTGTAGAACGAGAGTAGATAAAATGTGCGTGCACTGGGTAGCACGTAACTTTTTAAAACTCTTGATTCTTTAGCCAGCATCTGTTCACTGTTGGTGTGAAGAACACTTTGGAAGTGTTCATTGTGAAATTTCACATGCCAGCATGAAAGAGAGTAAGACAATAGATTGTGTTGCTGTGGTTTGAGAAGACTAGTGGAAAGGCTTGTATTTGCGTTAGTCTAAAGTGATACGGACGTGGAGCATATATATGTTTCTTATTAAGTGTGTGATGGTTCAGTCCTTAAATTATTCCTAATAAAGTCTGATCTTTATGTTCACATTGTGATGTGTTAATTTTTGTTATGGGAAAGTTATAGGGCTGAGGGTATAAATTTTGTATTTCACTTTTATATTTAATTTGAAAACATCACCATATTCTAGAAATGTTCTAATGTGATTATAAACCCATATGCTGGACTTCACTGATCATGAACTTCCACTCTGCATACCTTTATCAATAGTTTTGCACTAATTTTTAAATGCCGGGTGGTCCCCTGGTGTTTCTGAAGGCCCGAGATTGGAATTACATCATTCCAGTGATCTAATAGGCTGAAAGGTATGGATGGCCATGAAGTATATTCTTAGATGCCTCTCTAAAGCAATAAAGAGCTCTTCACTGGTGTAGATCTGCTCTCAGGTGCGGTCAGTGTACATGATGAAAGAACTTGCCGTCTTGTGTGCAGTTTTAGAGTGAGCTTTCTTCCTTCAGTGTGGAAGATCCTGTTACTCTTGAAGCAGGTACACGTGCAGCCAGGTCATCAAGGTAAGAGCAGGAGTAGTGGTGCGGCCTCTTCTCCTGCTTGTGCTTCCCACCCCTTTCCCTGCTGGTAAGAGCAACTGAAAGCATGTGTCCAAATAGCAGAAATGAAGGGATGCATATTTCAGATGGTTAAGGATAAATTGGAGTTTGAATAAGATTCTGTTGAGGGAACACTATATTTGGGGGCCTCGATCATTTATTTTGCCACTATTCTAAAAGCTAGATGAATGTAGGTATAAAACTAACATATTTGTAACTAGAAGGGTTAGTTGAGTTACTAAGTTTAGTTGATTCATATGTTGAAAGGTTCAGTGTCAACAGCGTATTTGCATTTTGATGTTTGAAAAGCCAAAAAGAAAGGTAAAGCTAAAGGGAATGGATGAGCAGGGGTGAAGGAGCTTGATTCCTCTTCAGAGGTATTTTTGGAATCTACACATACAACAGTGCTGAAAGATCTTTTCCATTTGAAGAGAGGATCGTTTTGGACATTATGCTCAATTTTGTAGTCCTTGTTTACAGATAAATGAATTGTCTAACCCAAGAAATGGTTGGGTTTTTTTGTTTTAGGTTTATTTTGAGGGAGAGAGAGTGCGCATAGGGGAGGGGCAGAGGGGGAGAGAATCTTAAGTAGGCTTCAAGCCCAGCACAGAGCCCAACACGGGGCTTGATCTCAGAACCTCAAGATCATGACCTGAGCCAGATCAAGAGTCAGATGCTTAACTGACTGAGCCACGCAGGAGCTCCCGTTTCATTTTTAAGTTAACTCCAGCCATAATAGTATTTCCTCTGGAGGTAAAATCCAGATTATAGGGATATTTACAAGTATTTTGCAATTTCTTGAAAATTATATAAGTATTTTTTTCAGTTTTTCACATCTTTGCACGTTTATCATTTATTGCTATTTTTATTTCATGATCACAGCTATAATAATAATAATCTCATTACCGTAATGATAAACACTTAGGTGCCTGAAGACTGGAACTATTCCCAAGATAATGAAAGCTTTACTCCATTTCGGTTATGAACTTAGCATTTCAGTAAAGCTGTGTTTTTAAGTTCTGTCACTCTCCACTTGTTGAACTTGATTATGTGGCTGTCAGGGACTCAGGGCTACAAAGGACTCTGGAGTCAGAACCAAAGGGAAGGGAGCATGCAAGTGGGTGTCAGGAGGTGAAAGGGTGAGATTCAGCAGAGAGTAATTCAGAGAGCAGCAGAGAGGGTTCTGTGGCTCCCAAGACCCAGAGCCAGAACTTCGGACCTGGAGGAGGTTGTAGAGTACCCCCATCCGGTGCTTTTCAAACTGTTGGAACAGCCCCCACTTTGGATGGAGGCCAAAGAAAGCCATAGCGCTCCTGAGTGTACCAGTGTCACCCAGTGCAGCTTTGGAAAGCCTCTATTTCTTGTGTTGGGGTTATTTCTGAGATGGGTTCTGCTCTGCCCAAGTTAAAACACACACACACAAGTTTGGAGACTACTGATAGAAGGTTCCACTGTTGTCTAATAATCTAATTTTCAGGCAAGGCAGTTAAAGAACACGAGACTTCTGTGATTGCACAGTGGGTAATGGCAGACCCTTTGGAATAGAAGTTGGGGGAGATTGCAGAATAGTTGTGATTTCTAGAGTTCCAATATCAAGACAGGTGAAACTGTCCACACCAAATCTAGCACCTGCTATTTTACAGGAGGATCAGCTTACTTAAATTTCAGAGGGTATTAGTTAACTGCAAAGGTTGAGATGCTCTTGAATTAGGAAGAATGGATGATCTCATTAAAAGATGAAAAATGAAACCAGGCATTACCTTTTTTTATAATCTTTTTGTTGTTGTTAGTGTACTAAATTCAAGGTAAAATAGAGAACCATAACCAAAATATGGAATTGAAAAATGGAAGTTAAAATGTCATTATGTGGCCACTCATTTCCTTTCATTTGATACTCCAGCTCTTTCAGAAGTAAACTCGAGGATTGTATCTTATACTTTGATGTGGTATACATTTTAATATTTAGAATGGTTTTAATTATTTTAGTCAAAATGGGCTTAATTTCATGATTAATGTCAGAGAGAGATACTCTGTCTTTTTTAAATTTTATCTGACTTCTAAATTGGCTCACGTTCTTATACTAGAATCTTGATCATTTGAGCCAAATTTGCTAGTCTTAATCTATTTTCATTAGCTAGAGCTGTTGTGAGAAAAGGCCCCACAGGAAGAACAGAATTAGCTTAGTAATTGTGCTCATTCATCTGTGCATGCATATAACACAACTGTTTTCATTTCTGATGTTGTGATGGAACTGGATCAAAAGCAAATAAATTTTACATCCCTTTGAATAAGCGTATGTCTCCTGTCACTGAAGTCTTTTTTTGTGTATCTGTTTTCTTGCAGGTGAGGAATTTTAAATTGGAACAGGAGCAAGAAAAAAACAAAATTTTGTCAGAAGCACTGGAGACTCTGGCCACTGAACACCATGAATTAGAGCGATCTCTGGTTGAAGGCTCGCCACCCCACAGCATCCTCAGCGAAGACGAGTTCTATGATGCACTATCAGGTAAGTCTAGAATCCTGCCACCTGTGTTGTGGGTGGTTTGAAGCCCACCACCTGAACGTCTTCTTAGAGATGTCACCTGCAGTGTCCTGGAGAGAGCAGAGGACATGTAGCACCACAGCTCCCCACACAGTTTCTCTTTGTTGTGGGGGTACTGAGGCAGGAGGCTGCGAGTTGGGACTGAGTCCACCAACATGGATGGAGAGGGAGTGCTGTGAAAACTCAAGAATTTGTTCAGTGACCATTAAATACCTCCTACTTCAGGGTGCTATTGTATGTTTAAGGGTAGAGCAAGGGACAGTTTCTGTCATCAGAGAGTACTGTGAAACCTTAAAGGACAGAGAGGAGTATGGTGGTTGCGGTCCAGTATGCTGAGTGCCAAAGAGGGGAAATGGCAGTGTGGCTGGAGCAGAGAAAAGAAGTGCTTAGTTGTGCCTCAGAAATACATGCCAAAATGAGCAGGGATCCCACAGCCTAAATTGGAATCCTGCTTCTTACACCAGCTGGCTGTGTGACCTTGGGCAAGTTCTGTGACCTCTAGTTCTCTGTTCACACATATTTAAAATGGGGATAATTACAGTATCCATTTCATCAGGCTGAGTCAGGATTAAATGAGTTCCTGTGTGTAAACTGTGTTTAGGACCATGCCTGTCATGTCCAAGGTGCTCCAAAAAAGGAGATGTGTGGGGAGGTGGGACTGACTTGGGAGGGGATGTCCCACTAAGTAGTTAGGACCTTTGAGGAATTTGCTTTAGAATTTTTGAGGTGGGGTGCTTGAAGGAGTGGCTGCAGACGAGTGAGGCTGAAACTAACTCTTATTTGAGGAAATCAAGTTATTACAGAATAGGTGGACATACGCAATTACTGGTCTCGTAGAATTTGACCGTGGAAGCGGGAGACCTCCGTGAACAGGGAGTGAAAGGGTCACATTCACAGTAGGAGATTAAAGGAAGTGCAGTGAGAAGTAAGAGAAATGGGAATGAAAGAAGATTGGGTTGAGGAAATGAAAGACAACAGTGTGATCATATAGGACAGGGAAAATGGTTGTTGCTAGGCTTACAGAGAAGAGATTCGTTATGTAAGGTAAACAGATTCGTTATTGTGGGAAGTGTGATATAATCAAAAGAATGGGAAAAGTAATTTTAATAGCCAGATTATGGAGTAGAAAAGATGATACTGATGATGATGTTGTCATTTGGATAAGGCATTTGTGAAAGGAGTGACTCATTGGGAAGAGAAAGTGAAGCTAGGATTTGAAGGCAGTGAGGTAAGTGATGAGGCAAAGGAAGTATTTAACACAACTGAGGGAAGTGGGGGGTGGGGGGCGGGAATGACATCGGAGCCTGCCAGGATTTTTTCACACCTACCCTGGGCCAAGTCCAGTAGTGTTATCTCCTATATTCCTTCCGTTTGGGGACATCCAAAAGAGAAAGTCACTAGAGGGATCATAGGATTAAGTGCAAAAAGATCTGAATATAAAAGAGCCCAGACACTTGAGCTGCTCATCTTTCCCCCACCCCGCCTCCCCCAGGCCATCATTATTTCTTTTTTTTTCTTTTTCTTTTTCTTTTTTTTTAATTTACATCCAAGTTAGTTAGCATATGGTGCAACAGTGATTTCAGGAGTAGATTCCTTAATGCCCCTTATCCATTTAGCCCATCCCCCCTTCCACACCCCCTCCAGTAACCCTCTGTTTGTTCTCCATATTTAAGAGTCTCTTATGTTTTGTCGCCCTCCCTGTTTTTATATCTTTGTTTCCCTTCCCTTATGTTCATGTGTTTTGTATCTTAAAGTCCTCCTATCAGTGAAGTCATATGAAATTTGTCTTTCTCTAATTTCACTTATCATAATACCCTCTAGTTCCATCCACGTAGTTGCAAATGGCAAGATTTCATTCTTTTTGATTGCCTACTAATACTTCATTGTATATGTATATGTACCACATCTTTTTTATCCATCCAGTGATGGACATTCGGGCTCTTTCCATACTTTGGCTATTGTTGATAATGCTGCTGTAAACATTGGGGTGCATGTGTCCCTTCAAAACAGCATACCTGTATCCCTTGGCTAAATACCTAGCAGTGTAATTGCTGGGTCAGAGGGTAGTTCTATTTTAATTTTTTGAGTAACCTCCATACTATTGTCCAGAGTGGCTGCACCAGCTTGCATTCCCACCAGCAGTGCAAAAAAGATCCTCTTTCTCCTCATCCTCGCCAACATCTGTTGTTGCCTGAGTTGTTAATGTTAGCCATTCTGACAGGTGAAAGGTAGTATCTCATTGTGGTTTTGAATTGTATTTCCCTGATGATGAGTGATGTTGAGCATTTTTTCATGTGTCAGTTGGCCATCTGGATGTCTTCTTTGGAGAAGTGTCTATTCATGTCTTTTGCCCATTTCTTCATTGGATTATTTGTTTTTTGGGTGTTGAGTTTGATAAGCTCTTCATAGATTTTGGATACTAACCCTTTATCTGATAAGTCGTTTGCAAATATCTTCTTCCATTCTGTCAGTTGCCTTTTAGTTTTGCTGGTTTTTCCTTCGCTGTGTAGAAGCTTTTTATTTTGATGAGGTCCCAATAGTTAACTCTTGGTTTTGTTTCCCTTGCCTCCGGAAATGTGTTGAGTAAGATGTTGCTACAGCCAAGATCAAAGAGGTTTTTGCCTGCTTTTCTCCTCGCGGATTTTGATGGCTTCCTGTCTTATGTTTAGGTCTTTCATCCATTTTGAGTTTATTTTTCTGTATGGTGTAAGAAAGTGGTACAGGTTCATTCTTCTACGTGTCTCCAGTTTTCCCAGCGCCACTTGCTTAAGAGACTGTCTTTATTCCATTGGATATTTTTTCCTGCTTTGTCAAAGATGAATTGGCCATACATTTGTGCGTCCATTTCTGGGTTCTCTATTCTGTTCCAGTGTCTGTTTTTGTGCCACAGCTGCTCATCTTTTATGTTTTTTTTAAGAGAGAAAAAATTTAATGTTCATGAAAAAAATTGTAATAATTCAATATGAAAGTGTGTGCGTTACTCAGTGAAATTTTCCCTTCGTCCCTTATCCTAATGTACAGTCTTCCTTGGAAGTTCTTATAGCCTGATATATTCTCTTCCAGGCCTTTTAAAAGCATTCCCATGTGTATGCGTATGTTTACATACAGCTTTGTTTTGTTTTGTTTTGTTTTTAATCAGGAATGGAAGTAGCTGTATCATTGTTCTGGAGTTGCATTTTTGTTCTTTTTTTTAATGTTTATTTTGAGAGGGAGGGAGAGAGAGAGAGAGCGTGCACAAGTTGGGGAGGGGCAGGGAGAGAGAGGAATCCAAAGAATCTGATAGCTTGGAATCTGCTGATAGCTTGGAGCCTGAATCAGGGCTGGATCTCATGAACCCTGAGATCATGACCTGAGCTGAAATCAGGACTCAGACGCTTAACTGAGCCACCCACATGCCCCTGGATCTGTGTTGTCATGTAACGACATAACTTGGAAATTTTTCCCATCAGTAGTACAACTCTAGCTCATTCTTTTTAAAGGTTGTATAAAAGTCCGTGATATGATTCACCACTGTTTTCTTGATTATTCTCTACTTGATAGACATTTAGCAGCTACTGTCATCTTTCTGCTTCTCAGACATATTTTAACGCTCAAAACACTCTCCAAAATCAGTCTTCTCTGGGACGAGAAGATAAAAAGAACTGTAGTCCCTAGGTGAGGATTGGCAAGTACATCGCATCTCGAGTACCAATTCAGATTGGTTTGCAGTACCTGCTGCTTTAAGGTTGGCTGTGTTGAGAAGGACCCTGAGGCTGAGTGCAGGTGCCTTGGTCAGTCAGCATGTGGCACCAGGGCTGTAGAAATGAAGGAGAGGGCAGGTGCCATGCCTTTGCTCCTTCCTGCCCTAAAGGACTCACCTGAGTTTTGTTACCCTTGCCTCAACAGTAGCCTTTCTGTGGCCACTCTTACTGTTTCCTGCTAGAAATCTTGCAAATCATTTGCAGTGTAGAACTGCATTAAAATTAAGAATCAGAAGCCCCAGCTTCAAGTCTTGAGTTGCTGATGACCCCGCCAAATAATTCATTGAGGTATAAAAGCCGTCCTTTGGGAATGACTTCATCTTCTCACTATAGTCTTCACACTTCACCCTCACTCCCACTTCATTCTTCCTTTCTGTTAAAAAAAGAAGAGAGGCGCCTGGGTGGCTCAGTCAGTTGGGCTTCCTACTTCGGCTCAGGTCATGATTCATGGATTCAATCCTCATGTCAGGCTCTGTGCTGACCGCTCAGAGCCTGGAGCCTGCTTCAGAGTCTGTGTCTCCCTCTCTCTCTCTCTCTCTCTCTCTGCCCCTCCCCCACTCACGTTCCATCTCTGTCTCTCAAAAAAATGAATGAACATTAAAAAAAAATTTTTGGGGGGGCGCCTGGGTGGCGCAGTCGGTTAAGCTTCCGACTTCAGCCAGGTCACGATCTCGTGGTCTGTGAGTTCGAGCCCCACGTCAGGCTCTGGGCTGATGGCTCAGAGCCTGGAGCCTGTTTCCGATTCTGTGTCTCCCTCTCTCTCTGTCCCTCCCCTGTTGATGCTCTGTCTCTCTCTGTCCCAAAAATAAATAAACGTTGGAAAAAAAAAAATTAAAAAAAAAAAATTTTTTTTTAAAGAGAAGAAATGTTCTTCCTCAATTGAAGCCATTCTTTCCTCATATCATATATTCATGTACCCATCTCCTTGTACCTTCTCAAGAACTTTTGTTATTGTTTCTTCTGCCGTCATTTTTATATCACATCATTTTATTTATTTATTTATTTATTTATTTATTTATTACTTTTTAATGTTTATTATTTGAGAGAGAGAGAGAGAAAGAGACAGAGAGCAAGCAGGGGAGGGGCAGAGAGAGAGGGAGACACAGAATCCAAAGCAGGCTTCAGACTCTGAGCTGCCAGCACAGAGCCTGATGGGGCTCGAACCCACAGACAGAGAGATCATGACCTGAGCTGAAGTCGCCCGCCCAACCGATTGAGCCACCCAGGCACCCCAATTTTATTTATTTTTTTAAGAGAGAGCACAAGCAGAGGAGGGACAGAGAGAGTGGGAAAGAATCCCAAGCATGTTCTGCACTATCACCACAGTGCCCAATGTGGGGCTCGATCTCACAAACCATGAGATCATGACCTGAGCCAAAACCGAAGGTTGGACACTTAACCGACTGAGCCACCCAGGCACCCCCAATATCACATCATTTTAAATACTAACTTAGCATTCTGTAGTAGTTTCCTGTCGCTGCTATGACAGATTACCACAAATGTCTTTGAACAATGCAGATTTATTTTCTTATGGTCCTGGATGTCAGAAGTTCCAAAGTTGAGGTCTTGGCAGGGCTGTGTTTTCTTCTGGAGGCTATGGGAAAGAGTCTGTTTCCCTGACTTCTTTAGTTTCTGGAGACCACCTGCATTCCTTGACTTGAGACCCCATCCTCTGTCTTCAAAGCCAGCAGTGTGACATCTTCCAAGCTCTCTCACTGACTCAGACTTTTCTCCCTCACTTTTTAAAGGACTTTAGGTGGGGCGCCTGGGTGGCTCAGTTGGTTAAGCGTCCGACTTCAGCTCAGGTCACGATCTCGCCGTACGCGAGTTCGAGCCCCGCGTCGGGCTCTGGACTGATGGCTCAGAGCCTGGAGCCTGCTTCCAATTCTGTGTCTCCCTCTCTCTCTGCCCCTCCCCCGTTCATGCTCTGTCTCTCTCTGTCTCAAAAATAAATAAACGTTAAAAAAAAAAAAAAATTAAAGGACTTTAGGAATTACAGTGGGCCCGCCCAGATAATCCAGGGTAACCTACCTGTCTCAAGGTCCTTAATCACATCTGCAGAGTCCTCTTACCATACCAGGTAATCTATCCACAGGTGCCACAGGTTAGGACGTGGACATGTTTGGGGGACCATTATTCTGACTACCACATTTATATCTCTAACTCAGACTCAGCTGTCAGCTGGATAAATAAAAAATGAATTTTTGATCTTTCTCCCAGATCCTCTTCCTGGGGTTTGCCTCATTTTAGTGCATAGCACTTCTCTCCTCTCAAAGCCAGAAACCTAGGAGTGATTTTTGACATTCATGTAACACATCCATGAAACCCAGCCCAAAGCTTGTCCATTCTACCTTCAAATCATACCTCAAAGCCATATATGTTCTGTTATTATCGTGTAGGGTTAAAAGGTAGGTGCTGGGACAAGAGGCTGTTGATAAATTGTCACTCTACCGATTCCTATGCCCTTTGGAAAGTTACTTCACTTTTCTGTGCCTCATTTCTTTATCTGCAGATGGGTTATAAGATAATGATAAATACTTAAAACAGTGTCTGGCACTCTGAGCTCTTGTTATCATCACCTGCGCTATGCCCAATTTTGTCTAGCCTCTTACCTACCATGCTTCCAGCCTTGCCTTCCTGGAGTTCACTCTGTGCACACACCCACGGTGGCACTTTGTAGACGTCATGTCATTGCATTCCCCTGCCTGGAATCCTGTGGTGGCTTCTCATTGCACCGAGAATAAAAATCAGACTCCTTAACCGGCCTTCAAGGCTCTTGACATGATCCAGATCCTGCCTGTGTTGTCAAGTCAGGCTTGTCTTCTTGTTCCCTTCCCCTCACTAGCCTTACGGACTTCGTCCAGCCCTCAAACATAGTAGTGGCAGCAGGCTATTGGATGTGGCGTGAAATAAGACCAAGAGAAAGTATGCAAACCTGTATTACACATAAAGCTTATTTTTATTTATTTTTGTTTTCTGTGTTTTTGAGAGAGAGTCTGAGTGTGAGTAGGGAGTGGCAGAGAGGGAGAGATACTTAAGCAGGCCCCACACCCACTGTGGAGCCCAACCTGGGGCTGGATCTCACAGCTGGGAGATCGTGAGCTAAGCCAAAGAGCCTGGAGCCTGCTTCAGATTCTGTGTCTCCCTCTCTCTCTTCCCCTCCCCTGCTCACACGCTCACACTCTGTCTCTCAAAAATAATATTAAAAGAAAAAAATTTAAAAAAAAAAAAGCTTTTTTTAATAGGGGTCTCAACAGTAAAAGATTAAATCAAGCTAATATTTAAAAGATGTGAAAAGATTTTTAAAAATTCTTCTCTTAAAATATTTGTAAATTACTTTGACTAAATGTTTGATCTTTTTAAAGTTGCTTGCTTACAACTTGTGTTACTTCCTTTAAAATAATAGGGTAATTTTATTTGTTTAGACATGAAATCCATGTGACTTCCTGTTTTCCCTTCACTACTTTTCCCTTATGTCCCTTTAGGTTTTTGCCAATAAGCTGGATCAATGAAAATCTAGTACAGTGGGTGAGACAAACCTTGATGCAAGCATACAGTATAGCCTAATTTTTCCAGCCCCATGGGATCTCTTGATCATATAAAAATTGTTTTTTCAGTATTCTCAGTGAGTAAAGGTTTCATAAAATTCCATAAAGCAAACAGATTTCTTTTTCACAATTTGAATTCTATTATGTAACATGATCTGAAAGGAGCTACATCTTTGTGTGCGTGTGTGTGTAAGAAAAGAAATGTTTATATTGAGTGAGATTGCTGCTCTTACTGTCAGTGACCACCTCCTGGCATACGGCTAAACGTTCGTGCATACTGAAGCAAAAAAATGGAAGAAGAAACTAACAGATAGCTGATTCTGTAGAACATAGTCCATTCTGTGAGCAAATAAAGTACAGAAATACATAGAAAGAACCACTTTAAGGAAGAAGAGAGTGGTTCCTCTTTCATATTCCTACCCTTTCTGTTTCACTTTTACTTTATTGCTACCCTGTTCTACCAGAGGTCTCAAATACCTCTCAAGTACTTCCCCTCCCAGTAGTCTTTCCTGACTCCCCCTGGCAGAATTAATCCTCTCTTCTTTTGTGCTCCCTTGTTGACACTCCTTTATAGCCCCTTTCATTGTACTGTGCTGGTCTCTGTATGATCATGGTTGCCCTGTCTACTTAAATCCCTGAGTTCCTTTCTAAATGTTGAGTACAAGTTTTGAACAAATGCCACTGATATTTCTGTCCTCCCTAAAAATATATTGGTATTCAATACAAGCACAAGAGGATCAGTAATGCCTGCTGCATGTTGCACTTTGGGTTCTGTGTAGCAGAGGAGGGATGGCAGACCATCCCCGGGAGTGAGCCTGGGTGAGGTGGTAGTAAAAGATACAATTTGTTCTTGAGGAATTTACACTCTGGTTGGAGGTTTGAGACCTGCTCATGGCAGTGGGGGGTAGGGGGGGAATGAAAAAGTTGCTAAGAAAGGGAGACAGTTCGGGGTGCCTGACTTTGTGAATCCGTAATATGCTAAGGAATTACTCTTGAAACATTTGTGGCTGCTATTCTTTAGAACTGGTCTGAGAAGTTTCACCGAAATTCCTGCCTTTTGGGTATTATAACTTCAAAATATATTGGTTTTCTTACTGTCTGTTCATTTTCCTTTTTTAGAAAACATGTTGAGATCAGTTGCTCAAGAAAGGCTTTCTTGCTAGGTTTTCCTCTTAATGCTATTTTGGTCGAAATGTGCATGAATAATGCATACGGTCCAATAGTGTAGACTGGCAAAACCAATAGACAGTTATGTCATGAAATTGAACCCAGTTTTAGCATTTCTCAGCAGTTGCAAGGGTGGGTGCTTATGTCTTTTTGAGTCAAAACTTTCAAAATGGAAACAATTTTGGTTTTGTTGGGAGGAGAGGAACACAGGAACAGTTAGGACCTATGTCAAATAAAGTTTAATCCAGTAAGTAGTACAGGTAATAGTGGAGAACAAGTGATCCCATCTGCACTGACATTTTATGTATAGAAGACACAGGATCTGACCAAGGCGGTCAGCGTTACTGAGAAGAAGGTAGTTCTGTGTACACTGTTCTTTATGTTCCCAGGTCCGGTGTTCTTTCCTTCTACAGTTTACTTTATTTTTAAATGTTTATTTACTTATTTTTGAGAGAGGCAAAGTGCGAGAGGTGGAGGGGCAGAGAGAGACACACAGAATCTGAAGCAGGCTCCAAGCAGGCTCTGAGTTGTCAGCACAGAGCCCGATGCGGGGCTCTAACCCACAAACCGTAAGATCATGACCTGGGTCGAAGTCGGATGCTTAACCAACTGAGTCATCCGGGCGCCCCTCCTTCTACAGTTTATTTTTGAAATAACTTCATTTCTTATCTGGCCCTTTTCTGTGTGTCCTTTAACTGTAGTCCGCACCTGCCTAGTATTTGGCCCTGTCAACCACCAATGTATTCCTAGCACTTATTTGTCTCTTGTTCCCCCCTTCACTTTTTTTTTTTTTTTTTTTTTTTTTTGAGAATGAGGTATACTGCCTTGTTCTTGTCCTTTTTCTTGTGATATAACTTTTGGTGTATGCCTTCCTTATAGCAACACTACATTTCCCTTAACTGCAGAAATCTTGTACTAACTTCTGTGTTTTGTCTACTGCCCCGTACAAAACATTAATTAGTTGACATGATAGACAGCAAAATGAGTGCCACAGAGCATGGCTGTTACTTAGCACCTTCCATATGTAACGTGGTAAAACATTCTGGAGAAAATCTGATTAGTGGCAGGAGCTCTCAGTCTCATTTTCAGTTTGTAGCATTAAAAAATTATCCAGCATCTCATTTATTTTGTATATGTGTTGCAGGTAAACACTGCTGAATGCAATCTATCCTTAAGGTTTTGGGTTGACCTTCTGGGTTCATCTTCATTTTCTAAAATGTTTTTTATTAAATTTACTAAATTATTGGCTCCATTAAATACTGTAAACCACGTGCATTTAGTACTGTCCTCAGCATTGGGAGGATTTCATGAACCAGATGTGACTGTTGAGTGCCAGGTGATTTGTTAGACACAGCAATACCAAGCTAGGTAAGATCCAGTCCCCCAGTCTGGGGGGTTTGCGGTCAGGCTAGGGGAAGAGATGAATACCTGGAAAGACAGTTTGAGTGTAGTGTAGAAGGGATCTGTCCCGCCAGTCCACCGCAGCTGCTCATTCTCATTCTGGAGATCGGAGCTTAGAGTTTGCCTTTCTTAGGAACCATGTTGATGCCATTATCTATCTCCATTTTGTGTGTCTCACAGTTTTGTTTGTTTGTTGTTGTTGTTGCTATTTAAGTTCATTTTTGTTTTGAGAGAGAGAGAGAGTATTTGCGTGAGCAGGGGTAGGGGAGGGAGAATCCTAAGCAGGACCTGGGGCTCAGACTCAGAAACCGTGAGATCATGTACACGTCTGATGGCTGTCTCCCATCATTCGACCCAGTCTCTCAAGAGCCTTGATTCTAGCATTGTTTTGACTACATCACATCATCTCCATCTTTACACCATCCCTCACTCCACATGTGCTTTCCATATGTGAGGCCTGGATTGCGTGGGGCATCATGTGATCAGTCCCCTGCCTTTCTCTCCCTGCGCTGTGCCCAGCTGGCAGAACGCCAGACCATCCCTCTCCCCCTTCAACCCCAGTCCTCAAGGGACTAGGTGAGACTGGAGACACGTCCAGGGCCACAGCAGTGGGTCTGGCTTTAAGTTCACAGCCGCTGACTTGTGGTTGGTCCCTTTTGCTGCCCAGCGGTCCTACTCCATTTCTGTGGTCCGTTGTTTTCACGTGCTGCTTTCATGCGTATCTCACCTAAAACTTGTCATACCTCCTCCTCCATCCTGCGCCAGCTGGGGACATTGTTTATGTCACTGACAGACTCCTCGTGTTTCCAGTATCAAAGCTGCCACACCCTTGGATGTGTACGTAAGTGTACATGTTGTGCCTTCTCTGCTTTGCATTGTTGAGGTTGCAACCTCCCTGTTTGTGCCTGGGGCCCCACCCCCTCTGACCTACAGGAGGACATCTATGTGGTTCCTACCCTCTCCCAGGTAATTGCTTGTTCCTTGTTCCCATCACCTGTCTTACCTTTAAAATGCTGAATCTTAAAGTACCTCTGATCCCACATTACTCTCCTTCCTTACCATGTTGTCTTGAACACCCTCTGTTTATAGGTTTATTCTCCCCGTTGCACTCAGTGCTCTTGATCAGGTCACCACTGGACTACACTCAGTTGCCTGGTTGAGTGGTTCTTTCTCAGTTCTCCTCTTTCTTGACCTCTCACTGGCACTGAAAGTTGTTGATTACACCCTCCTTCATAGAACATTTTCTTTACTTGGCTTGCAGAACATCACTCTCATTTGATTTTATTTCAGTTTCCTGTGCCAGTCCTTTGGCATTCTTCTAGCTTCTGATATTAGAGTGTCTCTGGAGGTAGGCAGGGAACCTCTTTTCTGTCCATACTTGTCTCTAGGTCCTTTATACTCAAAGTGTGGTCTGAGGATTAGGATCAGTATCCCCTGGGAGCTTGTTGGAAATTCACAACCTAAGGTCTCAGCTCAGACCTAGTGAATAAGAATCTGTGGGGTTTTTTCCAAATCTGTAGGTGATGCATACAGACATTAAAGCTTGATCCCTGTTGTCTTACATGGCCTCATCTAGTCTCATGCCGCTAAATATTATCTGTATTCTGATAACTCCATTATTTTGTGTCTCCAGCCTCTGGCTTCCCCCCGGATTTCAGACTCATTGTCTAACTATCCACTTGACATATTCACTTAAATGTCTAACGATATCTCCTACATATATTACAATGTCCCAAAGAGAACTCTTGCTTTCTGTTCAAAGCCGGGTCCTTCTGCAGTCTTCTGTGTTTTGGTAGGTGGAAGATCTGTCTTTCCAGGTGCTTTGGCCAAGGCTGGGAACCTTCACACTATCTGTCAGACAGTCTCGTTTTTGTGTGTCACATCCATATTCAGTCCCTCAACAAATCCCGTTACATGTACCTTCAAAATATATCAGACTCTGGCCACTTGTCATATCGGCACTCTTACCACTGAGACCCACGCCCCCACCACCTCTCACCTGGATTGTCACAGCAGTTTTCTCACCATTCTCCCTGCTTTCACCCTTCTCTCCAGCATTGTGCTAATCACAACGTTCACAGTGATCATTCTGAAACATGAATCCCTTCACATCAGTTCTCTGCACAAAACCCTCCAATGGCTTTGCTTCTTTGCTGGAATAAAAGCCAAAGTCCTACACGATCTGGCCCTCTGCCACCGTTCTGAAGTCTGCCTCTGTCCTCCTCACTTCTGTCACCCTGACCTCAGTGCTAGTTCTTGAACTTGCCAAGCATGTTCTCCCTTAGGCCTTTGCTTTTCATTATTTCCTCTGCCGGGAACTCTCTTCTCCCAGATATCTACAGTGCTTGCTCCCTCACTCAGAAAGACTTTCTTTTGCTCAGAAAGACTTTCACTATATCAATTTTTATTCCCTCCCCTTTTTTGCCCTTTAAAAAAAAAAAAAACAAACCACCTTTCACATAATATTCATTTGTTTGGTGATCTCCCACAACTAGAATGTAGCCTCCTCCATGAGGGCAGGATTTTGTTCGGTTCATTCATGTATTCCCAGCCCCTGGAACAGTGCTAGACAAAGAAAGAGGTGCTCAATAAATATTTGTTCAACGAGTTAATGAATGAGTACTACCCAGTGGTATGTCACTAAGGTTACAGAAATTCGGAGGAGAGGCTGCTGACCACTTGAGAAACTTGGACAAAGCACCACAATTGAGTAATGTTTTGAAGAGTCAGGAAAGGTTCTCCAGACAGATACGGCAGGGGTAGAAAATGCTTTGTGGGAGAGGACAACACATTAGGAGGTAAAGAAAAATAGTTTTCTTTTTTTTTTTAATTTTTTTTTTCAACGTTTATTTATTTTTGGGACAGAGAGAGACAGCATGAACGGGGGAGGGGCAGAGAGAGAGGGAGACACAGAATCGGAAACAGGCTCCAGGCTCCGAGCCATCAGCCCAGAGCCTGACGAGGGGCTCGAACTCACGGACCGCAAGATCGTGACCTGGCTGAAGTCGGACGCTTAACCGACTGCGCCACCCAGGCGCCCCAAGAAAAATAGTTTTCAAAAATGTCATGAACTGTGGTGTGGCTGAGGCAAGGGTGAATGTTGAGGGTGCTGGGGAGAGGTGACAAGATGAAGCCAAGAAAGTAATTTAGGACCAGCTGGTAATGAGTCTTGTGATAAGATTGTGCTGAAGAATTTGAATTTTAGCATATTGGTGATGGGGAGCCAACAGACATAATTATTAGAGTGACATCATATTACTGTTTTATCAAGATTCATGTATTTTTTAAGGTAAACATTGTGGAATTCTTGTAATTCCATTATACTGAGACAGGACTTTGAAGAAAATAAGACCTGATCTCTACTCAGGAGTTCGTACTCTGGTAGAGTGTGCTGTAGGAGTAAAGATTGATTCAGGGTCCTCGTGTCCTAGATGAGAGATGACAAGAGTTTGAATGAAAGCAATCATTGAGAATGGAAAGTTGCAGTTCTCTTTGTGTTGCTTTAGTGAACGCATGTCCTTCTGACCGTTGCTGAAGGGTCAGAGGCTTCCTCGAGGAAGCCTGGTTGACTTTCTTGACTTGATCAGATCTCCACTTGCATGCTCTGTGCACCATTTTCCCAGAGTTGAAATTCTGTATAATTATTGGTTTCTGTCAGCCCTGCCCATCAACCGGGTAGTACATTCATTCCATGAGAAATTCTGCAACCCTGGCAACTAGCTTAGATTCTGGCACCCATTAGGAGTTCACATACTGGAGCAAATGAAATTTTGGGATACATTTTTAAGACAAAAATGACTGAGCTTGAACACTAGTTGATGTGGAGGACAATGATATATTTAGGGTTCCCATCTATTTTGGCACCATATTCGGCCCCCTTCTACATTCCTTGTCTTGGTTAACAGCATCAACATCTTCCCACTGGGAAAACTACACATGTGGAAGTCACCTTTACCCCTTCCCTCACACTTCCCCCAGTACATGCTGAGGGGGCCTTAGTTCACCTTCCCTTCCTTTGACCCCAGAGACGTGGAGGGTGCTTTTCTAACCAGTTTTACTGCTTTTGGTCTTTGTCTCTGCCAGCCATTTTTCACCTGGCATGTTGTCAGATGTGAGAGTCTGAAAAGCAGTCCCCAACGGATAGGTTTGCCTTCCATTCCTGGGAACCTGTAACTGTATGTATGTATGTATGTATGTATGTATGTATGTATGTATTTATGGGAAAAAAGACCTTGGCAGATGTGATTAAGGATTTCAAGATGAGATAAACACGGATTATGTGGGTGGGGCCCAAATGCCTTCACAAGTATCCTGTAACAGATAGATGGAGAGAGAGGAGACAGAGGCTGAGGTGATCCGAAGGCCAAGTGATGTGGCCACAGGCCGGGGAGTGCAGGCAGCCTCCAGACCTCGAAAACATTAGGAATGTATTCTCCTTTTAGTGCCCCTGGAGGGACGGTGGTCCTGCCAACACTGTGCCTTTGGTCCAGAGAAGGTGATTTTTGATTTCTGGCCTCCAAAATTATAAAGGACTAAATTTTTGTTGTTTTAAGCCACCATGTTTGTGGTAATTGTTACAGTGGCCATAGGACACTGATAGATCAGAGCTGTCTGTAAAGTCTAAAACTGACCTCATCACTCCCTGGGAAAACATCCCCATTACTACAGTTGAGTCCAAACTCTGATCTATTTCACTTTAAAGCTTCAGCTCTGCTGACCACATTTTTTTCCTCCAGCCACCCTTGTCTCTAGCTGTACTAGATATTCTGGGCACACATTTGTTCTTTCAGGCTTTGGGGCTCTTTGCTGTTCCCCTCATACCCCTCATACTCTTTTTCTGCCTTAAACTAGTTTTCGTCATTGCAGCTCAAATGTCATCTCTGCTTGGAAATGTACTCTGGGTCCCTTATGAATGACTTCTTCAACTGTCCCCACAAATGCTTTGTATAAACATTAAGTTTACTTACATGTCTTATGTTTACCTATGTGTACTTATGTATCTTATATATTGGACTTTGAATACTTGGAGAGCACCAGCCTTGTCTCTTTAATCTTCCTACACTGTTTGAGCAACTAGCTCTTTACCTGGTGTGTGGTAGATACTTGGTAAATGTTGATTTATTAAGTTGAAGTCACAAGAAAAGTGGTTTTTCTAAATAACTGTGGATTATTCTGTAACTGGTCTTAGTTCTGTAGAGTGAATGTATATGTGACCTTCCTGAAAAAAATTTTAAGGATGTCAGCAATCTAGGAAGCTGTGGATTTAATCGTCCAGAATAGATACACATAAGATTCCCAGTAGTCCACACAGTGTGGAATTCTTCGTCTTCAATTACATGTGCAGATTTTGCAAGTTGTGGAAAACAGGAGTAGATTTAGTTGCTTGGGGACAAGCCAGTACTTTTAAGAAACTCTGTCTTAAGCAACACTATACCATTTGGCTGATTTTGACCTTGGACATCATTCAGTGAAGATATGTCTGTCTAGAATGTCTCTCACTCTTGATGCTTGCTCCCAGGGTTCTGTTTCAAGCTTTTGTCACTTCCTTAGTAAATTATTATAGTAGCCTCTTGGCAGACCCTCTGGACTCATTCTGACTTTCAGTTTACAATTTATTTTCAATGTGGTAGGTTTTTATTTATTTTGTTTGTGTTCTTTATATTTACTGGGTAATTTTTAAGTTTACACAACAGTACCTTAAGGCAAAATTAAAATTTGGCACTGATATTTTGAGCTTGGGTTACCTTGGGTTACTTTGGACATTTTTAGAATATGCCTAGTATGCGGGAAACCAACAATAAAAGTATTAAATTGAGTGTGTGTATCTCCTCATCATTTCCTGTTACCTTAAGTAACAGGGGAAAGGTTACTTGGACCTTCTCCACAGTTCTTCCACATTTTGCTCCTTTGTACTATTTGTTCACAAGCTCGTTTTCAAAGGTCATATAAAAATAAGTTGATCAGGATAGCGTTAAGAATTGTTGGCATGTTTACATTGTTAACTTTATGACCTCTTCTTTTAGCCTTTTAATAGGGGTAAAATTCAAAAAGTAGGGTGGAATTAACGATCCTCTTAATTCTGAATTTTTGAAGACTACTTTATTAAGGTATGACTGGCATACAAAGAACTGTACATATTTAAAGTATGAAACTTGATAGAAATGTTGTAAAGTCACGTTAACCCAGTCACAGCCATTGGCTGCCATGCTATTTGGATGAGAGAGAGAGAGATTAGGATTGTGAAGTGAAAGGAGATTGTGTCCTAATGTGAACAGAGCTTTAAAGATCTAGGCCTGTGGAGATTTGTCACATTAAAACATTCTATTAATATGCTGTTTTCATTGAGAAAATAATCAGGCAGAGTTTCTACTTTAAATGCTTATCTGTAGGCTAAAGAATTTATCTTGTAAAATAGTCTTTTTTTTCAAAGTGTTATTCTCATAGTTTCTCAATAAAATGTAATTCTCAAGTAAGCCACCAGAGTCCTTTTGTAACTAGGTGGGAATAAACAAAGGCACAAATATTCCTTTTCTCATTATTGGATGATACGGATTTTCCTAGTTACCCATCAGAAGTTCAGTAAATAACATAAGGCTATTTCATAAATTCCCTTACCCTGATTTTCAGAGGTTGATGAAGTATCCTGAAAATTTAGGGTGGCTTTACTTACAATACAGAAACACTTGTGTTTGTAGGGGGAAAACACAGTGGGAAATTAAAAAGATGGTGAAAGGCTAACTTTGTCTAGAATCTAGTTTGTGTATGTTGTTAAAATAAATGTCTTTTGCTTCATTTGGAAATATGTCTGTAGAAAAATCAACTAGTTTAGCTTCTGCATTGTTTTTGTTTTCCAGTGGCATTGAAGTGAGAGAGCAGGACCAGAATATAGTTCACGCATCCAGCATGATAGATCTTTGGCTTAACAGGTTTTGTGTGCTTGTTTGGGCTTTGTTTTATTTTTGTTATAGTAAAGTATGTGTAATATAAAATTTGCCATTTTTACCGTTTTTCAGTACACAGTTCGGTGGCCTTGAGCACGTGGAGCACAGTCACACTGTTGCACAACCATTACCCACCCTCCCCCGCCCAAATTCATCCTTCCAAACCGAAACTCCCAACTCTACCCATGAAAGACTAACTCCCTGTCTCCCTCCTTGTGTGTGTGTGTGTTGTTGTTTTTAAATGTTTATTTATTTCTGAGACAAAGAGACAGAGCATGAGAGGGGGAGGGGCAGAGAGAGAGGGAGACACAGAATCTGAAACAAGGTCCGGGCTCTGAGCTGTCAGCACAGAGCCTGATGCGGGGCTCGAACTCACAAACCGTGAGATCATGACCTGAGCCAAAGTCGGTCGCTCAACTGACTGAGCCACCCAGGCGCCCCTGTGTATTTTTTTTTTTTAAAGCATGAGGATCATTGCCTTATGCTATTATAAGATAGCTCAGTAACCACCACAGTGCAAGCATTAAGCACTGTCTCCAAGTGCTTTATGCTTTCCATTAAGACATTACTATGTTGCCCATTAACATTGGATGACAGATAAGGTCTGGTTTATTTGATATTTATATGTATGGGCAAAATTGAAAACCTGAAGTTTTAAGATTGAGATTTAAGATCTCAGAAGTGCTAAGATCTACCACTGATATATTACTACTGGGAGATTTGAAAATTACTTCTATGGGCAGGCTTTACCTTGATCAGTAAACCTCCACAGTGGCTTTGGTGTTTTTAGGTATTTAGCTAAACATGTTTGAATTTTTGTTTTTTTAATGTTTGTTTATTTTTTGAGAGAGAGAGCAAGCTGGAGAGGGGCAGAGAGAGCAAGAGAGAAATCCCAAGCAGGCTCTGCACTGTCAGCTCAGAGTCCTATGTGGGGCTCAAACTCGTGAATTGTGAGATCACGACCTGAGCTGAAACCAAGAGTAGGATACCTAACCGATTGAGCCACCCAAGTGCCCCAACATGTTTGAATTTAAATATATCTATAACTATGGGTCTACATATGAAATGATGCTATCCTAGAGACAGATTGGTGTGACTAATGCTATGAATGCAGTCTATTAAGAATAACTCCCTATTTAGAGGCAACTGGGTGGCTCAGTCATTTGCGTGTCTGACTCTTGGTTTTGGCTCAGGTCATGATCTCATGGTTCCTGGAAGTGAGCCCCCTCCTCAGGCTCCTGGGCCGTCAGCACAGAGCCTGCTTGGAATTCTCTCTCCCTCTCTCTGCCCTTCCCCCGCTCACATGCATACACATGCTCTCTCTCTCTCTCTCAAAAAAAAGTAAATAAACTTAAAAAAAAAAAAAGACTCCCTTTTGCCAATTAGGTAATTATTTCATACTATGTATATTAGACATGTCTCTGTTCATAGTATTAGAAGTAATGAGCTTTTGTTCTTCATTAAGCAGCTAGTTAGTTTTTACCACAGGGGCACTGTAAATCATGTTGTTGATCATGTTTCCTTCTCTCCCTTTGAAGCTAAAATGCTCAGAGATAAGTTTGTGATCAACCCCTGGCCAGGTGTACAGACCCTCATGGCATGCATGGGAACGCTGCCTCATTTCCTTCTTCATTTTACATCCTCCTTGCCCTCCTGCCTGCCTTGCTTTTTCTTTATCTTAAATTGGTCAGCTGCCCTGGGGACTCGAGATTCACCTTCTTCTCAGTGCCTGCAGTCACTCCCTACTGCCACACCTTCCTGGTGCCTTGCACTCCCATCCTACTGAATGCCTCATTCCTGTCTGTATTGTGTCTTGCTCTTCCCTCTCCTTGGTAAAGTCCTCTCTTATAACTCTCCCCCCACCCCCACCCTTACTTTTGTCAACTTTGAGCTCCATCATCAGTCACAGTCCTTTCTAGACACCCTGTCCTTTTGGCCTGCTGTTCCCATTCAGACTTCTGTTATGGTACCTAGAAAACTTTACCAAATTCAGATGTTCACAAAATAGTCCACCTCTACTAGACCCTGGGCAGGGACCAGATCATACTGTTCTTTGGCTCCACGCTGCCTGCACTTGATAAGGGGAGAGGGGGAATGAATTAACCAGTGTCATATACCATGAATGAGCCAGTAATTCTGTAAGAATTGAAAAATGACCATTGGACTAAACAATATTGAGGTAATTGGTGACCTTTGTCAGAGCCCTCCAGGGGAAAGGTGGGGATAGCCTGGTTGTATTAGGGAGGGAGGTTGGGAAGAAGGGCTGGGGGAGGGGAGAGGTAGAAGAACCAGGAGAAAGGAGTAGAAAGGCAGGCTGGGAGGGGGCAAAGAGGGCATCAGGTTGTACCTCTTGCCGCAGAGGACAAGGGTCTGTACTCTCTGTCATTTGGTGGTGTATCCCTGGGAGGTGGCCCCGGTGGCCCCGTAGTATGGATGAAGGGAGTAGGTCTTCAGCTTATATTCACCAAGTTGAAGTCTTGTTTTAGAAAAAGTTTCTTTGCCTCATAGGAGCTCTTAACTGCATTACCTCTTTGGTGTTTACTGCACATGTCTGCTTTTTGTTAGGAATTTTGTTTTTAGGTGGACAAGTCCCTGTCTTATGATTTGTAGCCCTTAAACAGCAAATACATTGTGCTGTTCATAGTGCCATGTAATAAATGCCTGAGGTTTTTTTGCTTCAGTGCTTTTTGGTTTTCATGACATCTAAATTATAAAGTACTAATGCATCTTAAATAATACTAACCAATTCAGATAAAACTATTTTGTCTGACTCTTCAAAATCTTAATTTTTTTTCATATGAAACAAATTTGAAAATGTAGGTGTGAAAAAACCGCTCCTATTTCACCACCTAACACCACTGTCATCATCTCTGATTCAGGATTTGCTCAGGCAACTTCCTCTCACCAACACTCTTACCTCTACCTGAGTGCCGTTTTCTTTTTTTAAAGATTTACCTGAGGCACCACCTCTCCTACGTTGTCTTTCCTGATACCCATCAACCTAGCCGAGAAAATTGATTCCCTTACCTCACTGTGCCCTAGACAGACTTCTGTTATTTTACTGCTCTGGTCTGTATGTACATCTGAACCAGACTGGCCTCTCCTTAGGAAGGAGTAAAGTTATTTTTTTGCTCTATATTTTAGAGTTGCAGAACGATACCTTGATTATTTTTGTATTTTGTTAAAAGCATTTTTCTGTTTTATTAAGTTGTATGTGTAAATGTGATTTTTAACAACTAATTTCATCTGATGGCGGCTGTCCTTTCTTTGTTACTGGCTATTCAGGTTGTCTTTAATTTTTTTGAATACAAGGTTGTGTGACTGCCTGACAAAATTGACAGTGAAAAATATGTCTCTTTGAATTTATTATTAAAATATCTGTTTCTTTGTTATAACGTCTATGACTTGAACAAAGTATATTTTCAGAAATTCCAGTAAAATTATATTTACAGAAAATAAAAATTGCTGACATTGAAAGACATTCTCCAAGTAACTTAACACCATTCAGAGGGGCCAGGGTTCAGAGTTCAAGATGTGTTGTCCAACCTGCAGTTGTACTTGTCCAACATTTGTTACTATGGTGTTTCCTGACTTGTAATGGTTCCAACTTACGATTTTCCAGCTTTATGATGGTGTGAAAGTGATATGCATTCAGTAGAAACCATACTTCAGGGTTTGAATTTGGATCATTTCTGGGACTAGTGCTGGGCAGCGGCAGTGAGCCTTGGCTCCCGGTAGGCCAGTAAGACAAGCATTCTGCATCCAGACAACCATTTTGTTTTTCAGTATAACATTCAATAGATTATATGAGATGTTCAACACTTTATTATAAAACAGGCTTTGTGTCAGATGATTTTGCCCAAATAATGTAAGTGACCGAGCATATTTAAGGTAGGCTAGGCTAAGCTGTGATGTTGAGGAGGTTAGGTGTATTACATGCGTTTTTAACTTAATATTTTTTTATTTATTTTAGAGAGCACAAGGTGGGGGACGGGCAGAGGGGGAGAGAGAGAAAGAGAGGATCTTAAGCAGGCTCCATGCTCAGTGAAGCCCAATGCAGGGCTCGATCCCAGGATCCTGCGATCATGACCTGAGCTGAAATCAAGAGTCAGACACTCAACCAACTGAGCCACCCAGGTGCCCCATAAATTAATTAATTATTTTAACATTTATTTATTTATTTTGAGAGAGAGACAGCACGTGCACAAGCAGTGCGGGTTGGAGAGATGGGAGAGAGAATCTGAAGTAGTCTCCAGGCTCAGAGCTGTCAGCACAGAACCCGACACGGGGCTCGAACTCCTTCAATTGTGAGATCATGACCTGACCCAAAGTTGGACACCTAACTGACTGAACCACCCAGGTGCCCTGACCTAATATTTTGAACTTGATGAGTTTATTGGGACGTAACCCCATTGTAAGTCAAAGAAGATCTATAATCAACCGAATGTGATAAAAATAAGGTTCCTTGATGTTGGCTAAGTTATAGAATGCAGCAGAGGGAAAAGAAAGTGCTAAAAAATTTGATTTCCTGAACAGTTTAGCTGTAATACAAACTAAGCAGATGGTCAGTAAATTTAAGGAAGTTTAAGGAAGTTTGCTTGAATGTGAGTAAGAGTTCTGCCCTAGAGCTGAGGACAGTTGAGTGTATAGTCATCTGGTTAGGAAGGGAATTTAGAAAGTTACCTTGAATTTATATTTCAGTAGAAACACAGGCACAATTTAAAGTTTTTTGTAGATTGCTACTTTCAGCTGAAGTATATAGAGCAATAAATGAATCGGAGGACTTAAGTTCAAATGCTGGTTCACCTAACTCAAAAGCCATGAGACCATCAGCACACGTGTTAATAACCCCATAGTCCTGCTTTACTGTCACCAAGGCACCCTGGAAATGCTAAAAGGAGATGAATAATGTGATCATGCCTGAAAACTATAATGTGTTGTATAAAAATAAGTTGTCTTCGTATTCTCAAACAGGCAGATGGCTCTACCCTGAATACATAGCCAATTAGGAACATGGTATTTCTATCCTAAAAATGCCTGCCTGATAATTGGATTGTATATGGACACTTTGAGCTTTAGCTCTTGAGGATTAAAATAATATCATACCAAAAGAAGTATTTTTTGAGGTATTTTAAGATTACCTTTTCTTCTGTGTCTACTGTATCAAAGGTAATTTAAACTTCCCCTGAGTACACCGCTATAAGTTTTTCCTTATACGTGAATTCTAAAAACTGAATTTTTTTTTTTTTTGGTAGGTTACCCTTAAGATGCTTTGAGAGGGAAGATAGAAATTTTGGTGGAGGGGGAACTCCTTCCTGAATATGATTTCTTAAAGAATTGGATAATCTTTGGAAATCTCTTGTAATGTCTAAAATCTGTTTAATTGTAAGTTTATAGTAGCCTGTATCTGTTTCATAAATCCACTTTAGCCTTATTGGGTGCAGGTTCCCTGAAATCCCTGAGGAGGTGGTTAATGGATGGATTGTTGAAGGACAAAGTAGGCTGCTTAAGTTTCAAAGCCTAATGCATTGAGGGAGATATCCATTGTTACTGCCACCTCGCACCCAAGTTCAGTTCATTGACTGCGAACCTGCTCTGCCACAGAGTCCGAGTCCGAGCGGTCCTTGAGCAGACTGGAGGCAGTGACGGCACGCTCCTCTGAAGAGGAAGGAGAGCACCTGGGCAGTAGAAAACCCAGAATGTCAGAGGGAAACGATTGTGGTGGTGGAGATGCTCTCTCCAATGGCATCAAAAAACACAGGTAGGACAGTCTTTAACAGTCACTATTGCTGGCTTTTTCTTATAAAATACTTACGGGTTCATAAAGAAAAGCATACCTTCTCTTTGTTTTTTGGACATTTATATTGCCGTTATCACCTCAGAGAAAGGATTTAGCTTAAGTATTTTTGCTCATTTGAGAGAAGAACATCATCTGTAATTGTAGGAACAAAGCATAAAACGTGGTTTTGGCAACCATGGTTTCGGGGAACATAAATCCTTTAGTTGAAAATTCAGATAGGCTCTTCAGAATTGTCTATTGCAATTGATGCTGGGCTCCTTTTTCCTCATACATCTTTGATGACTCTGCCTCCCCGTGCTATTTTAGTTTCTCGCCATTTGATCTTCTTGTTGGTTTTAGTGAGAGTGGATGGTAATATTGCCTGCCTGTTGATACAATTCAGTTACATTTAAACAAAGCCTTTTATTAAGACCCAGCGTTTGTTGAACATATCCATTTTACACTGTCTAATAACATTAGTATCTTTTTATTCCCTTGATGATTTCTTCCTAGAGATTGCCCCAGAGTAATGAGAGGCAGCAGGCACTGGAGCTCTCAGGTTTCGGCACAAGTGTGCAGACACAGTGGCACATGTGCCTGCCGGTATTCATAAAATATTTTATCAAATTATGGGTTAAGGCTGTATCCTGGTGTCATTGTGAAATGCACACGGGGGGGCGGGTAAGAAGTTATTAACAGTTAATTTCTACAAGATAGTTTCGTTTGTTTAATATGTGCAAGTTGTATAACTCTGACTCCATTTCTGCGCCATGATTCTGGTCCTGATTGGTCTCAATAATTCTACTGGGGGGAAAATGTACATATCCCTTCTGATTTATGTGTATTTGCCCCTGGCTAACAAAAATAGTTTATACTCCTTTTGAAAACATCCAGTGAATTTTAGGTAATAAACTAATTGAAACCAGGATTTTCTTTTGTTTGGTTAGGGAGTATCCTCTAAACATACTCACTGATGCAATTTACTATTGAAAATTATGTGGCCAGCAGTGCTTTCCTGATTGCCTTCAGTAGTTGCTGTCAACTCCTTTGGGAGTCCGGGGCTAAAAAAGTTCTGTATAGGACATGAAATACCTAACAGGACACTTGGCAGGCTTACCAGACATACATTATGACAGTCTGGTGAGAACACAGGTGAACTCTTACGAATAGCTGATAACAGTTGTTCAAATATCCATCAGAATAAAATAGAAGGTTGCAGATAAATTCCAGGGTCACTTTGTGCTTAAATACTCTCATATCCTAGGGCTGGAGGCATTTCTCTGCTGCCTTTCACAGTGCCAGTAGCCCTTTAGTATGTGTGCTGTAATCATAACAGTAGTTATTTTGCACTTGACAGAAATTTATTAGACTGTATTTATATATTCTGTGTTATATCTTAGTCAAACCCAGAATGGTAAAGTGAGAAAGTTAAGGTGAAATTGTTCAAAAATGAAATCAGGGCAGGTCACTAAGAAAAACTTCAAAGGAATGCAGCTAGGTAGTGACCTCACTGGAAAAGTTAAACTGATAAATGAGCTGCAATTTACTAAGCCTGTAAGTGTAATAAAATATTCTTTAGTATTTAGGAGAAAAGAGGACAGTTTAGGAAATTGTCAGCAATCAGGTATGTAAGGAAAACATAACAGTTTCTATTTTAAAAAGTAATTGTTAGGAGTTTTTTGTTTTGTTTTTTAGCCTTTTGTCTTGAAGTTCCTCTCTAATCAAATAAAGAGAACCTATGCCACCAATAATTTAAAAGTTTCATTTCAGATTAAGAAAGTAAATGTAGTATTCAGTGTTACCAAGTCCCTCTTGCCTGTGCCTTCAATTGCATTGTAAGTAATCTGTGTTTATAATGGGCAATTATTGTGGTAATAGGAAGAATAATTTGAATTAGTAGTAATTTTGGCGATGTTTTTAGAAAAGCAGAAGTAGTGCTGTTGGAGGATCAGCCCAAAGTGACCCTGGAATTTATCTGCAGTCTTCTATTTTATTTTTAAAAGTCACGTGAAATTAGTATTTGACCTTGTCATATATTATATATTTCCTCTTCCCTCCATACCACCATTTACCTTCTAGGATATACACACTTAAATTTAGGAAGGAGGACATGGGAAGAATATAGATTGTAAAATTTTTTAAAGTGAGAAATTAATATTTTAAATGGCAAAAGATAAGCCTTACAATAATTCACATGGAAAGTATTAAATCATGGCCTAACTGATTTGCTGATAAACTAGAACAGGGGTTTTCAACTATTTAGCCATGGAACCACTTGTATAACAGATATTTAGTGTGGAAACTTAAAATCTCAACCACCTTCGGAGATTGTTGGGTCTCCCCTCAGAGGGGTCCTCTCCGCTCTTCTCCCCTGTCTCTAGCTTCAGTGGGAGACACCACATCTACTTCATGTCCTTATCCAACAAAAATATTTAAGCTCTATTTTCTGTAGTACGTGTTATAAACCATTACAAACTATGTTTCTGTTCCTGTTTATTACATACATAGGGGCCTTGGAGGGTGTTTGCTACGTGGGAAGCACTCAGTGCAAATGACCTGCTTTAACTCTGTTCATTCCATTTTTCCTCAAAAACTGTGATTTGCTTTGCCCTCAACCTCTACCCACTCGTTTTCCTTTTCCACCCAGTCATCGTAGGGTGACATTGTGGGGCACAGTTTGAAAATTTCCAGGTATAGGGCATATGTCATACTAATTAACTATAAAATAAGGTGTGCTAAACTAATTTCTATGATAATAAAAGTGTAGATACTATGGATGTTTAATCTGTCCCATGTGATAATTGCCAACAAAATATTTAAAAAAAAAATTAATGTTTATTTATTTTTGGGAAAGAGTGTGAGCAGGGGGGAAGGGCAAAGGGAGAGGGAGACACAGAATCCAAAGCAGGCTCCAGGCTCCAGTGCTGTGCATGCTGTTGGGCTTTCAGGTTAGTTCTAGAGAAATGTCAACAAAATTAGGGTTTTACTTATGACCTAGAACGATAAATATTGCAGAGTTAGCGAGTATACAAAACAAATGCTCCATTTCAATGGCATTTTATTTTTTCTCCGGAAAATATACTGAGTTGCTTTGTGGGCAATTAGGCTACACCATGCTGTAGTTCGATTTATATTGATAGGGCTTCTTGACATCTTGGCTGTGTTTCACAGGAGCAGCTGTCTCGGACCTAATTTTTGAAATTTATTCAGAGCTCTGATCTTTTAACTTGTTAGTGGTTTGCACCAAGTTGTTATATTTGATAAAGATGCTGATATTTATTTCATTACATCACTGGATATGGTATAAAAGATACTTAATGTAGAACAGATTAGTTAGAATGTGAAACATAGGATCCATGTTACAATTCTGTAAATTCTATTTGTAAATGTTATTTACTTCATTAATAGCATTAAATGATAAAAGGAGAAAAACATACGATCATTCTAATGAAGAAAAAACATTCAATAAAATCACAGTCATTCCTGATTAATAAATATCTTAGCAAATCACAAATATAAGAGAGAACTTCTTTAATCTTGTTAAAATTCACAAGAAACAAATTAATGAGATAGTAAAGACAGTACTTAGAATATCAGGAATAATATAGGGATGCCTGCTGTCATCTTTGCTATTCAGCATTATTTGGAGGCCATAGTCAGAGATAATACCATAGCCATGAAATTTAGAAATAAAACCAGGGTGCCTAGGTGGCTCAGTTGGTTAAGCGAGATCAGGTCATGATCTCGTGGTTCATGAGTTCAAGCCCCATGTCGGGCTCTGTGCTGACAGCTTAGAGCCTGGAGCCTGCTTTAGATTCTGTGTCTCCCTCTCTCTCTACCCCTCCCTTGCTCACACTCTCAAAAATAAAATAAAAACTAAAAAAAATTTTTTTAAAACCATAAGTATCTACCGGCAAACTGTTCAAGTTGGTAAAGAAGTTTGGCAGGGTTGCTTTTATACACAATGAACTGTTTACATTTCTGTGCACCATCAACACACTAGCTTAACTGGGGAAGGGGGCATACTGAGAGTACCTATTATAAAATTACATGCCTAGGAATAAATCTTAGCAAAAAATGTAATATTAAACTTACTGAAAGACCTAAAACTTATTGACAAATACATTGTCAGAGAGACATTTTTGCCAAATTGATCTGCAAGATTCAGTGTAGTTTTAATTAAAATCTCAATGCTCTTTTCCTTGGAAGTTGAAACACGAATTCTGAACTATGTATTTAAGCCCATAGGGCTTTGAAGAGCCAAGATACTGCTCAAGAACCAGGTTGAGGGAAAGGGAAGCATTTTCTTTATCAAACGTGAAGACTGATTATAAGTCTTTAGTGCAGAAGTTTCATGGAGGCGGACCTGGAGAATGGAACTAGAAGGTCGCAAGACCTGGGGCGCCTGGGTGGCTCAGTCGGTTGAGTGTCCGACTTCGGCTCAGGTCACGATCTTGCAGTCTGTGAGTTCGAGCTCCGTGTCAGGCTCTGTGCTGACAGCTCAGAGCCTGGAGCCTGCTTCGGATTCTGTCTGTCTGTCTGTCTGTCTGTCTGTCTCTCTCTCTCTCTCTCTCTCTCTCTCTGCCCCTCTCCTGCTCATGCTCTGTCTCTCTCTGTCAAAAATAAACAAACATTAAAAAAAAAAAAATTTAGAAGGTCCCAAGACCCACAGATCTAGGAAACCTGGTATATACAGCAGAGCTAGCCTAGCAGATCAGTGAGGGGAAGAATGGGTTGTTAGGTAATTGGTACTGAGTTAGTCATTTAATGTGGGTCCTCCAAAACAAAAAGGAAATGGATCCTTATTTCATATACACAAGTATAAATTCTAGATGAACCAAACACTTGTGAAAGAGAAAAACTTAAAGACTTTTAGAAGGAAATATAAAGTATCTAACAGTTTTAAAATAGGGAAGAATTTCTTACAACAGAAATGTGATAAGTTTATATCTGATTCTAGTTAATGTACTTGTATTTATACTGATGTATTTACTTGAATAAAGCCTTCTATTCTCCAGTAAATGTGGCTAAGAGTCTCAAAGGTTTATTTTGCTGAAATGGCAGATTAGGACTCCTGATGATCGCCTAGTTTACCCTTTATTTATCCTTCGTGACTTCTTTAGAATTGAATTATTACTAGCCAAATAACAGCAGTCTTCTGTTCATGAAGAAGTCATACAAAGAATATGTTGTCAAGTTGAAGAAATTAAGAATACAGGGTAAGACAATAACTTTCAAGAAGTAAGATTATAGTGAGAAAATGTTAGTCATGAAAATTATTCGACTTTGAATACATCTAATCACTAGAACAAAACCACCTTGGTTTTGAAATCTCACTGCAGATATGGGACAAATGATCTGGTTTCAGACTTGATCAGGTCCGGGCAGAGTTGCTAACCAGTTTCCCCTCCCAGATGTCCTCTGTTGCCCTGGGCAGAAAAAAAAATACTCTTGTCTGTCAGAAAATGTTTGGGGTAATTCCCTGTTGTCATGTCGTGACCAGGGTCACGTTAGCAGGAGTCCAGATACATGTCTGAATTTTAAAGACCCAAGAGTCCTGGGAGAAGAACAAGAGCCTGGCTGGAATTCCCATGATTTGTGGTAGGGCCGGAGGGACCAGTGGTTTTAAGGACACTGTGAATCTGCACTCTCAGCATTTTCTTTGCCCCAGAATACTTATTTGCTCTGGAAAGTAGAGGGCTTTAATGTTGTTTTCTGTTGTTGTTTTTTTAAGAAAAATTTAAAAATAGTATTACTAAAACGCACAGCTCTACTGTGGGGCCTACCTTTTTAACCAGTTGGACACATGGCTGTCTCAGAAACCTGAGAGAGAAGAGTGCTAGAGATGGAGAACAGTGAGAAGCTCCAGGAGAAGCAGCAGAGAAAGAGGATGCTTGACACTCCAGGAGATGCAGAGGTTGGGGCCAGGGTGCCGCAGAGTGCAAAGGAGGTAGACAGCTGGCGGTCCTGAAACCCCCCATTGGGGGGCAGTGGAGATCGGACACCTGGGGCAGATTGGCAGTTTGGATGCCAGCAGGCCACTCTGATTACATGTGACACCCACCTCTCCCACAAAAACATGATTGGAGATTTCTGGACCAGTAGGAGCTTGGCAGGTGAGGGCTGAGCACCCAACAAAAAGTGTTCAAATGCAAAAAGCTCATCTAGGACTAACAAGCTGTTGGGCCACAGTAGTATATTAGAAAGGAAAAGGCACAGACAGGAGTCTAGACTCGTGATAATTACCTTCACAAAACCAGGTTGACTTGCCAAAGTTATTCCCAGAACTTACTCTAGGAAACCTGAGACCTCTTTTCACAGAATTCACCTCTTCCCACCCTTGTTTAAAAAGCAGATAGATAGATTTTTTTTCTTTTTTTTAAATATAATTTATTGTCAAGTTGGCTAACATACAGAGTATATAGTGTGCTCTTGGTTTCGGGAGTAGATTCCCATGATTCATCACTTATACACAAGACCCAGTGCTCATCCCAATAAGCACCCTCCTCAGTGCCCATCACCCATTTCTCCCTCCCCTGCCCCCAGCACCCTCCATCAACCCTTAGTTTGTTCTCTGTATTTAAGGGTCTCTTATGGTTTGACTCCCTCTCTGTAACTATTTTCTCCCCTTCCCTTCACCCATGGTCTTCTGTTAAGTTTCTCAAGATCCACATGAGTTGAGAACATGATATCTGTCTTTCTCTGACTTGTTTCACTTAGCATAATACCCTCCAGTTCCATCCATGTTGTTGCAAATGGCAGGATTTCATTCTTTCTCGTTGCCAAGTACTATTCCATTGTGTGTGTGTGTGTGTGTGTGTGTGTGTGTGTGTGCGCGCACATGCGCGCGCACATGTGCATACACGCACACCATACCTTCTTTATCCATTCATCAGTTGATGGACATTTGGGCTCTTTCCATAATTTCCATAATTTGTCTATTGTTGATAGTGCTGCTATAAACATTGGGGTACATGTGCCCCTATGAATCAGCATGAGGGCTGCTCTTTTTAAAGCAGGGGCTGAGGTTCAGAGGCCCACAGGTTCACCTCCTTAGCTCACCCAGACCCCTGAAACACCTTTTTTGGGCATGGGACATTTTAAAACACTGTTAGAAAAACACAGAATCTTTCCAGTGGTAGCATTCTATAAGCAAACAGTGGTGACATACACTTTTACCTGACTCTGAGGGCTCATTCGAATTTATTCTAGATCAGTGATTTTTGTGGGATGATGAGAACAGTTTTCTAGGGCAGCCGTAATCTGCAAAGCTGTGCTTGAGTGAACAAAATAACAAAGAGCTAACGATTTGTGTTGTTTGCCTTGGAGACGAACAGAAGTAAAGAGTATGTTTTCAGGCATATAATCCCATTTTAGGAACTTTATTATGGAAGTTTTCAAACATACAAACAGTATCATATGATGAGCCATTCATACCCATCATTCATCTTCAACATTTATCATGTGCCTCACCTTGTTTCATCTAGAGACCTCCCCACCTCTGATAATTTAAAAGATTATTTCTATTTTCATTTTTTTTAACCTTTATTTTAAGTAGGCTCCACGCCCAACATGGGGCTTAAACTCATGACCCTGAGATCAAGAGTCACATGTTCTACTGACTGAGCCAGCCAAGTGCCCCTAAAAAATTATTTTAAAAATTAAAGATACAGTTTCATCATGAATTTATTATAACCCTTTAAAACATTGGGACCATTATTTTCTAAATCCGCAGTACCATTATGACACCTAAAATATAGTATCTTTAATTATCAACTATTTAGTGGTATTCAGTTTTTCTTGATTGTCTCATAAATGCCACTTAGTAATTAGATCTAAAATGTCATTGAATAATAAAAATTTGGAAGGTCCACATAACTGCATTTGGTTTACAGGTCTCCTAAATACGTTTTAATCTCTAGGTTTCTTCTCTTTCCCATTTTTTTGTCAGTTATTTACGGAAGAAATCTGGCCGTTTGTCCTGTAGAATAATCCACAGTCTGGATATTGCTGTTTGCATTCCCATGGTGTCATTTAACATATTCTTTTACTCCTGAATTGCTCAGCCAGATTTAGGATTGAATTATTTGGCACAAAATACTTCATAGGTACACATATCATAGGTGTACCTCCTGTTACATCCATTGGGAGCACATGCTGTCTGGTTTTCCTACTTTTTATAATGTTGAGATTGATTCCTGGGGTGTCAGGCTTTCTCAGCCTGACACATCCATCATAAAGTTGTCCAACAGCCTTGAACCTAATGATTTTAGCAGGTGATGTTGATCAGTATCTCCATCCTTGTTTCATTAGGGGCTGCAAAAATGGTCCTATGACTTTTCTATCATTCCTCCTTCTTAGAACCCTTTGTAAAGAAAAAACTTCCCATTACCTCTTTTTAGAATATGTTGGTTCCCTAACATCCTCCAGAGGTAATGAATGAAAATACGGATTGGATTGCTTAACTCTATTGTGGTTATTTTTCCCATCTTTTAAAAAAATTTTTTAAAGTTTTTATTTATTTATTTTGAGAGAAACAGTGCACGGGAGGGGCAGAGAGAGAAGGAGAATCCCAAGCAGGCTGTGCACTGACAGTGATGCAGGGCTTGAACTCAACGAACCGCAACATCATGACTGAGCCGAAGTTGGAAGCCCAGCTAACTGAGCCACTCAGGCACCCCTTTTACCCATCTTTGATCAGACGGAGCCCTTCTTTCTGTGTCCTTTTGACAGGTTTTTGCTTTGTTTTGTTTTTTGTTTTGTTTGTAGGTATAATTTTAATATAATCTAATTCTCTTTGATAGCTGCCTTGCTTTCTGATACAGAGATGTTTCAGGCTTATCTGCTGTATTTTCGGCCCCAGACCTAGAGTCAGCTTTTTCTCTAAGGAGCCACATTTCATTTTTTGGGAAGTAATGTTTAGATGTAACAATCTCAGTGATAAGAATATTCATTACTGCTCTCTTGGCAGTTTTCAGTCCCTTTTATTGGAGAGAGGTGAACTCCTCCCCCTCCCCCCACCTTTTAAGGAAAAGTACTTCATGAGTTCATACCAATATATTTCCAGTTAAAATTTTGGATTATAGGATTTTCCTCTGAATTCCTTTGGTTTTACTTGTATTTCATGGTTTCTAATGGCATTAATAGAATTACCTGTTAGCTTTATTCTAACATGTTGGTTTTGCACATACATACACTCACAAACACTGTTACTAACAATATGGTTGCTGAAAAGAATTTCAGATTTCTTTTTAGTTCCTTTTAGTATATTCCATCTGGGATGTAGAGTCAGTGTTGTGTTTGAAGGTCACTTTATGGTTAAATTACTAACTTGTTGCACAGATAGGCTCATTTGTTTCGTTTGCTTTCAGGTTTTAGAGACTCCCTTTTCACTTGGTTTTTAAGTCAAAAATACAAAACTAGAAAGATCTAGTTTCCATTCTTTTCCCTCAGCAGTTTCCCTCCTCCTAAGTGTAATCATTCTTAAAATGCTCTGATGATTTTATTTTTTTTTAACAATTATTTATTATTGAGAGACAGAGACAGAGCATGAGCATGGGATGGGCAGAGAGAGAGGGAGACACAGAATCTGAAGCAGGCTCCAGGCTCTGAGCTGTTAGCACAGAGCCCGACGCTGGGCTCGAACTCAAAAACCGCAAGATTGTGACCTGAGCTGAAGTTGGATGCTTTACCGACTGACCCAGGAGCCCCTGATGATTTTGTTTTTAATATAAGCAGTGTAAAGATATATTGATATTCCTTTTTAAATTATGAAAGATACTTAGTAACTTTCCTTTTTCACTCAGCATGTGCTAATTCCAATTCTTTTGGTCTCATGCTCCTTGATATTAGGTAGTTGGGTTATTTTTTCTATAACACTTAAGAAATGCATATATGTGTGTGCCTGCACATACATATTTAGAGATGATTCTCTTTAGAATTTTTAATTTGTGATACATTTATGTGCTTTAAAGTTCAGAAATAGGGTATATTATACAAATTTTAACTCTTTTTAAGCTAGCCATGCCTCTTCCTTTCCCTCAATTGCAATCATTATTATTACATATAATGTGTTCTCATACAAATGATAGAAAATGCATATATACAGTTTTTGCCCTGCTTTTATTTATTTATTTTATTTTTTATTTTTTTTAATGTTTATTTATTTTTGAGACAGAGACAGCATGAATGGGGGAAAGGTCAGAGAGAGAGGGAGACACAGAATCCGAAACAGTCTCCAGGCTCTGAGCTGTCAGCACAGAGCCTGACACGGGGCTCGAACTCACGGACTGCGGGATCATGACCTGAGCTGAAATCGATGCTTAACCGACTAAGCCACCCAGGTGCCCCTGGCCCTGCTTTTAAATATATGTGTATATGTATACACACACACACATATACACACATATATATAATTATGCAGCAAATATATTTTGAGCCCCTATTCTATTCAGATGCTTAGGTTACAATAATGAACAAAGTCCTTATTCCTATGGAGTGTCCCATTCTGAACTGAGGGAGGGTTAGAATCTTTTTTGTGTTTAAGATTGATTTGTATCTCTCTTTTCTGTGAATTGCTCATATCCTTTACCCATTTTTCTGTAGGAATGTTAAACTCACCAGTTTTCAGGGCTTTATAAAAGTATCATTCGAGAAACCAGCTTTTAAATGCAACATGGGATCAAAATATGTTTTTCCAGGTTTGCTAAAGGGAAAGATAATTCTTAGAAAGAATTTTTAATTCTTAACATATAGTGGAAAAGACATTTATTAAAATGCTTTCATAAATGGCACTATTAATCCTGTTTTTGTTTCTGGACTTTGCACACATATGTATTTTTGCTCTTTAAAAAAACACGTAAGTGAATTAGAACAGTGTAGTAAGAGCTACCTGGGTTTGAATCCCGTATCTACCACTTTTCTGACCTAAGCAAGTAATAATGTTTTTGAAACTTCTTCATCTGTAAAATGGATATAATAATAGAGCCTACCTTATTGGCTTATTAATTAAAGACATAATCTATGCAAAACACTCATAGTGATTTTGGCTAATTAAAAGTCAGGTACTCTTGCAAGTAGAAAACTGATAAATCCTGGGTAAAAACGGGTAAATGGAATTATTTTCTTCCTTTCTTTTAACTTAAAAGGTCTTTGGCTGAGCTTAAGAAGTGTAAATTGTCCTTTGAAACTGAAACTGGGGAAAGAGGTAGCTGAAAGTGTTGCTCTTGGAATGACATTGTTACCTTTGGTAAATGTGAAGTAAGGAAAATTGTCCCCACATTTAACATTTCCTGTGGTTGATTTCCATTGTATTTTATAAGGATATTTCATAGTACGGTTAAATTGAAACATGGTTTTTCTTTCTTTTGCCAGTACAAAGGTGTGCCTGGCCTCCACAGAGCTGGTTGTAAACTTCAGTTGTCAGAAGGGTAAACAAGTGGTGACTGGAGGCTTAAAGCTCTGTTAGTCATTCCTTGGTCCCTTGAGATTACTTTTCCCTTACACAGGCCCCATTACTTCTCCTTTTGATCCCTAGGCTTTTTGAATCTCATAGGTAAATATCCAATTTCTATTTGAAGTTTGTTTTATATACACTTATAATCCTCAGAATATCAAAAGGAAGAAGTTAAATATTTAATAAAATGGACATTCTTGCTTGGCATCTTGCTCTATTTAAAGATACACCCTCCACATGAACATAAGGTTTTAAATGTCTGGGAAATATCTTTCAGCGTAATTTAGTCTTTTAAGGCTCTACCTTTTTCTGTTTACTCTGTCCATTTCTTTCTTTTTTTTTTTTTTTCAAGTTTATTTGAGAGAGAGAGAGAGAGAGAGAGAGAGAGGAGTGGTAGAGAGAGAGGGAGAGAGACAGAATACCAAGCCGGCCACACTGTCAGCATAGAGCCCAATGTGGGGCTTGAACCCACAAACCATGAGATCATGACCTCAGTTGAGATCAAGAGTCAGACCTTGACTGAGCCCACTGAGCAACCCAGTGCCCTGCTTTTTTAAATTTTTTAAATTTTCTTTATTTAGAGACAGCTCAAGTCAGGGAGGGGGAAGGGAAAGAGGGGGAGAGAGAGAGAGAAAGAGAGAATCTCAGGCAGGCTTCATGCTGTCAGCACATTGCCCGAATTGGGGCTTGAACTCACAAAACCATGAGATCATGACCTGAGCCAAAACCTAGAGTCACCCAGGAGCCCTTCAGTCCATTTCTTAATTACAGTAATTCACTGATTAGGCATCTTGACTTCTGATGGCATAGGGGATTTGGTCTTTAAGAATACACTCAAGTATCTCTTTCCCATTGGAGCTGTGCTAATTTAAATTTTGCCTAAAGGAGAAAACTGCCTCAGGGGACATACTGTTCTTCAGTATTGTTTGCTTTGCTTGTTAGTGTAGGAGGAATTTTCCTCTTTCAGAAAACACTATATATAATAAGGATTTGTAAGTTAAATGAAATCAGGAAGTGATTGTTTAAAAACAGTTTAACAGTTTGTTTGTTGCTTTGTGCCTTTAAATCTTTAGAAAAATTTGGTTTTTATACAACTTTTTCAAAACCTTTTGACTGCATAAAATGTTATCTATCCTAATCGTGGAATATAACCTGCTGTTGAGTCATGTTGCTATAATACCACATTGAGCCAGGATTTGACACTTTAAGATGAAATTCCATGTTGCCGTTGAAAGTATTCTCAAAGCCAATTCCTTGTTAATACAGCAGTGACTCCCATTAATTACACATCCTGGTTCTTAACCAGGAAGCATTGTCACTGCATCTGACAAATGTGGAAAATATAAATAACTATAACCAGGAAAGCATACTGTTATGATGTAGGATGGAATGATAGTCTAAGCAGATAAAGGGATATGTGGTACAGCAGGGTACAGCCAGCTCTCAGAAGAGGTGAGAGAGAGAGCACAGTATCATACCAGTGCTGAAGTGCTTGCTGGACTATAGGAGAGCACGTTAGAGACCTCTAACCAGTCTCAGCAAAACAGGCTTCTGTAGATCATTAATAACCATAGATTCTTCAGGGTGTTGTTTTGCTTTTGTGCTTTGGCATTTTGAGTTTTTTAATACCTTAAGTATATTGCCACAAATTCTAGTAGGTTAAAGGAATACCGGGATCCTAAGATGACTGAGAACCATCAGCTTAATGTGTTTTTTCTTCTGGGTGTGGTTCTGGCTCTGTGACTTAGTACAGCTATATGGCTTTGGTAAGCATTTAATCCATCTACACTCCAGCTGCTTCATCTCCAGGATGGGCAGTGCCCTATGAAAGTACAGTCCAGAGGCAAGATGCCTAGATCGTAGGCCTGTCAGTTTCTGAAGCTGCTAGCTGCCAAATGGATCATGTCAGCTACAAACCCAGTGCTCTGTACAGTATTGTGCATGATATTAATGGCTGCAAGTTACATTTAGATTATAAATTATTGTATATAAAGCACTTTTACAAACTCCGTAGTTTTAAAAAAAATTTTTTTAACATTTATTTATTTTTGAGAGAGTGTGAGCAGAGGAGGGGCAGAGAGAGGGAGACACAGAATCCGAAGCAGGCTCCGGCTCTCTGCTGTCAACACAGAGCCAGGCATGGGGTTCAAACCCACAAACTGAGATCATGACCTGAGCCGAAGTCAGAGGCTTAACCAACTGAGCCACCCAGACGCCCCCAAACTCCATCGTTCTTGATTCTCAGAATACCTCTCAGTTATGGTTAAGGCAGGTATTCTTTTTAAAAAAATTTTTTAATGTTTATTTTTGAGAGAGAGCGAGAGAGCATGCGAGCACGAGTCGGGGAGAGGCAGAGAGAGAGGGACAGAACCACAAGCAGACTCCAGGCTCAGAGCTGTCAGCACAGAGCCCGATGTACGGCACGAACCGCGAGATCATAACCTGAGCCGAGGTCTGGCGGCTTAACCGACTGAGCCACCCACGTGCCCCTAGTTGGGGGCAGGTATTCTTATATCCTCAGTTATACAAATGAAGAAATTGAAGCACAGAAAGTTTAATTAACAAAATCCCTTAGCTGATAATTGGGAGGGCCTGCATTCAAACCAAGTTTTCCGATTTCAGAGCCTCTAATGCTTTTCTTAAAATTTAGACTTTTTTTTAAATATGAAATTTATTGTCAAATTGGTTTCCATAGCACACCCAGTGCTCATCCCAGCAGGTGCCCTCCTCAGTGCCCATTACCCACTTTCCCCTCCTTCCTACCTCCCCCCCCATCAACCCTCAGTTTATTCTCAGTTTTTAAGAGTCTCTTATGGTTTGGCTCCCTCCCTCCCTTTTTTTTTTTCCCCTTCCCCTCCCCCCTGGTCTTATGTAAAGTTTCTCAGGATCCACATTAGAGTGAAAACATACGGTATCTGTCTTTCTCTGTATGACTTATTTCACTTAGCATAACACTCTCCAGTTCCATCCACGTTGCTACAAAAGGCCAGATTTCATTCTTTCTCATTGCCAAGTAGTACTCCATTGTGTATATAAACCACAACTTCTTTATCCATTCATCAGTTGATGGACAATTAGGCTCTTTCCATAATTTGGCTATTGTTAAATGGATCTACCCTACGACCCAGCAATAGCACTGCTAGGAATTTACCCAAGGGATACAGGAGTACTGGTGCATAGGGGCACTTGTACCCTAATGTTTATAGCAGCACTTTCAACAATAGCCAAATTATGGAAAATTTAGACTCTTTATAGATATTTAGAATAACAAAGATTTATATATCTAGATAGAGGCTTCATATTCTGAAATTTAAGATAATTTGTCCTAGATTTTAATTCAGTTGCTTGTTTCTTTTATATAATAATTTACTGAAAATTAACAACATAGTTCCAAAGCATTTATTAAGCATGCATCTGCTGTTGGCTCCCTGATGGGCACTATCACACATTAAAGTGGACATGGAACTGGTTCTCTGGGCCTTTATAAGTTCCCACTTGTATTAACATGAGCATACAAAAGAGTACATGAACCCATTGAAAGTTCTGCCAATTTCATTTATTATTATTATTATTATTATTATTATTATTATTATTTAGAGAGAATTGGTATGAGCAGGGGAGAGGGACAGAAGGAGAGAGAGCAAATCTTAAGCAGACTCCGTGCTCAGTGCAGAGCTGGATGTGAGCTCAATCCCATGACCCTGGGATCATAACCTGAGCTGAAACTGAGTCAGACGTTCAACCAACTGAGCCACCCAGGTGCCTTGAAAATTCTGCCAATTTCAAACAGACCTGGGATCTGTTATTAAACAATCCTAAAGGAACAACATCATTTTCTTTTCTTATAATCTCCATTATCCACCAATTTCCTACCAAGTAGAATACTCCAAAGGATGCAGGAATAATTACAGGTGTACTGTTTTCATGGAAATTGTTTTTCTTCAGTAATTATGTGTTCTCTTATTAGTGAAAACCAAGCTTTGGGGCTATTTTTTCCTCATTATATGATTGATATAATATGTCTTAGCAGAAAGAACAAGAAAATCTCAGAAGGCCAGGTACACTACTTGGATCTGATTGTGTGTTTTAGGACACTGTGTAGTCTTTCTTAGCAGAGGAAACCTTCATAGGAAAGAGGAAGAATGCTGTCCTTTGCAGTACAGGTCTTTCACTGTGTCCAAAGCAATCAGAAAGGAAACCAAAGGGAAACTAACATACATGTTGGATAACACCATGGAGGTATTATGTGTCATAGAGCAGGGAAGTACTAGAAATTCAACTCTCCTAGAAATTCCATCCCTCTTGATGGTAAGCAGTAAGAAGCACCTCAAATCATTTAAAAAGGAAGTTAAATCAGGCTGTTGAACTGGCTAAAGCAGATCACAAACTAATTGTTAGATTCATTCTGAAAAAGTAGGTGTGGTTTAAAGGGAAATAAGCCTAGGGGTGCCTGGGTAGCTCAGGTTAGTCAAGTGCGCCTCACTTTGGCTCAGGTCCTGATCTCACAGTTCATGAGTTTGAGCCCCACATCAGGGTCTGCACTGACAGGGCATGGAGCCTGCTTCAGATTCCGTGTCTCCCTCTCTGCCCCTCCCCCACTCATGTTCTGTCTCTCTCTCTCAAAAAATGAATAAACATTTAAAATTAAAAAAAAAAAAAGCCTAAAATGTTCAGAGCCAAGGCAAGAGGCAGAGTGGTATTTGCATGCCTATCATTCAGTCCATCTCAGCTTCTATTTGTGCCTTCCCTTGTTAACTGTATTTTGCATAGTCCCCAAACTCTTGTTTTGGGGATCCAGACCCCTTGTCTGCAGTGTTCAGGTAATATCCAGCCTGTGAAACACAGTTTTGCTCCAGAATTGCCTTCAAGGATCAGCTATGGCCATCAAGCACTCAGATCCTCAGATCTCCTCTAGGGTCTCCCCATACCTTGCACTGCCTAATCCACCTGGAGCGTATTCAGGTTCCAAGACAAGATATTTCTTAGTATAATGTCTAAGAAAATACTGGTGTTTTTCTTCCCTTTTCTCTCTTTTTTTTAAAGAAAATTCAAATAAAGCCATGAGATTTCTTTCCCCTCCCTTGCCAACAAAATTGGTAGCAATAAAACAGCCTCAGATCCTTTCTGGAATGTGGGGAGGTATTAGTAGAAGATTCTGCTCGCCATCTTGATGCCCCTCTGCTCCTTAGCTGTCCACACTCTAAGAGGCTTAGGTAAGCCTTTGTGTGAGACAGGAAGGATGATCATTGGCTCTGATCTGTGCTGTACACACCCTACATTTCCTCAGTGTTCTCTGCCATTAAAACCACTTCCTTTGGGTCAAAACGGCCTTACCACAATCTACTCACTTTGCTTCATCTCAGTTATTTCACATCTGTTCTAGTACCCATTGCATGAAATCTGGTTACTCTTAGAGATAAGGGTGAGCACCTTGTCCCTAGGCGAAAGTCTGTTTTTCTTTGTCCTCCCTTCCTCTTAACTAATGCTGAACACCATGAAGTAGGCCTCAAGTGAGGGGTCCATCTGCCCAAAAGGACATCTTCCTTCTAAACCGAAAGACTAGTTCACTGGTGCAGTAGTCCCCCTCATCTACAGGGGAGAGCTTCTAAGACTCCCCAGGGGATGCCTGAAACCACAGATAGCACCAAACCTAAGGTATAATGTTTCTTCCTCTACATGCACGCCTACGATAAAGTTAAATTTATAAATTAGGCATGGTAAAAGATTAACAATAATAAAATAGAAAAGCATAACAATATACTGCAATAAAAGTTATGTGGAAGTATTCTTTCCCTGTGTCAAGATATCTTACTATACTGTACTCTACCTTCTTGTGATACTGTGAGATGATAAAATGCCTACATGATAAGGTGAAGTGAGGTGAATGATGTATGCATGTGACGTAGCGTTAGGCTGCTATTGACTTTGTGACAGTAAATCAGAAGGCAAACCACAGAAAGCAAAACCGTGGATAAGGGGGGACTATCGTATGTTCTCATCAGTCTGCTTTAGCTTGGAAATGTGATGATTTTATAGGCTTTTCCGGTTAATCCAGTAATGGTGATAAACTAACAAGAGAAGGAAGTAAATTTAATACGTTATTGAATTGGTCAGTGAATCCTAAATTTTAGAAAATCGGGATGAAAGTCAGTTTGAAATTTTGACTTCTTAAAATCAAAACAGGTAAAATCTCTTATAAAACAAATATAATCACTTCTTTGTTATGCAGAGCCAGATTTATTAAGTGATAATCATTGATATTTTATAATTTAAAAGCTCAAAAGTGAAAAATCTCGTTATATAAAGCAAAATCAAGTAGTAAAATTCAATAATTACATAAAATTATCTTAGCCTAAAATAGGAAACCAAGTTGTTAGATTTTTTAAAAGATGTGTTATAACTAAGAAGGCATGTGGCTAGTCTTAAAGCTCTCATCTTAGACTTGTACCAACTTGCTTCCAAGACTCTAAGCTAATTTTAGTTGAAGATGTCTCGGAGCAGGTTAAATAGCCATCTGTCAGCTAACCCCATCACCTTCACGTCTGACTAAGCCCTAAGTCATGGTGCTGGCTGATAATAGACTTCAGAATGGCATTCTAGTTAGGCAGAGAGAATTTGCAGTTCCTGTACTGTCTGAATTCAAACCTGGAAGTTGGTAGAAGGTACATTACAATGTCAGTCATGCAAGAAAAGAGCTGTAAGTGATAGGGTCTTTTTTTTTTTTTTTGGTAATGTTTGTTTTTGAGAGAGAGAGAGAGAATGGGGGAGGGGTAGAGAGAGAGGGAAACACAGAATCCGAAGCAGGCTCCAGGCTCCTTGCTGTCAGCACAGAGCCCAGCGTGGGGCTCAAACTCCCGAACCTCGAGATCATGATCTGAGCCGAAGTCAGATGCTTAACCAACTGAGCCATCCAGGTGCCCCGATATGGTTTTGTTTTTTTTTTTTTAAAGACTTAATCAAAGCTCACTTTTATTAAAATGAAGACCGGTAGATTTGGGGATTGAACTGCCCCATATAGGTAAATTTTAGGTATTTTAATTATGTTCATGTCAGTATATTAAGTTTATAAAATATTTCGTATATAAGATGACTTTCAAGATGTTTTTCCCCCCAAAGATCTTAAATCTCCACATGAATTACAACTACAGTTTGAATTAATATTACATGACTGAGGAATAACAGTACATATTTTTAAAACTATGGAAATAAATCTTATCAACTTTGGAGGGCAAACATTTTTCCTAATTGTATGAGAGTATAATTTTCATAATGACAAAATCAGATTGAAGCAATTTCAGCTGAAATTCTTTGAGTTGAATGGCCAACTAATTTTACTCACAGATTTAAACGTTAAGATAGTATGAAGAGCCATATCCATTTTTTAGGCAGTCAGGTAAACTACTATAGGCGAATTATGGTTGGAAATTTTTAGTTTTGTCTTAATGAAATAAGATTTAATATTGGTTTCAAATATCTTAATGATTTCAGATCTCTTTAAAACTGTTCAGCTGAAGAAGTGCCGGGTTTTAAAGCAGAATCCAGAAAATGACATTTTGAAACAAGTATCTCAACTATAAACATCATTTTGTTTAATTTTTTTTTAATGTTTGTTTATTTTTGAGAGACAAAGCGTGAGCAGGGGAAGGCAGAGAGAGATGGAGACACAGAATCTGAAGCAGGCTCCAGGCTCCCAGCTGTCAGCACAGAACGTGACATGGGGCCCAAACTCACAAGCTGTGAGATCATGACCTGAGCCGAAGTTGGACGCTTAACTGACTGAGCCAGTCCGGCACCCTTCAACTATAAACATTCTTGAATATTTTATTGATCTTGCCTCCTATTATCCTCAAAACCAGGCAGAGTAGTTGAAATTCAATTAATTTTTGAGGGGTGCCTGGGTGTCTCAGTCAGTTAAGTGTCAGACTCTACATGTCAGCTCAGGTCATAATCTCAGGGTTCTTGAGATCAAGCCCTGCATTGGGCTCTGCACTGACAGTGTGGAGCCTGCTTGGTATTCTCTCTCTCTCCCTCCCTCTCTCTGCCCCTTCCCCGATCACGTTCTTGCACCTGGGTGCTCTCAAACATTTAAAAAATAAAGAAATTCAATGAATATTTGTGAAATGATTGTAGGGGTTTTTTTTTTATTTTCACATGATAATTTTTTAATTTTTATTGAAGTATAGTTGACATACAGTGTTATATTGGTCTTAGGTGGACAATAATGATTTGGCAATTCTGTACATTACAGTGCTCACCACAACAAGTGTAGTTACCATCACTATATGACATCATTACAGTATTATTGACTGTATTCCCTATGCTGTACTTTTCATCTCTGTGGATTATTTTATAACTGGAAGTGTGTACCTCTTAATCATTTTCCCCTATTTTGCCCAGCCTGCACCTTCCTCTTTGGCAATTCTCTACATTTATGACTCTATGTTTCTATTTTGTTTGTTATAAGTGAAATCACATAGTATTTGTGTTTCTCTGTCATTTCACTTAGCATGATACATTCTAGGTCCATGCATATTTTGTCACAAACGGCGAGATCTCCTTTTTTTATGGCTGAGTAATACTCCATTGTGTATATATACCACATTTTTTAAGTTTATTTATTTGAGAGAGAATGTGTGTGAGCAAGGGGAGGGGCAGAGAGAGAGAATCCCAAGCAGTGTGAAGACCATCACGGGGCTGGATCTCACAAACCATGAGATCGTGACCTGAGTCAAAATCAAGAGTTGGACACTTAACTGACTGAGCCACCCAGACACCCCTATATACCACATCTTTATCCATTCTTCTGTGAGTAGACACTTAGGTTGCTTCCATATCTTGGCTATGGTAATAATGCTACAGTGAACATAGGAGTGTGTCTATCTTTGAATTAGCCCTTTGGTTTCTTTAAACAATACCCGGAATTGGATTGCTGGCTCACATGGTAGTTCTAGTTTTAATTTTTTGAGTTCTATTTTTAGTTTTTTTAATTGTATGTTCTTCATAGTAGCTACACCAATTTAAATTCCCACCAACAGTGCATGAGGGTTCCCTTTTCTCCACATCCTCGCCGACATGTGTCATTTCTAGTCTTTTTGATGATAGCCATTCTGACAAGTGTGAGGTGATAACACATTGTGGCTTTGATTTGCATTTTTATGATGATTACTGATGTTCAGTATCTTTTCATGTGTCTGTATGTCTTCTTTGGAAAAATATTCAGGTCTTCTGCCCACTTTTACTTGGATTTTTTTTCTTTTTTCTTTTTTTTTAGTGTTGAGTTATAGAAGTTCTTTATATATTTTGGATATTATCCAAATTATTTGGTTATTTGGATAACCTCTTAACAGATATATCATTTGCAGACATCTTTTCCATTCAGTAGGTTGCCTTTTCATTTTTGTTGATGATTTCCTTTGCTATGCAAAAGCTTTTAATTTTGATTTAGTCCCAATGGTTTATTTTTGCATTTGTTGCCCTTGCCTGAGGAGACGTATCCAAAAAAATATTGCTAAGACTAAGTCCAAGAGTCTACTGCCTGTGTTTTTTTCTAGGAATTTTATGGTTTCCAGTCTTACAGTTAAGCCTTTAATCCAGTTTGAGTTTATTTTTGTATGTGGTGTAAGAAAGTGGTTGATTTTATTCTTTTACATGTAGCTGTTCAGTTTTCCCAGCACCATTTGTTGAAGAGACTGTTTTTCCCCATTGTATTTTCTTACCTCCTTCATGGTAGATTAATTGACCATATTGGCATGGGTTTATTCCTGGGCACTCTATCCTATTCCATTGATTTGTGTCTTTTTGTGCTGCTACCATACTGTTTTGATTACTGTAGTTTTGTGGTATATTTTGAGATCAGGGAGCATGATACCTCTAGCTTTATCCTTTTTCTCAGTATTGCTTTGGCTATTTGGGGTCTTTTGTGTTCCAAGTGAATTTTAGGATTATTCTAGTTCGGTGAGCCATGCCATTGGTATTTTGATAGAGATTGCATTGAATCTGTAGATTGCTTTGGGTGTTGTAGACATTTTGACAATATTCTTTCAGTCTATGTACATGGAGTATATTGCCATTTATTTGTGTCACTGTCAGTTTCCTTCATCAGTTATCTTACAGCACAAGTCTTTCACCAAATTGGTTAAATTTATTCCTAGGGATTTTATTCTTTTTGATATAATTATAAATGAGAGTGTTAATTTCTCTTTCTGCTACTTCATTATTAGTATATAGAAATAGGACAGATTTCTGTATATTAATTCTGTATCCTGCAATTTTATCAATTCTCACATTTTTTAGGTAGAGTCTTTAGGGTTTTCTGTATATAATATCAGGTCATCTGCAGATAGTAATAGTTTTACTTCTTCATTATCCAATTAGAGGACCTTTTCTTTCTTGTGTGATTGCTATGGCTAGGACTTTCAATACTGTGTTGAGTCAAAGTGGTGAGAGTAGGCATCCTTGTCTTGTTCCTGATTTTTTTTTTATTTTTTTAAATGTTTTTATTTATTGACAGAAAGAGAGAGAGAGAGAGAAAGAGAGAGAGAGACAGCACGAGTGGGGGAGGGGCAGAGAGAGAAGGAGACAGAATCTGAAGCAGGCTCCAGGCTCCAAGCTAAGCTGTCAGCACAGAGCCCGATGTGGGGCTACAACTTATCAACCATGAGATCATGACCTGAACTGAAGTCTGATGCTTTACTGATTGAGCCATCCAGGTGCCCCTGGCTTGTTCCTGATCTTATTCAGCTTTTCACCATGGAGTATGGTGTTAGCTGGGTTTATCATACATGGCCTTTATCATGTTGAGGTATGATTCCTGTATACCACTTTGTTGAGATTTTTTATCATACATGGATCTTGAATTTTGTCAAATGCTTTTTCTGCATCTATTGAGATGATCATATGATTTTTACTCTTCGTTTTGTTAATGTGGTGTATCATATTGATTTATGGATATTGAACCATTTTGCATCCCTGTAATAAGTCCCACTTGATCATGGTGTATAATCCTTTTAATATATTGTTGAATTTGGCTTGCTAATACTTTGTTGAGGATTTTTCCATGTATGTTCATTGGGGATATTGGCCTGCATTTTTCTTCTTTTGTAGTGTCTTTGCCTGGTTTTGGTATCAGGGTAATTCTGGCCTCAGAATTTGTTCCAAGAACAAACTTGGAAATATTCCTTCCTCTTCTAATATTTGAGAAAAATGAATATTAAGTCTTTTTTAAATGTTTTGTAGAATTTATCTGTGAATTCATCTGGTTCTGGAGTTTTGTTGGGACTTTGATTACTAATTCAATTTTATTACTAGTAATCCATTCAGATTTTCTGTTTGAGTTAGTCTTAGAAGATTGTATGTTTCTAGCAATTTATTTCTTCTAGATTATCCAATTTGTTGGCAGAAAATTGTTCATAGTAGTGTCTTACAGCCCTTTGTATTTCTATAGTGTTGGTTGTAATTTTTCCTCTTTCACTTCTGATTTTATTTTGGGGAGCATTCATTTTTTTTTCTTGATGAGTCTTGCTAAGGGTTAATTTTTGTTTATCTTTGCAAAGAACCATCTCTTATTTTCATTGATCTTTCCTATTATTTTCCCGGTTTCTATTTCATTTATTTCCACTCTGATCTTTATTATTTTTTTGCTTCTACTAACTTTGGGATTTGTTTTTCCTATAGTTCCTTTAAGTGCAAGGTTAGATTATTTGAGATATTTCTTTTGAGGTAGGCCTGTATCACTATAAACTTCCCTCTTATGCTAGAGTTCTAGATTTTGGAGTGTTTTATTTCCCTTTTTATTTTCCTCAAAGCAGTTTTTGATTTCCTGTTTGATTTCTTTGTTGACCTGTGGTTGTTTAATAGTCTGGTGTTTACCCTCCATGCGTTTGTGTTTTCTCCAGGTTTTTTTCCTTGTTGATTTCTTGTTTCCTCCTGTGATAGTCGCAAAAGATACTTGGTATGATTGCAGTCCTAAATCTGTTGTTTTGTGGCCTAACATGCTCTACCGGGAGAAAGTTCCACGTGGACTTGAGAAGAATGTGTGTTCTGCTGTTTGGGGATGGAATATTCTGTACATATCTGTTAAGTCCATTTGATCTAATGTGTCATTAGGCCACTGTTTTCTATTTGATTTTTTTCTTTTTTTTTTTTTTTTTTTGGTCTGGATGATGTGTCACGATGCCACTCTTCCTGCTCAGTTATTTTTATTTTGGAAAATATGGTTATTCATAAAAAAGGTCATTTTAACATTGGTCATACTGTTATTAAATGAATTAGTAAGTAAAAAATTAGTGTTTTGGTTTTTTTTCTAATATCATAGATAGTGGTAGTTATGACCCACAGTTAAAGAAAACTAACTCTGGGTTCTCAGTAATTTTGAAGAGTTAATTTCATCTTCAGAACAAACAAGTTGAGAAATGCTCATCTATACCAATAAATTATATTGTAACTTCTTTTTGTTTCTTTGTTGGAACCAAATATATATATACAGTGAAATTCACAGATCTTAAATATATAATTTGATAAATTTTGGCAAATGCATCTACCTATGTAACTAATACCCAGTCAAGATCTAGAACCTTTCCATCACTCTAGAAATTTCCCTCTGCCTTCCAGTCAATCCCCACCTTCCGTAGACCATCACTGTTTTGATTTCTGTCACTGTAGATCAGTCTTGTCTATTCTTGTTTTTTTGTTTTTTGTTTTTAAGTTTACTCTTATTTATTTTGGGAGAGATAGAGAGCAAGCAGGGGAAGGACGGAGAGAGAGGGAGACAGAATCCCAAGCAGGCTCTGTGCCATCAGCTCAGGGCCTGACACAGGGCTCGAACTCACGAACTGTGAGATCATGACCTGAGCCGAAATCAAGAGTCGGACGCTTAACCAACCCAGGCGCCCCAGTCTTGTCTGTTCTAGAAATGCATTATAAATGGAGCAATTACAGTACATATTTCTTTTGAGTCTGGCTTTAATCACTCAACATAATGCTTTTGAGATTCATCCCTATTGTGTATATCAGTGTTCACTGCTTCTTATTATTGCATGGTTAAATATGCCACAATTTGCTTATCTATACCCTTGTTGACAGACATCTGGGGTGTTTCCAGTTTGGAGTTCTTATGAATAAAGCTACTTTAAGTCGTCTTTAAAGCTACTTTAAGTCGTCTTATATATATCTTTTTATGGACATGTTTTCATTCTCTTTGTTTTGGGGGTCCTAAGGCAGGTGTATGTTTGACTTTATAAAATGTAACTGTAATGTTTTCCAAAGTCATTGTATCATTTATCAGCACTATGTGAGACTTTCAGATGCCCATGGACTTACTAACATTTGATGTTTTAATGAGTGTGACATGTGGTTTTAATTTAACATTTCCTAGATGATTTTGCTTGGTTGTTCATGTATTTATTAGCCATTTGTATATCTTTTGTGAAGTAGCAGAGCGTTTGCCTGTTTTAAATTGAGTTGTGTGTCTTTTTTATTACTGACTTACAGGAATTATATTTCTCTTCCGGATATAATCCTTTATCAAATATACATATGATGAATATTTTCTTTCAGTCTAAAACTTGCCTTTGCATTTGTTTAATAATGCACAGATGTTTTTAATGTTTTCTTTGCACAGAAGTTTTTAATTTTGATAAAGTCCACTTTGTAATTTTCTCTTTTACCTTAAGGATTTTTGGGTCTCTCTAGGAATCTGTGTCTATCCCAAATTTTGAACCACTACCTTTGGCTCTCTCTAGTGTCATTGAAGATGTGTGCTGTTCAGGCTAATTTCTTCAGTTTCCTCAAGTAAACAAACAGCCTTTTAAAATCGTTGTTACTATGGAAGAATTATTTTATATTAAAAATGCACTGTGGGACAATTTATTCAACCTAGATTCCTAGTTAATAGAAAAACAACTGGCATAAAGTTTATCTCCGCAACATTGACTGAGTACTTGCTGTGTTCTAATTGCAGGTTCAACAGAGCTTAGAGTTTAATGTTAGTAACAATTCAAGTAAATTTCAACAGTAGCCTTGCATGTGCTCATGAAGTAAGTGGAGGGATGGATACGAGTGGGCATAGAAACTTACCCTGTAAGTTGTAGAGAATGACTTGCATCTCTTACAGTTGTTTGTCCTAATCAGAAGGAAAAAGTGGTAGAGAGGGTAGTACATTTCCAAAAATGAAACTTGATACTTTCCACATGACTTAAAAGTAAGAATATGTTCACCCAGTGATACAAATACATTTAGCCATGTGATGAGGCTTCTTTGCACATTGCTTCCTTTTCACTCTTTTTAAAAAAAAATTTTTTTAATGTTTATTTTTGAGAGACACAGGGGCAGAGTTAGTGGGAGAGGGTCAGAGAGAGATAGAGAATCCGAAGCAGGCTCTGGGCTCCGAGCTGTTAGCACAGAACCTGACGCAGGCTCGATCTCACAGACTGCGACATCATGACCTGAGCTGAAGTCAGATGCCTAACGGACTAAGCCACCCAGGCGCCTCCCTTTTCACCCTTTTTGAAGAGTGGATTTTTGAACTATATTCCAGATGAACTATGTAAAGATTGTTTCAAAAAAGATTATTCATAATTTGTGAAAATGAAATGGCTTTTTATTACAGCCATAACTAAGTCTTGTAACATTGTTTTAAAGTCTAGTTTATTTCCAAAGGCTTCCTACTTTGGAAAGCTATTTCACTTTGAGTGATTAGTAGACAGTAGTATGATAGAAATTAAAGATGATTAGATTGAAACACAAGCTTTGTTCACTACAATTATATAATTGACCCTTGAACAACATGGGTTTAAACTGAGTGGGTCTACTTATATGTGGATTTTTAAAATCACTACAGTAAATGTATTTCCTCTTCCTTATGATACTCATAATAACATTTTTTCTCTAGCTTACTTTATTGTAAGAATATAGTATTTAATATAGATGACAAACAGAATTTTAAAAACTATGTTATCCATAAGGCTTCTGATCATTAGTGGACCATTATTAGCAGTTAAGTTTTGGGGAGTCACAAGTTATGCACAGATCCTTAATTGCATGTGGGGTCAGCATCCCTAACCCCTGTGTTGTTCAAAGGTCAACTGTATTTAAATTGGTACTTGTGGAAGAAAGGATTTGGGTGGGGGGAAATGAATTCTGGTAGTTGAGAAGAGATGTGGTAAGTACATTTTGCAGGTAGATACACACATGTAAGTTCAAAATATATAATATATATGCACATAAGAATTTTCAGTGTTAAAGATGTATTAGAATCTATGAAATTATTGCATATTTAGTTCATTGATTTGATCTTGAATCAAAGGTAAGAATTAGATTGTTTTTGCTTTTCTAAATATCCAAGTGAATAATCTACTTAAATTTTTGATTCCTTCAGAATATTTAACATGAGCAAATATTTGTTAAGTACAAGTGAAAATATGTGTTAAGCAAATTTGGTTTTGAAAATGTGTTCTTAAGAGGTGACTTAGAGACAAAATTTGATTGTGTTTGTACCCCACTTTGTACTTCTCTGTATCTCTCTTTTTTCCACTGTTTTTCTTTGGCCCATTTTCCCTTGAGATGTTAGGGAAAGCCATTTATTTTAAAACACTGAGCACGTGGTACAGTTAAAGTGCTCTGTACTGTGAAGGACACAGAGGAGGATAAGACATAATCCCTAATCTTGGGGAGATGACACTTCAGTGGGTAGTGCACACAAAAAAGGGGGGAAATGAAGACAGGGAAGGTTAAGAATTGTGAAATTTAAGCAGAGCGTGGAACACCGGCCTACCTTGGCGTTTTAACTTTGAATGTTAGAGCCGCTTTCATAATCGCGTTGCTGACAAACAGCATGTTTGAGTTCTAGATCATTCCCCAAGTAGGTACTAAGGAGAAACCTGAATGGAGGAGCCATGCTTACCCCCCCCCCCCCCCCAGGGATATAGTTGAAAAACAATGTCCTCAGGCCCCTGGTATCTTATGGCAAGTGAGACCACTGGCTAAACCAGCCATCATCCTGTGCTTGTAAAGCCTTCCTAGGGGGAAATAGCACACATGTCAGAACCATTTCACGATTTGCTTTTCTCGAGGGTGGCAAACACTCCTTACCTGTTTCTCTGTGCAAACCCTTATATAGTTGTGGATATTGTTCAATAAACAGACATTTTTTAAATCATCTTTTGAAACTAATAGTAAGAGTGAGGTACTCATCTAGAAAGTAACAGTAGTTTTAAATCTTTAATGACTCAGACAGGAAAATGAGATGCTTTTTCTCTGAAATAATTAATAATAACATCAGTATCCACTTTATGTTGAGTTTCTGTTTGCCAGGCACTGGGATGAATGTTCTGCATCACTGGCAAAGTCTCATAGTAAAAAAAAAAAAAATTTTTTCGGGGCGCCTGGGCAGCTCAGTCAGTTAAGTGTCTGACTTCAGCTTAGGTCATGATCTCGTGGCTCATGAGTTCGAGCCCCGCATCGTGCTCTGTGCTGACAGCTCAGAGCCTGGAGCCTGCTTCGATTCTGTGTCTCCCTCTGTCTCTCTGCCCCTCCCCTGCTCGTGCTCTCTGTCTTTCTCTCTCTCTCAAAAACAACATTTAAAAAATGTTTTTAATATATATATATTTTTTAAAAATTTTGGCCATGTAGTATACATGTACAAATGCACATGTGTGTTATTGGAACATTTTCATTTTTTAAAAATGCTGGTTATATGGAACATTATCTTGAGTTTACAAACCACCAATGAATTAGACTGAAAATTTGAAAGACACTGTATAAGCCTGGTGTCATTGGGACCCCATCATAACCATTTGTCTCACTGGAACCTCACCATGACGATATGAAATTTTTATGTATGTAGATTTACAAATACATTTCTTAATAGAAACACTGCGGCTTGGATAGTTAGGTAGTTACTTGTTGAAGTTTGCACAGAGAAAGTGGCAGCCAGGGCTCTGAAACCCAGACCTGAGGATTTGGAGTTAAAGAGTCCTGCCACTCATTAGATTTCTGACCATGGACAAGTTATTTAAGGAGTGCTTAACTTATAGCATTATCTTAAGGACTAAGCGAAGTGATGCATGTTAAGTGGTTAACACAGGATCTAAGGTACAGTAAACACTAAATGTAGTACTCAAACACTTTGTCTTGGTAGAACTAGAGTTAGCTTAGTAATAGTGTGATGTCAGAGCATTTGTGAAATGTTGCTTTAAAATTTTTTTTAATGTTTATTTTTGAGAGAGGCACAGAGTGTGAGTGGGGGAGGGGCAGAGAGAGAAGGAGACACAGAATCCAAAACAGGCTCCAGGCTGTCAGCACAGAGCCCGACGCGGGGCTCAAACCCACATACCGTGAGATCATGACCTGAGCTGAAGTCAGCTGCTTAACCAACTGAGCCACCCAGGTGCCCCAAATGTTGCTTTTAAAGAAACTCATGAACTTTTCCCATCCTCCCTGATGCATACAGGTCAGTGATCAGAGGTCTTACTAAACGAGAAAAGCTAGAATGAAGCTAAATAAAAATGCAAACTATTAAGATTCCTCGAAGTATAGGTAAGAGAAAGGTCGGAGACAGAGCTTGTGTGTTGTAAGAGGGACCCAGATGACTTCACAGCCACTGTTGGAAAAGGAAGGGGGCACAGAGCACTCAGATGTTACATCACAAGTGGTCAGCAGTGCACAACCAAGGGCTTGCCCCAAAGATCCGTAGCTATTTTTATGTAAAGAAAGGAGCTGGAGATACACATGTATTTTTTGGTCATTTGAAGAATTAAAACATCGTTAAAAATCTGAAGTGGGGGAAGCCTCCTTCAGCCAAGACACACAAGCTAAAAGCTATTTTTAAAAAAACCCGTAGAAGACATATTTGTGCATTTTTTTCTCTTTAACCTGCAAATGATTCTGTTTGCACTCAATGTGACAGATTAGTGTCTATACAACAAATTCCTAAAAATTGACCAAGAATCCCAGTGGTACACATGATAAAAGTAGGCAGTTTACGGATGCGTAAATTGAGACAGTCATTACACAGGAAAAGATGTTCTGACTCCATACTAGCCAAAGGAAAGTAATGCAGTAGGACTTTCTAACCGACTGACAAAACTTGGATGAGAATACCTTACTGACCCTGATTGCTGCTGGTGGGGATATGGGAGAAAGTGCCCTCCTAGATTGTTGGTAAAATACGAAATTGCCAAAATCTTTTCAGGAAGGAGTCTGGTAACATCTGGGGAGATAGAAAATAGATACACTTCTTTGACCCAGCAGTCCTACCCCCTAGTACTCTGTCCCATAGAAATGAAAGCATCAGATTTAAAAAGGAATGTGATGTATTAAGATGTTTTTGCTGCGTTGTCAGAGCAAAAGAATGAAAACAGTGAATGCCTTTCATGGGGAGCGGCAGAATGTATTTTCGTGTGCAGGATTCTTGTCATGGATTATGATTCACTCTTTGAAAGAATGAGTTTACCGTTTGAGTTGAATAAATTTTCACGAAATACTGAATGGGGAAAGCAAACCATCTAGAAGCATGTATAAATAGTATTCTGGTTTGGAATCTTCCAGTCAGAAGTCCCCTTTGTGTGCACACGTGCCCTACTTGATAAAATGTACAAAAGTATAGAAAAATACTTACCAGGCTTCAAACTGGAGTTACAGGGTATTCAGTGGTGGCTGAGACAGGTAAGTGGGGCAAGCAAAAAAGAACGAAAGGGGGAAAGACTGCATTAAAAATACAATGAGCATGCATGATTTGCTACTGATACAAAGTTACACATATCTGCTTGTGTACCTGTGCATAAAGATATCAGAAAGAAAGACACACTTATCTATCAACTAGGAGGAGTGTTTTTGGTACATTATTCAGTGGGAGAAATGTGATCTGTGGGGTAATATTTCAGTAAAAGAATATATACTTGTATATGCATGTTTGTGCAAAGAGAAAAGTATGGAGGGGAGCCCTCCATGCTGTTACATTGGTATTGGAGATGGGAATAGATAGATGATGGGTTTGTTCCTCCATGCATTGTTTCAGTTGGTACATAAAAACATATTATATATTTAAAATAACATATTTGAAAAATGAACCATGTAACTTTTTTCTAGGTATGTAAATGCTTGAGATTATCTTTGTTGTCATAGGCTGTGCTGGTTTTGATACAGAAGTTGAACTTCTGAAAATTTAAGAACAAGATTACAAAACTTGATGAATTAAGAAATTTACCTTTCTGGGGTGCCTGGGTAGCTCAGTCGGTTAAGTGTCCAACATTTGGTTTTGGCTCAGGTCATGATCTCATGGTTTTGTGGGCTCAAGCCCTGTGTCGGGCTCTGTGCTGATAGAGTGGAGCCTGCTTAGGATTCTCTCTCTGCCTCTTTTTCTCTCTGTCCCTTCCCCACTCACGCGGTCTCTGTCTCTCTCAAAATAAATAAATAAACTTAAAAAGAAATTTGCTTTTTTTCTGCAGTGATTATTAATAGAATGATGAAATATTTTTTAGCTTGTCCGTAGAGAAAATATTGAAAGATAGCTATTTAAGTTTCACATATAGATTATGATGTAACATGGATAGCCTCCCCAGATTTGGTTTGGCAAATTACTCTGATACTGTAAACAGAATCAGAAGACCAGTGATAGACTTGGAAAGAGTTCTCTGCATTGCAGGTGGTAGAATATTTATAATACACAGAGAGCTCATACAAATTGAGAAGCTAATTTAGTGGGGATATGATATCACCAATATCTGATGTTTTTATCTTAATATGTATGTACTTTATAAAAATAACAAAGAATTTTTAAGTTTTTTTAAAAATTTTTAAATTTTTAAATTTTGGAATTTTTAAAATTCTTTAAGACTGATGTGCAGGTAAGAAATTGAAACCTGGTCGCCATGAGACTCTAATTGTCCCGGGCATCACTTCATCTCATACACATCTAGCTGCCAGATAAGGTGAGTGTACAGCTGTGGATCGGGCTTGGAGGTTTGCCCCGGGCCGGGCAGGTCAGCTGTGGCCCTGGTTGGCATCCCACGATCTTTACATTTCTCTGTGAAAAAGACCCCACACCCAAGGGTAGCGCTGTTTCAGTCACGTACACACACTCCCCAACACAAGACCTGTGTGATTCGTGTGGCCTCATGAAAGAAGCAGACCTGAAAATCATGAAACAAAAGCTTACTTTTGCCTGCCTTTGTTTTGTAATCTTTTTCTACTCTTTTTAAAAGAGCCTCCATGAGCAAACAGAATTCTGTGTTTACCAGAGTAATCCATGGGGCAAGGGCCAGAAGCCAGTGGTCCTGGTGTCCAGCAGGCAGATCAGGAGGACCTGTGCAGCTCACGTGAATTTGAGAGGCTCTGTCAGGCTGAGCCTCACATACAGTCTCTGCCACTAAAAGTACCTTGAAGATTTAGGGGAGAGTGATCTCTTGAACAACCTTTCTTCAGAAGAAGGGGGATTCTAAGTCACGCTGATTTGGTTCAGTCGGGGGTCCGTCCACAACACCGGGTAGGTGGGAATAATGGGATAACGCACTGAGCTGTTCGCTTCACGCACATAAAACAACCGTGGTGAGGCTTTTCACTCAAAACCAGTTATTGTGTTGTTGTGTGGATAGTCGTAGTGTCATCTGTGTGCTTGAAAATAGAACCAGGACACATCACTCTCAGTCCCTGGTACAGGGTGTTTTCTCTCTGTGTGAAGAAAAAAAGGAAGCATAGAATTCAGGATATAATGACTCTCAGATAAACTCCAAGGAAAGAGAATAACTGATCTATGGTTTCAGCCTGAAAATTCTGATCGCTTCTCTCTTCTGTTCTTACTTCTGCCCGGAGTAATTCTCCTTCATTCAGTATCAGTAGGGACTTTTTTTTTTTTTTTGTCCTGGTCGGAGCGTAAAATTTTTACATATAGAAACATCTCCTTTTCAGTAGAAATCCTTTTAAAAGTTTTAAATCTGATACCTAATTATTAAAAATTTTTATTTCCTCTGCTTTCAAGAATACTACAGAAGATTTAGCATTTTCTTAATCACTAGGTTATAAATTCTTCTGTCTCTCCTTGACTTTAGACTCCTATATTTCAGTGATTTTTGGTTCTTCCCCCACAGGCTCACAGCAGTACTGTCCTTGTGTTTTCCAGAAGCGATCACAGAAATCGGACATGTCCAGTAGTAGCCGTTAGCCACTGTGGTTTTTGAGCACTTGAAATGTGGGTAGTGTGATGGAGAAACACAATTTTTAGCCTTAATCTAAGTTAATATAATACAAGTTTTAATTGTAAAAATGAAACTAAAATATTTTTGTATTAAATTGCCATTTTATTGTTTTGATAAGGTTAGACTTCACTTTAGTTGTTGAAAATTGAGCTAAATGGAGATGTGTGCTCTAAGTATAAAATACACATTGGAATTTGAAGTCTTAAGATGGGAAAAAATGTAAAGTACCTCAATTTTTTTGTGTTGCTTACATGTCGACATGCAAATGTTTTGGACATATTGTGTGAAATACAGTATATTTTTAATAGTACCATATTGCCTGTGTTCTTTTTGTCCATTAGATCTCTGTGACTTATTTACTCCCCCTTGCAGGTTTGTACTCTTAAACACCATCACTTTTATCTGCCCAACCCCTAGGAACCACCATTTCACTCTCCTTGTTACAGGCTTAGCTTTTTTAGATTGGGCATATAAGGAATACCATATAGGACTTGTCTTTTGCTCTGACTTCTCTCACTTAGTGAACTCAAAGTCATTGTGTTGTCACAAATTGAAGGATATGTTCCTTTCTTGTGACTGAGGAATACTCCGTTGTATGTACGTACCACCTCTTTTTTACCCATTCATCCATCGATGGACATTTCGGTTGCTTCCGTATCTTGGCTCTTGTAAATAATGCTGCAGTAAACATGGGAGTGTGTCTGTCTTGTCAAAATCCTGTTTTTATTTCCTTTGGGTATATACCCAGGAGTGGAATTGCTGGATTGTATAGTAGATCTAAATTTTTATTTTTTGAGGAACTATCAGGTTGTTTTACATAGTGGTTGGACCAATTTAGATTCCCATCAAAAGTGTATGGAGGCTTCCCTTTTTACCACATCCTTACCATCACCTGTTGTCTTCTGTTTTCTTGATCGCCATTCTGACAGGTGTGAGGTGATATTTCATTATGGCTTTGATTTGCATTTTCCTGATGATTAGTGATGTTGAACATATTTTCATGTGTCCGTTGGCCATTTTGATTTGGAAAAATGTCTATTTAGCTCTGCTACTAAGTTGACTGAGTTCTTGTTTATTTATTAAATTTTTTTTTGGTTTTTTTTGTTTTTTTTTTTTGAGAGAGAGTATGTGTGTAAGCCAGGGAGGGACAGAAAGAAAAGGGGACAGAGGATCTGAAGAGGGCTCTGCACTGACTCCTGACAGCAGCAAGCCTGACATGGGGCTCGAATTCACGAACTGTGAGATCATGACCTGAGCCAAAGTTGGACGCTCAACCGACTGAGCCACTCAGGTGCCCCAAGTTGACTGAGTTATTTATGTATTTTAGACATTAATTCCTTATCTAATATATGTTTACAGAATTTTTCTTTTGTAGGTTGTCTTTTCATTTTGTTGTTGCTTTTGCTATGCAGAGCTTGGAGTTTCATGTAGTCCCGTTTGTTTTGTTGGGTTTTTTTTTTCTTTTGTTGTTTGTGCTTTTGAATCCTGCCCCCAGAATTGCCAAGACCAATATTGATGACCTTCCTCCCCCTATTTTCTTCTAGGAGTTTTAAGGTGTATCAGGTCTTATGTTTAAGTCTTTGATCCATTTCTAGTTAATTTTTGTGAGTGGCAGGAGACTGGGGTCCAGTTTCATTATTGTGTCTCTAGCTTTTCTTAGCACCATTTGTTGAAGAGACCATCCTTTCTCCACTGGGTATTCTTGGCTTTCTTGTTGAATATTAGTTGACCAGATGTGCTGGGGTTTAATTCTGGACTTTCTGTTCTGTTCCATTGGTTGATGTGTTTATTTTTGTGCCAATACTATATTGGTTTTTTATTACTTGGTTTTATAGTGTAGTTTGAAATCCAGAAGTGTGATACCTTCAGCTTTGTTCTTTTTTCTCAGTATTGCTTTGGCTATCTGGGATCTTTTGTGGTCCCACAGAAATTTTAAGATTATTTCTATTTCTGTGAAGAATGTCTTTGGTATTTTGACAGGGATTCCATTGAATCTCTAGATTGCTTTGGCTAGTGTGGCTATATTAGCAGTATTCATTCTTCTGTCTGTGAACATGGATGTCTTGCCATTTGTTTGCGTCTTTAATTTCTTTCAGCAAAATTTTGTAGTTTTCATTGTATGGATTTTTCATGTCCTTGGTTAAGTTTATTCCTATTTTATTGTTTTTGATGCTACTGGAAATGAGGTGAGTCTTTTAAATTTTTTTCAGTTGTTTCATCATTAATATAAAGGAATGTAAGTGATTTCCATATGTTGATTTTGTATTCTGCTACTTTACTGAAATTGTTGATTAATTCCAACAGTTTTGTGTGTGTTTGGTTTTTGTTTTTACTAATTCTTTGGGGTTTCTCTACTCCATTTTCTCAATTTACAATGCGGTTATATCCCAATAAACCCATCAGAGGTTGAAAATATCATAAGTTGAAAATGCATTCAGTACAGCTAACCTACCCAACATCATAGCTTAGCCTAGGAAAAACCATACTCAGAATACTTATATTAGCCTCCAGTTGGGCAAAACCATCTAACACAAAGCCTATTTTATAATAAAGTGTTGAACATCTCATGTAATTTATTGAATACTGTACTGCTAGTGAAAAGCAGAATGGTTATATGGGTACAGGATGGTTATAAGTGTATTGGTTGTTTACCCTTGTGAACTTGTGGTTGATTGGGGGCTGTAGCTGCCATCACCTGGCATCATGAGAGAGTACTGTATGTATAGCCCAGGTAAAGATAAAAATTCAATGCATATGACTTTCACACCATGGTGATGGAAGCCTTTTATTTCTTTGTCTTGCCTACGTCTCTCCAGCTAGGACTTCCAGTGTTATATTGAATACGAGAGGTGGGAGCAGGCATCCTTGCCTTGTTCCTGATCTTAGAGGAAATGCTTTCCATTTCTCTCCAGTATACGCGTATAGTGTTAGCTGTGAGTTTGTCACATGTGGACTTTCTTACGTTGACGTATGTTCCTTCCATACTCAGTCTGTTAAGGGTTTTTAATCACGAAAGGATGTATTTTGTCAAGGGCTTTTTCTTCATCTATTGAGATGATCCTGTGATTATTATCTTTCATTCATTGTTTTAATGTTTTACATTCATTAATCTGTGTATGTTGAACCATACTCACGTCCCAGGGATAAATTCCACTTGGTCCTGATGTATAATCTTTTAACGTGTTCTTGAATTTGGTTTGCTAATATTTTGTCGAGAATTTTTGCATTGGTACTTATCAGGGATATTGGTTTATAGTTTTCTTATGGTATCCTTATCTGGTTTTAGTATCAAAGTAATGCTAGCTTCACAGTATGAGTTTGGAAGTATTCTTTCTCCTTGGTATTTCATAAGAGTTTGAGGGGGGTTGGTGCTAATTCTCCTTTAAATTTAAATGTTTGATAGATTCTTCAGTGAACCTGTTTGGTCTGCATATTTTCTGCATTGGGAGTTTTTGTTTGTTTTGGTTTTTTTTAATCACTAGTTCAGTCTCTTTACTCATTATTGATCTGTTCAGATTTTTCTATTCTTAATTCAGTGTTGGTAGGTTATGTGTTCGAGAAATGTATCCTAGATTTGTAACGTAGCCTAGAAATGTAACTTAAGTGTATTCTAGGTTATATAATTTGTTGGCATATAATTAATTGTTCATGATGGTCTTATAATTCTGTGTGTTTCTATAGTATCAGTTGTAATTTCTTTTTTTTTCTTTAATGTTTGTTTATTTTTGAGAGGATGAGTGGGAGCAGGGAAGGGGCAGAGAGAAAGGGAGACACAGAATCCAAAGCAGACTCCAGGCTCTGAGCTGTCAGCATAGAACCTGATGCAGGGCTTGAACCCATGAACCATGAGATCATGACCTGAGCCCAAGGTGGATGCCTAACTGACTGAGTGACCCAGGCACCCCTATAATTTCTAATTTTGAGTTTTCTTTTTTTTCTTAGTCTAACTAAAGGTTTGTCAGTTTTCTTTATATTTTTGAAGAACCAGGTCTTACATCTTAGTTTCATTGATCCTTTCTATTGTTTTTCTGCTCTATTTTACTTATTTGTACTCTGATCCTTATTATTTCCTTCTTTCTGCTAACTTTGGGCTTAGTCTGTTCTTTTTCTAGTTCCTTGAGATGTAAAGTTAGGTTGTTTGAGATCTAATTTCTTAACATACACATTTATTGCATAAATTTTCCTCTCAGAATTGCTTTGTTGCATCCCACAATACTTGGTATGTTGTGCTTTCATTTTCATTAGTTTCAGGATAATTTTTTATTTCCTGTTTGGTTTCTTTTTTGACCCATTGGTTGTTTAGAAGAGTATTGTTTAATTTCCACGTATTTGAAGATTTCCCTTTCCTCTTGATTACTAATTTCATGCATTGTGATCAGAGAAGATAGTTGGTATGACTTCAGTCTTTTGAATTTGCTAAGATTTGTGGCCTATCATATGATCTGTCCTGGAGAATATTCCATGTGCACTTTAAGAAGAATATGTATTCTGCTTTTGGAGAGAATGTTCTGTAGAAGTCCATCTATTCTAAAATGTGGTTTGCTTTTAGTGTCCTTTGGATGATCTGTCCCTTGCTGAAACTGGGGTACTGAATTCCTCTGTAGTTATTGTATTGTTCTCTATTTCTTCTTTAAGATCTATTAATTGCTTAAATATTGCGCATATATATATATATATATATATATATATTCAGTGCTCAGGTGTTGGTACTGTATATATTTATGACTGTTCTCTCTGCTTAATATATTGACTCCCTCCCCTTATCATTTTATAATGACCTTCTTTGCTTTTTGTTACCCTTTTTTGGCTTGATATCTATGTTGCCTGATATAAATATGGTTACACTAACCTTTTCTTTTCTTTTTGCTTGGAATATCACCTTCCATTCTTTCATATTGAGCCTGTGTGGTCTTTAGAGCTGAAATGAAACTGCAATTAGGCAGCACATAGTTGGCTCTTGTTTTTTAATCTACCCAGCTACTCTGCGTTTTGATTGGTGAGTTCAATTCATTTACATTTAGGGTGATTACTGTTATGTAAGACTTACTACGGCCATTTTACCTTTTGCCTTCTGGTTATTTTGTCTCTGCATTGTTTCTTTTTCTTTCTATTTCTGTCTACCTTTGTAAATTGGTGGTTTTCCATGGTAATTTGCTGAGTCTCCCCCTTTCTTACATTTTGTGTCTTTGCTCTAGATTTTTGCTTTGTGGTAACCATGAGGTTTGCATGAAACATCTCATAGATAAAATAGTCCTTTTTCCGTTGATAGCAGTCTATCTTCATTCATCTACAAAAGTTTTATCCTTTATTGTTACAGATTACTCTCTTTGCATGCTATGATTTTGTTACCAAGTTGTAGTAGCTTTAGTTACTCTTAATGCTCTTTTCTTGTATGCTATAATTAAGTTTAATATGGTATTTCCAAAAAAAAAAAAAAAAGAGTTACTGTATTATTACTTGCCTGGTTAATCAGATTGAATTTTGTGTACTTTCATCTTTTCGTTTATGTTTGAAGTGTCTCTTTCAACATTTCTTCTTAAGGCAGGTCTAGTGGTGAACTCCTTTAGCTTTTGTTTGTTTGGGAAAGCCTTTACTTCTCCTTCATATCTGAATGATAGCTTTGCCAGGTGGAGTATTCTTGGCTAGCAGTTTTTGAATATGTCATTCTACTCTCTCATGGCCTGTAGAGTTTCCCCTGAGAAATCTGCTAATAGCCTACTGGGAGTACCTTTGTAGGTTACTGTCTCCCCCATCCCCCACCCCCCATGCCTTTCAAATTCATTCATTATTATTGACTTTGACAGTTGTAATATAATGTGTCTTAGAGAAGGTCTTTATGCCTTGAGGTAATAAGGTGTTTTGTTAGCTTTGTGGACATACGTATTCAGTTGCTTCCTCAGGTTTGGGAAGTTCTCAACTATTTATTTCTTTAAATAGGTTCTCTGTTCCCTTTTCCCTCTCTTCTCCTTCCAACATACCTGTTATTCTTCTATTGGCATTTTAATGGCATCAGATAGTTCTCATAGGGTGCTTTCACTTTTTAAACTCTTCATTCTCTCCTTCCACCTGAATCATTTCTGTATTTCTCTCCTCAAGCTTGCTAATTCTCTCTTCCGTAAGATCTGCTCTGTTCCCAGTGCGTTCTTCATCTCATTTACTGAGTCCTTCAGTTACAGAATTTCTATTTATTTCTTTTTTTTAGAATTTCAATCTCTCTGGTAAAACACTTCTATTCGTTAATTTTTTTCCGAGATCATTATATTGCCATTTGGGGTTTTCGTGTAGCTCATTGAATTTCGTCGTGACTGCTATTTTAAATTATCAGTTAGATTGCAGTGTTCCATGTCTTTGGGTTCCATTGGTGGAAAATTGTCATTATAGATTTTTATATTATGTGATTTTTCACGGTATTTGATAAGAAGTGCCCCTGCCTCCACATTTGAAGTAGTGAACACCTTTCTTATTTAGCCAAGGTTTCCTTTGCTTTAATTCTAACAGATCAACAGGTTGAACAAGGGTTATCCTTTTGTTTTCCAGAAGATGGGGCTATAGCACAACCTTTTGGTTTTTGTTACCAGAGCTGACTTCCCTGCTAAGGGTGGGGAGTATGAAAAAAAAGCGGAAGGAGGTGTGTACTTAGCACTTGGGGCTTTGGGTGTACCCATGGCTGGGTCAAGGGAACTTCAAGTGGGAGGGGATTCCAGAGGTTTTTGGGTCAGTCTCTTGCCTCATGGGGCAGACAGCAGATGCTTTCCTTCAGGGGTCTCTCCTCAGGGGGCCTGGTCCCTCCAGCTCACCTTTTTGCAGGCAGACCCCTCCCCCCGCCGTAACCCTCCCTCCACTTCACTTCCTCTGACAGAAAGGTTGTGTGCTGGATCACCACAGGACCAGCTGCTGCCTTCTCTGCCGTTGCTGTCGGCTGCTGCCAGGTCTGCCGCCTCTTCCACGGGCCAGTCCACCCCCTCTAGGGTACACAGGCGGATTTCTCGGGCATCTTGCTATGGTGTGCAGAGGCGCTGTGGGTTTTTTTTTTCTCTCCCAGGATATGTATGTCCAATTAGTGGTAAATCAGAAGGGAGAGAAGACGAATGACTCATGGCACCATGATGCTGACATCATTTCCAAATAAAATATATTATTAAAATGAATTTATCTTGCTCTCTTTTTTAATATAGCCACTGCAAAATTTAAATTTCTATATGAAGCTTTCGTATTTCTGTGGGAGGTTTCTCAGCTTTGGCATCACTAACATTTGGGGCTGGGTAGTTCTTTGTGTGAGGGCCCATAATGTTCTTTATTGGGTGTTGAGTGACATCCCTGGCCTAGCTGTTCTAGATCAGCTTCCCACCCAGTGCAGGAATGCCTTTCAGGCCATGACAGAAAGGGCTCATTCAGCCTCTGTTTGAAACCTTTACTAATAAGAATCTCTTGTTTCTCGTATTTGGAATGAATTATAAGACCTTTCTATCAGGATCCTATAACTTCTCCCAGTGGTCCTAGTCCTACTTGAGTAGCACAGAATAAACCAAATTGTTTATGAAAGAGATAATGCATGCTAAAAGGCCTTATACATTCTAAAGTTGATTCATCAAATACTTCAACTCCTCCTTTGTGTTAGGCACTGTCATGGGCAACAGGGATACAGCAGTAGATGAAACGTGAGCTCTCCAGAAGCTCTTAGACCATTTTGGGGGAAGTGGTTAATACTTGAGAGCCTACAGTAGTATGTTGTGTGTTGGTCAGTGCTGTGGAGAATACCGAAGCAAGCAAAGGTGCGTAGGGAGTGCTCTTGTTGAGTGGGGCAGGGTGTGGTTATGGGGATGCTGTTGCTCCTGGCCCCATCCCCTGCTGCTCCAAGACCTCTGTCATGCCTACTGTTCCCCAGACCTCCCGTTTCTTTTGTTTGTTCTGGACTGCACATTTCTTTCATCCATTTCTTATAAGAAATGTTTTCCAGACACATTTGCTTAGCCTCTGGTAAGTCTTCCTGAACTCAGGTGTTCAGGTTCCCTTTAAAAGTGGCACATGGATCTGAATCCTGGCTCTGGTCTGATCATTGCAGAGTTGCCCTTTGGGAATGTTCTAGCTGCTGTTCTCCTTTTGGCAATCTGAGATTGCACCTGCCTCTTTGGCAGGAGCATCATGCTCTTGACTCAGATTACGGTCAACAACCCTGAGGTCTTTCACTGTGCTACAGCTTCCACGTTGTGTACTTGTCTTGGAGGCCAGTGTTTCTCTTGATGTTTTTGATCAACTTATTGCACACAGTATGATCTAAGGGAGTTTGCTTTTGCAGTCTTACACAAGAAAACATCATGGACTTTATGATGGCCTGTTGCCTTTCACAGTCCCTTTTAGCTCTGCTTTCTGGTTGGGTTCTGGAATAGATAATGTTGCAGATAATCTGGCCTCCTGATGAATGAATAACTACTACATTTTCCTAAAACAACATACTGAGATAAGTGCATAAAAATGAATGTGGGATATTCTCAGGTGGGATTCTTGGCTGGCAGTCCTGTAATTTCTAAATCGAAAATTACAAAAAAAAAAAAAAAAAACCCCTTTGGATGTCTTTTATCATCTTGTTTCCAGAGTATTTCTTGCTTTTCTTGCTTTTAATCAGAATAGTGATACATACCTGTGCTCTCAGTGTAGGCATTGGTTGGGAGGAATTACAGCCCCTCATTCAGTCTTCACAAAGTGTATGTCAGGCTGAAACTTCCTAGCATCTGTTCCATTTATGGCTGACTTTTTCACAGACAAAAGATAGAAACGTTATATAGTTGACCCTTGAACAGTTTACCTCCTGGGCAGTCGAAAATCCATATATAATTTTTGAACCCTCAAAAACTTAACTGCTAATAGCCTACTGTTGACTGGAAGCCTTACCAATAACATAAACAGCCAATTAACACTCATTATGTATGTCATATGTATTATATACTATATGTTACAATAAAGTGAGATTTTAGAAAATCATAAGAGAAAATACATTTATGGTACTGTATTAAAAAAAAAAAACCCACATGTAAGTGGACCCATGCAGCTCAAAGCAATGTTCAGGGGTCAACTGTACACATCTCTAAAACTGCACTGTGAATGTGCTAATGGTAGATGATGGCTGGGATTCTGTCCCTAGGTTCCATTGTTCATGTTACAGAGATTCATGGTCCTGGATGGTGGAGAATGTGATTTAAATACCATCTGTGGCTACTTATCCAGCAGATTGGTTAGATGAGAAATCTGCCAAATGAGCAGTGTGTGTTTCTAAAAAAGAAAAAGAAGTCAGAAGAATTTCACCGTGGAGGATTTAAAAATATTATTCATTTTAAAACTTTATGTTAACTTCTGTAATTCAGATTAGTTTGTAGAATAAAAGTTCTTTAGAAGATAAATTGTTTTGTTTACTATTTTGATGTTTCAGTTACGTAGGTATATTCTAAGCAGCAATTGCTAAACCCGCATCCCTTGCCATAATCTAAGATAACCGAAAAAAAAATGTATTAACGGTTTTAGGAAGTTGGCCTGGCATCTCTGCCCGCTGCCCCCAGTAGTGCTGCCACTGTGATTTTTGGAAGGGGGGTCAGCTTCTGACCAGCCAGGTCTGGATGCCTGAGCCCTGACATGTGGCTTACCCAGGCCACTCTGCCACTGACATCCACCAGCCTTCTGGCTACCTTGAAACCCCTGCAGAGGCTTTGAAAGTGCTCCTTCTGTAGAGCTTAATTTGCAAGGGGTTTCCTGTCTTATCCAGAGGGGCTAAATTTTGTTCACATCAGTGTCTTTGGTGTTAACATATGAAGCCAGGCCTAAATTTTACTTCGCTTTATAATTCATTTGCATTTTTCCATTTAGTTTCTTAAAAACCTTTAGGCCCTGTGATGGTGTTTTGTTTACATTATTCAGCAGCTAGAGTAAAATCATGTATGAAGTATCCAGAAGTGGTAGGTATGTCTAGGACCAAACGACAGAGTCTGCTGTGCTAGCACATGAAAGGAAGGTGTACCTGTGAGGTGGTGCAGAAAGCTGGACACCAGCAGGGAGAGCTAGAATCCTAGGATCAGAATGACAGCAAAGGCACAGGGACAGCGGGTCTGTTGTGACACTTCTCAGGGGCCAGCATAGCAGTGATTGGGGTATAGCTTCTGGAAGACCCTGTTGTACACATTTTTAAGGTGTCCATACATGCATGCCTGTGGTGTTCATATTAATGGCAATAGCTTTTCCCTCCTAGTGACAATGGCATTAAAATTAAATGTTTATTTTTCTTTTCTTCTTTCAGAACAAGCCTGCCCTCCCCTATGTTTTCCAGAAATGACTTCAGTATCTGGAGCATCCTAAGAAAATGTATTGGAATGGTAAATTACCTATCAATTTTCTAATGTAACATTAAGCAGCCATGTTTCCTTACATATTCTTTGGGAGGGAATCTTAATGTTGGCATAAAAGTAATGTACAACAAAGTTTACGGAAACTTGAGATTCGGAAATTAGGAAAGGTCTTAGGTTTGCCTGACAGAATTTGAACCACTCTTTGTGCCATTTTAATAGGATTTCAGTGTGACTTTTCACTGTTGAGAAAATAGGAAAAGAAAATGCTCTTTTGTGTTTCCCCATAAAATTACCCAGAAATTCTCTCAGAAAGCAGACTCACCAAAGTGTAGGATATAATTTCATGTGCACTTCTTCATACGAGCTACTTGTTTTGAGCTTTGAATTTTAAGTGTGGTATATTAGATATTTGGAATGTGTCTCTGCTTGGCTGTGTAGGTAGATCTGATTTGGGGGGAAGGGCAGCACCTGGCAAAATTTGCTAAATTCCATGAAGACTTAAGTTCTTTTTAAAACAATGGTCCACATATTGGGGCGCCTGGGTGGCTGAGTCGGTTGAGTGTCCGGCTTCGGCTCAGGTCATGATCTCACCGTTCATGAGTTCGAGCCCCACTTCGAGCTCTGTGCTGACAGCTCAGAGCCTGGAGCCTGCTTCGGATTCTGTGTCCCGCTCTCTCTCTGCCCCACTCCTGCTTGTGCTGTGTCTCTGTCTTTCAAAAATAAATAAACCTAAAAAAATTTTTTTTAAACAATGGTCCACAGCTCCAACCAGATATCAGTTAGGCTAGAATTCTGAGTAAAGTTCTCTTCATTCTGCTAGCAGGAACTTTGACCAACTAGAATGATGAACAACGTAAAACATGTGAGTCCTGACCTGCTAAAGAAATCTGCCTGGACATTACTTTTTGTAATGTGACAATTGAACATGCTCCGGGAACTTCCTGCACCAAGAAGTATAGTCACTTTCCGCTGCTTGCCATCCATGAAACTCATGACATGCCCACTTCGGCATTCTCTAATGTCCGTGTTTTCTGCATGGGGTTACCTCATCTGAGACTTTCCAAATGGGACCAATGAGCTAATCCCAGAAATAGTCATTTTAAACAAATATTTTCCAATTCTATGTGGAGAGTAACTCAACTAAGGTCTACAGCCGGGTAATGGGATTTATCCCAACTTTTCTGCTTCCTATCTGTGAGACCCTGGGGAACCTGTTATACCTCCTAGAAGGGGTTTTCTACTGGGTAAAGTTAGAATAATTTGTACCTTAGAGGTGTATTGAGAGAGAAATAACATAATTTCTGTAAATTGTCTAAGAAGTCCCTGGTTTAGCATAATGCTCAATTTTATTATTAGCAGCAGTTAATTACACTAAAGAATCAGAGCACCTGCCTCTAATTAAGACTCATCAGGACAAACCAAATGTATATTTTCTTAAGACATTAATTATACATGTTACTGTCTTTGGATCTGTAATTTTCAGGGAAAGAATTAATATTTGTATTCTACAGAGGCAATATTTTCAAACCCTTAGTAAACATATTTACCACCATGACTTAGTATGCAAATAGGTATATTTGTGTGTTTAAAATTAAAACCAGGGGCGCCTTCGGTGGCTCAGTTGGTTAAGCGTCCAACTCTTGATTTCAGCTCAGATGAGGATCTCATGGTCCTGGGATGGAGCCCTGTGTCAGGCTGCACACTGGGTGTGGAGCCTGCTTGAGATTCTCTTTCTCTCTCTCTGCCCCTCCCCTGCTTGTGTGCACACATGCAGTCTCTCTCTCTCTCAAAAGAAAAATAGTAAAATTAAACCAGTTTCACAAAAGGAATATTCATCCTTACAATAAATGATACTTCCATTTATGTTAAATTAATGCTGATTCCAACTTATTAAATGCATTACATAATCTCTGGTGAATGAAACCCTCACTGTAGAATTAATACTACATCTGTCAAAGACTATGTGGTCAACAGAATTTGTATGCAAACTTCAGCTGTGGTTGAGCATTTTGGGACACCATGGAAAATACAGTTTTCTGTTCTCTTGCTTGAATCTGTCTGCTACCATCTTCTGTCTCACAAGTATCAGATTTAGTGGCAGTGTCATGAATTTGTTTAGGCTAGAGGTCTAGTTTATGTCTAAAGCAACCATTCTGCCTAAATGGAGAATATTCTTTTAAAAGATAGGACATAATGTTATGTTGGATCATACCTGTCATACTTTGAAAGATAAACTCTTATTTCTCTAGAAGAATGTTTTCACTTTTACTTTTTATGGTAGAACTATTTGTATAAATAAACGTTCTCTACTAAATTTATAAGAGGCTAACATTCCTAGAGGGACATTTACTAATGTGGATTGAAGGAATTATCTAGCATTTGGAAATCTTGTAAGCACTGTCATAGGATCCCCTCTCATAGACGATAGAAACAATCGAAAGGTGTAACAGTTGGCTAACAATAAACATTTAAAGTACAGTATATCGTAAAAATAAAGTACAGTGAATCTTTTTTAAACAGCTTATTTATTTATTTTGAGAAACTACAAGCTGGGGAGGGGCAGAGACATCAGGTGAGAGAGAGAGAGAGAGAGAGAATATGCCAAGCAGGCTTCATGCTAGGAGCATGGTGCCCATTGTGGGGTTCGATCCCACGAACCGTGATATCATGACCTGAGCCAAAATCAAGAGTTGGACACCTAACCGACTGAGCTACCCAGGCGCCCCAAGTGCAGTGTATCTTGAGAGAAACAAATATCATCATTAGAGTAAGTTTTTAAAAGTAATTTTTGTTATTGACCCCTCCAATATCTGCCTCCTTCCACCCTCCAAAAGAAAATAGTTCAAAACTTAGAAAATGTAATATCCATAGTGTTTTTGTACTGAAGTTCAAAACAAAGTCATTTTTAAAAATCCTGCAGTGCATTTCTGTGATTATTTTTTCTTTTTCAGATTGTTAAAAGTTTATTTTTGAGAGCGCATGTGAGCAAGAGAGGGGCAGAGAGAGAGAGGTGGGGGAGAGAGAATCCCAAGCAGGCTCCTCACTGTCAGTGCAGAGCAGAGAGCAGTCAGTGCAGAGCCAATACTAGGCTTAAACCCACAAACCATAAGATCATGACCTGAGCCGAAATCAAGAGTTGGACGCTTAATGGACTGAGCCATCCAGGCACACCCTACATTTCTATGATTCTGTTACACTGAACAAACACTTGAGGGGCACCTGGCTGGTTGGGTCAGTGGAACGTGCAACTCTTGACCTCGGGGTTATGAGCTCAAGCTCCATGTTGGGTACAAAGATTACTTAAAAATAAAAATCTTTAAAGAAAAAATAAGTACATGACTTTTATGAACTCATGATGTTGAGTGTAGAGATTACTTAAAAAAATAAAATCTTAAGAAAATACTCAAACACTTCTCTTCCTTTCGATGTGGGCAAATCTCCATTGCAAAAGCCATATACATTTCTTTCAGCCAGCTCTTCCCCGTAACTCCACATTCCCAGCTTCTCAACTCTATAATAAGTCTTAAAAGTAGCGGAGGATATTTGGTATGGAACCATAGCTTTTTATAATGTCTCCGTTGACTTGAGAGCATGCCAGAGCAGAGTGGAGAGTGTGAGTGTCCTGCAGGTGAAAACCTCACGAGTCTACACTGAACTGGGGTCCAGTCCCAACTTTTTAAAAACTTCGTGCCCCTTGTGATGGTTTGGTTTTATTGTATAGTATCATTGTTCAAAATACATGGCTTTGGGGCAACTCGCTGGCTCAGTTGGTAGAGCATGAGACTCATGATCTTGGGGTGTGAGTTTGAGCCCCATACTGGGTATAGAGATTACTAAAAAATGAAAAAAAACCCCAAAACATAAATACATAGCTTTTATGAACTCATGATGGATGCTTATCTGCCAGGTGTGGTCTAGGTATAATTTGTCTTGATCAGGAAGGAAAGTCCGAGATCTTCTCCTGACATTGGCCATACTGGACCTCAGTGCCCTGCTGTGCCGTCTCCAGCCAGCTCACTTTGACCCTGTCTTCCATTTCCACATATGTATGCATTTTGCTTTGCTGCTTCTAAGAGAGTATGGATGGAACTGGAGGATATTATGCTAAGTGAAATAAGTCAGAGAAAGACAGATATCCTATGTTTTCATTCATATGTGGAACTTGAGAAACTTAACAGAAGACCATGGGGGAAGGGAAGGGGGAAAAATAGGAATAGAAAGGGAGGGAGGCAAACCATAAGAGACTCTGAAATACAGAGAACAAACTGAAGGGGGGTGGGGTAAGAGGGGAAAATGGGTGATGGGCATTGAGGAAGGCACTTGTCAGGATGAGCACTGGGTGTCGTATGTAAGCGATGAACCATGGGAATCTACCCCCAAAACCAAGAGCACACTGTATACACTGTATGTTAGTCAACTTGACAGTAAATTATATTTAAAAAATAAAAAGAATATGGAGACTTAGATTTCCAAAACTAATGACATCTTCCTTTGTCCTTCCAATCTGTTTTGGACAGGATTATGTTACTAAATGTTGGATTATACTACATGAAATGAATACTTTACATAACTGATATTCATCTCTAAAACTCTGCTGTGATTGAAGCTTTTACAAAACAGATTCCCAGCTCAGAGCTAATACTGATACTGGTTAGTGGTTTGAAACCTTTCTTCCTTATTTCCTTACTCCCATTGTCCTTTTGTTGAAGGGCTCTGATCTCATAATCCCATTGTCCTGCACTTCCCGTTTTTCTTTCTCCTCTTCTCTCTCATCCCTTCAGCGTTTCTCAGCGGGACTCACCCAGAGGTTAGGTCCTGGGTGTTCATGCCTAGTGACTTTCAAAACCAGGGCCAGCACCAGGGTGAGGCCCAGAATTTGAGTAGGCAACTGTGCCCAGGGCTTTGCAGGTGCTAACCCTGTGTTCACTAAATATCTTGAAGTCATAGAATATTAGTGTTGGATTGTTATCAGAAATGAGAAAGGTCTGATACATTATAAATATATATGACCTTTTAAAATGAAAATGTGATATTACTGTTAATGATGTCCAGTGGAACCAAATACCATAGAGATTTCAATACAAGAGCAAGCTGTTACTTTAAGAGTTGAAAAGTTTACAGTTCCATTTGCTCCTTTGATTCATTCTTCTTCTCCATATTTCCTACACTTTTTATCTTTTAAGGTCTTTTACTGATTATCACACTTTGCTATCACAAAAATACTTATAAAAATAAAAATCAGACAGTGTATATCCTGTGACCTTAAGACTTTAAGTTTCTTTGCGTCTTGTTATTCTTACAAGTATTAGTATGTGAGTTATCAAAATAACAAGCATTACAAAATTTATGAAAATATTAACATAAAGGGTGAAATGTTCATGAAATGGATTTTTTCTGCTGGGTTTAGAGATGTGAGAATGTCACCTATCTATTGCTAGAATGTGATGGACTTTTCAATAACAGTTATGTAATTTCTTAATAGATTCTGGGATTAAAAAACCTTGCTCATATTAGTAGACAGATGGGAGTAGGGATGTGGTGGGGTTTTTGAATCTCGCAATACCGTTCAGTTCTTCAACCCTTTGCCAACTGCGTGCCACAAGTTCAGGTAACAATGTATTATCAAAAACATTTTTAAAAAGGAGGTTAGAGTGGGAGAGAGCCAAAGCATAAGAGACTCTTAAAAACTGAGAACAAACTGAGGGCGATGGGGGTGGGAGGGAGGGGAGGGTGGGTGATGGGTATTGAGGAGGTCACCTTTTGGGATGAACACTGGGTGTTGTATGGAAACCAATTTGACAATAAACTTCATATATTGAAAAAAAAATTTTTTTTATGATCCATAAGTTGACAGCTCAATTAGGACTTTCTTCAGTGTTACTGTGAACAAATTTGGAGAAGTCTAACTCGTAGAAGGTCTTCTGAGCCTCCATTGGAGTCATAGGTGCCTTGGTCTCTGGGAAATGTAGCCAGAGAAGCTTTGCCAGGGCTCTCAACTCTTGGTGCACACGTAGCTCTGTCCTCTTACTCACATGTACATTGCAGTAGTGAGACGGGGATGAGAAAATTGAAATATTTTTCGCTGAAACACACCTGTATCAGTATAATAATTTTTGATAAAATGCTTTTATCTTACCGTGAGCTTTACAGTTTTTCCCTCAAAACCACAGATCTAGCTCATTCACTTGATGCAGGGTGCCTGCACACAGCCGTAGAGCCGGTCCATACTCGGACACATCCCAGGTCAACTGGATGTCCTGCCAGGAGTGATGGTATTTTGGGGTTCAGATAAACATGTTAGTATATGTCACTGTGACATCTGTCCCATTCTTGAATTCTAAATCTAAGATTGATACAGACTGAGGTAAGATTTGGAGCTTTGCCAAAGCTGGTACATGATAGATACTGACTTGAGAGATGGGGAACAGAAACAGCAAAGTAGTTAAACAAAACCTAGCATCTTTACCACCTTCCTTTCCAGTCTTCTGAAATCAGAATACCCTGGTATGGGAGAAATGGCCAGAAGAGACCTTTTCTGATGTCAGGTCTTTCCCTTAACTGAAACAGGGAAAGTCATGGGGCCCTCATGCAGGTTATGGCGCCTCAGTTAAAGGGGCCTCACTGATACCAGTACTGTACTTCTACACCTCCCTTCGTTTGGTACCCTAACGAGTTTTACATTTCAGAGTGAGAATACTATACAGTGATTGAGGATGGTGTGAGGTGTCCCCCCACCCCACCCCCGTCACAGAAGAGTAGTTGAGGGCAAGTGGGAGAAGAGAAAGCATGACCTCCAATGCAGGTGTCTGCTCAGACCTTCCCATAATTAGGTAAGAGTGCCTGTGGAGGCTGAGCCTCTGGAAATTGGTTCCCTTAAAGCAGCCCCGCCCACGTAGCTACTAGCCAGTCTTTGTGCACCTTGAGTGAATACAGGGTGAAGACTGAGATCCATCCAGGCGTCAGCCAGTACATCTGTTGTCCTTCCACGTTCCTGTCGTGGTTGTCCAGACTTCGGTTAAATGCCTCCCAACTCTGAAAATACTCCGCTACTAGACAGGAAGAATAGGAAAAGAATATCTTTTTGTTCATCTTTTTCCTTGTAGCTTGTCTTCTGTTTTTCTTTCTGTTTTTTACCGTTGGTTTGCACCAAGCTGAGCACAGTGTGGTTCAGTTCACACACAAACACATACCCCTTTCCTGCTCCACAGTTCCTTCATTTCCAAGTGTGTTATCTCCCACTCATTCCCCTGTTGTGTTCCCCTTGGGCAGGTCTGTGAGAGCTGAGGAACAGTGGTGTGACCAACAGCAGAAGGCATAAGGGCGGGAGGCCTTTTTTAAACTGCTCATCCAGATGGTCCCAGGAGTCTTTTGAGTTCTTCGTGCGGCTGCTTTGGGCACAATCAGTGGTATTCGGATAGCAAGAACCTCTCATGCAAGATAAACTAGTAGATAGATGGTAGACATCTTATGGAGGGAGGGGGCTGAGTAGCTGAAGATGTGAAAGAGACCTTTGACCCTCCAAAGCCCTTAAATGTAAGCGGGATGAATGTTTACATCCTTGGTAGCTGTGGGAGGTGGGGCGGTGGGGGGGGGGGGTGAGGAAGGAGCCAGTGCCAACTTCATCTTGCAGAAGGGACATCCAACAAGCAGAACCAAGGCTGCTTCTAGCACTTGCCCAACACTGGGGAGCCTGGAAACCCATTTAGTGCTTGGGTCCCACTCCTGGGTGAGGACTCTGCCTGCATGCTGGCTGCCTGGGCAAACGAGCAGACGAATTTAGCCAGAGACCTAAGTTGAGTTTCTCTCTGTAACCCAGGTCTTAAATATTTGCACAATTGGGTATTACAGTGTTAGAGTTTACAGCTATAAAATATTTTCCATTTTAGCTGGGATCAAACTTGGCCTTGCCTTCAGGTTGTTTATATAGTGCTCCAAAGATGAAGCAAACAGCCTTTTCTCTCTCTCTCTCTCTCTCTCTCTCTCTCTCTCTCTATCTTTTTCTGTTTTTCTTTTTCTCAGTTTGTCAGGAGATGAGAAATTGCAATTAAGAGTTTCTTCAGTTTCATCATTGGTTGCTATTAATTTGCATGGATAAATTTAAACTGTGTTTTTAGCTGGGTCACAGGGTGGAACTGCCTGGCATAAATATTTAATTTTTCAGCCGACTGATGCTCCCGGTGATCAGAGTAGCCTAGTTCATGTTTCTTCCTGAAACTTGACCCTCATAATGTGTGTTGTATCTTTTCCTATTATTGGAATCTGCACAGTACTAATTAGTATACGGTATCTAGAGAGTCCACTACCAAACTTTATTATATGGGAAGTAAAAGTGAGGTCACTGTAAAATTCCAAAACGGAATGAAATAGGGTTTCTGTCACTTGAGTTTTCATTACATACCTAGGGAACTGTAGATTTTAACAATTAAAAATTACTGTAATATTATTTTAAAATAATTTCACTAATAGAGGCAATAAAATTAAGTCTATTGCTGTATTTTAAGAGTATAAATACTACTCTTCTCATTCTCAGGGTGAGGCTGTTGTTATGGTGGACTGGATTTATGTATATATGTTCTCCGGGATCTTTTCTTTCCTTTGTATTCCCTCTCTGATATTTGGCCCAGATGTGTGCCTTTTCATTTCTCTGAATGCTTACGTTCTGGGCTAACTAAAAGAAGTAAGAAAGAGTTTAAATTGTTCTAGATTACAACATTGGATTTAAAGAAGCTTATTTAGATTAGGAGCTTTTCAAATGATTGGAAATAATCTACCCATTGAATTCATGATAAAACCATGTCCTTTGTGCAGTGGTCTCAGAGTTTACACTACGCCCACTTTCACTGACTAACTCCTATAAAGTCTAGCCAACCAGTGTGAGAGGCCAGTGGCTAGTAGACCCTGGATGGTCCTGTCCTTGCCTGTATATTTTCCTCGGGGGGGTGGGGGGGTGGGGGCTATATGTGAAGAGGTGCAGCATACCCAGCATTGCTTTAAAGATGAAAGATTAAGCCCCTAGGACACGATTCTCATCTGATCCTCTGTAATTAGGGACAAGCTAAAATGACCTCACCTCTAGCACATATCCTGTTCCCTCAGGGAATATTTTGTAGTCCTTTTAGTACCTTTTGGGGGGAAAAATCCAGAATCAAGCTTTGAAGTAAAGTTCTTCATTGCTGTAATGAGTACATCTCATCCTGATGTTGTACACAACGAAGTGAAATGTAGAGATGAAGAATGGCACGGTGTGGGTCACATACTAGTCAAGGACATGACTCAAGTCGTCCCCTCCGTGAATTCCTGTCTTGGTGATTGGATGGAGCAGCCAGCCGGCCAGCAGAGAGAACCTTACCAGGGGGACCGCAGCCATCCCGTCCTGGCTGGGGCTCCAGGGGGAGCAGGGGTCCTTTCCTTCAGTCCCTCACCCTTTAAAGTCAGAGCGCGGAAGCCATGCTGCTTTCTCAATAGCTTTTCTACAGCCCAGGCGACCAGGTGAAGTATCCCAGCCTCTGAGGCTCTCTTGCCTCTCTGCATCTGGGAGGACTTGGCACTCTTGCATGCATTCTTAATGGTAATAGCTCACATTTATTGCTCACTTCATGTCTGCCTGGTGCTCTTCTAAGTGCCATAGATGAATTAACCTGATCTTTACAAGCCCTGTGACGTATGCAATGAAATCCCCATCTGAGGAGAGGTGAGGGACTTACTTGTGGTGACGCAAGTATTAGGTAGCAAGGGGCCTTCAATCTCAGACCCCATTCCTTTTTGTTTTTCTAATTGTGGTAGAATTCACAGCATAAACTGTACCATCTTCACGATTTGTAAGCATGCAGTTCGGTGGCATCAGTACATTCGCCATGTGCAGCCATCACCACCGTCCACCCAGCCTCTTCGTCCTGCAGAACTGACTGTACCCATTAAACAGTAACTCCCAGGCCCCTGTCCCAGCTAGCTACCATGCTGCTTTCTGTTCAGAACTCACTCTCTTAGCCACCTCACTGTCCCTGGAGCTTTGGCCTGGACCAACCTGAGCATGTTCTGTCGCTGTTCTTTTTCCCTTATGCTTAGACTTCGCTTTTCTCTCGTACATTTTATGATTAGCATAATGTCCATGCATGTGTTCTAAGGCGATCCAGTGTCTGTGGTGCAAGGTTGTTAGCTTTCTTTGGCCAGGCTTGAAAGTATTAGATTTTAAGATAAATCTCTTGTTTTACTCCTGATTAAAAGAGCAATACATGTTCACATTAGGAAACAGAAAATATGGAAAAGCATAAATAAGGTTGTCAAGATTACCTGCACTACCAACTCATAGAGACAACAGCTGTTAATTTTTTGGTGCTATGACCTCCTAGTATTTGTTGCTATGTCTATAAAACATCTCTTTAAACATGTGGCTTTGTAACCTAACAACATTTTGCCACATAAACTATTGTGTATCATTAAAAAGAGGGTTTGAGGGGCACCTGGGTGGCTCAGTTGGTTGAGCGTCCGACTTCAGCTCAGGTCACGATCTCGCGGTCTGTGAGTTCGAGCCCCGTGTTGGGCTCTGGGCTGATGGTTCAGAGCCTGGAGCCTGCTTCCGATTCTGTGTCTCCCTCTCTCTCTGACCCTCCCCTGTTCATGCTCTGTCTCTCTCTGTCTCAAAAATAAATAAAACGTTGGGGCGCCTGGGTGGCGCAGTCGGTTAAGCGTCCGACTTCAGCCAGGTCACGATCTCGCAGTCCGTGAGTTCGAGCCCCGCGTCAGGCTCTGGGCTGATGGCTCAGAGCCTGGAGCCTGCTTCCGATTCTGTGTCTCCCTCTCTCTCTGACCCTCCCCTGTTCATGCTCTGTCTCTCTCTGTCTCAAAAATAAATAAAACGTTGGGGCGCCTGGGTGGCGCAGTCGGTTAAGCGTCCGACTTCAGCCAGGTCACGATCTCGCAGTCCGTGAGTTCGAGCCCCGCGTCAGGCTCTGGGCTGATGGCTCAGAGCCTGGAGCCTGCTTCCGATTCTGTGTCTCCCTCTCTCTCTGACCCTCCCCTGTTCATGCTCTGTCTCTCTCTGTCTCAAAAATAAATAAAACGTTGGGGCGCCTGGGTGGCGCAGTCGGTTAAGCGTCCGACTTCAGCCAGGTCACGATCTCGCGGTCCGTGAGTTCGAGCCCCGCGTCAGGCTCTGGGCTGATGGCTCAGAGCCTGGAGCCTGTTTCCGATTCTGTGTCTCCCTCTCTCTCTGCCCCTCCCCCGTTCATGCTCTGTCTCTCTCTGTCCCAAAAATAAATAAAACGTTGGAAAAAAAAAATTTTAATAAAATAAATAAATAAATAAAACGTTAAAAAATTAAAAAAAAAAAAAGAGGGTTTGCCGTCAAGAAGCTTGTATTCCAGTAGAAGGGTCAGCAAAGTCTAGCGTATTGTGATAAATGCCTGCGTAGGCATAAAGTCCGCAGGCATTGGGACTGCAGAGGAGCATGGAGGGTAGGGGCACCTGCAGTGTACTCTTCTCTCTCTGGGGTGATGAGGACACAGGCAGAGTATAAGATTTTATCCCTCCCTTCAAGAACCGTATTACTGTAGAGATAGCGAGATGAGCTGACATAACAGTATGCAATCCAATACACGACCAAGAGCTAAATTGTGAGATATAGATTCTGGTATGCCGGGTGTTGGAGGAAGTGAGAAATCAATGAGAACTAGAACAGCTGAGAAGGAGAGACTTGAGCTGACCCTTCAAATATGGGTAGGATCTGTAAGAGGTAAGGGAAGAGAGCAGGGCATCCTTGGTCAGGACTGGCCCTACCAAGTCTTTTAACTCAGTGCCTAAAATAGTGCCTGGCATCTAGTAGATGGTAAATTAATTTTTTTCAGAAGATATTTTGAAAAATTATTTCTAATGTATATTCTGTACTGCACATTGGCTGTAGAAGGGATGGGGTTTTTTGATATATAGTTGACAACATTATAAGACATTTAAAGTATATATAAGATGACTGCATATGTTGTGCACTGTGAAAGAATTCCCCCTTGAGTTATTTAACACATCAGTCACCTCACATACAGACATCTCATCTTACATTGTGTGTGAGAACATTTAAATTCTACTCCCTTAGCAAATTTCACTTATGGAAAACAGTGTTATCAACTATAGTCACCATGTTATACATTAGATCTTTCTATCTTACTCATCTTACAACTAAAAGTTTGTACTCTTTTAACAGTCTCTCCCATATTCACCACCTGCAGCCTCTGGCAACCACCTCCCTACTATGTTTCTATGAGTTTGTTCTTTATTGTGTTGTTGTTGTTGATTGTTTCCACATGTAGGTGATACTATGGAATACTTGTCTTTCTCTGTCCAGCTTATTTCACTTAGCATAAGGCCCTCCAGTTTCATCCGTGTTGTCACAAATGGCAGGATTTTCTTCTTTTGTATGGCCAAATAATACTCCTGGGTGTGTATGTCATTTTCTTGACCCAATGATCACATTTTCTTGATTCACTTATCTGTTGATGGACACTTAGGTTGTTTCCATACTGACTATTCTAAATAATGCTCTAATGAACATGGGGTGCACATGTTTTTTCAAGTTAGTGTTTTCAAAATAAGCCAGTGAAGAAATGGGCAGAAAACATGAATAGACACTTCTCTAAAGAAGACATCCAGATGGCCAACAGGCACATGAAAAGATGCTCAACATCACTCCTCATCAGGGAAATACAAATCAAAACCACACTGAGATACCTCCTCACGCCAGTCAGAGTGGCTAAAATGAACAAATCAGGAGACTATAGATGCTGGAGAGGATGTGGAGAAACGGAAACCCTCTTGCACTGTTGATGGGAATGCAAACTGGTGCAGCCACTCTGGAAAACAGCGTGGAGGTTCCTCAAAAAATTAAAAATAGATCTACCCTATGACCCAGCAATAGCACTGCTAGGAATTTACCCAAGGGATACAGGAGTGCTGATGCATAGGGGCACTTGTACCCCAATGTTTATAGCAGCACTTTCAACAATAGCTATAGAAATTATGGGAAGAGCCTAAATGTCCATCAACTGACGAAAGAAGATGTGGTTTATATATACAATGGAATACTACTAGGCAATGAAAAAATGAAATCTGGCCATTTGTAGCAACGTGGTTGGAACTGGAGAGTGTTATGCTAAGTGAAATAAGTCAGGCAGAGAAAGACAGATATCATATGTTTTCACTCATATGTGGATCCTGAGAAACTCAACAGAAGACCGGGGGGGAGGGGAAGGGGGGATAAAAAGTTACAGAGAGGGAAGGAGGCAAACCATAAGAGACTCTTAAATACTGAGAACAAACTGAGGGTTGATGGGTAGTGGAGGGGAGGGGAAAGTGGGTGATGGGCATTGAGGAGGGCACCTGTTGGGATGAGCGCTGGGTGTTGTATGGAAACCAATTTGACAATAAATTTCATAAAAAAAAAAGTTAGTCTTTTCATTTCTTTGGGTAAATATCCAGAAGTGGAACTGCTGAATCATAGGGCAGGTCTGTTTTTAATTTCTTAAGAAATGTCCATTGTGCTTTGCACAGTGTCTGTACCACTTTACATCCCCCCCAGTGGTGTATAAGAGCTCCCTTTTCTCCACATTATTGCCAGCCATTCATCTCTTTCATATAAAAGCCATCCTAACAGGTGGGAGGTGATAATCTCATTGTAGTTTTGATTGGCATTTCCCTGATGATTAGTGGTATTGGGCACCTTTACCTATTGGCCATTTGGATGTCGTCTTTGAAAAAAGTCTACTTATTTCCTGTGCCCATTTTTTAATCTTTTTTGTTTCTATTAAGTTGTAAGAGTTTTTTTAATATGTATCTTGGATCTTACCCTCTTATCAGATACGTGATTTGCAAATATTTTCTCCCATCCTATAGGTTGCTATTTTCATTTTGTTGATGGTTTTCTTTGCTGTGGAGGTTTTCCGTTTGATATGGTCCCAGATGTTTGTTTTTGCCTGTTACTTTTGCTTTTGATGTCAGATTAAAAAAAAAAAAAATCATTACAAGACCTATGATGATCTTACCCCTTGTGTTTTCATCTAGGGGTTATATGGTTACAGTTCTTACATTTAAATCTTTAATCTGTATTGAGTTGATTATTGTGAATGGTGTAAGATAGTGGTCTAGCATCATTCTTTTGCATATGGCTGTCCAGTTTTCCTAGCAACATCTATTGAGGAAACTGTCCTTTCCCCCCATTGTATATTCTTGGCTCCTTTGTCAGAAATTAACCAGATATGTGTGGGTTTATTTCTGGGCTCTTTGTTCCATTTACCTGTGTGGCCAGGTTTGTGCCACTACCATACTGTGTCAATTACTATAGCTTTGTGATACTGTTTGAAATCAGGAAGCGTGATGTTAGCTGTGGGCTTGTCATATATGGACTTTATTAGGTTGAGGTATGTTCCCACTTTACCCACTTTGTTAAGAGCTTTATCATGGAAGGATGGTGAATTTTGTCACATGTATTTTTTTTGCATCTAATGAGGTGATCATACGATTTTAATCATTCATTTTGTTAATGTGGTATATCACATTTGTTGATTTGTGGTGTTGAACCATCCTGTATCCTTAGAGTGTATCCACTTGATCAAGTGTATACACTTGATCATGGTGTATATGATCCTTTTAAGGTACTTTTGAATTTGGTCTGCTAATACTTTGTTTGAGGTACTTTGCATCCGTGCTCATCAGATGCACATTCATTGTAGTGTCCTTGCCTGGTTTCAGGATCAGGTTAATGCTAACTTCACAAAATGTATTTGGAAGTGTTCCCTCTACTATTTTTTGAAGGAGTCAGAGAAGTACATTCTGGCAGAATTTACCAGTGAAGCCATGTGATCCTGGACTTTTGTTTGTTGGCAGACTTTTGATTACTGTTTCAGTCTCCTTATTGATAATTTGTCCAGATTTTCTCCTTTTTCATGATTTCACTCTGTAGGGTATGTATTTCTAGGAATTCATTTCTTCTAAGATTTCCAATTTGTTAGTATGTAATTGCTCGTAATAGTTTATGAGCCTTTGCATTTTTTCCATGTATTTTTTTAATTGAACTGTAGTTGATACACAATGTTACACTGGTTTCAGGTGTACAGCGTGGTGATTCAACGAGTCTACACATTATGCTGTGCTCACCACAAGTGTAGCTACCACCTCTCACCACACATTACATATGTTACATTGCTTACCTTCCCTGTGCTGTACCTTTTTCCCCATGACTTATTTATTTCATAATTGGAAGCCTCTGTCTCCCACTCTCCTTCACCCATTTTGCCCATATGATCCCCTGTATTTTTATGGTATCAATTATGTCTTTCCTTTTATTTATTATTTTATTTGAATTCTTTTTTCTGTTGGCTTTTTAGTCTCTATTTCATTTATTTCCCTTCTGATCTTTGTTACATCCTTTTTTCTAGTACCTTTGGCCTTAGTTTGTTCTTTTTCTATCTCCTTTAGGTGTAAGGTTAGATTGTTTATTTGAGATTTTTCTTGCTGCTTGAGGTAGTCCTCTATTGCTGTAAACCTCCCTCCTAGAATTGCTTTTGCTGCATCCCATCAGCTTTGGCATGTTGTATTAACATTTTCATTTGTCTCAAGATATTTCTTGATTTTCCCTTTGAATTTGGTTCTTTGACTGATTGGTTATTCAGTAGTATGTTTTAAATCTCACATAGTTGTGAATTTATGTGGTTTTTTTGTTACAATTAATTTTTTTCTTCTTCTTAAAGTTTTACTTGTTTAAGTAGTCTCTACAGCCCAAGTGGGGCTCAAACCCTTGACCCCTAGATTGAAGTGCATGCTCTTCCAACTGAGCCGGCCAGGCACCCCTCTTGCAATTCATTTCTAATTTCATACTCTTTTGGCTCAAAAAGTTGCTTGATATCAATTGAATCTTCTTAAATTTATTAAGACTTGTTTGTGCCTAATGTATAATCTGTCCTGGAGAATGTTTTGTGGGCATTTGAGAAGAGTATGTATTTTGCTGCTGTTCAGTGGAATGTTCTATAGATGTCTGTGGGGTCTGTCTGGCCTAACATATCATTTAAGTCCATTGTTTCTTTTTTGATCATCTGTCTAGGTGATCTGTCCATTGCACGTAGAGTATTGAAATCCCCTACGTCTAACGTATTGCTGTGTAATTACATAGCAGTATATCCCAAATAGTTGATGGTGCTTTGTTTCTGGGTAAAGGAGCATTTTCATTTTTACTTCAAGAGTTATGTATTCCTCTGTGATTTTTTTTTTTAATGTTTACTTATTTTGAGAGAGAGAGAGAGAGAGAGAGCGTGCAAGTGGGGAAGGGGCAGAGAGAGGGAGACATAGAATCCAAAGCAGACTCCAGGCTCTGAGCTGTCAGCACAGAGCCCAACATGGGGCTTGAACTCATGAGCCATGAGATCATGACCTGAGCCGAAGTCAGTCGCCCAACTGACTGAGCCACCCAGGCACCCTTGTGTTTTGTTTTGTTTTGTTTTGTTTTGTTTTGTTTTGTTTCTTTAAAGAAAGAAAACAAAGAAGGTATTTTTAAATTTTTTTTTTTAACGTTTATTTATTTTTGAGACAGAGACAAAGCATGAACGGGGGAGGGTCAGAGAGAGGGAGACACAGAATCTGAAACAGGTTCCAGGCTCTGAGCTGTCAGCACAGAGCCCGGCGCGGGGCTCAAACTCACGGACCATGACCTGAGCCGAAGTCAGCCGCTTAACAGGCGCCCCAAGGAAGGTTTTGTTTTGTTTTTTTTTTAATGTTTATTTTTGAGACCGAGAGAGACAGAGCATGAACGGGGGAGGGTTAGAGAGAGGAAGACACAGAATCTGAAACAGGCTCCAGGCTCTGAGCTGTCAGCACAGAGCCCAATGCGGGGCTTGAACTCACGGACCGCAAGATCATGACCTGAGCTGAAGTCGGCCGCTTAACCGACTGAGCCACCCAGGCGCCCCAGAAAGGTATTTTTAAATAGAAGGAAGAGAGCTTGAGACATCTCATTGGAGATAAACATTGGTAGTCCCAGTTTTCTGACGTGGGCCCCATCAGTGAATTTCTGGACTTACTGAGATCTCCAAGTGTATATAGTGCAGTCTTCTTTTCTTTATCTCTTTCTGTGTTCGTATTCTTCCTTGTCTCCCCAGTGAGACAGCAATAGACTTACCACTTCTGTTAATTAGGTTGAGCTGTTACATGTCTGTCTGTTCTGCAATACTTTATGGTAATGAATGAGCTTAATGTTTCTAATGCTCTCTAGTTGTAGTCTTGTGAAAGTTATATTACTTTTAATTGTATGGATTAGTAAGAACGTGGATATTGAGGAGGGGAAAGTCAGCTAAGGCAGGTGGCATTCAACTTGGATGGCACCTTGGGAATGTTCACCTGGCCTGTAGCTTTAGTCAGTAAAATTTATGAAAGACCTGATTTCCAAAGGAAACATAACTAATGGTAGGTGAAGGGTTGGGAAGATCATCCGAATATCGTAGAGAATACCAAGATAAGTATGTTACGTAATGAATTTTTTAAAGACCTAACGATGCTGTTGTTTGCTGGCAGGATACGCTATACAGGGTTGAAACTTCAAGTCAGAGACCACCCCCCCCCCGCCCCGCCCAATCATTACATTATTTTTGGAAGTCTACTGTGATTGTGTCATTCTAGCAGACAGAATTTAAAGTCTATTCTGTAATGTGTACAATAGCCTTCTAGTACCTAGTCCACAAAGTAGAGTAGATTTGCACGCTCAGGAAACCTCAATGTTGTTCAAAAACAGCCTGAAATTTCTTTCAGCTTTGATCATTAGCTCACTATGAAGATTTTTGGTTTTGGGGGCCCCATCATCTTTGTATCCCATTTCCTAATTTTTTTTATGTTTGTTTATTTTGAGAGAGAGAGGGAGAGAACATGAGCAGGGGTGGGGTGCAGGGAGAGAGAATCCCAAGCAGGCTCTGTGCTCTCAGCGCAGAGCCTAATGCAGGGCTCAGTCTCCCTGTGAGATCATGACCTGAGCCAAAATCAAGCGTCAGATGCTTAACAGACTGAGCTGCCCAGACGCCCCCCATTTCCTAATTCTCATCTAAGGCAGATTTATTAATAGTTGTTATCTAATGCTCACCAGATCATGAGCTCCTTGAAGAGAAGGAGAATGTGTGGGGAGTGTTTATATTTCCTTCGAGGCCTAGAACAATATACTCCATATTGCCCTCTGGGAAAGATTTGTGAAAGTGAACTGATGCTAATTCAGTTTCATGGGCTGCAATTTTCCGTTACTTCCTTCCCAGGAGACATGTGAGGTAAAGATACCAGCAGGTAAGTTTGTCATATATATTGTCATGTGTATTGACATCACCATTTCCATTTTCTTGTTAAATAGGAACTATCCAAGATCACCATGCCAGTTATATTTAATGAGCCTTTGAGCTTCCTACAACGACTCACTGAATATATGGAACATACATACCTCATCCACAAGGCCAGTTCATTTTCTGATTCTGTGGAAAGGATGCAGGTACGTGTCAAACAAGCACTGAAAGGGTTTAAATCTCAGAGACTTCTCTGCCACCTCCACCCCCAAAGCATACACAAAATTCATGTTCAATCCAGCACGAGATTGGGAAATGTTATTAAAACTTAGAATATTTGGAGTGTCCTCTGTGTTCCTTCCCCTGCCGTCCTCTGGCCAGAGTGCCACCACAGTGGGAAGATGAGTGACAATTGGAAGAGAAGCAGAAGGTGGTCCATAACCAAATCGGATGTTGGTGAGCTGTTTCTGAGTCTTCATTTTAGAAAGTAATGTGTTGGGAGAAACAGCTCAACTTTTCTTCTTTCACACTTTCTTAGAGTATTTCCGAGAAGGAGTGAACACACACATACATACACAAATATGTATATTTATGCTTATGTGTGTAATTAACTTACACGCTATTCTAGATTAAAACAAAAGATAACAAGGAATTGCACTTTGTAATTTTGTTTTGGATAGAAGATGCTTACATGATGTGTACAGATGGATTAGTTACAGGCAGAGCAGAATAGACACATTGTTCTCTAGACAAAGCAATAGCATTCTAAACGGAATCTTTCTGTTCTTTCATTTATATAAATCAGCTTTTCCCAACCTCCTGGGACTTAATACCAATTTGTTTAGTTTTATCTCTTTTTCCCTATCCTCAAATTGTACTTTTAGAAATTTTAAGGGAATTAAAAGTAATTTGGGGTTTGAGAGTTTTTTAAAAGTTCTTGAGTGAATTTGTAGCACTCAGGGTGTTAGAAAAACCATAGCTCAGAATGACTATAGCAGGAGACTCAGTATTTTTCATTTTGAATACACACACTTGCATATTAAGTTGCTAGAGATATATTAAAAATCCAAAGTAATTAAACTCCTCAAAGTAATTTTGTAATTATTATCTTCAAGATTTCAGTTCCTTAAAGAATGGGGAGCAAGTGAGGCTGTTTTTAACTTCTAATGCTGTGTTCCACAGTGTGTAGCTGCATTTGCTGTATCTGCTGTTGCTTCTCAGTGGGAACGCACTGGAAAGCCTTTCAACCCACTTCTGGGAGAGACTTACGAATTAGTTCGGTAAAGATCTTTCCTTCACTCTTTGAGATGGGTAGTTGACTTTGCGTGATACATGTAGCTTTTTAGGTGAAGAGGAAAAAAACATATATATTTTTTTAACATTACCAACATTTGCATTCCTGGAGCAAGTTAACAATTTTGATGTTTGTTTCTCTTTTAGAGACTCTGTCAGAAATGTGGAAACATGCATAAAATGCACCATTATAAAAAGTAATTAAGGGATTTCAATATTTCTGATCATGTGGGATTAATTATTCTTTTCTCCTTACATAGATCATGTGATTAGAATTTTTTTAATACCCATATCAAATATAGTAACATAAATGTGTACTGTTGGCATAAAGGCAATGACACATCTATAGATGCACTTCTGTTTGCCTGTTTCTTGATCCACAATTAAGGAATTCATTTGGCTTTAGTTTTTCTGAATCTTCCCTTTTTGTACAAGTTTGGATACCATTATTTTTTTTAAATTTAATTTCTTTTTAATGTTCATTGGTTTTTGAGAGAGAGGATTGAGCCGGGGGAGGGGCAGAGAGAGAGGGAGACACAGATCTGAAGTGGGCACCAGGCTCTGAGCTATCAGCACAGAGCCCGACGTGGGGCTCGAATCCACAAACCACATGATCATGCCCCGAGCCGAAATTGGACGCTCAACTAACTGAGCCACCCATGCACCCCAATAGCATTTATTTTCTAAACGTTTGGAAGGGTGGGGACACATTAGATTCCTCTATCCTAGTATCAGTGGAAGAAGTTTAAATTTACATGGCTCATATTGGCAATTCATGCAGGTCACCCAAATTCATGTGTGTGTGTTCTTTAATATTTTCAAGTAGCTAGAATCTGCTGCTTTAATACTTTTACACTGCCTTTTGGCTGAAACGACAGTGATGTACACGTTACATGATAAGAGTTAATTACAGTGTTGCTTTTTTTTTTTTTCTTTTTAAATCTCAAGAGATGACCTTGGTTTCAGACTCATCTCGGAGCAGGTCAGCCATCACCCACCCATTAGTGCATTTCATGCTGAAGGATTAAACAACGATTTCATCTTTCATGGCTCAATCTACCCCAAACTGAAGTTCTGGGGCAAGAGTGTAGAAGCAGAACCCAAAGGAACCATCACTTTGGAGCTCCTTGAGTGAGTTGGAATCGAGCCATTAAACTCTTTTCATGTCTGTCTACACTTACCCACAGACCTGACGGTGTTGTTCTAAAGTTGGAGAAAAAGAAACAGCTTATAAACAGTGTAAATTATCCACTTTCTGTAAAAGAATTGAAAAGCAGGGCAAAAAGCATAAGAGACTGTTAAAAACTGAGAACAAACTGAGGGTTGATGGGGGGTGGGAGGGAGGGGAGGGTGGGTGATGGGTATTGAGGAGGGCACCTTTTGGGATAAGCACTGGGTGTTGTATGGAAACCAATTTGTCAATAAATTTCATATTAAAAAAAAAAAAAAAAAGAAAAGCAGGGCAATAGCTGTTGTTTTTCAATATAGGTATATATAAAAAGTTTAACTTAATGTTTGGATCTATTTTAAGATAGAATGGAATCAATTATTCCATGATAGTTCTTAAGGAAGATGCTTTCTGTACATCATGGTGATGTTTTCTTTATCCATCTTTCAAAATGAACAGATAAAGAAAATGTGGAATATATATATAACAGAATACTACTCAGCATTGTTGCCATTTGCAACAATGTGGATGGAACTAGACTGTATTATGCTAAGCGAAATAAGTCAGAGAAAGACAGGTGTCATATGATTTCACTCATATGTGGAATTTAAGAAACAAAACAGATAAACAGGGGAAAGGAAGGAAAAATACAATAAAAACACAGAGGGAGGTAAACCATAAGAGACTCTTAAATACAGAGAACAAACTGAGGGTTACTGAAGGAGAGGTGGGTGGGGGGATGGGTTAAATGGGTGACAGGCATAAAGGAGGGCACCTGTTGGGATGAGCACTGGGTGTCATGTGTAAGAGATGCATCACTGTTCTACTGAAACCAAGAGTACAGTGTATGTTAACTAACTTGAATTCAAATTAAAAAAAAAAATTAGTGTTCCAAAAAAAAATTCACTTTGAGAAATATGGAAATCATAATTGTGTGGTCTATCTTAGACATTAGGTAAATTTGAAAGTTCTCTTCTTTTGCAATAGAAAAAAAAAGATTAGCATGGAATATCTTTCCATTTATTTGTGTCTTCCCATTTCTTTCATTAATGTTTTGTAGTTTTCAATGTACAGGTCTTTAACTTCTTGGCTAAATTTATTCCTAGGTCTTTTATTCTTTTTGATTTAGTTATAAATGGGATTATTTTCTTAATTCCGTGCTCACATATTATAAGAATTAATACTGTTAATATATCCATACTACCCAAAGCAATCCACAGATTCCATGTAAATCCTATCAAAATTCCAGTGACATTTTTCACAGAAACAGAACAATTTTTCTAAGTGTATATTTATTTATTTTTGAGAGAAAGAGATCACAAGCTGGGGAGGGGCAGAGAGAGAGAGGGAGATGCAGAATCTGAAGCAGGCTCTAGACACCAGGCTGTCAGCACAGAGCCCAATGCAGGGCTTGAACCCACAAACCATGATATCATGACCTGAGCCGAAGTTGGACTCTCAACCAACTGAGCCACCCAGACGCCCCTAGAACAAACAGTTTTAGAATTGGTATGGAACCATAAAAGATCCAGAAGAGTCAAAGCAGTCTTGAGAAAGAAGAACAAAGCTGGAGGCATCACACTTCTTGATTTCAAACTATTTTACAAAGCTACGGTAATTAAAACAGTGTAGTATTGGCATAAAAACATAAAGATAAGACGGATGGAACAGAACAGCCCAGAAATAAATCTATGCCTATATATATGGCCGGTTTATGAAAAAGGCAAGAATATACAATGAGGAAAGGACAGTGTCTTCAGTAAATGATGTTGGGAAAGCTGGACAGCCACATGCAGAAGAATGAAACTGGACAGTTTCTTACACAAGTTAACTCAAAATGGATCAAAGACTTGAATATAAGTCTATAAACTCCCTAGAAGAAAACATAAGTGATGAGGTCCTTGACATCAGTCTTGCTGAAGACTTTTTCAATCTAACATCAAAAGAAAAAGCAAAAAAAAAAAAAAAAAAGTGGGACTACATCAAACAAAAAACTTCTGCACAGCAAAGGAAACCATCAACAAAATGAAAAAGCAACCTACAGAATGGAAGAAAGTATTAGCAAATCATATATATCTGATAAGGGGTTAACATCCAAAATATATAAAGAACTCCTACAACTCAATGGCAAAACAAACAATTTGATTTAAAAATGGGCAGAATGGACCTGAGTAGATATTTTTCCAAAGAACACACAGAGTTGGCCAACAGGTACATGAAAAAATGCTCTGCACCACTAATCATTAGGGAAATGCAAATCAAAACCATAGTGAGATACTGTTCCACACCTATTAGAATGACTAGTGTCAAAAAGACTAAAAATAACAAGTGTTGGTGAAGATGTGGGGAAAGGGGAACCCTTGTACACTGTTGGTGTGAATACAAACTTGTACAGCCATTCTGGAAAATAGTATGGAGATTCCTCAAATTAAAAACAGAACTACCACATTATCCAGCAATTCTCCTTCTGGATATTTACCAGAGAAAATGAAGTGCCTATATGGAAGTGTCCATCCATGGATTAATAAAATGTGGGGTGTATATGTGTGTATATACACCATATACAACACAGTGGAGTATCAGCCATAAAAATAAATGAAATCTTGCCATTTGCACAACATGGATGGACTTTGAGGGCATTATGCTAAGTGAAATAAGTCAAAGACAAATACTATATGAGCTCTGTTACATGTGGAAATAAGTAAATAAATAAAAATTTATAATAACAAAAAAAAAAAAAGCTCTGGGGTACCTGGGTAGCTCAGTCAGTTGAGTGTCTGACTCTTGATTTTGGCTCAGGTCATGATCTCACAGCGAGTGAGATCAAGCCCTGCGTCACACTCTGTGCTGACTTCAGAGTCTGCTTGGGATTCTCTCTGCCTCTCCCCAGAAAATGCTTGCATTCTCCCTCTCCCTCCCTCCCTCCCTCCCTCCTTTCCTCCCTCCCTCCCTCCCTCCCTCTGTCTCTCTCTCTCTCTCAAAAATAATAAAGAAACGTTAAAAAAAAAAAAAAACAAGCTCATACATACAGAAAGCAAATTGATGGCTACCAATGGTACAAAGTAGGAGATGAAAGAAATGGGTGAACTGTTTTTGTTTTTCACTTAAATAAATTGAATAAATTTTTAAAAGAAAAAAGTTAGATTTAAATTCAAAGGTGGTTCCTCTTTTAGTTAAAATGGAATGAGCACCCTATAGTCTATCTTTTCTACTGATTTTAACTGGTCAGAAGACATAAAGCAACTATCTTAGGACTCTGAAGAGTAAAGAATCACAGACTGGGGAGAGAAATAAGAACCTGAAGACCAATATGGCAGGTTCCTGGTTTTATTCACTCTACCCAACCACTGTCACCTGGCTTACAGTCAGAGCAGCTCAGACCTTAGAACCAGACAGTGGAGGCAGACAGAAACAGTTTCAGAAGAAGCCATCTGTTTCTGGTTAGAACAGCTAAAAAGAGGCCTTTGCAGGATGTAGAAAGGAGGGAAAATCCTTTTTAGTTTTCTCTCCCAGCCTTGCCCCAGAGCAAGCTCCAGGTCCCACAGCTACATTCCTGGAGTGGCAGCAGCAGCCACAGAAGTACCTAAATCTCGGGAAAGGTCCTCCTTGGCCAGAGGAACTGGATAAAGGCCAAACAGAGCGAGGAGAATCCCTGTTACTTTTTCTCTTCTTTTCTCTTTGCCCCAGAGGAAGACTCACTTGTGGGAAATGCAAGACAGAGCAGGAACGCTTTAAAACCCCAGCTTGCTAGGCAAAGGCCAGAGGAAAGACTCCTCTGGTATCTACAAGTATGGAGGGAGGAGGGAGATCAAGAAAGGGATCCCATTAAGCAGTGTATGAATTCCAGGCTCATCCTTAACACTTATGCATTGCAGTGACCCGAAGTGGCACACCAAAGGCCTTTAGATCTGAACTGCTGTGTGGATCAGTGCCCAGGTCCCCAACTGGCTATTGAGGGGAAATAATAGATCTGAATAGCACTACAAAGGCTACAAAATTAAACTGACACCACAATCAAAGGCAACAGAAACTGGGTTGGGACTTGTGACCTGAAATTATGTTAACAGTACAAACAAAAATCAGTATTCTCCGGAACATTTTAAGGGTGCCCAGAATCGCCTATTATTAAAATGTCTAGAATACAATTCCAAAATCATTCGACCTATAAGGAAACAGGAAAATCTCAGTAACTCATGATGGAAAAGACAAACAATAGGCTCTAGCCCCAAGATGAGTCAGGTATTGAAATTCGTATCAAATACTTTAGAGCAGCTTTCATAACTGTGCCCCATGAGATAAACATGAACATGCTAAAAATGAATAGGAAGACATTTTAGCAAAGAAATAGAAGTATGTCTGGAAATTTTAATACTGAAAGTTATAGTGACAAATGCAAAAACTGAGATAGGCTGAATGGAATGAAGCTGATAAAGTATGTCCAGGGTCTGTATGAACACTACACAGTATTGATGAAAACAAAGGATATTTGGGTAACAGAAGACAGACTGTTTCAATATATTTGGAAGCCTTGATATAGTTATGATGTCCATTCTCCCCTAATTGACCAATTAACAATATTAACAATCCAAATAATAAGTCCTAGGATGATTTTTTTGGTATAGAGAAGTTGACCAAAATTTGTATGGAAAGGCAAATAAAAAAAGAATAGTCAAAACAATTTTGAAAAGGAAGAACAATCGATGGCCTCCCATTTCCCAATTTTAAGACTTAACTCAAAATCAAGAGATCAAGAAACCGTGGTATTGGCAAGAGGGTAGAGATGTACATCATTGGAACAGGTCAGTTGAGAAATTGACTTATAGAAGTATGGTCAGTTGATTTGTAACAAAGGTGCAAACACAGTTCAGTGAAGGGTAGTCCTTTCTACAAATAGTGTAGAAACAATTTGACATGCGTATTTAAAAAATGAATCTCGGGGCGCCTGGGTGGCTCAGTCGGTTGAGTGTCCGACTTCGGCTCAGGTCATGATCTCGCGGTCTGTGAGTTCAAGCCCTACGTCCGGCTCTGTGCTGACAGCTCAGAGCTTGGAGCCTGCTTCAGATTCTGTGTTTCCCTCTCTCTGCCCCTCCCCCACTCATGCTCGCTCGCTCTCTCTCTCTCTCTCTCTCTCTCTCTCTGTCAAAAATAAACATTTAAAAAAAATGAATCTCAATTCCTATCTCCCCCCTTATCCAAAAATGAACTCAAAATCATAGATTAAAATGTACAACTGTAAAGCTTTTGGAAGAAAACAGAAAATCTTTATGGCTTTGGATTAGGCACTGACCTCTTACAGATACATACCAAAGCACAATCTAGAAAAGGCAAAATTGATAAATTAGATTTTTATCAAAATGAAAAACTTTTGCTTTGTGAAAGACACACTTCAGAAAATGAAGAAGAGAAGCTGTAGATGGGTAAACATTTGCAAATCATATATCCAACAAAGGACCTGTATCCAGGATATATAAAGAATTCTCAAAATTCAGCACTAAGACAATAGAGCAACTCCGTAAGAAATTGGGCAAACAACATGAACAGATACCTCACCAAAAGATATACATAAGTGGCAAACACATGAGAAGATCTCAATTGCCTTAGTCATTAGAGAAATAACAAAGTTATAATCACAGCGAGATACCACTATACATCTATTAGAATGGCTAAAATAAAAATTTTTTAAACAGATAATACCAGCTCCTAACAAGGATTTAGTATAACAAAGTATTGTTGGTGGGAATATAAAGCGGTAGTCACCCTGGAGAGCAGTGTGGCAGTTTCTTATAAAGTTAATGATAGGTTTACCGTACAACTCAGCAGTCCCCTCCTATGTATTTATCTAGAGGATGAAAATTTATGTTGTCGCAAAAACCTGCGCACAAATGTTTATAACAACGGTATTAATAACCATGAAAAACTGGACGTTCCTCAAAAAAATTAAAAATACAACTACTGTATGATCCAGTAATTGCACCACTGGATATTTACCAGAATACAAACACACGAATTGAAAGGGGTATATGTACCCCGTGTTTATTGTAGCATTCTGCACAATAGCCAGATTATGGAAGCAGCTCAAGTGTCCATCAGACGAATAGATGAAGAGATGTGTCCAAATTAATGTTATGCAGCCATAAAAAAGAATGAAATTTTGCCAATTGCAACGACATGGATGCATCTGGAGAGTATAATACTAAGCAAAATAAGCCAGTCAGAGGAAGACAGCTACCATATTATTTCACTCATATATGGAATTTAAAAAAAAACAAAACAAAGGAAGAAAAGAAACCAAACAATCAGACTCTTAACCATAGAGTACAAACTGATGGTTACCAGAGGGGTGGGGGGTGGGAGCATGGGGGAAACAGGGGAAGGGGATTAAGAGTACACTTATGATGAGCACTGAAGAATATATGGAAGTGTTGAATCACTATACTGTACACCTGAAACTAATATAACACTGCATGTTAACCACACTGGAATTAAACTTTTTTAAATAAATTTAAAAAATAACAATAATAATTGCTCAAAACTAAAAGCAACCCAAAGTCTTTCAGTGAGTGAATGGTTAAATGTGGCACATCCATACAGTGGAATACTTCTCAGAAATAACAAATTATTGATACATGGGATTTCAAATGCATCATAACAAATGAATCCCAAGAAGTTGCATAATATATCATGTCCTGTATATGGCATTTGGGGAAAGACAGTGGAGAACAGATGCACTGTATAAGGATGAGGGATGAATTAGGGATTCAGGAATTAGGTAGAGGGGAGACCTTGACGATACGAGGGACATGAGTGAATTTGGGAGGCTGTGACTGATCTATGTTCCGATTGTGGTGGTTACAAAGGTCTATCCATGCATTAAAGCTCCTAGAATAATATGCCAGCAAAAGTGACTTTTGCTGTTTGTAAATGAAAAATACATGTAAAAAACACAAATGTATGAAGACGTGAAACAAGGAAAGGATGTGTAAAATTGGTGTTTATTGACATAAGTTTTTCTCTTTGGTGAGCTGGAAGGTACTCTTCTGGTTAGTCGTAAATAGACCTTCATTTTTATTTCCCAACTCCAATTTTTTTTTTTTAATGTTCTCACCAAACTTTTGAATACCTAAGATGAGGACAGGCATACATAGGAGGCATTGAAGGCCTGATTCCAGACTACTGCAGTAAAGCAAGTCGGATGAATTTTCTGGTTTCCCAGTGCATTTGGAACTTATGTGAGGTCTATATTATAGTCTTATTAAGTGCACAGTAGCATTATATCTAAAAAAAAAATCCAAATACATCTTAATATCTTACTGCTAAAAATGCTAGCTGTTTGAGCTTTCAGTGAGTCATAATCACAGATCACCATAACATATATAGCAATAAATGAAAAACTTTGAAATACCGTAAGAATTGCCAAAATGTGACCCAGAGACATGAAGTGAGCAAATGCTATTGTAAAAATTATGCCAATAGACTTGCTCAATGCCCGGTGCCACAAACCTTCAATTTGAAGAAGAAAAAACAAAAAAAAAAAGCCGCCGTATCTGCCAAGTACAATAAAACAAGATACACTGGTATATACATAGTTCATTTGGAGTTCGGTGAAAGTTTAGGTTTTTCTCTTAAGCTTCTATATCCTTTTAAGAAACAACAAGAGTAGTTAGACAATAACCCATTTTGTGAGTTTACATCAATAGAGGTTTCAAAGTCTTAGAGCTTAGTTTTCTCTGGCTGTCTGATTTGTTATCCTGAGTCACACTTTTGAGACTTTTTAAACAAAGTAACACTTCTCATTTATTTTTCTGGGCTTTGGGTTTTTTGTTTTTTAGACACAGTGAAGCATATACATGGACAAATCCTACCTGCTGCGTACATAACATCATCGTGGGTAAACTCTGGATTGAGCAGTACGGCAATGTGGAAATCACAAACCACAAGTAAGACGCTTTAGGGGCCTTATGTATCCCTTCAACTGTCATCACCCCGTTCCGGTGGGGGTCTTTGTTTTTTTCAAAAGCTCTAGTAGAGCCTGATGAGAATTTAAGAACCAGGCAGTTCGACCCTTAGGTAAATAGAAGCCCATCCATTTAATGAACGCAAGTTTCTGACCAGGGATGACTGGGCGAACTCTGAGCTTTTACAGATGAAATTGTAATTTCATCCTAGTTCATTTTGCTTATAGTGCTTAGTTTGTATTATTTGCAGAGGAGGTGGGGTGGGGGGAACAGGAAAGTTAAAAAGAGCTGGGTTCAAAGCCTACTTTGTGACCTTAGGCAAGTATCTTACTCAGCTCAGGCTGCTCTAACAGACTGCCACGCAAACCAGCTGGCTTAAACAGTAGAAATTTATTTCTCACAGTTACGGAGGCTAAGAAGTCCAAGATCAGGATGCTGACAGCTTTGATGTCTGGTGCAGGCTTTCTCCCTGGTTCGCAGGGGCCATCTCCTCGTATCCTGACATAGTGGACACAGCTCATGTCTCGTGTCTTTTAAAAGGGCACTAATTTCATTCGTGAGGACTCCACCCTCATGACTGAATTACCTCCAGAGACCGTCACTTTGGGAGTTAGGGCTTTGACATGTGAATTTGGGGAGACACAGACATTGACTCCATAGCAGCACGTCTCTTGTTCTTTATGAACCCTGCTCACCTTTCTTAGTGGTGGGTCCAGTACTAATTGAGGATTAGTCGTAACAACCACTGTGTGGAGCCTGACATGTGTTAGAAAATCAGTAAACAGCAACTGCTTTAGAAAGGTCACCTTCCTCATTATTCTCTACTGCTGCTTCTGTGGTGAATGGTCATCTGAGCTTAATATCTTCTTCACAGGACTGGGGACAAATGTGTGTTGAATTTTAAGCCATGCGGCCTTTTTGGTAAGGAATTACATAAAGTCGAAGGCTACATTCAAGATAAAAGGTAAAGTGTCCATTTTAGGTGTTGGGTAGTATAGGTGTCATTTGCTAAATAAAATGTCAGTATTAAAATCTGCCATAACCTAGGAAACAAACATTTCAGTGAGTTGAAAATTTTTTCTTCTACAAGGAAAGGTCTGTTTCTTTAAAGAATCTGATTCGTAATCATTTTCATGATAAGATTCAGTTACAGCAAAACACGGCTTTAATTGTTGGCTGAATATCAATGTCTCTCGACAGCAAGAAGAGGCTCTGTGCCCTCTATGGGAAGTGGACCGAGTGTTTGTACAGTGTGGACCCCGCCACTTTTGATGCTTACAAAAAAAAACGACAAGAAAAATACTGAAGAGAAGAAAAACAGCAAACAGGTGAACATGCTGTAAAGTGGTACGGGAGGAATCCCTGGGCTTTTGAATTTGTACTAATCGTTCTGGAGGCGGCCCGTTATTGGGTCACAGTGTGCTCTTTTTTTTTTCTGGTTGCTAACGCGTGTAATTTTTCTCCTCGGATCTTTGTTTAATTGAGGTAGAATTGACAGATATCCTTGAATCTTTTGAATGAACAGATAACCTGCCCCAGTAGCAACTGTGCGGCATAAGCTTCATGGAGTACGGCCGCGTGCTACTCTTGTGGCTGTGTGAGGTTATGCGTGAGGCGTTGATTACTCGAATTCACATAGCTTTGGAAAGTGGGAGTTCATCTTCGGACGGATGTTCCTTTCCTTCTTTCTGTTTATGTGCGTTAGAAGTTGAGATCAGGGGCACCTGGGTGGGTCAGTCGGTCAAGCGTCGACTGTTGGTTTCGGCTCAGGTCATGAGCTCACAGTCTGTGTGTTCCAGCCCCGCGTTGGGCTCTGTGCTGGTTGCACGGCTCCTTGCCCCTCCGTTGCTTGAGTGCGCTTGCTATCTCACTCTCTCAAAAAATAAACATAAAAATTTTTTCTAAAAAGGAAGTTGAGGTCACTTGAATGTTTAAAATTTCCACCAAAATTATTTCCTACATTTTCCTGCCTGTTAGCAGTTTTGTTGCTCTTGCGTGCGCGCGCGCTTTCCCTCCCTCCCTCCCTCCCTCCCTCCCTCTCTCTCTCCCTCTCTCTCTCTCTCTCTCTCTCTCTCTCTCTCTCTCTCTCGTCTAAACCACTGAAGTTAAGACCAGTGCAGTTAAGGGAGTCATTCCTCACTCACCTTTCTTCCTCATGAGACTGTTCATTTCCCACATGGAGGGCACACAGCTGCTTGTCCCGGGGCCCAAGGAGGCTCTCGTGTTCGGCGCGCTCCTGTTCCTTTCCTTCAGGCAGAGGAGCAGAGGGCTAAAGAAAGAGTGCACGTGTTCCGACAGGAGATATTTGAGGACTGGTTGCTTTCTGGGAGCCGGCAGGGTAGTTAAGAGCACAAGCTCTGGGTAGAAACCGTCCCCAGCACCGAGGAGTGGGTAGAGTCAGGTTTCGTGCCTTCTCCCTGGCCTTCGTTTGTGAAACGGGGATACTACTGGTACCTGCTTTGTCAGGTGAGTTGACGACTGCTGGAAAGGGCTCAGAGTAATACCTGCTCATAGTCAAGACCACTAAATACCAAGGTCCCTCTGCTCAGAGCACATGGGCGTGCCAGGGGCCGAGCACCAGCAAGCAGGCAGGCTCCCTGGCTCCCCTCGCGGGAACCTCGTGCTTGTGAAAGTTAAGAAGCCCCAATCCTCCTCAAAAATAGGTGTAGTTTTTAGTGAGTTTCTTTGTAATTAAGTTAACCATGGTCCTGAGGCAGAAGGAGTTTTATTAAAATGTCCCGGCATGCCGCTCTGCTGTGGCTTTGACTCTTCTCTTTCTATCTCCCTGCATCTCTGGGCACTGTTCTGCTCTCCTCCTCACACCCCACGTCCGTCCCGCCTGCCTTTCCTTCCTTCTGGGAGATGTGCTGACACTTCGCAGCTGTTACAGGACCGAGGGGGCCAGAGAAGGAAATGCTCCAGGACACCGGGAGCCCTGGCGGCCACTCAGGCCAGTACGAGGCCACTTGGCAAAGACACGCACTTGCCAACGTACGTGGCATCCACCCTCCTTTACGGAGTTGGGGCAGAGGACCACGGACATTGGCAGCGTCCCAGAAGATGTCCCTCATGTCCCGTGAATCCTGCCAGTCTTTGTAGATCAGTACCCTTGGAGAGAGAGATTACTCTCACCCACTCGTGCCTTGTCCACTTCCCCTTCCTGTGTGCACGGAGCTGCTGCAGGCCCATGTACGTGAGCGCATTCAGGTGCCAGGGCAAGTTTGTCGTCATCAGTGCTGTCGCTGTTCTGTATTGGTGCTGTTTTGTATGTTCGCTGAAGTATCTCGGTGACTGTGTGACACTGAGGGTATTACCTAACCTTCCAAAGGCGTGAAGTCCATGTACCTACAGAGCTGCGGAGCTCCTGTGTCCTTATAGGTTTATTATGGAAGGATCAGCACCTCGAGAGCTTCTGGCACGGTCTGCCTGTGCGGGATAGCCAGAGGAATCATTCGTTTCCTCATTAGCCTAACATCTGTTTAAATTCTCTTTTTATTGAATGCTTTTAGGATCCCTACTGGTTTTGTGTCTTTGATCCATTTTAGTTAACTGCCCCAAGAATTTAACCTTTTCTTATTCTCATAATGCTCCAGTAAATATTCCAGCAAGTTACTTTTCTTTAAAAAAAAAAAAAAATTAAAAAAGCTTTAGGAAGAATAAGACACTATAGTAAAGAGTGCTGATGAGAGTAGTGCTACCTTAGCGCACATAACACTAGCTGGCACAGCACACACAAAGCTCAGGGCCTCCTAGCCCCTGGTCAGCAAGTGTTTGTGGACTCCCTGCACCGCTGGAGAGAGTCCCGGCTCCCCTGTCCCCCCACCCCCTGCACCGCTCACTCTATGCGGGAAACCATGGTTATTTTACAATTTGTAAGTGTACTGTTGTAAAACGTTTTAATTTTGTCCATCGGTTGGCTCTTCTAGACGAGCACTTCTGAGGAGTCGGACGAGATGCCAATGCCAGATTCTGAAAGTGTGTTTGTGATCCCTGGAAGTGTTCTCCTGTGGCGAATAGCCCCACGGCCTCCAAACTCTGCCCAGGTGAGACGGGGCTGCTTCTGTTCGGTGGCCCTTCCAGGCACGTGCAGGGCCAGCCCAGCCAGACCACAGAAGGGTGCGGCCTGTCGCCCCAGTGCTCCTCAGCCATCCCTCTGCTGGCTTCTGTCTGCCAGTTTCCTTTGTCAGCTGAGACTCTGTGTTCATGCCGTCCGTCCCTTCTGGGGTCTGGCTGGGAAGATGTCGGGGTGGAACTCTTGGGAGCTTCTTTAATGATAACTCAGGAGTAAGACTGGCTCTCGTCAAATACAGGGTGGTACAAATACTTCAGTAGTAAGCCCCCAGATCCAGCGAGTTATGATTTTAATGAAGTTAAAAGAACATCAATGTGGCTTATAGTTCAAGTTGACGGTGATGGAGGATATTCATCGTGTGCAGCCTGCATGGGGATCTCTCTGGGACAGACACCCCATGTGGGGCAGACTTGAGTGAAAATGCTGAAGACAAATGGTCAAGAAGGCGGGCCATCATTACTGCAGACTCAGGGAGTCATTGTCAAGTCATTCTGTCTTCAGGGGCTTTCGGGTTGCAGTACACCTTGCTGCATGTTAATTTCAACATTTTTGCTGCTTTTCAGATGTATAACTTTACTAGCTTTGCAATGGTTTTGAATGAAGTAGACAAGGAAATGGAGAGCATGATTCCTAAGACAGACTGCAGGTTACGGCCTGACATCAGAGCCATGGAGAATGGAGAAATAGGTAACGAGTGTCTGGTGGTGAAATGGTGTAGATACATGTGGGGGAGGGGGTCGTGTGATCAGTAGCATCATTGTGATGGTACGAGCATTTTTAGTCTGAATTCAATATAAATTCAGTAGCTTTCATTTAAAATTTGGAAATCTGAGGTAGACTTTAGTAGCTTAGATTCATTATTTCTGATCCTCCCTGATGGTTTAATATTCTACATATGGCCAGAGGCATGTCTTAAATGTCAGAGGGGAATTTGAGAAAATAATAGCATCGTTATCAACTTTAAACTATATTCTAATTATTTCACTGTATGTTTAAGAACCCAAATAATACCTCGTGAGCCTCAAAGAAGAGCGTGGCCTCAGTTAATTACAACATTTTGACCTGATGTTAAATCTGTTCTAAATCAGTGGTTCTCAAAAGGGAAGCATTGCCCCCCCCCCCCCCCCCCCCCCGGAGGACGTGCGGCAGTGTCCAGAGTTTGTCACGTCTGGGGAACTGCTGCTGGCATCTAGTGGCTAGAAGCTGGGGGTGCTGCCAGAGGTCCTGCAGCTCACAGGACGCCCTGGCAGTGTGATGATGTGTCGGGGACACTAGGGTTCAGAAGCCCTGTTCTAACCACATGCCCTAATGCTGTCCTTGAATGATCAGTGAGACAGGATTTTTGAAAATTGTTTGAATTTCTTATGATAGACTCTGAAGCTCTGTGAGGTCTCACCAAGGATTAAGAAAATTTCACATTGATTCAGTTTTTCCACCCAATTTTCCATTGAAGCTTTTGAACATAATTATTTTGGCCTTAAGAATAAGCAGGTTCTTGGGGCGCCTGGGTGGCTCAGTCGGTTGGGCGTCCGACTTCGGCTCAGGTCATGATCTCACGGTCCGTGGGTTCGAGCCCCACATCGGGCTCTGTGCTGACAGCTCAGAGCCTGGAGCCTGTTTCAGATTCTGTGCCTCCCTCTTTCTCTGACCCTCCCCTGTTCATGCTCGCTCGCTCGCTCTCTCTCTCTCTCTCTCTGTCTCAAAAATAAATAAATGTTAAAAAAAATTTTTTTTAAAAGAATAAGCAGGTTCTTTTTTTTGTTTGTTTGTTTATTTATATTTGAGAGAGAGACAGAGTGTGAGCAGGAGAAGGACAGAGAGAGAGGGAGACACAGAATCCAAAGCAGGCTCCAGGCTCTGACCTGTCAGCACAGAGCCTGACGTGGGGCTTGAACTCACAGATGGTGAGATCATGGCCTGAGCCGAAGTCGGACACTCAACCGACTGAGCCACCTGGATGCCCCAAGATTAGCAGGTTCTTTTGGTAAATGAAGAAGCTGTTCAGGACTAGACTGTAGAAAGAGACGACTGGGCCTTGAGTGACCCCTCTGCCTCTCACTACCTTGGGTGTGTGTGAAAATTTTAACGTAATGTTTGTTTTCTAATAAGACAGAGATCGTGTGAATACATGTAGATGGTGCTTGTCCAAAACGTCACTGTGCTTAGTACTGTGCCCGGCAGGCTCTACCTGGAGAATAACGGTTTTCCATTAATTAATGTTCATACCTTAGATCAAGCTAGTGAAGAAAAAAAACGACTTGAGGAAAAACAAAGAGCAGCCCGCAAAAACAGGTCCAAGTCGGAGGAGGACTGGAAGACAAGGTGCGTGTGGGGCACCCCAGGCTGTTGTGGGGGGCGGGGCACTCAGATGCAGATCTGCTAAGCGAGGCCTGACACAAGCCCTGCCAGTGTTCCCAGGTGTGAGAGAAAAGCGGCAAGACTTGCATGTGTCACACAGGAAAGGGACTATCTGGAAATTAAGGTTACAATATTGCCACACAGTTAACTGGAGGTGAGTCGTTTAAGCCAACCGTCTGCCTTCCTTGTCTGGCCACGTCCTGCCCTTTTCGTTATTGTAAGAGGGAAGGTAAAATCTAGAATTAACAGATTTTGGCATGAAAGTAGGTTTGGAGCTATTTTCTTATAGTACACGTGAGTAAACGTACAGGGCCGTTTGCTTATTTGTTTATCATGTGTCCAAGATATTTAGACAGTGCCTTTATTCTTCCAAACACAAGGGATTAGACATGTACCAGAAATACAGTATGTATAAAGTAACCTTGGATTCCATTCAGAAATAGAAAGTGGCCATAAAATTTATGTTTTGAACTTTTTTTTTAAAGAGTTTTCAGAGTCCCTGTATTGAGTAATAGAATCACTTGGAAACAGGAATAGAATAAAAACATTTTCTACGTATGTATCACATGGTAGAAACCATCGTCCCATAACTCAAAGTTATTAAATGAGTTGCAGAGCCAATATGGGCGTACTTTTGCAAGCATTTCAGTAGACATTGGTAGCCCTTTTGCATCTGAGAAATAGATAATTATTAGAACTAGAAATGACCTTAGATTTCATCCAGTCTAAGTGTTTTTGGACGTGGTTAGCATAAAAAGCTTTTTTGCCAATGAATGCATAAAGAATCTCCAAATACAGAATGTGTGGAACCAGAGCTGCGGTGGTCGGGTGAGGAGTAGGGGCAGGACCTTGGCCACCCCTCACCTTCTCCCACCCTGTACGTTCCCCAGCTCCCTAAAACTCCGTGGAATACAGTTTGGAAAGTGGCCCAGAAATCCCTTTGTTGTTCAGAGGAAAACAAATGCTGGTGTATTTCATTTAGGGGACTTGCTCACAGCACACCGCTAGTGAGCCGCAGGCCTGTGATTAGAACCCTCCACCTTCATTAATCCTTAAGGAAAAGCTACATTGCTTTCCTGTGATCCCTTTTGAAAAGACTTGACTCATTTTATCATAATTTCTAGTCTCTTTGCAGAAAACCCCACTTTTTTACTATATTTCTCATTATTAACTCCTTTATTTTTCTGGTCGTGTTTTCAGGTGTACAATGTAAGCGAAAAGTCCACTAAGAATTTTTACTGTCAAAGTCGTAGCATTCAGAAAGTAATGAGCTTTAAATAGCTCTGTAGTCGCCTGAAAATAAAACGAGGGGCCGCGTTTGTGGGCTATAATTTGACGCCTTTCTACCACACTGTCTCTTAGCATCAGTAGTACTTATATGAATGTACCTCTTTAAAATGATCCTACCGACCCTTTGTCCAAAGAATATGTGCTTTGAGCTCTTTTTTAGTGGAGGTGGGAAGAGTGCACACTCACGGACTTGACTCTTCTCAGGATTGACGATGTGTGTTGGAAAGGCGTGGTTCAGTTTGACTAGGGTAGGATGGGGCAGGACAGTTTATAAAGGAACATTCTGTGCTGGGTTAGAGCTAACTAGGCTTCAGAGTTATCAAACCCGGAAACTTATTAAAATCCGTCTCAAATTCCTCCGCACTAAAAGCTGGCATTCCTGCTAATACTGGTTTCACTCGAAGAGAGGATAGGCTCCCAAATTTTTGGCTGTCAACTATGGCCCCTGCTTTTGAAAAGGCCTGCTTATAATCCTGACCTATTTTCCTAGAGGAAATCAGTGTGGTACAGGGAGGAGGTAGAGGGACCGGTGAGAGAGGATTTTTAAGAGGAGGGAGGCGGGTGATGAGGCCAAAAAAATTGATGAAGCTGTCTCCCTGATCATCTGAGCATCATGCAGAATTCACATTTTATAGAATGCTACGTTCCTGATTCAGACCTGCAGACTCCAAAATACTAAAAGCACAGAAATCTTACCTTCCTCTTCCCATGTGACCTGTGCCTAAAATGTGTGAGTTTAGGACAAATTAACTGGACTTTGTGGTCTCTGTGTGTGAGCGGAGGTTTCCAGACACAAGTGCTCAAAATTAGAGCTAGCGGTTGAGGGGGAGACTCTAATCCCATGCATCAGACCGTCGACTCTGAGGTGTGCTCATCTCCAGTGTGGCGTTTGGACCCCGTCCAAGAGCAGGCAGGCTCTAAGGGGAGCTTGCAGTCCTGGTCTTCAGAGAACTGGGCTTACCCCATGGCACCGTGGCCTGAGGCTTGGAGTAGTTTTTAAATTATTTTTTACTTGATTTGGATTTTCCTGCTTTTCTGAAGTGCTTGACTTTGCTAAGCCTAACTGCAAAAGTGCTTTTACTGCTTGGACTTTTGAGACCAAAAGGTGTGTAACTATATACTTCATACTGTTAGAATTTTGTGACTTTGATCAAATAACAGGTTTTTAAATTATATTTCCAGTCTGCTTAACTTAACCAAATCAGATCTATCTTGATCATTTAAAGTAGACTCAAATTTTCTAAGTAGGAAAAAGTCCCAAAAACTGAATAGAGAATTTAGATATTAATATTCTAGAAAATGTGGTCTAATGCACATTTACTTTGTGGTCCTCCAAGGAATCTGCCTAATCTGAAGCAGTCTTTTCTCTTAGAGCTTTTTGTGCTACTGTAGGGATAATAGGGACATTTGAGACTTACCCAACACATGTAACTTCATTTTGTTAAAAAAATTTTTTTAATGTGACACAAATTTGTGAAGCTTTTGAGCAAGTAATTTTGCATTTCCATTACCTGAAGAACGCTGGGGCTATCGGAAACAGTGATGTGATGTTTTTTAAAGGGTAAGAAAATGATTAGGGCACCTCTGTGCAGAACTAGAAAAGACAGATACGGATGTTAACCGCTAGATGCAACCTAAGAATTCGTATTAGCCTGGAGAAAATGGAGACCTAGGAAGGTGAGGACTAGTCTCAGCAGATTAGGTGTGGCACAGTAGATTGGAAAGATCATGGTCTTTAAAATCAGACTTCTCTGACATTCCACTTCTGCTTTGAGTTTACGGGGCATCAACTCTGAAGCCAGTAGCTTACCTGTTATTCTGGTATGTTGCCAAAGTTCATAAAAGTTCGTTTCCTTGTCCTAATTCCTTAAACCTTAAAAAAAAAAACAAAAAAAAAAAAAAACCTCCTGGTGGAAGATAATGTGGCTAGAGAGTGAACAATTAGACAAATAGTATTGTTCTTATCCCACTAGACAGAAGATCCTACTTCTGTTGAGTACTCTTGCTGAATGCTGTGAAAAGACTCACGAACCTTTTGTGTGGTATCATATCTTTTGGACTCCTACTCTCTATAGTATATAGGCGGTCTCTAAAAACAATAGGACTTCTTTAAAAGTCTCTTTGGAAATCCGTAACTCAGGGCGAAGTGGCAGGTACCCTGTGATTTCAGCTTCCCCCACCAATCTTGTGCTTTCTTTTTAAACAGGTGGTTCCATCAAGGTCCTAATCCCTACAATGGAGCACAGGACTGGCTTTACTCGGGCAGCTACTGGGACAGAAACTACTTCAATTTGCCTGACATTTATTAAAATGCACACAAGTCAGGGTGTTTGGCTAATCTATAAATAAGTCTTAAACCTATGTTTTTAAATTTTTTCCTTGGTTTCTACTCATCTTTTAAAAAAAGAAAAAACCTGCTCTGAGATAACTTGCATTTCACTCAACAAAAGTAGGGCATGAGGTGATATTGGTGAGGAAAGTCAGGAAAAATGGGTAATTTTGCTATCCAAACTTACTTCTTTGGAACACTGTTTTAGAGAGGTAAGAGAAACTGTGTGGAGAAAATGCTTTTTATGGTTGCTGTTGCCATATCTACTGAAAGTTTATACCCAACTGTAACTTTAGCTTTATGGAATTATATAGTAGTCCCAAATCAAGTTATTTTCAATATTTTTATGCTGTCATGCTTGAATGTTTTAGATGTGACTTTGAAATGTTTAGAACTCTTCTATACGATGTTAATGTGCTCAAATGTAGAGAAGGTTATGTCATTGTGTAAAGACTACGTTAAAAAGATGGCTTTTCTTCGTACTAATCCTCTCAATTTTACCTCTTCCCACTTCCAAAAAGAAAAACTTGTTCCTGATTTGAAAATTCTAAAAAATTAAACTGGAACAGGTATTTTAGTGCTCTGAATTTACTTTTACAATTTTCTGTAATCATGGTCCTTAGAATTAAAAGGTGTTTGAATTGAAAATTCGTATAAAATCTAGTTCACAAAAATGCCCTAGAAATAGATTCTAATCACCATCATTACATAATGACAAACCTTTATAAATGCTTCAACTTTTGTGGCAAAGGCCACCTGAGACGTGAAGTTGCACTCATGTATTATAAGTACCAAACTATACAATAGGGGGTCTTGTGCATTGCAAGTACGTAAGGCCCCCGTGTACTTAAAATCTGTATGGAGACCTACTATACAGTAGCTTTGCCCCTTTCATTGGGGTACATTAATCTAATGGTATTTATCCACCCAACCCCGGACTGAGATCTTGCTCCAAGGGGCTTTAGGTAGCTGCCAGTAAATTATTTTAATTGCTGTCTTGAAGTTAACAAGTGTTACAATGAAATAATCTACCTGATGCTAAATAAAGGCTTTAGAATGTTCCCCAAAAGTGTGGTTTCTTAAACTTTCAAATATACTGATGTTGGCAATTGGTAGGATCCTAAATTATCGAGTGCCCGTGCACAGAGCCCTTGTGGTCCTGCCGTCCGCGGGGCCACAGAGCTAACCAGCACAGGCTCAGGAGGCAGTCAGCACTGGGGAGTGTTATCTGGGTAAATACAGTATTACACTGAGGTGCCCCCTGTATTCCCCTGGTGTGCACACCAAACATGGACTTCCCAAGTGGGAATGCCCACCTAGGAAATGTGTGAGGAGATGTGTTAATAGAGTGGGAGTTTTTTCTTCTACGGTGTATATACAGAGTTGGAAAAGGCTCTGCAAGTCTGCAAAGATTTATGGCCTTCTGTAATCGGTTGTCCTGAATTACAAAATGAGAACACAAGGCTTTATGCTTGCATGAAGTTTATTGACAAATTACACGGGGTGGCAGACTCCACCTTGAACGTTGACTCAAATGGCATCACTACTGGCATCTGTTAGGAATGCAAACAGTGAATTGTTTAATCATGAAAATGAACAAGTAAAAAGAACGGCAGATCAGAAATACGAGGTCTGCACTCCTGTCATTAAATTCTTATCTACTCATTTACCTGTATTTGCAGCGAAATATCCCAGCATTTCATGCTGAGAAAGCCATTTTGACAATTCTGCTAAAAGTCTACAAAGGGGGTGATGAATAAGGGCACATAGGCCTAAGATTTGATAACCGAGTTGTCTCCTTAAATGCGATGTAGTATTCGAACCTGCCTGTGAAGGAAATGTAGCTTTTGCCCATCAGATGTTCAGCTTGAAATTCCCACAAATTGTTTTAAGGAGCAGAACTCGTGGGGGTGTGGGTTTAACAGTTGCATTATACCTCCTTAACTCGTGTCTCTGCTCCCTCTAGTGACCTCCAGCTCTGGCTTCCTACTGAGCTTTTAACCCCAGTCTCTCTCCTAGGGACACAGGGGCCCTGACTCATAGGGTCCTCTCTTCACAGCTCCAGCGTCCTCTTAGGTGCTGTCCCGGCTCTTCCCAGCCGCTCTCATTTTGGCCTCCTTGGGGTGTCTCAGACTCCTGCTCTTTCAAGCCCTAGGCCTGGTCTGTGGGGTCTCTACAAGGCTGGCTCCTTGCACTCATTCAGTGGTCAGTTTGCATCTGGGCCTGAACACCTGTCAGCATCTTGTTTGGTTCACCCTACTTCACATGGTGTAATTAACTCTGGTGCTTTCCCCCACTAAGTGGGAAGGTCCCTGGTTTGCCCTGCCTGCCCACCTCAGGAAGGAGGGACGAGCACAGGACGTGGCATTAAGTACTGGGTAGATAAAGAATTTAAAGATGATCTGTGAGTGATAAAACTGTCTTATCCACAGTTCATTCCAGTTTGGGTTCTTCAGGGCGTTTCCAGACTCCTGTGTAAATCTATAAATCTTCACTCTAAGAGGGAACCAACATACTGCTCTACACACAATCTCTTATCTCTCTCCAGTTGTCCCCAGTGCTCATGTCTTGTCTCTGCTCCGACCCACCCCTTAACACACCAATTGGATTATACAGTTCCTACGGAATGTCTTCTTATAAATCTACCCCTTTTCTAGTATCTTCCAGGGGCTAGATGAAGAACCCATATTCCCAAGGTGATCTAGTGGATTGGTTCATGTATTAGGCACCAAGTCCGAGTCCTCACGGTGCAGTACACACACTGTGCATTTATTAGCAATTGGGGGCAATGAACTTGGAGATAGTAACCTCATCAAATTTGAGTATACACCAACTCCTTGCATATCTCAATGCAATTTTCATAAACACCTCAACCTCCAGATCAGCAAATCAAACACTAGGAGCAAGCCAAGGCCACACATTATGGTAGGAAAACGCACCTACCAGTTCCCAGTTTCTGCTCTGCGGACATGGGCGGTGGTCACGGTTATCTCTCCAGCAATACCATAACTTCCACAGGGGGTACGTTTGTCACCAGATCCTGAACCTTTTTTGGCTACATCTTCTACTGGGAATGCGACAGAGAGAAAAACTGGGCTTTGTGGCCTGGGGACATCTTGTCCACTTGGCGGAGGACTACCATTCTGGGGGTTTGGGGTATGTTTCTGGAATTTCTGATCTGCAGGAACAGCGATGGGTACTTGGACTGCAGTGTATCTCTTCAAGGCATCTGACTGAGAAACAACAGCATGTCCAGGAAGAGGTTTCCAATCCTGAGCTTCCTGAACATTCGAGCCTACTAAAATAAAAGGTGGGGCACTGGTCTTCTTGCTGTCGTCCAGCATCACGTAAGTTGGAGAAGTAACTTTCGGTGGCTGCTGCAGAAACTGTGGATCCTTAGGATTAGATAAATAGAGGGTTGCTTGGGGGAAAGGCACAGGTGCAGGTGGCGGTGATGGGCGACTTTGTTGATTCATATCAGTTAGACAATAAAGGGTCCACATGTTAGAATATGGTGGTGGTTGTCCTGCTTCGCTTGCTGCTATGGCTATAAAAAAAAAAATTTGCAGGCATTAAAGGTTTGGTCTCTGTATCAGGCACTATGCACAGAAATGTCTTTATAAGTTTACATATAAACAGCTGGAGCAGTAAATATGTGCCATAAAGCATGCTAGAGAGAGGGCTAAATAGTGTTTGGTAATGTGAAAGAAGAGCGGTTCTGTCCAGTTGGAAAACGAGAACAGTGTTGGGACAGCAAGCAGCAGGGGCACTAGAGTCGTGGCTAAAGAAGCAATCTCATGCTAAGTGCCGCTTCCAGGGACACCCCCATTAGATGTGGCTATCACAGCATCCTCAGAGAGGACTTTACCAAACTAGTGGCTTTACCAAAACAATCAACTGAAGGGCGTGTGAAGCCACTGAAAAAGTGTTAATGCAGCTGCAGAGTGACTTTTTCTTTACTAAAGTCTGCATGGGGCATCATCTTTTGATTACATTATCAGTTATCTCTGGCCCTTCACAGGCACCATCATCTCCCATTAATTTGTCCCCACGTACAATCATCTCATGATCTAGGACTCAGAACCCCAGAGAGCACCCCTTTTAGGCGAGGCTTGAGGTCAAAGGTCCTAGGTGGCAGTATGAGGCCTGTTGGTCTCAGAGGGGTTAAGAAAAAAGAGGTCTAGGGGCACCTGGGTGGCTCAGTCGGTTAAGCATCCAACTTGGGCTCAGGTCATGATCTCACGGTTGGTGAGTTCGAGCCCCACGTAGGGTTCTGGAGCCTAGAGCCTATTTCAGATTCTCTGTCTCCCCCTCTCTCTGCCCCTCCCTCACTCGCACTCTGTCTCTCTCTGTCTCAAACATAAACATTAAAAAAAAAAAAGGTCTAGGGAGTGCCATCCATCTAACCCCCAGGAATCTATGATGTCAAGTTTGACTTGCCTAGTGAAGACCGTACTGTCGTGGAGAGCTGAGTCGCAGAAGATGGGACGGAGGCGAAACTCCTTCCTGATGGAGTTTGCCCAGAGTGTGCTAAGTTCACCTTGTGAGCCCTGGGCCTTGTATCCCCGGTGTAGCTTTTCTTCTTCCCCAGAAAATAACACTATGCACATGATTAAACTGGTAAGTTTTCAGTAGCTTCAGATACTGTCAATTGATCCTTCTGCAAAGCCAATTAAAAATATGGACAAGCCCAGTCTTCCATTTGAAATATCCTCGTAGTGCTTTAGAAAGGGCGAGGCCCTGAAAACAGTCACTCGGGATGCCAGTGCTGCATAAGCCACGAGTGTAGTGCCCGTCCTGCGTGCCAGCTCCCAACGCTGCCCTCTGCCTTCTCAGCTGTGCAGGACCCCGTCACACTGCCAGACAGAATTTGATCCCCGAACACCTGCTTTGGTAACACTTGACCATTCTGTCTCTGGGAAGAGCCGCAGTTGAGAGTGTTTCTGCAAAAGGAATGGGGGAGGTTGGCTCCTGTATGACCCATCCGTCCCTAAAAGGGAGAAGACAGGAGGCCGGGGGCGGGGCGGACCAAACGCCACAGTTAGATGGAGAGAGAGGTCAAATCGTGTCTGTGTCACGGGAAAGCCCCCGAAAGCAGCGGGGTGTTAGCACCCGTCAAGGGAGCTGGCAGGAGACCAGTCGTTTCGGCAGTGCCAGTGCCCAGTGGTCCTCCGTGCTCTCCCGTGTGACAGAACTTGGGCCTGACTCGTCCTCGCCATCCAGGCGTGAAGCCCCCCCGTTGGCTGCAGGAGCCCCCAGCCAGGAGGCCGGGGCCAGGCCAGCTCCCCACACCCGTTCGCAGAGCTCTCCTGCCGCAGCGCGAAAGCAAGGGCGACACACCACCATTTCCCTGACGCGCCACAGGCCCCAGCCTCCGGAAGGCGTTGTGCCGTTGGAGTTTACGTCCACAAGCGAGGAATTGCAAACCAACACCACCGCGGCCACCTCACGTATCTTGGGCCTGACAGTTGGCTCTTAGGGTTCTTCACTACCTGTGCTGTGTCCAAAAGTGCCAGGTGGAGCAAACTCTGAGGCCAAGCTTTGGTGATGTCACTTTAAAATCACTCATCTTGTAAGAGTAGAATCTCAAATTCAACAAAGCCTTTACATAGGTTTGCCGTTTTAAGAAGTATTTAAAAGTTTTTCGACCCATCTGTAGGGAGCCTACCTAGGGGTTACTTGAAATCTAGATGGCACCTGAAATGTAATCTTTAATTTTGTCAGCATCTAATTTTCTTACCTGGCTCCATCAAACCTTGTTCGGGTGCTGCTTCCCACTCTGGTTCGATTTCTGGCTCAGTAAGACCTTCTGGAACAGGAATGGGGGGACCACCAGATGACCTTACAGATGCACCCAAGCTCCCTGCTTTGGCAGCTTCCCCAGAGAGCGCAAGTGTGGCCTCCATCTCCTGGGTGGCAGAGTTTTCCCCGGATTCCTCCTGCCCAGGATTGCCAGGGACTAGAGCAGTAAACTCCATTTCAAGGTGCAAAGATTTTTCAGAGCCTACTGCATTGGTAGAGCCCTCTGCATCCTGGAGTTGTGCAGGCGGACCTTGCAGGGAGGTGTTGGAGTACAGAACTGCTTCTGCCTCCATTTGCACCGAGGAATATTCTGCGTCCTCCTCCGACTGTGCACGTTTTCCAGAACCTACGGCTTTGCCTGAGCCCCTCATGAGTGCTACAGGAATGGGACCAGAGGGTGATGACTGATCATTTTCTTTAAGAGTAGCAACGTCATCAGTGAAAGGGATAACTATGTGCTCTGGTATTTGCTCGACATAAGTGACCCCTTCAGTCACAGGCTCATCGTTATAGATAGAGGATATATGAACGAATGATGTGACCTCAATATCAGCCTGCAAAGGGACCTCAGGAGCTTGATCGTAAGCAGGAGGGTCTTGTTCATCCTGCAAGGGGAATGAGGAAGCCATTGATGGCTCAGCGTCATCGTCTTTAGATTCAGAACCCAAATCTACACGGATAGATGTTTGGCTCAGAACCTGCAGGGCCACCACCTCTGCAGAATACACAGCAGGAGTGGCCGCCGCGGCATCTTCGGCAGCCTCTGAGCTGAGCACCTCCTTGGAAAGCACAGGCAAACTTGTTGCCACATCCACCATTAACACGTCAGACTGATCAGAATGAACAGATGCAACGTTACCTAACGTCTGAGCAGCAAACTGAGCTGGGTCAGCTGGGACATAAGCAAACTCCGGGGAGCCAGCTGCTGGAGACGGTGACGACGGTGGGCTCATAGCCTTAGAGGTAGTTGGCTTTGAACTGGAGCCTCGAGCGGCTTCGGACGTCTCCTCGGTCTCTGGGAGCAGCTCAGCATGAACTGATGGGAACTGAGTGGTTTTGCTGATGAACAGTGGTCCAGCTATATTGTCCTCCTCTGTGTCTGTAGATTTTTCCATCCGTGTAGGTTCGTGGGAAACTATGGATGTTCCTACCGGTTCTTTTACACATTCTGGTTTCTTCTCTCGTGTCGTTCCTTCTGACCATCTCTCTACTAACAAACAGCCGGATGGGTTAATAAGCGTGTGTCCCCCTCCACCTGCCACCAAATTTTAAAGCAGTAACAGGTAGAACATTCAGATGGCAGTACATACACGAGTACAAAACAGTTTGCTTTATTTCCCAACATCAGTGATTTCGTGTGGGTAATGAAACTTCCCTGTCCTGATCCACTCAAAAGATCCCTCAGTCAGTTCATCTCCTCAGAACTAAGTGACCCTGAGTAGCACGGTGACAAAACGCATAATCAGATACCACCTTCAGCTGGTCAGCGTCAGGGAAAAGACCATAACTGCCTAGAATTGAGTTCAAAACCTCCATGGAAAAAGCTTCTGATCTAAACTCCTACACAAAACCAGAGGGCAGAGGGCAAGACTTCAACCCGAGCAGTAAGTGACCTCATCTTCAGCTGATGGAATAGCTTATTAATGAAACAAATGCTGTCATGTTAATAAAGGCATTCCTCAATTTAAGAAAATGCATATATAAAATTTAACGATGAATCGGAAAACTTGACTACAGGACACTTCTATGTTAGGAAGCCCCGTCTAGTCTAGCCTAAAAATGGTAGTGATCTTGCTGGCAAGATGTGATAATGCAGGCCAAGCCGTACTGACCCAGACAAGAGGGGCCGAGAGAGAACTCTGGACCCATGTGTACGTGTGGACTCGGTGAGTCCTCGGGCAGGAAGAAGTTCCCATGGCTGGGGATGGCGAGAGGGCTGGCGACGTGCAGAAACTCCTAGGACTGGAAAACTGCTGTGAGCCCCTTTTCTCAGCTCCGCATCTGCCTGCCCCCCGGCCCTTCCTTGTCGCACGCGGTCACATCTGCTTGCTGCACTGAGGATTCTCTCTTGGGGAAATGTTTCCCTAATACCAGAATGCTATCTGCAGGAAAAGCACAAAGTGTGTTTCAGTTTTGTTCTTACTCCTCCCACAAGATTTATTATTCCTTGGCTTTGACCTTCCTGGAGTCTCAACTGCATGGCCAGAGTTTCACAAGTCTCTTCACCTCGGCTGGGCCCAACCTCCCCCACACCAACAGCACACTACTTCTCAAACCCCCCCCACTCAGCTGCCTGTCTCCCCCCAGCTCTTCCCGGCTAAGCCCCAAGCCGTCCTCCACAGGCAAGCGGCTCGGGGTTGGCCAGCAACCCCAATGAAAAGGGCTTTGCGTTTTTTTATGGGGGTGGGGGGGGGGTGGGATTCTTCTCTGCAAACACTCCCTCAGATACTTTGTTGCTTGAATCCTAGCCATATTAGTAGCCCCTAACTCTGCTTCTGCATTTCCTCTTCCCAGGGACGCTTCCACTCTGGAAGTGGAAAGCTTGGCCTCGCTTTCCCTGTGCAAGAGTTTGAAAAATGCTGCGAGGGTGAATGAGGGGCTCACTTTCTGTGAATCTCTTCTCCCAAGTATCCAGGCACTGGACTTTGTTTTGTACAATTTCTTCAGCATTATGGCTGTTGATAGGAGGCTAGGTGTGATACCAGCCCCTCCATCAGAGCTGAAAGTGAAATCTCTCCTTCCCCACTGAATCTCACCTAGCACAACATCTGGCAGTGGGTAGGAATGTACATATTTGTTAAATGAAATAATGAATTGGGCTTTAAGGATATGTAGCACTTGAAAGGTGGAAAGGAACTCCTGGAGAGGGAAGCAGCATAAAGCAAAACTCAGAAGACAACAAACTGTCTTGTACTTAATGGGAGTGAGGATTGCAAAGGCAGGATAGATGCAGATTGCAGGAAGCTACGTTTGCATTCAGGGGCCTGTAAAGGGATGAAAATTTACACACTATGGCAGACTTGTCACAAAGCATTACTTTCTCTGTCTGCATTAAAATGCTCATTTCTACATGGCAAAATTTAGTTGATCTAGGTTTAAAGTATTTATCCCTTCTAGTTTAAAAGTCTCCTTTGGTTAATTGGTTAATTATTCACCCTTTTGGGGGTATCGCTCTTTTATCGAAGGTTCTCCCGCTTCTAAAGAGGGAATGTGAATGTGAGAGTTAGCTCTGGTTCTGACCCATGTAGCCCTTTCCTGCCACCTGTCTGTGACCTCTGGTGGAGGCACAGCACTTATTGCCTGTGCTCTGGGCGTTGTCTCTGACTTTGCTGTATTTCCTGCAGTATTTCCACCCTGTGAAAAATGTGGCCTGTTACTTCACTCAAGGACTGGGAGAGCCCTTCCTAATTTGTTCCTCTTTAGCCTCTGAGGCCTAGCTGCCAATTTTGATTCAGTCCCAGCTTGGACATTTTGTGCTGTAGCTCTCAGCTGGCAGGTTGAGTAACTGCACTTTTCTCAGCCCGACGCCCTGCGATTTCAGCACTCTGGGACAATCGAAACACATCTGCACCAACTAAAAGCCACATGCGGATCCTGGGGCATCAGAAATCTTATCTCAGGCCCATCTGAGAAAGACTCTCCATTATTTCTAATCTACTGCTTCAAATAGAATTTTTTATTCAACAAATACTGAATGTCTGATCACAATTACAATTATGGTGGAGGTGCTGAATGTAGCATAGGTTATATTAAACGATGCTAATCACACTGCTTCTCTGAGAGGCACCCAGGAAAGCAAAGAGCAAGCGTTTTGTTCACGTTTTAGGGAATTCCAATCAGAGATTTTACCTTCCTTATAACTGCTCTGGATCTCAGCTGGCAATTGTTATGCACGCCCTAGTACCACAGCCCCATTGCCAGGAAGGACTTCTCATTTCCCCTCCCTTTGCAGCAGGAGATGAGCTTATATTCTAACTTTACCCACCCACCCCCCTCCTCCCTGGCATATATAAAATAAAACCTTGTAAGGTGCCTGGGTGGCTCAGTCGGTTAAGCAACCAATTTCGACTCGGGTCAAGCTCTCACAGTCCATGGGTTCAAGCCCTGCATCCTCTCTGTGCTGACAGCTCAGAGCCTGGAGCCCCCTTCCATTTCTGTGTCTCCTTCTCTCTCTGCCTCTCCCGCCCTCTCTCTCTCTTTCTCTCTCTCTCAAAAACAATTTTTTTAAAAAAATTTTAAATATAAGCTTGACTACCAGAATCTTTGGCTTGTAAATTAAAATTCCACTCTGGAAAGTCCAAGATCTTCTCTCAACAAAAACAGGTTCCTGCAAAACTCCAAAGTGTTAGCTTTCTTGCTATGAACTTGGGAGACTCAGTACGGAGTAACAACTTCCTTGCTCTAGCTATTTTCGCCTTTTCTCCTAAAGCAAATGAATATGTCAATGGGTAGACATGAACGGAGTGAACAGGAACAATCAGAGGCTATCTGAAATCATGTATATTAGAGTTTAATATTTTTGCAGAAGTATCCCTACAACACCAAAGAGTTTGGATTTTGTGAACAATAGGGAGCTATCAAGGCTCCTGACTAGCAGAGCGATACATTTCTCAAAGATGTTCTCCCTTCATGTACTGACTCTTGGGTCCTGCTGTCCCTGACCTCCTTGTCCTAATTTTCTGGTTTGCCATATCTGCTTCCTCTCTCAATCCTAATTAGCTCTGTTTCTGCCCCTACTCTGACCCCAACTCTTGACTATATCATTGGCTCAATGATTTGTTTGCCGTCTTTAGTATGGACTATTCCCCCAACTGATTAGTCTTAACACAGTGGAAAAGCATAAAAGACCCAAGCCCCCTTCCCAACATCACCACCACAGAATCATTTGAACCCTTTTCAACTTAATGTAATTCTTACCTTGGTACAAATTTTACCACCCTGTCTAGACAAATACAAGACTTGGAGAGATAAAAAGATCATTTTGGCACATCACCCATCCCTGTTTAGGGCATCAGTGTAGCTTGATTTCCTTACTTGAAAAAAAAAAAATGCCCAGAAAGTGCAGAGTAAGCACCGGGGCTTCACAAAATTTAGTATAGGCTGTCCCGAAATTGATACATTTCTCATTTACTTAATAAGAGAGAATAGCTACAAGTATATGTAACCAACCATGAAAATAATGCATGAGAATAGAATTTGGTACAAGAATTAAACTAGAAATTGGGGCACCCAGGTGGCACACTTGGTTAAGCTTCCAACGCTTGACTTCAGCTCAGGTCATGATCTCACCGTTTCGTGAGTTCGAGCCCCACATCGGGCTCTGTGCTGACAGCGTGGAGCCTCTTTGGGATTCTCTCTCCCTCTCTCTCTGCCCCTCCCCTGCTCAAGCTCTGTCTCTGTCAAAAACAAACTTAAAAAAAGGTTTTAAAACTAAGAATTAAACTAAAAACTTCATAAATGTTTGATATGAGTAAGTAGCTCAAGACAACATCTAATGATACACATAACTGCTATGGTGCTGCATAGAAATTGAAACTGGGCCCAAAGATCAACAACAGTGCATGACAGTAATTACTGTTCTATGGCCAAGCCAAGAATGTCCAAGATGACTACGAAAAGCTAACAGGTTAACTCAGGGTGGGCTAGGCCTCCTTGGTTCTTCAGAAGAGTTTGTTATTTCCTGCCTTTGTTGGAAGCAGGACAAGGCTGATACTAGAAACCGGACTGAATTAAGCTTAGGGGGATGTAAGGTGATAGTGGTGTTGAGATTACATTTACCACTCTGAACGGGAAAGTGCTTCCCACCCTCCTCACTGAGTGCTGAAAAAATGACAAGTAGCACAATCTGGCTTCAGGGTCTACACAACATGATAGAGGAAGAAGTGAAAGAGGAGGAGATACTGTGGGGAAAGGGAACTGAAATTCCTCTCCCTTCACTCTTTTAGTTGAAGAATTTCAAGTTTTTCCAGAGGGATCCTAGAATGCTATTTACTGTAGAAAGAGCATGAGTTATGCTTCTAGGAAGATCTCAGTTTAGATCCCAACTCTACCAATTACTTAATATTTAGAAGCTTACAAGTTATGTAATCACACCCAAGCATCAGATTTCTCACGTAAAATTGCAATGATGTTACCTACTTATAAAGGTGTCTTAATTGACAAAATATATTGTAAGTACCTAGGACAAAACAGGTACAGGTATACCTCATTTTATCGCACTTTATTTTACTTTGCAAGTATTGCATTTTTTACAAACTGAAGGTTTGTGGCAACCCTGTTAAGCAAGGCCACTGACTGGCTGTTCCCCCATCTTTCTCCCTCTGCTGGGACCTCCCCATTCCCTGAGACACAACAATATTGAAATTAGGCCGATCGATAACCCTACAATGGCCTCTAAGTGCTCAAGTGAAAGAAAGAGTCTCATGTCTCTTACTTTAAATCAAAAGCTAGAAAATGATTAAGCTTAGTGAGGAAGGCATGGTGAAAGCTGAGATAGGCTGAACTCTTATGCCAACCAGTTAGCCAAGTTGTGAATGCAAAGAAAAGTTCTTAAAGGAAATTGAAAGTGCTAAACCAGTGAACACATGAATGATAAGAAAGCGAAACAGCCTTATTGCTGATAGGGAGAACGTTTTAGTGTTTTGGAAAGAAGCTCCAACCAGCCACAACATTCCCTTAGACCAAAAGCCTAATCCAGAGCAAAGTCCTAACTCTCGTCAATTCTGTCAAGTCTGAGAGAGGAGGAAGCTGCAGAAGAAACGTCTGAAGCGAGCAGAGGTGGTTCATGAGGTTTAAGGAAAAACACCGTCTCCATAACATCAACGTGCAAGGGGAAGCAGCAAGTGCTGATGTAGAAGCCACCGCAATTTTCCAGGAGATCTAGCTAGATCATTACTGAGGGTGGCTACACTAAACAACAGATTTTCGATGTAGGTGAGACATTCTTATATTAGAAGATGCTGTCTAGGACTTTCATAGCTAGAGAGAAGTCAATGCCTGCCTTCAAAGCTCCAAAGGACAATCTGACTGTCTTGTTAGGGGCTACTGCAGCTGGTGACTTTGAGTTGAAGCCAATGCTTTTTTCCCATTCTAAAAATCCTGGGGGTCTTAAGAATTATGCTAAATCTACTCTGCATGGGCTCTATAAATGGGACAACAAAGCCTGGTAACAGCATGTCCATTTACACTATGGCTTACTGAATATTTTATTTACTTACTTTTATTAATTTTTTTTAATGTTTATTTTTGAGAGAGACAGAACATGAGCAGGGGAGGGGCAGAGAGAGAGAGAGAGGGAGACACAGAATCTGAAGCAGGCTCCAGAGCTGATGAGCTGTCAGCACAGAGCCCAACACGAAGCCCGAACTCATGGACTGCGAAATCATGATCTGAGCCAAAGTCAGACGCTTAACTGACTGAGCCACCCGGGCGCCCCGGTTAACTGAATAAACTGAGGGTTTAGAGTTTAAACCCCATAAACTCTGGGTTGAGACCTGCCACTTAGAGAAAAATATTCCTTTCAAAATATTACTGCTCAGGGACAATGTACCTGGTCATCCAAGAGCTCTGATGGAGATGTACAATGAGGTGAATGTGGTTTTCATACCTGCTAATACATCGATACTGCAGTCCATGAATCAAGAAGTAATTTCAACTTTCAAATCTCATTATTTAAGAAATACATTTTGTAAGGCTATAGTTGCAAAAGATAATGATTCCTCTGATGGATCTGGGCAAAGTCAGTTGAAAACCTTTGGAAAAGAGTCACCATTCTAGATGCCATTAAGAACATTTGTGACTCATGGGAAGAGGTCAAAATATCAACATTAATAGGCATCTAGAAGAAGTTAATTCCAAAGTCATGGATGATTTTGAGGGGTTCATGACTTCAGTGGGGGAAGTCACTGCAGATGGGGTGAAAACAGCAAGACAGCCAGAATTAGGAGTGGAGCCAGAAGAAGTGACTGAATTGCTGCAGTCTCAGGATAAAACTTGAACAGAGGAAGAGTTGCTCCTTATGGATGAGCAAAGAAAGTGGTTTCTTGAGATGGTCTACAATCCTGGTGAAGACTGTTGAAAGAATTTAGAATATTCCATAAACTTAGTTGCTCAAGTAGCAGCAGGGTTTGAAGAAGACTGACTGGGGTTCGAAAGAAGTTCTACTGTGGGTAAAATGCTATCAAATAGCATCACATGCCATAGAGAAATCATTCGTGAAGAGTCAATCGATGTGGCAAACTTTATTGTTGTCTTATTTTAAGAAATTGCTACAGATACCCCAACTTTCAGGGACTGCTACCCTGATCAGTCAGCAGCCATCAACATCAAGAGCAACCATCAAGCTCTCTGGAAGCTCAGATGGTAGTTACCTTTTAATTCATTTTATTTTTTTTTTAGCAGTAAAGTTTTTTAAATTAAGGTATGTACACTTTTTTTAGACATAATACTATTGCACACTTAATAGACTACAGTATAGTATAAAACGTAATTTTTTTTTTCAACGTTTACTTATTTTTGGGACAGGGAGAGACAGAGAATGAACGGGGGAGGGGCAGAGAGAGAGGGAGACACAGAATCGGAAACGGGCTCCAGGCTCCGAGCCATCAGCCCAGAGCCTGACGCGGGGCTCGAACTCCCGGACCGCGAGATCGTGACCTGGCTGAAGTCGGACGCTTAACCGACTGCGCCACCCAGGCGCCCCTAAAACGTAATTTTTATATGCACTGGGAAATGAAAAAAGTTCATTTGACGGCTTTATTGCAGTATTTGCTTTATTGTGGTGGTCTGGAACTAAACCCACAATATCTCCAAGGTAAGCCTGCACTCAATGATTCCATTCCTTTTTCCTTTCTTTTCCTACCATATACTAAGTGGTAGAACTTAAGAGACAACTCTTTTGCTTTAAAATACAGCTGAGTTTCTAAAATCCCCCCAATTAATGATTCATCTCTATTAACAAAGAAACTCCTGAGAAGACTGAAAAATTGCGGCACTTTTCATGGATTCATGTGGTAGTGAGATCTGTTTAATCAAATTGCGAAAAAAAAAAAAAAAACAAGAAGGGAGTCCAAGAAAGTTTCACAGCATGAACTGCTTTGGAAATAAGCATATATGGGTGAAATGCCACAGTGGAGGCCTGGACAGTCAGGGACTATCCCATAGGTCCTAGGCTCTGGAAAATGAGGAAATGATGAGAGACAACAGAGAAGTGAGAAAAGTTTGCTTCGTATCTGGTACTTTTCCTCCCCACCTCTTCCATCACCTGAGTTTGTATGAATTTTTAAAGGCACTGGGAGATGGGTGAACCCTGTTTGTCCTATAAAGAAGCTACCAAAAATGGGCCTCCTTCCAAGAAAAATCCAGGATGAAGTGTTCAAATAAAAGGGTATGTGCAAGGATGTACTGTAGACAAAAACCAATGTCTTTCACAGTCACATCTGATAGTTGGGAGGTGAGTGGGGACCAATGCATTAGGGATGGGAGTTAGCCTTTGCCCCACATCAGCAAGCGCTAATACCTGCTACTGCCTTTAGGTTGACCTAGCCTCATGCTGAAGAGACTGAAAGACCAAAGTAAGGGTCAGTTCACATGGTCCTCAAAGAATGGTCCACTTTTCCATATTGCACATCGCTGAAATCTTGGGAGAGCCACAATCCTTGGGACCAAGAGAGCATGTAGGGTACTATAGGTGCCACCATATACAACAGCGGGATCCACAGAAGGGAAGTCTGTCTAAAGGAGAAGGTGCCACTTGTTCTACCTACATTTTTATTGTAGAGAACCCAACAACCATGCAGCCAAATGTACTTGGCACTCCCACAGGAATTGCGTTTGGGGAATTAAGCCAGTTAGAAGATAGGAGGATGCCATTCAGGGGAGGAAATGCCCTACCAAATGGAAACTGCCTCTATATCCCTAGATAGTCCCTCTTTAGCCCAGAGTGATGCTTTCCTGGATACACACAGACTCATGCAGTCTCTACGATAGGACCTAAGTTAATGGACACTGTTTTCCATTAATAAACCAGTTGATACAACAATAAAAGGCAGACAAATGCACCAAACTGGTATTAGTTAACAATGAAATCAATATATTTTCCGGCCATATCTTCATGTTACCTTCCCATCTCCCCAGTAAACTAGAATAAGCAATGTTCATTTCTACTCTACTGCCAAAGAGCAATCTAGGTCTACAGCCATTCAGTCTGTTAATTAAAGTAATGCACATTAATTTAGTCCACTTGTTAAGCTGAATGGTGGGTAAGTTCTTCAGTAAACAAATTAGTCTCAAAAGCTACCAGTTAGAAGAGCCTGGGTGGCTCAGACAATTGGGCATCTGACCTCAGCTCAGGTTATGATCTCATGGTTCATGAGTTCGAGCCCCACGTCGGGATCTGTGCAGACAACTCAGCCTAGAGCCCACTTCAGATTCTGTGTCCCCCCCCCCTCTCTCTCTGCCCCTTTCTGCTTGCACTCTGTCTCTCTCTCAAAAATAATAAACATTAAAAAAAATTTTTTTAAAGCTACCAGTTAGTTACCTCCCACCATAAAGATTCACCGACTTTATCACCACTCTCAAACATAGTAAGCCTGCACAATCCCAATCCTCTCAAACATAGCTCCCTGGTATAGACAGCACGAGTACAAAGAGAAAGCTTCACAGGGAAGGGGAGAGTTTTCGGGGTTCTTGCACTTGTCTGTATGTCCTGCTGGTGGTAAGCAAATCCCAGACCTGTGTCTCATGGTAAGCTGGGAATGTCCTCAGGACCCTGCAGGGAAGAAGCCAGGCTAGATAGTAAAATATTCCTGAACCACAGCAATGGACTCTCCTGCCCCTTCAAATGCTGACTCTTGCTAGCCTTAATCTCATTTTCTGTTTTGGGTCTTTCGCCGTAGACCCAAATCCCTCATGATTTTTACATTTTCCTAGATCCTACTCCTGACTTCTCCCTATCTTGACTATGTTATCTATTGGCATCACCAAACTGGTAGAGTATAAAAGTGGCTTAAACTCACTGATCCTACCTTTTCTTTCTCCACAGTCATTCCAAAATGTTGGCCAGCTAAAGCAGCAAAAATACTTCGTTATTTCTCTCCCTGCCCGGGAGTCTCCCATTTTCTCCACAAAATTTTGCCAAAAGCTTCTTCTTACCATTCTTTTAGATATGCATGCCTGTCCTTGGGATCACCCTTTTGCTTTTGGTGAGCCACCCAAATTGTCACCATGTAACTATGCTTTTCTCTTACTCCCCATCTGACTTTTCTCAGTGCTCCTCTGTCAATGCAGTTTCATGCGGTCACGTCCACCTAGACATTTACACATATACATAAAACACAATTTTTCAAAGCCCTGTACAGCCCTATGTCAGAGAGATGGGCTAGAGAAGACCACTTTCTATGAAAAACTTGGGACAGAAAAGATGGTCAGTGACAATTGATCTCTTGCCCTCCAACTGAACTGCAGTTAACCTACCATAGGAGGAAAAAAGAAAAAAAGATGGTTTTTTTCTTAATAAAAATATCTTCCAAGAAGAGTGTTTATACAACTTTCCTAAGTAGTGCATCTATTACTACAACATCCAGTTTTCTTCAAAGTTCACTGTACTTCCTTAAAGATAGAGGACATTAGGAAGGGTCTGAGTCATAGTTTATACATACTGTTCTAGGTCTCATTTTACCAAATGGTTTGAAGATGAGTGTTTCCTATGTTTGTCTTTTAAAGATTTAAAATCCTCCAAAATGTCAGTTTCCAATCTTCAAAAAAAAAAATGATCCAATAATAAAAATTAAACTGTGATTAAACAAACATCAGTATAATTAAACAAAATATTTATGGGCATGATTCTGAAGCTTGAATGTATGCTAGTAATGATGCAATGATTTATAACTAGTATCATTAAACTGTTACTACTTGTGGTACTTACCTTCAATCAGATGAAATTGTTTAACGAGATCTTTTATATCCAGAGAAGTATTCCCTGAAGGAATAAATGCAGGAAATTAGATACATCAAATTCCCAACTTAAAATGCCTTCCTTTTCAAAGCAACAAATATATAATCTCAAGGAATAACAAACCTTCTCTAAACACAATGAGTTCTTTAAAATATACTGCTGCAAACTGGGTGATGTTTGGTGGGTTGGTTTTGAGAACGGCTCTGCTAAGTCCCTCGAGCAGAGTCTTGAGGCCATAAGGTACGACAAGTCTGGGCTTTGAAGAAATCATTTGGGCAGGATGTCTGTAATATCAACTATAATGAAGAAAAACAAGGTCTTATAAATAGTATATGATAGCTTCTGACAACAAATCTGTCTCCTATAGAAATTATTACCTTTAGTTCTAATTTCTAGGCATTTATTCTAGCAAAGTGGGCTAATTCTTAATGGTAGTTAACACACAGGCGTGAGTGCGCGTGAGCGCACACACACACACACACACACACACACACTAGCTCATTATGTGCAGATGAGCAATATAGTAGTACTATTAAACCCCCTGGGGAAAGCCCTGGTGAGAACTCTAGGATAATAGTAAAAACAAAGAACCAACCAAACAAAACTTGTTTCTGTAAAATTTAGTAAATATTTTGTGCAGAATTTCAAGAAAGATAAATTAAGCTCGTGTATCGGTGTCTAAACATCCTTTGAAATTACATGGGCACTGGCTTTTTCTCTGTACCTTCATCAGATAGAATTGTAGAATAGAGTTTCTACAAGAAAACATCTTTTTCCTCATTTTTCTAAATGTATCCCTGGACACGTTGATCATCTTTCAGTATACAATTTTTAGCCTTTGCTTTAACAATCAGAATAGGTATAATTTACTTGTGGTATCACACCACCCACTACCCTATGCACGTCTCTCTTTTCTCCTATCCTCCCTTAACCTCTGCCCTAGTCTTCCCCTCTCTCCCCTTTCTGCCGCCTTTCTGATTTTAAGTGGTACCAAGGGTATTGCATAGTCCAACCTGTAATGCTCAAGAGTTGCAAAGATTGCCATCCTAAACTGTGTCAGTGTGTGTGTGTGTGTGTGTGTGTTCTGTTTCACTGTACAAGATGATTTCAGGAGGTTTATAAATACATGTAAAGAACAGAAGTAACTATTTAAGGAAAGGAGTTCAATGGTAAGGGAAAAATCATGGTAGGAAAAATATGATGAAGCCACAGGTAAGGTTAGTATCCCCATGCAAGCCATACATCCTACACTTTGATGGAGATGGCGTGTCAAATCAGCCCCTGAACTACCAGGCAGCCATCACAAAATAGGAAAAAGTTGGTTAAATGGTTCATGTTTCTGAGATAAAAAATCAGTTGCCTGGGAGACTCAGAGGCATTCTGAACACCGAGTCCCAGGAGAAATTTCTCCCCAGGTCCTCATAAAGAGGGGAATAGTGTGATATAATGAATCATGTCAACAACATCCCTACAGTCCGAGTAACGAGTTTCATAGAGCTAAGTTGCAGGGTTTAGTTACAGCAATTATATAAGGAGCCAACCTCTAATAAAAAGTTGTGTGTCATAACAAAATGCTGAATATTTAAAAGCACGTTTCATCTTCCCAAAGGTCAGGAAAAAAAAATGAATCTCTGTTGGTCAAAGCAAATCTTTTGAGGATATAATTAAGTGTATTGAATCCTTTAATGCAAATCTACTCTCAAAGTTTAAGTCAACTTGACCTTTACTGAATTAAACTATCTTTAAAAAACCACTAGGGGCGCCTGGGTGGCGCAGTCGGTTAAGCGTCCGACTTCAGCCAGGTCACGATCTCGCGGTCCGGGAGTTCGAGCCCCGCGTCAGGCTCTGGGCTGATGGCTCAGAGCCTGGAGCCTGTTTCCGATTCTGTGTCTCCCTCTCTCTCTGCCCCTCCCCCGTTCATGCTCTGTCTCTCTCTGTCCCAAAAAAAAAAAAATAAATAAACGTTGAAAAAAAAAATTAAAAAAAAAAAACCACTAGTGCGCAAAAAAACAAACAAAAACAAAAAAACAACCAAAACAACCCCACACCACTAGTGCAGCTTTGGCAGGCTACAAGCTAAACGTTAAGGGATGTAGGCAGTAATTGTATGCATGATCCACAGATACGCTATTTTTGTGTGCATGTGTATATAATTTTTTTTCAAGTACACATTTTGCACCCCAGTGTGAGTCGATAAGTCACGTTTGGAAAAGCAGCTTACCGGCAGCCATGATGGAGCTACCCAAACACCCTTTCTGTAGGCAGTTGGCAGTTGCTGCCACCAACCGTGGACAGAACGGTCGTACAGTGATCCTATTGGTTCTCCGCGCAGGCGGTATGCCGCGCCCCCAACCACTCCACACTCTGGAAGTGTGCGAGGCCTTTCAGTGCCCCAAGACCTGGGATGCTGTACGTCCTACAACACAGTCCCATGAGAAAAATTGTCCTGAGCAAGTTGAGAAATACTGCGACACCAAGCAGGACTACATCGACGGGTAGTCAGACACACACACACACACACACTCAGAGCTTAAAACCGACCGCTTAATTCTACCCAAATCTCTCCTTTAGAGGTTACTTGTCCAAAACTTCTTTTACTACCCCGACCCCTGGTGCTGAACTGTGAGCTTGCGTTTTTACCCACTCCCCCAGGGCTAACAGCTGATCGGGACAACGGTGCTGTAGGCTGAGAATGCGGGAGTGCGGGCTTCAGAGCCATAGGAAACGTCAACAATACACACCGCTCCCTCAAGACCTACGTTGGGGTCTGTGCTTGGTTTGCCGTTGGGTTTGGTGGGAAGGGCAGCGAAACGGAGAGCGGGCGTCCCGGCTCCGCGTCTAGTTCAGGAGGCGCAGGTGGCAGACCCACCGCCGGGACTCCCGGAGCTCCGCCACACCCATGGTTGTGAGCCTGCCCTTCCCCACGGGCCTCCCACTCCGGGGGCCCTCCGTCTTCCCCAGCACTGGAACATCCACCGAGCCCACCGCGAGAGGCTCCCTGAGGGCGTGACCGCCTCCTGGGCCGCAGGGCGGGGGGGGGGGCCTTTTCTCCAGACTCCCCCACCTTTTCCTTTCCGCCTACGCTACAAAAAGCTTCCTCGTTGCCCCCTTGCCGGCGGCTCCTGAAGGAGCACGGGCGCTGAGCTGGGTATTTATAGCCCTGTGGACGCCAGGGCGTGCGTCACAAAGCTCCTCCCTCCTGCTGGGAGCTCGCGGTCAGGAAAGGAGGCGGAGCCTCAGCATCCTCAGCCAATGGGGAGCCGCAAAGGACAAAGGCTCCAACTCCGCGGGCCAGACACGCAGGTGGGCTTTGCCTTTTCTAGAATACAAACTGCCGTTTCCAAACCGCCAGAAGTCGCTCAAGGCTACGGCCTTTCCCCGTCATCGCTCATCATAAAATAAGAGCTGGTGTAGAAGGAAACCAATAGATTTATGGCATTTCTTGCAGTCGCCGCCTCGTCTCTTCGCACTACCCCTTCCTCCACAATGTTACTCTTTTCAGCCAGCTTTTAGAAGAATAGTCTGTCACGGTGTACATAATGCTAAAATGTTGAAGAGAACGAATAATTTTATGCAACACAGTACTTTCCCTTTTGAGAAAATCACCTGTGGGAAGAGAATTTGGCAATAATCTTGAGGCTTCCACTTTCTGTAACTCGGATCTGGCAATACAGACACAACCCACCCACCCCAAATCCTACTACCAGAAACCGGTTGCAATTCAGACCAAAGTAAAGAAAGGCACATCGACTCGTTTCAAATACCTGCTCCCTGCTCTTTGACCCATTCAAACTCACATTCTTGAGCTGGGCATTAACTGCCGCCATAATCATGATGACCAAACTCCAAACGGGCTTCAACGTAATTCGTTTTCAAATATTTAAACAAGAATCATTGTAAATCAACCAAACAGTATCTTCAAGGCATAGATATGATTTAAAAAAAAAAAAAAACCACTTTAAAAAAATTCAGAAAACAGTTAAGGCTTCCAGAGCTCTTAAGAGGCAATGCTTAGGGCACCAGTCTCCATCTATGCTGCACAGAGCACTTTCTACACACACTAAATCTTCCAAATAATAGTTACTGAGTGCTCATTATGTCACAGGCTCCCTCTTCTCCTGAAGATTGCATTTTGAAAGCAGAAATGCTAATTTTAGATTGTGATGATACGTCTGCAGATGGTACTTGTCCTTGGCCACTGCCCCGGGCCCCATTTTGGTGGATAAAAGTGAAATGAAGCTGTCATGATTTTTGGTGGTTTCATTCATAATATATTTAACTATCAAAGATAGAATGAAACCTTCTAAAACCCCCAAGTACAAACCCCATTTATGGCATCTTTGGGAATTATTTATGCTTCTGTAGCCTAACCTTGGCAGGCCACCTTGGACACACAGGTCTTAGGTACTGTGCAGAATATCTGCAATGCATGTCCTCTTTCCACATTTCATCAATGACTCTTTTGTCCAAGTCCCTGAGAGGCAAATTGTTACAGTGAAAACATTTAACCAAAAATTTTCAAACCACTATTCACTGCTTTGATTTCTAGAACTCTTAATGATTTCAGGTGGTTTTATATTCTTCTTGTCCATTCAGTCACTAGGGATCTAAATGCAAAATGATACTCTGCTTTGCTTTGCATTTCTCCTTGCTCCCCATCCTTACTTCATGGAAGTTCAAGGTTCTTGGCGTGACCTCTGCAAAATTCAAATGTTATTTCGTTCCCACCTGACTCGAAACTGGCCTGAACAGTTTGTCACCTCTGTGCCTTTGCTCATCAAGACCAAGGCCTGAGATGTTCTTCTAGCCATCATTTTCACCTGACTACATCCTTTAAAACTCAGGGATCTCCTACTTTAGGAAGCCAATGGGTTAGAAGCATTTCCTCAGTGGCCCCATGATAATACACTCTCTGAGCATAACCTTGCTATATGTTTGGTTTGTGTTTGGCTCTTCTCTCAGATTTACTAAATACTTACCAAAAGATGATAACCTAGGGTAGTGTTGCTCTAATTTAGACCACCTGCACTGGAATCATTTTTAGGAGCTTGTTAAAAATGCCTTCCTAAACCCTACCTTATAGCTACTGAGTCAGATTCTCAAAGGAGGGCTAATTTGTACAACTAAAACTTGCAAGCCACTGGCCTGTGGCTGGACAAAGCGTAACCCAGAGCTCACCCAGGTCAACTGGGAGCTAGAGCTCAGTCTTTCTGGTTTTCACAAGAAAGCCAATTATAATGTGCACTGGGCAAATTATACTCTAGTGAAGAAGAGACACATCTTTTATCGATCAACTTTCCCGTCTCCTGCTCCCAAACCCTTGCTGTCCTTTTCTCTTTCCTAGCTTCCAAGTCTCCTCCCTCTACTATGTATCTCTTGGGGAGGATATGAGCTTAACCATTTTTTTTCTACAAGATATACCACCAACAGAATTAAAAAATATGTAAGAAACACCAAACAGCACATCATGACTGTCAATGTGTATCTGCATCGATTCAGATCCGTAGGTGTATACTTGCCACCACAATTTGCTTAAGGAAGCAATCAACTAGGAAAGTTATACAGCAAAGGAATAGCCACACACATGCACATGTGTGTCTATTTTAAAAATCAAATATGCACTGTCCTTTTAGTTGGCAGAAGCATAAGAGTGCAAACTCTATAATCATTGACTTGCACAATATTCAACAATTCCTTGTTATCTGTGACATCTGAAATACTTCACTTGCTCAAATACTTAGCTATCGTGTGCTAAAATCAGACCCTAACCTAATAAAAAAATCTTAAATATTTTAACACCACCAAGGTACATGTCACATTATTAGACCATACCTCAAGCTGTGACAAATTATAAATGTGTTCAGAGTACATATACATTAGAGATTTCTCTCATCATAGGCCAAATCTAATACAAAAATACATTTGACGCTCATAAATTAGAAGATCCATTTAAGAGCCTCCAAAATAGGAACGAGGAAGGAGTGATGCCAACATAAAAAAGCACACGTAGATCCAAGTTGTTCTGGTTATAGGATTATTTTCTTCATCCACGAGGGGGTAAAGAGCAAGTCACACCAAGCTAAGTTTCTAGGCAGATCACAGTTCACAGGCTGGTTAAGTCATGGCACGCAGACCAGAAAATGTTATGAATTACTCAACTCAAAAATGTTCTCAGATTTCAGTCTAATAGTACTATACCCACACTGTGGTTTTTGTTAGAGACTTTAGAATCATTACCTACCCCATTAGGTAGGTAGGTAGGTACTCTCCATACTCTACGGCCCTGTTAACACACACAAACCACAGGGGCTATCCGGCACCAAACATAGGAAGAGTTATAAACAGACCTACTCTTTGACTATTAAAGTGGTCAGTGAACTGAATACAAACTTATTTGAATCCTGAAATCTCTCTGGAGAGATACAAATAAATTTTTAAAGCAGTGAGTGCAGGAATAGTTTTTGTTTAATCCTAAAGTACAGGGCTTCATGTAACCTTTGAATACTGAATAATAGTTCAAACAATATTTGAACTGAAAATTCAAGTGAGTATGACCTGAACCAAGAACTTTGGGTTCAGAATGCTCCACAACCCTAACTGGGAAGTCTGGCTCATATGCTATAGCCAAGGACAAAATGGCTAGGGCCAGATTTCACAAATTCATAATATTCTTCCCTTAAGCCTCAATGAAATTAGGCTTCCAATATTTTTAAACACCAAATGTTTTCTTCAGAAAGCATCTACTTGGCTTCTGCATCTGCTCATTCACTGAATGTAAGATAGCAATCTTTTCTCTCTGGCTAGTGTCAAAAATCCAGGCAGGATTCACACCAGAAAGAGTCCATGTGAATAAAACACTTTGGAAGTGAGGAATCATGAATATAATTTAGTCAAAGTCAGTGAGGAATAATTATTTCTTTCAGAGAAATTATCATTCCCTCAGAATCAGATGAAGTAGGTTAAAGCTGTCAACATCCTAGCTGCTCCTCCTAGGTTTTATTTTGAAAAGAAATATTAAAGTATTAATATCATATGAGATCATGCTTCAGCTACAAGGATATGTAAATAAATGACACCCCAAGAGGATACTCTCTTTAGCACAGTATAAATTTTAAAAAATCTAACCTTAAGCCTGAGCCAAGTTAGGCACACAATTATGGCAGACATTCTCAAGTGACTGAGGTATTTAGACTCTTCAAAAAACAAAAGTGTGCAGCACTGGGCTAAGAGGTGAATTAGATGACAACAAAAATTAGCAATGAAGGATTAAAAATTAACTTTGAACTCCTTTTATAGAATAACCTGAGCTAAGGAGACAATGATTAAATCCTGGCAACAGATAGCCCAGCAAATCCTTCACCAGCAAATATTCTGAGGAAAAAAATACAATCACCTATGTTCATTTAAGAATAACCTTGTCGGGGCGCCTGGGTGGCGCAGTCGGTTAAGCGTCCGACTTCAGCCAGGTCACGATCTCGCGGTCCGTGAGTTCGAGCCCCGCGTCAGGCTCTGGGCTGATGGCTCAGAGCCTGGAGCCCGTTTCCGATTCTGTGTCTCCCTCTCTCTCTGCCCCTCCCCCGTTCATGCTCTGTCTCCCTCTGTCCCAAAAATAAATAAATGTTGAAAAAAAATTAAAAAAAAAAAAAAAAAAAAAAAGAATAACCTTGTCAAGTAATTTGTTAAAAGACCTCCAAAAGTTGGTAACGAGATAATTTATCACAAAGATAAGGAAACTCCTAAAATATAGGTATTATTTATCTAGCCAATAGACCAGGCTTTCTAATAAATTAGCAAAACAGTTCTACTTTTGATTGTAAAACTATCTATTTGCTTCTACTTGATTGGCTTTCAAAGGAAAAAAGTGTTCATTACTTTGAAACATTCTGTAGACGATCTGGAGATAAGTATTTTTGATGACACAACTTCAGCTGAAGCTCATTTGTGTTTTAATAAGGAAAACATGAAATTCTGGGTTATTAACACATTTTGTTTTACAAGAATATTCTGTCTGTGGTCAAGAGATCTGTGTTCTATTCACTGCTCCACTGATAACAGGAATAATTGATTGGGATCAATTAGCCTTTTTGTGCCTGAGTTTGTCTAGACAATGGGAATAAGAATATCTGTGCTATGTTATTCACAAGTTAGAGGATAAAATAAAACACTAGAAAGCACTTTTATTTTTTTTCAAAACACAATATAAATGCTATGTCATAATACTGTTGATAATTTTACAGGTGCCTCCTAGTGTTATATGCAGTCGGATGTGTGCTTAAGGTAGGCGTTCCTAGAAGATCACAGGTGGAATATTTAGTTTGCTTTTATTTTAAAAATAATAAATCACAAAACTAAAATGTTTGAACAAGGTCACTTAACCCTCTCCCCAGGTGGTTAGTTATAATTACTAGTATCCTCATTATTATTACTTTTTAGCTATACGTTTAAAAGAGGAGATCTTTAATATGTCAGCCTAAGTGGGAAAATGTGTCCCTGGCACAGGTGGTTTTCAGAAGAAAAGCCGGTCTTCGGGCTTCCAGAAGAGCTGTGTCCTCTGCTTTCATTTTAAAGTGCAGAACCTGGTAGGGAGGGACAGAACAGGAAGTCCGAGTCTATCACTGAGGAACCAGTTCCCTCAGGGAGGCCAGAGCAGCATGGATGCGGACATGCAATCTGTTTTCAAAGTCGTAGCCAGAGAAATCCTCCTGTAAGACCAAAGAAGGAGATTTATGAACTCTATGAACTGAGCCTTCTGAAACACTGCAACATAAGCCACACGATTTTGTGCTTCCTGAAGTAAAATCTCTCACACTGCTTCCCATCCACTCAATTTTATTTCCCAAACCTCAAACTTCAGGTTCATTTCTAAAATGTCCAGGAGGATGTCATTAATGCTGTCTTTGGAAAATTGTCTTCATGTTATTCCTGAAATAGTAGTAGTCTTGAACTGTGCTTAATCTAACCTGCTATTAGAAATTCTTCATTCAAGACTATAGTTATGGGGGCGCCTGGGTGGCTCAGTCGGTTAAGTCGACTTTGGCTCAGGTCATGATCTCACAGTTCGTGAGTTTGAGCCCCGCATCAGGCTCTGTGCTGACAGCTCAGAGCCTGGAGCCTGCTTCAGATTCTATGTCTCCCTCTCCCAGTGCCCCTCCCCTGAAGTGTGTTTTTAAAGCAGGATGGGCGATTTCATTGAGTTTCTTATATTAGTAATTTCACTTAAACATCAAGGGCTCACCAAATCAATTAGTTATTACTTTTCCTTTCCAGAAATATCATTCACAACAATCATCTCACAAAACTTCTTGAATTCAGACTCGAGTGGACACAACAGAGGGTAAGAAGGGCCCTGGAAAAAGGTAGATACAGTATTTTTACCTTTGCTTGAAGAAGTAGAGTTCTGCCTCTTGCTACAGTCTATGAATGTAAGAAAAACATAATATCTTTTAATATCTATATTTGGACACACTCAAGCAGAAAATGTTATAACAGGATAGGTTAATTAAAACAATTCACAGTAGACACAGAGGTGAGTCAACTGCTCATTCTAGTTTAGTCACTCAATTTTTCTTTAATGATGCTTGTTAAGTTCACACTAAGGCATTACTAAATAATTGTGCATAACCCTCATTATACAACAAGAGATTAACAACTTGGAAGAGTTATTATGGCTTAAGATCTTAGGGAGCAACCTAAAACTGATGATCATTACAAAGTTTACTTGACATCAGTAAGTTAGACCTTTGGAATGCATTACTGGTTAAGAACATCAGCTTCACGTTTCCAGAAATGGACCAGGCTTGTTATATTTTAAGTACACATTTTAAGGCCATATTAAGAGTAAAACTTTTCCTAAAGAATATGGTGTTAGGGTTTTCTACAAAAAATGACAAAACTTGCCTTTTCTACTTTGGTAAAATTAGAATTTCAAATGACTTACCAATTACAAGCCTATATTTGGCGAGATGGGCTACATATTTAAGGGTCAGTCTTGAATCATATTTCTGTTGATTTGGCTCTAATTTTAGAAAGCCTATTTATTTGAAAGTATAATGAACTTACTAAAAATTACAATCTCATAAAGCTAGTATTATGTAACTGAGTTTCTAAAAGAAGGTAGCAAGCAAATCCACTCGTTTAAAAACAAAACTTCCCCAGTATACTTAAATACGTAACTGTCAAATTTATATGGCATTCTGAAATTTTTAAAGCAATCACCACATCATCCTCATTTATTCTCACCATAATCTCCATTCACTTGGCAAGGCAGGTATTTTTTATCCTGTTTTACATATTAGGAGGAAGATACATGGTTCAGGAACATAACCAGCCTCCTACACTAAGGTGAAGGCAGAGTTAGAATCCGAATGCAAATCCGTGTTCTTCTGAATAAGCCGTACTACTTCATATCCTACCATTCTAAAAAAGGCAATGATTTTCCCCTCGAGTGAGTTTTTGTCCAAAAAGGTACATTTATACTGCTCATTCCAGAGAAGAAACTGCCTCAGTAAACATAGTAAAAGAGGATGACTCACTTCTTGGATTTTTCCTGCATGAAATCAAGGAAAACAAAACCAAAAACCCACTATGTTCAATTCACTGACTTTAAACGAAGGATGCTTTGTGCCTGCTCACCTGTGCATTTTTGCTGATGAACGTTACTTAAACTATATGAGGCCTTACCTCCGGTTTGTCTAACAGAAGACAGCCAAGTTCATAGCAAGCATATGGCTGGACGTATAAGTTATTCTGACGACACAACTCATCTTTAACAGCGCGCTGAAAGAACTGAAAGTAATACAAAAGTTACTACAATTAACTCATTTTCCCACCTAAGGTTCATCGCATCTTCAGGAGGCAGAAGGGGGGACGTATCTCTGTATTCTAGATGTTTGTTTTGGCACCCTTATTTCTTCCCATCCTCATCCATATCTACAAGCCCGCTGCATGCTTGCCTCCAGGCTATGCTACCCATCGGTCAGCTCAATTTGTGCTTCTTCTATTTCCAGTTGACAACGTAGCCTCTACTGATCTTAATGCGGAAAACATCATGATCTGCATCTCAAAGTAACATACCAATATTTAAAACAGGAAGCACGCAAGCCAAGAATCAGCTCCTGACACGTATCTTGACTGTATCTTGCGGATACTTAAGTATGTGATCTAAAGCAGGCTACTCAGAGCTGTGTAATAACTATCATGACCCTGTGCTGAAAAAGTAATTTAAAATTATAAAAGTATGTCAACACTCTAGGACTTAAAAGTCAAAGTCCCCTACTACTGTACATGAACTCTTTTAAAGAGTAATCAAAATTACACTGGGCTATACTTCAAAACATCCAACGACACAAAAACTTTAGAAAAATTCCCCCAACTATATTTGAAAATAATGAATGGTTCTCTTCCATATAGTATGTACACAGAATATCTTAAGCTAACACTTTTCTAGACTTTACCTCCAGGGTTGCTTTGGTAATCTGCAGTTACAGACAGGAAAAGTGAACGCACACTAACATATCTGATCATCTTGGGGATTTATCTAACTATGAGGCTTCATTTTGCTCCTTTAAAACTGTCTGCATCCTTATTTCCTCCTTCTCCAACTGAGACTGTCATCTCTGATAAGTAACTCCTGCCAGAAGAAAAGCCTGTGTATAAAGAAGCAATGTAAGCATCTGAAGTTACACGTTACTAACTAGTATTCTCCACCAGCACCTTCCAGCATCTGAGAGGAGAGGACACGGATCGGTAGAGGGTTAAGCTCACCCTGCGGCGAAAGGTCTGGTTTTGTTGAATGCTTTTTCCATTGTCCTTATTCCTAAGCACACATACAGGCTTTCACAGTCTATGTTCCTTGGCCACAGCATTAACGGTTTACCTGAACAGCATCTTCTGAGTTTCCCAGACATTTGTGTATGGCACCAAGAAGCAAATACTTTAATCCAACAACAGATGAATCATCCACTTCATGGCAAGCTTAAGGAGAAGTGAAAACAGCAGCAAGGATAAGAATTCACTTAATTTCTTAAACATCATCATGAGTTAAGTATTTCATTGTTCATTGACCTGAATATTCAGTTCACAATCCTGCCCCCTGAAACTCAGAAGGCTCCTTTTCCTCATCCATTAGTGAATACCCTTATTCAAAGAAAGGCAAAGACATCAAACATCTGGGCATCCAGAGGACTCGGAATTATATCATATTGTTAGCAGGAACAAGAAACCAATCTGCACAGGCTACATACTGCATGCAGGATTCTAACTATATGACATTCTGGAAAAGGCAAAACTCTGGAGGCGGTAGTTCCCAGAAGTCTGGGGGAGAGAGAGGAAGGGAGGAAGAGCTGAAAGACAGGGGATTTTTAGGGCAGTGAAATATTCTGCAGGATACTACCTCTAAGTGTGGCTACATGTCAGTACGTATTTGTCAAATCACACAGAATGTATGAAACAAAGAATGAACTCTAATGTATGACTAAACCCTAATGATGTGTCAGCATTGGTTCACTGGCTGTAACAAATGTATCCATCTGGGTGAGGAGGGGGGGTGAGTAGGGGGGTGGGAGGGGTGGCAATGTTGATGGGGAGGCTATGTGTATGGGGAAGTGAGGGGTGTGGTATGTGGAAACTCTAGTACTTTGTTTAATTTTGCTAAGAACCTAAAACTACTCTATAAAAATACTTCTAAAAAATTCTATCATATTAACTTCATAAGCCATATGGCGGGCACCTTTCCACGTTTGTACTGATGCACTGCACTCATCACTGAGGGGGCATCCGCCGTGACCCCTCCACTTCAAGAAGCTTGCCATCTACCACGCAGGATGGGCACACATGTTGGAGGATGTTACAGGAGTTCTTCCAAGGAAATGAAAAGGGTGGAAAATTGGAAACACAGTGGAGCTAACAGAGGAGGAAAGGAAGTTGACGGTTTCTATGGACCAACAGAGATACTGAGATTTGGTAAGATTTTATAAATAGACACACATACATATGTACACACATATACACACACACCTTTCCTTGTGGCTGGTTTAAGCCTCAATAAAAAGGTGATATTTGAGTAAAGACCTGAAGGAAATGAGTGAAGGAGCCACATGGATGTTCAGAAGCGCATTTGCAGACAGAAAGAAGAGAAAGTGCAAAGGCACTGAAGCCGGCGTGTGCCTGGTGTGTTCAAGAACAGTGAAGTGAGTGTGGCTGGAGCCTGGTGAGCAAGCAGGAGGAGCAGTGAGAGGCAATGGGGTGGACGAGGGGGGAGAGTGGTGGACAGATCACAGAGCCCTGTAGGCCACTGAATGGACTTGGGCATTTATTTAAGTGATATGAAACCACAGAGGGTTCTGAGGCCCAAAATAACATGACTTCATTTAACAGGATCACTCTGGGCACTATGTTGAGGATATACAGAAATATTTTTAAAATGCAGAGGAAGAGGGGCACCTGGGCGGCTAGGTTGGTTAAGTGCCCAACTTTGGCTCAGGTCATGATCTCACAGCTCATGTTCGAGCCCTGCACTAGGCTCTGTGTTTACAGCTCACAGCCTAGAAGCCTGTCTCGGACTCTGTCTCCCTCTCCTGCCTGTGCTCTCTTTGTCTCTCTGCTCCTTCCCTGCTTGTGTGCTCATTCCCTCTCTCTCGCTCCCCCTTGCTCCCCCTCAAAAATAAACATTTAAATGTTTAAAAATAAATGGATAAATAAATAAAATGCTGAGGAAGAATGCAGTGCACAGGGTGGGGGAAGGGCTACAAATGAAACCACAAGATGAGCATTGTAAGAATCCAAGTACATCTGCTGATGAAGGAAGTTACAGATGGGGGGTCTGAGAAGCTGAATACACAAAGCTGGGTCAGCATTTAATTAATGCATTTGATTGCTTTCATCCACTACCAGTTTTTTTCTGGAACTATTACTCTACAGAGATCTTCTCTGTACTCTACATGGCTGAATAGATTTGGATCATTACTGCTTAACACTGGGGAATGATAGAAACTAATTAATCGATCTCAAAACTGCACTAATATTTAACAAAGATATTAAAGAATTATATCATGTTTACTCAAGAGCCTCCCTTTCTCCATGACCACATCATTGCTATTTATTTTGATACCTGGAAAGGGATTCAGAGAATATTTAGTCACATTAAGTGATCATCATTTCTATGCCTGTCAATTACAGCCTATTTTATATGTGCATTTGTGTCTGAATTCTCTCTACACAGTCTCGCATTTGTGCATTACAAAGAATAAAATTCTGTATTGTTCCTTAGAGTTAGACATTGCTAGACATTCTAGACTTGCATCAACAACCAGGGATTGTTTATTCTCCTGTGAACTTTTCCCATAGCTATAATAAAAATGACTTTATGAAGGCTATATTACCATAACCTATGGTCCTGGGTTTTTTTTTTTTTTTTTTTTTTTTTTTTTTTTTTTTTTAGTATTTATTTATTTTTGAGAGAGAGAGAGCGAGAGCGAGCAAGCAGGGGAGGGGCAGAGAGAGAGGGAGACACAGAATCTGAAGCAGGTTCCAGTCTCTGAGCTGTGAATACAGAGCCCAGTGCAGGGCTCGAACTCATGGACTGTGAGATCATGACCTGAACCGTAGTGGGACGCTCAACCAACTGAGCCACACACGCGCCCCCCCCATGTTTTTTTAAAAATACATGAATCAAAAATCTAGGCTTCTAATTACACTCCTAGGTATTTACTCAAGAGAAATGAGTATATGATGTCCACACAAAAGACAAGTACACTTATGATGTATACTTATGTTTGTAGCAGCTTTACTCATGATGGCTAAAAAAAAACCAGGAACAAATCAAACATCCGACGTCCGTTAACAGGAGAAAGGATAAACACACCATGGTACAGATTTAGCCCCACAGTGGAGTGTCGCTCAGCAGGTGTAAGGAACAAACTACTGATACGGGCTACAACATGGATCACTCCCACAGGTGCTATGCTGAACAAAGGAAGCCAAGCCAAGCAATGAAAAGTACACATGGTCTGAACTTCTATGAAGTTCAAGGACAGGCAAAAGTAATCTGTGGAGAGAGAAATCAGAACAGCGGTTGCCTTGGGGTGGGGACTGACCGAGAAGGTGCCCAAGGGAAATTACAGGGGTGGTTAGAAATGTTCTAGATCTTCATTGTGGTGGTGGATGCCAGCATGCATATATTTGTCAAAACTCAATGAAGCAGATACTACCTGTTCATTTTAATAGACGTGAATCAAACTTATATAAAACAAAGGGCTTTTGCTGGGGGAAAAAATGTACGCATCCAGCAATCCCCAGGGCTATAAGAGTCGGCAACACTTTGCAGTCAGTGCGCCTCAGCACACACCGCTAACGATGCATGTCCACACATTCCCGTGCTGCCTACACCTGTCACCTATATGCAACAGAGCGTTCTTCACCACTCCACCATCTAATCCAAGAATGGCAGATCTGTACTCTCTGAATCAGATAACGCTAACGGGAAACCGAAAAAACCGGCCGATGAGCAGAATTTTTTTATTACCTTGACTCATCCTCTGCAGGTTGGGGAAGGAGCAGTTGGGGAGGGCTTTCCACAGGTATAACACTTCGATGGAGGCCAGTACACACAACGCTCTGGTGGGAGCTACTTTCCGAAACCTCTCTGCCTGCAAGTGTGAGAATGATCACGCTGGGTTTGGGAAAACGAATTCAAATAAAAACATATACTCGAGACATTAAAAAATGCACAGTTCATCTCTGACATCAACAACCCCCTCCAACAAAGCTAACAATGAGAACTTCTCTCTATATAAAAATTTTTGGCTTTCTAACCTTTAACGTATGATAGATATGCCTTTCATTCATTATTCAACTCCATCTACTGTTAAGATCCAGGGTGCATTCAGAAAACAGGATGAAAGTGGATTCATTTCAGTTTAAATCCAAGGAATTTATAAAAGCTGGGTGACCAGTAATAATGAATGGGTTTACATGGAAGATGTAATTAATATTAGATGCATTTTAGTTACGGCTTTATTGACTTTTTAATTTTTTACTTAGTCCTAGTGGCCTCAGTGGTATTCCACATTATAATCCAGTTTATACTCAAGCTAAGTCACTCAATGTTCATTCATTAGTAACAAACTAAAATCATGGAAAATGCAGGATATGACAAGTTGTCGTGTAACCCACAGTGATTCCACTAACTTTTTTTCCTAAAAAGTGTAGAATAAATTAGGGTCTTTGTCCCTGCAGTACTGGGCCTTTCTACTGGTACATTTGTTGCATGTTTTTATTTTTTAGAAGGTCCAAATGTGATGTGTTCAGTAAATTATTGAGACTCAATAGTCTGTATCTCTTGCCTAGATTCTGCCAATTTCGATGCTTCTGAAACCACCCAACTCCTTAGACAGGTGCTTTCCCTTTCCAGATGTGCTCATTAGCTCTACAGGGTCTGTAATGTGTCTACCCACTCAAAGAAATAACAGCTGTTTTAATCACGTGCAGCAAAACCAGCACTTTCCATTCAAAAGAGAAGTATGCCCATGGGGGTAAATTTTCTCCACAGTGGCAAAGTGCACTGGCAAGTAAGTCGCTGGCTTGGATTAGGATTTCCTAAAACTTGTCCAAGATGGTGTCAGTTACAAATGCCCGTCACAAACACACACCAGATCTATAGGCTCAAACGTACCTTTTTCACTGAGAATTGTTCAATCTGATTGTTTTTCCTTTTGAAGAGCTTCTGAACTTCTTTAAACACTATCTGCGCCCCATCCACGTCACCGGTGGCTCCCTGACAAACTGCAAGAAACCATTGTTGTACTCCCTAAGTATCAGGGGGAAAATGCCACTCCCTAAGTATCAGGGGAAAGACACTCAGGCTGATGGTACTTGGAAAACATTACCAAAGAAAAACACGGGAGGGAGCAAGTGTTACATAGAGGCCTACAACATCCTGTTGATTGTCACACCACTGACTCAACAACTACTTCCTTGGGTTCCCAGAGTTTTGTGGCGACATACAGGAAAACCGTGGTCCTGGTCCTCTCGTTGGGCGCTAGTCTTGGACGTGACAAATTTCCAGCTATTGGCACAGTGTGGTCTAGCTGAGGCCCACATACTCAGAAAGTGGAATAAAAAGGAATCTAGGAAAGGATGATAAGGAGCCAAGAAGATCACGAAGCTTCATGGTGGATGGAGGGTACCTCTCTGTGCCTGGAAAGAAAGTCATGAAATTAATCTTACACATGTTCGTGGGCCACCTAACACCTACAAGCCACCAGCAAGAATATGGAAGAAAACACATGCTTTAACCCTAAAGAAATGTAAATTTCAGCTGGAGAAAGAAGATACACACATAGTCCCATAGCTATAATGTATATGTTGATAAGAAGAGCCTTGAGGGTAGGAAAACCAAAGTGCTTTTGGAAAGCCTCAGGAAGAGAAAGGAAACATTTCTTTCTGGAGTGATCAGGAGCTAGGAGTCAGTCTGAAAGCCTTGGAGGATGATAAGATTTTGGTAGCCTGCACACAATCTTCATCCTACCCCAAGCCCCAGGCAAAGACTTAATCATACTTGCTTCGCTTTGTATCTCTGAAGGTGAAACTTTACCAACTTTACCAACCACTCTTCTCAACTACAGCGGCACTGAATTCATTTATATCAATTTTTTTTCTTAGATGTTGTCTTTGGCACATATTTTTCAATCCCCAGCTGGAATGTCCATTGATTTCCTAATTCCTCCTTTATTTGAGCGCTCCTAAAACTAGGTGGTCCTCTATTCACATTTTGGGGCATGGTCAAGCAGAGCACCGGGCCATGGCATGTCACAGGATGACACCTGTCAGCAGGGCCGAAGAAGCAAAGGCACCAAGACTCAGAGAAGACTGTGGATGTCAAGGTGATGGGAGAAGCAGAAGATTTTCTGCTGGGAGCATGAGGGATTAAGCTGAATGTTCAAGGGAGGGACAACCACATTCCGTTAGGAAAGCGGCCCTGGTCAAAAGGACAGCATCTGAATTCATCCAAAATGACCTCATCTCCTGCAGCTTTGGCATCTCAAAAACAGAAGGAAATGCAGTGATTGTTTTGTATACCAACCCCATCAGGCTATAGATCAGAGAATGTAAAGGTCCAAGAAAGTTAAAAGACTTGCCTAAGGTCACCCAGTAAGCAAATGAAAAAGAGTAATGTCTGCTGCATCTAGTCTGACATCCTTCTCCGACAATCTGTAACTTTCTTAGTCACATAGTTTAAAAAAGGGACAGATGGTGGTGATGGCTGCATAACAGTGTACATGCACACTATGCCACTGAACTCAAAAATGGTGAAAATGGTAGATTTTACATCATGTGGATTTTATGACAATTGAACAGTGCAGAAAACTCAGTCCCTGGTGGCAGTGTTTCTGGTCCCTGAACACCCATCCTCTCTAGCTCTGCCTGTCGACATGTACCTGTCCTTCAGGGCCAATTCAAATGGCAGCTCCTGCAAGATGGCAGATAGCTTGACAGAAGTGATCGTCCCCTTCCTGTGTATGCTTTGTAGTGGAGCTCCTGACACCTCTTACCATCTGCACAAAATCCCCTTGCAAAGGCAGAGACTAGTCTTTCATGCTTTATCAGCTCCCACAAACTGGTATAGTCCTGGGATTTCCAGTATTTGGAGAAAAAATACTCCTCTATATAGTCGCGTTGCACATTTCTTTGTGTTCCATGATCAACAAAGATTAAAAAAGAAACAGCTGCCCACGAGTGACTATGTGACTCAATAACATGTTAACGACTGATGGCTGTGCTGTCGTGAAGACCTCTGCTTTTCAGTTCATGCATTCAACATGCTGGGCACACGGAGGCTACTCAGGAAATAGCTGGCACTTTCATCAGAGATGCCTGTGGGTTCTATAAAACAACTTTTTTTTTTTATGTTTATTTTAGTTTTGACAGAGAGAAAGAGCATGAGCGGGGGACGGGCAGAGAGAGAGAGAGAGGGAGGGAGACACAGAATCTGAAGCAGGCTCCAGGCTCTGAGCTGTCAGCACAGAGCCTGACGCGGGGCTTGAACCCACAGACGGCGAGATCATGACCTGAGCTGAAGTCGGATGCTCAACTGACTGAGCCACCGAGGCGCCCCTGTGAAACAACTCTTAAGGCGTGAGACAAAGTATATTCACCACTATACTGAAAATAATCCTATTCAAACATAAGCTACAGAGCCATACAAAAATGGATGCCCTAGGGGGACTGTAGTCAAGAGTGTAGGTATAAAGAGCTTTCATGTTGACTCAAAATGAACCGCAGTTTTAGAACATCCGGGATATGCACACTTGCCACTGTTAATTCTCTTAAATAGATCAGTTAGGGGACTGGAATGACAGGAAATGCTTCATTAAACGCAAATATTCAGGGAAATAAGGAGAGATTTAAAATTATGTTTGAATTTTAAAGAATCACTTATATGGCCGTGTAAGGAGAGTTTATCAGAAGCAGAAAATGTACAGCCACTTGGTACTTTTCTTTAATTTCCACCTCTGCAAGTGTACATCATGATGGCATGACGGCACTTTATGCATCTCAGGGCACAGACATCCCTTTCTCCACCAGGTGGCAGCATATCTTTATCTCCTGAGAGGAGGCCAAAACATGCACTCTTACTCATATCAGCAATGACCAGGGGTCTCTGCTAAATGATATGCAGTGTTCAAATACCTCATGTTCTACAAAATCACACTGTAAATTTAAGAAGGTTTTAATAAGTAAAACAAGGTTGGAGCAGACTACTCAAATGCAACTTTGTAACCAGGGCACTAATGACCCAAACAAAAATATTAGCACAATTTAAAAGACATGTTAAATTCCTTAAAAAATATTTAAATTCTTAAAAACTAAAAACCATATTGTAGAAAGTGAAGGATAAGAGTTAAGGGTAGGCTGAGGCTGCTTTGGGCAAAATACACAGAAACCCTCACAATAAGCGTTTTCAAAACAGAGCCTATGACCAAACCAGCCGAGAGGGGGAGCTGGTGTGCAGGACTGAGTCAGTCACCGCTGGGTGACCAGGTAGCACAGAACATTAACATGCTACGGAAAAGGAAGGAGAGGAAGGAGAACCCCACATCTTCTTGACGTCTCCCTCCCATCCGCCAATGTGTGTGGTGAACTCACCACAGAAATAAGCTACTCACCTGCAGTTAAATAGGCGTAATAGCACTGGGACCACCTGGACTCATTTTTCAGCCTCTCAAAGGAATCAAATGCATCCTTGAAATTCAGCTCTATCATGCTGCACCAACCTATGAAAGAAATATTTTTAGTATGGGACCCTAAAGTCATGATTCATATCCTGTCTTTAAGCTAGGAATCTGATACAGCTGACCATCTTTGTCTCAGTGCCACATGCACGCTACCTGAAAACCTGAAGACTTTTTTTTCTCTTAAGTATTTTCAATGTGACATTTTGCATAAGGCAAGACAGCACTTCTGGTTTCACAACCCATTAAGCAGTATGGAAGCAGTACACAGAATGACATAAAGATTTCCATGAAAACACTCTAATTTGTATCCTACACTCCAATTTGGGTGGTGAGATTAATCTAAGCACAGGAGTACTTCTCCAAGAGTAAGCACAGACACAGAAAAAGAAGGAATACTGTTAGGTTATATACATAGTGAGGATCTCAAAAAGTCTTCAAGTACCCGGGTGCTCCTTAATGATTATTAATTCTCGAACCCTTGTGAGAAGTAGAGACAACAAGCCAGTTAGAGATTAAGTACTTACCCCCCTCCCTCTGCGGGTTGGCAGCAGAGCTGAGAAAGAACCCCCTCTTTCCCAGATCAAAGCACCAGGAGACAGGCATTCTGGGAAGAAGTGGCAGCCACAAAAATGCAGGGCATTCTACCCTCATTTTTACAACAGTACCTGCCATTGCCACGTCCCCCTGTATGCCTGGGCACCTGGAGTACTTCTGATTCTACTAGGGGCTTGCTAAGGTGGCAGACGGTGTTCTCATTTTACCAAGGAGAAAATCTAAGGCACAGGGAGGTGGGTGGGACTTGCTCAAGGCCACAGAGCTTATTAGAGGGAACTGCCGAGGACTCAAGGCCACTGCTCTCTGCTATCTACCTCCTGCTATATCTGCTTCCTCGTGAAGTACTTGTGCCATCTTGGACCTGCCTTTTTAGTACAGGGATGAGAGAGATCCACACTTCCAGAAAATCCAGTGTCAATTCTATGGGATAGGAGAAGTAGACACAGGACAGTAAAAACCGGGGCTGACAATGTCCATCCTGTAAGATGGGAATTAAGTGCAAAATATGTAGAGGTGCCAATGAATCTGAATCAGAAGCCGAGTTACAACTGGGCTTCTTTTTCTTGGGTTAACCTTGCTAATAGGCCTCAGGGTTAGGCTGTGATGATTTCCAAGCTTCCTTCAGCTTTAACCCTCCACACTGCCACAGACCTGAAAATACCGCACCAAAAAAAGAGGCCATCATAATCATTGTGCAATACATGCACATATCAAATCGTTAGGCCATACAACTTGAACTAATACAGTATATGTCGATTATATCTCAGTAAAAGTGGAAGAAAAAAAAGACAGCAGTATCTTAAGAACGAAAAAAAGGCCACCAAATCTAGGCCTTAATTCAAGTTCTTTGAAATACATTCCATCCTACATTATGGCTACTACCCAGAGCTCCAGCAGGGTTTATATCCTATACAAATATTTTTTCCACTGGATTATACCTCATCTCTTTTCCCTAACCCATAACAGGTATTTAAAACACAATATTGTTTTACTAGCAAGTGCCCAGTCTTTTAAGTTTGTACTTCTCTTTAAAAAGATTTAGAGGCGCCTTGGGTGGCTCAGACAGTTGAGCGTCTGACTTCAGCTCATGTCATGATCTCACAGCTCATGGGTTCGAGCCCCACGTCAGGCTTTGTGCTGATAGCCCAGAGCCTGGAGCCTGCTTCAGATTCTGTGTCTCCCCCTCTCTCTGCCGCTCCCCCACTTGCGTTCTGTCTCTGTCTCTCTCTCTCAAAAATAAATAAACATTAAAAAAATTTTTTTTAAAGATTTAAAGTCATTCAGGAAGACAACTATGTCCACAGTGTATCAGCAAGTAGCAAGCATCCCAGGGTCCCAACCTGACAGGTGTCAAATGCCTCCTGTGCACTCCCCATTTGTCCTTTCCTCTCTGCAGGGGGCCTTAGAGTTCCAGTCTTCCTGTTGATTCCATCACTGCCTCATCATTTCTCCTCACCCTGGCCCCCTCATTCCCTTTCTAGGTGCTGTATGATGTGACCTTGCCCTACTGGGCTGAAACCCTAACAAATATGAAGCCCTTATTACAACGTGTCATTGTTTCAAACCCAAACTTGTATGGATTCTCCTCCGCATGACAGAGCACCTGCTACAAAAAAGGACTGTGGAATTACTAGGGTAAACAGGACAGAATTTAGTGCAGTCAGCAAAAAACTGAGTAACAGCTTTGGGGAAGAGGGAGAAAGCTGTAAGTATTTCCATGTCTGTTTATAAATGTGTCTGCAGGAGGGAGGCGAGCAGAAGGAAGGAAGCTAACACATGTGGAGGGTGTTCTAGGACCAGGGGCCCCACCTGACACTCGTTCCTACTGCATCTAAATCTCACAACCGCTGAGGGCAGGCACCTGAACACTCATGACAACCATGAGGCTTAAACCATTTGTCCCAGGTCTTTGAGCTAGTCGGCAGAAGGGCTGGGATTGGGGTCAATGTGCCCAACTCTCTCCCACGCTGTATTTTTCTTTTCAGGTAAACACCACTGTGAGGGAGGAAAACTTAGTTTTGGATTCCAATGTACAGTCCGGTAAGGTTATTTACAAATGAGTTTTAGTCAATTCTTTTCACAGGACCTATTATCCTAAAATCAAATGTTCTAAAGAGTAAACTAACGCAGTAATGACAATCACAGAGATAAGTTATCACCCCTTGTGCTCTGATGACAAAGTCTTACCATAAATGGCAGCAAGCATTTTACAGAAGATACAAACTGAACGGCATTAATAATGCAAACGTGCACAAGAATGAAGACTTGTGACAGGAAGCTAGACATCCAGCCGGACACAAGCGGAATGCATGAATGCCAGGTCGTGACAAGAAGCTGGACAGACATTTCATATTTACCGATTTCATACAGACAGACATGCTGGATCTCTCTCTGATCTATCGCAAGTTCCAAAGCAGTATGGAAAGAAGTCAAGGCACTGTTGATTTGACACTGAGGAAAGAATGAAAACAGAGTTACTGGCTAAGATCTGCCATGAACATTACAATCCTTTTCATTCCAATATGTCTTCTTCCTTAACAGTCATTTTAAACAGATTAAACAACAATTTAGAGATTTCTGGGGGCGCCTGGGTGACTCCGTCGGTTAAGCATCCAACTTCGGCTCTGGTCCTGATCTCACAGTTGGAGGGCTCGAGTCCCGCATCGGCCTCTCTGTGCTGACAGCTTGGAGCCTGGAGCCTGCTTCAGATTCTGTCTCCCTCTCTCTCTCTGCCTCTCCCTACTCATTCTTTCCTTCTCCCCCCGCCCTCAAAAACAAACATTAAAAAAAAAAAAAAATTTAAGATTTCTGGAACATTCCAATTTGTCTCAGTTGTGAGATGAACCTGGCTAGGCACAAAACACTTCTTTTGCTCTGGCGGGAGATGCCCCCACTGAGGGCTTGCTCATGCCTTCTCCTACAGCATACTTCTCAGACCATACAAAGGACTTGCTCTACTGTAACTGCTAATCCAACCCCTGGTTACCAGAGGGGTTCTGCAAGGACAGGGTCTAGATTTCACCCTCCTGTGTATACAACAGGCATATGTTAGAGATAACTACAGGTTTGGTTTCACACCCCCAGTACTGCAAATACTGCAACAATGCGGGTCAGAGGAATTTTCCGGTTTCCCAGTGCATACAAAAGTTACGCTCCTACTATACTGTTGTTTAAGTGTGCAATAGCATGATGCCCAAAAAACAGCGCACATATCTTAATTAAAAAATACTTTATTCCTAAAAAACGCTGGCCATCACCTGAGCTTTCGGCAAGTTGTAATCACAGATCACCATTAACAATAACAAAAAACTTCAAAATATTGCCAGGATTACCCAAATGTGACAGAGACATGAAGTGAGCAGATGTTGCTGGAAAAATGGCGCCAACAGACTTCACGGAGGGTTGCCACAAACCTTCAATTCGTAAAAAACCCCAGATCTGCAAAGCGCAATAAAGGACAACAAAAGGGAGTGTGTCTGGCCCCGCCCCAGGCCAAAAAGACCCCCATCGGTATTGAGTAACTGCGTGAAGCCTCCTTTAATCCTGCCCTCAGCTCGCTCTCCCTTCTGTGACCCACTCCGCCTGCCATACAGTCCTAGGTCAATTCTGTACCTAAAATGCTGTCTGATTGCTCCCGGTCATCATCTCTCCTCTACCAACACTCACTTCTGACTTTTGCATTCATCTAGTACTGTCCAGAGTCCAGCAGACTCTCCCAGGACTGTTCTCACTCCTGATTAAATACATTTAGTGTTTCTTTCCACTAAAGAGCCCTTTCAAAGTCTGCCAACCTCATACCAGAGCACCTGATAAAAGCACCTAAAAAGCATCAACAGCATAAAAGAGTTCAAGTCAATCCTAAATACAGCAAAGACAGGTGTTAACAAATACAAATCCTAAATGCCCTACAAATTTGGCACAGCCCTGCTCTCAGGGGCCTTCCCTGCCCCTGCAGGTGTCATTCCATGCCCGCTGCCCCACACTCAGCCCTCCCTGGGGTCCCCTTTGTGCCCGTTCTGATCCCTGGCCACCAACTTTTCGGGGCCCCTACTGCCTCTTCTCCCCACAGACAGCCAGGCAGGGGCAGGGAGGATCACAAATGAGAGGCTGCGGCATTTCGCATATCTCGGCTCCTTTAGTGATGCACGGTCACTGCGGGAGGCCTCTTGGACACCTGCATGCCACACAGATGAGTCAGGGAGATCCTCAGGACAGCCAGTGACTCAGGAACATCGTAAGCCAAATGACTCATGAACCAAGGCCTCGGCTGAATCAATAACTATTTGCATCCCATAGTAACACTTCACTGGGCCAGGACTGTTCGGACTGTGGTGTTCAATCCCTTAGCACCATCTACGGAGGCGAAGAGAGGACACACATCCCCGCGCCAGTGACTCCTGTTCTCGAGGAGGTTAACATCTAGTTGGAGGTAACCTCTTAGGAATGTGAGACAGGCCCAACCCTGTCAGACATTCACACTGGATGTAAGCACATAGCCACCAAGGTCCCAAAGAGGCAAAATAATAATAATAATTATTATTTCCAAAAATTTTTTAAATCTTATATGCAGTGTGCATGTGTGTTCGTGCACAGGACACTCATCACACCGCCCCTTTCCCCTTTCTGGATCAACACTTCTTTCCACGCATCACACACACACTCAATTTAGCCCGTTTGCACAAAACCGCAGTGCTAGCAATTCCGCTTTGCAGGCATCTCCTCAGTTTGCTAAATTCCTGACCCTCAATGGTCCCACACAAAATACTTCTGGATGAGCCACTGCCACCAAGCTGTCTCCAGCTGCATGACAATGCAATGCCACACTGCCCTTCAGAAGACCAAAAACTACTTGTGAACACTAATTACCGGGCAACTACTAAGTGCCTAGGATGGTACTGGCTTGAGGTACAAATCACAGCAAAGCTTTAAATGCAAGTGTAGGGGAGACAAAAAGAAAAAAAAAAAATCTGAATGAACATTGTTTCTCTTAACCCTTTCAAAAATCTGAGATCGCCATATATTCGGTTCCATTTTCAGATGGAGAAACGAAGGTTCCAAGAGGTGGAGTACTTCGATCAAGGTCAACAAGCTAGCAGCAGACTAGTATTCGCTCTGTTGTGCCTGCCTCCAGAGCGAGCCTTCCTCAGGCAGGGCACATCCAGGCCCCGTTACATTAAAGGCCTTGAGATGGGGAGATTATCCTGGAGTATCGGGGTGGGCCTAAATGCAATCACAAGTGAGGGAAGCAGAGGGGAGGAGGCGACGTAATCACATCATCACAAAGGCACAGACTGGAGGCACAGCCACAAGCCCAAGAACCATCAGAGCCCACAAAAGGCAAGAAATGGTCTTCTGGGCCTCCAGAGGGAGGGCAGCCCCGATCACTTTGATTTCAGCCAGTGAAACAGCGTCTGGACTTTGGACCTCCAGAGCTGTGTGAGAATAATGTCTGCTGTTTTAAGCCACCAAGCTTGTTACATGGCCTTAGAAAGTGAGTACAGGGTCTTGCTTTCAAAATTAAACTGTGAAGAAAGTACCACTGATCCTTCCGTTTGTTAGAAGCGCTCTGACAGAACACGAGACCACTATGGAGCTTAGCGATACTATTCCAAGAATAAGCATAACTACAAAATTAATTCTAGTTCCGGCCTGAGTACTCATTAAGGAATTGCAATGAACAGACATTAAAATGGTGAAAACAGATTTCCCCTTTTTCACCAAAATAATTAAAAATAAAAATAATCCAATAGGGGTTTTTAGGATTATAAATTCTAATATTCACAACAGAGCAGAGAAAGGAGAATTATCCTCAATTTGATACTTGATTCACAGCCTAATTTTTTGAGGAAATACACATACGCTGGGCTCAAGAGAATACAGAAAACGGGCTAGCATGAAATAGCCGTGAAGCCCAGAATCGGAGGTCAAGTACCACCTAGGCTTTTGTCTGGTGAATTACACACGGACACTGTATCACAAAAACTGCCTGAAAGTCTCCATTTCTTCACTGGTAAAATGAGGAAATAATGTTGGCAAGCATTATCTGCAAAAGCATGAGTCTTTGCCAAATTAAATGGAGCATACTTGCTGCCAAACTAAATTCAGCACAATGTGTAAGTACTGCTTTGTTACTACAGAGACACAGCGCGTTCTTCCAGCCATTCAGGACTTCTTTCTGGATGGCTGTACTCCTAGGCAGTTTATGATACTTGCGGCGACTGTCAAAGGGCTTTGTTCCTCCATCATATTCTGCGAGTGAAAGCTGCCGGTATGGAGGAAAACTCTGGATGTTTGCAGGATGATTTTGCATATGTCACATTATTATACTCATGGATCCTCATGATTGTTTTAGCTTTTTCTCTTGGATCTGGGGAGATATTCAAATCATTTGCAAATAATGACAGTGTTGTCTCTTCCTCTACAAGAGACTTAATTGGAGAGAACCACCAGTTAAGATGCTATTAGCAAGCACAGCACGCATCGCTTTATTCCCGTCTTTAATGAGGATGTTCTAACGTTGCAACATTAAATATAGCTTGAGGCACGTTTTTAGTAGATGCCATCTTTACCAAATAAAGAAAAGCCCTTTCTATTTCTAATTTGCTAATAGTTTCTTGGTTTTTGTTTTTGTTTGTTTTTTTTTTAAGTGGATTTCATTAAATGCTATTTGGGCCTCTACTGATGGGACTGTGCGGTTTTATCAATTACCTCCTTAATGCAGGTCATAACAGGAACTCATTTCCTGAGGCTGAACGACGCTGGCCTTTCTGAAATAAGCCCTACTAAGGTCATAATACAGCATATCAAAAATACATTGTTGGGGGCGCCTGGGTGGCGCAGTCGGTTAAGCATCCGACTTCAGCCAGGTCACAATCTCGCGGTCCGTGAGTTCGAGCCCCGCGTCGGGCTCTGGGCTGATGGCTCGGAGCCTGGAGCTTGTTTCCGATTCTGTGTCTCCCTCTCTCTCTGCCCCTCCCCCGTTCATGCTCTGTCTCTCTCTGTCCCAAAAATAAATAAAAAAAGTTGAAAAAAAAAATTAAAAAAAAAATACATTGTTGGATCTAACTTACTAATATTTATTTAGAGCTTCTATGTTCAGAATGAAGTTGACCTATAGGTTTTTGTTCAGTGCTCTCCTCTAGGAGTTTTGGTATCAGGATCATACCAGAACTAGCAGACTTGTAGAAAATATTTTCATATTTTCTATGCTCTGGAACTATAAATAACTAGTTCACTACAAAGCCACGCCTTTCGATTGAATAATTCATTTAAAATGTTTAAAATACCATAACTTGAATTTTTTTCCTTTAATGGAGACACGACATAACAGAGAATATTAAAACTTAGTCAATAATACCAGATTTCAGCGCCAACTTCACAAACACCACAGTTTTGGGCCTTGAGAAAAAAATTATAATTTTCAGGAGATCTTGAAATAAATGAATTAACGCACACACAATGCTCTTGGGGAAGGGTACATTGCCTTTAAAAACAGGTGTATGTCATGGGGCACCTGGATGGCTCAGTCGGTTTAGCAGCCGACTTCAGCTCAGGTCATGATCTCACGGTTCCTTAGTTTGAGCCCCACATCGGGCTCTGTGCTAACAGCTCGGAGCCTGGAGCCTGCTTTGGATTCTGTGTCTCCCTCGCTCTCTGCCCTTCCCCTGCTCACGCACTCTCTCTCAAAAATAATAAACTTCAAAAAATAAAAATTAAAAAAAATAAAAATAGGTGTGTGTTACCTGTTAGTAGTGCCGGGAAATTACAATATTGTTTTCCAACATTTAGAAAGAGGATTTGCAATAAATGGTAATTAAGCTTCTCACAATTTGTTTTAGACTACTGGGAGAAATTCTAGATTCTTTCCTGTAGACATAATTAAGAGCCATTTAAGATTCTACCACAAATATATAAATCTGTATTCTTGCCTAACCCAAACACAGACATACCTGGAGAGACAAGGGACAAAGGAAAAAGGAAACATGTAAGTGGCCACAAATCCCATTTTCCAAGTTTAAAAATGTAAGCTATTTCCACATCAATATATTTTTAAAGCCCTTTAGAAAGTAAAGATTTCAGGGCACCTGGGTGGCTCAGTCAGTTAAGCAGCCAACTCTTGATTTTGGTTCAGGTTATCTCACGGTTCCTAAGATTGGACCCCTCATCAGGCTCCACGCTGACAGCACGGAGCCTGCTTGGGATGCTCTCTCTCCCTCTCTCTCTGCACACCGCCCCCCCCCCCCCCGCCCGCTCCTATGCACTCTTTCAAAATAAATAAACTTTTTAAAAAAAAGATCTCAAAGTACAAATAGGAAAACACAAAAGAGTCCGAATAATTTTCAGAGTCAGCACAGTAAGCTTGCAGTTACTAATGTTACATTCTATTCTACTCAAAGATTCCCACTAGCAATACCAAGCTGAGAAGATACATTAAATTCAGATAGCAAGCAAAAGGTTTCCTTTGTAGAGTTGTGGGGGGAAAAAAAAGGTGTTAATGGAAACAAGGCCAAGTCCTTTTGGAGACCTGACCCAGACTCTGGTGCCAAAAGGACATCAAGTTTCAGACTTCCCTGAATCCGTAAGGCAACATTCCACTTCCCCAGCGAACAGTTTCCTTTTGTGCCACCACCAAATTCTGTTTAACATGAAATGATAGCATTCAATTGCCGACAAAAAGGTCTCAGCTCAGAGCCAGTCTACTGGCATTCAAATAATGTTGGTACCACTTAATTCTGTGGTGTTAAACACAAGAGAGGAGATCGCTGTTTGTGGTGGCAAAGCCAAGAACATGCTAGTTCCTGTGGACCCAGCCTCCTAGCGTGTTCCCATGTGGACCACTCTAGCACGCAGTTGAGCATTTTCAGCTGTTAGATATGGAAGTTTGTAAGATACAGGCACATTCTTTCAAGAGGTTTTAAGTTACCAGGAAGCAGAGTTTGTCAGGCACAGGCAGAATTCCTGAGATGTGTCCAGAATGTCAAGAACACAGTACGTACTCCGCAAGTAAGAGCCTGTGTGTGTGTTCGACAAAAGGGTTTAGGGTGCCTGGGTGGCGATTAAGCGTCTGACTCCTGATTTCACCTTGGGTCATGATTTCACTGTTGGTGAGTTCAAGTCCCATGTCGGGCTCTGCACTGACAGCCTGGAGCCTGTTTGGGATTCTCTCTCTGCCTCTCCCCACCCCCTCAAAATAAATAAACTTTAAAAAATATATTTGAAAAAAGAGAACAAAAAGGGTCACAAAGTATCTAAATTCATGAGGCACCTGGGTACTAAATATACATGAAATATATATAAATAAATATATAAAAAGCACCAAGTATTCAGAATACTAAATATTCCTAAGACATTAATATTCAGGTGGCCTTAATCTGACCATCCACTGGTGACACCCATGCTGGCACCGTGTGTCCTCTACCCAAGAAACACTAATAAAACCCGAGGGTCCACTGCTTTACTGTGGCCAGTGATGTACAGAGCGATGCAAGACGTTATATGCCTGTATGCTGGGCCTCAGGTAGCACGGCCTTTGCCCCCGCGCCTGCACTCCATCCTCAGAGCATTAACCGAGGCTATCCTTTTCACTTGCTTCTTGCTGTTCGACACTGATTTGATAAACCATGTGGTTCATGTCTACTTTAAATTGGCGTGTGACTCTTTCCATTTTGACCCCTGAGAGAATTTTGGCACATCGAGAGAATGTGCAGGGCACCGTACTCAGAGGCTATCAGGGTATCTGAGGTGCCTGTGAAAAGAAAGGAAAACCCTAAGCACCTGTGAGGAGACACTAATCGGCACTGATAGCTGTGATGTGTGGAACTGCATCCCCCCAAAATTCATATGTTGAAATCCTAATCCTTACCATCTCAGAATGTGACTGTATTTGGAGATAAGGTCTCTAAAGAGGTAACTACATTAGAATGAGGTCTTTAGGGCAGGCCCTAATCCAATATAACCGGAAGCCTCATAAGAAGGAAGGAGATGAGGACCCAGGCACGTGTGCACACACAGGAAAGAACACATGAAGACACAGGGAGGAGACTGCTCTCTACAAGCCAAGGAGAGGAGGCTCCGAAGAAAATCAACCCTGCAGACTTCCAACCTCAGGACTACAAGACAACTAATTTCTGTCCCCTTTCTGTGGTTCCTTGTTATGGCAGCCTGAGGAAACGAATACATCAACTGTCAGAGGTCTCCTTTCTCTGGGGAGCCATTCCCGTACATGATGGGAATCAGAAGGGTCCTGCTTGTCTGGAAAAGCTTTCTGGTCTTAGGAAGGGTGTGAGTACCTGACCTAAGATAGCAGATCAGACCACCTGCTCCTCCCTCCCCTCAGAATCCACTCCTGGAATTTTTCTTACAGGTGATGAACGGGGGCAGGTTTGGTCTCTGTGTGCATGTATGTGTATGTGTAGGTCTCTCCATGTGTGAGAGTGCATATATGGTACATCTAAGTTATTCCCTATACAGATTGTGGATTAATTTGTATAAATACAGGACTACATGTCCCAAAGGTTTTACGAATTTACATAGGTACCAACAGTTTATAAGAGACCATTTCCCTAAACCTTTCCCAACAGAGAATGTTTTTCAGCATTTGCCAATTATGTTTTCCCTTGTTTTAATTTGCAGCTCATTGATTCTATCATGGGGGTAAAAGGTTACTCACCATTTGTGCATCTTATTTCATGGATTCTCTGTTCAGGTATTTTGTCTATTTTTCTTTTTGTCTGTTTATCCTTCTACTACGTTCTATGTTTCTAAGAGTTCTTTCTATGTTAAGGACACTAATTATAGCTTTTTTCTTCATTTTTTAAAAAAAACTTTGTTTACATTATAATATAGGAGTTCATTTATAGGTCAGTTCTACCAGTATTTTGATCCATGTACTACCAATTCTATCACTCTTTTTCTTAAACAAACTTTAAAACCAAAGCATTACTGGGGAGCCTGGGTGGCTCAACTGGTTGAGCGTCCGACTTCAGCTGAGGTCACGATCTCACAGTTTGTGGGATCGACCCTCATGTCGGGCTCTGTGCTGACAGCTCGGAGCCTGGAGCCTGCTTTGGATTCTGTGTCTCCCTCTCTCTCTGCTCCTCCCTGACTTGTGCTCTGTCTCTGTCTCTCAAAAGTAAATAAGTGTAAAAAAAATTTTTTTTTAACCAAAGAATGATTTATTTTTGAGAAAGAGGGAGAATGAAAGGGGGAGGGGCAGAGAGAGAATCCCAAGCAGGCTTTGCACTGTCAACTCAGACACCGACGTGGGGCTTGATCCCATGAACTGTGAGATCATGACCTGAGCCTCAACTAACAGCCAGAAGCTCAACCAACTGAGCCATCCAGGCACACCTAATGTTTTGGTTTTACACAGTCCTTGATTGGGGAGGATGGAGCCTTTAATACCATGACACACATGGAATCTACAAACTATGTGTAATTGAGGGGACTTATCAAAATGCCATAAATATGGCTGCTCCCATTCTGAGAAAAACCCAGGAGCTATTAAAAATAGAACTATCATCACAGCACAATGAAGAAAGGCAAAAGGCAAGGGGCCGGAGTATTCATTCAAGGTGCACAAACACGTGTGCCCTCTCACACTCACTCACTCTTGAAGCCCTGGTGTCTGGAGCTGGGCACTGGTCAAGGCATTTGAGATACCCAGTGACAGAAAGAGTCCCTGCTTCGTGGAGATTGCTTTCTCATTCTAAGGGGAAGAGCCAGACCATGAGCAAAGAAGAAAGAGACTTCACCCTGAGGTGTGCAGTGAACAGGAGTCTCTGGGCAGAAATGAGGAGGGTTGGTAAAGGAGACAGGGAGGCCAGTGGCAGGAGTGAGGCCAACACATCCAATACCACAGTCATGGAAGGTTTCCCTGAGAAGGTGACCGAAAGTGGCTCTCCCATCCCTCAAGTTCCACCTCCTCCACCCCCTCTTCCCCAGTCATCCCCACCAACAGTGACCACCCATTCATTTGGCACTTTCATTGCCTTGAGCCATTACCTTTTCATGCATTCAACATTGCTATTCATAGTTAGATTATGAATGACTTCTGGGGCAGGGACTTTTTCTCTATTTCTCTTGGCATCCCCCCCAAAGGCCTTTTATATCACAGGCAACAAATTTGATTACGTACAAATAATGGAATACGGTAGTTTTATTTTCAGCACCTTCATATGGATAGCAACCCCCTTGAAAAAGCGCTGTGTGACCAAATCCAGCACTAATGAGTGGTCAAAGTGATCAACGCACCAGTTACATTTCCTTGGTCTCTCAACGGCCACACACAGGATGTTGACAAAACGTGTCACAGAAAGTGCTTTATATTGGATTTACAATCCAGATGCAATTCTGTCTAAATAGGAAAAGCCCTGTCCAAGTACCGTGTGCTGAGTGCTTTACCATATCCACATTACATTATTTAGGGCTAGCATGGGAGAGGCACTGTCCTCTTTCTATGCATAAGGACACAGACTCAGAATGCTCAGCCAGTCAGGAAGTAAAAGAGCCTGTTTTGAGCTGAGTCAGATGCTTTTTCAGCTGTACCACGCTGCCTTTTAAAATGACATGGAATTTATATGAAAAACAGCAATGAATTTAAAAGAAATGTGCATATATTAAAGATACTATTGAGGCACCTGGGTGGCTCAGTCGGTTAAGCGTCCGACTTCAGCTCAGGTCACGATCTTGCAGTCTGTGAGTTCAAGTCCCACGCTGGGCTCTGTGCTGACAGCTCAGAGCCTGGAGCCTGCTTCAGATTCTCCCTCTCTCTCCGCCCCTTCCCCACTCACACTCTGTCTCTCAAAAATGAATAAATGTTAAAAAAAAATTTTTTTTAAGATGCTACCAAAAAACTAAAATTAACAGTGAAGAAGATAATGCAAAGAGTTAACTCTGAAAAACAGATACAATAATCTACAGAAAATCACACTACACAAAAGGCAGCAATTCAAGATAAACAAACACACCTAGAAGAAAACAGATGGAGAAGATCCAATATGCACGGAGATTTACACGAGAGAAATAGAAGCCATAATCAGGAAAGCAACTTTAAGAAGTTTTCCTACAACTGAATGGCATTCTCTACAAAGGATGTCAAATGGGCAAGTTCCTATGTTTTTTTTCCTCAAAGAGAATTAAAGGCAAGTTGAAAAAATCAGAAGCAATCCCATGTAGTTAATTCTGAAGATTAAAGAACCACAAAAAATTTTTATGACAGCTTTGTTGAGATATATTTCACACACCAGAAAACTTACCCTTTTAAAATATGCAATTAAGTGGCTTCAGTATATCCACAGAACTATAAAATTTAAAGCTGGGGGCAAAAAAACCCTTAAAAATGATGTAGCCTAGTGTTTCTTAAAGTGTATTCTACTGAACCCTTCAGTTCTCACAGGCTACTGTATAAAAAAGAATTTTCCTGGTCAAATAAGTTGGGTAAACACAGACGGCGTACCTGTATACCCTAGCTCCCTCACAGTGCAAAACTAAAGTCTCTGAGCAGTCCCAGCATATCCTGATTTGCCTGACACAGAACCTCTTTTCATGGAACATATCCCAACTAGTCAATTAAATCAGGGCTCCAGGGCAGACGCTTCAGAAAAACCCTAATTTTCCAGGAGAAGAAAGAGCGCCAGAGAAGGTTGACTGGCTTGACTGAGGTCTTACAGCTCTTTCAAGTTGTCTGGTCTGTGAGCAACCACTGGGAAGGAGACAGTGCCAAACCAGATCCTTAGACGTAGCCCAGAGCTCTTTCTTCAAAGCTACATATATCAAAACCTGAAGCAACGGGACAAGATTGTCAGAGCTAACAAGCCCTCTGTCAGACAGCACGGAGAAATGAATACTATTACCCCAAACAAAGCAACACACAGCTTCAAGAACTCAGCTGCCCAAATGTTAAGAGTCCACAGTAATAAAGAAAATCAGGAAAGCTCAACACGATGCTGTGAGAAAATATAAAATTTCCTCCAAGAGCTCTGGACAAGGGGTAGGGTAAAAGTGAGAAATGCTATTTCCTGAAACCTGACTCTGTCACCTCTCAAGGAGTTTACAGTATGCTCATTCGCATCAGAAGAGTGAGGAACAAAGGACTGGAACACTGTACGGATATGCGAACCCATGTTTCAAATAGAAGACAGACAAGTCAAACATCAAAATCATTTTTTTTCAATCTAATACTAAAGAAAAATCTACTCAAAAACAGGTAAGCATTAAAAGAAACGGGAATAAACAAACACAACCCTGAAGGGCAAAGGAAAACAATGCACATGTAACACACAATTAAATATGAACAAGGAACTCTTCTATGAGAAAGGAGATTTGGACTGAGAGACAAAAATCAAATGATCTGTTGTTTCCCTAGTCACCCTCATTCCACCTGCCTCTCTCCCACCAAATGTTCCAGCCCCACTGAGATTGGATCTCCCACTATCTGGTGGCTTCTTGGCTCTGGGCTTGAATGCAGGCTAATCCCCCACACTCTTACCTCTACCTTCAAACTCCCACACTCGAAACAGCCTGCCCCAATCCCCCCACTTCTGTGTTGCCTTCCCCAGCTGTGAGGGCAGCACAATGGTGAGTCACACCAAGCTTTACCTTCCAGTAGGCCTGTGTTTATGCTGCTTGAAGCCTGGCCACACCTCCAGCTGCTTACTGCCTGCCTGCCATACAGTCCTGCTCTCTCCAGGGCATGTGCTCCCTCGCTGTCCCCATGCTGCTGCAGCCTTGACACCAGCTCTATCATCATTACAGCCAACGAGGACTAGCACTCACTCACAGCTCCAAGAGCGGCACAGGCCTCCCAGATCACCACCTCGCTGAATCTTAACAGCAAAACTATGCCCTAGGTTCCCTCAGCCCCGGGCTACTGCCAGGCAGAGGATGAGGGCCACACAGAGACCCAAACAAACCTACCAGACAGAGCAGTACTCATCACACAATTTATATAATAAATGTAATCAATCATAACAACACAAGACACTTGGCAAGAACATTTAATAGCACTAAACCTTTAGGAAGCTTGAAGGAAACCAGTCTCTTCTACTCACAACACTTCTGACATCATAAAGAATAAAAACGAACAGCCAGAGGAAGAGGCCCATAGCACAAGGTACAACAGGGTCCTGAGCACAGAAACTTCTGTCCCTTAGAGTTTGGGGTGTGCCACACTCCCGGCACATGGATGCATTCACCTACCCGGAAGCTCTCTGAACCCCATCATTTAGGATTTTAATGGAGGATCCATTAGTTAGGCTTGACTGAATAAATCATTGGTCTGGATGACTAACTCAATCTCCAGCCCCAATTCATTCCAGAAGGTTGGCAGTAGGAAGTGCTACTCAAAGTTCCAACCCTCCCATCCTACCAACCAGCCCTCCTCCTGCAGCTACCTAGGAGTCACAGTCAACCCATTACCGTAACTCAGGGTAAGGCTGAAAGGGGCTTGGTATGAGTAGCAACATACTCTTCTATAACCTCTCAACGAGGAAATTCCCGGGTTTTAGAGTTCTGTGCCAGAAACTAGGGACAAAGACCAAATACATCTCTCACTGTAGCAATATTACAGCCCCCAAACCCTCTCAAGAAAACAAAATGCAAGCAGAACTTCAAAGCACACAGCACAATCCCTAAATGAGAGCACAGATATCTATTAAGAGAAATACAAAGTTTTAAAAAAATGGATTAGAAGACAAGCTAAATTAAGGAAAACTAGACAGAAAATGGAAATAAAAAATAAATTGATAAAAATCACATTTAAAGCCAATGTAATCCAAAAGCCCAATCATAAAACAGACACAAATTTATAAAATTAATACCGCAAACAGCACAAAAATACCACAAATAGAAAGTGACAGCACATTTTTACATATCTATTAATAGTACTGGCATATTTTTAAATAGTAAGTGGAAATAGAAAAACTACAATATAAAACTAAAATGCATAGAACAGTAAGATGTTTTAAAACATTATTGAAGAGGGGCGCCTGGGTGGCGCAGTCGGTTAAGCGTCCGACTTCAGCCAGGTCACGATCTCGCGGTCCGTGAGTTCGAGCCCCGCGTCAGGCTCTGGGCTGATGGCTCAGAGCCTGGAGCCTGTTTCAGATTCTGTGTCTCCCTCTCTCTCTGCCCCTCCCCCGTTCATGCTCTGTCTCTCTCTGTCCCAAAAATAAATAAACGTTCAAAAAAAAAAATTAAAAAAAAATAAAACATTATTGAAGAAATGTTACTAAGGAATTGATTTCAAATGGGTACCCGAATAACAGAAAAACATTCAAATGTTTAATAATGGTTTCATTACTTTAAGTGACCTGCTTCTTCAAACTGTAAAAAAGATGGTCTACTAACCAACTCATTTTTATAAAATATCAGATTTAAAGCTCACTAAGAATAAGCGTCCTTGAATATTTTCACATTGAAATATATGTGATTTACTTAGAAGTTACATATAAAACATTCGCCAACATATAAAATATTATATACACAATATGTGTGTGTGCATAATTTATTAACAAATAAAAGCAAAGTAACACTGGATTGAGAAAGAAGGCTTGACTTCTAGTGCCTCCTTAATCCCAAAATAACTAGGTATACTTACACATACCTAGTTATTTGGACCCCTGTTTACTCAGAACAGGACAAATGTACACACACAAACATTATAAAGTGTAATGGAAGAAATAAAGGGGCATCCTTAAATTAACAGACATCCTCAGAAATTAATGAAATATTCTAAATCTCAATCAAAATCTCCCTGTAATATACAGAAACTGACAAACTAGTAGTTAAGCATATATATGAGAAAACAAGTAGATAAAATACTAAATACTTTTTTCATGTTTATTTAGTTTTGAGAGAGAGAGAGAGAGAGAGAGAGAGAGAGAGAGAGAGAAGGGAGAAAGAGAGAAGGATTGAGAAACAGAATATGAAGCAGGCTCCAGACTCCGAGCTGTCAGTACAGAGACCGACACAGGGCTTGAACCCACAAACCGTGAGATTATGACCTGAGCTGAAGTCAGACACTTAACTGACTAAGCCACCCAGGCGCCCCACTAAATAGGTACTTTTCATGGCAATAGTTGATCTATGTTATATTCAAAACATTATAAAATCACAATTATCAAGGCTAAGTAACAGTCATTTAAAAATATAAAAACGTCTCAAAAATAGACTCCATCTGCATCTTTTCTGACCATAGCACTATGAAATGAGAAATCAACCACAAGAAAAAGTTTGGAAAGTGCACAAATACATGGAGGTTAAATAACATGCTACTAAACAATGAATATGACAACCAAGAAATCAAAGAATAAAAAATTACATGGAAACAAATGCAAATGAAAACACAACGATCCAAAATCTTAGATGCACAAAAGTGGTTCTTAAGAGGGTAGTTTATAGTAATACAGGCCCAACTCAAGAAGCAAGAAAAACCTCCAACAACCCAACCTTGCACCAAAAGGAACTAGAAAAAAGAACCCAAACCCAACAAAAGGAAATAAAGATTAGAGCAGAAATAAAAGATAGAAACTTCAAAAAACACAACAGATCAATGAAACCAGGAGCTGATTTTTTTTTTTAAGATCAACAATATGGATAAACTTCTAGTCAGACTACCAAACAAAGTAGAGAGAGGACCCAAATAAACAAAATCACTAATGAAAGAAGAGAAATAACAACCTACACCACAGAAATACAAACAGCAAGAGATTATTATGAAAAATTATATGCCAACAAACTGGACAACTTGGAAAAAAAATGGGTAAGTTCCTAGAAACATATAACCCACCAAAATGAAAGCAGGAAGAAACAGAAAATTGAACAGACCAATTACCAGCAATGGAACTGAATTAATAATCAAGAAACAGCCCAAAGCCTAAAGTCCAGGACCAGATGGCTTCACAAGTGAATTCTACCAAACATTTAAAGAAGACGTTTTTTGGGGGAGGGTGGGGGGAGGGAGAGTTATTTATTTATTTTGAGAGCAAGAAACACAGAGACGGCGCATGTGCACAAGAGTGAGTGAGGGGACAGGCAGAGAGAGAATCCCATGCTGACAGCATGGAGCCTGACATGGGGCTTGATCCCACAAACCATGAGATCATGACCTGAGCCAAAATCAAGAGTCAGATGCTTAACAGACTGAGCCACCCAGATGCCCCAAAAGAAGAGTTAACCGATTTTTCTCCAACTATTCCAAAAAATACAAGAAGAAGGAAAACTTTTCAATTCATTCTATGGGGCCAATATTACCCTAATACCAAAACCAGATGAAGACACTACAAAAAAAGAGAACTACAGGCCAATATCTCTCATGAATATAGATGCCAAAACACTCAACAAAATATTAGCAAACCGAATCCAACAATACATTAAAAAAATACACCATGACCAAGTGGGATTTATTCACAGGATGCAAGTGTGGTTCACTATTTGCAAAAACAATCAACATGACACATCACATCAATAACAGAAAGGATAACAACCATAGGACCATTTCTACAAATGCAGGAAAGGCACTGGACAAAGTACAATATCCATTCGTGATAAAAACCCGCTGCAAAGTAGGTCTAGAGGGAACATATCTCAACATAATAAAGTCCATATATGAAAAACCCACAGCCAACTTCAGACTCCATGGTGGAAAACTGGGAGCACTTTTCCTAAGGTCAGGAACAAGACAAGGATGTCCACTCTTACCACTTTCATTCAACACAGTACTGAAGTCGTAGCCACAGCAATCAGACAACAAAAATAAACAAAAGACATCCAAATTGGTCAGGAAGAAGTAAAATTTTCACTATTTGCAGATGTCATGATACTATACATAGAAAACCCTAAAGACTCTAGCAAAAAACTACTAGAACTAATAAATGAATCTGGTAAAGCCACAGGATACAAAAATCAATGTACAGAAATCTGTTCCATTCCTATATAATAATGGAGCAGCACAAGGTGAATTTAAGAAAACAATCCCATTTACAATTGCACCAAAAACAATAAAATAGGAATAAACTCAGCCAAAGAGGTGAAAGACCTGTACTCTGAAAGTTTAAAACACTGATTAAAGAAATTCAAGACAACACAAAGAAGTGGAAAGACATGCCATGCTTGCAGGTTGTAAGAATGTTGTTAAAATATCCAAAGCACTCTGCACATTTAATGCAATCCCTATCAAAATACCAACAGCATTTTTCACAGCACCAGAACCAACAATCCTAAAATTTGTATGGAACCACAAAAGTCCTCAAATAGCCAAAGCAATCTTGAAAAAGAAAACTGGAGATATCACAGTCCCAGATCTCAGGTCACATTATAAAGCAGTACTAACTAAAACAGTATAGTACCATAGAAACAGACATACAGATCAATGGCATAAAACAGAAAATCCAGAAATAGACCCACAATTACATGGCCAATCTTTGACAAAGGAGAAATGAATATACGATGGAAAAAGGTTATTCAATGAATGATGTCAGGAAAACTGGACAGCCATATCCAAAAGAATAGAACCAGACCATTTTCCTTCACCATACACAAAAATAAACTCAAAATGAATTAGAGACCTAAATTTGAGACCTGAAACCACAAAAATCCTTGAAGAAAGCACAGTCAGTAATTTCTTGGACACTAGCATAGCACCATTTTTCTAGATATGTCTCCTGAGACCAGGGAAATAAAACTACTGAAACATCAGTAGTTTCTGCACAGCAAAGGGAATAATTAACAAAACTAAAAGACAACCTATGGAATGAGAGAAGATATTTGCAAATGACCTATCAGATAAAGGGTTAGTATCCAAAATATATAAAGAAGTGATACAACACACACACACACACACACACACACACACACACTCCAATTAAAATGGGCAGAAGACACGAACAGACATTTCTCCAAAGAAGACATCCAGGTGGCCAACAGACATATGAAAGAATGCTCAACATCACTCATCATCAGGGAAATGCAAATCAGAAGTACAAGGAGATATCACCTCACACCTATCAGAATGGCTAAAATCAAGACATGAGCCAAGTGTTGGCGAGGATGTGGAGAGAATGCATGTGCACTGTTGGTGGAAATGCAAATGGGTGCAACCACTGTGGAACAGTATGGAGGTCCCTCAAAAAAAGTAAAACAGAACTACTCTACCATCCAGGAAAAGCACTACTCGGTACTTACCTCCCCCTCCCCGCCAAAATACAAAACACTAATTTAAAGGGATACATGCAGCATTATTTACAATAGCCAAATTACAGAAGCAGCCCAAATGTTCATCAACTGAGGAATGGATAAAGAAGATGTGGTATATATATGCAATGGAATATCCCATTGTAAAAAAGAATGAAATTTTGCTATTTGCAATGACATAATAGAGCTACAAAGTATTATGCTAACTGAAGTCAAAGACAAACCCATATGATTTCACTCATATGTGGGATTAAAGAAACAAATGAACACCAAAGAAAGAGACAAACCAAGAAACAGACTCTTAACTATAGAGAACAAAGTGATGGTTACCAGTGGGGAATGGGGGGGGATGGGTGAAATAGGGGATGGGGATTAAAGAGTGCACTTATCATGATGAAAAGAAATTGATGGAGAAAGCAAAATTTAAAAAAAATTTTTTACATTTATTTATTTTTGAGAGACAGAGCACAAGTGGGGGAGGGGCAGAGAGAGAAGGAGACAGAATCAGAAGCAGGCTCCAGGCTCTGAGCTGTCAGCACAGAGTCCGACATGGGGCTCGAACCCACAAACCACGAGATCATGACCTGAGCTGAAGTCACACGCTTAACCAACTGAGCCACCCAGGTGCCCCTGGAGATAGCAAAGTTTAACAACAAACAATTTAACAAGAAAAAAAACAGATCCCATCTATCTTAAAAGGGTTTAACTCAATAACAGGAGGAAAAACAAAAGTGTCAATATTCCTGATACAGGGGGTATCAGAATTAAACGATATCTTGGGAATGCAAGCTGGTGCAGCCACTCTGGAAAACAGTATGCAGCTACCTCAAAAAACTAAAAATAGAACTACCCTACGACCCAGCAATTGCACTACTAGGTATTTATCCAAGGGATGCTGTTTCGAAGGGGTACATGCACCCCAATGTTTATAGCAGCACTATCAACAATAGCCAAAGTATGGAAAGAGCCCAAATGTCCATCGATGGATGAATGGATAAAGAAGATGTGGTATCTATATACAATGGAGTATTACTGGGCAATCAAAAAGAATGAAATCTTGCCATTTGCAACTACGTGGACAGAACTGGAGGGTATTACACTAAGTGAAATTACTTAGAGAAAGACAAATATCATGACTTCACTCATATGAGGACTTTAAGAGACAAAACAGATGAACATAAGGGAAGAGAAACAAAAAATATAAAAACAGGGAGGGGGACAAAACATAAGAGACTCATTAATATGGAGAACAAACAGAGGGTTACTGGAGGGGTTTTGGGGGGGGGATGGGCTAAATGGGTAAGGGGCACAAGGAATCTACTCCTGAAATCATTGTTGCACTATACACTAATTTGGATGTAAATTAAAAAAAATTAAATTAAAAAATAAAATAAAATGGTTTTCATTGAAAAAAAAAGAAACGATATCTGTATCTCACACATGCAAATAGGTATGAGAATGTAATACTTTTTAGAACATCAGCGTACAATCTAGAAGAAAACAGGATTATCTATGTGTCCCAGTTGGGGCAGAAGATAAATATGTGAAGAAATGAAGTCTGTTATAACAAAAATGTGTACATGTTTGAATGTTCAAATTTTCACAACAAAACTTAATAGCTTTCAAATGAAAGTATTAGAAGGTATACATGATGAAGATTCCTTATGATTACATTATACATTAGAATTTGGGAAAATATGCAAGAAAAATATTTTAAGTTTATTTGAGAGTAGGAGAGAGAGAGAGACCGACCCACAGAGAGTAGGAGAGGGTTATTTATTTATTTAGAGACAGAAACAGAGAGAGGTAGAGAGGAAAGGGAGAATTCCAAGCAGGCTCTGCACTGTTAGCACAGAGCCTGACACAGGGCTCAATCTCAGGAATTGTGGGATCATGACCTAATCACTTAACTGATTGAGCCCCAGATGCCCCAGGAAATTGCTTTTTACTCAGGAGTCATTCTGTTGCATCAATAATTTACATCCAAAGAAAAAGAGACTGTATATATTCATAGGAAAATATCCTCCATAACTTTCTTGAAACATCTTTGAGATATAACTCAAATATCAAAAGGTTTGCCCACTTGAAGTATACAATTCTATGATTTTAGTACATTCACTGAGCTGCACAAACATTAGCAGAATCTAAGTTTAGAATATTTTCATCACCCCAACAAGAAACCCTGTACCCGCTAAGAGTTATTCCACTCTCCCTCGTTCATCCCCACCCCCAAGTAAGCAATAATCTGTCTCTCTCAAAATAAATAAAATATTCTCCTTATGTATCTGCCCATATTATAATGTATAATGTAATCATAAGGAATCCTTATCACATATATCTTCTAATACTTTTCATTTGAAAATTATTACATTTTATTGTGAAAATTTGAACAAACATGTATACATTTTTGTTATGACAGACTTCATTTCTTCACATATTTATCTTCTGTCCCAACTGGGACACATAGATAATCCTGTTTTCTTCTAGATTGTACACTGATGTTCTAAGAACTATTGCATTCTCATCCCTATTTGCATGTGTGAGATATAGATATCGTTTAATTCTGATAACTAAATTAATTCTGATAGATTTGCCTGTTCTGGAGATTGCATAGAAATGGAATCCTACAATATATGCTCTTTGGTGATTGACTCTCTTCACTTAACATACTTTCTAGGTTCACCCACACTGTAGCACGTATCAGTACTTCATTCCTTTTTGTTGTTGAATATAATTATTCCATTGTATGGATGCACATTTTGTTCATCAACTGATGGACAACTGAGTGGTTTCCACTCTTTGCTCTATAAATAACAATATGGACATATGTTTTCATTTCTCTTGGGTATACTGCCAGGAAAGGGACTTCTGGGTCATATGGTAAATCTGTGTTTAACATTTTGAGGAAGTGCCAAACTTTTCCAAAGTGGCCGCACTATTTTACATCCCCATCAACAATGAATTAGGTTTCTGGTTTCTCCATATGTTGGCCAGCACTTGTGATTGGCTGTCTTTATTACAGGTAGCCCGGTAGGTGTGAAATAGCATCTCACTTGGTTTTAATTTGCATGTCTTCATAATTACTTATGATGTTGTGCATCTTTTTCATGTGCTTATTGGTCATTTGCAGATTTTCTTGGGAGAAAGGTCTCTTCAGATCCTATGCCTATTTTAAAATGTGGCTTGTCTCTTAATTGAGTTGTTAGAGTTCTTTACATATCCTGGATATAAGTCCCTTGTCCTATCTAGAAGTTGCAAATATTTTCTCCCATTCTGCAGCTTTTTTTCTTAAGGAGGCTCCATGTCCAGCATGGAGTCCAACACAGGGGGCTTGAACTCACAACCCTGAGACTGAGATTTGAGATCAAAAGTTGGATGCACCCTAACCCTAACCCTGGTTGGCTTAGTCAGTTAAGTGCCCCCCCACCTTTTTTGTTTTGTTTTGTTTTGTTTTGAGAGACAGAGAGTGCAAGCAGGAGAGAGAGGGAGAGGGAGAGGTAGAGAGAAAAAATCTTAAGTAGGCTCCGTGTTCAGCACAAAGCCCAATATGGGGCTCAGTCCCACGACCCCGGGATTATGACCTGAGCTGAAATCAAGAGTGATTTAGCCACCCAGGCACCCCTGTTTACTTTGACAATACTCTTTGCAGCACAAAAGGCTTTAATTTTGATGTAGTTCAATTTAGCTGTTTTCCTTTTGTTGTTGTGCTTTTGATGTCCTGTCTAACCCAAGAGTTTTATGGTTTTAGCTCTTACATTTAGGTCTACGATCCATTTGCATTCATTCTTCCATACAGTATACAGTAGGAGTCCAACTTCATTTACTTGCGTGTGGATATTCAATTGTCGTCACTCCATTTGCTGAAAAGACTATTCTTTGCCTACTGATTTACCCTTGTCAAAAGTCAATTGATACATAAATGTACAGATTTCTTGACTTTCATTGATCTCTACAGGTCTATTCTTATGCCAGTACCACTCACTTGATTACTTTGTAGATTTTGAGATTAGGAAGTATGTTATCTTCCAATTTTGTTTTCCTTTTCAAGACTGCCTCTGGGTTCCTTAAGTTTAGTATCACTTTGTCGATTTCTACAAAAAAGCAGGCTGTGATTTTTGAGGGATTATACCGAAATCTGGTAGCTCAATTAAGGCAGTACTGCCACCTTAACACTATTGTCTTCTGATACATGAACATGAGAAGTCTTATCAGCAATATTTTACGATCTTTAAACTGCATCATTATGGAAATAAAAAGAAAACTATGCAATGGAACATGCTGCTGATACCATGCACAAAATAATGAATGATCATACTCTGGCCCACTATTTGAGTATAATCTCTCATCTAGCAGGAGCTACGGAACCATTCATACTCTGATTCTAATAATGACACCACTGGAGCTATAATCCAAAGAAATAACTCAAAAAAAAAAAAAAAAAAAAAGGAAAAATATGCTAGTTACTGCAGCACTATCAGAGTGAGATACTGGTAAATAGAGAAACAACAATAATCAAATATCCCAGCAGTTTCCCAACGAAAGGAAATGTCAAATTATTAACAAAATGGAAATCTAAATATTCTGCATGCCAATTACTTATAAAAACATGTTAAAATATGGAAGATTTGTAAACAAAACTGCATCAAGTCTCATGTGTGTACTAGAGATCACAAAATAACTGGAAGCAAAACAGCTTAAAATGTAAGTATCACTGGGTTATTTTTACGGAGTTGCCTAACATCTTTTTTTTTTAACCTTTATTTATTTTTAGAGACAGAACAGGAGTGGGGTAGGAGCAGAGAATCCAAAGCAGGCTCCAGGCTCCAAGCTGTCAGCACAGAGCCTGATGCAGGGCTCCAACCCATGGACCAGGAGATCATGACTTGAGCCTTACCCGACTGAGACACCCAAGTGCCCTAACATCTTAAACTATTATGTATATGTTTTAAAAGGAGAGGTCTTCCTTGTCACCTTTAGCACACAAGAGGACATGAGTGACAACCCACTTATTATCTGTGATTCAGCATTAATACTGCTGAGTAGCCGAATCGATTTAGCAATTCTGTTATCAAGGACACCTAACAACAGACTGTGCACTGAACTCCTACCCCTAGGACCAGGGCTAATGCAGGCAAGGGAAAGCTCATCCTCTTATGCACACTTAGTGAGCTTAGGGATAAAAATCATTAACCTTCTACTTGCTTGTCAGTCCAACAGCCTGTAATGATGGAGCTGAAAGAAGAGTAAATGTATTTAACCTATTAGCAATTTGGGTTACTACCCTCTTATTTCAAAGTGCACAGAGTTATTAAACCACATGATACATGTTTATCTCACTGGAAAGTGGAGACAAATATATCCCCCCTCTCTCCCACACCAGCTTGAACCAATCTCTCATTTTGTGTTCTTCTAAGAATAAATGGCAACCCTATTTTTTGGTGCCTGAAATGATAAAGAGAACCTTGTAGGATGGTGAAGAGAAGACTACAATGAACAGAACTTCAGGGAATTATTTCTCTTCCTGCATTGCCTTTTTCCTGATGCTATAAATAACAACATTACATCATGCCAGCAAGGCATGCTGTTCAAATACAAGAGGCAGGCTTGCTCTTTGACAGATGCAAAGAACACTGCTACCAAACAGCTCCACTAATGTCAACATGCCCGAGAGAAGAGAGCTCAGGCAAAGACCCTCTGTGGTGTTTGCCACTTCCACCTGGCCTCTGCTCTCCGTGACCCCTGCAGGCCTCCCGTCTCTTTTCTCTAGCTGATAAATTCACCACCAAAAGGGACTGACCTCCACTTTTCTGTCCCTGTCCCAATCATGAACTGGTGGGCTAAAAAGCAACACAGCCCTCCCACTTATTCCGGGGAGCACCAGTGAAAAATGTCCTTTCATCTTAATAAAAATACAGACAGAAGCACTACAATTTTTAAAAGGTACCTCAGACAACTGAAGTCACCTAAAATAATGAACAGAAAGCAAGTCCCCAGACAGAACACACGCTGGTGTAGATGTGTCCAAGCCTTTCACCCAGAACTTTACAGCTAGTAGAAAATAAGGATAAGAAAACCCTGACTGCCTGAGAAGGAGATGGGACGGGGGGTGACATGAACATGGTGAAGCGAAGGTCAACCGTCAAAGCAAGTCCCTACAGACACCGTTCAGGGTAAAGAAACCACATCCTATCATTCTCAGAAGGGAGAGGAGAGGCGGGAGGGGAAGTACAAAACAGGGGAGCAGACTGTAGTGAGGGGGCGGCGTTTGCCAGAACAAACAAGGCAGCTTCAAGTCAGAGAAAGAGGAGATGATCAGGGGACATTCGCACACATATGAAAGGTAAAGTTCATTGTAACTTTTTCAGTGTGGTCTCCAGGCCTTGCACAAACTTCCTTCCCTTTGTCCTCGTGAAGCAGTACTGTAATGGCTAATCGTCTGAGTGGCACCTACAGTCAAGTGGCGCCCAGGTTGAGCCTGAGGAGCACAGCGGCTCATGCCTGTTGATCTGGGTACCCCCTGCCATAAGCAGAGACTTAATTTCTTTTTTTTCCCCATGGCTACAATATTTTTTTTTTAATTTAAATCCAAGTTGGTTAACATACAGCATAATAATGATTTCAGGAATAGAATTTAGTGATTCATCACTTACACAGAACACCCAGTGCTCATCCCAACAAGTGCCTTCCTTAATGCCCATCACCTGTTTAGCCCATCTCACCCACCCAACACCCTTGCCTCAACCCTCAGTTTGTTCTCTTTATTTAAGAGTCTTTTATGGTTTTCAGGGACTTCATTTCTTTTTTTAAAAAATTTAATGTTCTTATTTATTTTTGAGAGAGAGAGGAAGAGAATGAGCCAGGAGGGGCAGAGAAGATTATGAAGCAGGCTCCAGGCTCTGAACTGTCAGCACAGAGCCTGACACGGGGCCCAAATCCACAAACCGCGACATCACGACCTGAGCTGAAGTCGGACGCTTAACCAACTGAGCCACCCAGGTGCCCCACAGAGACATCACTTCAATCCAGTTGCATTTTACCTCATTTATTCAATTCATTTTTTAGAGCTGTACTTCTCCAACCAGCACATCAGAATTTAAATATCTGATTCTGCACCTTCCTTAGGAGGATAACCTCTTACTCTAATCGTGAAGACATTTTGCATCTTCTTTTTCAGAACTGGTTTCAGAAATAGGCTTACGTGCCACACAAGAGAAGCAGGCAGTCTTTGATAACCAGCTTTTTCTTAACAAAGACAAGACATCAGTCTCATTGATCAATGGACTCATCTATTCAAAAAGTAGGAGTATCAGCTTAGAAAACAGTTTCAAAATAAGAGTTCTCAAAATGCGTGCATAATAACAACCTCATTAGAATGTTTATTAACTTTCATTAGTTTAGGTATTACAACTTAGTTTGATCACTAAACAGTCACATGATATAAAGTGTGTAATGAAAGTGTATGCATGTAAAACCAAATACATGTATATATTACATACTAAGTAGATGGTTAAAACTGAAGGGGAGGAAATCTATTATTTACGGGGAAAAAAAGAGGACCAGAGAGAAATAAAAATAAGTGATTAAAATGTAGGCTTGTCCCTGATAACTTTTTAAACAACCAAAAAAAAAAAAAAATACTCATTAATCACTTGTATGCTTAATAGACTTATCAGTACCATACCTGGTTTACCTGGGTAAAAACTCATGGGAGTACAAAAATTCAAAACTATATAAATTCACATTTTAAAATTGAGATTCCTATACAACATCTGGGACCATTTCCCTAATAGCTGCTTGCAGTATGGAGAATCGGGGAAATATAGGTAAATATATAGATATTGTATAGGACCTGTGGCCCCTCTAGCTACATGCCACCCACTTTGCCAATCATGGGTTGGCTTTTACCAACACCAAAACATTTTTTTTTTCTCCTAAAAAGAAAAAAAAGTAAGAAATTTGATAACCCTACTTCCCAGGCTTAAGCCTCAGTAAGAATAAAACCCATCACACGCTAGTTATATATCGTTTATCCCATGCTAAGTACCACAGGAACCCAGTTATGCCTCCCAGCAACATGACAAGTCACACGGGAGAGGTCAACAGGAACTGGACAGGTAATGAGAACACAAGAGGGTGGAAAGGTAGGAGGTGGGAGTATACAGACATACAGTGGGGAGAAGCCAAGGCAGTAAAGAGACAAAATTCTCTCTGCAGAGACTCATGCTTTAGCAGCAGTACCTTTAGCACAGGGTATGCTCCATCCTGGGGTGCAAATGCACCTCACATAACCACCTCACTTGACCACCTGCTAGGTCAAGTTGGGCCCTAACAACAGGAAATAACAAAACCACCATGGCAAGGGTTATCAAGTGACAGGATGGGGTGGCTTTGTCAAAAAAACATCCTCCCAGACGGATTCCAAATTGTCCCAGAGGATGTAAAAAGTTGTTCATGAAATTAAACAGAAAGTGGGCAAGGGCACAGGATTCGAAAAGAATGCGTACAGAAAATAAACTAACCAGCACATACTGAGCTAGTCACCCTGTAGGACAGCAAGCTGACACAAAAGCAGCTGTTCCAATTATGTAGACTGACTCACTGAAGAAACTGAGTGTCATATGCTGCATCTGCGAGGTTAAAGCTCGCACACCATGTTCTCTGAGTGTTTGTTGACAAAAAGATCTCAGGGGTCCTATCTCTAACCTAAATGCTTACTAAAAATTAAAAAAAAAAACAAACCAAAAAACAAGAAAAAAACCAACATGTTCTTTGCAAGCACATTTGTCAGCGGGGCCCCGTGTTTCCATAAACCAGTTTGAGGCCTTAGAGGCCTTACAAAAGCCTCTGCAGGAGCTGTAACAGCCCCTCTGGGCAGTCCCACATCTGCAAACAAAGGAGTCCGTGCCCCCAACCCTACCCCAACCAGCTTCCTCACGGTCACTTGGGAAGGTAAATGAAATGCTTGTGTCTGGGCACTGGGAGAATACCATTAATAGTCCAAGTTACCTCAGAATCCCCCAAATCCCCCAAATCCTTCCTTCTGGGCCCTTGGAAAGGGCCAAACAGAAAAACCGGCACATCCCCTTGGCCCTGACGCTACAGCCTCACTAATCAGAGGCAGAAACATCTTTTAGTCTTTTTTCTGAAAACCAAGGATCAGTCTGGTAAGCAAGCTGCCTCACGGTGAAGTAGTCCTAATATCCACCACCCACACCAGATGACAATTCTCCACCCCACCCTCGCCCCCGAAAGAGCCTGAATGCCTGCTAAGAACCATAATGCCAACTGTGTACCTCCCCATACTGTATTCAGAACGGTCCTCTGACGACGCTATGGCCTCCTCATTGCTAGAATCATCCCAACAGTAGTGAATAACCACTTGCTTTTAACATCCACTCAGTCCCTAATAGGAATGAATTGTGGCACAAACTAAAACCATGCCAAATTAAGTATTGGGGGGGGGGAGTTACCAGTTTAGCTCAAAGTTAGGCATTTTTGTTTGAAATAAAAAATTGACTAAAATCGCAAGCTTAAGATACAAACCCTTGTTTTACATTTCTATTTGACACCTTTAAGACCCAATTTAGAGCATTCATTTAACGTGGGGAGTAAAGAGAGAATTCTAATAAATGCCCAATGCTAAGGTGCCTTATGCTGTGTTGCACATAATTATAAATTCAGGCTCTCGTCCCAGGCAGCAAATCTGTTCAACACTGAACCTAGTATCAACATGTTCAGTTATTCAAAATGAGTAATGCCTGCCCTTTAAGAATTGGACATTTAAGGAAGCACTGACCTTGTAACGCAACTCTCATTTCAGAAATGGTCACTGCGGTGAGAAGGCTTCGTCGATTTAAAATTTCCTTATATAGGTTATTTCCTCTTGCACAAACCCAAGGGAGCACAGAAACTTTAATAAACTGAACATCCTTCCCTACATGTAAGACCATAACGCTGAGCTTAAAAGAACGCTAACCAAAAGAGCAGACTGCATAAGAAACTGATCACAACTATGTTGCTAAGACAGCAAGAAAAAGGAGAAACATAACTGAACGTTTATGAGCCTGAATGCAAAGAAAAACAGTTGCAAGATAATGAGAAAAAAACAATTCAGACACAGGTTTAAATAATTCAGATCCTGCTGTGCTTTCTGTATGTACTAGGTTCCAATTATAAATTATCAGTACTATCTCTAAAATACAACTTCCATATGTAAAGATGAGGAGTCCTCAGATTTAAGGAGGCACCTCACAAGGGAAAGGAAACAATATACACTCAGTTGCCAACAAAAAATATCAGTAAACAAATCATCCCTGCGCTCACAAAAGCCTTCTTCGTGAGCAAAAATCTTCAAAAGCACTCACAGCGGGTTTGCAGGAGGCTGACGACTAGAATTAACTGGGTTGCTGCCGGGCACCCGGTTAACTGGAAGATGGAGGTTGTTAGAATCTCGCAATATTCTCTATTAGCTGTTGGTGATTTTTTTCTTATACTTTTCTTTTTCTTCAAATCTTCATGTCCGCAAGCAAGCAGATTGGGGAGGGGGGAAGGGGGAGAGGTGCAGAGGCACCTGGGTGGCTCAGTTGGTTAAGCATCTGACTCTTGGTTTTGGCTCAGGTTATGATCTCATGGTTAGTGAGTTTAAGCCCCACAGCAGGCTCCGTGCTGACAGCTAGGGATTCTCTCTCTGCCCCACTCCCCACTCATGCGCTAGCTCGCTCTCTCTCTCTCAAAAATAAATAAATAAACTTAAAAAAAGAGGTGACTTTGTGTCTATGTCATAGGGTTACTCAGGATTAAATAGGTATCCTGTATAAAGCACCTGGCACAGGGCTTGGCCAAATGAAGCCCATGAAAAAGTAATAAAAGCTACTACCGTTTCAAAGCTGATGGTGTCCTTGACATTTCAGGCAATAACGTGTATAAATCAATTGTTAACCAAGATGAAAATTTAGAAACAGATTATTAGTAACTCCAGAAAAGGAAAAAAAAATAATCGTATATTGTGTTCTTCAACTGAGACATTTGCTAATGTTCCTATGCCTCTGGCTTAGAGTACACCAATCTCCTCACCCCTGCCTCTCCCACCTCCTGAAACAGAAGGTTACTGACTAACATCCTGGGTTCCTGGAAGAGGCTTTTGTAGCAACGATGCAACTGAAAAGCACAAGAACAAAACGTTCCTTCGCCCAATGGCATTTGCCTCCTTTAGATACTAGCACGGAGTGAGAATTACAGATTTGATCCACAGAAGGCTTTATTTAAAAATATGAGGAAGGCACAGTACCTCTAATCGTTGTATACGTCCCTTGAAAAACATGAAGAGGGAAGAATTTGGATAAGCAGCTTCTTTTTTGAGAAGAATTTCCTTCGCTTCATCCAGGCCTGCTTTGTTATCACTGCCATCCAAGGCAAAAAATGGGCGGACCACAGTATGATACCAGAGCAGAGCTAATCTAAAGGAAGAGGGAGAGAAAGATTGAGCAAGGCTTTTCTTACAGAGCTTCTACTTTGTCAAAACTCAGTATGTGCTCTTCTAATACACACTCCTTCCAAAAGTCTTTGAATAAGTAAATCAGAGTATTTTCCCCCATTTTAATCTTACCAATATTTGGAAAACTAACTTTGGCGCAGCTTATACATCAGCATATGCCCATCGGGTGAGAGGAGAATAATAGGATAAAAGCATTTAGCTCTGCTGAGGCTTCCAGATGGCTCTCTGAAGGTATGGACTGAGATAAAGCTCTGATTTCTACACTTCACTCATCAGCACACAAATTAGAAAGACGAACTGGTTACCATGAATTTACTGTCCCCTCATAATAAAGGTAATACTTTTTTGCAAAAGAAAAATGTAGTTTTCTCCTGTGTTCACAAAGTTAGAGTGTAAGCCTCAGAATCCAAATTTAAATATGGGAACCACAGACATAAATTTTACTAAAATGTATTAAAGTAAGTGAGAGAACCAGAAAAAGGGCTCTTTCTCTGGCCTTTGAGAAGGCTCAATTTGAAGAATAATCATTTAAAATTCCCTTATTTCATACTCCTCCTTTCAAGAAAAATAACACGTTAAATAAACTAGGTAAATAAAACAGATTCGTTAGGATCTTTAGTGAACAGACAAAAATGTTTCACTAACACATCAAATATTTTTATGTAAATGTGTGCTTCTAGCATGTTTATAAAATCAGTTCTCTTCTGGAGATCAGACGAATTTACATTACTAATTCATTTCTTTCCAGAAAATATTAAGATACAGACAAATTATCACAAGTTACAAAACTATTACATCAAATCAATAAAATACCACAGTTTATGTAATTTAATGACTTTGGGGAGGAACAAATATATTTTTGAAATGAAAATTTAATGATATTTTTAATAGCTACCAATTGATTAAGACTGAATATCCAAATTCCTCAATATCGATAATAGAAACAGAGCTCTGTCTCTGTGATATTAACATTTTTTGAAAAATGTCAAAGGGCATCTAGTGTCTGGTAAAATTACTCAAATTGCAAATGGTGAATATTTACCAGACTGAAAAAAAAAAAAAAACACATTGTTTTTTAACTGATGGAGGAATGGGTGAATCCTCGCTCTGGATAGTTTTATCAGCTTCTCTCCACACTCTCCTGTTTCAGTAACTGTCATTTCAGTTTCGACTAACAGGACTCAGATTAACAGGACTCGATTTAGTTGACTAGCACAAAATATCCAAGCCACATGAGAGAGACCACTGGACCAACCAGAATCATCAAAGAAAATGACCCAATATCAAGATTCTCTAGGTAATAATAAAAATTTCAGAATCACAGGAAAGTTATCAAATTCGTATTCCTTAAAAATTCAAAAATCAGGGTCATGAATCTCAATGACTCTGGTCAAGGTCACAGAAACTGCTTATAAAATCATCTGCGGTTGAAAAATGTGGTTGCTTTACCTGTTTAAAATACAGGATTCATGAGAGTCAAGAACAGTGTCCTCTCTCCAGAAAGTCAGCTTATAAACACCACCAAAGACACAGTTCTCGGCATTGCGTTAAAAGGCATAAGGCGTGGCATTGTGTCAACCAACCAATTTACCTGAAGTTTCCTTTAAAGGCTTTGATTGTCGTTTACTTACTTTCAACACTATATTATCTACCAAAGCATTGCAATACAGCTACTCACGTAGCTAAAGGGGCCTTCATGTCCTTACTTTCGCTTGCATACATCAGTGAAGAAAGCCCTTGCAGGCGGTCTCCAGGAAAACCCAGCAGGTTGATGATTTTGAGCAGGTTGGGGGGCACCATGGATATGCAAAGGTGAAAAAGGCCATATCCAAAGCTAACAGCACCTTTCAGTCTGTTTAGAGACTCCTCAGACACCCCTTCAGCCACAATGTGATTATCATTTGCAGCATCAGAAGTCAAGGGCTCTTCAGTTAGCTTCTTCTGATACAGCTCCTGGAGGGCATTGATGTCCAGATAGCATTTATTGTAAATCTTCCAGGCTTTCCTAAGGATCCACCCACCTTTTATATAGGCTATAGAGAAGGGGAGAAAAGCATTAAAAGAAGTAAATAAGCATTCAAAATAATTTTCCTTTATTAATAAAGGAGATTGAAGAAGGACCTGAAATTCAAGCAAAAATTTAAAAAATAAAAATGATCATCTCTCATTGCACCTTGTTCTCTTCACAGGGCTTCAATTCCTTATTTGTCTGATTTCCCTTACTACACTGAATGACCACTTAGCAAGAACCATGTATTTTTTTTGTTCACCGTCCTATCAGGCCCCTCTCTCACACACGAGCTGGGACGTGGTATATTATGCACACTGAATGAAATAAATGCATTAACGCCAGCATGCAAGCGTCACTTGAATCTGACTTTTGTTCTGTATGTTCTGTGAAACATGAATCTCCACGTGTTTCTGAACTACCATGCACTTTGCTGATAAACCTCTCTTATAACGCCTACATTTGTCTACCCTGTGCTTCTTTCTTCCTAAAGAACAAGTTTTAAGTTGAATTCACTGCTAAAAGTACACCAAGCATGGCAACTCGCCAAAACTAAAACAAGCAAACAAAAAGGATTAATTTATACTTACTGGGTGAACAAACGGCCAGTTCATTAACGTGTAAGTCATCAGTGTTCAATGCAGAAATGCAAAGAATCCCCCATTCATCTCTACCTAATGCCTGCTGTGTGGGCCTTAACCACTCACTCCTCACTAGGAGGGCATTATTTGGTCTAGGACTAAGACGCTCCACCCACTGCCCAGCCTAGATCTAGACCAATCCAGTGAAGGAAGGTGGCAAAAAAGAAGCTACTTCATAGAGGAGGTGAAAAGATGTTATTTTTAAAGGCATTTTCATTATTTCTTGTTGGGCCAATTTTTAACATAGTTCTCACAGTCGCTACCCAGTTCCATGCCCAGCTGACCCCTCTCAGACAAGCCCACAGGTCCTGCCTCACCCTCTCCTTCTGTGAACATTTACACCTTCTGATGAGGAAAGGAAGGAGCAGTCGACTTATCGGTGCTTATCTGAGTGTATCATCACCATATTTGGGGGGAAAGGTCTTCTGTAAGGAATTTTCTCCAGAAAAGAGTTTAATCACTCAGCACTGTTACCAATATGGCACCGATAATCTGACCCCAATGCACAAATGGAAGACAACATGAACTGCCCCAGGCTTTCAGGCCCTTTAGAATAGCAGAAAAAGAAGTTTGTCAACATTATTTTTAAATTACAAAAAATACAGAACATAAAAGCTGATTTACAAAGTCTAATCCCTGCATTGAAAGTGATCGAAGAACATATGGTACATACAGAAAAGAGTTACGGGAGCAGGCCTACTGCTATCCTTTGAGAGGCCTGTTTACAAGACTGGCCTTTGGCTAGGGTCTATGAAATTGACTTGGGAGAGTTCCCAGCATCCCTAGAACTGGTAAGAGTGGCTCACTGTGCCTACCCTGCTTATACAAAGAGTATGTTTCATGCTGAACACCTGCTTTCCCCTGGGAGTCTGGAATTTGGCTATGTGCAAGGCAGATTGTATCTATACATGGTCAGCCCCCAACAAAAACTCTGGGTGCTGTGTCTCTAACAAGCTTCCCAGCTGATAACAAAACTCATTGCCCAGAGATTTAAGCATGCAACTCCACTGGGAGAAAATTTTGGTCACTTTAGCCCAATTTTTCCTGGATTCCATCCCATCCATCTTTTCCCTTTGCTCTTTTGCTTTGTATCCTTTGCTGTAACAAATCATAGCCATGAGCATGATCACATACTGAGTCCTGGCAAATCACTGCACCTGATGGTCTTAAGGACCCCCAATTCATGTAATCAAGCTGATATTTAATCAAACTAGTATTTTACTTAAATGTATCAATTTCTGATAAATGATGACCATATCTCCTAAGGGATCACAATTGAAAACACAACCATAGGACAAGTTCCAAGTTCTGGATTTGTTAATGTCTTGTAGACTAAGTCCACTGAAAAGAATATCGTTAAGATAGGATGAACAAGCAAAACAAAAGGTTTTTTTTTAAAAAGAGAATGATTTTTATAACTTTATAAAAGTAATACATGTTTGAAACAACTTTCATTTAGTTCAAATGAACAAAAACATTTACTGAGCAAATATTACATTTCAGGCACAGTTCTAGGACAACCAAAGAGAAAGAAGATACAGATGGCACCTTTAAGAGGAGGCACACTGACTTTTCTGTGAATGGAAGTACTGTAGGAAAACAAAAGGTCTGAGAAAACCCTTAAACTTCTAGGGTAACAGACCCACAAACAATATGACACTCAGTTATGATCCAAAATGCCAAAGGTTGAACAGAAAAATGAAAAAGAAGGAAACATATATTCTTAACACAAAAGCCAATTGGGATAGAATAAATATTGGCTACAGATTTAAAGAATGAAAAAAGAGGGGCACCTGAGGGGCTCAGTCAGTTGAGCATACGGCTTTGGCTCTCAGTTCATGATCTCACGGTTTGTGAGACTGAGCCCTGTATCGGGCTCGCTGCTGTCAGCACAGAGCCTGCTTGGGATCCTCTAGTTCCCTCTCTCTGCCCCTTCTCTGCTTGTGCTCTCTCAAAATATAAACATTTTAAAAAATGAAAAAAAGAAAACTTGCAAAACCCTAAAAATAATAACTAGCTATTAAGTTCCCATTACATGCCTAAGACTGTGCTTGGCAACGGAAGGATACAAAAGAACCATAAGCCATAATCTCAGCTCTCCAACTGTCCATTATAAAACTGAAAAAAAATGAAAAAAAAATAAGTGTGTAACATTAAGACTATCTCTCTACATATATGTTTGTATATACACTCCACTGGGCTATACATAGAAAAATGAAAACAAATAATGTTGAGTTGATGGGTGAATTATTCTTTTTTATTTCCTTTTTGTCACTAAAGTTTTCTATGCAGCAAATATATAAACGAGTTAGTGCGGAATAAGTATTGCGGGATTCCAGTAGAAAACTTTACTGCCTCCTACCTCTGGGCCTAACTGGAAATTTTATGGACCACGTTTCATTCCATTTTATCCTGTATTTCCAGGCTGCTGGAGCTTCATTCAGGAAGCACAGCTTCCATCCAGGGAACGCCAGCATTCCAGGAAACAGCTACAGGAGTGTGAATATGACAGAGCAGGTGGACAGGCTGTTCAGAGGCAGAGTGAAACGGGGGACACAGGGAGGGTGTGCTCAGCTTGGTGGGGTGGGGTCCCCTAACGTCCAGCTGAGGAACGGTCACCTGCACCAGGAGAAGCAGGCAATTTCTAAGATTGGGGTTGAGGGGACTACCAGTGTTAGGAAACACATTGTAGCAATCCAGATCTCAGGTGAAGAATCATAGCAAAGGAGGGGTAGCAATGGAAACAAATGGCAAAACCCATCAATGCCAACTGCACAGACTCAGTTAAAAACTGACCAGGTAATGTTTCCGATTCTGTGTCTCCCTCTCTCTCTGCTCCTCCCCCGTTCATGCTCTGTCTCTCTCTGTCCCAAAAATAAATAAACGTTGAAAAAAAAATTAAAAAAAAAAAAAACTGACCAGGTAAAAACCCTATTTTTATAAAATAATAATGTAATTCCACAGGTCTTTAATCTCTTACCTAAGAGAGGAGTTTAGGTGCCAATGTTTAAAAGCACATGTTAAAATCTGTAGTAACAAGCTTTAAAGCTTCTAATTTGAGCCAAGTAAATAGAACCCAAAGTTTTTACTAAGTCAAAGGCTATAATTTGTGCAAAACAAAGTTCATACGCACACAGAAAGATACGGTTTTTGCTACTTTCTAAGCTCAATGTGGCAGGGAAACAGGTTCCCCAGGACTCTCACCCTACTTCCCTGTCCCAAGTGCTGCGACCAAAACGTCTGAGCACAGCCTGATGCCGTCAACCACAGAACAAAGGCTGAGTGAGGATCAGGCAGAGCCGGCCCTGTGTTCCATGCAGCTCCTGCAGGAAGCACCCTCAGTTGCCTTGATGGTGTAGCAAGGCAGCTCATGAGCACACGTTTTCCCAGCAGGCAGAGAAACAGTATTCACGAACCCCACACCCTACACAGCCTTCCATATGGCTCCTTGAAAGGTCAAATATAAATCATTCAGCCATCGCTATCTATGCTTTTGACGGAAGGCAAAGAGAGCAAGAAAACCACAGACCATTTGCCCTCCCCCTTGAAGGTCAGCCTCAATCAGCTGGGAGATGCAGGGGAGAGAGGAAACTCTGTTCCCGTTAATGGAAAGCCTTAACTCTATCCAGGTGTGGGGGGGGGGGGTGCAAGAAATGGGAGTCCTTCCCAGGAAAGGGCTAGAGTCTTCTGGAGAGTGAAAATACGAAGTTATACTAATTGATGTTGGGATAAGTTTTACAGATTTTTCAGCAGGAGACTGTATCCGATGGGATCTCCTACCATAGCATTCTGTTTGTTCACTTGCCCCAGATGAGGCTGGCCAACCCTATAATGAAAGGTCACTTCAGGCTGACCCTTTTTTGTGACCCACATAACACACTTTGGAAGAACAACGGTTTTGTTTTCACTTCTAAAGGACACACTTTTCCAATCTCAACTCTTCTTGGGACTCCATATCCTGCACCTCTTTCTTGAATGGCATCACCCCTCCTCCATCCCTTCCTTTAATTCACATTATTATACACCCACCATTTGCTAGGCAACAGTGCCACGTCAGGTGCCAAGGACAGAGAGAAGAAAACAAACTTCCATTGATCTTCCAAGGAAGAGTTTCTGAGCTGTTCACACCCTGTTCACCCAATCTGTGACTAACTTACATGTCTAGCAAGTAAAGTATCATCCTGAATGAATTATAACCTCCTCTTTCTCCCCTACTAAACCATCCAGCTCCCTCAGGGCAAGAGCTACTTCCTACTCATCTCTAGAGCCCTAGCACTTACCACCCCACAGTGTGGAATGCATAGTAGGTACTCATAGTTGGTAAGGGGGAGGGGGAAGAGCAGGTAGACATAGTTGCTGCCCTCAAGGAGATTACAGTCAAATACGTGGGCAGGCATGTAAATAAAAATTTGTACTGCCATATGATGAACACTCCTATGCACGGGATACATGTGGAACAACAAAGGGCAGATGATGGAGTCTGTGAGGAAGGAGAACATGAAGGAGGCTGACCTGGAACGTACCTGGATAGGCAAGAGAAAAAGAAAGGGGCTGCGAGCATCTGAACTGAGGGTGGTATACAGGAAGGCAAGAGGCAGCAAAAGGCATTGAGGGAAGCACACGAAGCCCTGCTTAGTGGCACGCGGTGCTGGGGGGAAGGCAAGGAGGCTGGGAAGGCAAGGAGGCTGGGAAGGCAAGGAGGCTGGGAAGGCAAGGAGGCTGGGAAGGCAAGGAGGCTGGGAAGGCAAGGAGGCTGGGAAGGCAAGGAGGCTGGGAAGGCAAGGAGGCTGGGAAGGCAAGGAGGCTGGGAAGGCAAGGAGGGTGGGAAGGCAAGGAGGCTGGGAAGGCAAGGAGGCTGGGAAGGCAAGGAGGCTGGGAAGGCAAGGAGGCTGGGAAGGCAAGGAGGCTGGGAAGGCAAGGAGGCTGGGAAGGCAAGGAGGCTGGGAAGGACGTAGGTTTATAAGTGCCTCCTTAAGAAGCAATTTGGATTTTACTTCATAGGTGATGCAGAATGGCTGAGTGTTTAAAGCACAGGTGTAACAAATTTTAGACGGATGGCTACAATGGCAGCACAGAGAACGTGGCCTGGAGAAGCATGTCAGTTAACAGCAGACTGTCACATGACTCCAGGAGCTAGCACCTCAGGGTGTAAGCGTGAGGGAGCATGGGCATAGAGGAGAAGGCCATGAGAAACCCAAATTTCTGTGCCTCTCGAGGCACAAGTCACCAAACTAAGGTGATGGCAAAATGGTGAGAAGACTAGGAATTCAGGTATGAAACAAGCAACAACTGGCTCAGGCCCTGGCCCTGTTGTCACTAAAAAGTGGTGTCAACTGTTCAACCTTCTCCAAATCATCAGCCTCCACCACCTCACCTGTGAAGTAAAGGCAAAACCCTCATTTGAGGAAAATTTATTGGGTATATGATATGCCAAGAATACAACAATGAGTATGACATAGGACCTACCTTCAAGTCCAAAAGGAAGTAAACGAAACAAGATGGCAAATACCATATTTTAAATATAGCTTCTTTTTGTTATGAAAGTAGTTAACATACGCATATGGGGTGAGGGGAAGCTAGCAAGCAAGCAGCCCTGGATAAGAGTTAATGAAAAAGATATTTAAAAAATAGTACATAAAATGAAGAGAGATGATGCGGGCAGTTCATTATAAAGAAGTTCAAATGAGAGAAGGCACAAGAGCTCTTTTTTAAAATTTTTTTTTAAAGTTTTTTTTTTAATTTATTTTGAGAGAGACAGAGATGGTGCGAGGAGGGGAGGGGCAGAGACAGAAGAAAGAACCCACAAGATCTTGACCTGAGGGGAAAACAAGAGTCAGACGCTTAACTAAGCCACCCAGGCACTCCAAGAGTTCTTTTAAAAGTATGAAGCATTTAAAAATTCACAAACTCAAAAAAAATTAAAGAAAAAGAATAGGGGCACCTGGGTGGCTCAGTCGGTTAAGCGTCTGACTTCGGCTCAGGTCACGATCTCGCGGTCGTTGAGTTCGAGCCCGGCGTCGGGCTCTGGGCTGATGGCCCAGAGCCTGGGGCCTGCTTCCGATTCTGTGTCTCCCTCTCTCTCTGCCCCTCCCCCATTCACGCTCTGTCTCTCTCTGTCTCAAAAATAAATAAACGTTAAAAAAAAAAATTAAAAAAAAAATTCACAAACTCAAAACATTCACAGACTCATCCCTACCTGGAGCTCAAGTGAGTGAGTGCACGCCCCCCACCCAGTTCTGCGCCACCCACTCGGGGTGGGGGAGGAGCACTTATCATCTCCAAAAAGACGGCTTTTCCCCAAGAAAATCATCCATCAAAAATGTTTTCTAAGGGGCACCTGGGTGGCTCAGTTGGTTAAGCGTCCAACTTCAACTCAGGTCATGATTTCACAGTCCGTGGGTTCGAGCCCCGCATCGGGCTCTGTGCTGACAGCTCAGAGCCTGGAGCCTGCTTCAGATTCTGTGTCTCCCTCTCTCTGACCCTCCCCTGTTCATGCTCTGTCTCTGTCTCAAAAATAAATAAACATTAAAAAAAAAAATTAAAAATGTTTTCTAAGAAATGTATTCCAACAAAGTAGGTTTTTTGTAGTTTAATAACCCAGTGTGTTTCAGGAAAGGCTAAGGAAGAGCATTTTTGGTTGTTTGCTTGACAAATACTAAGATATTCATAAAGCAAAAGACCACTATACACATTTATGTCTATCAATTTTATTTCAATATCAGCATCTGTTCAATAAATTATATGGAAAAACCAAGAGCACTGTTAAAAATCTATGATAAATAGGATTAAATATTAATTGATTAAAACCAACTTATCAGGAGAATGGGTAAAGGCTAACAAGGTAATTTGTGAAAGAAATAGTTTATTAATAAAATATAGGGGCGCCTGGGTGGTTCAGTCAGTTGCGCGTCTGACTCCAGCTCAGGTCATGAGTTCACGGTTCATAGGTTCAAGCCCCACATCAGGCTCTGTGCTGACCGCTTGCTCAGAGCCTGGAGGCTGCTTCAGAAGCTGTATCTCCTTCTATCTGTGCCTCTCCCCCACTCACACTCTATCTCACTCTCTCAAAAATAAATGTAAAAAGAAATTTTTTTAATAAAAAAATAAAATATAAGAATAGGTTTGACCTAATAAAAAAGGCAAAGCAGAGAACACCTGAATGTCCAAAAGGAATGGGTTAAATAAATCATGGCACATCATATGAAAAACTGTTATTATTTAATATAATATTTTGAAACTGAGTTACAGGGAAAATACGTAAAATACAATCTAATAAGGAAAAGTAGGATATAAAGCACTATAGATTTCATTTTGTAAAAGACATATAAAACATAGAACATTAGCAGTAAAGTGTGATTTCTCCCAGTGGTAAGGTATGTAGTGACTTGCTTTCTTCTTTCCCCTTCTGTACTCTCTGAATTTTCTATAACATGTTTAGTAATTATTTTGTTTATTTATTTTTGGGAGAGAGAAAGAGACAGCATGCACGCATGAATGGGGAGGGGCAGAGAGAGGGAGAGGGAGAATCCCAAACAGGCTCTGAACTGCCAGCACAGAGCCTGACACGGGGCTCAAACCCACAAACTGTGAGATCAAGACCTGAGCTGAGATCAAGAGTTGGGACACTTAACTGACTGAGCCACCCAGGCACCCCTAGTAATTTTTAACCAGAATGATAATTGTAGAAGCAAACAGCACTACTTGGTGATTCTAAGTTTCAAGAGGGCAGGAAGCATAGCTTGTGCTACTCACGTAACAGTGCTCAGCACATCATACATGTTCAGTAATTACTTACTGACTAGACCAATGAATGAGCAAATGAGGATAGATACACTTACTTTTAAAATCATATATATATTTATTATTTATATATATTACATATATATTACTTATATATATTTATATATATATTTATATATACTTTCAGACAAAGAGTTGTAAGAACATAAAGAATTCCCAGATGCCCCCTACCCTGACTCCTCAAACACTGTACTACATTTGATTTCTGCTTCTCTCTCAAAAGATATTTTCTCAATGGCTAATGGCTAAAATAAGCTCCCTTAAGAAGTCCTTGAGTGTCAGAAAAAAAAGAGTACAAGATCACAGAAAATGCCAGAGCTCCTATCTTGACCCAAGAAGTTGGACCATTCTGCTGCTCTTAATATATACATTAATGTAGAGCTTCAGAGAGGGGAGTGTATATTGATGTCTCAGAGGTATTTCACATGAGCTTTGAGCCCTCAAACATACAAGTATTACGCAAGTCCTGAGAGGAAGATTAGAGAGAAAAACAGAGGATAGTTGAGCCAAAGCAAAAGGCCAAAGTACAAGCATAGAACATATTTTAAAAGAAGGATAAATTCTAGTAAGTCCAAATTTTGGAGATCAAAATAAAAGTTAAATTCCACTTCTGACTTGAGCCAAATGGAAACAAAGCATCCTCAAGGATGAGATGGAGGGAGGGAGGGATGGAGGGAGGGAGGGAGGGAGGGGGGGGAGAGAGAGAGAGAGAGAGAGAGGGAGGGAGGGAGGGAGGGAGGGAAGGAGTGGGGGAGAGAAGGAAGAGAAGGGAGAGAAAGACTGATTCTGGCAGTCTAGAAAGAACAGTGTATGTTATAACTTATCAGCAACAGACCCTTCTTCATTTAAGGTTTGTAAGGAAATACTTTTCTGATTGTGAGTTTTAGTTAATTTCCTTTTTGAATTTTCATTTTTTTCCAAGTAAATCCTATCTACCAAAGAAGCAAATTTCTCCTGGAAGTATTACACCAATAACCACATAAACAAAAGAATTGGTATCTGTATTAGACACAGTCTTACAGAAGCTGTTAAAGACTCATTTTGAGTCTATAGCACTCAAGATATCAAAGCTACAGAATCCTGGAAAACTGTTTTGGACAAACTAAGAAATTAGTTTATATTCCTTGGACATATTTGGTACATATTCAGGCCTTCAATAACAATTTCCTAAAAAATGTAATTTAAACCAGGTATATTTCACTTTAAAGGTTATTACAATTTGATTCTCACAAAGTATGATCTATCAATCAAACTGGCACTGGTAATTTCTCTATGACAGAATGATCTTGAGACAAGAGGATGAAACATTGACTTCAAGTCTAAAACTACACCTCTAAACACACATTAAGTACTTGTGGTTTCAATTTCCTAAGTAAAAATCAGTATCAAGCCCCAAAGAAGCGCCACGGATTTTCAAGGCCTGAAATATGAGGCACTGTAAAAAATAATAATAAATAAAGGGCGAGGCATTACTGATTGTGTCCATTGAATTTTGAAAGCCATTAAAAATAATGCTTCAGCATACCTGACAATTCTTGTTTTACAAATGAGAGCACAGCCAGGTAAACCTGACAGTCAGCTATGATTATCTGCCTCTGAAGCCGATCAACCATGGAGGGGGCGGATTTTCGGACATCGACCTGTTTGGTGGAAAGAAAGGACACACTGATAAATCACACACACACAAAAAGACTCCAAACAGCTATTACTTGACTGTGCAAAATAATTTCACACAGGAACAATGAAACACGGAGCTGAAAGCCAAGACCAGATTTATACTATATTCCCATGAAATCTTGCTCTGTTAACAATATGATGATAAAGAACACTATAACTCATAACTCAAAGGGGCACCTGGGTGGCTCAGTCAGTTAAACATCCCACTTCAGCTCAGGTCATGATCTCATAGTCTGTGAGTGCGAGCCCCGCGTCAGGCTCTGTGCTGACAGCTTGGAGCCTGGAGCCTGCTTTGGATTCTGTGTCTCTGTCTCTATCTGTCCCTCCCGTGCTTGCACTCTGCCTTTCTGTCTCTCAAAAATAAATAAACATTAAAAATTAAGAAAAAAACCATTTAAAAGAACATTATAACTCAAAGACAAACATCCTAAGGGATTAACAATGAAGCTGGGAAACCATGAAGAAAACACAGAAGTTGAGTTTGACCTTTTTTTTTTTTTTAAACAACTGAAGTTCTTACATATCCAAAATAAAAACCACCAAAGGTAGAAAACGTTCCCCAAAATAGCTAACCCCAAAAGCCACTATGCAGCCATCTACCTTCATTATGTAGGAGGAACATTAGGATTCATTCCTTATGGATTACATTTTAGTTAAGGAGAAAATGGCTTTGAATGAACCACAAACTGAACTCAAAATGCAAGCCATACCTCTAAGGTGACTACCCCAATAAAAGAAGCAAAAAGTAAAACCAAAAACCCCACTTGTTATAAAATGTTGGTCCTTATTGTGAAGAATGTTTTTAAGTGAAGAAAAATCACCCTGAAATAGAATAATGCATTCTTAATACAAAGTGAACTTGAACGAGATAAGCTAAATTAGCTTTCGTAGGCTGTATCAGTGATAAAAGAAATGATGGGATCTTCGCAAATACGACAATAGCATAACTAGTAGACAAAAAAGAGTGAACGGTTTCCCTTTTTTCTAGATTAGCATAATCTATTATGGTCACTATAGTTGCAAATGTAGTCCCAGAACTCATTACTTTGCCTAGGCAAATGTCAGTCTATTGATGCTTCTGTTTCTTTGTAATAACTTCGACTGTGTAGGGTTGTTAGAAGGGCTAATGAGGCACTACACGTGAAAATGCTTTTTAAATTGCAAAAATCCTTTACAAATGTTAATTACTAACATAGGTGTTAGGCATGGCATTAGATACAGAGGACAGACATGTAAATAAGCTTATAGTCTAATGAGGGAACACTGTCTTCGTTACCATGTAATGTAGCAAGTGCTCTGAAGGATAAAGTACAGGGTACCATGGGCACAAGTAGGAAACCTACTCAACAGGGCTTCAGGGCTCAGGCAAGAGTCCTTGGAGAACATGATCTAGGAAGAACTCAAGACAGAATAGGAACCAGGTCAAAAGGGAGGAGGATGTTTTAGGCAGAGGAAAAGTGCTCCATCAGCCACTGTAAGGAGTTTGGACCTTATGAATGGCAATGGGGGGGGGGGGAGGCAGGGGGCAGGGACACTGAAGATGAAGCCAGCAACACATTATTTGCATTTCAGAGACTATATTCTGGAGAACCAATTCAAGAACAGTGAGAGTTACCGTAGGCAAATGGGGATGGTGACTGACCTAAAGAAATGGCAGGAGTGGGGAGAGAAGTGGATGAACTCAGGAGGTATTTTAGAAAGAGGCAACAGGACTCAGTCATTTATTACATGCAGGATTTGGAGAAAGAGCAATCAAGGAAACCTCTGGCCCTTCCGCAGCATCAGGAGACTATATTCTTGGCCCATCAGTGGCTTCATCATAGTGGACACCATCATCAAGGGCAGAGGTAAAGCAACCTGGATACGAAGGAGCCAAAGAAAAGACGGGTGGCTTTCGGGGACCATAAGCAAAAGACTGGTTTGTCAACTCAACATGTAACACATAGCAGACCCCTGGGCACTCCAAAAATATCAGGGTAGGAGGATGACTCTCCAAAGACTAGACTTTGGCACTGAAAGGTGAAAACAAAATCAGGAGAAGTGAATTGCAGTGCTATTGTGACTTTATTTGTAACCAAAGGCTGGTAAGGCCTGAGAAAATTAGGTAAATAGTTGAATTCCTCAATTATGCCCAAATGCAACATATTTGAATTACAGATATGAAAGCCTCATTACATAAGCTCTTACCACAAAGCCCATTACGGAAGAAGAGAATCCTAAAATAGCAAAAGAATTAATGTACTTAATGGTTCTAATGACTGATGGGGTTATGCGGGATTCTCTTGTTTTAAAAAATACATTTTACATAATCAAAAGCCGTAAGAAACATGTAGTGCATTCAGTGAAATCCTAAATATCAAAAACCAAGTAAATGAGCACTGTCCTAAGTAAGCAGCACCCAGTTCATAACCTAAAGACATAGTACTTACATTCTTCTTAATTTTATTCTTGATGGTTTCAATTACTCCAGCCTCTTCACTTTCACACAGCTTTTCTGTAGTTTTTAAGTCATCACATGCCAACTGCATTTTTTCTTCTTCAAATGTCATCATGGCATTCTTCCAAGAAAAAAATAAGGAAGAAGTGAATGAACCAGGAAATGTCTGAAAATTTAGGCAATTTATTACAACAAAATCCCAAACGAGGAAAAAAAAAACCAAATTATTTGTTGCAAGTAAAGGAATCAGAATGTTACAGCATACCCTAATCATTTCCAAGAACTATAATCTCAATATGAAATAAGAATATACCTCTACTACACCTACATGAAAAAGTATATGGTAATAAATATTCTTGCAATTACTGTTCTACAACCTTTTATGTTGTTATTGAACACAGTAACAAAAGCCCTGTGTAATTTCTGATTAGTCCACTTCACTCAGTTTTTATACCAATGTCTCACTGAAAAGTCCATTCTACCCACACATGGACCCCTGGGCTCCATCACATACTGCACAAAAGCCTACTGAAACATCAGGTAGCAGGTGCTCCTTGAAAAACATCAGTCTTTTCAGGGATGGCAATTCCAAGGGGTTCCCTTATTTGGAAATCATTTTACATTGTCCACAGTGAAAAATTCCACTGACAGCCTGTTTCCAGGCACTTGATCTGGTAGATTTTTCCAGACCACATTTGACTGGGTAGGGGCAATCCCCTTCTCTGCTGAAAACCTGCAACTTTCACCAGTGAGAGTAAGGTTTCTGAGGATATGGATGGGCTCTAGGGGCAGACATGACACCTGATTCTTGGAAGGACCTAATGAACTCAGTTGGCTCTCCATTCTCTATCCATTCATCAAGCCCTCCCCTTGGAATGGAGCCCTATCCATTCTAGGCCTCCTTGGTAGGACTCTAATATACTCTCCCCTTGTAGCCAAACCAGACAACAGCCATCTTTGGTCAAGTCCCCCGACCACACTTTCTTTTCAAGCAGACCCAGCTCTGCCATAGCCTCCCTTCCCACCTTCCTGCCCCATCCTTTGGCTGGGTCTCCCTCACTGCCTCTGCAGTTTAGTGGGTATTCATGTAGTGCTTCCCACAGAGTACCATTTTCCTTAATATTGGAGGCTATGTTTTCCTAAAAACAGCAAGCCTTAAAAACTTTTGTCATATTCCCCAGCAGTAAAAGGAAATAAATAGCTTGAATGAAAACCTATGTCACCAGAAGCTGGTCTGGCGTCTGCAGTTGGGCACTGACAGCCTGTGTAGGACACATAAATTTGCAGATATCTTTCTAGATTTGAAATCTAAATGCTTTCTCTATTTTACTTTACTTGATCTCTACACATGATATTGATTACACACACACACACACACACACACACACACACACACACACACACTTGCTATTATACCATTCTAAGATAGCTATTTTTAATTTTGTGTTGCAAAGTGGTTTGTGGGGATGTTATACGTATTTCTGGAAAAAAGCATCCAATTTTCTACATGGCTGAATTTTCTTTAAAAACCCAACTGCAACCTATTCCCTTCAATTCCTAAATACGAATATTTAAAAATGTAATAATAACTAACAAATTTCAGCTATGCTAATTTAACTTGCCTTCCAGTCCACATTTAGTCAATGATTTTCAAGCACACCTTTAGTATCCAAAGCCTGATTTTTTTTTAAATCTCTACTGCAATTTGTTTTTTTTGGAAAGGTCTTTCCAATTATATATAAAAAAAAATTTTTTTTTGATTGAGAAAAACAGAATACTCTGGAAGGTATAAGCATTTTATTTTTAAAATTAAGGAAGAGTATATCTTACAGGTTTTGGTTAATAGGCAAAACTTGATTCCACTTTTAAATGCTAAAAGATCTCTATCTACACAGCTAGTCACTCTAAGACATACTTTATATACTTGTTTCCTTCACACCAACACCTCTCCCCATACCAACTTACCAAAAAACTGACGAAGCTGGCTCCAAAACTCATCAATGGGCTATGATTTCTGTTAAGGAAACAAAATTACGTTTAATGTATACTTTCATAAACACTTAATATATTAGGATCACTATATATTTCTAATAATTGGAGACACTGTAAGGTCTCAAAGCTGATTAAATTACCCTAAGAAAAAAGTTTGAAGCAAGAAAGTTCAGTCTACCTGACAGAATAGAATCTGCCCTTGATTTTTCAAAGCAAGACACATAAGTCAAATTATAAGAGGCTGCTTTAGTAACAAACATGACATCTACAAACACATGGCCAAAGGAAGATGATCAATATTCATCTTAAAAATGCAAAACATGTTCAAAACTTTACACACATAAAGTAACCATAATTTTTAAAGTAGATCAAAGGGTTTTACCACTGAGCCAACCTTGAAAACTCCCTCATTCCAGCTAAAAAAAAAAAACAAAAAAAAAAAACAAAACTTGAAGAATGCCTCCCGAGAGTCAGACACTCCCCCAATGTAATATAGTCATTATCCAATTACGTACGTAAACCAAACAGAAACCAAATCAAACGAATACCAATTCAAAAAATATAGGAATATAAACTTTCAAAATTCATAACTGTTACAAAATCTAAATTTCCTTAAGTTGCACTAAAAGAGAAAACAAGTAGTAACTGCCTTCTTAAAAATAATTTTATTGGGGTGCCTGGGTGGCTTGGTCGGTTGAGCTGCCGACTTCGGCTCAGGTCATGATCTCATGGTCCGTGAGTTCGAGCCCCGCGTCAGGCTCTGTGCTGACAGCTCAGAGCCTGGAGCCTGTTTCGGATTCTGTGTCTCCCTCTCTCTCTGCCCCTCCCCTGTTCATGCTCTGTCTCTGTCTCAAAAATAAATAAACGTTAAAAAAAAAAATTAAAAAAAAATAATTTTATTGATTTTTTAAATTATGTAGATAGCATATGGTCATTCTAAAAAAAGGAAAGAACAATACATTTAGTCAATCCCCTATAGGAAGTTTACTTTGTGTGCAAAGTGTGTCTGGGGAGGGGTGGACATGCACATTTGTGTGTGTGTGTGTGTGTGTGTGTATACATACATACACACACACACACACACACACACACACACACAGATATATCCAATGAATATATCTGATGGACATCTTTGTACCTGTATCTTTTCAGGCAAGTCCAATATATTCTTGGGATAAACTGCTAGAGATAGCATTACTGAGTCAAACAGTATGCACATCCATTTTCCTCTAGGGTCAGGGGAAGAGAGAGAAAGTAAGTAAGGGGGGAGGGCAGGGAAGTCCTGAAGGGAGGGGAAAGAGGTGGGGTGATAATGAACCGGATTTATTTGGAATATCAACCTTCTGCTACATTTTTTCCCATCTACTTAGTACTTACTCAAATTCTACAATAAACAACTTGTTTACCCCCATCTAATAGGATACTAAGCCAACAAGAAGAGAAGTAGGAAGATCAGTGCACTAGTGAAGAACCCCCACTAGCATTCATACCCATAAACCAAGCTCTAGCGGCACGTGTACAGCACACGATGAAGTCTGCTGTCCCTCCGTTCCTGCGCGATGTGGCAGCACAGATGGAGATTTTCCCATCCACAGCTCTGCACGGACATACCAGTATAGGCTCCTACCCAAATGTGGTTTGCATATGAGTATCCCCTCTAGAATGTTATTTTCTGCCCGTACCCCTTATCATCCTGTCTTACACACAACAGGCATTCAACAAATATGAACCAGTGAAGGAATGAAAGATGTAGAACCCTGCTTTTCAGGAACAAACTCATTTCAATCAAGTGCGGATTAGCGTGGCTTTCCCCTTTCCTTGCTTACGTGTTAACCACTTTGCCATGTGAAAAACGAAAGAAGCTGAAGCTAGGGATATGCTTCTTGTTCTTGACCAAAATTAGGTTTCTGAGAGCCAAGGCTATTAATTATTCATGGTACTCTAGACTGGCCCTCAGAACTTCCCATACTGGCTTAGGTGAAAAACCAGCCCAATGGAAATGCTCTTCTCTCTTTGAAGTACAGTCTCTGCCAACCCCACAGCATCTGGCATGTTAGACGGTGTACCCAGTACAATGAACCGACTGATAAACGTGCAACCTCTCATATGCTACACAAGACCTGTTGTTTTAAGAATTTAACAAGGTTTGGGGTGCCTGGGTGACTCAGTCGCTTAAGCGTCAACTTTGGCTCAGGTCATGATTTCACGGTTCGTGAGTTCGAGCCCCACATTAGGCTCTCTGCTGTCAGAGGGGAGCTTGCTTCAGATGGTCTGTTTCTCTCCTTCTCTGTCTCTCTGCCCCTGCCCCACTCTCGCTCAAAAATAAACATTAAAAGAAAACTTAAAAAAAATGAATTTAACAAGGGTCACTTGACTTTTTAACCCTATGTTAATTTACCTTATCTTGATCAATTTTGGCCAACAGATGTGTTTCTACATAAAACTTACTCATTTGGGGGATTTGGAAATGTTCCCAAAGGGTAGAAGTATCATTACTTTAAAACTGAATCTAAGGAAGAAGAAAGAGGCTCATAGCTCACCTCAATATGCTCATATTAGGAACGAATAAACAATGATCCAAACACAAGGGGAGTAAGGATATCATGTAAAGACCAAGTATAAAGGTAAGCATTAGAACCAAAATACAAACCTTCTTAAATACCAGAAAGTAGATAAAACAACAGAGGTGGGGACAAGTGAAGCCGACCACATGGTGAAAACCTCCCTTATTTAAAGAAGGGATTATGTAAGGATATATATACATTTGCTAATATTGGAAAAAAAAAACAGATGGAATAACTTACAATTAAAAAAAATAGATACATACAAGGTAAGAGAAGGAAATAGGGAAGAAGAAACAAGGATAGAAACAAAGCTTCTTTGTAGATGCTTTGTTTTGTAGATTAGACTTTGGGATCATGTAAATATCGCTAAACAGCAAAATTAATGTACCTAAAGGCGAATCCAGTTGGTAAAATAACCACACAGAACTATTCCAAGGGACTTTAGAACACAATAACCTGACAGTGCATTTTCATTATGAAATATTCTTAAAAATAGACCCCAAAAGATAGCAAAAATATTTTTTTTTCAGTAATCACATTCTCTCCAGTCAAGTTGGTATTGCCATTCTAAGGCTGCTGGGGATGTAGTTTGTGACAAAGCGATGGGTAGGTATGTTGCTGTTTGTTGGGACTCAGGACTTTGTGCATAGGAAAAAGAATGTAGTTAATTAAAAATCCTATAGCTTAGGATATAAAGTCTTGGTTTTATCTTTTAAAAAAATAAATATTTCTGTCTACTGAAAAAGCCTAGAAGTAGCACCACCAGCAGCCCTGAACGGGTCTAGCACCCTCTCTAAATACATTAAGTAAAACAGATTGTGGGTCTTTGAAGAAATGGTTGATTCTGGGTCAGGGGTAAAAAATGTTCAAGAACAGCCTGGAGTTATCTTATTAGAGCAGAAAGCTAGGAAGTTTAAAAGCTATATTAGGGTTTTGAAGAGGTTCCCACTATGCAAACATGGAACAATAATCCCTAATGAGAGTAAAAACAGCAATAGTTTGAAACATCATGTAAAGTTAAACCATAAATCCAAAATGATATTTTAATTAACAACAAGACTACCACCACCACCAACACTGCTCTCGTTGCCTATGGAGGATCTTAAGGAACCAACGCATTATTTTGAAAACTCATGAAAAAAAGAGTAAGCATTTATCCCGTCTTTTCTCTATGGACTCAGAGTAACGAATTAGTTGGGTAGGAGGGCAGTTCCTCCACAAAAATTTCCTGGGATAATAAATGAAAAGCAAATGATAGAATCAGTATCTCATTGTGGATCTCCTCATGAAATAATGGGTATGAGAGACAGGGGAACATATTAAACACCACCATGCTGATACAATCAGCAATATCCAAGCTGCAGGAAACTCTATAGGACAAAGATCCTAGTTTCCTCAATGACAAGAAAAAAATATATGAGTAGAGGGAAAGAAACTGAAAGGGAATCTCTAAAATAAAAGGTTTAAAATACAACAGACACATAAAACACATATAAGAGACATATGTGTGTATGTATGTATGTGTGTATATATATACACATACATGTATGTATATGTGTATATGTATATATACACACACACACACACACACTCATACATACCCATAACAATGAGAATATGAAACAAAAATCACAATAGCACAAAATTACTAATTATCTGTAAGGATAACTCTAACAAAGACATGCAATAGTGCCACACTGAAAACTCAAAACATTACTAAAAAAACCACTAAAGACCTAAATCAGGTTTCTTAACATTTGAGTCAGATAACTTTTCGTTTTGGGGGCTGTCCTATGAGCTGAAGCATGTTGAGCGGCATCCATATCCCCTATCTACAAGATGCCAGTAGCACACAGCCACCCTCCCAACCACAGATGTGACAACAAAAATGTCTCCTAATAGCACCAAATGTCCTCTGGGAGCAAACTGACCTTGGTTGTGAACCACTAATATAGAGATATATAATTTTTATGAATTAGAATTCAATATTGTTACAATGTTAATTTCTCTAAACTGATTTACAGCTTCAATGCAATCCAGAGCAAAATCCCTGGGGTGTGTATGGAGGGAGGTGGTATTGAAAAGTTGATTCTAAAATCTACATGGAGGGGGACCTGGCTGGCTCAATTGGTGGAGCCTGCAACTCTTGATCTCTGGGTTGTAGGTTTGAGCCCCACATTGGATATAGAGATTACTTAAAAATAAAATCTTTAAAAAAAAATCTACATGGAAAGGACAAATACTTACAATGGCCAAATCAAATTTGAAGAACAACAAAGCTGGACACCTGACATCAAAACTTAATCAAGAATTTCTATTCACTCATAAGAGATTGGAAAAGACAATCACAGATAGTTACAATCCACTTATTCAAAAAAGCTGATCCTCAGAATATATGAATTTCCCAGAATCAGTAAAAAATGACAACCCAGTAAAAAACGGGCAAAAGTCTTGAATAGGCACTTCACTTTTGTGGATATCTGAAAGTCAATAAGCATATTAAGCAGTGCTGAAAAACAATGGAAAATATCAATCAAAATTGCAATGAAATACCACCACACTCTCATCAGATTGGCCATACTCATGAGAACTAACATCACCAAGTGTTAATGAGAATGTGGAGCAAGGGGAATTCTCATACATTGTTTAGTAATACCTACTAAAAGTAAACATATGCCTGTCCCATGATCCTGTAACTTCATTCCTCAGTATGCATATGTATACACAGAATTATTATGCCCTCAAAAGACATGTATGTCATGTTAATAGTACTATTCATAATAGCCTCAAACTAGAAACAGAATGAATATACTGAAATTATTTGATGCATTCAATGAAATGGTTCACAGCTATGAAAACAAACTACTGCTAAGTATAATAACATGAATAAATTTCATACATAATCTTGAGTAAAAAAATCCAGGCACAAGAGTATATGATTCCACTGATAGGAAGCTGAAAACCACTGTTTGGGGTACCTAGGTGGCTCAGTCGGTTAAGTGTCTGACTCTTGATCTCAGCTCCGGTCTTGATCTCAGGGTCATGAGTTCAGCCCTGCATTGGGCTCTGCACTGAGCTCCACCTGAGGCATGTAGCCTACTTTATAGGAGGAAAAAAACAAAACACCTTCTGACCTCTGACAACAGAGGTCAGAACAGTGGTATCTTTGGGGAGATTATCGACTGAAGAAGGAGCTCAAGGGAAGATGCTGGAATGCTGGAAATATCCTATAACTTTATCTGGGATTAACTAGTAACACTGTGATGTTTACACATGTATACATTCCTCACTATATGTAAACTTTTCCTTATGAAAAAGAAAAAATTAAAAAGAAAAATCTGATAAATGATTACTGCAGGCATTTGATGATATCAGTGAATCCTCATTTTTTTTTAGGTATGGCTACATTTTAAAAACTATTTTTTAGAGGCATATTAGAAAAGTATTTACAGGGGCACCTGGGTGGCTCAGTCGGTTGGGCGTCCGACTTCGGCTCAGGTCATGATCTTGCAGTTTGTGAGTTTGAGCCCCACGTCAGGCTCTGTACTGACAACTCAGAGCCTGGAGCCTGCTTTGGATTCTATGTCTCCCTCTCTCTCTCTGCCTCTCCCCTGCTCATGCTCTGTCTCTGTCTCAAAAATAAATAAAACATTTAAAAAAAGAAAAAGAAAAGTATTTACAGATAAATGATGACTGGGATTTGTTTCAAAAATATATTGAGGGGCACCTGGGTGGCTCAGTCAGTTGAGTGTCCGACTTTGGCTTAAGTCATGAACTCACGGTTGTGAGTTCAAGCCCCACATTGGGCTCTGTGCTGACAGCTCAGAGCCTGGAGCCTGCTTTGGATTCTGTGTCTCCCTCTCCTTCTGCCCCTCCCCCACTTGCATAGTTTCTCTGTCAAAAATAAACATTAAAAAAATATATATATATATACACACATATATATACATATACATATATATATATATATATATATATATATATATATAATTGAGGTAAGAGGATTAAAAGTGATAAGTATAGATAAAACAAGATTGGCCATCACTTAATTACTGAGGTTGGCTGACCACAACATGGGGATTGATTAAACTACTTTATGTACTTAAGAAGATGTAGGTTATTTTCAAAATAAAAAATTAAAAAGCAAACACAAATAAAAATCCTCTGCAAAGAGGCCTTTTGGAATCCTCTTCGATGAGAAGGCTTCTTACGGTCATTACCACCGTTTGCCTTTTGAAAATGAATCATCAGTAGTAATAAAATGGCTCCAGATTTTTCTCTGTATAAAAAGGCAGAAAACCTATTACAAATACAAAGGAGCAATTGATCGTCTTTTCCTCAATTCATCAACACTGCCAAAGTTTGAAGAAATGTTTCTCTAGGATATTAAAACCTAGACTGATGAAAATTTTATCTCCTAAAATACAGAGGAAGAAAATGTATGCATCTGATTCTCAAAGGAATATTTTTTCCATTAAATAAATGGGCATAATTACTATATGTCAGTCCCTAACTGAACATGCTTTTCTCAAAGATTTTACCTCCTAACACAATGGCAAATGGCTTGAAGTTTTTAAACTTTTGATTTTTGAAAATGTTCTATATTTACACAATGTTGAGTTCTTAGAAGAATTCTCCAAAAGGACTTTTCTCCCTTCAAATGTGCAGGGAGATTGGAAACTACCCAGGGCCACCAGAAGGTAATCAGCCATGGCAACCATCCTCACCTTTCACTGCAGCCCTGAGATCCCAGATTTGAGGGTCAAAGAAAGAATCACATAAATTCACTCCCCACTGCTCTTAAGGGTGCTGTGCCTTTTCTGTGACCCAGGTTGCTCATGTGACCCATGTTTTAAAAATCACAGTTCCAGAGGACGATAGGAGCAATCAAGGTATTGACTGCTTTTGTAGATGCCTCCTTGCCTTCAGAAACAAAAACAAAACCTTTGGTAACAGGTGATATCCTCTGCTCTGTGTGGTAGTGTTTCCATGGGCACTAGAGTGGGACAAAACTGGTTCAGTACTTCATCTTTCTTTCTGAAAGTAAATAGTGCCAACAAAAGAAAAAGCTAAGTGCATGAAGCCATTCATTGCAACATCATCCACGATAGGAAAAACCTAAGTTTAAAAAGCTGTCTACATAAGGGAAAAGCTTCATGACATGGACTTGGAAATGATTTCTTGAAAAGCACAGGTAACAAAAGTGAAAAATAAATTGGACTATATCTAAATAAAAAGTGTACAAAGGACATAATCAACAGTGAAAAGGCAACAGCAGCCCACAGACCAGGAGAAAATATTTTCAAATTATCTGGTAAGGGGTTAACATCCAGACTATACAAGTAACTCCTACAACTCAACAACCACCACCACCACCAAACCAATCAAGAAATGGGCAAAACGGGTGTCTGGGTGGCTCAGTTGGTTAAGCATCTGACTCTTGACTTCAGCTCAGATCATGATCTCACGGTTTGTGAGTTTGCGCTCACAGTGTAGAGCCTGCTTGAGATTCTTTCTCCTTCAAGATAAACTTAAAAAAAAAGTGGGCAAAGACTTGAAAAGACATTTCTCCAAAGAATATATATCAACAGCCAATAAGTACACAAAAGATGCTCGTCACTGATCATTAAGGACATGCAAATCAAAACCATAATGAAATACCACCTTACACCCATTATGATGGCTATAATGAAAGAAAGAAAATGCAAGTGTTAATGAGGATGTGGAAAAACAGTAACCCTTGTACACGGTTGGTGGGGGTGTAAAATCATGCAGCCATGATGGAAAACAGGCAGTTCCTTAAAACATTAGAAATGAAATTATTGTATAGCCCAGCAATTCCAACTCTGCGTATATGCCCAAAAGAACTGAAATCAGGAACTCAAACAGATATCTGTATGCCCTGTTCTAGCAGCATTATTCACAGTTAACCAAAATGTGGAAATCACAAAGGCAGACGAATGTATAAAAATGTTGTATATACATACAATGGAATATTATTCAGCCTTAAAAAGGAAAGAAACTCTGACTCGTGCTGGAACATAGACGAGTCTTGAGCATGTTATGCTACGTGAAATAAGGCAGTCACAAAAAGAGTACTGTGTGATTCCACTTACAGAAGGTACCTGCAATCATCAGATTCAGAGAGATAGGAAGCAGAGTGGTGGTTGCCAGGGGCTGGGGGCAGGGAAGAATGTTGAGTTGTTTCATGGGTGCAAAGTTTCAGTTTTGCGAGATAAAGACTTCTGGAGGTGGGTCAAACCATAATGCTAATGTGTTTAACTAAAGGGCACACTTAAAAGTGGTTCAGATGGTAAATGTCATGTATATTTTATGACAATCAAAAAAATTGTTTGAAAATGTACAGCATGTCTGTAATACAATCAATGCCTCATGAAATAACCACATAGAATCTTACAACCTAGAAAAATGCCTGTGACAGAATGTAATGTACAAAGGTTCCATGTACAGTGTTCCAATATGTATAGACGATAAAACAATGAAAATACTTGCCGGGGGGGGGGGTGGGCAATAGGATTCACGGTGATTTTATCCAATGATTAAGTGTATGTGTGTGGGAGGATAAACACTCACGACAACAACTGCACTAATCATCTGTTTCACTAACGTCATTGTGGACACTCTCCCTACATTCAGACACCTTTTACAGAGAAAAATGCATCATTTAAGTCAATTTACTTGCTCTAAGTACTCCGTGATCAGTTGTTGCTTTGATACAATTTCTCAGCAGAATATACCATCCAGCTAACCAAACAGAATAATGGAGCAATTCAAGAGCAATAGACAAAGCCTGCTTCCGTGGGAGTGAGGTATTCACTGAGCGGCAAGCTGAGGTCTGGAGGTGCCTCACTGTGGCCCAGGGTACTGTTAGCACAGGGCTAGCAGACAAACAGTCGCAAATGAAGGGAGAGATACATACAGGAGGTTGCTCCCTCAAACAGTCTCTGTTTTCCAAAAATGAATGCATAGGATTTGGAGATTTCCTTCTATATTAAAGGCAGTAGGCCATCAAATAAAATCACAGGATTTCTTGCTTTTTGAACTAATTATCTTATTTTTATTTTTAAAATGAAATCTTCCCTCTATCAAGATGACTATTCCCACCCTGACAAGAAAAAAACTAAACTCTTTATTCCAAGGCCTTTTGAGGAAAGCTGTGGTAAAAACTAAAATATGCCGAAGCCAGTACTAAATAGACAAAGCCTTGAACAGTCTAAATTTCACAGGACACAGGCCACCTGACTGTAGACCTCATAACTTGCACTTGTACTTCCTGGGCTATTATGTCAATTTCACTGTCCTATATTCCAAGCCCTCTTTGAGTACACCGTGTTAACAATCAATAGATGAGATTAGTCTGACTCTTCTGCAATGAAGAGTTTTCCAAATAGACTGGCCTTACTTTTCTACACCACTCAGAAATGGGAAACACCTTTATGGTGAGCTAGCTGAAAAGCTCAATCTTGATCTGAAGATGCTGCAGCAACAACACAGAAAGGAACATCTAGACTGCCAGGGCCAGAGAACATGCCAGTTTTTATCACTCGCCAACGAAAGAGACCGAAAGATTCATCTCTACTCCTACTGTGACAGCGACAAAGAACAGCAACGTTTCCAGCCCCTTCTTGCTCTTGCATTTGTTCAATAAGCATGCGTGAATGAGAGCCGCCTTCCTGTGCAGAAAAAGAAAAGGGGCCTCCATAGTGATGAGGAAAAAGCTCAGACCCACAAGTCTAAGAAGAAAAGTACCCTCCTCTCTCAGATGGCAGTCGAGGAAAATGAAACGTGAAAAAGTTCACTTAAAATGTTTCTCTTGACATGATTTGTAATAGTTAACATTCTTCAAAAAGGAAAAAATCTAATTTATTCTCAAAGCATCTTAGTTAAGAAAGTCCTACAAAGGTTTCCTTCATGTATAACACAAAGCATCCATAGAGGTCTCATATACGAATGGAGATCATTGGTACAAAGTTCCCTTCTGAAGCTTGTTACAAGGGCCTCTGGGTGGCTCAGTCAGTTGAGTGTCCGACTTTGGCTCCGGTCATGATCTCATGGTTCGTGGGTTTGAGCCCCGCGTCGGGCTCTCTGCTGACAGCTCAGAGCCTAGAGCCTGCTTCAGATTCTGTGTCTCCCTCTCTCTCTGCCCCTCCCCTGCTCATACTCTATCTCAAAAATAAACATTGGGAAAAAAAACTTTGAAGCTTGTTACAAATCAGGTTATAATATAAAATTCATTATCTGTCATTTTTTTCAAAGTTAAGTCACTTCCACAGGAATAGCAATGGATCTATCCCATTCACTAAGTTTCATCCTCCAGGTCCATGCACCCTGCTGCTCCACAGCTTCTAAGTCTCCGGAATAAATTTCCAATTTTATTTTTTTTAATGCTTATTTAGAAAGTGGGGACAAAGAAAGAGGGAGAGAGAATCCCAAGCACTGACAGCATGAAGCCCAACCTGGGGCTTGATCCCACAAACCACAAGACCATGACCAAGCCAAAATCAAGACTTGGACGCTCAACTGGCTGAGCCACCCAGCTGCCCAATTTCCATTTTCAAAGCAGCTTCCCGTAGCATAGAGTTGATTTAGAGCCTGTTCACTGGTTAAACTGTCAACCCTATTCAAGCCACACACTTATGAGAATAGTTAGGAAAGTGGGCCCAATCACAAACAATACAATTCACCATCAAAGTCAAAGAAATAGATGGCTTTTCTACATTGCTCCTTCCATTCTTCATAATAGATTTATGAGAAAACTATAAATTTTACTTAAAAAAACAAAGGTAGGTTTTTAAAAAGCAGGGTATTTAATTTTAAAATCACGTACCCAACTCTTAACCAATAATGTTCTGCAGTTTAAAAGAAAATAAATGAAAAGTGAGGTCTTCTATACATGGTGCTGGAAGAAAAATTCTAATAAACCTACTTTTGTTTCATTCACCCACTGAAAATATATTCACTGCATACCAAGTATACAACAGGCACTGTGCTATACGGTGAAGAAACAAAGATGAACAAGAACATGCGTGCTCTTCAAGGAAACTAATAAGTCCACTTTGGCTGCTGGAGACATTCCAGTAACAATAAATGTGCTGGAAAGTGGGCAGCTGGTTGCTACCTTTACACAGTCATTCTCTGTCATCCTATTTTTCGTGGATGAATGAGGCTCTCTCCAACACCATATTTTATGAAGTCTAAAAAAAGCTACTTGCCATCTTTTTAAGTTTGTTTATTTTTGAGAGAAAGAGAAAGAGAGCGAGCAAGAGAGTGCACGCGCACACACAAGCAGGGGAAGGGCTGATGCTGACAGCCAACAGCGCAGTGTGGGGCTCGAACTCACAAACCGCAAGATCATGTCCTGAGCCAAAGTGGGACGCTTAAGCAACTAAGCCACCCACGTACCCTTACTTGACACCTTTGATTTCTTCTTCTCCAGTGTTCTTTTGAAAAAGGACGTATTAATAAACCTCCACTCTCTTCCACAGCTCTATTTTAATTCTCTGCAGATAAATATTTGATATTTGACATCTGCCCCGTCATTTGTTTGCATAAACGTAAACCATGAGAGTGGGAATACCATTTCGGCCATGTGCTGCTGTCCTGACCACGCAGCACAGAATGTGGCATATAAACAGGATCCCAGCATAGAGCTGTTTCACAAACCAACCAGCTCCTACCAAATCCACTCTTCACGACATTTCATCTAATGGACCTTCCTCCACAGGTTCCAAAAAATTACCAGATAGAAGACTGTCCTCAACCTGAGCCCATAAAAACTGCTTTCACTAACAATAAAAGTGCTTGCTTCTTTTATCAGAAAGGAGCAGTGGGGGAATTTCACGGGAAGGCTGTATTCTTACTTTTCAGACACAGTTCAAAGCATGGTCCTTGGGAAACTTTTCATCTAAAGGACATGACAGCATGTCTGTCACAATGCTGATCACAGTCACATGGCTTGTGACAGACGAGTGTTGGGAACAGGTGCAGCCTTCTGTTCAGACTTGTGTTTATGATATACCTACCCTTCTTGGGGATATGGGAGCCTTAAGCACACCACCAGCTGGCCCCAGGGACACTCCACTTCCGATCACAGACATCTGCAGGCCAGGGGATGCCAGTCCCCAGGGAGCGACCACTCCTGTGTGTGCTGCAATGTCTGCACTCACAGCCGCTGCAGTTGTCTTACCATTTACTTTTGTTACATTAACTGCCTGTGAAGCAGCCTTCCTCTTACTGGGAAACCTTTGTAACTCACCAGCTGGCACTAAGGAGCCATGAAAGACTCTGCTGTAAGCAGTGCAGCTATCAGTTTGTGGCAGGCACGAGAGGACTTGCTGATGGTAGGCTGAGACTCTGGGTCACCAACTCCACTTAGGGGCAAAACAAGCAGGGGCCTTGGTCTATTCCTACACCTTAGCATAGTAATTATCTACTAGCAGATAATTAACAAGCCACTCTACCCGGCACTCTGAAAAAAGTAACTAGACCCTAGATCCTTAGGTCCTATGGGCAACTGTTCTGATAGGTGCATTTCTAGACATATGTACATTTTTTAAAAAAATTTTCAAGTTAGTTAACATACAGTGTAGTCTTGGCTTCAGTAGAACCCAGTGATTCATGTCTTACATATGAAACCCAGCACTCATCCCCAAAAGCGCCCTCCTTAATGCCCATGGCCCATTTAACCCACCCCCCCTCCCCACACACGCCCCTCCAGCAACCCTCAGTTTGTTCTCTGCATTTAAGAGTCTCTTACGGATGGGGCGCCTGGGTGGCTCAGTTGGTTGAATGTCTGACTTCAACTCAGGTCATGATCTCACAGTTCATGAGTTCGAGCCCCGCGTCAGGCTCTGTGCTGACAGCTCAGAGCCTGGAGCCTGCTTCAGATTCTGTGTGTCCCCCTCTCTCTGCCCCTCCCCTGTTCACACTCTGTCTCTCTCTCTCTCAAAAATAAACATTAAAAAAAAGTCTTATGATTTGCCTCCTTCTCTGTATCTTATTTTTTCTTCTTTTCCCCTATGTTCATCTGTTGAGTTTCTCAAATCCCATGAGTGAAATCATATGATATCTGTCTTTCTTTGACTGACTTATTTTGCTTAGCATAATACCATCCAATTCCATCCACACTGTTGCAAATGGCAAGATTTCAAACTTCATCACTGAAGTTCTATATACACACATACACACACACACACACACACACACACACACACACACACCATATCTTCTTAATTCAATCATCAGTTGATGGACATTTAGGCTCTTTCCATAATTTGGCTGTTGTCAATGATGCTATTAACACCGGGTTCCACGTGCCCCTTCAAATTAGCTTTTTTGTATCCTTTGGATAAATTCCTAGTAATGCAATTGCTGGGCTGTAAGGTATTCTATTTTTAATTTTTTGACAACCTCCATACTATTTTCCAAGGTGGCTGCACGAGCTTGAATTCCCACCAGCAGTGCAAAAGGGTTCCCCTTTCTCTGCATCCTTACCAACACATATGGTTGCCTGAGTTGTTAATGTTAGCCATTCTGACCAGTGTGAGGTGGTATCTCATTGTGGTTTTGATTTGTATTTCCCTGATGATGAGTGTTGTTCATCTTTTCATGTGTCTGTTAGCCATCTGGATGTCTTCTTTGGAGAAGTGTCTACTCATGTCTTCTGCCCATTTCTTCACTGGATGATTTGTTTTTTGGTGTTGAGTTTGGTAAGTTCTTTATAGATTTTGGACACTAACCCTTTATCCAACGCATCATTTGCAAGTATCTTCTCCCATTCGTAGACATATGGACATTAAGAATGCACCTTTTGCATATGGCGAGATGCTCCTCAGAGCCACTGTGGTCTTTTAAAATGCAAACAGCTTCTATAAGTATATGGCAAAAACAAATTTCACTTCTTAGGCTTGTCTCTGGTATCCCACAGATTCAGGGGTACACCTCAGAACTTGGGATGGAGGGAGCTTTGGGGAACAACTACAAAAGAGAAATGGTAAGCAGGGCAGAGGACATGGAGGGTCTGGCTGGGTCGGAGGCCAGAAAGCCAAAAACTGGATTGCTGAGTGCCACCTCTCACAGAGCCCCAAATGGTGGCCCGGCACCTAGCCAGAAAGGCCTGTGAGGACGGAGAGGAGGAAAGCCCGCGAAAGGGAAACAAAAGTCAAAAGCCAGAGAAACTAGTTTGGGCCTGAGTCCCCATCTTTTAACTTCCAAATGATTTCTTGAATTAGAATTAATGTGACAGACTATTTAATAAGCTGATATTTACAAATAAAGTTTGTCTTGCTACATGCAAAAGAATGAAACTGGACCACTTTCTTACACCATACACAAAAAGAAACTCAAAATAGACTAAGAAGCTAAATGTAAGACCTGAGGCCATAAAACTCCTAGAAGAAAATATAGGCAGTAATCTCTTGGCTATAGCAATATTTTTCTGGCTTTGTCTCCTCAGGCAAAGGAAACAAAAGCAAAAACAAACAACTGAGACTACACCAAAATAAAAAGCTTTTGCACAGCAAAGAAAACCATCAACAAAACGAAAAGGCAACCTACTGAATGGGAGAAGATACTTGCAAAGGCTATATCCAATAAGAGGTTAATAACCAAAATATATAAAGAACTCCTACAACTTGATACCAGAAAAATAATAATACAAATAAAAAATGGGCAGGGGACCTGAACAGACATTTTTCCCAAGAACACAAACAGATGGCCAACAGAGACCCAAGAAAAGATGTTCAACACCACTAGTCATCAGGGAAATGTAAATCAAAACCATAATGAGATATCACGGCACATCAGTCAGAATGGCTAGTATCAAAAACAAAAAACAAAATAACAACAACAAAAAAACAAGCGTTGGTGAGAATGTGGAGAAGTGGAAACCCTCGTGCACTGTTGGTGAGAACGCAAACTGGTGCAGCCAATGTGGAAAACAGTATGGAGGTTCCTCAAAAAATTAAAAATAGAAATACCATACAACCCAGTATTACTACTTCTTGGTATTTACTCAAAGGAAACAAAAACACTAATTCAAAAAGGTATATGCACTTGTATGTTTAGTGCAGCATTATTTACAATAGCCAAGATATGGAAGCAACCTAAGCATCCATCGACAGATAAGCAGATAAAGAAGATGTGGTATATATACACACATTAGTCAGCCATAAGAACAACAATGAACCCAGAGAGCATTACACTGACATCAGACTGAAAAAATACCATATGTTTTCACTTAAATATGGAATCTAAAGTACAAATGAATAAACGAAATAGAAATAGACTCAAATACAGAGAACTGGTGGTTGCCAGAGGGAAGGCAAGTGGGGGGATAAGTAAAGGGGATTAAGAGGAACAATCTAACAGTTATAAAATAAGCCACAGGAATAAAAAGTACAGTGTATGAAATATAGTCAGTGATATTGTAATATTATAAATATAGCCAATGATTTTAATAACTTTAGTGATAGGCGGTAACTACATTTATCGTGATGAGTACTTCATAATGTACAGAATTGCTGAATCACTGTTTGCATACCTGCAAAGAATATCGTATGTCAATATACTTCTATAAAAATATTAAGTTTGTCTTGAGACAAGGCAGGGAAAACATAAAAGGTCTCCATTTAACATCCTTTTCCATTATTACTTTATCCTGTCAAATTTCCAGGTCAAAATAAAAACAACGAGAAGGGAGTATCATGTTCTCTTGCTGTGGGCTTTGGCATCCGGGGTTCCACTGCGTGAGCTGCTGACCTCCTTCCTCACCAGTTCCTATGCTCATCCTCTAGGCCTCAGTCCAAAGAGTGCTGGTTCCAGATTGCCCTTCCTGGTCTCTCACATTAGTCTGGAGCCTTCCTCTGGGCTCACACTGCTCCTTGGCCTTTGCCCTTCAGAGTCCTACTCACCTATTGTTGCTTTTCCCACCTGAACGGTGCCTAGCCCTGGGTATGGCATCTGGAAGGTCCTTGAGGGGTACTCGAAAGAATTCAAGAATGAATGAATGAATGAATGAATGAATGAGTGGCAGGACAAACGAGTAACTAGAAGAAGGTAGTAGGGAAAGTGATATCTAGGTTATTAAAGGGGGCCATGTGATAGGTGAAATTATTTTTTTAATTTTTTTTTTCAACGTTTATTTATTTTTGGGACAGAGAGAGACAGAGCATGAACGGGGGAGGGGCAGAGAGAGAGGGAGACACAGAATCGGAAACAGGCTCCAGGCTCTGAGCCATCAGCCCAGAGCCTGACGCGGGGCTCGAACTCACGGACCGCGAGATCGTGACCTGGCTGAAGTCGGACGCTTAACCGACTGTGCCACCCAGGCGCCCCTGAAATTATTTTTTTATGTTGTAAAGCTATTTTACTGAGTGAAGAAATTAAATAGTGCCTGGTATGCAGCAGGTAAAATACAAGTATTTACCACACAAAGTTAACAAATATGAATTCATCTAAATACAGAAAAGATCTTTTCCATGCCTAAGAAGCTACTCCTAAAAACAGGATTAATACTTGCAGAGTCTTTCAAGTACACAAAATGTTTAAAGTGATTTGCTTTTATTATTAATTCTCCTTAAAAAAAAATCATTCTACAAGTATATTTCTTGAATTGTTCACCTTTAGGACAGGTGATTTGAAAGTCCACTTACGAAAATAAAAACAAATTCAAATGGCAATCCTCGATACTTCCCATGAAATTGGTATCTGAAGAGATACTGTTATGATTTTTTAATAAACTGGATTATAATAAACCAAAAGAAAGCAGTATCTACTCAAAGTTACACGAAAATTAACTGCTATCTGGGAAGAAGAGAGGTAGGAAAAAAGTTACCTGTTTTAACGAAAACTTTACATTTAATTCAAATATTTATCACATCACTCTTTTTAAAGTAACAAATAATTCAAATCAGAATGGTAAAAGCCTTAAATTTCCCACTCATAGCAGTATGAAGTATGACTGCCTTCAGGCTATGTGCAGCCTTGCATAAATGAAAAAGGGCAGCAAGTAAAAACACATTTGTTTAAAGTAGTTAGAAATAGGGTACTCAACTGAATTTAACAAATCAATTCACACTCAAGTCCTTAAATGCTTAGGCAATTATCAGTGTCTTCCAGTTTATCAAGTATTTCAAAATCACAACACTATATAACATATTTGGGAAAGTACACATATCAAACTCACTGGCTTATTAGTCTCAAACAAATTATTAAACTACAATGCTATATTTTTTATTTCTATTCTAGTAGAGGCATTATCAGACCACAAAATTATACACAGGAGTGACAGATAAAGCCTCCCTACAAGAGATTCTGTTCAATGGAATTTTTTTTTTTTTTTTCTTTTTTGGCCAGGTTAAAGTCGCTGTGTTGATATCTGGGAAAGCTCTATAGTGCAGGTAAAAACAAACAGGCACTGTTTCAACTAAACATGGCTAAATGAATAAGCCAGTGTTCCACCTTCATATCATCTCCTTAACTTCCTTTAGTGGTCCTGTCTCCAATATAGAGCTATTATATTTTACAATGATCTGTCATGGTTCCAAATATTAACACCAGGAGATATTTTCTTCAACAGTTTTACTAGAAAGTATCAAATATCTCCTGTACGTCCAGTGTTGAACTATTATAGAAATAGGAAGTGATCTCTTGCTGGGGACTTTCTGAAGAAATGCAGTGTATAAAATATTGGTCATTTGCTTCTCCATTAAAATGTGTCTTATTACCAAAAAAAAGTATCAAATAAAGCTACAGATAAGTTTGTTTGGTTTTGCTGTTGTTGTGATAACACAGGCTTTCCTCTCTGTGCACCATCTGTCTTGCTGCTACAAAAAGAAATAAAGAAGGAAGAGAGGGAAGGTGGGAGGAAGAGAGGGAGGGAGATAAGGGGGAAAAATACCGTAAGTCTAAGAATGATATATAGATGCCATGATTTTTGAGGAAAAAATGGTGTTAAATACATATTAAAGTTGAGGAAGTTGTATAACTAAAAAATTCACAATTTACAAAAGGAATTATGAGCTTAACACATCTTTTTAAACTGCAGACTTTATTAAGCTAGGGTTTTGAGCAGGGCAGTATGAGTGTTATGCTAAAATTCTATATAATATAGAAGCCAATATTGAGACAGCCAAATATTTCAGTACCAATTATCCATTAAATATTGTGACATAAAAGTCAAATTATTTAGGGGCGCCCTTAAGTGTCTGACTCTTGGTTTCAGCTCAGGTCATGATCTCATGGTTTGTGGGGTGGAGCCCCACACCAGGCTCTTTGCTGACAGTGCAGAGCCAGCTTGGGATCCGTCCCCCTTGTTCTCTGCCTCTCCCCCGCTCATGCTCACTGACTCTCACAAAAATAATCTTTAAAAAAAAAAAGTCGGGGCGCCTGGGTGGCGCAGTCGGTTGAGCGTCCGACTTCAGCCAGGTCACGATCTCGCGGTCCGGGAGTTCGAGCCCCGCGTCAGGCTCTGGGCTGATGGCTCAGAGCCTGGAGCCTGTTTCCGATTCTGTGTCTCCCTCTCTCTCTGCCCCTCCCCCGTTCATGCTCTGTCTCTCTCTGTCCCAAAAATAAATAAACGTTGACAAAAAAAAAAAAAAAATTAAAAAAAAAGTCAAATTATTTAAAACTAAAAGAAAATACATTCAAGTGGATTTTTTCTGAAGAAGCATGGTGGACTTATTACTTTGTTCATATGCATTGAAAATACACATTTATAGTGACTGATGGGAATAAAAACTGGTACAAACCTTTTGGAAAGTTCTATCTTTCAAGAAAATTAAAAATGTATCTGAGAATCTACCATATGAAAAATGAAATGCAGAAAAATATTTTTACACTAAGATGTTTGTAGTACTATATATAGTATTATCCCCAGCAAGACCCACTGAACCCTGAACTCAGGAATGACCCCCTGAATTCAGGACTGCTCTCCTCAACTTGGGAAACTGAGAAGCTTCAACCAAATTGTCCATTTCATCTTTTAGAAACTAACAAATTGCTGGGTAGGAAAATAAATATTTGAGGACAGGAAGCTCTGGACATGTTACTTTAGCTTCAATATAATGTTAAAAAATCACCCTCTGACTATTCATTCCAAGCCCCAATAAAATAAGCCTGCTTACCTTGGGGGTTCAGGTTCAGGAGTTACCGTTTTGGAATTATTCCACATGATCTCCTTATTTCTACCAATAAAGATGACTTTCCAAGGGAACCCCACCTGGTATAGTCTTTGTAACTTGCCAAGGAGTGGACCCACCTTGGTCTGGTAATAGTATCAGAGAGAAGAATACTAAAATGTTGGTGAATAGAGACGGTTAAACCATATATTCACTTAAGCAAAATATTACTTTACACCCCCCGCCAAAAGTAGTAACCAGGGGCGCCTGGGTGGCGCAGTCGGTTAAGCGTCCGACTTCAGCCAGGTCACGATCTCGCGGTCCGTGGGTTCGAGCCCCGCGTCAGGCTCTGGGCTGATGGCTCAGAGCCTGGAGCCTGTTTCCGATTCTGTGTCTCCCTCTCTCTCTGCCCCTCCCCTGTTCATGCTCTGTCTCTCTCTGTCCCAAAAATAAATAAACGTTGAAAAAAAAATTAAAAAAAAAAAAAAAAAAAGTAGTAACCAAAGAATGTTTGTTCCAGTGTGTATGGGAAAGCACGGGCTTCAGAAAATGGCCCTGAGTTAAAATACCTCCACTTGACCATGGACTGGAGCAGGATATACTGCAATGTGTGACCTGGAGCAGGATATACTGCAAACCCTTAGCTGGAGTTTCTTCATTTAAAATTCTGATACAATTATAATGACTTAAATGGGTATAATAAGTAAATAAGTATTTTAAAAGCCTAGTCTGAAACTTGGCACATAGCCATCATGCAATAAACCAGATACCCCGCCATGATAGGTGAAAGAGCAGAATTCCAAGTAGCATGTGAAGTATGACAAACTATGGAGAAACCTTCAAAATGGAAATATCCTACAATGTCCTCTATGAGTAATGGGACTAAAGAGTGACTTTTCTTCTTTCTACTTGTCTTTGTCTACATTATCAGCAAAGAAGCATGAATCTCCTCTGCGATGTAAAAAGCTTTTTAATTTAATCAACGTTAGTCATGGTTTTAAAATATGCATGTAAAAGTAATTACTAAGTATTGGTATTTTAAATCTTCATCCATTTACATTTTCAAAACATTACAAATATCTTTTGAGCACCTATATGTGCCAAGCACTGTTCAGGCACTGAAAGAAGACCGCTATGCATGGAGCTGATGTTCCACAGTGGGAAGACAGAGAGCAAATACATATTTATCACTAAATCATCAGTTCTAGAACTGACCCTACAAGCACTTTTAAAATGGTGTTCTTGGCATTTATTACATACTTGCAGAAAAAAACAATACATCATAAAAATTTAAGTTATAATTTTTTTTTCTTAAAAGTCACAAGAAGACAGTGTGTTGGAGCAGTGTTTTCACTATGCTTTCAAATCTCCCCTTGTTAAAATGCAGAATCTCATTCGGGTGGTCTGGGGTGAGGCCTGAGCTGCTTTCTACTGGTAACAGACCCCTGAATGATACCGATGCTGCTGGGCCCATAACCACACTTAGAGGAACAAAGTTTTAGAGCCATGGTTAGGATTTTTGTTTCTAAAAAGCGCTAAGTTGATAATGCTGGCAGACAGTTTTGCTAACTGATGTACCCTATATTCTCATGTAAACCTTTTGGAAAAAGAAAATTTGAAGGCACTGCTAATACTTCTCTACCTGAAATAAAAAATTCTTCTATTGACTAAGGTCTGTTTTGTTGCACCAATTTAAGATCCCATTCCCCAAAGTATCTCTCAGTCTTCCTGTTACGATCACTACCTCCGTGTCCTCTCAGAGGCTTTTGGGAGCAGAGGGTCCCATCTTTTCCTTTTCTTCCATAGTTCCCTCACACCAGTCTCCACCTCGGGCCTCACCTCTCGTGACTGAACTCCCCCAGACTCCAGTCCATACCAAACCGCCAGAAAAGCAGTGTTCCCTGTGGATACTTCTCCACATCCATCTGCCCTTGACCAGTGCCTGCCTCTTTCCACCGCACAGGAGAACAAACTACCACCACTGCTGGACGTTCACATCCCCCGCCCCCCAAGCCCCGCCAACCTGACCCTCCCTAGCTTTACTTCTCACTTCTTCTCTGCTCCAGCTCTGCAAATCTTCAAGCCCTTAACCACCCAACACTGCTGATACCCTCTCAAGACTCTGCACGTTCTCCCCACTCCTCTTCACACCCCATTCAAATCCTGAAAAAAATCCAACTTTTTCCAGGAAGCCTCTCTGTGAGGTGTACCCATGCTGTGCCCAAGACGGAAACCAAATTCTTGGGTTCATACCATGCAATTGGCGAGATGGGTTATTAGACTCCCACACACACTAAACTATCCTGTCAACCTCCGTTACAGAAGTTTCATTCCCATAGGTTAAAAAAAAAAAAAAAAAAAAGCCACCAGCTGGCGGTAAGACTTTTGGCAAGAATGCATGCTGTCCTGACCTAAGATGTGCTAACGGTAGAGGCTGCGGTAACACGCCTGGCAGGAATTCCGGCAAACGCCGTGCAGATGCAAAACTGTCCCTCTGACGCTGAGCCTGCTATGCTCACACTAAAGCTCAACATTTCCAATGTCTCTCCCAATCTGAGAGCCGCCCCAGGGCCTCCCCCCGTCCCCCCGCATCCCTCCGTGCACCCCCACTCAGGGACTTCTATGGGTCTGAGAGTGAGTGACAGCACTGGACCGCAGCTCCATAAGCTCGGACTATGAGATGGTTGAGCAGCCACAGTCCCAAGCGGCGGACTGGCAGCTGTCCGGGAAGCCTCCAGAGTCCCTGGCCTCCCACCCGGCACTTGGTCCCAGTATCGCAGGCTCAGTACGTGCTCAGAGGCTCTGATGTTTCTCCATCCTCTTATTTTTCAGTGTGCTAAGTGCTCTAATAATAACTTGTTTCTCTAAGTATTCAGGTCTAAGGTAGGGAGGAGTGGGTAGGAAGTAAGGAATGACGTCACCCAGTAGTTTTTGATTTCACTTTTTCAACACACACTGCTTCAATTTTCCAGCTAGCTGTATAAGTTGTATTTCCTGCTACTCTTAGTTTGTTTCATAAATGTGTATCTTTCACATGTGTATGTTGTATAACCCCAGCTAGACTAAGTTTCTTGAGGCCAGAGACTAGTTTATCACTGCAGGCTCCGCACACAGGAATCTTTGAGAGGCACGGTACCTGCTCACAGATTACTCACGGAGGCTCCCACCATGCTTCAGCGCACAGGGGATTTTCAATACCTGACTGGCTAAATGAAAAATCCCTGAGACCCTAAATAGCATTAGGCACACTACTCATTTACGCTGCATCAGTACAAACAAGGTATTTTTGCTCCTTTTTAAAGTCTTTTTAGGTCTTAAAATCAAAATTATATTCTATTTAAGAAAGGAGAGACAGTTAAAGACAAATCTATAAGCCCCTGTAAAGCTCCCAGGAGAGATCTGGCAATATACAACACTGATCCTTCTACCAAACAATTCCACATCTAGATATATATCCAGATACATGTTTTGCATGTATAAGACATGTACCAAGATGTTCGCTAAAACACTGTTAGGGACCCTAGAAATGGAACTCACCCAAATAGTTATTGGTAACAACTACATCATCTGTATATACAACAAAATGCTACGTTGAACAGTTAAAATGATTATACTTAATTTATATACTTTATTTATATATATACATATGCTCATATACATACATACACACATATGTATACATATATATACACATGAGTATATGTATGCATGTGTATGTATATGTGTATACACACACACACACACATATATATATATATAAACAAACCCAGGGAGACTTCAAAAAATTTTTAAATGGGTGAAAAATGCAAAGTGCAAAAGATACTCATTATGGACACTTAAAAACACAAACCTATATATTGTTTATGGAGCGAGACCTGCAATAAAGGTATAAATGTGGACAGCAAAGACCCACACCAACACGAGGATAGCAGGGCTGCCTCTGGGGAGGAAGAGAAGGAAACTGCAATTGTGCTGGAACACAGAGCAGATCCTAACTATATCTGCAATGTATTTCTCTAAAAAAAACTACATATGGCAAATATTAGTATGTGTTACCTCTATGAAGGGCATCCATATTTTTATAATATGCTACACTTTTTTGTATGTTTAAAACCTGTAGTGATTTAAAGAGAAAAAGCAGTATCACACTACTATTTAAAATTACAAAAAGCTGGGGTGCCTGGGTGGCTCAGTTGGTTAAGGGTCCAGCTTCTGCTCAGGTCATGATCTCACGGTTTGTGAGTTCAAGCCCCGCGTTGGGCTCTGTGCTGACAGCCCAGAGCCCGGATTCTGCTTCGGATTCTGTGTCTCCCTCTCTCTCTGCCCTTCCCCCTGCTCACATTCTCTCTCAAAACTGAATAAACGTTAAAAAAAATTTTTTTTTAATTATTAGAAGCTTCGGGGCACCTGGTTGGCTCAGTTGGTTAAGCACTCAACTTTGGCTCAGGTCATGATCTCACAATTCATGGTTCAAGCCCCAAGTCGGGCTCTGTGCTGTCAGTTTGGAGCCTGGAACCTGCTTTGAATTCTGTGCCTCCCTCTCTGCCTATCCCCCACCACACTCTCTTTCTATCTTTCAAAAATAAACATTAAGAAATTTAAAAATTATTAAAAGCTTCAATTTCTCTCCTTGTTAAAAGAACTAAAACAGGGGCACCTGGGTGGCTCAGTTGGTTGAGCCGCGTACTCTTAATTTTGGCTCCGGTCGTGAACCCTAGGTGGTGACATCTAGCCCTGCATCAGGCTCTGCACTGAGTGTGTAGGTGAGAGTCTCTCACCCTCTCTGCCCCTCTCCCTATGTGCCCTATCTCTCATAAACAAACAAACAAACCAACAAACAAAGCAAGCAGGCAAGCAAACCAGGGAAATAGGAGAGGGAAGAGGTCACTAAGAAAGTTCACAATTAACTAGCGATTCCTAACCTAGTTACAAAGGCCAATCCTCCTGCTGGACCGGAGTCAGAACGTGTCGCACCTACCTCCTCTGAGGGGGCAGAAGCACTCCTGCGCCCTCTCTCTCCTGCACTGTTACCACACTGCTGAGGCCCTGGCTGGGCACTTTCTGCACTGCCCAGCCATTTACCAGAGCCCCATCAAACACGGGCTCTCTGCAAAGTAGAGACTAGTGTTCTCAAAAGCCAACAGCGGTTCTCTTCCTGTGCTAGCTAATCAATGCTAATCCTGTCATCAAGGGAAATAACCGAGTTTCTGCTATAATGGACCACATGTGCAGGCTGTTTTAGAAGCTACAATTAGCTGTGCTTTTAGCCTTGCTAGAAAGTAGGTGGGCTGATTTTGCAGCAGTGATCATTTTAACTGATGGCATTAGGAATCTAAGAAGTCATAAATTATGAAATGACATATAAATCAAAATCTCCTTTTCTAAAACAACTACTTCTGCGCCTCTCTCTGGTAAACTCAACAGTCCCTCATTTCCCGCACATTTTTTCTCGAACTCGATTCATTTCATTTCACTACTGTATCTCATGAGAACTCCATGAACACCAGTTTCATTTTAAACTAGCATCACATAATGCTTCCTACAACCTACATTTCCTGTTGGTAACTGCTCTAAACATAATCAGAAATTTAGAATGTAGCTCAGAAAAATATGGTACTACCATTTCAAATGGGGGTCTACAATTGTCCTTATTTTATATGCATACACGCACACAAAATACACACCATAGTAGAAACTCAACCAATTTTTGCTCACCTAAATCTCCAGATGAATCAACATTAGAGGGAGAAAAATAGATGCCCTTCACCTACTGAACACTCAAGCCAGTGGGCTCTGCCTGTGCCAACGGAGACTCACTGGTGATTATTCCCAAATGTGTTTGTGCCTACTGATTTTATGACTGAAATGATATCATTCATTTTTTATTATGTAGACAGATGAAATTAGGGTATGAAAAAAGTACTACATAGGTGAAAAATAATTAAATGCTTTGAAAAATCTGATGAAGGCACAGGACTTTAAAAGTCTCTCTTGGATTAGGGAGGGTGAGGGGACAACATACTTGTAAAACCAAGGAGCTTCCACCCGGTTGCTTTGGCTTCAACATTTGGCTCCACTTTACAGCCCCCGATATTGAGGGATGCCTGGGTGGCTCGGTAGGTTGAACTGAGCTGAAACTTGGTTTCAGCTCAGGTCATGATCCCAGGGTCGTGGGATTGAACCCTGCATCGGGCTCTACACTGAGTGTGGAGCCTGCTTGGGATTCTCTCTCTCCACCCCCCTCTGCTCCTCTCCCCTACTCACACGTTCTTTCACTAAAATAAAAATTAAAAATAAATAAAGCCCAGGATCTTGAAAATCACAGGAATGCATCAGAGGTGTGGTTTAGGCAAGAAAGCCAACTTGAAAATCCACAGCAAATTCCCAAAGGAATGGTCCTGGTCATACAGCGCAAGTCAGAACAAATGTTTACTCAATGTTCTTCCATTTTTACAATCTCAAATAATCAATAGTGGTCCAATCACAGTGGATAAGAGGCCTCCAATATACTCAACTAGCTACTTTAAGTCCTTTTTCAATATTCAATACCACATGTTTCTTTCCCAAGAGAGTTAAAACACTTGGTGCAACATTTCTCAATTTATGCCAAATTGGTAAAGAAACTGTTATATTACTTAATCCTTCCAATGTGTTCCTCGTTCTGTATTCCTTCTCTCAGTAGCAGCACAATCTAGCTAATGACCCCCAACATTCTCCACTCCTCCTCCAACAAACAAAAGTTAAACCAAAGCCAGACAGTCCCATTGATTATACTTCCTAAAAGCTTTCACGTATATTGTTCCCTACCCTAGCAGAGCCCACATGGTCTAAAACAACTGCTACCGTGTTTTCTGAGCTCCAGATTTACTGTGTATGCTACCCCCAGAATTAAGTTTCTAAAACAAAATCCCATCACTCTTTTGCTCAAATGCCATCAATGACTCCCTACTGCCCAAGAGACAAGGCTAAAATTCCGTGGTTCTGTATACAACATGGACCCCCCACCCCCAAGACCTACTTTACAGGCATGGACCGCCATCACTGCTTTTAATACACTTCTCTACGTGCAGCTAGGGAGCAGCATGCCCCTAATGCAAAGTGTGCAGAGTCAGAGGCCGCTCCTCACCGGAGACCCCCAGGCTACTTCCCTACTTATCCTCAGGCCACCACCTCTGACACTCCCCTAATTCCAGGGTCCTGGGTTCAAATTCTGACTCTGCTGAGCAGGCCTGAAAAAGCAATCTTCTGAGCCTCCATTTCCTTATTTGTAAAATAGGGGGAAATGGCAATGTCGATCTTACAGGGCTGCAGGGATGACTGAACAAGGACACACAGCATAGTGCCTGGCTCACTCTAAGTCCTCAATAAGGTCTGGCATCCCTGTTACTATGGACTCCATTACATACCCGCACCCACCCCCCAAATCTGTTTGTTAAAGTCCTAACCCAAATGTGACTGTATTCAGAGACAGGGCTTTTAGGAGGTAATTAAGGCTAAATGAGGTCATGAGGGTAGGGCCCTAATCTTGTAAAACTGGTGACTTTATTAGAGAAAATGAGACCTCTCGCTCTCCACACGTACTCTGAGAACAGACCAGGCCAGGACAGAGTGAGAAGGTGGTCTATCTGCAGGCCAACAAGAGAATTCTAGCCACTACCTGACCACGCACCCTGATGCTGGACATCCAGCCTCCACAACAGTCAGAAATTACATTTCTGTTATTAATGCCACCACTCCATGGTACGGCAGCCCGCACAGACTAACACGCTGCTTCTGGTTTCTAGTGTCATGATGGGATTTCATTTAAATGAACTGCTGTGAGGAGTTTCCTCACCACACTGGTACCTCTTTCAGGACAGAGAATGGATATTATACACATCTGTCTCCTCCTAGCAGCTGCCGTGGTGATTTGAAAACAGTAGATGTTCAATAAATGTATAAATTTTTAAAAATTTTCTTTTAATGCTTTATTATTTTTGAGAGACAGGGACACAGAGCATGAGTGGGGGAGGGGCAGAGAGAGAGAGAGAGAGAGAGAGAGAGAGAGAGAGAGACACACAGAGAGACAGAGAATCTGAAGCAGGCTCTCAGCACAGAGCCTGACGTGGGGCTCAAACTCACAGGCTGTGAGATCATGACCTGAGCCAAAGTCAGACGCTTAACTGAGTCACCCAGATGCCCCCCAAAATGTATAATCTATTAATGAACATAATGAGGATTTGGTTTTATGCAAACATTACCTTTATACAGAACCTGATGTTGAATTTTAAGAGCTAAATGTCCTCACTAGACTTGCTTTGGACTATTCAGAGTATGTGGATGTGCTGTATGGCAAATGTCACTTTGTTGTATTTTACTGACCCCAAGTGAGGCCCCACCTGCAGGGAAGTCTCTGTATGTAGCCTGAAGAATGAAAGAAGTTGAAGGTCTCTCTCTTAACCTGACCCATGGTACCTGCCTTCCACAGCTGCACAGCAGCACAAAATGCTGTTATCCCTTTATGACCACTAGGAGTACACAAAGCAATCTTGCCACCATCCACACTTTACTACCATCATACATTTGTACCAAATTTTGTATTTCAAAAAGGATCATATACAGTGTCAGAGCGCTAAATGCAGAATACCAAGTGAACCCTACACAGAATGTCTGATGTAGGCAAGCCTTACAAAAAGTGAGAGAAATCCATTCAGAGTGTTATCTAATTCTCCTACTGAGAGAGTTCATTTGAGACCCTGCAATGCTACCTTCTAATCCCCCAGACCAATCCCCTACCACAAAGAAGCCACACATTTGAAGGGTGGGGGATGCATGGCACATATAGTGGGACCCCAGTAAAACCCATGTTTGAAAACAAGGACCACTCACACATCATTTAGGGACTAAGCACATATTACTTGCCATTAGGCTATGCGCTGGGGATAAAATAGTGAGGAAATCACAGAGTGTTTCATCTCAAGGAACACAGTCTAATGGAGGGGAGTATTAGGGTAGGAAATGCAGGCATTCCAAATGCTTGCTTTACAGAGTCATGCAGGATCCCAAAAAGGACCATGCAAACTGAAACCATGCAAAATTATCTTAATAATAAAGGGGAAAAACTACAATTGTGCTGTGTGACCTTTAAAATTTTTTTATCAAAACATTAAATCCACCATAAATATTATACTTAATGGTTAAAGACTGAACAATCTATTCAATGTAGTACCAGAAGGCATCTAAAAATAGAAAGGAGTATGTAAAATTATCTCTATTCGCACGTGACATGATCATTTATGTAGAAAATCCTAAAAAATACCACAAAAATGTTAAAATAAATTCTGCAAAATATCAAGATATCAAATCAACACCCAAAAGTCAGTTGCATTTCTATACACTAGTAATGAACAATCTGAAAAGGAAATTAAAAAAATAATTCCACTTTTAATGGCATCAAAAAAGATAAAATATCTAGGAATAAACTTAACCAAGGAGATAAATACTTGCATACTAAAACCTACAAAACATTTCTGAAAGAAATCAAAGACACTAATTAATGGAAAGGCATCCTGTGTCATGGATTATATTGCTAAAATGTCAATACTACCCAAAGCTATCTACGGACTCAATGCAATCTCTATTAAAATGCCAATGATGTTTTTTGAAGAAATAGAAAAATTCATCCCAAAACTCATAAGGAAAATCAGTGGATCCTGAATAGCTAAAATGATCTTAAAAAAAACAAAGTTGGAGGTCTCATACTGACTCTGTACTACAAAACTACAGTAATCAAAACAGTGTGGTACTGGCACAATGACACACGTATAGACCAATAGAATAAAACAGCCAAGAAATAAATCCTCCCATATACAAATGATTTTCAACACAGGTGACAAGACCATTCAATCAGAAGAGTTTTCAAAAATCAGTACTGGGAAAAACTCGATAACCATATGCAAAAAAAAAAAAAAAAGAAAAGAAAAAAATCACATCAAATGCTTACCTTATACCATAGACAAAAATTAACTCAAAATGGACATAAGCTTAAGAGCTAAAACTAAAAAACTCTTAGAAGAAAACATTGGGGGAAAGCTTCATGCCATTAGGTTTGGCAAGCATTTCTTGGGTGTGACAGCAAAATCACAGGTGACTAAAGAAAAAATAAATTGGACTATGTCAAAATTAAAACCATCCCTCAAAGGCCACTATCAACAGAGTGAAAAGGCAACTGCAATCCCTGAACAGAAAATATTTGCATATCATATCTGATAAGGGTTAATATCCAGAATATATAAAGAAATCCTACAACTCAACAAAACAAAAAACAGCTTGATTAAAAAATGGGCAAAGCACTTGAATAGGTATTTCTCCAAAAAAGATATACAAGTGACCAACAAGCACACAAAATACAACTCAACACCAGTAATCATTAGGGAAATGCAAATCAAAGCTACAGTGAGATATCACCTTGAACATGACTACTATCAAAAAAACAAAGAACAAGTTTTAGAAAAGATGAAGAGGAATTAGAATCCTCGTGCACTGTTGGCGGGGATGTAAAATGGTGCAGCCACTATGAAAAACACCATGGCAGTTCCTAGAAACAGAATCACCACATGATCCAGAAATCCAGGATATATACTCCTGGGTATATATCCAAACGAACAAATCAGGACTTCAAACAGATGCTTGAATGTCCATATTTTAGCAGCATCGCTCACAATAATCAAAAGGTAGAAGCAACCCAAGTGTCCATCAATGGATGAACAGATAAAATGTGGTATATACATACAACATACATATATACAGAATATAGTATATACATACAATGGAATATCATTCAGCCTTAAAAAGGAAATTTTGATGCACACTACAACATGGATGACCCTTGAGGACATTATGCTAAATGAAATAAACCAGTCTCAAAAGGACTAATACTGTATAATTCCACTTGCACGAGGTACCTAGAGCAGTCAAATTCAGGGAGATAAGTAGAATGGTGGTTGCCAGGGATGAGGGAAGAAAGGAATAGGGATTTAGTATTTCACGGATAGAGTTTCCATTTGAAGATGAGAAAAGTTCTGGAGACGGACGATAATGCAGTTGTACAACTGTACTTCATACCACTGAGCTGCACACTGAGATGGCTAAAATGGTAAACTTTTTCCTATGAATGTTTTATAATTAAAGAATTTTAAAACATTAAAAACTTATAAATATACAGGGACATGAAAAATATACAGGAAAATTTAGTGAGCTATAAATTAATTTTTTAGGCATTGGCATTAATGTACTTTGCTTCTTTGTAGAAACCTATTAAGAATATCTGAACAGCCCACTTGCCTTCTTGTCACGTAATTTAACGATGCACAGTGAGCATTTTTGCTAAGGCTGCGTGAATTGTTGTACTTCTTACTAAGTATGAATTTTAGTCTTTGTTGTGAAATACCGGAGACTTTATTTTTTCTAAATGTTTATTTTTGAGACAGAGAGAGAGCAAGCAGGGGATGGGCAGAAAGAGGGGGACAGAGGATCTGAAGTGGGTTCTGCACTGACAGTGGAGAGCCCCATGTGGGGCTTGAACTCACAAACTGTGAGATCATGACCTGAGCCAAAGTCAGAAGCTCAACCAACTGAGCCACCCAGATGCCCCATCCAGAGTCTATAACGTGAAATTTTTTGCCTGCATCACCAACTCTGGGACATCTACAACTTTTTCCTTATACTGCTTTCCCCCTCTGTGTCTATAAGAATGCCTTCACCAGGCACCCATGGCCACATGTGTCATCTCTCAAAAGGTGGCAGGGACATTCTCACATTAGCTTTTCCTTCCATAACTCCATTTATGTTTGATTCATATCTCAACTCCAATATTATCACTTCTTGCTGAACTTTCATTTTTGTTGGCCAATTCCCTCTTTCAGTTATCCATTTTTGTGAAATGTCATATGGGTTTATCCCTACGAGGCAAGGAGGCACACAAGGACACACTTTGTGGTCTGTGTGGGAAATGAACAGGTAGATGCACAGTGACCAACACAGGCAGACTCTGACAGAAGTGGCATGGTCACTGACCATGACGTGTATCTGTTATACACGCGAGCACTTGCAGGCTGAAGAGCCAGCAGCTTGTGTATACCGTTACTCACAGTTCAAACATGGGGTAACTGAAATCTGAGCCCTGTTATCTGGTCTTACTTAACTAAACTCTGGTAACTGAAACCCATACAGATCAGAACCAAGCAAAGCGAGTGCTATCTCTGTATAATTACAAACTGAGATAAGACGACCAGAGGAAAGGAACAGGATTTGTAGAGAACCTTCACGAATCTGAAGACCATGGTGGTTAGAGGTCAAAGAGTAGAGCAACAGCACAGCAATGCAAGAAGAGGCTATAGAAGGATACAACTTGGCAAAGTATTGATATTTTAAATAAAGGTTAATATAGATTCTACAGCTTGTTAAGACCGAAATCACTGTCAATTTAAAGCAATTTTACTTTTCATTTTTAGATAAAGCGTCAGATGAAAAACAGAGCTATGAGTCTTTCACAGGATGAGCTCACTGGGCTTTGTACAGCTACAACCTATAAGGAACACAAGGACAATATTGAAAATAGAAGAAAAAAAAAAAAGATTAGGCAGTAGATGGTCAAGGGACCAACCGAGCAGGGCCAAGCCACGCCACAGAGTTCCTGTGGGAGGTTCTAGTCCTAATCCTGAGAGCAGTGGTAGGCTGTATTCATTTCCTGGGGCTGCTGTAACAACTTACCACCAACCTGGTGGCTTACAACAACAGAAATTTCTCTCTCCCAATTCTGGAGGCCAGAAGCCTGAAATCAGTTTCCTCGGGCTGAGGTAAGCTGGTTGCAGGTCTGCACTCCCTCTGGAAGCGTTAGGGGAGAATCCATTCCCCAGCTACTGCAGCAGTAGTGTGGTGTGGTACTGGTGACCACTGCATTCCTGGGCTTATGGTAGCCATAAGCATCTTCAAATTTTCTCTCTGCTCTGTTTTCCTATCAGCTTCTCCTGTGTGTAAAATCTCCCCCTGCTGCTCTCTTATAAGGATATGAGTGCATCGATCTAATCTGGGTGGATTAGAGATACAGCTGGGTGATCCTGCCATCTTAAATCTTTAACTTCATCATATCTTTTCAAAGACTTTTCCTTGGGGGGGGGGGGCTATATAAGGTAATGCTCTGATATTCCAGGGATTAAGACACAGATACTGTTTTGGAGAACCATTTTTCAGCCTAGCACAGAGGCAACATAATTAGACTCACACACTGAAAAGATCACTATGATGAGAGGTGCAGAAGGAACAGGGGTTATGAGGAAGACAGCTGGGCTACTGCAATGATCTAAGTCAGAGGAGGCTTGCACTAACTAGGTGCTGGTGGTGGAAAAGAAGAGAAGTGAATGGCAAGAGAAACACAGAGGATGAGTAAGACAGAGGAGGTACCAAGAGAGCCTTCTAGACTTCTGGTATGTATAACCTTGTTTCAAGTGGAGCACGAGAAGACCAAACGTGCAGTAGACCACCAAACTAAACAAGGGGCCTGCAATACTGCTGGGTAATGCTAAACAATAACAAGAGGACTCTTTCGGAGAAAGCAGGGGAAATAGCATACTCTCTGGGGATGGGCTCAGATTTTCCACTCACCATCTTTTTAACTTGTGTTCTGTTAGCCTTCCCGTCGTCGCATGCAAAGTGATAACACTACTATTTATCCTCAAGGCTGTGCAGAGAATTGGGATTAAGGGTGAAATGCACGTGACACAGTGCGTATTAACAGTAAGCATTGATTACCCACTTGATTACCACTTGATTACCATTTGCCTGCACAGTAACGCAAGCAAAAACCAAGACTGTTGTATGATTACAAGACTGTAATACTTTTAACTTTATTCCGATTCCTCTCTAGCTTTGCTAATTCGTAGTCATTTATTGCTAAGGCCTGATGCTCATTTAGAGTTACTGATCTATTCTGAAAATAACTCTTCGGGCTAAATAAAGTCAACTTTTTTTAGTTTTCCTAATTTTGTCATTAATGTATATCAAATATCTTCCTAACTCATTAGCATTAGCTCCTTCTCCATCATAAATCACACAAATAGATAACTCAATCATCTCCATTCTATACCAATTATCAGGCTGACCAGCATCATTAGCAACTTCCAAAGAGATCACCCAAAAAAATTTTATCGATTACCTAAGAAGCCTTTCCAACCAATCCTCCAACAGGGGTTATCTTTAAAATAACATAATTGCTCAACATGTTTTATTTTCTCATCTTTGAATTATAATAGGGTCCCTATTATGTGTGTCAATAATCCACACACTGCATGAATACTTTAATTGAAGATTAAACACAGCTGTTTATACAAGCAATTCAAATACTATTTTATATAATCAATTCGAAATTTCAGATTTCTCTATTACTCAAAGACTTCAAAGTGAAACTAGAGGCATATTCTTCATAATAAGCTTTTAGTAAAATAGGTCTTAGTAAACAACACTGAACTTCATATGGAATTGTGGGTCTCTCACCAGGGAACCTATATTTTTCCTTTAGTTTTTAGAAGAACACAGGCCAAGAAAATTTCATTTGTGTTTCCTTCATTATTCATAAGCTTCCTTAACTATAAATGTAGGCTTACACAGAAAGCTCTGATGAGGTCTGGTTTTATTTCACTCTAAAATAAAATCCAACATTCTTCTATCGAGAGAAAAACTCACAATTTCAAGTTAGAGACAACAACCCTCTTATCAGCTTAAGCCCAGATCTGAGATGCCACACAGGGGCTACAGAAAAACACCCAAACCATTCTTTCATTTCTTGCCATTTTTACATTAGCAATTTCACCAGAACAAGAACTTCTTAAGAATTCCAACATGACAGGTCCCTTGGCTAAGACTTTAGACAGCCATGGCCCCTCTCTCATGGCCCTTCTCCCTTTTTCTGCGCTACGTGAAAAGAAATCATTTCTTGCTCAATGTGTGATTTTGATAATTCAGAGTAATGAGTGTCTCATCAATCATCAGTCAATAAATAACCAAAAAACATTTGGATCTTTGTGGTCAACAGCTGAAGCAAATGACATTCTAGATATCAACAAAACTCTTTCCTGGGCAATAAAACTGGTGCACACTTTGCTATAACGCAAAGGAAAGGGAGAAACCCAATTACTCCAACAACTGCAGGCCTACAAAAAAGCAGCCTCATCCTCACCTTGGATAGTTCCAGAGTCACAAGCATGCAGCTGAATTCAACCTGCTTCTTTGAGACATAAATAAAGAAGGTGAGCATGATTTACAAGAAGCAAAGATAAAGTCCTTTCTTGCTCCAGAGATCAGCTGACAATACATAACCTGAGGTTCTGCAATTCACTGTTCAGAATGGGGAGGGGAAAGAAACACTTGAAGCCTTGACAGTGACTCATTATACCAGGAGCAATCCTAAAGAGGTCAAGCAGCATGGGTTTTAGTTTAATCCAACTGTTTCTCAAAACCTGAATCTCTGTCATTTAGCAAATTCAACTTGGATTCAGATACAAAACATCATTTCCCCTCATTCTCTGCCCTGTTAGAATAGCACCAAAACTTTTACTTGTGATAAAGATAAAATGATACAAACATTTAAAAATCTGTTTATCTGGTGATGGTTACTTTTGGAGGAGTGATCTACTTGAAGTAAAACTTGGAGGGCTGCTACAGGAGGCAAGAAAGCACAATTACAAAGCAAAAGGCCTCTATCTAGATGGCAAGAAGGCTGACGTGGGAAAGAGAGCAAATCATGGTCGTGAACTGTAGGAACTCAGAGACAGACACATCATGCCCAGACTCAAGTTTCCTGGAGCCCCACCCAGCAAGGAACAGGATGGTGCCATCAAGAACTGAAGAACAGGTTGAACTAACATGTAAACATGTATTACGGGATGCAGCTGACATCACAGTTGAGGGTGGGACGGGAGAAGTTCTACATCTGTGTATGGAGGCACCCTATCAGAGATGAAATGCTATATGTGGGTGTTTCCTGCTTGCTGCTTCTAAGCACAACGGAACAGAAAATCATCATGAAGCATTCTGCCCTATTTCCTCCCAATTGAGAAGAATCACTTTGTCATCTCCTTGGCTGTGTAACTTTGGGGTAACTGTGTCCTGATTCCTGGGGATTTGGCCTGTGTGTGTGTGTAACCTACTTAGCAAAAAGCTTGCTCACTCCATGAGAAGGATGTGGACCCATGCGCCAGTTTATACCCGGAGATTAAACATTAAGAAGACTTGAGTGGGGACAGGGAAGACAGACTAGGGCTCTGAAAAAAAGTCACCTAAGGATGCAAAGACACGGGTCCTGCAAGCTAGCCCCACAGTGACAAGAAGAGAAGGGGTTCTCCACCCACATGGCGGGAGACAGAAGAACCAGTTCTAAGAGCCCTTCCTGGAGCTCTCTGGGCCCTAGGAGCAGGCATGGGGCAGGAGGGAGAGGGAGAGAGAGATCTGGAAAAGCCGGTGTATAGGAGTAGTAATGCGTGGGGCCCAGCACTGGACGCACCCCACCCGGGGCTCTGTCACAGATGCAGTGGAGGACCCGCCTTATTCACCACACTCCTTCAGCAGCAGCAACAGCAGCCTGGGCAGCCCTTCTCCTTCTGTCACCAGAAAGACTTCACCCTTGTGCTGTTCCCTGCAGCCTCAAGATTCCAGCTGCAGAGACCAAACCTTGTCTTGAGCCTCATGCCCCCAAGCTCAGTGCCTCTCAATAGAGGGGTTTCGGAAATCCATGGGGACATTTGGGGGCAACACAGTGACAACAGTGGAATGGGCCATGGATGTAAGACACCCTGCAACGTGGGAGAATCCTGGACCTTGTCCCATGTCCTGCACAACTTCTCAACAACTTTTGAACCCTACTTCCATTGGCAATGAAGTACAAAGTCATGCTGGCACTGTTTAAATATACGGTTTACCAAGATTTACTCACAATTTTAGAGAAGTATGTCACCAACAGCAACACGGCTTGTGGCACAGGACACAGCAGCGACACCAGCCAGCATGTGTGGCCACCTCGTGACAAATGGAGCAGGGATTTTGAAAGCAACTTTAAATACGTTTAAAGCCAAACAAATTTTTAAAGAGCCACGAAATACTGGATACCAATTATTTTCACTAATAGATTTCATTTTTGCCATCCTATATTCGAAATTTGTACCATATTGAGTTTCATCACAAAAAGTGAATAGAGAAATTATTTGGGGTTTTATTCTTACTCTCATACTGTCCTCACCCCCTTATCCTCGCCTCAACTTCCCTATAAGCCTTTTTAATTCATCCTCTCATCCTAGACCGCTGTTACAGGTTTGGTTTCCAAAGCACTTGGCTTGGCGACGGATTTAAAGACGGGAGACCTATTTTCTGAGACACGCTGTCAGCACACATCCCATGTCCCAGCGCAGGAAACCAATGATTTTGATGCTATCCTGACACAGGCAGCCTAGCTCATTGCGAAAATGTCGCACTTCCTTGCTTGCTCAACTTCAACAGTGTTTTTGGAGTTGACATATTATCCCTACTTCAGTGAAGGTATTTCCCCACCTCTTTTATTTCAAAGTGCACCAGCTCTCTCTCATTTTTCTATGGAATGGCTTCTGATCTTTTCTTAAATCCAAAGGTAGTCCTTACACACAGGCGCGAGCACCTAACTTCATCATCTGATGAAAGAGTAGTGACCATTTATATTTTAAAATACATGCAATTTTTATATTACAATTTTTTTTTTCTCCTTTAGAATAGCATTTGGGCATTCGATGGACCTTTAGACACTGTGAACAGGTCATGTCATCTGCCAATTTTATTTTAGGATCAAAGGAGGGGAATTACAATATATTATAAAAAGAGGGCATCAGATCTGATACAGTTGAGAGCCCCTGCTCCCAGCCACCAAGTTCTTCCCAAGACCAGTTCTTCCTGAAATTCAGGACAGGGATTTGGGATTAGGGAAGCTAGATTCCTGTCTTCTCCTGCCTAAGAGGCAAGTATCACTGGAACATGTCATGCCACCCCTCCCCCCCCACCAAGGGTATCCCAGAGCCTTGGAGGTGACTGATAAAAGACAACAAAGGACTGGCCGCTTAGCATAGGCTGCCTCTTAGCCACACACAACACTGAGCAGAGGACAGCTCAGTCAGAGGACGGCAATCCCCAGAGCTGCCACACCCCCCGCCCCCCAGGGCCACTTTATCAGAGCACTCCTCCTTCCTTCTGACTGCACCTGTCAAGGCCAGCGTGTGCTCAGTGGCAGCTTTGCTCCCTATTGCCCTACACGAAGCACCAGGCAGCCTGAATGCACCAAAGGAAAGAGGCTGACAGGCCAGACAGGAGTTGTGTTCTCTGGTTCTGAGAAGCAGTGTGTCAATTCCGGGGGCACCGGTATTGCTCTAGAGCACCTGCACTGAGTCAGGAGACGTGCCCGGCATACATCAGCATGGGGAGGGGGCTGAGTAATCGAGCTTCCAGAGCTCCTAAAGAGCATGACCCCTGGGCTACACTTGCTGACTGGCAAATAAAGGGATGCGGATATGCCCAGAAGACCTCTTGGACCTCACGTTACTCCAGCGACTTTAGGAAGGCCAGGAATCCCTGACCAGGGAGTCCACCTCTCTCTACTTAGTTCGCTCATACCAGAGAGGTAGCTGTGCAAACAGTGTCCAGCCATCACCAGTGAAGAAAGGGATGGAAGGAGCCTGTGGGGGCACTGAGGCCTCGTACCATCTCTTCACAGACAGCCGAGCTGCATCTTGGGGGAAGTGAGAACAAGTTAGAGGATACAAAATACCCCAGCACAAGTGGGGAGGGGAATGAGGGAAGAGTCAGTGAAGCCGACAGGCCAGATGAGAGGACATCTATGCCCAGCTGGGACCTTTATCCTACAGAAGACTGGGAGCCACAAAGTGTCGATAGCTTCGGGAGACTCCTTGCCCCCTGGCAGCCTGTCATGTTAGGGTGGTTTGCATATTGCTGGGATGTCGCCCCAAAATGACCTTAGAGCACACAGGTGAGCATTTCATACTGTAAAGGTTAAGAAGAGTGGTGGTAAAGCGTAGCAGTCAAATACACAGACTCTGGCACCTGCTGGCCTGGGTTTGCACCCAGCTCTCCCACTCAACTGTGGAAGCTTGGGCAGGTCATCCAGAGTAACTGTGCTTCCCCCCCTGCAGCCCCTGTGAGAAGGAGATAACAAGAGCACCCCTCACAGCGCTGCAGGAGGATCAAATAAAGAACAACATTCCAGGACTGAGGTGTGGCCTGGCATACAGTCCGCACCACCTACTATTAACCACTAGGTGAAAGTAAGCCACCTAAACCAGTGATTTCACAGACATCACAGCTGTGGACAAGACAAAGTATTAAACGGACCATTTCTGAGGCAGACTGAAAGATATTAAGTAAAGCAATACCTCCTCAAAGGACCAGCTTCTCACCTTCGCTGTACAAACAGTAGACAGAGTAGGGGTTTACTCTGTAATAACGGATCATCTTCCTGTAAGACAGGAGTAACTACCTGTTGTATATGTGTATTTCTTGTGTTCTGAAATTCTTGAGCAAGGAGGAAGAGATGGAGAAAGCAATCTTAGCTAGGGAAAAGCACTGAAATGGCAAACCATCAACCACCTTTACACACAAAGAAAAGCCCCTATTTCAATCTCCAAATCAGCTGCCGGGCAGTTTTGACTTTCTCCTCTGACACACCAAATTTATGGCTAGTTCTACACAAAGGTATTTTTTGTAATTATGTATGGTGAGGCATGTCAAGAATACTTACTGTAGTGATCATTTCATAATAGGTACAAATGTCATTTATGTTGTATACCTGAAATTAACATGTCAATTATACCTGAATTTAAAAAATGCAACAAAGTCCCTTATTCAAAAACTGGAATGCATCCCCCCTCCCAACATAAAAAGGCTTTAAGTGGTGACTGTATTCCCATGTTTGCCCACAAAGGCAATTCAATCCCAAATTGGACCTATGTCCTGGATGAACAGTATACTAAGAATTCAGGGAACAGAGTAAGTGGTGGAAAAGGTATGAGACAACCAAGAGCAGAGCCCCCCACCCAACCCCAGCCCCTCTCCCAGGGTAGATCTGGCACTAGGCAAACTTTTGACATAAGAGGGGAATTCTCTGCTGCCCAGCCATCTACTTTCTGTACATCCTTTATATTCTCCTCTAAAGCTCTTCTCAGTATTAGCCTCTTCAAAGTTCCACTGCTGTTGCTGGGTAAGGAGAGGGATCCTGGCAAAGGAGACTAGGGTGTGAAAAATGGAGCTACAACAACCTGAGCAAAAAGATCTGGACCTCTTAAATATGGTATGTTTGGGGATCTACAAGTGGTTTCATGTAACTAGAACAGAAAGTGTTCTATGCTTCAATATTCTTTCTCTCTCAGAGGACCTGGGTGGCTCAGTTGGTTCAACGCCCAACTCTTGATTTGGGCTCAAGCCACAAGCTCACAGTTCTTGGGTTCAAGCCCTGCATCAGGCTCTGCGTTGACAATGTGGAGCCTACTTGGTATTCTCTCTCTCCCTCTCCTCCTCGCTCTCTCTCTCAAATAAATAAAGAAAAACACAAAACTTCATTTCAGTGAGTGTAAGTCCCCCAACTAGGAGCAGGCCATCTCCCCAAACTACTTATTAATGCAGTATGCAGGACTCTGAACACACAGATTCTTTTAAGGTTTATATCTTTAACTTTGTGGATATAAATGTGTGTGTGTGTGTATACACACATATATACCTATACTATACTCACAGAATATTCACTTTTTCTGGTGATTTCCTACATATAGGTTCTCCCATTAGTCTACAGTCAGTTACATTTTTAAAAGAATCCCAATTAAAATGAATATTTAATTGGAACCTTTCTAGAAAGTACAATAATGGGGGGGGGGGGCGGGGGTGAATGAGTGTTTAAAAAACAAAACAAAACACAGCCCTAAGTTGAGGATGGAAAAAACGCAACAGAGGAGTTTCCTGTCTTTCCTGCCAGTTCCCTTACACCATTTCTGCTTTTCATTGCTTCTCCTTTTCTTAATTTCTGCAACTATGGATTCTCCATAAACTCTAGCAGCAAGGTACGAACATGCTGTTGTCTGGCAACAGCCAGATCATGCAGAAAACACAGGTGGCCTACAAGCTCTTCCTGTCCTCTAATGTACCTACCCCAGTTTTGGGCTCAGGCTCAGGTGCCTGCCAGCCCAGGTTTCTTACAGAGGCTTTTGAGTTTTTCCAGACAGAACTCTGGTTTGTACCAGGGGTCAGTCATGGTTTTGTTTTTGTTTTGTTTTTTCTATAAAGGACCAGACCATAAATATTTTAGGCTTTCTAGGCCATATGGTCACAGCTATTCATTACTGCTGTTGTACTGCACAAGCAGCCACAGAAAATACATAATCAAGTGAGAGTGGTTGTGTCCCAATCAAACTTTATTTACAAAAACAGCTGGCCAGATCTGGCCCACGGGCCATACTTGGCAACCCCTGTATTATACGGATACATCTCTATAGCAAGACCGACTTTAATCAACATGCTCACAAATAAGACACAGGTCATATGGCTTTGTCATGGGTGCCGTAAAAGATGTTAGATAATTTAGGATCCATACTTTCATTTTAAACGTAAACATATTACCTTACCATGAATTTTTCTTGCCTTTTGTTTAGTAAATTTTTGCCATTTTTATAATTTAAAAAACAAAAATGTACTCCGTAATACAACCACTTACAAATTCTATAACAAATCCAAATGTATGCATATTTATACTCAATGAACATTCCTTATAAACACTATATGCTTGCTTTAACGGACAATGATTTTTTTAATAATACTTTCTAATAACACCTACAGCCAGGAATTAGTGGTAGTGTTGGCAGGCTAAGAACACAGGTGTTTTAAAGTCAGAAATAACACCAGAAGTTAAAGCAGGAGGAGATGATGGTACCAAGGGGAGGAGGGGGGAAAATGTCCCACCTGTGAAATGAAAGCTACAAATTTCATTTTGGCCAGGAGCCCCAGATGTCTCCTGTCTTCCTCCTATCTCAATATGCTTCACCTCTCCTGACAGTAAAAAAGTAACACTGCAAGCCAAAAACAGAAAAGGATGTCAAGAGTTTATCATGGACGTGAGGGCCGCAATGAGGAACACGGTCATTATAAAATGGGAGTTGCCCAGACCACTAGCAGCAAAGTAACCCTGAAAAGCAGCGCTGACTCACAGGAAACACGGACTAACCAGTGATATGAAAAAATAACAAATACAGAATAAGCCATCAAACAGGATGACCTAATAATATTGATCAGCTAGCTCGCAGGGCTCACCCATTTCACATTCCCATGTGGGCTTTTCACTATTTCCTAGGCTTCCCTTTCCACCCCACCTCCTGTCACATTTCCCTCCCCCCTGAACTCCTCCTCCCCCATCATCATGCTCAGACAGCAGTTCCCCCACAAAAGTGTCCTTCCAGCTGGGTTACAAGTTGCTGTCCTTCACACCTACAGGTCAGAGAAGCAGGCCATGGCTACGCCCCCTAGCCTCCACACCATTGTACCTACCCCGCAACACCTGATATCTAGTGCCTGTTCTTGTTCATGTAAGGATCACCTAACCTATCGTGTGTCTCAATACCTACAGGTCTCAGTGTGTGTCACACATGTGAACATCAGTTAAGAGTGGTGTGTGGGGAGGGTGGCTAGTGAGCACTGCTGCACGAGATCACCAAACCCAAAGATGAACAACAGGAATTTGATTTCAGGTGGTATCACGAAGGTACAAAGTTATGTCTTTAGGCTCAAAGCAGAAAGGGCCCACGGCAGCATCCATCTGCCTCCACCTCTGGGAACACATCTCCCACGTGCACAGATGGGGGTCTCAGCACCAACAACAGGGCACCTTGTTACATTATTACTAGCGTTACAATGGAAGTAACAGTTACACTTTGAAAACCAACTAGGAGCCTCTTACAGCTCAAAAGAAAGGCTCTACTGTGCATTTATTTCTAATTCCTGGATCTGCGATATCTAAATGACACAATCCAGACTTTCGACTAATTCAGAATGGCCTTCATGATAATCGGTTTCTATGAAGTAACCATTTCTCATTCCATAGCTGTTGCTGAAACTTTTATCATCCCAGTAATGTAGCATGAGAAAATGATCTTAAGAACATTGTTACACCAGATACAAAATAGTCTTATTGTTAAACTGTAGTAGGATCTTGGAAGGTTTACTTGTAGGGAAAGGATGGTCTTCTGTGACAACATAATTCTAACAAAGGAGAAAACCAAATTGCTCTGGAAAGAGCAGCTGGAGGTGCTCCTGGAATATTTACACTAAAGTCACTGCTGAGTTTTCCAGCAGGCCATTCAACTTTGGAACAGCAGTTTTCCACTAACATGGTAGGATCTAAACCTCTCATATGCACTATGTGAGGCTACCCTTAAATATAAAAGTTACCTGCATACAGGACATTTTTCCCTCTACTCAAACTATGTCATCAAGAAGGAAGCACAGGGTGGCTGGGTGGCTTGGTCGGTTAAGCGTCATACTTTGGTTCAGGTCACGATCTCAAGGTTTATGGGTTCGAGCCCCGCACCAGGCTCTGTGCTGACAGCTCAGAGCCTGGAGCCTGCTTCAGATTCTGTGTCTCCCTCTGTCTCTACCCCTCTCCCGCTCACACTCTCTTTCTCTCTCTTAAAAATAAAAAAGCATAAAAAAAGAAAAGAAGGCACAGTTGTGGAGAAGGCATCAAGTATAAAGCTAGCTCGTGTTTACTGAGAGCTTACACCATGCCAGCTACCATGGATTATTTTTAATCCTAACGACCACATTATGATGTGCGCTACTCCCATTTTATAGGAAGCAAATTTTGAGTCAGCACCTAGAAAAGTGGCAAAACTACAGTTACAACCTTGGTTGCAGGACGCTGGTCCACAACCACACCTGTACACAATTGTGTTCTCTAAAATCTGGATCAGCAGCACATGGTGCAAGTGGCAAGAGTGCAAGGCTTTCCCACATCACAAAATGGATGATTCAAGGGAAAGCTGATGGGAGAATGCTACCACGGTCCAGCCCTTCAAAAGCTTAAGTTCCTGGAAAATAAGGTCAGAGGGCAAATCAAAAAACAGTTGACCCTTGAACGATGTTGGGGTCAGGGGCATCAAACCCCTGTGCAGTCAAAAATCCATATGTAACTTCTGACTCCCCGAAAGCTTAACTGCTAGTAGCAAAACCACTGACCAGAAGCCTTACCGATACCCAATATTTTGCATATTCTATGTGTTACGTACTGTATTCTTGTAGCAAAGTAAGCTAGAGGGGGAAAAAATGTTAAGGAAAATCACAAGAAGTGAAAATATACTTACAGGATTAAAAAAATCCACATAGAAGTAGACCCATGCAGTTCAAACCCCTGTTACTCAACAGTCAACTGTATAATAATTTTAGTGAGACAGGCCGAATGAGATAAGGAAAAGAGCCCTGATTTAGAACCACTGTGCTTGTGTCCTGGTCCTTGCTAAACACAGAGACTCAAGCCCCTCGTAATAAAATTAGCATGATAAAAATACAGCTCACCTTTTTGTTGTCCCTAGAATAGTAAGAATATAAAGGAATGAGCCCAGCACCATGCCTGGCAAGAAAAAGAGACTACAATGGTTTCTGTTTTCATTTTCAATTCCTATTTCAAAACCCGAGTAGACAGCTCCCGTCTATATACTGTAAATCTTCCCTGAACACCTTCCCCCTCCTCCACCCCCAACACACTCACCCACAGAGGAACTGTTTTCTAGGTGCATATCTGTTTCTGTGAAAAAATAAATTTCCTATCACTCAGAATCTGCCCTCTGCTAGGAGCACATAAAATTGTCTGGGTAACAGTATTTTTGCCTTATTTAATGCTTTCAATATACCAGAACCTACAAGTACTATTTAAGTACACTAAAGAAGTTCGGGGGGAAAAAAAGATGACTAAAACCAGTAACAGAACATTTCAAAGCAATAAGTATTGAAATATGCAAGCACTGTATCTTGATCAGCAGCAGCTAAGGAGTAAACTTGACTCAGGCTTTCCCCAGCCCTCTCCTACACCACAAACTGGTAGTCTTAAAAAAAAAAAAAAAAAAAAAAAAATCAGAGCACTATGTCAATCATATTTTTTTTTAAAAAATGTACATTCTCAGACTGAAATCAGACTGGTACGCTTTAAAAACAAAGGGTCCTGAGTAAAGCCAAGAAGATGTTTCCACTTTCAGATTTTTTATTAAAAAAGTGATCTAACGGTAAACTATCTTTAGGATAAAAAGTTTACTGTTGTGAGATATCTGCTTTGCCATTAAGAAGTGAAAGCCCAACCATAGAACCACCAGTCCGTGAAGTGTGAAAACATCAGGTGCCTGACGTCAGATACCTGACTGTATCCTTCCTCTCACAGACTGTGGCTCTTAACCACGGACACACATCGGTCCCTTATTCCTACCAAGCCACTCAGGTCTTAAGAAGTGTGAAGCATATGGCTCCTAAACACCTACAGGGAAGCTGCTAATCAACATCCTTGAGACTGGGCAAATCACAAACTTGTTTCCTGAACCAGAAAGCAGATGCTTTGGGTCCCCAATGAAACTGAAGGCTCCTCCCACTCGCAGGAGACAACCAGGGTTTCAGTTCTTTCATTTTTTAGAAGGCGGATTTTAAGAAAGCAATTAACTGAGCACACGTGTTCTTCCTTCCACGCTTACGTATATTTGCAATCCCTCCATTTTTCAAGTTAGACAAGTCCATCATAAACACACTCGCTTGAAAGGCATTAGCAACTCATTTTGAGGAATGAGTTCTAGAAGACAGGCAGAGAGAGGGGCGCAAGCCGAGTTCGGCCGAGTTTTCTTTTTAATTCCTGCACTGCCAGGCAGTTACGCGTATCTGTTTTCAAACAAGAGAAGCATCTAAGATGCACGATGATGCAAAGTAACGCGAGGCACCAGAACCCGGCACGAGGCAGCTGGTGTGCTCCGTGTCACAAAGGCTGCTCGGGCACAACACTGCGAGTTTGAGGCTCCCAGCTGCCTCCAATCGCATCCGGTCCCAGGTCCCAAGCCAACGGGCTCCGGACCCGGCGGCGGGAAGGCGACCCGCGAGAGAGAAGCGGACAAGCACTGGGTGCCCCTCTGGGGGGGCGGGGAGCGAGAAAGTGAGGGGAGACCGCAGGAGCGAGGGGGGACGGGTAGTGGGTCCCGCGCAAGGAAAGGACAACGGGGCGGGGGTGGAAAGGGGCGATGTGACAAAGGCGCAGAAGCGCCGGCTGCAGCGCAGGCCGAGGGAGGCGACCCGGGCACCGGGGCCGGGGAGGATTAGTGACCGACGGGAGGGGGAGGAGGCTTCTCGGGCCCGCGGCGGATTGCAGCGCGCGAGCCGGCCCCGAGGGGCGCGTGGCCGGGGCGGGGGAGGCGGGCGCGTCGGTCACCTGTATTGTTTGAAAAGCTGGTCCGACTCCCTGAAGCCGTTGTTGAGCAGCATGTTTATGCCGGCCAGGGCCAGCTCCGCGTCCTGCAGGGGCGCCGCCGCCGCCGCCGCCGCGGCCGAGTCTCTGTCGTCCTGCCGCCGCGGCCGCTGCTGCTCCGAGCCGGCCATGGGCGCGCGAGGCTGTGCGCAGGGCCGAGGAGAGGTGGGGCGGCAGCTGCTGCGGCCCCCGCGCGCCCGGAGCCCGGCTCTACCTGCCCGGAGCGCCGCGCGGCCGAGCGGGGCGGGGGAGGGGCGGCGTGGGGCGGGGCGGGGCGGGCCGGGGGAGGGGGGAGGAGCCGGGCCGGCTGCAGCGCGGCGGGGGACGTGAGCGCCCAGGCCGCCGCCGCCGCCGCCGCCGCCCGCCGCGGGGATTACTCAGCAGCCGCCCGCCCGCCTGCTCCTCCCGCTCCCTGCGAGACGCCCGCCTCGCGCGGGCACCCAAGAGGAATCCGTTTCCGGGTGTCTCTCACCCCGCCGAGCCGGGGCCCGAGCGGCCGCCGCCCCTGCTTCCTGCAGCCCCCGCACGCCGCCGGGGTCCCTCTCGACCCGGGTCCCCAACCCGCCCGCACGCGCGCCCAGCCTGCTCGGACACTCGCGAGGCACCGAGGCCCGGACTTTGACTCTTTCTTGCAAAAGAGCCGAGCCGGGGGTCGCGCGGAAGCAGGCGGGTTGCAAAGGGAACTGGGAACTCCGCCTTGGACGCAGCGAGAGCGCGCGGCTGGAGACTACCTGGACGCACCCGGCTCTCACACCTCGGACCCCCAGCGCAGGAAACCCAGCGCTGCTGGCGCCCACGACCCCCAACTTTAAACGGATCTTGGGCCCGCCCCCTAGCCCAAGGTAGCCAATCCCCGAGGAGGTGGGCGGCGGGGGCGGGGGCGGGGCCCCAGGGCACCTGCCGGACTTCAGCCGGGAGCCCAGCGCTGAGCGGGAGCGGAGAGGATCCCGGATCCTGGTTCGCACCTTCTCTGGCCGCCACCAATATCTGCGAGATGGGGCAAGAGGACGAATGGAGGCCAATGTGGCGTACACCTAAATATTTAAAGCTTATCAATTAAGCTCTTCAGGTGTTTTCTATTATAACCCTGGCAATTATACTTTCAAACCAATGAAACAGAAAAATAAGTATAATGCTAGGGTTTATTATATGACCGAATATCAGTAAAATGTCAAAGATGACAGAACTTAGTCGTATGTCTGACTGTTCTGATGGTGGGCTGGTAATAATGTGTGCGTGGGTAATATTATAAAGACAAACAATTCACAAGTAATTTTTGTTTTTCCATAGATTTCTCTTCTTCACTTTTATTTTAGCAGTCACTATATATGTTATGGCACTCAAATTTATGTTCTTAATGTCAAGTCAGACCACCTTTCTTAAATCACTGTAGTTCTTAGAGTGTGGTTTATTAATTTCAATTTGGAGAAACTGCTCTGCTGAAACATTTAAAACTGAAATTGTTTTTAAAAAGTAAAGCGATGTTCAGGTTTAGAGATAACTCAGGAACATATCACATCCAGCATTATAATGAGGTCATATGATATGATAAATTACCACAGAAGATATTACCAAAACAATTTTATTTCATCATACAAGTTGCTATCGCTTATTCTGTGATGCATGCCATCCCTTACAAGAGTATGTATCTAAACCAATATAGTATTTCCCACATTTATATATACACATTTAAGAGTAATGTGAATTGCTGTCATTCCTTAGCTGTCATGTGTAATTCTTAGAACACCATGCTAATTTTGGGGCGCCTGGGTGGCGCAGTCGGTTAAGCGTCCGACTTCAGCCAGGTCACGATTTCGCGGTCCGGGAGTTCGAGCCCCGCGTCAGGCTCTGGGCTGATGGCTCAGAGCCTGGAGCCTGTTTCCGATTCTGTTGTCTCCCTCTCTCTCTGCCCCTCCCCCGTTCATGCTCTGTCTCTCTCTGTCCCAAAAATTAAAAAAAAAAAAAAAAAAAAGTTGAAAAAAAAGAACACCATGCTAATTCTTGAGTACATCTGGAGTCACAAATTGGAATATCAAAACAAGGAAGAAAATGGCTGATTCTCACCTCTGGGGAACAATACCTTGTAATACAGTAATCACTGCATTCATGTGATCTGAGGACTTGACAAATCTGCCAGGTTTTTTTAATCCAAAAAAAAAAATCCAAGTACTCTTGGATTTAAAATAGTGTTAGTCTCAAATATCAGCAGTGCCACAATTCTACATGGCATTCATAGCCTGTAACCTTTGTTTTTAGGACATTGAGCAAGAGACAAGTAACATTTCTTTGAGGTTTGAACAATATTAATCATGAGAGTGGATGCTAAGAGCTATGTTCCATGGAACCAGCACTGGGTGCCAGATCCTGACAGAGCTGCCCATGTGTTCTTTAATGTGTGTGTGTGTGTGTGTGTGTGTGTGTGTGTGTGTGTGTGTGTGTTTTACTGGGCAGGGACATCTAACGCAAGTCCTAGGTACTGTAATGGCCATGGGGCTCTTGCCAGAGAGTGTTCCCTGGTCACACATTGCCAGTGGTAACCAGAGCTGACAACATGCCCAGTGCTTATAAACTTCCTGTACTTTGGATCTGTGGAACCATCTACCCTCTCTAACCCTGAAACAATCTAGTCAACAAGGGAGAGCAGCCAAGAGGGCAATACCAAACCTAGCAGATAGCCGGTACCCACCTCCCCCAACTGGAAAAGGCAGCCAAGTTCAACCAAGCAAGGTTCTCTGTGTCCCTATTTCTGAAGGGGGAAATCAAGGAATTGATGATCCTGTGGGCATTAACAAGTTGTATCTGGGGCCCTGCAGCTGAGAATGTGGTGGGGGAAGGGATGAGCAAATTTAAAGCAATCTGTCTCAGAACCCTAGCACCAATGGTTACACAGACTTAGCGAAATTTAGCTGTTGAATGATTGGGGCAAGATCCAGTGCAACTGCTCCGTACCCCATAAAAGGTGATATGGATAGAGGATAACTGTACCTTGTAATATACACCAGATGTGTGCCAAATTGGATCCAACCAAATAGCATAATTAGGTTAGCAGCTGCATCATAAATGGACATTTTCAAATATTTGCTTGACAATGAGGGATACAAAGAAGATTCAAAATGGGCCTCACCACCCTGAAGAGAGGCAATACGTGAACCAGTAATTATACCTGTGGTAGCTGTAGTTGGTACTGACACCTGCCCAAGGTTTAGCTGGCAGGCAGGGAATTAAGGTTGATTGTGTTTTCTTCACTATATAGCAACGGCAGATAATGATGGATACTTAAGAGGTCATGGTGCGTATTACCTACAAAAGGAAGGAAAAATCTAGATCACCAAGATGTTAGGGCACCCTATACTTGAAATTGTAAGATTCACTGCACCCTTTTGTAAGACTAAGGCAGTCTGCAGTGCATTTGGCTTCAGCCTAATAGGATTTACCCGGTGTTCCTTTTCGAAGGAGAGAGGAGAAAAGGAGACTAAGGGAAAGGGAGAGGAAATGAAAAGCTCTCAGATGGACGGAAAGCTGATTTCCTTTCTACACACCTCCTGTGGGTATTGTCCTATGAGTTTGTGGTTCATGAGATTTCATTGGGAAAATGAAAACTCCCAAGTCCAAAGGATTAGTGAGCAGTTTTAGATGTCTTACTTTTCACATGGTAGGTGTTTTGTAAGTTACCTTGGTTGCAAGTAACAGAAAAATCTGACCCAAATGGCCCAGAAAAGTAAATGTATTGGTTCATGAAAAGGATTCCCCAAAATGAGGTTGTACCAGGGCTGCAAAACTGTCACTTGGACCCAGTTTCTTCACCTTTCCAGCCCTCCACTTTGCCACGTTGGTACTTGGTGGGCCTACTCTTACTTAGGCCCTTCTCTCCTGGTCCCCAAACAGCTGGAAGCTTTCTAGGTCTACCTGCTTCCTTTTTCAATGCTTAACTCCAAATCCCCTAATTGAATTTCATTGGCCAGATGCTTTTCCACATGCTCATTCTTGAACCAATCAATGTAGTTAGGAGGAAATGGTTCATTAAGACAAGATCATAAACCAATGAGAGCCCCCTCCAGGGATTTGGAGGTAGACCCATTCCACCCGAACTCCATGGTTGGGAAATTCTAGGTCTATGAGGAAAAGGAAGGTAGGAAACGGGTGTCAGAGGGACAACTAATAACACTCCTTACTCTTGTCTTTCTAAACATGTTTTGAGTTTTTGGAATTACATTTTAAATACATCTAGAGGCTATATATTTTAAGAAAATTTTGTTGTGTTCGCTTCGATTATATTAACATTTTTTAGTAGTGCTAATAACCATACCTTAATGTATCTTTTTGTAAACCTACACTATCAGTTGAAATAAATACAGGTTCCCAGAATGTCTGGAATTCTAAAATGGAGGAGAGCTGGGAAATTAATGTCACTGCATTTTCTTGTTATGCTAGCTTTGCTATCAAACTCAGCCCTTTTACTCTACAGAAGGTGGGGCAAGATTTAGTTAACTGCTTTTCATTAGAAAGCAAACCAGGTCAAGGGTCGACATGTAAAACTATACAGCCGATTCCTTCCTTTTCTGTCCACAGGGGGAGTCACTGGCTGGCTTCTAAGGAGAGGAGCACGTGGTAGACCCAAGGGGATCCACCTGGCCATTTTTCCCGCAGGGTGGGTGGATGCCTCTGACAAGATACTCAGGCCACCCTGGAGACCACAGTGGTGACCACGCAGCAAGAAGCCATCCCCTTCAGACTGGGCACCTCTTCATCTGCTTTTCCCCAAACTATATACCTGATGGACATACTATGGGTTTAAGCAGGTGTTTGCAGGAGGTGAGATCATTGCTCTGCTAATGTATAGATTCAGAGACACAACTGGGGAAGGAGGCATCATGTCCTTCCTCCAGTTGCTTACCTCCCCTGGGCAGCACAAACAGCAAGGCCTCCCACTTGAGTCCTGGATTGGGATGTGTTTGAGTGGGGAGTACCACTCCTCTCTTGGTCCTCACAGGGGTTCTCTCTCTTTCCCTCTCTTTCTTCCTTCCCATTCCTTTGCATTTCCTTCTGCATCCCTTGCATTTAACCTGCCTCCTTGCTTTTTGCTGATATTGGCTGTTCCCCAGATCTGCCACCCTCCCTGGTCCTTACAGAAATAATCAAGCCTCCCTCTCCCTTGGTACCTTCTCAGGATTTGTGCATTTTGCAGCCTATGGTGAATGTCTATGACTTCTTTGTCCACTAATTGTCGCTCTGTAAAGAGGCTGTCTCTGATTTCAAGGTCTGGGTCAGCTGAGTCCCTGGGATATGAGGCAAATGAGCATCTATTGATGAGGGCAGGGAACGGTGTCAAAAGGTACAGGAGGCTCCATTCGGTGCACTGGTGGGTTTTCTCCTGGAGCATCTCAAACCAAACTTATCTTGCCACTATGATTAATTTCAATCTGGAATTTCCATCTTTGTCTCAAAAAGAAAGTGATTTTCCTTCTGCCCATGGAACTTTACCTTACTTCTTACTGACCATCCTGGCCTTATTATGCTAAGATGTTATGAACCCTTTCCTACATTAACTGATAACAAATAGCATATCCCAGTTTTCCCTGCCTGAAGGAGAAAGGAAGAGATACCTTTCTGTTCACCTAACCACATATGTGAATCTATTTTGGGTGGAAGCAGCAGCACTGACATTTGCTTCTCAGAGTGGATTTGTTTCCAAATCTTAAAGTGTAGTCAGATTCCCTAGACTGTCTAGAGCATGTAATAGGCACTCAACCCCTGTACGTTAAGTTGTATGGTAAGGTTGAGCTACCAAGGGGGTGAGTTGGAAATATGGGGGAAAGGGGATTGTGCCAGGAGTCTAAATCATAGATTATGATTCTGGTGCTGCAGGGCATTAACTTTGTGACCGAGGGCAATTTTACTTCACCTCTTTTAGCCTTCGTTTTCCCATTTAGAACATGAAGACAATCAGTGCCTTCAAGGCAAGTAAATGAAAGAGTGGGCATGTGTTTTGTAAACTATAATGGCAAGATATTATCTAATCCATGCAATTAGTTTTCTAATATAAATTAGAGTCAATTGATCCTTCTGTCCATATATTTACTTGTCAACGGTAGTATCTTGAAACATCCAGCTACAAAAAGGTCTGTACAGTTGAATAACCAGATGCATCAGATGGAGATGATTAATTTAAACCATCTCTACTGTAAACAGTATATTTTTGCCATTATTTATGCAGCCCAAGGAAGCAGTGCAGATTTTCTTCTGAATGTACAAAAAACATAAAGGAATAGTATCCAGGCTTCAGAGTTCTTCGTCTGGATCTGAATTATCTCTGCTTTAATTATCATTGGTATGTTTTGACACTACCTGAAGGGCTAGACAAGGAAATCAACAAGTACTTGCCATGAAGATTGTAAAAATGCATCTTTTATGTCCTACGTGTATAACACGTTTTGCAGTCAGCTCTTATCTTTGCAAGGAAAGAGGAGTCGCTAATATAAAATAATGCCTTACTTATAAGTCACTTGTGTTTTGCTCTGGGGCTAAATTAGCAATCCAGGTGTTCCAACCCATAATGCCACTGGCTTCCCCACAGTAACTTAAGAAACTAGCTGAAGAAAAAATTTTCTATCAATGCAGGTAATCCACACAAGTATTACCTGTGCAAATGTACGGACATCCTGGAGCTGAGTGTCCTGAATCTCTGTTTTTTTCATTGGGCACTTATTGAGTATTCCCACCATGTCAGAAGAGGGATAAGTGCCAGCAATATTTAGACAAATATTGCAAGCCCCCTCATCCCTGCAGATGAGACATGTAGCCAGATACACATCGATAATATAATATTTTAAGTACCATAGTAGACCTTGGTACAGAGTTTGTCAGGATCCATTTAATTCCTGGATTTCCTTCTTAAATGAGTACAAAAAAACATATTTTATACACTGATAGATGCTGATTTTCTACTAATTTGTCGATTCTTTACGTCTTTAGAATTAGTCTGCAGGCCACACCAGAACAGTTGTCTCACTAATTAATAGCCAGTTCTTGATTTTTGAGTCCCAAATAATATTAACCAGTTTCAGTTCCCCCATTAGGCATCAAGGGGAGCCAATCACTATTTAAAAAAATTTTAATCTTTATTTATTTTTGAAAGACAGAGAGAGAGAGACAGAGACAGAGACAGAGCCTGAGCAGGGGAGGAACAGAGAGAAAGGGAGACACAGAACCCGAAGCAAGCTCCAGGCTCCGAGCTGTCAGCACAGAGCCCAACAGAGCAGGGCTCGAACTCACGAACCGTGAGATCATGACATGAACCAAAGTGGGTCACCCAACTGACTGAGACACGCATGTGCCCCAGCCAATCACTATTGTTGATCATTTTCACATCTGTCTTCAAAAGAAGATCCATCACAACTGGAGATAGTTAAAACAATGGGAATAAAAATTTGAAGAAAATTCCGAAAGAAAGGAATTTGAAAGATTAAAAAAAAATAGTATCTTAAGAAAAAAAGTTTTTGTAGTCTCCCAAGGTAGGTAAAGGAAGATATATCTATTCTAGTATATAATACTGTATACTTCTTTTAAAAGATTCTATTAAACAAGCTGCTTCCCTAACACACACACACACACACACACACACACACACACACACGAAAAACTCATCTTGAAATGTTCTAAAATTATATAGTGGTGATGATTGCACAGCTTTGTAAAAACCATTGGATCATATGCTGTAAGTAGTGAATTTTTCACTATGTAAATCATAATAAAGCTGTTTAAAATTTTTAAAATCACTCTAGGGGCACCTGGATGGCTCAGTCGTTTGAGTGTCTGACTTTGGCTCAGGTCATTATCTCGCGGTCCATGAGTTCGAGCCCCAGGTTGGGCTCTGTGCTGACAGCTGGGAGCCTGGAGCCTGCTTTGGATTCTGTGTCTCCCTCTCTCTCTGCCCCTCCCCCACTCATTCTCTCTCTCTCTCTCTCTCTCTCTCTCTCTCTCTCTCTCTCCCCCCCCCCCTCCGTCAAAAATAAATCAACATTAAAAAGAATTTAAAAAGACATTCTAAACTGCAGGGTTCAAGATAGTGGGGTAAGGGAGTTCATGGTGTGCTTCTTTGATTTCACATATCTGGGGCAGAATAAAACATAGTTTGTTATGAAAACACAAATCCTCATCTTGAAGCGTCCCTAAAAATCAGAAATGGCTGCTGGCTGCCATCACTACATGTCTGGTGCTACATTAAGACTTTACATACGTTGTTCTACTTAATTCTTAAAGTAACCCCGTAAGGTGAGCTTTATCCCAAGTTTACAGATGTGAAAATAAATATGAAGAGGTTGGATAATTTTCCCAATGCCATGCAGCCAGTGAGGGTTGAAGTAAGGTTTAACCATGTGTCTTGTTGCACATAGTGGATAAGTCCTAGTTGTTACAGTAAAACCTAGTATTTTCTGGAGGCCTGAGAGGGTGCACACCCTCTAATAAATTTTGATCATCGTCATCTCTTCCCAAAAGTAAGAAAGAATATCGCTTACATTTAAAAGGTATTTTGAAGACAGGCAGCTATATGATCTGATTTCCCAAACCCCAGGTGGGGCCCAGGCATCTGCATTTTACTGGAACCTCAGGCAGATCTAATGTCAGCAAACCTCACACACCCCTATGAAGAGGAGTTTTCCAGGTGGAAATTCCTGGAAAGCATATCTCCCATTGCTCATGTTTGTGTATGTGGGCCTGATTTCCTACTCTCTGTGTATGTTGCAGAAATATTTCATCAGTAAATGAGTTGAAAGCATAATCTAACATGTGATTTTGATGGTAAATCATTTTGATATTGTTGTATATGAACAGCGTATTTTTTTTTAAGTTTTTTTTTTTAATGTTTATTTATTTTTGAGAGAGAGACAGAGTGCAAGCAGGGGAGGAGCAGAGAGAGAGAGAGAGAGACACAGAATCCAAAGCAGGCTTCAGGCTCTAAGCTGTGAGCATGGAGCCTGATGCGGGGCTCGAACTCATGAACCGTGAGATCATGACCTGAGCCGTAGTCAGATGCTTCACCAACTGAGCCACCCAGGCACCCCTGAACAGTTGTATTATTAAACTGAGGATAGGGGTGTGTGTACCTGGACCTTTAAATGAAAGGCATTTTATAGAACATCTTAAACTGTATGCATCCCATCAGCTAGTGATTTATATATCCGGAGTTGAAAGCAACATTATCCAGAGGGTAACCAGTCAGAAGAAGACAGGCCCCCATTAAGGAGGGAACAGGATATGGACACTGAGAAATCACTGAAAGCCTAACTCTTGACATTTATTTTTAAATGTGGTTGTAAAAGAAGACTCAGAACATTCAGCTGTGTCATGGCTAAAAATACACATTTTTTTCACTTCTCTTCACCCTCTTCACCCTGCCATCTTCTCAGAGACAAAAACAGAGAAAACAAGGAGATCTGGGAGACGGAAAAGGGAAAAGGAGAACACAGACTATATCCGCAGATGGGGAACTGGATGCCCAGATACCATAGGGACGGGTTCCTTCATTTCCAAAACCAGACCAAAGAACATCAGCTTTCTGGGTCCAGGAACAACCTTGGTTCCCTTACTTTTCTGAAAAGGTAACGAGCACTGGTAGACAGACCCTCACTTCTGCCTCCAAGCAATGTTACTATCTCTGCACCCCACCATACTTGCCTGGGAAGCTAAAACTGCTTTGTATAAATTAAAAAAAAAAAAAAATGCTTTCATTCCTCCAGACTTAAGATAGCGGTTCTATTGTTTTCCTTTGTTCAATTAAGTAATGCAAGCAAATTTAGAACGATTTGCCTGAATAGAACTCTTTTTCATACAAATGTCATACTGAGACAATATGGGTAAACAAGAGAGACTTAACTCCTGTAAAGCCACTGGTCTGAGGCAGGGGTTAAAAGTTTCCATACACTTAGAGACAAATCCCTTCTTCTGAGAAAGCGATCAAATGAGAGATAAGAGCCGTTAGGGAGTAATGGTTGTCTGGGCAAAATTAGAAGTAACAATTTAAAGCCGGCTTGCACCAGTGTTTTTATTTTCCAGAAGCCTTAAAAGTATGTCGACCGTGGAGAAAGACATCCTGTGATTGTATTGTGTCCACTGAAAAGTAAGAACCACAAGATAAGGACCACGGGACTGAAGGATGCTGTCCCACTCCCAGCCCCAACCCTTTGAAAAGTGCCTTTGTAAGCCTCGCACACTACCCCTTCAGAGATCGACATTCGTTTTTCTTGATGGCTCCTTTGTACACAAGCTATCTCTAATAAACTCCACCTGCTTCCTTTATCTCAAGTTCAGTGTTCATTTCTATAACACTGAGACTGAAGAACCTGGTCTTGGGGGTCCAGTAACAAAACAAATAGTCATAGCTAGTGGTTCACTGCAGGAATGACATATCATACAAATTACAGGTTATCCCAGTTATCTAGGAGGAGTTAATTACTGGCTAATCAGAAAGACTGTCATATTGTATTTATATCAAGGTCTACTTCAGTTCAATGGCATGTTTTTCAAGGACCTACTATGTGCCAGCCTTGTATGCTGAGTGCTATGGAAGATGAAGTTGTAGAAGGTACAACCCCCGAATCTGAGAATCTTCTGGTCTAATTGCTGAAGAGAGACATACCAACAGAAACTCTAATATTAAATGGCCATAAGATAGAGGTGTATGCTGTGTGCTATGGGACCATGGCAGGTGGGGGCGGGGGGGGGGGGAAGTGGTCCACCTGGGGATTCCTGGATAGCTTCCTGTGAGGATTACGATAATGAGCTGAGTCTGGAAAAGAGGCAGGAAATGTATCCCTAGTAAAGGGACCAGCATGAGCAATGGCATGGACATATGAAACAGATGAAATCTGCAAACACCACAGTTGTGCTAGAGTCAGGGCACAAGGACTTTCTATGCCTTGCCAGGGAGTGCACAGGCAATGAGGAGCTGGTAGGGAATTTAGGCATGGGAATGACATGGTCATACTTGTGGGTAGATGGAAGGCTCACCTGATTTAATATGAAGGGCTAATTTAATGTGAAGAAGACTAGAGACTTCTGAGAGCCAATTGCAGAGAACCAGATCATGTGTTACTCTCTAGTGGGTGAAATTGCAAGTTCTCTTTCTATCAATTGGGTTTAAATGGAAAAGGTGCAGCCTGAAGTTGGATCTCTGGCATTTGTGGGGCTTGATTAGATGCGTTCACTCATTGACACCAGGACTCTTCTTCTCTTGACAGGTTGGCCTTTTTCTGACTTTCAGTGAGAGAGCAGGTAACAGGACCATCTATACAATGGGAGAGTCTAGAATTCCTGCTTCCCAATGCCTAAAGCATTTCCCAGACATTGTAATGACCCACAAATCCTCATATATTAAAAAAGGAAGGAAGGAAAAATTCCTGAGACTGGTACTATTCTTTATCTTGAGCCATCACTCTAGGGTATGAGCAATGAAGGCTCTCGTCTGCCAGATTTCTGTTTTCTCTAACATTATCAGCCCTTATAACTCTAAATGACTGCTGGTCAACTCGATTTCTGTGACTATGAGCTAGTAACCAACATGAAAGATCTTCTCAAGTGATAGTCTCTGAATCTAGATCCTACTCCCCACTTGCAGTTTTTTTTTCTCTGAACATTGGTCTCTAGGTTTGCTCACTCCTACAGGAAAAGAGACCTTCTCCCTTCACGTTCTATATACCCATTGTCGAGGATGATTCTGACTGGCACTGCTTGAGTCACATGGCAATTCCTGACACAATCACTAGAAGATAGAATACTCTGATTGGCCAGTGTAGGCCATATGGAGAGAAAGCAAGGAGGGTAGAGCACCCTGGCTAACAGCCCCACTGGACCCACACAGAATGGAGAATTTCTTTCCAAAGAAAGGAATGTCAGCACAAAACTTACGTCTACCATAGGGGCCCCCGGGTGGCTCAGTCAGTTGAGCATCCGACTTTGGCTCAGGTCAGGATCTCGCAGTTCTTGGGTTCGAGTCCTGCATCGGGCTCTGTGCTGGCAGCTCAGAGCCTGCAGTCTGCTTCAGATTCTGTGTCTCCCTCTCTCTCTACCCCTCCCCTGCTTGCTCTGTCTCTCTCTCTCAAAAATAAATACACATTAAAAAAATTTTTTTAAACTCATGTCTACCACAGAGAATTAGTAAACAATAACGAAATATAATTACAGGACACCTCACCCTAATAATGTTTCATTCTATGGTAAAGAAAACTAAAAAAAAAAAAATCCAAACCTCCTTGTACCTCTTCCAAAAATGTTGGTGGATTTGGAAAATGATCGGTTTGCATGGAATCTAAGAGTAAATGAAGTGCAACTTTATTAAATGTTTCTTTAGGACATTCATTATACAACTGACTTGAAAATCTCCAGGGTATGTATTAGAAAACTGTAGTAGAACAGGGCTGGGAGAAAGGGTAGGAAAATCAAAGGAGCATCAAGGGACAAAGTTCATTGGCCTGATGGAAAACCACGAGTCAAGTAAGGACAGAGAGAGGAGAGAAGATAGACCAGGAGAGATGATGAAACTCCCATCTACACAGATTAGAGGGATTGGTTTATCTCAGGAAAGCCAAGAGCTGATATCTAGAACCACGAAAGATGGGCATCAGTTGATTCTTGAAGGTTTTTCTCTAGGTCCTTGACTAAGGGCACAGATTCAGTGGCCTGAGGTCAGCAGTTTCTGTCTAACCCCAGCCAGGAGGCCAGCAAGAACTCTGCTTCTTCAGAGATATGGTGTCTAATAGACAAATAAGTAAAAGTAGACTAGAAAGGACCAGCAAAAACTATGATACCATCAGTTGAGGCTGGTAGAGGCACTTCTTAAGTAGGAGGCCAGGGACATCAAGGGCCATAGAGAAGATAGTGAGCCTGGTTTCACGTGTTCAACATTACTCAAGGTAATGGAGTGAAGACAAAGCAATTGTGTAAAGGTTTTAGCTCCAAATTTTCTGTTTTTAGATAAGGTCTAGAGTTGCAGAATCTCAAAATTGGATGGAACAAAAAGGTCTTCGCATTAGAAACCTCAGTTCCTGATCAAACTCTGGGTAGTTCTGTTGACCTTGATCAAGCTGTTAACTCTCTTTCCGCTGCAGTGTCTTCTTCAATGAGGATAATGAGAAATCCCCTGTTTACCTGACAGGATTGTCATTTCATTTGCCTGTGCAAAATGCAAACGTGCGGCTCCTTGTTAAAAAAAAAAGAAAACTATTAAGAATTTTAAGATGGCAACAGCTGGCCATTAAACTGAGTGCCAGGTGCTTCTGAGAACAGAGCGCTGCGTGACTGTACAGGTCTCCTGGCATGAAGTCAGCCCTGCCCAGTAGGATGATGCACATCAAAGCGTTTAGCAATCTAAAAAGAGTTCAACAAACTCCTGAGGGGTTTTGTCTTCCCTTGGCTCTCCAGCATTATATTAGTTTTCTAGGGTTGCCATTAAAAAAAGAACCACAAACTGGTGGCTTACACAACTGAAATGTATTGTCTCACAGTTCTGGAAGCCAGAATCCAAAATCAAGTGTCTGTAGGGCTGGTTCCTCCCGAGGGTAGTGAGGGAAGGACCTATTCCAGGCCTTTCTCCCTGGCTTGTAGATGGCCATCTTCTATGTCTCTTCACATTGTCTTCCCTCTATGCATGTCTCAATGTCCAAACTTTCCCTTTTTACAAGGACATGAGTCATATTCGATTAGGGCTCACCTTAATGATCTTGTTTTAACTTCATTACCTCTGCAAAGACCCTACCTCCAAATAAGATCACCTTTTGAGGCACTGGAGGTTAAAACTTCAACATATGAATTCAGGAGGGAGGACACTATTCAAGTCACAACAGGCATCAACCCCCTTTTCCTATTTGGGGGCATGCCTGTTGGTGTGTGGCCTCATGGGGAGGCAGTGATGTTAGGCTGTAGTAGAAGGAGGGTTATGTCACCATGACAGGGATGTAGGGCCACAGTTTCCGCTACCTAGTGCTTATTGTAGCTCTCGCTGCTTGTTCCATAAGACCTGCTCTTCAGTCCCTGAAAGCTCTTACGCATACACCCAATATATTCCTTTCTGGCTTAAGAAAGCCAGACTATGTTCCCGTGGCTTGCAGCCAAAAACACAAAGTGATACTCCAATATTACACTGGAATTGGAAAGGATACTTGAATTTGACTGGAGTTTTGTGCCTCTCCAGAGCTGCTTGGCACTGTCTGCCTCCTGGGCCCTGGAAGCTTCCCACTGTGGCCTTATCTCTGCCACCATCTGCAGACGCAGCCTTCCCACTGTGAGGGCTGGGCCACCGCACAGAAGCCACAGCAGCTTGGCAGTGCAGGCCTTCCCTGAGGAGACCTGCGGAGGCACTGGCTCTTCCCACTGCTCGCATGAAGCACCTTGCCACTTTGCTGGGGGCCATGCAAGATGGCTGCCCCACCGCTGCTTGGAGGGGCCAGGTGACAGCCCAGAACTGGGGGATGGCTGAATCCCTTTGAGCCCAGCTCTGAACAAACAATGAGAGTCAGGAGATGGAGGGAATGGGCAGATGAGCTGCCTCCCTGGTGACTGACGATTCCAATATGTGGTTGTTCCGTTTGGCCTACTCACAGAGTACTGCTGGCTCAGCACTGGGTGTGGTTTTTGTGGCATGTGGCCAGCATTGTCACTCATCACCCCGCATTTGCTCCCTGACTCTCTCCTAGACAGCCTTCCCTTTTCCCTCACTCCTCTGCTCCCCCATAAAGCCTCACTCACACCCTAAGCTTTGCCTCAAGCTCTGTTTTCTATGGAACCTCTTTTGATCTCCAAAGGCCAGGAGCCTTGAAGGAAGCCTTTGGTTAGAGCTGGGAAGGGAAAAGAGGAAACCAGTTCATCACACCCATGTGTCCATATGTCAGCTTACCTGAGGCTCAAAGACATGAAGTGGCAGGTAACCAGGGATTACGAACAATGAGACCAGGCGTATTATGAAAACATCATTTATGTCAAAGCTGCTCAGAGAACTGAGGCAATCATTGAAGATGATTTAGAACATCAGCTGGAGGACAAACGAGCTTTCACTTGGACCAGCCATGTAAAGGTGGCTGTGTAAATGGAGGCCAGGACCCCCAGTGTGTATTTAAAGGGTGTGGTTTCTTTGCCCTTGAGGATAACAGCTCTTGAAGAGAAGGATGGAAATCATTTTAACACTGTACAGTAGATAACCACTTCGGTGCCCCAAAGAGCTTCACTCTCTATTTAGAACCAGCTTGATGTTTTCAATTCCTGTCGCAGTACCATTCCAGACAATTAGAAATACAGCTTCAGGGGGCACCTAGATGGCTCAGTTGGTTATGCGTCTGACTTCAGCTCAGGTCATGATCTCAAGGTTCATGGGTTCGAGCCCCGCATTGGACTCTGTGCTGACAGCTCAGAGCCTGGAGCCTGCTTCGGATTCTGTGTCTCTCTCCCTCTCTGCCCCTCCCCCACCCATGCTCTGTCTCTCACAAAAATAAATAAAAACATTAAAAAAAAAAAAAAAAGAAATACAGCTTCAGTGTGGCTTTGGTTCCATTTGCCCCAATGGTGACTGTTAGGCGATTCAGGGCCATATAAATATATTTATATATTCTTTTAGCTTCTTTTTATTAAATGAAGTTTCAAATAGGTCTTCCAAAACAAATGAACAAAAAAACTGGAGTTTGGGTCAACCAAGGACAAAAATAAAGGGAAATTCCAGAAGGAAAAAATAGTTCTACCATCTACTAGCTTTATGACCTTGGGCAAATAACAAGATCTCTCTGAATTTCAGTTTCCTCTTCCACAAAACAGAGAATACAATAACCCCATTTTGTGTTTTTATAAGAATTGAGGGAGCTAGGGTGTGGGAGAAGCCTAGCACATAATTAGTGCTCCATAAATATTAGTTATTATTACCATTATTGGTTACCATGCATAATTACTTCTCAACATAAGGGTATGATAATATGTGAGATCTACTTCTGGAAGACCAGTTTGGAAGGAGGCAAGCACACTACCCTTGCTCTCTCTGTTCTCTACTTTCCGAACACGAACACACATCTCTATGCCCCAAAGGGACTCATGGACATTCCTCTTGAAATGAATTTCATAGTAGGAGGGCACCCACCCATGCCTTGAAGATAAACTCCAGCAGTAGAGAGTGGGATCGCTGATCTCCCTTGAGTTGATAGGTCTCACATTTTTGAGAGCATAGGAACCACTTGATATGTGTATACATATTTCTAGGCCCCATTCTCAAAACTTCTGATTCAGTAGTCCTGAGGTTAGGGACCTGGGAATTACCATTTGCACAAATGTGTGTGTGTGTGTGTGTGTGTGTGTGTGCATGCACACATGATAGTGAGGTAGAAAGAATGTGGTCCACGTTTCCAGAATTATCCTCTGGAGTTCTCAGACACTCTTCTAGCCCTGTGGTGAGTATATACAAACAACCTGAGCTTCCAGAAAACACTTCCAATTCACTTCTCTTGGGTTATGGGCATGTTTAATTAGCCAGTCCTGCCCACACCGACCTATTTCAATGTTACCACTGGCGCAACAGTTTAACTTTAAAGTATACCTACATAGAGAGGTTATTACCAGGCAGTGCTTCTTCCCAAACTTAGCTGCATATGAGTAACATCTGGGGAAACTTTTAAATGCCACCCCCCTCATGTCCAAATCTAATTAGAAAATGAGCAAAAGACATAAAGAGACATTTCACTGAGGAGGATATACAGATGGCAAAAAAGCATGTGAAAAGATATTCAGCATCACTAGCCATGAAGGGAAGGAAAATTAAACCATGATGAGATATCACCATACACCCAGCAGAACGGCTAAAATAAAGCATAGTGATAATACCAAATGCTGGGAAGAATGTAGAGAAACTGGATCTCTTATACGTTACTGGTGGGAATGTGAAATGGTATGGCTACTTTGGAAAACAGTTTGGCAATTTCTTAAAAAAAACTAAACATACAGGGCGCCTGAGTGGCTCGGTCAGTTAAGCATCCAACTCTTGGTTTCAGCTCAGGTCATGATCTCACGGTTTGTAAGATCAAGCCCCGCGATGTGCTGAGAGTGGAAACTGATTGGGATTCTCTCTCCCTCTCTCTCTGTCCCTCCCTAACTCATGCACACACGTGTGTGTGCACAGACTCTCTCTCTCTCTCTCTCTCTCTCTCTCTCTCAAAATAAATTTAAAAAAAAACCCACTTAACATCCACTTAACATATGACCTAGCAATTACCGAAACGAAAACTTACCTTCACACAAAAACATTTTATACAAATGTTCATGGTAGCTTTACTTTTATTTGAGTATAGTTGACACGCAATGTTACGTTAGTTTCAGATGAACATCCTGATGGGACAACTCTACATATTACGCTGTGCTCACCACAAGTGCAGCTATCATCTGTCACCATACAGCGCTGTTACAATACCACTGACTATATTCCCTATGTTGTGCCTTTTATTCCCATGACTTATTCGTTCCATGACTGGAAGTCTGTATCTCCCTCTCCCCTTCACTCATTTTGCCCATTCTCCTCCTATCCCTGTCTCCTCTGACAACCACCAGTTTGTTCTTCGCATTTATAGGTCTGATTCTGCTTTCTGTTTATGTATTAATTTTTTTTTAAGATTCCACATGTGAGTAAAATCATATGGTATTTGTCTTTCTCACTCTGAATTGTTTCACTTAGCATAATATCCTCTAGGTCCATCCATGTTTTCACAAGTGGCATAATCTCATCCTTTTTTGTGGCTAAGTAATAATACACACACACACACACACACACTTCACATCTTCCTTATCCATTCATCTATTGATGGACATTTAGGTTGCTTCCATATTTTAGCTATTGTAAACAATGCTTCAACAAACACAGGGGTGCATATATCTTTTCCAATTAATGTTTTCATTTTCTTTGCATAAATTCCCAGTAGGAGAATAGGTGGGTCATGTGGTAGTTCTAGTTCTAAGTTTTTGTGGAAACTCCATACTGCTTTCCACAGTGGAAGCACCAGTTAGCACTCCCACCAGCAGTGCATGAAGGTTCCATTTTCTCTACATCATTCTCAGCACCTGTTATTTCTTATCTTTTTTAAAATTTTAGTCATTCCCTCAGGTGTGAGGTAGTATCTCATTGTGGTTTTGATTTGTATTCCCCTGATGATGAGTGATGTTGACTACCATTAGTGTTTGTTGACCATCTGTATTCTTCTCTGGGAAAATGTCTATTTGGGTCCCCTGCCCATTTTTTAATCAGTTTGGTTTTTTGGTGTTGAGTTGCATAAGTTCCTTACATATTTTGTATATTAGCCCCTATTGGATATATCATTTGCAAATATTTTCTTCCATTCGGTAGGTTGCCTTTTTGTTTTCTTGATGGTTTCCTGAGCTGTGCAGAAGCTTTTTATTTTGAGCTAGTGTCAATAGTTTATTTTTGCTTTTGTTTCCCTTGTCTGACAGCTTTATTTATAATAGCCTCAAACTGTAAACAATCAAAATGTCCTACAGTAGGTGATTATTAAACAAACTGTGGTACATCCACATCATGGAATACTACTTAGCAACAAAAAGGAATGAACCATTGAGACACACATGACTTGGATGGATCTCAAGTACATTATGCTGAGTGAAAAAGCCGATCTCAAATGTTTATGTAATAATCTCTATAATTCCATTAATAGAACCTTCCTGAAATGATGAAATTATAGAGATGGAGAACAGTTTAGTGTCTGTTGGCATGGTAGGGAGAAGGGGGTAGGCAATACTATAAAGGGGTGATCTTTGTGGTGATGGGACATTTTTTTTTTTTTTTAATTTTTATTTTTATTTTTGGGACAGAGAGAGACAGAGCATGAACGGGGGAGGGGCAGAGAGAGAGGGAGACACAGAATCGGAAACAGGCTCCAGGCTCTGAGCCATCAGCCCAGAGCCCGACGCGGGGCTCAAACTCACGGACCGCGAGATCGTGACCTGGCTGAAGTCGGACGCTTAACCGACTGCGCCACCCAGGCGCCCCAGATGGGACATTTTTTAAACTAAATTCTGAATCCTAACAATGCCCATATCCTGCTTTTAATATTGTAAACTACATTTATGTACCATGTAATCATTAGGGCAAACTTTGCAACCTCCTGTGAATCTATAATGGTGTACAAGGAAAAAGAAAAAAATAGTCCTGGTGCCCAGGCTGCTCCCCAGACCAATGAAATCAGAATCTTGGGGTGGGGAACAGTCCAGGGATCAGCATGTTTCAGGTGACGGCTAAGTGTAGCAAAAGTAGAGGTCTACTGTAATTGGCATGCCATAGCTACTGCTCCCACTAGCTTTCTCTCTGCTGTACCTCAGACTCGATGGGGAAACGGCCATGCAACACACATCAGGGCAGTGAATTCCAACGTTGGTTGCATAGTGATGAGGCTTTTTTACAGCCTTGAAACTGATCTGGCTGATCATATTTTCTGAGGAATCAGTGTGTGGGGAGGAGCCCCGGCAATGAAGAGTACAGGGATGGGGCCCATGGTGTAAACCTAGGCTAAGGAAGGCCCTGAGCTTCATTTCTCTTTGTTCCTCCAGATTTCTGGACAAATACAAAATGCTCTCTTGCATTTCCCTTTGAAGTTCATAACAGATTCCCTAAGGGTTTGTAAAACATCTGCCGTCCAAACTGACAGGCTCTTGCACAAAGATGTTAGAGATACAGAATGGTTTCCTCTGCTGACTACAGTCAATGACATCTCCATAATTGTCTTCTCTATCATCTTATTTAAACAAGTAAAAGACGGGGCGCCTGGGTGGCTCAGTCGGTTAAGCGTCCGACTTCGGCTCAGGTCATGATCTCGTGGTCCGTGAGTTCAAGCCCTGCGTCGGGCTCTGTGCTGACAGCTCAGAGCCTGGAGCCTATTTCAGATTCTGTGTCTCCCTCTCTCTGACCCTCCCCCACTCATGCTCTGTCTCTCTCTGTCTCAAAAATAAATAAACGTTAAAAAAAATTAAAAAAAAATAAACAAGCAAAAGACATTGCACAAAATAAAGCAGTAGTTCTTGAGGGAAGGCATATATATATAAATATATATATATATATATATATATATATATATTTTGTATCTTTGGTTGAAATATCTAAGGGCTGATCATAAAAATAATAGAATACCTTTGGCACTGACTGTTCATCCCTGTTTTTAGCCTTCACTTATATCTTGCTATTTTATTGCTATAGTTTCATATTGTTTCAGAGCCTCCTGTGTCTGATGGTTCCAATGCTTTCCAAAATGAGTTTCTCCAGCCACATCTCAGATATGGAAGCTTTGTTAACTGTAACAGTTCACTTAAGACTAATATGAAGCTTTCTGGTTGATTGTTGGTGGTGTCTTATGAACTCCCAAGCCCTCTAATGCCAACCCATATGCTTTCCCAATGTATTTCTCAATACAATTAAACTGCTGTATCATTTATTTTAAATGGATATTTGGTTTATAATATGGGCAGGGTCTTTGAATAATTACCCAGAATGGTATTGCTAATTGTGACATTATTGAAATACTTATGAAAAGAGAACTTTGATCTGCTATTTCACTCACAGTAGCTCAAAGACAGTATAAGACAAGAGTTCAAACTCACAGCCAGAGGGCTGTATTTTGCTCTTTATACAAGCTTTAACTGATATTCACAGTGACTTTTTGGGTCACTTTTACATATTCTTAACCAAGTAAAAGTGTAAGAACTGTAAGTGGGGATCTACTAAATTACTTGATGTCAAAAAGGAGGGTGCCTGCGTGGCTCAAATGGCTAAGCATCCGACTTTGGTTCATGTCATGATCTTACAGTTTGTGAGTTTGAGCCCCATGTCGGGCTCTCTATTTTCAGCACTGAGCTCACCACGGATCCTCTGTCTCCCTCTATCTGCCCCTCCCCCTGCTCGCATTCTCTCACTCTCAAAAAGAAATAAAAAACACTTTAAAAAAAAGGAGCTGCTAACTTTATAATGGTCATTACGTATTCAGTGGGCATTTATTGATCTATTACACAACTGTGTAGACATTACAGTAGACATTTTCCACTAACCCGACATTAACACGTGTCTTTTCACCTAACCCTCCGTGGGAGACCATGGAAATACTTTAACATCTGGAATCTGTTCAAACATTAGCAGAGATTTTTAAGAATGGCACTTGAGAAAGTCTTGTCACACTTTATGAAATCCATTCCAGACTCATTTTTTTCCATCTACTCGTCTATTTCATAGCAAAAGGCCTTTTATCGAGTCCTCAAGTGCAGTATTGTAACATCAAAGCTGAACTTAACCAATGCAATGAGATGCATGATAAAAATGTAAAATGATACACGTGATTCTCCTTACCACTCGTGCAGTCTCATTAAGCCACTTACCACAAAAGAAACTTGGGATATCTTAGGAGAAAGACAGGGAAGCTTTCCTGAGCTAATGGCACGGTTGTTCTCCCCAGTGACACTGAATGTAGCCGCAGGAGGCACTAGGTGTTCAGGAGGGACAAGAAAGGAGTTTGAAAATAAATTCCAAATCCTGCCACTGTTGTAACAAAACTCTTTTTTCTCCCTCAGCTTTGCTCAGAACCTGCTTCTGTGATCGTGGCTCACCTGTAACGCGTAGGTGGCATTCAGAAGACTGACGCAGCCAGCCTTTTCTGTCCTGAACACCCAGGAGCACAGCCTTTCTGTGGGAAGTGGTTGGTTGCTGGTTGGTTTCTGTTGGCCGCGCGCACGCTGGTCTGGCCGGCCTGTCAATTACTCAATGGTTACGCTGAGGAAGAAGCAGGTCCTGCGTGTCAAACAGGTTGCCGCACTCTGAGTGCAGAAACGTCAAGTGCACATAATTACCGATAATTTGAAAACACAAAAAAGCTGCTACCATTCAGGGGGCAGCGGAGCACTGCCTCTCCTGTTTCTGGAGAGAACCAAAATCACAGCCGGGCAATATCGTAAGCTTTCTTTGCCACCTGGTATACACACATCTTTTTGATGTGTAATTACAGTGTATAACTACATATTTATTTTTTGATCCATGTTCTCCCCATAGCTTCATGAAGGCAGAGACCACGTGTCCGTTTTGTCTGCCATTGTACACGCCCAGGACAATGTGGGAACTCAGTAACTGTTTCATGAACAAATGACCATAGTATTTCATTTGTGAGAAAGAATTTCCAGATACGTCTCTCCACATTCATTGTGACCTTATGTTTGGAGGCACTCAATATAACCTCTAAATTGTTCATGTTGAATTATTGGACCACACATGGAGGGTTGCCACGGTGGCCTATTAATGTTTTATGTAAAGTGTGATGGCCATGAAAGCTTGCACATAAAAAGTCATAGACAAGGAGGTTCATTAGTTGATAATCTTTTCCATTCCTTTGCCTCTTGAAAGATCTGCACTTATATCATTTTATATATCCACATTCTGTATCCAAATGATAAAAGCTTCTTAGAAAAATTTCATTGCCTCTTGTAATTTCTTCTAATCCTTAATAGTCTTAAAGATAACACCACAGTGTTGACACGTAACAGATGTTAAATAAATATTATTGTTGTTTATTGTTGTTTTTGTGAATTGAACTCAGCAGTAAAAATGAAAATGTAACTATTAAATACTTGGTGTGAGTTCTAGCCATTCTCTGTAAATTTGTTTTTAATGTTTAATTATTTTTGAGACACACACACACACACACACAGAGCATGAGCAAGGGAGGGAAGGCAGAGAGAGGGAGACACAGAATCTGAAGCAGGCTCCAGGCTCCTAGCTGTCAGCACAGAACCCAAGGCAGGGCTCAAACTCACAAACCATGAGATCATGACCTGAGCCGAAATTGGGCACTTAACCGACTGATAACCGACTGAGCCACCCAGGTGCCCCTATAGCCATTCTCTTTAATCTATGGTTTTAGTTCAGTTATGTCTGCATTAGTTAAATTGCTTTCTCTACTACCAGTTTACATTTGGCTTTTCTACCAGAGGCAAGCATTTTCCTAGCCACTTGGATTTTGTCTTGCTCAGCAGTTCAAGGTAGATGGTTCAAGATATAAGTCAGATTCTGAGTCACTGGCTGGATCATTGTTCCCAGGACCCCTTACACGGTAGGGCTAACTAAATTGTTCCTCAGTATTCTTCTATGTATTTGAAAGAAATATATGCTCTTGCTATGTGCAGTGCCTCATAGATATCATCTCTTAAATATTAACTTATTGGAAAATCACATTTTTACAGTTCTTTGGTTACAAAATTTTTAGACCCATACAACTACTAGGCATGAAGTATTATTGTTACTAGGCATGAAGTATTATTGAGTCAAGGACTAGAACTACAGCTATTATTACCATTAAAGCTTTTGCTCACCACTTGGCTAACCACCAGAAGTGAAGGTGATGTCGCTTCCTCTGCAGAGAATTATGAGAAGTCATCTTGGCCGAGGTCAAGAGCTAAAAGGTAGGAGCATTATTTGTAGATAATTTTTAGCTTTTTTTTTTTATGTTGACTTAGACATAACTGACATAAAACATACTGCACGTTAAAAATATACTATTTGATGAGTTTTGACATACACACAAACCAGTGAAACCATCAGCACAAATGCAGGTAGTGAACACATCCATCACCCCAAAAAGTTTCCTCTTGCCTCTTTGTCATCCCTGCCCTCAACCCCTCCATGCCCCAACCTATCGTTATGCAACCATCTATCTGTTTTCTGTCATTATAAATTAGTTTACCATTTCTAGAATTTCATATAGATGGAAACTTACAGTATGTATTTTTTGTCTGTCTTCTTTCACTCAGCGTAGTCACATTGAGATTCATCCAAGTTGGAGCACATATTAATAGCTCATTCCTTTTTGTTGCTGAGTAGTATTCCATAGCACAGATGTAGTACGGTTAATTTATCTGTGGATAGAAATTTGGATTCTTTCCAGTCTCTCTCATACAAATAAAAGCTGCTTTGATTTGTTTATCAACGTATATTTCCTTTCCTCTTGGTTAAATGTCTAGAAACAAATGGCTGGATGATATGGTAGGTGTATGTTTAAGTTTTAAAGAGTCTGTCAGTTGTCTTCTAAAGTGTCTGTATTCTTATTTTTTTTTAAAGTATTATTTATTTTGAGAGGGAATGCATACATGTGCATGCGCAGGGGTTTTCTTATTTTAAGTGTTTATGTATTTACGTATCATTTTCCATTCCCAACGGCAATGTAGGAGAGGTCCAATTCTTCCACATCCTCACCTACAGTCAGTAGGGTTAATTTTTTAATTTTAGCCATTCTAATGGGGGTGTAGTGGTTTCTCACTATGGTTTTAATTTGTATTTCCCTAATGGATAATGATGTTGAGCCTCTTTTCACATACTTGTTATCAGTCTATCTTCTTTGGTGAAGTGTCCGTTCCAATCTTTTGCCCAAAGTTTCTATTGAGTTGTTCATTTTCTTATAATATAGTTTCAAGAGTTCTTCATATATTCCGCATACAATTTATTCATCAGATATATGATTTACAAATATTTTTACCCAGGCTGTGGCCTGCCTTTTTGTTTTTTGGAAGAGCAGCAGTTTTTAATTTTGATGAAATCCAGCTCATCAATTTGTTATTTTGGGGGCTGTATTTTAGTGCTGTATCTATGAAATTTTTGTCTGCCCCAATGTCAGAAGGTTTTCTCAGAGAAGTTGTATTATTTTAACTTTCACATTTAGATCTATGACCCGTTTTGTATTAATTTGTGTATATTTTGTACAGATATGAATCAAAGTCCTTTTTTTTTTCATGTGGATATCCAATTGTTCTGGCACCATTTGTTGAAGAGACTAACCTTTCTCCACTGCACTGCCTTTGCACTTTTGCAAAAGTCTGTTGCCCGGATTTTTGTAGGTCTACTTCTGAACTCTCTCTTTTCTTCCATTTCACTATTTGTCTATCTTTACACCAATACCACCTACACTGACTAGTGTAGCTTTATAGAATTTTTTTTTTCAACGTTTATTTATTTTTGGGACAGAGAGAGACAGAGCATGAACGGGGGAGGGGCAGAGAGAGAGGGAGACACAGAATCGGAAACAGGCTCCAGGCTCTGAGCCATCAGCCCAGAGCCTGACGCGGGGCTCGAACTCACGGACTGCGAGATCATGACCTGGCTGAAGTCGGACGCTTAACCGACTGCACCACCCAGGCGCCCCTTGTGTAGCTTTATAAAAAGTCTTGCAATCAGGTCACATTATTCCTTCAACCTTCCTCTTTTTTGCAGAATTTTTAGACTATTCTAAATCCCTTGCATTTTAGAATCAGCTTGTCAATTTCTACAAAAAACATAGCCTTCTGGTATTTTGATGGACAGTGAGTTGAATCTATAGATCAACTTAAAAAAAATGAACATCTTTTTTTTATTTTTTTTTTTTTTAAATTTTTTTTTTCAACGTTTTTTATTTATTTTTGGGACAGAGAGAGACAGAGCATGAACGGGGGAGGGGCAGAGAGAGAGGGAGACACAGAATCGGAAACAGGCTCCAGGCTCCGAGCCATCAGCCCAGAGCCTGACGCGGGGCTCGAACTCACAGACCGCGAGATCGTGACCTGGCTGAAGTCGGACGCTTAACCGACTGCGCCACCCAGGCGCCCCAAAAAAAAATGAACATCTTAATGATACTGATTCTTCTGACTCAGAAACATGCTATATCTCTTCATTTATTTAGGTCTTATATAATGCTTGTCAACAATGTTTTGTATTTTTCAGTGTGAATAAATTTTTACATCTTGTTTCAGATATATCTCTAAGTATTTCATATGTTTGATGTGCTATACATGGTATTGCTTTAAAAATTTTAATTTCCAATTGTTCATTGCTAATATATAGAAATACAGTTGATTCTGTGTATTTATCTTATATCCATGACCTTGCTAAACTCATTTATTAGTTCTAGTATCTTTGTAGATTCCCTCACATTGACCACATAATCATATTGTCTGAATAAACAGAGCCAACTTTATGAGCAATATTGATCTGTAATTTTCTTGTAATCTCTATGTTAGGTTTTGGTATCAGGGTAATAGTTGCCTCATCAAATGATCTTTCAGTACATTTAGAGATACTGTTGCATTGTCTTCTCAATTGCATTGTTTCCAGAAAAAAAAATCTATCAAAAAAAATTTGCTGTCATTCTTATGTTTGTTTCTCTGTATGTGTGTATTTCCCATCTGACTACTTTTAAGATTTCCCTTTCTCTCTTTTTTATTATCCAACTTAAAATATTTTTTTGTTACTATCAAACTTTGAGAGAGAGAGAGAGAGAGAGAGAGAGAGAGAGAGAGAGAGAGAGAGCATGTGAGTGAGCAGGGGAGGGGCAGAGGGAGAAGGAAAGAGAGAATCTTAAGCAGGCTCCATGCCCAAGCCAGAGCTCAATGCAGGGCTTGATCTCAAGAACCAGAAGATCATGACTTGGGCTCAAATCAAGAGTCAGATGCTTAACCCACTGAACCACCCAGGCACCCCTATCAAACATTTTAAATTGAAGAATAATTGACATACGATATTATATTAGTTTCAGTTAAACAACAGTGATTTGATATTTATATACATTATGAAACGGTCACCACCTGTCCCCATAAAAAGTTGTTACAATATTGTTGGCTATATTCCCGATGCTGTACATTACAGCCTCATGTCTTATTTATTTTGTGACTGGAAGGTTGTACCTCTTAATCCCCTCCACCTAACATTTTTCTTTTTATCACCGTTTTGAAGCAATTTAATTATGATGTGCCCTGACATTGTCTTATTTAGGTTTCTTGCATTTGGAGTTCACTGAGCTTATTGGATTTGTGGATTTATAATTCTACCAAATTTGGAAACTTTTCAGCCATTATTTCTTCAAACATTTTTCTACACTTCTATCTTTGTCCTCTTTCAAGGACTCCAATTACACAAGTATTAGCCCAGTTGAAACGGTCTCACAGTTCACAGATACTCTGTTTGTTATAAAAATGTTCCCTTTTTTTGTTTCAATTTGGATAGCTTCTATTTGTATGTCTTTGAGTCACTAATCTTTCCATCTGGATTCTCTACTTTGCCATTAGAAAGTGGAGGAGGGACAGTAAAGTATCCTCCAGACTGAGAAAGCACTTTGAGACCAAAAAATGATGCAAGCCGCTGGATACCATTTATACAGAGCTATACTCAGGGTAACTTACTGACAGGGGGGATCCGGCGGACAATAATTCTGGTGTCATGGAAGTTCTTCTCCACAAAGTCCAGACCTTGACCCACAGATTTCATGGAGCAAAGGGTAGTTGTCTAAAGTAGTGCCATCTGTACCCCAGAGGGAGGATCGGAACGAGGCTTCTGGCATTCTGGTCAGGGCATACATTAACCTCTGAGGGGCCTAGAACATGGAGTCCCTGAGGGAAATTAGGGCACAGACATGAACAAGATGAAGGGCTAAGAATAGTGAGTATTGTCAGCTCTCCTACACCCATGGGTACAATTAATTATACTTAACATCTCACATATTGTAGCTTTCATCTCTAGATGTTTGATTTGGATCTTTTTTTTAAATAACTTCCATGCATCTACTTCAATTTTTTGAACATATGGAATAGTGTTATAGCTATTTTAATGTCCTTGTCTTCTAATTCTGACATTGATGCCACTTCTGAGTTCGTCTAATGGATTGGTTTTCTCCTTATCATGAGTCCCATTTTTCTGCTTCTTTTCATCCCTGATAATTTATTTTTTATTTTTATTTTTTGGATTCCAGACATTGTGGATTTTATCTTCTTGGGTGCAAGATATTTTTGTATTTCTATAAATATTGTTCTGGAATGCAAAGAAGTTACTTAAAAATAAATTGATCCTTTCAGGTCTTGCTTTTAAGATGTGTTAGGTGGGTCTGGAGGAATGCTCAGTCTAGGGTTAATAATTGTTCCTCAGTACTCAGCCAAAGTCATTTGCACTTTACCAATGGCCTGAGAATCATGAGGTTTTCTGTCTGGCTATGGGAACGGAGGCTATTCCTGGACCTGTTTGAGAATGGAGCACTGTTACTGCTCATTCCCTAAAAGAGTAGTTTTTCCCCAGCTTCAACTGATTATCTCGCTTGCACACCCTAAGCAGTAAGTACTTAGCTGACTACTTGAGGGGGCTCCTCTTCAGATCAGCGGAGGTTTTCTCTCCGAGCTCTCCTCTCCTGGACTCTGTCCTGTGAACTCTGGCCACCTTGCTGTCACCTCGGCTTCACCTCCTCAACTCACAGAATCTGCTGGTGTCTACCCCCTCACTGCACTGTGGTCTGCAAACACTCTCGAGGCAGTGCTAGGCTCACCTTTGTTTCCTGTCTCTCAGAGATCATAAGTCTTTGTTGCCCGAGGTCTAGTTGCTTCCCACCTTGATCCACATGTTTTGTGTGTCTCAGTGACTGTGAATCCAGTCCTTGTGGCTCCATTTTGGTCAGTCTTGAAATTTTTCGAATCTCTGAACTTTAAGCCTAAATGGGGGCTTGGTTTGGTCTTGGCCTTTCAAATGCTATTGTCCTAACCTCACCACGTGACATGATATTTGGGCTTTTTGTTTCTATTTCGTAGTACAGTTCAGGTTACTCTTAGGGCATTTATTATGGATGTTGTCGTTCAAAACAGAGTTAGGCAACAGTCATGTTAATCGGTAAAATAATTATTTCAGATACTAGCAAAATGTCAACACTGTTATTAAACAGTCATCCTTTTAGTATTTCTTGAGCCTCTACTATAAGCTAGGCATTCTGCCAACCTGAAGTTACAGTAATGAACGAACATCACCCCTGCCTACAAGGAGCTGATGTTTTAATTAGGCAGCAGCTGGATACACCAGCAGAGCTATCAGCAAGTGCAAGGGCCCCGTGCTGAGAGAGCACGGCACCCTTGGAAAAGAGCGACTGGTCCTTCATAGTTCACAGTTTAGGAGAGAACGGTACTCTCGAGAAACAACATCCCCAAATAGTGTGAGCCCCATGGAGATAGGATTTGATGGCGATGATAACAACAGCTAATACGTCTTGAACCATTATACTATGTCAGTCACTGCTTTACCTGTTTTCTTATCAAATCAGAAAAACAGGGGCGCCTGGGTAGCTTAGTCGGTTAAGCGTCCGACTTCGGCCCTGGTCATGATTTCAAGGTTTGTGGGTTTGAGCCCCATGTCGGGCTCTGTGCTGACAGCTTAGAGCCTGGAGCCTGCTTTGGATTCTGTGTGTCTCTCTCTGACCCTCCCCTGCTCATGATCTGCCTCTCTCTCTGTCTCTCAAAAATAATAAACGTTAAAAAAATAAAAAAAAAAAAAAAAAAAGAAAAACAACTCCATGAGGGGTAAGCATTGTTATTATCCCCTTTGTATAGATAAGGAAACTGAGACAGAGCAGTTAACAAGCCCAAGGCCATACTCATTGCTCTTGTTGAAGGGAAAACTCATTTAAACCCATACTTTGACCCCACATTCAGTGACCATATCTCTTTTTATGGTAGCTAGTAGCATATTCACCAGCACTAGACCATTCCTTTTGAAGACTTGGCCGCATACTATGTAGGGCGCAAACCAAATAATCTATACCTGAAAAGTTAGTCCACAATCTTTTTCTTCCTAGAACATTTTCTGGCAAAGGATAAATTCTCATAGATGTTTCTGTTTTTAGTCCAGTTTCCTTTTCTCTGTGTTAAAGCAAAGGTCACCCTTTACTTTCACCGAGTGGTTAGTCCTCTGGTTTTTCTCTAGCTATCTTATTAGAATAATCACCGGCTTCTGCTCCCCCTCAGAATTTTCCCTTCAGCACCTTGGCTCTGCTCTAGAAAATGACAAGTTTTAGAGAATGGGGACTTGGCAAACCTCTGGGATTTTATTAAGTGTTTGAATTTCACTTGGAGAGTGCAATTTGTTTCAAAAGACCTGTAATTTCATTATTCATGCAACAATTTTTCAGTAAGTGCCTACTATGTGCCAGGTGCCAATAGGGAAGTGCACAAAATAAAAATAAATCATTTCCATATCGGGCTTACATTCTTGTGTGTGTGTGTATGTGTGTGTGTGTGTGTGTGTGTGTGTGTGTGAGAGAGAGAGAGAGAGAGAGAAAGAGAGAGAGAGGGGAGGGCATGTAGACTATAAGTAATTAAAGTATAGTAGGCAAGATGCAAAGTATGAAAAACAAAGAACAAAACATAATTCAGTATGTATAGCATCTGCATAAAAGCCCATAGTTCTTTCATGGCAACAAACAGGCATAAATGAATTAGGACTTTTGATCCCAGATCCAGCTTAGGTCATCCAAACAAGAAAATGGAGAAACTTGCTTTTGGTAATGTTTTGGTAATGTTGGTTTTCCTTAATATTTATCTCTATATCCCTATTTACCTTGACATGTTTTGGTGTAAACATTTTATAGACTGTTTTTGCTAAGTTCCCACAATCAGAAACTCAGTATTTGCTTTACAAATATGTAATTGAAGAAAAATTGCCCACAGATCACTTTATCTCCAGGATACTCTTGCCTGGATCCGATGGGTCACCTGAATAGTAATTTTCAAGTAGCACTTCAGTGGAGGGTGGCCAGATATTTACTGTGAGGATGTTCCCTTCTTGAAGATTAAGGTCAAGACTAATGAACGGGTTATCAACATGAATGTGTTTAACCACCTGCTTCATCTACTTGAAGACTAAGTCTTCTTGGTTAAAGGAATCAGCAACTTGAGGTAGCCATCTAAAGAAATTTGGTACAAATTCCACTGATACCTGTACTATTTCAGAAAATGACATAAAAAACAAAGTCTTCACTACTGCACAGAGGGAACGCTGAAGTGAAGTTGGTGGTTGATGGAATTGGTCTTTGGTACTCACCCCCCCTCTCTCCCTCCATGCCCCGGACCTGCTGTCTGCACCCATGGCATGAGTGGGCATCTGTGGTGTGACTGCGGCGGGGGGGGGGGGGGGGCGGAGGAGGATGTGTAACTTTGTCCCTTGCCCATCTGTGACTGATGCCCAACATGCCCTGAGTTTACTGAGTCTCTGCTACGTAGGTACTAAGAATTCAAGTCATAACAAGAATACTAAGAGCTAATACTCACATGGTACACGGTAGGTACCAGTTTAAGTAATTTACAAATGTTGACCCTTTTAATTATCATTACACCTATGAAGTACTATAATTTATTTTAAGAAATTATTTTTATTTTTATTTTTATTTTGAGAGAAAGATAGAGAGCAAGCGGGGGGAGGGGCAGAGAGAGAGGGAGACAGAATCCCAACCAGGCTCTGTGCTGCCAGCACAGGGCCCGATGCGGGCCCAGAGTCAGATGCTTAACTGACTGAGCCACACAGGTGCCCCGAGGTAGGTACTGTTATTGTCTCCATTTTATAGAAGTGGAAACTGAGGCACAGTTAGCTGCTAAGTGGATTACTCAGGCAGTCTGGCTGCAAAGTCCTGCCTGGACTAGGCTATATTAACCTTTCAGTTTGAAAGGTAGTAAGACACAACTCTGCCCTTGAGGGGTACTAGTACAGTAGGCATAACATATGCAATCATTCATTTGTTCCTTCCTTTATTCGATGTTTATTAAGTACCTGCTCTACATTGACAACTATATTATCTTGGGGCTTGGTGTATCCCTTGTCCCTGTGGAACTCACAAGCACACCATCTATTATAAAATGCAGCACATGCAAGATGGAGAAATTATGGAGTGTTATGGGAGCCCCGACTGGGAAGCCATTGACAGTCACTTGGAGTAGGGAGAGCTTTGCTAAAGAAGGTGATATTTGAGCTCCATTTCTAAGGATAGATTTTACATCTCCCATTTAAAAATGTAACTCCATGGGGCCCCCGGGTGGCTCAGTCGGTTGAGCCTCCGACTTCGGCTCAGGTCATGATCTCATGGTTCGTGGGTTCGAGCCCCATGTTGGGCTCTGTGCTGACAGCTTAGAGCCTGGAGCCTGCTTCGAATTCTGTATCTCCCTCTCTCTCTGCCCCTCCCCGCCTCGTACTCTGTCTCTCTCCCCCCCCCCCCAAAATAAAATAAACATTAAAAAAATAGAGAAAAAATAAAAATATAACTCCTGGGAGACTTAATGTTTTAAGCTGGATCTGTCATTTTACAACTGTTTGGATGAATTCTTTGCTGGTGAGCAGAGGGTAGAGAGAGCAAGTGAGCACTGGATGAGAAAGGAATATTAATGGCTTTGGCACCTGGGGGCAGGGAGAAGGGTCCCACTGGATGGAGGAGGAGAGGGAGAAACTTCTGAGACTTCTCCTGCTTCTCAATTTCTCATTTCTAACCCCTTCTCCAGCCTGTCCTCCACGGGCCCGATGCTGGACACAGGCTCACCTGCCCTGAGAATGGCTGGAGCTCCAGAGTCACTACATTCCTTGCTCTTTATTCTTTTTATTTTTGTAATGTTCATTTCTTTTTTAGAGAGAGAGTGTGCACAAGCCGGGGAGGGGCAGACAGAGGCGGACATAGGCTCCAAAGCAGGCTCTGCTGCTAACAGCAGAGAGCCCGATAGGGGCTCGAACTCAGGAACCGTGAGACCATGACCTGAGCTGAATTCAGACGCTCAACCAACTGAGCCACCCAGGTGCCCCTCCTTGCTCTTTATTCTTAGTCAAAATCCCAGTTCCTGATGGAGAAACCCACTCTTTTAAATCTGTATGTGTTTGTTTAAAAGTAGTTTGTTCTCTGATTTCAAAGAGATGATCATATCCGCAGATCTTTTAGGGGTGCCTGCGTGGCTCAGTCAGTTGAGCGTCTGACTTCAGCTCAGGCCATGATCTCATGCTCCGTGAGTTCGAGCCCCACGTCACGCTCTGTGCTGACAGCTCAGAGCCTGGAGCCTGTTTCGGATTCTGTGTCTCCCTCTTTCTCTCTCCTCCCCCACTCATGCTCTGTCTCTCTCTTCTCAAAAATTAATAAACATTAAAAAAAAAAAAAAGAAATCAGAGGTCTTCCCCCCCCCCCCCAGAGTTCTAACTGCAAAAAGACAGAAGTTACTCAAGAAACCATTTGTCTTTAATTCCAAGCTGCCCATGGGTTGGGGACTTAGGCTGCCAGGAATATTGTTAGCCTCTGATGAGAGGGACACCGGCATAGGGAGTCATCTGCCTACATAATGCGTGTGATCTCTCTCTTAGAAGAAAGCATGGGAAAGATGATTTTCTCTCCGGTACAAAGAGAGTCTATGGGCTCTATGGGCTATTTTACGGAGCTTATATTTTGTATATATTCTAGAGAGGCTACAAACGGACCTTTATAGCATAGGAGTATTTGACATAAAGTTAGGTAGTTACTAAGTAGAAGGAAAAAAAGCATCTTAATATATATTATAATAAATAATGCCCTTATAAATAAAGGGTAAGGGACAGATAGACAGGGTGCAGTTTTAGGTGGTGTAGACAGGAGAGTACTTTCTGAAGTGGACCACTAAAGCAGAGCCCTGCATGAGGTAAGAGAGCAAAGCCATTGCCAAGATGTGAGAGGAGAGGGCTGGGTCAGGCCACCCTGGAAGTGGACCCACACTTGGTGTGGCTGCACCAACCGCGGGCACAGGATCAGAGTAAGGCCGGCTTGCGCAGCTTTGCCCGGAGAGAGAAACTGCCTTCACTAAGACAGGTACCGTCTCAGCTGGTTGCAACTAATTCTTCATCCGTCCATCACTGCTCTGGGGTTGGCAGGCAGACATCAGGGCCCGGAGACCAGATCCTGGGATGTAAGACAGGCTGATTTGGATCAGGAGAAAAGGTTGCAAGTGGGACCCAACGTGACTGCAATAAGGTTGTCACGGTTATGAACCCGGGGAGGGCTCCAACACACAGTGGAGAGACGGAAAAGCAATGAAGAGAACCTGCAAGTATTTCAAAGTTTTTCCAGATTCAGGAGCAGAGTCTCCCTCCCCCACTTGTGTCCCTGTCTTTCCCTTAGGGACACAAAATTATGTAAGTCCTAACCCTACTCATGGCGCTGTCTCATCACTCGTCTGTGCAGGGTCTTGGTGCAGAGCATTATAAAGGCTCAGGATTTCCCTGCTTCTTGCCTCACCCTTGAATAATTGATTCAGCTTGAGGCCTTCAGTTACCTGAAGCTGATAGGCAGGTGTGCAAGCTAGCTGCCTGGAGCGCGCCTGGTGACCATGGATGGGTGGTGCCGGGAGGGGGCTATTTCTATGCGTACTTCCTTATTATCCAATTCCATGCAGGGCCTAAGTCTCCCTTGGGCGTCTTTGTTTTAGAGCCCATGCTTTCCACAGATTCACCGTATGGAGTCATGAGGGGAAGTGTTGGGTGCTGCCGTGAGGCGGCCTTGGCCATGTTGAGGGCTCCCCCGCGGAGTCTTTTTCCATCACTAATGCCTGCCGTGCAGCTGTCTGCCAGAGCGAGCCCTGCAGACAGCTGCCCACCCACTGCCTGCCCGGGAATCAACTGCAAAAGTCCCAGGTCACAGAAGCATTAGAGCTGAGCCCTGCTAGCTGCTGCCTGGGCTGCTATTTATAGAAATCCCTCTGGTACAGCAGATATATGCACCCAAGAGGATTTCTGAGCTGGAAGTAGGTTTCCTGTCACTTACGGCTTCTGATAGCCCTTGTTATGAATCCTGAAGACTGTAACCTGCACGTTTTCAGACCTGAGCAGGGCAACGAGTAGTTATTAGAAAAGACACAGAAAGGGGCCAGGGGCTCAGTCCTCCAGCTAAGCTCTTGCGAGCTCTCCACCACCAGGTCCACCACAATCTCTCAGAATCCACGCTGCCTTGCGAATTGTTGGACAACTCCCTCATAGGGGTTAGAAGACCTTTAAAGATGCACTTACACAGTCTTGAGGATTTGAAAGTGGAAGGAAGGTGAATAATTGGACAATTTTGTATGGCATAGACTTTACTTAGTAGTAGCCGCAAAGCTCCCTGTGGGGAAATTTTGGTGATAGTATTTTTTATTTTTATTAAAAAGAATTTTTTCTAACGTTCATTTATTTTTGAGACAGAGAGAGACAGAGCATGAATGGGGGAGGGACAGAGAGAGAGGGAGACACAGAATCGGAAACAGGCTCCAGGCTCCGAGCCATCAGCCCAGAGGCCGCGTCGGGGCTCGAACTCAGGGACCGCGAGATCGTGACCTGAGCTGAAGTCGGATGCTTAACCGACTGAGCCACCCATGCGCCCCTACAATAGCATTTAAAAAAAAATTTTTTTTAACATTTATTTATTTTTGAGACAGAGAGAGACAGAGCATGAACAGGGGAGGGGCAGAGAGAGAGGGAGACACAGAATCGGAAGCAGGCTCCAGGCTCTGGGCCATCAGCCCAGAGCCTGACGCGGGGCTCGAACTCACGGACCGCAAGACCGTGACCTGAGCTGAAGTCGGATGCTTAACTGACTGAGCCACCCAGGCGTCCCTACGATAGCATTTTTTATAATGCAGATGACAATACCGGTGGTGACATAGGTAATGTTATTTCTTCACCAGTGTCAGTTTAGTAAAGATAGTGATACTAACACTAATTACTATTAGTAATTCTAATAAATGTAATAGTAGGTAATAATGATAATACAGGTAATAATATTTCCTTAGAGGTATCAATTCCATCATCAGGCTAATACATTTTCTAAAGATCTTAGCTCATTAAAATAGTTGGGCTCCATCTTATTGTAATAAGGTTTAAGGCATTAGATTCCTTCCAAATAACATAAATCATGGTAGCAACATTTCAAACTAATCAATAAAATACATAATTAAGAAATGATCACACAATCCTAAATTACCAGAAGCCAAGGGCATGTTAATTATTCATTTGATAAAAGTATAGGCTTATTACAACCTATAAATTTGCCTAGAAGTCTGGAGTTTCAAGAATCTTAGTTGCCCTTTGAATCAATTCCAGAATCATTGAAGGCTAGGTGTATGGGTACAGTGGGGTGGGGAATAGGAGAAATACGCAGGTCAGTAAAAAGTATATCGCTTGTCTGAGTTTGGGTGTCCCATAAGCAATGCCTGAGACAAGGGCTGGGCTACCTGGAATTACTACCCTGGGAAGTAGGACTTAGGGAGCGGAGAGAGGAAAGAAGGAAAACCCAGTATAAGTGCATATTACTAAGGGGATGGAGTATATTTGTTATCAATTGTAGTTTGTGGTCATAAGTTAGGGCAAATGAAGTGGCATACCACGCCATGGCTTAGCTGCACAGTTTAAATGCATTATCTTACCGTTCTGTAGAGAGCTTACGTCCAACTCAGGTCTCAGTGGGCTAAAATCAAGGTCTTGGCGAGGCTGCGTTCCTTCCTGGTGGCTACAGCGGACGACTCTTTTCCCTTCCTTTTCATTTCTAGAGGCTGCTGACATTCCTTGGTTTGTGTCCCTTTCCCCCATCTTCAAAGCTGGCAGCATCACATCTCCCTGACCCTTTTTCTGTCATCAAGGCTTTTCTGAGCATAGCTGGGAAAAATTCTCTGCTTTTAGGGACCCATGTGATGAGACTGGGTCCATCAGGATATTCGCCTCAACTCAAGGTCCTTCGCTTAATCCCATCTGCAAAGTCTCTTTTGCCAGGAAAGGCAACATTCACAGGTTCTGGGGTTAGAGCATGGACATCTTCGGGGACGTTATGCTGCCTCCAAGAGGGGGCAACGGGCACTAGACAGTGGGGGGAGGGCTCTCTTCCACTGGTACTCTGAGGAGCATACAGAATGCCAGAACCGTCCACCTGAAGGAAAGAGGTTGCAGAATTTACCCACCAGCTCCCAGGCCCCACTGGCCGAGGCCTCCTCCTGAAGATAACTCACCACACCTCCAGTTGCTCCTGGATGGGGCCGGTGGGCTCTGGTGTGTTGGGGCACAGAGATCCCAGACCCTGTCAACACAAACTGACAAGAGCTGACCGGGCAGGGTCTCCCACAGCTGCTCTGAAAACAGAGGTGGCCAAGAGGGTGTCATTTGGGTGGTGGGCAACTGCTACATCCAGGGAATGATGGCACTTGGTGGCCTATGCATCACTTAGGTCTAGAACGTGGATGGAGCTCAAACCAAGCCCCATCACGCACTGCAAAGGCTTCACAGGTGTTAACCCTTCCCTAAGCCTCAATTTTTCCCATCGTTAGAGGGAGACCACTAAGGACCACACGGAGCAGTAACAGGTATTAACTGCCCCAACACATGCAGGGCCACTAATGTGTAGTGACCGGTCATACAAATGGCAGCAGGAATTTTTACTGATCTGCCCAAAGAAGCATATATTGGTTTCCAGGCACTGGGTCTGTATCTTTGAACGAGACGGGCAAGGTCCCTGCCCTCATGGAGCTTCTCTTCCAGTGGGAGAGATAGGCAATAAACAAGTAAATAAATGTCAAGGCCTTACGGATCACGGTTGCTGCGGTAAAGGACACGAATAGGGTGACACCACAGAAAGGGGCCGGGATGTGGCAGAAACTGCCCAGGGTCGCTCCTCCTCCCGCCCCTCCCCCCTCCACCTTTCTGTTCTCACAGAACCTAGTGCATTCAGGCAGCATGTGGGGGTTCCTTGACTGTGAGAGCAGAGCCCCTACACCAGCCTCGGGGGTGAATCACGGTTGTTCTGGATCAGGTATGGTCATCCCATTCCCCTTGGCGAGAGACTGGCATAAAAGCAGACACTAGACCCAGTGAGATTCAAGGGGCTGCAGGGGGTAGGGGTAAGTGAAGCCCCTGCCCCTGCCTGGTGAGGTGAAAGCCTTTTGCCTTCTCGCTGTTCTTCCTGTTTCAAACAAAGTGAGTGAGCCATCTGGACCGGCAACAGCTTCTTCAGATCATAGAAACAGCAAAAGCATGAAGATAAAAATCTGACAAAGCAGCTCTGCGGGCTGAGTCCTTGATGATGTTGTGAAGCTGCTGGAGCAAAGCCAGTAACTACTTCTCAAGATGGCTCACGCAGGAAAAGGAAATCTCTTTCTCTCTCTCTCTCTTTTTTTTTTTTTAATGCTCCAGCTTCTCTGGTTTTCTATTGCTTGCAGCTGGGCACGCTCTTAGCCAACGCAGGTATTCCAGAGGTGGTTTTAATTGGAAGCCTGAAGGGTCAGCGATGGAAAGAGCCAGGGAATGGGGCGCCTGGGTGGCTCAGTCGGTTAAGCGTTCACCTTCAGCTCAGGTCATGATCTCACGGTTTGTGAGTTCGAGTCCCACGTCAGGGTCTGTGCTAACAGCTTAGAGCCCGGAGCCTGCTTCAGATTCTGTGTCTCCTCCTCTCTCTGCCCTTCCCATGCTCATGCTTTGTCTCTCTCTGTCTCTCAATAATAGATAAACATGGGGGGAGCCAGGGAAGAAGTGAAGTGTGTGATGGAGAGGTGGGTGGCCGGAGGGGCACCGAGATTGGGGGGATAGGAGTCTAGTGAGGTGCCAGAGGGCACCCTCCAGGGCCTTGACTTCACAAAGAGGAGGAGTTTCAGGGACAACATAAAGGTATATGATGTTTCTAAGCAGGGGAATGACAACTGGTCACAGGGACTTGTAAATTCCACATCCTTTAACGCAGAAACAGAAAAAAATATGAGACTTATAATTTTGATAGGGCTATAAAAATAGAGTTATTAAAAATTATATTGAAGTCAGAAACTGCAGGCCTCTAATAAGAACTTGTTAGCAAAGAACCCTGTGAAGGCAAGAGACTGAGGACTAGTTGTCTTGGGAAGACAAAGCCCTGAGCTAGAAAGCCTTTTACAACTAATTAATTGTTAAGGAGAAAGGCTAGCAGTATTAATAGGATATTTGACTTGAAATCTTTAGAATAGAGTCCTAACCCATGTTGGGGTAAAGGACCCATGGTGTCAGATGGACTTGTTTTGTACTTGGCATCATGAAAATGTCCTGGCCAGTCCCTAAGAATTATTTTAGAGACAGCAGGACTTTAAAAGTGTAATACTATCTCCTTTAGCATGAAACCATCAATCCTAAAGCAACATATTTAATTGATTGGCATAGAAAACTGCACTCAGCCCACTGTTTATAATTCCAAAGGGAAATGAATTCTTCCTTTTATTTATTTATTTATTTTTTGTAAGAAAGTATCAATGCTTCAGCTTTCTCCCTTCAGGACTGATTGAAATAAATGACTTCAACACATTCGTTGTAATAGGTAAGTATCTCTAACATTCATTTCTTTTTTTTTTTTTTTTAATTTTTTTTCAACGTTTTTTATTTATTTTGGGACAGAGAGAGACAGAGCATGAACGGGGGAGGGGCAGAGAGAGAGGGAGACACAGAATCGGAAACAGGCTCCAGGCTCCGAGCCATCAGCCCAGAGCCCGATGCGGGGCTCGAACTCACGGATCGCGAGATCGTGACCTGGCTGAAGTCGGACGCTTAACCGACTGCGCCACCCAGGCGCCCTAACATTCATTTCTTTTTTTTTTTTTTTTTTTTTTTTTGAAGGAGAGAGAGACAGAGCATGAGCGGGGGAGGAGCAGAGTGAGAGGGAGACATAGAATTTGAAGCAGGCTCCAGGCTCTAAGCTGTCAGCACAGATGCGGGGCTTGAACTCACGAACTGTGAGATCATGACCTGAGCTGAAGTCAGACACTTAACTGACTGAGCCATCCCGGCGCCCTAACATTCATTTCTTAATAGAGAACTCTCTTGACAAATGTATCTGTCTGACGTGTTACCAAAAATCACTCTGGCCACAATGAGCAGAATAATTTATAAGGAGGCACAACTGATATAGGATGCCCAGGGAGCAGGCTCCGTCAGCAGCGTAGGAGAAGGACAGCCTGATTTGGGGGCACAGTGAGGACCCAAACATGAGGATAGATTTGAGATGTAGTAGGAAGTGAAACTGAAATGGCACGCTGAAAACACCAAAGACGAGTCATGGGATTTTGGCTTGAGCACCGAGATAGACAGTGATGCTATTTACTGAAATTGGGACATTGGGGAGATGAAAAGTTCTGGGTGAATAAGGAGTTTAGATTCAGGTGTATTTCAGCTCAAGGTGCCAGTTGGTGTCCAAGCGGAGCTACAAAGAAGCCAGTAGGATGTACATACGTCTGGAGTTTCACACTGAAGAAAATACGTGTGGGGCGCCTGGGTGGCTCAGTTGGTTAAGTGTCCGATCCTTGATTTTGGCTCAGGTCATGATCTCACAGTCGTGAGTCCCGTGTTGGGCTCCACATTGGTGCATGGAGCCTGCTTAAGATTCTCCCTCTCTCTCTCTCTCTTTCTCTCTCTCTCTGTCCTTCCCCTCTTGTTCTCTCAGGAGAAGGAGAAGAAGAAGAGGAAGGAGAAGAAGACTTAGAAGAAGAAGAAGGAGAAGAAGAAAGTGTGTGCACAGGGAAGGGATCTCAGGTGGGGCTCCAGGGGCAGTCCAATATTTACAAAAGTAACACCACCCCCATTAAGGGAGTAATTTATAACCAGAAAGAATAACGTCAACCAATTTTCCTGGGCAGAAATATACTCTCTCCTTTCTTGGAAGCCTTGCAAATGCGAAATCTGGTTCAGGTGTATCCTACTGTAGACTCTGGTGCTCTATCGTTTCCAAAAGACCCTCCATTAATTACTCAGGTACACATAACGGAAGCTCATGCTGGCAGTGACTACCCAGGGTCAACTGTGGACAGCAAAGCCCTATTAACTGTGTGACTCAGATTGTTGAAAGCTTGCTCTATCTTGGGTGACTCAAAGTCCTTTGAAAAGCATGCCTTTGAAAGCAGATGTGGCGTTTGGGTGATGTTTTAGTGCTCGGATGTTGGAGTGCTATGCGGATTTTTCTATTCGTGTGCAGAAGTCACTTCAAGAGAGGAGGAGCCTACAGGAGGGAGGCTGTGTTGAAGCGGTCAGCTCACTAGGGCGCTAGCTGCTTTTCATAAACCTGGGACTGGGCTGAAATCAGCTCCAGGAAGTGGACAGTCCTGTGTCTGTCAGCCCAGAACATTGAGGGGGGAGGGGACACGCTGAAGAAAGTTATTTTGGTGATTAATTAGCATTTTCAACCCAAGTCTTTGGCTTAATGATCTGTTACAAGTATGCTAATTTGACCAGCTGTCCTTAGGTAGCTAAGTTTACCCCTAAGTTAAACGTTAAGAGCTAAGTTAAGCTTCCATCTAGAATGGAAGAACACGTTCTGGAGGAAGTAAGAATGCTCACTCACCAGAGGGGAAGTAGGACTTTGTTTTAGTCCTCTGTTCACAGCCTTTTCTAACTCACTTTGGATGGATGTGTAAATCAAGGCCGCGCAGATAGTGACACTTCCCTTCCCTATCACCGCAATGCCATTGAAACACAGTGGGCTGTTTCCGATTCTGTGTCTCCCTCTCTCTCTGCCCCTCCCCCGTTCATGCTCTGTCTCTCTCTGTCCCAAAAATAAATAAACATTGAAAAAAAAAATTAAAAAAAAAAAAAAAAAAAAAAAGGGGCGCCTGGGTGGCGCAGTCGGTTAAGCGTCCGACTTCAGCCAGGTCACGATCTCGCGGTCCGTGAGTTCGAGCCCCGCGTCAGGCTCTGGGCTGATGGCTCAGAGCCTGGAGCCTGTTTCCGATTCTGTGTCTCCCTCTCTCTCTGCCCCTCCCCCGTTCATGCTCTGTCTCTCTCTGTCCCAAAAATAAATAAACATTGAAAAAAAAATTAAAAAAAAAAAAAAAAGAAACACAGTGGGAAATGGAAAATCCCTAGGGGGTTGAAGATTAGTAGGTTAGACTAGGGGTTATTCATGCTTTTGGAATATTCTCTTAAAGACCTTCTTTTGTTTTTGAACACACCAATGCTACCATAAATAAGACGTGATGTTTCCCTCTCGTGTGTCTGCTTTCACGACTCAGGGGTGACCCTGGGTGTGTGTATTAACATATAGGCCTTGGGGCACCTGGCTCAGTAGGTTGAGTGCCCAACTCTTGATTTCGGCTCAGGTCACGATCTCACGGTTCGTGAGTTGGAGCCCTGCGTAGGGCTCCATGCTGACGGTGCAGAGCCTGCTTGGGATTCTCACTCTCTCCCTCTCTCTCTCTCTTCCCTTCCCCTGTGCTTTCTCTTTCTCTCAAAATAAATAAACTTAAAAAAATAAAATGTAGGTCTTATTATTTTTTAGGTATGGTGAGATCAGCAGATGAGGAGACAATTGTCATTGAAAACATAGCTTGTTATTCTCATGGATCCCAATAGAGGGGACACACCACACCATGGGAGGTGGAGACATCAGGGTCAGTTGGGAGGCAGCAGGAGAGGGGACAGATGGGGGCAAGAGCCTTCACTGTGCTTTCTGTGTAAGAAACAGGTGTGGCAGGGTAAGCAGAGTTGGGAGTGTCTGGGTTGAATAATTTCAATGGACTCAGTGGCTAGAGCCTCTCCCTAGCTCTCCAGAACCGGCCCTGGGTGATTGGGACAGGGGGATAATGGCCCTGAGGGTGAGAGCCACAGAAAAGGTGGTGGGATGTGGGGTCTAGATTGGGGGGTTAGCATCTGAAGGGCACATGCTCGCAGGTGATTCCTTCCCTGTCTCGAGCTGACCCTGGGAGACCCAGTCCCCGCAGGAGCAGCAAGTCTTCCCTCCCCCAGGTCAGAGCATCCCCAGCACACGGTTAACACAATGTGAGTCACAGTTCTGCGAGGACTGCACATGTAACCTTGGTACTTACTCACTCAGTTTCCTCCTCTGCTAAACAGAGTACTAATACCTGACTCTTAAGGATAATTGTTGAGATTAAATGAGATTGTATAGTCAAGAGGTTAGCACAGTGCCTGGCACCTGCCTGGTGCCCAATAAATGGTACACGCGTTTTTGTTTTTGTTTTGTTTTGTTTTTAATTAGTGGCCAAATCATAAGCCCTGGTTACAGCAGTCTGAATTGTTTTAGTTAGAGAAGATTTTGGATTGTTTCATAGGTACTGAGCGTGGCAGGGCAGCGATGCTCTAGAAACATCTCATTTTCTTAGCTAGAAAGCAGTTCTCATCAGGACCCAGGGCTTTCTTTTCTCTTTTCAATTATTTTAAATGCTCAAGAGTTGCTTTGCATATAGGTGATGGGGTCTCTTCGATAAATTCATAGGTTGACCTGAATCCACTCACCTGGGGGAAACTTTGGACCCAGGAGAGTGATTCCCTTAGTGTTTGCCAAATAGTTGAATAACCAAGCCTTTTCTGAAAGTCTTCTACTGATTGGTTACTGGATCAATTTCTCATTAACCTTTAGTAATAAAATACATGATGCTATTGAGAGCGAGGTTTGGGATCCTTTACATTTTATTTCATCTCCCACACGTGCCACTTCTTTCTTTCCTTCCTTCAATGAATATTTATTATGCCCGAGGCACAGGGAGGAAGCAATTTACATAAAAGAATTTAATGGGAGGAAGCAGGACAAAGGAAGCTCAGAGTGCATCACATTTTCTTGCTGTGTAACCAGTGTTTGCTTTTATTTTAGATTTCTCTCCATTTTTGTGAGTGTGTAAATGAAATTACTAAATGAGGCAAATGAAGTCTGAGGACAGGGAATGACTGCCTCTGCTTTAAATTTCCCTTTCCTTTGACGTGAGGGCTTTACTCAGCTTGTAATTACTCTGCCGTGTCTTCAGACCAAATGATGTTAGCTCTTGGATTTGCACAACAACTGGCAACACAAAATAACGTGGATAATAGGACTTGAAATAGCCACTCATCAGCTAACCCCCTCGGCCTTCATCTTTCCCTGCAGCCCCAGCTCGTCCTGGTCAAAGATCAGAAGCAGGTCAGGACCACACGTTCTCTAGAAAAGGCCACGATCTTTCCAAACCTAGTCCCTGCTGCTTCTCTTCATATATCCCGCAGCTTGGTCTTTGCAGTTTTTGTCCTGGGCTGGGACCCAGTGCCAGCACGGAGTAGGGGGAAATGCCTGTGCTCTGAATCCGAGCACCTGGCTTTGAACTTGGGCAAATTGCTGAAGCTTGCTGAGCCTGAGCTTGCTGGTCTGTAAGATGGGGCCAATGGCACCCACAGTCAGATGTGTTTCTGAAAGAGATCACACTGCTGTCCCTGACTTTTGCAGAACATCTTCTGGGGCTGCGGTGGCTTCCCTTGGTGTATAGAGCACAAAGGATTTACCGGGCAAATGCACCCTCTTCTGTACCAGGCAGAGCTTTGACTCAAAGCTGCTAATGTAGGCTGGGTACCGTGTGAAACCTTTTTTTTTTTTTTTTTTTTTTTTTTTTTTTTTTACTTGTTTAACGTTTATTTATTTTGAGAGAGACAGAAAGACAGAGACAGAACATGTGCGGGGGATGGGCAGAGAGAGGGAGACACAGAATCTGACGCAGGCTCCAGGCTCTGAGCTGTCAGCACAGGCCCCAGTGGAGCTGGAACTCGTGAACTGCGAGATCATGACCTGAGCAGAAGTTGGACACTCAACCAACTGAACCACCCAGACGTGCCCCCACATGCGTCTCAAGGAATCTTTTATCCTTTTTATCTTAGGGTTGGGGGAGCCAGCTTTTTCTTCTTCTTCTTCTCCTTCTTCTCCTTCTTCTTCTGCCAGCTTAGAAAACCTGCCCAAGACTACAGCACCAACCTGTATCAGGGCCAGGTCTCCAGCCCATCTGCCAAGCCCAAAACCCACACTCTTCCCTCTACATCTCCGTTTTATACCGAGGGCACGAAAGGGACCCACTTTAGTGGTTGAGAGATTAGTGAGAGCTCAACAAAACAAACAGTAGCAGCAACAAAACAAACATGCTCCAGCTCACACTGGAGAAAGTGCTCTCGGGCTCTCGGGCTTCTGTGCCCTTCAGTGTAGGTCATCATAGCAGGTGGTTCCCCTGCTTCCGCCATCCGCTGCCTGAACTTGTTGGATCCTCAGTTATTATTGTACCCACATAACTCTGCTCTGTGGCTCCTCACAAAAGATTTTGCCACTCTTGTGGCAAAGAGTGACAGGTGGGGACCGACAGGCAGCATCCAGTGTGCAGCTTGCTTGCTGTGTGACTCCTGGGTGAAATCAGGATGGAGCCAGTGGAGGGGCTCCTGGGTGGCTCAGTCGGTTGAGTGTTCGACTTCAGCTCAGCTCCTGATCTCACGGTTCGTGGGTTCGAGCCTCGTGTCGGGCTCTGTGCTGACAGCTCGGTGCTTGGAACTGTTTTGGATTCTGCATCTCCCTCTCTGTCTCTGTCTTTCCCACACTTGTGCTCTGTCTCTCTCTCTCTCTCCCTCAAAAATAAATAAAATGTAAAAATTTTTTTTGTAAATAATAAAAAAAAAAAAGGACGGAACTGGTGGAGACATGGCTTAAAGATGCCAGCAGAGCGCCTCCTGTTACCACATGCCGGGCGGCAGGCTCAGCCATGAGAAACCTGGCAAGTTGGCTGGCTCAGCCCCCTGCCCCCCGCTGTCCTCATCCCACACCCAGCATCGATTGTGCCAGTTCCCAGGGAGGCAGCTCCTACGAGCTCTGTGTCCCGGAGGCAAACGCTGAGCCTTGGCTGTGCGATAGCTTGTAGCAACTGGGCAAATACTTTTCAAAGAATGCCTGCAGCAGGCAGCAAAGCATGGTCAAGTTCAGAGGAAGGCAAGGAGTCCGCTTCCCCTTCCCTGACCCAGAGTAAGGGTCAGCCTGTGAAGAGCCTCAGAGGGGAGAAGAGACATGAAAGGGGGTGGTAAACGGGACCACGTTAGGGAGCCCCTAGGAGTTGTTATCTGAGAGTTTTCAACCACATCCTGTGCTAGGCAGCCCCCAGTGGACGGGACAGATACATGGTCCGAAGCAGCTGATTTTATTCAGAGAGCTGTGGAGTTCCTGGGCTGCATCCCTGGCCTGAGGCAACGGGACAGTTTAGCGGTCCTCCTCTTCCCACGACCGAAACGTCACTGCCGAGGGCGCGTTCGGCACACTCTACACTGGTGAGACCTGTCACACACTGCCTGTTTCCATTTCCCTGCCACCTTACCTGGAACACCCATTCTTTGTTGCCAGTTGAGAGAGACAGAGAGAGAGAAAGTAACCCTTAGGACCCACTACCAACTACATGGGAGCCAGGAAAATCTGCCTTGTTCCTGGTGCCTTTTCCTACTCTCTTTCCAGGAGGGGCCCTGCGAGTGTAATGAGCAGCACCCACATTTCAGTCAAGTACCTCCCATCCCTCATGGGATGCTCTCTTGCTGAGAGAGACTCATAACTGTAATAGTCAAATGTGGTCGTCCAGGTATCGATGTATTGCTGTGCTCTATGTGCCCATCCACCCCTTCCCTTCTACCTAAAACACTATTTAAGGGAGTCATTCAACCTCAAGACTTTGTAGAGATTCAAAGCTTTTGTTGAAAAGGACACTGTAAAATGAAAGCTATATTAAGCTGTAATGAAATGAAAGCCACAGTTAAGGAAGCATGTATAAAACAAAGTTCAAAAGAGTTTCAGTGGCCACCTCATAAAATTCCAGTTGTTGCATGCCAAGCCACTGGAAAGGACTCTCCCCTGAAGCATGACTAACGTCAGGGGATCCGGATCCCAGCCGTACGTTAGAATCACTTGGGCTGCTTTGAAAATGACTTAATGTCTTGCCTCGTGCAAGATCAGATCTCTGGGGATGTCTGGGGGATATCTGCATTGGAAAGAACTGCCCAGATGCTTCTGTTGCACACTGCAGATTGGGAACCACTGGATGAGATAAGCCAAAGGCTGAAAAAGTCAAAAACAGAATCCAGAAGACTTATTCTTCATTTCTCTACCCATTGAAGTGTTAGGTGAGTCAGTGCCACCAAAAATCTACCTAAACACATGTCCTACGAGAAGCCCCAAATTCTCCCCAGTAACCATTGTGCATGTACCTGGCAGCTGATCATTGTCCACAATGTTCATTCACGTTTTCTATCCTGTTCTCGAGCCTCCTTCTGAGACCACCTGACCTCCTAATTCTCTGGGAAAAGAGAAACTCCCTAAGTTCCCCACATTCACCTCCTCTTCTTCAGGCTCAAGAGAAAAGCACTCCCTTCTCTTTTATCAAGTCTACTCCCTTCAAGTTCATTCCATGCCCCCGGCCATCAATCACCCTCCTTCTGTCCTTCACCTTGAACCTCTCCCTATAAACTAACTCTTTGCCTGCATACAAAACACTCTATTCTGCCTTCTGAAATCAAAACTAACAAAGCAATCCACCTCAATCATCTGTCACCCAGGTTCTTTCTCTGTTTTATCATAATCGAACCACCTGAAAAGAGGAATTCCCACGAACTGCCAATACTTCCTCACCTCCCATTCGCCCTTCTAGGGTCTACCGGACTCCAGCTTCCAGCCCTGTCCCTCCACTGAAATTCCCCTCACCAGAGATACCCACTGCCTCTAACTTGCTTCTCCAATGCCTCACAGCAGCTAGCAAGGTATCGCCATGCCCCCAGGATCTGGCTCCTGGCCAATAGCCGCCACTCTGCCCCCCCCGCCCCGCCCCCCCGTTTACGTGAATCTGCCTCCAGTGGTCACAATACCCAGGATTCTCTTAGATTCCCCTAAGTCACGCTTACTCTCTTCTCTGTGCCTTTGCACATGCTTTTCCCTCTGCCTGTAATGTTTGTTCCTACAGTGTTTGTCTCTGAATTACACACAACTTAGCCTAGATGCCTCTGTCTTTTTTTTTTTTTTTTTTTTTTTTGAGAGAGAGAGAGAGCGAGAGAGAGCAGAGGAGGGGCAGAAAGAGAGAGAGGACAGAGGATCCAAAGCGGGCTCTGTGCTAACAGCAGAGAGCCCGATGTGGGGCTCAAACCCACAAGCCATGAGATCGTGACCTGAGCCAAAGTCAGGCACTTAACCGACTGAGCCAGCCAGGTGCCCCCCAACAACCTTTTCCCATCTCAGTGCTGTCATGGTATTGTAACAACTATGGTTTGAGTTTCAGGGCATCTGGTTCCCTGGGGTCTTTACAGTCACAGAGAGCACAGCCATAAAACATATATAGCGTGGTCAAAACCCAGGACAAGATCTACTCTTTAGAGGGTGTCTAAAGTTTGGGGTCCCCTGAAGCAGAGCCTGAGCAAAGATTTGAGTGCAGGTAGTTTATTTGGGAGGTGACAGAAACACCAATAATGAGGGGGGAAAGGGAAAGAGAAGACTTGGAAGGAAAGGCAGCCAATGACGTGAGCTCTCTGAGCCAGTTCCCACTGTGGGCGACTGCAGAGGAGGCCTGCAGGACAGACCCGGGGAACGAGCATAGAACACACACTTCCAACAAGGGTGGGAAAAAAAAGACACTAATTCCCAAGAGACACTGGTAAGGGATACGCCTGGGGCATTAATCCCCGAACAGCTGGCTGACCTATGGCACAAGTGCACAGCTGACTTCGGCAACCAAAGAAAGGCCTCAAAGACACGTGGGTGCTGGCATTTGGAAGCGAGGGCAGCCAACCCTGAGGGGGGTGGCGAGAGCGAAGGGGATAGGAGCTGGCAACAGGCAGCGGTTACCACAAAGGTTTTTTCTTCACCTGAAACAGATCTTGCTTGTGCACGCATCAGTGCTATAAACACAGGGGGAAAGCTGACTTCCTCCACGGGTTTCCCTAGAAAGGCAAATCAGGGAGAGTGATAAACAGAAGTTCCAAGTAGAACAGAAAACTTCCCCATTAGGTTTCTGGCTTTCATACTTCTGGACATTTGAATTCCTTTCCTGGAAAAAACTAAACCCATAAGGAAGAATCTGGTGTTTGAGAGTGTTAATAGTAGTAACACCATCTACATCATCATCTCACTGAACTCTCAGAGAAGGCTTGTGAAGTAAGGGATGGAATGTTTTTGTCCCTCAAACTTCTAGAAGATTCTAAGCCATACGATGGAAACCTTGCATGCTTGAAACTCAACTCAAATTATAGGCCCAGGACAGCAAGGAGTGGCTCAGATTCAAAGGACTTCCAAGAGCCGAAGTGTTTCCTGAAGGTGGGGGGAGGGGGATGGTGGTTTTCCCAAGGGACTTCCCTCTAATTGTGAGGAAGTGGGAAGAGACAGATTACGGGGAACAGTAGAGCAGGAGACAAACCCCACTGGGATCTGGGCTTGTCAGGAGCTGTCACAGCAGCAGCTGGGTAGTTTTGGTGCAGGAAGCAAGTCAGAAGTCCCACGGCACTTCAGCCCATGAGGGGCCTCCCCTCACCAAAGACACTGCAGAAACATGACATTAAGGATCTTATTCTCTGTTGACAGTACTGTAGTTGAATGCTAGATATGCTCACTTATTTTCCAGAGCACAGGCTATTTCTGAGGAAGTGTATTTCCTGCAGGAATAGTTAAGTACTGATATTTGCCTTAAAAAAAGAATTTTTTAAAAATATTTATGTTTGCGACAGAGAGACAGAGACAGACAGAGCCTGAGCAGTGGGGTGGGGCAGAGAGAGAGGGAGGCACAGAATCCAAAGCGGGCTCCAGGCTCCGAGCTGTCAGCACAGAGCCTGACACGGGGCTTGAACCCACGAGCAGTGAGGTCATGACCTGAGCCGAAGTCGGATGCCCAACTGACTGAGCCACCCAGGTGAACCCTGATAGTTGCCTTCTGAACGGACAACATGCCAAGCTACATCACCAGATACCCAGCTCCATTCTAACTGTCCAGGAATGCATGCTCCCTGAGTATCAAATGATGGAAAGGTTAGCGATTAATTAGCAAAAGCCTTTTGAGCAAGGGATGGTTTAATCAGTGTGTGCTGTGCTATCTGTGTGCATTCACAAAGACTGAAGCGCTGCAGAAAGTTCCGGTCCTTCCCTCTCCGAAACTCTCAGTTCTCATCTTATCAAGGACTCAATGTAGAGTAAAATAAACCACACATTCAAAATTTATGGGGAATAAAACCTTCTGGCAGTGGAAAGGTACACTTCACATTCTGAGGTCACAGAAGTCTTTATGAACAAAGGAGAAAAGAAACATTTTCAGTAAATAGTATCCATCATCTCAGGACTGTGCCCTCTGGGAAACTAATTACTCCTCACCCTGAGGATGATTAAAGGAGATATTCCAATTTTGTCTCTACTTTCTACACTCAGGCTACAGACATTCTGCTAGAATTTCAACGGCGAGGAATTAAGTTATATTGTTTGGCAAATCAAGAAAGTGGAAACATGACGTATCTGTCACCTACCACCAGTGCTATCATGACCATTATCACTCATGAAAAGAAAAAAAAGTGTCCGTTTTGGATTTTTCCCATGGGGGGAGGGCTGGGCAGGGCGATGAGGGGGATAGCGGCTCGAGTTTCTATCTGTGTAAGCCCTGGAAATTTTGCCTCAGTGAATCCTTGTTTAAGTTTCAATCACAAAGAAATCAAACCTATAAGATGGAGGAGGAAGCCCCTGGCTGCCCAGAGAGCACAGTGCATTCTTCAAGCGCTCGGAGGAGTGCCTTGTTCCCTTCTGGAAGCGTGTCCAAGGCTTGGCAGTGGTTTGGAGCGCTCTGAGAGTGGCACGCTCTGCCAATCTGGCTGTCTGGGCTTAGCATGGGTTCTTAGGGACAAATGATAAAGCTGCCCGTGTTTTAAGTCTTAAGGTGTTGTGCAGAGTCACCCAGAGCCCTATCAGCTGGCCATGCTGTGATTCCAGGCATGTGATTTGGGCTCAGATGAGCCCAGAGCATGGTGGCTGTCTATGGGCTGGCTTGCTCCAGCAGCTGCTCCCTGTCTTGAAGACCAGGGGCAGATGTTGGTGACTTTATATTTAGCGGCATCAGACCCAAGCCCAGTTAAAAAAGATGTGAATGCAAGTGGATATATAACCTCTTAGGGGAAAAAAAAATGTGGCAATAGCTCACCATAAACATGAAAATGTTCATATCCTTTGACCGGGTAGTTTTACTTCTAAGTATAAGAAAATAAGTAAGTATATATTCCCTGACAGATTCATTTTAGTGTTGCTTATGATTACAAACAGTGGAAACAACCCAGCTGTGTAAGTGGTTGGAGGTTGGTTAAATATATTATGATAAATTTATTTGATGGAATGGTCTACAGTCAAAGACCTGGGAAAATTCACCATATAGTTTTTAAGACCACATAAAAATACATACAGCATAATTGTAATTTTGTAAAGAAATACATGTGCATTTAAAATGAATACAGGGTGCCTGGCTGGCTCAGAGGTTGAGCATCCAACTCTTAATTTCAGCTCAGGTCATGACGTCCCAGTTCGTGAGATGGAGTCCTTAGCTGGGCTCTGTACTGACAGCATGGAGTCATTGCCCTTCTCTCTCTCTCTCTCTCTCTCTCTCTCTCTCTCTCTCTCTCTCTCTGTCTTCCTCTCTCTCAGAGCTAAACTAAAAAAATTTTTTTAAAAATAAAAAGAATATAGACATGTAACTAAAGACCTACAGGTTTCTGAGTGATGAGCTATGGGTGATTTTTATGCTTTTCTGCATATTCTGATTTTTCTATAATGAACACATATGCCAGTTGTATTCAATACAATAATGCTATTTAGAAGTGGTTCCACTCATATGCTGGCTTTAAGCCTATCATTTGTAAGAAAGAATCTGGCCTTTCTGGGGCTAGCACTGACTTACCTAAAGTTGGAGAGCCCCGGGAGCTAGGAGAGAGACAGGAGTCCATGTGGTAGGGAGGGCAGAGCTGGGGCTTGGGGATTTTGCAGCGCAACACGGCGTGGGGGGTGGCACAGAAAGGAGCTGAGTCAAAGGCCTCTGTGGGGAAGTGAGACCACTTCCCACACGGGAGGAGGGGAACGTCAGCATGTTCTGTCCAGGGTCATCGTCCTCTGCCACGGGGTTATTGCCAGTGTGACAAAAACTCAACCCCCCTTGTACTGAGAAATGAGGTCAAGAGGTGCCCTGGGAGATGCTACAGGAAGCGGCCCATGAAGGCACACGCATGACTGCTTCCTAGTCACCTGATGTCCCTGAAGTGACTGTTCAGGGAATAGTGCCGTGCTGTTGGCTTTCTCACAGTGCAGGCCCCATTTTCCCCTGACCGGAAGGACACCAACTGTGGACCTCTCATGAACTGGCCAGAGCCGGCCACCAGTGCACCCACTGTCCCTACTTAGCCTCTCAGCCCAAGGTCAGCCCAAGTTGTGAGAGACTTTGAGCCAGGGAGAGGACACCAGTGATAATATCTGTATGGCACTTCACAGTTTACAAATAATTGCGCTGATGGTTTAGTTAAGAGCTGTAAACGTTCCTTTCAGGGAACACACATTTACGATCTGAGAACAGGCATGCTGAGGGCTTTCTGTTTCCTTAACTGTCATTCTGTCTGTGACACTCTGTGCCTTCTGGTGGCTGGGATTATACTCAGAAAAGGCAGATGGACAGCTGGTCTTCAAGCTATTACAAAATGGAAGGAAAACCAGCGGTATTAGGTGAATTTGCCGTCCCTTTATGATGAATCTAGGAAGGGCTCAGGAATAATCAGCACTAATAAATAACTCTGTAGAGTCAATTAGATTAACACCAGGAAGCCAAAGAGAGAACCACCCATTTAGTGTAGTTAGTGCCAAGACGGGTACAATGGACGCTCTTCATGAAGACTCAGAATCTGGGTGGTAAATAACTGATGGAAGTTTCCAGTTAAAAGTCAATGTCTTCAGAAAACATATAACTTAAGGTCATGTAATTCAATCCCTGAGTCAGCATAGCATCGCTAAGGCCTACCAGCCAGCCACTGTTGAATACTCCCTGTAATGGGGAACCTGCTACTTCTCCTGGAGAATATTCCATGGTTGTATAGATATAGGTGTTAGAAAGCATGCCCACAGGACTGCAGTGTGACAGTCAAAGAAGAGCACTGAGTTGAAGAGAATGTGGCTCCATTTCAGAGGTGGAGGGCAGGTAGGTGTAAGGATACCACAGAGGATGACCATATCCAAAGTTTAGATTTATTCTTTTTCTTCTGAGGGACAAACACTATGTAGAAGACACAGAAATGCTTACATAGTCTTCTTCGTTAGGAAGAGCGGTGCTGGTTAATTATATTGGTCTAGTACATGTCTCATTGTAGATTAAACAGGAAGTGATTCCTCCTTCCTGTTGACTTCTGTTAGCTTGCCACACAAAGCTTTAATTATAGAATGTATATCCATCTCAGCTCCCCTGTGGGATAGTTTTTGCCCTCAAGGAATTGATAGTCATAATCTAGACTTGGTTGGTAGCAGACTGTACATGGGAAGCCAAGGGGAAATATAGGTCCATTAATTCGGTTTGTTAGTTATTTACTATTTTGTGAATATTGTGTGTCTCCCAAGTTGGACTGCATATTCCTTCAGGGCAGGAATTATGTCTTCTGCCGAACGGTATATCCAACACTGAGCACACACAGTGCCACACAAGTCTGTGCTTCATAATTATCTGTAGAAAACTGTGTTGTGGGTAGCACACTGAACAGGTGCTAAAGAATTAGTATGATTAACAGTGGCCAACAAGCCATTGGCTTAATGCTAATCAAACGTCCCCATTTAAAGAGTACACTGCATTTATTTAACCCCATTAAGTTACAACCCCATAACACATGTCAATTTTTGTGTTTTTAAAGTGCTTTAAAAGATATTTATTTTTTCACCAGGTTGAAAATAATGTCCTTTAAAAGGCATTTAATGTTTAGTGGAAAATGATATTACCAAAGCATGTAACAAGTTGTTCATCACCTTCAAGACATGGAATTTTTATAAATACACAGGTAACACTGAGTGCCAAAATGATGGGTGTGCATTGTCAGAGTACGAAATTAGACTTGCTGTTCATCCCATCTAGATGGTGTCTTAAGTCAAGAATGATCTTGAGCAGAGACAGGGAGGTATGTTGGGTAACTGTGCTTTTGAAGGTGACTTCCCTTGCTGTCTGATAGGTTTGTGTTAGTGATCAGGACAGCCATTCAGACTGACAGATCCCTGGACGTCCATGGCTTCAGTGACAGGGATAGGAATGTGGTTGACTTGAATATTCTTCAGACAGCCAAAAAATGATTTCCACACAGGGAGCTTCAGCGTCTTCAAATGGGCTTCAAGAGAAAAGGAGAGGCATTCCATGAGTGTGAATGTGTCCAATTTAGAAAATCGTCTTATTAGAGCTAAAGGGACCGAGGATCTCAGGCCAGCCAGCCACCTCCTCCTTTGAGCTGGCACCCCACGCCCCTGCCTGCTGTGATAAATCACCAACAAGGCTACTTATTCTTCAAGTTCTTCAAAGAAGCAAATTCCACAGCCCAAATCAATAGATAATAACTCTGAACACTAGTGCTTTTTATGGGTCATGGAAGACCCATAAAATTAATAAACTCTCCGGAGGAACATCAAACAAGGAAGAATGACAAGGCTCTTTCCAGGCAAAATTCCAGAACCTGCCTGGTTCTCCCATTCTGGCCCCGCAAAGCTTAATAACTCATCAGTAAAACTAAATGTCTGGGGAGGAGAGACCAGTTTTTAGCCCCTTTCCTGATTCTTTGCTGCTATCAGGCTTGTAGGTAAAGGTAGCCTCTTAAGAGAGGCTTATGAATGACAGGCTTGGGACAGGAGAAGCAGCAGCAATGTGGCCTGGGCTATACAATGTGCCCATTGCTACCAATTGGGTTTTCCCATGTGTTGGAGCAAAGAGCCTCACTGTCTCCACTGTCCAGCCAACGGCTGCCCAGCTATAACCCATGGCTGGGGCACTGATTTGTTCGGTTAAGATGGAAATGTTAAGAGCTGACGTGGGGCAACGTGGGTATAGAAGCCAGGACAAGAGTTACCTGGAATGCCTCCAATGTACAGTGGCTCCTGAGTGCTGGCAGGTGGGAAGGGGAGCCGTCCAGCAGTGTAGCTATTCTCTGTGTCCAGTTCCAGGTGCAAGATGTGTTGTTTTATGGTGACTGGTGGGAAAGGAAGCTGGTCAGGTTGATTACCTGAGGACAGCCCTGCCCAATGTTTAATGACTACACTAGGGCTTCACCACGGGCTTCTTTTCAACCCATTGCTGTGGCAACACTATTGCTAGGAATTCCGTCAACCTAGACACAAATTCAACTAGTTTTTCAACACTAAGTGGGATTTAGATGCTTTCACATACGTTACAGGATTTAATCCTTCAAATGAATCTGTGAGGAAGATATGGTCACTCTTCTTTCCCAGATAAGAGATTGTGACTCTCCAGCATTGAGGAGCCTGACAAGACGGCTTGGTTATAAGTTGAATGAGTTGGGATTCCAGCTGCTCTCTCCAGAAGCCATCTTTATTTCACGAGATCTTGGCTTCCTTCCAGGGAGATGCTGACTTCTGAAAACTGAGTTGCTTTTGACCCTCCAAATAAAATTCCTCCAGTGTGAATAATCCTAACTAATTGCAATGTAGTCAGCATTCAAATTAGACAAGAGACTACTCTTCTTTTTTGAAAAGGTATGTTAGCCAATACGGTTTAATATATTACCAAACCAATGTGCACAAGTTATTCATAAAACAGCATATTTGGTTTGGGAGGCTATGCCTAATCTCCTCCCAGTGGTTTGTCTAAATCGTTTGTAGTAGTATTAAATGGACTTGAACAATAGCAAGAGCAAATACTTCCTGGGCACTTACTGCATATTGGACACTGTTGTGCACTTTACATACATTGTCCCATTTGATTTTCACCACCCTGGGAGGTGGGCCCTATTTTATCTCCATTGTGTTGAGGGGGGAAACTGAAAATAAAGAGCAATTAAGTGGCTTGCCCAAGGTCACTTAGGTAAGGGCCGGAACTGAGATGTGATCTCTGTTCCTTTCGATTTCAGAGCCAAAATCTAAATCATAATGTTATACCGCCTTGAAAACACAGATTATCAGTTTTCTGAGCTCAAAAAGAAAATTCTCTGTATGTTACAGAGAACAGGTTGCAGCAGCCACGAATTGCATAAATGCAGCCAGGGCTGAGAATGGACATCTTCTCACCATGTCAGTCTGGTGGACTGAGCCGGGTCATATGCTAATGGATTGATAAAGCGAGGCTGTATCTGGGACATTCAAATCCAGATGGAAAGGGACACTGTTTCAGGGTGTGAACAACAGGCCACTGGACATCATACCTGTCACCGAGTGCCACCGCCCGTCACACAGAGACTGCTTTGGTGTAACTGATGTCAAGATGCCCCCCGCCTCACTGTCCACAGAGGCCGTGACCTGGAAGACACATGCATTTTCCTATTTCCTTCAGAAAGGCTGCTGGAGCCAACTTCCCTGCCTTCTTTCCTTCCCACCGCTTGTCACCCTGAGGGCCCTGAAGCACCTTAGACGTGGCCCCTCCCTCTCGCACCAGGTGATCACAGGAGGGCCAAGGCTTTGCAAGAATCTCTCTGCCGAGTCCCTTCCAGGAAGCAAGCTGCAAAGCCAAGGCCAGGCCTGAAGTTGCTGCCAAAGGTGACGAGCTCTTCCCTCCCAATCCAAACCCCTCCTCTGTCAGGCTCTACTCAAAGGTCACTGATCAGCAGGGAAGATCCTCCTCAAGCTATTGATAGGCAACTGCGGCCACAGTTCTGTTTAGAAGGACGCAAAATTTGGAAGGCAAAAATGCTGGCTGAGGCCTACGCCCTGCTGCGAGGGCCAGACAATTAGAATAATTCCATGAATGCATGCCTTAGGGTTGTAGCTCAAGGAATTCAGCAAGCTAACTGATTGCACTGGTACTGGGCACGTGTCAGGGGTCAGGCACTCATGCTAGCGTGCAGAATCCCACAGTCCCACTCTCTGGACCAGGGCCAAGGGCTGAACCAAGGTGAACAAATACCAGGACTAAAATAAGCAAATTGGTAACTAATTTGCATTTAATTTGCATGTAGCTAGACAGCAAGGCCAATTCTCAGGCAATTTTCCAGCTAAACAATGTCACTGCTGTTATGAAGGTCATCGTGTCTTGATTTTTGCGTATGCGATTATTTCCTCTCCAGAAGCTCTCGTGGAGCCCTACTGCCCCGCTCCCCTGAAAAGCCAGCCTTCTCTCAAGGCCAGCAAGCAGGTAGTTGCTTGCTCCTCTGGCCTACCAGAGGCCAGCTCAGACTTAAAGGCTGCACCTCAAATAGAATATGTTCTAGGGGTTTGGGCTATTTTATTTCCTTCTCTAGTTTCCCCCTCACAGTTAAGCTGTGGAAGGGTAGAAGTAAAGGAAAATGGCATATTATGGCTAAATAGAAGATCACAGGCCCAAAATGGAGCCACTTAGGCCGACTCACCAAACCAGTGCTTAATATCTAACCCAACTGAAGCTTCAACCTTCCCCAGAAATGTGGTCTTGATAGGTCAGTCAGGAATTTTCTGAACAGCACCAATGACAACCTGTCACATGGACTTCTCCAACCCCCCAAAGAAATGTAAGGTAATCTACCTAATAAGACGCTTTCCTCTAAATGGAAGGTAACCTTGCCTGGAACAGTCCTTTCCTTTCTTTTGCTAATGAGTTCCTTGCCCCACCGTCATTCCTATAAAAACCTTCCATTTTGTACAACTCCTCAGAGCTTCTCTCTATTTGCTAGATGGGATGCTGCCTGATTCATGAATCAATTAATAAAGTCAATCAGATCTTCAGATTTATTCGGTTGAATTGCTGCTCTTTAACATTATCAATCTTGGCCTTGAGGCCTTCCTGGAACGATTTGGTTTTTAAAAGAGTTTTTGAAAAGGAAAGAGATATAACCTGGTGGTGAAACTAGGGTATTGGCCAGGCCCCCGAGTGACAGACAGGAGGAAGCAGCAGAAGTGTCCACTGAAGGAGGAATCCCTTTAAGCCAAAGGGAGCCTGGAGCGGAGAGACCCGGGGTCAGCTTGGCTGCAGGGACCAGATAGGTTGGTGAGTGGTATAGGGAGCATAAGGGAAATCTGAAACTGATTCAGTGGATACCAGGCCGTGGGCGTGGGCATGACATCGTGTAGACAGCTGGTGAGAACAACTATCTCATGAGTTCTGGTGCTGCCCTTATGAATAAAAGTAGAGATATGACAAGGGTGAAGGGGAGGAGAGAAAAATGAACATTTATTGCGTATCATAGTTGCTATTCTCTTGTCAAAAGCCCTGAGATATAAACATTATTATCCACATTTTAAAGACAGAGTCTGAAAGAGGTGAAGTAACTTCTCCAGGGCCATATAACTAAGTGGTGCAGTTAGAATTCAGCCCAAGATGATGAACAGGAAACACAATGACCAAATGACTTGTTAAAGGAAAATAGTAAGTTAGCCCTCAAGTCGGGTCTCTATTTTTTTTTTTTTTTTTTTTGAGAGAGAGACAGAGAGAGAGCGTGAGAGGAGGAAGGGCAGAGAGGGGCGGGGAGATGGAGAATCCCAAGGAGGCTCCACACTGCCAGTGCACAGCTGGGACCCAGAGCTCAAACCCATGAAGTTGTGAGATCGTGACCTGAGTTGAAACCAAGAATCAGATGCTTAACCAATTGAGCCACCCAGGCGACCCTGAAGTCAGGTCTCTTAAAACAAGATTGGATCCCACTCCGTCACAACTCCACCTACTGTGGTCTCCAGAAACGAATGTGGTCCTAATGCAAACCCATAGATCCCGTCCCCCCGCTGTCATCAAACTGTACGCACCTTTCCTGCCTCCATATAAACACATAGGTGCTTCCCGGGCTGACTTCCGACGTGCATTAGGATGCCAGTGAGGCTTCTTGGGCGAATGCTGAAGACAAGCTTAAATTCCGGCCCCAATAACACAGAGTTAGCTTCCAAAAGAAAGTAAAACAGTTAAAACATCGTAATTCAAGAAAAAGGATGGAGTTCTTCAGACTCAAAGACATAAACTGTTCCAAATTGCCCCTTACCCAGGATGATATGACCTCCTTCTTGGGAGAAATAAATGCCTTTCTCCACAGAGCCACTCAAGCAGGGGGACACAGCAACGCTTGCAGCAATGGTGTTTAGGGGTTTCAGATTCAACTGAAAGTTCCTCAGGCACCCCACAAAGCTGTTTGGGGGGAGGCTCTGCAACCAAGCAGAAGAGAAAGCAAACTTTATTAAGCCACAACTCCCAGAGACATATGGGCAGCCAAGGTTAAAGGCAGGGCAACTGTCTGCCAAAGGGGTTGGGGGGGGGGGCAGAATTCATCCATCCTGCTTCAGAGAGTCAGGTGGGCCTGACTGTTGCATTTGGCTCCCTGCTCACACTGCCTAGAAAACCCTGGATACCAGACATCCGGTGGGTGGCCGAAGTTTGAGGCCAAAGTTTGAGGGCACCAAGTGGTATGTATGCAAGGGGCAAGGGCAGTGGAGGTCGCTAGCTAGTGCTGGTCAGTGACCTGACCCTGGTCCACATGACAGGGCTACAACAAGGGAAATCTCCGCCTTCCAGTATATAGATATCACTGTCTCTTTGCAGGTACAAACCACTTCTTAGAGTTTAATGAGCCTATGCGATTGCTTAATGCAGGGCAGCTGACTGAAAAAGGGGCCAAAACATTCCAAAAATAATAAAGTGCAAAAAAGCTTCCTAAATTGTTGGGCTCAGTGCACCACCAACAAATCATGAGTGCTGTGGAGTTAAAATAAGACACAAGGCAGAGCATCAGTGGGCATGCATGGAGCACCCAAAGGTGGCCTGGAACAAGGGCTCCTCACCTAGGGCCCCTGCGTGCACCTCCAGGGTTCTGTGATCTCTTAAATTATATAGCAGATGCTCTCTGCATGTGCATTTTCCTGGGAAGAAAGACTACCTTTCCTCTTTAAATTTTTTAAAATTTATTTTTGAGAGAGAGACAGAGCATGAGTGGGGGAAGAACGGAAAGAGAAGGAGACACAGAATCCGAAGCGGGCTCCAGGCTCCAAACTGTCAGCAGAGAGCCCAATGAGGGGCTCGAACCCACGAACTGCCAGATCGTGACCTGAGCCGAAGCCAGATGCTTAACTGACTGAGCCACCCAGGTGCCCCAAAAGACTGTAACTTTTAAAATTGTTTTCAAAAAAAATTGAAGAATCACTGAATAAAATCCTTAGACTCCCTTCCAAAATAAATGCTTTTAGGACCCTGGAATCCTACACAACAGATGCACTATGTGATAATTTTAAGACATGGTGATATTAGGGATGCATATGGTGTCAGTGTCAACAATGAACTACCGACTGGACTCCCTATGAAATTTTTAGTTTCTTAAAATTTACCACCTTATGCAATGAAGAGCCTGTATCTGAAACCAAGCTCAGACTCTGCAGGGAAGGTCATCGCCTAACACTGAATCCCTAAGGGCGACTGCAGGTTGTGGTACTCAGAGGCAGACATTGACTGGATGTTGCCTGCCCTCTGAAACAATGTGGGGCAGAGTAACCCGTGGTTTGCATCCTCGGGTGGAGGGGATGTTGCAAAAAGAAACTTGGTTCCTAAGAATGATATAAATGGGGTACTACAGATTGTCCCACAGATTAGGATGCTGACTATGACTTATCCAGGACAAAAGAATATCCATACTGTGCTCTTGAATAGCTACCCCATCCTGTGATTTCTCTGAGAGGGAAATAGTTACATACAGAGGTTGCAGAAAAGCAAACATTTACATTGAGGATTCTCCTTAGCAATTAATGCTATATATTATGCATGTATTATACAATATATCACATATATATTATATATCATATAATATTCATTCTATAATGCATATTATAGAATATTATATGTAGTATTAATATATGGCAATTATATATAACTTTATTACATATTATACATATACATAATACATACAGCACATATATGTATAGTATATATGTATTATACATGTATTGTATATGTATATAATATATAATATGCATGTATATATGTATAATATATAATAAAGCAAAACACTACTTTATGACATGCTGGAGGCTGCTTCAGATTCTGTCTCTCCCTCTCTCTCTGCCCCTCCCCTGCTCACACTCTGTCTCTTTCTCTCTCAAAAATAAATAAACATTAAAAGAAAATTTTAAAGTATTTTGAGATTCTTGAATATCTTATATAATTATAATCATTACCTATTAAAATGTTTTAATTAAGATATAATTGACATATAACATTATATATTTTTTCAGGTGTGCAGCATAGTGATTCTATATATAATTAGTGCTGTGAATACCATAATAAGTCCAATTAACATCCATCACTACACATAATTACAAACTTTTTTTTTCTTATGGTAAGAACTTTTATGATTTACTTTCTTACCAACTTTCAAATATAGAATACAGTATTATTAACTATTAACTGTGGTCGCCATGCCTTATATCCCAAGACTTATTCATTTTATTTATTTTATAACTGGATGTTTGTACCTTCGTTTAAAAAATTTTTTTTCTAATGTTTATTTATTTTTTGGAGACAGAGAGAGAGGATGTAAGTGGGGAAGGGGCATTGAGAGGGGGAGACACAGAATCTGAAGCAGGCTCTAGGCTCTGAGCTGTCAACACAGAGCCTGGCACCGGTCTCGAACCCAAGAGCCGTGAGATCATGACCTGAGCCAAAGTAGGACGCTTAACCCACTGAGCCACCCAAGTGCCCCTGGAAGTTTGTACCTTCTAACCACTTTCATGATTATATTATAAGGTGAATTATTTTTATATACAGTTCTGAAGCACGACTGTTTTTGGCATGAAATGCTCACCATGCTGTGTGGTTACCATTTGTCACCATACAAAGTTATTACAATATTATTGACCGGGTTCCCAATGCTGTACTTTTTATCCTGGTGAATTATTTATTTTACAACTGGAAGTTTGTACCTCTTAATTCCTTTCTCCTATTTGGCCCATCTGCCACCCTCCCCCGCCCCCCACCACCCCACCGACTTCTGCCAACCACCAGTTTGTTCTCTATATTTATGAGTTTATTTCTTTTTTGCTTGTTTACTCATTTTTTTTTAAGATTCTACATATGAGTGAAATCATATGATATTTGTCTTTCTCTGTCTGACTTATTTCACTTGGCAAAATAGCCTCTAGGTCCAGCCATGTTGTCACAAATGGCAAGATTTCATTCTTTTTTATGGCTGAGTAATATTTCATTGTATATACGTCCCACTTCTTCATCTATTTATTTATCAGTGGATGCTTGGGCTGCGTCCAATATCTTGGCTATTGTAAATAATGCTGCAATAAACATAGGGGTGCATAGATCTTTTCAAATTAGTGTCTTCGTTTTCTTCGGGTAAATACCCAGCAGTGGAATTATTAGATTGCACAGTATTTCTCTTCTTAATTTTCTGAGTAATCTCCACACTATTTTCTATGGTGGCTGTTCCAGTTTGCATTCCCCCCCCAACAGTGCGCGAGAGTTCCTTTTTCTCCATTTCCTCGCCAGCTCTTGTTATTTCTTGTCTTTTTGATAACAGCCTTTCTGTCAAGGGTGAGGGGATATCTCATTGTGCTTTTGATTTGCATTTCCCTGATGATGAGCGATGCTGAGCATCTTTTGTGTGTTGGTGAAACATAAATATTTACCTTTGGTTTCCATGAGGGAGGTGATCCCAGGTAAACTGGTGCTCTGAGGCCGAAGGTGGAATTTCCAGGCAAACTTCCTTCCTGGGCCCTCAGACCATCCACAACCAAGTGCCCCTTTTCTCCATCTTGCCCAAACACCACCTTAAGAGTAAAGAAGATAAATTAATCATTTTTTATCTTTGACAATTGGTGATGTATTTTATTATTGGTCACAGCACATTTTTTAAACAATGTTTTTCTTTTTCTTCAAGGAGCTTTAAAAAATTAGAAAATTTTCTCCCTAATATTGTCATCATCATCACCATTTTGTGAGATTATGGTGGATATTGAATAGAGTAAGCCAGAAAAGTGAAATTTGAAAAAAAGGATTCCTTGAAAGTCAACTACTAAAAAGATACACTTGATCTAGAAACTTATGCAAAAGAGAAACAAATGAAGAGCACAGGAGTATAAATGAAGACACACCCAGGCAACAAAGGGGAAGGAATAGTTTGTGCAGAGCTAAGAAGGGAAACATCTCCCTTCCACACGGCTCTTGGAGCAAGGGGCCAGTGGCTACTTCTTTACTAAAAGGGAGCACACGTTTTAAACTCTTTGCTAAATGTCTGGGGTGGACCCTGCCATCTCATGGCTACGAGACTATTCATTAATGACTCCCCAACTTATACTCCCAGCTGTGACCTCTGGCCTCTCCACCTGTCTACTGACAGCTGGGCTTGAATGTCTGACAGGCAACTCACCCCAAGGATGTTCACAGCAGAACCCGTCCTCTTCCCCAGCTCTAAAATGCTCCTTCCCCGGCCACAGCTCCTGCGTCTCAGTACCAGTCCCTCTGTTGACCCAACTGCTGGCCCCAAATCACAGGACTTGATACTGACTCCTCTTTCTCTCACGCTCCACGTGCAATCCACCAGCAAACCCTCTCGGTTTTCAGAGCACATCCTGGACAGTGCACTTCTATCCACGATCGTGGAGGCCTCTTGAAGCAAAGGCAGTAGCGTCCATCTGGCTGCCTTACTTCCATGCTTACCCACACTTCATCTCTTCAAGCTAAAGGCAGCTTTGAAAATATACATCTGTTCATGCAATGGTCCTTTTTTAGTTTAATACTCTTCAGAAGCATCAGAGACACTCAGAATAAAATCTGAGTCCTCACCTTGGTTTCAAAGCTGGTATGATCTGGGCCCTGCCTCATTCTTGAATCCCATCTCTTATCCTTTCTGTTCTGTTCACTCAACTGATCCCTATCTCAGGGTCTTTGGGCTTGCTGTTCCCTCTGCCTGGATCACCCTTTCTATAACTTCAAGTGACTGTCACCTCCCAAAGGAAGTTTTGCTTTACTACCCTATCTGAAATAGTCCCCACACTCAGCCACTTCCTTACCTTGCTCTAATACTTTCTCCAAGCACCTACCAATATCTGACATTATATCGGGTATATTTGTTTATGTGCTCTAGGATGGCAGCTCATTAAATATTTGTTGAAAGACTAAGTGAATATAACTTGTCAAGCTGCTTACATTTTTTGAGATCTAGTTCCCTCATCAGGAAAAAAAAAAAGGTCCCTTTTGTCTTAAATTGAATTTTTCTTCAAATCTGGATGCCTTCAGGGAAGATCTGGAATGCTAGAGATCTCGGTCTTTAAGCTTGTGCTATCCAGAAGGCATTCCAGGCTCAGAGAGGGGCCTGGAGACCCAGACATGGTCTTGACAGACAGAAATTGTCCAGGAAGCAGGGGTGGGAAGGGGTAGGGGACACAGCCCAGGGAGGCAGGGCGAGGACCCCGAAGAAGTGGTCGGTAAAGCCCATCTGGGCACTGAGGCATCCGTGCACAACATCCTCGCCCGGCACATGCAGCCATTTCCTGTGCGAAGACATGGGGGTGCCCAGTGCCTCCGGCCACACGGGCTCTCCCAGTGCTGTGCTTCTGTGGCTGGCAGAATGTGGACACTCCTTTCCAGGTACTCCATAGTGAATTCTGTAGCAGGGGGAGGGGCTCACACAGCCCCAGGTCTTACCGTGTGCCATTTCCCATCATTGCACTTCTCTTTGCTTTTGAGCCTCAGCTTTTTCCCTCCTGCCCCCAAAGCAAAGATGAGTCGTCCCTTTGAAAGATAAAGAGCCATATAGGAACTCTTAGTGCCCGTGTAAAACACGAGCCCTCTGGAGGAGGCTGTCCGCATGTCCACAGCAAACAGTGACCTGTCAGGAAAATAAAGCAAAAGGCAAAGAAGGAGAATAGACGTGTTTAGTGTTCTTCTGAGTCCCTGAAGCCAGGAGAGGGGATGAGGCACAGATACCCAAACCCCCATGATTCAAATGCATGAACTAAGGCATGTACTGATTAAATGACCTATTACTTTAGAAAATTTTAAAAGCCATTGTAGCCTAGCTGTTAAAAGTTTTATGTATAATTTTCTTACTATATTGGGGAATAATGAGCAAACTCTAGGGTAAACCTAGACGGCGGTGTAAGCTCCAGCATATGGCAAGAACGAAGATGCCCTACTGTTTAAAAAAAATCTGCACTTAAACAAATCATGGTAAGTTATATACATCATTTGCCATTTCAACCTTTATAAAGTGTATAGGAGCATTAAGTACATTTACATGACTGTGCAACCAGTGTCCAGAACTCTTTTCACCTTGCAAGACTGAAACTCTGTACCCAGCAAACAACACTTCTGCATTCCCTGTCCTCTGTACCACTGGTGACCACCATTCTACTTCCTGTCTCTCTGAATTTGATTACTGAGGTCTCTCACATAAGTGGAATTACACAGTATTCGCCTTTCTGTGACTAACAGCTCATTTCACTTAGCAGCCAGTCACTTTTTAACCCAGTGAATATCATTCTATTTTGTATATGTGCAAGGAGTGGAACATTGTAAGGGGAAGTTGTGTGTGTGTGGGGGGGGGGGGGGAGTGATTTGATTTAAGCATCAGGTAAGCATTTTCTTTCTGTTAGACATATTTAACACAGAGGCGGGAAAGTACAGACACACCTTCTCCCATCCACCTTTATGTTTCTTGGACCTTAATATCCCAGCTACAATGGAACAGGAATTAAGCAAGCATCACACAGTAAAAGCAAAGAGTGAAAGTGAATATTCCTTTGCATGATGATTACATATCATATGGACATCTGGTTGAGCAAGATTAATTTTGCAGGAGAACTCACATTCACTCACTTACCCACCCACCCATCCACCCATTTATTCATTCATCCAACAATATTTAATGAGAGTGTAGTATGTATGAGGCCCTGCGGTGGGCACTGGGAATACAATGATGGATGTTTCATTCTTAGCTGTTTCTGATGCATAGGTGCACTGACAGGGGTACCTAAAAGTGCAGCGTGACAAGGTGGTGGAGGACGCAGGTTACCAGTAGGCTGTCATCATCCACTCCTTTTGGTTTATGTCTAAGCGCAACCCAGACAGAGGGCAGGAACTAGGTCTCTCCTGCTTGAAGCTCTATCTCCAGTGCCTTGTACACAGCAGGCAGTCAACACATAGTTCAGCGGAACTGAATAGTTAACTGAATAGCTGAACGAAATGGTAAATGGAAAACTCAGAGGCAGAACCAGGAAGCGGAAGAAAAAAATGACACTGTTACTTCTCTTTGCTTTTTAATACTGTGAGGTTGAGCAAACACTGAGATGCTTTAATTTTTCAGATTAGCAAGTTTCCTTGAGGGTGATGTTCTTCAAAATGAAAAAGAATCTATATTTGTTAAATTAAACCAACCAGATGGTGACACCGCTCAATATTTCTCTTGGTGTAGCTGCGTGCGGAGGTTTAGAGAATGAGGGTTAGCCAATTTAAGGAGGATATTCGAACTTGCTACAGAATTAAAGTACTTTACATATGTGGGCTTGGTTATCAGACTTGACATTTGCTTTTCAGAGTTATTTCTTAAAGCAGCTTTCTTTCATAAAAGGCTAACTGACTAACACCCAAAAAAGACGGTACTATATTCAAATCCCAGCATATGATACTGTAGCTATGACGCTTCATTGCTGGTGGATAGGAGAACAAGGCAGGGAGCAAAGTGGCATTTTTATGCATTCGTCACAAGGATAAAATAGTGGTGCAGCATTTTAAAGGAGAGGCCAAAAATTGCCAGGATATAAATTAGAATGAGAACGATGGAAGAGCCCATATTCTGGACTGGTAGCATCCTGGAAATACACTCCGATTGCTAGAATATTTGAGACTAATATAATTCAAAAGTTACATCTGCTAATGATTACTCTTTTCCACTTTCCCTTTAAAAATGTTCGTTTTTCCCATTTATTACATATAATTTAGTGTTGCAAGGGAAGGTGCTGGGGTCAAATCCTCAGAAGAAGCCAGAGGACTCACCACACTGAACGTGATGAGAGAGAAGACGTAAGACAGAAGGTGGCTTTGCAGGGAGAGGGGAGGGCAGGGCTGGTAGAGAAGCCTCCGAGCCCAGGCAGGTGGGAGGGGAGGCCGGGAGCATCTGCACAGAGATCATGGTCATTAAGCTCAGCTTGGCCAAGAGCACAGTCAGTGGGAGGGGGGCTTCCTCCCAACAGGTAGCCCTGGGAAGGGCTAATAACTGAGTGGGACGCCACTTCTTAGCCTCCACTAGCACAGTTCTGGCAAATCAGGGATCCCAGCTGGAGTTGGGGAGCTGCTGGCATAGGGTTCTCCTTCCAAACTCCACCCTTCCCTTTTCCGGCCTTCATATCTGCCTGTGAATCGTGTACTTTGCTTATTGAGTATGTGAGGGCCAGCCCCTTGCAAGCTACTACATCTCCTCCCTGCAAGGAAAGCATTATCAACATTTAGCTGATGAGAAAATGGAGATTCAAAATGTAGCAACTTGCAAAAACATGCGAGACAAGCATAATGATGCCAAGTTTACGGAGAGAAAGCTGAGGCTTAAAGAAGCTGAACTCTAGCCTATGGTGTCCGCGGATTTGCTGCTCCAAGCTCCAGAGTGAACGTGCTGTGGGGGTGCGGTGGCTGGCAGCCCCCCTCTGCCGTGCCCTCAGGTCTGCAGTGGCATATGGATGACTCCCAGCCAAGAACTGAGCTCAGCAGCAAAACTAGAGCCAGGCCATTTATGCTCAACTCTTCTAAGGGGTGACCTTTGCTTTGCTGCTGCCCCATGGTTAACGGCGCCATTCCCGTCTCAGCCGAAGGCTCTCCCTGCCAGCCCCCCTCCCTCCACCTTTATCTCCCACAGGAACAATACATCTCTTGCACATCTAATCCCATCTTGAATGTGCATCCCAGAGGACCGAACTGGCAAATGGCCCGAGGTCACACAGCCAGCAAGTGGCTGAGTGGGGACTGAACCTCAGTCTCAAAGCCAGGCCTTTTTGACCCCTGGGAAATTCTGCTTCTGGACATAAACCATCACAGAATTGTGGCACCTTGTTATTTATGTCTCTGAATCATATGAAAATGGCAAACCTTGTTTTCCTACTTTTATCCAACATAATTAATATGTCTTCACTTCCTCTTCCCCAAAAGTGATGCGACTTGTTAGCACAAGAAGTCCAAAAGTGGTCTCTAAATATGATCTATCTGGCACTGAGTCTACTTAAAAGGATTATTTTTCTCTGACTATAGAATGCAGACAAGAAAGGTGATTTATAACAGAAATAAATAGCAGCTTTGAAAAGAAGTGTCAGTCTTATTTTTAGAACACCGTCAATCCTCCACCAGGGCTGGCCGGGGGTTGGGAGGGTTGTTTTGGCCGCCGAGCAGCCCCCACCGTGTGTGCGTTCCGGCTGCGGGGAGGGCGCACGCTCAGGCAGTCACGCTCCCTGTCCCGTGGGGGCCAGCACCTTCTTTCACAGAAATGGTGGTGCCGCTTCATTAGGGACAGGTGCATGGTGTCCCGCTGGCTAGCCTGCTCTGGGGCACAACTGTCGAGTCAGGTTCTGAGTTGGTGTGGGGGCAGGAAAATTAACAAATACCTGGGTTCCAGCAACTCCTGGGGAATCGTGAAGAGCAAGTGGCTGGTGGGACGGTCCCCAAACCTGAGGGCTCCGTGACTGGCCTGGGCCCGGGGAGGTGGCCGGCAAGACTGGGCCTCTCGCCACACCTCCATGCTCCTTGGGGAGGCCGCTGGTGTGTCCCGCAATGGCTGCCAGGGAGAGAAGCAAAAACTGAGGACAGCTAATCATCAGGGGGAAGAGTAAAGAATACTTATCTCGCTAAGTGCCTCTCGCAGTTTTTACTGTGATCCTAGGAGATTAATTCAATAGAGATGAATTCATCCTTGGGGAGGATGCATGTTCTTCCCATCCAATACAAGTCTGGTCTCTTTCCTGACAGCTGCTGCACCTGGGACCCACGGGTATCCAGAGTCCCTCCCCTCCATGGAGCCGTGGAATAATTGTCATGTCCCTTGAGAGAGCCACAGCATTTGGCAGCAGCATGCCATGCCATGCCAGCCAGTAGGACACGGAGCCACCAGCCTACCACCTCTCCTTGGAGCCATTCATTTGGGTTTGTGCAGCAGGACAGTGAAAGAAACAGCAAGAACCAGAAGGTGTGGGGTGGGGAGGGAGGCATGGCCTGTCTCCACGTTAGTCAGAGTTGACCTACGCACAGAAATGTGTCCTGGGCTAGATGACACGTTGAGCTTTTGAACAGAACTGAGTTTTAATGCCAAAAAATAACTAATAAATATCAAGTAGGGATGGAAAAATTGTTAGAAACTGAGACTGTCCAGCTGTTCTCCCCGTTTTCTCTGCTCTGTGGAGCCCAGATTGCGATCATGTGTCCACAGCCCCCACAAGACCCAGTGCTCCGCTGGGTTCTCTATTTGTCAAAGTGAAGGGGGGGGATTCGCTGTGCCAGGGACAGGTTGAGGAATGAACATGTGACCTCCCTCTTGGACAATGAACCTTGAGGGGAAACAGGGGATGGGGCCTCTGAGAAATACGTCTTTGCTAACAAAGATGAGCTGATCCATGGGTCTGGTGCTGAGCATTATCTCGTGAGGATACGAAGCCCTGAACTATGCAGGATGGAGCTGAGATGGGCCAGGCCTCAAAACACTACCTGTCCCTGAACTGTCCATTATGTGACCCTATAGATCTTATTGTAAACCATTTTACTTTGGAGCCAACGGCTAAAGGCTTCCAAACAAATTTAAATTCCTCCAAGATCAGGTTACCCTCCTGGACCTGATTCCTGGACAGGGTGTTCGGAATAGAAACTCGATACCACTTATTTAAAATGTTTCGTGTTGACACATTGCTGAGTGGAGATGGGCAATCATACCCACCAGAGAGTTAAATGAATTGCTTAAAACCGCTTCACATCCAGCCCACCCTGGATCCTAATGGAGCTTCCTTACTGGGGCCTCGCTCCCTCCCTGAGTCTTCTTTGTGTGGCAATAGCAGTAACATCGAGATGAACAGTTTTCATAAACACCTTTTGTCACCAACTCTTCCTTCTCATAATGGCACCAACCTCCTTCAAGGCACCCAGGCCCTACATGTTGGCCATCATGGACACCCACCTCCCTTGCCTCTTCTCTGAGTTCAGTTTCCATGTCCTACTTCATTTCTGTGATACAACTGCCACTCCCAGTCCCTCTGCCCTGAAAGCCAGACTCCTGACTCTCTTGCCTGGACTTTGTCAGTAGTTTGCCAGTTTGACTCCTTGTCTATAGAACTTTCCCTCATCAAACTATCCCACAGGCTGCTGCCTGTTACTCTTTAAACATGGTTTAAAGCAATCCTTTCAAAGGCTTCATGTTGACTACAGAAAAATGTCAAAATTACATTAGGTCATCCTATCCCTGATGGGGCTCAGATGTGGAATTCTGAGCTTACCTCTGTCACTCCCCTTCCTCCACCCAATTTCCCCTGTTCACCAAGCTTTCCAACCCTGTCGAGGCCACAGGATGTGGTCTGAAGAGAACATTCTTTGAGATCTACAGCTCTAAGTTTGAATTCTGAGTCTACCGTGTACTGACTGGGTGCTCTTGGGCAAGTTGCCATTTTTTTTTTTTTTTAAACCTCTCTGAGACTCCGTTTCCTGACCTGTAGAGCTGGCATTTTATTCTGCTCTCAGAGGGGTGTGGTGAGAACCGAAAGAGATAGTACGCAGACTGGTGACGATCAGAGAGATGTACGGGAAGTGTCATGCACGCGAGTTACACCCACATCCTGCCTCCTGGCTTCGGGCTTCTGCTCGTGCAAAGCAACATCTACTTGTCTAAATTCAACCCATGCTCCAGACCCAGTTCGTGTGTCACCTCCTCCAAAAGAACCCCCCTGATTTGTGGGGCAGGGAAATTTCTGCCTGCTGCACGTTTTTTGTTTTCACTGAGGTTATTAGTGTGTATAATAATAACAGCCGATATTTATCACATGCTTACCATGTGCCAGGCACTTTTCTACATGTTGTATGTTTAGCACCTCTTTTAACCCTCACAACAACACTAGGAGATCTTACTTTATATATCTGCATTTGTGTTTCAGGAAATAGACCCGCTGAGAGGTTAAATAATCATTCACGGCCACACACCTAATAAAGCCCGGTGCAAACCCAGTAAGTCTGACCCCCAAGTCTAGTACTTAACCACAAACCTTTGTTGCTTTCTTTCTATTATTGAGCTTTTGGAGGCAAAATTAATGTCTTATTCCATCGAATCTGGGGGCTTGCACAGAACAGGGGCACAATTAAATACAGCGTATTCACTGGCAGCTCCCGCATCGGTGGACCTAGCCTCTGCCCCCCATCCACTGAGGCCCACTCAGAGACAGTCCCTGATGGCTTTCTCTCTGTAGATGTCCTCCAGGCACCTGTCGCTCAATATACAATATACTCCACCCAGTCTCTTTTCCTCCAAATACTTGTCCTTCTTCTACGTCCATGAAATGGCATCTCCACCCATCCAATAACCCGGACTAGATGTCTCAGAATTACATTAACTCCTGCCTCTCCCTTGCCGTCCACACTCAATTATCATCTGGGTCCTGTATATTCTATCTTCTAAATAGCTTTGAACCCCTTTCCTTCTCTCCATCTCTATCATCACTGTGTTAATTTAGCCTCTCAGTAACTCTCAGCCTTACAATGAAAAAAAAATGAACATATGATTTCATTCCTGATGGAGCAGTCCTAAAGATGTTGTTTTCATATCAGCAAAATGACTACCCTCTATAAAGTATATTTCTTCCTAGTAGCATAAAACATTTCTTATTATGGACTATCTATTCAACTTCTCCAAATCACCGTGCAGCATGGGAAATATTGGCAGACAAGTAGCATGGGGGTTGACGTTGAGAGAAAAGTGTGCTGAACAGAAGCACATTGCTCTTAGGAGGGTGCAGGCTGTGGGATCAAGCTATCTGGTTTTGAATTCCTACTGCACCTTCTATCTGTGGGAGCTTGGGAAAATTGCTTATCTTTCTAAACTGCAGCATCTTTTTCTGTAAGATGTGGCTAGTAATATACTTGCTTGGTACTATTACTGTAGTATGGTCATATAGAAGTACAGTAATAATACATCCCTCACAAGGTTACTTGCAGATGTAGTAAGAAAAGCCACTTAAAGAGCTTAGCGCAATGCCCGGCGCATAGGAGGTGCTCACTAATACCCATTAATCGTATTAACTGTAACCTCAGACACGGGGAGGTCATAGTGTTGACCTCGGCCACAGCAAGGAATTCTTTAAGTCCTAATGCTGTGTCCAATTCATTACAATGCTTCTACTCCTCCAAACAAGAGATTTTACTTCCTTTCAGCCTTAGTGCTGCAAAGTAGAATCACCTGGAAGCTTTACAAACTCCTGCCACTTGGACCTATTTCAAGAGCATCTGATGTAATTAGGTGGGATGCAACCCAAGCACTGGGATTTTAAAAGCTCCCCAGATGTTTCCAGTGTGCAGTCAAGGTCAAACCACACAGGTATTGGCAAGGCCTGGGTGCATGTGTTTATGTTGTCTTAAGAGCCAGGGTGGAGGGTTGTCTATGGGGAGGGGAAGGGGCATGACCCTTGTATTCTAGAGAAAATCACTATACCTGTTGGGTACACAACAGGGAACATCAAAAGAGCGAGACATTGTGTATAGGAATTGAGAAACCTGAGATTCAATTTGTTCTGTCTACAAAAAATTGCCAAATTTTCATCAAGATACAAAATAAAAGCTAAAACGGAAACCTTTTCCACATTTTGGCATAATCCAATTGTTGATGACCTATCAATCCCTGGAGGCACTGATCACCCTTCCTGGAGGCACTGACCACCAAGGGATCAGGTGATCTGCACCCCTAACACCACCTGAGCCCTTTCCCCAACATCTCATGTGGGGTAAGAATCGCTCACGAGAATCCTCTGGGGAGAAGCAAAAGCCAGTGTAGGGTACACTTACCTGGTTGATACTGAAAGTGTGGGCTTTGTCAAACCTTGTAGAACCTCTAAGCAACATGAGGAAAGGTGGTTTATTTAAACTGCAGCCTCCCAGCGACACACCTCTCTTGGTAGATTTACTGGCCAAGTCCAGGACTGCAGGTCTCTCTGAGAGCCTGGAATGAGGGCAGAAAAGAAAACCACTGCCAAACTCTGACATCTCAAGGAAGATGCACTGGCACGAGAACTTGCTTTAAGAATACACGTTCTTACTGTCATGGTTTCTAGGTAAAGTTTCCTCTCCTACCTGTACATTGTATCTAGAGGAGGCACTGGGCTCAGAAAAGGAGGATGTGCTGTTACCCATGTCTGCATTCCCTAAAATACCCAGCACGGTGTCTTACCAGCAGAAAGGCCTGAGAAACTGTATGCACTTAAATGGTTAGGGCTGGGGCAAAGCCAGTATACTACAGCTCTTTCTTTGGAACAGGTGTCATCTAGAAATATGAAAATGAAATATGCAGAGAGGAGAAAGGTGGGTGTCGATGATCTAGAGTGATGGTGGACATCAGGAACCTTAGAAGTGAGTTTGTAGAAGGCTTTTTATCTTGTGCACTTGTGTAGGGGAGTCTCACAGATAAATCTGCTTTATCCTGTGATTGGTGCCTGAGCCTTGATGGAAAATAGGAGCCCCCGAGCTCCCAACAGGTTGCCTGAGTTTCCTTACCAGTCCTGGGATCCCCTTCTGCCCTGGGCAGGGCTTTGCCTTTTATCTAAAAGTGATCATCTGTGCTGATGGCACAGAGCCTGCTTGGGATTCTCTCTCTCCCTCTCTCTATCTGTCCCTCCCCAGGTTGTGTGCTGTCTCTCTCTCTCTCTGTCTCTCTCTGTCTCTCTCTCTCTCTCTCTCAAAATAAGTAAATAAACTTATGGGGTGCCTGGGTGGCTCAGTCGATTGAGCGACCGACGTCAGCTCAGGTCACAATCTCATGGTTTGTGAGTTCGAGCCCCGCGTCAGCATCTGCGCTGACAGCTCAGAGCCTGGAGCCCATTTCAGATTCTGTGTCTTCCTCTCTCTCTCTGCCCCTCCCCTGCTCACGCTCTGTCTCTCTTTCCTTCGAAAATAAACAAACATTAAAAAAAATTAAAATAAATAAACAAACAAAATAAAAGAAAAATAAGGTGATTATTTTGAATCAAAAGAAAAGAACATCTAAACATTTGCACGCTAGCACCAGGCTCCCCTCTCTATAGAGAGACACGTTTGAGTTTGACAGTATGGTGGTCTGGTTTCCCAGCAGTACACTGGCCCATGCAAGCCGTCAGCCCCCAAAATGGGACAGATTCTGATTAAATCAAATGTGCAGTCTTGATTCAAATGAAGTGAAATTTCAGTTTGGAAAATTCTCAGGGCCATCATCCAAAAATTAATTTTGATTAGACCTTTTCCAAGGTTATGTGCCAAAGCTGCTCCCACAAAGGGAGGCAGGGAAGTTTTTGTGGGAGGTGGTTTGTTTTTAAGGTGTGTATCTTGTCTAAGAAGGCATGGGCGGGGCGCCTGGGTGGCGCAGTCGGTTAAGCGTCCGACTTCAGCCAGGTCACAATCTCGCGGTCCGTGAGTTCGAGCCCCGCGTCAGGCTCTGGGCTGATGGCTCAGAGCCTGGAGCCTGTTTCCGATTCTGTGTCTCCCTCGCTCTCTGCCCCTCCCCCGTTCATGCTCTGTCTCTCTCTGTCCCAAAAATAAATAAACGTTGAAAAAAAAAATTTAAAAAAAAAAAAAAAAAAAAAAAGAAGGCATGGGCAAGTTTGTGGAATGAGGGCCTGGTGCAGCACGTGGTGACACATCCAGCTGTGCTACCAGAGCAAGGAGATGCCCTCCCTGTAGGCAGGCGGCTCTCACACCCACAGCCACACACACAGGAAAGGACGCACCTCTGGATAAAAACATTGCTGATACAACCCTCAAAGTGACTTCCGCCCAGACGCAGGGTTTGCTGGGAATTTGACAAGTGTCTTAGCCTGTGGTTATTCTTCAGAGGCTGGTCATCAATGAGAAGCCGGAGTCTGGAAGAGGAGGAAGACAAAACAAGAGTGAGAACTGCAGGGAAGAAACGTTTCTCATCATGTGGTCAACTTATTGTCTTCGATTCAGACTCAGTATCTTTAACCTAAAGTAACTTGTTAGCCCAGATTTATTTTTAAAGAGCACTTACATTTTTTTCCATGTATTTCTCTGGCACAGATTTTTGTTAAAGTATTCTATACGTACAGGAAGTTCACATATCCTGTGTACAGCTCAGTGAATTTTTTGCAACGTGAATATACCAATGATACCAGCGCCCAGATAAAGAAGCAGAACAGACCAGCACCCAGGAACCCTGCCTTGTGCTTGCTTCTCTCCCTCCAAGGGTATGACCACTATCCTGAATACTGAGAAAAGAAATTAATTTTGCCTGTTTTTGAATTTTATAGAAATGAAATCATGGGAGATGATTCTTTTATGTGCAGCCTCTTTCACGCAGCAGTACACTGGGAAGTTCACTCATGTCACCCCACACAGTGGTAGATCTTCTTGCTTGTTACCCGTTTCACTCCTGCATTTTGAATATACCACAATTTGTATATCCATCCCATGGTTGATTGATTTTTTTTTTTTTTAATGAGGAAATTGATCCAGAACCAGGAAGAAGGCAAATCTTACTAGGAAAACAGTGTCAACATCAAGGACACATACTTCACAAAAAAGATACTAGAAAATTCCATCAAATGAAATAAAAGTCTCAAGAGCTCTGGCAGAAGGGCCATTCCACTCACCCAGAGTCATCATTTATTACAGATACGTAGTGCAGCAAACCATCTGTGTACGTCTGGGGGGATTTAAAAATGGGGCTACTTCCATCCCTGGTGTTCAGTTCAATGTGACCATCTTCCAGGGTGACCTGCAGGTTATTTGCCTGAAATCATCACAGCATGTGCCCGTCAATGTCATTAATTTCTATTTCAAGATTACAGGTGTATCAATACTGACTTTCTGATCAAAACCATGCATAAAACAGTCAGGTGGGTTTGACCCAAATGTTTTGACTTTGCTATTTTGAGCTAAAGATTATTTTTGATTATTTTGACTCCATGTTTATGAATATAAAAGTCTTATCCAAATTGTTTAAACACTGATGAATCTGTCAAAAGCATTTTATGGAGCTACATTCATAAACCAATTTAACTTCTCCATCATATACACAAAATAGTTAAGCCATCTCTAAATTTTTCTATTTCTATTTTCAATGTGCTTATGTTATTTTCATCAGGATCAACTCTTTCCTCAATGAATTGTGTGATGAAGGTTTCATTCATCAACTGTTTTTCCATATATGATCATAACAATGATATCTTTTCTTTAGTCATTAGGAATTTTTTATTTTCTGGTCATAATTCCAAGGAGGTTCAATTTTCTGACATCAAACTGCAGATGTAAATTTTGGCAAGATGATTAGATTCTTTCTGTGGATTCTTAATTAAAAAATATGTGTAGAGTCGGTAGTTGTCATTTGAATTTTCCTGTTGTTTTTTTTTCTACCACGTACAGGTTTTTTGTTTTTTGTTTTTGTTTTTTGTTTTTTTTTTTTTGCAATTTTCAATAATGAGCTTTTAGGCTAAAACAATTTTACAGCATGTGGTTGTAGCCATTGTCAGCTTTATATTTTGATTTTTTTTCAGTTGGTACTATTCATTATAAATTGGATAAAAGAACGCCAGTTTATATGTATTTCTTAGCTAACCCATTATGAAGTTGAGGGCAATGTTCCTAGGATATTTCTAGGATTTCTAGGTCTAGGATTGATCTCCTCTTTTGCTAAGTCAACTGTTACACTGGCTTTTGACCGTTTTGTATACTGTATACTCAGTATCCTTATCCTCAGCAAAGGAAACAAATGTTGGGTGTCAAAAGAACTAGGTCATATCATCCTACTTTGACAGAAAGGGCATTCTTGCAGTCAAAAATGCTGGTACGTGCTTCTTTGGGGGTAGTTAAAAAAAAAGATCTCTAAAGGCTGATTGAGCAACTATATCACGAGAAAAGAGACCTTCTAATATGATATAGCCACAGAATCACAGCGTCAGCTACCATTCTGTCTTTCAACAAATGTTGGATGCCTGTTGTGTTGTGTTGTGTTGTGTTGGCAATCCTGAAGAAACAAATCCAAGAATGTCAGTATTCTACTTCTACCTCTATTTTAAACCCCCTCCTCATTCTACGAGGGGATTTCTACCTATTAGTTGACTTCTACCCCTGTATAACAACACGAGTGGAACCCTATAAATCTACAGAGGGTACCTTCTTGCTGAAGAGAATTCTGTCCTGCTGTTGTACATGAACAAAGAGCAAAGGACCTTATTCCCCAGATGTAAATATTGTACAACTAGCTGATGATGCAAAAAAGGAATCTGAAGAACTATCTTTTGTAGAATCAAAAAAGAATAGTGGGGATATATTCTGATTTTTTCTTAGATCTAAAACTTTAAGCTACATCATTACATGTAACAGTATAATTCACATTAACTCCTAAAATAAACCCAAGAGAAATGAAAATGGGTCCATGAATACATATAAATTCAATTCTGTAAACCATAATGTACTTCCTAAGCCTTTTTTCTTTTAGGACTTGTCCCAGGAAGAACAATAACCTCCATGGTTGAAATATACAATGTCCTTCACCCTGTGATGATGGATAAAATGCCTAGTTAATTTACCTTCAAAATCTCTCTACTGTTTTTGACATCAAACTTTGAGTCGGGTTTAAATCTTATTCAGTATTCATGCAATATTTCATACCTCTGTCTGGTGACTTAATAATAGGCCACTGGGTTGAAAGGTCTGAAATCCAAAGGAGGCCTGGAAGTGGTTGGGAAAAGCCAAATCCAAATTGGTGAAACTCAATTGTCCATCCCTGGAGAATGAGGCAGATCGCACGAGCTGAAAGGCAAACACAGAATACATTATTGGCATTGGAATCATTTCATGGCTGAAATCCAGTATCTTATTCTATGTCACTTCACCTGAGCTGATTAATGTGGTTTACGTTGCCTTGGGAAAAAAACAGAGTTTGCTTTTCTGCATGATAATCTACCAATCATCTGCGTTTTTGTGTGTATAGTCGGTATTCCTTTTTTCCTACAAATTTAACTTGCAAACCTGAAGGCGTTCTGTATCTTGCAAATATGTAGGGAATATAAATGAACCATTTCATCATAATACTGTGTGCTACTGGGAGACTCAAAAGTTGATGTGTAAATGAATACCAAATATGGGTTGGTTGGGGAGCAGTACTTTTCTACAAGGTTTTCACTACTCACCTTCCAGTCTTCTGAGCACTTTTTTGTTACTCCTACAGTGTCATTCAACCTAACAACACCAGTAGTTTTCTTCAGATTTTTCATGCAGCCTCGGAAAGCAGGTGTAGAAATGTTAAACCTGATTTGGGGTACAAAAAAGGAAGAGGTGTACCAGACCAGGCTTGTCTGAGAATTAGAGCTGAAACTCTACTTTGTCTGCTACTTTTCACCCATAAACAGGTATTCATTTTACGGGTGTCTGTTCTCATGGGATTTCTCTAAACCTACTTATTTTGTGAAGCTGAGAAAATCTACTTCCTTTCAGTGTGATTCTGCATTCTCAGCTTTAAAAATAAACATGATAGTGTTGACAGAAGAATGGTCAGTGCCCTCAAAAAGTATAGAGACAGAAAATGTACAAGATCTAGAATTGCCCACTCCCCTTCCAGAGTAATGGTGGTACATGGTGAATAGGAAGTATATTAACAAATTAGTATACTATCAATATTATATAAATATATATTAATAAAGAAGTCACTTATTAGACCCGAGAATGCTCTAGAAAACTCTTAGCTCTTTTTTTTTCTATCCACTTTTAAGTTAGTCACCGTTAACTCAGTAGAAACAAACTGTTACATGTGTGTTCTAGTCAATGATGAAAAATGTGGCTTGGTATTGAATCGATGCCAGGCCAGAACAACGGAAAGCACTGTGAGGATTAAACAAGTTCATGGGGACTGACTGGGTGGCTCAGTCAGTTAGGCTCAGTCAGTTAAGCGTCCAACTTGGGCTCAGGTCATGAGCTTCGGATTCTGTGTCTCCCTCTCTCTCTGCCTCTCCCTGGCTTGTGCTCTGTCTCTCAAAAGTAAATAAATAAACAAACGACAACAACAACAACAAAAAGTGAATGCACTGGAATTGCTGGGCACTGGGCGTGGTATGCAGTTGTGAGAGTGCGGGAGGCATATTCTGCTGCACTAGAACTGAGGGCTCTGCACCCAGACTGCCTGGGTTCAAGGCCTGTCCCTGTTGTTTGAGCAGGCGATCTAACTATTCTGTGCCTCTGTATCCTCATTTCTACGATGCGAACATGTTCATCTGTTCCATCGGGTTGTCATGAATTTAAGCGGGTTAATACGTGTAACATACTCAAATGATGCCCAGTACAGAGCAAGGACTCCACGTGAGATGCCAGGGTGAGTAACTCTCCCCATATGAGTACAGTCATCGTAATGAGAGGAATTTCTTGCTGCAGCAACTCAGCCTATGTGGCTACCTTGGCATTCCCCACTCCTTTTTCTTTCTTTTCTTTTTTCTTTTTTTTCTTTTTTTTTTTTTTTTTTTTTTTTTTTTTTTTTTTTTGCATTTCCCCTTGGATTTGACTTTTGCATCTGTCTGGAGCTGACTTCACATACACCATTAACACACATGAACTGACTGGAGTCCAGGCAAATAGTTGTCATTTCTTAAACAAATGATGTAACTAAGAAAACCCCAAGGTTCATTTCCTTATAAATCCCTAAGGCAGCTCACCTTTCTAAGTGGAAAGGTATCTGTATTCATTTTTATTCAAGTCATTATAAATAGTTGAGCTACATGTAATATGCATACAATTAAATTTCATTAGAACGAAAAGGAAGAAATGAATCCTCGCTGGCATTGCAGCTTGAGCTTAATTATTTTATAAAGATGGCTTTTTGCCTTGGAAAAGAAAGAAAGTTTGCATTCATTCCTGGAGCTTGTCTATTTACACATATTTTAAAATCCATTGTCTGTGGGGTTTCCACACGGTTTAGACCCATCACCATCCCCTGAGGTCCTTCTTTCCATCAAGTGTAAGTTGAAGGAAGAAGGTAGCAGAAAAGCAAAGCGGAGAAGAAAGGCAGCCGGGGGACAGGGAGCACCTATTTTGTGTCAGGCACTAGTATTTCAGCCCTGCCAGAACCTTTCGAGGGAGCTATTTTCTTCTCTAACATTTACTGAGCTCTCACCACCTGCCTGGCTGACTCTTTGACCCACTTTGAATCCTCACCCCGTCCTAAGAGACAGGTAGATCCTCTATGTTCCAGATGTAGCATGGGGAGGCATGTGGAGGTCAAGCAACTTGATTGAGGTCATGCGGCAGGAAAGTGGCCACCTCAGTGCTGGGACCTGAGCGGTGTGGCACACACACTGGTCCTTGCTCTTTACGTTTACACCGTTTGTGTACTTCTAGCACTTGGAAGAATGGAGACTCTTTCTACAGAACAGTTATCTGCAGCGGAGATGTTAAGATGGAAGATTTATTTCCACTCTCCTTCGAGGCGTTCTTGGCACTCTGGCTCATCTGAAGGCCTAGAATTCCACGTTGAGTCCAGGATGCAAAAGCTGAACACGCTTGTGAGAGGAATGTGACTGTGTAGGGGTGCAGGCTGCTGTATGAATGGGTTAGCGCACAGGGGTATGTATGCACACTGTGGGCCAATCCATTCACAAAGACCAGCCCAGTCCAAACCTGTGGTCGACAGATTTCAGAGCAGTAAGAGCCAAATGTAATCCTAAACTCAGTGCTGGGTACTGAGTAAATGTCCAATAGATCCTTGATTTTTATTTTAAGAATTATTATTTTCGGGGCACCGGGGTTAAGCGGCCGACTTCAGCCCAGGTCACGATCTCATGGTTCTTGAGATCGAGCCCTGCGTGGGGCTCTGTGCTGACAGCTCAGAGCCTGGAGCCAGCTTTGGATTCTGTGTCTCCCTCTCTCTCTGCTCCTCTTCTGCTCATGCTCTGTCTCTCTCAAAAATAAATAAACACTAAAAAAAAAAGGATTACTATTTTCATTTTAATGGTTTATTATTACACCGACACAATGGTGTAGGTCTTTCCCCAGGAAAGACTTCCTGTTGCTTGAGAGCCTCTGAAATCACCTGGGTGATTTTCTCTTCTCATGGGAAGCAGATGGGATTAACAGATTATGATTTCTGATTGTAATCCTAAACAAGTCATTCCCAGATCTGGGCTCCCACCCCCATGGGGATACATTATAGCGAGAGAGGACAGAACAGGGCACTCACAAAACCTCTTGGTCAGGGCTGCTTCATTTAGAGATTCAACTGGCTTCCTTCATTCCAAACTAGGTTTAAGTGCTGCTGTCTGTAAGGGCCTTCCCCTTATGTGGAAATCAGAACACCTCCCTCCTTTAGGAGGATTGTTTGCCTGCCCCGCAGAGCTTGGGTGTGGGTACTTAGTAGGATTCCTGTCTGCCCACCCACCCCCCAGTGGCCCCCATCACAGGGAGATTCAAGACTCTCTGGACCATCAAAGATGTCACCAGAGGGATAAAGCAGGGCCAGAAATGGCCAATATTGCTTAGCATTTGCAAGGGAGTAAAAGGCCAGTGAACTCTTTTGACTGTCTTCTATCTCTTACATTTTCCATCTTCTTTTGATCTTTTTTTTTTTTTTTTTTTTAGAGAGAGAGAGAGAGAGAGAGCATGAGAGAGTGAGTGAGGGAGGGGCAGAGGGAGAGGGAGAGAGTGAATCTTAAGCAGGCTGACTCAGGGCTCCATCCCACAACTCTGGGATCGTGACCTAAGCCGAAATCAAGAGTCGGATGCTTAACCGACTGAGCCACCCAGGTGCCCCAGATGTTCTTATGATTTTAGTAAAAACTCAAAGTATAAACTCACCCAGAAAAAGAAGTAGTCCCTTGTTTGGAAAACTCTAGGACTTACTAGATTACTAGATTACTAGATTTATTACTAGATTACTAGAAAAATTACTAGAAAAATTCTGTATGTACATCTATCTGTATATGCATAACTATATCTATGTATGTATGTTTGTTTGTTTGAGAAAGAGTGAGAGTGTGAGCAGGAGAGGGGCAGAGGAAGAATCTGAAGCGGGCTCTCCTGTCAGAGCAGAGAGCCCGACACGGGGTTTGAACCCACAAACTGCGAGATCAAGACCTGAGCAGAAATCAAGAGTCAGACAATTAACCAACTGAGCCACCCAGGTGCCTTTCCACATATGTATTTCATAAGTGGATAGGGATGATAAGGCAAAGAAAGGCTGAGTGCTGACTTAACTCAAGGTCCCACTGCTCCTTAGTGGCTGAGCCAAGACTAGAATGACTTCTTTTTGATTATCACCCACTACCCTTTCCTCGTAAATCCTGACTCACTGGCACCCACATCGCTACCCGTGGGTCTTCTGCTAACGCCGCACAAATGCAAACCACTGACCAGTAGCTTCCTCGCTGCCTCCGAGAATTCCTCAGTGCTCCGGGTGAGCTCACCTGCCCTACAAGCTTGACCAACACCTGTACCTGAGCTGCATTCACCCTTTCTCCAGCCCAGACTTCTCTGTAGAGGTCCAGGCCTTTGTCCAACTGCTTTCTGGCATCTCCACCTGCTCTCGGGTTCCGGGAACTCAGCCTGGCTCAGACCGAACCCATCCCCCTGCCTCCTTGCCAGTGCCATCCATCTGCCCAAGCACTGGAACAAAACCCAGGTGTCACCCCTGAACATTTTTCTACTTCCCTCCCCAGCCCCAAGCAACCGTTCAGTACTACCCATCTGCTGTCCTAATGATACTAAGCATCCACGCCCTTTGCCTTATCTGCACAGCTGCTTCCCTGCGGCTGCCCTCATCTCTTGCCTCTGTTAATAAGCTCATCTTCCAACTGCTCTACCTGCCTCTGCCTTTTCCCTCTCGAATCCAGTCTCTACCCTGCACCGGAGTGAGCTACTGAGAAGTTGAAATTGATAATGTCCTTTCTCTGCTGGTGTCCCCCCAGCAACGGCTGTCTTACTGTGATTTTCAAGGTCCTCTGTGTTCTGGCCCCTGCTTCCCACACCAGCCCCATGTGGCACCCCCAGCCTGCTTCGCCAGTATCCTCCAGTTCCTTGGAAGTTCACGCTTTCTCCAGCTCTTGGCGCTTTACATATGTTGATTGCTCCTATACTTCAGGTCCCAGCCAGAGACCACCTTCTTGATGCCCCCAAGCGGATTACATTCCCTCCGGGGGACTCGCAGGACCCTGAGCTTCTCCTTCGTGGCACCCACCACACTCTGTGGTCTCCCATCTGCTACACTTGAGGTCCTGGCCAGTTCATCATTGCCTTGTCAGCAACAGCCACACTGCCTGATGTCACTAGACACTCAATGAGTACTTGTGTAATGAATGAATGGGAATCTCAGATGTGCACAGCAGTGCTGACTTCCTTAAGTTAATCTATTTTATCACATTTAATTGAATACAATCAAGATTACTGATCATTCGTAACAGCAATTCATGGTTGAACTAGTATTTAATATTGATGACGCTAAATATGAACGGCCCCTCTTTGGCTCTCAATTCCCTCATCTATAAAATTCAGAGGTTGCATCCCATGCAAGGTCCTTTCTAGTTCAAAGAATCTAAGATATTCACTCCCAAACTCTATTAAGTGCAGAGCTTTCTCACCTGTATTTTCGTCTTTGAGGGTAACCTTAAGAACTTTAAAATGAATATTAGTTCCTCTTTACTATGGATGGACCGATGCCCACATGTATAAGGATTCCTGAAGAAAGACCACCTATACACAACACCTTAAAAACCCATCTAGTACTCCTTTCACCTGATTTATAAATTAGAAAAGGAGTTCAATATCCTCAGATCTCATGTAAGAATAATCATAATAAACACAGTTTCAGGGGGGGAGTGCTCTTAACTCAGTCATGAGTCTGTACTAACCTTCCAGGGAGTCCTTCCACACGTTACTGTCAGCTATTTAATGTTAATTTATTTTTGAGAGAGAGACACACACAGGAGCAGGAGAGGGGCAGAGAGAGAGGGAGACACAGAATCCAAAGCAGGCTCCAGGCTCCAAGCTGTCAGCACAGAGCCCTACGCAGGGCTCAAACCCTTGAACTGCAAGATCATGACCTGAGCTGAAATCAGACGCTTAACCAACTGAGCCACCCAGGCGCCCCTATTGTCAGCTATTTAAAAGCCTTTTCGGAGGATACACTCAAGTTTAAATGTAAAAGTTATTTTTAAGCACATTCTGAAAGTCGTATTTTTTTTCCTCATTCAGATGAAGCTTCACTTCCTCTCACATTAACTTAATTCATCCATGTGTTCATTATCCAAGAAGCAGTGATGTACCTATTCAGTCCTTGATAACACAAAAGGCCAAGTAATACAGACATGCTTTAAATTCTGGACATACTTCCTGAAGGCAGCAACCCCAACTTTTAGTGCCCAGCGCTGCTTGCCAGGCCATGGAACCGCCTGCGCTCTCCTGTGCTACCTTGAAGGGCTCCAGGGCCACAGCCTCCATTCTTATTGCAGCACTGTCAACACTAACCACATTCCCTATGGCTTCTCTCTTCCTAAGAAGGACCCTGGGGGGGGTGGGTAACCCGCGCTTCCCTCACTCTCCTTTCAACGGCCAGTCTCATTATCCAGTGTTCACAACCTGTTTTGCTCTGTTGGCTAACACTGTTAACACTAAGAAGTTAAACTTTTTGTGTTTGTTGCTGGAATTTGAAAAGGTAAACTAATCATTAGCAATCATAACCACGAAGAGAGGTAACCTGCCTCTTCGTTTTTTGTTTTGTTTTACATCGTCTTACCTTTCCCTGATTGAAATTGGAATCCCTCCCAGATAGTATGTGCCGAAATCGAATATTTCACCTTCAATTCTGATTTTTTTAGAATTCACATTTATCCACATGAGTTTTTGGGCTTTCCCGATTTTGATCTGGATCTAAAATAAATGAGAGATGAGTCAGCAAGCAATGGGCAATTAAAGCATCCTATTCACCGTGGTTCAGAGCTATTATGTTTTTATTTCCTTCAGATTCATTATATACATGGTAGGAAGATTCTGAGCCATAGAACTTTTGGATAAAAATATAATATTAAAACATTTTAATAGAAATGTTTGCATTTGAAATTAATCATGTTTTATATATGCCATATATACACATATATATTTCATGCCCAAATATTCCGATTTTGAGAGATGTGTCCCTCATCCTTTAATAACTGTTAAGTTAGTCTGGTAATAGAAAAATGTCCTGGCACTGACTTAATTCTAAAGGACTGAGGACATTTAACAATTCACGTGAACACGTTCAAAGGATGTACAGAATGGTCTTTTCCGTTGTTGACAGTGTGGGTAACTCCTTTTCTTTTGGTGGCTCTGAATTCAGTTGTAGCGCACCAGGAGATTGCCATCTTCTATATTAGAGATATGAAGCGATCCTAGAGCATGGAAACAATGTAGATTACAGAAGATTTCACCAAAGAATACCTAGAGAGCTGGGATTCAGGTTACTCTCAAGTTACAAACTGCTCTCAGCTTCAGCTGCCTCCTCAGTTAACAGGGACAATAGTGCCGTGATATCCCATTGCCAGGATGGGTAAGACGGTTAAATATTGTAAGCAGTGTTCAACATCATGCACGGTGGCTAGCACACAGGAAAGACACAATAAATGTATCCGTTATCATGATTTTGTTTCATACGATCCATAAGCAGCATGCATGAATGGAAAGTGAAAAGACACAGATCGTTAATATCATTTGAAAAGATGGCTGCTACCTTTTGGAGAGAGGCACGGTCCCAGACGTCTGCCGCCATCTGCTTGCTGACTTATTGCTATGTGTCCGCCTCATCCCCCTCGAGCGTCCCCTCCTTCCATTCGTATGTGGAGGGATCCCTGAGGGCCCTCAGAGGACCTCCTCTTCCCTCCCACCCTCTCTCTGCCTCAAAGTCATAGTCACTTCTGCAGCCCAATGCAGGTGTGTGCCCACGAAGCCCAGATGCTTCCCTCCAGCCAAGACTTGTCTTCCCAGGGCCAGATCTGCACATCTGGTTACCTTATTGTTACTGCACACGTGGCTTACTGATACCTCAAATTCTGAGTATCTCAAGCAGAGCTTGGGACCTACATGCCTCTATCATGCCTCCCAGCTGCCAAGCCTGACTCTCCGCCCTTCCTACCACTCTCTCCCCTCCTTTCACTCTCTCACCAGAAATCCCCTTGCTGTGCCAGCCACAAACCTACTAGGAGTCACTCTTAATCCTCTCTCTCTCTCTTCCAACCAAATCTTGTCGGTTCCACCATTTCTTAACTTTCCATTTCATGCCACCCAGTCTCAGCCACACTTCTCTCTCTTTTTTTTTTTTTTTTATATTTTTTAAGCTTATTTATTTTCAGAGAGGGAAAGAGTGAGTGGGGGAGGGACAAAGAGAAAGGGAAAGAGAGAGAATCCCAAGCAGTCTCCACACTTAGTGCAGAGCCCAACACTGGGCTTGAACCCACCAAGTGAGATCACGACCTGAGTGAAAGTCAAGAGTCAGATGCTCAACCAACTGAGCCACCCAGGTGCCCCCACTCTGTCCCTTCTTGCCACTCTGCAGCCAGAGAGCTCTGTGGAAATGTCAGTGTGGGCATGTTTGATTATCCTCCTTTCCTCTCAGGATAGAGCCCTGACTCCCCAGCACATGTTGTGAGGCTCTGATCACCCCTTCAACTCTGTTTCTCCGTGTTCCCTCTGCTTCCCGGTGCTGCAGCCACAAGGGCCACTGTTCCATCCCCGAGTCTCCCTGCCCTTCCCACTTCCGAGTCTTCTTTGTGCTTCGTTCCCACAGGGATCACCCTTCTGCTCTGTCCTCTTCACATGCTGTCTTCTACTTTCCTCCGGGTCTCAGATTACCCATCCTTTGCTCAAGAAAGTCTTTTATACATCTTCATTCACCCCAAACCTTTCCTCTATACCACTCATGGTCATTGTGATGAATTAATGAACCAATTACTGAGTATGGCTTTGTTAAATATTTGTCCTCCCCTCTAGAATATAAGGTCCTTGAGGGCAGCAACTGTGTCTGTCTTGGTTGTAACTGCAACCCCATCACTGCGTAAAGAACATACTTGAAACAGACCTTTCTTTAGAAAGATATGCTGGGGGCGCCTACGTGGCTTAGTCAGTAAGTGTCTGACTCTCGAGTTTGGCTCAGGTCATGATCTTGCGGTTCATGGGTTTGAGCCCTGCTATTAGCATGGATACTACTTGGGATTCTCTTTCTTCCTCTCTCTCTGCCCCTCCTCTCTCTCTCTCTCTCTCTCTCTCTCAAAAATAAATAAATGAACTTAAAAAAATGATACGCTGAGGAATTTCTGATATAAGGCTTGAAAGTTTATTCTTCCACAGTTCCCTAATGATCAGAAGGCCTCTTTTTGAAGTCTACTGACAGAGTCCTTACTTAAAAGGAACAACAGTCCTTATCTGAATCCTAAACCTTGTCCTAGGGAGCCAGTCAGGGTTCATCACACTCCAAATCAACAGAGTCACATCGACTCACTGAGTAATGAGCATAGCGGTGCTCAAAATCATTTTCTTTCATCTGGTTACTAATGGTATTCCATATATTTTCTTCTGATATGAATAGCATTTCTGGTTCTCAGTCTCCAAGAACTTCAAAACATAGTGCCAAGAAGACCTTGTTTTAGAAAACAACCACCTGAAGATGCTGTGTGACTGCTCAGCTCCCTACATTCTATAGGCAGGTCAGGTCCTTCCAAACCCTCAGAACTGGTTCAGCCTTGGAATCTCCCAGAGGGTCAAGACCTGCCCCAGACAAGGGGGTTGGATCAGGTCTGTGTCCCACCCCTGAAGGTAGAAGGAGCCGGTCACACCCCAAACTCCTTATCGATCCCACATTCAAAGACAGAGATCCCCTGGGCTGATCCACGAGGCAGTAGTACTTCCAGGATGTGGGCAAGTCTGGGCCCATCCCCAGCAGATGGCGCTGACCATGACTTGGAGAGTCACTTCGGATTTCTCCAAACTAGACTGAAGAATGGCCTCCAGAAACCACAGCTGCTTGAAACAGGGAAGCTTCCACGTCTTGGGAAGCCAGGAATCAGGCCAATAGAGACGTAATTCTGCACAGTCTGGCGAGAGCCGGAGTAAGATGCAAACAGCAGGAAGTCAAACAGTCTGGCTCTCAGAGACCCTGGGAGGTCATCACATGGTTTCAGGCCAGAATAAGTTGATTATTAGGCAAACAGCAGTTTTCAAAGAATAAACTGACAATGGCATGGTTTCGGTGGCATGTTCTCAAACTCCTGATTACCCTGCGTATACTCCCATAGCCAAAAAAGCAGCATTGGGCCGAGAGAAAAGATGTGGGTAACATCTGCACATTTTTTTCAGATCTAGTTAGTTATTTATAATAACCCAGTTACCACGAAGTTGCTTAACTGAATGGAAATATTGGGTAGTGTTTGGATGTTTATCATAGAATACCTGATTTTCTGCAAAGAACAGCAAACCTCTATCCACGGTGGTTTGAATCGTTTGTCCAAAGGTCGGGAAGGGAGCATTTGGTTGAGTTGGAACTCGAGCATAGCCTGTACCTTCAAAATAATTTTTGTCCGACTCTTCCTTTCTCCTGTCAACATCAAAGATCACAGGTTAGAACACAGCAGCAAGGACCACCACTCAAGAGGGTTATTAATAGGAGATGCTGCTATCTAAAAACCAGAGCAAAGCCCATGCAACGTAGCTGTCATGATTTTGTGAAAGAGGAAAACATCTTTAGAATGTTAAAATAGCCAGCTATTTGTCCTGGATGTGCTCTTATACGCTATGATAATCAAACCCTAGCTCAAAAAAGCTAACAGTTAAGGGGCACCTGGGTGGCTTAGTTGGTTACGCATCTGACTCTTGATTTTGGCTCAGGCCATGATCTCACAGTGGGAGAGAGTTCAAGCCCCGCATCGGGATCTGCGCTGACAGTGCAGAGCCTGCTTGGGATTCTCTCTCCCTCCCTCTCTCTCTGCCCCACCCCTATGCACGCACACATGCTCTCTCCCTCTCTCTCAAAATAAAAATAAATTTTAAAAATAAATAAATATTTTTTAAAGTGATAATAGTTAAAGAGTCTCCTCTCAACTGTCTATTTAGGAACCATCTACTTAGGAAGATGTGGCCTAGCAGCTGAAGACTTTGAAACGTAAAAAATTATTAACTTGAAACATAATTTTATCCTGAGTAATAAATAGTCTGTCCAATCCTTTTAACTATAGGGAAGTCAGGAAGCTCAAGACAGCAATTTTCAAAAAGGTCCAGCTGTCAGAGTACCTAGAAAGTCCATGGTGCACTTCATGGACCAACATTTTTTTTTTTTTTTGCAACTTCAATATATAATTTTGTGCCTGAATCAGGTACCATCTATTACTGAATATTTTGTGGTAGGAGGCACCAAACATTTAGAAGGGTTTATTTTTTTCAAAATTGAGAAAACTCTATCGCTCCAATATCTTATACAAATGAGGAAACGTTGGGAGTGGATTAACAGTGTGGCGTGCGATCATAATTAAGATCTGTTGGCCTAAAGCTATCAGTGACATCAACAGCATCCTATTGGCTCATCCCTTTATTATACATAAAATAGTTGCAAGTTCCCCAAATCACAGTTACAGAGACACTAGTGCCTGGTTTTATTTACCTTCTACAAGGCTCTACTTCAGTTGTGTTGAGATTGAAAGTTTTTTGAGTTGTACAAGCTCAGAACATTTTCATTGAGGTCATCCAGTTCAATACAACCTTTGTACGGAGGGAACCTTAGTCTGGCAGGAAGCTAAAAAAAAGGAAACCGAAAATCTAATTCAACTAAGGACAGTGGTCAGGTCGATCAAGAACAGTATGAATCCATCACTTTTAACTATCCCTGCAGCATACGGGCTAAGAATGTGGACCTTGGAGCCAGAGGCCCTGGCTTTGCTATTCACCAGATGCTTGACCTTGGGCAAGTTATTAAACCCCTCTGTCTCAGTTTCCTCATCCGTGAAATGGGAATAGTAATGCCTTCTTAAATTAATCTACTTGGGGCGCCTGGGTGGCTCAGTCAGTTGGGCGTCCGACTTCAGCTCAGGTCATGATCTTGCAGTTAGTAGGTTTGAGCCCCTCTGTGCTGACAGCTCAGAGCCTGGAGTCTGCTTCAAATTCTGTGTCTCCTCCTCTGTCTACCCCTCCCGTGCTCATGCTCTGTCTCACTCTGTCTCTCAATAATAAATAAAACATTAAAAAAAATTTTTTTAATTAATCTATTTGCATCTTGATCACTGCACAGAGGAAGTGCTCAAGAACTGTTAGCATTTATCCCTGGATATGCTTTAAGAATATATAGTTAAGTTCATTTATATACAATGGATAATTAAAATAGAGATGTGAGATCATTACACCAAATTAAAATTTAAATATTTTCACTCAGTGAAATAACATTGACACTTACTCTAAAGTCAGATGGGTAACCTCCAACATAAAATACAACATTTTCAGGGTCCAGGTTGAGGAGGGTGTTGCTGTTTCCACTCTCCATGTCATGGAATTGGGGTGTTTCAGGTTTACTGGATGTGGCTTTTTTGGTGTAATTTAGGCTTGCAAACTGATAAATTCTGTTTAAAAATAAACAAGATTATATTTAAAAAATTACACAAAAATTGAAGAAGTCAAAGCCAAGATACTAAAAATGGGGTTCAGCGGTACATACAATGGGAGTTGGTGAGTGTGGGTCAGATTAACAAAGAGCAGTGGTCAATGGGACTTGTACCTCTGAAATTTCACCCGGTCCATAACCGCCCTCCTGAGTTTCGCTCTCGGTCAAGCTCTGGTCCACTTGGAGTTCAGACTCCTGTTCTCCCAGGTTGTAGACACACGTGAGCTTGCCATCTACAACTGCCATGCCGATGTAGTCCCTGGAGGCCTGAGACAGAAAGGCCACCTTAGTGTACTTCACAGGCACACTGTTTCTCTGAACTCCCATCCCAGGAGAGTGTGTTTCAAATATCTAATGGGTTTTACACAATAAGACTTGGGAAGACAGAATAAATGAGGTACCTCCTTGTACAGAACGATACAGACAGAACATTTAATTAATAATGTCTGCACTGTCTTTGCTCCTGGTTTATGCACTCATGTATTCACTCCCCCGTTGGCCAAATCTCCAAATATTTGCCAAGCACTTGCCATAAAGATGAACCAGATATGGACTCAGTCTCCACTAGAGTTTAGTCTGGTAAGGGAGATAAGCCATTTTTGTTCTCCCTGTACCATGCAATGATCTCTTAACACTTTGCTATGCCTCTGTTGTAACACCTAGAACCCTGTATTATCACGGTTAGCTACGTATGTATCTGTCTTCTCTGTTAGAATACAGCACCTTAGAGTACATATGAAGTTTTCAAATTGTGGTAAAATATATACACAACATGAAATTTACATTCAAGAAACAATTTTTGTTTATCATAAATACAGGATGTGGCACCTTGTAGGTAGATGGTACAAATATTTTGAAGGAATAAAGTAATGTGTGTTTGTTATAATACAAAGCAGAAAGTCATGTCATAACAAAGCTACAAATAAAGTACCAACACTTCAAAGCATGGGAGAGTGATTAATAATAGTGTCAGTTTTAGGAATCTTTTTTTTTTTTTTCACGTTTATTTATTTTTGGGACAGAGAGAGACACAGCATGAACGGGGGAGGGGCAGAGAGAGAGGGAGACACAGAATCGGAAACAGGCTCCAGGCTCTGAGCCATCAGCCCAGAGCCCGACGCGGGGCTCGAAACTCACGGACCGCGAGATCGTGACCTGGCTGAAGTCGGACGCTTAAGTCGGCGCCCCAGGAATCTTTAAATACCACATACACTAATGACAGCCAACTTTCTAACTGACTAGAATTTTCCAGAACAATGTTTCAGACATGCTAACCCAGCCAGTGATTACCTTTTCCTCTGACACTTAAGTTGAAGAAATATATTTTAAGAGGAGGGACTAAAAGCTAAAATGAACTGTTCAAAATGCCTATAGCAGTTGTGGTTTAAAGAATTTAGAATTAGGGGCGCCTGGGTGGCGCAGTTGGTTAAGCGTCCGACTTCAGCCAGGTCACGATCTCGCGGTCCAGGAGTTCGAGCCCGCGTCAGGCTCCGGGCTGATGGCTCGGAGCCTGGAGCCTGTTTCCAATTCTGTGTCTCCCTCTCTCTCTGCCCCTCCCCCGTTCAAGCTCTGTCTCTCTCTGTCCCAAAAATAAATAAACGTTGAAAAAAAAAATTAAAAAAAAAAAATAAAGAATTTAGAATTAAAAAGAGATGGGCATTAATTAGGCAGGAGAGGCTTCATTTCACTCTGGTCCTCATCCACCCATGGCCCACCCCTGCAGACTTAAGGGTCTGGGCATTCTGACAAGGACAGGGTCACAGTTTTGTGAGGAAGAAGCACTGCTGATTTCCATGAGACCTTGATATTGCCGCCCCGGTTGTGTACGGAGGGGTGCTCATCTTTAACCCCTGGTGTGTACGTGCTCACGTGTACACACACATGTACCACATACTGAACCCACTGGGCAAGGCCTCTCCATCAGATAAGGCCAGCAGGTAACAGTCTGCGATTGATGGAAGACCCCTTGTGGTGCCATCAGAGTGGTAGAGTCTGCTGATGTGTTGGTGGGATTTCCTCCTGCTACACCAATGGAAGCAGGAAGTTATGACACACTGGTGACAACACGCCTCAAAAAACCATATTGTTTTGGGCCACAATTCAACCCACAAATAGCGGCATTCCCTAGGGTGATGGCGGCTCGATCATCCCAACAGCATTCCTGGGGAAGCCTGCTGCTATGTCATGAGGACACTTAGCAGCCCTACGGAAAGGACCTCATGGCATGGAAGACGCCTCCTACCGACAACCATCACTAACTTACGAGGTGTGTGAGTCAGCCAAACTGGAAGCAAATCTCCAGCCCCAGTCAAGCCTTCAGATACCTGCAGCGCCAGCCAACATCTCGACAGACATCTCATTAGAGAGACCCTGAATCAGAACCATCTGGGTTAAGCTACTTTGAACATTGTACCATAGAAACAGCATGAATAATAAATATTTACTGTTGTTTTCGACCACTAAGTTTGGTGGTCATGCAGCAAATATATAACCAACATTCAAAAAAAAAAAAAATTCCCAAACCATATTGTTTAAAAACAAGAGAAATGTCAAAGCAATACCTACATCTTTATTTCCGAGGTACATCACAAACATATTCTCAGTCCCCCCATTTTCTTTTGACTCAGGTCTTTGGAGAAACAAAGAAAGAGATGTGTATCCTTTCAAATCATCTAGGTCATCCGGCAGCCGGACTTCAACTCCAGATTTACCATTGAACCTCATGGGGACAGCAACCTACGAGGGAAAAGATCTAGAGCATTAACCATTCTCCTGTGAGGAAAGGGGGTGTGCTCGCAGTGGTAGCCTGTGCCTCTGACGCGAATCCTTTCAGCTCTACCTTTCCTAGTTGTTATGATAAAGAGCAAAGGAGTGTGCATGACTCCTAGACCTGGATTATAAACTCATGAAGCTGTTTTAGGGGCTGGGTAATAAGCATCCATGTTCTTCCTGTTTATAAGCCAGGGGTCTATGAGAAGTGCATCTAATTCTCTGTGCCAGAAATGATAATCACTATTATTATCATAGTTGCAACTAGGAGGTTTTTGTGCAGATGAGCTAACGTGTGGAAACACTTAGCATGGTGCCTAGTGCCTAGTAGATATATAATACTTCAAAATATTTTTTTAAAATAAATTCTTTAAGGAATCATTCCCCATTAATATATTACATGTATGGTTGCTTTTATTACAGTCCTTAAAAATGAGTGCATCAGGGCTCTCTAAAAATAATGAACTGAGAAATCAACCACAGTGCCTTTAGGGTAGTGATACTCTGACTTGGCTTCCCAACCCTCTGTCTGCAAATATCTCACAGGGGGTGGATGAAAAAAGCAAGATGTTTCATTAGTATTGTTTTAGGCCAAACAAATTCTGATAGAGAAGTGTCAGGAATTCAAGTAACTGTCAAGTTAAAATAACAAAGGCTGATGAATTTGATTTCCAGTGAAGAAAATTTGCTATAATCCTGTGTTTAGAACACTGCCCTCGCTGATAGGAACCATTCCTCCACCCTCAATAAAGGTGGATTCTATAACTTTAAAGTTATAACAAGAAAGTAGGTCCTGTGCAGCATCATATCAGCACATTCTGCTCACAGAACCCTACCTGAACTTGCAATAACACTTCACCAGGTGAGGCGTGGAGGAGAACTGTTCTTCCTGCCTGCATAAACTCAGTGGGGAGGAAACTGCTCAGGTCCCTAACATACCAAATCATTTAGGGCATGAAGGTAATGTGCACTTTTGAAGGATGACAGGAGGAAGTGAACTTTCACATTCCAAACAACTAAAGAATTAGAGCAAGAAAGACAACCAGTTTCCGTGTAAACAAACGCCTTCCCTTTCTTGATGAATCTGTTAACCTCTCAGAGAAGGAGGCTTAGTGCCTGGCAATGTGGGGACACACCTACCTTATTTGCAGCATCTCTGGCCTGCTGAATTAGCTCCCGGATACGGTCCACGTTGTCAGAGATATTGCCCAGTGGCAACAGCTGTTGGTTGATACTTTCAATCTTGCTCAAAATGTCAGGCAGTTTGTTGGTTAATTTCTTCACTGTTGATGAGATTACAGAACAGAAATTTGTAATTGTGAGTTGAGAAAAGGTTAAATACAGATCTTCTCATTGACAGCATTTGTCAAGTGTTACGTTTGGGTCCCAAATATTGGACAGGATGACTCAGAGTCAGGTGATACCCTTTCCTAAATACATCGTGGATTCTATCCTGCAGTCTAGATATCAAATCATCTTTCTTAACCACTACAGAAGAAGATAAATCTTTATTTTTTGAACCTTAATATCAATTGTAATCTAATACCTCATGATTAGGGGACCTATATCTCCACTCTAAAAAAGGGAAACTCAATACCAATGTCAATGGGTTAAAAAAAAAAAATCCCACCTAGACTTTCTAATAGAATACCCATATTCTTTGAAGGTGTTATGTGAAGCACTTTTCTAATATTTTTAATTTCTAATTTCAGACTTTATCAGGGAAGAATTCACATAAACTGACCAAAGTGCATAACAATGGAGAAATGGATAGTATGTCCTGTCTGAAGAATGCTTGATACCTGAGTTATCTGCATCAGTGAGAGCCTTGTTGAAGTCTTCTCTCTGTGTGCTCCCATAGGTATCCTTAATTCTTGCCACATCTGTCTCAATAGGGTTGAGCCCATCTAGAACCTCATCTGTGATGTCGTTGGCATTTCTGACCATGCTCTTTGCCCTACTGATCATATCACTGATGTCATCTAAAGCACACACAAAGAGGGAGGTGTAAGTATCTTGAATGCTCAACAAAAGAAGCCAAGTACGGTGGGTAGGGAGATACTGACCTCTCTGTATCCCACGAAGGTCATCTCGGATGGCAGTGATATTGGTATCAATCAATCCTTTCTGAACTGTCATAACTTTCAGAGTTTGCTGTAGGTTGTTGAGAGCCGGGACTGATTTCTAAAATTAAATAAAGCATCATGAGGCAATTACCCTATGGATTTTGATCCTCCATTGGTATTGGTGGCCCTGAAGTAGCCAGCATCTGCAGAGCATTGAGCAGACCTGAATCTCAGAGATGTTCACTATAGGTGCCTAGACCCCACAGTTCCAGGGGCCTCCAGTTCCAGAGGCCAGGAGTATACCTGAGCCTGTGGCATCCAGCTGCTTGGAACTGCATCATGAACACAGTGAGAGGCTTAGTCATTTAGGGGCAGTTCGACTTCCACTTTGGTCGGGGCAACGTCTCTGCTTAGTGAAGGAAAGGGATGTGCATTGTCTGGCACTAGTCTGGGCTTAATATTAGTCATACCTTATTGAATGAATGAGTGAATGAATGAATGATGCCTCTTCAGAGTATAATAAAGTGCTGTTGAGGACAGCCTCATCCAAGCAAATGCACTCACAAAGTAGGCATTGTTTGTTTCTGTCCACTTCCAAACTGATATATTTAAGGGGATTCAGTGAAAGGGAGGGAGTTCACAGACATTCCTAGCTGATAACATTGCCACTTTGAGGTAATGGAAAATGACCAGTGACTGCTTTAAGGCCAAAGTGATGATACACGGTTTAAATTGTGATTCCAGGACCGATTTAAATAACAATGTAGACAAATGCCCTATGATCTCTCTTATATGTGGAATCTAAAACACTCCCAAATACAAGGAAACCTATTAGGGGCTGCCCAAGCCCCCGGGGGGGGGGGGGGCGGGGGTGAAGGGGATCAAAAGGTAAAAGAAGCATGCTGGTAGAAAACAAAAGAGAAATATCAATGTAGTTTGCCTCCTAACCCTACTTAAAACAATCCTCACCTCTTAGCTTATACTTTGTAAAGGGAACAGATGTCACACCAGGGAATTTTAATTCCTGCAATTGCTAAGCAAATCATTCTATGTTAATACATATTTTTTGTAGGTAATTTTCATGTATTAATTTTTAAACATGAGAAAAGATAAATATTACTGTCAGAAGGCATCTAGTCACTCAAAAATGCTGACATAGTTTCTTGGCCATGAATGAACACAAGAGACCAGAGAAAATCAAGAAACACCATTTTCAGAACACCAGAATTTGGTGAGATTGAGATGGTTTAATGTTTGTAAAAATTAAATACATGGGAAATTTTCAAAGATAAAATGTATGATTCAAAAATTCTCATGCTTCATAGTAGTAGTAATTTTTGGTACTTTTACTTACTAGCATTTTAGGACTTAAGAAAAGTTGAAGCCTCTGGTTGACCTGAAACTATTATCTGGGCCTTAAATGAGAGACCAGCCCTGGGACATACCTCTATGCTGTGTGGGTTCCCAATGCCATGGGCACTGATTACCTTTGAGATTTATGTATATTCATGAGGTTCTAGTTAACTTGGTATATGTTAGAATATGGGCGGAAACATCAAATCTATTAAATAGATCACGCATTTGCTTCCAGAATTTGCTGTTTCTCCTGGTCTTAACAGGACGTTTTCAAACCCTGGCTATCCCAGCCTCCCCTTCCCCGCCAGGCTCCAATACCTTGCCGTAGCTTCTTCTGTGTTAGCTTGGCTTCCTTCAATAGTTTATCACTGTCAGAACTCAGGGTTTTTGCTTTTCTTGGAAGATCTTCCTTTATCACCGTCTGAAAGCAAAGCATTTACCAGCCTTAAGCATGTAGCATTCCTAGGAATGTGGAGTAAGATTTTTTCATCCTACTCTAAAGCCCTTATCTTCAATCTTTAAAGGATGAGGTCAAAGGTAAGGGGGAAGTTTAAAAGGACTGTTCCTGAAAAGATACAGTTAGGGCTGTACATAGATATGTGTGGCTTGGGGAGGTAGGACACTTCCCTGGTGACATACTAAAAATCATGTGATACCTGTCTCATTTTCTCCCTGTTGTTTGTACAACACCTTCTTCAATAACTGAAGAAAGAGAAGAGTTGCTTTTAAGTTTTTAATATTTGGGAGATAAAAGTCTTTAACCTTCAAGAAGGCCTATCCTCTAATTCTTTGATATTTAATATTTTATGCTTTATTCTTAGATATGGGAATATTATATGGTACATGTAAGATCACACAGGACTCCAAGACATGCCCAGGTGTTAAGGCAAATGACAGGAAATAAATGGTTACCAAATCGTGTACAAAAATTTCCCTCTTCTTTGTGAAATGCCAATACTTAATCATGGTCTAAAATCATACCTAGAAAGAAGCAGGATACACTACTCATCTTGGCTCAACATTGGTAATCAGCGGAATTTCTATCTGGTTTCACAAATGGCTTTTAAAACTGCGCTATATCTATCAAAACAGTCATGTAAACACAAACGATCCACATCTAGATCCAGTTCAAGTCTATTCTATATAATAAGTTCTAATTTAAACTAAGGCTTGTTGGGGCACCTGCGTGGCTCAGTCGGTTAAGCGGCCGACTTCGGTCAGGTCATGATCTCGCGGTCCGTGAGTTTGAGCCCGCGTCGGGCTGTGTGCTGACAGCTCAGAGCCTGGAGCCTGTTTTGGATTCTGTGTCTCCCTCTCTCTCTCTGACCCTCCCCCATTCATGCTCTGTCTCTCTCTGTCTCAAAACTGAATAAACGTTAAAAAAATTTTTTAAACTAGGCTTGTTTACATTCCTCAGTGCATATGAAAAGAAAGTAAGACAATGAGTCGTCTCCAGAGTGCATCCAAAAAGGTTGCCAGTGCGGGTGCCCACCTGGAGGGCAGATTCAGATGCGCTAGTGGCCTTGTCAGCCGCGTCCTCCGCTGCTCTGATGGCGTTGAGGATATTCTCGTAGGCGGTGGCAGCATCCACTGCACAGCGCACCAGCTCATCCCCACTGGCATTCCTCTTGATCCTGGAAGACAGTGTGGGTGAAGGGCTCCAACAGCCTCCACTGCCTGCGGCTGAAGGCCCCTTCACCTCCCCCTCCCAGCCTCCTTGATTAGCCTCCTCATCTGGCAAATGGAGACCTGCGCTGGCAAGGGTCTATCCGGGAATCACACCCCCAGCGCAGCTTGGGTTCGGACCCGGGCCTGGGTGCCTCCCCCCTGCCCTATTCTGGAGCCCCAGCTCGGTCAGGGAGGCTTTCACACTAGGTCCAGCAGCTCCTGCGGTTAGAACCTGGGGGGTCACTCACTCCTCCAGCTGCTTTGCCAGCTTCTGTAAAGACTGCGCGTGCGTTTCTGCCTCCACCACCAGGGAGGCTTTACTGGCGGACTGAGAAAGTTCTCTCACTTTGTCACTTAGCTCACGTCTTGCTTCATTTAAAGTGGCAGCTAGTTTTTCATATTCTATTTTTTTCAAGTAAACAGAGACAGTGTCACTTTAAGCAAAGAATGTATACCCATTTTCTCAAACTCTGCCATAAACTTCATGTTCCCAGGATGCATTATTTCAGTAGTGGCATGATAATATTTTTGCAAGTTTACCACCATTTGGACAATTTTCTTAGGGTGGGTACCCCTTCTGATAAATTTTATAAAAGCACACTGTCATCATTAGCATAAAGTTGTACTAAACCGAAACGTTTTTTTTTTCTACTCTAGAAATAGCGATAACAAAAGATATTGCAAAATGCCCATTGGGCTGCTAATGTGGTCAACCTATTATGAGTCCTAAATAAGTTTCTGCTAATAAATGCATGCTTGATATTTTAAAACAGCATTCCAATTTTTTTTGTTATCACAAAAGCAACATCTGCTCACTGTGGGCTAATTCAGTAATACAAATAGACATACAGAGGACACATCATTCACACCCCCACGCCCCAAGGGTAGCACCATGGTAATGAACATCTTGGTTTATTTCCTTCCATCTAAAAGACATGTATTGCAGAAAAAAAATGTTAACCCAGTTCATAGTTTCCTCATATAGAATCTGAATGTTTTTCAGTGTTCAGAGAACAAGTTTTGCCTCTACCTCCCGGCTTTTCCCATCAGCTGCAGCAGCGTGTTGGTCTGCAGTAAGGAAGAGTCTGCAGTGGTTAGGTACTTGGTGAAATCACTCTGTAGGGAATTCATTTCTTTAACTTGTCTCTGGCGAGGAAGAAGAAGAAGAACTTGTTTGAACTACATGGTATACGACCAGGAAGCACAGGCATATCTACTGCACAACAGCACAGAAATCGTTTGGGAGTCTAATGTTTTCTTGAAACCGAAAGATCATCGAGGCAACTAGAAAGTGCGGGGAATCAGTCCACTTTGCCGCGTGGGTGTGTTGTCATGGTTCCTCAAACTACATGCCAACGAAACAACAGTTCGCACCGTTGCAGAAGCTTTCTAAACTGTGGGGCAACTGGGCCAGTGAGGCGGGAAGGTAAGTAAGCTCTGGTTTGTGAGGCAGCATGAGGGATTTTCCTGAACAAAGCAGCACCCATCATCGCGACGCCCCACATGCCAGGCCCTGTGAGGTTGGAGAGGCGCTTCAATGAGAGGGTACATGGGATCTGAGAAGGCCAAGCTAGGAGCCGCCAAAGCTCACACACCCATAAAATCGGATCATGCACCCTTCCCCTGGCATCATCAGTGACTTCCAACAGCCGTCTAAAGAGGCTTTGGGAATTAAGCATATTGCCATCAACTAAAATATTATTTGTTTTCTTTGACAAGTTCTTCTTTTGGGGGGTCAGTCCTACATTACTCCACTTTGATCTTACTGTCATTTAATAACGCCTCGCATTATGTTGCTGTTTCAGCATATAGTGTGCACCCCCTGAAAAAATATACTGTAGAATCCCAAGCTCCAGATTCTGTCTCTGCAGCTCCTGCATGAGGCCTGTATTTTAATCTATTTCCTGTAAGATAATGGCTTAAAATGCCTTATCAGTGATTATGATAATGATGTTTACACAGCTGACCCAAAAAATCAGTTATTTAAAGCATATATTATATCCTCTGATTAATTATAACAATATTGGTTTAATTTCTCATCTACTTGGCAACATTATTCCTCCAACACTCTGTCAGCCAGGGGCAGGACTAAAGCAATTTGCCTCTGCTTTCTCTGTGGTTTAAGTTCACAATCTATTCTGGTGACTGGGGAGGAGGAATAACTTTGGTTTTGCATTTAATCCCTTACTCCTGTTTGATTAGCATCTGCCGTACAGACAGGTGTGCACAGGCTAGACATACAGACAGGTGCCTGGCTCTGCCGCTTTATTATGATAAAGATCCCTGCCCCCCTCATCCTTGTCATTAAGAAAAGTGTGCAGATTCTGACTGTGAACCCACCTTGATGGATTCCAAAGTCTTCTCGTTTTCTCGGTTGAGGCCAGTGGCCTGCTTTGCCTGGGCAGTTGCCTCTTGTAGTGCGGCCCGCAGATCACTGAGTTTGGCCTCGTACTCATTTAAAGAATCCCGTATGTTCTTGACAAGTGCACTGTTCTCCACTTGGTGGTTTTCCAGCCAGCTCCTATCCGATTCAGCACTATAATACAACACATTTTTGTTTTCACTTGAGAGAGGAGTACCTCTAAGCTAAGCTATAAAGTCTACAGAGGAAGAATGAAGTTTCTACTCATTTCATGGTTTTCCTTGAACTTGCAAGTGAATGGGAAAGGAAACTAACATTTATGGAGCACCTGCTGTGGTTATGTGGGCACACAAAACCACATGAAAACAATGATGCAGTCTCATGTTTCAGATACGCAAATGGAGAGCCCAAGAAATTAGTTGACCGACCCAATGTTGCATGACCAATCAGCCTTGGCACTTGAACAAGATCTGCAGAGGACAGAGCATGTGCTCCTAACACTGCTATTAACACTACCAACTAACACTACTACTAATACTACTAACTGCAAACTAACCCTGTCTCCTCAGTCAAAAGCAAAGACTAATAATAATTTAAACCATACAAATGCTAAAAGAAAACTGCTACCGTCTGCATATTAACCATTGACACATCATTTCATCGGAGAAGAAAGATCAGTATTTGAAAAATACGCACCAGACTTCTATTTCTCACAGTTTTTGAACTAATGAGGCATTTTTCCTAAGTAAAACCTTTAGAGATATTCTGTTAATTTCTACTACACCAGATTTTGGTTCCTGCAATAGTAGTGCTAATATCGATTTTGTGATCAAGACCCCTGTGCTGGTGGGGGTGGCCATTAAAAAATGATATAATGAGAAAGTTGAATGGAGCTGAATGAAGAAAGAATAAAAATGCAGTTAATAAGGAAAAGGCAATACCAGTGCTGTTATCTTAGGAGAAGAACCTATTTTTTTTTCTTGCATGATGGTAAGATGCTATATTCTACAACCTCTTGGTAGCCTGGAGGAGCTACCCATTCTCACACCATGCTCTAAAGTTGTGAACACGGGGCGCCTGGGTGGCTCAGTTGGTTACGTGTTGGACTTCGGCTCAGGTCACCATCTCACGGTTCGTGTGTTTGAGCCCCACATCGGGCTCTGTGCTGACAGCTCAGAGCCTGGAGTCTGCTTCAGATTCTGTGTCTTTCTCTCTGCCTCTCCCCTGTTCACGCTCTGACTCTCTCTCTCTCTCTCAAAAATATGTAATCGTTAAAAAGATTTTAATAAATAAAAATAAAAGTCATATACGCTGAATGACTAACCTAGCCACCTGTACTGGGGACATGACATTGCACTTTGCACACTGTATTTCAAGCCCATTAGAATGGGTTGCATACAAGGATTTGGGAACATCCTTACGGAGCTGAGCGTCTCTTTTTTCAGCTTCTGCTTCTCTCAGGTGCTTTCCAAAGTTGCGGCTCCGTAGCTCTGTCATCATGCGCTCTGCTTCAGCCAACTCTCTGGAAAAATCCCCTGACGGCACATTGTTTCCTTCCCCATCTGTCCCAGAGATCTGCTTCAAGAGAACTAGAAAATATCCAGTAGTTTATTAAACTGGGAATTCTGGACTCCAGTAGACTACTAAAAAAAAAAAAAAGGGATTTTTATGGAAGGTTCATATTAGTTTTTCAGTATCATTACAGGATCCTTTTCATAATATTGAACTCTTAAGGAGAAATTCTTTCAGGGCATGGGGGCACAGAACAGGCTATGTAATAAAAAAAATATTTAATTGGATTGAGTAACTCCTTACTGTGCACATTCCGGATGACATTTTTAATCTTTGTGTCCAGCTCCTTTGTGCTTTGGGTTGTCCGATCAACATTGTTATGTAATGTTTGTGCTTTTCTAGAATTTATTTGAACCTATATGAAAAATAAATTGATTACTAACAAATCATGTTGATCCGGGGGTGCAGGGGGGGAAACTAACAATATTTTGAGGACAACAACAACAACAAAAAGTTAACGTTATTGACCTAACACATTACCTTTTCTTGCAAAGCTTCAAATTCTCGATTCAGATTACTCAGTTCTTTTTCCAGACCATCCATTTTTAATCCATGATTTGAAATGGCAGAACGGTAGTTGAGTAACTGATTCTGAACGTAAAATGCAAAATTAATCTCACATTAGAGCAGAAATTTGGAGTTAAGTCCTATCAACTTGGTAATCCCAGTGGTGATATGGAAAGATTCGTTTAGCAGGTCCGATGCTGGTCCACAGGAAATGATTCGGCTCTTTGAAATCAGCTACTTGAAGAATCTACTTTCTGATGTGAGTTGTGATATGGTTCTAAAATAAACTTATAACCGTGAAAAGACAAGAGATACTTTCCTTGAGTTAGAAACCAAACCTTACAGAAATGAGGATACCACTTACCTGATATCTTACTTTCCAGACTCTACAAAACGCTCAGTTGTTTTTAACCTATATTTAACATTGTAATACTAAAAGCAGTGCCTGAGGCTAATTTAGTGAAGGAACCATCAGATTCAAAGAATTTTTTAGCAGGAAGGGAACTGAGAGCTCATTTTAACTGAATGCTGTAGAGATGATCATTGATTGCTTAAGGATCAGAATCCAGGTCCCCTGTTTTTTTGGATACTAAACAGTTTCCTTACTTTTAGAGGGTGACATTTCTGCACATAATCTCTAGAGTAGTGATTATTTTCAATTTTTTTGGGAAAAAAAACTTGTTAATATCTTGAAGAAATTTACAGGAAAAAGCTATACTGTTACCTCCTATTAACTTGCTATTACCTATACTATTAACTTGCATGTGACAGAGCCAGCACTGGGGGGGAAACACAGGCTTTACAGCTTAGGTCCAAACACTAGGTCTGCCGCTTTTGAGTTTTATCTCCTTCATCAGTAAATTGGGGATTATCATATTAAGCTGCTGAATTTTTTGATGATATTATCAAGTGTCACGTACATATGAACACTGAAAAATGTTGTTTTCCTTCTCACACTTCTTCCTAAGGAATTTTCACAGTGTATGTGTGATCTAGGAAGAAGACAGTTCTATTTTAATTTTAATACAGGAAAACTGAGGCATGTCATTCTATGGAGTGTTAGTAGAATATGTACAGTGAGTAAAGCATGGCCTTTGGAATTTGATCTTGGTTCGAGTCCTGGAACCCGCCATGTGCAAGCTGTGTGATAGTAGGCAAGTTACTTAGCTTTAACATACCTGTTAAATGAAAATAAGACTATTTTCCTTTTAGGATTCTGTAAGACTTAAATAAAGCACTGAGCACAGAGCCTGGCACATAGGACAGGTACTGAAATGCTGGCTCCCTGCCCTTCATTGAAGAAGTGCAGGGTTATATTCATGACATCAGAGTAACCCCAGGGGCTTCTTTTTCTCTCAAAACATAATGGCTTTTTTCCTCTCTATATTAAGAGCCTGTAAATCATAGACTAAAATTTACCCTGATGGGATGAAAAAGAGCCATTTTTTAGTATTATTTTTTGCTATATAAAGTTCACTCTTGAACAATACTGGTTTGAGCTGCCTGTGTCCACTTATACATGGATTTTTTTCAATAAATATGTAAGAAGATCTTTTGGAGATTTGCAACAATTTAAAACAAACTCACAGATGGACCATGTAACCTGGAAATACCAAAAAAAAAAAAAAATCAGAAAACCTTAGGTATTATTGTAAGAATACAATATGTAATACATACACAAAATATGTGTTAACTATTTATGCTATTGGTAAGGCTCCTGGTCAACAGTAGCCTGTTAGGAGTCAAGAGTTATATGCAGATTTTCAACCGTGCAGGGGGTCAATGTCCCTAACCCCCATGTTGTTGAAGGGTCAACTGTGTACTCAGCTATAAGCACTAATGGGTTTGGAATCAGCCCTCATTTTAACAGCACTTCTTAAACTTTCCCCAAAGCCTCTTTCACTATGTCCAGTTTAGGGTTTATCTCCTCTACTGAATTCTTTTACTTCAATGAATAAATTTTTTTTTCATTTTCATAATTTTTAATTGAATATTTCATATGTACCTCTTCTTGTTTGGCTTCTAGTGTTTTAACAGTATTCTAATTTTTTGTTCCTTCTATTGAATTGTTACTCTTCAAAGTAATTTTCAGATTGTCCCAATTTTAATTTTATCTAAAGGGAACTCATCTCTTAGTGGTTGCTTTTGTTGGATGTCTTTCGTATTGTTACTTGTCTCTTCCCAATGTTTGCAGGTAAATATTGCACACACACACCCGCAGCAACTCCACTTCTGCCTGCACTCTCTGTGCCCTAACCAATGATCTTATGGTCATCGCCATTCCCACCCTAGATCCTCTAGTCCAGAACCAGGTCTTATATTGGCAGCTTAGGACTTGCACACTATGGTCATGTTGAGGATATCACATTCCAGTACAGATCCTGGTTTGTGAATCATGTCCATCCAGGTCTTGGCTCATAAGGTTGTAGCTTTCCTAGTCTCTCATATACTCACTGCTCAACAATGAGCACTGGGCAGTTTCAAGATTGTTTTTCAGTCTCCATTCATAGGCAAAAAGGTCCTCAGTTTCCTCTAGGGAGCCTGCCTCTGGCCCTGTGGGACTTTAGCCCTATTACTTATCCTCTTGGCCACCTTCTTTCCAAGCACACATAGAATATTCTCCTAGATGAACCATATTCTGGGCTATGAAACAAACTTCAACACATTTTTAAAAACTGGAGTCATAGAAAGTGTGCTCTTTGACCACAACAGAATTGTGTGAGAAATCAATAACAAGAAGTTATCTGGAAAATGCCCAGTTTGGAAATTAAACAACACATTTCTAAATATTCAGGGGTCAAAGACATGTCCCAAGGAAATTTGAAAATCCTTTGAATTGAATAAAAATGAAAACACAACAACTCAAAATGTGTGGAATACAGCTAAAGTAGGGCATTGGGGGAAATTCATAGCATTAAATGCTGATTTAGAAAAAGAAAGGTTTAAATCAGTAAGATAAGCTTTCATCTTAAGAAACTAGAAAATGAATAGCTAATTAAACCCAAAGCAAGCAGAAGGCAGAAAAAATATGAATAACAACAGAAATCAATGAAATTGAAAACAGAAAAACAATGGAGAAAATCAATAAAATAAGATCATTAAAACTGATAAACCTCTAGCCAGAATAATCAAGAAAAAAGAGATGACATAAATTATCGATATCAAGAGTGGATGAGAGGGTATTACTACAAATTTTTCAGGTATTAAAAGGATAATAAGAAAAACTATAAACAATTTTATGTCAATACATTTGAGAATTTAGATGAAATGAAAAAAGTATTTGAAAGGCACAAATTACCAAATATCACTCAAGAAGAAACATAACCCCAACAGTCCTATATCTATTTTTAAAGATTGAACTTATGGTTCATTTTTTTAAAAATCCCAAAATAAAAAATCTTCCAACATAGAAAACCCCAGGCCCACCATTTAGAGAATTCCACCATTTAGAGAATTAATACCAATTTAATATAAATCTGATTCTTTTGAATGCAAGATACTCAGCTAAGGGCTCTAGAAGAAAAATTAGCCCAGAATCATTCACTAAGTAAAGAATGTTCTTGGGGCCCTTGGTGGCTCAGTTGGTTAAGCATTCAGCCTTGATCTCAGTTCAGGTCATGATCTCATGATTTGCAAGTTCAAGCCCCGTGTCGGGCTTCTGCACTGACAGAGTGAAACCTGCTTGGGATTCTGTCTCTCCTCTCTCTGCCCCTCCCCTGCTTGTGCTCTCTCTCTCTCTCTCTCTCACTCTCTCTCTTTCTCTCAAGATAAATAAATAAACTTTAAAAAAGAATGTTCACTTAGAGTATTAGTTTCGTATGTTCACTAGTATTTTCCACCAGTAAATATCTAGTCTTCATTTGGATCAGAAAAAGCATTAAATGGAGTCAACCTCTCTGTCTCCTGCTTGAGGGGTATTCATCATGCAGCATCTATACCCCAAGTATCGATTCTGGACCCAGCATTGTGCTGGGTGCATAGGGTATTTACCCTCAGGTCCTTGGTCTGGGTCTCCAAGTGCTTCATCTGTTCCAAAGTGCCGGTGCTGGCACTCAGGCCCTGCAGCTGAGACTTGACCAGGTGGAGCTTGTCACCCATGGTAGCCAGGTCATTCAAGAGTGTCATCACACAGCTGTCACAATCTGTAGGGGCCACAATCAAAGGCAAATGTGCAGTGGGCTGAAGCCACAAGAATGCAAACAGAATACGAGGGCTTAAAGCCCAGTTAATATGCACATAGATCATCACAGTCAAAAATCACAATCCTGGACTTCTCAGGGAGGGATGCAGATTCTGTCCAAGAGAGATCTCTGGACAGGAAGCATTTTAAAAAGAAGCAGTGGAGTGGGGGAAATGGGTGAAATGGATCAAAAGGTACCAACTTCCAGTTATAAGATAAATAAGCCTTGGGGATGTAATGCACAACATGGTGACCATAGTTAACAACACTGTATTGTATATTCGAAAGCTGCTGAGACAGTCTGTCTTAAAAGCTCATTACTAGAAAAAATTGTTAACTATGTGAGGTGATGGCTATTAACTTACTGTGATAACCATTTTGCAACATATACATACATGAAGTCATTATGTTGTGCACTTTTATACAATGCTGCACGTCAATTATATCTCAATAAAATTGGAAGAAATGGTGATTCTATGCAACTTGTTACTTATTTTGTGTGTGGAAAAATAATAATAAATAGCTTTTATTTACCGAGAGCTTGCTATTTGCCAGGAATTATGGTAAGATTTGTAAGCACTTCCCCAGCAACTCTGTGGGGTACATATAGTTATTATGTCCATTTTACAAATGATTAAACTGAGGCTTGGGGAAGTCAGGTCACTTGCCCAAGATCATAAAGCTGTGAGTTAACAGAGGCTGGGCTTGACCCTAAGAAGTCCTCCCCCTACCGCCTCCCACCATGGCTTTCCCAACCTGGAAAGTGCACATCCCAGCACAAGGTTCACATATCTTAAACTAAACCTCACAGCTGGAGGCAGGGGGGAGGGGGTGGGTTCTTTTCTCACCATCACATTCTTCTCCAGGGCTGCCATCTTTGGGCTCTTGGTCTATGCAGTCTGAAACAAGGAATAACCAAAGTAGATATTGTTATTCAACTTCCTCTTCATCTGCTTTTTAATTTGGCTTTCAGAAAAGCTAGTTTGAGAAGATTTTAGTCACCCAATTATCTGGCATCGTTGGCTCTTCCCTTCTCCCTCTTTACCTGTGCCATCGTTCAGGGAGCTTTCCCATCTCTCACCAGTCTTGCTGCAGGAACTTCTCTCGTGACGCCCCTGACTGTATATTCATTTTCTTCTCTATAAAAGGTCATGATATTCTTATCTAATTAAAACCCCCTAATCATTAGTGGTAAGGCTTTCTTCATTTGATAGTTTCCTATACAACTATTGACTTCCTTCCAGTATCATTCAAGAACATTCACTAAACATTGATTGAGCACCTTTGAGCATCTACGGCATGCCTTGGCCTTGTGCCATGTACAGGAAATACAAAGCTAGGAAGACAAAAATCCCTGCTGTCCTGTAGTTTACTGGCCCCCAGGGGAAGCAGATAAATCACACAACAGTGTGACAGGTGCTGAGAGAGAGATATGCACACAATGTTAGTGGACCCACACTGCCAATTACCACAGATATGAGCTAGACTTTGAGGTTCTCAACTAGAGTAAGAGAAAACCTACTGGTCTTCCTTGGATGTTCTTTACTTTCCATTTCTACTCTTTCCCCTGCACCATACATCTTTACAATGAAATGCCCTCTCCCTTCCCTCTAGAAAAAAAAAATCTAATTTCACCACAGGAAATCACAAAGCTTGACATTTTCCTAGACAAGATTTCACATTTTGTCTTCTCAGCAGCAGGCAATATTCCACACTTTGTGTGTATATACATATACTTTAAACTACATTTAATTGTAACATAAATAATAGAAGTTCACTATGGAAAGTTTGGGAAAATCAGAAAAGTAATATAAAAACATCACCCTTGATCCCACCACTCAAAGACAATCAGCGTCTTTTCTATATATTTGTAGACATTTTAATTTATCATATATAATCATGGGTTTTTCTTACTCATCTTTTTTTTTTTGAGAGACAGAGAGTGCACACATGCAAACGGGGTTAGGGGGGGGTGGAAGGGGAGGGAGAGAGAGAGAGAGAGAGAGAGAGAGAGAGAGAGAGAGAGAGAGAGAGAGAGAGAGAGAGAGAGAGAGAATCTTAAGCAGGCTCCACACTCAACATGGAGCCTGACACAGGGCTCAATCCCACAACCTGGGATTGTGACCTGAACGGAAATTAAGAGTCAGACGCTTATCCAAATGAGTCACTCAGGCAGCCACTCACCTTTTTTTAAAAATTACTCATTCTTAATGCTACGGATAGTTATGTCACTTTTATTTCCTCAATTAAGCTGTAAATTTCCTACGACCAGGAAACAGTTTTATTTTCTTCACAATCCCCCACAGCACTTTGAATAACCCAGGGAGACTTGCCTCATGTGGGTGATTGATTTATCAGTGCAGTTTTCTTAAGAAGTTTTAATGTTGACCACCAAGGAATCTGTACATTATTAATTAAAATAAAAAGAATGAAAAGGGGGCAAAACCTCAGAGAAACAAGAAGTCTGATGCGTGAGTGTTTTCTTCCATTTGGGGAGCAAATAGTCACCATCCTTATTTCAGGTTTCTTTGCTGTTGTTGTTATTAAAGTGGGAGAAAAAAAAGGTTGTAAAGATAGTAATCTCATGAATATGCTGTGTGTGATGTTGAAGCTTCTCCTCAAATACCTCTCTTCACAGAACTCATGTTTTTCTAAAACAGTCTTTTTCATCTTTAAACACATGACACTTCTTCCTTAGGATGGCTTAACGTAGACCTCCCTCTAGCTTCCATTCCTTGGGTTCTACTTCTTGTGCCACACAGAACAAACAGACCCTTCTCCACACGTCAATCAGCCTCTCAAATACATCCTTTCCAAGTCTTCTTTCCACTGTCCTGGCTTGTCAATCCTTCCTGTGACATGGTTCCAAGTTTTTTCAGTATCTCCACTTCTTCTGAACAAACCGTAGCTTGTCTATTGTCTTCTAGAGACAGAAGTCCGACATGAGGATTTACACAAGCAGCATGCCAGGGAACGGCAGACCACCTGGTGTTAGACTCTAGAACTCACTGAAGATCGTATGAGGTGTCCTAGGGGCCATATTACTCTCTTGAGCCATAACGAGCTTGCTACTGACTAAAGCCTTAGTCTTTTTCACTTGTTGCTACTAAGTCACATCTCACTTATCACACACTTATTTTTATGCCATTCAACTATAAGACCACGGGCTTATCCCTAACATAATGTTGTCTTAGAATCGGCCCATTATTCTAGGCTCTTGAGTCCCTTAAATATTCTAAATGTGCCATAGGAGGCATTTTCTATCTTTCCCAACTTTGTGTCATGTGATAACTGGGTGGGCATGCCTTCTACATTCCCATTCAGGTCAAAAGTGTTGAACAAGATAGAGCCAAGGATTAAGGCGCAGTGCATGTCAGAAGATAGCTCATTCTGGACTGATAATAATCCATTTACTCTATATTCCTTTGGGAGCAGTCACTTGACCAGATCTAATCTATACATTCAGGGTGTAGTTCTTCATCTTGTCCATAACTGTAAGATTAGAGATTTTATCTAAGGTTTGGCATTACACTATATCTGTGATATTTTCTTGATAAATCACGTTAATATTCTCGGCTGAAGAAGGAAGAAAATCATCTTCCTTTTCCTTCCAAGTTGTTCCTAATGAACCCACACTAACTCCTAGTGATTCTTTTCCTTGGTATGTGAAATCCATCCCAGTTATACCACCCACATCTCAGACATGGATTGATATTCAAGAAAGAATATGTTGATCTCAGATACACACATGAAGAAAACTGATATGTTATAACCTTATAATGTCAAGGGAGATCTGAGCAAAATCACCAAATAGGAGCTGAGGTTATTTTGACTGCAATTACTTGACTTTTAAAAGCAATTTATCTTTTTAACAAAAGCCTACTTGAGGGGCACCTGGGTGGCTCGGTCAGTTAAGCAGCTGACTCTTGATTTTGGCTCAGGTCATGATCTCATGGTTCTGTGAGTTCAAGCCCCACAACTGGGCTCTATGCTCACAGTGAGGAGCCTGCTTCGGGTCCTCTGTCTCCCTCTCTCTCTGTCCCTTCCCTCACCGCTTCTTGCACTTCCTCTCTCAAAAATCAATAAATGTTAAAAAAAAATTAACATTAAAAAAAAAAGGCTATTTGAAGTAAGTTTCACCAAACTGTATTCACCAAACCAAGTATTCACCAAGCCAAGCTGTCAAAATATCTGTTAGCTGGCATTGGGTATTGTGCTTCATGAAATATTTACCTAGGTTCCTCCCCTGCTATTTTATTAAAACCAGATTGATAAATGCAGGTTAACAAAGGTGTGAGTCCATCTTACCTCCCGTCAAGGGGTGACAACTGCCCAACTGGCCATTGTTGTTACAACTGCACGGCCGGCAGCTACCTCCAAGCTTCTGGGGGTTCCCGAAATATCCGGGTGCACACCTACCCAAAATAAAGAGAAAAACGAGAAACACTCAAAGAGCTCATCATTTGTTCCATCTGACATTTTCTCCACCCTTGAACTCTCCGTTTGAGATGTTGTCACCCTAAGTGGGGAAGGCTGCTTTGCAAGAATGAGTGTGTCTCCGTACAGATAGTTATGGCTTCAATGAGAACAGAGAAAGTAGGAGGCAGGCAGAGCTTGCTCCCTCCTCGTTGACACCAGGACGACAAAATCCTCAGTTACCCCTGTCGATGAATGGCAGATGAACAAAATGCACACAGAAGCCAGTGGTTCGACCATTAATGGAAGTCAGGGGTGGATCAGCTTTATGCAAGAGTTATGTTCCTGAAGATACCACACAATTAAATATTGCTTAATTTCTGGCTAATTTCCTCAAAGAAAAATTTAAAGTAAAACTCATAGAATTTCAAATTTTTATCAATGGGGATTTTATTAATATTGCCTACTGAACTGTTTCAAGCCTGCATGATTCCCATTTGCACTAATTGCTACAGGGCTGTATTTAATGAGCCTAAACAATGGAGGGCAGTTACAACACCTACTCTCTTGGCTGAGAGCCTTTATTATTCTAGATAATTTGGTGATGAGAACTCCATTCCTTAAGTTAAAAAACACTTCCTTGATTCTGAGTTTCTATTTAAAACACAAACAAACAACAAAACAGACACAATGTTTTTGGAATTGGGAGGTAAACTAAAATATTTCTATTAGCAAAGTTCCATTCTTATGCTAGCCCCCCCCCCCCCAATTGTCATTAACTCAGTGTCTGTGTGTGGTGCCTTCTCTTCCATGGAATTGATAGAATCAAGAAAATGTGGTATTTGGCTCTCCCCCAAATTTAAGCTTTGCATCATGGAACTGTTAGGTAATTTATATAGACTTTGCCAATGGGTGCAAAGGACACAGGCTTTATCAGGAAGACCTGGCTGGATCCCTGCCTCCATGCTGTGTAACCTTGGCCTATTATCTTAACCCTTCAAGCTTCAGTTTCTTCATCTATGTCTCCCTTGGAAGTGTAAACTCGGGGCACTTGGGTGGCTCAGTTGGTTAAGCATCTGACTTCGGCTCAGGTCATGATGTCCTGGGTTCATGAGTTCTAGCCCTGCGTTGGCCTCTGTGCTGACAGCTCAGACCCTGGAGCCTGCTTCCGATTCCTTGTCCCTCTCTCTCTGCCCCTCCCTCCCCACTCACACTCTGTCTCTGTCTCTCAAAAATAAATAAACATTGAAAACAAATAAAAAAAAAAAAAAAAACTCCACAAAGGCATGGATTCTTTGGCTGATACATCCCTGCACATGGGAGAGTGCCTGGGCCCATAATAGGTGCCAGATAAGTATATGCAGAATGAATAAGTGAATAATTGCACTATTAATACCTATTTTGATCAATGAATGAGATAAAAAATAATGTAGTGAAGAATCTAATACAATGCCTGCACATAATAGACACTCAGTAAAAGTTAGCTACCATTTTCAGATGTGATGAAACATGCATATATATATATATATATATTATATATACACACACACATATATACACACACACACACACATATACACATCTATGTATAACTGGCATAATTTGGAATTATTACATTTCAGAAAGTGGGTAGGAAGCAGAAATCCCATGCCTTCCTTGATTATCAAGAAGGTAACTACGCTGAGGTGCCTTGTCTAAGTCTACTAACCAACTTGTCATAGGCTTTACTTTATGTGACTGGCCCCATATTCTACTTAACAAACCATGCTATAGGCAAAAGACCTATGTTTTAAATACTTTATTTTTAGATGTGTCACCTATATCTAAATTTTCCATGTAAAAGATGCATAATTACAAAACACTTTATATTAAAGTCACATAAATATTTAGGAAGTTAGATTCCACGTCTTCCTTATTCTTGCAAAAAGTGTTAGTGACTGATTACAGAAATGACCGGTACCCTTCTTCTCGTTTTAAGCTGGTGTCCAAACACAATGCACTGAAGTAAAACTTCCTGATTTCATAGATGACGGTGGTACAAGAAAAAAGAGCAGAGAACATGTTTGTCCTCTATGGCTCGGAGAAGCTGAGGGAGAAATGTGGCCCAGGGCATGGTTATGAGCTGGGAAGCCTTTCCTATCCCCTCCTTCAGATTGGCTGTTCCCTCTTCCGCCCAGCAGGCTCCTGCTTATATTTTTACTCTTCACCCTATATTGCCCTTGTAGCTACCACTGCATAGCTAACGACTAGCTCTGGCTTGATGCCTGGCACAAAGGGGGGTCCCCAATACATGTTGAACAAATTAAAAAATTTGACATTCATATGGCATTTACTTGTGAACAAGTTCTTCAAAAAAAATTAAGAAACTATAGTTTGCTTTCCTGAGACAGCAAACAACAGACATAAGCTGTGAGAACTGTTAATTAAGAATTTCTCTTTTCAAATCTGCTGCCTGCCAACCGGATGTCTCAGCCGGTCTGTTGCTGTTTTCTGCATCATTGTTTGTGAAGAACCATGAGGAGGATCGCACTAGGATGCCTCTCCCAGGTGGGAGTCTCAAGCTTTCACACCACAGAGCCTGGAAGAACGTTCCCGAAGCCCATTCTACCCACCCGTCCTTCCCATCTCAGTATAGCTGCCCCTTCCTCCCTCACCCCTCAGGGGCAGTTGGATGCTCCTCCCCTGCAGCCTGGGGACCCAGTTATGTCTTGGTCACTATTTTAATGGCTGGTTTGTGTGTCTGTCCACCACTAGACTGTAAAACCCTAAGGGCAGAGTCTGGGCTCCAGCCGCTAATGTGTCCCTAGCGCTTAGCCCAGTGCCAGGCATATACTAGGATCTCCATACATTTTTCATTGAAAGAAAGAATGAATAATAGATGTGAGGCAACTGTGGGCAAGGTTCCTTTTGCTGAAATGGAAAACAGAAGAACCTTGAAATTGCATCTTTTTACCACCAGACAGTGCCCTGCCCCTTAGCTGACGCTCAGTGATCCCGTAATGAGGCAGTCTGCACCTTCCTCCCAGGCAAATAGCCTCAAGGTCCTTGGGTTTTCTTGGGTAACTTCCCTGATTGAGCCACCCTCCAGCCCCACGTCATCCCTTAGGCCCACTAGACCCACGTAGGTCCCACCCTGTCTGTCAAATGTCTCAGATAACCCCTGCCTTCCTGTGAAAACCGAATTAATTTTGTTTTTGTTTTGTTTTGTTTTGAAATCTTATAAAACTCTTCTAAAGTTTATCCAGGAAAATAATATGCCAGAATGGCCAAGGAAAACATTTTAAGGGTTATGAGGAGAGCCTTGCTCAACCAACTATCTAAAGGCATTTTATACTTTCAGAAATGACAACGGCACAAGACTGAACGAAATGTATGGAAATGACTCTAAGTTTGTACAGAAACTTTGTAAATGCACGTTCATCTTTCGTCAATTCAACTAAATGTACTTGGCAATAGAGAGAGAGGTGGGGGAGAGAAGAGTGACAGCACAAGAGGCACAGAGGGAAAAACAGCTGGAATGTCTGTCCCCATTCACTCAGTGAGCACACAGCCTGCAGTGAGTGTGACAGTGTGACATGAAGGATGTGAATCTGCCAGTCCCCTAATTAGTCTGCTTTCCTTATGCCTCCCCTAGTGTGCACGTCTGACCCTACTGAGTGTGGCTCTGGGATGTACCCAAATACTATGTGTATTTCATGCAACGTGGGCCCTGGATTATGGGGATGGAATACTGGGATAGTGTGAGTTTCTTGAACTCTGGCCAATTTTGCTGTACACGTTGACCCTAAATCTATCTGCCATGTGAGATGCCCTGACACCACCAAAAAGCTAGGTTCCAAATTTTCACCAACATGAAGATCTGCGTGTAAGAAATAAAACTATGTAAGTCCTAAAAGAAAGCATAAACATTTCTGTAACTTCGCCAAGCATGGCCCCAAAGGCTGACAGCCTAAAGAATATAAGAGTAGACACATATAACAAAAAACGAAACCAAAAAACATAAACAAAAAATAAACAAAAATTTGCAACATGTAGTATGAAGAATTGTGTAGACCAATAAATAAAATAAAAGAACACTGCACTAGAAAAAGTGAGTAAAAAGCCTAGAAAGCAATCCAAAAAATAAGGTCTACAAATGGTTAATTAGTACGTGAAAAAAATCCCATCTAATTATGAAACAAAGAAATGTAAATTCGAATGATTAAAATTTCCAACTACCAAACTGGCAAATATTTTAAAAACTGCTCATTTGTAGTATTCACTGGTGGCAAAAGCTGCTCTTTTGCTACTGGAGGAACAGAAATGAGTCTGACTTTTCTGGAGGGCAATCCGGCAAAATGTATCAAAAGTCTGAAAATGCACCTATCCTTAGATCCAAGGGATCTGGTTCTATTAACTACATCTTGAGGATTTATGTACACAAATAATTCACCACAAGGATTGACTTTTAGTGCTGCTTTGAATGGAAAAGAGGAAAACTATTTCAAAGACCAGCAGTAGATTACAGAACTTCTTGGTTCTGACACGATGTTATCAGTGAATACTTACTGAGATGGAAAGATATTGCTAACCTTCCACTAGATCTACTAGGTGAGAAAATGAGCCAAAAACAGAAAGTAAAACAGCAATCTACTTTTATTTTTAAGAAAACGTCTGGGGGCACCTGGGTGGCTCAGTCGGTTAAGCGGCCGACTTCGGCTCAGGTCGTGATCTCACGGTCCGTGAGTTCGAGCCCCGCTCGGGCTCTGTGCTGACAGCTCAGGGCCTGGAGCCTGTTTCAGATTCTGTGTCTCCCTCTCTCTGACCCTCCCCCGTTCATGCTCTGTCTCTCTCTGTCTCAAAAATAAATAAACGTTAAAAAAAAATTAAAAAAAAAAAAGAAAACATCTGTGCACACAGAATGAACTGTAAGAATATACAAGTTTTAACTGGGGATTTTGTAAATAAAATGATTATAAGCAGGATTATATCTGAGCATGCACAAATATAGAGCTACATAAAGGTATAGTGGGCCTCATTGGTTCTTTGCTCACTTGTGTTACATAATTCCTATAAGTAAGTATTGACTTTATGATAAACTTATTTTAAATTTAAAAACATGCTGTCCATATGATTCATTTCTATGCTGTTACTTTTGCACAATGTACATGCTACCTTCCGAGGTAGACTCTAAGTACCTTTCATAGTCCTTATATGCTTGGCAGAGCCCAATGTATGGTAGCTAATCATGAAAATGTGTTCATGCAAAACGAAAGCTTGGCTCTTTGGCCCCTCATAATTAAGTTCACAGTTTCCATTTTGCAACATTTATTCTTTTGTTCCGCTGCTGAACACCTATTACATGAATAATACATGAATAGTAGGCAGCAGTGATTCAGAAATGAATGACACAGACTGTCCTGCAGGTGTTCATAATATGTGGGGACAGAGAGGTATAATTGTGTGTGTGTGTGTGTGTGTGTGTGTGTGTGTGTGTAGGAGTATGTAGAGTTGCATGTGCGTGTGCAGGTAAGTAGGGATGTGGTGGTGGGTAGGGGTACATAAGGATGTGCATATATGGGGTGAGGACTATGTAAGGATGAATGTATATGGAGCTAGGCTAGTTAGGGTTATGTGTGCCAGGTAGGCAAATACAAGGACACGTGTGTGGTGGGTAGGGGTATGTAGGGATATGCATACATGGGGTGGGGGTATGTAAGGATGAATCTATATGGATGTAGGGATAGGTAAGGACATGTAGGGGGTGGAAGTACATACAGATGTGGAGGGGGAGGGGCACGTAGAAATATGTAGGGGAGGGGAATGAGGGAGTGTTCAGGGGGATAGCGTGTTGGGGGTACATAGCGCTATGATACGTTGGGCCTCCTTCTCAAATTTCTGAAACATGTAAAAAACGAGAAAGATAAAGAAGTTAATGATTTATTAAGTGAATAGTCTTGTATTTTTCCCTAAAGACCTTTCTCCAGCCTCCGTGAAAGCAACAGCCCCACCCCAGCTCTGAGCCACGACCCAGCACAGCCGCACCCACAGCCTGAGCCTGCTGCAGCCTGCTCGCAGAGCCCACCCTACCTGTGGGATGCGGGGGGTGGGGGGGGGGAGGGGCGAGGGGCAGCACCCACCTTTCGCACTGTGTGCCTGTGTATCCAGGTTTGCAGGAGCACCTCACGTTTTCCCCAGTCACAACACAGCCAGTGGCAAAACTGGAAGGAAGACAGAAAAAAGCCTCAGTAAAAACAATCGATAGGCTTCATGCTCGTTATTTTTTGCCACAAAGCACTGACTTGCCTTAAGTGGAAACAGACACCAAGGATCTGGTTACTTCTTATATGAAGAAAAATGTGTCCATTAAGACTTGTGTAGATAATGATGAATTATTTCAGCTCACATTGGGCAAATCTTGGTACATAAGGACTGAAGGCATTTATTTAGTTTTATTTTTGGCTTGGAGAAATACATTCCTTCACTTGAGACAGAGCAAAGTAACTCATTTTGGAAGAAATGATTACAACAGCATTTTTCCAGGAATAACAAGGAAAGAATAAAACAAGTCTAGGCAGAAAAAAAGGACAGGGAGCTTGGATTCTTCAAAAAATTTTCCTCCTTGTTTATTCTAGTTCCTTCATATTGGGTACATTATCTCCTAGGAAGAAAAGGGGCCAGGCAGGAGGGACTAAGGCATAAAACAGGCTTGCCCGTCTAGGTATTTCTGTGGGCACAATCATTGGCGATTTTTACATTTTTCAAATCAAGTTGTGGGATTCCGATTCTCTTTCTTTTTGTTCTAACCTAGTGTATATTTGAGCAGCTTTTTTTTTTCCAAATAAGTGAGCAAATCATGAAAAAACTCTGTTGCCTTGAGATATGTCTATAAACATTACACTGAATAAATCTGAGGGAAAATACCTCTATTTATCATTTGCTGGTAAAAGAATTTTTATCTGGGAAGTTTCTCTTGGCCTAGTAGATGGACAGAATTATACTATTTTTTTTTAAGTTTATTTATTTATTTTGAGAGACAGAGAGAGAGAGAGAGTGCAAGTGGGGGAAGGGGCAGAGGAAGAGAATCCCAAGCAGGCTCTGTACTGTCAGCACAGAGCCGGATGCAATGCAGGGCTCGAACTCACGAACCGTGAGGTCATGACCTGAGCCGAATCAAGAACTAGACGCTTAGCCGACTGAGCCTCCAGAGTTATACTTCTAAAGGAACAGTTAGAAATTCGTCAACAGTATGAATACTGATGGAGAAAGAGTTAAATAAAAACCATATTTCACTGATAAATCCGAGGAACTGTGTGTTACTTCAACTGCCTGAAAGCCAGAAGCTGGTCTTCATGATAACACTATGCTGTGCCATCAAAGATGAAAAGCTTTCCCCTGAGCACCCCATGAAAATCTTGTTTCCATTCTCTCTAGCATCTGTTCCAACAAGTCTAGGCAAGTACTGAGTGTTAAATCCCTTTTCAAATAAAGTCACAGGACTGGGCAAGTTTAAGGAGTATCAGATACACAGAGAGCAAACCAGGGTGCACATTTCAAATATGCATCTTCAGAAAAGCCACATCTGGGCAGTGGCTTCTGGTAACGTTGGCCAATTTCTCTGAGACTGGCCTGATATCATCCCGCCTTGTGGTTCACACTTGCTCCCGAGCCTGTGCACTGCAGATACTGTTATTGGTATCTGTCCTGATTTTCAAATCAACTCTTGCTTTGTTTACTTGTATTTTGCTTGGACCCACAGCGGATGTGTCACGATAAGCAGGAATATGACAAGGTACTGAGGCCAAAGAGAACATGAATCACCATGAAATCCAAGTGGCAGGTTTCTACCTATGTCATGTATCTGCTGTACTGGAGTCTGAATGACACTCAGGTCACGTCACTCCATGGCTCAGAACTGGCCTGTGACTTCCATCACACCCGGAGATAAATCCAAGTGCCTTGCTATAGCCTGCAAAGTCCTACGGATCTGTACCCTGGGTGCCCCACCACCTCACCTCCTGACCCTCTGTCCCACACTGCCCTCTAACCACCTCCTTACTCCATGGCAACATTGTCACAGGGGCTGTCCTCTTGTCTTTCCTTGCCTCAGACCCTCAGTGCCGAGATACTGCCATGCTTACTCCATCTCATTGTTCCCTGGTCCTTGGCCAACGACCTCAGAAAAACCCTCCTACTCTTCTGTAAAGAGTCTACTCACTCACTATCAATCACATAGCCCTGTTATCAACTTCAAAGCCCATCTCTATCTGAAATTATGCTTATTTATTTGTGCACATATTTCTCGAGTGTGACAACTCTCCCTACCTGCATTCTCCAGGGAAGCCTCATGAGAGCAGAGTCCTGTCAGTCTTCTTTCCTGTAGTTTCCCCAGCACCTAGAGGAGGCTAACTCCTAGCCCCTGTATCAGGCGTTCAGTAAATAACGTTTAAAACCACCGAATGAAGAGTGAAAGGAAAGAGGAAAAGGAAAAGCACACAAGCGTACACTTGGGAAACTGTTCTTATTTGTTTTGCTTTTGTTTGCATTTTTGCATGTTCTTTTTTAAATACAACTGCTTTGAGATAGAATTCACATACTGTATCACTTGTCCATTTCAAAGCGTACAATTCAATGGCTTTTAGGCAGATTCACAGAGTTGTAAAAACCATCAGTATGATCACTACAGAACATGTTCATCACCCCCCAAAAGAAGATCCCACACCCTTACCAGCCACTTCCTATACACTGCCCCTCTCCCCACACCCCATCTCTGGTCCCAGGCAACCACCAGCTACTTCCTATCTCCACAGATTATTTTCAAGCTCTCACAGTACCTGTTGGAATGAGGACATGGGCAGACGCTACAGTGTCCCGTGGATGGCATTCCCATAGTGACCCTCTTTGCAGCGCTCACAGTGTTCCCCAGCAGTGTTATGCTGGCAGTTCTTGGGACAGATGAACACACAATTAGAGCAGCCAATTACATTTATTATTATTAGATTGTTATCACCTTAATTACTCACACAATTATAACTCAAGTCCTCTGACTCTGTATAGAGCTATGAATCACTAATGGTATATATTCCTATCTATCCCAGTTACTGTTGGTACTGGAAAATAAACATGTAGCATCCTTCCATCAGCTATTTGGTGCTTAGCATTAGGAGGATGAAACTGGAGGAAGACCAGCTAGATTCAAACTCACTTCAATGTTTCACAGCTGTGTAGCCTTCGGCAAGATTCTTTACCTCTCTGAGCCTCGGTGTTTTTTGTGTTGTTTTTTTTTTTTTTAACCAGTTGTATTGATGTATGATTTACACACAATTCTAATTTTCTTAAAACATATAGTTAGAATAAAACCCACTTTCGAAGGCTGGGAGGATTTTAAAAAGTACATTATAGCTTCAGCAAGGTGTTAGCCCTATCCCTCTTCCCCCGAGAATAATGTCTATGAAAATCAACTTGTTTTACATAATTCAGTTACTGGTGATATACTAAAGAGGAATACAGTTGCAATAAGTTAACATGTAGAATTTATTAAAACAATGAAAAGCTGCATTGTATCTAAAGAAATAATTCCAGCATCTCAGTTTAATTCCAATGTCTCCAAGAAGCAAGATGTTGTTTATCTACGTTGTGCGTTTATGTAAATCCAATTATTTTCATGCCAAAGTCATGCCTATTGAAAGTTGTTCTTCAATAAGCACTGAGACGAGATGACTTTCCATTGAGCAGTCCATTAAGGCAAATCCTAGCAGATGGTATCAAATTTGCTTATTTTGTGGAATTTTTAATGTTTCTTGCTTACTCTAGTAATACATATGTAAATGCACAAAACTATCCAGGAAACCACTCCCCTATTGTTGGCATTTGATAATTCAAGACACTCTATATGACCGGAATAAGTCTAATGTTTTTGAAACGTGCTTTTATGTAGAGGTGGGGCTTGGTAGGAAACTTCAATGGATGTGAATTTCAATAATATCTGAAACCAGGGTTGCGAAAAACAACATGCACCTATTTCCTAAGTGGGTGCGGCCCTGCTTTGAATGTGAGACTGTCCCTTCCAGCATATGTCATCAGTTCCTTTGGCTTAAACACAACCATTCCTCACAAACCTTTCAATAACAGACAATCACAGTCCACGTGTTTATAACATGTTTTCATACTTTTTTCCCGATATGAAATCGTGTCATACACACAAGGGATGTTGTTTACACATTAACGTGGGATCATCACCAGAAAGCTCATCCCTGCCCTGAATCCTTCCCTCTTTCCCCAAAAGTCACTGCCATGACAGTTTTTCCTGTAGACCTGGACGCTAGGACCAAATCCACATGCAGTGTATTGGATCCACAGAGGGGTCTCTCCTTGACCTTTACCTTGCTCCACGGTCCTGACTCTCTCACAAAACAGTTGTTTTTTTGAACGGATTATTTACCTTTCCACTTTAGTTTCCTTTCTTTTTAAACTCTAAATGACATTCCTTAAGGAACAACATAGCTGAATAGATATATTTTAATCCTAGATCTACTTAGTTCTGAGCTGAAAACATTGGAGAAGCAAGAACATGGAGAAACAAGAATTATGGTGAGGCCATCTGCAGTCCTACGAAAACACCCTGACCTCTGGTCCTCCTCGGGAGTGGGGGAAGAATGGTAGAAAAGGGTGAGAACCTGTGTTGCTTGATAGGTCCCATAAGAATGTCTGAAATACCCCCACCCTCAGCTGAGAACACCTATCTTGATAGCTGTCTTTCTCAGTCCTGCAAATATAGATACCTGCTTACCAATTTCCTTGTGGTTTACTGTGAATAAATTCACGGATGGATAGATGGATGGATGAATCCACATCCACTCCCACATCATGTGCTCTCTTAGCTCCATCGGACACCAAACATCCATTGGGCATCTACTACGTGTCCACCATGCTACCAGGTACTAGGGATGTCAAGATGGATCGGCACCCTGACCAGGGGGCAAATAGAACCCTGTGAGTACACACGTTAATATAACGTGGAAAACTTGATGGCTGATGCACCCCAGCATCCAATAAGTGCAAGAGGAGCTTCAGGGAAGGGCTTCTGGAGGCGATGATGCCTCCTGCATGGAGAATAAAAGGAGGGGATTAGCTGGGCAGAGAAGTGAGGGGAGGGCACACCAGGCATAGGGAGCAGCGTGCATAGAATGTCAGTCGTGCAGGAGCACAGCGGTGTGTGGGGCAAGATGAACAATTGGTATTCCGAGAGTGAAGGGCAAGGCGGGGTGGGATGCAGCTGGAAAGGTAGCAGCTCAGATCACGGGAAACCTGAGGCGGCACGGAGGAGCATGGACCTCTGGCCATGAGCGTCACGAGAGCCCCAGGCCACCTGTGGGTTTCAGGTAGTCTGGCAGGGGGAAATGGGCACAAGAGCCAGGGAGTAAAGTGAAGGAAAACCGAAAGAGGAAGGGACATGGGAAACAGAGTGGTAGAAGAGGGATGACCGAGATGGCAGAAGGCAAGGGGAGTGGGGAGGGGCAGCAATATGGGGAGAAAGGGGGCCAGGAGAAGAGACAGAGACAGAGCCTTGTGAAGAGAAAGGGGCCTGTCACTGCGGTCCTTCCGGCTGACGACGGCAACCCACGCAACATACGACCTCTGCTCTTGGACGCACAGGGCTTTACTGCTAGGGCTGGGTTACTTTCTTCTTCAAACTTCGAAGTTTATTCTTGAAACAATATGGAGATTGCACAAGAGTGAAGGTCCCAGATATTAGAAATTGACTCGGCTCTTGAGAGACGAAGTCCAATTTGCAGCGGAACCAGCCCATTCGATGGTGAAAAAGTACTTGTTTCCAAATCGTTATGGATCTTTGAGAATGAGGGCTGCATCCTTGGCTCCCATAAAACGGGCACACACACACACACCCACCCCAGGGCAGGGGGCAACGCTCAGAGCCTGCCAGGGGGAGCACTGCGCAGGGGAGCGAGTGCAGGCACTGGCCCACGCCTCTGTGGGAGCGCGCATGCGCGCACGTTCCCCACGGGACCGCAAGCCTCGCAGAGGCGTGAAGGCGGGGAGGGCATCGGGTGGTTTTAACCACAGTGCTTAGCTCACTACCATCCCACGATAGCAAAGGCTCCGTAAAGGTTTCCTGAATGAATTCTTTCTAAAGGCCATATGGCCATTAGGGACAAGTGAAGACACAGCTACAGAGAAAGGAAATGACAAAGAAAATCTTGTTTGATTAAAACAGATGAATTATGACTCACTAGTGATCCTTCCGCTGGGTGAATGGACGCAGAGAATGGCTACTTTGTTCTTTGGCAGCTTTGATAGAGTGGACGTGACATCTAGCCATGGTTCAGTGACAAGATAAATAATTTATTTTAAATTAAAGCATCTACCTGTGGTTACACACGGCATACACTGTGAAATATAATTATTATAGAAGAGTATTTATAGCTGAAAACCTACTATTTCCCAATGAGTTTTAATTGCTTTTGAACATACAAGGTTAAAATTCTACAGAATATTCTACCAACAATGTCCTGTCCTGGCCTGTCCCATCTTGTAGTGGAAGCAGTTCCCTGGGACATGCTGAATTTGGCTTAATACAGTCTAGGAGCTCAAAGAATTGAAACACCTCTAGATGCATTGCACAACGCAAAGGAAATCCATGCCAGAAGAATGCATTTTCAAACAGCACAACGTAAGTGGGGGGGCTTGTGCTCCTGGGGGCACTGATCTCTCTCCTTTCTTTGTATCTGTCCATTCTCCTTCCAGTAGGGAGGCCCTGGCTGCCAGGGATGAGAGAGGAAGGCAGAAGAAAAAATGTGCTGCTTCAGGATACAAAAGAAAAATTTCCCCGACAATCCAATTTTCTATGGGAAATAGTTTTTAAGGTATTTTAAAAGAAGATTATTCTCCAGTGGAAAAGGCCACAGACAGCAAGGGACTCACCTCACCTGTCTTCCTACATAAACCCACTTTGTCTTGGCAGCCGCAGATTAGTGCTTGAGTGACTTGAGTATGTGCCTTAAGTCTTTCTAAGCGTCATCTTCTCCCCGATTACTTGCTTGAGCTATTGCTCATCTAACAGCTACAAGGCTCCCCTCCTGCAGCCTCCTGCTACCCCAACAAAACAGGGGCCCAAAGCAGTGGCTCTGATTTGTTATATTCCACCAGGAATTAAGTCCCAGGATCCACCCATTAAAAACATTCCATGAAGCAAAAATTTAGAAGCTAATGTGTCATTCATTGTTCAGCTAGGGAGTTCTTCTCCGATGGCATGTGTTAAAATGGAGGGAAAAGTGAAGTGTAAAATAATTCAGCCTGATAATGCTGAATGCCATGTTTACAAAGCAACCTCAATTTGGCTTTGGGTTTGGCTGGAGATGAGATATTTGATGTCTCAGGGACCAGTGGGGTGAGGGTGGGGGGTGAGGGGACAGGGAGACACAGAATCGTCGGCCAGGAGAGTATCAATTTACTCACGATACATATTCCCGAGCCATCCTGGCATCGATTTGAATGTCCGTTGCAATTGCAGGGAACACATCGTCCGGTATATGCACCTTTGGCTATCCCGATAGTATCCGGGGCTACAACCCTGTTTTTCAAACAAAGCATTTAGTCAACATAAAGAATTATTATCCAAAGCATGTGCCAATTCTGACTGTCAAGCATTCACTTTCTTTTAAAATTTATTTTTAACATTTATTCACTTTTGAGAGACAGAGTGTGAGTCGGGGAGGGGCAGAGAGAGAGGGAGACACAGAATCCTAAGAGGCTCCAGACTCAGCCGACAGCACAGACCCCGCATGGGGCTCGAACTCACGAGCCACGGGATCATGACCTGGGCTGAAGTCAGACGCTCAACGAACTGAGCCACCCAGGTGCCCCAAGCATTCACTTTTTAAATCTTTTTTCCTTTAGTTGGTATGTGGATTTCTACTTTCAAAACACTAGCCAGTCCACTGGCTCCCTTGTCAGATTCTACCTTGTTTCCATGCCACAGCACGCGTGTGTGCTAGTGGCAGAGCGGGAGATGTGTGGGGGAACATGAGAGAAAAGGGAGATGTGGAGGGAGGAGTGTGGAAATGGCTTCCTCTCCTTCAACCGTTTTAGGGCAAGTGGAGGGGTGGAGAGGTGAAGGGGTAAAGAGGGTCAGGACATCAGTCTTTGGTGGGGAATGTCTCTAAGCAAATCCTTTCAAGTTCAAGTGCTCTTAGGGCAGGCATTCCATCTCCAAGTAAGAGTTTGGACTGGTGGATGAAGGGGGATAAGGAGTCTTCATTAGGATCTATTCAATAATGGCAGAACCGGGGGAATCATGTCACTGCCACTCACTGGTCTATAAGCAAAAGCGAACTCAGGGGAGAGGACCATGCCTGTGTTCTCTACAGAACGCTGCAGGGACGCTGGGCTCCAATGGGACACACAAAGACCCAGCTGGAGGGAATCTCACTGGGTGTGGTCTTCTTTTCTTGTTCAATGTTGCTTTGACCATATGTGTGTGTGTGGTGTGTGTGTGTGTGTGTGTGTGTACATATATATATTTTAAGGATTCTAGTTGGGCGACTGGGTGGCTCAATGGGTTAAGCATCCGACTTTGGTTCAGGTCACAGTCTTGCAGTTCACGAGTTTGAGCCCTACAATGGGCTTTGTGCTGGCAGCTCAGAGCCTGGAGCCTGCTTTGGATTCTGTGTTTCCCTCTCTCTCTCTGCCCCTCCCCCACTCACATGCTGCCTCTCTCTCTCTCTCCTCTCTCAAAAATAAATATTTAAAGTAAATAAATACTTAAAAAAGGATTGTAGTTAAGAATGCCCCCAACAGAAGAAAAGCAATTCTTCCAACACCAGCCATTAAAAATTATTTAGATTTCTGTCTTTAAAGAGAATCATAGACATTTTGTTTATTTTGGCAGAGCAAATTAATTCACTGATTCAAACCAAATGTTGTCCCCAGTTTCTTTAAGTGACCTCCATATATGGCCTATCTAAAGCATCAGGAAAAAATAATATTTCAAGATAAAAGATCATCTTTCATCTAATCCTCTTTAAACAGCATTATGTCCTATAAGACTCTGAAGCTACAATCAAGAGAAATCAGAAAATCAACCATCCATTCTCATTCATACCGTAGCCATAAAGGGCTCTACCTGGTCTGGTGGGAAAGAGGAAGAAGCCAACCTTATAGAGCTGGAGAAAGAAGCCTGGTATACTCCCCGGAGTAGAACATCCCAGTTTCTGATAGGAGTTTCTTCCAAAATTACCAATTACTACACACTGGACACAATAACAAGACTATAATTTCCAGTAACGTTTTCCCCTTCAGCTATTAGAAACCATGTTTAGGCAAAAGAAGCTATTGCAAAAAATGAGATTGCTTTATGTGTTATATGAATAGGCTTGTCTACAGGAGAATCGAAGTATGAAAGGAATGTTCTTTAATTGAAAACACAACTGAGAGAGACGTTCGAACAAAATTCAGCCACTGGTAGTGTGATCATATCTACAAGCAAATACTCTCCACTACTAAGTGGCAAGTGTCTCTTAATTACCCCCACATATCACATTACATGCTTATGAAATAATATTTGGTAAAGAACAAATATCCAAATAAATAAATATATGTGGTTCATTTATGACAACATGTCTGAGTAAAAAGCCTTAATTAAACATGTTTGGCAGGAGGACGGTCCATCCTGATTAAAATTAAACCACCCACCTAATTTGCTTTCGATTAGAAACAGAAAAAGTCCCCTACAGTCACATGACTTCTACTCAGGCAGAACGTCTGTCGGTTATTGAAATATAATCATTTTCTCACCTCTACAAAGCACACAAACTCCACACAATCTTATACACAATTCAGTTCAAGTACTCAGATTGTATTGAAGATTTACTCTAAATGAAAATGAATGCATCCTAATATATCATTTCAGAAAGGGGTTAGCAACCATATTTTTTAAGTAACATTTTTCAGGATCACTTTTCAATAAACTTTTGTGGTACAAATGATAAAATGATGTCCCTATCAGGTTTTCAGGGCTACCTCAGCAGCCATTGGATCCATTTCTCTGTGAGCATGCATGTAAAAATCCAGAAAGTTGAGACAGAGAAAGAGAAAGAGAGCAAGTGAGCAGACTTTATGAGTGTTAATGCCTGGCAAATTGAAGCATGTCTTGTTAGGTATTATACAAATTCAATCTCATCACTTTTCTTAAACACGGATTTCACTGATTTTCCGTGGTTACTTTACCGTAAATTTTCTTCCAAGCAGAATTTGAAGTCTACAGGCACTGGACTCTTTTGTCTTGGGGCCTGAGTTACTCTCGAAAGGGCACAAAGTTTCATAGTGTACTAACACCCCACAAACATTCAAACTCTGAGCTGTCTGGGCATTTCCAGGTGGGCTGATGTTTACGGGGTTTGTGGTTAACAGCTCAGGAGAACAATCTGTCAGGCACCGTAATAAACCCTGCCAGTCAACAGGACAGGGAGGCTCTGGGTCCCTCCCCCAGCCCACCCATTATTCATTCATCCCCTTCACTTAAAAAATGTCATAAAGCTAGGAACCCTTCCCAGCCCAAACCAAATTTAAAAGGGACATTACCTGGCTGGGCTTAAAACTCCACATAACTTGCTTGCAGATGGCTTTGACCCGGAGGCTGAAGAAAACGCTACCCTTTGCTGCTGTGAATTATATCCCAGACACTGCCCCACAGCTGCCCCAAAGATCCACAGCCATCCAGCGCTCCAGGCTGACCACCTCACTGTGGGGGACATCCTGGTCCTGGGCCGTCCTGCTGGCTGCACGCAAACCTTTTCCTCTTCCTCTTATACCTGCCCTTCCTGCTTCAGTGCCCAAGCCCGCCTGACTCAGGTGAGGCAGGCTGTCTGCGGCAGGAGGCCCCACCTGTAAACTTCACCCATGAGTCAGCCTGTGAGAGAGCGCACATAACAGTCCCACAGGGAAGAACGCCGCTCTGTAATTCCTGCGAGGTGGGGTAGGCATCACCTTCTACCCACCTTACCCCGCAGACGGCACTAGCTGATTAGAGCAGATGTAAATCACAGGCTGAGTCACAAGCAAAGAACACGCCCGAGGCAGGAGGCTGGTAATCAGAGGTTCCACTCCTTCCCTGGGGCTATGATTTTATTTAATCGGGCTAGAAAAGAGATAGGAGGAAGGGGGTGGCGAAGAAGAATCTTGGCACCTGTGGACTAAATGTTATAAGACAGAAGTCCCCACGGGGTACCTGGGTGCTCAGTTGGTTAAGCGTCTGACTTTGGCTCAGGTCATGATCTCCCCAGAAAACCACGACAGGTAATATATTTGCAAGTTAAAAAAAAGAAACTTGTGTGCAGATCACCTAGGGGCTTTCTGCGATCAAGGGGTGAGGACAGAAAGGGGAGGATGTTGCTAAATGTTCATACAGGGGGGAGAGGGAATACACTGAGTGATAATATTTGCTATTTCCTAATAATTGCACCAAACATTGGTGCTTTTCCCCTCCCATCAGGAAGAGAACCTATTTACAACTTGAGATACGACTGTTTCATTTTATGGCACAATTTAATCATCTGAGGCAAGTCAGGCTGGCTGGGCCTGGCAGGAAGATCTGCTGTGAGCTCGGAAACTGGGCTGCCACGTCCCCTGGAAGAACCAGGACACTGTCTGGACTCTAAACCGGAGGGGCCCCTCGACTAAAGAACAGCACAAGAATCCGAGGTCACCTACTGGAAAGGCAGTGGCTCAAATACTGGATGCCCACTGGCGGGCTCTTTCTACTTCCCAGAAAGTCCTGATTTCTACAACCTCCAGGATTGACCAAATGCCTGCGGCTTTCCAGTGGAATGTGAGATGTCTGTGAGTTCTTTTTGTATTTCATACCTGAAGGTGGTCCAGGTAAGACAGAAGCTATAGCCCAGGAGACACCTGTCCGATGGACAGAGTACTTCAGACCGTCCAGCAGGGTGGGGGCAGCAGACAGAAGGGGGCAGCCACAGGAGTCCTAGGGGGAATTTCTTCCTACCTGACATGAGTCACCGGTGTAGCCAGGGGGGCAGGCACACATCTCCACATGATGTGCTCTACGCCCACTTCCTGTGGCAGAGGCCTCCTCCAGTCCCACCCCGCTCAAGGAGAGCCGCTGAGTCTCGGTGAAGTAGAGGCCTCGGAGGCGCACACCTTCTAGTCTAGACAGTACCATCATCAGCTCTTCCCGGGACACGGGGGCACCGCTGCTGGCGTGCCTGAAGTTTCCCTACACATGGAAAAAGAAAAGCAAGGTCTCCCCTTGGCAAGCCCACTTCCAGGGCTTTCAGAGAGGCAGGCGTCCAGCACAAGTCAAAGGAAAGGCACGGAAGACAAGAGAGAAGGGAAGGGAAGGGGAGGGAGGGGAGGGGAGGTTGGAGGGGAGGGGAAGAAGGGAAGGGAAGAACGTCATTTCCTTTCCTTTCCTTTCTTTCCTTTCCCTTCTTCCCTGTTCCTTCTTCCGTTCCCCTTTCTTCCTTTCTTCCGTTTCTTCTTTCTCCTCTCGTCGCGCCCCGACAGTTAGTATCCGCATAGCAGATTTATTTAGAGTCAGGTGTCCTGGGTTTTCCTAAGAAAAGAAGTGCCACTGAAAGGGGAAAAAAGAAGGCAGGAATAAGGGACAATAAATGCATAAGATTTCCCAGTGTTTACTTATTTTAAAATGCACTTTTGGGGCACCTGGTGGCTCAATTGGTTGAATGTCTCTCTTTTTAAACTTTTTTTTAAAGTTTATTTTTTATTTTGAGAGAGAGAGAGAGGGGCAAGGGAGGGGCAGAGAGTGAGGGAGAGAGAATCCCCAAGCAGGCTCCTTGCTGTCAGTGTGGAGACAGAGGCGGGCTCGATCTCAGGAACCGTGAGATCATGACCTGAGCCAAATCAAGAGTCAGACACTTAATAGACTCAGCCACCCTGGCGCCGCAGAGTATCTGACTCTTGATTTTGGCTCAGGTCATGATCCCAGGGTTATGGGACTGAGCCCCCCTTGGGCTCCATGTTGTGCATGGAGCCTGTTTAAAATATTCTCTCTCTCTCTCTCTCTCTCTCCCTTTCCCTCCCTCCCTCCACTTCTCGCTTCCCTCTGTCCCTCTAACCAACTCTCTCTCTCTCTCAAATAATAAATACATAAATAAATAATTTTTTTTTAAAAATGCACTTTTGTGTGTGCACAAAATGAATGAGAATGATACAGGAGAAAGGCTTAAGGAAACCCACTGAGTCATGCAGTTAGATCACTCATTAAATGTACATAATTGGGACAGAAAGTACAATCTTTTCTTGCATACACACATTTATATTTTACTTTTATGATGGTAAAAGGCACATCACATAAAATTTACCATTTCAGCCATTTTTAAGTGTACAGTAGAATAGCATTAATTATATTCACATTGTTGTATAACACATCCTAGACCTTTATCATCTTGCAAAATGGAAACTCTGTACCTATTAAGCAATTTCTCCTCTCCCGCCAATTCCTGAAAACCACCATTCTCTTTCTGATATTATGCATTTGATTACTTTAAATACCTCATATAAGTGGAATCACTCAGTATTTGTCTTTTGGTGACTGGCTTATTCCACTCAGCATAAAATCTTCACATTACGTCCCAGCATCTAACTAGCTAGAACTATCATATTCTAGCACGTGATAGGATTTCCTTTTTAAGGTAATATAATATTCCAACATATGTATATACCATATTTTCTTTATCCGTTCATCTGTCATCTGCCACCTCTTATCTACTGTGAATAGTGCTGAAATGAACATGGATGTGTGAATAGCTGTTCAAAACGCTATTTTCAATTCTTTTGGATATATACTCAGAAGTGGGATTGCTGGATCACGTGGTCATTCTATCTTTAAAATTTTTTAAAATCTCAATACTCTTTTCCACAGTGGCTCGCACTGTTTTATAATCTCACCAACAGTGCACATGTGTTCCAATTTCTGCACATCCTCACCAACACTTGTTATTCTGTTTTATTTTTAACAGGAGCCATCCTAATGACTGTGAGATGGTATCCCGTTGGTTTTGATTTGCATTTCTCTACTAATTAGTGATGTTGAGTATCTCTTCATGTAAAAGCCTGCACTTAGAAAAAGAATTTTTTTTTCATGTTTGTTTATTTTTTGAGAGAGAGAGAGACAGAGCATGAGCAGTGGAGGGGCAGAGAGAGAGGGAGACACAGAACTGGAAACGGGCTCCAGGCTGTTAGCACAGAGCTCGACATGGGACTTGAACTCAGGAAGTGTAAGATCATGACCTGAGCTGAAGTCGGAGGCTTAAACGACTGAGCCACCCAGTCATCCCTAAAAGACTGCACATTTAACCTTTATATTCTGTTGCCCTCCTTAAAACTTGGCTTCCATATGTCTTAAATGGGCATAATAATATCTATCTCTCAGCAGTATGATGAGGATTATGTGTCCTATAGTGTCCTATATAGTAGAGGATTAAAGCAAATTAAATAATATAATGTACATAAAGTGTTTAGCCCAGTGCCTAACATGTAGTAGACATTCAATAAATGGTATCTATTATTATTTACATACAAATAAGATACTAATATAATTTTAGTTTATATTTTTAACAGCTTGAGGTATGATTTGCATACAATTATATTCCCTTATTTTAAGGGTACAATTTTTAGTAAATTTACAGAGGCATGCAACCATCGCCACAATGTAGTTTTACATTTTCATCCCCTACCCCCAAAAGAACCCTTGTGCCCATTTGTAGTTACTGCCTATTCCCATCCCAAGCCCCAGGCTTTACCCTTGTTGGACCATTTATATAAATACAAGCTTTAGGGGGGCACCTGGGTGGCTCAGTTGGTTAAGCGCCTGACTTCGGCTCAGGTCATGATCTCGCGGTCCGTGAGTTCGAGCCCCGCATCGGGCTCTGTGCCGACAGCTCAGAGCCTGGAGCCTGTTTCGGATTCTGTGTCTCCCTCTCTCTCTGACCCTCCCCCATTCATGCTGTCTCTCCCCTGTCTCAAAATAAATAAACATTAAAAAAAAGTTAAAAAAATAATAAATAATAAATAAATATAAGCTTTAGGGACGCCTGGGTGGCTCAGTCAGTTAGGCATCTGACTCTTGGTTTCGGCTTGGGTCATGATCTCACAGTTCAAGAGTTCTGTGCTGCTAGTGTGAAACCTGCTTGGGATATTCTCTCTCCTCCCTCTCTCTCTGCCCCTCCCCCACTCATGCTTGCTCTCTCACTTGCTCTCTCTCAAAATGAATTTAAAATAACACTTAAAAATCAATCAATAAATACAAACTATTTCAATAGTACACAAATGCTTATCTTCTATTCATTTCTTCACCTGCTCTGTTGTGCTCTTATTATCATATACATTATGTCTTTATACACTGTATGCTGATCAACACAGACTTATAATTACTTATAATTATTGCTTTAAGCAGTTGTCTTTTAAATCAGAAGAAGTTACAAACAAAAGATATATTTTTACTTGCCTTTCATATTTACCTATGTAGTTACCTTTACTAGTGTTTTTCATTTCTAACAGGGATTGAAGTTATTGTCTATAGTGTCCTTTCATTTCTGTCTAAAGATTCCCATTAGTATTTCTTACAAGGAGGGCGGGATAGCACTGCATTCTCCCTGTTTTGTTATAATGGAATGTCTTCATTTCTCCTCCATTTTTGAAGGACGTTTTTCTGGATATGTATTCTTTGCTGCATGTTTCTTTTAGCACTTTGAATGCTGCCCCACTGCCTCTGACTTCCATGGTTTCTGGTGAATAGTTAGGTCTTAACCCTATTGAGGACCCTTGTATGTGATGTGCTTCTCCTCCCTTGCTTTTAAGATTGTCTTTGTCTTTCAGAATCTTTACTATGATGATTCTAATGTGTGGATCTCTTGCATTTATCCAACATGAAGTTTGTTGAGCTTGGATGTGTAGATTAATGATTTTCATCAAATCTGATAAGTTTTGCAGCCATTATTTCTTTAAATATTGTTTCTCTTTTTTTTCTCTCTCCTCTTGTTCCGGTACTTCAATTATTCACATGTTGGTACATTTGATGGTGTCTCATATGTCTTTGAGAGTCTGTTTTTCCTCACTCTTTTTACTTTCTGTTCCTCAGACTGAATAATCTCCATTGACCTTCAAATTGGCTGATCCTTTCTTCTGCCTGTTCAACTCTGTTGTTGAGCCCTGGTCTTAGTCAGCCTGGCTGCCATAACAAAACACCATAGACTCAATGGCTTAAACAACAGAAATCTGTTTTCCTCAAAGTTATAGAGGCTAGAAGTCCCAGATCAAGATTGCCAGCCAGTTTGGTCCCTGGTGAGAATTTTCTTACGAGCTTACACATGGTTTCCTTCTCACTGTGTTCTTATGTGGTAGACAGAGAGAGGGGAGTTTTCTGGTGTCTCCTTTTATAAGGGCATTGATTCTATCAGATCACAGCTCTATCCTTATGATGTTATTTAACCTTAATTACTTCTTTACTCCAAATACACTCAAACTAGAGACCAGGGCTTCAACACATAATTTGGAGAGAACACAATCCAGTCCACAGCAGCTCTTCTAGTAAATTCTTCATTTTCAGATATTGTAATTTTCAACCCTAGAATTTCTATTTGGTTCTTTTTTTTATAATTCCTATTTCTTTACTAGTATATTGCATTTGGTGAGATATTGTTCTCATATTTTACTTTAGTTCTTTAGACATGGTATTCTTTAGTTCTTTGATGTACGTTGATTTAAAGTCTTTGTGTAGTAAGTCCAATGTCTGGGCTTCCTTAGGGACAGTTTCTATTTATTTATTGTATTTCCCTCCTGTGCATGGACCATGCTTTCCTGTTTTTCATGTCTCACATTTTTTTGTGGAAAACTGGACATTTAACATAATGTAACATGGCAACTCAGGAAATCATATTTCTCCCCCCTCCCCAGAATGTGTTGCTGTTGCTATTTACTATTGTTGTTTGTGTCTTTGTTTAATGAGTTTTCTGAACTAATTCTGTAAAGTCTGTATTCTTTGTCATGTAAGGCCATGAAAGTCTCTGCTTAGGTAGCTTAGTGGTCAGCTAGTGACTGGACAGAGATTTCTTTAAATGCATAAAACCGAAAAGTCTCTTAGTATCTGCCAAGGGGTTTGTGTGTATGTTGAGGGACCCCTCAACACTCAGCCAGGCAGCTGACAACTCTGTTTTAGGCCTTCACTTCTGGTTTATTCTAAGCTTCAAGGTCAGCTAGAGGTGAGGTCTTAGGGCAGTGTCAGGTCTTTCCTGAGCATGCTCACAGCCCTGAGTATGTGTGGCCTTCTACCTTCCCAAGATTGTGTTGGAGCTTTTCAAAGCCCCTATGGACATCTCATTCCCAGCTTTTTAAGTTTGTGATTAGCCTATTATTAGCCCCAACTGTATCCATCACCTCAGGCAGCCATGAAGTTAAGCAACCACCTCTAAATGTTTTCAGACATCCCAAGGGAAAAGCTTTTCATTTTGGAGACGTTCCAAGTCAGTCAAACAAAGACAGCTTAGAGGTAGAATCTTCCAGAAAACCTCCAGACAGGTCAAATCATGATAGTTCTCTGAGAGTGAAGCTTTGTATAAGCTCCGATGCCACTGTCTCCCCTGATGGTTGCTGGGCTACTGGCCTTCACCTTGCTGGTGGGCTACTGTTTTTCAAAGCTACTGTGGAGGTGGGGGATGGGAACAGAGCAAGCTGACTGCCACAAAGCCTGATGTTCTACCAAAATTCAGCCATTTTTCTTGAATAAACACTTTTCAGATTGTTGTAAGCCTTTGATCATGTCCAGGTTCTAACATACTTGATTCTAACCATTTTTGCCAGATTTCTTATTGCTTTTACAGAGGAGAGAATTTCTGGAGGTTCCTCCTCCACCAATTTTGCTGGAATGTCCACTCTCATATAAATAGAATATGTGGTCTGTGTCTTGCTTCTTTCACTCAATATAAAAGCAATATATTGCTTTGAGATTCATCCATGTTGTCATAGGTATCAATGCTTTGTTTCATTATTGCCAAGTAATATTCTATTGAATGGATGGACCTGTACAGAAATGTTAAATATGTCTCCAGATTCAAGTACTTGAGGTATCAGACATATTTAAAAAAATTTTTTTTAATGTTTATTTTTGGGAGAGAAAGAGAGACAGAGCAATGAGCGGGAGAGGGGCAGAGAGAGAGGGAGACACAGAATCCGAAGCAGGCTCCAGTCTCGCGTGCTGTAAGCACAGAGCCCTACGCGGGGCTTGAAATCACGAACTGTGAAGATCATGACCTGAGCCAAAGTCGGATGCTTAACTGATTGAGCCACCCAGGCACCCCTTAACGTTTATTTTTGAATGTGTGCGCAAGTAGGGGAGGTACAGAGAAAAGGGGAGGTGAGGATCTGAAGTGGGCTTCTGTGCTGACAGCAGAAAGCCCAATGCAAGGCTTGAACCCACGGACCACTAGATCATGACCTGAGCTGAAGTCAGACACTTAACCGACTGGGTCACCCAGGCATCCCTGGACATACTTAATAATACAAGTGGAACACTATTTTAAAGAAGTTGTCATAACCAAGTAAATGTAATATCTTTTATGATTTCATAAGCTTTCCTTTATTTATTTATCTTAATCTTATTTCTTTTGGTATTAGACTGTTTTTGTGACTTTTCTATCCATTCATCCCAAGCCTTTGTTGGCCACTGAGGAAGGCATGAGATCACAGCATTTACAAGCTCACAGGGTTTATAAGACAATGATAATTACCTGTAAAACAGGAGAGACCATGCTAAGTGCCATACAGATAGTATAAACAAAGCCCTATGAAGATGAAATTCTGTATATCTACACAATTTATATTTTAAAATTTATACACATGAAATATATGTCTAGAAATATAATTAATATTTGAATTCATAAAATAAGTCAAAACTCATAATTGCTTGAAAGGACTAAGTTGTAGAAATGGAGTATTACTCGGCAATCAAAAAGAATGAAATCTTGCCATTTGCAACTATGTGGATGGAACTAGAGGGTATTATGTTAAGCGAAATTAGTCAGAGAAAGACAAATATACTTCACCTCATATGAGGACTTTAAGATACAAACAGATGAACACAAGGGAAGGGAAGCAAAAATAATATAAAAACAGGGAGGGAGACAAACATAAGAGACTCTTAAATATGGAGAACAAACAGAGGTTGCTGAGGGGTTGTGAGAGAGGGGATTGGGCTAAATGGGTAAGGGGCATTAAGGAATCTACTCCTGAAATCATTGTGGCACTATATGCTAACGACTTGGATATAAATTAAAAAAAATAAATTAAATTAAAAAAAGAGGGGCGCCTGGGTGGCGCAGTTGTTAAGCGTCCGACTTCAGCCAGGTCATGATTTCGCGGTCCGTGAGTTCGAGCCCCGCGTCAGGCTCTGGGCTGATGGCTCAGAGCCTGGAGCCTGTGTTCCGATTCTGTGTCTCCCTCTCTTATCTGCCTCTCCCCCATTCATGCTCTGTCTCTCTCTGTCCCAAAAAATAAATAAACGTTGAAAAAAAAATTTTTTAATAAAAAAAAAGAAAAGATGCTCAACATCAGTCATCATTGGGGAAATACAAATCAAAACTACAATGAGATATCACTTCAAATCTGTCAGAATGGCTGAAGTCAACAACACAAGAAAAAACAGGTAGCTGCAAGGATGTGGAGAAAGGAAAACCCTCTTACACTGTTGGTGGGAATGCAAACCAGTCCAGCCACTCTGGAAAACAGGATAGAGGTTCTTCAAAAAGTTAATGGTAGAACTACCCTATGATCCAGCAATCACACTATTGGGTATTTGCCCAAAGAATACAGGACAATAATTCAAAGGGATACATGCATCCAATGTTTATAGCAGCATTATTTGCAATAGCCAAGATATGGAGCAGCCCAGTGTCCACTTACTGATGAGTGGATAAAGAGGAGGTGTAACACACACACACACACACACACACACAATGGAATATTATTCAGCCATAAAAAAAATGAAATCTTGCCTTTTGCAACGGCATGGATGGAGCTAGAGAGTATAATGCTAAGCAAAATAAATCAGTCAGAGAAAGACAATCATGATATGCTTTCACCCATATGTGGAATTTAAGAAACAAACAAACAAAAAAAACAAGCAAGGGGAAAAAAGAGAGAGAGAGAGAAAGAGAGACATCAAGAAACAGATGATTGATTATAGAGAACAATCTGATGGTTACGGAGGAGGGGGAGTGGGTTAAACAGCTGATGGGGATTAAGGAGGGCACTTGTCATGATGAGCACAGGGTTGATGTATGGAAGTGTTGAATCACTATATTGTACACTTGAAACTAATATAACACTGTATGTTAACTAAGTGGAATTAAAATAAAAACTTAAATCTTAAAAAAAAAAAGAACTAAGTTATGAACAAAAAGGATCATCAAGAACCTTTTTATGTGTGTTTTTCTTTTACCTCACCACCTGCACACGCACGTGATACAGACGGTCAGGCCGTGGGTTATTTGGCTCCTCATAGATGATGGACATGTGCTGACCCTGTTTAAAGAAAAACATGAGTATGTCACAACAGAGAAATAATACCTAATATGTTGCATGTTTGCAAACAGAAACCAGGAAAATCCCCTTGACTGAAAGTGGCCATAAAGATGAATTTATTTTATTTATTTATTTATTTATTTATTTATTTTTATTTATTTACAAAAAACATGCTTTGCAGTCAATGCATGAGGTGACTTTCCATGACGGCTGAACAGGTCCAGGCTGTAGTAACCAGAAAGTGCTTTGGTGGGTGAGTTAGTGAGGAGGGTGGGGTGGGGAGAAGGGCTATGTGCAGGCTGCATAGACAGGTTGCTGCAGAGCTGGCACGTGGGGGAGGAAAGCCCCCGTAGCCCACTCCCTGTGGGATCCAGCCCTGCTCACTCTCAGCCTCTGAACCTCCCTCCTCATAGCAGGGGCTCTTTGGGACTCCTGACAGGGCATAATGGGAAGGTCAAAACCCACCAACACCTCCACCCCCAAACCCTCACACAAAAACCCCAGCTTTTCTGTTACAAACCCAAACCCAAAAGGGGTTCCATTCGCTAGTGCTGGGCATTCAGAAAGGAGACCATTATCTGCAATCACAATCACTGAAAAGCTTAATCTAAAAACATGCCCCATAGGCTTTTAATTATGGTGGTTTGGAACAAAGGCAGCAGACTGAATGCTTCATGAGCCTAAATTATTTTCCATCTTTGGAGGGAAAATTAAGAAGAAATTTTGGTCCTCACTTTTCCGTGAATTCCAACTGCCTGTGTAATAAACTCTTGGCAATAAAATATTGGTATATTAATGGCCTGAACTTAAGATATCTGAAAAAATAGGAAACTGAAATACAGCACTGCCATGAGGGCATTTTTAATTAGTGAGCTATTTTTTTCCTCTAAAACATCTTTGGGGGCACCTGGGTGGCTCAGTTGGTTGAGCTTCTGACTTAAGCTCAGGTCATGATCTCGCGGTTGTGAGTTCAAGCCCTGCGTCCGGCTCTGTTGCTGACAGCATGGAGCCTGGAGCCTGCTTCGCATTCTGTTGTGTGTGTCTCTCCTCTCTGCCCCTCCCCCACTCAAGTTCTGGTCTCTCTCTGTCTCAAAAATAAAATAAAGATTAAAAAAATTTTTTTAAGTCCTTCAGGGCCTCATTTTCAACATGTTTTACAAAGTTCTTGAAGTTTTTGAAACGACAGTTCAATAAATTTGGGTGCCAGTAAAAACGAAACACAACCCAGCAGTGCCTAAACACAAAAATTGGCCAGAATGCAGGCTCTCAGCTGTGACGAGATGTGGTGAGACTCACTCGTCCCTACTGTACAGGGAAATGACAACACAAAAACCTTCAGGAAGCTGGAATTGCACTGCATTAACCACAGCACATAAACCAGAAACGGCATCAAGTTCAGGCTCAGGCACCTCAGTTCTGTTCAAGACACTGGGCCCTGTACTTTAGGAGATTCAAAGCAGAATGTGATGTTGACCCTGCCCTTGAGGAATTTTCTAGGTTGCAGTTGTAGACTATGTGGCTGGTACATACTGTATAGATGTCACTTCTCTTCTCAAGAAACCAAAATGGCTCCCTACCGTCTATATCAACTCAAATTCCTTATCGTAGCATTAAACATCCTCTTTCCCACCCTTCCACGTTTGTTTTCTATGACTCGGGAATCAGTTAATACAGCCAAGTTGGACAGGTCACCCCTTGCGCACTGCCTCTCTGCCTTGGTCTATCCTATCCTTTGCCCTGGAAGGGCACTTCTCCTGTCATGCCAAGGCTTAAAGTTCTGGCCCCCATTAACCCCTTCCATGAAACCTTCTGTGGGCCTCTCAACTACATAAGCCCCCAGTTGGACCCAGCTGCCAGGGAGTCTTGTTTGAACTTTACCCTCAAATGCTTATTGTTCAGGTGGATTGTAGCTATTTGCATATGTCTTTCATCTCCCTTCTTAGATTACACTCTTGTTAAAGACAGGGTCACCTGTCCTTTAGGAGCCCAGCAATGTGGCCTTGTAAACTGGAAGGTCTCAAAAACATTTGTGAGACTGAATTGAAAGATAGAAACATACAAATAAGTTTACCATGAAGCAATAACTTAAGAGAAGCAAGAGTGAGATACAGTTACATTCTTTGGGAGGGGAGACAAGAGAAACCACTGGGGCTGGGATGATCAGGGGAAGCAGGATCCTGAGGAGGGGCTACCTGCTCTCAACTTCCTTTGTAGTTGCTATAAATATTGGAAATGACTTAATACAACTTTCTTATAGGCCACTGATCAAGATGTCCTAAAACTGGGTCAGCAACCAACTGCAACTGCCACTTCCAGCCACTTGGGTCATGTTGTGATACCTACGGTGAGCTGCACATCCGGCTTCTTTTCTAGAAGAACCATGTCGCCAGGTAGCCCAAAGGACTTGATTTGGTAGGTGAGGTAACCACCATAGGAAGAAACCTAAAATTGGAATTGTAGGATCAACAGCACAAGCATTAGAAGAGCCTATGCAATATTAACCCACATAACAAGCACAAAGGTCCAACTGGAAAGATACGATCAACCTGTTCATGGTCGTCTTGAGAGAGAAGAATTGAAGATAGTATTTGAACTTTCCACTTTGTACCATTTTATATCACTTAAAATGTTGAGCACAAACACCACTGCGTTTACAAGCAAGAATAAGCTTCTGTTAGGAAGATGGGGTGCCTGGGTGGCTCTGTCGTTAAGCGTCCCATTCTTGGTTTTGGCTCAGGTCATGAATCTCACAGTTTGTGAGTTCGAGCCCCGCGTTACGGTCTGTGCTGACAGCCTGGAGTCTGCTTGGGATTCCGTCTCCCTCTCTCTCTGCCCCTCCCCTACTCACTGTCTAGCTCTCTCTCTCAAAATAAACACTTTTAAAAAAAGAAAGAAAATAATAGTCACACAGAAACAAGTAAGATCCTTCTATTCTAGATGACTACTAAACCAAAGTGTTCATTTAACCTATAGCTATCCTAAGAATCTAGGCCACTGGTTTCTTGTTTAAATGACAGAACTGGTTAATATCTATCAGTTACAAAAATGAGTATCTAGAAACAAAATTTTTTAAAAATTTCCCCCAAGAGCAGATGGTGTGCATTCCTAAGTGATCATACATTCCCTGGGTACAGAAGCCATGTCTGACTGCTCCAGTAGGTATACAGATTTTTCTCAATGCCACCTAAGCAGCATGATCATGGTGGAGGCATGAAGTCACAGTTTTGTGACAGCTACTTCACCTCTGCTCCTGACACTTCCCACCCTTAAGATGAAAACCAATCAAGAAAGGAGTAATTGAGAGGATGAAAATAAGAGGCAATGATCACCTCAGAGCGGGGCAGGACAAAATACCCTTCCTGGAAAACAGAAATAACCTGGAGCAGGGGAGGAGAACACCATTACCGAGCCCTCAGTCACTGACGTTCCCTAGAATCTGCAAACTGACAAAGTCCACAGAGTTATGATCTTAGAGTCTGGAAGTATTCCAGGATGACATCTTAAATCATCCTATGAGATTAAATATTGTCTTTCTGATGGGCTAAAGTGGTTTTTAAAAATATGTCCATAAATTCTTTGATACTCTTGTCTTCAAGAGGTGGAGCTTAGTTCTCTTCCTTGAGTGTGGGCTGGACTTAGTAACTGGTTTCTAGCCAATAGAGTAGGGAGGAGGGAGGATATGTTTTTTGCTGCAATTAGGTTTATACAAGATTATGGTTTCTATTTTGAGTTCTCTCTCTCTCTCTCCCTCATCTCCCTCTCTCTCCTCTCTCTCTCTCCTCGCTCCACATCTCTATCTCTGTCTCGTTTCTTCTACCAATTACTTTAGGGGAAGCCAGGTGCCATGTCACAAGGACCCTGAGGTGGCCTATGGAGCCTCAGGTGATGAGGAACTGAGGACTTCCACTCAGCAGCCAGCAAGGAACAGAGGCCTGTGGCAACCACATGAGTGAGCTTGGAAATGGAGCCTCCAGTTCTGATGACTCCAGTCCTGGCTGCCATCTTGACTACAAACCTTATAAGAGACCCTGAGCCATCCACTCCTGAATTCCTGATCCACAGAAACTGGGCAAGATAATAACTGTTTGATCCTTTAAGCTGCAAAGTTTGGGGGTAATTGTTTGCATAGTAATAAGATAACCCATGCATGGGCTCACTGTGTGGAGGCCAAGAGGGGTATTAAGTGAGGGAGAAGAGGGGTCATATGAGAGAAGCAACATTTCCCCGAACTCAAAGGTCAAAACCCAAAGTCCTTCAACTAGAAGACAGAATTAGAGCCTTCAGGCCAACAAGGCCCTAGTATGTAGTCATTCTAAGCGAATATGGTGCCACCTGAGCCGGCTGTGTGGAATCTACACCTTCTGGAAAGCTCTACCTTCTGCTACCAAGTGCATGTGCTACCTGCCGCTGGTTCTACAGGAAGCCCACACTTCCATTGTCAGAAATGAGTGTCATGGGCCCGGCAGCAAAGGAAGAGCATTCGCTTGATCACTCCCTGAGAGCGTCTAGCTAACTGCATGTGACTCTGCTAATGACGGCTGAGGTGCCACCGGCTCCTTGCTTCTTGTAATAACTCATGAGTCCTTGTCAGCTTTTGTTTTCCTGACAAGGAGCCTTTCTTCTGCTGTAAAAACAAAGATGCTTACCATTGGCTTTTAAAGCACACGTGTCCATTTGCAACAGATATTATCTAATGGGTAAGCAAAAGTGGAGAAAAACGTAGTGCGTGGTTTCCTCGCTGGTGAGCTAACACTTGTGGGGTACATGAGGCTCATAAGCCCCTCCCAGCAGAGGAGCCACGTCTCTTCTGCAACTGTAGTTCATCTAATTTCTTTCTTCAGTTTCAGTAGCCTGAACTTCCTGACGCTTCTTCCAGACAGTCAAGTGATGCTCACACAGTGGAGAAGGAGGCCCGGCGGAGGGCTCAGAAGGGACAACAGGACGCCGTTACCCTTGTCTCCCAGGTAGGAAGAGGTGCGACCCAGGACGCACTGTGCACGGTTGAGGGCAGCTCCTGGAGATCCGCGACCAACACTGCTGCTGCCCGGTTGAATGAGACAGGGATGTCTGCTCTGTCTGCTGTCTCCAGGCGCCAACCCATCATGTCCACAAACTGGAACACAAGAGCAACGACGGAAATGTACGCCTGCAGCTTCTCTGGTGACGGCTGAATTATGCAGAATAGAAGGACCAGGGGGTGGCCACCTTGCTTCAAAAGCTTCACTTTGATGCCTCCTCTTGAGCTCGCTCTTGGATTCCCCATGACAGAATCCTCACCTGCCACTGCCTCCCTCTGACCCATCACACTAGAATGCTCAGACCGCGGGATCACAGTATGTGGAATTTATCTTTGCCCCAGCACACATCCTGGTTTTGACATTTAGTAGCTATTTGATAAATGTTCAAATCACATATAAATAAGCGTGGGAATAATAACTAGGGCTGTGGGCACATTTTAATGGTGAGCTCCTTAGCAAACATGAGACGAACAGAGTGGCCTGCTATCATTATTTTTCTCTAATGAATCCTTATGACCAAATATTTTTCTGATCATAAAGGAAGCCAAGAGTTAAAAGATGAGGGAGGGGAAAAAAAAAGGAATTGACAAGACATTGGTTAGAAATAATGCTTCTGGGTTCCCCTGGGGGTAGAAGACATCGGTGGATTTACAAATTAATTTTTCCCCCAGGTTACAAGCCTACATTCCTTTGGGAGGCAGGCAAGGAAATATATAAAATAACTTTTCCTTGAATCCTTGTTAGACAGAAGACATTACTCACACAAAGAAGGCAAGCACAAAACTGCCAGTTCAAGGAATAACAAGGACAGCAAAGTTTTAGTTTCATGGAGTTAATTTAAAAACTGGCCAAAGATGTGGTAAAAATAAGCGAGATGGAAAGTAAAACAGAAAGAGAAAGAAGCAGAGAAAAAGAAGTGGGAGGAAGAACAGCAAACTCCATTCATTTCATGAGTGTTTCTTGAACATCTATTATATTCCAGACCCTGCGATAGGCGCTGGGAGTATATCAGGAGCTTATATGCTAGCGTTGGGGAAGACACTTAAATTTAGGAACTAACCTGGATAATATGTCAGGGGAGGGGATAAATTCTACCGAGGACATGAAGAAAGGTGAGGATACAGAGCGGGCAGGGTGAGCTATTTCGTAGGAGTGGTGAGGGAAGGCCCCTCTGAGCCCAAGGACCCTTGAGGAGACCTGACCAAATGAGGGGTAACTGAGCGTGAGGACATCTGTGGGAAAGAACAGCGCAGGCCTAGGAATGGCGAGGGGCGAACCTTAAATTTTAACAAAGTAACATATAAATTTCCCCAAGCCCTAGGAGGTACTAAATAAAAACATAACGCTAATTCCATACATACCTTAGCTCTTCTTTTATGTGTACTGTGACAATTGTTATTTATTCCAAAACAAAAGCAGCGGGTGCAACCCTTGGGATTTGCTGGGTCCAAGTAGAAGGATCCTTCTCGACACACATTACATTCCGTACTCTCCACGTTCTCCCTATTGAAATAAAACGCGAAACAAGATGATGGTTTCTTCTAAAGCTTCCCGGATTGCAATTAGCTACTCCACGCATTATGCCAATATGAGATGTTAGAACGCAGATGCTAACAGAACATGGAAAGTTATATAACTGCTAAGCTTTTATATCACATTAATTGTTTAAACTATTCCTACCACGCTTAAGTGAAAGACAGAATTTTCCTCAATTTCACAAGGTGCCCTTTGGCATCTTGAGGGTAGAGAACTAGCACCATAAGGATTCACAGTATGGGGAGGGGGGGCTGGTTCATTCCACTAACTACCACCTCAAAACATATGCTTGGGACTTAGGGGTCTCCTTAGTACCTGGCAGGAATGTCCTGGAGCAGATTATTAACTTTAGGCTATGGGTCAGGATAAGCTTCTGGGGAAGCTCTGAACCTCTTGAAATTATAGACTAAAGTTCAGTGCCAACTTCTCTGGAAAGGATCCAGATCAGTCTTCTGGTTCTTAAGGTCTACATCTTCGTCAAAGGATAGGCGGGGTCTTCCCTTGTAACTATTTCTATCAAATGAGATAATAACTATTAAATGCTACAGGCCTTGTGGAAATCCATTGCAAGTCAGTCCCACTTCCCACATATTTTTATGCATGACCCGACACGAAGAACTTCCCTCACTGGCCAGTGGCTGGCGTCCCTGGCATCACGTGTTCTGCCTCACCTTGCACAAGCACAGCTCCGGTTCCTGGGTTGCAGACCCCTGGCTCAGCTCCCATCCCTGTTGCAATGACAGGGCACGCACTCGGGAAGTGGTAAAACCCGGGAGCACACTGGTCACACTGCCGCCCTGTGACTCTGGCTTGCACCTAGACCCAAAGCAAAGGAGCAAAAGTGTTCATCGTCTTTGGCCACACACTTCTGAAGTCCACCTGCACAGCAGCAGAGCAGTTCCTGCACGAACCAGCTAAACACACAGGTCCTGCCCGTGGGGGCTCACTGCCCAAGGCAGAATGGAAAGCAAGCCGAGAAAAGGCACTTCCACAAAGCGTCAGGAGGACGCATCCTGGATGTCACCCCTGGGTCCTGGCTCGTGCTGGGACTCTGGGGGTGCAAGGACAGACGCAGCCCCCGAGCCTAGGTGGCAGGGCAGAAATGTGGACAACATGCACATGGGTTCTCAGCAGGGGTTGGGGAGCAGTTCTGACCCAGGTCCCGGAGGGAGGTGAATGTGCAAGCTGAACCTAAAAGGGCAAATGTCGTTGGGGTAGGAGTGGAGGCGGGTGTTCCAGACAGAAATAACAGAGAAGAACAGCCTGGTGTGTGCAGGGAGCACACGTATGAGTGGAGAAAGTTGACCCATGAGCTGAAGAGGGAGGCAGGATGGCGGTTCACGGGGACAGAGGTGCTGGCTTCTGTGACGCTGTCCGGTGGAGTGGCAGCGGGCCGGAGCCCTGTGCACCAAAGGCAGTCTGGCTGGAGCACTGATCCCAGCTCTGGCACCCAGCAGATACAGTATCTTAATAATTTTCTAAGGCCCCATTTTCTCATCTGTGAAAGGGGAAACGCTAGCTGCTGCCTCCCAGGACCCCTGTGGAGATAGATGAGGCACCACGGCAAGCTCTTGGACAAGGAATCGCCATCTAGAAAAGTTTTAAGGTAGGAAGAGCGTGGTTGGATGTGTTGTGTGGATGGAGGTCAAGATGACCAATTCTGCAGCAGGCTGCGGAGGTCAAGAGGGAGAAGGGGCTCACCTAGGGCAAAGGCATTTGGGATGGAGAGAAGAGATGGGTTCCAAGCTATTTTGGGGTGAGGCTGCTGGGGCCTGTAATGTTCTGAATGAGGGGAGAGTAGGCGGGAAGGCAAGGAAGACCCCCAGTCATCCAGACTGGGCTCCCGAGTGGATGCCTGGGGTGGCAGTGGCCCCTGCGCCTGGGCTCCGAAGAAGGCTCTGTGGGGAGCGGGGTGCCATCCACACATCTGTGCACGTGAGGCAAAGAATGGAGGGGGAGGCACAGAAGAAGACGGAGTGAGAAGAGCAGTGAGCTGCCAGCAGAACTGAGAAGCCCGGCACCCCGCGGGGTGAAGAGAGGGAGAGGGAGTGGGTGCCAGCTCCATCACTGAGGCTCCATGGCTGACGTCTGGCAGGATCCACACGCTGATCTTTTCTTCGTGGGTCTAAAGAAAGTACTAGAAAATGTGCTTTATATCATAACATTGGGAGTATAATCTGACACGAAGTATTTTACCACTAGGTGCTACCCAAAAACCTATTAAAATATCTTACCCCAGGGACCATCCTGAAAAAGAGAAATCTAACTTTCTGTCCCACAAAGTTTGCCTTTGGCAAATACCTGCTTATAATCAAGTACAGAATGTTGTGTGTGAACACAAACTCGGGACCACGCAGCCCAGCCTTGAATCCCACCTGGCTTACTTACCGGATATAGAACCTTGAGCAAAGTAACCTTTTTACAGCGGAGTTTTACTGATCTGTAAACACGGAGATCACAATATCTACTTCGTAGGATTATTGTGAGAATTAATAAAACAATATATGGAAAGCCTTAGAAGAGTACTGTGCACCACACGTAAGAATTTGCTCCCATTATTCTTGCTATGGCATTGGCTAAGGGGAGCAAATGGGAGTCCCTACGTTATCCCACTTAGCACACCTAAAAAGACAAATTCATTTTACCTGCAAGGGCTGCTGCAGGTCAGATGTCCCTGCGATTTCTTCCCAGCCCCATCCCCCTGGTCTTCCTCCCTATCTTACACACCTGCAGAAATTCTTTCCAGAAGGAAGCAAATATTCCAAATCACACCTATAGCAATGTAGGTGGAAAGTGTCAACACTCTGCTTCAAGTCCTCACTCCAGTGCGGTGGAACAGAAACTGCGGGAGTCAGAGACTCCTCTTCAAAGCTGGGTAAGTTATGGGCCACTCACAGACTTCCTTCTTTTCTTGTTTCTCCTTCCTTCCTTCCTTCCTCCCTTCCTTCCCTTTTCTTTCTCTCTTCCTTCCTCCCTCGCTTCTTCTTTCCTTTTCCTTCTTCTTCCTTTCATTCTTTCATTCCTTCTCTCTCCCTTCCCCTCCTTCCTACCTCCCTCCCTTTCTTCTTTCCCTTTCTTTCATTCTCTCTCTTTCCAACACACGTTTGCATTCACTATAAGAGGGTTCCTAGGCCTGATTGATAACACCTGCTCTCTTCTTGTGACTCAGACTAAATGCAATCAGACACTCCAGCAAAAAAAAAAAAAAAAAAAAAAATAGTTTAAAAAAAAAAAAAGACTGGTCCCAGATGACTCCTTATTCTGGGGAGGAGCAGTGATGGGAGCACAGATTCTGGTGGTCTGGAGATGGGAAAGAAGACAGCACAGACACCCCCCCCCCCCCCACTAAACTCCTCAGAAAGAAGGCAACTTTGATCACAAGAGGAGCTTGGAGATGGCTTAGGCTGGGCAGGCTCTGCTCCTCCACCTGCCTAGGAGAAAAGGATGCTGTGCGAAGACAGTGCTATTGTTACAAACTGCCAACTGAGCACCTTGTCGAGCCAAAGTCCTTGCTTCTTTTAGCATAGGTGCAGGGCTTCTGGCTTATGGGTGCCTTGATTGGATGCTGGTGCCAAACGAGCCCCTCACACGCTGAACGCCACTGGTGGACAAGGCTGAGGGTGGCCCCTGGAGCAAATGACCTGGACCTGGGCCTTGAAGACAAGGACAGGCAGACAGGAGCCTATTTTTTATATTTTCCCTTGAGTGGGAACAAAGGTCCTGGAGTATTTTACAGGGAGGGCAGCTGTGGAAGCTGCCTGTTGAGACAAAGAGAAACGGAAGCAAAATCATTCCTTGCCTAATTATTTCAGAATGCTGTGAGATGATGTGGTGGCAAGGAGAGGTGGGCTGAGGGCTTGTGGCCCGTCAGTGAGGGAAGGTACAGCTCTGGGCCTCACTCCACACCCAAGCAGCAGCTGAACGCATAAGAATGGACGAGAAAAAGCAAAAAGCTAAGCAGAGTGAGAAGAGCAGGGACCTGTGAGCTGACCCTGAGGACCCCAGGTGGGACCGACAGGGAAGGGTTAACCAAAACGTGGAGAATATGATATCAGGATTCTTGAGCACTGAACATATGAATCATTTGCAGAAACAAGCAGCCAAATGACTTTTTGGTGGTGCCATGACAACAGGGAATAAAAAGGAAACTTCCTCTTGAAAGTCTGGCTGAACATCTCTTAAAAACTACCTCAAGTCATCCTGACCTTGACACATTTCTCCAGAGAGATGCTCTGCTACCCAAGGAGCTACCCTCCCTGCAAAGGCAAGAAATTTCCAGCGGAGGCTGCCTGGAGGTGCAGACTGGCGGCACCGGGGGTGTGGGTCAAGTGAATTCATCTCTAAGGCAATGGGCTTGTAGCCAGACCTTATTATATAACATCTGCGCGTGTGTGGGTGCTTGCTGTGTTGCACAAACAGCTAGAAAATCAGGTGTTAGAGTGAACTCTACCCTTTACTCATTAAATACAGTGGGTCTCTTAATATCACACTCACACCAACCCCAGTCGTAATCTAGAATCCAAAGTCTACCTTATTCAGTCATCAATTCATTCAATAATCACTAAGTGCTTTCTATACACATATCCCTGTGTTAGGGGATGCAGAAGGGAGGGGATAAAGTAGAGTAAGTGGGTCTTGACCTTGGCACATTTTCACTGAGAACACAGAGATGCAGAAAGTGAGGTAATCATGTGAGAAATGGGATGGGTAAGCATCTCATTTAGGCAATGAGATGATGAGGATATCTCTGCGGACTCATAGAAGGCTTCATGCCTTCTTTGAGTTTGTGCTTTTTTTTCATAAAGATGGTTATTTTGAGAGGAAGAGAGAGAGAGCGGGGAGGGGTAGAGGGAGAGGGAAAGAGAATCCCAAGCAGGCTCCGCACAGGCCAGCACAGACCCCGACACAGGGCTCAGTCTCACAAACCGTGAGATCATGACCTGAGCTGAAATCGAGAGCTGGACGCATAACCGACTGAGCCACCCGTGTGTCCCAGTTTGTGCTTTTAACACTAACGCTTGAAGGATATGCGTAACAGAAGAGGGGGAAGGAGAACGGATACCTGGAAAACTGAACACATATAAAGTGTTTAGAGGAAAGTAAGAAAACCAAGTCGGAGAAGAAAGCTGAAAAAAGGCTTAAGTTAGGGTAGGTGGGGGCCATATTACCACGAAAGCCAGTCTTTATCCTATCAGGTTGTTGAGAAAGGTTCTTGTGCAGTGATGTGATGAAAGTGGCACCTGGCAGTTCCATGTGTCCCCAAGGCAACCTGCACACAACATGGCCCTCACCATGCCACACTAGTGGTTGCTACAGGTTCCCCGTCAGACCATGACTTCTTATTAGTAGGCATGTGTACCTTCTGCATGAGGCACAGCACCCAAACTGGAGACGGTGCTAGATAGAGTTTGAGCAACAAAACATGCTGATATCTGACAAAATAGAATTTAAGGCAAAAAAAAAAAAAAATCACAGTAATTGAGAAAATGTTTCATCTGAGTTAAAATACCAAGAAGATAAAATCATAAACATACATGCATTTATCCACATTACGTAGACTAGATTAATAGTTCTATGTATTAGTGACAAAATTATGGGGAAAATAGATTTTTAAATCCCAGGATAATTGTGTACTTAGCATATTCCTTTTCAGTTAAGCCTCCCCGCCCCGCCAAAAAAGGAATGAATGAATGAATGAATGAATGAATGAGTGCTTCAGTAAACCAGGAAAAGGAAGGTCAATGAGGAGACCACCATTATCATTTAAATATGAGGGGGTAAAAGAACTTAACCAAAGTGGCAGCAGAGAGCCGTGGAAAGAAAAGGGATAATACATATCTTGCCAGAACTTGACAACTGATTGACTATAGGGAAAAGGAGTTGATTTTAAGATGATACTGGGATTCAGGCTTTGGGGACGGGAAGAGACCACTACCAGTAAGTAGGATTAAAAAAAAAATTTTAAGGCAGAAATGGTTTGAAAGGCAGGACAATGGCAGGGGTTTCAGATATGGAATCAGAGTTGGAAGAGTTTGGGAGTTGTAAGGGCCCTAAAAGATCATCTAATATAACACTTTATTATACATGTGAGGGGACAGGTGCTCTAAGAGTTTAGGGGACTTGTCTGAGGTCCCCTAAATTAAGCAATAAAAGAACCCAGGTTGAACTGATGTACAATGAAGGTAGGATAAGCTAGCCATCAAGGGTCAGGACTGAAGCTCTGGATCTGGAATCATCCAGGAGGGGGTGGCAGAAGCCAGGAGAATGGGTGGGTTTTCAGGAGGACAAAGTATAGAGGGAAGAAGGCAGACAGGCAAGTACTTGGCAAACAATAATAATAGCTAATACTTACTGGGGCTAGTGTGCATCGGGTAGTGTTCTAAGGGTTTCTGCACAGCATAGTTAATCTTCTAAAGAACTTCACGAGGTAGGTGCCTCTAGCATCTCTATTTTATAGACGAGGAAATTAGGCAGAGAGAGAAGAGACGGACTCAGATCACCCAAATGGTGAGTGCCAGGGCAGATGCAACCTTGTGCAAACTCACACCACGCATCCTTTCAGGCTGGGGAGCAGGATAGTGAACCAGTGACACAGCCAAAGATCATTCAGAGGGTATGGAGGAAGACACTGGTGTTACAGAAGATGTAGGAAGACAGAGAAAATGTAGGTAAAAACTCTGAGCTCCATCCCCGTGGTAGGAGACTCATCCGCCCTGCTCGCCACCGTGTCCCAGTGTCCCCCCAAGCTGCCTGGAATTTACCATTCCTATGAACTGCATCAAAGGAATTGCTTCTCCGAGTTGGCAGGGCCGATGGAACTCTGCCTAGCTAGAAGCACTTCTGTTCCAAGAATGCCAAGTCTGTGACCTTTTCTGGTATTTTACTTCTCCATCTAACACAAACATTTGGTAAATCTGTGAGGCTTCGCCTAGATAGAGATCCCTCCCCTGCCAGAAAGGTGTTCCTTTTGCTCCTGCTCTTCTGAAAAGGCGCATTTGTACAGGTGGCTTCACTGAACATCCAGGTGGACTGCCATCTCCTTTAATTGATCTCAAGATAGCCTGAAAGGGGTTGGCATCATGCTAGTTCTTTAAAGCAGTGATTTGCAGCTTCTTGTATCTTTCAGTGATTGATAGAATCTTCTGAGGACATTCTAGCTCCTCTGTTCACAGAATCTGATGACATAATCTTCCATTATTAAAAGCAATGCAAAGGTTTTTTTTCATGGTCTTGTATCAGATTGAATTAGCATTGCTACTAAAAACAAAATCTTAATCAACAGAAGCATCTTTAAGAACTCAGTGTAGGGTCAGCCAAAAGAATGGATTTTTTGGCATTTATACAACATAATTTTAAAATATTTTCTGTGTTACAATCAGAGATTGAAGAGGAATTAGAACAGGATTTTAAATTTAGGTAGAAAGGTAGTGATAATTTTACCAAACTTTTAATGGATTAGGAAACAGACCCAGCGAGGCAGAGTAACTTGCTCAGTCTTCTAGTCAGCTAATGACAAAGGTGAGTCGAGGGCTCAGTTTTACAGTTCCAACTTAATTTATTCTCAGTTGTCTCTAAAATTACACCAGTTTTTTTAAAAATGTTTATTTATTTATTTTTGCAAGAGAAAAAGAGTGTGAGTGGGGGAGGGACAGACAGAGAGAGGGAGAGAGAGAATCTCAAGCAGGTTCCTTGCTGATAGCACAGAGCCTGATGTGGGGCTCAATCTCATGAACCAGGAGATCATGACCTGAGCCAAAAATCAAGAGTCAGGTCCTTAACCAACTGAGCCACCCAGCCACCCCTAAACAGTTTTAATTAAATAGAGATTGAGTATTGTGGATTGCTACAATTATTCTTGTAACTTATTTTAAAGTAGATTAATATTTGTAAGTTTCATTTTATTTTAGTATGATAAACTTGAACACCTACAAACAGTGAAATAAAATTTGAAAATTCCAATGTTTAAGTTTTGTGATCTGTGATAATTTGTACAACTGCAAGACAGTCTGTTGTATCACTGAGAAAGGTTTTTACTTTTTGTTGCAAGTTCCAGACATCTTTGATCATTTCCTTCACATGAACTTTAGGTTCCTCTAAACACATTCTTCATTTCCATCAGGAAATTTTGTTTGGGGGTGAGGAGAAGATCATTCTTTTCTCTAATGTTTTCTTTTTAGAAAAAAAATTTTTAATGTTTATTTATTTTTGAGAGACAGACACACAGAGTGTGAGCAGGGGAGGGGCAGAGAGAGGGGGAGACACAGAATCTGAAGCAGGCTCTAGGCTCTGAGCTCTCAGCACAGAGCCCAATGCGGGGCTTAAACTCATGAACCATGAGATCATGACTTGAGCTAAAGTTGGACACTTAACTGACTGAGCCACCCAAGCGCCCCTCTATTATTTTCTAAAAAATAATCCTTTGGTAGCCAAATTATGGAAGAGCCTAAATGTCCATCAACTGATGAATGGATAAAGAAGTTGTGGTTTACATATACAATGGAATACTACTTGGCAATTAGAACGAATGAAATATGGCCTTTTGTAGCAACATGGATGGAACTGGAGAGTGTTATGCTAAGTGAAATTAGTCATACAGAGAAAGACAGATACCATATGTTTTCACTCTTATGTGGATCCTGAGAAACTTAACAGAAGACCATAGGGGAGGTGAAGGGGGGAAAAAAGTTACAGAGAGGGAAGGAGGCAAACCATAAGAGACTCTTAAAAACTGAGAATAAACTGAGGGTTGATGGGGGGTGAGAGGGAGGGGAAAGTGGGTGATGGGCACTGAGGAGGGCTCCCGTTGGGATGAGCACTGGGTGTTGTATGGAAACCAATTTGACAATAAATTTCATATTAAAAAAAATAATCCTTTGGGTAATCCAGAGCTTTTTCAGCATAAACAGTGGAATTACCATGAGCAATTTGTGCAATTTATAGTCATAATAAACTGAAAGTATTTCTTGCATTATCTGTCAAGGGCCCTTTCATGATAAATGTACTTTGATCATGGAGAGATATGTCATCCCATCAGGTTATTTCAGTCTCTTTGGTAAGGTCAAGAGAACCAATTTCACCTCTTGGTTTAGGTGTGATACAGGCCAATGAGATCCCATTCCTGTTGATGTTTCCTTGGGCTTGGGCAGAACTACACAGTATGCCTTTGTCCTGAGTTAGGAATTTTTCAATCTCCTGAATTGTCATTGGCTAGTGAAACTTTATTAAACACCCCTTATAATTTCTACCTAAAATATTATGGTAAATCTATTTATCTATCACAGATGGTGCCTCAATGCATTTTTCCAACTTTTAATGTATTCTTGATTTCCTTTTTCTGTGGCAGCAGGATTGAGAAACCATGTGTGAGGTTCTGTTTGCAGCAATTTATTCTGTTGACCAGTTATCCCCTTTTAGAATTCTCCCTTTTTCAGACAGAGAATTCCTCTCTGCCTCCTGCCTGAAAACTGCTTCTCCATCTCCTTGGTTCCTTTGCCTTCAACAATGAAACAAAGGTACCCCCTGCAGAACCCACACCTGGTGCTTCCTCCTGGGTGGCCACGCCTACTCCTTGGGGTCCTCAGTTACTCTAACCAATCCCAAACTTCCATCTCAGCCCCAGACTCTTTTTTTTTAATTAATTCATTCATTTATTTTGACAGAGAGAGAGAGCGAGAGAGATCGAGCACAAGCAGGGGAGGGGCAGAGAGAGAGGGAGGCACAGAATCTGAAGCAGGCTCCAGGCTCTGAGCTGTCAGCACAGAGCCTGATGCGGGACTCAAACTCATGAACTGTGAGATCATGACCTGAGCCGAAGTCGGACACTTAATCGACTGAGCCACCCAGGTGCCCCCCAGCCCCAAACTTTTTACTTGTATGTTCAGCTTTCGAAAGAAAAGCCGAAGTAGTCATTATGGAAAAACAGGACTCTATTGGTCTGCCACACACTTATTTTGTGGCTTAGTAAGTTTTAACTATAATGTTTTCAGTATTTAGGACTTTAAAAGTTTCTTCACACAGCTGTGATTGAGGCCACTACAGAATCCTGGGCTCCATCCTCGGCCAGCACTCTCCCTCCCTGATAACCATTCTGCACACCCTTGTTTATCTTCCTCTCCTGCTCTTCCCTGAGTTTCACATCCTCTAGGTCATGCATTGCTTATCCTGTTCAGACAAAACCTTGTTCTCTCGGCTTTTTTTTTATCTCCAGATTCCTGCTATGCCTCTTGAGTGAGCAGAGGATTTTTTTTTAACATTTATTTATTTTTGAGAGACAGAGACAGACAGAGCATGAGCAGGGGAGGGGCAGAGAGAGACGGAGACACAGAGTCCGAAGCAGGCTCCAGACTCCAAGCTGTCAGCACAGAGCCCAACACAGGGCTCGAACCCGCGAATTGTGAGATCATGACCTGAGCCGAAGTTGGATGTTTGATTGACTTGAGCCACCCAGGTGTTCCAAGTGAGCAGAGGATTTTATTGCTAAGACCTCCCCTTTCGTTCATCCTGCTTATTTGTCAGATACTCTTCATGCTGAAGGATTCACACAAACCAATTCCACAAAAAGGCACTGAATTATTTCCTTTGATTTGTCCTTCAAATATATTAAAATGAAAATAACTATTCCTAATTCAATCTGTTTGCCTTTTTTATAACACCCTGGATTTCCTTTTCTGAAGCCAGTCCTAGTTCTATGGTTTCCTTTGGTCTGGTGGATGTTCTAGGAGATATCTGAGGATATTTGTGTGTGTTTTAGACAGTGTTTCAGCAGCAACAGACTGTCTTTCAACTGTTGTTCTAATTCTTCCATGACCACTTATCATACCAAGATGGAAGACCTTGTTGGTGTTGCTGTCTTGGCTTCATGGAGAGAAATATTCCATCTTCCCTATCCTTGTGGATGTTTCCATTGAGAGTCACACATTTTATTTACAAATACTCTGGAGCTCTGGCATTAAATGTTTATGACTGGCTGTCAGTTTGCTGTCTATAAGAGGGTTTTGTATTTCAAGAAAGGGAGACTGGCAGCTACGGAACATAAAAAGGGAGATGCCAGTGGTAAGGGAGTAGTAGAAAATAACAGTGCAAAAATTGCTATTTGAGGGAAGAAGGCCTTTGGGAGAGGTAGAAAAGAACAAGATGAAAAGTGTAGTGGGGCTGTTAGCCTCCAGAGGGAAAATGACACCCATCAATGAAAGAATAGAAGAAAAAAAGCCAGCTATATGAAATAAAGAGGTCAGGAGAGGAGATGTGGAAAGGAATACCAAATAGCCCAGGTGAAATGAGGTAGTGATGGCCATGTGAGAGAGCAAATCTACATGATTCTGGCATTTGTCCAGCTACTTTTTTGGACCAAGGGTTGAAAGAGGGGGAATGGAGGCAATTTTCCCTGGAGAAGCAAATCTAGGTCAGTAACGAAGTCATAGGATCATACACCTCTTTTGCTTCTCTCTTTCCTGTCTATAAAGTTCATTGGGTCGTGATCGGCGCCGAGAGGTCCTTTTAGCTTCCTGCTTCTCCACCTTCTCCAGCCACAAGCCTATAAGCATCTCCTGGGCACAGTGTGTCTTCTGTTCTTTAGCATTCCTGCATTCCTACAGGTGCTGGTGGAAGTCTGTGATTCCACCCTAAGTGCCATTGTCTTCTTACGTCAGTAATTAACTGGAAATAAGTCAGACGTTTTCACAGGCCCATGGGCGCATTTGACACCCAATGTAGCATCTTCAGTAATGAACTAAGTGCCTGACTTCCTTCCAGAGAACAGCTTAAGTACTGGAGGGAACAGAACCTGTTGTAATGTTAACTAATGGTGGTGAGAAAACACTGAATATCACCTCCAAATTCTTTGTGCAAATCACACTCAATTTAGGCTCCTGGTTTGAGAAGAATGAGCAACTGAGCTGACTCAAGGGGGACTCACACCTGTGGTTTTAAAGACTCAGAATGTTTCATGACTCAGGCTGTCACTCAGCTTCCTTTCCTGTAGCACAAAGGAGCTGTTAGGCACCCGGGCAACAATTAAAAGTGTGGTCAAGGGTCCTTCCTTAGGCTGCTATAGACAGTTGAATTTTCTCCCCCAAAAAGATGCGTTCAAGTTCTAATCGCCAGGACCTGAGAAGTTTGGAACTAGGGTATTTGCAGACATAGTCAAGTTAAGAGGAGGTCATGCAGGAGTAAGGTGGCCCTAATCCAATTTGACTGTGTCCTTATAAGAGACACATACACAGAGGAGAATGTGAAGAGCAAAACACAGAAAATGTGAAGAGCAGAGACTGGAGTCATGCATCTATAAGCCAAGCAACTCCAAGACCTGCTGGCAACACTAGAAGGTAAGAGAAAGGCCTGGAACAGATTCCCTCCCAGAGACTTCAAAAAGGGCATGACACTGTCAACACCTTGATTTTGGGCTCTTAGCCTGACGATAAGAAAATAACTTTCTATTGTTGTAAGTCATCCGATTTGTGATAATTTGTTACAGCAGCTACAGGAAACTAACACAGCCGCTCTTGAACTACAGTCACGGATGCCTGCCACCAGTAGCAACCGTGCCCCCGCCGCTGTCTGGCCTGTCGCACCCATATCACAGGCACGGACTCCAAACCATCCATTCCCCATCATGGGTGGGAGTATAGGGCGGGTGACACCCCTTACGCTTGCTTGCTCCTGCACACTGCCACGCGGGCCTGGAATGTGGTGGCTCTGCTTCAGTCTTCCTGCCACATAACCTCCTGCTCCACTCTTTCCAGCTTGTGCTCCTAGGAGATTGGATCTAGCCTTCATCCCTTGTGGCCATTCACCAGTCCTGCTGAGATCAGGTTGACGACATGCAATCAGATGACATTGGCCTCCAGTTTCCAATGAGAGCTCAACCTGCTGAGCAGAACCTCTTAGCAACGCAGTGTCTGCGGGAGCTGACGTCAGCCACTGTTTCTTATCAGTCGCTGGACCTCTCGGTTAGTCCCCACACAGCCCCACTCTCAGGTCAAGCTCTCTAGAGTATACCTACCTATTTTGCCTGTCTACCCCCAACCAAGGCCCACTGTGGAGGCCCCAACCCCGCTTCGAGCTTGCCTATCTGAGACAGGGTGGCAGGCCTGGGGGCTTTGGACCTTGTCATGCATGCACTGTCCTCAACAAACCTGCCTGGTTACCCTAGAATGAAGATTTGGAGCCCAAACCTAAATACAAATGGCTAGTGCTCACCACAAGGTGACACAGTAGAAGAAATGGTAACTTAATTATGCATACATATGGGACACACTGAGAACAACGCTGGAGTGAATGGGTAAGGCTGTGTGACCTCAGGCGACTGGCCATCCACCTCCCCAGGCTCCCCAGGTCCGAGGGGACCGCTACTCCACACGCCACAGCCCATTCGGTGGGGAGCTCCACCCTGAGGTGAACACAGTGCAGTCCTTGGAGCTGTGAGACACGGGAAGTAATGGTGATCGGAGCGTGCGGATGACATCTTCCTATAACAGGCCCTAACAGGCGAATCCACCTGAGCTCACCTGCACTGCCCGTGGTCCCTGTCACACTCCGGGGTGGCCGCTCCAATGGCGCCCCTCCTGGAACAGTTGCAGCTTTCGCAGCCAGCCAGGGGGTGGAAGCTGAAGGAATACGGGTCACACAGCTCACACTGGGGCCCGACCGTGTGGGGAAGGCAGAGGCACTTCCCCGTCGTCTCCTCACAAAGGCGCCGGCCACAGTTGCATGCTGGCCAGGGAATAAAGAGACATGGTATAAGGGTTAGACACCGCCTGGCCACCAGCAGGACTTCACCAACTACCGGGATTTCCAGAAGCTTCTAAGGGTCTGGGAGAAATGTCTCACTTTTTCTTTACTATGGCCATTATTGCGCATGGTAGATCTGAAAGGTATCTTTCTTGGAGTCAAGACCAACCATACCACCTGCTCATGGCAGACACAGTGTGAAGCACAGCTGGACCCACTGGCACCGAGACAGGTACTCAAAGGAACCCACCTAGCTGCAGTTACAAGCCATTCTAATGAGACACCTCTCATTCGTCAGAGGGTCCTGTTCCTCACAGGCTCCCTGAAGTACCTCCACATCACCCTAGTGCACTGAGCTCAAGGTCAGGGCATGATACAGCAGCAGGACCCCCACTAGGCATCGGCTGATCTCCAGGAGAGGACTCTGTGTGCACTACACCAGGACCTCTCACTGCACATGGCTTATGCTGACCCAGCATCTCGGGCCACAAGATGGTTCTTAGATAAAATTCCCTGGGCTTCCCATTCAGACAGTACTATGCTCCTGTGACCCTGGCCCTTCCCCCCTATTTCTTTTTTTTTTTTAAGTTTTATTTAGTTATTTTTAGAGAGAGAGAGAGCACACACATGCATGCATGAGTTAGGGAGGGGCAGAGAGAAAAGGAAAGAGAGAATCCCAAGCAGGCTCCATGCTGTCAACACAGAGCCCAATGTGGGGCTTGAACTTGTGAACCGTGCGATCATGACCTGAGCCAAAGCCAAGAGTCAGATGCTTAATCAACGGAGCTAACCAGGTGCCCCACCTCCTCCTATTTCAGTTGAACTCTGGTTAGGCTGCAAAAATTGAAGGGGCTTCCGATAGGAAGAGGGATTGAGCCTCCCAATATTTCCATGCTTAAGGCTCTTTACACTCACTTGCTTTGCCAAGTGCATGGGTCCCATAACATGGGAAAAACAAATGTTTCTCTTCTAGAACCTACCTACTCAGAATGTGGTCCATGGACCATCGGCATGGGCATCATCTGAGTCCTTAAAAGATATGCAGACTCTCAGCCCCCAACCCAGGCCTCCTGAATAAGAATCTGCATTTTCACAAGATCTCCAGGTGACAGGTGAGTCTCCAGGACAGTGAAATTCAAGAAAGCCTGCCCTAGGGGCACTTGGGTGGCTCAGTCAGTTAAGTGTCTCACTCTCAATACTGGCTCAGGTCATGATCTCACAGCTGTGAGACTGAGCCCTGTGTTGGGCTCCATGCTAGGCGTGGAGCCTGCTGGGGATCCTCTCTCTTCCTTTCCCTCAATCCCTCCCTCGTTCTCTTTCTCTCTCTCAAAAAAAAAAAGGCCTGCCCGCCCTAGCTGACCATCACCCACCTGGGGCCAGAGACAACCTTGGATGACCCAAACATGCACTTACGCTTGCAGTGTGGGAATCCATAGTAGCCCACTCGACAGCGGGTACACCGTCGCCCAATGACATTGGGTTGGCACTGGCACTGCCCGCCCTCTGGGCTGCAGTGACGGCCGATGGCCCCAGTAGGGTGGCACTCACAGGGCAGTGCACCCTTGTGGTAAAGGGCCACCAGGGATCTGGCAGAGGTCTTACAGAATCCAGAGGCCGTCTGGGGGCTGTGAAGACAAAATAACTCACGGTATTATCACGGGAGGCATGCCCAGTAAGAGTCCCAACCTCTCCTTCCCTCTTGCTCCACCAAAGGGTGTTTTAGGGACGGGGCTCTGGCTTTGGAGTCTGGGAAGAAATGAGAGACTATCCCACCCCTGGATTCACAGCCAGTGACAGCCACCCTTCCTTGTGCCCATCCACTCCAGAGCACATCACAGGACTGGCTGGTGGGAACTTTTGATAGCTGAAATAAAAGGGTGAAAATTCACCTACAGGATGGATTCCATGGTATGTGAATTATATCTCAATAAAGTGGTTACCAAAAAAATTATACCTATATGTGTCTATACCAATAACAATAACAATGAAGAGGAAGGCAAGGCAAAGTACCTATATTTATTGAATGCTGTGTGTTAGAAGTTTTGCCTACGTCTCAACCTCACAACCACCCAAGTTAGGCCTAAGCCTCATTTCATAGATAAGGCAACTGAGGCTTCTAGAAGTTAAGCAACATGCCCAAGGCCACAGAGCTACAGAGTGACCAAGGAGGCATTCAAACCCATAGCTATTTGACTTCAGGGCCTTTACTCTTAATATTTTCTGTACAGGAGACGTTTGCCTACCAGGGCAACCTGGAACTCCTGGGTCCCTCAGGAAGCCTCCAAGGGGGCAGGGAGTGTCTGCAGAAGTGAAGAGTGGGAACCGATACTCGGGAATATCTTAGGCTCTTAGCATTCAGGGACACAGGGTGAGGGGACAGGGAAGTCAACCTCTCTGTGACACTCCTCATTCAATCAGATGGCAAACGAGAGGGAGAATCCGGGCTGACGTGCTCTCCCAGTAGAAACTACCCCTTCTGGTTGTCTTTTAGGAATCTGAGTTGGACAACAGGAAGCAGCAAAGAGGCCAAGAAACTCCTAAGCAGCCCATGAATCGCAGCTTGGAGGGTGAACCTCTGGAGAGATCGATGTTGAGGACGGTAACCTTGCCCAGATATGCAGGACAAGGTCTGGTGTGGGATGGTGTATGCAGAGGAAAAGCACCTCCCGCTCCAGACCCAGGACTCACTGCCACCTCCTTGGGCACCAGGAAGAAGAAGACCCAAAGGCCAGCCCCACCCTGGGCCTTGCTCCCAGTGGGAATGTGGGAGAGCCTTCTGAATCTCCACAAAGTTATACTTACTCAATATAAAAACTGTTTCCTCCACAATTGGTGATAAACTCAAATGATTTGTCCACTGATTTTTTGTGAAGTATTTGGTAGTCGTAATTCTCCGCAGGCACCACCAGAACACGGACCTAAAGGAAACCTGTCAGCGTGTCTTTGGATTTCCAACAGCAGGGCACACCTACAGCTATTCATTATCTTTTCTCTTCACTAAGATCCATGTTCTTTACTGTTAAGCCCAAGACCAACCGAAACAGGATTTACGAAAAAAAAGAATCACAAGAACTACTTTAAGCCAGTGTTAAAGGCTCAACTCACGTCCCTATGTAAGGAACAGCATGGGCCGGGGCCGGTCCCTCAGAGCGCCTGCTCAGAGAAGCGGCAGGCTTAGTGCTGTGTGGGGATAGGAGATCTAAGGGGTGAGCAGGAGCCTGTTAGGACTGCCAGGGCCCCATGTGATCTATGCCTGGGATGGCTCTGGATCTCCAGAGGTTGCAATTTGTATTTTTAAAGGTGAACAAACCAAAATGGCAGGATCAATGGGGGAAACTCGGACCGTGGCTTGCCCTGGAATTTACATCATGTCAGACACTTTAGCATGAATAACGGCAGCCCTAGGCTTTAAAAGTACTGCTCGGCTCTCTTACTCTTACTACAGATCAGACTATTCCAGTAATAAATGCTATAGGAAATTTCAAATGTCTTTGTGAACTATTTACCACCTTACAGCTTACAGAGAGCTCACTGCCCTCATGTTAGTCAATCAATAAGCATTTGCCAAGCACCATGTGCCAGGTGGTGTTCTAGGCACAGGGGATATAAAATGCATAAAGCCAGGTCCCTGTCCCTAGGAAGATGGCATCCTCAGAGAGAGAAGGAAGCATGAGGAAGAAACTAGAGGGTCACACAGCAGGGCCTGGACAATGTTACCTGGCTCTCTGGAAGCCTTTACAGGCATTGAGTGACCATGATCCCATCAACCAAGGTAAGGAACAGGGTAGGGGATACCTGGGGCTGTGCAAGTAACAGGCTTAAGTCTGAGGGACTCCTAAGGTCTCTGGCTATGCAGATATGCAGTAGATGGTCCCAAACTGGGCCTGGAGCTCAGAAAATATCAGAGATGAATTCAGAGATGTGGTGTCATTCCCCCAGAAGAGAGAATGGAATCAATGGGTACAGATGGTAGTATCCACAGAGAAAGGACAGAACAAGAGGGCTTCGCATCGAACCCAAGGGAATGCCATCATACGGGGACAAAGGAAAAAGAAGTCACTGAAGGAACACTAGAGCAATTGAGAACAAAATGAGAGAAACAGCTATGGCAGCCCAAAAAAGAAAGCTTCAAGAACAAAGGAGTATTACATGCTTCAGAAAGAGACCAGTCAGGTGAGGAGTGAGGAGGGGCTGATGTAGAGTGAGATTCTTGTTCACCAGAGTTTCTTGTGGGGACTTTTCTCTTCCTGTTCACTTACGTATTGTTCTAATTTCCTTTGACATTAATTTTCGTTTTTTTTTTTTTTTTTTTTTTTTTTTTGGTAAAAGGTAGCCGTAAAATTTAAACATTTTTCTAGAAATATGACTTCAATTCCCTGGTGGAGATGTCATCATGAGCCAAACAGGCACACTGAATGGCTGACCAAGGCAAACTGAGGGACAAGAAGAACATACCAACACTAAGGACTTTCCTTCTGGAACCTCCACAGTCACAGCTACCTCTGGCTCTGAGATGTCAAACTCAACCTGATCTTCAGCAATCACTTGGTCCCTGCAGCCAAGTGTGTGGGGGCAAAAAGAGGCACGGAAGACACCTGGGGGCAGAGCAAGAGAGGAGTTCCTGTCACAGTAAGGCATGGACGAGCCGGGCAATCAGCCATGGCGCCTGCTCCCTGAAGCTCACCTGCCCACTGCCGCCCTCCGTCCACAAACACCTGCGTGGGAAATGTTGGGTGCGCTGACTGATAAAAATGGATGACAATGACATATCTGCCCAGGTGTGGTACAAGTCCTCTCAGGGTCATTTGGTTCTAAGTGGAAACAAAGAAAAAAAACTCTTCAAGCTGCAGAACTATGAATATTTGGAGGTTAAAAACCAAAACAACCTAGGTATTTACCCAAGTGAGGTGAAAACCTAGGATCACACAAAACGTTCACTCGAATGTTTACAGCAGCACTATTTGTAATCAGAAAGACTGGAAATAAACCAAATGACCCACAACTCAGAATGGATAAACCAGTGGTGGTACAACCATAAATGATACTGGATGGAGTGTAATTTGGTACAATGACTTTTGAAAATTGTCTGGCAGCTTTTACCAAAGTCAAACATATCACTCAACAACTTCACTCTTAGGTACATAAATGCACAATGTTTGCCAAGAGGCTGTGCACAAATGTTTCCTGCATTCAAGAACTACTTGTAATAACCCTGTAACAAAGAGTCAGACTCCATTTTGGATGTCTGACCCCTGACAGGTGTCAAGCCCCATCACTCATTTTTAATATTTTGTCCCACACCTGCACAAGCTCGTAAGAAAGCCTGGGTGCACATCCCTTGACACGGGCAAGAAGTTCAAGGCACACTAATTCTAGCCCATGGGAAGGGAGCCCTCACCTTGGATTCTTCCACCTTCCCGACACCCCAGCCCAACCACAGTGAACACCAGAGTCATGCCTCAACTTTTGCTCAAGCTTGAGTGTGAGCCCTGCTCTCCCCAGAAAACCTCACTATGTGAGTAATGAGTCTTTTCAAACCCTCAAAAAAAAAACCCAAAAACCAAAACAAAAAACACACACACAAGAAAAACAGCAATAATAAAAGATTATCTTCATCTTTCAGATGAGAATCATGACTTGAAGAAGGCAGGTAATTTGATAAACGTCATACTCTAATTGAAGAGCAAAGCCAGGCCTAGAAATCCTTTGTCATGATTTCAATTCATTTCCCCCTATGATTCTAGGTGGCCTTTCCCATACGGGATCTTATTAAATTTTATCTCCAAATCCTGTTATTTTTCTAACTTGATGCAATGTGAAATGACATGAGCCATCTTTAGGATTAAAAGGATATAATATCAGGACAAATGGTAAGTCCTACAATTTCATAATTTACAGTGAAAAAATATAGTCCCTTACTATATTTCATCTTCATGCTATAGGTTATTAATCAATAAATGTTGATTGAGAATTTCCTGCCTGAAAGGCATTTTGCTGGTATAGTTGGGGATGCAAACTATTTAAAAAAAAAATCTGTTAGCCAGAGTAGCTTTTGAAAGTGCTTGCATTCCAACTTGGGAAGACAAGTGATAAACTCAACAATATTAAATACCAGTAGCCCATGAAAATATAAAGTGTCACAAAATAACCATGAAAAATTGCCATATGACTGCGTAGACAGAGATACAGAAAAGGAAGAGGACATCAGGATGGGATGGTCATAGACAGGATTAGACAGATGTCTCATGTGAGGGATTCCCCAAAATTGAGAGTAGAGGTCCTCAAACTCTACGGACATGCAAATTCCTTGGAGAATTTATTAAAACACATACTCCTGGGCCCCACCTCCAGAGTTTCTAATTCAGTAGTCCTGGGGTGGGCTTGCAAACCTGAATTTCTACCAAGTACCCAAGTGATGCAGATGCTTCTGGTAAAGGCCACACTTTGAGAACCATGATTTCGAGACAACACACTCGAGAGGTGTCCCACCTGTGGCGCCTTCAAGGTGACTCCAGTAACATCAGCAGAAGGTGAAGGATCTTGGGGCAGGAGGAGGGAAGACTCACCACTTGGGACATCCAAAATTAATGCTGTTGGAGGAGTTTTGAGAACCAGGGAGACACAAGAAGCACTGAAAAAAAAAATATTAAAAAAAAACAACCAAAAATGGAACTGTCCATTGGGGAGGAGGTAGACTGTGAGCATAAGACTGTGTGACATCAAAAGGATCCAGTCTTGGAAGAACCACAGGACTGTGGATATCTTTGGACAGAGACACTCGGTGTAGTCAGTTAGCCAAGTGTATTGCAGGAGCCTGCTTGATACAGTAAGCTAAAACAGAAATAAAATCTTAATTTTGAAAAAGAGTAACCAGATAGAAAGAAACTTAACAAAACTTTCCTTTCTAGAACTAAAATTCATATTAAATGGAGTGATGCAATGAAACATTATTATTCACCTCTAAACAAACATGTTGACATAAAATTATACAAAAACAAACAGGACAAATGCACATCATTTCTTTCAGGCACAGCTAGATTTCCCTGTCTTGGTGGTTGCTGTAGCCCTAACCATATGCTAAGATTTCATGACTGTGTCTGTAAGTTATTTCTGAATCTACAACAAAACAACCCTCCCCAAACCCCGATAATCACTGGTTAGCTAATTCTCATAACATAGTGAGATGGGTCATTATTTTCATGATTTAAAAAAAAATTTTTTTAATTTATTCATTTATTTTTGAGAGAGACAGAGACAGTGTGAGTGAGGGAGAGTCAGAGGGAGAGAGGGAGAGAGAGAATCCCAAGTAGGCTCTGCATCATCAGCATAGAGCCCGATGCGGGGCTCAAACTCATGAAATTGAGAGATTGTGATCTGAGCCGAAACCAAGAGTCAGATGCCCGACAGACTGAGCCACCCAGGTGCCCCTATGATTTTTTTTTTTTTTTAATTTTTTTTTTTTTTTCAACGTTTATTTATTTTTGGGACAGAGAGAGACAGAGCATGAACGGGGGAGGGGCAGAGAGAGAGGGAGACACAGAATCAGAAACAGGCTCCAGGCTCCGAGCCATCAGCCCAGAGCCTGACGCGGGGCTCGAACTCACGGGCCGCGAGATCGTGACCTGGCTGAAGTCGGACGCTTAACCGACTGCGCCACCCAGGCGCCCCTTTTTTTTTTTTTTAATGAAGAGCTTCAGACACAGACATTAAAGGGTGAGAACAAAGTGAGCCTTTGGGAGGGCTCAGAACACAAGTCAGTAAGTACCATTCAGGGAAAAGCTTAACCATTTCCCTCAGTTGCTACTCTGTCAGCTTCCTAAGACTATGAAATTCTGGAAAGACTGCCAGGGGAAATGAGTTAGCTCATTTTTTCTTTTAAGCGATCACCAGCCTTTAGCACCTTGGCCTGTGATCACTTCTGAAGGGAAGCATAAAGTCACAGCTTTGCAAGTCCTACAGTACCACTCAGAGCACCAACAAGGGAGAAAGGAAGGGAACTCATTACCTTTGATTAACATATTGCCCGTAACTGGCAATGCACTTGACTTGAGGTCTCAAATATTCAACTGAGAATTCTTCAATGGGTATGATACAAATTTGATGCTGTTGAGCAAATACAATGCAAAAAGGTACGTCATGGTTATTAGCAAAGCCAATGGTATGGTCAAACATACTCTTAAAAAAGCTGTTAAGTACAGAAATCATCATTGTTATTTTAAAGTAGTAAACATTGCAGAATGGCACTCCCTATGACATCGTTATGTACAACAAACCCTCTTTCCTAGTATACAGGATCACTGCCTAAATGCTCTTGGAATAGTCACATGAATAAATGAAATCATGAAAGTTCAAAAACAACTCTTTGTCAGTGACTTTTGGTGCCTGTTTCTCTCTCCTGCCCTGGGTTGATGCTGGCTCTTCAGATGCCTTGGCAGGGAGAGGGGGAATGTGGGAGGCAAGAAGGGAGGCTACCATTCAAGCCTGTTGTCTCCAGCTCCTGCTACAAATAATCTTTCTTGGGGTGCCTGGGTGGTTCAGTTGGTTAAGCATCCAACCCTTGATTTCAGCTCAGGTCACGATCTCACGGTTTGTGAGTTCGAGCTGTGCATCAGACTCTGTGCTGACAGCACGGAGTCTACTTGGGTCCTCTCTCTCTCTCCCTCTCACTCTGCTCCTCCCCTCTTGTGCTCTCTGTCAAAAATAAATTAACATTAAAATAAACATTAAAAAAAAAAACAAAAAACAGGGGCGCCTGGGTGTCTCAGTCAGTTAAACGTCCGACTTTGGCTCAGGTCATGATCTCACGGTTCATGAGTTCGAGTCCCATGTCGAGCTCTGTGCCGACAGCTCAGAGCCTACAGCCTGCTTCAGGACCTTTATCTCCCTCCCTCTCTCTTTGCTCCTCCCCTGCTTGCACTCTGTCTCTCCCTCTGTCTCAAAAATAAATAAAAATTTAAAAACAAACTTGATGTTTAAAAAAATGAAAAATAAAAAACAAAAACAAGAAAACCCCACAAACAATCTTTCTTAATAGAGGAGGACTCAAATCTCAGGCACATTTGGGCTTCACTGAAGGAACTGTCTCCAGAGCTAGTTTTTTACTTATCAATACATTTTATTTTAATCAAAACTGTATTATCGGCTTGATCACAAACCTATTCAATAAAAATTTTTATTGAACACCTACTACATGCCAGGCACTGAGACTAGGGGATCCTACAAGACCAAGATGGATAATACCCCTGCCCTCACATAGCTTAAATTGTAGTTAGACATCTGAATGATATTTGACTCTGAATGACATTTGACTATGTCAAAAAGGACAAACTTATGCTTACTAGATAAAGATTCAGTCCCGTTATAATTTCCAAAGATGAGGAGGTTAAGATTAGCTTGGATTGTTATGTTTATAAAAAGAGTCACAATTTTAAAAAGAAAGTCTTAAGTCATTACATAATTCATGTAATAACTTTTAGCAACTCAATGCAAGATCATTTTTCAGAGAAGGCTCTAAGTTTTTAATACTGTCAAGCACAAATATTTAAAACATATCAGAACAGGCTGGCCTGGCATTTCCCAGAATGTGATACATGCTTAATATTAGCAATGACAGGAAGTTGCTTCATACTTAGTTACTCTTCTGTTCCCTGAGACATTTATTATAAATCTAGCCACCCCTCCCTAGCCCAGATCCCACTGCCTGTGTTTATCATAATTCTCAATATTTAAGTCGTGCTATTAAAAGAAAGGCATGAAGGGTATTTAATCTGCCAAACTTGGAATTTTAACTCTTAACGATATATATCTAACTGAATACTATACTTTTTAAGATAGAGTAACAATAGTCTGGAAAAGAAATACCAGGTGATTGAAATCTTGAAAATTCTTAAGGAATTTTCCAAGAAGCTAATAGACATAATAAAATGGAAAAATGGGAAAGAAAATAAGCAGTAACTAGTGCATTTCTATATACCAGCGTGGTAATAAACTGGGACCTATTAAGAACAAAAGATACTTCGTTCGTAATAGTAACAATGGATAAACATTAATAAAATAGAGTTTTGTGAGATATGTTCAAATGTGATGACCAAACTTTACTGAGTGCTATAAAAAGGCTCAAATAAAGGAAGAGGCAAGACAGAGTTCTAGATGGGAAGGAAAAATATCATTAAGTTGGCAATTCTTCACAGGTTCATTTTAGAGATGTAATACAAAGACCGCCAACATTTTTAATAAGTTTTAAAATATAGATATAACAACAAAATGCTTCTAAAACTCAAAGGGCAAAACAGAAGCATACCAGAAGGAATCGGGCCCCACGCACTTTGAGCTGAATGTCTGCATCTGCTAACAGTTCATAGACAGCGATGCGACTCCTGCCATCAGTCACAACACTCCGGCAGAGGATGCTGCAAGAGGAAAAAGTTTTCTTAGCCTGACTTCTCTGGTCTCCCTGACTTTGTGCCTCCCCGTGGGATAGCTGACTGCTCTTCAGCTTCTCCTGTTTATAACCAGGTTGCTGACGGCAAATTTTCCTACACAACGAGTTTAAGAGGGATGTATGCAGTCCACCAGCAATATAAGAGAAAGAACCTTCCGGCTGTGGTCTGAGCTGCACGTCTCAGGGCAGCTTTTCCAAACCAGCTTTATGTAATACTCAGTCTAGTCATCGGGAGAAAAAGTCCCAGGGTCAATAACGTCTGATCTCCTAGACACAACCTATGAGAAATTTATCAGTATTGTTGGTACCACTGGTGACTGAAGATGCCTACTGGCCTCCCAGCGATGATTCCACACCATGTCAGCACTAGGGCTGGCCTTTCTCCAGCCATGAGAAACCAGAGCTTGCCTTTGCAAGCTCAGTCTGCCCTCCGCATCCTTCCTTCCTCATTGTACCAGCTACGCTCCTTACCTCCACCCCATCAGGTGAAATACGGAGTTCAGGAACATTTCAAAGGTCATGGTTTGGAACCAAAGAACACACTCTAAGGGCACAACCCCTAAAGGAAGTATTTTCGGAGAAATGTTTCTGACTTCATATTCTGTAGCAACTTTTCTGTCTGTAAATACAATTTGGAAACTAGAGACAAACTATATCTATCTCTGAGAAGAAATGACTGTCTGAGAGATGTTTGAAAAGATTGATGCAATGACTTTCTGATAAAGATTAAAATGAGATAGTATATACAGAGCCATGGTTAGAAACTCAATGAATAGTTGTGTTGTTTTCTCTTTTGTGCATGTGTACATGTATGAAATTAAAGTGCATTCCTTTTGGATTCAATCATAATCCTGGGAGTTAAATATATTAAGTGATTCATTTAGACTTAGTTTTATCCATATCCTTTTAAAATTCTTACTAAGAATAGACAAACGGTAATAACGGGATTGATTTCAGCATGAGTGATCACCTCTCTTACACAAGGCAGATCATATTTATCACAACACTGTTCTGAAAAGTGGTATTTTAATTAGCACCGCGACTTTTCTGTTGGGATATTTTTTAAAATAACACCATTAGAACTCACTTGAGAATGTTGGGAAAGGTTCAACCCTCAGCAGGAAAAGCTGCAGTGTCGAAAGGGCCTGTCATGTGAAATAGGCTTTTATGGGTCAAATATTTTCCAATTGCACCATATTTTTGGACTCCAGTACTAATAGCCTGTTCATTTTCACTTAGTCACATGACAGCCAAAGTAGAGAAGAAGGAAATATTTTAGAGGAGTTGAAATAATACCACGAGACTTTCCTGGAAATGGTCAAATACATTAGAAGGAAGTCCTAGTCTAATACAATACTGTCTTGGGATTCTAATGTCCCTGGTGAAGAACGTGGGGCTGTCATGTCCAGAGCCAAAACGATCTGCGGAATACCGCACAGTTCTCCTCCCCAAATGCCATCCAGACAGAGGTCATGAAACCAAGCTCGTGGCTTATGGAACCCTGGAAGGGTGACCATTCTTTCCTGAGCTTTGAAAACACTTCTCTGCTTGGCACAGATGTTCTCAGCCTCTTCTGAGACGGTTCAGAGAGCCACCAGGGACATCAGCAGTGTTTCCTACTGGGCTCTCAGCCATCACCACCTTGTATCCTGTGGAGCAGGGATCAAGCAATATGATCTGGAAAGCTGAGTCAGAGAGCTGAACCAGAGGGTGGACTTGGAGGAACAGGGTACAGAGGAGCCCTGCCCCAGCCCTGTGGCCAACAGTCTCCAGGACTCAGGTGGTGAGGTGACCCACCCACCTAGGAGTGTACATTCCAGTGGTTGCTGATGTCATCCACAGATTAACGTTTTCAGATAATGATAGAACATTCTGGAGAACTTTTTTGCCCCATCTGGTACTCCTACTAAAAATCCAAATGCAATTATGTCCTTTGTTTTTTTGTGGGTTTTTTGTTTGTTTGTTTTTGTTTTTTTGTTTTTGTGTTATCATCACCCCAGAGAAAAGGGCTGATGAGATTTTTTAAATGATTTTTTTTTCAACGTTTTTTATTTATTTTTGGGACAGAGAGAGACAGAGCATGAACGGGGGAGGGGCAGAGAGAGAGGGAGACACAGAATCGGAAACAGGCTCCAGGCTCCGAGCCATCAGCCCAGAGCCTGACGCGGGGCTCGAACCCACGGACCACGAGATCGTGACCTGGCTGAAGTCGGACGCTTAACCGACTGCGCCACCCAGGGGCCCCTAAATGATTTTTAAAAGAAGCCCTCACAGCTGCTCTTTTAGGGTTGCTGAGAGCATGATGTTAATTCAATAACCATTTCATCAAGTCTCATAAAAGTTTCCATTCTAAGCTCCTAAAAGTAACTCTTTTCATAAGTTCTTTTATTTGCAAAACAGGGAAAATGTCCAACTACTTCAGGTCATTTGAAGTTTGACAAAAAGCCACAGGCAAGTAGTGGTAATAAAATGTCCAAGGCCTTGGCCAAGAACTGGGTGGGTTCATTGCAGTTTGCCACCTGCTGTCTGAAGAGACTGACTTCCGTGCCATTATTATACAATTAATTTCATGTTGGAAACACTCCTTGAGCTGATTCTTTAATTAAAGCATATTCTGAACATTTGCATATATCTTGAAATATTATACAAAAAAACAACTTTTAATAAATCTTTACCAAGGTTCTTGGAAGACAGTAACTTAAACAGGGTGAATTTTAAAATCTTTGGCTAGGGGCACCTGGGTGGCTTAGTCAGTTAAGCATCCGACTTTGGCTCAGGTCACAATCTCACAGTTTGTGAGTTCGAGCCCCACATCTGGCTCTGTGCTGGCAGTGGGGAGCCCACTTTGGACCCTCTGTCCCCCTCTCTCTCTGCCCCTCCCCAGCTTGCAAACTCTTTCTCTCAAAAATGAATAAGCATTAAAAAAAATAAAATCTTTGGTTAATTATTTTTCACCTGATGATCCTCAAACATCAATTATTCCCAGTTTCTGAAGGGCATGTTGGGAAGGTGGTTGTGACAGAGACAGTCTTTTCTCCTATTCCACGCACCCAGGTGCTCTACACAGCATGTGAAGTGAGAACACTGACTTCACTGCACCACACAGGGGTGACGGAGAATAAAATAAAAAGGTCGTGCTGCTTCCTGGGAATCTGAGCGAAAGGAGTGAGTAGAATACACAGTTTTTCAAGAAAATGCAACATTTTCAAGAGGATGCCCACAGAGAAGTCTCCCAGTACTCACACTGGGGGTGACGCCAGACAGCACGGTCACCTGCTTGTTTCCAAGATCAGCCTCAAAAAGGAAACAACATCCCAATCCAGATAAAAACCAAAGTTCCCAAAGCTGACCTCCTGATCGTTCAGGAACAAAGGGATCCCCCAGGGCAGGACTGATTACCTGTACATGCAGCTGTAGATGTTCACCTGGCCTCTCAGGACTGACCCAGGGCTCTGCATGTGCACAGCAACCACAGACAGCTGGTCTGCTCCCGTGGAATACTCCACCACCACCACGTAGTGGCCGACCTGGGGAACTCGCAGCCGCAGCTGTATCTCCACCTGTCAGAGAGCCCGAGCAGGTGGATGTGAAATGTACCGGATGAGTTTACATGGGCAACAGTGAAGGCAAGGCTGAGCAGACATCTGGGAACAGTGTACATCATCACAGTAAGAAACGCGGTCCTATGGGTAGGAATGCCAGATAAAATACAGGATGGGGGCGCCGGGGTGGCTCACTCAGTTAAGCTTCCAACTTGGGCTCAGGTCATGATCTCGTGGTTGGTGAGTTCGAGCCCTGCATCAGACTCTCTGCTGTCAGCACAGAGCCCACTTCGGATCCTCTTCCCCACCCCCACCCCCAACCTCTCTCTGCCCCTCCCCTGCTCACACTCCCTCTCTCTCTCTCTCAAAAATAAATAAATAAACTTTAAAAAATGCAGGATGAACCATTAAGTATGAAATTCAGATAAACAACACATAACTGTGGTTTATCTGTGATTCAAACTTAATGGTGCATTGGTGTTTTTTTCTAAATCTGGCAACCTTACTTATAGGGGCTTCTACTCCTATTACCCATATTATTTGCCTTGTTTCTCAAGGCAAAAGACACTCTAAAACTTGAGGTAAAAAGCAATCTCCAATGGGTGAGAAGAGGATGGAGGTATGCCTTGAGGCTCTTTTGCTGTTTTTCAATTTAAAGAGTGAACTTTCGATTATATGGATACAGATAACGTGACGTGATATATGCAGCCCACTCCTGGGATAATAACTAGTAATAGTTTGGTTTTCATGCTTCCAAACCATTTTCCACATCTGAAAATGCACATATATGTACCTCTTTTTTTTTTAAAGAAAAACTGTGCTCATAGTAGGAATCATGGATGTTTTTATACCATGACAGCAGAGCTGAGTAGCTCCAACAGAGTCCATATGGCTCACAAAGCTGAAAATATTTACTATCTGGCCTTGTACCAAAAACAAGCAAACAAAAAACCAAACCAAAACCAAACCAGAAAACAACCCGCCCCCACCATCCCCTATGGGTTAGGAGCTTGGAGTATGGAACCATACTGCCTCCAGCTGTGTGACTTTGAGCAAGTTACTTAATGTCTGTATGCTTCGGTATCCTCCTGTGTACAAATGAGGATAGCAAGAGTACCCACCTCTTAAAATTATCATGAGGATTAAATGAATGAATATATGAAGGACTCTTAGAAGGGTATTTGGCATGTCATAAGCACTCTGTAAATATTGAGGATCATAACTGTGATTATTGCCTTTTGCCACGTCTTGCTTTTTTTACTCAACAAGATTTTCTCTGTCTGTAGCTACATACAGATAAACTTCATTTTCCTAATGGCCTCCCACCTTTCCACAGTGTGAGTGTAAATTAATTTATTTAGCTAATCCCCTATTGATGGCAACACTTACATTGTCTGTAATTTTCCCTATTAGCATAGAATGTTACATGATCACGTGTATGTATGTATGTGTGCGTGTGTGTGTGTAGATAGGTAAATATCCTTATGCTGGTATTTCTGTAAGATTCCTAGAAGTAGAATTGCTGGGTCAAAGTATACGTGCATATTGAATGTCTGAGCCAATATTGGAACTACATTCCACAGCAGTTTAACCCACTTGAGTCTGTAATCTCAGGCCCAGCGAACCTTTACCATACTTAATTAAAATCCTCCCTCCCCCCCGTCTTCAGGATATTCACATTTACTGTTCTCTCTGCACAGCCCTGAACCACACAACTAATACTTTCCCCGGTGATTTTTCTATCACTTATATAATAGAAAGACTTACTTCAGGGGAAAAAAAAGTGGAATATCCACACCACTTTTCCACTCTGTTCTGGAGTGAAATATGGGTCTGTGTGGGGAGGTTATTAGCAGCATTTCTCCCTGGGGCATCTCCAAACAAGGGTCTGTCTGTCTTCACGCCACCATAAAACACACACAAGCCAATAATGTATATTCACTTTTCTCCCAGAAGTTATTACTGGCTGCCAGTTCTATCACAGCACTATATTATAAGTTTCTATTGTTCTTTCCACTCTGAGTTCTAGTCATTGATTTTTTGGAAGATGTGTGGGAAGGCTTCTGAATTCATCTAAGGGTAAAAGTAGGTTTTGAGAAACTCAGATAAACGATAAATGATGGCAAATAGAAACTTTACTATTTGCTATTTGTTATCAGTTATTTATCTTAGTAAAAGGGAACTTAAATAGAACCAGTGTCAAACTGGAAGGATCTTTCTGGTTTTATGGCATAGAACTGCCCTCACCTGGTTATGAGTGTTCAAGATAAAGACATAAAAGGCAGGCATGTCAAATCTGGTACTTACACAAACCTAAGAGGGGTGATTAACATGTCTGGTGTCAAAATGAGGATTCAAAATGACTTGGTCAATCTATACTTATTAAACACCTCCTCTATGCCAGCTCACCTGATGGGCATACAATGGGAAACAAGACATATCTGGTCTCTGCCCTCAGACAGACTTTAATCAAATAATTAGACAATTAGACAAACACAGTGTGAAATTACACATATGACAAATATTCTGCATAGGTTCTTAGAGGACAGCCTGAGCCAGTCAGGGAGACTAGGGAAGGGGAAGACTTCCTGAAGAAGCAATAACTTGGCTGAGTGCTACAGGACAAGGAACAGACAGCCAGGACCCAGGGGGAGGGAGGAGCATTCAGGCACAAGGAACATCCTGCAGTAGGAGGCTACCCTATGACACACAGGCTGTAGGGTAACAAATAATGTTAAGTCCAAGAGACTGAAGGCAGGCCACAGTGACAAGGAACAGAGAGCAAGAGGAGGCATTGGGAGGAAGGAGGGGTAGCCTTAGAGGCCATTAAAATCTTTTGTCTCTATCCTAAAGCAGTAAGCTGTTATCGTAATGTTCCAATTGTGTATGGGTGAGGATGGGGCAAGAGTGCCTGTGATGATCAGATATTGTATTTCTATCAACATGAGTATGCTGACTATCATATGGAGTCTGGACTGGGAGATGCAATGGGCAAGAGCTGGTGTGAGTGAGCTAATCAGGAGGTTACTGCAGAGATCCTCATGAAAGATGATGATCAAATATTGGGCAAGAAAGATACACGAAGAGAAGTAGAGACATTTAAGAAAAGACATTAAGATTCAGGGATGGGTTGTCTTTGGTAAGGGAGGGAACGGAAGAAATCATGGATGACCCTAAGAATTCTGATTTATAAAATTAGATGGACGGTGGTACCATTTACTTAGGTAGTAAAATGTAATTTGAGATCCCTTCGAGACACCTAAGAGGTAACGTCAGGAAGGAAGTTGGCAATGCTGTTCTGCACATAAAAGGACAGGTATGACTGAACATACCACTTTGGGAGTTATCTGTGTCGAGTTGGCATCTAACACAATAGGCTTGGAGGAGGCTGCTTAGGGAGAGAATATAAAGTAAAAAGACAAAGGCTAAAACTGAACCTCAACAAATTCTAACACTTAATGGCTAGATAGAGGTTGAACCTGTAAATGATATTCTAAGGAAGCAGCCGGAGAGGTAGGAAGAGATCCAGACCACTCTTAAATTGTGAAAAACAAGGTAAGAGAGTGTTTTAACTTGGAAGGGATATTCAACAAGTATTGAAAGCTGCTGAGAAGTTAAACAGATGAACACATGAGGAATGAAAATCATCACTGGATTTACTGACAAGATGATTGGAAACAGAGAGAGAGAGAGGGAGAGAGAGAGAGGAAGAAGAAGGAAGGAAGGAAGGAAGGAAGGAAGGAAGGAAGGAAGGAAGGAAGGAAGGAAGGAAGGAAAGAAAGAAAAAGGTAATGGAGTAGGAGAGATGAAAGCCAGACTGCTGTGGGTAGAGATGTGAATGGAAGTGAAAGAATCGGGAACAATGTAGAATTGTCGAATTCTTTGAAGAAGTTTGGTTGTGAAGGAGGCAAGAGGTATAGCTGAGGGACTGTGGGAAGGGAAAGGAGGGTTTTAATAAAAAGGGGATAGAACTTAGCATTTTTAAAATATGAGGGTGACTCCCAGTTCAGACGGCACAGTGAATTGACATTTTCTGCACCCCTTCCACTCCAAGAGATAGCAACTATAGATAAAATGTTTTAAAAGGAAAACAAAAAGACGTGTTTTAGATTTAAAAACTGATGGACCATAAGTAAAAGAAAAACTCGAAATGCACTGGGGCTGAAGTCAGGGGCCTGCTGTCCTCAAGGTCTGGAAGCAGCGTGTCTTGGTCAGCAGTTCAGCTCTTGCAGAGTTAAGAAAACTAAAGATGCCTCAATGAGACAGTGGTCAGATCCAGGCTCATTTTTTTTTAAGACAAAGAGGAATGTTCCCTCAAATCATGAAAAGCTGAAAAAGTTGCTGACAATCTGCCAGTTGGGTTTCAGCTTTACAAGAAGCTATAGAATTTGGGAATCAAATATCAAAGATACAGCCTCAAAACCAAGAACTGATTTAAGCCACCTACGTACTCAGTGTCTGAATCTGTGCCATCCCCAGTATCACAGCGATAGAAGTGGCATATTTAATGCTTGCCTCTGAGCTAAGGGTCCAGAGGACTGGTGAGACATTGCAAAACTACTAGGCTGAGATGGCTAGCGAGAAAAAGGGAGATGATAAAAAGCTTCCATTCAAAATAAGCCAATAAGCCTTCAAACAAAATAAGACTCCAAAACACATAAAGAAATCTAATGTTAGAAACATGCAACAATATCATCAATCAGAAGATGAATTTACTTCAGATAAGATGAATTTTATCAGAGAGTCTGACAAAGACTTTAAAATGAATATACTGGTCCCTAATCTGAAATCTTCAAACGTGGAAAAGGAATCTTTTTTGGATCTTGTTTGGATGCAAAACCTAATCTCACCTAACCAATCATCACTTGGTGGCAAAATGTGACTTGAACTAAGTCCACGTATACAGTCTTAATGTATTTCTCTTGAAGTGCCTATTCAAGCTTTTTGTTGGAGAAATATCAACCTGTTCGATTATAGGGTGTTGGCCAGGACCCCAATGGAGATGATGATGATGATGATGATGATGATGATGATGTGTGTGTGTGCAGAATCTTTAAAATTCTGTATTCTGGGGCGCCTGGGTGGCTCAGTCAGTTAAGTGTCCGGCTCTTGGGTTTGGCTCAGGTCATCATCTCACAGTTCGTGAGTTCGAGCCAGACATCGAGCTTGAGGTTTCTCTCTTCCTCTCTCTCTCTCTCTCTCTCTCTCTCAAATAAATAAACCTTAAAAAAAATTTTAAATGCTGAATTATGAAACACACCTGCCTCTGAGGGCATTAAGATACTCAAAAATATAAATGAAAGAGGAATCTCTCTAAAAAGTAAATAAAGCTATAAAACTAAATTGGTGGGGAAAAAATAAGGAAAAGTAAATATGAGTAAGAGCCAATTAGAAATCTTTGAGATTAACAGTATAAATTAAACTGAACTAACAGGCTGGATAAAATCTAAACTGGAGACAGTGAAACATCCGTGGATTCTAAGAAAGTCTTGAGGAATTCACCCATAAAGCAGCACAAAGAGCCAAAGCTATATAAAAATATGAAAGAGTAGTTTGTAGATAGACTGTGAGGTTCCAACATTCATCCAGGCTGATTTCCAGAAAAGAAGAATGTAAGGAATGGCAGCAAAATTACATTTGAAGTGATAACATCTGAGAATTTCCCAGGATAAAAGATATGAATCTTCATTCTGAAAGTGTAGCCTGAGGACTAAACAGATAAATAAAAATAAATCCACACCTAAATATATCATAATGGAACTTTAGAGTATCACAAATAAAAGTCCATCCTAGGATTTCTGGCTAAATATAATAGATTAAATGCTTATACTTATTGATCTTCCCTCTCAGAATTCCACAAAAATTCGAGTTGGGTTTTTTTTTTAAATCATAAACCCACAAACAAAAAGAGGATAGGAAAGAGGGGGGCAGGAAACAGGCTAGAGAAATCAACAGATTTTGGAAGCTGGAAAGCAGATGTTAACCAATTAGATCAGAAAAAGCTGACACCTATGTGTCTGTGTGGGTGCAGAGTTGGATGAGCATTGGAAGAAAAGATTAAAGAAATATCCCAAAGCATAAAATGAGATAAAGAGATTGTAAATGTTGATTAAAGATAAAGAAATAAATTATCAATGAAATAACTCAAGGAAGTTTCCCTGAACAATGGATAGAAGTTTCCAGGCTAAAAGGCTGAGAGCCTGGCACACTAGTAGAAACATTACCTATATCAAGGCACACCTTTGTGAAATTTCAGAACATGAGAAATAAAGAAATTATCTCAAAATCTTTAAGCAGGGAAAAGCAAGATGCAGTCAAAGCATTGGGAATCACAATGTCACTTCTCAAGAGCAGGACTTGAAGGTAGAAGCCAGTGAGGAAATGTCATCAAATTCTAAAAAGAAATGATTTCTAATATAAAATTCTATATCTAGAGTGCCTGGGGGGCTCAGTCAGTTAAGTGTCTGACTCTTGATTTCAGCTCAGGTCATGATCTCATGGTCATGAGATCGAGCACTGCATTGGGCTCCACAGAGTTAAGCATAGAGCCTGCCTAAGAGTGTCTTTAAAAAAAAAAACCAATAAAAATAAAATTATATATCTAACCAAACTAAAAAATCAAGATTGAGTGTAGGATAGTTTCAGACATGCAAGGTCTCAAAGGGAATAAATAAATAAATAAATAAAAATAAAAGGACCTCCTCTGTATCTGTGTAGCCTTTCTCAGGAAGGAAGCCATTGGAGGATGTAATCTACCAAAATGCGGAAGAAGAAGAAGAAGAAGAAAAAAAAGGGAGTTCCAATAGTAAAAAAACAAAAACAAAAACAAAAAACAAAAAAACCCCAATACAATGAAGATAAAAAAGAGAATATTTAGGATGGTGGGATGTGGCAATGAAATATTTCAGGAAATGGCTGTGCCCTAGATCCAGAGACTACATCAAGAGCAAAGAAGACAGATGGAAGATTCCAGGAGAGAAAATTCCAAGAAGAAATGGAAAAGAGGAAAAAAAAAAAAAAAAAAAGAAAGGAAGGGAGGAGAGAGGGAGGGATGGTATGTGGTATATTTGAATTGAGATGAAACTTACAATCTACCTGAAAGTCTGGGAAGAGGGTAAAAATAAAATTTTTGTACAGCAACAATAACTTGGAGGTTGGTTTTCAATGGGTAAATAATCATTCTAAAGTCTGTGTCATGTAAAATAAGAGATCAGAATTAGTGAATAACTTTAGACTTGGTTGGAAAATATATGCTTCAAGAACTTATGTTAAAATATTAAGGGTAACCACTAAAATACCAGAAAACAATCTGTACTTATCAAACAAGCAGAAAAATAGAGAAAATTGTCTTAATCAAATAGAAGTAGGGGGTGCCTGGCTGGCTCAGTCAGTAGAGCATGCAACTCTTGATCTCAGCATTGAGTTCCAGCCCCATGTTGGGCCTAGAACTTACTTCAAAAAAAAAAGAAAGAAAAAGGAAAAAAGAAAAGAAACCGAAGTAGGAAAATTATTTTTTAGAAGGCAAATAAAAAGCTAGTAAAATAATTAAGATGATAAAAATAAGTCCAAATATGTCTGAAATCACAATAAATATAAATCAATTAAAATCACATTGTAAAACAGAGATGATCAAATTGAAATATAAAAAATATAGCAATGAATTTGTTTATAAGAGACAGAGGCTTGCCTGGTGTACAACAGGTGTGGTCTGACTTTAAAAAATGAGCTGTCCAGATTCCCTTTCTCAGAAAGAATAAAGGGGAAAAGGGGATATTCAAATGGCAGTAAGTGCCGGAGCTAGGAATTAACAAAGAAATGAGACGGAAGCAACCTTCATGGTATGTGTGTGAGACAAAGAGCTATGAGTAAGCAAAGGAGGTCATTCAATAGAGGGAAAGGTGAACAGCAAACACATGGAGAGAAGGCTTTCTTCTATGACAGCCTGGTAGCTCTGTCTCTCTCAGATTCCTGGAAGACCAGAATGTACTTGGTTCCTGCCTTTGGAATCCTTCTAGACCTCTCTGTATCCTGGAAAAGGAAAAACCCTTCATATGAGCTAGACTTAGTGGGTTGCTCTTCCTTTCTGCCCATGTTGCTGACCAGAATACATAACAGCAGTATGGCTAATGGTTACTGAGTGATCACTGCATGTCTGGCACCACAACAAGAGCCTCTCATGGATTATTTTATTTAGTAGTACTCATGAGGTAGCTACTATTCTTATCCCCATTTTGTATACTAGTAAATTCAGGCCTAGGGAGATTTCACAGCTAGTTACTGATGACCCAAGACACGAAGGCAGGCAGTTTCACTCCAGAACCATCTTAATCATCACGCTACACATGGGTTTTCAAAATGGAGGAGCAGGGGCGGGGAGCGGGGGTGCCTGGGTGGCTCAGTTGGTTGAGCATCTGACTCTTGATAATAAAACTTTTTTAAAAATGGAGGAGGGATTACTCTGCATTTTGCTCCAGGTGGCTAATGATGATCAAAATTTACCTACCTCTGGAAGTGAGTCCTCCATCAATTTAAGTATTCAACAGAGGCTAAATGAATGTTTAAAAAAGCTAATGTAGAAAGGATTCCTTCACAGGAAGGGAAATCAAATGATTTCTAAGACCTCTTCGAATGCCATTAGTCTCTGAATTTTAGCACAATGATCTATTACAGCACTGTCCAATAGAACCTTCTGGATAGCAAAAATATTTCATACTCTGTGTTTTCCAATAAGGTGGACACTAGATGTATGTGATTGCTGAGCACTTGAAATGTGGCTAGTGCAACTGAGAAACTGGATGTTTAGCTCTACTTAGTTTTAATTAATTCAAGTTTATACAGCCACATGAGCTAGTCACTACTATATTAGCACATGTCTGTAAGCATTTAGATAAAATAGTAAAACAGACTGTTAAATAAAACTGGACAGCCCAGGGCTTAGTTTTACGCATCATGCAAATATGGCCCTGCCCAAGGCCTCAGTGCTATATGGCTCTGGGCTAAATCAGAGGCAAGGACACCTCCAGATGAATCATCAGCATCATTTCCTGGAGTCTGGCTCTTCTCAACAGCACCTTCCTGCTGTCTGGGGAACACACACACACACACACACACACACACACACACACACACATGTGTGCGTGCATATTTATGTATGTATATGCATTTGTGTGTGTGTGCTCAGCATGGGTAGGTAGGGATACAGCACACTGGTAGAATGGAGTGGAAATGATTTCATTAATTTCTCTTTATGAATGCCTATATTGCTTTACTTGTTACAACAGGCATACATACTTCTCTTTTTTGCAAAATAAAAACTCTAATAAAATGAAATGAAGACTAAAGAAGTATCCTTAAAATCCTCTAATAGCTACCTCGGAAATGTTAGCAATATAGTTTACAAAAAAGGTACATATCTAAATATTCAGAAGTAATACCATATATGTTTTCAGTCTACAAATTTAATCGTGAACATTTTCCTCAAAGGTACAAAACAGAGAATGTTGTAGAAAGTAAGGAATGGAAATATAGCGACGGAAGTTTGTTTTTCAGTGTCTTTATTCTGAGGTATTGCATTGTGTGTTTTTATTGTTGCTATATACTACTTTGAACGCAAATCTTAAATCAGTATAGTCTTAAATCATTTTGAGGCCTCAAAAACTCTAAGAAAAGTAATGCCAAAGCCTGTGGTAACCTGTCCTCTAAGCCATGAGGGAGATGCCCTGGCGTGTAGCATTTCCAGATTTTGAGCTCAAAGAAATCAACCCTTACAAATTGCTTAGCCTGAGGGCTGAACAGTCTGTGAGCATTGCATCCTTTTAGGGTAAGCTGTGTAGTTTCTGGAGGCCTTTTAGAAAGATCTTGCCCTGAATCAGGTAGAGCGGGACGTGCCCTTATAAGTCCAGGGAGTAAAAAGGAGAGGATTCTGTGGTTGCCCATGTTCCCTGCCATGTCTAGAAAGTGCTCAGAGACTAACCTTACCACGCTCTGTGTGGTGCACCGCCCAGCCACAACCTGAATCAGAGAACTCAGGATACCTGTAATTAACACCTCTGAGAAATTCTTTCAGGTTCCCCTGAATTTGAGAAGCAACTGTGGCCAAGGGTTTTCAGCAGACACAGATGGGGAGACAGTAATAGCTTTGACAGTAAATAAAAGGCTGCCCCACCTCTCTACCACTGAGGTCCGCCATGACCGGGTGTGCGGGAGTAGGCTGCCTCACTGCCAAGGGTCTTGGCTCTCCATCAAGCAGGAAGTGTCTGGCCTCACAAGCCAGGGCACAGGGGAATCGGGTCACTGGCAAATGCTGGTAAAGCAAGCAACTTCAACAACAAAATACAACAGTTACAACTGAGAACAAAGCACAATATCAAAACGCATCCCCAAAGGACTCTTATCCAATTCCATTCATTCATCATTCCTTCAACGAACTCCTACCCAGTGCCTACTATAGGAATCGGATGGTAAATTTTCATCTGCATGAAGAATAAAAGACGGAAAGGTCCGTGAACCTGGATTCTATTTTAAGCCTCAGACAAAAACCACAATCAGAGAATTATCCAAAGCATCTGGCTGCAGCTGTGAGGCCGAGGCCTATCTCGAATCCTTGCACCAAAGGCTCCTGATTTAGAGGACCCGATGTCGCACCGCTGCCCATACTAACTTCTCTTGGGGAGGTCCTGAGTTGGCGCACGGCTGTGTGACTGGCAGTTGCAGTGAGGATGCCTCATAGTAGTCTCTGGGAAGCAGCACCAGGTAGTCCTAGTAAATTAAGACCAAAAGGACAATTACGCATTTGATGGTGGCCCTTCTTTAGTAATCAAGCCGTCACCAGCTAAGTTAACAACAACCAGGTGAAGCTCGCTATGTTAAACTCTCGACAGCAGCTGCTTCGTTCCCCCCCCCCCCCCCGCCCCCCGACTCACCAAAACACACAAAGCAACTCCTCACAGGTGCTTCACACATGGGAGATAAGCATCTCAGGGTGAATGTGTTTGTATGCAAGTCTCAGGGGAAATTTTCCCGTCTCTTCTGGATTGTTTATAAATTCAAAACTGAACAAAAGTAACACGCTATCAGTTGATAACATGTTCCTTTGAAATACCGGTCGCTTTCATCACTACACAACAGAACACTGAATTGTAGATCACGTATCACGGCTTCTTATTCCCATATCCAAGCAACGCTCGATGGCATGTATAAAAAACGGTGTTTTGTGATCCTGGTGAATCACGGACTGAAACTGGCTGACTGCCTGTCCTAGGAGATGAGAGGAAGAACGTGTTCCACGGAGTGTGCCAAATGAAGCCCACAGTGTAAATTCAGCTAAACAGCTCTTCAGGAAAGAGCAGACCTCCAGGTTTCTGAGATGCTGATGGTTTGACAGCTTCAGAGCAATGCTGGCATCCCTGCCTGTGTGCAGAGGGAAGGACGAAGGGGAGGGGGGATGTCTGCCATAACTGTGAAGAGACTCATACGCCAGCCATAAGGCTTTCTCTCCCTTCGGGGCCCTTAATTTGTCTAGAATGGGAAAGAAGAAAAATGTATGGAGAGGAAAAGTGGCACATGGTGGCCCAGGGGGCTCAGTGGTCTACCACGGGGGTCTCACTAGCCCAGCAGGCTTTATTTCAACAGTGATTATTGTTCTCTTACTAAGTTTCCTTAGGTTGGGACCGTAGCTCCTCCTTACTTTATGGTCCCATAGATCCTAGAATAGTGAAAGTTGACAGTAGGTGGTCCGTAAAATATCTGTAGAGAAGATAGGATCATCATATGGAAGCATATATATGTGTTGCACTACACAACTGCACCAGCTAAATGTCATCAAGTATCTTCCATGCCTATGAAGTAACATAATGAGCTTCTTTCCATTAATCTAACTTTGTACCCATTTCTGGCATCAACGGGATTTTCCTCATCCTCATTTCTAACATCTATGAAAAACTCGAAAACTTTGGTAAAGCAACAAAGCTTTCTACCAAGAAGATGCAAGAAAAATAGGGATTGAATGCCGAGCATAAACCCTCACATGATGCTCAGAAGATCCCAGATTTGGAAAGGACCTATATGGATAAACATTGTCCCTATTACAGGGAAGAAGCAAATGAGGCAGGCCTGGAGTTAAAGACCTTGCCTGAGATTTGTTAATACAGCCAATCAAAAGGACTGTGCCAGAAGGAAAAGCTTGATGTTTTCTGCTCTGAGCGCCTAAAACCAAGCTTTGTCGAAGACTTTATTTTCAAAAGACTTTCTGTAAGCTAAAGCAGACATCAAAAGGGGGGGTGTATCTCAGGTAGCAGTTTTCATCCCTTAACTCCCCTTGGTTCCTCTGGCTATCCTAGTAGAGCACGAGAATAGAGCTTCTCCCGTAATGCAGGGTTCTTTGTCCAAGGCAATCGTTTGGTGAGGCTGCTGCCTATGTTTCAGGTAGAAGAAGGCAGGGAATGTTGGAGAAGCATCGGTTCTCCCTTCTCTTTCCACCACCAAGAATTTCACTGATATTAGGATCTTCTTTTCCTCTAGCTTCTTCTGATTCACTCCACATAATCCCCAGAGAGGCTGATTTTTTTTGATGCCCTTCTGATTCATGATGAAAAATCCCAAAGAAGCTTTTGAAAGGTGGGGACATAATGCATATGAAGGTTTTGCATTTATTCTGATAACTTTGAGTCATTATAGTTATAGCTGTTGGTGTGTGTGTGTGTGTGTGTGTGTGTGTGTCTGAGAGAAGCTGGCTGAAGAATATAACAGATATTTTAAGTTGGCTCCTATGTTGAGGGCAAATGTCACCATAGTTTCCTGTGTCTAAAAGGGAGGTAGATTTTGATATCTAATGGTCCCTGTGGGTCACTGTGGATTGGACCATCTCTAAGGGGGGAAGAATCCCACAGAACTCTCCACTCAGGAGGACTCTTACCAGGAGGACCCCCTCTGCTTGAATACAAGCAAGCCATGTCCCTGGTGCAATTGAAAACGGGTGTGCCAAACCATTTCCGGGGACCGTGACAAAGGCTGGCTCCTTACTTGGCAGGAAGAGGACTTCTTTGCTTTGAGCAGCACCTATCAGAAATAAAAAGAATTGCCCAAGGCACTGGTCTAGCAATCATTGTTATGATTTTGGATTTTCAGTTTTGAACATTCAGTTTACATCTGAAGAAGTTTAAGACGGTTACTGAGCATACTTACTGATCAGATTTATTGATTTTATTTTTAAAATTTTTTAACGTTTATTATTTTTGAGAGAGAGAGAGAGACAGAGTGCAAGCAGGGGAGGGGCAAAGAGAGAGGGAGACACAGAATCTGAAGCAAGCTCCAGGCTCTGAGCTGTCAGCACAGAGCCCAACGCAGAGTTCAAACTCACGAAATATAAGATCACGAAGCCGAAGTCAGATACTTAACTGACTGAGCCACCCTGGCGCCCCTTGATTTTATTTACCATTCACATACTTATAAAACAGACTAGAAAGATATTGATAAGATGTTAATTACTTTTTAAATTTGTTAAGTGATTAAGTATATTAACGCATGTAAACTGCTTAGGAAATTTCATTGCACCTAAGTGTTAACACATTACCTTAGATATTAAATTATTTTATTCTTTTAATTTCTATGGAAGAACATGTGTCCATTCTGAAGTAATAAAAAGTTTTGGTTTTTTTTGTTTGTTCTCAGGATGCAAAGTGTTTTCTTCTGTATGAAACAGTGAACCTTCTGTACAAGGTTCAGAAACAAACCAAACTGCTGCATCAGAGTCCAACTGAGACTTTTTCTTCAGAAGAAATGTTTGCTCCAAATCCTTGCATTCTTTCTACAAACATCCACTAGATCTAGGTTCTGGGCATGAGGGACTGCACACAGCCAGCATGGCTTTTGCTGGGTGGGATGGGAAAGGTGAGGGATTACAGACGATGAAACAGGAGAATTTGGCACAGCATAGACAGTGGTGTTTGGGAGGAGGCCTAGGTTACCACAAGAATCCACAACCAAGGCCCCTGACTCAGACATGGGGGCTTAATAAAGGTGTCCCAGAGGAAGGGAAAACAAGCCACAATGTATTCCACCTGTTTGAGTTAATGGAGAGCAAAGTGCTGATGAAATTGTCATTGAGGAGGCATCAGGGTCTATTAGAAAGAATTTGGAGTCTGAAGATTCCAACTTGTCTATAAAGACCAGAGGTGCACTTAGGCAATTTACTAAACCTCTCAGTTCTGTTTCCTCTTCAACTCTCATCAGTTCACAAACTTACCATGTGAGAAAAATCAATGCCAAAGTATATGTATATGATAAAGCAAGCCCGCTAGTTCTTTGTGTTATTCATCATCATCCAGCCTCGCAACCTGGTTGACACAACTCAGGAGCATCACCACTGCCCCCAGTGACTTCGCCATGGATGCTGAACAAAGATTCTTGTGTTTCAATCTCAAATTAGATTTCCACTGGCACCATCTTGGGTCCATGTGGGATTCCTAGTGCTTTCTGGAATCTGTTTCCAGGAATGGTAGAAGTGCTAACTTCTTGCAGAACAAACTTCCAGGCCTCAGCTCTAACAGTGCTGAGATCTGTGCTCTGACTGTGATTTTCCTCTGCCCTCAAGAATCCCTCAACCTTCAGTGAGGTTTGCATGTTTCTTTCTGGAGTTCTCTTGGGCTTCATGCTTTACCGCATTCATCTTAAAAATTCCTACACTCACCCATTTCTCCTTGGGCTATTTGGTTTGCCTGAAACAATGTAAAAATTTAGGGGAGTCACCACAGAGGTGACACCCACTCTACCATGAATGAATTATAAATTAGCTTTGCCCTGTGGTGATATCATAGACCATGGGGTTCGGCGAAGACACATAGGTTGTTACACCAATTTTTCAAAAGACGGTTAATAGTAAACTTAACAACAAAATTTAAATAAGCAGAATGTTTAGAGATTGAAAAGGTAGCAAAGGACAGGACACTACCCTAATCAGACTATGCATCAGACTCCATCTTTTCTCAGGAGGTAACTTTGTGAAAACTGAAGAAACTGTTTCACTAGTTCATCATTTCTTAATCCAAACAAAGGCTTGAAAATTTGCCTACCTGCCTCAGCCCAGGATGGGTAAATAGTCACGTGGCCAGATACGGCTTCAGTTCCAGGGTTAATATATTTCAGAATAACGCGAAACAAGGCAAGACTTGACTTCCCCACATTCAACATGATCCTCACTTTATTCTGAAAAATACCGAAAAGCCATAAAGTATAGAACTGGCTAAAAGAAATGGTAGCCAAACAGTGGCTTTACTCCATTCAAGTTTCACTAGTGGGCTTGTGGTGTGTACACAGACCCACACGCTCTGTTTCTTTCTCTCACACACACACACACACTCACTCTCACTCAGAAAACACCAAATAACCAACTCTGTGGCAGATGGAAATAGGAAGGCCTAACAATAAATTAAAATCACAATTACAATTACAATTAAATTTAAGTGTACAATACAACTTAATTACAATTAAAGTTACAGTGAAGACCTGTTCCCTCAGGAACTGAGTTCTTCTTTTGACCCTTTTGGAATCAGGCAGACAGAACAGAATGTTAGCAGGACTAGTTTAAGGAAAGCCATAGTGGCAGGGGCAACCACCACAGGCTGGGAGAAATAAAAAAGCAGAAGAGAACGAAAGGACAGGATTATTTAACACAACTACCCCTGTAGAGAGACCACTCCAGGGGCCACATACATAAAATTCTAAATGGTCACAGAAACTGATGCTGGCCAAACAAAGGTTAAAATACTCAAACACATTAGTGACCAAATCTGGATGTAACTAAAATATGCCTACGTCATATAAAATTGATCTCAATCTCTATCCAAAAAGAATGTGGGCTTTTTCTTTTTTAATTATTTTTTTTCCATCATGACAAGTGTACTCTTTAATCCTCATCACCTATTTCCTCCATCCCCTACCCCGCTCCCCTCTGGTAACCATCAGTTTGTCTTCTACAGTTAAGAGTCTGTTTCATGCTTTGTCTCTATCTTTTTTTTTTTTTGCCTTTGCTTGTTTGTTTTGCTTCCTAGATTCAACATATGAGTGAAATCATACAATATTTGTCTCTCTCTGACTTATTTCACTTAACATTATTATACTCTCTAGTTCCATCCATATTGTTGCAAATGGCAAGATCTCATTATTTTTTATGGCTGAATAATACTCCATTCCAATAACAAAAGGGACAATCCGACAAGAGGATATATAATAATTGTAAATATTTATGCACCCAACATGAAAGAACCCAAATAAATAAAACAGTTAATAACAAACCTAAAGGAAATAATCAATAGTAACACAATAATAGTAGGGGACTTTAAGACCCCACTTATATCAACGGGCAGATCATCCGAAGAGAAAAGCAACAAGGAAATAGTGGCTTTGAATGACACTCTGGACCAGATGGACTTAACAGATATATTCAGAATACACAGGTATATTCAGCAGAATACACATTCTTTTTGAGTACACATGTAATGGTCTCCAGAATAGAACACATATTAGACCACAAAATAAGTCTCAAAAAATTCAAAAAGACTGAAGTTATGCCATGCATCTTTTCTGACCACAAACCTATGAAACTAGAAATCAACCACAAGAAAAAATTTTGCAAGAGCACAAATACATTGAGGCTAAAGAACATGATTCTAAACAACGAATGGGTCAATCAAGAAACCAAAAAAGAGGGGCGCCTGGGTGGCTCAGCCTGTTGAGCATCTGACTCTTGATTTCAGCTCAGGTCATGATCTCACGGTTCATGGGACCAAGCCCCATGTCAAGCTCCACTCTGTCAATGCACAGCCTGCTTAGGATTCTTTCTCTCTCTCTCTGCCCCTCCCCTACTCATTCTCTCTCTCTCTCTCTCTCTCTCTCTCTCTCTCTCTCTCTCTGTGTGTGTAAAAATAAATAAACTTAAAAAAAGAAATCAGAGAAGAAATAAAATATTACATGGAGATGAATAAAAATGAAAACACAGGTCCAAAATCTTTAGGATGCAGCAAAAGCTGTACTAAGAGGGAAATTTATAGCAACACAAGGCTACATCAAGAAGCAAGAAAAATCTCATATAAATAACCTAACCTTATACCTCAAGACACTAAAATAAGAAGAAAAAACAAAACTGAAACACAGAAAAAGGAAGGAAATAAAAAAGATTAGAGCAGAAATAAATGATACAGAAACTAAAAAAAAAGTAAATAAAACAGATTAATGAAACCAGGAGCTGGTTTTTAGAAAAGATCAACAAAATTGATAAATCTCTAACCAGACTTATCGAGAGAGAGAGAGAGAGAAAGAGAGAGAGAGAGAGGACCCAAATAAACAAAACCACTAATGAAAGAGTAGAAATAACAACCAACACCACAAAAATACAAAAACTTGTAACACAGTATTATGAAAATCTATATGCCAACAAATTGGACAACTTAAAAGAAATGGATACATTCCTAGAAACATATAACCTACCAAAACATAATAGGAAGAAACAGAAAATTTGAACAGATGAATTACTAGAAGTTAAACTGAATCAGTAATTAAAAACAAAACAAAACAAAACAAAACAAAACAAAACAAAACCTCCCGAAAAACAAAAGTCTGAGACCAGACAGCTTCACAGGAGAATTCTACCAAACATTCAAAGAAGAGTTAATATTTATTCTTCTCAAACTATTCCAAAAAATATAACAGGAAGGAAAACTTCCAAAGTGATGAAAAATGAAGACTTTTTCCCCTAAGGTCAGAACAAGACAAAGATGTCCACTCTCACCACTTTTATTCAACATAGCACTGGAAGTCCTAGCCATAGCAGTCAGACAACAGAAAGAAAGAACAGGTATCCAAATTGGTAAGGAAGTAGTAAAACTCTCATGATCTACAAATGACATGGTACCACATATAGAAAGCCTTAAAGACTCCACTGAATGGGGCTTTTTAACTTGACAGAATCCATCTCTAAGTGTTAGTTCCATGTTGGAAAATAAAAATGCAAAAATGTATAAGGAACAAGTTAGGGGTGATCTGATGGACGCTGCCGAGGTCTGCTGACTAAAAATACTTAAAGAAATCCATCATTTGGAATTCATTCCTTTATGCTAACTAGTTATTCTTTCGAACTGTAGACACCTATGAGAGGGTATCCACCTTGACTGGACTGTCAGTCATTCACAATCTATTATGACTTAATGGAATCCATTGCTTTTTTCTTAATAATGAAGATCAGGAAGGAGCTAAAGAAACTGAATTGCTACATTGGGGAGAAGGAGAAAGCAGTGAGGTGTCGGATCCTAGGATCCTAGGGAGTGTAAAGCAACCTGATGGGGGACCCTAGTCAGGCAAGAAGCAACATTAGAACCAATGGTGGCTCCAACAGAACTGTGAACCTGTCCCTGTTTCTCTAAGGAGTGACTTATATAAATATAACAGGCATTACTTCTGGATCTACTAAGAACAAATATTGGGTAACCATGGTCGTCAGTTTACCTCTTTTGTTCTGAATTTCGCCACTGAGAAACACAGTTTGAAGAGACCAACCTCAAAGAGAAATTCTGAGAATAAAACTTCTCAATGACTATACAGAAATTATTAGTTATAAATATTGTATAAGTTCTAAAGGTAGCAAGAAAATGTGTAAATCCCTTAATTATTCCAACACAAAGCCAAGAGAGATGGATACAGAAGAGGAAAATGAAGGAAAGGAGAAATACAGGAAAGAAAATTTAAGTAGCACTAACAAATCCCTCATTTATCTTAGTTTTTATTCATATAGTAATTCCGAGTTTAAAAAAGCAAAAAAAAAAAAAAAAAAAAAAAAAAAAAAAAAAAAAAAAAAAAAGCACCGGTCAAATATTAACAACATACACATTGAAATTATTTAATTCAACTCATTTTTAATCTTCACAAATGGCTTTAAATAAAAGTGTCTCTTGTGTTAAAATATAGACTAATCTCATTTGGGAAACAACTTCTTGTAAAAAGTCTCCAGAAATAAACACCATTTTTTTTAATCCTTTCTTTGTCTGATTTGGTGACTAAATTAACAATAAACTGTGAAATCGATACATATACTTATGAGTTAAAATCCAATCTTACCCCAAACCCCATCTGTAGTCTGGAGAAAAAGAATCCTGGAGTCAGTTTGGGGATAGTTTGCCTTTGTGGGGGACTCACTGACAGTGTTGTGGGTAACTATACGCACTCTCCTGCCATGAAGTAATTTCTTAGAGGCTACATACCTGCACTGAGGTCATCTGGGCGTATCCTCTCCAGCTAAACTCAGGAAATTCCAGGGGATCAAATCCAAACCGAAGTTCTCTCCCATTAGGTACAGTGCCATCTTCAATCTCATACTTCATATGATGCAAATCCGGGAAATAGTAGTTGTTTTCAGGTCTTTTGTAAACAAAAAGTAAATGTGGATACAGCAAGTTAAGTCCACTGATAATCCAAATATTCTTTAATCTCAGTAGCTCTGCTAAAAGAACTCCCACCAAATTGAAAGACTGCAACCAATAAGAACAAATGAAAGAGCCTCCCCCTGCTTTTTCTTTAAATTATTGCTTTCACTCTTGTAAACATTCACATAAAATACACCCAACACTTATCATTCTAAGCAATAAAATGAGAAAATCATTTAGCACAACCCATAGTAGTAGTATCCTTTAATATGTTCTAAACGGTTGCCAACAACTTAGCAAAGTCAAATTAGGTAATTTACTATAAATTCATTCATTCAATCATTCATTTATATACTCATATTCACTCATTATACAAATATTAACATATACGTACCAACCAATGTTGTTAAGTACCATATATACATAGTGAATGTGACATACAATATTTCATATGTTAAGTTTACAAGTTAGATACATTTTTCTCTCCACATATGTTTTTTCAATCATCAGAATGACTTTTTATGCCTCGTTTTTTCTTAAATTATAAGTCTATAAATGGATTCCTTTCAAGAGTCCAATAATGGCAATCATAGAGAAGGATCAAAAATATTTCAACCCTGGGGCGCCTGGTGGTTCAGTCAGTTAAGTGTCCTACTTCAGTTTAGGTCATGATCTTATGGTTCGTGAGTTCGAGTCCCGCATCGGGCTCTGTGCTGACTGCTCAGAGCCTGGAGCCTGTTTCGGGTTCTGTCTCTCCCTCTCTCTCTGCCCTCCCCCACTTGTGCTCGGTCTCTGTCTCTCTGTCAAAAATAAATAAAAAGATTAAAAAATAAATAAATAAAAACATTACAATACTTATGTGACATTTCATATTCAAACTATTTGAAGTTCTTCAAAATGGCACATTTTGACAATCCAATCACAAACTAATAGCAGTTAGTATATTTAAACCCATAACGATCAATTAGTCAAAGAAAATAAAAAGTCACAGTCCTATATTGCAAATAGAATTACAAATGATTACAATTTCTCTGGAAGTGATATATAAAGATCCTTAAAAATATTCATACCCATTGGGGCGCCTGGGTGGCTCAGTCGGTTAAGCGGCCGACTTCGGCTCAGGTCAGGATCTCACGGTCAGTGAGTTCAAGCCCCGCGTCGGGCTCTGTGCTGACAGCTCAGAGACTGGAGCCTGTTTCAGATTCTGTGTCTCCCTCTCTCTGACCCTCCCCCGTTCATGCTCTGTCTCTCTCTGTCTCAAAAATAAATAAATGTTAAAAATTTAAAAAAATATATTCATATCCATTGACCCAGTAATTCTCCTTCCAGGAATATATTCTAAAGAATGATTAAATATACACTGTCAAAGAATTAACATAAAAGAATGCTTATAATAGTGAAAGCTTAGAAGCAATGTAAATGTACAATTATGAAATAATTAAAGACATTATGAAATATTACATAACCAATATTTTGGAAGACTAATGATATGGAAAATGTCTGCAATATCATGTGAAGAAATTGATACGAATTATATGAAGAAAATACAATACTAATTTGTATTCATAGAAAAAGCCTAGGGGTACCTGGGTGGCTCAGTTGGTTAAGCTTCTGACTTTGGGTTAGGTCATGATCTTGCAGTTCATGAGTCTGAGCACCATGTCAGGCTCTGTGCTGACCCCTCAAAGCCTGGAGCCTGCTTCAGATTCTGTGTCTCCCTCTCTCTCTGCCCCTCCCCCACTTGCACTCTACCTCTCTCTCTCTCTCTCTCAAAATAAAATAAAATTAAAATAAACATTAAAAATGTTTTAAAAAAGAAAGAAAAAGCCTAGAAAAAAATAAACAAAAAATATCAAAGGGGTTATCATCTGGGTGGTGGAATGAAGAATTTTCTTTGCCTTTTACTTTTAGGTACTTATTGCAACTTTACAACAAACATATATTACATTTATTATCACAAAAATTATTTAGAAGACAAAGTGAATGTGAAAGCTTTCTAACCTTGTAAGAAAAATGAAAAAAATGTTCAGATGATATCATAAACAAACATTTGGGAGGAATTTAGTACAAAAGGACAAAAGATTTACCAACCCAGAGAAAAGGTGGTATGGCATCTTTGATGCTGGTTCGCTCTCCTTTTATCATAGTTACAATTTATCACTAAATCAAAGGACATGTTCTAAATTTCATATATGTGTATTGGCTGTGATGTAAAAAAAAAATCAATATTTTTGCCTCGGGATGGGAAATTTAATTCCTATTAAAGTTGCATTATTTCTACCTGAAAATTAGCCCACCGCTTGCACAGTTGGAAGGGAAAAAAAATTACACTGGTTAAGTAGGGGGAAAGCTCACTTTATCAACAGGAAGGTGAAAAGAGATAAAACATGGGTGGAGAATGTTTCCAAACCTATTTACAAAATTCCTCTGGTTCATCATGTGCTTTGTTAGTCTGCAGGGAAACATATCCACAGATGTGTTCTCTTTCACACACCTTTTATTATGTGGCCCAGCAGTGACTGCCATTTAGAAATGACTGAAGAAAGCTCAGCTGGGTTCCTCTGACTTTTAGAATTCAAATGCTGGAAACATCAAGGGAAAGGAGAGAAACACCATACCAACTAAATATAGACAATTTACCTAAACTACACTGAAGATTTCTTTAAATTTTTTTTTAATGTTTATTTATTTTTGAGACAGAGAGAGACAGAGCATGAGCAGGGAAGGGGCAGAGAGAGAGGGAGACACAGAATCGGAAGGAGGCTCCAGGCTCTGAGCTGTCAGCACAGAGCCTGATGCGGGGCTCGAACTCACAAACTGTGAGATCATGACCTGAGCTGAAGTCAGACGCTCAACTGACTGAGCCACCCAGGCGCCCCAAGATTTCTTTATTAATCTGTTGATAAAGCAGAGTATTAAAGATACATGCAATTTAGAAGTTGCATTTCACAGACTTTCCAGTGTATGATTAAGAGCCAGAATATTAAAAATTAGCTTTTTCCTCCCACCACTGACAGAAAATTATAAATGGATCATGGTTTTAAAAAATTCTATACTGATATGACATATATATTCAGAACATTCTATCTTAAAACAGCAGAATATACGTTCTTTTCAAGTGCACATGGAACATTATCCAGAACAGATCACATTTTGGGCCACAAAACAAGTCTCAACAAATTCAAAAAACCGAAATCATACCAAGCATCTTTTCTGACCACAACACTATGAAAGCAGCAATCAACCACAAGAAAAAATCTGGAAAGAACACAAATACATGGTGGTTAAATAACATGCTTCTAAGCAAGGAATGGGTCAATCAAGGAATCAAAAAGGAAATAACAAAAAATACATGGAGACAAATGAAAATAAAAACACAAAGGTCCAAAATCTTTGGGATGCAGCAAAAGCTGTTCTAAGAGGGAAGTTTATGGCAACACAGGCCTACCTCAGGAAACAAGAAAAATCTCACATAAACAACCAAACATTACACCTAAAGAAGCTAGAAAAAGAAGCACAAACAACCCAAGCCCAGCAAAAGGAAGGAAATCATAAAGATCAGAGCAGAAATAAATGAAATAGAAACTAAAAAAACAATAGAACAGATTCAAGAGAAACCAAGAGCTGGTTCTTTGAAAAAACCAACAAAATTGATAAACCTCTAGCCAGAATGATCAAATAGGGAGAGAGAGAGAGAAACAAGTCAAATAGACAAAATCAGAAATGAAACACTAGAAATAACCACCAATGCCCCTTAAATACAAAGGATTTTAAGAGAATATTGTGAAAAAATTATATGCCAACAAATTGGACAACCTAGAAGAAATGGATAAATTCTTAGAAACATATAAACTCTTAAAATGGAATTAGGAAAAAATAGAAAATTTGAACAGACCAATTACAAACAATGAAATTGAATCAGTAATACTCCCAACAAACAAAAGTTCAGGACCACATGGCCTCACAGGTGAAGTCTACCAAACATTTAAGGAAGAGTTAATATTTATTCTTTTCAAACTACTCCAAAAAACAAAAGAGAAAAGAAAGCTTCCAAATTCATTCTATGAAGCCAGCATTAGCCTAATACCAAAACCAGGTAAAGATACTACCAAAAAAACAAAAACAAAAACAAAAACAAAAAATTGCAGGCTTAATATCTCTGATGAACATAGATGCAAAAATCCTCAACAAAATATTAACAAACAGAATCCAACAATACATTAAAATAACCATTCACCATGATCAAGTGGGATTTATACCTGGGGTGCAAGAGTGATTCAATTATTTGCAAATCAATCAATGTGATATGTCACATCAATAAGAGAAAGGAGAAAAACCATATGATCATTTCAATAGATGCAGAAAAAGCATCTGACAAAGTACAACATCCATTCATGATAAAAACCCTTAACAGAGTAGGTTTACAGGGAACATACCTCAACATGATAAAAGCCTTATATGAAAAACCCACAACAAATATCATACTCGGTGGGGAAAAATGCTTTCCCCCTAAGATCAGGAACAAGATAAGGATATCCACTCTCACCACTTTTATTCAACATAGTACTGGAAGTCCTAGCCACAGCAATCAGACAAGAAAAGAGAATAAAAGGCATCCAAATTGGTAAGAAAGAAGTAAAATTTTCACTATTTGCAGATGACATGATAATATACATAGAAAACCCTAAGGACACCGAAAAACTACCAGAACTGATAAATGAATTCAGCAAATTCACAGGGTACAAATCAATATACAGAAATTCATTGCATTTCTATACACTAATAAAGAAGTAGCAAAAATAGAAATTAAGAAAACAGTTCCATACTGTATGGGTAGTCTCCATACTACCCAAAGCAATCTACACATTTAATGCAATCCCCAGCAAAACACCAACAGCATTTTTCTCAAAACTAAAACAAATAATTCTAAAGTTTGTATGGAACCACAAAAGACCCCAAATTAGCCATCTTGGCAATCTTGAAGCAATCTTGAAAAAGCAATCTTCGAGCAATCTTGAAAAAGAACAAAGCTAGAGGTATCACAATCCCAGATTTCAACATATACTATAAAGTTGTAGTAATCAAAAACACTGTGGTACTGGCACAAAAATAGACACCTCGATCAATAGACACATAGAAAAGAATAGAAAGGTCAGAAACAAATCTACAATTATATGGTCAATTAATCTTCAACAAAGGAGGCAAGAATATGTAATGGGAAAAAGATGGTCTCTAACAAATGGTGTTGGGAAAACTAGACAGCCACATGCAAAAGAATGAAACTAGACCACTTACTTACACCATAGACAAAAATAAACTCAAAATGGATTAGGGACCTTAACGTGAGACCTGAAACCATAAAAATCCTTGAGGAGAGCACAGGCTGTAATTTCTCTGACATTGGACATAGCAATTTTTCTAGATATGTCTCCTGAAGCAAGGGAAATAAAAGCAAAAATAAACAATTGGGACTGCATGAGAATTAAAAGCTTTTGCACAGCAAAGGAAATAGCCAACATAACTAGAATACAATCTATTGAATGGGAGAAAATACTTGTAAATGACATATCTGATAAAGGGCTAGTATACAAAATATATACATAACTTATACAACTGAACGCCAAAAAACACATAATCCAATTTAAAAATAGGCAAAAGACATGAACAGACATTTCTCCAAAGAAGACCTACAGATGGCAAACAGATACATGAAGAGATGCTCAACATCACTCATCATTAGGGAAATACAAATCAAAGCCACAACAAGATGTCACCTCACACCTGTCAGAATGGCTAAAATAAAAAATATAAGAAACAAGTGTTGGGGAGGATATGGAGAAAAAGAAACCCTTGTGCGCTGTTGGTGGAAATGCAAACTGGTGCAGTCACTGTGGACAACAGTACGGAGGCTCCTCAAAAAATTAAAAATAGAATTACCATATAATCCAGTAATTCTACTTCTGGCTATTTACCCCAAAAACACTAACTTAAAAACACTAACTTGAAAAGACATATGCACCCCTATGTTTATTGCAGCATTATTTACAATAGCAAAATTATGGAAGTAACCCCAGTGTCCATCCATCAATAGATGAATGAATAAAGAAGATGTCACTCACACTCACACACAAACACACACACACAATGGAATATGATTCAGCCATAAAAAAGAATGAAATCTTGTCATTTGCAATAACATGGATGGATCTAGAGGATATAACACTAAGTAAAATAAGTCAGTCAGAAAAAGACAAAAAACACATGATTTTACACGTATGTGGAATTTAAGAAATGAAACAAACAAACAAAAAAAGAGAAAGACAAAAAAACAGACTCTTAAATATAGAGAATAAACTGATGGTTACTAGAGGGGAGGTGGGTGGGGGGATGGGTGAAGTAGGTGAAGGAGATCAAGAGTATGCGTATCACGATGAGCAGAGTAATGTATAAAATTGCTGAATCACTATATTTAACACCTGAAACTAATATAACACTGGAGTTATTTAAAAAATGTTTTGATCTGTGAAATGTTAAATATGACGAGACACAGAGACAGTACGGCTGCCATACTTGTGATAGCCCCTCTGGGAGCTCAGTCTCCACTTGCTCCCTTGCTCCTACAGTTTATTTTAATTAGCTTCTGCATGAGATGAGGGACTTTGTCCCACTTCAAGAGTTTTCTTCCCCCCCCCCACGCCCCCCCGCCCCCACTGCGACACATCTGGCCTCTCCACGCCTTCAGCCATGGGTCCCAAGGGAGAAGCTGGACCTGAATCTCCTTGGCCCAGGAGCCTGCTCATTTGCTGGGCTCCTCCAGGCTGTGGCTTTTACAAGGAGGTTTGCCCACAGGAACCCACCTCAAGCATCCACCTCTAGTCTCGTCCACCTGGCTTTATATACCTGTGGGAACTGTCCGGTGAGGCAGCTCTGGAACCTACAAAGTAGTCGTCTTTAGGGCAACCTTACCTCCTGCTTCAACTGGGCTCCCTGACAAGTGTCCAGATTTCAAATGACAGGACAGCTTCATCAGCCCTCTCTCTTTAAGACGGCTTGTCTCTTCACAGGAACTGTCGGCACAGACAGGACTCTCTGAGAGTCTTCCACATCAGTACGGGAGGAGACCTCCCTGAAGACTCACCGCTGGCACGCCTTCCCCACGACATGCTCTCGGCAACGGCATCCTCCTGAGGGCCCACTGCACATGGGGGTGATCGCTCCACCGATGTCACACTGACACCCTAAAGGTCAGAAAACAACAGCGGTGACCCATCAAAGCATCTCCACGTTGAAGCTCTCCCTCCTTCTCTGAGAAGTGGCAATCAGTAAGATCAGGCTGCTTCCTACCCCTGCCACATCTCATATCCAGCAGATGTTAGAAACATATAGGCACCTCCCAAACTGAGATGGGAGGTGCCCCCAAAAGTCTACTTGTAAGTCCACTTGTAAGGTCAGCTCCGACATCGCTGTCGTGGAAGGGGACAGGAGCCCAGGAGCTAAACATGATTCAGCAACACGGTGCCCTTATAAACAACATCTGCTAATGAGAGTCTGTGGGCGAGAGACAACGGCAGCCTGTGGGGCCACACTCTTTGAGGTGTATTATTTAACACAATATTGTCTCTAAAATCTGGTGTGAGCTGTTTTGATAATACAAAAAATATCTTCAAAATGACAAAGTCTTGATGTTATTTATGAAATTAACAGATGAATCCCCATTCATCCCAATTGTGTTTTCTATAATTAAACCGACACCATGCTGGTAGAAGTGAAGTGGAAGCAGCCCCAGTTGCAATTTATTACTAGTTTCAACTGAGTATTTGGCCCAATTCCCTAGACAGAATTTTTTAGTCCCATCCCATCAGAAAGACCGCATGAAGACAAGGAACTCAGAAGAAAGATGATCCAGACAGTCTTTGCCCATCAGCACTGGCTTCTCTCAGGACCCACTGGAAGTATTTACCTTGACACCCAAAGTAATTGCTCTTTTCCAAAGCATAATATCCATCTTCACACGTGTCACAGGAATCGCCATTGACATGAGACTTGCAGTAACAGTCACCATCCTGCTGCAGAATAAACAAGGTAACAAAATTTGATAAGGTCATACAATTTGCTAATCTTCAAGATTTAAAACTGCCTCACTGTATAACATGAATCAGGATGGCGGGGATCTGAAAACATCCAGAGAGATTAGCATGCCCTGTACAATTACAGAGGCACTAATACCCTCCCCGAGAAATCCCAACGTCAACTGCTCTACTATTCCACTGGTATACGAACAATCGGCCCATATTACCTGCCCACACTCTCCAATTCCGCTCACTGTTCCCGCCACGTGGCACTGGCATTCTGTGAAGAAAAGACAGCATCCTTGGACCAAGGTTGCACGAAGGACAGCCCTTGGCTCTGGAAACATGACCCAGCAGCAACACTACATGTGTGGTCACTTTTGGGCACATTTCAGCAGAATTCCAGTCTGCTCCACTGACGCCTAAAATGGGACTGCTTTCTGGGGTCAGCAGAAACACCAGATCAATACCATCCACCTACAAGGAGTAATGGCCAGTATGTGACCACTCTAAGACAAAGGCTGCAACATCAGGGTTTTTTTTAATGAGTCTAACGTCAAGAACACTATTGACACGCTTCCATGAGAACAAACTCTAGTTAAGGACATATTCACTCCACTTAGCCACCTTTAGTTTAGTGTCTTTAAGTTCCTGTCCCTGGCTTCAATCTAAGCATAAAATGAAACTAAAATCAAACAAGAAAGAGAGGTTATAAAAACAAGGCAATATCAACCATGTATCAATAGAATACATATGGAAACAGGATATAAATCCCTTGCTGGGATTTTCAAGATGATAGAAATTCTGCCAAAAGTAGGGGGAAAACATCAAAATATTTACACAGAATTTCAGACAAATTGAACTTATTAAATAAATAGCTCTTTTGTGGGTTTAGTCACTGAAGTAGAGAAAATTAAGAGGAGGTGGCGATATAGTAAATTATTCTGCGTAAAAACCTCACCTGAACATCCGCTGGGGTTTTCTTTGGCCAGATTCCAATATGATGGTTTGCAGATGCTGCATGAAGGACTTTCAACATGAAGCTTGCACTGGCAGTATCCCTTTGAAAGAAAATCAAGCCAACACTTGACATCTCAGAATTAAGACATGTTTTCAAACATATGTTCTGAACAAAGTTTGTCACAGAATTATATTTTGACTGCGAAAAGTAAATGAAGTGTATCCAGAGGGAATAAAAGTACTGGGTTGATTTCAACCGACTGCTCATGGCTCTTCTTTTATTATTCATTTCTTTTTTTTCTACACATAATCCGTTGTGGTAAAAATAAAACTGGAAAAAACAGGAAAAGAAATATTTAAAAATCACTTTTACTTAGAGTCGTCATTACCTGTTGGTTCTGTGACAGCAGGAACTATTCATCTACATGGAAGATTATCTCAATATTTAACATACTGAGAATCAGTAGAGAATTATGTTTATCTGAAAGTACTTGTGTAATATGCAAAGGTCACTGCCTCACTGTAAGGATGCAAAACCTCTCTCCGTCTGTCCCTCGGGTGCCTGGAGGTTCACCATCTTCAGGCTTTGTTGCTAAGACAAATCATTTCTAAAGCACTGAGAAATACCATAGTATCTGATTGGAGCAAAAGCAAATAAATTGCAATTATTTCATACACAGCTTTATTTATTGTGCACTTAGCCTTAGTTTTTCTTAATTTTAATTATCTATTTAAGGCTTATGTGCAGGGGCCCCTGGTGGCAATGCCCTCAGAGTCACCTACAGTAGGAATCAAACACTAGGGCTCTGGAATTAAAAGTTAAAATAAGCCTTATTCTTCTGTTTTTGAAAAAAAGAAACATGATTACATATGCACTCTGAACAAGAGCAATGACCTTTTAAGCAATTTGGTTTCAGATCTTATTTTATTTTTATAATTTTTTTAAATGTTTATTTATTTTTGAGAGAGACAGAGCATGAGCAGGGGAGGCGCAGAGAGACAGGGAGACACAAAATCCGAAGCAGGCTCCAGCTCTGAGCTGTCAGCACAGGGCGGAGCCCAACGTGGGGCTCGGACTCACGAATTGTGAGATCATGACCTGAGCCAAAGTCAGATGTTTAACCCACTGAGCCACCCAGACGCCCCCTCAGATCTTATTTTAATTTACTTTTAACTTGAGGAAGCTCCCAAATGTGTTAGTCTGTAATATATATCAAAATGCATGTTAGAATTGTAACCCTTTTATAATCCTCTACTTACCAAACTGGAGTCCAGGGTACCAGCTGGGTTACAGGCACCGCTGGAGCCTATATGTGATTTAGAAAGATTTTTATTTAATTTTTTTTTTTTTTTTTTTTTTTTTTTACAGACAGCATGAGTGGGGGAGGGTGGCAGAGAGGAGACAGAGAATCTTTTTTTTTTCCTGTTTTTTATTTAAAAAAAATTTTTTTTCAATGTATGAAATTTATTGTCAAATTGGTTTCCATACAACACCCAATGCTCATCCCAAAAGGTGCCCTCCTCAATACCCATCACCCACCCTCCCCTCCCACCCCCATCAACCCTCAGTTTGTTCTCAGTTTTTTTTTCAACGTTTATTTATTTTTGGGACAGAGAGAGACAGAGCATGAACGGGGGAGGGGCAGAGAGAGAGGGAGACACAGAATCGGAAACAGGCTCCAGGCTCTGAGCCATCAGCCCAGAGCCTGACGCGGGGCTCGAACTCCCGGACCGCGAGATAGTGACCTGGCTGAAGTCGGACGCTTAACCGACTGCGCTACCCAGGCGCCCCTTGTTCTCAGTTTTTAAGAGTCTCTTATGCTTTGGCTCTCTCCCACTCTAACCTCTTTTTTTTTTCCTTCCCCTCCCCCATGGGTTTCTGTTAAGTTTCTCAGGATCCACATAAGAGTGAAAGCATATGGTATCTGTCTTTCTCTCTCTGGCTTATTTCACTTAGCATCACACTCTCCAGTTCCATCCATGTTGCTACAAAGGGCCATATTTCATTCTTTCTCATTGCCACGTAGTACTCCATTGTGTATATAAACCACAATTTCTTTATCCATTCATCAGTTGATGGACATTTAGGCTCTTTCCATAATTTGGCTATTGTTGAGAGTGCTGCTATAAACATCGGGGTACAAATGCCCCTATGCATCAGTACTCCTGTATCCCTTGGGTAAATTCCTAGCAGTGCTACTGCTGGGTCATAGGGTAGGTCTGTTTTTACTTTTTTGAGGAACCTCCACACTGTTTTCCAGAGTGGCTGCACCAATTTGCATTCCCACCAACAGTGCAAGAGGGTTCCCGCTTCTCCACATCCTCTGCAGCATCTATAGTCTCCTGATTTGTTCATTTTGGCCAGTCTGACTGGCGTGAGGTGATATCTGAGTGTGGTTTTGATTTGTATTTCCTTGATGAGGAGCGACATTGAGCATCTTTTCATGTGCCTGTTGGCCATCTAGATGTCTTCTTTAGAGAAGTGTCTATTCATGTTTTCTGCCCATTTCTTCACTGGGTTATTTGTTTTTCGGGTGTGGAGTTTGGTGGGCTCTTCATAGATTTTGGATACTAGCCCTTTGTCTGATATGTCATTTGCAAATATCTTTTCCCATTCTTTTGGTTGCCTTTTAGTTTTGTTGGTTGTTTCCTTTGCTGTGTAGAAGCTTTTTATCTTCATAAGGTCCCAGTAGTTCATTTTTGCTTTTAATTCCTTTGCCTTTGGGGATGAGGAGACAGAGAATCTTAAGCAGGCTCCACACTCAGCCCAACGTGGGGCTCCATTCCTCGACTCTGAGATCGTGACCTGAGCCAAAATCGGGAGTTGGACACTTAACTAACTACCTGAGCCACCCAGAGGCCCCTAGAAATATTTAAATGCTTGGTGTTTTTATATCTGTCTGTCTCTTGGTTTAATTTGATGTTATGAGTTTTAAATGTTTTACTTAAAAAAAAATAATGCATCTACATTTGTATTTTTTGATAGATGGGTGGCAAGGACTTTGCATGTAATTCAGAAAAAGGCACACCCAAATAACCTTTGTGGTCCTTAACTCCCCAAGTCACCCCTTTTGCCACTTAATTCCATTCCCTGCCTACTACTGCAAGTTCATTTCTGACTGATGATGGAGATTAGGGAAAAGAGATTCTAGAATTTTGAACATTTTTAGGATTGTCCAGAAGAGGGCAATATTGTACCAAGAGACTTGTTAATTGTCCATTAAATAGAAGTCACAGAATATTTTAAGTACATTTTTTAGTCAACTAAGACTTAATTCTTTAACTATCACAATCCCCTTGTTCCCCATCTGCACTAAAATTATTTCTAAAACGAATTAGTTTGCCTTCCTGCCTTAGTCAATAGTATTACAGGCCCCGTATAATCTGCCTTCAATAAAGCGGGATCTTGCAATGTCTCAGTATTATTATTACACAGCACTAGAAATGAAGAGAGTTTAGGTAAGCCTGCCCTGAGCCTGGCTTTGCCAATAATTTAAATAACTTCATAATAGGATCTTGTTTTCTTGTGAAGTGTTCTCTTAGACATTTTGCCTTTGTCTCCTCTTCGGCTGTTTCCCTTGGCTTGTCCCTTGATGATTTCATGTGTGTCTCTCTTTTTTGTTTTGATGTTCCCTCACATTCTTCTGTAGGAGTGAACACGCTCTTCCTGCTCTTTGCTCTTGTTCAGCCTGGCCGTGCCCTGCTTGTGGCTCCTGCCCAGGCTGACCATGGCTGCCATCTGGCTCTGGAGGAATTATTGTGTCTGCCCCGCCCCTATGCCCGGCTGCCACAACGCTTCCTTCCACTCCTGACCCCCGGGGAGGTGAGCAGACACACCAGGAAAGCCTTGCACTCTGGGGACCTTCAGGGCTTCTCGAAAGTGAACTGCCCCCTCTGACTACTGGCTACAATTTCTACCAGCAAGAAAACCTGGTGTCTTGAGGAGTCTGGTGAGTAAGTTTCTAGGGAATCAAGCTGGAGGTGAATGCAGAGCTTGAAGCGCTACCAAGAGCAGGAAGTAGAGAAAACCATTCTGCAAGGGGAAAGTCTGGTGCGGACTCCCTCCAACACCTCTTCTCAACAGGAAGAGGGGCCTCTAAAGCAGCAGGCAGGCGGGAGCTCCTCACCACTGGAGGCGGTACACCCCCAAGGGCACAGGCGTCTTCCTTCTGTGCCCTCTGCCACAGAGCACGGAGGACTCTCCACGTCTCCTCATCAGCGAGGGGTGAGTAGTGGAGATGACCTGTGACAGTAACAGTGTTTCCCCTTGGCTCACTCTTTCCAAACTCATTAGACTCTAGGTCACCCCCTCTCCCCTCGCACCTATGCTGTGTGACGACAATCCCCCAGGAGGCCAGGGGCAGCAAGGAGACAGGGGCAGAAGCATAGCAAAGCCTGCTCTGCCTGCCAGCAAGGGGACCCACTGGAATCACCCCTCAGGGGACTACAGGGCAGCCGGCATAAGTGCTGCGGACCTGGAACCAGAGGGAAGGCAGGATGCCTTGGGAAGGGGTCAAGGAACACTTGTTGCAGCTAAAAGGGGTCACCTTTGCCACACTGCTCGACACGGAGAATTTACGTGTAAATCAAGAAATACAAATTCATAACACATGGAATTAAAATAATTTTTTTCCTAGGAACAAAGCAATTCTGGATTCCTTTGAGGATGTACATCAGATACCTGCATTTTCTTTTTTTTTTTCAATATATGAAGTTTATTGTCAAATTGGTTTCCATACAACACCCAGTGCTCATCCCAAAAGGTGACCTCCTCAATACCCATCACCCACCCTTCCCTCCCTCCCACCCCCATCACCCTCAGTTTGTTCTCAGTTTTCAAGAGTCTCTTATGCTTTGGCTCTCTCCCACTCTAACCTCTTTTTTTTTTTTTCCTTCCCCTCCCCCATGGGTTTCTGTTAAGTTTCTCAGGATCCACATAAGAGTGAAAACATATGGTATCTGTCTTTCTCTCTATGGCTTATTTCACTTAGCATCACACTCTCCAGTTCCATCCATGTTGCTACAAAGGGCCATATTTCGTTCTTTCTCATTGCCCTGTAGTACTCCATTGTGTATATAAACCACAGTTTCTTGGGGCGCCTGGGTGGCGCAGTCGGTTAAGCGTCCGACTTCAGCCAGGTCACGATCTCGCGGTCCGTGAGTTCGAGCCCCGCGTCAGGCTCTGGGCAGATGGCTCGGAGCCTGGAGCCTGTTTCCGATTCTGTGTCTCCCTCTCTCTCTGCCCCTCCCGAATTCATGCTCTGTCTCTCTCTGTCCCAAAAATAAAAAAAATAAAAAAAAAAAAAACGTTGAAAAAAAAAATAAACCACAATTTCTTTATCCATTCATCAGTTGATGGACATTTAGGCTCTTTCCATAATTTGGCTATTGTTGAGAGTGCTGCTATAAACATTGGGGTACAAGTGCTCCTATGCATCAGCACTCCTGTATCCTTTGGGTAAATTCCTAGCAGTGCTACTGCTGGGTCATAGAGTAGGTCTATTTTTAATTTTTTGAGGAACCTCCACACTGTTTTCCAGAGTGGCTGCACCAATTTGCATTCCCACCAACAGTGCAAGAGGGTTCCCGCTTCTCCACATCTTCTGCAGCATCTATAGTCTCCTGATTTGTTCATTTTGGCCACTCTGACTGGCGTGAAGATACCTGCATTTTCAGTGGACTCGAATTGGGGAAGAACCAGGCAGATTAGGGTCAAGTGTGTAGAGGTGACCAGTGGCGGATCTCCTGGGCTTGTCTGGGAGTCTGGCCACACACATTTCAGAGAGGAACCCGACGTCTGGCATTCTGCCGTCTTCCTTACCTTGACAGTGGGGGAAATCAGAGGCTCCTGAGAGACACCTGTCACAGCGCTGTCCTGTAATCCCCGGCTGGCATTCACACTGCCCCGTCACTGGGCTGCAAGGTGTTTGGTAGGAGCCAAGGACTGAACACTGGCAGGCTGGATAAAAAGGTGTCAGTCAGACCCAGGGCAGCAGGGCCTGGATAAGAGCATGACAGAGGGTCAGAGAGACCCAAACGCAAGTTCCAGTTATGTGACTTATTCAGACAGGCACGGCTAGGTAGAGGCAGACCCAGAGCGTTCACCACCATTCTACCCTCCTACTTTGTTTCATCCCTCCAGCAGACTCTGATCAAAGGCCAACGTGTTCAATGGCACTGGGACGAGGTATTGGGGTGGAGGTAATTAGGAAAGACACACATGCCCTGACCTCAGAGAGCTAAACATCCAGAAGAGAGGCCAGGGAATTATTGACATAGTATGAAGCACCTCCCCCACCCCCACCACTGCTAAGAAACTGTAAAAGAAATGAGGAAACGTGCCTAATGCCCTTCAGCTGGCTCTTGGCAGACTGCAGGCAAGGACTCACGTCTACTGCCATCTGGCTCAGCCTTCTTTCCCGGCCCCATGTTCCCCAGGGCCTGCCTACAGAGATCACGTCCCTACCAAGGGGCACATTATTGAGATGTTCTTAGGTTCTATGATCATTAATTTTTTTTTTTTTTAAGGTGAGTGGGGGCACCCGGTGTCTCAGTCATTTGAGTGACTCTTCACTTCAGCCTAGGTCAGGACCTCGCGGTTCCTGGGTTCAAGCCCTGTGTTGGGCTCTGTGCTGACAGAATCCTGCTTGGGATTCTCTCTCTCTCTCTGCCCCTCCCCTGCTGGTGCGCACATGCTCTCTCTCTCAAAAATAGACGTGTTAAAAAAAATAAAAACAAAAATAAATAAAAGGTGAGTATATATTTTATTATTATTATTATTATTATTATTATTATTATTACTTTAGAGATCCCACGGCCCTAGGATCATGACCTGAGCTGAAACCAAGAGTCGGACACTCGACAGATTGAACTGCTCAGGTGCCCCTGCAATGGTTCATTTTTAAATGTCAACTTGGCTATGCTATGAGGCTCAGATGTTTGGCAAGCACCAAGGTAGATGTGGCTGTGAAAGTTTTTTTTTTTTTTAAGATGTGACTAATATTTAATTAAGTTGACTTTGGGTAAAGCAGATACCTCATCCAATCAGTTGAAAGCCTTAAGAGAAAGTTTCCCAAAGGAGGAGATCTGCCTTTGGACTTGAGCTACCCTATCAGCTCGTCCCTAGGACTCCAGCCCGCCAGCCTGCCCTGCAGATCTCAGACCCACCAGCCCCCATAATAATGCCACTTCCTTAAAATAAATCTCTCTCTCTATACACACACACGCATACATCCTATTGGTTCTCTTACTGCTCTTTCTGCTATTTCCGTCTTACAGGAAAGAGAATGCAGAAACCCACACAGGCATTTGGGGCAGCACAGTGGTGGCACCTCCGGCCAGCATAATGTGGGGGACATCGCCCCTGGCTCCGACGGCCACAGAGGTTGTCCAGGGAGCCTCAGGAGACACAGTTACACTCCAGAAGTGAAAACAAAGACCCAGCCTTAAACGCAAGGCACATGGTTTTAAATGGTGAATTACTCCATCTGGCATCTCATGTCTCGTTTCGGTCCAGCCGTCAGTGACAGCTGCCAAATCCCAAACCCAAACCTCAACATTGGCAGCCCCTCTTTACTCTTGGAAATACTATAATGTCTTACGAACACTTTCACTCTGCTCTTTGTGTTGGTCCAGGTCCTTTGGAGTTTCTGGGAGTATTTTACCTCTTGTCTACTCCTGTTTCAGCTTTAAGACCTTTTTACTCCCAAAGAGCAAAAAAAATAATGACAGTCAAGCTCCAAAGGGATAAGAATGTCTGCTGTATTCCCCAGTGTCTTCCAACATCACACACAGCCCTGGTCCCTAGTATATGCCAAACAGATATCTGTTAAATGAAAGAGTAAGTAACTATTGAAATCTTCCTGAGGTCCACTCTGTATAGTTTCTCAGCATGCATTCCCTTACTGAATCTCGCAACACTGCCACGAGACAGGTGTTGTATGAGTAACGCCATCCTCTTCTCCATCAGTAAATTAGCTCATCAGGTGAGGCGAGGCTCTACAGACAGCATGTAAATCACAAGGTAAACATCGCCCCTTACTGTTTCCGGGATGCTCTTCCTGCCCATGACTTTGGAGCCTTTCCTTCTGTTGGAAAACAGAAAAACACCTTCTGGAAAAGCAGACTGGCTCCTTCCCCGGTCAAAGCCACAAAGCCAACAGTCAGTTCCACAGCACATGCTGCCACTACCACTCACCTCTCTGGTTACCTGGGCATAGGGCAGATTAAATCTACAGAAGATCTAAGGTTTCTTCCAACCAACCACCTCACTATTCTCCCAGACAAAACCTGAATTACAAAGTGAAGGGCCAGTTCAAGACCAAATTGCACAGAACGTGGCTTCAGATCGCTCCCCATGCCCAGCCCTAGGGTTTTGTTTCCCCTCTTGGAAAGGCTGGGAGGGGTCTCCTGGGAGCATCCCAGGCCATCAACCTTCCCTACAGCACCATTCGCCAATAGTTGGTGCCATTTCTCTTGGCTGGTTTGTCTGATTCATGGGACTATGCTGACAGGTAGGAGGTTAATCTTGCACTGGCAACCTATTTAGAGGCGTTTTCTATGGAAAGACCAGTCACCACAACCCAAGGATTACAGCAATCTCCAATGGGGACAGTTCCAGGCCCTGGGTTGGGTCAGTGTGGTTGAAATTTGGGGACAGCTGCACTTGGCACACCCTCAGCTCCTATCCATGGTCAGACCATTTATTTCTGCAACCCACTCTCCTAGCCTCTATTGTTTTTTGTTTTTTTTTTTTTAATGTTTATTTTTGAGTAGGGTAGGTGCAGAGAGCAGGAGAGAGAGGATGTGAAGCAGGCTCAGCACTGACAGCAGACAGCCTGATGCAGGGCTCAAACTCACAAACCATGAAATCATGACCTGAGCCAAAGTCGGATGCTTAACCGACTGAGCCACCCACCCAGGCACCCCCTCCTAGCCTCTGTTCTAAGTGCTGACAAGCTGCTGCCCAGCAAGCTGTACCAGAAAAGGAGGCGAAGGAGAAGGAGCAGGGAGAGAAAAATGAAGGTGAGGAAAGCAGGAATGAGGAGTGTGGGGGTGGGGAGGGAAAGAGGGGGGATGTGGTGGGAGGAGGAAAAGGCAGAGAGTAAACCTCCCCAAATGGACCAAGTTAACTGAGAGAACTACAGTTGTATGCTGTAGTTGAAGATAAAGAACTGAACCAGGCATTAGTGTAAACACATGTCTGAAATACAAATAGGCAGTTCTCCAATGTGGTCTCCTATCTATGACGTGACTTTCACCTACGAAAAAGAAAACAGCAGGGCACTTGCGTGAGTCGAAATTAAGACAAGAAGAATATGGCACTGTGCTTAGGCAAGTCTGGACCAAATTAAGTTAATGCGAAACATGAATGCAGAAGCATGGTTGGCAAGAACAGCTTAGAAGGGTTTTCAAGCTCCTTTTCAAGAAGATTTTTAAAGTCTTAGGAACATTTTTTGGCTAGCATATATTGGACCATCTGATGTGGTATTTGGGGTCATGTTAATTCTATTCTAAAATTCAGTGGCCAAGCAATCAGTTTCGTCTTAAAAACACAAAAACAAAAACAAGACAAAAACAAAAATAAAAAGCCACACAAATTAAAACACTGGGTTAGACCTTGCTGCTAGACTAAGCTCAGATTTCAGTGAGTCCAAGCTTCAGCCACTTACCTCAAAGCTGCCCCTGAGGGAAAATTTTAAAAAGATCACAATAGCAGTTAGAAAAAGGGAAGAGCAAGAGAAGAGAGACATCACAAATGGAATTCTTCCAGAACCCAGTGGTCCAAATAGAACGAGCTTCGGGGTGTATTGCTTATACCATGCCGGGAATGTTGTGGATGGTGCATTTTCCTGAAAAACTTGGGAAAGAGCAGGTGGGCTTCTCAGAGCTGGGTGTGCTTGGGCAAGGTCCCCTGACATAGGACTTCAGGTGATTTGCTCCCCGCCCCCCCCCACCACATACCCCTGCTTGAGTTCCAAAGCCTGAACAGTGCTGCCTCCGTCACTGGAGTGGGACTAGGGTGCACGATGTACCTCTCCCTCTGCCTCACTGTGTGAGCCTTTCCCTCCACTTGAGCCACAACTTTGAACCACAGACAGAACCAGGCAGAGGCTGGCCACACACATTCACTCAGGAAGCCAGGGAGCACCTGTTCCTCTCCTCGGCCCCTCTCTGCAGCCCTCAGCACCGTTCTTCTGTGGTCTGCCTTGCAGTCAGGGAGCTCAGATGACTTTGGTAGACCTTTGGAAGCAGAGCTCCAAACCAACTCTACCAAAAATATAAGTGAGATGATACGTTCCTTTTTAATTTTTTAATCCAGACTCTTATCATTTAACACAAGGGATCTTGCCTTATACACAGTAGCTGATTAGTTTTCACGTCACGTATCATCTTCTTACGAAGAAAAATGCTACCCTTAAACCTCAGACGTCTTCCTGATCTCTTCTGGACTGGTCACTTTGGGGAACCAGGTTTTCTCAGAGAGCTGAGCATTTTACTGACACACAGTTCTGCCACCTGTTTTGGTTACGCACCGTGATTTTGCTGGGGCGGTGGGAGGGGGCGGCTCTTCCCCTTACTCCACCCCTGGATGTGGGGAGACTCAGGCTTGGCCAGTCAGAGCACAGATTTCCACGGCCATGGGGTTGGTTCAGGAATGGGCACGTGATCCAATCAGAACCAGATTTGGCTTGAAGAAATGCATGCTCTTCTCCCTAGACTTGAACCTGGAAGGAGTAATGTCCAAGTCTTTTGGGCTGCCGTAACAAAATACCATAGGCTGGGTGGCTTGAACAACAGACATTTATTTTCTCACTGTGCTAGAGGTTGGGAAGTCCAAGATTAAGGTGCCAGCAGATTCGCTTCCTGGAGACTCTCTTCCTGGCTTTCAGACAGCTCCCTCCCTCCCTGCTGTGCTCTCACGTGGCAGAGAGAGGGCGTGTGAAAGCTCACTGGTGTCCCTTCTCAGAAGGACACTAATCCTCTCAGATCAGTGTTCCAACCTTTGACCTCATTTAACCTTAATTACTTCCTTACTCCAAATACAGTCAGTCACACTGGGGGTTAGGACGTAAACATGAATTTGAGGAGGACACAATTCAGGCCTCAGCAATGCCTAAAAAGTGCCAGCTACCATCTTACCACCATCTGAGACCTAAAAATGAAGCCAATCTACAAGACAGCAGACTTGCAAGATGGAGAAAAACAGATCCCACCAACATCTTTTGAGCCCCTGGATCAATCTGTTCCTGAAACCAAATATGCCTGGACAGGTCAATTACAGCCACTAAATTCTTTATGCCTTAAGCCGGTTTAGGCTACATTTTCTGTTACATGAAACTACAGAGTCATAACTGACTCTGTGATCACCAAAATGTTCTCATTGTAAAAGTACTCTTACTAAATAGTACTTTTTTTGATAGAGAGAGAGAGAGAGAGAGAGAGAGAGAAAACATGCAAGTGGGTGAGGGCAGAGAGAGAGAGAATCTAAGCAGGTTTCATGCCCATCGCAGAGCCTGACACAGGGCTCAATCCCAGGGCCATGAGATCACGACCTGAGCTGAAATCAAGAGTCGGGCACTTAATCTACTGAGCCACCCAGGCGCCCCACTAAACAGTACTCTTACTAAAATGTATTATGGATCTTCTTCCTTCTGAAACATATTCAGACATAATTTCACCCCTTCATCATGATCCAGAGCCATTATCATAATACTCATTTACTTACTCTAATAGTGACACTCTGAGTACCTCCTGAGTTGAGGATTATTTGCTCTTCATTAAATGGTCCCAAGCTGCTATTCTTCCTCAGTTTCGTGTCTGCTTTTCCATTTCCTCCCTTACTGTTAGTGTGTTTGCCTTAGCAATTTTTCCCTCCCTTCTAATTTCATGTTTCTAGTTCACCACGGGTTTGGCTTAGAAAACAACCAAATTCGTACAATTATTTTTTAAAAAGAGAGACAGGCATAGGTAAGAAGGGCCTACAGGATGCTTTTAGTAGTGAAATGCAAGGATTTTAGTGCACATTTTTGGAGGTGTTTTTGTTTGTTTTTTACTTTACAGAGGCAACAGTCGTTGAGGGATCTTACTGCTTGGTTCTCATTTTTCCTCCAGATACAGGAGCCAGATAACCAAATTCCAACTAGATGGAATAATACTCTACTGCAGTTCAAAGAATTATAGCATGTATTTAAAAACAGTAATTTTTTTAAGTGGAAAAGAATGGCCAGAGTTTGAAGTTTGTTACAGAAATCCATGTTTTAATAGGCAAAGCATTAAAAATGATCACAGTTCTGGGGGCACCTGGGTGGCTCAGTTGGTTGAGCATCCGACTTTGGCTCAGGTCATGATCTCGTGGTTAACAAGTTCGAGCCCCGCTTCAGGCTCTGTGCTGACAGCTCAGAGCCTGGAGGCTGCTTCGGATTCTGTGTCTCCCTCTCTCTCTGACCCTTCCCCGCTCATGTTCTGTCTCTCTCTGTCTCAAAAATAAATAAACATTAAAAAAAAATTTTTTTAAAAAAATGATCACAGTTCCTATAAACAAAACAGAATCATGGAGTCCCTTTAAGGAAACTAATGGTGGGGCTCCTGGGTGGCTCAGTCGGCTAAGCATCCAACTTCGGCTCAGGTCGTGATCACACGGCTTGTGAGTTCGAGTCCCGCATCAGGCTCTGTGCTGACGGTTCGGAGCCTGGAGCCTGCTTCGGATTCTGTGTCTCCTTCTCCTTCTCTCCCTCTACCCCTCCCCTGCTAGCACGCTGCCTCTCTCTCTGTCTCAAAAATAAATAAACAAACAACAAAAAAGAAACTAATGGTAAATTTATGTGGTAAATTAAACCACATAAAGGTGCAACTGAATGTCATGCAATTAGTGTATTAAAAAAGCACAGTTCCTACTGTAAATCAATCCTGTGGCTCTTTTCAACTTCATTCAGTGTAGGTGATTGTCCCCTTGCACCTAGATAAACACAGGAGTAAGCTCTGGGGCTTTTTGGCATTCTCTTAGGTAGGAGAGCAATCATTGAGTCAAAACCCACTTTAAGCTCAAATCTCAGGGCGTTAATAATTCTACCTTCCTACCCTCCTTCTTGCTGGGGTTAAGGCAGAAGAGTAAAGGTAAGATTATGGGTTAAAGATGAAACAGAGTGTGCATCTCAGATGAGTTCCTCACGCCCTTTGGTCCTTGCCCCTGTCCTATAGATCACGTGTAAAAGATTAAGACAGAGTGGTTTCCTGTCCCTTGGACAGGTCTAGGAAGGAATTACGCAATGTATACAGCACAGATGAAATGGATTTATCAGAAGATTGATACAATTTACCTAGCAACGGTTTCCAGGTGAAAGAGGGATCCTAAATTCACCCAAATGCTCCAATTTCAGGCAGTAACTATCTGAGAGTCTAAAGCCCCAGAAGCAAAGAGCAGAATGAAAGAAAAGTGACCATCTGCTCAGAATCATAAACAAATCCTCCAGGATTACTTAACACAGTAGCTTTTCACTTTTTTGTAGCCACATCCACATTAAGAAATAATTTTACACTGTAACCCAATATACACACAGATTGACAGATGATAAAGATATAGAAACAGATATTTATTAAAATATAAGCTAACAATGAACAATAACTTTGCAAAACATTTCTTTCCATGACTGCTTATAATGCATTCTAATAATTTCTAGTCTATTGTTTCACTTTAATGCTGGCCCCTACTCACATGACTTCTCCATACACTAATGTGTGACCTACAGTGTAAAAACTGCAGTCTTGGAAGCCTTGTCCTCATACTTTTTGAGATCCTGGGACCTCTAGGCACTGCAGGTGTTAAGGCAGAGAATATAATTCCTTAAGTACGCCAGGTTGGGAGTCAAGAAACATGGTGTTATTCATCAATCACCCTGCGACTACCTCGCTCTCACTTATTCTCCTGGATCTCAGATCAGTTGACGTAAAATAAGTAATTTCAATTTCTTTAACTCCAAAATTCTAATGCATGTTGTTTCATCACTGTTGTAAATAAGCTACCAGGAGAGATGGGTGCAAATGTACAGAGGGATAAGGCTGATGGGTGACCGGAGAGGAAATACCCCATTTTAATGTGTTGGATTTATTGAGATATAATTCATATACAATGTAATTTGTCCATTTAAATATACAATTTAATGTTTTTAATATGTTCACAAGGTTGTGCGACCGTCAGCACAATCTAACTTTAAAATAATTTTTGTTCCCCCTAAAAGAAACCCCATACTCATTAGCAGGCAACCCCCATTGTCCCATCTCCACCTCCCCCCTCCACCTCCATTCCAGCCCTAAGCAACCACTCGTCTACTTTCTGTCTCTATGAATTTGCCTGTTCTCAACATTCCACATAAATGGAATCATATGGTATGTGGTCTTTTGTGACTAGCTTCTTTCACTCAGCATCACGTTTTCAAGGTCCATGCAAGTTGTGGCAGGTGTCCATACTTCATTCTTTTATTCCCAATAATATTCCATAATATGGACATGGTACATTTTATTTATCTATTCATCAGCTCTTGAACATTTAGGTTGCTTCCACTTCTTGGCTACTTTGGCTAATGCTGCCATGGACATTCACATACAAGCTACCATGTGATTTTGTGTTTTCACTTCCCTTGGATATATATACCTAGGAGTAGGCTTTCCTGGATCACATGGGAACTCTAGGTTTAACTTTTTGAGGAATAGCAAAACTGTTTCCAAATGGTCTTATCATTGTGCATTCCTACTAGCAATGTATGAGGGCTCAAATCTCTCCACATCCTTCCCAACATTTGTTACTGCGTGCCTTTATAGTGGCCAGGAAATGATATTTCATTGTGCTTTTAATCTGCATTTACCTAGTAACTAACAATACAGCACACTTTTTCATGTGATTATTAGTCCACTGTATATCTTCTTTGGAAAACTATTCAAATCCTTTGTCCATTTTTTCATTAGGTTGTCTTTTAATTATAGTGTTGTAAGAGTTCTTTCTTGATACTGTATATCTGTGCCTTATCAGGTACATGAGTTGCAAATACTTTCCTTCTATGGGTTGTGTTTTCACTTTCTTGATGGTGTCCTTTGAAACAAGTTATTTTAAAAGTCCAATATCTATTTTTCCTTTTGTTGCCTGTGCTTTTGGTGTCAAATCTAAGAAACTATTGCCTAACCTAAGGTTACAAACATTTACATCTATGTTTTCTTCTAGGAGGTTTACAGGCTTTGTTAGCTCTTACATTTAGGCATTTGATCCATTGGGGGTAAAAATTTGCATACAGCATGGTATAGAATCCACTCACATTTAATGTTGTTGTTGATATGGTTGGATTTACCTCTGCCATTTTGCATTTTGTATTCTTTATGTCTCACATCTTTTTGTTTCTCTATTCACCCTTTATTGTCTTGTTTTGTAGTAAATGGATATTTTCTAGTATAGCATTTGACTTCCTTTAATGACCTGAATAATTATTTTTTGTTATTGTCTTAGTGGTTGCCCTAGAATTTACAAAATACATCTCATCAGAATCTCCTTCAGATTGATATTCACTTAGTTCCAGTGAACTGGTCCAGTTACTCCTATGTAACTCCGTTCTTTGTTTCTGTGGTATTACTGCCATACATATTATGTCTATATATGTCAAAACCCAACAATACGTTGTTAAAATTATTTATATAATCTGTATCTTCTAAAGAAGCCAACAGAAGAGAGAACATACATATGTAGAGAGTATCCTTATCTTTGCTGGTTCTCTTCATTTCTTTCCATAGATTTGATGTCATTTCCTTATTCTAATTCTTATCTTTGTCCTATCTCCTTTGTGCTACTATTATTAAACATATCACATTTCTGTATGTTATAGGCTTACACACACCTGTATGTACATATATTCTATGTATGTTATGGGCCCACCCAATATACACACATATGTGTGTGTATATACAGTCATGTGCAATTTCTTTTAAAATCAGTCAAGACAAGAAAGGATAAAAATATGCAATTATACTATCTTTTGTAATACTTACTGTTAGGGAATAAATTATGTTCCCCCAAATTCATACATTGAAGCTCTAACCCCTGATGTGATTGTATTTGGATATAGGACCTTTAAGAGGGTAATTAAGCTTAAATGAGGTCATAAGGGTGGGGCTCTAATCCTATAGGACTGCTGTCCTTATAAGAAAAGGAAGAGATACCAGAGATCTCTCTCTCTCTCTCTCTCTTTCATTCTTTCTGCCCACACACAGAGGAAAGGCCATGTGAGGTTGCAAGGAAAACGCAGCTGTCTGCAAGCCAGAAAGAGAGTACTCACCAGAAATCAATTTTCTAGCACTTGATCTTAGAATGCTAGACTCCAGAACTGTGAGAAAATAAATGTCTGTTGTCTGAACCACACAGTCTGTACTATCCTGGTATGGAAGCCCAAGCGGACCAAAACACCTACATGATTGCCTTCCCCAACACTCTGTATTTTGCACATGGATTCCAACTACTGTCTCGTGTCACCTGCTTTCAGCCTTGAAGAACCTCCTTTTGTATTTCTTGTAAGGCAGGTATGCTGGCCTCGAATTCTCTGTTTTTGTTAATCTGGGAATATTTTTATTTTTATTTAATTTTGAAAGATAATTTTGATGGATATAAAACCCTTGGTTGACAATTTTTCCCTGTCAGTTCTTAGAATGTGTGGTCCCACTACCTTCTAGCCTCTGTTGTTTCAGATGAGAAGTCAGTTAACATTCTAATGGGTTCCCTTGCATAGGCTGAGTTATTGTTCTTTTGCCCTTACAAGATTTTTTCTTTGTTTCTCAACACTTAAACTATGCATTGCCTGAGTATGGATCTCTTTGATTTATCCCGCTTGAAGTTCATTAAACTTCTTAGATGTGTAGATTGTTTTTCATTAGATACAAGGAGTTTTTCTGCCATTATTTCTTTGACTATTTTTTCTGGCCCCTCCTCTCTCCTCTCTGTCTGGTACTCCCCTTCTGTGTATGTCAGTGCACTTTGGTATCCCACATTTCTCTGAGGCTCTGTACATTTATCTTCCTTCTTTTCCTGTTTTCCAGACTGAATCATCTCTATTGATCTACCATCAAGTTTGCTGACTCTTTTGCTGGCTCAAATCTATGACTGAATCCCTGGGGAATTTTTCATTTCAATTACACTTTTCAACTTCAGAATTTCCATTTGGTTATTTTAAAGAATTTCTCTCTCTTCATTGATATTCTCCATTTGATAAGACTTTATCATTACACCCTCCTTTAATTCATTAAGCATTGTCTCCTTTAGCTCTTTGCACATATTTATAACAACTATTTTGGTCAGCTAAATCAACCATTTGAGCCATTCAAAAGCAGTTTCATTTTTTTAATGTTTATTTATTTTGGGGAGAGAGAGACAGAGAGAGAGTGTGTGTGTGAGTGGGGAAGTGGCAGAGAGAGAGGGAGAAAGAGAATCCTAAGCAGGTTCTGCACTATCAGTTGAGGTGGAGGGGATAATGGAGCTCAAATGTCACAGACTCGTTCTTACTGATATTTAGATTTTCTTTTTTTCAATGTTTATTTATTTTTGAGAGAGAGTGAACACAAGCAGGAGAGGGGCCAAGAGAGAGGAGTACAGAGGACCCAAAGCGGGATCTGTGCTGACAGCAGAGAGCCCGATGCGCAGCTTGAACTCATGAACCGTGAGATCATGACCTGAAGCAAAGTTGGATGCTTAAATGACTGAGCCACCCAGGCACCCGAATATTTAGATTTTCTTAAATAAATGTTTCTTTGTTAGCTCTTAGGACAATTTCCAGAGAATTTAAATGATTATTAAAAATTCTTTACCAGTTAAAGTCTGTTTTGTTGGAGAGAGGTCCACTAACTCTCTACTCTGTCATTCTGGAAGTCCCACCTCCCTCCACTTTGTCCTGCATACACCTTTGCATTTTCTACCCACCTCAAGATGAATTCGTTCCAGTGGTGAAGAAACGTGGAAAAGTGCATTCTTAAAATATTGTATTACTCTCTACCTTTATATCTATATACACAAAGGCACCACCTGATAGCTTTGCCCAAGGGAATGACTAGGTTGGATTAGTAATTCATTCTAGCAGAATGAGTCTGGAGTTGTGGCTGGTAAAGAGGAGGAAGAAAGAAAAGCTTTGAGATACTTTCAACCACAAGAATGGCAGCTGATGCAGAACTAACACGAATGTCAACAGATTATTAGGAAATTAACATGAGACATTCTGTCCACTCCTTGCCCTCAATTTATATTTAAGGTATAACTGGGGGAGTGTCAACAAAACAAAGGGCAGCTAGAAAATGCTTTCCTGTTATAGGAGGGGAAGGAGATAAACTATCTGCCTGTCCTAACCCTCCTCTTCCTGCTTTTGCTGAAAAGGCTTTCTCCTACCATGAGCTCCTCTGGACTTGGGCCCTCGTGGACACCTGAAATGTAAGGTCTCTACTCCCTCTCCTTCCCACTGATTCCTCACTCTGTCCATGACAGACTCAGGGTCTCTGGCTTAAAACAGAAATGTAATCATCCCTAACTTGTGTGCAAAACTTCATGGTTTGGGATATCTTTCCCCAGGAACAATATTATGAGCAAGAATGAGGTTCCCATGCCAGACCATGGAGCCAGTTGAGAGGAATCTACATCTACTGTGGTTCACACAATTCCAACAGGAGCATGGCCCCTACGGATAGTTCCATGAGAAACACACTGGGCATCCCCACTGCTAACACTGAATTTCTCTAGCTGAGGGGCAGCTTCTGTGGCTCCAAGGTGGCAAAAGCTGAGAGGCAGGGGCAAAGGATAGAGTTCTGGGAACAGGGCATGCCGGCGGGGGGCCGGGAGGAAAAGGAAGCGTTTTCTTTTCCCTACAAGTGAGGGCTTCCCAGGCTTGAAGAACTTTACAGTCAGTGCATCTGTAACCTGCATTACTATGAGGCAATTGAGAAATGCAGGGGCTAGGCAACTTGCCCCAAGTGACACCTAGTGTGAACCTTGTGGTGCTTCACCACGTTAGCCTCCAGCGCGGGGACACTCGGTCCTGCTTGCACCGGCCTCCACGGTTTCCCAGTGTGGCTGACCTGGCAGGTGAGAGGGCTCAGTACTGGTTCTGGCCTCCCACCGTGCTCAGGGGCTGGCAAGCTAAAAACAGCACTTCCCAGATTCTCCTGGAGCTGGGTTCCGGACATCTGGAGGTCAACTTGGTTTTGCAAAGAAGTACTCCAATAAGGTTGGAAGGGTGGGAAGTAAGGAGAAGGCTGCCTTCTGGCACCTACTGAGCATTTCTGTAGCTGAGTCCCACGTGGCTTCCTGGGGACCAAGAGATGGCTGTGGAGGTGGTGGGACTGCAGTCCTTCTACGCTCTAGCTGCGCTACCGCAATCTGGGCTTAACACTCTGCCTTTCTATGGAGAGTCTCCTTGGAAGCCCCGCCTGGAGCCTGCTGCTCAGCCCTTAACGACTCAGCTGAGCACCTAAGTACCCGGAGCAAGTCCCTGTCTGTTTATAATACCTGGAGTGGTGTAGTTCCTGCCTTGAGCCCCAACTGATAATCCTATCCTCTCTTCTCTCCCTTCCCCTTCCCTGTTCTACTGGGGAAGAACACCGGCAGGCAGTGGAGGGCAGACAGGGGAGCTCTCCAGCAAGTTCTTGCATCCATTTGCTCATTCACCCAACATTTACTGCCTTCCTATTTTGCTCTAGGGCCTGGATCAGACACCTCCTCTTCCCACTCTCCATCCCCTTCAGCGACTCTTACTAGGTAGGACGAGGCACGAGGACACAGAACAAGTTGGGGAGCGGGAAGACGTTTGTGGTTTCGTGCTTGCTGGTCCCCCTCCCCAGAAGATCCACCTCCTCTCCTTGTCTGGCCGGCAGGTTCCCAAACACTGAGCAGATACCAGCTCTTTCCAGAGCCAGGATCCGCACCCAGGCAGCTGGCTCCAGAGCCCGTGTGCTCACCACCAGGGAGGAGGAGGGGTAGGGTGCGGAAGACAAAAGAAGGGAGGTGACGTGGCCCAGGTAAGGAGACAGTCACATGTAACACAAATATATAAGCCAGGGGACTCACTTATTAACCTGCAGGCCACACAGCTGTGGCAGCCAGGGCCTCTGCATTTCCTCTGGAGGGCCTAATGATCACCGGGCTATGTGCTGCACACTTACCTTGGCAAATAGGGAAGGAGTAGAAACCCAGGCGGCAGGCATCACACCGAGGGCCCTCAACCCCAGGGCGGCAGAGGCACCTTCCGTAGGCATCGCATATTTCAGGGAGAACTCCTTCCAAGTTACAGTCACACCCTGCAAGGAGAAGAGACTCTCAGAGGGGCCTCCAGCCTCTGTTCCTTTTGCAGTTTCTGCCTTCCCTCAGGTTTCTGTCACGGAAACTTAGACTGTGACTTATCTGTGGCTTATAGACATTCTTGACCTAGAACACTACATATTCAAGGGAAAAACAACAAATATTAAGAAAAGATCAGAGATGCCATTAAGAAATATGTAGGGTGGGCACTCGTTTGCAAAGCAGCTAACTCTTTTAACATCTATCCCTGGGTGGCTCGGTCAGTTGAGTGTCCGACTCTTGATTTCCACTCGGGTCATGATCCCAGGGTCATGAGATCAAACCCTGCATCAGGCTCTGTGCTAAGCATGGAGCCTGCTTGGGATTCTCTCTCTCTCCCTCAACCCCTCTCCCCTGCTTGCACTCTCTCTCCCTCTCTAAAACAAAACAAAACAAAACAAAAAACCTACCTACTCCTGTGGAAATACTTTGTTTTTTCCCAAATCTTAGCCTTGTACAGTAAAACTTCAAGTTAATAGACTCCTACCTAATGACAATCTTGAATCAAACATATTTCTACCTTCCATTTTTTAGAAGAAAAGAAATGAACATAAATCCAGCCCTACTATGTGCCAGCCATGGTTCTGGGGGCTACAGGTGGGTGATCTCACTTAATCCTCCAGGACCAAGGCCTCCCCAGCAGTCAGGGTGCTTCCAATCCCTCAAACATGTGCTCTCCCACCTCAGGGCCTTTGCTCTGGCTGTTCCCTCTGCCTGTAATGCCCCTTTCCGGTTCTTTCTCGTCCTCTCCTAGGAGGGTCTCCCCCAACCAACCCGCACAAGCCCTCCCCTTCCCCCCCCCCGGCTCTTCTCTCCCATTGCTGTTGGTTCTTTCACAACACTTTAATTACTGAAATCACTGAATAGCCTCATGACTTGTGCTTTGACCCATAGAAGGAAGTGAAAGTGCTCTGATGTGATTTCTGAGCCCAGGTCACGACAGGTTTTGCGGTTTCCATTCTCACCCTCCAGGAACCCTGAGACCAGCATGTGAGTCCGCAGGGAAGGGAAAGCTTTACTGTCGGTTACGGTCTTGGCATTGAAACCAAGCACTGAAATTCAGTAAGAAACTGGACTTTACCACTGGCATCGAGGCCCAAAGAATCCTTATTTATAACCATCTGTGAACAGAAAGAAAGCATCTGGTACCTATGCATTTTTTAAACTGTTTCTGGGGGTGCCTGGGTGGCTCAGTTGGTTAAGCGTCCAACTTCGGCTCAGGTCATGATCTCGCAGTCTGTGAGTTCAAGCCCCAAGTCAGGCTCTGTGCTGACAGCTCAGAGCCTGGAGCCTGCTCTGGATTCTGTCTCCCTTTCTCAATGCCCCTCCCCTGCTCACACTCTCTCTGTCTCTCTCAAAAATAAATAAACATTTTGGGGCGCCTGGGTGGCTCTGTCGGTTAAGCGACCGACTTCGGCTCAGGTCATGATCTCTCGGTCCATGAGTTCGAGCCGCGCATCGGGCTCTGTGCTGACACCTCAGAGCCTGGAGCCTGTTTCAGATTCTGTGTCTCCCTCTCTCTGACCCTTCCCCGTTCATGCTCTGTCTCTGTCTCAAAAATAAATAAACGTTAAAAAAAATTGTTTTTTAAAAATAAATAAATAAACATTTAGAAAAATAAAAAAAAAAAAAAACTGTTTCTGAAAATCACTTTTCAACATTTCCTCTTCCTTACCTAGCAAACAGTCCCACACAGAGTCAGAAACCATGAGGGCCCCCTCACGTCTGCCTGACCCTCACCTCCCCACACCTCCCCATTGGGTCGTAATGATTGTACCTCAGGAAAGTCCCTGGAATCTTCCTCTGCTTCCAGAGTTCCAGAGTCTTCATCCAGGGCTTCACCCTTGTTTGCCTAGATTATTTATAGAGCCTCCTAACCAGGCTGTCTGCTTCCCATCTTGCTCCCTTCCAATCCATTCTCCAAGCTGGTATCAAGAGGGATCTTTCTAAAACGCCAACCTTCTCACCTCGTATCATTTTCCAGTTTAAATTCCCCAAGGGTGACACAACACCTTCAGGACACAACCCAAAGTCTTTGACGTGTGTGACACAGTAACCCCTTCAAAATCTGCCAGGCTGCCAGCACCCTAAGCAGCACCTTTGCACAAACTAGAAAAAATGTCCCTTGTCAAGATGCTTTTCTGACCCTTGCTGTACAATGGCCACCATAAATATACAAATCTTCGATATCCTCCATGGATATGGCTCCCCTTCCCCCCTTCAACCTGCACATCTGAGCCTGGCTGCCCATCCTGGTCTTTCCCTAATCCTCTCCTCCTCCCGAACTTCTTCCCCCTTCCCCTGATCCGGCCCCAGGAACCTACCAGCCATCCCTGCTCGTATCCCCATGGCTTCTCTCAGCTGTCCCTCTGCCTGGCTAACTCCTTCATGCTCCAAGACCCCGCTCCTTCTCCTGCTCTGGGGAGACCTCCCACAGCCTCTACCCTCCTCCTTCCTGCCTGCTTCCCTCTCTTCATTCCGTAAGGATGCCCCCCATCCTGCATGCTTCCATAGCTTTGTGTTCTCACCCAGCCATAGTGTTAACTCCTGCTGCTGTAACTGTTCACCTGCCTGTGTTTTCACAGGACTGGGAGCTGCCAGGGAAGTCAGCTGCCTGGGCAGTGCCTAGTACAGGGCGGGTACATTCATTCTGAATGAAGAATACACTAAATAGTCTCTCGAACACCTTCAGTTCTTTTTAGTAAACACGATTCCTTGAATTCTATTTTACTGGCATCCATACAGAGCCTCCAAACTGAGATATCAGAATTTGTTTGTCCATCCTGAAGCCTTAGCTGACGGGTCTCCATGACAACAGTGACTCCCCACCCCGCCAAGAGGATGAAATGCCCGGGCCGGGGAAGGACGGCCAGGAAAGCATGCCCCAGCGGCTGCTGCCCCGACGCGAGCTCCCACCATTAGCGCGTCCTCCAGCCCCAGCCACACTGACCTCAAAGCTCTGGCAAAGGCATCTTGCTAATTATAAAGTGACTGCAAGAATCAAACCCTTTCTATGATATTTGTCAAGAAACCGGCTGGGCACTCATGTCTTCAGGCCACATGGACAGCTTTCCATAACCATCCCCAGCTTGCCTCAATCTCCTAGGTAAAGTAAAGTAAGCACCTGGAGTCTTCCTGCAGCTGTTTTTCCGCTGGTCCCTGCTCTTTGAACTTGGAGGCGTAAAAGCGTACGCGTGCCTGCAGGCTAGTGTCCCTCTAGAGTGTATGTTTCGCATATGCTGTCGTTTTCAAATGGAGCCCTTGAAGATGTGTCGAAGATACACTGATTTCCTAGAAATAAATCTTGAGTGGATATAAATGATCACTTGGCCCCAGAAAACCCTGATAATATCCAAGGTCATGAAATATAATGGAAAAAAAAAAAAAAACAACCCTGCAAACATTCTGATCTGCAAAACTGTTCTGTCCTTTGGCTTCAAGTCATTGTGTCTGGAACTGAGCGTATGGATTTCCTAGAAAAATGGTTCTCAATCTTTGCTGCACTTTGGAATCTCCCGGGAAAATACAATTACCTGGCAGTGGAATCCTAAACCCAGAATTCTGATATAATGCCACGACCTGTAATCTATGGCCCGAGAACCAAACCCATCCCTGTTTTAGTAAATAAAAGTTTTACTGGGACACAGCCAAGATCTCACATTTACATGTTGACTATGGTTACTTCCCCGGTACAACAATAAAGTTGACTTTTTGCAGCTTCACCTACAAATCTGAAACCATTTACCATCTGACCCTTTGCAGGCAAGTTTGCCAACCATTAAGCGGGATTTTTAGTAAAGTGGTGGTTCTTAACAAGAGACATACGTCAGAATCATCTGGAAAACCTCTTCAAAAGATAAGCCTGGACTTCATCCTGGAAAAGGCAGATTAAGATCTGGAGTGCTACAGAGGAATTTCCACTTTGTAAAAGCAAGGGATTCTAAACCACAGCCCTGTTTCAGAACCACTGTACTAGAAAACATGAAAACGTCAATGGACCTTCGTGAATTCACACTCTCCGGGGTGCTGGGGTGCTCGATATTATCCAGTGTTCTGCATCTCCTGGCAGCTGACATGTTTGAGCTTCTAATGTTCACTGCTGAGTCAGGCCCCAAAGTGGGTGTTTTTATTTTCATTCTTATTCAATGTTTCTTCCCTTCTTTCTTCCTTCCTCCCTCCCTCCCTTCCTTCCTCCCTTCCCTCCGTTTGAGAGAGAATTCCAAGCAGGCTCTGCACTGTCAGCAAAGAGCCCGACATGGGCTCCATCTCATGAATGAAGAGATCATGACCTGAGCCGAAACTAAGAGTCAGACGTTTAACTGAATGAGCCCTCAACTGGGTGTTTTTAAAATGCAATAATCAAAGGGGCACCTGGGTGGTGCAGTTAAGCATCCAACTTTAGCTGAGGTCATGATCTCGCAGTCTATGAGTTCAAGCCCCGCATTGGGCTCTGTGCTGACAACTCAGAGCCTGGAGCCTGCTTCAGATTCTGTGTCTCCCTCTCTCCCTGCCCCTCCCCAGCATCCCCCTCTCTTTCTCTCTCTCTCTCTCAAAAATAAATAAATAAACATTAAAAAAAATAAAATAAAATGCAATAATCAAAGACCAAATTGAAGTAATATCTGTGTATTCAAATTCCCAGATAGATCTCACTGCATTCACTGAACCTTCTTTTCCTTGAGGCTGTATTCTAAGGCTTCCCTCATATTTTCTAACAGATGTCTGAACAGTCCTTCAAATTCAATTAAATTTCTTTTCCTGAAGTTACCAGCAGTCTAGTGGGGGAGAAAAAGAAATTGACTAACAAAGGAATTACTGGAAACAGATGGTAAATGGGAGATCTAAAACATTTTTGTGGAAGAAAACCCAAGATGTGTGGTGTAATCAAGGCTCAGAAGCAGAGTTCCATTCTAGTCAATGAACAGACATTAAGGAAACGTTTGCAGACAGCCACTGTGGACAGGATACCGCCCGCTGTGGGCAGGGTAGATACTGTGGGAGTTAGAACCATAGTTGCTGTCCTCAAGCGACCAAGTGTCTGGTGAAGGCTTTGGACAATACCCCTCATAACAATGCAGAGCCCAGTGGTTTGCTCAGAGGAGCTGGGTACGTGTAGGGCAGGAGGAGGAAGGAAAACAGGAAGGTAAACAGGATCACATTACCTGGCCTCAGGTCAGCCCCCTGTGCTGCCCCCAAGTCCTAGGACATTCCCCACGCCCACTCTCTCCCCCACATTCTGAGATGACTCTTAACATACCTTCCATCTCTTCAACCCCAAAGCTTCCTCCCCAACCTCACCTTCTGCCCCTGACCTTGATTCTTACTCCATAGAGGAAAAAGAAGAAACGGCCAGAACATAGCGTCCCTAAGTTCCCACCACTGCATCCACCTCCCCCCCCCCCCAGCCTTGCACTTCACCTTGTCTTCTGCAGCCTTTCCCGCCTTCAACAAATGGCACCTCTTCCTCCTGTTTGCCCCATCCAGAAGCCTTGGAATCGCCCCAGCGGCCTCGCTTTCTCTCATATCCCACCTCTAAGCCAGCAATCCCCTGGGGAGTCCTGGTGTCTCTATCTTCAGATTATAGCCACATTCTGTCCACTTCCTGTCACCACCACTGACACGTCCTCGTTCTGAGCCACCACTGTCTCTCCCTCATAGATGATCACAGTAGCCTTCCAGGACATCTCCCTGCTTCCTCTTTTCTCCTCCTACAACTGGTTTTCAACACCAGTCACCATGGAGTTCCTTATACAATGCCATTTGTCTATGCAAACTTTCCATGGCTCCTCTCTGAGAATAGAAGGTAAAGTCTTTGCAGTGGGTGATAAGGGCCTGCCATCCGGCCCCCAACACTTCCCTTCCTTACCTCTCTTGCTGTGCTCATTCCGCTTTCACACCCTGCTCTCCCTTTGGTTCCATGAACACCCCCTCCCCCCATGTTCCTGCTCCAAGGACTTTGCATTGGCTCTTTCCTGGGTCTGCATGCTTGTCCCCAGGTACCTGCAGAGCTCACCACTCACCCCCTAAGGTCCTTGCTTATCTCTTCAATAAGGTCCCTCCTCGACAACCCTATTTAAATCTGCAAACTTCACATTCCCTCACTTCTCTCCAGACTTACGTTCTGCACAGCACTCATGGCCAAGGCTACCTCCAGCACATCCCTTGATCCGCTATAGTGTTGCAGAAATGGAAATCTGCCAGAGAGAGCTTTCCAGAGACCATCTTCTTGTCTGGTCACAAGTGCCCCTTCTCTGCCCACCCGCACCCTGGACCCAGCGGAAGGAGAGGCACATGTGCTCACATCCACCTGGCATTACCTCCACCCCAGTGAGATGAGCATGTGACCATCAGGCTGCTACTGGCACCCTGGGGGGTGAGAAGCAAACTCAGTGGATGATGGGAACATGATCCAGAAGGGGCACAGTCACGGGCCGTGAACATGTGGTGTGCCTTTCTGAGTGTGTATGCCCCCGCGTGTGCCATTATGGGTTTACATAGGAAACTGCCCACAGCTCCAGAATCAAACCTCAAGACCTAGAATATTCCTCATATGGGTTAGTTTATGCCTACCATGTGAAAGCCCCCCCCCCCGCCTTAAAAATAGCACCTTTGTGCAGCACACAACCTTGCATATGATACTCTAACACAGAGAGATTTTATTTATTTAGTGGCTCATATATTATTTTTGTTATTGTAGGAGTCCCTCCACTGGAATATAAGCTATAGGAGAGCTGGGAATCTTTCTCTATTCTCTTCACTGATAAGTTTCCAGCACACGCAATGTGCTGAACACATAATAGGTGATCATAAAATACTTGCGGAATGAGTGATTATGTAGGTGCAGCACCCACACCCTCTCGGCACTCACCTCTCCACCCCAAAGGCTGCTTCCTGCACACCTCTGCCACTCTCTGCCCAGGGGTACCCCCTCTGGCCGAAGGAGCCCCTTGGCCTTCCAGCATACCAAGCCGGAAGTACCAGAGTCGATGCCCCCAAAGCAACCTTCCATTGATGGCAAGTCACTGAAGGTATCCCTTCAGCTGGGATAATGCTGAACAAGTTCTGTGCTGCCGCCTAGAGTCGACCAGGGGAATGGAGCTCCAGGTGGTACCGGCGGACCTTGCTTGCTAACGGCTCCCTTCACTCCCTGACTCACCCTCTTACTGATGTCTCCTGGGATCATATCCCGAATCATTTGCTTGTGCTTCAATCTTTTCTCGGCGTCTCTGCACGTGGAACCCAACTAAGACAGTAGGCAATGGACCGCCACCGGAAGTTTTGGGCAAGCAAGTGATCTACATTTCAAGCTCTGTTTAGTTTCCTTAATCAGGTAGCATCACGCAAAAGACAGACTAAAACAGAGAATGATGGGTGGTGAGGAACTGAAATAGGACAGCCCCACAAGGCACCCACCATGCTCCCGTAAGGACCATTAGAGCTTGGGCACAGTAGTTAGTGGGCACAGGAAGTAGAAAAATAATTTGGAGCATAACATTTCCATTGAAGTTAAAGCAAAAGAGAAGGTACTTGCCTTTCATATCTCCAGCTACTGAATCTTCCGGACTTGGGGTAGAAATAGGGAATATGGGAATTCCTAGAAAAATTGTTTTTAAAAAAAGACAGGGAAAGATTAAGGAGATAGTAAAGTAAAACATTAAGTTGCACAAACTAGAAGGAAGCCCTTCAAACTTACTGCAAAGTAGCATGTGGAGCCTAATTTAGAGAAAGGCAATACTGCTTGCCATACTGAAAATAATAACAACTGAAACCAGACTGGTCAGACGTTCTGATTTGTATATTAAATGAACTGAAATGGTATTTTGTGCTCGCAATAGCTATGTCTCAGTCTAAGCAAGGATGAGCTTGGTTTCTCTAACATTTATTGGCTTTTTAATGTAAAATTGAAAATAGATTTTGGGTTTTTTTTTCAAGCTTTCCCCCCTAAAATTTGACTTATGCCACAAAATTGTTTCAAGGTTTTGTTTTGTTTTGTTTTTTGGTCACTAAAAAGGCAACTACAATTTCTGCTCATCCTGTATCTAATAATTACAGATTCTAAACTGACTAAACCTCAATTCAGTGCTACTATGTTTGGGCTTAAAAATTTGTTCCTCAAAAAAAAAAAAATTGCTTTCAGGCAGCCTGGGTGACTCAGTCAGTTAAGCAGCCGACCTCAGCTCAGGTCATGATTTCACATCTCGTGGGTTCGAGCCCCACATCAGGCTCTGTGCTGACAGCTCAGAGCCTGGAGCCTGCTTCAGATTCTGTGTCCTCCTCTCTCTCTCTGCCCCTCCTCTGTTTGTGCTCTTTCTCTCTCAAAGGGCTCTCATCCTCCAAATCAGGATACTCAATGGTAGGAGGGGATGCTAGGTTCAGAATTCCCCTGGGACAGCAGGTGTGAGCCAGGACATATAGTCACCCCATTCACATGTGCCCTGCCCCCATGTCCCCACAACTCGGTCCGCTTTTCCTGCCACGCAGAGCTGGGAAAGCAAGAACCAATGCAGTAATGGCAGAGCGGGGCGGGGGGGGGGGGGGGGGGGTGGTTGAGACAGTGTTTCTTTGTCCTAACAGGACAGTGCAGTGTTTACACTTTTGCAGAACAAACAGAACCATGGCTCTTGTAACAATTTGCAGAGTTGGTTTCAGACTCTCCTGCTTCATGTTCTATAGTGTTTCTACAAGATACATACTTTTTCTCTCTGAGATGCTGAGATACTCAGATCACTGCAGTGGGGAGGGGTGGAGCCCATGATAACTTGGCCTATCACACAGTGGGGGAAAGGGGAAACATATCCCCCTGCCACCCAAAACAATGCATATGCAAATGAACATCTGGTACCCTTGACATTTCTTCCAGGTTTTTTTTCAACAAAAATCACACGCATGGATCACTGTTAAATTGAAATTGCCAATATTTGGCTTCTCTGACCTACTGGGATGATAATACTATGGTACAACCTAACGTAATCACCAGACATAAACAAATGACTATAAAATGTACTCATATAAACTTTATGTTCTGAACTTTTGGCAACACTTCCATGTAAACACAGCATACCTGGCCCCATTTCTGTGGTGAGCCCCCCACCGCCTGCCGTTCTCTTGGGAATTAATGCACCAGGCCCAGCTATGTGCCAAGAAAGGAGGCCTCTCCTTCTGCAGCCGCTACTTACTCAAGCAAAACGGGAAATTATAGTACCCAACCGCACATTCCTCACAGTTGTCTCCGCGGAAATTCGGTTTGCACTTGCAGCGGCCTGAGCCCGGCTCACAGTCATCTGCGTGTTCGGGGTTACAGTTGCAAGCTACGAGAAACATCAGGGTTCAGAGATCAGTTCTTCCCTTCACTGCACTTAATATGGTAGCTATGTCCCCAGGACTTCTCAGGCGATGTTTAATGCTCTACTATCGGTCCACGGTTACTCTTGAAAGGGCACAGCCTGTTTTCTACGTCATACCCCGTCAATAGTTTGCAATGATCAAACCCCAGGGGCCCCCAGAGAACTCAGATAGGCTTCTGAGTTCTCCGGAATATAGTTTATTACACTGAGCACTGCCCAGCTCACTGCAGAAGAAGAAAGGGCTGCACAGATTACAATCAGAGGGGGCTGGGTGGACGTGTGCTGTAGCCCCTGGTAGGTCTCTTGGACACAGCCCCTCCTGGCCACGAGCCAACTGTGAATGTCCAGGGTGGTCATCATTACGTAGGTGTGATGCAGTCACAAGTGTGGGATGCCTGGACATAGACATCTCATATGTGGACAGCACAAGACTCTACCCATAACCCGAATGTTAGATTCCAGTGATAGGACTTACTAAAGGCAGTTTTGCAACCAACACGACTACTAGGTTTGCATTCCAGACAGACATACCTGGGCTATAAGAGGCTTGGTAGCTCCTCACTTGGGACCTTTCCTTGACCTGGAAAGTCCTGACCTTAGACAGCAAAAATACTGTCATAAACCAGCTAAGTACATGTCCCATGAGGAACTGGGAAACTAGGGAGGCCATGTGCATCAAGCATCCCCCAGCCTGGCTTCTCCTGGTGTCCTCTGCTTAACTTGCTTAAGACGTACGTGTCCTGTGGATTCTTTACGCTAGCCTATAATATCTCTGCGAGACCACTTCAGTGATGAAGAAAGAGGCTGGAACAGTGATGGAGATTGCTCTGAGATTCCAGAGCACGTACGTCTGCATTCACGGTGTCCTGGTCTCCTTTGCTAAAGCCTGTTCTTCGTGGGCACAAGAAAAGGGATGGACAGACTTCGTGAGACAATGTGGGAGAGGGAGGGAAGACAGGAGCACTCTTTTAACAAGGACGAATGCCCAGCAGAGAGGCAAATCAGAGTCCACACATTCTTTGGACTTTGATGCCCTCAAATGTTAGTGATACGAAGAATGAATCTGGGGGTACAGTGGGCACAGCAGCCAACTTCAGGCCTGGAACTGCTTTCCAACTGTGACAGCCACCAAACATAAAACAGATTACACATGGAGGGCAAAGTCCAGTCTGACCTGTGTCTGACAGTTCCCCAGGGAAAACCCAGGGCATCTATCTGTATCACGGATGTGAAAAGGCACAGAGGCACCAGACAGATAGGACCTGTATCCTGGAGCTACCAGTTAGCGGGTTTTGCCACCTGGGCTCAAATATTTAACTACTCAGTTCAGTTTCTCCAGATCTAAAAATGAAAATAATAATACAATGTGAGTTGGTTGCATCAGACATTTGTGGAAGTATTTCACAACCCCTTGCATATAATGAGTGCTCAATAAATCATAGCTATTTTAGATACGATGACTATTATTAGATCCTTGAAATTATGACTATGTTGTCTTGATGCTAATTCAGACAAAAATTTGAAACTATTGGAGCTCGCAGAAACATGAGGAAAATGGAGGAACATTGGTTACAGGGCTAGTAACGTGACGAGCCCAACACTTTGTGTCTTCCTAGGTGCTTCTGATGACATTTCCTTCTATCTTAGGGAATACGCAGGCATACCTCGTTTTATTGTGCTTTTCTTTATTGTGCTTCGCAGATACTATGTTTTGTTTTGTTTTGTTTTTTAGAAATTGACAGTTTGTGGCCACCCTGCATTGAGCAAGTCGATCAGCACACTTTTTCCAACAGCATTTGCTTGCTTTGTGTCCCTGTTACATTTTGAGAATTCTCCCAACATCTCAAACTTTTTCATTATTACTGTGGTCAGTGATTACAACTAGCTGAAAGCTCAGGTGATGCTTAACACTTTTTAGCAACAAAGTATTTTTTCATTAGGGTATGTACTTTTTTTTTAGACATGATGCTATTGCACACCAAATAGGCTATGGCTATGGTATCGTGTAAACATAACTTTGATAGACACTGGGAGACCAAAACATTCATTCAACCTGCTGTATTGCAATAGTCGCTTTACTGCAATAATCACTTTCTCATGGTGGTCTAGACTCGAACCCGTAATATCTCCAAGGTATGCCTGTATTATCAGTCCCATTTATATATAAGAAATCTGAGGCTCAGGGAGATTATGTAGCCAGCTGAGGTCACACAGCTAGAAGGAGTAGAATGAACAATGCGAAAAAAGAGGGAGGGAAGGGAGCTACTAGCCCATCAGAGTTTGGCCCGGTGACCACGCCAAAGTGGTACAGTACCGACACTCTAAGACACACCGAGTTGAAATGAAACTTACGGATGCAGCCATGCGGGGCATCCACTGGAACGCCGTAAGGGCGGTAATAACCCTTAGCACAGATTTCACAGTTCACACCAGCTGTATTATGCTAGAAAGAAACAAAAGAAACTTAGAAGGAAGAGTACCAGAAAAGTCCTTACTTTGTGCTGTTCATCCAATGAAATCATGGTCACGTACAATTGCAATTTCAGAGTCAAAAAAATAAGTGTTCATCTTGACCTTGAGTCTCTAAGATCTGCCACAGGGCACTGGCTGACAGGTGGGTCTGGATTTTTTTTTTTTTTTCCCATTGGAAGAAGAAATACAGGTAAGTTCCATGAACTAGACAGCCCAGGTTTTCCCCTCTGGCACAGAATTTGCTCAGTGAAACACCTGACATTTCAGTGAGAAAAACTCAAGAGCACTCTTCTTCCTCGCTCAATCAGAAGAACTAACCATCCTTAGGTTTATCCCAAGGACTAAAGGGTCAGGTGCGTATCTTTATCTTTCCCAACTTCGGAAGAAACAACGCATACAGATTCTCTTCTCTCGACATCCCAATTTTATCTGTACTTTAGTCATGACATCCTGTTCCAAACATTTCTGTTATGTGAATGGAAAATGTAGGTGCAAGTCTCCTACACAGAGCCCATTTTAAAATATAATAGTAGGTGGATTTTTACATGTCATGGTTAATCCTTGTTACTGCCACAAATCAAGTTGCCCAACATGTATCACCAGTTTCCAAGAACTATACAGCACAGACCAACTCAATGTCTTGATCTCTAATTTGGAAACAATCAGAAGGACAGTGTTATTTCATTAATGAAAAGGGACGTAATAGGAAGTTAAAAGGAAAAAAAACAATATAACACGCTTTGACCCAAAAGAAGTCTGCGTAAAATCAGAGTGGAGAACAAAGACCCTTTTCTGAATCCTCTTTCCCATTTTAGATGGTTTTATTAATTACAGATTTTTATTTACTACCACTCCTTGTCCTGTGGGCTAAAATCTGAATTCACTTTAACACTGAGGTCTAAAACCACACTGGCCACTTCTCTGACTTAACATTTACATGCATAAACATTTAGGCAAATATGAAACAGCTGCAGTCCACCTCCCTTTAATCAAATGCCGGTTAACCTTCTCAACTCTGCTGCTTGCACTGTGACTTATAATAGCCAGGATGTGAGGTTAATCTGGTTCCCCAATTTTTCCCCATTGAAGAAGGAAAATTTCTCTGAAGTGGGCAGCCCCACCTCTCCCTCCTACCACAAATTTCGGTTAATAAAGCACCTGCCACGGGTGCCATATTTTTAAAATTTATTTTTTAATGTTTATTTATTTTTGAGAGAGACAGAGCATAAGCGGTGGAAGGGCAGAGAGAGAGGGAGACACAGAATCAGCAGCAGGCTCCAGGCTCTGACATATAAGCACAGAGCCCGATGCAGAGCTCAAACTCACAAACTGCGAGATCGTGACCTGAGCCGAAGTTCGACGCTCAACCGACTGAGCCACCCAGGCATCCCACGGGTGCCATATTTTTAAGACACCTGCCACGGGTGCCATTATTTTTAGGACACAAAGAACAGCAACAAATGACCAAAAGAGAGCCACAAATCCCCCGCAGATGGAAAGATGCCTGTAGTTTACCTCCAAATCTCGGGTGTCCTCTAGGACCTTCACCTTCCCGAGAGCAATGACACACCACTTTATCCACGAACGCTATGGCCACGGTTGGACCAAGGCCAGTGGTGGTTCTGTAATTTCTATATAGGAGGTGCTGGGGAAGCTGCCTCACTGGGAAGAATGGGTGCCTGAATTTGCATTTGCCTGACATGCAACACAAGATGAGAAAACCTCAAGCTGAAGAGTGAGGTGGGTGCCAATGAGATCTATGCAGGAGATAAGCCGACCTCTACCCCACTGACCCCTTCCTTTGGCTTTCTACGGAACACTCACCTAGAAACCCCCAGGCTCTGATAACTGACAATAATCTAAATCCTCTAAACATAACTCTTCTAAGACACTTCAATCTTCAAGTAAACCCCATCTCTCCTCTCAATTCCTCAACCACATCTACAACACTGTTGCTGGCTTCCATTTCGGTGAACCTCAAGCACATGGAGACACTTAGTCTACTCACTGGCCACGCTTCTGGGAAGTCTCTGAAGGGATTTTCCTGCCAAAGGCCAACATGATCTGGCCTCTGTTACTTCTCTGACCTGTCTGTTCCGGCTTGCTCTCCTCCAGCCACATGGGTGTCCCGCTCCCTCTCAGGGCCGCTGCCCTGCCATCCCCTCTGCCTGGAATACCCTCCCCCAAACAGATGCCTGCCTCATTCTCCGGCTTCTTCCAGGTCTTTACCCCAATGCCACATCCTAGGGAACTGGCCACCCTAATTTAAACTTCACACACCCCAAACCAATCCTTAAAATAGTAAACCCCAGAAGTAAAAATAAAATCAATAACATATGAGAATATGGCCATCTCTGCAAATGCTTGCCCTGCAGGATAATAATCTGGCTGTCCTACATGCTGGCTGATTGGCCATCTGAACGTCCCCAGGCCCAGCTCAGAGCTCATGGCAGATAGTTCTCATTCTGTCATTACCGGAACTACACCGAATGGGAGACAGCCAGGTTAGCTAGTGCCATGGACTGAATGCTGGTGTCCCTTCCAAAATGCATATGCTGAAGCCTCATCTCCAGTATGATGGTATTTGAAGATGAAGCCTTCGAGAGGTAATTAGATTGTGACGGTGGAGCCCTGATGATGGGAATAGTGCCCTTATAAGAGAGATGATCTCTCTCCACTACGTGAGGACACAACAAGAAGGCAGCCACTTGCAAACCGGAAAGTAGGCTCTCACCAGATATTGGATCTTCCAGCACCTTGATCTTGGACTTCCCAGTCTCCAGAAATAACTCTTTACTGTTTAAAGAGTATGTACCTGTTCTGTGGTACATTTATTATAGCAGCCTGAGCTAAGACAGCTTGGTTTCTGACAGGCACACCTTGCTGTAGGGTATGTGTATTCTACCAGGAAATTCCAACTTTATCTTGAAGCATCGCCTTGCAGCTCACCAAGCCAACTGACCCTGCTATGGCAGCAACCCCCCACTCCCCTTCCTTGTCAAGACTCCCTATGTCCCTCTGTACGTGACATAGGCCAGGTTACATTTTTTTGCCAAATGAAGAGCAAACTGTCCCAACATCATTTATGTAACACCCGTTTCCTTTCAATTAAAAATGCCAATATTACTATAAACCAAATCTAAACATCTACATGACTGTGCTTCTAGATTCTCTATCAGAGAATGTTTTGCTATCTTCTAAGACAAATTTCCCCCATAATTATTCATCTCTTCTAAACTAAGTGTCTAGGGGCGCCTGGGTGGCGCAGTCGGTTAAGCGTCCGACTTCAGCCAGGTCACGATCTCGCGGTCTGTGAGTTCGAGCCCCGCGTCGGGCTCTGGGCTGATGGCTCAGAGCCTGGAGCCTGTTTCCGATTCTGTGTCTCCCTCTCTCTCTGCCCCCCGCCCGTTCATGCTCTGTCTCTCTCTGTCCCAAAAATAAATAAAAACGTTGAAGAAAAAAAAAAAATTAAACTAAGTGTCTATCCTCCTGTACTCTTTTATTGATAAGAACTTTAGAATCAGTCTGTCAATCTTCATTAAAAAATCTCCTAGGAATTCTTTTTTTTTTTTTTTTACTTTATTGATGTATTTTGAGAGAGAGGAAGAGAGAGAGAGAGAGAGAGAGAGAGAGAGAGAGAGAGAGAGAGAAAGAGAGAGAATGAGAAGGGGACGGGCACAGAGAGAATCCCAAGAAGGCTCAGTACTATTAGCGCAGAGCCCGATGTGGGTCTCGAACTCATGAACCATGAGATCATGACCTGAGCAGAAACCAAGAGTCAGACACTTAACCGAATGAATCATTCAGGCACCCCAAAAATCTTCTAGAAATTCCGATGGCTATTGCACTGAATTTACAGGTTGGTTTTGAATAAATGGTATATTTATATATTGAGTCTGGAAACACATCATGTCTCTCCATATAGTCGTCTTTTATAAACTCCGAATAAGGTTTTATAGGTTTGGACACAGCCCCACAGTTAATTCTTTTATTTGTTGTTTCTTGGAGTACCTCCAAATCATTCCATCCATCATAGCTATGTTCTCCTGCATGGATATGTTTCCACTTTCTATCTTTCTGGAATCACTTTCTGAAATTCCTGGTCTGTTAATGACACTTTTTCTTATTTTTCATGCTATTGTGGATTCCGGAAAGAGAGGATATGTTGCTCGTTTGCGATCTTTTCTATCATATTGTGGAACTTGTTGCAGGACGAAATGTAGCCATATGTGCTCTATTTCTTGATCCCATATCTTAGCTTTGTGTGGTGCATGTATGTGGAGGAGACAAGCAGTTTGGAAACAGTGCAACCAACCCATCAAGGACAACAGCTAGGGCGCAAGCTGGAGACTTACATCACAAGTCATGTCTCCACAAAGAAGCTGAAGACTCTGATTTAGCTAATGGAGATAAAGTATCTTCAAGCATCCTCTCAAACAACATGGGTAATCTTCAATCTTAATAAGAACATCAGCATTTCATCAAAGGAAAGAAATCAAGGAGTCAACGCCCCAAATGTTGTGTTCCTTGCTTCTTTCATTGCTCTTTCCCCCTAACATTTTATTATAAAAATTTCAAATTTTACAGTGAATATCTGTACATGCTCTATGTAGAGTTTATCATTAACATTTTACTCCACTTGTATCACATAATTATCCATATACTCACTTCTCTATCCACTAATCCTATTTTTTATGCATTTCAAAATAAATTGCAGATATCAGTTACTGTCCCCTACATCTTTAACATGCATATAATTAACTGCAGTTCAACGTTTATTTAGTTTTTTTTTCTTTTGGTGTAAAATTTACATACAAGTGCAAAACTCTTAACTGTACATTCACTGAGTTATGATGAATGAATACATCTGTGAAACCCAAGTCCCTATCTAGATATAGGACACACCATCACCTCAAAAAGTTCCTCACACCCCTTTCCACTCAACTGTCCCATCACCACCTCCCCAGAGTCAACCATGGTTCTGATTTTTCCCACTCCTGATTAGTTTTCCCTGTTCCAGAATTTCATTTAAATGACCCTGGAACTTTATGTATTCTTTTTTGTAAGTCTTCTTTCACTTGTGTTAAGTGTTAAAGTTCTTGCATTTTGTTGCATGAATCAATACTTTGTTGCTATTGGTCACTGGTATTCCAGTGTATAAATATGGCAGTCTGTTCATCCATCTTACTGTTAATAGACACCTAGGCTATTTCCAGGGTGAGGCTATTGTGCATACACCTGCCATACAAAAACTGCTCGTAAACATGTTTCCATTTCTCATGGACAAATGCCTACGAGTGGAATTTGTGAGTCATGGCGCAGGTCTGTGTTTAGTTTTATTTTTAAAAACTGCCAGGCATTTTCCCATAGTGGTTGTACCATTTTTTACTCACATCAACGATGAGTGAGAGGTATGACTACTCCACACCCTCACCAAAACTGATGGTCAGTCATTGTCATTTTAATTTGCATTTCTCAGATGACAAATGATATTAAGCCCTTTATTGTACACATATCAGCCATTTGCATGTCTACTTTTGTGAAGTGGCTATCCAAATCCAAAAATATTTTATTGAGTTGTCTTTTTATTATTGAGCTGTGGGTGTTCTTTATATATCCTGAATACCCACCATTTGTCATTTTTAGGTTTTGTGAATATTTTCCCCCATCTGTGGCTAGCCTATTTGTTTTCTAAATAGTGTGTTTTGTGAGCGAAGTTTTAAATTTTTGGTGAAGTCTAATTTGTCAATTTTTCATGGTCATTGCTTTCTGTGACCTAAAAAAACTCTGCTCGTGTTCTGAATCACAAAGATAGTCCTCTCTATTTTTCTTTAAACCACTGCAGTTTCCACTTTACTTTAGTTAGATCCGTATTGATTTAGCTTTTATGTATGATTTGAGGTAGTGATCAAGGTTTATTTTTTCCCATATAAATATTCAGTTATTCCAGAACCATTTGTAGAAAGGAATTTCTCCCCCACCCCCCATCCCCACACTGGATTGCTTTGGTATTTTCATCAAAAACCAAATGTCCATATTAGAGTGGTTCTGTTTCTATACCCCCTATTCTGTTACACTGATCTACTAACCTATTCCTATGTTGATATCACACTGTTGTGATTATTGTAACTTTACCTTTAGTCATTAAGTAAGATAATGCAACTCCTCTAACATTATTCTCCTTCTTCACAGCGGCTTTATATATTCTAGGTCATTTATGTAACCATATAAACTTTAGAATCTGTTTGTCTGGGGTGCCTGGATGGCTCAGTCAGTTAAGCATCAGACTTTTCATTTCAGCTCAGCTCATGATCTCACGGTTTGCTTGGGATTCTCTCTCTTTCTCTCAATCTCCCTCTGCCCCTCCCCCACTCTCTCTTGCTTGCTCTCTCTCAAAAATAAATAAATAAACATTTAAAGAAAACCTAGAATCTGCTTGTCACTTTCTACCAAAAAAAAAAAAAAAACCTGCATTCAAGCTGTAGATCAATTTAGGGAGATTGAGGTCTTAAAATGGTAGATTTTATGTTATATACGTTTTATCACAATAAAAAATTTAAGTCAATTATGCTAAGTATGTAACTTAAACAAGGCATTTCAGGTTTAAGTTGGAAAAAATTGCAATGAATGTAAACAAATTTCAATAATTTCATATGCAAAAGAAAAATGCTTTCACAGAACCACTATGAAAAAAAGGACCACGCTGATGTTTTCTGGAACAGCAAAATATAAAACAGAATATCTCTAAAAGATGAAAGAAGAAGAACAAAGTATTTTAAAGGACATTGAAGGACACATTTTAAAGACACATTAATCCTTCATCTGGAGAAAGGATTCTACCTACACATCCCAGTGCAATGCTTCTGCGACTTTAATGAGCAAAACTATCACCTGAGGGTCTTATAGAACATAGTCTTAAAAAGATCCTGGGATGTATGAAACCTGATTTGTAAGAAACTTATGGCTTCTATTTTACTTATATTAATTAACAGCAATAACAAATGGTATAACATGTGTGGAGTGGGAGAAAGATGATGGTGGGTCTTTCTAAGGACTTGGGGCCCCGGATCCATAAAAATGGGCATCTCATGAAAACAGCACCCCTTTAACAGTAACATTAACAAAACATCACTCGAAAAGCACACAGGACAGAGTGACAATATGGACCAAATTCACAAACATTGTACCTTCCTGTACCACACATTCCTCTTGGCTAATATCTAGTGAAGGGATGAAATATCAGTGTTTCTTATTAAGTGTCAACGGCAGACTCCATTAACTGATCACGATGTACTTCCTCACTGAGTCTAGATTCAGAAACTGTCTGAAAACAACACTTAGGATCAGCGCCGAAGCTGACACCTCTTTGCCCTCCCATCTCAGACTCTTTCTACCACAAGATGGAGAGCATCCATGATGACAGTCGGGGATTCTCCTCTCCATTCAGGCAAAGATCTAAATGAAAAACCTAATCAGGAGAATCTGGGCAAACATGTCTCAGTCCATTTTCCCTACAATCCTTGAATGACATCCAGCTAACAAGGACTTTTGTAGACAAAAGTAATGTCTATGGAAAATACTAACGAATGCTCCTTTCCTATGGTGACATATCCACGTTGACCTAAATGGTGACTCACCTGACAATTAATGCAGACCCCTCCACCTGCATAGATGCCTTGGATATTCAAGCTTCCCCTCTGCCTCTCGACATCAGGATCATAGTAACAATCGATGGCATGACCATGGCAGTTGCATGCTGAAAAAGCCATTCTCAGTTAATATTCCACCATTACTGTGAGACACTTAGTAAATTCCCCTAGATAGGATTACCACTCATTAAGCCACAAGTAAGTCTATTCTGGAACACGAGACTCTCGGTGGGAAACTTTAGGGATTTTTATACAAAGACTAATCTGTAACAATATGCAATGAACAGTTTCTTTCATCTGATATTGAGTGGGAGTGGCTTCTCTTAAAAAAAAATAAAATAAAATGTATAATTACAACAAATGGAGATAAACCAAAATGCCAATTAAGCGTCAGGCACAATGAGAATGTTACTTCTACCGCTATTACTCCTACTAACAAGAACAATTGAGCTCTCGGTACACTGTGAAAAGTGTTTTATGTGTGATATCTCACTTAATTTACACAACAACTCTCAAAGGTAGGTACTATTATCCCCCGAGCCCAAATGGGGAAGCTGAGGCTTAGAAAAGTTAAAGGGTGTCGCCAGTAAGTGGCAGAATCCTGACCTGTATTTGACTCCAAAAACTACTCTCTCAGCCAACACTCTAAGTCTGTCATCTCGGCACTGTTTATAGCAGCAATAAACTGGAAATAATCTTAATGTCTAATTGTAAGGAAATGGTAAGCAAACAACAGCATATTTGCTTGGCCGTCAGTTCTATGAAGGCAGAGACAGCTCAGGTTTTGTTTGCAACAGAGCATAGTCCCTGGCACATAGTGAATACTCAACAAACAGTTGTTGGATGCACTTGAATCCACAGAATGACAATATACGTGCCATCCAAAAGGATGTCAAAGAGTTTTTAATAATATGGGGAAATATCTACAAGCATCAAGTGAAAAAGAGCAGGATATAAAATTGTAGAAATAATTATGTAAATAATCTAATTTAATAATAAGACTAAAGTCTGTATGAACAAAACACTAAAATATATAACAAAGTATTAGAGTGGTTCTCTTTGGGGGCGCCTGGGTGGCACAGTTAGTTAAACGTCAGAGTTCAGCTCAGGTCGTGATCTCGCGGTTCATGAGTTCAAACCCCGCGTGGGGCTCTGTGCTGACAGCTCAGAGCCTGGAGCCTGCTTTGGATTCTGTGTCTCCCTCCCTCTCTGCCCCTCCCCTGCTCACGCTCTGTCTCTGTCTCTGTCTCTCTCTCAAAAATGAATAAACATTAGAAATTTAAAAAAAATAAGAGTGGCTCTCTTTGGGTAGCAAAATTATTGGCGATTCTACTTTTTAAAATAATAGTCCAAGTTATCTACAAGTAATGTATAATACTTCTAAAATTAGAAAATAGAATTTAAAACCAATTTAGAGTTTGCCAAGATGAAAAAGATCTAACATGAGTAAAATTCTTATTCTCTTCTAGAAAGACTATATATTCATTACATCCCACATAGATCAAATTTTCCAGGTCTTTCTAGCAATTTGTATATTTTAATCAAGTTCCCAGATAAATCTATTATGGAAGAAAATTGAGTTAGAATTTCAAGTTACCCTGTTTGTAGCAGGCTGAGTACCTTCTTATTTTCATTTCTTCAGTGGTGCCATGATTTAAAAAAATTCAGGGCATTCATATTTACTACATTAGTTATTTCTCATGAATTATGTTTGTTTTGAAATACACTAATTCAAATGGAATTTAGAAAGCATCTAATGAATGGATCTTAAGAGGTCTGATTTCTAAATGCGGTTTTTGTCATTGGTAATCACTTTGGCAAGTTTACGCAGCTTAAAAATTAACGACGGGAAATTTTTAAATTTTCCTATGTGCTGGAGTTAAGCATGCCATTCATTCACTGAAGGATTCCTCTCATCTAGAAAACCAACCAGACTGCTCACGTTGGAGTTCACGTGATAACATTCATTCAGTCAAAATATCCTACACCAGTACTCAAAAGCACAGGGAGAAACAATTCCTGATTATTATCGTTCCCTCTTTCTGATCCCATTATCCAGGGGTGAGGAATGGGGAAGGCACTGGGAGGGAACCTGTTAGCTAAGACTCTAAATGAGAAGGGCCAACCCAGTAACACCCTGGCCCTGGACAGAGATGCACCTGGTGCCCAGCTTGGGCAGCATCAACACTTTGCAACAATGTTAGAACCTCTCCAAGCGCTCTTGGAACTCCTCCATAAAAATCCTTTTGAGCGTTTGCTAGCCGCAGAGATCACACCACTCTTCTCTCCTAACAGATAAACATTTAGCCAAAAAAATATAAGGTACAGATGCTTTCTTTCCCCCCTACTTCAACAAACCTGGATCCAAATACCTTTTGATCATTCAAAACCATCAAATCCATCTTTAAATACTAAAAATATACAGGAAAAAAATAGGCCACAGTCTCCAAAGCCAATAAATAAAACTTACAAAAATGTTTTCAGCCACTGCTATAAATACATGGCTTCCTAAAATGGGTTTAAGAGAGAATTTTTAGTTGGATGTCTTTGGGCTTGTTAAAACAGGTGTTTTATGGTTGTTGTTGTTGTTTTTGACTTTATATTACATCATAATTAAAAGCAGCCATTTTCATCTTTTTTCCTTCCTTCTCTGGTCCCCTTCACCCTGCACCTGCCTCAATCCTGCTGCAGTATAGACACCGCTCCCTGCTTCCTGCTCTCAGTATGGACACCAATCTCACCACCTTCTCCTAACCCCTGTCTCAGAGTAGTTAGGATTCCTATCTAGTATTGCATCCTAAGAAATGGTAAGGGTTTATAATTTAATAGTGGCTACATCATATTTTAGACTGCTAAAAGGAGAGGCCGGCATTAAGTGAATGCTTAATGCATATTAGCAATTATTACTGCTTTATTTTTGTTCTCACGTTCCTATCTGAATTTGGAATGGGGCACTTTTACCTCCAGTCTGGGAGGCATTACCACAGGCCTGAGTCCCTAAGCCTGACATGACCCCACCCTCTTCATAAGCTCAGGGAGTGGGGGGATGGGGTGGAGGAGGATACTTAGCACCAGTCCTCACGGAGAAATGGGGGGAAAGCGTGGGCGGGGCCTTGCTTCCTGGTGCCCCTCCCCCGGCGCTCACCTTCGCACTCATTGCTCTGCTCCCACGTGGCGGGCCGCCAGCGCCTCTGATTGTACCCGGCACAACAGCGATCACACGTCTTCCCACAGGTGTGGTGCTGGCATTCACACCGAAACCTGGGCATGCGGTGAAGCACATCTCAGTTATTCAAACGTTCTGATTAGGATCATTTGCTCCTGTGTGAACACCCGACCGTCATCGTGGTTACCCAAGGTACCATTCACAGGATAATTAGGAGGACAACGGACGTTGCATGTATCACTTCAAATCCCCCTCTCACCCTGCTTATCATCTCTATCTTATAGATGGTGACACTGAGATATGGAGATACCGAAACACTTGCAAAGGTCAAGTGATGGTAAATGGAGAGCCAGACTTCAAACCTAAGTTCGTCTGACTCCCACGTTCCAGGCTCTTTCTTCTGTACCACCTTAGGTATCAGGCAACGAATGCAGGAGCAAGCAAGTGCTGAGTGTACTGGAATGTGTTGAGTGTCACTTCTTCACAAAGATCCGGAGCAGCCCTGCGAGAAAGGTCTGCTCAGGTTTCTTGCTCTCAACCTGGGATCATGCACGGAGATTCACCAAATCCAAGAGCCAGTTTCTAATAAGATCTCAGAAAACCCTGCTCCAAGAGGTGCCCCAGCTCCAACAAACACCTCCCTGCAGGGCCAAAAAACTGAGATTACTCAGCAAGGCAGAGGGGTAACAATCTAAAAATCTACATTCAAAGGATCAAACATGAGCCTTAAAATGTTTCCAAGTTAAAATGAAAACGTTGCCATGGCTTTCGAGTAGAACTCCAGGCTCTGTGTTCTCAGTCATCTGTGCTTGAAAAGAGGATTCAAAACAGTCCTCACTGGGCCTGTGGGGATTCATTCTCTCAACTCTTCTGAGGGAAGGGAGGGGATAGCATATATTCAGTTACACTCGGAAAGGAAGGTTATCATCCCTCTCCCAGCCCGGCTGCCTGTGAAAGCAAACGGACACAGATTTCACTGACTGCACTTGCATCAGTGCTGGAATCCAATTGGCCTTTTAGTAGACAATTTCACCTCACTGCCAAAGTATTTGCTTAAGCTGAACTGAAAGAATTTAAGGGAAGATTGCTTGAAGAACGTATATTCCAAATACTCTCATTGGAAGATAAACATTTTTTTCTCCTCTCGCAGGAGAAAAAAAGAATGGGTACTAGTCTGAATCATATTGGTACCCACAAAAAATTGCTTCTTCTGATTCTTTCTCAGCCTAGGCTGATGGCTGATATAGAAAACTCATCCTTGCATCTGATAGAAGGATGTTATTGAAAATGTTGACCAGAGAATTCTCTTCATGACGATCACCCCACCCCCCTCCCAGAGAAATGTCTTATCTGATTCTAGTGTCAACATTCTTCTCCTAAACAACTGATCACTTTTTAGGTTATCATCATAGTGAAATAAGAAATTAGGCAGGTTTCCCCTTTTGAGTTGGCTGCTAGGAAGCTCAGAATTAAATTGGTGATCCACCCGCATTTCCATATGCCAAGGTCAACATGGTATACACGCTTAATTCAAGCCTTCTTCTGTCTTTTCATGGGTTCTATTTGATTAGCAACTAACTTTGCTGGTTGTCCAGACCTTTGCTCCCTCCATTACATCATTACATCCCCTTAAATAGGTTGTAATATTTTTTCCTACCCATGGATGTGGATTTCCTCAGCATTTACATGGATAACCTGTCGGCCAGAAGCAAACCAGCAGGCAGGGGGAGGCTAGGCTGTTGTGCTGGTGTAACGTGAGGCAAGGGGAGACAGTTTCTCTACTCACCTTGATTTCTTACTCTGCGCCACCCAGTACGGAACCCCTCCACGTCTGCCAAGGTCAACATGCTTGGCAGCACTTCCAGGCAGGAAGCTCAGACTTTCTTCGATGACTTCAACTCCTCTCCCACATGGAGGGAGGCCATTTTGTCTGAGGCCCCAGGACATTAGACCGACCTCTTTTCTCCCCTCTCTCTCCAACTCGGGACTTCTCTGACTTCTAGTGTCTCAGGGCCATACCCTCCCAGAGGCTACATGTGGCAATGGATTAATCATTAATAAACAAGTGCTTGCCAGTTAAAGGCTGGTGAGTTGATGGATTCACGTTGTTGTGTCATCCCCGAAGGAGGGCTGACAACATTAGGGATTGCTGCTGGTCAGGAACAGGGCTCCATGCCACCCAAGATGGTAGCTGGCACCTGTCCCTGAACATGAAGCCTAATGTTGTACAAACCTCAATCTGATTAAAACTAAAACGTCTCTGGTAAATGCTGCTCATGGGGAATTGTGGATTCTAAACAAAACATTGAGAGAAAATTATTACTATATCTAGCATCCAATCATTTCCAGCCACAAAAGCATCCCTCTTGTATTGATAACATGAGTGTATCCAGTTGCTGAACACTTAATAGTTAATATCCATGCATGTTATTGTATGTAAGATAGGTCTCAATTAAAAACAAAATGGGTGCACCCATGTTCATAGCAGCATCCTTCACTGTAACCAAAAGGTGGAAGTCACCTAAATGTCCATCAACAGATGAATGGACAAGCTAAATATGGTATATACACAATGAAATATTATTCATCCTTTAAAAGGAAGGAAATTCGGACACATGTTACAACATGAATGAACCTTGAGGACATTACACTAAGTGAAAGAAACCAGTTGCAAAAAGACAAATAATGTGTGATTCCACGTATATGAAGTACCTAGAGTCATCAAGTTCATAAACACAGAAAAGGGAATGGGGGTTGCCAGGGGCTAGGGGAGGAAGGAACCCGGAGCTGTTGTTTAATAGGTATAGAGCTTCGGTTTTGCAAGATAAAGTGAGTTCTGGAGATTGTCTGCACAGTTAAGACAGTAAATGTTATATTCTGTGTGTTCTACCACAATGAAAAGAAAAGAAAAAAAACAAGGATTTAAAAACGTACATCCCCTGATCTCATTAGACCAGGGATGACAAACAAGTTTAATTTCTCTTGCTAACTCTAATCAATTATTCACGGATGCCTGGGGCACCACCTGGGTATGGGGGCCCGCATCCCAGATCATCCAAAGAGCACTGTGATCGATTAGCCATGTCTGCCACGGGCTGGTTGGGGCACGTGGAAGCAAGTACAGGGCCAGAGGAGGGGAGAAATACACACACCATTTATTTGTTGACAGTGAAACATTCCTATGGAGGGCAAGGACTCAGAAATATTTAATGAGACGCAAACATCTACTGAAACAATGAGACATTCACAACAAGGCTAAAAAAAATGTGTACAATGTACTTACAGTTTTTCAGGATTGTTTGCATTGCACTCTTCTGCATGGCCATTGCAAACACACCGCCCACCAATGCTGATGTCCTTTATGCTGTAATAATACTATATAACAGAAGACAGCAGCGACCGTTTTACTAAGCAGCAACAAACTTTCCTCATCTGTAACTCACCCCTGTATTGACCTTCCTCCCTTTCATCCTGTATTCTTGAGCCTACCTTAACTCGAAAGGGAGCAGCATTTGGATGTAACTTTTCTTACAAAGTAAACACACTCCTCAATCAAATGTCCTAGCATATTGCTGAATTTGTGCACTTTTAAAAGTCCAAGGCTTTAAATGCATGGAGAGAAACTGCCTTGGAAAGTAAGCACGCCCTATTATAGCTTTCTGGAAAAGGATTAAGTGATTCCCAGGTCACTTTTTTATGTCAGTCTGGGTTTCATAAATCCAACACATCTATTTACCAAAAATAAATTTATAATATCAAAAATGTTGCACCTACTACATGCCGGCTTGGGGAAAGGAAAGAATATTGACAGCAATGGAGTAGATACAGTGTCGAGGCTGGCCGGGCCACCAGCAGCTGTGAATGCCTGGCTAGCTCAGGGTTAGTAAGAATGAAGGCAGCGTTCAAGCTCCAAAGGGCCAGACAGAGCAAGCTTCAGACTCCCCTGGGGATCAGCCCCTAGACCAGGCCACAGATCTGGGAGACCACGTCAGCGGCCAGGCACGCCTCCGGTATGCTGGAGACCTCCCTGCTAGCAACGACAGGTGGCACAATCTACCAGCTCCTTTCCTTCTCAGACTCAGCAGAAGCCGCACAGGCCCCAGCGAGGAATCTGTGGGGTGTAGAGTAATCTTTCTCATGAGGCCGTGCTGCCAGTGAGAAGACCTCGCTGTCAGCGAGGAAGTCTCTGAATTCACAAGGACGAGAGGACTTTTGTATCTTTGTGTTGCTGCTGTGGCCATCAGTCACCTGACAGCGCTCTATTCACTCCATGGAAGGGTTCTGTTCTGATTTCCACACTAACACCTGTTGAAGTATCTTACTAAGCCTTACTAAGTCTGAAGATATTAACAATCCCTGTTGTTAGTATGGATAAATTCAGTATTAAAGGGCTTTCTAGGACAGGTTAACACTAAGAGCTCTCATGCTGATCGTCATAGAAGTTTCTCTCTACCCATGTGTTAAGGGCAGCAAGCAGCAAGGGAGAGAAGCCCTCAGTCAGACTTCACCGCAGCAGCACACATGAGAGAGTGTGATGTTCTGGTCTATTCTGTTCCTCCACTTCAAGAGGCAAACTAGATTGGCATGAGGGGTGTCCAGATTATATGTGAGATGAGCCCCATAAAAACTTCCTTCACAGAGACGACTATGTTCACCTAAGTAAAAAATATACGTACCTATGAGTAACGGATCTTGCGACCTCCAAAAAGACAATTAAAGGGAAAAGATGGTGAGGTGCATTTGTATCAAGGTTCCAAAATATCTGGGGACTGGAAACCCAGTCTGGCTACAGTCTACCCAAAATCCCAGCTCTCCCCTTCATCCTGGGATCCAGTGTAGCCCCCACCTACAGCGGCTCAGAGAGAGCTAAGGGGGCACAAATGCAGCAGGCAAGCCACCTACACCCAAGATGACCTCTCTTTCTAGAAAATGATCAAAACTGTAGCAAAACCTACTTATCTCTCTGCCTTCCTCTTCCAGCTCTCTGATATTACCTACACAAGAAGCCAAACTCTATAAGATACACTGTACATCTTCCATTCACCCTTCCAGGTCCACTCTCCAGGACCACCTTTTTCTTTCTGCCTTCTGCTCTGGGGCTGAACTTTATGGGCTACAACAAGGATCTCTTGCCCACTGGGTTCCTGTTGGGTTTGGCCAGTGGGAGGCACCAGCAGGAGATCAGAGGGTGGGAGAAGAGTGAGTTCAAGATATTTATTCTGCTGGCTCCCTCTCTGCCCAGGACGCAGGGGTACCATCCTGACACTGAGAGTAACAGATGTCTACCCAATGCAGTAGACATCACTAGTGCTCACAATACCCGTCTCCTCCACTGTGGCTGGATTACATTACCCAGCCTCCCGCACATGGCGGGGGGGGGGGGGGGGGGCGCTACACCGCCAATTCCTGCCAATGGAGGTCACCAGTGTGGTCAGGAGCAGGTGGGTCTTCTCTATGCGCTCTCTTTCCTCATCTGCTGACCAGGTGCAGGGGATCTAGAGGTGGACTCTGAGGTCCTACAGGATGCCTGTACCTCTAGATAAAAAGAGTGTGCTTCCCTGAATGACTGCGTGGAGTCGATTCCACCTGCTGCCCACACTGGACTGTGACATGAACAAAAAATTAACCTTTATTTTGTTATGCCCCTGAGACTTGGGGATTATTTGTCAGAATAGCAGGCTAACACCTGAGGGGCTGTCATCTTTGACTTCGTCCTCTTCGAATAGAATGATTTTTCTTCAACAACTAAACTTCAAAGTTACATCTAGTATTTCATACAAGAACAACTCCTATGCCGACACCATTACTGGCTGTAAAGATTACTTGAAAGGCAGTTAATTTGATAAGCAAAAAAAAAAAAAAGGTAACAGAAACTGTTCTGTAGGCACTTAGAAACACTACTCACCCGCCGAGTGACGGTTGGATCTCTCTGTGCTTTGGAAATGAGGTGTCCAAGAAGGGTGTTGGTTCGGAGAAAGCACAGGCGGATGTTTGTAGCCTTTGTGAACTCCCTCAGGGTGTGAGAGAAAGTAAAATTTTTTGCACCTGGTCGACCATTTATCAAGGACACCACAATCTAAAATAGTCACACACAGAAGGGAAAAAAGTCCTTTCATGAAAATACGGCCACAAGTAACTAAAAATAACATTTGTTTTTTTTTTTTTTTAGTTTGGTTTCTTTGAGCCATTAGAGTTTGTAGGTGGTCTTGGGTCTTGTTTACGTCTAAAAATATCATTGCTAGTTTTGTCTTTCCTTCCCATTTCCAGTTCCAAATTCTGGCTATCTCTCCTTAAAACCTGGGCTCTCAAAAATTGTTACCATTTCATTTTCAAACCCTTTGTTCTATCAGTGTAGTTAGGGGGTTGTAATACTATGAAATGTTGAAAATATAAATATAATCTATAAATCTATAAATCTTAAAATCTATAAATATAAGAAAACAACTTTTGGTTGCATTGAAGAAACAAAGCTCAAGTTACCTAAAAACCTAAATGAGGTTGAAGAAAGGAAGTCTCTGGATATAGAGTTGACTGTGGAAAGGACAAAAAGATCTATACAAAACCCAGGTTTGGTTTTAAAGCCTGAAGTGATGAAGTCCAAGTGCCAACAATAAGAGACAGGAACCACTCATCAGCCATTGGAAGATACTGGATAGAGTTGCTCAAGAAAGATCTCTCCACCTAAAACAGGGAGACTGGCATCCTTAAAGAAGCTCATTTGAGGGGCACCTGGTTCAGTTGGCTAAGCATCCTACTCTTGATTTCAGCTCAGGTCATGATCTCCTGGTTTGTGAGATCTAGCCCCGCATCAGGCTTCACAACAACGGATGACCATGCAGAGCCTGCTTGGGAATCTCTCTCCCTCTCTCTCTGCCCTTCCCCCACTCACAAGCATGTGCTTGCATCCACGCACATGCGCCCTCTCCCTCTCTCTCAAAATAAATAAACTTAAAAAAAAAAAAGTTCATTTGAAAACTCATTTCATGCTCATGATGGCCTCACTTTCCAGGGAATTCTTCTCCAATTTTCCCCATTCTATTTTCCCATCTCCCATAACAATGGCCTAGCTGGCTTCACTAGGACCAAATGCAACTCCAAAGGGACAGCAATTCTTTTCTCCCTTATGGATGATTCTCACCCTGCCCAGAAGGACCAGGGATTCATGGTATCACCTACCCTTCATCTCCTCACTCTTACAGGGGATATTTATTTGTGAAGCAGTGGGAGGGGTCTTCACCTCAATCACCAGCAACCCACTTTTTCAACATTCCACCAGAAAAGACAGTTCAAGACCTGTGAGCCTTGAATCCAGAGTCCTGACTTCCAAAGAATTTGAGACCTCAAATAGAACTTCCAATGTCAATTATACCTCAATTTAAAAAAAAAAAAAAAAGGAATTTCCAACCCAACTCATTCTGGGAGTCTGCAGTGTGAATTCTTTACTAGTTAGTTCCAAGTTCTGGTTTCCATCATGACCTATGTTAGATGTTGAAAGTGCAAGTTTCACAGTTATGGAAACTTTTATATCCTCATGTTCATTTCTGAGTCTTATCTCTCCCATCCTCCCGTATCGACTTACCTCACCATTTTCCAAAGGTACAATCCGGGAATATTCAGTAGTACAAAGTACATCATCATCTTGGCTGATAGCCATATTTGCATTCTGCCCAAATTGTTCCAAACAATCTACTTTAGAGTCTAGGAATAAAAGATTTTAACACTATAAAATAAAATATTATGATCTTATTGTAAATCTCTTAAGAAATCTTATGTATCCAGGGCGTCTAGGTGGCTGGGTTGGTGGAGCCTCTGACTCTTGATTTGGGCTCAGGTCATGATCTCACGGTTCGTGGGATCAAGCCCCATGTCGGGCTCTGTACTGACAGCATGGAGCCTGCTTGAGATTCTCTCTCTCTTCCTCTCTCTCGCTCTCAAAATAAATAAACATTTTTAAAAATAATAAAAAAAGTAAAGAAATCTTACATTTTCTTAAGAAAATCCGTCAGAAGGAAAGAACAGAGAAACATTTAAGGTTTTAAACAAAAGCTTAAACTAAAGTTTTTAATTCATGAAAGAAAATACCAAGCCATGTCAGGCCACTTACTTCCAACAGAAATGTGTGGAGATGTGGTTCTAACTCCTCACTCCTCATTAGGCAAGTTTACCCTCTAAGGAGCATTCATGGAAAGCCCAGTGACTTTGTAAGCAAAATTTCTATCCGCCTCAATTCATCATAGGGTTCAGAGACACTGACACTCTTCATTAGTTGAAGATAACAGGGTCAAGGTAAATAATGTGAGATGCAGGATCCATGAAGATGAAACTTAGTCCCTAATTCTACATAAAAGGAAAAGGACTGGAGCTATGGCCCAGTTACAGGTACACTGCTTCTTCCTAAACAGTGGTAAAAGGTTTATCATAAGAGGCATTTCAACCTCAGTTCTGCATGTGTATCCTTGGAATTAATGCATGCATGCTTGAGTAACAAGAATGTTCTGAGAGTAAACCAGAAAGTTAAAATTGACCCGTCCCTAATTAGCCAAACTGAGAGACTAATTTTCTAGTTAAATCCAGTGTTGATCTGTTGCAAATAATTAAAGTCCCTCATAACATAGTCATAAGCAAGGTTACTTACGAGCAAAATATTGCCAAGGTGAGTAGGTGCTTCCAAAGTCTACAGATCTTTCCAAGACCCAAAGATCAGGGCGAGGAGAATTTGCAAATTTGATTATAATATAGGCCACATGGAAAAGCTGATAAAGCAAAGGAGATACAGTTATTATACAACCTTGACCATCTCTATGTGATGCTGATCCAAGGAAACACATCGAGCCACCCCTCTCCCAAGATCCAGAACCTATTTATAACTGCCTATAGGGCAACTCTGTCTCAGTGCAGACTCTCAAGCTTATGGTGTTCAAAACCAAATCATCATTTTTCTTTCTCCACCAGATCTATACATGAATCTTTGTCACACCTTATTCATTTCATCCTTGATTTTTAACAAGTCTACACAGTATCTTAAAGCCTGTACCTTCGAAAAATCTTATATCAAGAAACAACCATCTTGTGCTAAGCTCTCCCAGGACCAAGAACCAACAGTACAGCCCAGAGTGTCTCCCAGGAGTGCCATGGCCCCTGGTTCCAGGTCTTGGAGAGCTCACAGCTGCAGAACTGAGAGCAAAGCAACTCTTTGGTAGAGTAATAGTACCTCCTTCCCCTGCATCATCTCCACTGTCTCCTTTTTTCTGGATTGTTCTCCCTCTTTTTGATTTTCTCATTCATCCTCATTACTCTTTTGCCCATGGCCAGAACCATGCATAAGTATGGAAGAGACACGGGGAGACTTTGGTCCTTTCTTTGCCCTCCCCCTGATGAATCGCAACATGCCTCCCACGATGGACCTCAGGCATCCTTGCAAATCTACTCTTACCCTTCCCTGAAAACTTATATGGCTTGGATTTTGAACCCTGAAAGTCTATGTATTTCCCAAAGAGCCTGATATGACAATAAACACAGGTGTTAAATATGTTAACATGTCAATGAACGAGGATTATCTCTACCCCCCCCCATGCTCTCCACCCCCCTCACTCCCTGACCCCAAGTAACAGAGCCAACAGTGACTCTCAGAAGAGGATTCCCCCACCTTATTAACTAGCCAATAGAGAAATTTGAACAATGAGTGTGTCTAGTTAGAGAAAGAGGCAGTACTCAGACTTTGTGAGATCCTTTCATTTCTTAGGGACAAAATAAGGGGGTTTCCTCTTTATATTTTTTTACATACAATGATATGGTAAGAGTCACATATTTAAAAGAATTAAAAAGTCTAGGGGTGCCTGGGTGGTTCAGTTGGTTGAGCAGCTGACTCCAGCTCAGGTCATGATCTCAGGGCTCGAAGGCTCATGAGTTCGAGCCCCACATTGGGCTCTGTGCTGACAGCTCAGAGCCTGAAGCCTGCTTCAGATTCTGTGTCTCCCTCTCTCTGCCCCTCCCCCACTAGTACTCTGCCTCCCTCTCTCTCTCTCTCTCTTTCTCTCTCTCAAAAATAAATCTTAAAAAAAAAAAAAGTCTTAGAACTAGCAGCTAGTTGTAAATGCTCCAAACCTGGTACTAGAAGCCAAAATCTTTGGGACAATGGTTTTCAAGTTTTAGTCTCAGGACCCATGCACACTTCTTACAGTTATTGAGAACCTCTAAAAGCTTTTGTTTATATGGGTTATATCTCTTGGTAATGTACCCATATTAAATATAAAAGCAGAGAAAATTGAAAAATCTATTGCCAATTCACTTAAAATAATAATAAACCCACTACATGTTAACATAAACACCATATTTTTATAAAAAAAAAATTACTACCTTTTCCAAAACTTAAAAACTGTACAGAGAGTAGTGGCTTCACTGTACATTTTTAAAGCCTCTTTAAATGTGTGCATTAATAGAAGACATTTGGATTCTCACACTGCTTCTGTATTGTTTTGATTGATTTAAAGAAAATCTGGCTTCACATAGATCTGTTATGGGAAAGGGGAGGATCTCAAAGCTTGTGGACCTCCTGAAAGGTCTTGGGGGACCTCAAAGGTTCTAAGCCATACTGTGAGAACCACTGCTCTTGGTCACAGAGGTTACCCTTTGCCCTAAGAAGCCCCTTGGCTTATTCTCTGCAGAAGGAAGAATTGTCACACCAATGACAGAAAACCCTAAATTCAGCCAGTTCTGTCCCAAACACTTGTTCTTTGATCTTGAGAAAAAGCCGCTTCACTGGCTCAGATTAATGCTCCCAGATTATTTACTGATCCTTGGAAATAAATGATCCAACCTCATGGAGAAAAACTGATTACGAATTGTAAGGTATTCTGAAAACCATAATAGATTCTAAAGATAGAAATAATTTCCAAAAGACACATACCATTATTACATAGTGAAGAAATTCAGAGGAAATCCCAGAACTCCAAGTTTGGAAAATCACTACAAATGTATTTCCCTGAAAACTATTTGCATATCTCTTAGACCACATCAAAGTAAGACCGCCTTTAGACATGAGTAAGATAGGATATAAAGGAAACATTTTTGGATACAGGAATCATTCAAAGCATTCTTAACCTCTTCCCTCAAAATTCCACAATCATAGCACACACACACACCGCAAAGAACAACATATTTACTTAATAGTTTATGATCTAACAGTTACTATGTTCCAGGTACTACGTGAGACACCTCACAAACATTCTCTCTTAAGAAGTTAAGTAACATGTCCAAGTATTCTAGGCCTAAAATCCTGAGCTTATGTGTACTCTACTCACTGATCATTAGCTAAGCCATTGAACCTAAGAGGTACTTAATAGTTGACCTGTTTCATCCTAGAGGGAGTAAATTATCAGAAAACTTCCAAATACCATTATTGCCAATCACCCTAAGATTCCATTATAGGGAGCCTGGAGATGGGGAGCTATGTTATAATACATCTCAAGGATTATTTGAGTGCATTGGTTTTTCCAAAGCTGCACTTTCTGCTACTGAAAACTCCAAATAAATAAAACAGTCTCGGTGGCTCAGAAGGGATATTCTTTTTGTTTCACTTCATCCTGTTCCAAGGTAATGTCTCCTTTCTTTCTGGATTGTTCTCCCTCTTTCTGATTTGGATTTCATTGGATTGGATTTGACCTGGATTGTGCTCCCTCTGAAGCAAGCACAGCAGTTAAAAATTCCAAATCGAGGAGCCAGTGCAGACATGCCTCAGTGTGCTTCCCCCCACCACCTGCCAACCTTCGGAAGCCTGCCACCCAGTCTAATTTAATAAGCCTACTGATCCTACCAACTCGTCTTCCAGTGCCCATGGGATGGGACATCCCTTCCATTTTCATCTTAGGAACTGGTTTCTGAGGTTCCTCAACGCATGTCTAAGTGCCCCAACTGTTGCTAGGGTGCCCTTTGTTTCTTCTGACCCCATCTGCGTGACCAGACCCTATGGTTTCTCTATCACCACCACCGCTGTGTAACCTGCAGTCAATTCTCGCTGAGAACTCCAGCTCTGCAGCAAATGTCCTCTGAGATTCAAAATGTCACTGCAAGGCAAAGTGAGTGGTCTCCAAAGTGGGTTTGCAGCTCGGTTCATTCAAATCAAGCCAACAGGTATGAATTTTTTTTTTTTTTTACTTGATGATTTAAAATCACATGCCTTTTAAATGGCTCCTTCCAGGGGTGCCTGGGTGGCTCAGTTGGTTAAGCGTCCAACTTCAGCTCAGGTCATCATCTCACAGCTTGTGAGTTCGAGCTCCACATCAGGCTCTGTGCGGACAGCTCAGAGCCTGGAGCCTGCCTCAGATGCTGTGTCGCCCTCTCTCTCTGTTCCTACCCTGCTCACACTGTCTCTCTCTCTCTCTCTCTCTCAAAAATAAACATTAAAAATAAATAAATAAATAAATAAATAAATAAATAAATAAATAAATAAAGGGCTCCTTCTGTTAAACTCCCATTATTAGTTACTTATGCTTGCTCCTTGATCACTCACAATTCTTCAAAGCATTCATGAGTGACTTATGAGATTCACAGACGTAAACAAGGGCCCTTCATGAGGCTAGAAAGTGCCAGACTACGAAAGCTCTAGAAGCAGAAAAGCAGGGGCAGAGCTGTGCAATTCAGAGAAATAATATTTGGGAGTCAAAGATAAGGAGGAAGAAATGACCAGGAAGAACTGAGCTGTAGTCTTTTCTCCATGTGATTTTGGAATGAGCTGCAGAGGGCTTGAACTTCATGACCAATCAGTTGGAGATACAAAGTAGTCTTTTAAATAATGTTTCAAGGGGCGCCTGGGTGGCGCAGTCGGTTAAGTGTCCGACTTCAGCCAGGTCACGATCTCGCGGTCCGTGGGTTCGAGCCCCATGTCAGGCTCTGGGCTGATGGCTCGGAGCCTGGAGCCTGTTTCCGATTCTGTGTCTCCCTCTCTCTCTCTGCCCCTCCCCCGTTCATGCTCTGTCTCTCTCTGTCCCAAAAATAAATAAACATTGAAAAAAAATTTTAAATAATGTTTCAAGAAGCAGGTAATAGGGGCGCCTGGGTGGCTCAGTCGGTTGAGCGTCTGACTTCAGCTCAGGTCATGATTTCGCAGTTCGTGAGTTTGAGCCCCGCGTTGGGCTCTGTGCTGACAGCTGAGAGCCTGGAGCCTGTTTCAGATTCTGTGTCTCCCTCTCTCTGCCACTTCCCCGCTCATGCTCTGTCTCTCTCTCTGTCTCTCAAAAATGAATAAACGTTAAAAAAAATTTTTTAAAAGAAGCAGGTAACATAATAGGTAGAGTGTGGGGCACTTTGACTTCAAACGCCTTTAAAGTGAGCAGGTGAGACAAGATGGCATCATCTGACCTTTGCTTCTCTGCCAATGCTCACCATTCTGAAGCCTCTGAGATTCCAGCTCACTACAGCCCATGATTTCAGGGCCTTCCCAGATGGCCACGTAGTACATGTTCAATAAATACTGTGGATAGATGCATGGACGGATGGATATTAAAGTTGTGTAGCTGCCTCCAAGTTCAGGAGGCAGAGGTGAACCCCCAAGTGTTCTAGCTAGTGCCCAAGCCCAGTGGACTGCTAAGGGTACAGGAGAACCAACCCCCTGCACTGAATCCTTTGCCTTGCCACCTGCTGGGCACGTGACTCTAAGCACCTCCCTGAACCACTCTGAGATTTTATGTCCTCGCCCATAAAATAGTAACATAAAATGATCATAAAAAATATTTGTTAAGTAAATAAGAAGCAATAACATCCATGTCATACAAAGTTTATGTTCTCATCTAAAAGAGCACCTATCATGCTCTGTGGCATATATTCACTTTCATCTGTTGTTCCCACATTTGTGCCTTAATCACTCCTGTATCCTCAGAATAGGTGCTTAATAAATGTTGTTGAATTGAAATGAAATTAATAAATGGGACACGCGAAATTGCAAAATGCTATGCAAATGTATCTAAAGTCATATCTGGAATTAGCTTCTCACTCAACTAGATAGCACACCCTCCACCAAAAGTCTTAATTTTGTGATGTGAAATTAGTCTGCTCGAACAGCTTTAGAATTTGATAAGCATATTGCTCCACAAAGTGGAGCAAAATTTCTAATTCACTTTTCCAACGTTTTATTTTGCCTGATTTTCAACCCTCCAGGAAAGCTCAAAGAATGGTACAATGGACATCAATATGTTTTTCATCGGATTCACAAAACGTTAACATTTTGCCATACTTGTGCTCTCTCTCACGTATGCTCTTTCTGCATGTGCACACGCACACACACACACACACACATGCACACACATACACACACTCTGTGTTTGAATCTTTGCAAGTAAGTTTCAGACATCATTATGCTTCACCTCTAACTATTTCAGCAGGTATATCCCAAGAACATGGACTTTTCTACACACTCTCAACATTTTGATGTCTAAGAAATTTTTACCATTTGTACAAAAACATTATCTAACACACTGTCCATATTCAAATTTCCCTGATTCTCCTAACAATAACCATTGGGATTCCAATCCAGGATTACATGCACCATGTATCTATTAAGTCTTTTGTGTCCTATAACCTAGAGCAGTCCCCCCCATGGTTTTTGTCTTTCCTGACATTGGCATTAAGAAGAGTCCACGTCCTTTCTGTCACAGAAGGGTCCACAATCTGAATTTGCCTGGTTATTTTCTCATGATCTGATTAAGCATTTTGGCAAGACTAGTTCTTGCATTACCTTTCTTCTCATGGCATCACGCCAGGGGGCACAAGATGCCAGGTGGTCCTATTATCAGTGATGCTATGTTTGATCCTCTGTCTAATGAGGTGTCCACCAGATTTCCCCCATCATTATCTTTTTACCTTTGTCATTAATCAGTAACCTGTGAAGAGGCACCTTCAAACATTTAGTTTCTATTAGCTAAATTATAAACATTCCCACTCTCCATGTAAAAATACGAATACAAGTTAGGAAAAGTAAGGCCCAAAATATGGAACGAAACCATTAAACTTCTTCTATGTCTGGTGCCCATTTAGAAAACTTATCTATGGAGCTAATTCTATAGACAAAAATGTTAATTGCGAAGGAAAAATGCAGATCGAGTGAAATTAAACTCTATTTTGGTAACCTTGTTTGAGAACGTCTTACAAAATGAAATATAATCCTCATAAAACAATCAAGGCCAATGATGAAAACACAACTCAGCTGGCCTGAAAAAAGGATCCTTTTAATCATGGTCCAAAGAACACATCTGCCAATGGCAGAACAAAGTCACCCCTTTCTTGTAAGTTTATCATCACCTGGGGCTGAAAAACCCAGTCTCTGGCACCATCAAAAAGACTGTGCTCAGGAGAAAAGTCACTTTGTCCCTCCGTGCCTCTTACTGTCTCCCAGAAGCACCTGCTCACCTGTGAGGAGAGAACATGGATCATTTCAGAAACTTACAGGAAGGGACTCAAGAGGTCCCTAGGTCAACTCCTCACCCAGGTTAAGAACCTTCACCCAAGAATCTCTTTTTGAGAGGAAACCCACAGCATCGCTGACAAGTTCCAGCCATTATCTTTCCATGGTGTTTTGTCAAAAACTTTCTCTCCTAAGTCCACTTCCCCTGCCTTGGAGTAACACAGATCTCCAGTCTTTATCCCACATGACAGCCTGCCCAGGGTTTAAATACCAACAACCATGTTTCCCTGGGTTCTTTTTAAGGAATTAAAATTCCAGTCAGCAGGAGGCAAAGACAGGGGTAGAAAGTGGAAAGGAGAGAAGAATCAAGTCTCTCATTTCCTCATTAAAAATAACCACAGTAGCCTGAGAAATAGCAACCCTAAAGCAAAATTGAGTCTAAAGATTTGGAACACTCCAATAACTTGGAAAATGACAAGCCTACTATTTTTTTAATGGAAGATTTCAAGAAAAAAAATTGAAAGATAGAGAAAAGGTCAAACACTTGCATCTATATCTTATTTCTGATGAGTTCTTAACTCTGGAGAAAAAAATGATTAATGCCATAGAGCGGGATTTTCAGTCCTTGTGGACTTTAAGCATTATTCCCCAAGTAGACTCAAAGTGCAGAATTTGAGACTAGCATATGTTGCTCAGGAACATTTTATCTACAAGTAACAATTTACAAAATGGTGGTGGTTTTAAATAAGCTGAAGCCCCCTGGAATCTAAGAACTCTGGGTCCAATTTCCTAGTAACACCTTATATTTTATCCTGCTCTGGTTACTCTAACTGTCCGAATTTTTTTTTTTTTTTTTTTTTTTTGTCTAGGGCCTGATTCTCCCTGTAAAACTCAGGGAGTTTTCTGTAAGAAAATTGTCCGTGGCATTTGGTTCACTCACTGAACTGAAAAGCAGCCTAAGAATTTGTCTGACAAACTATACAGAACAAGGGAAATTACACAGGATCTTTCAAGGCAAAGAGGTTTCACTAATGCAATGTTAATTACCAAAGACTAAGTCATCAAACTCTTCCTTGAATCTGGTTAAAATTTTTTAGACTCAGTGATTCCTAAAAATAGATTGATCTCTATAAATGGCTTATATCAAGCTTCAACAAAATATTTCTCAGTCATGGTGATTTCTCTTCAATCAGATTCCAAACTATGTGACTGTCATTTTTCATAAAGAAGATCACACCCTCCTTGGGGCACCTGGGTGGCTCAGTCGGTTGAGCTTCCAACTCTTGATTTCAGCTCAGGTTATGATCTCCGAGTCATAGGATCAAGCTCCGCGTCAGGCTGTGAGGTAAGTGTGGAGCCTACTTGGGATCCTCTCTCTATCTCTCTCTCTCTGCCCCTCCCCTGCTCATTTTCTTCTCTCTTTCTCAAATAAAAAAAAATTTTTTTAATTAAAAAAAAAAAAGATCACACCCTCCAGAATGTCCCAGTATCTTCCTCTTGACAAATATCTTTCTACCTAGAGAGTTGTAACATTTTGGGCCTGCACTCATAATGGTCCTTTCCTACTCTTATGGGCTATCTTATTCCCTTTTCCTCTGTTACTTCTTTCTTAAGTTCACCAACCATGGCTAGATCATAGTTTTACCTAAGGCTAAAATTATCCTTTTGGCTGTGTATCCAACGATCTTCCTGATGACAGGGCACCTCAGAAACCTTTTCGACAACAGTTGTAAGCGTCTGTAGAGCGTAACGGTGGTCACCTAGATTTTATTACATGAACTTAAGAATAACAGAATGAACTTTAAGCTGACATGTCATTTCAGACCAGCTGGGCTACAGATTAAATATTCTTAGAACTAATCCTCTGGCCAAAAGTGGTCTTTACCTCCTGAACACTAAATCCCCTGGTGTGGTTCTCCAAGGGGATGGTACCACCAGCTGAGGTGTGTGGAGAATGTAAAGAGACATTTTCCTGGTTGTCACAACAACAAGCCCAAATAAAGGAAGAGACCATGCATCTGCAGCGGCATCATCTCCACCCTGAGAAAGATCACAGCCAGTCCCGGGTGAGGACGCTGCTTCCCGGGTGTCTGGGACCTGCCGTCCAGAGTACCAGTGGAGAGGCAGCCACGTCACAGGCATTTGTCTTATGTTTATTGAGACTTTTGAGGACCTGAATGCCCTTCCCACCTTATGAATCTGGGGCTGGGAACGGAATGCACCTTCCAACCTTAGAAGCTGAAAATGCCAGCTTCCTGACTCCTGTGGCAGGTAAGGCAATACAAGTACATGACCCGGGCTCAGCTAATCAGAAGTCTCCTTCCAAGATTTTACTCCTAGAGCAAGTGATACAAAGACGTAGGGGCACAGACAATGGAGAATTCTTTCTGGAAGCAACAAAGATGGCAGTACCATCTGGCTTCTAGGGATAGTTGCAGACCCCAGCACAGGTGTACTGAGTCCAGAGTCCAGACTTAGGGCTGACTGTTCATCAGTACCTGCTGCCGCAAGTGGCATTCGGCCACAGCTGTGTCCTTTGCAGACCCGCCTATGGGTCAGACCGTGCGAAACCTTTGCTTCTGCCCATTCTCTGAGCCTGATTCTCCGTGCTCTCGAAAACCCCTCCCGCTACTTCACCTCTGCTCCTTCCACTCTCAGAGGTGACCTCTTCTCTTTCACAGGGAAAATGAGAACTACCAGAAAGGGACTGCCTTCCCTTCCCTTTGCAAATCTATGAGCCATTTGCAACTACCCATCTTCTTTTTCCCTCTGGACCAATGGAGGGAGGAGCCTCTTCTTGTCTATAGCCAATCCCTTCCTCAGGACTCTGGGTCCCCTCCTGCCTTCTGCTGTAGCCTTCCCATCAGCTTTTAAAGTCTCCTCCATCTCAAAGTCAGGAAAAGCTTCTCCTTCCATCCAAACCCCCTCCTCCCCTCACAGAGTACTTCTTGTAAGAGTATGCACTGTCTTGTCTGTTGCTCACCTCTCACTCACTCCCAGCTCACCCAGGGTTAGATCTCAGTCTTTCCTCACTCATACAACACTATCCCCACATCATACCATGACTCTCGGTATTTATTTCTCTAGCCCAGACATTCATGGAAACTTCAGACCCACATTACAACTATCTGCTCCATCACCACCTGAAAGACCTCACCTCCTTCTCAACTCAGCAGGACCCAGTGAAGCCTGATCCCAGCCCCCCCAGAGCCTGCTAATTCCTCTTTAATCCATGGGTCTCAGCGAAGCCTTCTCTCTAGTGAGTCCTCTGTATTTTATGCTTTCTGGAGCATCCTGTTTTTCCTTTAAAACACTCCTTACAGGATAACTAAATAAATATTCGTAGCTAGAGTGCTCATGACCTAGTGAATACAGGATGGGTGTCTGATTATCCTGCCCACTCAGGAACTGCAACAGGAATCCTCTGGCTACACGTAGCTTAGGTCAGGGCAGCGCCCACACTTTGCCTGGATGAGGGTGGGGCTGGTAGGCGGCCAAAACCCTAAGGATTGCACTTACTTGGCATAAAACGGGACAGCTCAAAGTCACCTTCGCTGTATGGAAATGGTGCCTCTTGGCTGAGCTCTCAGATCTGGACACGAGATGGCCTCTTGTGTCCCAAAGGATCCCACTCAAATGCCCTGGCTCCTGCGGACCAGAGCAAGCACTTTCATAGCCAGACAAATGTATGGCACATTGTGAAGCTGCAGGGTAGGCAGAGGCCTAGGTGTGAAGGGTCAGAGTGCAATGGGGTGAAGGGAGGTGGTGGGCAGCAGATGGAGTGTGGACGGGCTCCACGCCTGACGGCTATCAGGAAAAGTGGGTTCTGTGCCCATCTCAGCATCTGCCAGAGTCAGTAACCTTGGGTCAGTTTTCTGAAATCCAACTCCAGGCGAGACACAGTTAGGAATTTAAGCAGGGATTCAAGCCTACCCCAGACAGGATGTGGGGTGGAACCTGAGGGAAGAGGGCAGGGTGACCAGACACAGCCACGGCAGATGTAGGTTAAACCGAGAAACCGGAGCCAGTGGCCCCGAGCTAATGGGCTCCAGGTGAATGTGAGAGCAATGATACTCCACCCAGCACGCTGGCAGAGAAGGGGACTGCGGTGGGGGAGTGGTCGGTGGGGACACCTTCCATGCCCACAGGACCCATCCCACTCAATGCCAACCACCACCTCACGGGAATGAGGTCTGAGTCTGAAGATGGTAGGTGGGGTGAGTGACTAGGCATTCTAGAAAGGTGGGTCTGAGGGTGGAGGGTGGGTAGAGCCCCAAGTTCCATCATCAAACCTCCACACGATGACCCACCCCCTCTCTCACTTCCCATGGGTCCACCCCTACCCACTCCCTTCCCCTTCCTGCTCTTCCTTCCAGAAGCCTCTCCCTAACCCAAGGCACCTTTTGTCCCTGTACCCCAAAAGCTACACAGAAAGGGAGGATTATACCATAACGTTAATGCCATCCCATCTTGCAAACATGGCACGTGACAGCCATTTTAGCTACACAAGGGTTATTGGTTTTTAAGACATCGCTCAGGAAGTCCTTTTTATAACATGTTTTTTTTTCTGGGGGAAAAATGCAACACGAGTTCTAAATACCTGATGTAGCTTTTAGCACACACCTCATTTATACTTTTATATGATTTCCCCTAAGGCAACATTCCATTAATTAAATGAATGTGAAAGACCATCTCACTAATGACTGTACAAACACCAACCCTGCCGTAGTGGTCAGACGCAAAGAAATGGACACACATACAGTCTCAATGCACTTTCAAAAAATATAAAGTACGTGAATATGGAAGACATCAAACCAGATGTCACAGCACAATTATACAAAGTATACGTGTGTATATATGTATACATACATGCGTGTGTGAATATATATACGCATGTATGAATACATACACGTATTCGTGCCCATGTACACACAGTCACACTCATTAGAATGGTGACAGTCAATTGACTGGTTACACTGCAGCTGACAATCAACAGAGAATCTCAGAGATTAAATCTGCATCTCACTCACGCCAGACGTCTCTTGAGGGTGGACTCGGCTCTACACCCTCCTCACATGGGGACACAAACCAATAGAGCCCCTACTATCTGGAACACCACTGAGGCAGGGAGGGAACAGGGTGCATCACACACCAAGTCGGGTCCCAGGACCATGCTTCCCTTCAAAGACATGGCCAAGCGCAGCTCTACTGGACATCCTGGCAAGCTAGAAATGCAGAGGTGCTGATGCTTACAGGACCCCGGGTCCTACCAATTTGGCCCCACAGCCCCTGCTAGGTTGGAAGTCAATGGTAGAAGCTGAGACTTCAGAGGAGTTGAGTTCTCTCTCCTTTTGCCCACACCACCCACGGTGGACACAAAAGGCAACTCTACCAGAGAGAAGTGTTCAACTCTGGACATTCAGCCACGCTGGGGGACGGTAGGATACTGCAGCGCTCTCAAAATTAGGTGTGCATTAGAAGCAGCTGGGGAGCATCTGAAAACGCAGATTCCCAGGATACTATTCTAGAAACTCTAATTCAGTAGGTCTGCAGTGAGGCCTAGAAACAGAGTTTAAAGCAAAAGGAAAACACACGAGCCCCTGTACAAAGGCAAGAAAAAAGGTGCCTTTAACACTACTAAAGTACACTTTTTCCTTCCTTCCACAGTTTCTTTCTTGGCCAATCATGATTTTTTATTTGCTACTTAATGCTGGACTCCCTTGGGCAAGAAGGTCGTCCCTAGGTGAGAGCAGACCCTCACAGGCGCCAGGGGACTTTGCCCTGCCACTGGCTGTGTACACACCAGGATCCTCCTCCCTAAAACTGCTGGGTTGACACAACGCACCACACTGTGCTCTGGGCAAGGACAAGAGGCCAATCTCCCCTTCCTATGGACACACTACCCCAACCCACACAGACGGGCGACTCCTGAGCGACTAGAATTTCCCCACAGAAATGTGCCTGATACCTGGATGCAGGATGGGCAAGAGACTCATTCTTGTCAAGCTGCCCATGGCTCCAGTGCCTTGAGACAGGGGTGGCCCTGCCATGCCCCTCCTTGGCGTGGTGTGCATGTAGCCAAACCTCCATGCACCTGCTCTCAGACCCCAGCCAGGACGGCAGGGAGGAGACGGGGAGGAGGAAGAGAAGGTAGGAGATATGGAAGCACCAGGCCTTAGGGGAGCAGATGGCCAAGAACCTGTCCAGACTGGAAGATGATCCATAAGCCAGCATATCCTCCATTGTCCTATTGGACTTCACTTACAAAACACAAACTCAAACATAAAATTATTAAGAATCTCAGGATGACATTAACTCCCAAGCAGGGGTCCCCCTTCTGAGCACAGGGACTCAAGACTAACTTGGAGAAACACTGACCTAAAGACAGGCTCATCCAGAAGAGGGTAATCAAGAAAAGTCCCAACACCAAGAGTAGGACAAAAGGATAGAGACTCTGACAGCCATCCACTACTCCAGGCAGAGAGCCCCTCCATGTTCTAGAATTCGACGTCAGGGTCCCAACCACAGACTACAGGCTCTCAGAGAACTGCTAAAAGAAAACAAGACTCTAAGGCCCAGACAGATGATCACGATGGACTCGTCGGCGTGACCAACCATTCTGGTTTGCCTGGCACTGTCTTAGTTTCACTGGTGAAAACCCTACATCCCAGAAAACATCTCGATCCCCAGAAAACCAAGACAGTTGGTTGCACTATGAGCAGGGCCAATATTGGCCCGACAACCTATTTATCTTTTTTTTTTTTTTTTTAATCTGGATTTATTTTTTGTATTACAAAATTAGTGAAATAATTAAAACTAAGAGGCATGTATAACTTCACTCAAATGGGTGAATGGTTAGTGAGGAGTCTGAATTGTAGATCATCCTAACACATATTTGTTGCCAGGTAGAAGAATCTGCTTTAGTATTTATTTATTTTTTTTTTTTATGAAATTTATTGACAAATTGGTTTCCATACAACACCCAGTGCTCATCCCAAAAGGTGACCTCCTCAATACCCATCACCCACCCTCCCCTCCCTCCCACCCCCCATCAACCCTCAGTTTGTTCTCAGTTTTTAACAGTCTCTTATGCTTTGGCTCTCTCCCACTCTAACCTCTTTTTTTTTTTTTTTTTCCTTCCCCTCCCCCATGGGTTCCTGTTAAGTTTCTCAGGATCCACATAAGAGTGAAACCATATGGTATCTGTCTTTCTCTGTATGGCTTATTTCACTTAGCATTACACTCTCCAGTTCCATCCACGTTGCTACAAAGGGCCATATTTCATTTTTTCTCATTGCCACATAGTATTCCATTGTGTATATAAACCACAATTTCTTTATCCATTCATCAGTTGATGGACATTTAGGCTCTTTCCATAATTTGGCTATTGTTGAGAGTGCTGCTATGAACATTGGGGTACAAGTGCCCCTATGCATCAGTACTCCTGTATCCCTTGGATAAATTCCTAGCAGTGCTATTGCTGGGTCATAGGGTAGGTCTATTTTTAATTTTCTGAGGAACCTCCACACTGCTTTCCAGAGCGGCTGCACCAATTTGCATTCCCACCAACAGTGCAAGAGGGTTCCCGTTTCTCCACATCCTCTCCAGCATCTATAGTCTCCTGATTTGTTCATTTTGGCCACTCTGACAACCTATTTATCTTTGAATGACTAATGGAAAGGCTGCTTCCTTGTGAAATCTTCCCTAAATATACCAAACAAAGATGCTTTCGCCCTCTGAGACAGGGAAACAAGGACTCCATAAAAATCTACTTTTTGCTCCTGTTCCTGCTTTGATTCTTGCTAGGAAGTGCACCCCAACCCCCCTTTCTACACGCCTCACAATGCAAATAGCGTATGACTTCCTTGTAAGGGACAGGAGTTAATGATTTCTCTAGAATAGATAACATCTAAGGAAGGATTAGGTGAGAATGACCAGCCAAAGCTCTCATAGGCCATTCCAGACCACCGGCCTAAACATCTCAATGCCAAGCCCCCCTGACTCCCAGGACTAACACCTGGGCCTTTGTCTTTGTTCTAACAGGTTCCTGAATGCCTGAAAGGACACATACACCAGGCCACAATCCTCAATAAAAACCCCCAGAGCCTGAACAAAGACAAGACTCAGGCTCCTTTCCTGAGTCTCCCTGAAGCCCCATCTGTATCTGCTCTATATCTTCAATAAACTCTGCTCTCACTTCCTGCTGGCTCAAATTTGATTTCTATCCTATGCAAAGCCAAGGACCCTCTTGCCTGGTCCCGCAGGGCGCCCTCTGGGTCCCCAGACCTGGCCTGCTGGCATCATCTCCATGGTAGTTATACTTATCAGGACACACACTAATTCTTTTTCATGAATTTGACTCCCCAAGAAGAATGTGAAGTCCCAGAAGACATAGGAGGGATCCTATGGTATTGTAATGTATAAGAAATACATATTTGGTCCTGTCCCGTTTCTGACACACACTTCCGAAAACCCTCGGAATTTCCTAAATGATAAGAGAGCTAAATGTGCCTTTTGTTATATTAATGAGGTTTCTCAGAAAGCCTCTAGGTCACCCAGGGGTGGGGACTAGCTGCCAGAGTAACTTACCCCATGATTATAGGGTTGGACCTTCCAGTCCCACCCCCACCCCCAACCTTTCTAGAGGGAAAAGGGGCTGGAGGTTCAATCTGTCACCAGTGGCCAGTGATTTAATCAGTCATGCCTCTGTAATAGATCTTCCATAAAAACCCAAAAGGAGAGAGTTCAGAGAGCTTCAGGGTGGGTGAGCACATGAGGCTTTGGGGAGAGTGGCGCACCCAGAGAGAGAATGGAAGCCCCATGTCCTTTCCTACACACTTGTCCAAGGCATCTCTTCCATCCACCTGTTCCTGAGTTCTATCCTTTTCTAATAAACTGGTAATCTAGCAAATTAAACGTTTCTCTGAGTTCGGTGAGCCAATCTGGCAAATTAATCAAACCAGAAGAGGGAGGGGCGCCTGGGTGGCGCAGTCGGTTAAGCGTCCGACTTCAGCCAGGTCACGATCTCGCGTCCGTGAGTTCGAGCCCCGCGTCGGGCTCTGGGCTGATGGCTCAGAGCCTGCAACCTGTTTCCGATTCTGTGTCTCCCTCTCTCTCTGCCCCTCCCCCGTTCATGCTCTGTCTCTCTCTGTCCCAAAAATAAATAAACGTTGAAAAAAAAAAAAATTGCAAAAAAAAAAAAAAAACAAAACCAGAAGAGGGAGTTGCTGGAACTTCCAATCTGTAACTGGTAGGTCAGAAGCACAGGTGATGGGGCACCTGGATGGCTCAGTCCGTTGAGCGTCCAGTTTTGGCTCAGGTCATGATCTTACCGTTTGTGAGTTCGAGCCCCACATCGGGCTTGCGGGAGGCTGCTTGGGATCCTCAGTCCCCTTCTCTTTCTGCCCCTCCCCCATACACGCATGTGCACTCTCTCAAAACTCAATAAACATTAAAAAAAAAAAAAAGAAAAGAAAATGATTTTAAAAAAGAAGCACAGATGACAACCTAGACTTGCCACTGGGGTCTGAAGTGGGGGTGGGGCACAGTCTTGTAGGACTGAATCTTTAACCTGTGGGATCTGATGCTATCCATTTCCAGGAAGACTGTGTCAAAATTGAGTTGAATTGTAGGACACCCAGCTAGTGTCCAAGAACCGCTTGGATGTCTTGGATGTGTGGGGGGAAACCACACACATTGGAACCAGAGTCGAAATTCGAAATCCCATCACAAATGCCTGGGAAAGAGAAGGGGGATGGAGAGGACCCAGCGGCTAAGGTATGACGCAGTGGCCCGATGGCAGTGGGGCAGTGGGGCACCAAGCCAGCTCAAGGCCAGCCAAGTGCCGCTCACTGAGCTGGAAACCCCAGGGTTTCCAGAGCCTTTGCTCTGCAACTTGGGCTGCAGCTTAGTCCCAGAACCTGAAAGTCTGTCTCTGCTGGGCTTAGTTCCCTGAGCGTCAGGAAATGCAGGGTCAAGAAATAGGAAAAACGGACAAGTGGCTGCAGCAGCAAGTGAAAAAAAAAAATCAAAAGGTGCCACCTTCAAGGACTGGTCGAATAGAATTACTAAAATAATAAGAAAAAGGAGAAGGAAGAGGCAAGACTAGCATTTACTGAGGATTTAGATGTGCCAGGGACTAAGGCTTTTATGTTTCGGTAGCCTTTACAATAAGCCTAGTCCGTTAGAACTAATATTATCTCTGCTTCATAGATGCAGAAACTGAAGTCTGGAGAAGATGCAGAACATGTTTATACTCACACTGTGAGTAAGGAACCAAGTGTCGACTGAGTCCACATCTGTCTGGGCTTCCATGCAATTAGCCATCTTGCTGTTGGGGACAGCTAAGGGCCCGACAGGGCTAATGCTGGGGAGCTTGCTCCTTTCTTCAAGGGGGTCTCTCCTCCCTGGGTGCTTCGGGCCATGCCAGAAGTTGCTGCACAGCCTGATTTTCTAACACCTGTGTGTAGCATGCTCAAGAAAGCCAGAAACAGGAGGAATATAAAGAGTTCCTTGGCTGTAAGGACGCTCTGCCCCAAGCCCTGGGTCACTGTGTCCCTAGCATAGTGTCTGTTATCATTCACAAGCCCCTTTAGGAGATTTTGCCTGCTCCTCCCGGACCTCATCTTGCACCAGGGGTCTGGCTTCTTCTCCACCACCCGCCCTGCTTCCAGGTCAGCCTTCGCTTTGCTCTCCAGCTTCCAGGGAGACCTGATAATAAGCAGGGTGTCCTCCAGTCCCTTGCTGCTCAGAGTGTGGCCCACCGGCCAGCAACAGTGACATCACTGGAAAGCAGCTCAGAAATGCAGAGTCTAAGGTCACGCCTGCAGACCTCTGAGTCAGAAATGTTATTTGAATCGATGACTCAGATGTGCATTCAAGTTTGAGAAGCACTGGCCCAGTCCATAATATATATCCTTTTTTCCACCAGGGGCACATTGCCAGCACTCCTCTTTCTCCCACGGAAACCTGATCTCGAGTGAATCTGAAGTCAATGTGTTTGGTTTTTTTTCTCCCAACATTAGCCTTTTAACAGCTTTATCCTCAGCTAAAGGAATTCCATGCTTGGTGAACAGCCAAACCATCTCTAGAAAGAGCTGATGGTGTTTTTCTTGCAATGGACTATATGTCTTCTCCAAGCCATGATTACAGACCAGTTTGGGAGGTGCAATCAATCTCTTTGTGCAAGCCTACCTTCCATAGGAATACATGTTGAGTAAGAAGTTGCAGCATAGAACATACATTATTAAGCCCCAACTGTTCTCCAAAATAAGCAACAACTCTTAACAAGAAGAGAAATAATGGCTAAGAAGAGATACAACGTGGGTGGCAAGGGGTCGTTGAAAAGAATGCCTCAGGGAGACGTTATGAGTCATGGTATGACTACTTAGGATGAATCCCATATATTTAGAAACAAACCTGCTCTCAGCTATCAACACATACATCATTTTCCTACTGTCACTGGAAACATTTAGGAGCAAAAGAAAAAAAATATCTGGGGATGAAACAGTACAATAGCTAATGAGGCCTTATAATTAAAGGATATAGTTACCCTAGAGGAAAAAAAAAAAACACCATTATCAAATCAGCACTATAAGAAAACAGCCGAGTAAGAGCAAGCCCTTTGTCCTTTATTATAAAAGGAAAATTATAACCTGGCCTGCTCTTCACACAGCCTTTGATGCTTGGCCATTCTGCCTGATGGTGCACATCTCTGTGACAATTCACTTAGAAAGAAGCAAAATTCAAAACAGAGCCACACCAGCTTACAAAGCTTGAATGGTTTCTACAGAATGGCAGTGCACTTCTGTCCCAGACTATGAGTCTGGAGTTCTGTCTTGTCCAGCAAGAGAGAAGATGCAGAATTGAATACGAGAGAGGCTAATGTCCGGGAAGAGACGAGAGTACTGAACAGGGGTTTCGTCTCCGTATGTATTGAGCTCACAAGATATTACTTACATGGTGAATGTGAAGAAAAGATTTTACACAATTGGACATGGAGAAAACAATCAGACACTAATCATTGTCAGATTAACAATAAGATAAACAATCAGACACTAAACAGTGTCAGAAGCAAAGGGTCTGAGGGGAAAGTGGAGTTTGTGATCAAGGTACAACAGTATATTGGCATCAGATGGAAAGTAATTTCCTGCAGGTGATACAACAAGTTATTCGTGATCCCATTAGAGTATCTCGCAAGCTAACCTCAGGTACGTTTTCCCCGTGGTGGTGGCTTTCCACCCTAAGCTTTTTTCTTTTTTTTTTTTTTAATTTAATGTTTATTCATTTTTGATAGAGAAAGACAGAATGTGAGCCGGGGAGGGGCAGAGAGAGAGGGAGACACAGTATCCGAAGCAGGCTCCAGGCTGTGAGCTGTCAGTACAGAGCCAAACATGGGGCTCGAACTTGTGAACTGCAAGATCATGACCTGAGCCAAAGTCAGGCGCTTAACCAACTGAGCCACCCAGGCACCCCACCCTAAGCTTTTTTCTAACCCATTTACGTAAGCAGAACCTATTTCCCCACACACTTCCAAAATGACTCAACAATATCACTTAGCACTACAAAATAAGAAAATTTCTATGTGAATATACAAATGTTTCAGGCTTTGCATAATCATTAAGTAAGGTAAAATACATCTTGACAGTTAACTCTAAGTGGCAACCAAATGTACTAGCAATGAAAACAGTGATTTTCTTTTACTGTTTCATCAATATATTGCTTGTAGCCATCTACATCCCTTTGTTTAAACAAAAACAAACAGTGGGGTGGGATATAAAGCTCTAAATCCTAAAGGATGTAAAGAAATTAATAAAAATCAAAGCCAAACAAAAAGGAGTCAAAGGACAGTTACTGGTAGGGATGCGATGTGAAGCCCATAGTGAAGTTTGCGCACAAGATGCCGGTCACGAAGCTCTAGGCACTTCCATGGCACAACCAAACATTTGCCCCTAGTAGCCAATATAAAGAGGGAAACCAGACCGCAGTGTCCAAACGTTTGTTTTGGTCTTTAATGCCCCTCAGAAGTGCAACTGTTTGGGGAACCAAAGGGATTTCTCAAATGGACCTTCCAAGGGAAAACTGTGGAAAGTGATAGACAACATTCTGAGCAAGGGCTAGCAGTTATAACCACTCACAGGGCCACGAGCATTTCATGGAGCCAGAGCACAGACAGACAGACCCAAGTGTCATGTGTCATCACTGCATGACCCTGCAGCTGGACTGCAGGGTGCAAACCCTGAGTCTACCGCATGCTCACCTGTGACCAACAGCCACAGTTTATGTAACACCATCGGGATGCATACCTCTGAGCTTCAGTTTCCTTTTCTAGAAGCGAGGAACCTACCTTGTAAGGTTGATGCAAAGATCAAATGAGTTAATTCTCAAAAAGTGCTTAGAACAGTTTCTAGCATAAGTATGTTGGCACTAAACTCATGCTATAGCTGCCGTGAAACTTAGGTTTTTAAATTCTAAATTTATTTAGATTCTAAATTATTCATCTTGCGAAGCAAGATATTCTTCATAGTGCGAAGCAAGATATTCTTCATCTTGTGAAGCAAGATATTCTTCATCTTGCTTCATCTTGTGAAATTATTGAAAATTATTCACCTAGGGGCACCTGGGTGGCTTAGTCACTTAAGCGGCCAACTTCAACTCAGGTCATGATCTCACGGCTCATGAGTTCGAGCCCTGTGTCGGGCTCTTTGCTGACAGCTCAGAGCCTGGAGCCTACTTCAGATACTATCTCTGTCTCTCTGCCCCTCCCCTGCTATGCTCTCTCTCTCTCTCTAATAAAAAAAAAAGAAAATTATTCATCTTGCTGCATTTTGTGAGGCAGATGTTGAAGAATTTTCTAAGACATATCAGCTTATCTATCACAAGGAAAAGAACAACTCCTCCTCCCACCTATTTTTCTAAATGTTTAATACCCTACAAATAAATGACCAAAAGCCCAACTTTTCACTATGTCTTCAGCACGTTCCAAATTACACCTGATAAATATTTTAGTGTCTATCTATCCCGTATGTATTGCTTTAGGTATGGGAGGGACATCTGTAAAACGGGAAGAGAGAAGTAAGGGGCTCTGTACCCTTCATTCACATAGTAAACATACATTCACTGAATTCCTTCTCTGCACCAGGCATTCTCTATAGAATGCCGTTAGTCACCTCCTCAATAATTCCCTTTCATTCTTTCAGAGATGACAACTGAGGGATTCTGATCATGTCAATCCCTTGAAAAGCCTCCTTCACAAGTCAGAGTGCTGAGTGTCACTCAGAGCCCAGTGGGGGACAGACTACCTACTAGAATGAAGTACTTGGGGAGAGTTTAATAAATTGGCTGTTTGCAAAGGAGTGGAGAGGGGTGAGGGAGGCCTTCTCATGATGGTGAAGAACCTCAGAGCGACAACATCGGAGAGCTCTCCCCGCCACGGGCCGGAAGGGCAAGGAGAGGAAGCAGAACCTGGAGCTGAAACAGGGCTGTAGCTGTAGGAGCAAGTTGTCAGCCAGGAGCCTCAATAGAAGACCTGAGATCCTGTAATCTGGGGGTGGGGGCGTGGGGGAGGGAAAAATGCCTCAGTCTCAATCTCCTCCCCTTCTCTCAGCTGAGCACTTTTCTGTACCTCCCACTGGCCAACTGTGCCAGAAGCCCCAGGGCAGGGGCTGCCCTCGAAGTTCACTGCACCAGGCACGGAGCAGGGTGGGGAGAGTGGAGGGACCATCTAGGTCACAAGAAGGCTTAGGGCTATAGTCTTAAACAATTAAGTATCTGGAACTGCACAACCAAATCTGAGCCAAAGAAGAGTCTTAAGGTCACAGAAAGGTGACTTCTGAGGACGGGACACAATGGGCATTGGTCCCTTGGAAGAAAATTTGCCCTGCGTGGTTTAGAGCAATGCTTCAGAACGTGGCCCCTGGGCTATCTGGTAAACAAGGAGAGAAATGCAGAGGAAGCATTCTGAAATCTTTATAACAATTTGAAAGAATAAGGTGGAGTCTTTCGTGTCTAATTTTTTTTTAATGGTTATTTATTTATTTTTAAGGAGAGAGCACACACAGTGCAGAGCCTGACGCAGGGCTGGATCCCATGAACCGTGAGATCACGACCTGAGCCGAAATCAAGAGTCAGACACTCAACCGGTTGAGCTACCTGGGCATCCCTCTATCTAATTTCTTTAATGGGCCTTGTATTTTGTATGTCTTTAGGTTTTATTTTTCATTTCCTTTTTCCTAAGAATTCATTTTTATTGTTTCCTGGTCTGTGACAGATCCGAAATGTTAAAAAATAAATAAACAAAACGCGTCCTTTGTCACAGATGGTTTGAGGAACACTGCTCCAAGCGGCGCTGCTTGAGTCTCAGCGCGCTCATGACCCAGCTGAGGAGACTTAAATGAAGATTCCAGTTCGAAAGGCGCGCGTTCAGGGGCCCAGGACTCTGCATTTCTTGCCGGCTCCCAGTGGATGCCAGTGCAGCTGGTGCAAAGACTACACTTGGAGCAGGAAGGATGGGAGCTGCCCAGGCTGAAAAGGAGCAGGGTTTGGGGGATGGGGATGTGAACGGGTGGTGGGTTGTGTAGCTGCGGGGACAGTGGGGGGTGGGGAGGCACACACGGACTGGCAGAAGTGGACAAAGGAAGGCAGGAAAAAATCAGTTTAAACAGCAGCCCTCGAACAGGGGCAAGCCGGGGCAGCCCGGGCAAGGTGCCAGACACACCTGTCCTAAATGCTAGGCCTTTCGGGTCCAGCCCTGCCCAGGCCTGTGCAGAGTGAGGGAGATGCCCTGCCCCTGAAATGCAGGAATTTGCAAAACAGCTGCCCTCCACCCAGTCTCCCTGCCCTGGCTCCCCCAGCACTGAGGTTGGACGCTGCCTTCCACACACCCCAGCTCACCACCGCCGGGCCCCAGGCCCGTGCTCTCACTAACTGCCCCACTGCCCTGCCCGCCCGCCCGCACCCTCTGGCCAACGCCAGCCTCAATTCACGCTGCTGTGGATCTGGGGATTAGGATCTCAGATTTCCCTGAGCGGAAAGAGATTGCCCTGCATCTCCCAGCCCCCAGGCTCCCCGGCCCCAGCCCCCTCCATCTCTCCGGGAGCTCCAGAACACTGCTTGTAAGGGGCAGTGTGAAGGATCAGAGACCAGAGTCTGTTGCGCTAGGATGATTGTGAAAGGCAGGGGCAGGAACCAAATGCTCCACCCCGGTGATTCTGTGAGGCTGAGAACCTACAAAGGTAAACATACCATCTCATCGCTCAGGGAGCTTAAAGCATATGGAGCGGAGCACATTATGCACGGTGTACCGAGTCGGGAATTCCTCAGCTGTAGAATGTTTACCTTGGTGGTTTGAGAGTCCAAGAGAGCAGTGCAAATAGCACAGGAGCTTGCTGTTGAGTTAGAGAGACAGGAGCCCGAAGCAGCCTTGTCTGTAGGTTACGCGGCCAAGGAAACAGCCCGTGTAAAGCAGTAGGAATTGCAAGACCAGCGGGACGTGGGAGAAATGAGACCCGGCCCCTCTGGTCTGGAAGCAGCTGCAGGAGCCCTGGGGAGGTGGGCTGCCCACACTACCTGTGCCAGGAGGCCACCTGCGGCCACAGCTGTAGCCAGGCGGTCTGCTTGGTCTTGGTGGAGCTGAGCCTCTTGGGGGAGGAGCCCTGACCTTCCCACTGTGGGGCTGGGAGGGCAGCTGGGGACACACATGCACAGATCTTTCCTGAAGGCTGGCAGTGACCACAAGAAAAGGTGCTAGTCCTGCTAGGAATTTACCCAAGGGATACAGGAGTACTGATGCATAGGGGCACTTGTACCCCAATGTTCATAGCAGCACTCTCAACAATAGCCAAATTATGGAAAGAGCCTAAATGTCCATCAACTGATGAATGGATAAAGAAATTGTGGTTTATATACACAATGGAATACTACGTGGCAATGAGAAAAAATGAAATATGGCCTTTTGTAGCAACGTGGATGGAACTGGAGAGTGTGATGCTAAGTGAAATAAGCCATACAGAGAAAGACAGATACCATATGGTTTCACTCTTATGTGGATCCTGAGAAACTTAACAGAAACCCATGGGGGAGGGGAAGGAAAAAAAAAAAAAAAAAAAAAAGGACGTTAGAGTGGGAGAGAGCCAAAGCATAAGAGACTGTTAAAAACTGAGAACAAACTGAGGGTTGATGGGGGGTGGGAGGGAGGGGAGGGTGGGTGATGGGTATTGAGGAGGTCACCTTTTGGGATGAGCACTGGGTGTTGTATGGAAACCAATTTGTCAATAAATTTCATATATATAAAAAAAAAAAAGAAAAGGTGCTAGTCTGATTAGGTTTAAGTTAGGAAATGTAATGGAAGAATGCAAAGTGAAAAAGCAAAAGTGAAGAGAACCGTAGAAACTAGAATAGGGAAAGAAGAGTCATCAGGAAGAAAGAATAAACGAAGGTAGTTTGGTCGCTTGGCAGGTGGGGGGGTGGTGGGGGGCTCCAGGGTCACTGGGTTTAGGTAGGAGCCGGGACTCCATGGGGCTGAGGTCGGTGCCCTGGAAGACAGCTTGCAGAGGAGAGGGGGCATCGGGCCTGCGGATTCCCCTGAGACATTATATTTAACTTGAGCTTTCATTGGAAACATCAAGAATTTGTGAAATTCAGTTTTTCCTTATATATGCTTGCCAATAATAGTAAGAGGAAAACTGCCATGATTTCAAGCCAAAATATGCCTGAAATCACAAAAGTTTCACAAGGGAAGAAACATAAAATAGTTTCCAAGATCAGCTAAGGAATAAAATAGGCTCTTTCAAAAAAATACATCAGTTTCCATTTACTGGGCATTTTTCTGATTCTGTTGCCATTTAAAAATCTCTCATGGGCCGACCTCACTTGGGATAAAGTGGTCAGAAACTTACATGAGGGGGATGGAAGGCATCAGGAAAATTTCAGGTAAGCTTTTTGATCTCAGATCCTACCAGGAATAATTGTTCCTTTTGTCTTTTCTGTGTTGAACTCTTCTGTTTTCCCAAAAGGAAATATTTTCCCAATCAGCTTTATTGTCCTTATGTACAAGCCCATCGGGGGGAAAGAAAAACCAGACATAATAGCTAACATAGGCTGAGTTCTCACAGTGCTGAAAGTTCTAGACGTTTTTTCAATATCACTTTCTTAATTCCTCACAACAACCTTACAAGGGTGGTACTAGGTTCATCCCCAAATTTCAGATGAAGAAACTTCCCTGGAGACATTAACTAGGGGGTCCAGGGTCACACAGAGAGAAAGCTACGAAGCCAGATTTGTATATGTAGGAAATAACCCAGAACATCAACATCAAGTACAGTGTAAATGCGATTTACAGAAGAAAGTAAAACTCACCAAGAATCCCACCATCCAAGGAAAAGCATTCTTAGTACTTTAGATTCTCTCTTTTCTGACTTTTTTCTTGGCTTACATACGCAAGGTAAACATACCGTGCCATGTATACAGCTTACATACAGTTTGATCTCTTCACAACGGAGGACAGACGTGCCATGTCAGGTCATGACAGCCCTGTCAGTGAAGGCCCCCTCGATGGCATCATTCTAACGTTTGATGACCCACTGCATGAATCCATGCCCTCTTATCGGACATGAGATTGTTTCCCAGCTACGTTATTACCAAAAAATGCTCCCTTGCTCAAACATTTTGAGCATTTATTTCATTATTTCCTTAGGATAAATTCTTAGAAGTAGCAGTTCTATGACAAAAATAGATAGTATTTTTTTTCATGAAAACATTCTGGGATGATACAATATCAGCACAGAGCTTCCAGAACTTTAGTGTGACTATATCTACTTTACTCGCTTAGAAGAGATAAAAGCAGCGTAGGCTTATGGGAAGTGCAGAAAAGGGAGAGAAGGAAGGGCATCAGTGACGGTCTGTCTGGGTAATAATAATAATAAGATTCCACACCTGTCTCATGTTTCAAAAGGGTCAAAGCACATCACCTGCATCGTTCACAAGCATCTCTAGCCACAGGCAGTGAACCCTCCCCACGCTCAGATACCTGGCCCCAGCCCTCCCGGGCCCCACGCCTTGGTCTCTTTCCCACCCTGACCACCTCCATACACACAAAGGTTGGCACAGTGGCCTGCGTTCTGCTCAAGGAGCCAAAGTGACTTTCCTTCCTGTTTGGTTCCCGGCTCCACGTTACTCATTATCACTGCCTGGCACACAGTCTTCCTTCTGTCTTCTTAACTGCATGGCCAACCCTCAGAGAAACAGGATTAACCTTTTCTAAAAGGCACCAAGGACTTTGTTTCTGTTTATTTTTTCTCTCCTTGGCACTAACCATGATCCTGAGAGTTCTCAAGAAACCAACCTCGAGTGTTACGTTTGTGGTCTAACTTCATGAGAGAATACAGTGTGGGCTGATTCAGCAGGTGGGAGGCTGCCCGCTCTAGCACCTGTCCCTGCACTGAAGGCTTCACCTTCCCAAGGGATGCCCAACCCTGCTTATCACTCTGCCTGACAAGAAAGATCCCTATGTCAACTGCACAATGACCTTAATCCTTGGACACAGCCAATGTCCCAGTCATAACAGTGTGTGACACAAGGTTATCTGGCAAGAGTCACCAAGGGGGGGGGAGGTCACAGTGACCTATGTTTATCACTTTATCATATTAACTTCTATCTGTAGAGAGTTTGGGAGAAAATTCCAGAAGAACAGTGTTGCTGCTTCCTAGTACCATTTCTATTCCTTCTTCTGTCTCTTGGATTTATGTTGTCTGCCTACAGCCTACTGAGTGTTTTGGAAGGAAATATTTAACTCATTTTCTGTTATGTTTGTTATCCTTGTGCTGTTTATATGGAAACTAGCAAATGTAAATGTTGAGGATCTTGAAAAAATAAGGCAGAGCTGTTCATAATTATAGCAAGACATATAACAAGATGGGTAATGTGAAAAAGAACCGTATTGGAATTTTTCTTCCCATGTCATTTGGCATGTCCTGAGGACGTAGTACATTCCAGGACGTTGAAGCCCCGTGGATAAAAAGAAGACTGCTACACTCATGGCCCATGACCTCAAGGAGCTCATGGTGTTCTGTACCTTCACAATACAGCCTAGCAAGTACCTCAGATACACAGAGACAGCCCCGGGGGGACGCAGGCAGCAAGGGAAGGTTTCCAGCAGGTGATACCTCAGTTACCTGAGGTTGGGATCTGGTTAGAAGACTCGTGGGCTAACTGCAGGTCTTCCTGCAAGCAAGGACCAAACTAGGGTAGCGTGGTGTTGATGGAATGGAACTGGCTCTGCCATATTAAGGAGCAAGATGTAATAATCCGATGGTAAGAAGGGCGGGAGGGGGAAACGGTGGGATGCAGAAAGGATTCAACGAGTGGTGTGCTTGTGAACTAGCTCTTGGAAGAAAAGCCCTGATTGTTATCAGTTGCCATTTCTGTAGCCTAAGTGCTCTCACTGGGTACAGAGCTGGGAAGATTCACAGAATCAGCTCATCCAACTGATTGGAGCCACCTGCAGCACACCATGGAAGAGACTGCTTCCCTGGTTAGAAAGCTCACTTCCTCTTTGTGGGCACCAGCTAGACTACTTTCCTGGCCTACTGTGCCATTAGGTGGGTCCACGTGACTGAGTTTTAACCAATGGAATAAGAATTTCCAGAATAAGGGGTGCCTGGGTGGCTCAGTTAAGCATCCAACTCTTGGTTTGGGCTCAAGTCATGATCTCATAGTTTGTGGGATGGAGCCCAGCGTCAGGCTCTGCGCTGACAGCAAAGGAGCCTGCTTGGGATTCTCTCTCCTCCTCTCTCTGTCCCTCTCCTACTCTCTCTCTCTCTTTCAAAATAAATAAATAAACTTAGGAAAAGAAAGAATTTCCAGAATAAGACTATGCCACCCCCAGCCTTGCCCATAAAAACCTCCCACACATAATCTTCCACCATCTTTTCTCATTCCCACTGGCCAGAATGGAGACAGCCTCCAGAGCAATCTTAGCAAACGAATATTGAAGATGGTGGAGACCAAACATGGAAGGAGTCTGAGTCTTTGAACACTTGTTTCAGGGGAGCTACCTGGCCAAGATCAGTTATGCTTGAGTGGTCACATGAATGAAAAATAAGCTTGCATTGTATTTAGCTACCAGAGTCAGGATTTATCTGTTTCAATCTTAAGTAACTTTAAGTAATACACAGAGTAAATGTTGATTTATTTTATGGCTTGAGGAAATGAGTAGATTCTTCTCAACATCAACTGAAAAGAAAACTATATCAACTGGGGAAAAAAAGTACTGAAAAGTAGCCAGTATGGCCAAAGAATATTTAGTTTTAGTTCAGAAATGGCTTCCCAGGGGCGCCTGGGTGGCTCAGTCTGTTAAGCCTCCGACTTCGGCTCAGGTCATGATCTCATGGTTTGTGAGTTTGAGGCCTGAGTCGGGCTCTGTGCTGACAGCTCAGAGCCGGAAGCCTGCTTCAGATTCTGTGTCTCCCTCCCTCTCTGCCCCTCTCCTGCTCATGCTCTCTCAAAAATAAATAAACATTAAAATTTTTTAAAAATAATAATTTCCCAGACACTGTTTCCTCTAACAGTGTTTAAGGAGCTTGGAATCTATTTACTTAACATATATTATCAATGCTATTTGAAAGAGTGATGCACAGAACTAAACAAAGTTGACATCTCAGGGATTGCTTGTTGCTCCGGATCCACTCAGCTTCCTTGCAGTTTTTCACATGTAAAAAGAAAATTCCATAGTGCCAGCTTCTTTGTAACGTATACATTACTTAAAAGGCGTTTTAAAGGGGGGCACTTGGGTGGCTCAGCCAGTAAAATGTCCAACCTCAGCTCGGGTCATGATCTCATGTTTTGTGAGTTTGAGCCCCATGTCAGGCTCTGTGCTGACGGCTCAGAACCTGGAGCCTGCTTCAGTTTCTGTGTCTCCCTCTGTCTCTGCCCCTTGCCTGCTCATGCTCTGTCTCTCTCTCTCTCTCTCTCTCAAAAAAATAATAATAATAAACATTAAAAATAATTTTAAGGCACTTTAAAGGCAATTAACACTTTTAGGTTACTACATAAAGGATAAAGAATTAGCATAAAGAATAAAATTGCATCCCCAGTAGCCCAGGAGGCTTAGTTGGCCCCTTTTCTTATCCACTAACAAATTATTTGCTCCCAAAGGTTGAGTCCCACGATTATATGTTTGTTAATAGAATATTTACAAATTACAAATTTATTCTGAATAAGATCTAGATCGTCCAATTATGTTACTGTCTAGAACACTTAAATGATGTTGCAAAGAGACGCAAATGTCATAAGTGGAACCAACCATCTAATTAATTACAGAGCCGAGAGTGGTTTGCCCAGAGATTTGGTCTCACAGCAACATCCTTCCATTAGTACTATGCCCTGGGAAATCCAGACTGACCCTGAGTCATCCTGGTTTCACTCTACACTCACTCAGTATATTTACTGAACATCTACGATGTGCTGAAAACTGGGCAAGATGTTGGGAGCAGAACATCACATAGTGAACAAAAGAAAGCACAGTCCCTGTCTTTCTGAAGCTTACAGTCTAGACAATTCCTGAGGAATCTAGAAGACTGGGTCAAATCCTAGAGTCATCTACGTTCTGGATTGAACCGTATCCACCCAGGAACCCAAATGAGTCAGACTTTTAGTGACCTCATCTGCCTGGCATCCCTAGAATAGATTTAACGTCCAAAGCCCATTAGCCCAAGAAGAGCCAGAAACCAGCCCAGGCCTTCGTCCCATCAGAGTACAAACTAACAAAGGCTACAAAGAATGTCTTGGGTTCATCTACCAAATTTTCACAAAAGTTAAAGAGGACCAGGAAACAACAACAACCACAACAAAGACTCTAGAAGGCCTTCTACATACTATATATTCACTCTTGAATGGTTGGATCCTATAGCTGCATCTGGCCCCTGGGGAGTTCACGGTCTATGCTGAGTTCATGAAAAAACAGGTAGAGTAATGACAAATTTCTCTATGACCTCTCCTTTTCTTTAAAAGTTATAATGCTGTTTCCTTTGTTATTTAACCTGAGAATGTTAGAAACATTTCCTGAATTTTCTGACTTACGACACTTTAAATAACTTTTTAATAGTGTTTGCTTGTGTGGACACATGTGGGGTGTTCAGGGTCTTGGCCTAAGCCCCCTTTCTTCCTTGTCTTTATTTGGGTCTGCTCTAAAGCCAGCTCTAGGACAAAGACTGGGCACAGGCAGTTTATTTGGGAGTTGATCTCAAGAGGCATAAATTGGGAGTGAGGGGGACTCAGAAAAGGGAGAAAAGCCAGTCGCTGCTATGTCTATGGCAGATTCTTACCAGGGCCAACTGGGGCTCAATTCTGGTGGAGACACTCTGAAGAACCCTGCCTTGGAGAGGCAGAGAAATGGGGAATTTTTCTGCTGGGTTGAGGGATGTCCCTGGGGACATTAAATCCTGCACTTCCCAGCTGGTCTATACACAGGCTAAGAAGCTGACCTCATTCTATTTGGCCAGATGAGATGAAAGTTTCCTATAAGTAATTGTGTTCTTATCCTATAGCCTAAAACTGATGAATACAGTATCATCAGATGAACTAGAACAGCCTCGTTAAGTGGCCCTGCCTCTAGTTAATCATAGGAACTTCATACATTTGCCACCTTGTAAGGGGAAAACTGCCCCTAAAGACCGAGTCCTGAAGGTGATGCTTTTGTCAAACTGCATTGTCCAAGAAAAATAACAATGAAAACCACCAAACATTCCAAAAGGAGACAGAGAAAAGTGACCTCCCTCATGACAACATAAGCTGTCAAACTGACCACAGCACATCGAAATCAAATGTTATTTCTCAGTAACTGGAAAAAAAAATGATGTGGTAAAAATAAGCTTAGAGTCTTATGTTTTATTTCCCAACTACGCATCAGAATTCACACTTCCCTCCATCTAAAGTCTATAGGTCACTATTCGGTTCTGAAATCTAACCTCTCAGAGACACTTTCATGGTTAATTCCAGCACAAAGAAGAAAACAGAGATCCCCCAACCAGGCATACAATATGAATCTTACAAGACAAAAACTAACTGAGCACAAAGAGAAAGAAACATCTTCAGCCTGACATAATTTATGCTGCTTTTCCTGTTTCTAGTAGCTTTTCTAGAGTATTCTCTGCATTTTCGTATACAGTATTTTCTAGAGGAGCAGAAGTAATCAGTCTGTTTAATAATGAGCGTCTATTGAAATTTACTTTATTTTATTAAATAAAATTTATTTAGAAACCACTGGTCCAAGAGGTTTAAAAATGAAGCAGTTAACTCATTCAAACCTCACGGCAATCCTACGAGATAAGGATGATTATTAGCTCCCTTTATAAATGAGGAAACTGTAGCACAGAGCAGTCAGGTGTATTGCTCAGGGTCACACAGTGAGTAAGCAGTGCACCAGGGTGCAAACCAAGGTGAGCCAGCTCCAGAATCCACCATCAATCAATCCCCCTTCAGAAGAGCCTCCCCAGTGGGTCAGAGACTGGGTGAACACAATCTGCATGCAGAAGGAGGCCATGGCTAATGTCTGTCAGCAGCCAGCAAGCTGCTAAATTGTTCCTATGCTGGTATATGTTCTTTAATCCAACTGTCTTAGGGATTTTTCAGTACATCAAAAGGGTACTTTTAAAAGGTCAGTTTTTTGGGGCGCCTGGGTGGCTCAGTCGGTAAAGTGTCCGACTTCGGCTCGGGTCGTGATCTCACAGTTTGCGAATTCGAGCCCCGCGTCGGGCTCTGTGCTGACAACTTGGAGCCTGGAGCCTGCTTCAGATTCTCTGTCTCCCCCTCTCTCTGCCCCTCCCATGCTCATACTCTGTCTGTGTCTGTCTCTCAATAATAAATAAATGTTAAAAAAATTTTTTAAAAAAAAGGTAAGTTTTTTGGGCACCTGGGTGGCTCAGTCGGTTAAGCACCTGGCTTTGGCTCAGGTCATGATCTCACCGTTTGTGAGTTCGAGTCCCACGTCAGGCTCTGTGCTGACAGTTCAGAGCCTGGAGCCTGCTTCAGATTCTGTCTCCCTCCTTCTCTGTCCCTCCCCTGCTTGCTCTCTCACTCTCTCCCTCTCTCTCTCTCAAAAATAAATAAACATTAAAAAAATAAAATAAAAGGTAAGTTTTTAAAAATAGCTTTAGGGTAGAAAGAGTAAATCCAGCAGGCATTGGTAAAGATAGGTACACATCGTTTTGATGGGTTAAAATTCCCAGTTAACTACAAAAATCTTCAGTTAAATAACTAGCCTAATTAAGGTAAATTCTGGTCATTACAGGTAAAATCTCTACTGAATTCATGGCCGAGGTGAGTTATTAGAGGGATAAGACTAATTCATAGTTGAAATTGCGCTTACAGAGTCTTTCAAACCAAGGTCTTCCTGAATTACCTAAGATGAAAATTGTCAATGAAAATACTCTTAGGAGAGGCCTAATTTAACACAACATATGGTCTGAAAAGGTGGAGAGCCCTTCTATCACCAAACTGTCACCAACTAAAATGAAGATAACACACTCCTTCCAAGAAATCTCAGTGTGTCATTCAAGGTCCAGTCTGTGGGATGAATTGACTTTTGATTGCTTTCAAGCAATGCTTTTTTTTGGATAAATTTTTTCCTTCTTTTTAACTGAAGTATAGTTAACATACAGTGTTACATCAGTTTCACATGTACAATATAGTGATTCAACAATTCTGTACATTACTCACTACTCATCATGGTAAGTATACTCTTAATCCCCTTCACCCGTTTCATCCATCCTCCCAACCACCTTCCCTCTTGTAACCATCTGTTTGTTCTCTATAGTTAAGAGTCTGGTTTTGTCTTTTTCTTTATTTGTTTTGTTTCTTAAATTCCACATATGAGTGATATCATACGGTATTTGTTTTTCTCTGACTGACTTATTTCACTTAACATTATACTCTCTACCTAGATCCATCCATAATGTTGCAAATGCCAGGATTTCGTTCATTTTTATGGCTAAATAATATTCCATTGTGTATATATACCACATCTTTATCTAATCATCTATCAATGTACACTTAGATTCCTTCCATAATTTGGCTATTGTAAATAACGCTTCGGTAAACACAGGGGTGCGTGTATGTTTTCAAATTAGTGTTTTCATTCTGTGGGTAAATACGCAATAGTGGCATTACTGGATCATACGGTAATTCTGTTTTTAATTTTGGGGAGTATCTCCATACTGTTTTCCACAGTGGCTGCACCAGTTTGCATTCCTACCAGCAGTGCGCAAGGGTTCCTGCAGCCTCACCCACCAACGAAAGCCTCTCAAGGAAAGCACCCTGCAGGTCGATGGGTCTACAGCCCCAGCAGGAGGGCTGAGAGCAGGCATCTGGTCAAGATGCCTAGATGAACTGTACTCTCTGTACAACTATGGCCAGCAGAAAGATTAGTTTAACGTTAGTATTATTAGTACTATCATTAGTATCAGTGTTAGTGTTGTGTATATTTCCTATTATGAATCAGTTACCAGTCTTTTCTTGGCCTGACTTTCAATAGCTCTTCCCCCATTTCTTTCTCCTCATTGTTTCAGAACTCCTCAAAGTAGGAAGGAGGCAAACCATAAGAGACTCTTAAATACTGAGAATAAACTGAGGGTTGATGGGGGGGGTGGGTGATGGGCACTGAGGAGGGCACCTTTTGGGATGAGCACTGGGTGTTGTATGGAAACCAATTTGACAATAAATTTCATTTAAAAAAAAAGATTTCTGTACAAGTTTCGTTTCCTTTCACATTCTCTCTCAATCTGCCTACAGTTAGGTTTTCAATCCTATCGTCAAAGCCACCAATGACCTCCAGATTAGCAAATCCAATGGCAAATTATCAGTCATCACCTGTCCTATGTTACTTAACGTAGTATTTGACACAGTCTCTCTATTTTTTTTTCCTTGATACTCTCTTTTCATAAACTCTTTCTTGTTGTTTCATAGTTCCACTGAAGTATAATTCACATACCATTCAATTCACCCATCTAAAATATAAAGTCCAAATGTTTCTGGTATGTTCACAGGGTTGTCCAATCAATCATATTCAATTTTCATCTGTCTCCCCCAAAACAAACCATACCCCCTAGGAGTCATCTCTCAATTCCCTCCAAAACCCCCAGCCATAGGCAGCCACTAAGCTACTTGCTTATCTGTGTATTTCATATACATAGAATCATATGATGCATGGTCTTTTGTGACTGGCTTCTTTCAAGTAGAATGTTTTCAAGGTTCATCCGTGTTGTAGCATTCATCAGAAATTCATTCCTTTTTATTGTTGAATAATATTCCATTTTATGGATATGAATATTTGGTTTATTTATCCATCAATTGATTGACATTTTAATTGTTCCCACTTTTTGGCTATTACAAATAATGCTATAATAAACATTTAGAAACAAGTTTCTCTGTGTATATATGTTTTCATTTTTCTTGGGTATATAACTAGGAGTGGAATTGCTGGGTCAGATGGCAACTCTGCGTTTAACGTTTTGAGGAATTACCAAACTGTTTCCCAAAGCATCTGTGCCATTTTATTTTGCCACTAACAATGTATCAGAGTTCCAATTTCTCCAGAGCCTCATCAATACTTGCTATTATCTATCTTTTGGATTATAGCCACCTGCTGAGTGTGAAGTGGTATCTCATTATGATTTTAACTTACATTTCCCTGATGGCTTATGATGCTGAGCATCTTTGCATGTGTTTATTGACCATTCGTGTATCTTCTTTGGAAAACTGTCTGTTCAGATCCTTTGCCTATTTTTTCAAAACTAGGCTCTCTGTCTTTGTATTATAGAGCTGTAAGACTCCCTCATTTTTGATATACTTTCTTCACCTGGCTTTAGGACACCACACTCTCTTGGTTGTCCTCCCATCTGTCATTCCGTACCAGTCTTCTGTATTGCTTACTTCTCTTTCCCAGGACTTCTTAATCTTGGAGCACCCCAGGGCTCAACCCTAGATCCTCTCCTCTTCTCACTCTCATACTCACAGGTTAACACCATCTATATGCCATCAATTTCCAAATGTCTATTTCAGCACCAGGCATCATTGGACAGTGCACTGGGGAAGCATTCTCTGCCCTGAAGGTCAGTCTCAACCCCTATTAAGTGTTACTGGATCAGGAGAAGTTCATTCTGGCTCCACAGGCAGCAGTAATAGGAACCAAGCAGGAACCCAGGCACCAGATGAACAAAGCAGACTCGAATAGTATGTACCAGTTCTGAAAACCAAATTGTCATTGAAACCACAGCCTGTAAAAACAGGCCAGGACCTACATATCAAACCTAAACAGGGTGACCTTCTGCTAAGGCAAAAGATTTAAATAGATTCAGAGTCTCCTTTTTAAAAAGATTTTATTTATTTATTTTGAGAGAGACGGAGAGAACATGAGCAGGGGAGGGAGGGAGAAAGAGAGAGAGAGAGAGAGAGAGAGAGAGAGAGAATAAATCTGAAGCAGGCTCCATGCTCAGTGCAGAGTCTGGCATGGGGTTTAATATTACGACCATGAGATTATGACCTGAGCCAAAACCAAGAGTCAGACATTTAAGTAACTGAAACAGCCAAGTGCCCCAGATTCAGAGTCTCCTAATATAATATCTAAAATGTCCAGAATACAACTGAAAATCATACCAAAACCATCATACCAAAAACCAGGGGAAAATAACAATTTGAATGAGAAAAAACAATCAACAGACCCCAGAAGAGATGAGAAAACAGATAGAATCACCCAACAAAAACTTTAAAGTAGCAATCATAAAAATGCTTCAGTGAGAGAGTACAAATATTCTTGAAGTAAATGAAAATACAGTAAAACCTTGGATTGCAAGTAACTTGTTCTGCAAGTGTTCCACAAGAAGAACAACATTTATAATACATTTAACTTGATAAACAAGCAATGTCTTGCAATACAAGTATTACATGATGTCACATGTCACATGATCACAAATAAGCCATTGGTTCTTGAAATTCTCTTTGATGTACACGTACTTGTGATTATGGATTACAAGCATGTTTCCAGAATGAATTATGCTCACAAACCAAGGCTTTACTAAAATCTCAGCCAAGGAATAGAAGACATAAAAAAAAAAACAAATGGAAATTATATAACTGAAAAAATACAATAACTAAAACTAAAAACTCACTAAATGGGCTAGATAGGAGAACAAATATGAAAGAGAATGGAATCAGGGAATTTGAAGAGAGAGCAATACAATGACCTAATCTGAAAAACAAGAGAGAAAACCAACTGAAAAATAAATGAAAAGAGCTTCAGGGACCTACGGAACAATAATAAAATATCTGACATTAATATCATCAGAATCCCAAAAAGAGAGAAGTTGAACTCATAGAAACAGAGAATAGAATGGTAGTTACCAGGGGCTGGGGGATGGGAGAAGTCAGGAGATGTTGTTCAAAGGGTACCAGTCTTAGTTCCCAGAACTAAGGAGTCTAATGTACAACATGGTATCTATAGTTAATAATATGGTATTGTATATCCGAAATTTATTAAAAGGGCAGATCTTAAGTGTTCTCAACACATGCACGCACAAAAAGATAAGTACGTGAGGTGATGAATGTGTTAATCAACTTCATCATGGTAATCATTTCACAAAGTATATGGTTATTAAATCATCACATTTTACACTTTAAAACACACACAATTTTACTGGAATACCTGGGTGGTTCAGTCGGTTAACCACCTAACTCTTTATCTCAGCTCAGGTCATGATCTCACAGTTGTGAGAGCCTGCTTGGGACTTCCTCTCTCTGCCCCTCCTGTACTCGTGCTCGCTCGCTCTCTCTCTCTCTCTCTCTCTCAAAATAAACAAATAAAAATTTTTAAAAAACACATAAAATTTTATTTGTCAATGATACCTCAATAAAGCTGGAAAAGGAAGGAAGGAATAAAGGTTTTTTGAAAATAGCCCAAAGATGATGAAAGGTATAAATATACAGATTCAATAAGCTAAGAGATCCTGAATATAATAAAATCTAATGACATCAGTAACAAATGTCTCTTCCAGCCTAGCCAGCTTCCCAGATTCATATCTTCCCAGATGCATATTCACACTAAGGTGTGCTTAGTCCACACCTCCACTTGCACATCCAAAGAGTATTTCAGTGTCCACATGTCCACAAAACTGTCCGAGTCTCCAACATCTCTGCAAACAGCAGATCCAGCTGCTCAGACCAAAAGTCTTAGGAACCATCCCTGAATCCTCTCTTCTGTCTCCACATTCAATTCATTAGGAAAGCATGGAAGCTCTAGTATCAAAATGTATCTGGGACACAATCACCCACTTTCACTGCCACTACTGGCATCTTTCTTGTGGATTATGAGGACACTCTCCTAACTGGCTTCTACTCTTGCTCCCTGATAATCCTCAACAGAACAGCCACAGAAATCCTTTTTAAATATAAATCAGATGAGATCATTCCTCTGCTTGAAACTCTGTAATGGCTCTCGTTTCACATGAAGAGTCCAAGTCCTTATCGTGGCCTAGGGGCCCTACTTGATCTGGCCCTGTCTGTTCTCTTTCTGGCCTTTTCTCTCACCACTTCCCCCTCCCTGGCTGTGCTCCAGCCACCCTGGCCTCCATGCTGTCCTGATACTTTCCAGACAAGCTCCCGCCTTAGGGACTTTGCAGGGCTGTTCCCTTTGTCTGGGTGACTGATAGCTGCATGATGAATACCTGCACCTGCTTCCAGTCTATGTTCAACAAACCCTCTCCTGAACATCCTAATTAAAACTGAAAACCACCCTTGTCCCTGGCCCTCATGATCTTACCCCTATCTACTTTTCCACTTTTTCCATAGCTCTCATCAGCTTCTAACATATTGTATTTACTAATGTATATTTTTGTTGGCTGTCTCCCACAACTAAATGTCAGTGTGTTATATGAGGAAATGAATCTCCATCTCTTTGGTTCTTTTATGTAACACAAATACCTAGAGCAGGGCCTGACATAAATATTTGTTGAAGGAACAGAATGAAATAGACAGAAGGCACCCTCTAGTCTCAAAGGGGAAAGAAGAAGGTGCATCCGTTTTTCTATTGCTGCTTAACAAATGAAGACAAATTTAGTGGCTTAAGCCAAAGCCACTTACTATCTTTCAGTTCTGTATTTCAGGAGTCCGGGCATGGCAGCTGCATTCAAAGCATTCACCAGATGCCTGGAAAGACCCACTCCCAAGTTTGCACATGTTGTTGGCAGAATCCAGTTTCTTATGGTTGTAGGATTGAGGTTCCCGCTTTTTTCCTAGCAGTTGGATGGGGCTGCTCCCAGCTTCTGGAACATTCTTAGATCCTTGCCACGTGGTCCTCTCCACAGATAGTTTATAACATAGCAGTTTTCCTGTTCAAGGTCAGCAGGAAATTTTCTCATGCTTCAAATGTCTTCATTCGGGTAGGTCCCAGTCCCTTTTAAGAGCTCCCCTCATTAGGAAAAATCCTCAAAGATAATCTCCTTTTGATCAACTGACTTGGGACCTTAAACATATGCGCAAAATCCCTTCATTTTTGCCATATAATGCCACTTTACCACAGGAGTGACTTCCATTATAGTGCTGCCACACTCAAAAGAGAGGGGATTACACTGGCCATGTGTGCCAAGAGGAAGGCATCCTCAGGGCCATCTTACCATACCACTGGAGAAGACTGAAACCAGGTTTTCTTGTGGAACAGCTGGCCAAACAAAGCCAAAAACTATGGTAGCCGATGTCCACAGAATCAAGATTTCTGGGAAATGCTATAAAAATATCTTGGGGCGCCTGGGTGGCTTGGTCGGTTAAGTGTCCGAATTCAGCTCATGTCATGATCTCACGGTCCGTGAGTTCGAGCTCCGCGTCGGGCTCTGTGCTGACCACTTGGAGCCTGGAGCCTGTTTCAGATTCTGTGTCTCCCTCTCTCTCTGCCCCATCCCCACTCATGCTCTGTCTCTCTCTGTCTCAAAAATAAATAAACGTTAAAAAAAAAAAAATCTTAGCCACGCCCGTGTTCATAGCAGCATTACTCACAATAGCCAAAAGGTGGAAGCAACTCAAGTGTCCATGGACAGATGAATGTATAAACAAATGTGGTGCACACATACAACAGAATATTATTCAACCCTAAAAAAAGAAGGAAACTGACACCTGCTACAGTACAGAGGAACCTTGGAGACATTATGCCATGTGAAATAAGCTGGTCACAAAGGACGAATACTGTAGGATTCCACTTACATAAGATACCCAGGGTCGCTAAATTCACACAGAGAGAAGGTACAATGGTAGTTGCCAGGCGCTAGGGAAAAAGGAGAATGGGGAGTTGTTGTTTATGGGTACAGAGTGCCGGTTTTGCAAGATGAAAAAGAATTCTGGTGACTGGTTGCACAGCAATGTGAATTTAACACAACTGAACTGCACACTTAAAAAAATGTCTAAGATGGGGTGCCTGGGTGGCTCGGTTGGTTAAACGTCAGAGTTCAGCTCAGGTCATGATCTCGCAGTTCATGAGCTCGAGCCCCACATTGGGCTCTGTGCTGACAGCTCAGAGCCTGGAGCCTGCTTCGGATTCTGTGTCTCCCTCTCTCTCTTACCCTCCCCTGTTCGTGCTCTGTCTCTGTCTCTGTCTCTGTCTCTGTCTCTCTCTCTCTCTCAGAAAATGAACATTAAAAAAATGACTAAGATGGTGCATTTTATATTGTGAGAACTGTACCATAATCAAAAGTAATAATAGTCTCTCTCTGCCCCTCCCCTGCTTGTGCTCTGTCTCTGTCTGTCTCTCTCTCTCTCAAAAATAAACATTAGGGGAGCCTGGGTGGCTCAGTCGGTTGGGCGGCTGACTTCGGCTCAGGTCATGATCTTGCAGTCCGTGAGTTCGAGCCCCGCGTCGGGCTCTGTGCTGACCGCTCGGGGCCTGGAGCCTGTTTCGGATTCTGTGTCTCCCTCTCTCTCTGACCCTCCCCCGTTCATGCTCTGTCTCTCTCTTTCTCAAAAATAAATAAACATTAAAAAAATTAAGAAAAAAATAAAATAAAATAAACATTAAAAAAGTAATAATAATAAATATATTTGCCAATAAAACTATTTTTTACTGTTTTTAACTCTTTTGATAGACAGGTATGGGAGTCTGCACTGTGACAGACTGGATGTTAAGGGATGCAAATATTCACATAACAGTCTTCACAATGATTAATGACTTAAAACTGATGCTTATTTTTTAAATACAACTACTATTATATCAGAAATAACCACAGAAACAATGATCCAAACTAACTTTCCCCATTCCAGCTGGAAGCGTAGCTTACCTGCCCTAGATCCAAGGTGACATTGACTTTGTTGTACTGTGTGCCTGAGGAGAGAGGAGGGCTTTGCCACCAGCGCTCAGATCCGTCAATTGCATTGGTGACTGGATGTGCTTTCCTGGGGTCCTCAGAATTGCAATAGTCACAGAACTGGCCCTGGGGGGAAAAAAGGAAAGCTCTTTTTTTGATTTTCAAGTAATTTTTTCTTATCAATTTAGTAAAGAGGCAACTAAAACAAAGACCACTTCACACGGCTCAGAGATGTCAGCTGTTGAGATTCGTCATCATGTATTCTGCAGACAGTAGTAAGGCTTTTTCGTCTTCATTTAATCTTAAAGCATATCACCCATTTATACCTCTGTTTATCACGATTCTAGGATATATATTATACTTATCTTCCCATCTTTTACAGCTATGTTTTTCTTGAACCAGACGACACTTTAAGACGAATCTGTTGTACCTGAGATGCAAAGATTATCTGCATGTTTCTTTATGTCCTACTCTGCAATCTCCATGTCAGGCACGAGGATACAAAGAGAACCCCCATTTGCAGTCTCAGTGGAGGCGATAAGTACACAAACAACTGTAAGGCAAGGATACAGCAAGAGTATAATAGAATTCTGGGTCAAAGGTGATACATAGTCCATGGGCTCGGAAAACAAGGTGGAAGAGGCAGAATTAAGTTGCCGGTGAGGGTAGACGTGTCTTTGGTGAGTATCAGTGAACAGCAAACAGGGAAGGTGCTCCAGGTAGAGGAACCAGCACCAGCAAAGGCACAGAGGCCAGCAGGTCCAGTTTAACAACAGCGTGAGTAATCAAAGACAAGACCTGAAAGATAAACGGGAAGATAAAAGCTGGTCTGTGGATACCAAAGTGAGAAGCTGATAGTTAACTCCATAGATAAATGAGAATCCATTCTTACCTGGAGTGATATCTATTTGGTATTATCATCTTTATTGAATTCTGATTCTGCTGATATCATCTCATCTTCTTCTTTTTTTTTTTTTTCATTTTTTTTCATCTCATCTTCTTACTGAATTACTCTTTTGGGGGAGGCAAACTCTTGATTCTGTTTTGTTTTGTTTTGTTTTGTTTTGTTTGTGATGCAGAATTTTACAGACATTACCACCTGAAAAGCTGAATATATGGCCCTTTCTTATATACTGAATACATTTTAACTGGGTCAAAGGATCATGCTTATCCAGTGGTGGGCTTCACACACTGAACTGCTTTGCTCCCCAGTGAAATTACCCGAGAGCATAACCACCATACAGGAGGGGGATAAAGAAGTAAATTTACACCCACAACCTTTCCAGAATGTTCTGTGACAAAATGGCAGCTCTGCCCCCTGACAAGCATCTTTAAAGTTCATTCTTTTTTAATTTTTGTAAATGTTTTTGTTTGATTTTTGAGAAAGAGAGACAGGGCGCAAGCAGGAGAGGGGCAGAGAGAGAAGGAGACACAGAATCCAAAGCAGGCTCCAGGCTCTGAGCTGTCAGCACAGAGCACGACGCGGGTTAGAAATCGTGAACCACAAGATCATGACCTGAGCCAAAGTCAGACGCTTAACCAACTGAGCCACCCAGGCGCCCCTAAAGTTCATTCTTAAGTGTTCAAAGATAAATTTGATCCTGATGTGGAACCAAATGTGCTACCAAATGTTTTCATCTAGTGGGTAACTGAGGATTCTCCCATATGTGGTGATATATTTATATACAACTTTATCTTTTGATATTATGTGAAGACACTTGTAGAACTCAGAAGCAGCACCCTGGGATACGCAGCCCCATCAGTTCGTGTGATCAGAGACCATGTGTGTCTTCCTTGTCACCACACTTCAGCCAGCACATTGTCCTGCACATCACAGAAGCCCAATACGGGAAAGATCCCTTCAGAGATTTTTTTTAAGTTTATTTCTTTATTTTAAGAGAGAGAGAATCCCACACAGATTCCGCACCATCAGCACAGAACCTGACACGAGACTTGAACTCAAAAACTGCGAGATCATGACCTGAACCGAAATCAAGAATCAAGGCGCTTAACGGACTGAGCCGCCCAGGCGCTCCACCATCAGCAATTCTTAAGAATAAATGGGGGTTCTTTCTACAAAATGTTGCTATTATAATAAAAAGTGTAGTTAAAAACTACTTAAGCTAAGACATCTAAACATCTGCCAATATTTTTCCTTTCGATGGTCTTTATTTTTCCCATTCTTTCCCAGAGAGAATTTTACCAATTTAGTTATTTATAAGGGAATTAAATTATGACTCCTCAGAGTTTACAAGATTTATATACAGTTAGAAGCAAATCTCTTTCAAGGATGTGGATGCCTATGACCTCTATTTATCTCCATCTCCATAACGTAGATGTAAGGAATGGAGAGGATGCTTTTTGTGTTGTTTTGGTGATTCTCAATTTTCAAATAATTATGTTAACAATTAAAGTGAACATTTACAGAGCACCTTTAATGCACCAGGCATCATGCAGTTCCTATTTGCACCCTAAGATTATAACTTCTATTTTACAGTTGAGGAAACACAGTGAATTACGTTAAGTAATTTCCACAAGAATCACACAACTGGTAAAATGGTAGAAGCAAAGCTTAAGCCTAGGGACCCAGAAATATGTGGTCCACCACCCTGTACCTCTCTTCCCCATCTAGGGGCTACAACTCTGGTTTATTAGACATTGTGGATAGTCTGTAACATACATTCCCTCCTGTAACTGGTCTTAAAGATAGCCTTCACAATAACCTAAGAGTTCCCGTTCCAAGGCCTCTCTCATTCAGAATCATATTGTTTCTGCTGATACCCTACTCCTTCTGCTACCCCAAATCAAACTGTGACCTGTTATATTACGGATAGGAACACTGGCTCCAGAGCTTTAGCACTACTAATTGTCTGATCAAGGGCTAATTACTAAAATATGAATTTTGAGTGTGTGAACAACAAATAATTTGAATGTACGTATTCAAAAAATTATAATTTCATGAGCAAGAGAGCACTGCAGTTATCCAAGTTAGTGTCAACACTGATATTTGGCAAGCTAACTAATATAACAGATACATAAGTTAAAGATGGATTTCTGGGGCGCCTGAGTGGCTCAGTCATTTGAGCATCCAACTCTTGATTTTGGCTCAGGTCATGACCCCAGGGTCATGGGATCAAGCCCCATGTTGGGCTCCACACTCAGGTGCTTAAGATTCTCTCTCTCCCTCTGTCCCCTTCCCCCACTTGTGCTCTCTCTCTCTCTAAAATAAAATATAATTAAAAATTAAAAATTATAAAAAAGATGAATTTCTAGTAGTGAACTTTGCCTAGGTGACAAAAATAAGCCAAACCCTTCTGTTCGTCTCTACATGTCTACATGTGTCATTAGTAAAACCTCTGGCGTTCTTCAGCTGCTGCTAAGGTGCTTGGTCCTTTTGAGAAAGCTAAGGCCATGTGGGGTCGGGGGGGGGGGTGCTCTCACTTCATCCAATGACTAGCTCCGCACCCAGCGTTCGCCCGCACTGTGGCTTCTGTCTCGGAGCTTGCCTGTGTCTGCCAGGATTTCACCCTGCACAACAATGGAGTGACAGTCCCGGAGGAGATCAGTGTCCTCACTAAAGTAGTGGGCGTGAATGTTGAACTTGTCTGGCCAGGCTTGTTTGCAAAGGCCTTGGCCAACGTCAATGTTGGGAGCCTCCTCTGCAACGTAGAGGCTGGTGGACCTGCTGGGGGTGCTATGGGCTGGTAGCCGGGCAGGGTCAGCGGTCAGTCCAGACGTCTGCCCTCAGTCCATCTGCCATCACACCGGACTGCAGGGCACTCTTCCTGTGATGCCCCATGAGAGGTTTTTGTTGGTGGGCAGGGCAGGCGGTCAGACCAGCTGCCTGCCCCCAGTCTGCCTGCTGGGGCTGTAGCCACACCGATCACCAGGACACTCTCTCTGTGCCTCTGGCCATAAGGAACGGCCGCTGGGGATGCCGATGCACTGGTGTGTGTGGTTATCTTCCCCTCTTCCCAGAGCAGGAGTCACTTTGGAGTGGCGCCGATCCCTCCTGGGGTGGTTTGCAGGGCGCGTTGGGGCAAAAGCGGCTTTGGAGGGACCATGCCAAATGGGGCAGTGGTGGATGGGGAAGGTCTGCTGGGGAATACACAGGTGCTAGCAGGATAAGTGGAGAGTACTCACACTGGTTCCCAAAACTGTCTCACTATCTACACTGGGAAGGGAGGGGGCTGAAGAGAAATGTCACCACCAGCACCCCTGTCAGAGTGGCTAGAACCAAAAAGACAAGAAATTCAAGTGCTGGCAAGGATGTGGAGAAAAAGGTACTCTTGTGTGCTGTTGGTGGGAATGCAAATTGGTGCAGTCGCTTTGGAAAACAGTATAGAGGTTCCTCAAAAAAATAAAAATAGGACTACCATATGATTCACTAATTCCACTACTGGGTATCTACCCAAAGAAAACAAAAACACTAATCTGAAGATATATGCATCCCTAAGTTTATAACAGCATTATTTACAACAGCCTAGATATGGAATCAATTCAAGTGTCCATTGGTAGACGAATGGATAGAGAACAGCAGTGTGTATATACAACAGAATGTTACTCAGCCATAAAAAAGAATCAGATCTCTGAGGCGCCTGGGTGGCTCAGTCAGTTGAGTGTCCGACTTTGGCTCAGGTCATGATCTCATGGTTTGTGAGTTCGAGCCCCACATCAGGCTCTTTGCTGTCAGCACAGAGCCCACTTGGGATCCTCTACCCCCCATCCCCTCTCTCTCTGTCCCTCCCTTGCTCTCTGTCTCAAAAATAAATAAATGAACATTTAAAAAAAAGTGAGATCTCATCATTTGCAACAGCATGGATGGACCCACGGGGTATTATGCTAAGTGAAATAGACAGAGAAAGACAAATAGCATACGATTTCACTCTTATGTGGAATTTAAGAAACAAACAAAATTTATTAAAAGAATTTCTAAAATCTAAATAAATGAAACAACTATTTTCTTGGATAGGGTAATATCAAAAACTTACAATTCCCCAAAGTTGATCTAAAAGTTGATACAAGTCCAATGAAAACTCAATAGAGATTCTCTTGGAGCACAGTAAGATAATTCTAAAATTTATATGGAAGAGTAAAAGACTAAGAAAAGCCAGGATATTGCTGAACAAAGAGAGCAGGGAGAAGGAAGCCTGCCCTTCGAGTATCAGGGCTTACTATGAAGCTGTTAGAATTAAAACAGAGCAAGATGAGAGAAACGGTTCTCCAGGACAGAAAAGAGCCCAAAACAGACCGTACATTTTTAAAACCTTAGTTTATATACAGAGGCACTACATCATATCAGTGAGCTAATCCATATCCAATGGAAAACAATAAAATCAAATTCCTACACAAGCCACAAGTGAAAATCAGCTTCAGATGAATTAAGGACTTCATGTCAAAAATAAACTTTAAAGCCAATTAGTGAAAAATACCAGAGAATATCTTTTAGAATTTGGAGGAAGGAATGATTTCTTAAACAAGATTCAAAAAACACTGACTACAGGGGCGCCTGGGTGGCGCAGTCGGTTGAGCGTCCGACTTCAGCCAGGTCGCGATCTCGCGGTCCGTGAGTTCGAGCCCCGCGTCGGGCTCTGGGCTGATGGCTCAGAGCCTGGAGCCTGTTTCCGATTCTGTGTCTCCCTCTCTCTCTGCCCCTCCCCCGTTCATGCTCTGTCTCTCTCTGTCCCAAAAATAAATAAACGTTGAAAAAAAAAATTTTTTAAAAAAAAAAACACTGACTACAAAAGAAGAGAGGGACTTGACTATGGTACTATAAAATTAAGAATATTGGTTCACCTTAAAGAAGTAGAAAGAAGAGTTACAAACTGAAAGACATTCACAGTATACAAGTGGCAGACAGTCTTTCATGACGCCTGCCATCAATTCCTTCTGTGTGTGTGTGTGTGTGTGTGTGTGTGTGTGTGTCTGCCACTTCACACATCAAGAGATAGAGGCTATCTTCCCTGGAGATTATTCTCTCCTCTCGAATCCAGACTGACTTCATTATTTGCAGAAGCAACATTCTGGGATTTTTGAGCAAAGGCCTTCAAAGGACTAGCAGATTCTGCTTTCTTCCTCTTGCAAGCCAACCTCCAGGTAAAAAGTCCAACTACTCCAGATCACCATGATATGAGAAAGCCCCCGCTAAGCAAATGGAGAGGACACACGGAAGACCACAGAGACAACTGATGTGTTCATAAAGCCTTCTGGGACCGTCCAGTCCTGCCTAGGCAGCTACTGAATACACCTGAGCTATTCCAGGTGACACCGCATGGAGCAGAAGAACCATCTAGCTGAGCCCCGTCACCCCATAGAATAACGAGAAAAAAAATTATCGTTTTAAGCCACTAAGTTTTGGGGTGCTGTCTTACACAAGAATCAATACCTGAACCAAAAACATAAAATCAACAAAGAATTCTCATCAGAAATATATGCCAAACTTCTGCAAATCAATAAGGAAAGTATAAACAGATCACTAAAAAGAAGGGCAAAAGTAGGAATAGGTATTTTACAGAGAGGAAACACATACATCAATAAGCATTCAAAGAAATGTTCACTCTCACCACCATTAGTGATCAAGGCAGACCACAGGGTAATACTGTTCAAAATGTGAGGATAAGGGGGCTTCTGGGAAGATGGCGGCGTAGGAGGACGCTGGGCTCACCGCGTCCTGAGGATCACTTAGATTCCACCCACACCTGCCTAAATAACCCAGAAAACAGCCAGAAAACTAGCAGAACACAGTCTCCGGAGCCAAGCGCAGACGAGAGGCCCACAGAAGAGGGGAGGAAGGGCGGAGAGGCGGTGCGTGCTCCACGGACTGGTGGGAGGGAGCTGGGCGGAGGGGCGGCCCGCCGGCCAAGCAGAGCCCCCCGAGTCTGGCTGGCAAAAGCGGAGGGGCCGGACGGAGTGTGTTCGGACAGCAAGCAGGACTTAACATCTGGAAGGTTACAAGTTAACAGATCTGCTCAGAGAACGGGAGGGCTGGAGGACAACGGGAGGGAGAGTTGTTGGGCCCCGGACTACAGAGCTCAGCTTGGCGGGGAACAAAGGCGCTCGCCAGCGCCATCTCCCTTGCCCATCCGCAGCCAAAATCCCAAAGGGAACCAGTTCCTGTCAGGGAACTGGCTTGCACCGGGCAAACACCCAACACTGTGCTTCTGCGGATCCATCCCTCCGGCAGGTCTGACTCCCTCCCGGTGCCACAGGCCCCTTCCCAAAGCAGATCTCCAAAGGAAAAGCGAGCTGAGCCTGCCCCTCCCACCCCTGTGCACCTTGCCGATCCACCCCAGCTAATACGCCACATCCCCAGCACCACAAGCCTGGCAGTGTGCAAGTAGCCCAGACAGGCCATGCCACCCCACAGTGAATCCCGCCCCTAGGAGAGGGGAAGAGAAGGTACACACCAGTCTGACTGTGGACCCAGCGGTGGGCTGGGGGCAGACATCAGGTCTGACTGCGGCCCCGCCCACCAATGCAAGTTATTCAAGACAGCACAGGGGAAGTGCCCCCCAGTCCCGCACCACTCCAGGGACTAGCCAAAATGACAAAACGGAAGAATTCCCCTCAGAAAAACGTCCAGGAAATAACAACAGCTAACGAACTGCTCAAAAATGATTTAAACAATATAACAGAAAGTGAATTTAGAATAATAGTCATAAAATTAATCGCTGGGCTTGAAAACAGTATAAAGGACAGCAGAGAATCTCTTGCTACAGAGATCAAGGGACTAAGGAACAGCCAGGAGGAGCTAAAAAAAATGCTATCAATGAACTGCAAAATAAAATGGAGACAACTACGGCTCAGATTGAAGAGGCAGAGGAGAGAATAGGTGAACTAGAAGATAAAATTATGGAAAAAGAAGAAGCTGAGAAAAAGAGAGATAAAAAAATCCAGGAGTATGAGGGGAAAATTAGAGAACTAAGTGATGCACTAAAGAGAAATAATATACGCATAATTGGTATTCCAGAGGAGGAAGAGAGAGGGAAAGGTGCTGAAGGTGTACTTGAAGAAATAATAGCTGAGAACTTCCCGGATCTGGGGAAGGAAAAAGGCATTGAAATCCAAGAGGCACAGAGAACTCCCTTCAGACGTAACTTGAATCGATCTTCTGCACGACATATCATAGTGAAACTGGCAAAATACAAGGATAAAGAGAAAATTCTGAAAGCAGCTAGGGAAAAACGTGCTCTAACATATAAAGGGAGACCAATAAGACTCGTGACGGATCTCTCTACTGAAACTTGGCAGGCCAGAAAGGAATGGCAGGAAACCTTCAATGTGATGAACAGAAAAAATATGCAGCCGAGAATCCTCTATCCAGCAAATCTGTCATTTAGAATAGAAGGAGAGATAAAGGTCTTCACAAACAAACAAAAACTGAAGGAATTCATCACCACTAAACCAGCCCTACAAGAGATCCTAAGGGGGATCCTGTGAGACAAAGTACCAGAGACATTGCTATAAGCATGAAACCTACGGACATCACAATGACTCTAAACCCGTATCTTTCTATAATAACAATGAATGTAAATGGACTAAATGCGCCAACCAAAAGACATAGGGTATCAGAATGGATAAAAAAACAAGACCCATCTATTTGCTGTCTACAAGAGACTCATTTTAGACCTGAGGACACTTTCACATTGAAAGTGAGGGGATGGAGAACTATTTATCATGCCACTGGAAGTCAAAAGAGAGCTGGAGTAGCCATACTTGTATCAGACAAACTAGACTTTAAATTAAAGGCTGTAACAAGAGATAAAGAAGGGCATTATATAATAATTACAGGGTCTATCCATCAAGAAGTACTAACAATTATAAATGTCTATGCACCGAATACAGGAGCCCCCAAATATATAAAACAATTACTCACAAACATAAGCAACCTTATTGACAAGAATGTGGTAATCGCAGGGGACTTTAATACCCCACTTACAACAATGGATAGATCATCTAGACACATGGTCAATAAAGAAACAAGGGCCCTGAATGATACGTTGGATCAGATGGACTTGACAGATATATTTAGAACTCTGCATCCCAAAGCAACAGAATATACTTTCTTCTCGAGTGCACATGGAACCTTCTCCAAGATAGACCACATACTGGGTCACAAAACAGCCCTTCATAAGTATACAAGAATTGAGATCATACCATGCATACTTTTGGACCACAATGCTATGAAGCTTGAAATCAACCACAGGAAAAAGTCTGGAAAACCTCCAAATGCATGGAGGTTAAAGAACACCCTACTAAAGAATGAATGGGTCAACCAGGCAATTAGAGAAGAAATTAAAAAATATATGGAAACAAACAAAAATGAAAATACAACAATCCAAACGCTTTGGGATGCAGCGAAGGCAGTCCTGAGAGGAAAATACATTGCAATCCAGGCCTATCTCCAGAAACAAGAAAAATCCCAAATACAAAATCTAACAGCACACCTAAAGGAAATAGAAGTAGAGCAGCAAAGACAGCCTAAACCCAGCAGAAGAGAAATAATAAAGATCAGAGCAGAAATAAACAATATAAAATCTAAAAAAAACTATAGAGCAGATCAATGAAACCAAGAGTTGGTTTTTTGAAAAAATAAACAAAATTGATAAACCTCTAGCCAGGCTTCTCAAAAAGAAAAGGGAGATGACCCAAATAGATAAAATCATGAATGAAAATGGAATTATTACAACCAATCCCTCAGAAATACAAGCAATTATCAGGGAATACTATGAAAAATTACATGCCAACAAACTGGACAACCTAGAAGAAATGGACAAATTCCTAAACACCCACACACTTCTAAAACTCAAACAGGAGGAAATAGAAAGCTTGAACAGACCCATAACCAGCGAAGAAACTGAATCAGTTATCAAAAATCTCCCAACAAATAAGAGTCCACGACCAGATGACTTCCCTGGGGAATTCTACCGGACATTTAAAGCAGAGATAATACCTATCCTTCTCAAGCTATTCCAAAAAATAGAAAGGGAAGGAAAACTTCCAGACTCATTCTATGAAGCCAGCATTACTTTGATTCCTAAACCAGACAGAGACCCAGTAAAAAAAGAGAACTACAGGCCAATATCCCTGATGAATATGGATGCAAAAATTCTCAATAAGATACTAGCAAATCTAATTCAACAGTTTATAAAAAGAATTATTCACCATGATCAAGTGGGATTCATTCCTGGGATGCAGGGCTGGTTCAACATTTGCAAATCAATCAACGTGATACATCACATTAATAAAAGAAAAGATAAGAACCATATGATCCTGTCAATCGATGCAGAAAAAGCATTTAACAAAATTAAGCATGCTTTCTTAATAAAAACCCTCGAGAAAGTCGGGATAGAAGGAACATACTTAAACATCATAAAAGCCATTTATGAAAAGCCCACAGCTAATACCATCCTCAATGGGGAAAAACTGAGAGCTTTCCCCCTGAGATCAGGAACACGACAGGGATGTCCACTCTCACCACTGTTGTTTAACATAGTGTTGGAAGTCCTAGCATCAGCAATCAGACAACAAAAGGAAATCAAAAGCATCAAAATTGGCAAAGATGAAGTCAAGCTTTCACTTTTTTCAGATGACATGATATTATACATGGAGAACCTGATAGACTCCACCAAAAGTCTGCTAGAACTGATACATGAATTCAGCAAAGTTGCAGGATACAAAATCAGTGTACAGAAATCAGTTGCATTCTTATACAGTAATAACGAAGCAACAGAAAGACAAATAAAGAAACTGAACCCATTCACAATTGCACCAAGAAGCATAAAACACCTAGGAATAAATCTAACCAAAGATGTACAAGATCTGTATGCTGAAAACTATAGAAAGCTTATGAAGGAAATTGAAGAAGGTATAAAGAAATGGAAAAACATTCCATGCTCATGGGTTGGAAGAATAAATATTGTTAAAATGTCAATACTACCCAAAGCTATCTACACATTCAATGCAATCCCAATCAAAATTGCACCAGAATTCTTCTTGAAGCTAGAAAAAGCAATCCTAAAATTCATACGGAACCACAAAAGGCCCCGAATAGCTAAAATAATTTTGAAGAGGAAGACCAAAGCAGGAGGCATCACAATCCCAGACTTTAGCCTCTACTACAAAGCTGTCATCATCAAGACAGCATGGTATTGGCACAAAAACAGACACATAGACCAGTGGAATAGAATAGAAACCCCAGAACTAGACCCACAAAAGTATGGTCAACTAATCTTTGACAAAGCAGGAAAGAATACCCAATGGAAAAAAGACAGTCTCTTTAACAAATGGTGCTGGGAGAACTGGACAGCAACATGCAAAAGAATGAAACTAGACCACTTTCTTACACCATTCACAAAAATAAACTCAAAATGGATAAAGGACCTGAATGTGAGACAGGAAACCATCAAAACACTAGAGAAGAAAGCAGGAAAAGACCTCTCTGACCTCGGCCGCAGCAATTTCTTACTTGACACATCCCCAAAGGCAAGGGAATTAAAAGCAAAAATGAACTATTGGGACCTCATCAAGATAAAAAGCTTCTGCACAGCAAAGGAAACAATCAACAAAACTAAAAGGCAACTGACAGAATGGGAGAAGATATTTGCAAATGACATATCAGACAAAGGGCTAGTATCCAAAATCTATAAAGAGCTCACCAAACTCCACACCCGAAAAACAAATAATCCAGTGAAGAAATGGGCAGAAAACATGAATAGACACTTCTCTAAAGAAGACATTTAGATGGCCAACAGGCACATGAAAAGATGCTCAACGTCGCTCCTCATCAAGGAAATACAAATCAAAACCACACTCAGATATCACCTCATGCCAGTCAGACTGGCCAAAATGAACAAATCAGGAGACTATAGATGCTGCAGAGGATGTGGAGAAACGGGAACCCTCTGGCACTGTTGGTGGGAATGCAAATTGGTGCAGCCACTCTGGAAAACAGTGTGGAGGTTCCTCAAAAAAGTAAAAACAGACCTACCCTATGACCCAGCAGTAGCACTGCTAGGAATTTACCCAAGGGATACAGGAGTACTGATGCATAGGGGCATTTGTACCCCGATGTTTATAGCAGCACTCTCAACAATAGCCAAATTATGGAAAGAGCCTAAATGTCCATCAACTGATGAAAGGATAAAGAAATTGTGGTTTATATACACAATGGAGTACTACGTGGCAATGAGAAAGAATGAAATATGGCCCTTTGTAGCAACGAGGATGGAACTGGAGAGTGTGATGCTAAGTGAAATAAGCCAGAGAGAGAAAGACAGATACCATATGTTTTCACTCTTATGTGGATCCTGAGAAACTTAACAGAAACCCATGGGGGAGGGGAAGGAAAAAAAATGAGGTTAGAGTGGGAGAGAGCCAAAGCATAAGAGACTCTTAAAAACTGAGAACAAACTGAGGGTTGATGGGGGGGGTGGGAGGGAGGGAAGGGTAGGTGATGGGCATCGAAGAGGGCATCTTTTGGGATGAGCACTGGGTGTTGTATGGAAACCAATTTGACAACAAATTTCATATATTAAAAAAAAAACAGAACAAAAACAAAAAACAAAATGTGAGGATAACCAGGATTGGAAAGGATATGGTATGAGTATGACTCGGCACAAAGACTTTGGAAACTGTTTTGGCATTATCTCATAATGTCGAAAATTCACATTTCTTGTGACCCAGGAATTCTACTCGCAAGCTCATAACCCATAAACTCTTGCACAATCTTGATGACATCATGTTCAAGAATATTCACAGAAGCAGTGTTCACAAGGTCAAAATCCTGGGAATAACCTAATTACCCACAGCCACAGGAGTGACAATGAATCACAGCAGTGTATTTACACAAGGAATTAATAAACGACCAACAATGAATAAATGAATATATTTGACAACACAAGCAACCCAAATGAGAAGGACTTATTATTTAGGAATATACAGAGTTGTAATGAAAACTATATACAAAAGAAAAATTAATAAAGGATTCAGAACGATGGTTACCCCAGACTGTGGGAAACAGAGACAGGAGGTGAGGAAACTGCATGGTTAGATAGACGTTATTATCAAGGCCCTGTTTTTGGTTTTGGTAGCAGGTACTTGGATGCTTGTTATACTATTTAAAATCCATCCATCCATCCATCCACATATACATTAAGTCAGACCATGCAAGGACCAATGATGAAAGCATGTCATTAAACAGAGGGTTATAAATAACCCATAATCTAACTCTGCATCTGAGGTCCAATATTTTTTTAAATACCCATAAATAGGGGCGCCGGGGTGGCTCAGTCATTTAAGCATCTGACTCTTGATCTCAGCTCAAGTCATGATCTCACAGTTCGTGGGTTGGAACCCCACATCGGGCTTTGTGCAGACAGCGTGGAGCCTACTTTGGATTCTGGGTGTCTCTCTCTCTCTCTCTCAAAATAAATAAATAAACTTAAAAAAAAAAAACCTTAGGAGTAAATGAAAGCAAGACCAAAACGGAGAGAAGTCAGAAAAGAGGGGGACAAAGAGAAGAGGAGGATTCTTTCACTCTTGTGTTCGATTATTCATCCATCCATGTGACAAACCTGTGTGGGTATTCCTCTGTATTCCAGAGAGGAAGACACTAAAAGACAAGGACAAGGGACTTCTCTTGGGAATAGGGACAAGGGATGCATGCTCTGAATTGTGTCAAGGCTATTATTAGCTTAGCCGTATGGAAAACAGCAAATATAACAGAAGGGGCTAGAAGGAAAGGGGACAGAATTGTTCAAATAAACAATGAAACAGAGTTGAGATCTAAGGTTGGAAGGTCCCAGAAGAGAAGCCCAATGTTTCAGAGACCACCAAGTGGCTTTTTCAGAAGCACAGGAAAAAAGTCTTTCCTAGTTCCTAACATTTTTGATGATTGTCCTCAGCTAAAATCCTCTCCTATTCAATGCTTCCCATCTAAATTCACAGTATAACACTGTAAGGTTCTAAGAAATTAGAAGCCGATATTACAGCAGTGCTCCCTAATATAATTTTATTGTTTGAACACTCATTCCTTTATTCGCCGTTTCAGAACTGCCTACACATGTAGAGCACTGAGTTGGATGGCAGGGATTAAAAACAAACACACAAACACTAAGAGTTGACCCCGGTCCCTAAAGATTTAGCGAGAAGAGAAGTGGCTGAAACACCACGCATTACTGAAAGGTGTTGGAATTGAGCTGGCACAGGGATGTGGGAAGGCAGGAGAGGCATGCCATGCTTGATTTTGCTTTATCTTCACAACACTCCCAGGCTTATATCGAGGTATTGAGAACTCAAAGGTTTGAGGAAGAGAAGGCTCAGAGAGGTGAAGTGCCTCACCTCAAACCACACAGCCAGGACGTGTAGGAACCAGGCCCTGTGTGTGGGTCTGGTAATGTTACTCACAGCCAGATGCCTTCCATGCTGATCTAGCTGCTCTGGGAGCTCCATCAACTAGCCCTGTCTTACATTTGGACGGACTGAAACAGCAGTTATGCAACTTTCTACACACCTGCCCCCGACCTGGGACAGAGACCCGGTTCTGGCAAGCACCCTGTCCCACAGAAGTGTGGATGAATGCCCTCATGGCAGGCTCAGCAAACCCAGCAACAGGAGCACTTAGCCACACTTGGCCGTTAACAGCCAAATTATGTATCAGCTCGTTCATGCCACACAACCTTCTCCTAGCCATCACTCACAAAGGTCCCCAAGCCACATGCCTTAAAGGCACTATCTCAAGTCCTCAACCCAAGCCAGCCGGAGCCCTGATGTGCAGAACATTCTGGAGTGTGCCCATTCCAAACATAAGATTGCTCTTCCCAGGGGGGCCTGGGTGGTTCAGTCAGTTAAGTGTCCTGACTCTTGGTTTTGGCTCAGGTCATGCTCTCAGGGTTCGTGAGATTGAGCCCAGAGTTGGGCTCTGAGCTGACACCAGGAAGCCTGCTTGGGATTCTCTCTCTCTCTCTCTCTCTCTCTCTCTCTCTCTATTCCTCACCCGCTTGTTCTCTCTCTCCATCTCTCTCTCCTCTCTCTCCTCTCTCTCTCTCAAAATAATAAAATAAATAAACTTAAAAACCAGATTGCTCCTTCCCAGACCTTCTTCAGAATTCCCCCTTCTGAAAGGCACAAAAGCACATCAGCGTGGTTACTGATGATTAAGACAAGCAGTTTGCCCATTTCCTGCAGACCCATATGTCTGCACAGGGTGGATGAAGGGTAATTACACAGCACAAGAGAGTGCCCAGCTCTGCACCCCACACATTTCACCCCACAAGTGCAGCATACACATGTAGTATGCTGAGGTCCCAGAGGTAAGGATTTGAGAAATCTTTAAAGCAAAGGGCTCAAAGTTGGTTCCAGGTATTTTTTTTTTAATGTTTATTTATTTTTGAGAGAGACAGAGCCAGAGACATAGTGTGAGTGGGGAAGGGGCAGAGAGAGAAGGAGACACAGAATCTGAAGCTCCAGGTTCTGAGCTGTCAGCACAGAGCCCAACGCAGGGCTCGAACTCACCAACCACGAAATCATGACCTGAGCTGAAGTCAGATGCTCAACTGACAGAGCCACCCAGGCACCCCTATTCCAGGTATTTTTTTAAAGATAAGAAAAATTTTTGCAGAGAAGAAAATGTCTACAAAATTTACACTTATTACTCAAAAATGGTGTCCCTACAAGCCAAATTCTGGAGGTTTTCTTTTTTCAACTCATTTCAAAAAGGTGCGTTTCGGAGTAGAACGATGGAGGTTTAAATCCTGCCTCCACAAGTTACATGTTCGCTGAATTATTTAGCCTCCCTTGAGCCCTGTTTTCTCTTTGCTAAAATGGGCTAATTCTCCAATCATATGCAGTGGTTGTAAAGAGTCAAAGAGATGTCATCCATAAAGTGATCCCTCACCATCAGGATTGCCAGCAGGCCACTGGGGTGTTTGTTTAAAATTCAGATCTCAGGGGCGCCTGGGTGGCGCAGTCGGTTAAGCGTCCGACTTCAGCCAGGTCACGATCTCGCGGTCCGTGAGTTCGAGCCCCGCGTCGGGCTCTGGGCTGATGGCTCAGAGCCTGGAGCCTGTTTCTGATTCTGTGTCTCCCTCTCTCTCTGCCCCTCCCCTGTTCATGCTCTGTCTCTCTCTGTCCCAAAAATAAATAAACGTTAAAATTCAGATCTCAGGTCCTGCACCCCTGCCTGGAGGCTGTGTCTCTGGGGAGGGGCAGGCCAAGAATCAGAATTTTCTTTCCATAGGTATTATCTTTTTTTTTTTTTAGTGTTTATTTATTTTTGAGAGAGAGAGAGAGAGAGAGAGAGAGAGAGAGAGAAACAGAGTGCGAGCCGGGGAGAGGCAGAGAGAGGGAGACACAGAATCCGAAGCAGGCTCCAGGCTCTGAGCTGTCAGCACAGAGCCCGATGCGGGGCTCGAACTCAGGAACCATGAGATCATGACCTGAGCTGAGGTCAGACGCTTAACCGACCGAGCCACCCAGGTGCCCCAAGAATCAGAATTTTTAGCAAGTGCCTCAGCTGAATCTTCCACACACTGCAGTCTGGGACCACAGAGGCAGCGGTGACAGGCACAGACAGAGTGACCACTAGTCACTAGTGACCCTCTCAGCAGCAGCCACAGAAGTAGCTGCATGGATGGTAGTGATGACCAAAGGGAACATCTACATGCCAGACAGGACACCTTGCACTTTGCACATGGTGACTTGATTTGCACGATAAATCTATCAAGGTGAGTACAATCATTAGGCCCCTTTGCAGATAAGGAGACAGAGGCTCAAAGAGGTTGAGCAACTTGCCCAAGTGGTGCAGCCGAGACAGGAATTCAGGGAAGGATGCTCAGATACAGTGTTTCACTCTATTCTCTTTTACTCTCCTAGAAATTAATTCACACATTCTCGATGCTCCTCAAACCTCCTCCTTCCTCTTCCCTCTTCCCTTCTCCTGATGAATTTACTGAATTTGCTCATCTTCCTAACCCACAAATTTCCCTGCAATTGTGCCCACACACCCTCCTTGCCTCCCACTGCTGCAGAGAAGCTGTCTGTGCTCCAAAGTTGCCCCATCTCCCACAAAGACTGAATCTGTCCCTCCTGCCCAAGGGCTCAAGGGCTTTGCATCTGCAATACATCCTCTAAACACACACTCTTCTGCATCTCAATTTAGCACTCTACTGGATCATTCCTATCAGGAGACAAACACACAACCCCCCGCTTCCCACTTTCCCCTCAATCACTCTATTCAACCCACGCTGACACAAGTATGTTCCTGCCTCAGCGTCTTTGCATTTACTGTTCCCTCTCTGGAGAACATGCTTTTCCCAGACTTAAATCCCTTGTCTGAGAAGTCCTCCTTGTCCACTCCATCAAAAGCAATGCTGTCAACTCTGCCATCTGCTTCTATTGTCCCAACTGCTTCTCTGCCTTCTGACTAAGATCAAGTACACTTCCATTGTCTTACCTGCTTTCTCTTTCTTCTGAGCCGGAAGCACTTACCATTTGCTAATTTTGCCATCATCTTTAATGCACTGTAAGTGCCTTGGTAGCAGAGACTTGTTCACTACCCAGAACAGCATCTGGCAGAAAGTAGGCACTTAACATTTGTCCATTTAGTCAGTAAATTAAAATGGCATAAACTACTTTGTTACTTACTTCAGGAAATATACTAGAAATTGATAAACGAGTTAATTAGTGATGAAGAGGAGCAGATGGGTGAAAGAAATGTGTGTGTGTGTGTGTGTGTGTGTGTGTGTGTGTGTGTGAGAGAGAGAGAGAGAGAGAGAGAGAGAGAGAGAGATTTGACCTTTAATGTCAGAAGCTAAACTCCTGATGTTAAAAAAAAAAAAAACAGGAAATTATAGACTTACACCCTTGTCACTAAACTCACTAGAAAACACAGTGTAATTAAATCCAATCCTGCTTTTTCTCCTCTAATGGAAATCTACTTGCTCATTCCCTCAGGGACTCCCAGGGCCCATCCTCAGCTCCTAACTTCTGACCACCTGCCTGCTCTGGCCAGGAAGCGCTACTCGTGCTCAACTCAGCTCTCCCATCTTTAGCTGGTACCTCTCCTGTTTCAGAGACTTCTCAGCTACCAACCCTCCTTGCTTACCTTCCCGTCGTGGCCAAATCAGAGAGCAAAAAAAGAAAATGCTGGTCATTCTGTTGGCCATAACATTTTTCTCCCCTGTGATTTTTTTTCCATTCAAGAGGTTTCCCTCTCCCAATCTACCCCAGCTATCCCATCTGGCCTCTTTATCAAGGCCTTGATATCTCTACTTTTTCAATAACCTTTAATTAGAGTTACCACTTATTAAATACTATGTCCCAGATGCACATGGTTTTCTTCACATAATCTTCAGAATAACCTTATGAACTAAATGGTATTTATTGTATCCCCATTTTACAAAAGATGAAACCAAGGCTCACAGAGGTTATATGACTCACTCAGGATCACATCCTTAGGAAGAGCTGCTTTCAGAGCTAGCTCGATTAATTCCAAAGCCCATGTTCTTAATTCTGACACTATACAATCTACTTTTGGGCCTTCCAGGACCAACCGGTTCCTTCTTGAAAGAGCCCCAGAAGTTCTTTCTGCAAGTTTTTAAACTTCTATTTTAATGATCTCCATAGATTCCTCTTCCTTCCACTTCTCCCTCTATTCTCGTTCCATGTCGTGTTGGCATTTCACTGGCAATAAGGGGTCACCTGCACTTGTACTCGCACGTAGGTCACCTGCTCTAACACAAGCTCAGGTTTACGAAGTGAGCCATGTCACATTTTTGCTTGCCCACTCAATGCCCCAAACCCAAAGTACTTCCTCCTAAGAGTTTCATGCCAAAGCCTAGATTTGTGAGAACAGGTCTGCCCTAATTGTACATTCATTCAACCATCAGCTACTGACCTGCTAAAAGTCAGACACTGCCCTTAGGGAGATAGTCTGACCCTGTTCTGATTCATTCCTCAAGCCAAGCCTTTCTCTTTCAAGTCCATTTCAGTTATTGATCTCCTTACAAAGTAATTATACTCATCACTTCTATTTTCCCATTGTCCCGTTCCCCCAACTCTTTTGTACAATGTTTTAATTTTTTTTATGATTTCAAGTTAATTTATTTATTTTCAGAGAGGCAGAGAGAGAGGGAGAGAGAATCCCAAGCAGGCTCTGCACTCACAGTGGGGCTCAATCCCACAAATGTCAGATCATAACCTGAGCCGAAATCAAGAGTTGGACACTCAACCAACTGAGCTACCCAGGCACCCTATGTCTAACGTTTTTGAATTTCATCAGTCACCCTAAATTCTTCTGAGGACCAGAAAGGGCATAAATACATACAAAAATAAAATGAAGTATTTATAAATTCTGGAAAGGATACAGAAGTCTCTTTCAGGTGTAACATTCAAAATACATGGGGCGCCTGGATGGCTCAGTGGGTTAAGTGTCAGGCTTCCACCCAGGTCATGATCTCAAGGTTCGTAAGTTCGAGCCCCGCATCAGACTCCCTGCTGTCAGCACAGAGCCTGCTTCAGATCCTCTCTCCCAATCTCCCTCTGCTCCTTCCCCACTCATATGCTTTCTCTCTCTCAAAAATAATAAATAAAAAAATATTTTAATACATAACTAGGGCAGCATGGACTCCTGAATTCCTAGAACATGACACGCACATTCCTACCTCCAAGCCCTTGTACCTGTTCCCTCTGCATGGAACACATTTTCCCACCCTCTTGATGGGGCTGATTTCTTCTCAACCCTTGGGTTTCTGTACCAATAAGACCTCCTTAGGAAAGCCTCTCCATCTACCCAACCTAGAGAAGTTTCCCTTCATTAATCACTATGACAAAATCCTGTTAGCTCTCTCCAAGACACAATAGCAGTCTAGAATTATATTTGTTTACTCATCGGTTGCAGTCTCCCCTGAGAATGTCACCTCCATGCAGGCAGGGACTTTCCCTGCCTTGTTCAGATTTGTATTCTTGGCCCACTGCATCCCCATCCTCTGTGCCTGGCATATAAATGTCAATTTATATTTGTTCAATACAGGAACAGATGATATTACACACAAATGTGTGTACACACACATCTCCAGGTAGCAGTTCTTTCCTTCATTGATAAGAATCTACATTAAGAAGCATCCACGGGGCGGGGCACCTGGGTGGCTCAGTCGGTTAAGCGTCCGACTTTGGCTCAGGTCACAATCTCACGTTTGTGAGTTCGAGCCCCGCATCAGGCTCTGTGCTGACAGCTCGGAGCCTGGAGCCTGCTTTGGATTCCGTGTCTCCCTCTCTCTCTGCTCCCGCTCACTCTCTCTCTCTCTCTCTCTCCCTCAAAAGTAAACAAAAACATTAAAAATTAAAAAAAAAAAAAAAAGAAGAAGAAGAAGAAGCATCCACAAAACTTCTACCAGCTCCTTTGAGCTTCCAGGTGCTGAGATGATCAGTGAGGACAACAAACCTATCTGAAGGTAGTAATCAAAATTGTATTCACTTATTGTAATAGTGAAGGCAAGAGACAAAAGGTGCCAGCGTCCCAGTGATCCACTTTTCCCCATGGTACAGCACCAGGCAGGGGTCAGATGACAGGAGAAGTATCTCACTCCCCAGGGACCCAAGTCCAAAGGTTCCTGCCTTTTTACGAGCCCAGAGGGTTGACAATGAGGAGAAGGGAAGAGCAGGAGTAGAAAAACAGTCAGAGTGGGGAAAACTGCCTCAGCCCTAGCACCCATGAGAAGTCCCCGTGGAGACACCTGGGAAGTGCCAGAGACCTCCACTGGAGGTCTCTCAATAGAGGCTCCGGGGCTGAGAATGCAGAAACACATATGGGCACGGCTGGTACCAGGGGGACCCGAATCCTTGGCTGCAAGTCCCTCCTTGGGTACAGGTCTGGTGTGGGGAGCACAGCTTCCCCGTGAGCCCTGCCTTGTAGCTGTCTACGGATGGGCCTAAAAGATGGCACACAGGATTTTGACCTAGCAAAGGGCTCTCTTCTCAAAATATCCCTTCAGTGGTTGAGTACACTCTGCCCTGGCAACTCTTTCCATAGCCGATCTCAATCCCTTGTGCTGCAACGTGACACATCCCCTTCTATTTTGCCTTCAGTGAAGGTGGAGAACCACCAGTTACAAACATCTCCATAATGGCTCTGAAGGCCCCTGGCCTCATCTTCCTTGTGGTTAGTCAAGCAGTTCTACCATGGTTTGTTTCAGCCCCGATCCTCCTAAGCTAGAGTGGTAAGTGCTGTATGTAAGAGCCAGAGAAAACAACACCCAGGACCAAAGCGAGCAAGCGATCAAAGAGAACGGAGGCTGCAGGTAACACCAAGTGAATGAGAGCTACAGAGACTTCCATGGTGCTCAGGGAAACGGAACGAAGACTTTATCACTACTGGAAAGAGTCACTTCCACGGCTATATTTTTACTCAGATGGAAGTCTACTAAGTTGACCTAAAAGATCATGAAATAAAACAAAAGAAAAAAAAAACTCAACTAGTTTATGGCAATCTTACCAAGAGATTTTTCCTAATGAGGTCTCCCTCCATTTTCTGTTCATATTTCTGGTTCATTAAAAACATTCAAAATCACATTAAAGATACATTAAGTGATCAGGTGTCAAAATGAAATAGGAAAGCCACCTGGAAACAGAGAAGACAGACAGGAACATGTGAAAGTCTGACGTTTTTGTTCTCATCAAATCCCTGTGCAAACTACCTTGCATAGAATCTCTACCACCAGTGTCTTCTGTGCACACAAATCCTCAGCAATATTTAGTCTCTGCAGAGCCAATCCCAGGACATAGGGAATTGGGCCTTTCATTTCACAACCCCACCCTTCCCCCTGACGTAGCCCGTGAGCCCTCATTAGTGGGAAAGGAATCATCCAACCACTGGGCTCTATGCAGAAAGGAATCCAAGGCTCACAGTATCCAGGAAACTTCCACAGTCTCACCTGCATGAGTCAATCCTTATTTTATGCCCCTCTGATATGTTCTTCACATTTAAAGATGCCTCAGTGTGGGTGATCCCTAAATACTTGTTCAGCCAAGAACAATACTCATTCTACTTAGAGATATTTTGAGTTGCTAGGTTGCAAAGTCTCAAAAGCAGAGACCCTAGAACTACCTGGAGAGTCTCATGCAGGGCCCTTCATCCTCCACTCTCCCATACACAGATAACTCATACACTGAATAGTCAAGAAGTACTACTGACTCACTGAGAGACTGATTATCTGATTTAAAGTTACTAATACGGACTGAATATTGATGCCCCCCTAATTTCATATGTTAAAGACCTAACCCCCAAGATGATGGTATTAGGATGAGTTGAATGGGCTTAGCGCCCTTACAAGAGAGGCCCCAGAGAGATCCCTCACCTCTCCCACCATGTGAGGACACAGCAAAAAAATATAAACTAGAAGTGGGCCTTCACCAGACACTGAATCTGCCCTTGACCTCGGATTTCCCAGCCTCTAGAACCGTGAGAAATAAATTTCTGTTGCTTGTAAGTTACCCAATCTATAGTATTTTGTTATGGCAGCCTGAACCAACTAACAGTGTATTAGTCTCCCAGGGCCACCATTGAAAACGTTGTGCAATAAACCGGCTTAGAACAACAGAAATGTCTTGTCTCATAGTATGGAAGCTAGAAGTCTGCAATCAAGGTGTTGGCAGGGCCCTGTTTCCTCTGAAATCTGCAGAAGGATCCTTCCTTGCCTCTTGCCGCTTCTGGTGGCCCAGCCCTAGTCACTGGTCTCAACCACTATATCAGATATCTCTACTTTGCAATTCAACACATCAGGGCCACAACTGTCTTCCAAAGGCAGGTTACTGAAATCCAGGTACTTTTTGGTCAAACAGCACTTCTATCCAGGTGTTGCTATAGTATGAAAATTCTATGATGGTATCAGCCTTTGAAAGTTTCTTCAAAAAGCATCTATGGAGGGGAGGCTGGGTGGCTCAGTGAGTTAAGTGGGCAACTCTTGATTTCAGCTCAGGTCGTAATCTCACAGTCATGAGATGAAGCCCCGCATGGGATCCCCTCTCTCCTCTCTCTCTCTGCCCTTCCCCCACTCTCGTGCATGCTCTCTTTCAAAATAAATAACGTTAAAAAAAAAAAAAAAAAGCATCTATGGAGTATGTGTGATGCACCGCCACAGGGAAGACAGACATGAGCAGGAAAACGCGGCGCCCCCCTCAGGGAGCTAAAGATCTAATAAGGACATCAGATGTGAAAACAAATGGCTCCCAGGTAATGAATGGAATTAGCGAGGTGGTGCACAGTTTGGCTGAAACTCTGGGGGAGGGGCAGTTAGCCTGGCAGTGGCAGCATAGGATAGTAAGAGCATGAACTCTGCGGCCACGGGGCTGCACCACGCGCTAGCTTTCTGATCTTAAACACATACTGAACCTCTGTGTGCTTCTGTTTCCTCATCTGTAAAATGAGCATGCTAAGAATACCCCCTTGACAAACTGCTGTCAGGATTAAGAAGTCAGTACATGTAAGGTGCTTTACAACAGTACCAAGCAAGCATCAGTAAATATTGCCTAAGTGTGAAATTTACACCTTGCACTGAGCAGCAGACTAAGTCCTCTGATGGCTATTAGTCACCATGCTGCCTCTTTATTTGGTATCACTTCTGTACACAGTACATGCAATATATGGTGTAACTTGAAAGTAGTACAGAATTGTTCCTTTTCCCCACTTCTCACAGCTAAGCTATGCATAAATAATCGAATTCAAATTCATCTTCCTTTCTGGCTAATATCCATTTGTTAATCGCACATGTATTTTCTGAGCATTCAGGATGGGAAAACCACTAAGAAAGTACAATATGTTTATGACACTGAAAAACTGGCAGAACACGTGAGACTCAATGAGTTGGCTTTCCCCAGGGCAGTTTCCACCCTGTTGGCATGAGGGATCTGATCAAGGCCCTGCTAGCTCATGCAAAAAGCTCTTTTTATATGAAGCAGAAAAAAAAGGCTCCCTGCCCCTGAGCAGATACAGCCTTGCCCAGGCTGGATTTCAGTCGCCACTTGTCCCTTGGCCAGGAGCCCATGTATGCAGTCAGTTCCACTGACTAGGACCACTGAGGTACCATTGAGAAAGTCTTTTCCTCACTAGGCAAATGGTTCCAGAATGTTGAGCAAGGGTTAATGCAGGCTCATGAAAGCCTAAATCACAACCAGAAAAAAATTTATGATCTGGAAGAATGTATTCTTGCCACCAAAATTGGCCTGAAAAAGTTAATACCTCCCCCCTCCAAAAAAAAAAAATGTTACCTTTTTTTAGAATGATAAAAAGTTGTTTAATGTTTGATAAACAAATTTAAGTGCATAAAGAAATTTCCTTGAATTTAATAAAGATGCTAAAAATGTTCTTTGGATTTTTTTTTAACAGTTTCTTTTTACATACAGAGAAACAACCCCATCAACTGTCTGCATCAATAATCCTCGCTGGTGGGCTCACCATTTACCAGGAAGACATCATGCGGCACAACCCATCCCACAGACTGTCAGACCAGCAGGGACATCTAACTTGAAGAACCATCCCTAGGTCTCTTTAATCAAGACTGTTCATCACCATCATAGGCCTTTAACTACCAACTAGCAATTACCTACAAGATCAATGAACCCAGCCACTGGCTTCACTGAAGTGTGACCACTGCCACTACTGCTAGTGGTGATGTCTATACCCCATGCTGACTTCAACCACCGAAGATGCAGGTGTCGCAAAGAAGAGGAAAAAGCCTCCCTCCCCTTCACGCACAACGTGAAAAGCGTGCATAAGGCGACCAAACTGAGGGTTATGGATTCATCTTGGGAAGGCCAAAAGTGACACTAACGAAATTCTTAGTCTCGTCTATCAGAGGACGGGCCTCCGCAGGAGCACGCTCCACTTTCTGCAACAGACAAAGGGTTGTCACCACCTCCCTGCAAAGGCTTTCTGTCAGATTTTCGCTTCAGGATGCCTGATGAAGTAGAAGGCCCAGGAATGTCTTCTCCTGGAGGCTTTCTCGCATTTCCTTTGTAACTTTTTCCTCCTCGCATGCTGTCCCACATTTCAATCATCTGTCTCCTTTTTTTGTTCTTTAGGCTGTCTTAGTTTTTCCTTATACTTTTCAACTTGTGCATTCAATTCCGCTGGCATTTTCAAATGAGCAGCTGCTAAAGCCTCTTGTCATTTAAAATTTGTTTAATGTTTATTTATTTTGAGAGAGAGCTAGCAGGAGTGGGGGAGGGGCAGAGAGAGAGGGAGAGAGAGAATCCCAAAGAGGCTCCACGCTATGAGCGCAAAGCCAATGATCTCACAACTGTGAGATCATGACCTGAGCCGACACCAAGAGTCAGACGCAGGAAGCACACCCCTCTGTCTCCAGGGCCGGCCGCACAGACAGCCACTGCTCATCCAACTCCGCCATCACTCTCCCTGCAAAATGTTTCTTCAACTGATATAAAAATGTGCCCCTATGTAAATAAATAATATCTAAACTAGTCGTTAATACAGTACCAAAACAATTTAACAGTTATTCTGTAAAAGTCTCTTTGCTGGTGGATTATTTAGCATGCCAAACATGTTCAGTATATAATGTACTGTACATTTCATTCTTAAAAGAACTCTTGATTAAAAAAAAATTTTTTTTTCAACATTTATTTATTTTTGAGAGACATAAAAATACAGAGCATGAGTGGGGGAGGGACAGAGGGAGACACAGAATCCAAAGCAGGCTCCAGGCTCTGAGCTGTCAGCACAGAGCCTGACGCAGGGCTTGAACTCTTGAGCCATAAAATCGTGACCTGAGCCAAAGTCAGACACTTACCCGACTTAGCCGCCCAGGCACCCCTATTCCAGTGCCAATTTTTATTTATTTTGTGCTCCTTCCTTGGAACCAACTCATTTTTCCAGAAGCATAATTTGTTTGTTTGTTTATTATGGGTGTGGTGTTTAGAAACCAAGATCTGGGTATGAGGTACCATTTAGTATATGTTCATTGTTACCAGTGTATCATTGCTTCTAGATCCCTTCAGTGGACAGAGCGAGAAACTTAACTCCAAGTAGGAAAAACTCAGAGAGGTCCACACCAAGACACATTGTAATCAAACTGTCAAAAGACAAAAAGAGGGGCGTCTGGGTGGCTCAGTCGGTTATGCATCTGACTTGGACTCAGGACATGATCTCATGGTTTGTGAGTTCAAGCCTCGTATCGGCCTCTACACTTACAGTTCAGAGCTTGCTTCAGATTCTCTGTCTCCCTCTCTCTCTCTCTGCCCTTCCACTGTGCACACACACTCTCTCTCTCAAAAATAAATAAATGAACATTAAAAAGAAAAGACAAAAATAATCTTGAAAGCGGCAAAAGAGAAACAATTTATCACATACAAGGGATCCTCAATAATATTAACAGCCTATTTCTCATCTGAAGCCATGGAAACCAGAAGGCATGGAGATAACATATTTAAAATGTTGAGAGGAAAATAGAATTCCGTACCTGGTAAGTTATTCTTCAAAAATGAGGGAGAAATGAGGACACTCCCAAATAAACAAAAGCCGAAGGAGTTTATTGCTAGTAGACCTGCTCTACTGAAGGTTAAAAAGCTAGAGAAGCTAAAGGAGTCTTTCAGCTGAGATGAAAGAACACTAGACAATAACTCAAAGCCATGCAAAGAAATAAGAAACACCAGGACAGATAACTACATAGATAAATACAAAAGCCAGCATTATTGAATTTTTGGTTTGTCCCATATGATTTAGAAGAGATGCACAGAACAACAATTATATATGTATGTCAATGGGCAACAATGTAAAAGATCTAATTTGTTAGGGTGCCTCAGGGGCTTAGTCAGTTAAGCATTGGATTCTTGATGTCAGCTCAGATCATGATCTCAAGGTTTGTGAGAATAAGCCCCATATCAGGTGTGCTGACAGCGCAGAGCCTGCTTGGGATTCTCTCTCTCCCTCTTTCTCTCTCTGCCCCTCCTCCACTCATGCGCTTGCTACCTCTCTATAAAATAAACTTTTTTTAAAAAAAAGATCTAATTTGTGACAATAACATAAAGAGTGGGAACAGACCTGTATAGAAGCAGAATTTTAGATGCCACTGATGCTAAGTTTATATCAACTCAAGTAATCACTATGAAAATAACCAAAAAATATACAGAAAAGTAAATGAGGAAATCAAAATGGTTCATTAGAAAAAGAAATTAAACACAAAAGAAGGTAGGAAGGGAGGAATTGAGGAACCAAAAAATAGAAGACATATAGGAAACAAGTAACAAATGGCAGAAGTAAGGCTACTTTAAATGTAAATGGATTAGGCTTATAAATTATCACATATCAATAATCACTTTAAATTTTTTTTTTAACGTTTATTTATTTTTGAGACAGAGAGAGACAGAGCATGAACGGGGGAGGGGCAGAGAGAGAGGGAGACACAGAATCGGAAGCAGGCTCCAGGCTCTGAGCCATCAGCCCAGAGCCTGACGCGGGGCTCGAACTCACGGACTCACAGACTGTGAGATCGTGACCTGAGCTGAAGTCGGATGCTTAACTGACTGAGCCACCCAGGCGCCTCTAAATGTAAATGGATTAGACTTCTAAATTAAAAGGCAAAGATTTGCAGAATGAATTAAAAAACAAAAAACATGATACAGATCTACCAGAGATTCACTTTAGACACAAAGACACAAATAAATTGAAAGTGAAAGAATAGAAAAAGGTATTCCCTGTAAAGAGTAACCCAAAAAGAGCTGGGATGGTTATACTAATACCAGACAAAATAAACTTTAAGTTAAAAATTGTTACAAAAGATAAAGACAGACATTACACAATGAGGGAAGGGCCAATCCTTCAAGAAGATATAACAATTTAAATATATCTATACCAAACAAAAAACCCTCATATGTACAAGAAGCAAAAATTGAGGGACCTGAAGGGATAAATAGTTCCATAATATTAGTTGGAGACATCAGTTCTCCATTTCAATAATAAGTAGTTTCTCGAAAACTTAAATATAAATTTTCTATGTGATCTAGCAATTCCACAGCTAGGAATCTACCCAAGGAAACTGAAAACATATGTCTACACAAAGATTCGTTTGTGAATGTTCATGGCAGCATTAACTTATAGGAGCCCAAACCTGAAAACAATCCAAATGTCCTTGATTGGGATAAAGAAAGTGAGGTGTAGCTATACAATGGAATATTATTTTCTGCAACAAAAAGAAACAAACTACTAAATCATACAAAAATATTAATGAACTTCAAAATCATTATGCCAAGTGAAAGACGTCAGACACAAAAGACCACATATTGTATAATTTCATTTATATGAAATTTACAGAAATGGGAAATTTTTAGAGACAAAAATAATACTAGTAGAGAAACTGAAAGCATAAACACAAGAAAACTTTTGCAGCCGATGGAAATCCAGTTCTACAACTGGATTCTAGTGATAGTTGCACAACTCTATAAATTAATTAAAAAATATTTAATTCAGGGGCGCCTGAATTAAATATTTTTCAGTTGGTCGAGAGTCCGACTTCGGCTCAGGTCATGATCTCACGGTTTGTGGGTTCGAGTCCCGTATCGGGTTCTATGCTGCCAGCTCAGAGCCTGGAGCCTGTTTCGGATTACGTGTCTCCCTCTCTCTCTGCCCCTCCCTCACTTGAGCTCTGTCTCAAAAGTAAATAAACATTAAAAAAAATTTTTTTTTAATATTTAATTCACACTTACAATGGATACATGTTATAGTACTTAAATTACACCTCAATAAAGCTGTTAAAAATGACTCATACTTCAGTCTAGTTTTGGTAAAAAATATGAAGAAAATGTGTAGTTTTCACACTCATATGTGCACTGAAGATGTAAAATGCACACAGCTAACTTTCTGTAATGAGTTAAGCACAGTTTTCTTACAAGTCCTTTCCTTTGCCTATGACTACATACTTCTTTTTCTCAGATTAAATGATCCACATTCTCAATGGCACAGGTAATTCAGAGCATGAAGTAAGATCTTGCAATTCAAGGACTGAACATTCACATTTCCAACTAGTCACTTTCAACAGCCCTGAAAGTCCATGAGCTCCAGTAGTCTGTGATTTGTTGAGAAAAAATTTTAAAAATGTTTTAATGTTTATTTTATTTTTGAGAGAGAGACAGAGCGTGAACAGGGGAGGGGCAGACAGAGAGGGAGACACAGAATCCGAAGGAGGCTCCAGGATCTGAGCTGTCAGCACAGAACCCGATGCAGGGCTTGAACCCATGAACCCTGAGATCATGACCTGAGCTGAAGTCGGACGCTTAACCTACTGAGCCATCCAGGCACCTCTGTTGAGGAAAAAATTTAAATTGCTGACGTCCTGCTATGTGGAACCATGTTCCACCTCACCCTGGTGAGTGAACATGGCTCTCCAGAGGAAAACATGGATGTTTGTCTTCTCCAAATGATTTGTGCATAAACTTTCATTGTTAAACTTTGGCCAATGTCTATAAACACAGAACTATTAGGAAAATCATTTTTTAAAAAGTATTATTCATCTTTAATGCAAACTGGTGCAGCCATTCTGGAAAAATGTATGGAGGCTCCTCAAAAAATTAAAAATAGAACTATCCTATGACCCAGCAATTGCACTACTAGGTTTTTATCTAAGGGATACAGCTGTGCTGTTTCGAAGGGGCACATGCACCCCAATGTTTATAGCAGCATTATCAACAATAGCCAAAGTATGGAAAGAGCCCAAATGTCCATCAATTGATGAATGGATAAAGAAAATGTGGTATATGTATACAATGGCGTATTACTGGGCAATCAAAAAGAATGAAATCTTGCCATTTGCAATACGTGATTGGAACTAGAAGGTATTATGCTAAGCAAAATTAGAGAAAAACAAATATGACTTCACTCATGAGGACTTTAACATACAAAACAGATAAACATAACATAAGGGAAGCAAAAATAATATAAAAGCAGGGAAGGGGACAAAAACATAAGAGACTCTTATATATGGAGAACAAACAGGGTTACTGGAGGAGTTGTGGGAGGGGGGATGGACTAAATGGGTAAGGGGCATTAAGGAATCAACTCCTGAAATCATTGTTGCACTATATGCTAACTAACTTGGATGTAAATTTTAAAAATAAAATTAAAAAAAAAAGGATTATTCATCTTTAAATTGCTGACTGGAGTCATTTGTCTGAAGTTTCAAAATAACACACCTAAGAATTGTTACAAATGTATCAGTGGAATAATAAATGTCTTCATTTCTCAGCCCTTGCTCCAGACTTTCCTATCAGTTTCACAAAGGAAAAGGCCCTTGTTGAAGCTAACAAATGGTTTCTCTTTCACAATAGTTCTATAAACAGCCTTAGTGTAATTGAGTTTCCTGTTTATGACCATTAGTCCGAGTTACACAAACACACAACCTAGCCTGCTTTGTGCCAAGCATTCCTGCTCTTGGCTGTAACTGACCAGTGTGTGCAAGCTCCCCTACCACTGTCATTCGGTTAGATACACGTTCCAACACATAAATTATAATGTAATTAAGGAACATACAAAAGATGTGTTGAATTGTCAATGTACAAAATCGGCATCATATATTTGGTAAATAGGTTCACTTCGTTCCTGGTGAGTGTAGTGTTAATGCCAAACTAAACCAAACACAAGGTTATATTTTCAATGCAGCCTTCCACTAACATTTTACCATCATCTCTAGCAGATGTCAGAAATAATAATGTGTTTTGATTCCATAGGTAAGCAAACATTTAAAATTGAAGCATAAAGTGTGACAGATTTCAGTGGGAGTTTCTTCCCAGCGGAATAGAATTAATTTGTGCATTTTCCTTGTATAGTCTTTACAAACGTCTTTACCGCCTTTAGCTGTGTCTTCACCATCCTCTCCTTCAATATTTTCTGAGCACATATACTGTACCAGCCTTTGCGGCTAAGCATGGGATACAGCTGTGAACCAGACAGACAAAATCCCTGAATCACAGAGCTCTCAAACACCAAAAACGTTATGTCTGAGCAGTAACAAGTATATAAAATCTTATTTAATGAATTTGAAGTCCAGAGAAACCACAGCAGATACTTTTCACACAACAAACAAAAACCTCAGACTTTTAAAATCCTCTACCTATCGACACGTGCTACCATTCAAGTATCAGAATTATTATTACAGAATCAGAACCATAAGCCCAGGTTTTATTCAAAGACATGACTTTTATTCATTTTTTACATTTTTTGCAAAATCCTTCTGCCTGAAATTCTAAACCCTGGCTGGCCCTAAAGATTTATTTTTAGAAAGCTGAAAGAAATAGAACTTATTAACTCTTCTCTATTTCCCATCTTGAGCTATACATAAGTAAGATTCAAGATCATCACCATTCGGGTACAACCAATTGATCAGTCCCAGTCTCTCTTTCTTTTCCCACTCATCTCCCATCACCCCGCAGTTTTCTGAAAGGCAGGGTCTATACCAGGTGTTGCCAACAATGGGCTAGAGTGAGCATCTCATAGCCCAGCTCTTAGAACTCCCCTTCCCTGTCTTCTCTGTCCTCATTAGGTAAGAACCTCTCACGTGAGCAATCAGTGAGATCTCCTCAAGCCCTCAACTGTGAAAGCAGAAAGCACTATTCAGCAGCAACTTTTGCTCTCCTTATTTTTACGGAAGAATACAGCATAACACCAGATGGCATTATTTTTCCACTGTCTATGGCCTGGCCTAGAAATGCAGTCTGCTGAATGACCTCAGAAAGGCCACTTCCTACTCTATCTAGGACTGTGAACCAAGGTTTAAGGACCAAGGAAACTCCATCAGACCAGAAAATAGGACTTTTCTGGACCTCCAAAAAGTAGTATCAACCTATGAGCACTCAAAACAAAACAAAACAAAAACAACCAGTGAGGAGGGGAATGAAGATCAGTCCATTCCTAGGCAAATCCATGGGAGAGGAGACAGCTGAAAATTTCTTTGATACCTTTCTTCTGCTTGCGTTTACTCTTTCCATAATTAGGACAGTTCTCTCCAAGCTGGATGTGCCAGACAATCCAATGGGATGGCAGAAGGGAATATTAAAAGTTGTTTATTTTACTTAAAAATGAAGAAACTCAGTCTTACTAATATTGAATGTGCAGGTGGCATAGGGCCTTTACCCTGTCCTCAAGTCACCTGGTCACAATGGTCCTGAGAGTCTGTCTGTCCAAGGGAAGAGGAGGAGGGGTTCCACCAGCTATCATCTGACCATGACACATCAAAGCTTGCATGTGCCTGGTTAAGTGGACATGTGGATTCTATTCTCCTGAAGGGCAGAACAGTTCCAAACTTGTACTACAAGGAGGAGTGATAATGAAATTGTTTTGATGGCACAGATTCACCGGTTCTCTCATGGTAACCTACTTAAAAGAATTTGAAATTTAAAGATGAGTCACACTTTTTTTTTCCACAAAAATTCCAAATCTGCTTATTCTGGGATGACATGGGCTGCCAGTAGTACACGACCTGATAGATATTTACAAAAAATAAGGGTACTTACCAAGGTAAAGGTGTTGTTTTAACGATGTGTGAAAAGGTAAATACTGTTCTAAAGAAATGGATGCTTTGGGTTTTTTTTAATGTTTGAAAAAAAATTTTTTAATGTTTATTTATTTTTTGAGAGACAGACAGAGACAGAGCATGAGCAGGGGAGGGGCAGAGATTGAGAGAGACACAGAATCCGAAGCAGGCTCCAGGCTCTGAGCTATCATCACAGAGCCCAACGTGGGGCTCGAACTCACAAACCGCGAGATCATGACCTGAGCCCAAGTCGAATACTTAACCGACTGAGCCACCCAGGTGCCCCAAGAAATGTACACTTTGAAAAGAGTGTTTTGGGAAATAGATGTTTGGAAATGTTTCATTTTTTGGCTGTTGAAAAGACAGAATTGTGTTACTCTAAAAGTTCTTATGTTTGCACATTTTAAAAACATGGACACAGAATTTTGTAATATATTTTAATATTAAAAAAAAAGGACTTGCAGTGAGTTTTGAATCACTAAACACACTACCTTCCTACCTCCCACTAAAACACAATACCTTCCTACCAAGAAGTACTTAATGCCATTTGAAAAGCAAACATTGACTGGCCAAGTGTCTACTTTAAAAAATTTTTAGAATAACTGAAGGATAGGGCAGAAATATGAGTACCATGATTTAATGAATTCAGGCAATATCAGACCTGTGGAGTTACACAGAATCCCACGCTCAGAAAGTCTCCTCAGTTAATTTAATATTCCGCTATCACCATTTGAAATTCGTAATTTTTGGACAAGGTGCTCCACATTTTCATTTTGCACTGTACTCTGTGATTATGTAGCTGGTTCTGGAACTCAGTGGTCAATGCAGTCCTTCTAGAATCTACCCTTTTTTTTTTTTTTTTTGAAGTATCTTTCCAGCTAGGACAATCACTAATTTCAAGCATTAATGTAAAACCAACCTTGAATTGCTGGATCATAAGTGCTCAACTCAACTTGTCAAAACTATTTATATAAATAATTACATCTGGATATTTATAAATAACTCTACACAATAACAAATTAAGTATTTAGAGAAAGCAAAATTAAAAGGCGCTGTTAATAAAATTAGAAGTATTTTCATCATTGTCATTTCAATTTTATTTCTATTCTTGTGTGTTTTATAGTGCACACAATATACTAATAAAGCAATACATGCACACAATTTATAATTGCATGTTCAACAATTTGTTATGTATGGAAATGCACAACCAAGAGTTTCTACAACACTGACCTAGACTCTCAATGACAATCCTTTGCCTTTGGAGCCCAAGCTCCAAAATTACTCCCTCTTCCGGCAACACTTTCCTATTCCTCAGCAATACCTCCCAGTAGAAGGAGGGAGGCAATTATGAATTATGGCTCAGTGTAAAGAAAATTTGGAGTCAGGACTGGGTTCAAATCTCCCTACCCTACTTGAAGACGCTGGCACGTTTCTCAACCTGCTCGCGGATCCAGTTCCCAGAGCTGTTGCGAGGGTCGTGTGTCAGCACCTGGCACAACGTCCAGATGCTGATTAAGCACCAGCAACACTATCATTCGCACCAGGTGTTCGCACTGAGTCTCTGACGGACCCTGAGCGTCGCGTCCATTGCTGCCCATTTCATCTCACTCGCCCCAGAGACCCTGAATGGTGGCACTTCAGGCGGTGCGGTATGGTGCATCTTTTGGGTGACATCGGAGTGATACTACCGATATAACCTAAAAGTTCTCTCCAAATACGCCACGGAAACCCACTGCTACCAACTTCTCCGAATAAGGTCGGGGAGAAAGAAGGGCCTAGGAGGAGGCGTCCAGGGCACTCAAGGCCTGGTCAGGCGCTACCTGAGTGACTGGGGCAGGACGGCAGGACGGGGCGACAGTTCCGTACTGTGTACGCACTTCGGCGCGCACCTTGGGACTTTCTGCTCAGCGCGCCCAAACTTAACCTCAGCCTTCACTCACCTCGCGCGCTCTACCCGTCCCTGCCTCGGGCGGCGCGTCTGCAAGCCTGGTGCCCCGCAGGTTCGCACCTCCGCACCGCGCCTAGCACCGGGGTCGCCGGCCCGCGCGGGGCTGGGGGACCCCGTCCGGGTCACCTGGGCTCTCCAGCGTACGCTGGGGAAAGACCCCCTCCCTCCGCGTGCAGTCGCTGGGCAGAGCACGCTGGGCAGAGCGGGGAGGGGGCCCCGCCCCCTGCCACCCCTCACTCGCTCCGGGACCTTACCTGGATGGTGTGGCCGCTGCCCGGGGCGGTGGGCCCCCCCACCAACTTGCAGTAGAGCTCGGGCCGGGGCCGCGCGCCGCCAGGCTCCCGCTCCCCGCAGGTGGCGGTGGCCCAAATCCTCGCCGCCTCTGCCAGATTGAAGTAGGGCGGGTGCAGGCTGAGCCGGGCCGCGGCCCGGGGTTCCCGAGAGGCGCTCACCGCCCGCAGCAGGGGCGGCGGCGGCAGCAGCAGCAGCAGCAGCAGGAGCAGGACTGGCCTCGTTGCCCAGCCTGGAGCCCACGCAGCCGCCGCCATCCTGCAGCGCACGATCCTCCCGGGAAGAGCGAGCTCAGCCCGGGGTGTGGGCGGCGGCCGACCGCACCCCCGCCCCACGCGCCTGGAGCCCGCGGCGTGGGGGCGGCTTCTCTGGTCTGGAACCTGCAGCGGCTGGAGCCGGCAACCAACGGAGCAGGAACTGACAGCGCCCAGCCTCGGGCCAGGAGACGAGGTCTCTGCGAACGCGCTGCGCGCTGCAAACTTCGCAGGCGGGGAGCGCGGAAGGCGTTCCCGGGCTCCTACCCTGGCGGCTGCGGCGGGGGCCGGGACCGCCCCACCTTCCCACGCCCCGCGCAGAAATCAGATATTTTTCCTCTCCAGCTACTCACGGTCACACACCAGTGAGGAAAGCCAGCTCTGGACCTCGGACAAGGGAGTCGGCTTGCAGAGAATTTGGGTGAGACATCAGAGCAAGCTGGCGCTGCCTGCAGAACTTACATCAAAGACATTGTGGCTTCCCGGACAAGTCTCAATTGTCAAAAGACAAGTCCCGTCAATTCTCAGACACTGTGCGCCAACGATAGAAACGGCACTGCCGCCACGTACCGAGTCTGGGATCCAAGGAGCTGACGGAGAATTGGGAGTGGCGGGACATACACATTTAAAAGACAGCCAATAGCGGAGGTTGTCGTTTGCCAACCTTGTGCAAAGGCACTTTGGAGGAAATCCTTTAGATGCCCAATCTGCTACATTTTACAGATAAACGGAGAGATGTTGAGCGAATTACTGACGCTGTCAGGCTGGCTTCGGAGCAGAGGATACCCCCACCCCGAGGCTGAGATTTGGTCCTGTGTGCAGGACACCTCTCAGCGATTCCGGGTGAGTGTCACTGCTGCCGGCCAGACTGATTTAAGTACCTCAGAGGAAGCAGGACTGGAGCTGTGAAGGTTGGAGAAGGGGGAAGGCGGTGTGAGAACAGTGCTTGAGCAAAGACGGAGATAAGCATAAAAGTGGTACAGTTCAAAGGAAAGAGAAATGACCAGCATATTTATTAAATACTGGGATAGGTGCTAGGAAGAAGGCAATGTACTTATTTAATCTTCTGTCTGCTCTTCAAAAATAAAAAGATAGGGAAAGGAATTCGTGCGTGTAACACCAAAAGGAGAAGCCACAAAGATTGATAAGCTGACATAAAAACTGGAAGTTTCGTACATCCAGAAGCACCATAACAAAACAAAAATGGAAAACAAATGAGAGGAGAAAATGTTCACCATAAAGGACATAGGATTAATAACTTTAATATATAAACTGCTTTCACAAAACAATTAGAAAAAGCTGAACACTCAAGGATAAGAGACAATATAATTAACAGGAAAAAATTTTTTCTATGCTAATAAACATGAAAACTTTTTTGACCTTCCTGGGAATTGAAATGCAAGCAAAGCACCAATGAGACTCATCTTTCACCTACCAAACTAGAAAAGATACTTTTTAAATAATAAAACAGATTTAGTGAATGAAGTATCACAGCCTTGGTTGAAGTAAAAACCTTATTACTTTTCAGGAGGGCAATGTTTGCAGTGCTTAGCAAATGACTTCAATGTGCATATATTTTACCCTAACAACTCTGCTTGTGGACATTTATATCCAGGAAAAAATTAAGGAAGTTTGCAAAGATTTAGTGGCAAGTTTGTATCAGAATTATTTTAGCTTTTTTTTTTTTTAAGTTTAAAAGAACTTAAATGTCTAAAAGTGCAGAGCTGGTTAAATAAAAAATCACAGTGAACTTTTTATTAAATATTTTTATTAAAATATTAAAGCAAAATACTACAAGGTCACTAAAATGATGTTATACAACTATATTTTCTGACATAGAAAGATGTTCACAATTTTTTGAAAGATAAGAGGATATAAGATAATACATGTACAAGAATCAATTGTATTTATGGGGCACCTGGGTGGCTCAGTTGGTTGAGCATCCGACTTCAGCTCAGGTCATGATCTCACAGTTTGCAGGTTCCAGCCCTGCATCGGGCTCTGTGCTGACAGCTCAGAGCCTAAAGCCTGCTTCAGATTCTGTGTCTCCCTGTCTCTCTGCCCCTCCCCTGCTCACACTCTGTTCCTCTCTCTCTCTCTGTCAAAAATAAATAAACATTAAAAAAAATTTTTTAAAAATCAATTGTTTTCTAAACACTAGCAATGAGCAATCCAAAAATGAAATTAAGAGCAACTCCATTTACTATAGCATCAAAAAAAATAGTAGTCTTTAAAATAAATTTAACAAAAGAAGTTCAAGACCTGTACAATGAAAACTACAAAGCATCTTTGAAAGAAATTAAAGAAGATCTAAATAAATGGAAAGGCATCCCATGTTCATGGATTGAGAGACAATATTGTTTTATTTTGCTCTTAAAAGGTTTTTTTTAATGTTTATTTACTTTGAGAGAGAGAGAGAGACATAATGTGAGTAAGCAAGGGGCAGAGAGAAGGAGATACAGAATCTGAAGCAGGCTCCAGGCTCTGAGCTGTCAGCACAGAGTGTGATGTGAGGCTCAAACTCATGAACCACAAAATCATGACCTGAGTCAAAGTTGGATGCTTAACTGACTGAGCCACCACCAAGTGCCCCAAGAGACAATATTGTTAAGATGGCAATATTGCCTAAAGCAATCTACAGATTCAATAAAATCCCTATCAAAATCCCAGGCTATGTTTTTGCAAACACTGGAAAGTTGATCCTAAAATTCATGTGGGAGTGCAAAGAATCCAGAACCGCCAAAACAATCCTGAAAAAAGATTAATGAAATTAGAGGACTCATACTTTCCCAATTTCAAAACTTAATACCAGTGTATAGTAATCAAGAGAGTGTGGTACTGGCATAAGGATAAACATATAGATCAATGGAATAGAAGTGGGAGTCCAGAAATAAATCTTCACATTTATAGTCACTCAATTTTAACCATTTTTAATAGTGCCAAGACCATTCAATGGGGAAAGAGTAATCTTTTCAATAAATGGAACAACTGGCTATCCACATGCAAATAAATCAAGTTGGATGCCTACCTCACACCATATACAAAAATTAATTCAAAATGGATCAAAGACCTAATGTAAGAGCTAACACTATAAAACTCTTAGACAAAAACAAAAAATTAAATATTTGTGGCTTTGGCTTAGACAATGGTTTCTTAGAAATGAAGTCAAAAGCACATGCAACAAAAGAAAAAATTGAGTCTCATCAAATTTTAAAACTTTAGTACTTCAAAGGACATCATCAAAAAAGTGAAAAGACAACCCAAAGATGGGAGAAAATATTTGCAAATCATATATCTGATAAGAGATTCATATCCAGAGCCACCTGGTGTCTCAGTCAGTTAAGCATCCAACTTCAGCTCAGGTCATGATCTCACAGTTTGTGAATTTGAGTCCTGTGTTGGGCTCTCTGCCTATAGCTCGGGGCCTGGAGCCTGCTTTGGATTCTCCATCTCCCATTCTCTCTCTGTCCCTCCCCTGCTTGTGCTTTCTCTCTCAAAAATAAATAAACATTTAAAAGAGAGAGAGAGAGAGAGATTCCTATCCAGAATAAATAACTCTACAACTCAGCCATTAAAAAAAAAATTAGATGATTAGAAAAAATTTTTGAATAGATGTTTCTTCAAAGAAGATATAAAAATTGGCCAATAAGCACATGGAAAGATGCTCAACGTCATTAGTCATCAGAGAAATGCAAATCAAAACCACAATGAGATACCACTTCATACCCACTAGGATGGCTATAATAAAAAGACAGATAATAACAAGTTCTGGTGAGGACATGGAAAATCGGAACCCCTATACACTGCTGGAAGGAATGCAAAATGGTGTAGACACTTTGGAAAACACTTCAGCAGTTCCTCAAAAGTTTAAACATCATGTTACCATGTGACCCATCAATTCCAATCCTAAGCATCTACTCAAGAGAACTGAAGACATACATCCACATAAAAACTTGTACATAGGGGCGCCTGGGTGGCTCAGTCCATAAGTGTCCGACTTCAGCTCAGGTCATGATCTCACGGTTGGTGAGTTCAAGCCCCGTGTCGGGGTCTGTGCTGACAGCTCAGAGCCTGGAGCCTGCTTCGGATTCTGTGTCTCCCTCTCTCTCTGCTCCTCCCCCACTCACACTCTGTCTCTCTCTCAAAAATAAATAAACATTAAAAAAAAACTTGTACATTAATGTTCATAACAGTGTTTATAATAGCCAAAAAGTGAAAACAATGCATTGTTTACCAGCTGATGAATGGATTAACAAAATGTGGTATATCCATAGAATATCATAGCATTCCACCATAAAAATGAATGAAGTTCTGATACCTGCTATGATACAGGTAAACCTTGAAAACATTACACTAGGTGAAAGAAGCCAGACACAAAAGGCTAAGTATTGTATGGGGAGTAATTGCTAATGGATATGGGATTTCTTTTTGCAATGATAAAAATATTCTGGAATTAGATAGTGCTGATGGATGTACAATCCTGTGAATATGCTAAAAACCACAGAATCGTGTACTTTAAAAGTGAATTTATGATACATGAATTAGAACTTAAAACAGCTGTTATTTAAAAAGAGTTTTGCAGAACTGAAATATATCTTAAATATAAAAAGTATATATGAACGTGTGTGTGTGCATGGGCACGTGTGTGTGAAAGCAGACTGAAAGATTTTGAAATTTATACAATAGAATGTTCTAGAGTGGATAGATGAGATGGAGAGAAGGGATTTTTTGTTTATATTCTTCTTTTTGCTTGTTTATTATTTTTTTCATTTTTCCAATGAGCCTATATCGCTTTGCCCTAATAAGAACTTTCATATTTAAATAGATCGACTGAGTGAATGCCCAGTAAATGATCCTGCCCAAAATGGTCTGGTACTATCTTAGTTGACAAAAGAAGACTGAGAAAGAGTGAGAAAGATTTTATATACTATTTGTAAAGTCCTTCCAGACACAAGATTATTTGAAGAAAAATATTCAACACATGGCTAAGATTCCAAAATTATTTCATTAATATGCAAATGCAAAGCAAAATCTAAATTAAAGAAGAAGCTGTCCCTCACCCAGCCAGTAACTCTCCCACCATGCCAGGCCATTTCACTGAGATGTTGAGAATCCTCAACATCAGAACTGACCATCTGTGGATTCAAATCAAGGCCTCTTCCTCACAGAACTTCCTAGTTTGCTGTAAAATGCAACAATGAAGAGCGTGACTTACAAACTTTCTTTATTGTACAAGGACAGTAGTTCTCTCTGATAGGTTTTATTACATGCCTTAGTCAAGGGATATGTAACATCATTCACTTTACATTGTTTAAAAGTAACTTTGTGATGTCAGAGTACAAGTGTGTTCATTATCTTTCTAAAGATTACCTATTCAAAACAAACATCTCAGAACACCTACCTTCACAGTCCCAGGTATCAGAGATATGATGAGATTAATGATGCTTTGGTTGGGGGAGGGGAGGAAGGCTGCTCTGAAGTTACATGAAGGAATGTATGAGCAAGTGTGTGTGTGTGTGTGTGTGTGTGTGTGTGTGTGTGTGTGTGTGTGTCTGTTTTGGAGAAAGAATACACAAATGGGGGAGGGTCAGAGAGAGAGGGAGAGAGAGAATCTTAAGCAGGGTCCAAGCTCAATGGAGAGCCCCACCGGGGCTCAATCTTACCGTGAGATCATGACCTGAGATGAAATCAAGATCACCTGGGTGGCTCAGTCAGTTAAGCATCAGACTTTGGCTCAGGTCATGATCGCTCTGGGTTCTGTGCTGACAGCTCAGAGCCTGGAGCCTGCTTCAATTCTGTGTCTCCCTCTCTCTCTCTCTCTCTCTCTGTCCCTCCTCCATTTGTGCTCCCTCTTTCTCAGAAATAAATGAATAAACTTTATTTTTTTAAAAAAACATGAGGGGCGCCTGGGTGGCGCAGTCGGTTAAGCGTCCGACTTCAGCCAGGTCACGATCTCGCGGTCCGTGAGTTCGAGCCCCGCGTCAGGCTCTGGGCTGATGGCTCAGAGCCTGGAGCCTGTTTCCGATTCTGTGTCTCCCTCTCTCTCTGCCCCTCCCCCGTTCATGCTCTGTTTCTCTCTGTCCCAAAAATAAATAAACGTTGAAAAAAAAAAATTAAAAAAACATGAAAGCAGCAAATTGAAGGTACACTTGTGTTTTTAAGGCAAGATGGAGGTGTTATGTTTTAATGGGGAAAGATGATGCATGAGAAAATTAGATGTCTTGTTCACGTCTTAAGGAAATAGGAATAATAAGCAGGACATAAGACTGCTAATGCCCGTTCAAGCTCCTAGAAGGACTCCGGGAGGACAGAGGAAAAAGCTCGCTGGGAGAGCCCCATGTGAGGTGTGAAGGCTACAGAAGAGTGGCACACAAGAGTTGCTGCTGGGTTACTTAGTCCTACGGGGGTGGGTGTGACAGACATGCATAGTTGGTTATGAACAAACCCAAAGGAACACAAGTGAATTTAGGGTTTGGCTGGCCTCCCAATACTTCAGAAGTGACTCATGCATAGTTATGTCCTTCAAATTTTAAGATGGAAATGCAACTCGCCATGCCATTGTTGAAAAGAATTTCTCCAGATTCAAGAACCTAAACCATGCACTGTGTCTTACAAGGGCATAATCAAAGTCAGTAACATCCCTTTAGCACAGGGATGGGCCTAACATCAAGCTCAGGCTGATGCTCCTGTAGGCAAAGCATAGGTTTGTTTCCTTCTCCTTCCTTTCCCTCCACCCCAACCCCCAATATGGCAGCTTTGTCCTTCTGTCCTCCCAGATCCTCCTAGGAATGTGAACTGGGATCAGAAATCCTGGGTCCCGCTTATCATTGCTATTCTTCTTTGAAGTGTATCGTTAAATACAACAACTTGCCTTTGGCTCAGCTTCTCTTAAGGAGCAGGTTAGTTTTCCTTTTCATCATCACTTCATAGAGAAAACAGTGATGTTCCAGGCCAATAGCAATGAAAAGAATACAAACAAAACAGAAAAACAAAGGCATTTCTACTTATACTACCACACACCTGGTGAGGCCACCTCCTTAAAAACCAGAGGCAACTAGATAATGAATGAAGTTCTGCCGTCCAACTGGTTAGCTTTATCGCAAACCCTAAGATTGAAAGCATCTTTTGGAATCTAACTATCCTATCATTAAAAAAAAAAGCATACATATGTATATGTGTGTGTGTGTGTGTGTGCAAGTATGTGTGTGTGTGTCCTTTTATTATGCTTCTCTCATAATCTGCTGCTTTGAAAGAATTTCACTAACTGCATTTTTTTTTATTTTTACTTTTCTTTGTATTTTTTTTTTAATTTTTTTTTCAACGTTTATTTATTTTTGGGACAGAGAGAGACAGAGCATGAACGGGGGAGGGGCAGAGAGAGAGGGAGACACAGAATCGGAAACAGGCTCCGGGCTCTGAGCCATCAGCCCAGAGCCCGACGCGGGGCTCGAACTCACGGACCGCGAGATCGTGACCTGGCTGAAGTCGGACGCTTAACCGACTGCGCCACCCAGGCACCCCTGTATTTTTATTTTTAATTGAAGTACACTTGACGTACATACAACATTATACAGCTTCAGGTGTACAACATAGAGATGGGACAATTACATATATTATGAGATGCTCATTATGATGAGTATTGTTGCCATCTGTCACCATATAAAGTTATTAAGATGTTGTTGACAATATTTCTTATGCCATATTCCTACTACCACCCATTTTTATTTATAGATAAGAAGCCAAGGTTAAGGGACTGGCCCTGGTCTTCATTACCATGAAATGGTATCCAGAACCCAGCTGCATGCCTGCCTAGGATTACAGAATACTTCATCCCACTTCCTTTTATTGTGGACCTCCCTGCTCTAGGCTTGTAAATCTAAGAGCTTCTTGTAAAATAGGCATGCTCCCTTGGCACCTGGCTTGTGTCTGGCTCGTCTTTGGAGCTCAGAATCCCCAGTGTTAACCAAACCAGAGTAGAAATCTCAGGATCCAGTTTTTCTGCTCACTACAGGGAGATTCTAGCTTTGCTTGGAGCCTTGACACTGGTACCTCCCGTTAGGGCACGCCCTGGTAGTTAGTTCTGCCAAAGACCCTGTGAAGAATGCACATTCCAATTGCATGAATTTCCTCTCCAGCTCTTGCTTCACACACTCCAGTTTGTCCTTTAGGTGAAATATGCAGTTGGGCAGAGCCAGTAATTTTATGCATTTGTTATTAAGGAAGATGCCTTCTTTCCATCCCAGGTGTGTGTTATTACAAGCAATAGTGCTAAGATAAAGGAAAGCACACACATGTGTAATAGTATCTCCTCTTTATAATGAAATGTGTTCCTACCAGCCCAGAGCTAATCCTGAAAGGTAAGTAGGTAGAAATCATCATTTTCATTCTGCTGATGAGTAAAAATAAGCTAGCAGGTAATTAAATCATCTTGCTCAGCCCTAGTGGAGATTTAAGGAATAGAGACTTCATTCTCTTGACATGAAGGTTAGTAATTTATCTGGCAGAGATTTCAAGTGAAAATTAGAAGGTAGACTCTACAATACCCTCTTGTATCATTTTTATGTTGGTTGCCCTATGTTTTAGGATATGAACCCTGTTTAATTGTCTCTATGATGACAAGAAATATCACTCCTGGCAAGTTTAAAATATGTCACTGGCTAGTGTTCAACCACATTGCACTCTGTTTCCATGTCCGAAATACATCACTTCAGAGACGTGCATTTGGTTAGAATTTGCCCAACACGTTGTTCCAGTAAAGGGCTATTTAACGTTACAGAAGGACAGAGACTTACCCAAGGAATTTTTTTTCTTTGTGTCTTTTAAGATCTCGGTAGAAGTGCCTTCTATAGAGCAGCAGGTTGCTAAATATTTGTCAAAATTCTGATTGAATTCATTTCACTTGAGGCCTAGAACATAGGTCTAATAAACAATTTTTAAACCCAATCTCTCATCACTTAATACTTTTTAATAACCCCCTTAATGCTGGAGAGTTCACAGAACCAATGGGGGTGTGAACTTCAATACTTCCTTCTTAAGAGGGGAATGTAGATCCCACTTGCTCATTCCTGTAAAGGTTTACTCTAGATTTATACAATATCTGATTATGTTTCTGGGACTTACCAGTTATTTCCTTGTCTTATATTATGTGTTTCCCATAGAAGTAAATTCCAAAGAGGATTCCAAGAATGGCCAGTTAGAGAGCCAGACCTATAAAACAACTGGAAAATATGAGTAAACTACATGTGTAGCCCTGAGGAGGTAGGAGGAGATGTGAGGGGGACAGGGTCAGTGGTATCAAGATGGAGACAAGAAATACCAAAGAGTAGTGAGGACTATCAACATAATCTAGTCTGGCGTGATGGCAATGACTAGCTTCCCACCAAGGATTGGTGCTCACTTTGCATAACGTAGAGACGTCCCGAGAAGTGGCCCCCGCTCTAGGATTACATTTCCCAAGCTATATGCATCTAAGTGGGGTCATATGGCAGATTTTGAGCCAATGAAAAGTGAGGATAAGTGGCCCATCGATACCTTCTTTTTATGCTTTATCTCTTCCTGCCTGGAAGCAAAGGACTCTAAGGCCCTAGGAGATGGAGGTCCACAACGTGCAAGGATCCTGGGTCCCATGTGGAAGGTTGTGCTCCACACAGCTGCATTGGATTGTTATATAATAAGAAATAGACTTTCATTGAAGTAAGCCACCAACTGGGAAAACCTGGGTGACTCAGTCGGTTAAGTGTCCAACTCTTGGTTTTGGCTCAGGTCATGATCTCACAGTCGTGAGTTTGAGCCCCACGTAGGGCTCTGCACTGGCAGTGCAGAGCCTACTTGAGATTCTCTCTCTCTCCCTCACTCTCTGCTCCTCACTCACTCACTCTGTTTCTGTCTCTCTCAAAATAAATAAATAAACTTAAAAAAAAAAAAAGCTGAGCCACCAAGATTTGGGGGATTAGCTGTTAAAGTAGCTAGTGTTACTGGGGCACCGGGTGGCTCAGTCAGTTAAAGGCCCAACTCTTGGTTTCGGCTCAGGTCATAATCTCACAGTTCATGGGTTCAAGCCCCATGCCAGGCTTCATGGTGATGGTCCAGTCCCTACTTGAGATCCTCTCTCTCTGCCCCTCTCCTGCTCTCTCTCTCTCTCTCTCTCTCTCTCCCCCAAAATAAATAAGTAAACTTTTTTTTTAAAGTAATTAGTAGGGTGCCTAGGTGGCTCAGTCGGTTAAGCGGCCGACTTCAGCTCGGGTCATGATTTCACGGTCCGTGAGTTCGAGCCCCGCGTCGGGATCTGTGCTGACAGCTCGGAGCCTGGAACCTGTTTCAATTCTGTGTCTCCCTCTCTCTCTGACCCTCCCCCCGTTCATGCTCTGTCTCTCCCTGTCTCAAAAATAAATAAACGTTAAAAAAAAATTTTAGAAAAAGTAATTAGTGTTAACTAGTACATTTGATTGAATTATTATTGTTGTGGTATTTTTACTATAAAGAGAAGCAAAAAGAAGACCCTCATACTAAAGTGTTCAGTGATAAATAAGCTAACCCAAGCCCTAAAACTAAGTTATTACTTAGTTTTCTCCTGTTTTCTCACCTCACAACCTTATTGTTTTATTTTAAAGTTATGTTGGAGTATTGAACGAGGTTTATTTCGGTTTAGCTGATTTAATATTACTAAGCACCTGTTTTGTTGAGCTGCTGCCTGCTGCTTACACTTTTCTATGCATAACATTCCTTAAAGTGTTTTCCTATTATATTCCTACTGACTTTGAAGGGCAAAGTCCTTTTAGCTATGAAAACAATAGCTTCATAAAATAATAGCAGATCCTGAGAGGACAGAGCATTAAGCCAAAGAGGATTATTCAAAAGCCTCAAAACTTAATAGAATTTGCCCTGCTAGGTTTCAGGTATGCTTGGGACACATGACTCTTTTCTGCCATCCAGTTTCTCCCTTTTAGAATGGGAATGTCTATGCTATGTTTGTTCTGTCATTGTATTTTAGAAGCAGATAACTTGTCTGAGTTTACAAGTTCGTGGATGGAAAGGAATTTGTCCCAGGATGAATCATATCCCCAGTCTCATCCATTCTTGTTGTAGGTGAAGTTTGGGTTTAGCTTTGATGCTGAAATGAGACAAGACTTTGGGGAGCATCGGGATCGGGTGAATGTATTTGCACGTGAGGGGACAAGAGGGAAGACTATTACTGTGTCCTCCTCCCAAATTCATACATTGAAGTCTTAGCCCCCAGCATCTCAGAATGTGGAAACGGGGTCATTGCAGATGGAATATGCTAAGACGGATGAGGTCATACTGGAGTAAAATGAGCCCTTACTCCAGTATTACTGGTGTCCTTATAAAAAAAAGACAGTTGCGCGCGGATACACACACACACACAGGAAGAACCTGTGAACATGAAATTAGAGATCAGAATGGTGTATCTGTGAACCAGGGAATGCCAAAGTTGGCCAGCAATCCACCAGAAGCAAAGGCATGGAACAGATTCTTCCTCACATCCTCAGACAGAAACAACCCTGCTGTCCCCTTGATTTCAGGTTTCTAGCCTCCAGAACTCTAAGACCATAAATTTCCATTGTTTAAGCAAAAAATAATAATAATTTCAGATCTATTACCATGAAACTACCCATTAACAAAATATCTTAAAACTGTTCAGTAATCAAATAAACTATGTAAGTAGGTATGTTTTTTTTTTTTTTTTAAAAACCCTGCTGCCTATACATCCTTAATTCTCTTTTGTCACCTCCTCAACAAAAATACGTATAAAAAAGTAAATCTTCCAATTAGACTATGAGTCACATTCAAAATATATGCAGTGGAACTCTACTAACTATGCCCTCTTTTTGGCCAATGCATTTCCCTCAGTGACAACACCAGTTTGTCTAATATCCCACAGAGAAGATTTTTGTGAAAGTGTCTAGCATAGTGCCTAGTTCATACATAGGTGCCTAATAATCCTGAATTCACTTTGCCATTTCCTTTTCCCTATCAGACTGGGAAACATGGATTTCTCATTAACTGTTCTCTTTCCATAGTCCCTTATGTTTAAATGATGTTGATTATCATTAGCCTGAGTTTACCCATTTATCTACCCTCCCACAATCTCCACCTCGTCCAGGCCACTCTCAACCACGCCAAGGTCTACTTCCCAGCTGTTGTCTCTGCCTGCAGTCTCTCTCACTTACAACCTGTCTTGCATAGTTAGAGACGACTGGCATTATATGCCAGACCAACGTGTTACTGCCTACCATGTCAATCCAAGCCCTGCTGCTCCGTAGTCTGGACCTGGCCTCGTTCTCTTAAGTATACTTATTTGTCCCCACTCCTTAGTACTCATTCTGTTCTTGTGATCAGAGCTCCTCTCTCGTGTCAAATAAGATCCCAAATTCCACCTGTTTCATTTCCTAAGTAGTTCTCAAGTTGGTCACCTCCACGCATTCCCATGACCCCAGCCTTGATTTGGGATCACATTATTTCACACGTATTTACATGTATTGTTATAAAGTCTTCTAAGTCCTTCCAGTCATGCTCTCATCTGGTCCATCATCCGTACCGCTGCCACAGGGATTTTTCTAGCACTGAGCTGTCCAGTATGGTAGCCAAGAACCACGTGTGGCTATCTAAAGTCAAACTGAAAATGAAAAATTTAGTTCCTCAGTCACATTGGCTGCATTTCAAGTGTTCAACAGCCACATCTGGCTAGCAGTTATCATGTTGAACAGAGGAGATTATAAAACATTTTCATCATTTGGACAGTACTGTTACTAAAATGTAAATGTGGGGGTGCATGGGTGGCTCAGTCAGGTAAGTGCTGGCTCTTGATATCAGCTCAGGTTTTGATCTCAGGGTCATGAGTTCAAGCCCCACGTTGGGCATGAAGCCTGCTTTAAAAAATTATAAATAAATAAATAAATAAATAAATAAATAAATAAATAAATAAAATGTAAATGTGATCTTGTGTCTACTCTACTTAACATCATTTACAGTTTCTTATCCCTTAGGATAAAGTCTAAACTCCTTAGTAGGGTAGTTTATCACTTGGCCCTAGTTTTCCTTTCTGCCCTATCTCCTTCACCTGCCAGCATGGCACCTTATTCTCCAGGCTAATCAAGTGATTTCCCCCTCAGTGTGTCCCCATGCCTTTGCTCATGGCTGTATTTTCTGTCAGGAATGCCCTTTTCCACCTTAGCAACCTAACTCCAATTAATTCTTCAAAATTCACCTCAGGCATCACCTTATTTGGCAGACTTTGCTTAACGTGAACTCTTCCCTTGCTCTCCCAGTCAGCCACTCCCATTACTGGGATCGCACACTGTATTATTCATGCCCCTGTTGTAGCATTTAGATCTGCCTACTTATTAGGCTGTGGTATTTGGGGAGGGAGAGGGGGGCAGCACCAGGTTTAATTCATTTTCATCCCCAGAGTCTAGCAGGGTGTTTGGAATACCAGTTGGTGCCTGGAATAGAATCCCTGCTCTTTCTTCCTGGTTCTTTATACCTCACATCTGGGATAATTTGCTGCTCCAAATGCCATCACATTCCCCACCATTCAGCATAGCTATTCAGCTGTCATTCCTTCCCAGTGCAGTAGGATGTAGCACCATGGCTAGATTGTACATTACTAAAGACAGGAGAACCAGACAGATGCTGACAAATTGTCTTGCAAGACATCTGCTTTCTCAATGGACAAAGACTCAAGTCTGAGGAAGTTTAATCGCCTTTCTTTAAGTGGCTGATTTCTCTCATTCTCTTCCAGTGCCTTCCACCCCTGAGAGGAGGACCAGTGGAGCCAGACAGTGTAGTCAAGTCTACATGCTCAGGCTTGGATTATTAATGGATTATTATAACTCTTAGACCATGACTCTGTGTTGAAAGCCTCATCAGAACCAGGCATAACCAAAAGTTTGAAATTCTTTACTTCTTTATTTTCTATATGGCACAATTTAGCACTTAGTTATACTCTGTCTTAAACTGCTTGCAACATTACTTTTACTATTTGTATTCTCCAACTCCACTGCAAGTACCCTGAATGCAAGAAAAATGTGTCTTCCATACCATTTCGCATAGTGATAATGACTTCATAGGTGCTCATTAATATTTATGCATTGATCAGCTGGCTTGGTTGATCTAATCTGGTGAGTCTTTATAGCCCCACAAGCCATTAAGAGCCTCTCCAAATACAGGTGCCATCTTACAAAGCTCTAGAATGTGAGCTGGAATTTCCAAGTATAGTTTAATTCTGTCTTATTAAGAAAAACAGAATATACATTCATATAATTTAAAACTTTTTTTAATTTTATGATGGACCATTACATTAATGGCCCCAGCGAATCATGCCTCTGAGAATTCCTGCCCCTTTGTTGTTCCTTCCTACACTGAGTCTGAGCTTGGTTATGTGACTTGCTTTGGCAAATGAGACGTTAGCAATTGTGATGCAAGCAGAGATTGGATAAGCACTTGCCATCTTAGAATTCATCCTCTTGGAACCCAGAGCCCATGCCATAAGGAAGTCCAGCTATTCTGCTGGAGAAAAGGTATATAGAAAGAGATCCTGTGAGACCGTGCAAGGCACATAAATGAAACTAGCTTAGCTATTACAGCCCATTAGACAAAGGCACCTGCATAAGAGACCCCAAGCAGGACCACCAGAACTGCCCAGCTGATCCCAGCCCAGATTGCTGAATCATAAATAAAGAAATAATCTTCCTCGATTTACAATGTAATTGCATCCTGATAAACCCATCATAAATTTAAAATATCATAAATCAAAAATACATTTACTATACTTAAACTGCTGAACATCACAGCTTAGCCTACCTTACATTAAACATGCTCAGAACATTTACGTTAGCCAACAGTTGGGCAAAATCATCTGACACAAAGCCTGCTTTATAATAAAGTGTTGATGGTGGCAAGGATGGATGAAGCAGAGCAGTGAATCAGCGATATAGAGGACAAACTTATGGAGAATAATGAAGCAGAAAAAAGAGGGAGACTAAGGCAAAAGAGCATGATTTAAGAATTAGAGAAGTCAGTGACTCATTAAAAAGGAACAACATCAGAATCATAGGGGTACCAGAAGATGAAGAGACAGGAAAAGGGGTAGAAGGGTTATGTGAGCAAATCATAGCAGAAAACTTTCCTAACTTGGAGAAAGTCACAGACATCAAAATCCAGGAAGCACAGAGGACTTCCACCAGAGTCAACAAAAACTGACCATCAACATGGCATATCATAGTCAAATTCACAAAATACTCAGTCAAGGAAAGAATCATGAAAGCACCAAGGGGAAAAAAAGTCCTTAACCTATAAGGTAAGACAGATCAGGTTTGCAACAGACCTATCCAAAGAAACTTGGCAGGCCAGAAAAGAGTGGCAGGATACATTCAGGGTGCTGAATCAGAAAAATATGCAGCCAAGAATTCTTTATCCAGCAAGGCTGTCATTCAAAATAGAAGGAGAGATTAAGTTTCCCAGACAATCAAAAATTAAAGGAGTTCATGACCACTAAACCAGCCCTGCAAGAAATTTTAAGGGGGACTCTCTGAGGGGAGAAAAGAAGAATAAACAAACAAACAAACAAAGACTAAAAACAACAAAGACTAGAAAGGACCAGAGAACACCACCAGAAACTCCAACTCTATAAGCAACATAATGGCAATAAATTCATATCTTTCAGTATGCATTCTAAATGTCAATGGACTAAATGCTCCAATCAAAAGACATAGGGTAACAGAATGGATAAGAAAACAAGATCCATCTATATGCTATATACAAGAGACCACTTTAGACATAAAGATACCTTCAGATTGAAAGTAGGGACATGGAGAACCATCTATCATGCTAATTGTTGACAAAAGAAAGCCAGAGTAACCATACTTATATCAGACAATCTAGACTTTGACATAAATACTGTAACAAGAGATGAAGAAGGGCATTATATCATAATTAAGGGGTCTATCCACAAAGAAGACCTAACAATTATAAACATTTATGCTCCAAATGTGAGAGCACCCAAATATATAAATCAATTAATCACAAACATAAAGAAACTCATTGATAATAATACCATAATAGTAGGGGACTTCAACACCCCACTTACAACAATGGAAAGATCATCTAAACAGAAAATCAACAAGGAAACAATGGCTTTGAATGACGCACTGAACCAGATGGACTTAACAGATATATTCAGAACATTTCATCCTAAAGCAGTGGAATATACATTCTTCTCCAGTGCACATGGAACCTTCTCCAGAATAGACCACATACTGGGACACAAATCAGCCCTCAACAGGTACAAAAAATCAAGATCATACTGTGCATATTTTCAGACCACAATGCTATGAAACTCAAAATGAACCACAAGAAAACATTTGGAAAGGTAAAAATTACTTGGAGACTAAAGAACATCCTACTAAGGAATGAATGGGCTAACCAAGAAGTTAAAGAAGAAATTGAAAAGTACATGGAAGTCAATGAAAATGACAACACCACAGCCCAAAACCTCTGGGATGCAGCAAAGGTGGTCATAAAAGGAAAGTATATAGCAATCCAGGCTTTCCTAAAGAAGGAAGAAAGGTCTCAGATATACAACCTCACCTTAAGCCTTAAAGAGCTGGAAAAAGAACAGCAAATAAAACCCTAAGACAGCAGAAGACAGGAAATAATAAAAATTAGAGCAGAAATTAACGCTGTCAAAACCAAACAACAACAACAACAACAACAACAACAAAAACCAGTAGAAGAGATCAATGAAATCAGAAGCTGGTTCTTTGAAAGAATTAACAAAAGTGATAAACCACTAGCCAGTATGATCAAAAAGAAAAAGGAAAGGACCCAAATAAGTAAAATCAAGAATGAAAGAGGAGAGATCACAACCAACACAGCAGAAATAAAAACAATAAGAAGAGAATATTATGAACAATTATATGCCAATAAAATGTGCCATCTGGAATAAATGGGCAAATTTCTTTCTAGGAATATACACATATACACCACCAAAACTGAAACAGGAAGAAATAGAAAATTTGAACAGACCCATAACCAGTAAGGAAATCGAATTAGTAATCAAAAATTTGCCGAAAAACAAGAGTCCAGGGCCAGATGGCTTTCCAGGGGAATTCTACCAAATATTTAAGGAAGAGTTAACACCTATTCTCTTGGAGCTGTTACAAAAAATAGAAATGGAAGGAAAACTTCCAAACTCTTTCTTGATTCCAAAACCAGACAAAGACCCCACTAAAAAGGAGAACTATAGACCAATTTCCCTGATGAGCATGGCTGCAAAAATTCTCAACAAGATATTAGCCAACCAGATCCAACAATACATTAAAAAAAAATATTCACCATGACCAAGTGGGATTTATACCTGGGAAGCAGGGCTGGTTCAATACCCACAAAACAATTAACGTGATTCATCACATCAGTAAAAGAAAGAACAAGAACCACATGATCCTTTCAATAGATGCAGAGAAAGCATTTGACAAAATACAGCATCCTTTCTCGATAAAAACCCTCAAGAAAGTAGGGCTAGAAGGAGCATACCTCGAGATCATAAAAGCCATATATAAAAGACCTAAAGCTGATATCATCCTCAATGGGAAAAAACAGAGAGCTTTCTCCCTAAGGTCAGGAACAAGACAGGGATGTCCACTCTTGCCACTGTTATTCAACATAGTATTGGAAGTCTTAGCCTCAGCAATCAGACAAGAGAAAGAAATAAAAAGCATCCAAATCGGCCAGGAGGAGGTCAAACTTTGACTCTTCACAGATGACATGATACGCTATACGGAAAACTCAAAAGATTTCAACAACAACAAAAAAACTGCTAGAACTGATTCATGAATTCAACAAAGTTTCAAGATATAAAATCAATGCACAGAAATCGGTTGCATTCCTATACACCAACAATGAAGCAACAGAAAGAGAAAGTCAAGGAATCAATCCCATTTACAGTTGCACAAAAAAACCACAAAATACCTAGGAATAAATCTAACCAAAGAGGTGAAAAATCTATACACTGAAAACTATAGAAAGCTTATGAAAGAAATTGAAGAAGACACCAAAAAATGGAAAAAGACTCCATGTTCCTGGATAGGAAAAACAAATATTGTTAAAATGTCGATACTACCCAAAGCAATCTACCTATTCAATACAATCCCTATCAAAATAACACCAGCATTCTTCACAGACCTAGAGCAAACAATCCTAAAATTTGTATGGAACCAGAAAAGACACCGAGTAGCCAAAGCAATCTTGAAAAAGAAAACCAAAGCAAGAGGCATCACAATCCCGGACTTCAAGCTGTATTACAAAGCTGTAATCATCAAGACAGTATGGTATTGGCACAAGAATAGACACTCAGATCAATGGAACAGAATACAGAACCCAGAAATGGACCCACAAACATATGGCCAACTAATCTTTGACAAAGCAGGAAAGAGTATCCAATGGAATAAAGACAGTCTCTTCAGCAAATGGTGTTGGCAAAACTGGACAGTGACATGCAGAAGAATGAACCTGGACCACTTTCTTACACCATACACCAAAATAAACTCAAAATGGATGAAAGACCTAAATGTAATACAAGAAGCCATCAAAATCCTTGAGGAGAAAGCAGGCAAAAACCTCTGTGATCTTGGCAGCAGCAACTTCTTACTCAACACCTCTCCTGAGGTAAGGGAAACAAAAGCAAAAATGAACTATTGGGACCTCATCAAAATAAAAAGCTTCTGCACAGTGAAGGAAACAATCAGCAAAACTAAAATGGGAGAAGATGGGAGACAGAATGACAGAATGGGAGAAGATATTTGCAAACAACATATCAGATAAAAGGTTAGTATCCAAAATCTATAAAGAACTTATCAAACTCAACACCAAGAAAACAAATAATCCAGTGAATAAATAGACAAAGTCATGAATAGACACTTCTCCAAAGAAGACATTCAGATGGCCAACCGACACATGAAAACATGTTCAATATCACTCATCATTGGGGAAATACAAATGAAAACCACAATGAGATACCACCTCACACCTGTCAGAATGGCTAACATTAACAACTCAGGCAACAACAGATGTTGGCAAGGATGCGGAGAAAGAGGATCTCTTTTGCACTGCTGGTGGGAATGCAAACTGGTGCAGCCACTCTGGAAAACAGTATGGAGGTTCCTCAAAAAATTAAAAATAGAACTACCCTATGACCCAGCAATTGCACTACTAGGCATTTATCCAAGAAATACAGGTATGCTGTTTCGAAGGGACACATGCACCCTCATGTTTATAGCAGCACTATCAACAATAGCCAAAGTATGGAAAGAGCCCAAATGTCCATCGACGGATGAATGGACAAAGAAGATGTGGTATATATATATACAATGGAGTATTACTCGGTAATCAAAAGAATGAAATCTTGCCATTTGCAACTACGTGGATGGAACTGGAGGGTATTAGGCTAAGTGAAATTAGTCAGTCAGAGAAAGACAAAAATCATATGATTTCACTCATATGAGTACTTTAAGATACAAAACAGGTGAACATAAGGGAAGGAAAGCAAAAATAATAAAAAAAAACACGGAGGGGGACAAAACAGAAGAGACTCATAAATACGGAAAACAAACAGAAGGTTACTGGAGGGGTTGTGGGAGGGGGGATGGGCTAAATGGGTAAGGAGCACAAGGAATCTACTCCTGAAATCATTGTTGCACTATATGCTAACTAACTTGGATGTAAATTTAAATAAATAAATAAATAAATAAATAAATAAATAAATAAAGTGTTGAAGAGCTCATTTAATTTACTATTGTACTGAAAGTAAACACAGAATGGTTGTCCAGGTACAGAATGGTTGTAAGCATATCAGTTGATGCCCCTCACGATGGTGTGGCTGACTGGGGGTGCAGCTGCCACACAGCCCAGCAGCACAAGGAAAAATGGTACCCAACCCATCGCTAGCCTTGGAAAAGATCAAAATTCAAAATTCAAAGTACAGTCTCTACTGAATGTGTATCACCTTCACACCACCATAAGGTCAAAAAAGTCTAAGTCAAACTCATTCCAAGTCAGGGACCATCTGTAGTGGTTTTAAGCCGCTGGATTTTAGGGTGGTCTATTATGCACCAACAAACAACCACAACACTCAGAATCTTGTCTCTTCTTATTCATCAATATACCTGATAAATATCACCTGCCATTTGCATGTTCCATTCTTAAATACCTTGACTTAGCATTTGAAGCGAAATACAGAAAACACTCTCTCCAGTTAGGGTGAGGAAGTTTTTACTTCAAAACACTTCTGAGAGATTGAGATTTTAGAATGTGACTTTTGTATTTAGAATTTTTTCCTATGAAGTCAATGCCTTTAAGACAAATTCAGTTTATCTCTTCTTACTTTTTCTTTTTCTTTTTTGGCTTTTGCTCTTGGGTAAGCAAAGAAAAATTTGATCTCATGAATTTCATGCCCTGTTTTTTGCTCTTGCCAAAATGCTCTGTTAACTTCATTCCAAAAAAAAAAAAAAAAGAAGTTCTTGTGAATATGTGTTCTGCCACAGCATCAAGAACAGTGCCAGAAAGGGCAATTCTATAAAAATAGATTTCTTCATTCTCCATCTATGTGAATTCACACAGTCACATACTCCTTTTGTAGCTATCATGTGAGTCATAGTTTTTCTCTGAAAGTAACTTCTTGACCATTTGTGATCCTTGTTTGCAAACATAGACTTGGCTTCATTTTTTTCCCTCAGCTTCGTGTTATATTTGATATTTCTTTCTTTCGTTCTTTATGTACCTTTTATAAGTCGGCCTTTGAAGGAAGCCTTTCTCCCTTATCTCTCAGTTGGGGAAAGTACGGTTTACCTTGGAACAAAGAGTCTCTTTAAAAATTATCACCAGGCATTGGCAATTCCACTAACATGATAAGCAAAAAGAAAAAAAAAAAAATGGAAAGAAACACCAGCAAAAACTAGTCTTTCCATTGTTGAGACGGTTCCATAGTGGTCAAGCCTTGTTTAAATCAGTGCTACTCCAAGTGAGGTCTGTGAACCACTACCAGTCCACGAAATGTTGTTGTAATGAAAAAAGTATAAAAGTTGAGAGTGTTTAACTTTCTAGCGATTTGATGTTACCTTGACATCAACAATGTGATTATTTTTCTCATAACCAAGTTTTTTGTACATTACAAAATATTGGTCAACAATGGATTAGAATTTGGGGGGAGCACCTGGGTGACTCAGTCGGTTAAGTGGTTTCAGCTCAGGTCATGATCTCACTCTGAGTTCCAGCCCCATATCGGGCTCTGAGCTGACAGCACTGGGCATGCTTGGGATTCTCTCTTTCCCTCTCTCTCTCTGCCCCTCCCCCACTCGCACATGCTCTCTCACTCTCCCTCAAAATAAGTAAATAAACTTCTAAAAAAAGAGTTTTTTAAATGGTCTTTCTTCACAGATAGTTAAATATGCACTAGTCTAAATGACCTCTCCAGGGGCGCCTGGGTGGCGCAGTCGGTTAAGCGTCCGACTTCAGCCAGGTCACGATCTCGCGGTCCGTGAGTTCGAGCCCCGCGTCGGGCTCTGGGCTGATGGCTCAGAGCCTGGAGCCTGTTTCCGATTCTGTGTCTCCCTCTCTCTCTGCCCCTCCCCCGTTCATGCTCTGTCTCTCTCTGTCCCAAAAATAAATTTAAAAAACTTTGGGAAAAAAATAAATAAATAAATAAATGACCTCTCCAAAATACCTTATAGCCTCATGCCTAAAACAGTGCAGGACCCAGAGTGGGCAACAAAAAACATTTGTTGATTGACTGATTGTTAACTTAGTGGGTAATTCCTAATTCTATGATGCTCCAATATTATGTTAAGTCTTTACCATTCACTCAACTGTACATACAAATATGAAAAGTCAGCGTTTCACACTGCTTTTTTAAAAGGCATGAAATAACCTGCCTAATTCTCTTAGCTTGGTATGAGTAATTATTACACTCAAGTTTAGAGAACCCAAAAGTAATGACGCATAGCTAAAGTTAAAATTAGCTTTCACTTATTCCATAATAGCACCTACTGATTTAGCTGCCTTTGAGCAAAGAGATGAGGGAAAGGTGTTGAACTCAGTAAGGACTAAATCCATGACTCATTTGTTATGGAGACGAAATGCATCATTGGGTTATATCAGGTGAAAGCCTGTCCTTACACTTAGTATAGGAAGTCAGACTCCTTAAAGTTATGTATGTTCAAAATTGCTCTTTACCCTAAAGGACCGTTACTAACTCGGCTTTCAGATTAAGGAGGCCTGGATGTACAGCAGATATTACATACTGAATTCATAGTTCTCTTCCTTCCCTTGGCACATCGGCCTCAGGGCAGTCTTGCTGTTGGCTTTGCTCTGACATGTAGTCCCATTAATTGGGTTGTTGCCTTTTTTTCTGTGTAATTTTAGGCAAGCCACTTCATCTTTATATGTTTTGGATCCTTCATCTGAAAAACAAAAACAAAAGGAGGACAAGGACACCATGAAGGTTAAATGACACAATGTACATGAACATGCCTGCTGGACTGACCCCACTGGTGCTCACTCTCATTGTCCTTTGCCTTGTTTCTGCTCCCTGACCAAGCTTCTACCATGGAGTGTACTTTCATTAAAAACACAGGTCGTAGAGTTACAGACATGGGGTTAAGTCCCAGCTCCTCCCTCTACTACCTTCTGTGACCTTGTGACTTTGTACAAATTAAATAACCCCTTTACAGTCTCAGTTTCTTCATCTGAAAAATTTTACCCTTGGCATGAGCTTTGTGAATTTTGAATGAAATCATCATTAGAAAGGGTCCAATGCAATGCCAGGATGCCTCCAATTTGGCTAACCATTCTTATTTTTATGCCCCATTTTAGACGTAGTCTTGACCCATTGTGTGTGAATTTCTGTCCAGGGTCTTCCTTGGGATCCTGGTTTCTCAGAACCTGGAAGCTTCCCTTGCTCTTGACATGAAACATCGGTCCTTAACCATAGCATTTCTGTTTCTACTTGATGATTCCTTTACAGGACCTAACTCCCTGCTGCCCATTTTTTTCTTTGCTGGAGCCCAGAGTCTTGGAGGGCCTTGTCAGGACTCCTGTAGAAGCTCTCACTGCCATAAGATCCTCTGGTTAGCTGGCCTGCTGTGCCCACCACCTACTGTCTGCCCCCAGGCCCCCAGGACATTGCATCAGCCTCCAGGCTTCTTCATTTTCTGTAGAGCTCCCTGGATCCCTACCCCCTCAGTGAGCCTGACTAGCTCCAAGAATGAGCCAGAGTAGATTGGCTCTTGGGCCACCTGCTGAGTCCCAGCCCTGACAATACTTACTATGGAACAACTCAGGACATTGGTCCCATCCTGGGATGTGCACATCACCATGGCATTATAATACCTGTACCAGACGAAAGGCAGATGTTATAAGAACTATTTTGTCTGGAAGTTGTGTTTGATTGTGGCTTTCCCCAGAGCTTTTGCTTACATTTCTTTTTCCAGTGAAATCACTTGGATTTCTCCCCCATACCTTTCCACTTTCTGCTTGTGGCTCCTTGTTCAGCCCCAATTTCATCTGCCTCATCTCAGTGGGAACTGAGAATCCTATACCTGCTCAAAATGCACCAAAGCCAGCAGTGCCCAATGAAGGGCTATGATCTAAGCTTTGCTTGATCTGCACCTCTTGGGGAGTGGCGAGTTGGGGTTCAGGGACATCCTGTGTACAAGCAAAAGGTCCCTGGTTCAAATTCATAATTCCAGAGCACCCCCCACACATGGGCACACAACAGACATACATACATGGAGACCAGCTAATTTAAAATACATGCAAACATGCAAAGATGGAGTCAAAGCCCCTTAGGAGTAATTTTTAGGCCCCTCAGGGTCCTTCCAGCCCCATGTTGGGACCAGTGATGAGAGGTCCTTGTTGGGGGAGGGGGGTAAGGTTCTGCTTTCAGTGAAGTCATGATGGTGGCCCTCATGGGAAAATAGGATGATGTCCTTTATTGTTGCCTGTCCAATGGCCTCACTGAAGCTAGTACCACATGCCTTAGATTGCTGAATGAAGGAACCACACAAACATAGAATCCAAATCTCATTAAAGAAAAGAGCATCAGAAGCTTTCGTTCCATATCTGAGAAGCTTGCAGATCCTTAGATAATTTGTGACCATTCATTCATTAATTCATTCAAAAATAGTGAGTACCTACTATGTGCTAGGGGCTGGACATGGCATTGGACTGTGAAAAGATTGAGGCAAAATGGTTTCTGATTTCATGTGACTCACAGTCTAATGTTCAATCTCACTGAAGTCCCTGTAACCCATCCTACCTCTCAGCTGTAGGAAGCCCACCAAGGAACCCTCACGGAAAGAATAGCTCCCTGTCACACTTGAGATTTGCACAGTTTTTAAGATACAGTTGAATGCATTACATATAATTGGTCGAACAAGGACACCCAAAGCCAAATGTTAATAAAAACATTATATTCTGCTTTTTCAACTCTGGAAGGAGGGAATCTGTTTTCTCCACAAACAAAATTAAATCTGAAGTTCACTCTCGCTCCCATGTAAGGCTGTGGGAGAATGTCCAAATCATGGGAGTCTTCTAGCCCATTTTCCCTAAGGAACGAACTCAGCTTTTTTTGGCTTCTCTTAAATGGTTTTGGTGCAATTAAAGACTAAGCGAAACAAATGCCAACTTTGCAAATGATTTGGAACTAAGACTGTGTGTATGTGTCTACTACACTTTTGCCCTTTATGGGTTTAGCAAGTTGGCAATAAAACATAAGGACTCAGGGTCCTTAGTACATTAAAAGATAATGCTCTCGCACCGCCGGCCCCTTCACAGCCCCAGTGGAATGCTAAAAGCAGCTTCAGTTAGGATGCACTTCTGGGCCCATCCATGATAGAAGCTATTATTCCCAAGGGCCAGATCAGTGAGAGGGTACTTTCCAATTATTAACCCGACTGTCTTTAAATAAATGTTCGAAGCCCTGGAAGCTGAGAGAGTTACGCAATAATGCTAAGCACCCAAATGAAAATCAAACACTTAAGACAAAAATCTAGGCAACTGGCTAAGATGTGAAAGCTGTAGGGCTGGCCTCTCTATCACAGTGCTTAGTCCACTGGGTCATGGATGAAACTCCTGGAAAACCTGCCACATATAGGTCACGGTTCATCACGAGTTTCAACTCACACAACTGCAAGGTATTTGATGGAACTGTGCCAAAGGCAATTGGCCCTCAAGAAAGCATCATCAAATCCTACCACGGAAGTGAGGGAAATCTAGCATTTTGTTAAATCACTATGATGGATAACAAAAGCAAAATTACTAGAGTATACCAAAAAGCCAAGTGTGAAAAGGCCTGGATGGCTCTTGCCCCTTGGAGGGATAGTGGGGCCATTTTGTGACGTTCCTCTATGTTGCTGCAGCCCTCCTCCTCTCTGAGAAAAAGAGGTAGGGTGGAATCCTCATACAAAGACCAGGACTCCATGGGCCAGGGTACTCCACCCAAAGCAACATTCAGATGTCCCACATAGAAGAAGAGAGAACACGCTTCAGCAAGCAAGCAGAGCACAACTTTATTAATTCATCACTGAACAATAGAAAAATTTTAGCAAACAAGATCCCAAAGAACATTCTTTTCAGAAGATATGATAAAGAAGAATAGATTGTCAAAGGACGAATCTCCTAAGAAATAGATTTAGGTATCAGAGGAAAAATAGCTAAATCAACAGCAGTATTTACAACATGCTCATTACAATCAAAAGACCCTGCAAAGTAGATACAGCATACCAACAGCTTCTATGCCATATTTTAATATCAGACTGAGCATTTAAAAAATTATTCTCATTGGAGTAAGAATGGCAATAATTTTTTTTCCTTTTTTATTTAGGTATAATTGACATAACATTATATTGGTTTCAGGTGTTCAATGTCACTGCCAAGATGGTGACTCATCTACTTAACCTGCTGCCAGTAGACACAAAGAGCCTAAAGTGCTCAGGCCACAGCTGTAGTTTAGAGTTCAATGGGACTACTACTGTGTCTCCTGGTGGAAATGTTCCTTCTTTTGGGAACCAGGACTTCTAAACTGGCAGAGAGTAGAGTTGCTGAGACAAGAAACACAAGTGACTCATTGAGAATAACTCATGAGAAACTCATTGAGAATAGGGGGGTCACTGGCTTTTACCTCTTGGTCTGCGGACTTACATATTCTTGCGATGGGGACACAGCATTACAGAAAGCTCTTCAATTTAAACTGCATATTGTGTGCTGAAAGATGGTACCCTATGCTTATAAAGTATTATCTCCAAGTTGATACTTTAGCTAATGCCTTCAACATGCCACCCCACTAAAGTGGTTGTCAGCTTTGGGTAACATGGTATAATATATGACCGGTGGATGCCATGGCCATGAGCCCATGCCTACACCTTCTTTGCTGTAAAGTGCGTCTCTTGCTTTGACATAATGCTATTTTGGATTCTGTGCTGTGGAATAAGCACTCTACTAACTCATGAATGGTAGTGTTAGCTCAGGCCCCATGGGCAGGAATGGTAAGCCCATACCTAGAGTATGTGTCTGTTCCTGTCAAAATAAATCATTGACCTTCTAGGATGACAAGTGTCAAATGTAGTCAATTTGCCACCAAGTGATTAGGTTATCTCCTCGAGGGATGACAGCATACTGGAGACTAAGGATTGGTCCCTGTTATTGGCCAGTTAGTGGCCACAGTAGTTAAATCACATTTGGTAAATGGGAGTCCATGCTGTTAGGCCCATTCATGGCTTTCATCTCTGCTGCCATGGCTACATCATACATGTCTCATCATGCCAATACTGGGGAGGTCAATAATAGAGGATGGTTGATGTCAACTGGTAAAGTCATTTTGTCTATTTGGTCATCTAGTACCTCTCTGATGGTGACTACTCTCCATTGTGCATTAGTATGTAATATAAAAAGCTTCACATTATCTGTCTCTTCCAATATGTCTACCCACAGGTCTCTATCCCCGGCCCCTTCTCCCCAGTCTTGCAATCTATCTCCTGCCTAGGACCTGAGCACAGTTCAAGCCATTCTTCTCTGTCCCTGGGTCATGTATAATCTAACCTCGGGCCACTTCTCTCCATGCAAAGTAAGTGGCCATGTCTTCCACCTGAAGTTCTGGTTTTCAAGCCTCCATCAGTCCTAAGTGGTGGTAGTGCAGCCACCATCCATTTTCAGCTTACACCCATATCCATCGCCCCATTCGAACAGCAAGCCACTAACCAAGCTCAAGCTTTTTCCTTCTCCATCAGGATGTCCTAAGGGCTTTCCACAAACAAGAAGTGCTCACTGAAAGAGAGGTGCTGGCGACATGCTCGTGCAGTTTGCTGGTGCCATCTGTTCCTGCTCAGACTTGGTCCCAGATATGCCACTACCTTCTCAGGGTGGATTATTTCTGGGTCCACCAACCTTGTGACAGAACCTAGCTCGTGATGGGAAATTCTGGCCATAGAACCACTTGATGTCCATGGTCAAGAACTCTGTCTGCTAGGGCTCAGTAGCATCCCACCTTGGGTTCCTCCTGGGCTTTATCTATTCCCTGGCTGCGTCGATAGTCTCCCATTTAAGTTCATGTCAGGCTTCTGAACTATTTTAAGAGGGGACTTCTTATTTCTAGTTCTACTGATCGTTTACATGATTCAACCTCATACTTAAGCTAACTGTGCTCCAGGTACCAGCTGGAGAATAAAACTCAAACTGAGTCATTTGATGATTCAAGGGGAACAGTACTTAACACAGGACCACCTGAGGGTCAGTAGTCCACCCATTCTCCTGGAAGCCAGCCCAGAAGATGCTGTACCTAAACTGCACTATTTGGGGTTTTCCTGAAGGCTTTGATGTTAGGTTGTCAGTTTACATAAAGAAATGTCCCCGAAACAGCTCTGTGAAATTCACTGATGCATGTGCCATTAAGGGATTATTGAGGAAACTGTGCCTTGCTCCATATGATTTCACTTTTCTCTGCAATAGCTGGCCTTCTTTCATGCAGCTGAAGAGTTTTGATTTTACAAACATGATGAACCATGATCATGGTTGATAGTGTCTCTCCTCTGCGTTGATTGCTAAAAAGCTTAAAGCAAATTGTATGTCCTTCCTGCTTCTCTTTTTATGCTTTCCTTCTTTTCTAGATTTGCATTATCTTTCCTATTTTCAATTTTCTCTGTCCCACTTTTAAATCCTTATTTTATTTTTACCCTGTTTTATTCTATATCATATATTTAAGAGAATCTAAATATTATCTGGCAGGGGTATGAAAAAGCGAACAGATACATAGAAAGTTTAATGCCTATAATGTCTGCTTACACTGTCATTGGAAGCTTTGAGAAAAATCTCAAATAACAATGTGACAGTTTAGATGGAAGTATAAAATTGGTGTAGCATTCCTAAAAAGCAATTTTTACTTATGAATTGGTAGTTTTCACAATATTCATATGCTTTCGGTCTGGAATCCTAGAATGTATCCTAAAGAAATAATGAGGAATGTGAATAAACCTTAGGTATAAAATAGTTATTAGCATTATTTTTAATTATACAAACTAAAAGGAACTTATAGATCTTATCTTTGAAGAAAGGACTTACAATAAGAGAAAGGACTAAACGCTGATAAATTGGAGGAAGGCTAAAGAGAGTATGGTGTAGCTAATTTTAAATGCAGGATTTTCAAAGAATCTTTAATGCCAGAGGAAAATACTCACACGATCATGTTTAATTAAAAAAAAAAAAAAGCAGAGTACACATACTTCCGATTATGTTACTGCATGCTTAAGGAAAGATCAGGGGTATATTTAACCCCTGATGACCCTGGGAAAATGTTTTATAGGCCATTGTTGTCTTCTGCTTTTTTCTCTTCTTTTTGTATTCTCGGTTGGTAATCAGAAAAAAAAAAATTCATTTCATTAGGCTAAAACTTCCACCTTAAGAATATTTATTGAGTAGACAGGTAGGGATATCACCTATCAGAGGCAATAATCAAAATCTATGTGTATCACCTGGATTTAGTTATAGGTTGGGATATTGCCTACCAAAGGCAGGGATATTACTTATCAAAACTAATAATCAAAATCTATGTGTACCACTTGGCTACAGTGCTCCAGCCCCTTCTCATAGTACCTTGTCAGCAATTCATTTATTTGGAGGGATATCACCCGTAACCTTATGGTTATAAAATGCAGAACAGGAAACTTCATTCTGACATTTTCTCAACAGACATTTGCATACAAACCTGGTAAGACAGCATGGGAGACAGAGCAGGAGTTCTACTCTCTTTGCCTGGGTCCAAATACCACTTTCCTACTTCCAGTCCTTGTGATAATGAACAAGTTTTGCATCCACTCTGAGTCTCAATTTCATTATCAATGATAGCTTTCACAGGGGGTTGGAGTGAGAATAAAATTCAGTGACATTCAAAATACAAGCACATAATGGACACTAATCAATGTGGCTGAAGTTCTTGACCCTTTGTCCCCCAAACCTTGCTTCCATTCTCATCCTGTATCAGAATACTTTCAGCAGAAAGTGGCTTACACAGCAAGAAGTCCAGGGACAAGGCAGCCCTGCTTGTCCACATAGACCTTAGTGACACCATCTGTTTGTCCTGCCACCCTCAGGAGATAGCTTTCCTCATGGTCACAAGGTGACTGCATCCTTCCAGGCATCAGATCCACACAGGACAGTGTGGAAGAAAGGACCTTCTCCTCCTGGGTGTCTCTCCTAGAAGCAAAGAAAACTTTCTTATAGAAGCCCCCAGCACACCTCTTCTCACGTCTCAGAGGTCAGGATTTGTCACATGCCCCACCTAATCCAGACACTATCACCAGCTTAGATCAGAGAGCTTTGGGCAGAAAAGGGGGCTGGGCTCCCTGAAGCATATCCCAAGGAGGAGTATGGTAGATGACTGAGCAAAATTAGTGTTCTGATATGGAAAAGGAAAGGGGCCACGGATGCGGGGCAGATTATTCAATGCTGGGCCACTACACTCTGGAACGTGTGAGGCTCATCTAATGTAAATTCCAAGTGAAGAGACTGAGCAAACGAGCCAGGATGTGGGGTGGGAGTCAGACAGGGAATGTAGACAGGCAAGTGGTCCAGAGCAGACTCTTAATTGGGGCGAAGGGGCCTGATCACAAAAAAAGAGGAGGGAGACTGCTCAGGAGACCAATCTAACCTACTTCACAGTTCTGTCTAGATCAAGTCCTGCTGGAGCATAAACTGGGACAGTGCAACATCGAGAACATACACATGGCAGTCTGCGCTGGCGTGAACAGAAGGTGACAGAAAATATGGCCTCATTTGAGATGAACACGGATGTCTGTGCATGAGTCATGGAGGCCTGCGGACAGACGCGGTGGGACATCTGACCGTGGATACATGGAGAACACAATCCCTTGAATCTTCTATTGAATCAATGATTCCTAAACCTTGACCACCTACCATCTCTCCTGCTGCAAACTAGCCCCTGAAGAACATGAAAGATATATTAGAAAACCCAGGGTCTGGCTTCGAAGAATTTAAACTCTGCTGGAGGAATCAAAAGTAACAGAAGTGAAGTCTAGGAGCAACACGAGACACTGTGGTGTCAGCAAAGCTTGGAGAGAGATGGCTGAAGGGCAGGGTGCAGGAGGGGGCTTAAGCCAGGAGGAACCCCAGGAAGGTCAGGATCTGAGTTAGGGCAGACAGAAGAGGAGGGAGGGAAGAGAGACCTAGGGATGGGAGGGAGGGTGATAACAAGGAAAACTGCTGACGAGGATGGAGACACTCTGCTGGGTAGTGAGAAATTATTCGGATAGAGAGGGTAGGGATAGAGAGGATGGGGTAGGTAGGGTTTCGCATATGAGGCCTGGTGCGTCACTGTTAAATTTTGGATGGGCCTGTTTAGATAGAGTTGTCTGGTGGTGATCACAAGGGTTTTGTTCTGTTGGGGGCTCTATTATGAAAATGAACTTAGCCAGGCACATGGGATGATGCCCAGGCATATTCTTTCCCGCGACTTCCACAAGAATCCCATCAGCAACCTGGCCAGACCACTGCCAAAACCAACTTTGAGCAGCAAGTGATAGTGGAAAGGAAATGGGCCTCGGAGCAAGACAGACTGAATTAAAGGTCTAGCGCCATCACTCAGCAAATTATGTCATCTCTCAGAAGTTAGATTTTTCAGTTGTGGAATGGGCATAATACCCACCCCACAGACAGTACTCAAAATATACTCTCTTCCTTCCTTTTGTTTATCAAAACTGTGAAAGCAAAACCTCCTGTGCTCAATCTTCATAATAATGTTGCATGGCAACTTCAAAACTATCTCATCCATAAACACCTAAGGCAAGGCAAAGTTTTGAGTCTTTCTTGATTTAAAAATTGAAATTTTCTATCAAAATTTTTAATGTTTTTATTTCAAAATAAAGCACAAAGTAATACAATTTATCCATAGCAGATAAACATTTTTATTTCATCATGAGCTTTTATTTTTTATTTTTATCTTTTACTTTTGAATTAAATATTCATTACCAATTCAGTTGAGAAGAGGGAAGGAGACACAAACAGAGGTGAGGGGGAGGGGATGAGCACATTCCTACCTTGTGAGGGTGGGAGACAGCTACTTTTACTTTAGCATTTGAATTTTCTAAAAAGACTTTTATTGTTTTTTACGCTTTAAAAACAATACATTTTTTAATTTAAAAAATATGACTCTCTGCTTTTATTTCCCCCAAACCAACCCTGGGCCAGCAGCAAGTATGTGTGAGGGAGTAAACAGCTCCTGAGACGCTCCAGCCATGAAGGGGAAGGCCAAAAGGAGGAGGTAACCGGTGTAATCAAAAGGAAGAGGGGTACGCGTAACATTTCAAATTTTGCTCTTCACCTTCAAAAAGGAAAATACCACATATCACTCATTCAATCAAAAGGCTTGTTTCCCAGCTCTTTCCCTAGGAGGAAAACAAAACATAACAAAACAAAACACACACAAAAAAAGATTATTAGGAAAGAAGAGAGAGAGAAAGAAAAGAACATCTAAAACGACAGTAATGAAAATGAAAATAGCTCTTGATAGGGTGGTAGAACAATGGGTGAATTCTTTTCTCGTGTTTCATCTATATTATCAATATTTGTGCTATAATTAAGGTTGGAAGTCATCTGATGCAGACCGTGCTCTTTTGGAAAATGTGTGGTGTGAGGTTGGGGGTGGGTGTGTAATGTGTATAGGCAGATATGAGTGTGGGAGTATTATGTGTGAACCTGTGTATGTGTGGAGTCTTGAGCGTGTGTATGTGTAGCAACATTGAGGATGTACGTGGACTGTGTGTAGGAAAGAGGGAGGGTGCGTGGACAGGAGTGTGGACCGCACTGTGTGTGTTGACGGTGGAGAATGTGCTCAGTGTAGCATTGTACACTGGTGTGTGTGAGACTGCGATTGTGGCTGTGTGAGCAGTGGTATGTGGGTGTGGTGTGTAGGTGTGGTATGCGTGCGTGTATGTATGGAGTGCGCACTGTGCCAGCGGAGATCAGCGTCTGCTAGGTGAGTTGCCAGACAGCAGGCGCCGATGCTCCTGCTCCACAGCTCTACCCCCAGCCCTCTGTGGCCCCGCCCCGCCCTCGGTGGCCCCGCCCCCGGTCCAGTCTGAGGCGGCGGCGGCGGGAGCGCGCGGCGCGGGAGGCCGCCCCACTGCGGAACGCGGCGGGGAAGGCAGAGCGGGCTGGAGCTGGCGCCCCGGGCCGGAAGCGCGCGGGTCGCGCAGGGGCGGCCGCGGACATGTGCAAGATGTCCTTCAAGGTGAGCGTCGCGAGCTCCGGGAGGGAGTGCCGGGCCGGGCGGCAGACCTGCGGCGGCGAGCCCGCACCTGGGGACCTCCCGGGGTCGCCGTCGCCGCCGCCGCGGCCCACAGGGTGGAGTGAGCGCCGCCCAGGGTGCTGGCGGGGGACTGGAGGAAGCGACCTGGCTGGGATGGCTCCTGTGGTTTGTGGTTTTGGTTGTGTGGGTTCTGCCTCAAAGGCTTTCGGTACTTAGGGTCTGGGAGCCTGGCGGCCGGGCGAAGGGGCGGCGGGGACTGTCGCCCGGGTAACGGGCGGGGGCGGGGCGGGGAAGAGTCTTGCAGTCAGCACTTCCCTGCGGCCGCGCCTCGGGACAGACCGGGGCTGCGGCAAGGATTCCCGGTTCTGCGTCCTCATTTCGGAATGCCAGTGGCACCACTGTCGCCTCCTCTCCGGAGCACTTTTTGGACGCTGAAGCTGAGAGCTCATCAGCACGGAGTGGAGCTGCAATTGATTACCAGGCTTCAGTGTCCAAAGGAGTCTTGTTTTAAACGAGTTTAAAGTCATTCCATTTAATCTTCACATTTCAGGATGAAAGTGATGATACTTGATTTGCCTCTGTTGAGAGGTCTTAATAAAAATAATAGTTAAAATATACTGATGTGCCTGATTCTGAGCCAGAGGCACCTGGGCGCATCTTCTGAATCCTGAGGAAGACCCTTGAAATGGTACGTTCCTGTGTGTCTCTCCTTTTTTTTTTTTTTTTTTTTTTAACAAGAGGACTAGAACGTGGAGAAGTTAACTCATCACAGTTTTGCAGCCAGTGAGTGGTGTTAACGTTAAAATCGCGATGTGTCTGGCTCCAAAGTCAGGGTAATCCTATCTCTTATAGTAGCTCATGTAAACAGAGGGATGATATGCTGAGATTTGCATGTTAGAAAGATTACTGGCCACAGTTTGGGAAGGGAGCACCTCTGGGGTCATCTTGCTAAATTGTAGGGGCTTAGTGAACAGGTGTCTGGGATGGAAGCAAGTAAACAAGTGTGAATGACCAAAAAATTTTAGTGTGTGGAATTCTGTAATATTATTTCCTGAGTTATGGAGGCCTCGGAGGTGAAGATAAAATGTTTGGTTTGGGGGGCGCCTGGGTGGCGCAGTCGGTTGAGCGTCCGACTTCAGCCAGGTCACGATCTCGCGGTCCGTGAGGTCGAGCCCCTCGTCGGGCTCTGGGCTGACGGCTCAGAGCCTGGAGCCTGTTTCCGATTCTGTGTCTTCCTCTCTCTCTGCCCCTCCCCCGTTCATGCTCTGTCTCTCTCTGTCCCAAAAATAAATAAACGTTGAAAAAAAAAAAAATTAAAAAAAAAAAAAATGTTTGGTTTGGGACATGTAAAGTCTAAGGATGGATGGAAGTCCAAGTAAGACAGATATGTAAATTGGGAGCCCAGGAGTATATAGTCTAGGCAGGAGATACAGATGCGATGTAGGAATGAACTGTGTTAAGTGGTAATTAAACCCATGAGAGTGAATGTGGCCTAGTGATACCATGTAAAAATGGAAAATAGAGGACTGATGACAAAATCTTGAAGAAGGTGAAGACTTGAGAATGAGCAGAATAAGAGAAACCCAGTAAGAAAACTGGAGAGCAGCTACAGATCTGTGAGAACAATCATAAGCATGTGCTGATTTAAGTCAAGGATCTCCAGTCCTTCGATAAAGATGGGGAGGAACTCAGTGATAAATACCAGAGAGAAATTAAGCTAGGAATTGAAAAGTGTCCTTTGTATTTAGTAGCAAAACAGCCACTGGTGATCTTGCTCAGAGCAGTTTCAGGAGCCAGATTGCAATAGTTTCAAAAGAGAGTGGGTGGAAACCACAAGTGTCAAAAACAGTTTCAAAAAGTTCTGTAAGAAACAGTGGCTGAAGCAGGAATTTGGAGTTGGCCAAGGGTTTGTTTGCTTTAAAATGGTAGACACTTGACCATCTTTAAATGATGACAAACATCTCAACAATAAAAAAAACAACCAGGGCCCCTGAGTGGCTTAGTTTGTTAAGCATCTGACTCTTGATCTCAGCTTAGGTCTTGATCTCAGCGTCATGAGTTCAAGCCCTTCGCTGAGCTCCATGCTGGGCATGAAAACTACTTAAAATTAAAAATAATAATAATAAAAAAATAAAGACAACTCGATTTAAAGATGGACAAAGGAGATGAATAGACATTACTCCCAAAAATATATACAAATGGTCAATAAGCACCTGAAAAGATGCTCAAAACTATTAATCATCAGGGAAATGCAAATCAAAACCATAATGAGACACCACTTCATGCTCACTGGGATGACTATAATCAACAAGACAGATAATGTCAGGTATTGGCAAGATGTGGAGAAATTCAAGTCTTCATACATTGCTGGTAGGAGTGTAAATGATGCAGCCATATTAGGAAACAGTCTGGTCGTTCTTCAAAAAGTTAAATATAGAGTTACCATATAACCCAGCAATTCTACTCCTAAATATATACCCCCCAAAAATAAAAAGCTATGTTCACACAAAAACTTGTACACAGATGTTCATTTTGTTATTCATAATAGCCAAAAAGTGAAAACAACCCAATGTCCATCATTTGTTTATTATTGATAATAAAATTATATTAAAAACAAAATGTATGTATTAGCTTGAGCTGCCATAACAAACGATTATAGACTGGGTGGCTTAAACTACAGGCTTTTAATTTCTCACAGTTCTGAAGGCTGGCATGTCCAAGGTCAGAGTGCCAGTAGATTCAGTGTCTGGTGAGAGCTCTCTTCCTGGCTTGCAAACAGCCACCTTCTCACTGGATCCTTACATGGAGGAGAGAAGAAGCTCTGGTGTTCCTCTCTTTTCTTATAAGAACACTGATCTCATCATGGGGCTCTACCCTCTTGACCTCATCTAACCTAATTACCTCCCAAAGGCCTCACCTCCAAATTCCCAATGTGATATCACATTGTGGGTATCCCATTGGGTATTAGGGCTTCAACATATGAATTGGGGGGAGACACAGATCCTCAGCCCATACCATGATATATCCATACAATAGAATATCATTTAACCATAAAAAAGAAGGAAGAAGGATACATGCTACAATGTGGATGAGCCTTGAAAACATTATATTAAGTAAAAGAAGCCAGACACAAAAGGCCATGTGGTATATGATCCCATTTATATGAAATGTTCAGAATAGGCAAATCCACAGAGACAGAAAGCAGATTCTTGGTTGCTTGCGGCTAGGGAAGAATGGAGATGGGGAGTGATTGTTAATAGGTTTCTTTAGATTAATAGGTTAATAGGCTTTCTGTTAATGAGGTTTCTTTTGGGGGTAATGAAAATGTTCTACGGGGCGCCTGGGTGGCGCAGTCGGTTAAGCGTCCGACTTCAGCCAGGTCACGATCTCGCGGTCCGTGAGTTCGAGCCCCGCGTCAGGCTCTGGGCTGATGGCTCGGAGCCTGGAGCCTGTTTCCGATTCTGTGTCTCCCTCTCTCTCTGCCCCTCCCCCGTTCATGCTCTGTCTCTCTCTGTCCCAAAAATAAATAAAAAAACGTTGAAAAAAAAAATTTAAAAAAAAAAAAAGAAAATGTTCTGGAATAGTGACAGATATGCAACCTCAGGAATACACTAAAAACCACTGAATCATGCTTCTTTTAAAAGGATGAATTTTTTTAGTATGTAGACTATAATCTCAATAAATATTTAAATTTTTTATTATTTATTTTATTTTATTTTATTTTATTTTATTTTTTGAGAGAACACATGCAGGCTAGGGAAGGGCAGAGAGAGGAGAGAGAATCTCAAGCAGGCTCCATGCTCAGCTCAGAGCCTGACACAGGGCTGGATCCCACAACCCTGGGATCATGACCTGAACTGAAATCAAGAGTCAGACGCTTAACCAACTGAGCCACCCAGGCGCCCCTCAATAAGTAAGTATTTAAAATAATGATAAGGGGGCTCCATAGAGGGGATGACTAAGCTGAGTGATGAAGCTTTCAGGAGGTTGGTGAGGTGGAAGGCATGATGGGACTTCATTAGTTGTAGGGGTTCCCACTAGACATGTGGGGAGGAAACCCTCTTCCGTTGGAGTTAGAGGAAAAGAGGTGAGGGTTGAGGGACAGTATCGACGTTTTGTGAAGTAGAGGCCAGGATAAGGTCAGAATTTGGGGTGGGTAGAAAGGAAAGTGCCAGAATTTGCAGTGAAGAAGGGAGAATGATCAGGAGGTGACAGCTACTAGGTGAGGTGAAGCCCAGAACAAGAAGGTGGGGTGGGGGCGCCTGGGTGGCGCAGTCGGTTAAGCGTCCGACTTCAGCCAGGTCACGATCTCACGGTCCATGAGTTCGAGCCCCGCGTCGGGCTCGGGGCTGATGGCTCAGAGCCTGGAGCCTGTTTCCAATTCTGTCTCCCTCTCTCTGCCCCTCCCCCATTCATGCTCTGTCTCTCTCTGTCCCAAAAATAAATAAAACGTTGGAAAAAAAAAAAAAAAAAAGAAGGTGGGGTGATCTGAGCTGTGAAGGAACAGAGATTTGTACACGTGACTGGAAGGGCAGGATCTGGAAGACAAGTGAGGAGAGCCTAACCCCATTTTCCACCCCAGGGCTAGTGTGGGAGGTGCTGGGGGCTTACAGCAGGGAGACAGAGGAAGTGCTCTGTGCCAGGTTAAGGGTGAGGAGTTGATTCTCCATGAAGTGGACTTCCAAAAGGCATTGAGGGAAGGCTTGAGGGCAAGGGAAGCAGAGTCACAGGCCAGTCGCCTAAGCCGGCCCTCGTCCTTGCCAGCATCCTATCAAACGTAGTAAAATGTACCCACAGCCCAAGATAATAATAGAGACTTTTTTTTTTAACGTTTATTCATTTTTGAGACAGAGAGAGACAGAGCATGAATGGGGGAAGGTCAGAGAGAGAGGGAGACACAGAATCTGAAACAGGCTCCAGGCTCTGAGCTGTCAGCACAGAGCCCGACGCGGGGCTCGAACTCACGGACCGCGAGATCATGACCTGAGCCGAAGTCAGACGCCCAACCGACTGAGCCACCCAGGCACCCCAATAATAGAGACTTTTTATTGTACATTTTTGGAAAGGTTTTTATAATATTGCTTTAAAAACAACTTAGCCATGAATAACATTTAATTTACATTTGTCCATGATTTTTCTGCAATTTTTGTATATAGCCCATAATTCTTGTGTACTGAGAAAATCAGACCTACAAATTATTTTCATGTGCCATCAATATTTTCTGAATACCAAACTTAGCAATGAAGGGAGTTGACAAAGATAGTACATTTTGTAGCTATTTATTCATTCACTTTGATTTTAAATTTTTTTTTTTCAACGTTTATTTATTTATTTTTGGGACAGAGAGAGACAGAGCATGAACGGGGGAGGGGCAGAGAGAGAGAGGGAGACACAGAATCGGAAACAGGCTCCAGGCTCTGAGCCATCAGCCCAGAGCCCGATGCGGGGCTCGAACTCACGGACCGTGAGATCGTGACCTGGCTGAAGTCGGACGATTAACCGACTGCGCCACCCAGGCGCCCCTCATTCACTTTGATTTTAGAGCCAGAGATTAACGGTTTATTTTCACAGGCCTCAGAAAGCCTTATAGGCCCTAATTCCTGGGTCTCCAAAGCCTTTGTTTAAAAGCCCTGGCATTGTTAGCTGAGTCTACGGGAGAATGAACAGAGCATTATAAATCACAAGTTAGCTTCCTATTCATGACTTAGAGTAATCACATGTAGAGCTATTTGCTTCTGAACCACACGGACTTCTTTGCTTCTGTGTTTTCTCCTTCCTCCATTAAGCTGTCAGCAATCACTCCTATCAGTCTGTCTCCAGTAAACTTCCTCTTTCATAATTGGCAAGTTCTAATTTGTTCTGGTTGGGAAAACAGACACATGTTTGTTAGAATTATTTTTAAAGTAAAAGCAAACTCAGGGGATGGGTCTGGGCCTCCTTGTGGAATAAAGTTCACAGATCTCGGTGCATTGACTTTTGACTTTGTAACAGCTGTTTCAACTACTTAGGACTTATTCTTCAGGGCTGAGGTTGTCAAAAGCCTAACACAGTTGAGGAGTTAGACTCTTAACACAGTGAGGGAAGTTACCACTGTAGAGGAAACATTGGTAGATAAAGAACAATACTTGGGTCTTTCTTGAGCATGTTTTAGCCAAGAGGATAAAGCGTCTCAATACCATGTTTCATCTTGGTGACGGAAACTGCTCATGCCTTGGCCAAAAGTATGGGCACTTGTATGTTCCATCCTTGTTCTGAAAGTATGTAAATGATCTCATCATCAGCTCCAGTTCACCAGTCAGCTAAAATTATTTGGATGAGCTACAGGAAAATAAATGTACAAAGCCACATATGTTTTCTTTCAAGTTTATTCATTTATTTTGAGAGAGAGCAAGAGAGCAGGGAGGGGCAGAGAGAGAAGGAGAGAGAGAATCCCAAGCAGGCTCCGCACTGTCAGTGCAGAGCCCAACACGGGGCTCGAACTCGTAGATTGTGAGATCATTGATCTGAGCCAAAATCCAGAGTCAGATGCTTAACCAACTGAGTCACCCAGGTTCCCCAAACCATGCATGTTTTTAAACAGCTTTATTGAGATACAAATCACATACCATATAACTCACCCATGTGAAGTGTTCATTTCAGTGCTTTTTAGTATATTCAGACTTGTGCAACCATCAGCACAATCAAGTTTAGAATATTTTCATCACCCATTAGCAGTCACTCTAGCCCCCAGCTGTCTAGCTTCCCAGCTTTAGATAACTGCTACTCTGCCTTTCTATCTCTATATATTTGCCTATTTCTGACATATATGTCTTAAACAGACTCTCCACCTGGTCTTGAGTTCTGAGTTTGGAAATGCTGGTGTTGAATGGTCCTACCTCCAAGGCAGAATGCTTGGGGTAAATCAGTTTCCTATCACCTTCAGAAGTGTAGCAATACTGACAACACAGAGGTTAGGCTTCTCTAATGTTTATCAAGCATTCTGAAAATTTCAAATACTTAGCACAAAGGGGACAATGGATGAGTATAGCTAGCGACATCTCAGAGTGTCCTTCTGTGCAAGGCTTCTCAGTCCTGCATTCTCTTCTTATTTAACATGGCCTCTAACGCCAGAGAAATTCATAACTGAGAAAAGCTCATGTTCTCTTGATTGAATTAATAAATGCACAATCAAAACCCACATGATTCTAAACCTTTTTTGAACTCTACCTTTTAAAAGTCTCTACCCCTCCCCATTAGCTTTTAATCAGAATTCCAGTTCTGTACAAGTAACAATTTCCCTTCTGTGTTTCCTCTCCCCTTCCTTCCTGTAACTAATTGCTGTTAGTATAATAATGAGCAGTGTATAAGCCAAAATTCTGGAAGTAAAGGGGAGAAAAAAAGGACTTTCTCACAGGGAAAGTCCTCAGACTCTACACTCAAAGATGGGGTTGAATGCTGGCTCTGTTACTTGCTAACTGTATGACCTTGAGTAATTCATTTCTGTGCCTCAGTGTCCTCTTCTTAAAAATGGGAATAATAAAAACACCAATGCCGTGGAGTTGTTCTGCTAATTAAATACATCAGAGCAGTGAAAGTGCTTAGCACACCGGATAGAAGAGCAAGATCTCAGCCTTGGTTGGTGTTGCTATTCTTCATATCATGACCAGCAAGCCCGAGGGAGGCTCACTGGCCTTTTTGTAGAGATCAGAAAAATCAAGAAAGAGGTTAAATAGCAAAGCATTTCCACATGCATCATCTCCTTCAAAGGCTAGAGGTCTTGCCCCTGTTTCACTCCAAAGTATTTATGATTATGCGCGTATCGTACCCAGAGGAGGTTTGGAAGCTATCCAGGCAATGTGATGTGTGTAGACCCTAAAGAGAAGGAAGTTCAGGGGACTTTCCGTCTTGGCAGAAGAGGAGCTTGGAATGAGGGTAGGAAGGAGGTCATTGGGGTCAATGCTGCCTTATTCCTTGCTGTCTATGGAATTCCAGGGAGGCAGAACAGTGTGATGGCTAACAGGGTAGCCCCAGCACCAGGCTGCCTAGGCCCGAACCTGCCTGTCATCTCTCCCTTAGCTGTGCAGCGGGCTGGTACCGGCACCCACTTCACTGAGCCACTGTGAGGATTCAGCGAGAGAGCATGTGCAGAGGACAAACGGAGCAGTACAGAACAAGCACTTAGTATTAGTACAAGATTCCTGCCCTCCACTAAATGTGTCTGCCGCGGTGTGATGGGAGAAATTACCCATTCTTTTGGGAGTCGTTTCCACCTGGAAGCCCCTTAGGCACTTGAAAGCGTGTTCAAAGCTGAACTCCTTTTTTTCCCAAAGCCTGCCCCTCTTCCGGTGTTTTCCCACTTCCAGGAATGGCACCGCCTCAACCAGGCACTCCAACCAGAAACCTGGGACTCAGTCCAGCCTCCTTCTCCCACCTTCTCCTGCACATACAGTCTAATCCTCCTGTCCCGCTATTTTTGCCTGAGCTCGGGCCCTTAAATTCTCTTCCCCGTCTATGCGGTAGTCCCCTAACCCTTGTAGACACCGACCTCAGTCTGGCTCCAGTCATCAATCCATTCTCCCTGAAGCTGCCACAGGGACCTTTCTGAAAGACAAAGCCGATAGTATCTCCTCACCTTAAAACCCTGCCTTGGCTCCCCAGTACCCCGGCAAACTCCGTCGCACAGCACAGCAGATCCTTTGGGATCTGGCCCTCACTGCCTATAGCGCCGCATTGTCCCTTGCCCTCTCTCCCCTCCCATCCCTCTGTCTAGCCCTTCGAAGCTAGTGACGGTTCCCAGAATGCTATGATGAGCCTCCACGTCTTTGCTTTCACTGCTCTTTCTGCCTGGGATGCTCATTACCCAGTTCCCCACTCATCTTCTGAGACTCTTCTTGAGAATTCCTTCTCTTTGAAACCATTCCTGGCCACCCGCCCCCCCCCATATAGGCTCGGCTATTCTCTGCTCTCCTTACGTTATCCACATTCCGACTCTGGCACCTGTAATAATTTCTGATGCCTATTGGCATGACATGCTTTCCTGCGGGGCCATAAAGCCATTGGAGCAGAGCTCAAGTTTCACTCTTACCTCTTGTCCTAGCCCCTGGCCAGTGCCCCTGTCCCCAATACATGCCAGTGACCAAGCAAATTAAGTCACCTGAACAAGCATTTCAAAGAGCTGTGAGGAATAGCGTTTATAGCGACAATTCTTGAGTGTTCACCATCAGTGTTTCCACGTATTCTCCCCTTTAATCCTCTAACGACACATGGCAGAGGTACTACTACTGGCATTATTAGTCCCATTTTATTGGGACGGAGAGAAGTTAAATAACCTGCCCAGGGTCACAGAGCTGGGAAGTAGCAGGCTTCGGACTTGAACTCAGCTCTTTCTTACCCCAAATCGACTACTCTGTCTTGCCTCCACCTCTCGCACTTGAGGGAAAATGAAATCTTTACAGCTGTTCACAAAGCTCAGTTTCCAGAACCTCACAGGAAGCGAGGAAATCTGGCCCTGACAGGAGAGGAAGCCCCAGAGCCATCCTCAAGGCAGGAGAGGCTCCCAGCTGGAGAGCTTATTATGACGATAGAAGTTTGTGGCGTGCTGGGGCGCCTGGGTGGCGCAGTCGGTTAAGCGTCCGACTTCAGCCAGGTCACGATCTCGCGGTCCGTGAGTTCGAGCCCCGCGTCGGGCTCTGGGCTGATGGCTCGGAGCCTGGAGCCTGTTTCCGATTCTGTGTCTCCCTCTCTCTCTGCCCCTCGCCCGTTCATGCTCTGTCTCTCTCTGTCCCAAAAATAAAATAAACGTTGAAAAAAAAAAATAAAAAAAAAAAAAAGTTTGTGGCGTGCAGATGGGTTTTGAAAATAATTTGGGGTTAAAGAGAAACAACAAAATCACTAAAAATGATTTACAATTTATTACTCTCAAGTCTTCATGTTTCAGGAAAAGCCAGCAGGGCTGGCGTATTAAGTCCTCTTCCTAATTCACCCTCCAAACTTCATTTTGGCCTTGTGTGATCTCTCTGCTGAAAGGGCATTGTTTCGTGATTTATGATACAAGGCAGGCCTGCCTGGCCATTGCTTCAGCCAGTTACTGACAGCTGTAACAGTGGAGCCAGCCTGGAACAAGAGCCGCAAACACCGGGTGTGAACGTCACCATGGCAGTGCGGCGTGAAAATTCCCGGGGCCATCACATTTAGGCTGTCAGGGGGAAAAGCAAATTGTTCGTCTGGAATTTGAGGTGACTTTTGTTCCCCTACCTGAGCCAGGAAACTATTTGAAGTATGTTTGTAACCTGCTTAGCACTCCCTGCTTGGCCACACCCTCCTCCAAGAATGCACAAGAGCACTAAGTTGTGTGTGAGCTGAAGGGCTGAAGAAAAGAAATCCTCATAGCAACAAATGCCACCTTGCCTGTGCCCTCACTGTTCATTTTAGGTGGCTCCGTGGAGGGGCACCTGGTTGGCTTAGTTGGTAGAGCATGTGACTCTTGAGCTCAGGGTTGTGAGTTTGAGCCCCACGTTGGGGGTGGAGATTACTTAAAAATTGAAAAAAAAAAAAATAAATAAACCTAAGATGGCTCTGTGTTGTGGCTGATGTTGCTGTGTTTTCTTTTTAACTTAGCATGAATAAGTAAGATACTGAATTTAAGGGGTGTCTGGGTGGCTCAGTAGGCCAAGAAACCAACCCTTGGTTTCAGCTAAGGTCACAATCTCACAGTTCATGAGTTCAAGCCCCGTGTCGGGCTCTGCGTTGTCAGCTTGGGATTCTCTCTCTCCCTCTCTTTCTTCCCCTCCCCTGCTCTCTCTCTCTTTCTCTCTCAAAATAAATAAATAAACTTAAAAAAAAAAAGAAATAGGTCTGCCTTGAAGAAACTTATTAAAAAAAAGAGATACTGAATTTAATACCTTGTCAGTATACTTAAAATTTTTTAAAATATTTTTTCATGTTTATTTTTGAGAGAGAGAGAGTGCAAGCGGGGGAAGATCAGAGAGAGAGGGAGACACAGAACCCGAAGGAGGCTCCAGGCTCTAAGCTGTCAGCACAGAGCCTGATGTGGGGCTCAAACCCATGAGCCATGAGATCATGACCTGAGCTGAAGTCAGATGCACAACCAACTGAGCCACCCAGGCGCCCCCCTTATCAGTATAATTAAAAGATATCTTGCATAAAACTGGTGCAGCCACTCTGGAAAATAGTATGGAGTTTCCTCAAAAAATTAAAAATAGAACTATCCTATAACCCAGCAATTTCACTACTAGGCATTTATCCACGGGATACAGGTGTGCTGTTTCGAAGAGACACATGCACCCCCATGTTTATAGCAGCACTATCAACAATAGCCAAAGTATGGAAAGAGCCCAAATGGCCATCGATGGATGAATGGATAAAGAAGAGGTGGTATATATATACAATGGGGTATTACTTGGCAATCAAAAAGAATGAAATCTTGCCATTTGCAATTATGTGGATGGAACTGGAGGGTATTATGCTAAGTGAAATTAGTCAGAGAAAGACAAAAATCATATGACTTCACTCATATGAGGACTTTAAAATACAAAACAGGTGAACATAAGGGAAGGGAAGCAAAAATACTAAAAACCAGGGAGGGGGACAAAACAGACTCTTAAATATGGAGAACAGAGGGTTACTGGAGGGGTTGTGGGAGGGGGGGATGGGCTAAATGGGTAAGGGACATTAAGAAATCTACTCCTGAAATCATTGTTGCACTATATGCTAACTAACTTGGATGTAAATTTAAAAAATAAATTAAAAAGTTTTTTAAAAGATACCTTGCATAAAAGCTCTTTGGGGTCAGATAGGTGTTTTAAGCCCACCCAAAAAGTGCTCTTGTTAAATAATGTCGATGCTAGAAAATTTCCTGAGACCACAAAATTCTTTATTAGTATCGATACTCTGAATTTAATTTTGCCTATCTAGGGCATTGAGGAGGGCACTTGTTGGGAGGAGCACTGGGAAACCAATTTGACAATAAATTATATTAAAAAAATTTTGCCTATCCTAACTTTGTAAAGAAAAGTGGGCAGAAAGAAAGAAGCTAGCATCTGTAAGCATTTATGATGTGTTGGGCACTGCATTCACCAGTTAACCTATATTATTTAATCCTTACCGTAATTTTCAAGTCAGGTAGTGTAAGACTCACCAAGGCCAAGTCATTTGCCCAAGGCTGGGATTGAAACCCAGTGCTGTCTGGTTCCAGAGCCTCTCCTCCAGCCCTACCCTCCCCTGCCATGGACTGTTCGCTACAGATCCAAATTGATGTGTTCTAGAAAAGGCAATTGGACTGCAGTCAACTCTGCCAGGCTGATTTTTCAAGAACTGTTTGCCAGCTCTATTCCTTCCATAGGCTGGTTCCAATATTATCTTTGCAACTTCAAAATCACACAGCAGTGGAAAGAAGGACCCATACGAGGACACGTAACAGCATTTCCTGCCCAGAGTTCTTTATTCTTAAGTGAATCCTCTGGCAAGTTCTAGCTGAAGCAAAGAAAATTAGGTGGAGGGAAGGTGAAACATTTGCCCAGACAGTTGGAATCAGGCAGAAAGTTGAGAGCACAGAAAAGATGTGGGTTGGGGAGGTCAGGTTTGAGAGAGATTTCTCTCTGCTTAGAGGTGAATGGGGGTTTGGGAATGTTTCAAGGAGGAAATCGGATTTAAGCAGGGCTTTGGCCTTGAAGGATGGGGGAGAACTCATTTCACGCAAAAAAGGAAACTGTGAACAAAGACACAGAGGCAGGAAAGTGAGGACATTGCTGGGAGTATTAATAGTGCTGTATTATCAACAACATTGCTCTTCATAAGAGCACTGTGGCTCCGATATCTGCTATGAAACAGAATGTGTTCCATAGCCAAGTATATTACTGGCATCTATTGCTGGAGGAGTGGTCTTTCAGATACTACAACACATCTGGAAATTCTGCCTTTTGAATGGTATATATTTGCGTACAAGCAGTCGTATTAACTGATGTTGATCCTAAGATCCTGTTTCATTTTGCTTCTGCAGAAGGAAACTCCACTTGCCAATGCCGCATTCTGGGCAGCAAGGAGAGGAAACCTGGCTCTGCTCAGGCTGTTGTTGAACAGCGGTCGGGTGGATGTGGACTGCAGGGACAGTGTACGGATGGATTCATTTGGTATATGCATGCCAAGGACACGCCGTTTCCCCTGCTGGCACGAGAGCAGCTCATGAATACATTTCCCTTTGCGATGCTTATCTACTTTTTCATGTTTGCCTGCTTTATCCCTTGTAAAAGTCCAAGGTACCCTGGTGAGTGTAAAAACATCCTGGGCAAACCATTATGTGCACAAAACCAGAGGCGGCCACAATAGGGGAAGTGGCACCTCACTGGGAATCAGAATTGGCAAATTCCAAGAAGGAAAGGGTTTTTAGTCTGAGAATTCAAACCAACTCCTTTCATGGAAAGTGGAGATAATTCAGAGCAGAAGAGGGCTGCCATGGCTGTGGAAGGTGGGCTTTTCTACGAGGGTAAGAGAACTGAAGATGGAAACCTCCGCCCAGCTTCTTACCTTTCGTTATCTTTGCAAACATCAGTACACTCACTGGCAAGGAGGGGGTCTAAAAATCGATACTACTGCCACCGGCAGGCATCACTTAGGGAGCCCTCCCTCTCCAGACAGAGGCAGTGATTTCTCTGTATTCAGCAGGACTCTGCATCTCTGGGGAGCAGGAAGACCTCAAATGAGAGAGAAAGAGAGAGAAGCAGCAGAAATATTTTGATGTTAGGAATAAAAATGTTTTCAAATGAGCCCTATTGTTTTCCCAAAAGCTGGATGTGCCATTTCCAGCTTTTACTGCACAAATTTGCTAAGTAAGATCAGCCACCAGCCTGAGTGAGATAGCAAAGCTTGTTGCACTCTGTGCACTGGGGGCATTGGTGTGCAGTTATCTCGGGTTGGCACCGCCAGATCCACTCAGACCCTTCTCCAGCTTGCTGTGTCCCAGAGACTGAAATGTACGGCCTAGTGGAGGTGCTTCCCTCCGGCCTCCGCTTGGGTTTGGCCAATGGGAGTGCTGGTAGGAATCAGAGAGTGGGAGGACAGGGACGCTGGGGAACCCAGTGTCCCCTGTTCTGTCTGGCAGCAGTGCTCTCGTTCTGTGTCCTAGGAGTTTCCACCCTCCCCACCCCAGCCCTGTGCCTTCAGGCCCGGGCTGGCAGGGGAGCCCCACTGCTGCTAGCTCCTAGTGCAACATTGTTCTTGGAGTGTCCCTGTACCCGGGCCTGAAGGCACCCACTGACCATGTTGATGACCGCTTTTCCTCTTTGTCTTGAAGTCACCTGTTTTCAGCCACTCCTATGACTTTTTCCTTATATCCAGTGTCCTAGGAGCCTCCTCACAGCACCACGCACACCCTGCCCCCAGACAGTACCCCACACTCAGCCTTCCCTGTTCCCTTTCCTCCTCAATGCCACCTGTCCTGCCACTTCCTTCCCCCCTCAGAGCTCATCCTCTATCTGCTGGGTGACGAGTAGCTTTTCAAACAGAGATTTTGCTACTAGGCCAGATACCAATGTTTACTCCTCCTCGTTTAGCATAAAAACTCATTTTGTTAACAGCTTTCTGGAGAAAAGATTCCTTAACCCAAAGGAGAGAGCCTAAATGATGGTAATTTCAGACATTGATTTTGAAAGAGTCTCTAAGATTGGCAGTGATAGAGACAGGGAGAGGTTTGGGAACAGTGTAGGTGTTGGTTTCCCTTCACATTTCATGGGGAGAGTTTCTACCTCCTTCAGGTACCACCTGAATGTGGAGTCTGGGTCCCAGGATGCCTGTGGTGCTGAATGACCTCTACTCTAGTCCTGCCCAGCCTCTGGTTCACCTGGGACTCCTAGGAGCGCTGATGGAATGCAAGAGGAGGCCCTGGGGCTCTCCTGGGAACCGCTCCCAACCTCAAGTTCACAACCATGTTCAAACTTCCAACAGACAACATGTAAAGAATGAATACATTATCGCTAGGCCACCCACCACATGGCAAAGCTTTGAATTGCATTCACCTTCATTTCTCGAGTAATGCTGTCCTCACATGATGTTTACATTTTTTGCTTCCTTCATCTTTCTGATGCACATCTACCACAAAGATGTGCAGTGGCAGCTTCCTCCAGCCTTTTTAGATGTATGAATGAAGGTGTTTCAATGTCCTGTTTGTTGGAGTCTTCACCACGTTTATATCCCCCCATATCCTCCCTCTATTCAAAATCAGCTAGTTTTGGGGCGCCTGGGTGGCGCAGTCGGTTAAGCGTCCGACTTCAGCCAGGTCACGATCTCGCGGTCCGTGAGTTCGAGCCCCGCGTCGGGCTCTGGGCTGATGGCTCAGAGCCTGGAGCCTGTTTCTGATTCTGTGTCTCCCTCTCTCTCTGTCCCTCCCCCGTTCATGCTCTGTCTCTCTCTGTCCCAAAAATAAATAAATGTTGAAAAAAAAATTCAAAATCAGCTAGTTTTAAAAGATACATTTTAACATCAGCCAATGAAATAAAGTAACCTTAATCTTTAGAGAATTAGTCATCTGTCAAACTAGCAAGTTTTTACTATAAAGGAAAGACTTTTATGTAGCTTAATCAAGGGATACTACTTCATAGAATGAATTTGAAGGTTTTCCTTCCTCTTATATTTTTGGAATAATTTTAGAATAATAGATATCAACTCTTCCTGAAATGTTTAGTAGAATTCACCTGTGAAGCCATCTGGTCCCAGACTTTTGTTTGTTGGGAGTTTTTTGATTACCGATTTAATTTCATTGCCAGTAATTGGTCTGTTCAAATTTGTTATTTCTTCCTGATTCAGTTTTGGTAAGTTATATGTTTCTAGGAGTTTTTCCAGTTCTTCTAGGTTGTCCACTTTTTTGGCATATAATTTTTTACATATTCTCATATAATCCTTTGTATTTCAGTGGTGTTGGTTATTATTTCTCCCCTTTCATTTCTGATTTTGTTTATTTGAATTCTCTCTCTTTTCTTTTTGATTACTGTTGCTAAAAGTTTATCAATTTTGTTGATCTTTTCAAAGAACCAGCTACTGGTTTCATTGATTTGTTCTATTGTGGGTTTTTTTGTTTTGTTTTGTTTTGTTTTTTAGTTTCTGTATCATTTATTTCTTCTCTAATCTTTATTATTTCCTTCCTTCTGTTTTTGGGTTTTGTTTGTTCTTTTTTCAGTTCCTTTAAGTGTAATGTTAGGTTGCTTATTTGAGATTTTTTTTTGCTTCTTAAGGTAGGCCTGTACTGCCATAAACTTCCCTCTTGGAACTACTTTGGCTGCATCCCAAAGATTTTGGACCTTTGTGTTTTCATTTTCAGTTGTCTCTGTGTATTTTTTGTATTTCTTTGATTTCTTCATCGATCCATTCATTATTTAATAGCATGTTATTAACTTCCATGTATTTGTGCTCTTTCCAATTTTTTTTCTTATGGTTGATGTCTAGTTTCATAGCATTGTAGTCAGAAAAGATGCATAGTATGGCTTCAATCTTTTTGAATTTGTTGATACTTGTTTCATAGTGTAATATATGATCTTTTCTGGAGAATTCCATGTGCACTTGAAAAGAATGTGTATTCTGCTGTTTTAGGATGGAATGTTCAAAATATATCTGTTAAACCTAGGTGGTCCAAAAAAAACCGAACCAAAACTAAACCAAACCAACCAACCAAACAAACAAACAAACAAAAAAACCAAAAAAACCCCAAAAACCTAGCTGGTCCAATGTGTATTCAAAGCTACTGTTTCCTTGTTGATTTTCTGTTCAGATAATCTGCCCATTGATTTAAGTGGAGTGTTAAAGCCCCTTACACTTATTGTATTATTATCAATTAGTTCCTTTATGTTTGTTATTAACTGTTTTATGTATTTGGGTGTTCTCATGTTCAATGCATAAATATTTACGATTGTTCTATCTTCTTGTTGGATTGTCTCCTTAATGATTATATACTGTCCTTCTTCATCCCTTGTTACAGTTTGTTTTAAAGTCTATTTTGTCAGATATAAGTATTGCTACCCTGGCTTTCTTTCATGTCTGTTTGCATTATAAATGTGTCTCCATCCCTTCACTTTCAATCTGCAGGTGTTTTTTGGTCTGAAATGAGTCTCTTATAGGCAGCATATAGATAGATCTTATTTTTTTTATGCATTCCATCACCCGATGTCTTTTAATTGGAGCATTTAGTCCATTTACATTCAAAGTAATTATTGATAGGTCTGTATTTGTTGCCATTTTGTTTCTTGTTTTATGGTTGTTTTTATAGTTCTCTGTTCCATTCTTCCCTTGCCCTCTTCTCTCATGATGAGTTGGCTTTTTTAAGTGATATTCTTGGATTCCTTTCTCTTTGTTTTTTGCATATCTGTTGCAAGATCCATCTATATGCTCCCTGTAAGAGACTCATTTCAGACCAAAAGACATCTGCCAATTGAAAGTGAAGGGATGGAGACACATTTATAATGCAAATGGATATGAAAGAAAGCCAGGGCAGCAATATTTCTGTCTGACAAAATAGACTTTAATAGATGGGTTTTGATTTGTGGTTACCATTAGGTTTGCATATAACATCTTCTGGATATAGTGGTCTATGTTGATGGTCACTTAATGGTCATTCTTTGCTCCTCTCTCCCCCCACCACATTTTAGGTATATGATGTCATACTTTACATCCTTTTATTTTGTGAGTCTCTTGACTAGTTTTTACAGGTATACTTATTTTTGCTGTTTTTGTGCTTCCTACTTTTCTTACTCTTAGTTATGGTCTTTCCTTTCCACTCAAAGAGTCCCCTTTAACGTTTAGGTTTAGTGGTCATGAATTTTGGTTTAGTAAGACTGGTTTAGTGGTCATGAATTCCTTTAACTTTTGTTTGTCTGGAAAACTCTATCTCTCCTTCTATTCTGAATGGTAGCCTTGCTGGGTAGAGTATTCTTGACTTCAGATTTTTCCCTTTCAGCGCTTTGAATATATCCTGACGCTCCCTTCTGGCCTGCAAAATTTCTGATGAAAAATCTGCTGATAGCCTTACAGAACTTCTCTTGTACTTAACTTTCTTCTTTCCTCTTGTGGCTTTTAAAATTATCTCTTTATCACTACTTTTTGCCATTTTAATTACTATGTGTCTTGGTGTGGACCTCCTTGGGTTGATTTTGTTGAGGGATCTCTGTGCCTCCTGGATCTGGATTTCTGTTTCCTTCCCCAGATTTGGGAAGTTATCAGCTTTTATTTCTTCCAATAAATTTTCTCTGTCTTCTCCTTCTGGAATCCCTATAATGCAAATGTTATACTTGATGGAGTTTCTGAGTTCCCTACATCTATTCTCATTTTGCATATTTTTTTCTCTCACTTGCTCAGCCTGATTCCTTTCCATTAATCTGTCCTCCAGGTCACTGATTCATTCTTCTGCTTCTCTTAGTCTGCTCTTTATTCAATCTAATGTATTTTTAAATTCACTTACTGTATTCTTCATCCCTGAATGATTCTTTGTTATCTTTTTGTCAAGGGTCTCACTGATGTCCTCCTCTCTTTTCTCAATTCCAGTGAGTATGTTTATGACCGTTACTTTAAATACTCTGTCAAACATATTATTTTTTAAAAATTTTTTTATGTTTATTTATCTTTGAGAGAGGGGGAAGGAGGGGTACGGAGAGAAGGAGACACAGAATCCAAAGCAGGATCCAGGTTCTCAGCTGTTAGCACAGATCCTGACATGGCGCTCGAACTCACAAACCACAAGATCATGACCTGAGCCAAAGTTGGACACTTAACTGAGCCACCCAGGCACCCCTATCACGCATATTATTTATCTCCATTTTGCTTAGCTCTCTTACTGTGATTTTGTCCTGTTCTTTCATTTGGGACATATTCCTCTGTCTCATTTATTTTGTCTAACTCTCTGTGTATGTTTCTCTATGTTAGGAAAGTTAGCTACATCTCCTGCTCTTGAAAGTAGTGACCTTATGAAAAGAAGAAGAGGTCCTGTAGTGCCCTGCAGTGCAGTGTCCCCTGTTCACCAGAATCTGGTGTTTCAGAGGTGTCTCCTATGTGTGTTTTGTGCCCAGCTGTTGTGGTTGAGCCACTTTTTCCACAGTTCAGGTATCTGCAGTGGCTCTCTTTGCCTGTTTTAGGCAGTGTTTGGTCCCTATAGTGTTAGTGGGCCAGTCTGGGGCCATCATGGGCTTGAGTTTAGTCATACTAGGTGTTTGCCAGAGATGCAGCAGCACCAAACTGCAGTGTCCTTTCCCATGTTGTCCAGAGAATCTTTTGTTGGTAGGCGGGGCCTGCAATCAGGCCAGCTGTCTGCCCCCAGTCCACTGCTGGGGTTGTAGTATGACTGCTGTGTGCAGTTATCCTTCCCTCTCCCCAGGTCAGGAGTCACTTTGGAATGGTGCTGGCTCTTGTTGGGGCTGCTTGCACACTACCAGGCTTGTGGCCCTGGTTTGAATAGACTCTGGCCAAGAGCATATTAGAGTGGGTAGATCGAGGTTGGGGGGTGGGGTGGGGAGGAGGGGCTGTGATGTTAGCAAGTTAGGTAGTGAATGTGGGTGCTGCACTGGTTCCTGCAAGTGGTTGTGTTTTTGCTGGAAGGAAGGGGAAAGAAATGGTTCCTTCCAGCTCCTTTGTTCCTGGAGAAGTCTCCCCAATGATCCCTGCTCCTCCAGCATACCTCTGAGACTAGTAAACAAATCTCCCTCCCATATACCCGAGTCATGTTTCAAACTGCTGCTTCTGTGCTCTATCTCCATGGGCTGTTTGTGGTGCTGTCTCTTAAAGGGTGAGGATTTCAGTTTCCTCTCACCCTTCAGCCTCTCCCAGAGCTGAGTCACTGATTTTTTAAAATTCCAAGATTTAAGTCCTAAAATTCAGTCCCCCTAGTTTTCAAAGCCAAATATTATGAGGACTCATCTTCCACGTGCAGGTTCCCCCGGTGGAATAGTCTGTTTCTCTCCCTTCTCCACAGCTCCCTCCCTACCCCAACCCCCCACTTCCTGCATACAGCAGTGGTCCATTTAGCTCCCTACCACATCTCCACCCTTCCTACCCTCTTCAGTGTGGGATCTTCTCTACCTTTAGTTATGGAGTTAGTTCTTCCAATCTTTGGATTATTTTCTGAGTTATTTAACACTGATGTGAGTGTTATCTATTGTAACTCCCATCGTGTATCTATTGATACTCCCATTGTATCTATGGGACAAGGTGACCATAGGGTCCTCCTACTTCACTATCTTCCCAGCAATCCACCACATTGTTTTTGTTTTGTTTTGTTTTAATTTGAGAGAGAGAGTGTGCAAGCGGGGGAGAGGAGCAGAAGGAGAGAGAGAGAGAGAGAGAGAGAGAGAGAGAGAATCTTAAGCAGGCTCTCTGCTCAGCATGGAGCCTGATGAGAGGCTCAATCCCACAACCCTGGGATCATGACCTGAGCTTAAATCAAGAGTCAGACACTCATCCAGTGAACCACCCAGGCACCCCCAGATTGGTTTTAAATCAAGGATTCTTCTATCTGCGACCTAAATAAAAATTGTTCACATTCAGGAGGAAGTTAGTAATACCCACTTCCACATACCACTCTCGTCCTGGAAAATACAGAGAAAGGTGTTCAACTTAATAATGGATGGTACAGCCCACATGAATGTCTAACATCAAATACTAAATACAGCCACATGAAGGTAGAAAAAATATAGAGTACTTCCATGAGGCCATTAGCTTTTTTTTTTTTTTAAATCTACCTGTACTTTTCATCCCTAGCAAATAAGACTTTCCCAAAATTAGTATTGTCATTCACAGAAATCAACAAAAGTCAGATGATAACCTAACATTTACTGAAGTATGATAAAGTTTCAATATCTAACACGTACTGAAGTCATATCTAACATTACAGTGCTGAGCACGTTGCCTGCATTATCTCATTTACCCATTTAATGTCACCCAGAAGAGGCTTTTATTATTCCCTATTTTACAGATGAGGAGGATGAGCCTTGGAAAGGTTCCATAAGTAGCCCAAGGTCATAGTGTCAGTGACCATTCAATTCTACTGCCTTCCTACAAAATCCTACTGATGAAATGAAAATGAGGCTTGTAAGAGTCACATCACCTATACCTAGCAAGCCTTCCTTCTGTGCAGAACCATCTGTCTCTCTCTTGTCCACCCCCAAAAGGCAGGTTGCTGCAGATGCAGAGGTGGTGGTTAAGATCACCATTCCAAACCCTCCAAAACGACTGTAAATTAAACTACAAGCCCCAAGAATTATAAGCAACTTACCCCCAGGTTACACTGTTGGTTGAGAACAGAGGCAGACTTGAACCCCAGGGCTCCTGACTGATTGCTGTGGTCTCCCATTTCCCTGAGGTGCCTTTTATCTTTGCCTGAATCAGTTTTGAGATAAAGACATCTAAACTCAGAAAACCAAGTGGTACCACTTAACCCATCTTTTACATTAATAGTCTTTTGGCTCAGGAATCATTTAATAGAAATTATAAAATGAGACCATTACATCCCTACTGCCTTAAAATGCAGTAATTATGGTTCAGTTGGACTGCACTTCTGAAGGTAATGGAATTAAGTGAATTTTTAAATCGAAAATTCCACCCTCAGCAATGTGTCGCTTTGCTTTTTCCCGTCTAGTCTGCATGAGATGCTTTTATTACTGTGAAATTTTGCACTTGGACACGTCCCGAGTGGAGCTGCCTTCTCTGCAGCCTCTTCTCCCGGACCCTGTGTGACATATGATGGCCTAACCATTCATCTGTCTGTCCTCTGTCTAGCATGGCACCACGCTCCTCATGGTGGCCTCCTATGCAGGCCACATAGACTGTGTGAGGGAACTGGTTCTGCAAGGAGCAGACATCAATCTCCAGAGAGAGGTAGGTCAGGTTTTACACTTGAATAAGAGATGACTCGTGACAATTGAATAAGAATGACTCAAAATTTTCATAGTAGTGAATTGGCAAGGAAGATAAGAATAATCATTGCTTTTTTCCAACATGACATCAAACCCCAGATTGCAGGCTTTATTGTGCCTAAATTAAGGCCCAGGAATAGACCATTGGTTGTACTTCAGTTGAATGAGTGTTCTCAAGCATGTGTTGTAGTCTGAGGTAACAAGACCTCTAACCACATTCCTTAAACACTCAGACATTTCCTCCCAAGCTTAAATCAGTTCTTCCTTCTTCCCTTGGGATGAGGTGCTTTACAAGTTACAGGATTTTCTTTAAAAAAAAAAAATGTATTTCTTTATTTTGAGAGAGAGAGCACGCACGCATACATGCTTGCATGTGCAAACAGGGTAGGGGCAGAAAGAGAGAGAGACAGACAGACAGAATCCCAGGCTCGAACTCACGAACCATGATATCATGACCTGAGCTGAAACCAAGAGTCAGACACTTAACCAACTCAGCCACCCAGGTGCCCCAGTTATAGGATTTTCATAGGGATCATTGCATTTTTCAAAGGATTGGTCACCAGCCTGTTCTTTTTTTTTTTTTTTTTTTTAATGTTTATTTATCTTAGAGAAAATGCATGCAGGGAAGGTACAGAGAGAGGGTGGGGACAGAAGATCCAAAGCTGGCTCTGCACTGATGGCAGCAAGCCCAATTTGGGGCTCAAACTCACTCGATCCACTGAGCCCCTCCAAGCGCCCCACCAACCTGTTCTTAATGAGGCTCACTTGCTAGACTGCCTCAACCAACCATTATTTCAAAGGGCTTCTCCGACTAGTCACATTTTAAATAAGCTGTCCCCCAAAAAAGCCGTGTGGTGAACATTGGACTAAAATGCGAGCCTGTTCCCACACTTCATTCAAAGGCCATCTTGGGAGTTCAGTCTAGCTAGAGGATCCATTCTTGTTCCAGTGCAGAAGAGCAGTAGGAGGCTGAGCATTTTAACCACTTTGGGATTCAGGTCTTAGGGGGATCCATTTATTTCCGTGCAGATTTAATCTAGGGCCTTGTAAATTAACCTTTATGGAGACACAGCCACGGGTCATCCCTGAAGCGAATCTGACCTCTCAATCCACACTGAGTCAGACACAAGATGGCTTCCTGAAGCAAGCTCCAAACCAAACTGGAGCATTTGATTTTCCTTGACCTAGTCTTATTCGAGGGCCTGCCCTACAGTTGTTTCAGAAAGGATGATTCATCAACCAAACTTTCATCAGTCAGTATGCCCCATCTTCTAGGCTGGACTGCTACACCTGAGTGGAACAAATGAAGACACCCCAGGTGTGAGGGCTGGATAGTACTTGGGTCGTCTAAAGTCCATCCCCTCTCCCGTTTGGGTGTCACCTTGGCTGTGGACCACGGAAGATGGGCACCTGATGGGTAAAATCTGGAATCTGGTTCTCCATAGCCCTGGACCAGCAAGCTCCTCAAGAGGAGCCACTCAGGGAAACTATATCAAGTCCAATCAATCTTCTCACAGACAGATTCTTCTGAGCAATTTCCACAACACTGGAGCATTGTTCTAGGCCACTTTTCACGTCAGCAGCTAATTTCCTTCTGGGAGGAAAATGTTTGGGCCCATTTAGAATTATAGTTTGAAATTACCATAATCTTTTGTTTTTCCTCTATGCTTTACAGCCTTGGTTTATTATAACTTTAAAGAAAAGACAGATCTTCTCTAATAAAAACAATATGATTCAGATCTGCTTACTCAAAAAACTCTATCCTGAAGGGCAAGTTCAACATGTACAAAAATATCTTCAGAACAATTGTGAAAAGCTGAGAGAAGAGAAACATTTGTTTGATTTCCAGCCAATGAATGGTTTTTATGGTTTTATATCGATTTGTTTGGTTCCAGTAGCTCAACTAATATTCTTGGGAATGAAAACTATTGTGCATTGAACAAAATGGCCCTCAAGGACTTACCAAAGTGTGTCCAATTTAGAGGTAACCTTGTAGCTCAAATGATTATGCTATATGAGTTCCCAGTGGTCCCTTGAATTTCCTGCAGCCATGCTAGTCTCTGTTGGTAGAACTGCTAAAGAGAGGTCCCAACATCACCTCATCTCTTTTGCAAGCTGAGAGTGCTATGGAACTCACTCATGTAACAGGCTTCTACCTTGATTCATTCTTTACATTTTTTTGTTTAATGCTTATTTATTCTTGAAAGAGAGAGCATGAGCAGGGAAGGGGCAGAGAGAGAGGGAGACACAAAATCTGAAACAGGCTCCAGGCTCTGAGCTGTTAGCACAGAGCCCGACGTGGGGCTTGAACTCATGAACTGTGAGATTATGACCTGAGCCGAAGTTGGACACTTAACTGACTGAGCCGCTTAGGCGCCCCAACCTTGGTTCATTCTTAATTCATCTTTTCCATTTAATCCATATCAAAATATTTGTTTCCTGAAAAAGTACCTGCCATTGTTTTCTAAGTTTATCTAGACACACAGAGCTTGCAAGAACCAGAAGCTAATGATCCTGAGAGACCATTGCTTTAGAGAACCAGCAATATTGGCTAAAGCTCTCAGGCATAAGAGTTGCACGTATAGTTGTCATGAAGTCTGGCTTCTATTCTCTACAGATGCTCCATTCATGTGCACAATGATTGACAGTAACTGTATGTTTCAAAATTGATTCTAAGTGCTGAAATAGGATTTTTTAATTAATATATATTTAAAAAAAACAGTGAAAAACAAATCTTTTTTCTTAGTGAAGAAAGTGAAGAAACAATTTCTAGAAATTATCCCTGGTAGTTTTCTTTCTTTCTTTCTTTCTTTCTTTCTTTCTTTCTTTCTTTCTTTCTTTCTTTCAGAAAGAGAGAGAGAGAGGGAGAGAGAGAACGCTCAGGGGAGAGGGGCAGAGGGAGAGAGAAAGAGAATCCCAAACAGGCTCCACACTCAGCAGCCGAGCTCAAACCCACAACCTTGGGATCATGACCTGAGCTGAAATCAAGAGTCAGACACTCAACGAACTGAGCCACCAAGGTGTCCCTCCCTGGTAGTTTCTAAAATTTAGTATCTATTGAGAAGATGAGAGTTTTCCTTTTCTAGCCAAGTTTCTTCATCCAGACCCGATTATATCTTAAGGTTTCTGGAATCCAGTGTCGTCCACTGTAGGAAAGCAATGAGAGGATGCTTCCACTTGTTTCTATGGGAACCAAGGAGAAAATCACTCCTGCCTTGCAGGTTGAAAGGCTCTGGGAAAGATCACATTACCTGTGCCTCCCCGGGGCAGTGTCTGGTTGGGTGCATAGCCCCAAGGTAGATGGTCATGACTGTGAAGTTACTCACTTGTGTTCTGCCACAGTGGCTGGGCTCATTGATCCCTGTCACACATGTGCACATGCACACATGCATACAAACATACACGCATACACACACACTTAAGAAACAAGCTTCAGAGTGATCAGTGGTCCTTAGGCCACAGTTCTTCTGGCTTCTCCCACTTGGGTAAGAACCTACCACTTTAACACTTCCAGGTAAGTCATGGAGGGAGGACTTTCTCTTCACTGTGCCTGGGAGAGTGTAGTGTTCGCTTCATCCATGCTCCAAGCGCTGGGGTGAAGAGTGTCTTTATATGAAAACTATGTATCGTCACAGAGTGGTATGATGAATTTGCTCATGTTACACAATGATTTGCCTACCAGTCTTTGAGTAGGCTTGTAAAAATGGATGGGAGGAGAGGATGCTAAAATGTGTGTCTCAGGGTATCACCGATCGGTTGAAGATTTGGAATCAGGCTGTTTCTTGCTCCTATGTCCTATTTTAAGGAATATTTTGAGCCCATTTGAGTGAATTAATTAGATTCTTTCCTGCACTGGTAGCTTTCTAGTCTGGGGTGCTTTACTTTGTAGCCGGAACTCTTCCAGAATTCCTCCCTGTGTGAATAAATGCCCGTGTTACCAAGCATGTTAGTTCCTTGAGGCTGCTGTAACAAATTACCACCAATTAGGTGGCTTAAAATAACAGAATTTCTACTTTTAGGATTCTGGAGGACAGAAAATTCAAGGTGTGTCTGCAGAACCACACCCCCTCTGGAGGCCACAGGGAGAACCCATTCTTTACCTCTTCCAGCCTCTGGTAGCAGCAGGCATTCCTTGACTTAGGGCCACATCTCTGCCTCTGGGGCCATATTGCCTCTTCCTCTCCTCTGTGTCAAATGTGTCTTTGCCTCACTGTTTTAAGACAGTTGTCACTGGATTTAGGGCCCACCAGGCTAAGCCAGGATAAGTGCCTCCTCTCAAAAATCCTTAAGTTAATCACATCTCATGCCACATAAGGTAATAGTCACAAGTTCCAGAAATTAGGATAGGGACATATCTTTTGGGTCCACCATTCATCCCATTGCACCAACAATACATTCTTTCGTGTTCTCACTTCTCTGAACAAGGAATATAATCAGTCCAAATGTAGCCACCTCCTAGGCTAGAAGGCTTATATACAAGGGTATAGTGTTGTCTTGTTTGCAAATGTGTAAGTCACGTGTGATGTAACTAAATATCTTAAAACCAGCCTCTTGCTCTCTCCCAGTCAGGTACAACTGCCCTGTTCTTTGCTGCCCAGCAAGGACATAATGATGTCGTGAGATTTCTCTTTGAATTTGGAGCATCTACTGAATGTAGGACCAAAGTAAGAGAACTTTCTTGATTTCATACCCTGTTGAAGAATTTCAGTAGTCATGAATATTTGTTTCTCTTCATCCATAGTATGAATTTGTGCTTCCCTTTTTACAAGATTTTCAAGCCCAAGAAGGTTGGGTTTCACAAAGTTACTTGTCATGGTTCAAAGGTAATCCTAGGGATTCAATATAAAACATGACATCTTCACTCTGGGCTCACAACTGGAGAATTTTATGGGGAGCTATTTACATTCTGTCTTGCACTGGTAGCTTTCTACTTTGGGACACTAAATTTTGTTAGCAGAGTGGATAACAGCAAGGGCTTCATAACTTTCCCTGTTTTCATGTGCTTTTCTTCACTTCAAGGTTAATCCCAGTGCTATGATAGGAGCTGTTGAAGTATTAAGCCAATGTTAGTGAATCTGAGAGATTTCTAAGAAGGGTGATTTGACAAGCAGTTTACTTTCTGAGATGTCCTCATTGAAATATATAATACATGATTACAGTTGATACAGTCAGGCAAGGAAATGTGGTTCTTCCTTTAAAGAAGTCATTGATTCCTCACGTTTGACACATGAATGAGAAAACCGAGGTTGCTGAAAGATCAATTTCGTGTTCACAATATGATTTTACAAGATAATGGTGTATAGTAGGAGAATTGAACTGCTTTAACATTTTTGTAATTGTCAACTTATTTCCAGCCTAATCATAACCAAAAAATTCCTGGAAATTTTGCCTTACTTGGGATCTTTTAGGCTTACTTAATCCATTGTAGGTGATATTTTGGTATCAGGGGAGTTTCCAGTGAGTTCTTCTTTTTCTGCTAAGATGCTGTGAATTTCTGTTGGATGTGAATTTCAAATAGGCTCAGTCTGTTCTGAAACCTGCTATTGCACTGTGCACGTGCCTCCAAACATGCTGAATATAATATACAATAACCCAAAATATGTGTTGCGTATATTTTTATATTAATTATCTTTTTATTTTTCATTATAAAAGTCAGACAACTAAGAATAGAAAGTGAAGTCCTACAAATGGAAGTCTCAACTCTTTGAACTTTGAAGTCAGAACGATCATGCACAGCCATATGGCTGCTTCAGTTTTCTTGGTTAACAAGTTAATGCTGGCTTGAAGCCTTTGTCTGTGAGCCAGTTTGTGCTGTCCCAGAAATCCACGGAACACGGGGCCCAGAGCACAATTCCAAATGTTTCCATTAGGTCAGCTGTAGGTATCCGAGAATTTCCATGGGAAGAAGAGAATGTCCAGAGGCTTTGAGTTTTCATATGATCCTATCATCAGAACTGCCTTTGCTTCCACAGTTGTTCTCATCATTATTGAATCTGTATCCCCCAAAATGTGTCTTTAAAAATAAAAGGTACCAGCTCTTCTATAATAATCACCCTATTTTAGCTCTTCTCTTACTTCATGAGGCAAAGAAAATTAACAGAACAAAAGTTGGAAATGTTGGTGCTCATTGCTGCTAGTAAGCAAGTTCTTGTTGCCCACCCGCTCCACCCACAGCCACCCCCACCACCAGCCTCAACCCTCCAGTCTCCTACCTCCATTCTCCACCCTTCAAATCACAGCTCGAGGGCCCTGCCCCACCCCCCACAGCCTGTGAACAATGGAGCTCCTACAACAGTGTTTCTCTACCTGAGGCCCACCTGCCACTTGCACATCACAGTGCCCTCATGTGACTGGTCAGAAAGCCTATTTCTGGGCCTCACCCAGACCTACCGAATCAGACCCTGTGAGGGTGGAAGTGTGAGGGCAGGCATTTTGGATAAACACTCTATGCCCAAATTTAGAAACCACACTATCTTTAGTTATGATTTGTATTTCAGAACCAGGTGACATGTTCTTGCATTGTTTGTAGTTAGCTCAGATGTCCACCTACTAATTCGCAGAGCCAAACAAACAGCTCACAATTGTATATGTGCTGCCGAAGTGAGCACACAGCGCATCAAGTGGAGATAGGAGAAGATAATGCCTTAGCTGTAGCACCTGAGGAAAACCATTAAAGGTTTCATTTGACCACAAACTCAATGAGTCAGTAGCGCGATGCGGTTGACATAAAAGCTAATTCTAATTTGGGCTGTAGAGATAAAAGTGGAGAGGATGGAACAAAGGAATGTCCCATTCCACATCAGACCGCATCTACTTTTTGGTGCTCTGATTCATTCTAGGGCCGACATTTTAAAAGAGATCTAGACAGGCTGGCACATGTTCAAAAGAAATGCTAAGTAGGATGGTGAGAAGCACGTGGGATATGCTATAGTTATCCACTCTTAATGGATGCTGACCTTGTCCCTTGAAGGCAATGGCCCCAGAAGTTTACTCCATAAATCACCTTAATCTCAGAGGCCCACAGCTGGGGGGAACCACAGGGAGAAGTCAACATTTGTCAAGCAGCTCTCTAGCCAGAAGCCACAGGAGACTGTTCAGGAAATTCCAAGACAGAACTGATTGGTACAGACTTTCTGTTCTTTGTTTCTTTTATTGAGATGCAAATAGATTCTTCTGCATTTGACCCGGGAACACACATAATAACATAGTCCGATAACTGTAATGTATCTCAGGTCATCCACGTGTACAACCTAATGATGTCTTTAGGATGAACCCGGTCATGATTAGAAAGAAAAAGAGATAAAAGAGGAAAAGTGACTTCATTGTTATCTACAGGAAATGTCTTTTCCAAAGCCCTCACCATGTTAGGAGTACCTGCTTGGTAAATAGGTGCCTGCACTGATTCTAGTGTGTTTACACCTTGCAGGATGGGGGCACTGCCCTGTTGGCCGCCAGTCAGTATGGGCACATGCAGGTGGTTGAGACCCTGCTGAAGCACGGAGCCAATATCCACGACCAACTTTACGTGAGTGCATTTTCAGCGGGACACTGGGTGGACCCTTGCCCATCCTCTCATCACACGTACTACTGCAGTCAAAATTTGGATACCAGAAATGCCAACTTCAAAAGTATTTTGGGGGCACCTGGGTGGCTCAGTTGGTTGGGTGTCTGACTCTTGATCACAGCTCAGGTCTTGATCTCAGGGTCATGAGCTCAAGCCCCGTGATGGGCTCACCCTAGGCGTGAAGCCTACTTAAAAAAAAAAGAAATTTTTTTTAATGAACAGTAGGACTTTAATCTGAAACATCAAAGGAAAAAATGTACAGTGTACCACATGAGCTTTTTCTGTGTAGAAACATAATCTTGTTTACCCATCTTGGTTATACCCTTTTAAATCTCTTTTACATATGAGATATTTCATATAACTTATGCAATTAGGATCTTCAAAAATCATATGACACTTGCTTATTCATAACATAACAAGGCCAGCATTGGACTTGCTGAAAACCAAAATAATGCTCCTGTTGTAGAGTTATCTAGGAGGAAAGCACAAATAAAGGAGAAATCAAATTATTTGGAAGGCGAGTGAGTGTGGGTAGTTGAAAACCTGTGAAGTGCATGCACACCGTTGACCTTTGAAAGGTAGCTACTGCTAGCGTGGGTCTGTTTGCAGCAAATTGGCAATTAGCACATTACCCAAAGGCTCTTTTAATTGTCACTGTAATTCCACAGGATTTATGGTGAATGTTATTCTGCTTTTGGACAAAATATATGTGTGTGTGTGTGTGTGTGTGTGTGTGTGTGTGTGTGTGTGTGTGTGTATGAGAGAGAGGGAGGGAGAGAGGGAGAGAGGGAGAGAGAGAGATGAAGTGACTTGATAGAATCTCATGGTGAGGAGTGGAAGAATCCTACTTCCAATTATCTAGGAATCACATTTTAGGCTATCTTACCATGAGCCATTTAGCCCTATGGCACTATACTTTCGTAGCCATGGAATGAGATGTGTAGGTATGACCTTTTCCATTTGAACAAGCTTTCCTGAGTTTACATGATTAAATGACAAGTCACAGACCTCTTTGAAGCAATAGCCACTAGCATTACCCTTTGCTGTTCAAAATCTATAACACCCTTTGAACCTGCAGTTTTCCCATCTGAAGGATTGAATCACTTGACACTGGTCTGAGTGATTCTCAACTCTGGCTGTCATTAGAATCATGTAGGGAGCTTTAAAAGAATACTTCTAGGCCCTCTCCAGACCAACTAAGCCGGAATCTCCAAGGACCCAACTGAGAAGCAGGTGGTTCTGATGTGTGCCCGAGTCTAAGAAACACAGGTCTATAGCTTTGGCTATTCCTTTGGCTGTATATAATGAAATATATCTAAGAGCATGTTTGAGTATGTGTGTGGGGGGCTGAACAGGAAGAGCCCAAGTCTTTGGAAAAGGAAAGTGAGTTGTGGTGTTCATAACATTACCACTAATAGTCAGCAATCTGAATTGACTGGCATATTTGTACTGTTAGATAACATTCTTCCAAAGGGCTCACGAGAGTGGCACATAATCTTAAAAACGTAGAGTTTGGGGAGAGCCCATTCCTGTAGTAAATTCCTGTTATAAAGTGACTCAAGAAATTTCGTGCACTGAAACTTCCTTTTACCCTTACCCAAACAGTCCAAGTGTAAATGTTTCTGCCAAAAACAGCTGGACCGCTGGGAATCCCAGTCAATGACTCCTGAAAGGTTCTAGGGACAGAAATTTGGAATACACAGTAAAAATGCAATGTTTGGATATCCATTTTAGAAAATTTCCAAGAATTAATAGCTGCTAAGAGCGTGGTGGATTTTCTGTGGCAACGCACACAGTAAGGAGCCGCTGAACATTTTATCCCCGTACCAAACATCTGCATAAAAATCTGTATAGGCTGAGTAATTTTTTAATGATTGCCTTAAGAGGAGTCTGGCAGCTCAGTGGACACCCACCAGCACCCTCCACCTGGTCAGACTTGCAGAGAGAGGTGCTTTGTATCTTAACTTGTGGTTAACATTCCTGATGGGAGGAGTGGTAATTAACTGGGTTAGCTAGGTGTTTTCCACTAGGATGTGCTCGGGTTTTCCACTGCAGTCTAAAAATAATGAAGCTCACCACGTTCTGTGAACGCCGTGTGAAGTGAGATTATGGGGAGGATGGATGCTCTGCACTGACTTCTGTGTTTGCTGACATCACCAATGAATGTCTTTAAGAAAGAAGAAATGTGCAGAGGACATAGATGCTCAGTTAAAACGCAAACAAATAGGGCACCTTGGGTGGCTCAGTTGGTTAAGCATCTGACTTCAGCTCAGGTCATGATCTCACAGCTCGTGAATTCGGGTCCCACATCTGGCTCTGTGCTGACAGCTCGGAACCTGGAGCCTGCTTTGGATTCTGTGTCCCCCTCTCTCTCTGCCCCTCCCCCGCTCGCACTCTGCCTCTCTCAAAAGTAAATAAACTTAAAAAAAATTAAAACAAACAAACAAAACCACTAAGAAAATTGGGAGCGAGCACTTGCTTTGGGCTTTTGTGCAGGATTGCTTAGTTGTTTGCAGGTGTTGTTGGTGTCTATTGGGCTGTCAGGGAGCAAGTTCATGGATAATTCTTATGAGGGCAGTTTTCCTGAAAGCATCTTTTGTTTCAAAGCTTAGAGAAACTGCATGTTGGGTGAGGGGGTGGATATGGATACGGGGACAAGAAAGAGAAAGGGGTAGGAAAGATCTAATTAAAAGGACCCTTTGGGGCGCCTGGGTGGCTCAATCAGTTGAGTGTCCGACTTCAGGCTCAATCAGTTGAGTGTCCGACTTCAGCTCGGGTCATGATCTCACAGTTTGTGGGTTCGAGCCATGCATCGGGCTCTGTGCTGACAGCTCGGAGCCTGGAGCCTGCTTCAGATTCTGTGTCTCCCTCTCTCTCTGCCCTTCCCCTGCTCACACTCTGTTTCTCTCTCTCTCTCTCAAAAATAAATAAACATTAAAAAAAAAAAAGGACACTTCTGATGCATAAAAATATACCAAATAGGTTTGGGGGACTTTGTTGTTGTTTATTAGTAGACTTTCTTTTTTGTTTGTTTTTAAACTAACACTTAGCTCTTACTTGACAAAAGAGTTGAAATGGAAAATTATATTAAACGTAGGTATTTTTTAAGCTAATTAAAAAGGTGATAAACCCTGAGGTCACACAACAAAAACAGAAGGCAGCTAATGAGAAGTCTGTGCAGACGAGAGAAAAATGATGACTGGCTATTTGGACAAGCTGGATGGTACCAGCAAGTGGGTAGATCGTAAGCTCCGTGATCAAGGTTTTGTAAAGTGAACGGTCATTACGTATATTTTAAGTTATCCTTATAAGCCTGTTTGAAACTTTACCTTTCAACCTGACTTACTGTGATATTTTAGAACTATTCTTCAAAGAATAAAACACTAACCATGACTATGAAAACAAAGTGGGGGACAGAAATGGAAAGTTGTATTAAACGGATGTATTTTTAATTGATTATATTTTAAAATAAACGTGAAAGGTGATTTTAACACTTCCATTTTGACATCTCTCAGGATGGAGCCACTGCACTCTTCCTAGCTGCCCAGGGTGGTTACTTGGATGTTATTCGATTACTGTTGTCTTCAGGAGCAAAAGTCAACCAGCCAAGGCAGGTAATGTCTGCGTGCGCAGAACGGTGGGCAGGCAGGGCCTGTTGTCCTGGGGCAGCGCCTAAGATAACCAGTCAGCTCTGGGCATCTTTAAACCATTTGCCTCTGTGACGAAGTCAGTCTTTGATTGGGGTTTCTCCTGTTCTTTGCTTTGGGCTCACCTGAAAGCCTGTGAAGTCAGGCTGACTTCACCATTTACTATTTTTGAAACATGGGTGTTTGGTATCTGAGGTCAAGTGCATACTTGGCCACCTCATGTTCAAATAAATTGTGGCTGCACTGAGGTAATGAGAGTGGGGTGGGCTAGCCTGGGACGTAGGTAAATAGAGGTGAGTCAGGTAGCCTTGCCCCTGCCCAGTCCCCCTTAGCTCTTACCCCCGCTTCTGCTTCCACCAAACCAAAGAGGAGCCCATTAGCCCACTGAGAAGCATTAATGGGTTCCATGCCTTCATCTCTCACAATTACAACACTAATAGAGACTTAATTTACCAAGAGCAAGCTAATGTCTGGCAAATCAATCGGTGGATACTTAAAGGAAAAGAACCACAAGGTAATACAGGTCACACTTTATAAAAGATAAAGAACCATTCAAATCTAAGGCATTCTAATTAGCTTCTCTTATATAGGAATGATTTCTGCACTAATTTATTTTTAACAAAACATTTAAGATTAAAGTAACACTACTTTAAAGATAGTTTTCTTTTTTTTTTAATATGAAATTTATTGTCAAATTTCCATACAACACCCAGTGCTCATCCCAACAGGTGCCCTCCTCAATGCCCATCACCCACTTTCCCCTCCCTCCCACTCCTCATCAACCCTCAGTTTGTTCTCAGTTTTTAAGAGTCTCTGATGTTTTGGCTCCCTCCCTCTCTAACCCTTTTTTTTTTCCTTCCCCTCCCCCATGGTCTTCTGTTAAGTTTCTCAGGATCCACATAAGAGTGAAAACATATGGTATCTGTCTTTCTCTGTATGGCTTATTTCACTTAGCATAACACTCTCCAGTTCCATCCACGTTGCTACAAAAGGCCGTATTTCATTCTTTCTCATTGTCAAGCTGATTTCTTACCAGTAAATGGCCCCCAGGGAGATTCCCACTGTAATGTAACATGATGCGAGAATGCCCATTTGTTCACTCAGGGAAGGTTGATCTGAGCTCTTGGCCCCAGGCTTCTTCAGTCTTTAAAAGTGCAAGCGCAGGGGTGCCTGGGTGGCTCAGTCAGTTAAGTGCCTGACCTCAGCTCAGGTCATGATCTCATGATTCATGGGTTTGAGCCCTGTGTCGGGCTGTGTGCTGACAGCTCAGAGCCTGGAGCCTGCTTTGGATTCTGTGTCTCCCCCTCTCTCTTTCCTCCTCTGCTCATGCTCTGTCTCTCTCAAAAATAAATAAACATTAAAAAAAATTTTTTTTTAAGTGCAAGTACATGGGAAGCCAAGAAGTGAAAGGGTCTTTGGGCAAAGTGGATTTCAGGTCGAGAATCCTGAGTTCTAGATCCAGCTCTGCCAATAACTAGCTGTGTGGTTTTGAACAAGTGAACCAATCTCTGTGGACTTGTCTGCCTCCATCGGAAAATTAGGAGGCTGGGCAGGATGATCCAGACGATCTTCAAGCTCCCTCTTTTTGGTAGCTGTTTTATTCAATATTCAATCAGTATTTCTTAAGCACTCAGCATATGCAAGATACTATGAATGTGAGATTACATTTTTAGAATTTTAAAGATATTCTTAGATTTAGAGGACCCCAGGAATACTCTTGGGAAAGGAAGCTTTTAAAAAAAGTTGCACTTCCATACCTGCCAGAGGTGACTTTTGGGAATTGGAGTTTAGTATTTTCTTGCTGGTCCTTCTTATTTTGAAAGTGTTGAGGGGCGCCTGAGTGGCTCAGTCGGTTAAGTGGCCGACCTCGGCTCAGGTCATGATCTCACGGTCCGTGAGTTCGAGCCCCGCGTCGGGCTCTGTGCTGACAGCTCAGAGCCTGGAGCCTGTTTCAGATTCTGTGTCTCCCTCTCTCTGACCCTCCCCCGTTCATGCTCTGTCTCTCTCTGTCTCAAAAATAAATAAACGTTAAAAAAAAATTAAAAAAAAAAAAAGAAAGTGTTGATTTGACTCTGAATCAGAGGCTTCATTTTGCCAAGGCTAACAAAAGGAACTGGTAATTTTTAGATTGCATAAGTTTGATTTGGAGGCCATTATTGAGCATAGTACCATGAAATTAGAAATGAAAGATTGTTGGGGCGCCTGGGTGGCGCAGTCGGTTAAGCGTCCGACTTCAGCCAGGTCACGATCTCGCGGTCCGTGAGTTCGAGCCCCGCGTCGGGCTCTGGGCTGATGGCTCAGAGCCTGGAGCCTGTTTCCGATTCTGTGTCTCCCTCTCTCTCTGCCCCTCCCCCGTTCATGCTCTGTCTCTCTCTGTCCCCAAAATAAATAAACGTTGAAAAAAAAAAAATTTTTAAAAAGAAATGAAAGATTGTCAAGATTCTCAGGCCTCTCTATCTGTACATCTTTCTGAAATAATTTCTGGCACTTTGACAAATCTATTTGTAAAATAAATAGTATTAACCATATGCCTAATGCCCCGTTCATAAAATACCAAGTTGCTATAAGATATTATATTTCAAATATTACATGCATTATGTCCACTCAAAGCTAAATTCAGTCATATGATGACACTGAAGGCAAGAAATTAAAGAGTGAGCTAACAGTGCCATGGTGTCCACAACACCCATGGCTGTTTTCACTCCCTACACTGAGGATGACCTGCTCAAAGTGGATGACTGATCCAGCAGTGGGAGGACCCCACCCTCAGGTCAAAGTCAAGTGACATGACCTTTTAAAGACTGCATCCAATGCAATTGTTTGGAATTATGAATCCAACCCTGAAAATATTGTTATTCAGGAAAAGGATGTTTATAAAATAAGTTTGGGGGGAAAAAAGCAACGGAATTTTTCCTTTTTATAGGGTTCACTCACACCACTGTATCCTCAAGTCGTAATCTTTTTTATTACCTGCTGTGAGCTGATAATGAAAGGCTGTCTAGCCAGGTCAGACTAGTCCACATTCTGTCTTCTTTGAAAATGTAAACTCTGCATTTTTAGTTCCCTTCCTAGAAAACAAGCAGTGTCGTAAATATGGCAAAAGTGATAATAGTCCCCACTGACTTCGTCACAAGTTATGAGGAAGTTAAAAAAAAAAATTCTAATTAAAAGTTTCCATTAAAATGGCCCATGCATGGTAGAATACTATATTGGCAGGGCATTTGGAAATCGGTGTTTTATTCTGAAATCGCAACTGACACATTAAGTCATTGTTAGAAAAAAAAATGTTTCTAAGTTTATTTATTTTGAGAGTTAGACAGAGGGGGATTGAGTGGGGGAGGGGCAGAGAGACAGAATCCCAAACAGGCTCTGAGCTGTCAGTGCAGAGCCCCACATGGGGCTCGAACTCACAAACCGTGAGATCATGACTTGAGCCGAGATCAAGACTCGGACGCTTAACGAGCCGAGCCGCCCAGGCACACCCAGAAGATTCTTGAATTTATAAAATAAAGACAAAGATGTTTGCCAGATTTCATTTCTTAGTATTTTTAGATAAATCCAATTGATGATTTTTTTCACTGCCACTCTATGAGGGTCCTGACATTTATGGTACATTGTGACAGGATATTAACAAAGCTGCAATGAAATTATTCAGTTGACATTTGATCTGAGCTGCAGGGAATCTGAACAGTAAGTAGCAGGAATGGCTTTTCCTTGTAACTCTATCACAGATGAACTAACTGAAAACCTTTCTAGGACTTTTGTGACAAGGAATCATAATCACAAAATCATAAGCAGACTGGAAAGACTAAGTTCTTGATGTGAAACTTGAAAAACTTTTCCTCTTAGTTTGTCCTAGATAAAGAGGTCAAGAGTCACAGAGATCATCGTACGCTATAGTCAAGCTAAAAACCTATCTTCAGTTCTTTCTACATGACCTCACCAAGTAAAGTTGATACAAGTCAAGCCTTTTTAATCACCAGCTTAAGATGGCTATTTAGCCTGTTTTTCTATCAGCAAAATTCTTTGACATATATACTTTTCCCAACGCAACTCATCCACCTTATGAAACAATACTTTCATGGAGTGGCAAAGGTCTGAGTGTTTACACAGGGCTGAGTTTAGCCTGTCATCACTCACTTCTCACTAGTCTTCTCAAAGTGCTGATCAGTAACTCCTTGAAGCCTGCCAAAAGGCCATCTCATAAAGTGCCCTCTAGCCTTGGTCTGCACTTGTATGCAGAGATGCTGGGCCCCGGATAGTGACGGTCCTCCCGGGTTGCAAACCTGGAGGGACGAGCCCAGTGTTGGGCAATGGGAGAAAAGAGGACCGATAGATCGTTGCAGTGTCCTGTGGAAGCAGATAGCAACAGGGAGGCACTCCTGCTTGCATGCCCTCTGCACATGGTAGGCCCTCCAAAAAGGTATGTTGACTCCAGAAGAGAGCCTGTGGATTGAGCAGAGCTCCAGTGAGGCCCGGAAGGGAGAAGACATAGTGATCAGTGGCTGCAAACTAGAACTAGACTCAGATGTAGGGCCCAGGCTCACAGTCAGGACACCAGTCCTAGACAGATTGTAAGAGCCAGGTAGGGAGCCAGATCCAGGTCTCTGGGGGGTGAGTCACTTGTGAGTTATGGGGATATGGCTATCTTAAGGAAATGAAACACAGTCTGTTTTGCTTATTAACTGCATGACCTTAAGCAGGCCACACTCCCTGAATTTCAGGGGTTCTTTTGAGTTTCTTTTATTATTATTTTAATAGATAACAGTGTTATATTAGTTTCAGGTATACAATATAGTGAGTCAACACTTCTGTATATTGCTTAGTGCTCATCACAATAAGGGTACTTTTAATCCACTTCACCTATCTCCCCCATCCCTCCTTCCACCCCCCTCTGGTAACCACCTGTTTGTTTTCTATAGTTAAGAGTCTGGTCTTTTGTTTGTCTCTCTTTTCCTTTGCTCATTTGTTTTGTTTCTTAAATTCCATATATGAGTGAAATCATATGGTATTTGTCCTTCTCTGACTGACTTATTGCACTTAGCATTATACCCTCTAGCTCCATCCATGTCGTTGCAAATAGTTAAGATTTCAATTTTTTATGGTTAAGTAACATTCCAGTGTGTGTGTGTGTGTGTGTGTGTGTGTGTGTGTGTGTGTGTACTATATCTTATTTATCCATTCATCTATTGATGGACACTTGAATTACTTCCATATCTTGCCTATTGTAAGTAATGCTGCTATAAACATAGAGGTGCATGTATCTTTTAGAATTAGTGTTTTTGGTAAGTAATCCTTTGGTAATTAGTCCTTTGGGTAAATACTCAGTAGTGGAATTAGTGAATCATACAGTAATTCTGTTTTTAATTTTTTGAGGAACCTCCATACTCTTTTCCACATTGGCTGAACCAGTTTGCATTCCCACTAACCATACATGAAGATTCCTTTTTTTTCACATCCTCACCAACACCTGTTGTTTCATGTGTTGTCGATTTTAACCATTCTGACAGGTGTGAGGTGGTATCTCATTGTGGTTTTGATGTGCATTTGCCTGATGGTAAGTGACGTTGAGCATCTTTTCATGTGTCTGTTGACCATCCTTAGATCTTCTTTGGAGAAATGTCTGTTCATGTCTTCTGCCCAGTTTTTAATTGGATTATTTGTTTTTTGGTGCTGAGTTGTATAAATTCTTTATATATTTTAGATACTAACCCTTTATCAGATATGTCACTTGCAAATATCTTCTCCCATTCAGTAGGACGTCTTTTAGTTTTGTTGATTGTTTCCTTTGCTACAAAGCTTTTAATTTTGATGTAGTCCTGGATTGTTGTTTTTTTAATCTGTAAAACCAGGATAATTATGGTACTTCTGTTATTATCATTTCTATTTCATCCGGGCCTCACTGGAAGAGAAAACCCATCAGGTATCATGGTTGCACTTTTTCTCTCATGAGCCAGATAGTCTCTGTCATCTCAAAGTCCCCTCTTGCCTCTTTTCCTCTCCCTACTCCTTTTTTTCTAGCATCTTCTACTTACTCAACTTGTATATAGTCCCTAAGTTTATAGGGTCAGACTTCCAAATTCTTGGAATAGCCATGTCATTGCTGCCACTAGGCTTTGCACACCAGGCCAGAGTGGACTGGCTGGCCTGCCCATCCTTGGTCTGATCACCTGTGGGTTGGGAGAATAGGGTCAGGCTGAGCAATGGAGTCATCAGTTAACATCCTTTACAGAACTATTTGCTGGACTGTGGACACCAAGCAGGGATCCAGTAATGAGAAATAGGTTCTGGGTCAGGGTAGGGCTGGTAGCAAAGTCATCTTGGTATTGAAGCCACTCTGGTACTAACCAGATTCCTTATGTCTCTTGGGCTTCCAACTTAGAATAGAATTGGTCCCTAAGACTTTGTCTGGCTTGAGCTTGTAGATGGAAAGAGCCTAAGTGTGAGGACTAGAAGCAGCAGAAGCAAAGAGCTAGTGCCACTAAATATACTCGTTCCTATGGAAGGTTGTAATTCGTTTTCTAAGTAATCTCTAAGATCCTAACTAAAATGATATGACGTTTAGTTTCCAATACAAATCATGTCGTATGCTCATTCTCATACTGTGATCTGTCTATCAAAATGCATTAGATAATACTTGGAAATGTTATCTCGGATGGAACAAGGGGATAACCAAGTCAGAAGGAACGGCACAAGTCACCTGTGTAATCCCCTGTCAAGCACATGAATCTTTTCTCTAGCAATCCTGCTGAGTGGTAATCAGTCATTGGTGGACCCCTCCAAGTGTGGGGGGACTCATTACTAACTCATCAGCTTATTTAGTCTTTGACCAGCCCTCACTACCACCTCTGTCTACACCGAGCCAAAGTCTTGAATAGTCTTTACCCATCAGCCCTCTTTGTGCCACTTGATATGCAAAATAGGCAAATAATAAATAAAAATATATTTTATAAGAAGCATAAGAAATAAGAAATAAATCCTTTTCTGCTCAGTTTGCACACAGATAGTAAATGACAACTGTCATAACCCCATGAATTTCATCTTCTTCAAGCTAAGTGTCCTATTTCCTTTTCTTAAAAAAGGTCCCATAGAGGTCTTAACTTCCTGTGATTTATTTCACTGTGATTTGTTTTAACATATTTTAAAACTATATATTTTTGTCAGAAAGTATTCACAAACAAATTTTTTAGTGCTTTTTCTTACTCCTTTCTCTCAAAACTCAACAAAAAGGAGCTAAACAGGCTTAATGTTTATCATTTTCATCGTGAAGTCATCTTTATAATGAAGACACGACCATTGTAAGAGAAGAAAAAAATAAGAGAAAATAAGAATTGAGGTGTCCAGAAGGGAAAACTTCTCCTCTCCACCAACTAGATAATCAACTGGGAAATAATTTGATTTGACAATAATGCTCTAATTTATATTCAGCTTGCTGGGTTTAACCCCAAATCCCATTTTACCAATCATTCCTACCTGTTCAATCATTATCTCACAGGAAAACTGGGAGAATCAATCAAGCATGTAGTGTTTTGTAAACAAAAGCACAAATTAAAGTGCTTATTGTTTTTCATGTGCAGATTCAGTGACCACTTCTAAACACACATAAGCCAGTCCTGTGCTCAGCGTCTTTCTGCATGTTTTCCTGTATATGAATATCTCTGGAAGCTAACATTTTTTGCAGGAGAAAACCAAGGCTCCGGGTGATTTGCCTAAGGTCTCCTAACCATAAAGTAGTGACTTCTTTTTCCACCTACTGTGACCATTGCAATTAAAGTGATAGAAGTTAAGTGTTAGCATTACTGTTATGAATTGATGATATTAATAGTTGTTCCAATACATCACCTCTCAGCACTTTCCCACATGTTAGTGTTACTAACAGCCAAGCCCTTGGAAAGCACATTGAACATGCCTGCTGACCTCTATGCAGCTGGCTGCCTTGCCTTGCCTGCCCTCTGGTGGAGACAGGGAGAAAGAACAAATGAACCCAGAGCAGACAAGGAGGGACAAGAGCTTCCGGCACCCAGCCTCCCTCTCCTGCCCACCGTCACCCTCACCCCTGTTCTAGCACCTATCCCTTGGGCTGCAGTCAGCTGGATTTCCCACCCTGCCTGAAGCAACCACACCTGTCCAAGCCACTGCACCTGTACACGCTTCTCCTTCTACACGGAATTCCCTCCCTTCAACCCCCAATTGGCACAATCCTAGTCCTCCTTCAAGGCCCAGCTTGGATATCACCCCAACTGTGAAGCTGACACACAATAAGAAAGCCCCTCTCCTGGTTCATCTTGGGCATTTTTTTCCATATTTATTATAGCACTGTAATCATCCTGAAATTTCCATGTCTCTCCTCCACTAGACTGAGTTTGAGAACAGAGGTCATGTCCTATTTAGCATTCTGCCAGAGATACTTAATAATGGTTGGTTGGTTGAGTGAATGAATGAATGATCCTGAATTGGGAGAATCAAGTTAAATAATGGATGTATACCTGTTTGTAAACAGAAGTACAAATTAAGGTATTATTTCTATTGCTAATAATAAATAATATTCAGATTCAAGAATATTTCTAAGGGGCCCCAGTAAAAGTATGAAGTCGCTCTCGGTGTTCATCCTGCTTCCACGCTTTGTTTCAGCACTTCTTCCCCAAGACAGAGGGGTGCCTGTGTCATCCTACCACCCCTCAGCAGCCCCCGATCCTTCCAGGCTCCCAATTTGCCACCACCCACCACTCTGCTCACATGTCCTTGTCCTCCATCACTTTGCTGGGACAGCAGTGGGCAATCATCCTGCGCATGCTGGAGTTGAAATTACATACTACAGCAGGAAACGAAACTTTACGTCTCTGACTGAATCATCTTGCTCTTCAGCCCTCATTCCCACTGATGAGTAATTCAGTCTCATCCAACCAAAACAGTTCCTTGGGGCCATATTACTTTAATTACCTCAGAGCCTAAGTTTAGTCAGCTCTGGTTCCTGCTCCCTCTTCCTGCCCTGCCCTCCAAAGTGGCCTAAGTTCTCACAGGTCAGACTATCACCCTGGCATGAGGATGGGGTGGAGTGGGGTGGGGACATTCATGTCTGGTCCTTGTGCTGGTTAGTCCAGCCTCTCCTGTCTGAGTATCCTGCACTGGTACCTTCTTGGCCTGTCATTGTGAAATCATGACCTTCTGTGGCCTCATCTTTCCAACCCCAGGCTGACTCCAGGCCACGGTTTACCTAGCACTTCTGATTTCACACAGGCAGGCAGGGGGTCCTGGGTGCCCAGATGCCTGGTGGCCGTGGACCAGGGGCACTGGGGGCCTGTCTCAGGTCCGTTGGCCCAGATTCCCTCACCCATTTCTATCTCTCAGGCACCAGCCAAGAGCAGAGCTTCTCTAAGAGACCTTCAGTTCTGGGTTTCATCCCCAAGAACAGGAGAAAATCCTTTCCCAGCTGGAATTCACCATAATTTATCTGGGTGTTTCTACCCACCCCTAGATTCAACCCAGGAGGAAAACATGGATGCTCATGCCTGACCTCCCCCTCCCCCTACTCCTTGTCCAGAGCTTCCTTCCAGCAGTTGGAAGGGTTTTCTGTTTTCCTTTCTGTCTGGCAGGAACCACTCTCCTATCAAATCCTTCTCAGTCCCTTGGATATTTCACCTTTTCTTCTGTGGAGCAACCCATCTCAGCTTTATGGCCCAGTGCTCACATAAACAGGGTCTTTGGGGTAACAATACACAGGAAATATCACCAAAAACGTCCCGCTATACGTCGCTAGTGTACGTGCCTTCCCAGAAGAAACAATAGCATATCCCGCATAAAACTAAAGTACCGAAAAATGACGTGGCTGGGGTGGGGGTGGATTCTAGACACCAGAAGAATGGCAGAACTGTCTTTAGTTCTCTGACCCTCATGCATCGCCTCAGAGAAAACTGCCCTCTCTTATGTGGGAACGAGGGCCCCCAGTAGGCAGGGTGTGCCATGCGAAGCCACCAGTAAAGCAAACAGACAAAGTCTGGGGAAAATAAAGACTTCTCCCACGTAGGTTTGTCAAATTTGATTCTGCCTTGCTAAGCAACTCCACCCCTTCCCGCCCGGTGTTCCGTGCGGTCCTGCACCACACTATGTGCTAAGAGATCCTGCCATTAAATGGCTGGATTATAAACCAAAACTTGCATATTGGCAATCACGCGATCGTCCAGGCACCGCCAAAAGCCCCTGCGTAAAAGGGTTAAAATCTCCCTCCTTGTTTGTCGTGGGGGGGGGGGGGGCGTTTGCGGGTGCTGCCTTGCTGTTCTGTGGCTGCCACGTGGCCGGGTGGGAGCAAGCGTGTCCCCTCGCCGGCAGGACGGGACGGCGCCGCTGTGGATCGCATCGCAGATGGGCCATAGCGAGGTGGTGAGGGTGATGCTGCTGCGCGGAGCCGACCGGGACGCCGCCCGCAATGTGAGTCAGAGTCACAGCTGCGGCACGGGGTGGAGGAGGGGGGTTTCGGGGGGGCGGGGGGGGAGTGTATGCACCGAAGCTCCAAAATTCAACTCAGCCTGGACGTGCGGAGAAATCGCGCCTTCATTTTGTCTGTAACTCGGCTGGATTTTTCTCCCAACCTCCACCGGCTCTTTAGCAGGAAAACAAAGTAAATGTCTGAATCAGCTGAAATTTAGCGAGTGCTGCCCAGTCTCTCTAAAAGAAACATGTTTAATCTTCGGAGCTCCTCCTCCACCTAAGCTGAGTCCCGGGAGCATGCGGCAGGGAGGAGCCAGGGCCTCGGGCTGTCTTTGGCAGTGTGTGTCCCTAGCGGCTGCGCGTGCGCCTGTCGCTGCGCCCCCTGCTGGCCCTGGACCACAGTGTAGCCGGGGACGCAGGCGCAGTGGCTGGCGGTGCTCCTGGGTCTCCACCTCACCCAGCTTCCCCAGCTGCGGACCCCTGCACCACACCCCTCGTTGGCCTCCACCTAGCCAATGCTAAAGTTATACCTAAGTCTGCCTAGTTGGGCCCACAGCAGGCCCTGTTGCCCATAGGAACTGAGGGCAGCTTGGCGAGCCCCTGCTACCTGACCACACTGTGCTATTCGCTTTTTGGCTTTGGTTGGTTTGGTTTGGTTTTTCAGTGTCTGGCCTTTTTTTCCTTAGTATTACCCTTGCTAATGTGACCCACTCCCCTCTCCCAAGTCTGAGTCCAGAAAAGGGAAAAGACACATTCCTGACCACTCTTTCTCTTCCTCTCTTTCTCCCTCCCACTCTTTCTCTGGGCCCCACAACTCTGAAGCCAGAGAAGAAAAATCTTCTAATCTCATTTTCTTTTTTCCTGGTTCCAGCTAAACCCTTAGAGCAGGCTGGGGTATTTCCTTTATTATAGGAGAATTCTGGGAGCTGAATCCTCCAAATACAGCAACTGATATGTAAAAGCAGGAGAAAAAGGAATTTGGAAAATCTCTTTCCAGGTCAAAAAGTGATGACAGAAGCTGAATATAAATTTTTGCATTTCTTTTTAACATATTTCAATCTGTCCCCTTCCTACTCCACACCCACTCACCCCAACCCCCACAAGACCCCTAGGGCACACTAAAGCAAGGTTGTACGTAAGAGAAGGCAAAAAGAAAAGCACATTTAAAATTTAAAACAGTAAATATAGTTCAACAATTATTTAAATCATTACAAATAGTGTAGCAGTTATTTCTGCTAAGTCATAAACTGCAGTCTATGGATCTTTGGTCCATCTGTGTCCTAAAATATATTCTCGATGTTCCCTTGCCCTTTACCCAGTGTTCTAAGGGACAGGAAGGGTATGAATTCCCAAGTGGCAGGGTTCTAAGATAATAAGCCACATACTTTGTTTAGCATTCTTTCATGTTAAAGAATTATAGCATGCTAAATTCATGCTAAACATGAAAGAATTCATTCTTTCATTAACTGCTTAATATGCTCTAAAATGCTCCTAGAGTAAGAGACTTGGCCGGCTCGTACTTTAGTTTACACCTTTTGTCTGTTCTGATAAGCATATTCCCGGTTCTCAACTAACATGTAGTTCTTAGCCAACACACACATATCTTAATAACCAACTTTTATTTTCTGCTTTGTTAAGGATGGTACCACAGCATTGCTAAAAGCAGCCAACAAAGGGTATAACGATGTTATAAAGGAGTTGCTAAAATTCTCACCCACCCTTGGCATTCTGAAGGTAAGACTTAACGAGAAATTTTACCAATCTGGGAAAGAGAGGCTAGAAATTAAGAAGCCCATAGCTGAGGACCGTAGCAGAATCTGAGTATAATTCACATGGTTAGTTGCAGTCTTGGAAGAACTGCCCAACAGTTTCTTTATTTTGGAGATTCGTAGGTTGAAATGAAAAGGTGGTAAGAAGAGTGAACCAGAGTCTGTCACTACTTAGTTTTACAGGAAAAAAAAAAAAATTAGTAGCAATGAAATCGCTAACTTGGAAAGTAAACTATATTGATACATATCTTTCATTGGACTAAAATCTTCCACAAGTCATGAAACACATGATGTGTGTCCCACAAAATATGGGGGACAGGTGCTCCTGTTCCTTCCCTTCATTATCTGGAATGAAGAACCACATTGTTACCTTAGATGAAATAAAATAAGTCACAGATATCTGGACACCTCAAAGAACGTGCCATTCTGGAGAGCTGGGTCTGCTGGGAAGTAGAGCCCTAAAACTCTTTTTTAAATTTTAATCATTTGAGACTAAGATATTTCTAAATTAGAATATATACCGGGGGTTGGCAATCTTTTCCAATAAAGAGCCAGGTAGTAAAATACTATAGGCTTCACGGGCCATACAGTCTCTTGGAACTGTTCAAGTCTACTATTGTAGCATGAAAGTCATGGGGACAAAGGATGGCTGCCTCCCACTAACCCTTTATTTATGGACATTGTATTCCTGGGATTTCATACTTTCATGTAGTATTCTTCTTTTAAATCTTTTCAATTTCAGCTTGCCAGAACACAGAAAAACAAGCGGCAGGCTAGAATCGGCCCACGGGCTGTAGTTTGCGAGCCCCCAGTATACACTTCTGTTCTCTTAAATGGAGGACGGAATCTGTTCTAAACTTGGGACAGTGGCCTAGCACTTTTGGGGAATGTACCCTCAGTGTTTTTGGATGTATAAAAAGTCTACCTGCCCTTGAATGATCCTAAATGCCTTTTGGACTCTGTATCTGATGTCAACATATTTACTCTCTATTCTTGCTACCAGCTGATACTGGTCTGCTGTTATCAGAATGCTGGCCCCTCCTACTGTCCCAAAGAGCAACTTCTAATCTTCCATGAACTTGGAAACCAGAAAGCTGCACTCATTAAAATTGTTTATAAAGTAAGAATAAATAGTCTATGAAAGTGAACTCTCTGTGAATAAAAGAAATGAGCTTCAGAAATGGGCTTTGCAATATCTAGTCTTGTTTCAAAGATCTCTTTTTTGGCTTGGTATTTTATTCCTAACCATGTTGCAAACAGATGAAGTTGACAGGTTGGTTAAGATTCGGATGGGTGTAATGTTACCAGACAAGTAAGTTGTCCTACGTGTTATAAAAACAGACATGCTGCTTTGGAAAGGAAAATGCTACTTTGCTGGAATTTTCCTATGGGTATGATATTTTATTCTTTCATGAAATATGGAAATGGTTCATTATTATTATAGTAAATAGCTATTGTGGAAACTAAACTTGCATTTAGATGCTATTTGTAGACATATGCACCTTCTGGAACAGATGTCATGTGACTATCCATCATTTCTACATTAGATTTGTTACATTCTCTTTCTCTCTCCCCCCAGAATCTGGCTCCATCCTGCACATAGATGCTGTCTTCTATTTGCAGTAAATTTCATAAAATGTCAGCCACCTATCCAGTAGGCCCTTCTGTGCTCAAAAATGCTCCAACTCAGGGCTTGGGGGTTTCCTCGCCCCACATAGGCTCCCCTATAACTCCGCAGCGGTACTCCTACCTGCTGAGTGAGTGGGGTGCATGTAGCCGGGCTGACAAGTCGGCCTGTTGGCTTGCCAGCCGTTTCTCCAGTCTAGACGGAACATACACAGAAACTGTATATACTGTCCTTGAAGGGGGAAAAAAAAAGAAGAAGAAGGTTTGACATAGCATTGTTTTTCCTGCAGCAAATTCTAATGTCTTTAAAACTGACAGACTGATCATGAGGTCACATGCACCCTGGGCCAGATTCTTGTTTCACTTGGAAAAAAACGTTGGCAGTGTTTATACTGACCGTCTGCTGTGTACCTGAGGACACTGTATTAGGTGCTGACGTGCCTTTGAAAGGGAACATAAGGAAGAGTAAAGCTCTGACATTAGTCTCATCACTCAGGTTGGTTTATGATGAAAGCCAAGCTCAGTGCTGATGGCTGTAAGCTCACTCCTGACACACACTGTTGTTCTCTCTTAGAATGGGACATCGGCCCTCCACGCTGCGGTGCTCAGTGGGAATATTAAAACAGTTGCACTGCTCCTGGAAGCCGGAGCAGACCCAGCCCTGAGAAACAAGGTACTCACCTTATCTTACCTACCTTAAAACTCCTTTGGGCACCTCTACAAAGAGATAAGGCAGTTTCTACCTAAGCCAAGATAATCACTCATGTGCACCCTGGGCCAGATTTCTCGTTTCACTTGGGAAAAAACGTTGGCAGTATTTATACTGACCGTCTGCTGTGAACCTGAGGACACTGTTTTAGATGCTGATGTGCCTTTGAAAGGGAACATAAGGGAAAGGAAGAGAAGGGCTCCACCTCTAGTCTCCTCACTCAGGCTGGCCCCAGTCCCTCTTGTCATATCTCGGCACAGTAAGGGCGTGCAAGGCTATCAGCAGATATGAATGACCAGTGCATTTGGACCCAGAGAACTATGCTAAAAACCCTATATTGTCAATGGTGATGAGCCAATAATGGTGCAGACTCCCAGGACAGGGTGAGGGCAGTAGCTGTGGGGAGTAGAGTTATGGGGTTCTATCTCAAAGAGGTGTCCTAAACACATCGAAGTTCCAGTAGTTTAGTGCTATTCTGAATAAGTTGGACGTTCATACCTTGAGAACTGCTTGTGCTTTGCTTGGAGAATAGAGGAGAAAGGGGAAAATTCGCTCTTATACTGTTAATGGGACTTTGTGCCGCTGTTGCAAAACCACCCCGTGTTTTCTATAGCCCCAAATCCTTAGTTTACAATTAGGTCAAATGTGGAGGTGGGAAGATGCCCAAGACCCATAGAGAAAATGATTATCATTGCATTTTTTCCCACTCAGCATCTGCAATAGCCATCAAATGTAGAGCCTAGGGGGAGGAGAGTAGCCTGGGGAAGTCTTGAGAAAACACTAAAGTATGAACTTTTAGGGGCGCCTGGGTAGCTCAGTAGGTTAAGCGTCCCACTCTTAATTTCAGCTCAGGTCATGATCTCAGCGTTCATGAAATCAAGCCCTGAGTCGGGCTCTGCGCTGATGTCAGCAAGAAGAATCCCTGCTTGGGATTCTCTGTCCCTCTCTCTCTGCCCCTCCCCCTGCGCACACACTCACTCTTCTCAAAATAAATATAAATAAGCTTAAAAAAAATAAAATACAAACTTTCAAAGGCAGAAGTGGGCATGGTGCTTATTGATAGAAGAAGGTATGAAAAGCAATTTTCACTTTCTACTTACGTACTATTTGAGTTTTTATAAGCATCTATTTCTCTGTTAATTTCTTTAATAATTAAGGCAAATACGTAGAACCTTTTTATGACATTTTGAAAAGAACCCATTAAGAAGTGCAATTAAAAAACATGCCAAGAGTCTCTCTTTTTTTTTTGTTTCCATTTTACTTACCATGTGGAGTTATTATTTCCTTGTTCTTACCATTGGAGTGCTTGAAGACAACACTTCTGCTTATCTCCTTCCTGAGATGCAGATTTGTTTTCCATTAGCTGGCCTGGCTGTGTGATAAGCCAGCTGAAATCATACTTGAGCTCTTATCTTTAGACCCTGGACACAGACTTCCTAAAGAGATCGATCTTTCTTACTAAGCCATCCAGCATTGAAGGCAAGGGGAAAATGTTAGTACCTTTATATGAAAACTGAAAAATGCAATTCCTTGTTTGTCTCCTGGAATTTCAGCAATAATGGTTATGGGGAAATTGGAGTAATCAAAATGCTGGACTTTGGATTGTCCCTAGAGCTACTTGAATATACAGAGAGAAACATACAGACTGTTCATGTTGGAGTTTCATACAACGGAAGCTCTTAGAGAGCTGGGAGTAGTTACCAGGGAACCCCACCCTGATCCCACCCCACCCATCCTCCAGCCACCCCAGAGAAGCCAGCCTCTTAAAGGTAGCTCTAGAAGCAAGAGTGTTAGGAATCTGGCAGCCACCCGGGACTTTTGAGGGGATATTCTTCAACTTCATTCATTCAACAAATACTGAGTACCTACTAGATACCATGCACTCTGCTGTGTACTGGGGAGACAATGGTGAATGAAATTCCCATAGTCTCTGCCTTCAAAGATCTCAGAGTTTACTGGAGAATAAAGACAATTAAGTAAGAAGTTGTACTACAGTGACAAGAGCTATTAGCGGGAAAGTAATGAATGCTATTGAAGGCTTCCCAGAGGAAATGACTTCTAAGCTAATACAGAAGCAATCTTCTGCTCCAGGGGATACGGGACTTCTGTTCTGGGACTGCAAAACAGATGCCTCAGGGGAAGGTAACCAATGGCCCCAACAGCCACTCCCCACACTGTAGCTGTCCCCATGGGTGCAGGGGCCCCATGTTCCCAGTACTCCCGATTGAGGACTCAGAACACATCCTCTTCCTGGAGCAGTGGGGAAATAGAGTGTTTTGATGCTATGGTATCATGAATATGGGCCTATGGTCCTGCTCCATAATGAATAAGGTGGCCTTTGGGGGATAGCCTGGAGCACTAGGCATCATAATGGTCCACACAATCTCAGCAACCTGAGAATTCAGTAGGAACCAACCTGGAGAGAATGAGACCAGGTTTTTAGAACTATATAGATGACATATGGGACAGCAATGCAATTGACCAAAATTTGACAACACGCTTTGAGGATATAGAGCCTTTTTTAATAGTAAAGTTTATGGACATTCATGGAGACAGTCACACACAGGAGCTGTAACTCAGCAAGCTTATAGATAGAAGTACAGCCTCTTAGATCTTCTCTTCTTCCTGACCATAGAGGATCCTCTGGCTGCCTGCCAACCTGCTCACCAAGGACCAATAACCCATGCAACACAGCTCAGTTACTCCTGAGTATACTCTGAGACCGGATGGAGCTTATGTCTGTCTACCAGGAGCATTTCTGTGCAGGCCTGGCTGTTAGGCCTGTACAATGTCTGTTTCTGCAGGAACTAACAGTAGAATTTGAGCTTCTGGAGGGATCTCTGGTCTGTAGTAACATAGCATAGTAATTTCCTGCCCAATTCAGTCCAGCATCAGCATCAAGGGTCTTTTGTGGTGGGCTGGGGTGCAGCAACAGGACATACTATTCAGCAGACCATTTGTGGCAAACAGAACTCCCAAGAACTCCATGCATAATTCCCGACAAGTGAGGTCCCAGCTAGCAGTTGGGGGTCAAAGAGCAGGACCCAACCTAGAAGGTAGGGACTTCAGGAGTTTCACATGGGATTAGGGTCCCAGATAAAGTAGATGGGGTTCCAGATATGGCTGTGGGAGGAAAAAATGTGTGAGGCAAATAACACGTGCATCCAAGCCCTCTACTCCATTCTGGGTGCTTTTCTGCCCTTTTACCGCCTCCCCTGAAATCCCAAGAATATCCTTGGGATTCGTCTATAACAACGGTTCTCAAAGTATGGTCCATGGACCCCGGAGGGTCTGCAAGGCTCTTTCAAGATATCTAAGAAATCAAAACAATATTCTTAATAAAGCAGAGATGTTATTTGCCTTTTCCACTGTGCTGACATTTGCTGTAATGTTGGCATTAGGTTAACTGGCACCTTACACATCAAAGCAGGAGTATAAACTATACTGGCAAATGATTTTACAAAACTTTGTAAATTATTTCACAGATTTTGTAAATTATTTGACGAAAATCCCAGTTTTAAGAATGTCTTTGATGAAGCAGTAAGCAATTTGAATTATATTAAATCTTGACCCTCGTTATACACCTTTTTAACATTCTACGTAACAAAATGGAAGTACGCATACAGCACTTCTGTACCCTGACGTGCAACGGTTGTTTCAAGGAAAAGCGCGCGTGCATTTGTTTAAATTACCAAGTGGGCCAGTTGCTTTTTCTTGGAACACCATTTTTATTTCAAAGAACAGCTTGTGTCCACTGTGTGAGCCTGACAGCTTCCCAATCCACCTACAGGCTCTCCTGATGAATCGGTGCCGATATTAATGAATGTGATCTTTTGAGATTGTATGATGCAATGTGTCAACATTTGGAAGAGCGGCATAACTCATTGAACGGATATTTTCCAGATAAAGTGTGTGATGTATCAAATCATGCATGGGGAAACATCCTACCTGTAGATAGATAGATCTATGGATTTTTAAGGTAAAAAGTTCATTGACATGGTTTCAGATTCCACGCTGAAATTACCTTTAAGAAACTACCACCTGTTTAGTATTGGTGTGGCATCAAAGAAGAATATCTACAATGATCTGAAAAGGCTCTTAAAATGTTTCTCCCTTTTCCAAATGCCTATCTGTGTGAAGCTGAATTTTCTTCATAGGGGCTTTAGGCAAAACAATGTATCACAATACATTAGATGCAGAAACAGATATGAAAATCCAAATGTCTTCAATTAAGCTACACATTCAAGAAAGTTGCAGATCTAGGGGTGCCTGGGTGGCTCAGTCAGTTAAGCGTCAGACTGCAGCTCAGGTCGTGATCACATGGCTCATGAGTTCGAGTCCCACGTCAGGTTCTGTGCTGACAGCTCAGAGCCTGGAGTCTGCTTCGAATTCTGTGTCTCCTTCTCTCTCTGCCCCTCCCCTGCTTGTGCTCTCTCTCTCTCTCAAAAATAAATAAACATTTTATAGGGCGACTGGGTGGTTCAGTCAGTTAAGTGTCTGACTTTGGCTCAGGTCATGATCCCACAGCTCGTGGGTTCGAGGCCCATGTCAGGCTCTGTGCTGACAGCTCAGAGCCTGGAGCCTGCTTCGGATTCTGTGTCTCCCTTGCCCTCTGCCCCTCCTCCACTCACGCTCTGTCTGTCTCTCCTTCACAAATAAATAAACATTAAAAAATTAAATTAGAAAATAAATAAATGAACATTTAAAAAAAATTTAAAGAAATACGCAAATCTATTAAACAATGCTACTCTTCTAACTTTTTTGTTTTGGAAAATTTGGTTGTTTTTCATTAATGTTATTTATGTTAGCCTATAGTGGATTTATGATTTTTAATGAATTAATATATTTTTAAATGTTCTTATTTTCATTTCTAATAAGTTAAAAACAAAAGCTCATTGGGGTCCTCAATAATTTTTAGGAGCATAAAAAGGTCTTAAGCCCAAAAAGTTTGAGAACCGCTGGCCCATAACATTAGCTGCAGTTGGTAAGGACTCACTCGTGAAATAAATGCCTAGACAATGTGTCTCAGCAGCATGAGAAGAAAGGACACACTGAAGCTGCTCTTGACCAGGCATCTCTTACTCTCTGAATGTTTCTAACTCTGTTTTCTCATCAAAAGATAACCTGTCCTGAGTGTCAGGTCCCTAGCAGACAGGCTGCTCCACATAATACATGAATTAAGTGTAAAGTATCAAATTTAACATTTCCAGTATTTACTGAGCACATACTAGATGCACCAGGCATTATGCCGGAAGTGAGGATATAGTGATTAAAATACGTGGACCCTGGCCGCCAGGAGATTACAATGTGTTAAGGGATATGGCTCAGAGAGAAAAAGAACTCTAACGATGAGATAAGAAAATAACAGGCGATATTTAGACGCTTAAAGGAGACCTTTAATGCCTTAAAACAAGAGTGAGTCCAGTGAGGTTGCTCATCAGCAGAGGAGCAAGTTTGGGTCAGGAGTCCCTCTTTGGAGTCCCTAAAACCATCCCAACTGTGGGAATTCACTAATACCTATCTTATCTTCTTTAGGCCAATGAACTTCCGGCAGAACTAACCAAAAACGAACGTATCCTGCGTCTCCTCCGAAGTAAAGAAGGACACAGGAAGAGCTAACTTAGTTCCATATTTGACTGAAAGATAGAAACCGTAATCACATTGTCCGAAAAGAAGTCACTTTTCAAATAGTGTTGGAAATTCCATTAAGAAAGGAAATGCTCAGAATGCCCTCCCTGGGTCCCTGACCAAGGAGCGCTGGGCTCTGTGCCCTGAGTCAAGAACAGAAAGGCTCAGGGACCCCTTGCCCTCACTTATGTGGGCTTCTCACACTGGCCTGCGCCCCCACTGCTGTGGGGCCTGGCAGATTCGTGGATTCCATAGAAACTCGTTTTACACTACACTAAGGTGGGTCTCTCAGTTAAACTCTAAGACTTAAACCCTTGACAAGGTTTAAGCAAGATGACAAAAGCCTTTAAAATACTGAAAGTTTGATCTTCAGTGAATCAAAGCACTTTTACTTTTGCATTAAATGTCAGTGTGCAAAAAGATACAGCTCCCTCATGTTTTACACATACATGTATGTCATGCCAGCGTAAAATGTTTTCTTCTCCCCAAAGGTTGTAGCCACGTTTATTCTGAATCAATGAAGTGTAAATTCACATTAAAAAGCCACTTCTGACATTCCACCATGTGATTTTCAAAGGTGGACTGTTGAACTATAAAGAAGACAAATTGTTGATTTGTGAGTTGATCCTCGTCTTATTCCAAACACATAAAAAATCATTTTTACCAAGAATCAATATTGAGGTACGGTGGGAAGCAAGTGGCAATTTGGGAAACGCAGAAAATTACAAGCCATGGGAAATTGAGGCTTGTCTCTTTGAGCTTTTATTTTGGTTCTCTCGTTGGGAATCCGCTTCCCATGCCATAACTAAGTAGACTTCCTATGCTGTGCAATCCTGAGCTCCCAGCACCACATTGCTTGACACAATGACTTTGAGGTCCTTGGATGAAATGTGATATATGCAAGTACAATACGTTTCTATTATATTGCAGGAGTATAAGTAATAAAAGACTGTTATTAGTATTTAATAGGTGTTCATCTATGCATGTTCTTGAGCTGATTGATTCCAAGAAAGAGACCTGAGTTTTATTGAATTATTCCTTGGAGGGGAATCAAAATTTATGTACAGTGCACTTTATAATCAATGGTGTCTAAATGCCTCAGTCAGTGCCTAATTGCACACGCTAAAATTAAACCGTCTTTCCATAATAAACCGTCTTTACCATAATAAACACTGATGGCATTTCTGGTATTTAAATACATCTTTAGTTTTCTTTTCATTTTCTGCTCTGGTTTCCAGGCAATGTTCTGGATGTTAAAGACATGTTAACGTGGAAGAAAATGTAATCCCCACCGTTTTTTTTAACCAACTTGCAGTGGTCCTGAAAGCATTATCCTTAAGCCAGTAAATGATCAAATATAATTTTTGAAATTAGAAGATACTCTCCTAAGGTTTGTTATGATTGATAAAATAATCAATCAACAGAAATCAGCTTATTTTAATCAATATCACAAACAAAGGCTGTAATGAGTCACCCACAGAGTCCCCAGGGATGCCTATAGCCTGACTAGCTATGCAACAACTCAACAATCTAATTTCGGGATAAAAATTTAGAAAGATCTGTCTGTATTGCTAAAACACCCAGATGTAAACCCTTTAGTAACTATAAAGCAGTGCCAATTTCCTCACTGACTTACTTAGCAAAGTACTAAGTACAAATGCACACTTTCCCCCATGGGAATTTCAGAAAGCTGTGTTCATTTTGAAGAGGAAAATAGTGTGGCCTTAAATGCTTTATATTTTTCCCCTTTTGTTAGCCCTTGGGCCAAAACTGATTGCTGATCACTGACATAAATCAAAACAGTATTGTGGGTACTGATAACAAAGTTCCAAAAGACAAAATGGGATGAAATCATGAACTTCATGTTTTCACTAAGATATGTTGTCCTTGGCCTATGTGTTGCATTGTTTCAAGTGGATAATGTTCTTGATCAACATTAGAGCTGTAAGAATGAATCCAGTAGCTTTAACAATATTTAATGGATTAAATATTTAACAATATTTAATCTCTTGCTATAGGTAAGAGATCTCTAGCCTAGAAGGATCAGGTTTGGTCTGGATGAGATTATGACATTATCCATAACAGGGAAGATGATTGTATTAACCATGCACCAAAAACTAAAGTCTGTTATTTGAAGTAAAATTGCATTTATTTTGCACACAGGTAGATGGTTCTTTTTTTTTTTTTTTTTGATGATGATGATTCTTATTTTTTTTCTTTTCTTTTTTTTTTTTTTTTTTTTTATCTTTTTTTTTTTTTTTTTTTAATTTATTTTTGGGACAGAGAGAGACAGAGCATGAACGGGGGAGGGGCAGAGAGAGAGAGGGAGACACAGAATCGGAAACAGGCTCCAGGCTCCGAGCCATCAGCCCAGAGCCTGACGCGGGGCTCGAACTCACGGACCGCGAGATCGTGACCTGGCTGAAGTCGGACGCTTAACCGACTGCGCCACCCAGGCGCCCCTGATGATTCTTATTTTATGTTCATCTAATTCACAGTTCAATGAGCTCTGCATCCTAAGACAGAACTAGCAATTCCTATGCAAATCATTTGTTAAGTGAGCCACAAAAGTGTTCATTACCTCCATTTGTTTGATGACATATTCCATGTTATAATTCAAAATAAACTTAATGTACTACCCAGCTTACCTTTGCTGCTCTTTCTTGTTTGTTTTTAATCAGAAGTTGTTTCTATGTGGTTTTTAATAGCATGGAATTTTAGAGTGAATGACTCAGTTTGTTGATAAATACATCGATATTTGAAATCCTGAGTCGATCTCTAAGCTTTACGATTTCATTATTTCAACTGTGGAGAACTTTTGTAATGATCCCATACAGTTTTTCATTCAGACAAAAATTCCTGGGATAATCACGGAAGATACTGAAAATAGAAACTTTTAATTGTACATTGTGATGACTCGATATCCGTAGACATTGTGGAAGGATTCCCACCATCTAGTTAATTAACACATCTATCACTTCATATATTGATATCTGTGTGTATACGTGTGTGTGTGTCTGTGTGTCTTAATTTCTATTTTTATAGCCCGTGATGCTACCGGCTCATTAGTCCTTTGCAGTGGCTCTTTTATCTGAAATCACTGATGGTTTTGCACAACTCCAAATATTTGCAGCTGTAACATCAGGAACCTGGAGAGCTCCATGACCATTCTAGCTTCCTCCCCTGCTGCACCCACCCTCTGCAACCAAAAGAAAGCTATGTCTCATCATTCTCCCACAGGAGGACACCTCATCAAAGGACAAGGGCACCCACAAATGCCAACTACGTGGAATCTCACAGAGATGCATTTTGGAGTGGGCCTGCTGCAGATTATAGGGGTAGGAAACTGAGGGCCTAATTTCACACAGTGGTTTTGGTACCACAATTGGCTGAGCCTCCCAGGTAGTGACCAGATGCAGTCTGCAGATCATTAATACTAGCATTGGAAACAGCAGCTAACATTTGTTGAAGGATTGTTATGTGCTAAGGACTTTACCAAGATAACCTCACGAAGTTTATCTGCATTTTTCTTATTTACCCCTGACAGCAACTCTATGAAATAGAGTTTCTATCCTATCAACATCTATCCTATTCAACATCATCCACCTGTTGCAGCTGAGGAAACTGGCTTTGGGAGAGAACCTCTGCATAGCTTTGGCTTGGTGCTATTCTCCAGCCTGGGAGTTTTGCTTTCTGTACCAGAGGAAAGCAAGGAGGGTGGTCCAGATGGAGCCACGGTTATAGCATCAAGGCAATGAGGGTTGTGAACACAAGATATATTTTTAAAAATATTTAGAGGTAGAGGGGTGCCTGGCTGGCTTAGTCAGTAGAGCATGAGACTCTTGATCTTGGGGTTGTGAGTTTAAGCCCCGTCATGGGTATAGAGATTACTTAATAAAATAAAAATTTTTAATTAAAAATTTTTTTTAATTTAGAGGTAGAGCTAATGATAATTGGTGATTAACTGAACATAGAGAGTGAGGAAAAGAGGGTTACAATTATGCTAAGATGTGTTGGGGGACCCTAAGACGTCCCCCAGGTTGGGTGATTTGCTAGAAAGACTCACTGGGCTCATCATGTGGTCATAGTCATGGCCAAGATTACAGCGAAAGGATATATAGCAAAATCAGCAAAGGGGAAGAGAAAGGGAGTGAAGACAGAGGAAACCAGCTGCAAGCTTCCAAGGATCCTCTTCCAGTGGATTCACACAGGATAAGCTCAAATCCTCTTGCAATGAGATGTGACAACGTTGACAAGTGTTGTCTACTGGGGAAGCTCATTAGAGACTCACGCAGGCTTTTAACTGGGAGCTGGTCACCTAAGTACCCTCTGCCTAACATTTGCCAAAATTTCAGACTTACAGAAGGAAAACAGGCACTCAGAATAAACCACATTGTCATGTACAAACAGTTTCAGCACAGTGAACCACTGTCATTTAGGGAAAGTTTTAGATCAGTGTAGGGAACTATTTGTGAGCTAAGTCCCCAGATACCAGCCAATGGCCAATCTCGTAAGCAAAACTTTCCAATTAACTTTCTGTTAATTCTTTTCTGTATCCAAGGTTTACACAGTGGATGGTGACAGTTCCATGTTAGCAAACAGGGAAGAACAACAGCAGAGTTGAAGTGGAGATAGAGCATTTAGACAGGTTCAGTTTGAAGAATGTGTGAAATAGATTCCAGGAGATAGTTGGAAACAGCAGCTTAAGGTTTAGGACAAGACTTACTACTGATTTAGCCATCATGTAAGTAGAAGTGATTGTCAAAGTCATGGGATGAATGAGATCCCCAGGAAGACTCTGGGGAGAGGGGGAAAAAACTGAGAAGGAATTTGGAAGGAAAAAGCGAAGTCGGCAAAGAAGATAAAACGGACAATAGTGGGGAGTGAAACAGAGATCAAGGGAGGAGAAAGTCAAGGGAGGCAAGGAGAGCAGGCATCCATGGACTCTTCCTTTCATGAACTATTTCTCTGTAGCATGAATGCTGTTTATCAGCATTTTACCAACAGAACTTCTTTCAAAATTGGAGTCAATCCTCTCAAACCCTTCTACTGCTTTCTCAACTAAGTTTATGGAATATTCTAAATCCTTTGTTGTCATTTCAACAGTCTTCACAGCATCTTCACCAGGAATAGTTTCCATCCCGTGAAACCACTTTCTTTGCTCACCCATCAGAAGCAACTGCTCATCTGTTCAGGTGTTATCATGAGACTTCAGCAGTTCAGTCACATCTTCAGGCTCCACACCTAATTCTAGTTTGCTTGCTAATTCTACCACATCTGCAGTGACTTCCTCCACTGAAGTCTGGAACCCCTCAAAGTCATCCATGAGTGTTGGAATCAACTTCTTCCAGATGCCTATTAATGTTGATATTGTGACCTCTTCCCATGAGTCACAAATGTTCTTAATGGCATCTAGAATGGTGAATCCTTTCCAGAAGGTTTTCAATTTACTTTGCCTAGATCCATCAGAGGGAATCACCAGCTATGGCAGCTATAGCCTTATGAAATGTATTTCTTAAGTAATAAGTAAAAGTCAAAATCGCTTCTTTTTTTTTTTTAATTTTTATTTTATTTTTGACAGAGAGAGACAGAGCACGAGAGGGAGAGGAGCAGAGAGAGAGGAAGACACAGAATGCAAAGCAGGCTCCAGGCTCTGAGCTGTCAGCACTGAGCCCAACATGGGGCTCAAACCCATGACCCATGAGATCATGACCTGAGCCGAAGTCAGATGCTTCACCAACTGAGCCACCCAGGTGCCCCCAAATTACTTCTTGATCCACAGGCTGCAGAATAGATATTGTGTTAGCAGTCATGAAAAAAACATTGATCTTGTTACCTAACCAATGTGGGTCCGCTCCTTGATGAGTTATGGACAGACTACACCAGGTGGGGTTCCCTCACAAAGTCCTTTTTATTTGCACAAATAAGGAGATCATGTGGAATGACTCCTCAAACAAGGGTGAGCAGTTTCCTTTTGTGAGGGCTCGGGGTGAATATTCAGAGGAGATTTTAACATTATGATAAGAATGACAAGCTGAGGTAGCTTAGTAGGGCACCTTCTGATTCATCTGAGCAGGCATAGTCCTGGGATCTACTTAAATGTTTCTTTTCCTGTTCCAGCAATTTGTTAGTTTCTAAAAGATGAAATTGATAGAAGTTTCTAGGAGTTTCCTGAGTTCGGGGAGTCCGAGGGTTACGCCAGTGACAATCTCATAGTCCATCAGAGTTCTTGAGTGACCAGGTGCATTGTCAATGAACAGTAATATTTTGAAAGGAATCTTTTTCTTCTGAGCAGTATGTCTCATCAATGGGCTTTAAACATACAGTAAACTATGTTGTAAACAGATGTGCTGTCATCCAGGCTTGGCCGTTCCATTTGTAGATTTAGCATCATTCTTCAGGGTCCTAGGATTTTCAGAATGGTAAATGAGCACTGCTCCGACTTAAAGTCACCAGCTGCGGTAGCCCTTAACAAGAGAGTCAGCCTGTCCTTTGAAGCTTTGAAGCCAGACATTCATTTCACCTCCGTAGCTGTGAATGCTCTAGCATCTTCTTCCAATAGAAGGCTGTTTCATCTACATTGAAAATCAGTTGTTTAGTGTAGCCACCCTCAGTAATGACCTAGCTAGATCTCCTGGGTAACTTGCAGCAGCTTCTACATCAGCACTTGCTGCTTCCCCTTGCACATTGATGTTATGGAGAGGCATCTTTCCTTAAACCTCAGGAACCACCCTCTGCTCGCTTCAGACGTTTCTTCTGCAGCTTCCTCCTCTCTCAGCCTTGACAGAATTGAAGAGAGTTAGGACCTTGCTCCGGATTAGGCTTTGGGTCTAAGGGAATGTTGTGGCTGGTTGGAGCCTCTACCCAGACCACTTAAACTTTTTCCATAGCAGCAGTAAGGCTGGTACGCTTTCTTATCATTTGTGTGTTTATTGAAGTGGCACTTTTAATATCCTTCAAGAACTTTTCCTTTGCATTCACAACTTGGCTAACTGGCCCAAGAGCCTATCTCCGTTTTTAATATGCCTTTCTCACTAAGCTTTATTATTTCTCGCTTTTGACTTAACGTGAGAGACCTGTGACTCTTCCTTTCACTTGAACATTTAGAGACCACCATAGGATTATTAACTGGCCTAATTTCTTTTTTTTTATATATATATATGAAATTTATTGACAAATTGGTTTCCATACAACACCCAGTGCTCATCCCAAAAGGTGCCCTCTTCAATACCCATCACCCACCCTCCCCTCCCTCCCACCCCCCATCAACCCTCAGTTTGTTCTCAGTTTTTAACAGTCTCTTATGCTTTGGCTCTCTCCCACTCTAACCTCTTTTTTTTTTTTTTTCCTTCCCCTTCCCCATGGGTTCCCTTAACTGGCCTAATTTCAATATCGTTGTGTCTCAGGGAACGGGAAGGCCTGAGGAGAGGGAGCGGGCAGGGGAATGGCCGGTGGGGGGAGCAGTCAGAACACACACGACATCTATCAGTTAAGTGCACTGTCTCATAAGGGAGCAGTTCTTGGTGCCCCAGAACAACTACAACAGCAGCATCAACGATCACTGATCACAGACCACCGTAACCAATAGAAGAATAATGAAAAAGGTTGAAGTATTGCAAGCATTACCAAACTGTGACACAGAGACACAAAGTAAACAAATGCTGTTGGAAAAAGCAGGCCACACACTTGCTTGACAGAAGGTTGCCACAGACCTTCAATTTGAAAAAAAAAAAAAAAAAAAAAAAAAAAAAGCAGTATCTGTAAAGCATAATAAAGCAAAGCACAGTAAAATGAGGTGTGCCTGCCATTGGGCCACACAATAGACATTCGAGATCTGTGTGGTGCAGAATCGATGGGCCTGTGAGTTAATGTTTTACTACTTTCCTGGTAAAACTGATAAAACTACTTCCTGATAAAACTACGTTTTATCTCTGCTGGTCAGTTGGTTTAGTGAGTGTTATTTCACTGGGACAAGACGCTAAAAAATCAGCGCATAGAACCACGTGGAGGCCCCACTGTGACCAGAGCCAACCATGTTGGGATTTTGCATGCCATTGTCCAATGTCAGCTCAAGCCTGTACTTACCTGTGTTTCAAATTATGGAGAAAAACAAACAAAAAGAAAAGCAAGCTATGTGCTCTGTAGAAAAAAATTAGAATAATTTATTTCACATGCTGCTGGCTGAGGGCCCAGCTTGTGTCCTCAAACTGCTTAACATACCAAACACAGTAAGATAAACCCAAACAAACAGAGGTGGTTTCTCCAGGCTCTCCAACTGTACTTAGCCCTCTGTTACATTCTTGATGCATTAGTAGGTCTGGAAAGCCTTAGAATCTTTTCCTGGTGCCCTCACTTTTATTGTGAGTAATACTTTAAAGATGATTTTAATGTTTATTTATTTTTGGGACAGAGAGAGACAGAGCATGAACGGGGGAGGGGCAGAGAGAGAGGGAGACACAGAATCGGAAACAGGCTCCAGGCTCTGAGCCATCAGCCCAGAGCCTGACGCGGGGCTCGAACTCACGGACCGCGAGATCGTGACCTGGCTGAAGTCGGACGCTTAACCGACTGCGCCACCCAGGCGCCCCTAAAGATGATTTTAAAATACAAGTGAAGTTGGAGCACCTGGGTGGCTTAGTCTGTTAAGGGTCTGACTTCAGCTTAGGTCACGATCTTGTGGTTCATGAGTTCGAGCCCCACACTGGGCTTCTCTGCTGTCAGCACATAGCCCGCTTCAGTTCCTCTGTCCCCCTTTCTCTCTGTCTTTTTGTCTCCCTCAAAAATAAAAATTAAACATAAAAATAAATAAAATACAAGTGAAGTCATGTTTTACCAGTTGAAGGAGGCTAATTAAAGATCTTCAGATCTTACATGCCCTGTCAGCTTTGTCTCTGTCAACAGAAAGACTTCCTCCTTCTCTCTCTGTTGTCTTCTGTCCTCCCTTCACTAGGAATTCACCCTCTTATTTTTATGTTTATTTTAGTGTTTATTTATTTTGAGAGAGAGAGAGAGAGAAAGCATGAGCATGGGAGGGACAGAGAAAGAGAGAGAGGGTGAGAGAATCCTAAGCAGACTCCATGCTGTCAGCACAGAGCCCAAGTCAGGGCTTGGTTCTATGAACCATGAGATCATGACCTGAGCTGATATCAAGAGTCAGAGGCTTGACTGACTGAGTCACCCAGGAGCCCCTCACCCCCTGATTTTTCACAAGGGAAATGCTGCTACAACTTCCACTTCCCACAGTTGAACTTTTAAGAAAAGTCATAGAAAGGAAGTCTCCAACGTATAGGAGTTGGACTTGCTATTTGGGGAAAGATTAGACCCCAAACATCCAGGCAAAGGAAATTAACTGTGTCATGTGACTGAATCCTACAGAGCAGGGAATGCCAGTGTGAGACACTGACAGACAAATTTCAACTTATCCCCATTTGGTAGCATCTTCTCTGCATGGAAGTCACAACCCAGGGCTAGACTGATCACCGACTCAAGTGTCCTTACTAGAGAGAATGTTTTACCCTAAGTCTGACCAACAATGCCCCATTTATGAGTCAGTTAAAACCGCTGGCACCAAAGTCATGAGTTATAGCTGTCAGCTCTTTTAAATGAGGATGTCTGTAAAATTCAGCTTGCTTAAGTATGGGGTTTTAAAAGTCTATTACGGAATCCAAAAGAACTGAGCGCATATTTCCAACAAAAAGGCATGTGCCAGAATGTTCATAGTAAGTTCATTGATAACAACTTAAACTGGAAATAACCCAAATATTGGCATGGTATTTTTATACCATAGAATACTACTCAGCAATAAAAAGGATGAATTACTGCTCTGAACAACGTGGACGAGTCTCATACCCACACAACCGACAATGTTGAGTGAAAGAAGCCAGGCAGAGTATGATTCCATTTACTTGAAGTTTAAGAACAGGGAAAACCAATTCATGGTGACAGAAGTCAGAATTGTGGCTACCTCTTGGTTGGAGAAGGGTGATGATATTGACTGGGATGGAGAAGGGTGATGATATTGACTGGGAAGCAGCCTAAGAAAGCCTCTGCCGTGCTAAAAATGTTCTGTAGCCTTCCTCTGGGTGGTGGCTACACAGACCTGGGGTAACTAGCCCCCAAGAAGGCCTCCTATGCTTCCCTTCTAGTATTCTTGTGCTTATGTAGTTTTCCTGCACTGTATCAGGACTGGTCTGTATAATCAGTAGAATATGGCAAAGCATAGCCTGACAGGAGAGGGGTATGAGGAGGTCATCGTCTCCCTCTCCCTGTGTTCAGCTAGGTGACCTTACTATCTACAGGTGCTTCTTTTAGGGCCAGCTCTAGCTGCTGGTCCTGGACGTTTTTTTCTTTTCTTTTCTTTTCTTTTCTTTTCTTTTCTTTTCTTTTCTTTTCTCTTCTCTTCTCTTCTCTTCTTTTCGGCAATCCATCAGTAAAACTTACAATGTCTGTGAATGCTACAGGGCATTCTATAACATTAGTAGCAAACACGGGACCAGCTTCTCCATCAGGCACAGTAGACAGAGTGCCTAGGGCCTCTGTATACTTTTAAGTTCACACAAAAATGTTTTAATTTATATTTCTTTTAACTAGAAGAAAAATAAGAATGCAATCATAATGAATATGTAATCATGAAGCCAGCTTGTATTATATTTGTCTTTATACCAAGGCAGTTGTAAAATGTAACTTTAAATGGTTGTTTTGGAAGGAGAAAGGGGTACCCAAAAACAAAGGTGCTTAGGGCCCACAAAAGTCATAATGCAGCCCTGAGCAAAAGGAGGGGTAGTATGGACTGAATGGTGACCCCAGATTCCCACATTGAAGTCTTAACCCCCAATGTAAACATAGTTAGAGATAGGGCTTTTAGAAGGTAATTATTAGGCTAAATGTGCTCATAAGGGTGTGGCCTTAATCCAAGAGGGCCATTGCCTTTATACAAAGAGGAAGAGATTTCTCTCTCTCCACACACATGTACCTAGGAAAGACCTCTGTGAGCACTCAGTCAGAAGGCAGCTGTCTATGAGCACCTGGGTGGCTCAGTCAGTTAAGTATCCAACTCTTGGTTTCTGCTCAGGTCATGATCTCATGGTTGGTGGGACTGAGTCCAGAGTGGGGCTCCAACCTGACAGCACAGAGCCTGCTTGGGATTCTCTCTCTCCCTTCCTTTCCCTCTGCCTTTTCCCGGCTGGCACGTGAGCTAGCTCTCTCTCTCTCTCTCTCTCTCTCTCTCAAAATAAATAAGAAAGAAAGAAAGAAAGAAAGAAAGAAAGAAAGAAAGAAAGAAAGAAAGAAAGAAAGAGAAAGCAAGCAGCTGTCTAGAAGCCAGGAACTGGGTCCCCACCAGAAACCTAACTGGTCAGCACCTTGATCTACTTCTCAGTCCTCAGAGCCATAAGATATAAATTCCTGTTGTTTAACCCACCCAGTCTAAGGTATTTTGTTATGGCAGCCTAAGCTAATCCAGGGGAAAAAGTAAAAAAAAAAAAAAAAAAAAAAAGTAAGCGAAGAAGGCCTGGGTCCATTAGCAATGGGCTCAGATATCACCAGGTGAAGTCAGTTGTATCCTACTACCCCAAAGACCCAGGTCTGTCTTCATTTCCTCTTATTGAACTTCAGCCTTCAAAGTAGAAGCCAGGCAAGCTCAAAATCTGTGCCATAGCTAGGCATTCTTTTTTCTTTGCCCACTTATATCATTGCCTGCTTTGAAGTTTTTAAGTCAGCAGGGGAAAAAAAATGCTTCTATATTAGAAGGATTCAAAGGTATTTTCTTGTAATAAAATTTTATTAACATGAATATACTACTCAAAGCACATCCCTAATCTAGAAGATGAGGTATAGTCAATGCTTAGTCAATGAGGTAACTGATGAGAAGGTTTAAGAATATGTTTTATGGAGGACAGTGTGATCATCTGTGTTGAAATACATTAAGAGGTCAAGTGTGATGACAGGAAAGGGGTGGTCATTAGATTGGGCAACCCAAAAAACCAATAACTTTCACAAGAGCAGGTGTCCCTATGATTATCTTGGCTTTGTGGGAAGGAAGGGAACTGTATCCTTATATCACTCCTTACAGCAAAATAATTCCAGATCATGATTTCCATGGAATCATTAAACTTTGGGGGAAAATATGGAATAATTTTTTATAATCCCACAAACTCATAAATTAGTAAAGTATCTGCGACATATATGCTAGACAAATAGGTTAATTTTCTTAATAAATGGACAGCTTTACGAGTCCATATGAAAAAGAAAATAATACAAAATAAAAAACAGGAAAAAAACAAAATCATTTATAAATGTATGAAGATTCTTAATCTCACTTATAATTAATCTCTCTTATAATCTCTCTTATAATTAATAAAATACAAATTAAAGCATCACGATTTTTAAAAATAAGAAATAAGTAAAATCACAGATGCCATTTTTCACCAATCAGAATGGGAAAGATAATTGTTGCCAAGGAGGTGGGAATCAGGCACGTCTATATGTCGTTAGCAAAGGAGTAAATTGCAATCTCTTTGGAGCGCAGTTTAGCAAGACTGAAAATTAAAATGCACATTTCTGTTGAGCCAACAATATGTTTTTCCAACATATGCATACGATTGCAAGGATTTAGGCACAGGATGTTCACTGCATTATTGTTTTCAGAAACCAAAGTGACATACCAAGTGTCCAAAAGGATATTGATTAAATAAATTATGTAATGGATCAAAACTATTAACATGAGTATTTCTAGACTTCCCCTTCCATCTGCTAGGTAAAGAGAATTTTGTCTTGGTTCAACTTTCCCAACTGCCTCCCTAAAGTAAATGTTCCATAGCTTTTAGACATTTGTGATACGGTATCGTGAGTAAAGCAGAGAACACAGAAAGATACAAAGCTTTGTGGAATCCAGACAGGCTTAGGAATGTGAGGAGGCATATGGAAGAAAAAAGGCGAATTTTTTCAGTATCACTGGAACCATACAGACCTTTCATATATACCAGAAATGTGGCTTGAGACTTAAGTTATTTTGAAATATTTTTGGTTGGTGAACTGTATTTTCCTGACTTAGGTACTTCTCTGAGACTGGCTTCCATCACTCTGGCTTCAGAAATGTTACATACATATAATGAAATCCTATAGAGGTAGTAAAAGTGGTGAGGTGGAAAAGCATATTGCTAAATGCAAAAAAAAAAAAAAAAAAAAGCAAGCTTCAAACTGGGTACAGTATATCCCACTTGTTTTAAAATATATTCACATACATGCTTTTGAATACATGGTTTTCCAAAGATGTTTCTGCATATTTATAAAGATGTATGTCTAATCATTTCATTTTCCCTCTCATTTTCTCCTTTATTATTATGCAAATTTAATGGTGTTTATAACGATACTGATATTAAATATTGCTTAAACAAACTAACAAAAAGTTTCTCTTAGGATCTCAACCATGTTAAAACAATTTTCATGGAAAGAAAAAATACATGACAGTGTAACAGATTACTGACAATGATGGAATTATAAGTTTTTTTCTGTCTCTGAACTTTCGTGTATTTTCAGTTTCTACTATATGCATGAATTACTTTGTCATTAGCAAAAAGCCACATTTCTCTTAGAAATATGATAGTTTACTTACAATATTTACAAAATGTTTCCTAGGCTTTTGGGTATTGAAGTACTACAAAAGAACCAGGAAAGAATGGCTAAAGGTCTTTTTGTTATCTTTTTGGTGAATAGTGGACATAATTAGTGGGGCATCAAATTTTCTCCCTGTCCCAGAAATGTTTCATATTTCTTTCACTCAAGTTAATTATTTAGTAAAGGCTTTTTTTTCTTTTTTCCATTAGGACTTTGCTAAAATTGTAAGGGTAACTAATCCACCAGGATCCAAGGAATCCATTACAGCAGTAAGTTTAGAATTTGAGCGTGCATCGGAATCACCGGGAAGGCTTATTAAAACTCAAAGAGCTGGGGCGCCTGGGTGGCTCAGTCGGTTTAGGCGCCTGACGTCAGCTCAGGTCATGATTTCACTGTCTGTGAGTTCGAGCCCTGCCTGGGGCTCTGTATTGACAGCACAGAGCCTAGAGCCTGCTTCAGATTCTGTGTCTCCCTCTCTCTCTGCTCCTCCCCTGCTCATGCTGTGTCTCTCTTTGTCTCAAAAATAAATAAAAACATAAAAAAAAAAAAATTCAAAGAGCTGGCTCATCCCGAGTTTCTGATTCAGTGGGTCTAGGTTGGAACCTCCAATTTGCCTAACACGTTCCCAGGTGATGCTGATACTGCTGGTTCGGTGACAACAGTTCGAGTCCCTCCACAACTAACGCATTCTATTTTATCTCAAATGAATCATTAAGGACAGAAAAGCACACGGTTGGAAGAGGGCCAGGTAGCCCTTGTGTAAAATCTAGGACTGAGGTTTAGAAGCAATCCCTATAGTTTCAATGTCCAGCCACCCGGGAAGCTGATATCCCAGGACTGAGGGGGTGGGCAGGCAAGACTGTAACCAAAGTAGACGTTTTGTAAAGTGCGCCGGGAATATCACCTGCATCATGGTCCTACCTAGGACTGGGTTTGATCATTGCTACAGATGGATATTTAGTCTTTTCATTGTAAACTGGCTTCCGCTTTAGGAAAAGAGATCCTTACTTTCATTTCCTTAACTTCAAGGTGGTAATGACTGATGCTTTGGAGCAGTCTCAATAATTGAAATCTGAGGGGAAATGTTACTAGAAATGCATATAATATGCATTATATTTTTGCAAGAGCAAGGCTCAAAAATGAAAACGCTTCTTTGTGTTACTTGATTTCATCTAGAAATTAAAAATGGACCTGGTGCCACCTCTGGGTCAACCTTGAGGGCAGGGTGGGGAGTCTTCTCCCGCCCACGGGTCCAAAGCCACGAGACTCTGCCAGCAGGTGGTGCAGTTCTAGCGCTTTTCCGAACGTGGGCTGAGAGGCCACAAAGCGGAGATTGGTTAGCTCAGGAGCCTCGCCCACCGCCGCGCTCCGCCCCTCGAGCTCCGGGATCACAACACCGTCAGGCCACCGCGCGGCACCGCCCCATATGTCGCGGAATCCCAGGTGCGGATTCCTTTTTGGGTGCTGAGTTCGTGGCGGAGAATTTGCTCGGAATGCTAATCGGGGCCGAAATAAATACATATTCCGCTGAGGAGTGGGATCGGAATTGGGAAAACAGACTCCAAACGCTCCCATTTGCTAAAACCTCCTCGCCCACGGTCCCCAGCCCAGGAAAAACAAAAACGGGGGAAAGTTAAAACATCAAAACCACACGCTTTCGGAAATATCCTCCCAGGCCAGATTCCAGAAGTTCGGCTGCCCTGGTCTGGGATCCCTACCCTATATCGCACCCCCAGAACCTTAGAACCACGAAAAGCTAAGCTGGTAACCCAGAGGCCGCCCCGCCTGGTGCCCGTGGCACAGTCCTGCCCAGCGGCCCAGTTCGGCCCCGCCCCTCCAAGCCTGGGCCCTGCCCCCCCTGCCCCGCCCCCCCTGGGTCGACCTCGCCCCGCCCAGAACGGATCCTGGGCGTCCCTGCAGGGGCACCACCCAGAAGGAGGAGGGGCCAACGACGCCTTCCTCTTTCCTGACGAGCGCTGGCTCCCCGCCGCCGTCACGCGTCCCCGCCCTCCGCCGGCACGGGATCCTGAGCCGGCCCCGCGCGCCGAGCCGAGCCGAGTCAAGTCGAGTCTCGCCGATGTCCGCAGCACCGCACCAAGGCAGCATGACCGCGCGCGGCCCAGCCCTCGGCCTCCTCCTGCTGCTGCTGTGTCCCGCGCAGGTGAGGGGACGCCCACGACCCGGGAGGGCTGTGGGGGGGCGAGGAGGGCCGCGAGGCTAGGGGGAGGGTGGCGGGCGGTGCGGCGGGGAGTGCGTCCCGTTCCCTGAGGGGACGCGGGTCCAGTGGCTCCTGGGGAAGTTGGTCCAGCGATGGAGCCCCCGGCGCCCCCCCCCCCCCCGACTCCGGTTTCTTTCCCCGGCCACGCACTTTCCCCTGTGATGGCAACTGGAAGCGGCTTGTTTGACCTGTCTTGATCTCATTTCATCTGTGGCCACCTAATTTCTGGGCTTAGGATGTAGAATCAGAGGGAAGGACGAAAGTGGGTACAGAGAGGGAGGGATGTTATTTATTTAACCTGCCTTAAAAAAAAAATAGCCCTGACACATGCACACGAACTCTATGAATTTGTTCACAATATCCGACCACTCCCATCGGACCAGGTGGGAAGGGAGGTAAAGAAGAAACAAACTGCCAAGCACCAAATTGAAACAGTCCTAAGTAAGTCAGCTTGGTTTTCTCTAGAGTGCAAGTTACTTATTAACTCTTTTATGTCTTCAGAAACTGAGGCCCAGCAGGGGATAATTGAGTTTCCCCTTGTCACAATATTAATTAGCTACGGAATGGGGCCTAACTCCCTGGGTCAGCTTTTCCTTGGTTCAGTATCCTAGGGCATAAATGCCTCACTGCTATTTATTATTATTGTTGTTGTTGTTGTTGTTTTTTGTTACCTAAACGTTAGGTGTACAGCTTCATAATTTAATATCTGTATACACTGCAAAGTGATCCCACAAGCCTAGTTACCATTAATAACCATACAGTTGCCCTTTCACTCATTTTGCCCAACCCTCAACCCCCTTCCCCTCTGATGCCTAGTCTGTTATCTGTATCTATGATTTTGTTTTTGCTTTATTTTGTTTTGTTAGATTCCACATATCAGTGAAATCACCTGGTATTTGTCTTTCTCCATCTGACTTATTTTGCTTAGCTGTCCAAATGGCAAGATTTCTTTCTTTCTTTCTTTCTTTCTTTCTTTCTTTCTTTCTTTCTTTCTTTCTTTCTTTCTTTCTTTTTTATAGCTGACTAGTATCCCATTGTATAAATACATCACATCTTTATCCATTCATCTGTCAATGGACATTTAGGTTGTTTCCATATCTTGATTATTGTGAATAATGCTGCAGTGAATGTAGGGGGTACACATATCTTTTTGAATTGGTGTTTCCATTTTCTTCTGATAAATATTCCAAAGTGGAATAGCTGGGTCATATGATAGTTCTATTCTTAATTTTTTGAGGAATCACATAGTATTTTCCACAGTGGTTGTACCAATTTACAATCCCACCAACAGTATACAAGGGTTTCTCTTTCTCCACACCCTCACCAACGTTTGTCATTTCTTGTTTCTTTGATAATATCCATTCTAACAGGTACAAGGTGATACCTCATTGTGATTTTGATTTGCTTTTCCCTGTTAGTGATCTTGAGCATCTTTTCACGTGGCTGTTGTATGTCTTGTGTGCCATCTGTATGCCTCTGAGGAAATGTCTGTTCAGATCTTCTTCCCATTGTTTAATTAAGTTGTTTTTTTGGTTGGTGTTGTTGAGTTGTATGAGTTCTTTATAAATTTTGGATATTAACCCTTTACCAGGTATATGGTGTGCAGATATGTTCTCAATTCAGTAGGTTGCCTTTTCATTTTGATGATAATTTCCTTTGCTGTGCAGAAACTTTTCAGTTTGGTATAGTCCCACTTACTTATTTTTCTTTTTGTGTCCCTTGTTTTTGGAGTCAGATCCACAGAGACATCACTAAGACTGATGTCAAGTAGATTACCACCTATGTTTTCTTCCAGAAATTTTATGGTTTCAGCTCTTCCATTCAAGTCTTTAATCCATTTTGAGGTAATTTTTGTAAATGGTGTAAGATTGTGGTCCAGTTTCATACTTTTGCATGTGGTTGTCCAGTTTTCCCAATACCAGTTATTGAAGAGACTGTCCTTTCTCTGTTGTATGTTCTTGGCTCATTTGTTGTATATTAATTTTCCATATTTACGTGGGCTTATTTCTGGACTTTGAATTCTATTCCATTGATCTGTGTCTTTGTTTATACCAATACCACATTACTTTGTTTACTATAGCTTTGTGACATAGTTTGAAATGAGGGAGTGTGGTATCTCCAGCCTTGTTCTTCTTTTTTAAGATTGTTTTGGCTTTTGAGTATATTTTGTGATTCCATATAAATCTTAATATTATTTGTTCCTGTTCTGTAAAGTGAACCATTGGAATTTTGATGGGTATTTCACTGAATGTGTGTGTAGATTGCTTTAGGTGGTATGGACATTTTAACAATATTCTTTTAATTCATGAGCACAGATTATCTTTCCATTTCTTTGTGTGTTCTTCAGTTTGTTTTATCAGTGTCTAATAGTTTTCACCTCCTTGGTTAAATTTATTCCTAGGTATTTTATTCTTTTTAACGTAATTGTAAATGGAATTCTTAGTTTCTCTTTATGAATTTTCATTGTTAGTGTATAGAGATGCCACAGATTTCTATACATTGATTTTTGTATCCTGTGATTTTACTGAATTCATGTATCATCTGCAAATAGTAACAGATTTTACTTTTTCCTTTCTGATTTGAATGCCTTTTATTTCTTTGGCCCAATTGCCATGGCTAGGACTTCCAATATTATGTTTAACAAAAGTGGTGAGAATAGGCATCCTGTTCTTAGATGAAGAGCTGTCAACTTCACCATTGAGTATGGTATTAGCTATAGGATTGCCATGATGGCCTTTGTTATGTTGAGGTATGTTCCTTCTATATCCACTTTGTTGAGAGTGGTTATATTCATCATAAATGGATGTTGAATTTTGTCAAATGTTTTTTCTGCATTTATTGAGATGATCATATAATTTTTTGTGTCATCTTGTTGATAAGATGTATCATATTAATTGATCTACAGATGTTGAACTATCCTTGAATCTGTGGAATAAATCCCACTTGATCATCATGTATGATCCTTTTCAATCATTTAGATTTTGTGTGCTAATATTTTGTTGCGGATTTTTGCATCTGTGTTCATCAAGAATATTGGCCTGTAATTTTTTTTTTTTTTTAATAGTGCCCTGGTCTGGTTTTGGTATAAGGGTAATGCTGGCATCATAAAATGTGTTTGAAGGCTTTTCCTCCAAGACTTTGAGTGTAGGTATTAAATTAATGTTTGGTGGAATTTGGTAGGGAAGCCATCTGGTCCTGAACTTTGTTGGGAAGTTTTTAATTACTGTTTCAATCTCCTTGCTAGTAATCGGTCTCTTCAGATCTCCTATTTCTTCATAATTCAGTGTTGAAAGATTGTATGTTTCTAAGAATTTCTCCATTTCTTCTAGGTTGTCTAGTTTGTTGGCTTATAATTGTTCACAGTAGTCTCTTATGGTCCTTTGTATTTCTGTGGTATTGCTTGTAACTTCTCTTCCATTTCTTAATTTTGAGCCCTCTTTTTTTTCCTAGTCACAGACTGAAAGTGAAGGGATGGAAAAAAATATCCTGTACAAGTGGAAATGGAAAGAATACTGAAGTAGCTATATTCATATCAGACAAAATAGACTTTAAAACACAGACTGGGCGCCAGGGTGGCTTAGTCGGTTAAGTGTCTGGCTTCTCCTCAGGTCATGATCTCACGGTTTGTGGGTTTGAGCCCTGCATCGGGCTCCGTGCTGACATCTCAGAGCCTGGAGCCTACTTGCGATTCTGTGTCTCCTCCTTTCTCTCTCTCTCTCTCTCTCTCTCTCTCTCTCTCTCTCTCTCCTTCCCTGACTTGTGCTCTATCAAAAGTAAATAAAAATTAAAAAAAAAGCAAACCCACAGACTAATAAAAGACAATGAAGGGCATTCATTACATAATGATAAAGGGGTCAGTCCAGCAAGAAGATATAACATTTATAAACATATATGCATCCAACATTAAAGCACCAAAATATGTAACACAAATATTAACAGACCTAAAGGGAGAAATTGAAAGATACAATAATAGTAGGAGATTTTAACATCCTACTTTCATCAACAGATAGACAAAAAATCAGTAAACATCAGCTTTAAATGACACATTAGACCAGATGGACTTAATGGATATGGACAGAACACTCCATCTAAAAGCAGAACACTCAATCTAAAAGAACACATTCTTCTCGGGTGTGCATGGAACATTCTGTAGGATTGCATGTTGGGTCACAAACAAATCTCAATAAATTCAGTAAGGTTGAAATCATATCAGGCATCTTTTCCAACCATGGTAGTATGAAACTAGAAATTAATTACATGTATAAAACGGGGTCGGGGGTGCCTGGGTATCAGTCAGTTAAGCATCTGACTTCAGCTCAGGTCATATTCTCTCGGTTCATGAGCTCAAGCTCCACATTGGGCTCTCTGTTGTCAGTGCAGGGCCCACTTAGGATCCTCTGTCTCCCTCTCTCTCTGCCCTTCCCCCACCCCTCAAAAATTTTAAACTAGAAAAGCATCTCTTTTAAAAAAAAAGAAGAAAACAGGAAAACCCACAAAAGGGAGCATATTAAACAACATGCTACTGACCAACCAATGGGTCACTGAAGAAAATCAAAGGAGAAATTAAAAAATACTGAGAGAAAAATTAAAACAGAAATATGACATACCAAAATCTATAGGATGCAGCAAAAGCAGTTCTTAGAGTGAAGTTAATAGTGATACAGGCCTACTTCAAGAAAGAAGGAAAATCTCAAACAGTGTAACGTAACTTTACACCTAAGAAACCTAGAAAAAGAGCAAACAGCCCCCAAATTAGTAGAAGGAAGGGAATAATAAAGATCAGAGCAGAAATAAATGAATTAGAAACTAAAAAGATGAAAAATGATCAATGAAATTAAAAGCTGGTTCTTTGAACAGAAAAAATTGACAAACTCTTAGCTACATTCACTGCTGTTTCTGTGTCTGCAGTTTTCTTTTTTTTTTTTTTAATTTTTTTTTTCAACGTTTATTTATTTTTGGGACAGAGAGAGACAGAGCATGAACGGGGGAGGGGCAGAGAGAGAGGGAGACACAGAATCGGAAACAGGCTCCAGGCTCCGAGCCATCAGCCCAGAGCCTGACGCGGGGCTCGAACTCACGGACCGCGAGATCGTGACCTGGCTGAAGTCGGACGCTTAACCGACTGCGCCACCCAGGCGCCCCTGCAGTTTTCTTTTATTCATTCATTCATTCATTCATTCATTTATTTTTAAATGTTTATTTTTGAGAGAGAGAGAGTGTGTGTGTGTATGAGAGGGGCAGAAAGAGGGAGACACAGAATCCGAAACAGGCTCCAGGTTCCACGCTGTCAGCACAGCGCCCAGTGCCAGGCCCAAACCCATGAACCGCGAGATCATGACCTGAGCTGAAGTTGGATGCCCAAGTGACTGAGCCACCCAGGCACCCCTGCTGTTTTCTCTTTTAAAACTAGGGGTTGAGGCTCCTGGGTGGCTGAGTTGGTTATGCCCAACTTTGGCTCAGGTCATGACCTCGTGGTTCACAAGTTCAAGCCTCAAGTTGGATTCTCTGCTGTCAGCATGGAGCCCCACTTCAGATTCTCTGTCTCAAAAAGTAAACAAATTAAAAAAAAAAAAAAGAAAAAACAGTGGTTGAAGGGAGGTGGGTGAAAGTCTAAGGATATCATAGTGCTGATTAAACCAGATGAGAATGCAAGAGTGAAGTTCTGGGAATTTGGTGACCTTGTGCCCCCCTCATGGACATGTCAGTAACGAGGAGGTATTAAATCAGAAGGGAAAGCAAATTAGGGAGCTTCCCTGGACTAGGAGACCTCTCAAATTTCTGGGTGGTTCTTGGAAGCAGGTAGGTTTTGCTGACGTGGTGAGGGCCCAAGAACCAGGAGAAGAGCTGTGGCTCCCTCCCCTATGTATGTAGAGGGGCTCCCCAGCAGTGTGGGCTTGTGGAATAGCACACATTTGGTATTTGGTGCCTGGTTGGGAAGGGGGGCAGAAGACAGCAGGTAAGTGGTTTGGAATGGGGTCAGTGGGTAGACCACTCACTAGCTCTTGCTTTGGACACATTGCTCTGTCAAACCTTAGTTCCTTTTCAAGACAGACAATACCTTGTAGGATTATTGAGGTTGTTGAGTAATATGGCATATGGAGAGACGTTATGACTGTGGTAAAAACTCAAGGAACAGTAACACTTCTGTGCCTTTAAGAAAATACAGCTGTTCAGTTTCCCTGGAGTTTTAGGTCAGGATCTAGTAGACAGGCTTCACACTGGTAAGTAGCTTTAACTTAACTCTGAAATCCTTTTACCTCAAGGTAGTATCCAAGGCTGATGGCCAATGAGTGCGTCTCCTCATAGGACTTTCGGGTAGGTCAGAGGTTCATCATGAGTCTCTTGCAAAATGCCTGGATAGGTCTGTAAATCTTAACTGGAAAGATTCCTTTGTTATTTTACAAATTAACTCCCTCACAGGCTTTCAGCACACCTGAACAGGCTGGGGAAGAAGGAGAGGGGTCTGCTTTGAGAATTCTTACCAGTGATAGCATCTTGTCTGGGTTCAGTCTGAGCACTCAGGAAGTTCTTTCGCAGAATTAACAGACTAACTGTCCTTTGGGGGGATTTTTGCTTTTCTTAATTTTTAATTTTTACAGATGATGAAATAACATTACTAGATTGCGTGGCTTTTAAGCCTTGTAGTCACCCAAATAATGTGTGCAGTTTTGAGAAATCACATATATATCTCCTGATTGTAATTTTTATAAGCTTTTTTTTGAGGAACTTAGAGCATAGTGAGGTCTAAGTAGGAATTAAGCCATTAAAATGGCTTTTCCTGAATAGATCAGGAATGGTTTAATCTTTCGACCTGGAGAGCATTGAAGAAAACCCACATTCACCCCAATTTCAGATGGTTAATCTTTCCCAGTCTCTCCTACTCCTTGATTGATACTGTGCTCAGATATCTTATTAACATAAGTAATCAAGGGAAAATGAGGTTTTTATTTTAGCGAGTGGGCAGAAAGAAAACGGCTTGCTGAATAGGTCTTTGTATTGCCTCAGTGTTTGTCATATTACCCAGAACAAAGAATCCCTCTGGTCTGAAGACAGTATGATCTCTCTTTCCTGGGTGATCCTTCCCCACCCTCCACTCCTCCCAAAAGGGAGGCTTTTCAGAGTGTTTTAAGGATGAGATATTACCTACTGCGGAAGCTGGTGTTAAACCATCTCTAATCTGATCGTGGGCGCCCTTTCTGCCCTGTCACCCACAGCTCTGTGAAGGGCATCAGCTCTCTGGCCAAAAAAACCCGACTTAACGACTTGCTATCAAAACCCTGCCCATCTTCCAAGGCCCAGTTCAAATGCTACGTCATCCGGGACATTTGTTATCCTGTTCCCCCAACTAGAATGCCTACCTTCTGAAGCTGTAAATCTGTGTTTATACTGCAGCAGCAGCTTTTATCTATCTGTGGGTCTTGACTCTTGCTCTCACCAAGAGTGATCCTGGGCAAGCCAGTGATCCCCTGGCACCTCAGTCTCTTCCTCTGTAAAGTCGGGTTAACAACTATGCCTGTTTCTCACGGTGCTTATGGAAAGAGAGAGAAATATTGTTTGAATTGAAGTACTAGATTACAGGCTCCTTGTGGGCAAGAACTGTATTTTACCAATTCCACTATGGCCAAGACTCTCTTTTTGGAGTCATCAGATCATTGGGCCTTTGTGGGTTTAGGTGTGGGGATAAAATGGGGGAAGGATTCAGAGGCATTGCTTTCTGGATGATAATCAATAATCAGCTGTGGCCCAACAAGTTTTTTGCCTGGACTATGCCTCTTATTTTCAGTTTTTGGAATATTTGCTTTGGCAGGAAAACTTTGGGGAAAAAACCAAACCTGCCTCTATGCAAGCATGCTGTGGGGGGATTTAAGAAGGAAGCTTTAAAATTTGTTCTTTATCTTATTACTGTCCCTTGGGCCACAGAGGAACTCCAGTTCTTGTCATCCACTAGTTTCATAAATATAAAGTGGTTGCTGTGGGTAGTGTAGATACAAAAGTAGATCAAAGGAGTTACAGAAAGCAGTCTAAACTGTAAAGTGCTGTGTAAATGTTAGTAGTTTCTTTCTCTATCTTGTTCGTAGTTGAAGGGAAGAAGGATGAATACATAAAAATGTACAATACAATGAAAAATGTGCTCTAACAAAGGTAAGGACAGAATATTACGGGAGTCCATTTTTGAACTGACCTTTGGAGGGCGAATTAATTCTTACCAGGTGGGCAAGAAGAAAACGAGAAAGTAGGGGAGAGTTACCTAGTTGTTACTGAAAACCAGACAACTGTATATTTGAAAAGGGTGAATTTTATGGTAAGTTATCTCAATGTTTTTAGAAATGATGTTCTAGATTACAAGAATCTAAAGAAAAAAGAGTTACCTAATTTTTGCATAGTATTCCATTGCTAGGACACATCTGGTCTCAACACCACAGAACCCCTTTAAGATAGATGAGATTCTGTGTTCCCTGTTTTACAGGAAATTAAGGATATTAAGGCCTAAGTTTGTGCCAAGGTCACGTAGCTGATAAATGGCAGACTAGGGGTTGAGCCACGGTCTTCTGACTTCTGTGCTCTAATTTATTCAGCTTCAAAATATTGGTACCAGATTACTTATATTTAGCAAGCTAAATTGATCAGCAGATGTTCAGCAGATGTTCCAGATGGCCAACAGGGCGTTTCATTCAAGGCTTGCTCCTAGTTCCAGTCTGGCTTCTCCAGAATCCAGCGATGAATCAAGGATGGGGTTAGCCTGGTGGCCTGGCCCTTTGTTCATTTGCCACACTGTATACATATTCCATAGGAAAAGACCTGTGCACAGTATACATTCCCATCTGCTGTTTTGTTTTAGTCTTGTGGCTTTTGGATTATTTTTCAAATTTGTGAGTGCTAAGGCTCAGAAATGTCTGATGCCAACTAGTAGTGTGACCTTGGGCAAGTCACTTAAACTTCAAGCTAGTGGGGTTATTTGTAGAGTGAAGACTTGCTGAGCCTATCTAAAAATGTATGAAGTAAACACCCATTTATAGGCACACCTAGTGGTCACACAAATTATCCGTTGTTATGTGGATATGTTTACCACATTAGCTATAAAAGAGAGTTCCAGAGATTTCCATCATTAGAAGTCACACCAGAGCAGCCTCCGCCCCAAATATCCTGCCATATTTTTTGGTCTGCCTACCAGACTCCAAGGAAAGAGCAGGCAGCTTAATCTCTGGATAGGATTCTCTGTGTCTCTCCATCCTATCCTGCGTTGTCCTGACTGGCCAGGCCAGCCCCCTTGCTCCCTGCAGAGGCCTCTCCCTACCCCCTAACCAACCCTCCCTTGCTGGAGCTTGAGCTGGTGTGTCTCCGGGTTCTGCCGTGAACTTTACCCATCCAAGACAGTGGCAGAGGTGAGAGGACCCGGCCCTCCACTCCATGTGCCATGGGGTGGCCGAGAGCAGGCCCAGAGCTGAGGGTGGTCAGTGGTGGTAACATGACTTGATAGCAGCCTGGAGATGTACTTAGAAAGTTGTAAATGGTCATCATTATTTCCACAAGTGAACACGTTTAGGTAGAAAGAGGGTAGTGGCTGGGACAGCCCATCATTGGTGCACAGTGAAAATCTGAGGACACATCTATACAAACTGAGCTGGAGTTTGAGCAGTGCAGCAGCTAGGGGGTGAGGATAGCAGATAGGATGGAGAATGCTTAACCTGGCCTTCAAAATCTTCTTTCTCACTGTTGGTTTTGTTACTTAGGAGCCATGTGACCTTAGAGAATCTTCTGTGAGCCTTGGTTTCCGTACCTACAAAATGCTGCAATACTACTCCAGAGGTTATCTGAGAAATACATGAGGCAATGAGGGAAGGGATCACTGAACTTCGTGCCTGGCATGTGGTTGATGTTCACTAAGCATTTTGTTATGAGCTAGTTAATACTTGAGATTTATTAAAGGCCTCCTGGAGCGTAGGATTCTGTTGCTGATGCTCAGAGCTTCTCCATCTGAAAAGATGTGCTTTTATAGAGTTCCCTATTAGAGTCTGTTTTGCAGTTGGTGTAGTTGTCGACATATAGCAGAAGGGTTTTGTTTTTTTTTGGGGGGGGGGGGGGTTGTTTTTTTTTTTTTTTTTTTTTTTTGCTGAACTACTATTGTTGAAAGAAACTTCCCAGGGCACCTGGGTGGCTTCAGTCTGTTAAGCCTCCGAGTCTTGATTTCGGCTCAGGTCATGATCGCATGAACTGTGAGATCGACCTCTGTGCTGACAACACAGAGCCTACTTGGGATTCTCTCTTTCCCCTTCTCCCTCTGCCCCTCCCCTGTTGCACTTTTTCTCTCTCAAAATAAATAAACTTTAAAAAAAAGAGAGAAAGAAAGAAGCTTCTATCCACTCATCTAGCCAATAATTAAACCCTAGAGCATGTTGCGAAACAGCCATGTGACCTAACCTTTAAAAGTAGAGATGCTCTAGCCTTGTAACTACTAAATTCTCGTTTAAAGCCAAAATAACCAGTAGTTCTTGTTTCTGAACTTCTTACATAATCCATTTGAACTCCTTCAACTCATCAAGAGATTTGATGGTTTCTGGGTTGATGGACATTGGATAAGGTACTATAGAGACTTTGAAAGGAAATAAAACACCTGGGCTTCTGCCCTTTACACTTTTATGGTCTTACTAGGGAGTTGAGACAGTAACCAGAAACTACTCATGGAACCTCTCTCTACATACGTAAATTTGCAGTTCTCATTCATTCTACTACATCGGGCAGGAGCCCACAAATCACACAGCCTGGCCATAGGCTGTTGTTACGAATAAAGTTTTCTTCATCACCCCTACACCCATCATGTACCTGTTGTCTGTGGTTGCTTTTGAGCTACAACAGGGTAGTTGAGTATTTTCTACAGAGACCTTATGGCCCACAAGCCTACAGTACTTAATATTTGGCCCTCTGTGGAAAAGTTTATCAGCCTCCATCCCAGGGCATCCATGTAGGAGCTTGTGGAATGTAAGTGAGGAGCAGATATCACTCACTGGAGCCCTGGGCTCAGAATACCTGCTGACTTGAGTGGTGAGGATGATGCCTCTGAACACTAGCCAGGTGCTGCCTGGAGCTGACCTACCTCTGTCCCCAGAGAGCTCACCTGACCGGGAGAGCACGGTGCTGGAACCAGGTGAGAGGAGTCAGAGTGAAACTTAATGGAGGTGACAAGTCTTGGGAGAGGCTTTTAAGAGTCGGGGGACATTCCAAGATGGGTAGGGCTGAAACCTGTGAAGAAGCACTGGAGTCTGGCCTTGGGGACCTGGATGAACTCAGAGAAGGGCTGTTTAAGCTGAGCCAAAAGCCAGCCTGTGCAGGGTCATCCAGATGTATTTGTGAAAAAGCTGTTTAGAAGTTACCACACCTTCTTAATGATAGAGAACAGACAGGGTTGATGGAGGGAAGTGGGTGGGGGATGGGCCAGATGGGTGATGGGTATTAAGGAGGGCACTCGTGATGAGCACTAGGTGTTGCATGTAAGTGATGAATCACTGCATTCTCCTGAAACCAATATTGCATTGTATGTTGACTAACTAGAATTTAAATTAAAAAAATTTTTTTAAGTTACCACACTTGTATGTTTTTGTGTGTATATGTCTCTACAGGTTTGCCTGTCAGGAGGAATTAAAAGCCTAATAGATTAGCAGCAGTTAAATCTGAGAAAGGGGGTGGAGGGATAGAGAAGTGGGAGTGGGACTTCCAGTGTTATTGCACATACATCTGTGATGTGTGGGTTTGCATGTTTGTGATGAGTGGGTATGGAGTCTGTAATTAAAGAAAGTTAAGGCTCAGTTGGTTAAGCGTCTCACTCTTGATCTCAGCTCAGGTCTTGATCTCAGGGTCATGAGTTCACACCCCATGTTGGGCTCCATGCTGCGTGTGGAGCCTACTTAAAAAATAAAGTCTATAGTCATTTATTTTTAACATTTTAGGAATGGGTACAAGTTAAAAATGCTTCAGTAAGATCGTTCTTGTGGTTATAAATAGCTCCGTATGACTGGTCGATGACCACGAGACCAACTGGGAAGAATTGTTATCCTTTAGACTCGGGTCTCCAGGACTTGAGTGGAGCTTTAACAAGACGTGTTGTGTGGCACTCAGACCCATAGTTTTTTACTGTTTGAACGGATGGGCATGCTTCTTTGTTAAGTCCGAGTGTGATAACTGACAGAGTGCTCTGTGCAGTCTTTGCTCCTGGACTTTTCCAGGAAGGACATCTGAACTCATGTTTTGTGGTAAAACACATAATATAAAACTGACAGTGTACAGTTTTTAAGTGTACAATTCAGTGACATTAAAGACATTTTTGTGCAGCCACCATCCATCTCCAGCACCGAGCTCATGTTTGATCAGGTGCACTTTGGGCTCTGGCAGACCTCAGACGTTGGTAGGTTTTATTTCAGCGTTGCTTCCTTCCCCAAGTGGATGTTACTGATACGAAGTCGGCATTCTTGTATCACGGTAAAGGCAGCTTTCAGCCACACCTTACCTTGGGAAAGCGTGTGCCCTGTGTGTGAGCTGTTGGTCGCACGGCCCACCCCTGGTCTCGGTGTCGGCATGTGCTGCCATGACATTCCAGAGATCCTGAGGTGTATCCGTCGTCTTTGTTGATAGAGTCCTGACTGCCCGCCCTGCTGTGGTGGTTCGGAGACTGGAAATCCAGGCATTTGGAAGCCAGTGAGCTTCTTGGTGGGATACAGGGATGAGCATGGCCCGGCCAGTGGTCCACTGAGGAGTGACCCTCCGGGTAGCGTGGGTAGGAGTTCCAGCTTCCGAACCAGCCAGGCCTTGGGTGGGGCCTCAGATGAGTCACTCCACCTGTGTAACCCTCAGTTTCCTTATCTGTAGAATGGTATTGTTCTAGTACCAACCTCATAGATTGGAGAATTAAGGAAAATAACAGGGGCACTCTTAGGAAGTCCCTGCATGCTGGGCCAGGCGGTGGCAGTGATGGTGGCAGCGGTGCTGGCAGCCCTCCCAGAAGCAGCTGGAATGATGGAGCTCAGGGAGGGAGGGGCTGTGCTTGGCTGGGTCGCGATAAACTCATGGGGGAGGTGGTGGTTGGAGAGTGGCCCTGGCAGGTAGCAGGGGTGCAGGGGTCCGCAAGTCTCTCTGAGTGTGGGACAGAAGATGAGGAATGGGAGGGAGACGAGCGTGCACCCCGGAGCCAGGTGAGGCGTCTGGAGCTTGTCTCAGGCGGTGGGAAGATGGCTTGTAGGCTTCTGAGCATCAGAGAGCTTTGGAGCCTCGGCTCAGGAAGAGCCCACCTGGCAGCTGTGCCTAGGGGACGTGCTGAGGTCTGCAGAGGAGGCGGCAAGGCAGTCTGCATGGGAAGGAAGGGGTGCCAGAAACTGCACCTCACTGGGAACTTCCCCGGGAGGTTCCTGGGGCTTTGAAACCCCATGAAGAGAGATTGGTGGAGGAGGAAAGATTGGTGTCCTTTGGAGCACCTGGGGCACCTGGGATCATCAGGCAGGTAACTGGAAGGGCAGCTGGAGAGAAATTGGGGTTATTTGACCAAGAGGGAGAATGATACCGGAGGAGCGTTTATTGGCAGGAGCAGGTGAAGGGATGCACAGAGAGATGAGGTTGAGAATGTGGAAGAGAGGGGTCGGGCGGTGGAGGTCCCCCGGGAGGCTGAGGAGCGCGGCACCAGCGGCACCAGCTGGGCCGGCGGCTCTCGCTTTCAGCTGTAGGTGAGGCGAGAGGGAGCTGAGGTGGAAAAGAGGGCTCCCCCACCGGCTCAGCTGTGTGAGTGATTGCACACCTGACCGTGCCTTGCACAGGGTGGGATTGGGAGAGGGTGTGGTGCTAGAGTGAGGACCTTAATTATGCAGGCAATTATATTTTACTGAGAGTCTGTTTCTGGAACTAGAATGTTCCAGTTTGAATCCTAACTCTGCCACTCTTGGGCAAATTAGCCTCTCTGTGCCTCTGTTTTCTCAACTGTAAAATGGGTATAACTGCACTTCCCTCATCAACTTGTGAGGATGAATTGGGTTAAAAAATGAAGAACAGTTGAAACCGTGCCTGCCACACAAGTAAATGGCTTGCGAGTGCCTTTGGGCCCCACTGGCCTGGGCTGCCTCCAGAGGCAGGATGACTTTGGGAAGCAAATCTGTTAGCATTGAGTCAAACAGAATTTTCCTGGGCCCAAAGAAATCTAGGTGTTTTATTTCAGGTGTTTTACTTCAGGTCCTCTTTGCTGAGGTCCCAAAGAGTTGGAAGACAATAATGATCCCTTGCATTTGATTGTATAGCTTTACAGTTCACTAAGTACTTCCACATATATTCCCTTATCCGATCTTCGCACCAAACCTGTGAGATGGGCAGGGGTTATGAGCTGCTGTTCACAGGGAGCAGAACTGCTCAACACGGTTTCAGTAACCTCCAGCTGCAGGCAGGCCCAGCAGACACATTGACTGAGAGCCTCCTGAGCTCTGAGGATCAGAACCCAGGACTCCTGACCTCCTCCCACCCCCCTGCCCCACCCCTCTTCTACCCCATGGATGGAAAAAACCTTGAGATAAAGACGGGCATTATGAAGGATGACTGGGAAGCACATTGTGCTGAGTCTTTTATTTTCTTTCGTAACATTGAGCACTGAGGAAAGGGAACTGAGACTCCAGACCCTCTTCCTGTTAGTCATGCCAGAGTTGCGTTTGTCGACTGGCCTTCTGTCACTCTGGTGGGTGACTTGCCAGAGTGCCCAGGCTTGGACCTGCTTGCCCTTTGGCTGTGTTGAGAATTCTGTGCAGTCTGGAGCGGGGCCACTTGTGTTTAAATTACATGTCATATCAGCAGTTATGCCACCTCCTCAGCTTTTTTGCCTTTTCAGACTTCAGTAGATGGATAATTTCCTTTTAGTCAGAAAACTAGAATTTTGGAAAGAGGAGCACTTTCCCTGGAATCGCTAGGTTCATGGAAATAAATAATTGCGATTCTTTTTAAACAAAAACGGTGGTGGAATTTTGCAGCTTCTTGCCAAAGGTTTGATATGTGGCATTGTTGAATACTTGTCACTTCCTCATTTGTATAATTTCCCTCCCTTGTGGCCTAAACATATGACTTGTAATGAATACAGATAGGAGTAAGTCATAATTTCTGTTTGAAAATACCTGAGAAATGAGTTCAAAGTAATCTTGACCCCTTTGGTTCCCCACACATACACACCCCAACCTCCTGCCTGTTTCCTTTCATGTTTTTAGGGCCTCAAGGGCCTGTGGTGGGATTTGTATCTTGATGCTGAGGATCAACACAGACTGACTGACCTCCTTGCATACATGTTGGTCACGTGCCACTGCCGCTGGAGAGAATTCACTATTCAGATTTCTTTTAATGGCTTTTCCAGGAGGTATCTTGAGAGTCACAGTTGCTACTTGATGGCCTCTATTTCCCCACGGGATGGATGATTGCAAGGCCTTGCAGGCCTGTGGCCCTGGCCAGTGTGGTGGATCTCTGTGGCTGTGCTGACGTGATGATTCACGCTACACCCTCCTCCCCTTCTGAGTTTTCAGACAGCCTGGTGACTCTCACGTGGGAAATATGAGTGGCTCTTGAGAAATCTTTATTTTTCTTTTAAGATTGCTGAGGTGGTTGTCCTTAGAGCTAGCACATTCTTTGCTTTCTACTTAAATCTTGAGGATTCTTTCTTAGGGTTTATTGGGGGTTTTGCTTTTGCTTTTCATGTTACTCATTGATGGGCTGATGTGAATCAACCTAAATACATATGGAAATGTTCTTTCATTATTTGGAGCTTATGTAGTTTCTTATGCAGATGTGCAAAAATAGTGCCTTAAAAATTGCAGACTCACATACTATCTTGCTTTCTTTCCTCTACACTGGTTCTTAGTGATCTTTACATGGAACTATAGCTTCCTTTCATTGACAATAAACTAGCAGGAACTAGGAATTGTGTAAATAAGTAATTTCTATTACCTCCTTTGCTGACTGACTTGACAAGCCCATTTTAGACATCTTGTCAATTTTAATTAATATTTCCCCAAATGTTAAGCTAACCAGTGCCTCTTGCTGTCACTTCCTTTTGCAGGTAACGTTGGAAGGTTCTGTAATAGTGTTTGAATGGGTGCTTTTCGCTGTTGAAATTTCCATTACCTTTGGGGCCCTGATGAACTGAGTTTTGTGTCGACTCTGTCTGTAGGTGTTGGCACAGTCTTGCATCTGGTATGGAGAGTGTGGAATTGCATCTGGAGATAAGAGGTACAACTGCAAATATTCAGGGCCACCAAAACCCTTGCCGAAGGATGGGTATGACTTAGTGCAGGTAAGTTTGTTATCTTGGGCGCTGGGAACACAAAATGCTAATCAGAGATCCTCTGTAATTACACTGTAAATATCACTGAGAGGTGGGGCTGAAACTAACAGGTTTAAATCTTACCCCAAACGCTTATCTGGGGCACACAATAGCACAGAAGATAACATAACTCCCGGAGGCTTGATTTCTTTGGGACTCACTTTATGCCTTTCTCGTAGTTGTAGTTTCCGCATAACAGGTTACTATTTAGGGACTGACCTTGGTACCGCAAATGTTGCTCTTTGCAGCTTCTTGAAAATATACTAGAAGTTAGCTTTTTTTCGGTTCCTGGATTTCAGGACTCAGGCGGGCTGGGCTGCTAAGTGGCTGTGACTCCCTTGTCCTATGTTTATTTTAGTGATTCCCCCGTTTTCCATCCAGAGCCTGTGAACTTTGGTTGCTACCAGGATTCTGTTCTCTGTTGGCCTTGTTTACCTTTCCTGATACACAGGGATATTAGAAACAAACTGGAAAAATCTGGTTTTAGAGGGGAAAAGTCTGGTTTTAGAGGCCTCAGTAATGTAAAATCAAGTTGCCATGTGGCGGGTCTCCTCGACTGACTTGGTACTTTCATGAGAATTGTTAAAGGCCTCTGACTTTCTCTGTCGTGACTAATGGAAGTAGTCAGTAGCATTTGGGCTAAACCTAAACAGAAAACTAAAGAGATCAAACTGGTTGTCATGGAGGGAAGGGAGCTTCCAAATAGGAAAAAGATTTGGAATAACTCTACTGCTTCTACTTTTGTGACTCCCTCGTTTATAAATAGTAAAATTAATAGCCCTGTAAAAGAATTCTGCAAGAACTTTGCAAACACATTTCTTACCCTTCTATACCTATAAAGGACTCTGTGAGTAAAATTGCCTTATTGAGTAATGTGTGTCCTGATTTGACTTTGCTGCTCTGATAACCATGCTTTCTCACCCAAAAGGAGCTCTGTCCAGGATTCTTCTTTGACAATGTCAGTCTTTGTTGCGATGTGCAGCAGCTCCGGACACTGAAAGACAACCTGCAGCTGCCTCTACAGTTTCTGTCCAGGTAGGTTGACCACCTGGCAAACAACAAAAAAAAAAATAGTAGATTTTGAGCACTTGTTAACTAGTGATGTCCTGATTTCCTTAAAAAAAATTTTTTTTTTAACGTTTATTCATTTTTGAGAGACAGAGCACAAGCAGGGGAAGGGCAGAAAGAGAGAGGGAGACACAGAATCCGAAGCAGGCTCCAGGCTCTGAACTGTCAGCCCAGAGCCCAGTGCGGGGCTCGACCTGGGATCATGACCCGAGATAAAGCTGGACACTTAACCGACCGAGCTACTGAGGCACCCCTACTGATTTCCTTTTAAAAGTTGGTTTTCATTTTATTTCAAGAAAGCAATCTTATGACTTCTCAGAAATAAAGGACAGTTTCTCGATAAAGTAATAGTTACCAGATTTAGTTCTCTTCCTAGTTACACGCAGGACTAATGTGGGGGCTTCCTCTGAGACGTCCTCACCCAAGGGACTTGGTCTTTTCATACTCGAGCCTCTGGGCACTGTGGGGAGGAGAGGTTCTGGTGGTGCTGCCAGGTCTGTGACCCGAGACCCTCTTCCGTGCGGTCCTCTGCATCACCTCCCTCTCCGCCCCACCCCTAGATGGCGTGTTTCTCTCTTCCTGCAGTGTCCTGAGATGCTAGAGTCCCAGTCCTCCCTAGAGCTGGCCTTTGATAGCTGTTAACGCGATTGTTCTGGCAGAGCTGGGAGGTTTTGTCAACATTAGTTCTTTGTCCAGTCTGTTCTGTTCTCTATGACCAGGGCCATGAAAAGGGTTGCATAATAGGTGTTCTTCTCTGAGCTCACTCAGCAGTTCTCAAATGTGCAAAAGAACAAGCTGGTGGTGGTCTGTAGAACAGCACATCATGGTCTCTTCCTAAATTTTTCACACTGAAGCACCCTGATAAAGGACATAGGAAGAGGGGGCGATGCTTCTCTGTGCACATACCACTGTAGGTGACAGGGCGGTCCACATCCTCTGAGAAAACCCTGCATCTTCCCAGAGGTTTAAACTGACAACACAGAGTGGAAAACCATCCCTAAACTGTTCTTCCAGGACAGCATACCCTATAATAATAGATGAAACAGTGGAGAATCTAATTGGACCAGCATACCCTGTGGAAGGCCAGTGGATGGTGATGGAGCAGGTTGCAGCCATCATTCAGTCAAAGTACATTTGTTTAGCACCTACCCTAGGTGAGGCATTATGGACGTAGAAATAACCGAGATCAAAAGATAACCAGATTTCCCCCGTGTTGTCAGCTCTGTTTGTAATAGAAAATAATGAGAAGCTAACACGTGCAGCTGCCAGAATTGATCGTGGAGATTAAACATAATAACATGCAAAGAGGTTTGTGATTCACAGAACATGGTAGAAATCTGGGCACCCCAGGAGTAGTGTGTGTTAGAATTGTGTAATTGTGGTTCTCGTTCTTGTCACAGTAAAAGCACGGGACTCCTGAGAGCAAGCAGGTCAGTGTGCGTGTCTGCTCCCTTACTAGACCAGGGGCTTTGAAGGCTGGGACCACCTTCCCTGTTCCGTGTCACGTGGGCACCTGGACCACATCAGAGTTGAGGGTCATCTCGACTGGTTGTGCAGCGAGAATGCAGGTCTAATGAAGCTGTAGCTTTTGCAAATAGAAGTGAACCAAACTGGGGAGAGAGTTCTCCCACCTAACAAGTCACCGTTAGAAGCTTAAATGTTGAACCTGAAGGACAGCAGACAGCTTGTGGTCCTCATGAGAACCTGTGTGTTTCTGCAACCCATGCAGCCAGAGAACACCACTGCTGTTCTTATGCCTTCTTCTCAAGTCACGGGGAAATCCTCTTGTGTTTAGAGAGGGTCAAGGGATTACCTGGGGCTTAAAGAAAGCCCTTCAGTAGCAAGATGAAAATTCTAATGCGTGAATCTCGTTTTTCCCTTGTTTTTCTTCTTTTTTAAAAAAACTTTTTTTTTAAGGTTCATTTTTTTGAGAGAAAGAGACAGAGCACGAGATGGGGCTGAAAGAGAGGGAGACACAGAATCTAAAGCAGGCTCCAGGCTCCTAGCTGTCAGCACAGAGCCCGACGCAGGGCTCAAACCCACGAACCACAAGATCATGACCTGAGCCGGTCTGACTCTTAACTGACTGAGCCACCCAGGCACCCTTCCCTTGTTTTTCTTCTTAATCAGAATTGTCCCCATGATGCTTCTAAGTCCCTTTAGTTCAAGACAAAGAAAACATGTCTATAAATTGCAAAGCACAGAATTCAGAGAAGCAGTTTTGTCTTTCTGAAATTGCACCTGGACAACATATGTGTAGTAATTAGGGCAGTTTTTAATGAGACATCTTTATTTTAACACAAGATTTTAGGTGTAGAATTGCTGGGTTTAAGACGTTCTTAGATAATTTACTTGTCACTTTATAATAAATTTAAAATATTCTTTGTTGTATATCATCTTTTTGCTGGCCCTATTATCTGTGAGATCAGACAATATAGTTTACTTTTTCTTTAGATGTCCATCCTGTTTCTATAACCTAGTGAACCTGTTTTGCGAGCTGACGTGTAGCCCTCGGCAAAGTCAGTTTCTGAATGTTACAGCAACTGAAGATTATGTTGATCCTGTTACAAACCAGACTAAAACAAATGTAAAAGAATTACAGTACTACATTGGAGAGAGTTTTGCCAATGGTGAGTAAACTTTTTGGGGGGGTGGGGGGTGGGGGTGAGTAAGCTTTTAATTATTCCTTTATTACATTTGGCATCAGGATACTGGGTCGGGTTGTTCCTTTTTGTTGTCAGCTGTGTGAAAATGACAGTTATAAATTCCATTGGCCATGAAATGCGACTTAGCGTGTATCTAAGACTTGAGCTACAACCTATAAAACAATCTTTTTTGAAGTATTTGCTTTATCCCTTCCTAACTGTAAGTTCCCACATGGAAATTTTTAGTGTGTGCAAGTTTACTTTTCTGTATATCTTAGAAGCCATTAGAACTTTATTTCTAGTGGACATGAATTGTGTAACTTCATGAGTTAATTGCAAAACTGAGGGGAGAGTGTGGAAGGGTGGAAATGAAGAAGGGAAGCAGGAGGGGAGATTTGACTCAAGACATACATCACTATAAGGGAGAGTAAACAGATACCACAGTAGGGAAAAGGATCCATAACAACTAGAAATCATAGGATAGTATGAGAAAGACCATCTAGTGTTTGTAGAAAATGATTGAATTGAAAGAGTCCTGAAAGAATAGAACACAAGGGGAAAAGAATGAAAAGATTAGAATTAGAACCAGCTGGCTCTATTAATAAGAAAAAGCCACTTAAATGAACTGAAAGATAAATAGCAGATTCAACACCGCTGAATAAAGAATGTGCCCAAGAACATCTATAAAATAAGAGAAGAATTCATCATATAAGAACAACATACAGATTTAATTGTAATGATCACTTAAAAATGTAACCAAAAATTTAATAGAAAATGTAAATAATAAAAAATAATGAAATATAAATTAATGTTAGTTAAAATAATTAATTAAAAGATTGTCTCCATCACAAAAGCAATAAAATAAGCTATGTAGGAATAAATCTACCAAAAGATATGACATAAAAAGCATCCTGACTGTATGAAGAGAGATCATCTGTCTAGAAACAGAACCATGCTTATTGAAAATTGATATATAACAGGTGTGTTGTTACAAATCATTAAAGGAAGGGTGGATAGTATATACATGGTGTGATAAAATTGATCATCTAATTTTTATCTTTGTATATCATACTAAAGGTATATAGATTAAAAATCCTAATCTTGGACATTTTTAGAAGTAAATACAGAGTATATTTATGACTTTAAGATAAGAAAGTGTTCTAGACTAGAGGAAAAGCAGAAATCATAAGTGAAAAGATTTATAAACAGTATCTAGAACAGTCACTGAAACACAGATTAAAACAGTGAGCTGCCATTTCACACATCAGGCACAAATGTAAAAATTGGTCAATTCCAGATTTGGTAGGATGTCCAAGCAATAGGAATACTAATATACTGCACCATTGGCAACCATAACTTAATAGGAGTGTTTGAAAACCGTTCTGCACTACCTGGTAAAGTTGAGGATGAATATACCCTCATTCCAGAAATTCCATTTACATAGATGCCTGCCATAGAGAAACTCCTAATGCACATAAACAAAGAACCATATAAGAACATTCATTGTGGCACTTTTGTGGTCGTCAAAAATTGGTGACATCAGGAGAATGAGAAGACAAGCACAAACTGGGAGAAGATACTTGCAGAAGACACATCTCATGAAGGACTCTTAACAAAATATATGAAGGACTTTTTTTTTTTTTTTAATGTTTGTTTATATTTGAGAGAGAGACAGAGCCCGAGCGGAGGAGGGCAGAGAGAGGAAGACACAGAGTCTGAAGCAGGCTGAAGACACAGAGTCTGAAGCAGGCTTCAGACTCAGGACTGTCATCACAGAGCCCAACACGAGGCTCAAACCCATGAGCTGTGAGATCATGACCTGAGCTGAAGTCGGACACCTAACCGACTGAGCCACCCACAGACCCCAAAATAAATGAAGAACTCTTAAAACTCAATAATAAGAAAATGAATAGCCTGATTGAAAAGTGGACACAAATCCTGATCAGACACCTTACCAAAGAAGATAATGGATGGCAAATAAACAAATGAAAAGATGCTCAACATTGTATGTTATTAGGGAATTCCCGATTAAAACAACAGTGAAATACCACTACGCACCTGTTAAAATGGCCAGAATCCAGAACACTAACACCACCAAATGCTGGTGAGGATGTGGAGCCACAGAAACTCTAATTCATTTCTGCTGGGAATGCAAAATGGTTCAGCCACTTTGGAAGACAGTTTGACAATTTCTTAGAAAACTAAAAATGCTCTTACCATATAATCCAGCAATCATGGTTTTTGGCATTTACCCCAAAGCATTGAAAATGTATGTCCACATAAAAACCCTTACATGCATGTTGTAGCAGCATTATTCATAATTCACACCAAGATGTCCTTCAGTAGGTAAATAAACTGGGGTACACCCAGACAATGGAATATCCTTCAGCATTAAAAAGAAATGAGCCATCAAGCCATGAAATGACATGGAGGAATGTTAAATCTATATTACTAAGTGAAAGAAGTGAATCTGGAAAGACTACATACTGTATGATTCCAGGTTTATTATATTCTGGAAGAGGCAAAACTATGGAGATAGTAAAATGATCAATGGTTACCAGGTACTAGGAGAAGAAAGGAGGAGCACAGCGGATATTAAGGACAGGGAGACTATTGTTTAATACTATAATAGTGGATATGAGTCATTATACATTTGCCAAAACTCATAGAATATATAACACCTAGTGTGAACCTTGAAATAAACTGTGGACTTTGAATGACAATGATGTGTCATTATAGGTTCATTGGCTGTAACAAATATATATATACTCTGGTGCTGTTGATAGTAATGAGGTGCTTGTGTTGAGGCAGGAGGTGTGTGGGAGTTCTCTATACCATCTGCTCAATTTTACTGTGAACCTAAAACTCCTCTTTAAAAAGGCCATTAATAGGGTCGGCTGGGTGGCTCAGTCAGTTGGGTGTCTGACTTCGGCTCAGGTCATGATGTCGCAGTTCACGAGTTCGAGCTCTGAGCTGTCAGCACAGAACCTGTAGCCTGCTTTGGATTCTGTGTCTCCCTCTCCCCCTCTGTCTCCTGTGTGTGTGTGCACGTGTGCGCACACTCTCTCTCTCTCTCTGTCTCTCTCACTCTCAGAAATAAACATTAAAAAAAATTTTTTTTAAATAAAAAGTCCATTATTAAATTAACTAAATTGAGGCACTAAATGCTGATTAAGAGGAGAATGGATAAATATATTTGGAGCATAGTCATAATCTATAATGGAATATTTAAAACTGTTAAAACGTATGAATTAGTTACATCACTGACTTGAAGTACTTGAAAAATTGAAAATGTCACAGGATAGATGTAGTATGTTTATATTAAACACTACTACATATCTATGTATACAGTATATCATGAAAGTACACAAATATGCATGGGAAAGATAAACATCAAATTCAGGGTTGTGGTTTTACCTTAAGCAAGGGAATGTATTCCTAAGTAAGGGTATTCAGGGGACTTCAACTGTATCTGTAGCATTTGGTTTTTTTAATGTTGGGGCAAATGAAAAACAAGATTAATATAGCTGGGTGCTAAATAAATGAGAATTGTATTATTCTCCATATTTTCTGTATGCTTAAAATATTTAATAAAATAAAAACGTGAAAACCAAATAGTGAGCTGGAAGGTATGAGAGAATTACCTAGAAAATAGTGTAGAGTTATGACAATCTGGGATCATTAAAGAAGTGACATGTGGGATAATGTGAGGAGCTCCAGAGAAGGAAAAGAAAAAGTTGGGGAGAAACAATAAGTAAAAAGATAATGGCCAAGGGTTTTCCAGATTGGAAGAGAGATGAATCCTTAGACTTAGGGGCAGAAAAATTAATCTTGAAGCCAGGTAAATTAAAAAGAAAGAAAATACACAAAAATCAGTTGTATGTCTTCATATGCAGTGGACAGTCTGGAAGTGAAATTAAGGAAATTCCATTTACAATAGTATCAAGAAGAATAAAATACCTAGGATTTAACAAGAAGTGTAAAACTTACACTCATCACCATTAAACTGTAAAACATCATTAAAAGAAAGGATCTTAGTAAATGGAAAGATACTCCATGTTGATGGATCAGAAAACTTAAAAATGTTAAGATGACAGTACTTCCCATATTGATGTACAGATTCAGTGCAATCCCTGTCAGAATCCCAACTTGGCTTCTTTGTAGAAATTGATAGGCTGATTCCAAGATTCATATAATTTCAAGGGACCCAGAATAGCCAAGACAATCCTGAAGAAGAAGAACAAAATAGGAGGACTCATACTTCCCAATTTCAAAATTTACTACCAGCTGGTGAAAAGACAGTGTGGTACTGGAATAAAAATAAACATATAGGACAATGAGATACAACTTAGACCTATATATCTGTGGTCATCTGATTTTTGACAAGGATGCCAAGTCCATTCAATGGGGAAAGAATAGTCTTTTCAACAAATGGTGCTGGGGAAACAGTAGCCACATGGAAAAGGATGAAGTTAAATCCTTACCTCACACCATAAACAAAAACTAAAATGGGTCAAAAACCTAAATGTAAGAGCCAAAACCTGAAAACACTTAGAAGAAAACATAGGAATAAACCATGACCTCAGATTTGACAATGGATTCTTAGATATGACACCAAAAACATGAGCAACAAAAGAAAAACAGATATGTTGGGACATGATCAAAACAGAGTTTTGTGCTTCAAAGGACACCATCAAGAAAAGACAAAAATATTTGCAAATTATTTAATCATTAAAAATCTTGTATCTAGAATATATAAAGAACTGTCACAACTCAGTAATAGATAACCCAATTTAAAATGGGAAAATGATCTGAACAGACATTTCTCCAAGGATGTTATACAAATGGCCAATAAGCACATGAAAAGATGCTCAAAATCGTTAGTCATCAGAGAAATGCAAATCAAAACCACAGTTGGGATACACTTCACACCCATCAGGACAGCTAGAAGCAAAAGGTCAGGTAACAAGTGTCAGGAGGATGTGGAGAAATTAGAGCCCTCATACACTGCCAGTAGAAATGTAAAAAGATGCAGTCGCTTTGGAAAACAGTCTGGCGGTTCTTGAAAGAATTAAGCATAGGGTTACCATATGACACAGCCATTTCATTCACAAGAGAAGTAAAAGCGTATGTCCACACAAAAACTGTAACCAAACATTTATAGGAGCATTGTTCTTAATAGCCAAAAGGTAGAAACAGTCCAGATATCCATCAGCTGATTTATAGATAAACAAATGTGGTATATTCGTACAGCAGAATATTATGCCACCACAGAAAGGAATGATATATGCTACAATGTGGATGGACCTTGAAACCATCATGCTAAGTGGAAGAAGCTAGCCACAAAAGATTACATATTATAGGATTCCATTTATATGAAATGTCCAAAGTAAGCAAATGTACTATAGAGACAGAAATAAATTAATGGTTGCTTAGGGCTTGGGGGGGGGGAGGGAGATGAGGGAGGATTAGCTAAAGAGTACAGAGTTTCTTTAAGGTGATGAAAATGTTCTAAAATTGACTGTGGCGATGGTTGCACCTATCTGTGAATGGGCTAAAATCCATTAAATTGGAACTTCAAATGGTTGAATTGTATGGTATGTAATTATATCTCAGTAAAGCTGTTAAAATCCATATGTAAATACAGCATAGAAAAACTATAAAACTCGGGGCACCTGGGTGGCTCAGTCGGTTAAGCATTCGACTTCAGCTCAGGTCATGATCTCACGGCCTGTGAGTTCCAGCCCTGCGTCAGTCTCTGTGCTGACAGCTTGGAGCCTGGAGCCTGCTTCCGATTCTGTGTCTCTCTCTCTGTCTGCCCCTCCCCTATTCATGCTCTGTCTCTCTCTGTCTCAAAAATAAACATTAAAAAAATTTTTTTTTAATTAAAAAAAAACTATAAAACTCCAAAGACAAGTGTCTTAAAAATAAGTAGAAAAAAGATACAAATCATTTCAAAAGAATGCCAGTTGGAGATTTTCTTACCAGCAGTGATAGAGGCCAGAAGGCAATAGAATAATCCTAATTCTAAAGAAGTCATTCTATCTGAACTGCCTTTCAAGAGTGAGGGTTAAACACGGTGAATTTATCAGCGTCTCTTTAAAGTTTAGGGAAGAGGATCCAAAGAAGTTTGTAACAAGTAGGTGTGGTATCTAAATGAGGTATCTCTCCATTGGATGGGGGCCCCCAAATGTAGGGTGATGATGGGCTGGCAACCCGTGGCTGGGAAGGTGAGAGAATTCACGTGAGGCAGAACAAAGGCGATAGAAGTTTATTGAATACGCCACAAGGGAGTGGTGGGCAGGACAGAAAGAAGCCGTCTGCAGTGAGGTAGTGGGTGGAGGCTGTTCTTAAAGAGGGAGGAGGTGGAGGCATAGCGATATATGGAATTCTCCCCTTTTTTTTTTTTTAAGTTTATTTATTTATTTTGAGAGAGCGAGAGAGAGCACAAGTCAGGGAGGGGAAGAGAAACGGAGAGAGAGAGAATTCCCAAGCAGGGCTCAAACTCATGAACCAAACCCTGAGATCATGACCTGAGCCAAAACCAAGAGCTGGAAGCTTAACTGACTGAGCCACCCAGGTGCCCCTGGAATTCTCCCTTTTTGGGTAACTGTGCTCAGCTGCAAGTAGCCCATTGGTTAGTTAGGGCCTATGGATATTTTGAGGTGGGTCAGCTGATGGGCCTTTTCTACATTCCATTGCTCAAGCCTGTTTGCCTGAAAGCGGCCTCTACAGTAGGGACTGGTTAACGAATGTTAATATAGGATCCATTAGTACTACTTTTTTATGTGCAAAGTGTCACATTATTCTTATTTTGTGTGTTGTCTTTATATGTACTAAAATAAAGCCAAGAGAGCGACTAGTATTAGGTTCATTCATATGTGACCTCTCCTCTAAAAACAGTTTTCCCGTATAAGTTCCAAACTCTTCAGCTGTATAGTTTCCTACCCCAGATTTCTGGAACCAGCTTCATTGACTGAAGAGACACTAAGGTTCTTACTTCTCCTTCCTCAGCCTTAGTCCCTTCTTCTCTCCAGTGGTGGTAATACTTCTCCCAGCTACTGTGAGCTACGTGGGGGTGATATATGCCTTTCTTGTTTGCTTTTATGTTTAAGTTACTTGGAATCTAGCCCAGCATGTTACTTGCAGAGTGGTGAGTCTCCACTCCTGCCCTTAGTGTTTACTGTCCCTCCTACCAGCCCGTGGCTTTGGAGTGCAGTGTTTATGGCTAAATTCGCATTTGAGAAGCCTTTGGTAAGATCTTCTCAGCATGGTGTTCGGTACTTTTGCCTTCTTCCTCTGCCAGCCATGTACAATGCCTGCCGGGACGTGGAGGCCCCCTCCAGTAATGACAAAGCCCTGGGACTGCTGTGTGGGAAGGACGCCGAAGCCTGCAATGCCACTAACTGGATTGAGTACATGTTCAATAAGGACAACGGCCAGGCACCTTTCACCATCACACCCATTTTTTCAGGTAGACTCCCAAGTTTGGTGTATTTATGATGTGGTTTTAAAGCCCAGGAACCTTAATCTACAATAGGAAGGTAAACAAATTCAGATAACTGGTTCCTGGACTTTCCCTCCAGTGAGAGAGGTAACTAGAACATTTCCCCTGCCCCTGGTTAATTTAGGGGGCTGGCAGGGAGGATGGAGGAGGAGGAACTGCCTTCCGGTGTTGCTGCCTCATTGAAAGAATGAATGAGCCTGGGTTTTTGTTTTGTTTCTTTTCTTTTTAAAAAAAAGATTGAAGCATTACAAAGGCATTTTTAGGAGCTCTGGAATGATGTTAGACTCGCTCCTCAGTGGAGATTTCCCTTGGAATGTGGGGCACTCTGGTCTCAGCAACAAACCTTGTGCCCAAAATTACTTGAAGTAACTTAAAATTTCACAGGACTAAGCGGCAACACACCATTTGATCAGCCAGAAACCTCCAGTCCTTTTTACTCTTATGGTCATGCTCTGTATGTCAGTGTGCTTATCACTAGGTTCAAATATAATTTAATACAAGCTTTGTAGTTTTTTTATTGAGGTATTTACTCAACCCCATCCTCCCCGCAGATCTTCCAACCCATGGGATGGAGCCCATGAACAATGCCACCAAGGGCTGTGACGAGTCTGTGGACGAGGTCACCGGGCCGTGCAGCTGCCAGGACTGCTCAATTGTTTGTGGCCCAAAGCCCCAGCCCCCACCGCCTCCTGTGCCCTGGAGAATCTTGGGCCTGGACGCCATGTATGTCATCATGTGGATCACCTACATGGCATTTTTGCTTGTGTTTTTTGGAGCATTTTTTGCTTTGTGGTGCTACAGGTGAGCAGTTTTGTTTATTCCCCAGGGCAAGAAGAGCAAGATTATTCAAGTGGTACTTCCAGCTTAACTAAACCAGGAAACAAATATCACGTGAATACCGGTCTCCATGAATTGCTTTTGGCTTTCAACTGGTAAACAATCAGAGGCCTGGTTAGATCGTGAAGTTGGTTTCATTGATTTGTTCAAAATGATGAGTGATTTAAAGCACTGTGCATTAACCACACATTCTTTAACAGAAAGTAGGAGGAGCTGAATCTGATTCAAATCTAATTCAATGCAGTGCTTATAATCCTTTTACATATTTGCACCTTGATTAGGACAGTACATTTTCTTTAACTTGTTTTGAAATAATGTTAGACTTACCAGGAAGGTGCAAAAAATAGTAGAAGTTCATATGTATCCTTTACCCAGCTTCCCCTAATGTTACAGCTTACGTCAGCCATACCGTGTAATTATCAAAACCGCGAAAATAATGGTATGGTATGATTAGCTAAGCCACAAACTTTATTCAGATACCACCATCTTTTCCTCTGACACCCTCGTTCTGTTTTTGGACCCCACTCCACGCCCACTTTTTGTTTACCACCCTCCCCCGGTCTGTGACAGGTCCTCGGTCTTTCCATTTCTTTTATGGCCTTGACACTTTCGATACATACTGGCCAGTTATTTTGTAGAATGTCCCTCCGCTTAGCTTTAGCTGACATTTTCTCATTAGGTTGAGGTTATGTGTTTCTGACAAGATTATCACAGAATCGATGTGTCCTTCTCAGTGTATCATACATATCACTCGTACCTGGTCTCAGTATGTCTCTTCCCTGGTAATGTTAACCTTGATCACTTGATAAAGGGGGTCTCTGCTGCATTTCTCTACCATAAAGTTACTGTTTCTCCCTTTGTAACTGATAGATATCTTAGGAGAGATGGGTCAGAACTCCTAATACCTTGTTTCTCCTAAAGCTGTCACCCCCTGATTTTAGCCTCCACTGGGGGATCTTATCTGCAGCTACTACTGTGGTGTTTGCCTAGTGATGATTGTTGATTTTATAGTTCCCTCATTTCTTCTTCATTTACTAATTACACTTGTTCTGTATAGACCGTTATCCCTCCTGCTCTACTTATTTATTCAATTACATTTACATCATGGTCCCTACTCCTCTGTTTTTTGTTTTTGTTTTGTTTTTTAACGTGCCCTCGCCTTTCTTATTTCCTGGAATCACAAAATGCTCCAGGCTCATCTGGTATTTTCCCCGCGCCAGCCCTGGAATCCACCTCTTCTGCAAGGATCCCTGGTTCCTTATATTGGAGACTGATGTTAGAGTGATGCTCCAGGCGCCAGGTGTGCCCATTGCTGCTGCACAGCAGTGTTCACTGTGTTCACTGAGAGACAGCGTGAGCGGGGGGAGGGGCAGAGAGAGAGAGAGACACAGAATCCGAAGCAGGCTCCAGGCTCCGAGCTGTCAGCACAGAGCCCAACGCGGGGCTCGCGCTCATGAACCGTGAAGTCATGACCTGAGCCAAAGTCGGACGCTTAACTGAGCCACCCAGTCGCCCTAGTGCTCACTGTGTTTCTAAAGGACCTGAAGTTTTAAATCTAAATGAAGGCTGCAAGGTGAAATTACCCTTTATCAACTTGTTTTTAATACCGTCTTAAATTTTCTCCTGAGACTGGTGAGCAGGATGACCTAGAGCAAGGGACCCTGGGGGAAGAAGGAGGCGATTAGGCAAGAAGGAAATAGGATGAAGAAGTGAGCTTTTAATAGGTCTACGGGACTATCAGAGGAACAGCCTCATTATGTCAAATATCCACTAATACTGCTTATGTGCTTTTGTTTTTCAGAAAACGCTATTTTGTCTCCGAGTACACCCCCATTGATAGCAACATAGCTTTCTCTGTAAATGCCAATGACAGAGGTAGGCACTTTTGTACTCAAATGGTTAGGATTATGTTTGCATGAGTGCACGTTTCCTCAGAAAATGTTGATGTGCTGTTCTGGGACAGGCACTGTGCTGGTGTCAAGGACACGGCCGTGACCAACACAGACAGGTCCTTGCCCTTGTGGTAGTAGCAGTCTAGTCAGGGTGGCAGATCGGAACCGAGGATAATTAGGGACTGGGGTAAGAGCTGTGGAGGGGCAGGCATAGCCACAAAGGTGGATGGGAAGTGCCTTGGACAGAGTGCTCAGAGAACTTTGCTTTTGTGTGAGCATCGCTCCTCTGTGGGGTGGGTGGCAGGCGCCATCACCTTGGGCAGGCAAGGAAGGTGGCTTCCTGAGCAGATAGGTGCTGAGGGTGTGCGACGGGAGGGAGGCGGATCTTGTGCCATCCCTGTGCGGACACTATTCCCAGACCCTGTGGTAGTAGCTAACGCTTTCCCTGTTCCGACTTTCAGGAATGGCTTGGCTCTTAACCTCCACCCTCCCTTCCTCTCCCGCTCTTCCAGGGGAGGCGTCCTGCTGCGACGCGCTTGGTGCGGCATTTGAGGGCTGTCTGAGGCGGCTCTTCTCACAGTGGGGCTCTTTCTGCGTCCGAAACCCGGGCCCCATCATCTTCTTCTCCCTGGCCTTCATTGCCGCCTGTTCTTCAGGCCTGGCGTTTGTGCGGGTCACGACCAATCCAGTTGACCTGTGGTCAGCTCCCAGCAGCCAGGCGCGCCTCGAGAAAGAGTACTTTGACACGCACTTTGGGCCTTTCTTCCGCACGGAGCAGCTCATCATCCAGGCCCCCCACACCAGCGCACACACTTACCAGCCGTACCCCTCAGGATCCGATGTGCCCTTCGGACCTCCGCTTGACCTCGCGATCTTGCACCAGGTAACGTGCTGTGAGCAGAAATCCGTTCTGGGAAGCCGGGTGGTTTGTTTTCTGGCTTTGACATATTGACCAGTTCTACTTGACATGGGGTTGGGGCTGAATGTGGCGGTATGTCTTGAAAATCTCAACAGTAAAAAGGTAAAGATGCGGGGCACCTGGGTGGCGCAGTTGGTTAAGTGTCCGACTTCAGCCAGGTCACGATCTCGCGGTCCGTGAGTTCGAGCCCCGCGTCAGGCTCTGGGCTGATGGCTCAGAGCCTGGAGCCTGCTTCCGATTCTGTGTCTCCCTCTCTCTCTGCCCCTCCCCCGTTCATGCTCTGTCTCTCTCTGTCCCAAAAATAAATAAACGTTGAAAAAAAAAAAAAATTAAAAAAAAAAAAAGGTAAAGATGCTTTTCATTTACTTTTCCAGAAAGCGAATGGTGGATGTTGAACTTCCTGAAAATTTTACTGTAGACTGCTTTTATATTTCCTTCATATGGCAGGTCTTGCTTCTTGAAACTGAGAGGAGCATTTCTCTGTTGAAGCAGAGTGTATTTATAATTTACTTAGGAACTTATTAAATTTTTCCCTTGGCAATTGAAAAGTAATGTGCCAGGACCCAAAGGAATGAAGCCTCTCTAACACTGTGCTGGGGACCGAGGCAGGAGCTACTGCTGGTCCGCCGCTGCAGGAATGAATTTGTCATTTCCGGAAGGTAGGCCCCGGCCTGCATTTGGTAGGAGGTGCATTCGGAACGAGATCCATCCCGTTCTCTTACAGAGGCCTTTAACCCTTCCCGTTCTCCCTTGTCACACTTGACCTGGAGAACTCTGTCTGTGAATAAATGGCATCCTTCCTATTTTTTTAATGAACAGTTGCTCAGTCGCATGATTTTTCCTTTAAATATTGCTCTTGCCTACAGAAAGTCTGGTATCTTGAAAAACATCAAAATGGTCTCAAGACATGACAAAATCTTTTCTCCACTGAGTAACCCTGTGTTTCTTTTTCTCAGCTTGTTGCAAAAGAAGCACAACGTAGTCATTTACCTCCAGGAATGTAGTCTCTGTTGGGAACCCCAGGGATATACGTAAATAATCCTAGTATAGCACAAGGCAGTAGGTGATATTTTGTTAGTAAGAGGGTATGTCGAGAGAACCAGGCAGATTGCCCCGGTCTCCCCTCTGCGGCCCTGTTGTTATTGCTGCAGAAGGGTAGAATGCGAGATATGCATGTATCCTGCCCTGAGATCTGTCCTGGTATTGGGGTCCCCTCCCTGTCTCTCTGGACACCTCTCAGGAGGGTCTCCATCCCAGCTTGCTGTCTTTTAAGAGTGGGCCTTTGGTGTCGTCAGATATTTTACCATAGCACGTCTTAGTCCTCTCCCTTGTGTGAGGAAGGATTTTCCGCAAATAACTTTAAAAAAAAATTTTTTTAATGTTTATTTTATTTTTGAGAGAGCGAGCATGAGTGGGGGAGGGGTGGAGAGGAAGGGAGACAGAATCCTAAGTAGGCTCCAGGCTCTGAGCTGTCAGCACAGAGCCTCATGCAGGCTTGAACCCCTGAACCTGTGAGATTCATGACCTGAGCCAAACTCGGACACTTAACCGACTGAGCCACCCAGACGCCCCTCTGCAAATACTTTTTATCTTCTCACCTGTCAGGGCAATAACAGTCACAATCTGAGAGAAATCCAATGTGTTTCTGGGTTTGTTTATTTTTAAAATATTCTTTCAGGTTCTTGACTTACAAACTGCCATCGAAAATATCACTGCATCTTATAACAATGAGACTGTGACACTTCAAGACATCTGTGTGGCCCCCCTGTCACCCTATAACAAGAACTGCACCATTCTGAGCGTGTTAAATTACTTCCAGAACAGCCATTCCATGCTGGACCATGAAATAGGAGATGACTTCTTTGTGTATGCAGATTACCACACGCACTTGCTATACTGTGTACGGTACGTGGCAGGAGACGGTCATCATTCGGCCCACCAGCCCTCGAGCACTTGCTGTTGCTGCACACAGTTGTAGGTGCCAGAGGCCTAGCCGTGAGCAAGCAGCGGGACCTGCCCTGCAAAGCGCATGCTCTGATGGAGGGAGACCGACAACGAATAGATACCTGCCCTGATGCCAGGTGGAGAGGAGAGCTCTGGAGAAATTAAGCCCGACGAGGAGATGGAAGGCAGTGGGGGCGTGCTACTTTAGGTAGAGTGGAGACCTGCACAGACAGAAAGGAAAGGAGGGAGCCTGTGATTATCGCAGGGAAAAGTGTTCCGATTAGATAGGCAGCAAGCACAAAGGCCCTGGGGTGGGAGCGCTCATGGAGCATTCATGATGTATAATCGAGGAATGGCCTTTCACTCATGCCTGATTTGGAAACCACATGCCACACCGCCACTGGTCTCACAGTACAAGAATAGAAGCCTCTAGTGTTTTTTCTTGTCTTGCAACTATAAACTTCTACCACGATGTCAGATTGTTTTTGAAAATGCAGCGTCCCCTTGAGAAGTGAGGGCAGGATTGGTGTGCAGTTCAGATTGGAGAGCACTGAATCTGCTTCCCGCTGGAGGCACGTCTAGCTGGGCAGGCGGCATTTGTCGTGTGCACTGGTCACGGAGCATCTGTGCTTTGGTGACCTGTGCCCCTAGCAGGGAGGCCTGTGCCCCTAGCAGGAAGAGCAGTCTGCACTGGTGGGCCTGCTGTCCCTGCAGGCCCTGACCCAGCCTGGAGACCGGTGTTCAGCCAGACAATCACCGTGGCTGTTTTGTCACTGCAGGGACAGAGAAATTATTCCTTGTCACTTTTGAGTGTGCTGTCAGCTAACCCCATCTCAGGAGCCAGCTACTTTGATATCTGGTCTGGTTTGGTGGTCTTCAGTTCTACTTAGGCTACTGGGGTGTGACTCTTTAGCCGATTAAGCCCGGTTTGCTCTGTTTCAAGGAGCTCGCCTCTAAAAATCTGAGCTCTCCCTGTAAAACAGTAAGGGCACGCCCATTCTCCATAGGGTGGATGGTATAGGGTGGCCATGGGCAATTTGACAACTGGAAAAAAAAAGTGAAACTTGTTCGGTTTTTATATTTAAAGGAAAAAGCTGTTTACTTCCGGTCTTACAAAATGAAAGTCAACAAAATTTTGACAGGGAGGGAGGTGCGTGAGGCTTGTGTTTAGTCTGAGGCAGGGTGTGGTTCAGATCAGTGCAGAAGCGCTCCTTGGGCCATTTCGCTCCCACGTGTGGCTCTGTGTGCTGCGTGGTTGCCCTTCTGTGTCTCCTGCTCTCACCTCCCTCCTTACCCTCCAGCTCTACGTGGGCTTTTGCCCTAGAGGTCCTGCAGGAACGGCACACCCGGTGCACCCAGAACCAAGCACAGATCTACTGTCCCCATACCCCCGTGTCGTGTGATGGCACCTGTGTCAGCTTGAGGCTGTATCTGCATCCTTCCCCATCCTTACCTGCCTCACATAATTCTTATGGATTTTAACCTTCTGGATGAGCTCCCAAGCCCGACGTATGGGACAATGGGACTTGGCCTTTGGCTGTGTCCACATAGCCTGTTTGCCCCAAGCAGGTGATCTGACCCCTTAGGGTCTGAGCCCATCAGCTGTGGGCTCAGAAGGGCCATGGTTCGGGTTATATGTGAGAATCTGAACAAGTGCCCAGCAGAGTTCTGGCTTAGGATGTGTCCTGAGATGCTGGTTCCTCCACTGCACTACCCTCGTCTGGGCCCTTGCACAGACCTCCTGACTGGTCTGAGGGCTCTTCCTCCCCTTTCTTTCCCACATCCAGACCCTTCTTCTGCTTTGCCGCCCGAATTCTCTTTGTAAAACAGCGTATGACACCCTTTTTTTTTATTGTCTGTCCCTCCCTCTTTCCAGCCCCATCCCTTCCCTCTGAAGTCCTCCCCTTTGTGGGTGCCTCCTGCTGTAGACAGGACTTGGTGTGGTTCCTCACACTGCCATCCTGTTGCTCTCTTCTCGCCTGTACCTGTTCTCGCTCATTCGGTGGCAGTTTCCTCTATTAGTGCTCCATGTACCGTGTGACATCCCTTCCCACGTGCACCTTGCCCTGAGCGATAATGACCACATCGTGCTCTTTTTGCCTGTCTCTCACTCAGTGGTTCTGAGCTCCCAAAGGCAAGTGCTGAACTGCATTATTCACCTGAGGAATAATGCACAGAGCCCACATCATGCTTAGGATATAATCGGCCTCTTTAACTGTTTGTCGTGCAGATGTTTAGGTCTCTGTGATGTCTTGAGTCTTGTAACTGGGAGTTGTTTTCCACACTTCTCAGGGCTCCTGCCTCTCTGAACGATACCAGTTTGCTCCATGATCCTTGCCTGGGTACATTCGGTGGGCCAGTGTTCCCGTGGCTTGTGTTAGGAGGCTATGATGGTAAGTAAGAGGAGCTTCCTCTTTTCCTATTAGGTGAAGTAGTTTTGGTTCTGTCACTAACAGGTGCTGATTATGAAGATTTCATAAATTGAACAGTCTTATGAATTCCCTATCTTAAATCCCAAGTACATTCTCTCTTTGGGCTTTGGCTTTGGGTTTTGTTCTGGATGTAAAAGAAGTGGATGGTGTTAGCCTTTTTTTTTTTTTTTTTTTTTAATTTTTTTTTTTAACGTGTATTTATTTTTGAGACAGAGAGAGAGCATGAACGGGGGAGGGTCAAAGAGAGGGAGACACAGAATCCAAAACAGGCTCCAGGCTCTGAGCTGTCAGCACAGAGCCTGACGCGGGGCTCGAACTCACAGACCTCGAGATCATGACCTGAGCCGAAGACAGCCGCTTAACCAACTGAGCCACCCAGGCGCCCCTGGTGTTAGCCTTCTTAAGGTCACATTCTGGGAAGCTGTCGAAAGCTAAAGACTCTTCCCCAGAGTCATGTAGTAGTTCATTTCCACGTAACTCATTGTTCAGTGTCAAAGTGTTCATGGAGAGATGATATGTGGGATGTGGGGAAAAAGAAGCAAAGTTGATCTGGTTCTTCCTCCTCAACCAGTTAGTTGAGGATTGAGACACTCTTGTAGGGGGAGGAGTGATTGGTTTGCTCTTTACTGGTTCCAGTAGCACCTTAGAACAGACTGTACCAGGTATGATGGGGTAACGATTCAGGTAACACCTTTGGCGTCCAAAGCCAAAATAGGCAGTTCAACAGGTTTTCCTCCCGCCCACAGAAGAGGTCAAATAGATGTTGTTCTCCTCCCCAATGGGAGGGGAGAAGTTGTATCTATATTTAAATTTTCCTCGCCTCATATAATGGCATTTCTAATTAGTGGGGAAAAGACAGTGTCACCAACTGGCGAGCCATAGCTGTCAAAATTAAATTTGATCTCATACCTCATTCCTTCCATCCAAATAAACTTCAGATATATAAGGAGGGAAAGTTATTAAATGTAAGAAATACAAGAAGTGAAACTTATTAAAGATCTAGAAGAAGATACAGGGAGAATTTTTTTGATAATTTTTAAATGGAGAAGGCATTTCTAAGCAAGACACAAAACCCAGAAGCCACAAAAGGAAACATTAATGAGTTTGACTACATAAGAATTTAAAATTCTGGGGCACCTGGGTGACTCAGGCAGTTAAGCATCTGACTCTTAATTTCAGCTCAGGTCACAATCTCATAGTTAGTGAGATCGAGTCCCCCTGCACTGACAGCACAGATCCTACCTGAGATTCTCTCCCTGCCCCTCCCCCTCCATCAGTTAATAAATAAACATTTTTTAAAAAGTGTTTCTCTTCCATTGCCAGATGCAAATCAGCACTTTTTTTTTTTTTTTAATTCCTATGTAGAAAACAAACACCATAAAGTTAAAAAGAAAAAGCAAGCAACAAACTAGACGGGGAAAAAACAGTATACATAACAGATAGTGTGCCCTTAATATATGAAGGGCTCTGGGGGGGTGCCTGGGCAGCTCAGTTGGCTCAGTTGGTTAAGCGTATTGACTTTGGCTCAGGTCATGATCTCACAGTTTGTGAGTTTGAGCCATGTGTCGGACTCTGCTCTGACAGCTTGGAGCCTGGAGCCTGCTTTGGATTCTCTCTCTCTCTCTCTCTCTCTCTCTCTTTCTCTCTGCCCCTCCCTCACTTGTGCTCTTTCTCAAAAATAAATAAACTAAAAAAAAAAATTATATATAAATATATATGAAGGCTCTGGTGAAAAAAAGAAAAGGTTAACAACCCAAAAGAAAAGTGGCCAAAGCCATATGAAAGTTAACAAAGGAAATACAAATGGCTGTTAATTATATGGGGAAAATGCTCAACCTCACTCCTAGATAGTGAAATGCATCTCACTTCAATCTTTCCCCCTAATGAGGGGGCAAGACATAAGAGTTTGATAAAACAATGCGGGGTGCAGAGGACCCCAGTGTTACTGGAAGTGTATATGGTTCCTAGAATAGAATGCAAGCTCCAAGAATGCAGGGTTTTCCTCTCTTTCGTTCACTGGTATATATCCATAGTACCTAAAATAATGCCTGGCACAAAGCAGGGTCTCAGTAGATATTTTGCTACGTAAAGAAATGGAAAAACAGGATAGCCTCTTTGGAGGGCATTTTGGAGGAATTTATCAAAATTAGAATGGCACATACTTTTTGATTCATTACTTGTAAGATTTGATTCTGCAAATATGTATGTTGTTACACGTGAAAAATATCAGATTATTCTTTGTAGTATTTTTGTTCATAATTTTAAAAATTGCAAAAATGTCCATCAATTGGAGATTGGTTAAATTACACTAGAAAATATGATACAGTAGAAAAAAGAATAAGGAAGCTCTTTATGTCCTAAAATGGAGCCATCTCCAAGATATAAATTAAAAATGTAATGTGCAGAACAGCGTGCCGCTATTTGTGTGACTAAGAAGGAAAGGGAAGAATACAGGTGTTTGCTTGTGCATGTGTGGAGTATCTCTGGGAAATAGTTCAGATGGCCACAGTGTGGGGAGGAGAACTAAGGATTGAGGAAGGAGAGACAATGAACACCTTTTTGCTCTGATGGAAATTTTTACCACGCACGTGCTATTTAGTTAAAGAAGTTACCCTTCCTGAGTGAATCTCTGTCTACACCAGATACAGCATCCTTTTTATTCGTTAACTGAGCTACATAGACACGTCAGTGAACTTGTGATTTGTTTTTAGAGTACAGTCTACAGCACCTGTGAGAAATCAGTTACCTGGCTGTCATGTAATTTTCCCTCGTGTCTAATTTTCTGCACACTTCTTATTTTCTTATTGTCACATTTTTCCTTTTCAGATCAAAATTACAATAATGCCACAGCCCTTGTGATTACCTTTCCTGTCAATAATTACTATAATGATACAGAGAGGCTCCAGAAGGCCCAGGTCTGGGAAAAAGAGTGAGTTGCTGTCTTTGTTGTGTGGGGAGCTGGACACTAACAGAATGCACTTAAACCACAGTCAACTCAGTTAATAACCAACATCAGGTCTAAATTATGTCATTTTTTTCATTTGGTACTAATGATGTTAAGAAAAAAAAATCGGTGTATCTGTAAACATTGTTTGAATCTGTATCCCTGCACAGGAATACAAAAGTGTATATGCAGAAATGTTCCCTGCACCCTTTTCTCATAGTGAACACCAGGAGCAAGCTGGGTGTACATTAGTAGGGGACACACATGGTAGAAAATCATGCAGTCACTAAAGATGGGTAAGTAAATGGTTCCAGATGGAGGACACAAAAGCTGCAATCAACGTGGTTAGGCAAATATATGCTATCCATGGTAGAAAAAATATCCATCCCTAGAAAAAATATCAAGCAAGGGGCCCAGGAAATTGTTGACTATGTTTATAACCCCTAAAGAATAGGAACAGAGAACAGGTTTTTGACTCTATACCTTTCACTGCTTTTTTTAAAGAACTTTGTTGGAATATAAATCCTATGCCATACATTTCACCCATTTAAACTGTGTAATTCAGTAGCTTTTAGTGTATTCACAGATACCTGCAACTGTCACCACAGTGAATGTTAGAATTTTTTTTTTTTTTAATCTCAAAAAGAAGCCCCCTAATCCTTTAGCTATCACTCCCACCTATCACCCTCAGCTTCCCACATCCCGGCCCTGTGCAAACATTAATCTCATTTCTGTCTCCATACATTTTTGTATTCTGGATTTTTATATGAATGGAAGCGTATATATGGACTTCTGTGTCTGGCTTCTTTCACTTAGTGTGTTTCTAAGGTTCATTCAAGTTGTAACATGTATCAGTACCTCATTCCTTTTTATGGCTGCATAATGTTTCATCCTATGGATATACCACATTTTTATCCACTTATCATTTGATACACATTTGGGTTGTTCCTACCTTTTTGGCCATTATGAATAATGCTACTGTAGACATCCATATACAGATTTTTCTGTGAGCTTCTATGTTTTCATTTCTCTTGGATATATAACTAGGAGTAGAATTTCTGGGTCATATGGTGACTCTTTGAAGAACTGCCAGAGTGCTTTCCATGGTGGCTGCACCATTTTACATTCCACCAGCAGTGTATGAGGGTTCTAATTTCCCCACGTCCTCCCCAACATTTGTTAGCTGACCTTTCGATTCTAGCTGTCTTAGTGGGTGTGAATTGGTATTTCATTGCAGTTTTGATTTGCATTTCCCTGAAGGCTAATGATTTAAAGCCTCCGTTTTGGTGCTTATTGGCCATTTGTGTAACTTCCTTCGAGAAATGTCTATTCCTATCCTTTGCCTGTCTTTAGCTGGATTATTTGTATTTTTATTATTAAATTGTAAGAATTCTTACATATTCTACAAGGCCGCCATCAGCTACATGATTTCCGGGTATTTACTCCCATTCTTTGGCTTGTTTTGTTTTCTTGATGGTGTCTGTTGAAGCACAAGTTTTTAGTTTTGAAGTCTAGTTTTTCTAGTTTTTTGTTGCTCATACTCTCAGTGTCATATCTGAGGAACCATTGCCCAGTCCAAGGACATGGAGATTTATGCCTGTGTGTTATTTGGAGAGTTTTATACTTTGTTTATTTATTATGTTTATTTATGTTTACTTTTGAGAGAGAGACAGCACAAGTGGGGGAGGGGCAAAGAGAGAGGGAGACCAAGAATCCGAAGCAGGCTCCAGGCTCTGAGCTGTCAGCACAGAGCCCAACGTGTGGGGCTCGAACTCACGGACCGTGAGATCATGACCTAAGCTGAAGTCGGACACTTAACAGACTGAGCCACCCAGGTGCCCCCAGGGTTTTATATATTTAGTTCTCACCTTTGGGTCTTTGATCCATTTGAGTTAATTTTTTCATGTTAACATGAGGAAGAATCTAATTTCATTCTTTTTTGCATGTTGCTATCCAGTTGTCCCAGACCATTTGTTGAAAAGATTATGCTTTCTCTCATTGGGTAGTCTTGCCATCTTGTCAAAAATTAGGTGACCATGGATACCTGGTTTATTTCTAGACTCTTAGTTGTATTCCTCTGATCTTTGATTTTTATGTCTGTCTTTGTGCTGATACCACACTCTCGTGACTACGGTTGTTTTGTAGAAAGTGTGAAATCAACAAGTGTGTGTCCTCCTCCTTTGTCCTTCTTTGAAAAAGAAGGGTTTCGCTCTTCTGGGCACCTTGCAGTTCCATGCGAATAGTAGAATCAGCTTATCTTTCTATGAAGAAGTCAGCTGGGGCTCATAGGGATGGCATTGAATCTGTAAATCAACTTTTAAAAGTTTGTTCCATGAGCGTATGTCTTTATTATAATATGCTTTGTTTAGGAATCTTTTTTAGTGAAAAAGAAAGGAGACCATGAACCAACTTTTTTTTTTAAACAAACACTTCACGAATTTGTCAGCTTTGCTCAGGGGCCATGCTGATCTTTTCTTGTTCATTCCAGTTTTAGTATATGTGCTACCAAAGCCAAACCCGCGGACCAACTTTTAAACTTGTTCTAGGGGTGCCTGGGTGGCTCAGTTGGTTAAGCGTCTGACTTTGGCCAGGTCATGATCTCATGGTTCATGAGTTCAAGCCCCGTGTCAGGCTCTGTGCTGACAGCTCAGAGCCTGAAGCCTGCTTCAGAGTCTGTGTCTCCCTCTCTCTCTGTCCCTCCCCCACTCATGCTCTTTCTCTCAAAAAATGATTAAATATAAAAATAAAATAAAATAAAATAAACTTGTTCTAAACTAGATTCAAGTGGTAGAAACTTCAGCGTGTCTGGAATTTTGTACTCTGGGGGTGTCTCACCTTCTAGTCTCCAGCGTGTAGAAAATCCCAATGTGGGCATAGGTTAAGTAGACATGATTTGTGTGTCATAGAAGTTGGAAAGAAGTGTCTCACTTAGCTGTCACTAAGCTTTAACTAAAAATATAAAATTTGCTCACTCTTTAGGTTTATTAATTTTGTGAAAAACTACAAGAATCCAAATCTGACCATTTCTTTCACTACTGAGCGAAGTATTGAAGATGAACTAAATCGTGAAAGTAACGGTGATATTTTCACTGTTATAATCAGCTATGCCATCATGTTTCTGTACATTTCCATAGCCTTGGGGCACATCAAAAGCTGTAGCAGGCTTCTAGTAAGTGGTGTTTGTGTGTGTGTCTGTGCTGGAGAGAAATGGTGATGCATCGCATGATGTCATTTTTTGCCTCTACTTAATCGTAACTCATTTTGTTCAAAACTAGTGTACATTCCCCTGTGTTTTAATCGTATGTAACATTTCTGTTTCCTGCGACTGTTTTCTCCAGGTCCAAGCCTTTGGTTTATTTTAAACTTACAATTTATTTCCCATAATCCAGTTTTTTCTAATTTGTCCACACCATCAGCTAAGAATGGTTGCTTATAAAACATTGCTAGGGAAGACCTAGAATATTTTTCATTTCTTCTCTCAAACTCAGGACTTTTAACTCCAAATCGGCTATACCCAAAAAGAGGTAAAACACGAGGACCTTTTAGTCATAGGACAAATGATACGCTGACAGTTTGTGTCTTTGTCGCATGTCCCAGGTGGACTCTAAAATCTCCCTCGGCATCGCGGGGATCCTCATTGTGTTGAGCTCAGTGGCGTGCTCGTTGGGCATCTTTAGCTACATTGGGATCCCCCTCACCCTCATTGTGATCGAAGTCATCCCATTCCTGGTGCTGGCTGTTGGGGTGGACAACATCTTCATTCTGGTCCAGACCTACCAGGTATATTTTCATTGTCTCACAGAGCTGGGCATCTGACCAAAAACTGGGCTCCATTAATGGCTCTGCAGTTCCATGCAGAGTATTTGTGAGGGTGGACAATGAGGAGGCTTTGGTTCCCTGTGTTGCCGATTGGTGTCCATAGCTTGTTTGGGACATTTCGAGACCAAGAAGTTCATCCTTCTCTTTGGTTGGTGATTTAGATATATAAAGTGAAAATTCATGTTTTAAATATGTATGAAAAAATGGCTCTTGCGCTTGTGGAAAGTATTTTGGACATGCCTGTTATTAAAATGATTCTCCAATAGTGTAGAAGAATCAGAGATTGCCAGAGATGCCGCTGATGGAGAAAATGGTCTCGGTCAATTTATTCTGTCCCGGTCCCCTTACTTGGAGACTCATTGGCATGTAAGAGTGTCTTTAAATGGTCCAGCCACCTGCAGCCTGCATTCCATGTATTTTCCTGATAAGATGATCCAGTCTTGCCTTGAGCTTCTCGCCTGTTACCTAGCAAAGGGGTTTAGTAATACCTGGATGAATTATCATGACAAGTGTGGGTCTCCCATAAAAATTTATGTACAATAAATAGAAGCTGCTAATCATTCTTATTTACCAATGAGTTAACACAAAGCCACAAAGAAGCAAAGAGGTGGCATCGTTATTTAGAAATTTTAACATCCCTTGTTTTGCGTTTTGTTTTTTTAAGCGAGATGAACGTCTTCACGGAGAAGCTCTGGATCAGCAGCTGGGCAGGGTCCTAGGAGAAGTGGCTCCTAGTATGTTCCTGTCATCCTTTTCAGAGGCTGTAGCATTTTTCTTAGGTAATCACTCTTTGAATTCTACCAATCCTACAGTTTTCTGAGCCTCGGAATAGAAGGATCTGGGCTGCTTCCTTGTTTGAGCTTTATTCCATGACTGGAAAGTAGCAGAGCAGACCACGGGAAAATTTGCTGGCAGTATCTGGGGTATCATTTTGGAAGCGTCCTCTTCCTCCTGTTGTTTCAGGACAGTGTTGATGTTGGGGTCTGGGATGACACATACCTGGAACTCTTCTTTGGCTCCTCTTTTTGTCTCCCATGGCCAGTGTTGATCTTTGAAAAGGGCATTCTCACAGAGCCGCATAGCATTCCATGCAGAGTCCACAGGTGTTGGCCTGCAGGGAGTTTGCCCATGTTCTACCAGACAGCCTTCTGCCTCTGTGCCTACAGAGCACTGGGGGAGCACTGTATGGGCCGCGCCTCATACAGGGAGAATAAGCTGCAGCAAAAACCAGCGCTCCCATGTTTCTTTCATATGGAGAAATCACCAGCCAGCCTCACTGGCAGGGCGGCCTGCCCCCATCTCTGGTGTGCAGTAACAGCAGAACGAGAAAACTGAGTGCATCTTCTGAGGAGGAGGCTGGATTAGAATTGCCCCACAAGTCCAGAGAGAGACACAATTTGCGGGTCACAAATGGAAATGCTTCCTTTGGCTACTCAGTCACCTTACATGGGGCTGTTGTAGGGTCACTGAAGGTAGCCATCTTTCAAATCAGACGCGCTCATATGCTCTTCGTCATTTCCACAAAGCAACGCGCTTTGACGCCTGTGGCCCTTATACTTCCTCTTGATGGATATAGGTGCAACAAGTTATTTTCTCTTTTTACCTTTTTTAGCAGAAAACCAGCACAAGTGTGATGGTAATAGACACTGTGCCTCAAGGCTGGAGTGACTTTGTGGGGACAGTAAGAGCAGTAGAGGTTGTGGCACGCAGAGTGCACAGGTCTACATGTTGCTGGCCCAGTGGCGCTGAATCTCATTTTTCTTTCCTTTTCTTTTCTTTTCTTTTCTTTTCTTTTCTTTTCTTTTCTTTCTTTTTTTTTAAAGCAAAGCTGTGAATCTAGATTTTTGTGTAAGACCAAAAGTATTTTGTTAAATACAGGCTACTTATTTTAAGAAACAGCTTTTTATCCTAAGATGGATTGATCTAGTTAGTGTGGGCCACACAGGATACATCTGGCCTCTGGGCCGCCAGTTTGCAGTTCCTGGGTATTAACCTAGTACCTCTGACTTGGAGTGCCCTCAGCTGATTGTGACAGAAGTGGGAGACTAACATTGTTGATGTAATAGCAGAATAGAAATACTGCCTCTCTATAGAGTGAAGCATAGAAGGTACTGTAAGAAATGACCCGTGTTGGCGGTTCCAAAAGTTTAATGTGCATAGCTTTGCCTGGAGAGCCTCTTAAATACAACTGAATTGGGTATGAATTCCCACTGTCCCGATTAAGTAAGATAGGGTTAGAGCATAGGAACCCACATTTTTAACTCGCTAAGTGGTTCTGATGCTGACACCATTTTGCAAAAACATTGGACTTATGGTTTGTTTCCAGTTGTGGTGTGACAACCACAGACTTCAGCAGCGTTCCTCTGTGGCGGTGTTGGGGGGCAAGGGCCTTCTCATGGCTGCAGCCTGTTCTGGCTCCTGACACAGCCCAGCCCACAGTAGTGTAAGACTTGCACAGAGTCCTGTGCTGCAGGGGCCGTGACGTGGCAGCTTCTCACCCCTGCAGGAGCGCTGTCAAAGATGCCGGCTGTTCACACTTTCTCTCTGTTTGCCGGGATGGCAGTCCTCATCGACTTCCTTCTTCAGATTACCTGTTTCGTGAGTCTCTTGGGGTTAGACATTAAGCGTCAAGAGGTAAGTTAACAGGATCACAGTCTCCTAATTAGAGTCTAGAATCTGACTGAAGCAGCCAGAGAGTGTGACCTTTGTTCCTCTTCATCCTCTCAGAAAAACCGTCTGGATGTTCTTTGCTGTGTCAGAGGCTCTGAAGATGGAACCAGTGTCCAGGCTTCAGAGAGCTGCTTGTTTCGGCTCTTCAAGCACTCCTATTCTCCACTTCTGCTTAAGGACTGGATGAGACCAATTGTGGTAGGAGTTCGTGGTTTTCCTTCCCAAAATAGATCTGTCCCATGCATTCTAAGAAATCGGCTCGCAGGGCCCTTGGGTGGCTCACTTGATTAAGCGTCTGACCCTTGATTTCCGTTTAGGTCATGATCTCACAGTTTGTGAGATCGAGGCTCGAGTCAGGTTCTGCGTGGACAGTGTGGAGCCTGCTTGGGATTCTCTCCTGCTCTCTCTGCCCCTCCCTCTGTTCACTCTCTCTCTCAAAATAAATAAATAAACTTAAAAAAAAAAAATCTGCTTGGGAAGGGGACTCTGACAGCTGCTAAGTATATATCCAAAAGCAAATGTGTACAAACATATAAAATATTTTTCTAGCTAGCTTTTAGCAGTCAACATAAGCAAGTTTTTATTTTGATATAATTATACATTCATAGAAAGTTGCAAAGATAGTACAGAGAGGGCCCAGTTTCTTCCTGTGGTCTTACATAGTTGTAGTTCAATGTCAAAACCAGGAATTTGACATTGGCACAGTGTGTGTCCAGTTCTAAGTCATTTTATCACATGTGCAGATTCATGTAACCACCACTGCAATCGATATACAGAACTGCTCTGTCACAACACTCTCCCTCAGGCTGCCTCTGTATAGAGTCACACACAGCCCTCCCCACACCCACTATCCCTAGTCCCCAGCAACCATGCAAGAGCTTTTTGTAGTTTATGTACTGGATGTAGCCAACAGTGATAATCTATCACTTCTCTACTAAAAGCACATAAATTAGTCTCCAGTAATGGTAAAGTAACACTTAACATTTATCGAACACTTCATATTGGGCATTATGCTAAAATCTGGATTACCCCCAGATTTTCTCATTTAATCCACAAAACTATCTTATGTTATACATCTTTTATTTTTCCTATTTTACTGATGAGGAAATAGAAGCTAAAAGAGAGGTTAAGTGACTTCCCCAGGGTCACTCAGCTCATAAGTGATGGAGCCGGGATTTGAACCCAGGTAGTTTGACTCTAGAGAGTATGATCTCAGCCACTACCCCTTCTCTCTACTTACTTAACATGTCGTTTAGACTTTTCAGTTGAGGAAAGTCCTGTTTTTTATGTGTTTTAAGATTTTGTGTTCTTACGTTCTAATACACTAAGCGATCACTGTCTTATAACTCACTTTTCATTTCAGATAGCGATATTTGTGGGTGTCCTGTCATTCAGTGTTGCAGTCCTGAACAAAGTGGAAATCGGATTGGATCAGTCTCTTTCAATGCCAGATGTAAGATGCTTTCTCTTTTATCTTGTTGAGCCAGTGGTGTGAACAAATTTTTCAGAACTTGCCTGCAGTTATTTCAAGCTAATGCCTGCTTCGAAATGCAAGTGCGGACAGGCTCTCCCATGTTAGGAGAAAGCTGTGCCCGTGGGAGTCGTCTTAGCGTTTGAACTCTCAGGCAGCCCACTGGCGAGCCAGAGAAGGCGAGCAACAAGTCTTTTACCTTGTAAGGTGCCCTCCTGAGGGCGGGCCAGCCACGGGAGCTCCTGGGGTGCAGGGAGGGTGAGCAAAAGGGAGCTGGCTGGGTAGGAAACCCCGAATCTGAGCTGGGGGCCTGTCGGCCGGCAGCATCCAGTGCTCTCTTGATCCTTAGCGATCATCACCTCACTTCAACATCATCAGAGCATTCATCCTCTGTCCTATTCTTTGATCCTTTTTTCAGGACTCCTACGTGATGGATTATTTCAAGTCCCTCAAATACCTGCATGCAGGTCCACCTGTGTACTTTGTCCTGGAGGAAGGGCATGACTACACCTCTCTGAAAGGGCAGAACATGGTGTGCGGAGGCATGGGCTGCAATAACGACTCCCTGGTGCAGCAGATATTCAACGCGGCCCAGCTAGACAGCTAGTCAGTACCACCCGGTCGTCTCGTACTGTAGTGGAAGCGGCCAGAGTCCGCGCGGGCCTGAAATTTCTCACTGCAAATGGATTTGCTTAGAAAATTCATTGTTCCAAATCCTGCTAACTCTAGCTTTACCTGAGCAAAAGCTTTTAAAGGACTAATTTACCAATTCATATTCCGAAGTATTTTCCATTAAGTGGTAATGAAACGTGTCTTTTGACTGGGCAGCTGTATAAAATCTAGAAAAAGAAGTTAGGTTTCAGAAAAAGGACTGAATCTAAAGACTTCCTGCCTGTGGAGCAAGTCAGTAACATCTCCCCTCCTTTTCGTTAGTACCCGAATAGGCTTTGCTCCCTCTTCCTGGATCGACGATTACTTTGATTGGGTCAAGCCTCAGTCTTCTTGCTGTAGAGTCTACAACAGCACCGATCGGTTCTGCAATGCTTCAGGTACTTTCATCTCCTTTTCCAAATCTTTCCCTTTTCTCTGAAGACTTTTGACATAATTTGAAGCGAATTTGTACTTCACCTCAGGTTATACTTATGTATCTGCCAGTGCCGGGTCTCATAGCTTTCGTCACCATCCCTTCCCTCAGCCATGGTCTCTGAAGGGGGTTGTGTTCTTTCTCTCCCACCTCCCACCGCGGGGCTGCAGGCTAAGCAGGGCCCGGGCAGGGGCATCTTATGATTGGTGTCTGGCCATAGTGTCTCACAGATGTGCTCCCCTTCATTACCACTGTTGCCCTAGAGTTTTGTTAGGAGTGTTGAAGTTGTCCTAGAATTTTCTTGATAAAAACATGGAAGCTTTGGACTCTGAGAACACCAGCTGAGGTTATCCTCGAAGTGGGAAACCTGCTTCGGGGAAGAAAGTGTGTACAGGCTGCCTCAGGTGAAGATGGGATCTCAGATTTATTAGACTATGAAAATCATCTGTGCTGGAAGCTTTTGGATCTGGAAAAAGATTCAGGAGAAGAATTCCCCCTCATTTCTTTATCAGTGTCTTTAAACGTTTCAAAATCTGGAGACTAATCTTCTGACCTCGGCCCCTCCTCTGTGCTTATTCTAGTGGTTGACCCTGCCTGCATCCGCTGCAGGCCCCTCACCCAGGAGGGCAAACAGAGGCCTCAAGGTGGAGACTTCATGAGATTCCTGCCCATGTTCCTTTCTGATAACCCGAACCCCAAGTGCGGCAAAGGGTAAGTGCCACTGAGCCACTCAGATATGTGCCTGCCTCCCATTGCTGTGCACTGGACAGCTGACGGAGGGCTGGGGTCGAAGCAGTCACGTGGGAAAGGTCTCTTCTCTTCCCCTCCCTGCCCTGTCCCGATCCTTCTGTGAAAGCAGAGAAACCTAAAACACCTTTAAAGAAAACTCCTCCTCATTTTCAACTAGTTTACCCTGGCTCGAGTGTTTGTTCCTTCCTCTCCTGTGTCCTGGCCCCCCTGGCTGCACGGATGGGTGCAGAACCCTGTGCAGGTGTCCAGCAGGGCAGAAGGGGAGCAGGAGCACGTGGCATTTCAGAGTGTGTTTAGTTGTGTCTGTGGGTGTTGGGGACAGCATCTCTGCTTGGCATGCCACCCTGGGTTAAGGTTTAGGTTCTTATAGCCCCCAGCCTGTCTGGACATGATGTTATGGGGTGTCTCACTCCCCTGTCTTGCCATGCGGCCAGTGACCCATGGAAGCAGCTTGTCTGGGCCCAGAAAGAGGGAAGATGGCTGGAAGTCTGGGGTGGGGTGATTCAGAACCTTTTGTAGGAGGAAGATGAGTGTCCACAGGTATGTTAGGTAAACCCTGTTTTTCCTAAGAATGTGTAATTGACCAGAATCCCGTCAGTTGGTCATGTGTGTCATGTCTGCTTTGATACCTATAGTCGGTACTGTGTCTAAAAATAAGAATGAGTCTTGCAGCTTGGTCTGCTCACAGACTGAATGCCTTGGCCTACATAAAACAAATCCAAGTACATTCAGCTTTTAGGAGGGCAGCAGCCACCACTTAAGGGAGCCTCCTGTGTGCCAGTAGCATGCCAGGCTCCTCACTTGTTTCAGTGACTCATCACACAGCCCTGGGAGTAGGTGGCAGTACACCTGTTCACAGAGGACACCACAGCCCAGATTCAGTAACTTTGCCCAGGGTTCTGTGGCCAACACGTGGCACGGCTGAAACCAGTCTTCTGGCCATCAACTCCGGGGCCCTTCCTTTCCCGCCTCCTGTTAACACAACGCCGCTGCGTAAACACCATATGAAAGCACATTTGGTTGTGAGCAAACCAGATAGAGAAATAATAGCACCTGTGCACCAGAACAACCAAGAGCAGTAAAGAAAAGCCAGTGTGCAAGAGAACAAGCTAAAACCTTCCTCATTCCCTTTCAAGGGGCCTTCCCGTCCCTGCACTTGACATTTGGCCTGACCTTTGAGCCCAGGGTCAGATGATTTCACTTAGCCTTGAGTGCTCAGGATCTGCAGATCCCGTACAAGGTGTGGCTGTTCTGACGCCACCGAGTCTTCTCTTAGGGGACATGCTGCTTACAGTTCGGCAGTTAACATCCTCGGCAATGACACGGGTGTCGGAGCCACTTACTTCATGACCTACCACACCGTGCTTCAGACGTCTGCTGACTTTACTGACGCCATGAGAAAAGCCAACCTCATCGCCAGTAACATCACCAAAACCATGGGCCTTGAAGGAAGTAATTACCGTGTGTTCCCATACAGGTAGTGTGAATTTTCTAAGTGAGGGTGTCATAGGTTAGAGCCCACACCCTGGGGGCTCCCTTGGTGGGATTTTGATACTTGGCTTTCATTCTGACACCTTCTCCATCATGAACACAAGCACAGTGCATCAAGGGAAGTAGCATCTGGGCGAAGAGGGCCAGGATCTACAGCACCCACCGAGGTCTGCGTGCTACACATGCAAAACTCTGTCTCTGGGCTAGAGCTCACACTCTGAAAAAGACATACTCTAAGATGGCACCCGAGCGGGAGGGCACAGTACCTGGGGACCAGACTTCACGGAGAGGGCCGAGCTGCTGTTCCTGGTCACAACCGCTGGGTATCCCCGACTGCTGATTACCTGGGACGGTGCCTTTATGGAGGCTTTTCTTTTTTGTTTGGGTGTTTTCCTTACTAAGAGAGTATCTTAGGAGATACTGAATTTGGAAAATATGGAAAAGTAGAAGAAACAAGTGATTTTTCCCCGTGCCTCTGATCTCACTTAAAGAGTTCCGACCTGTTCCTGACAGGACAGCCTGTTTTTCCATTGAGGAAGTTCTCAAATTGGATGTCCCAATTACAGAGAAGAGCTGGTTAACTTTTCCCAAAAAGCATTTTCTGCTCAGGCCCTGCATAGACCCTATTTGACTTGAGGGAATTCTCAGGATAGATCAGGACTTGGTTTTTCAAAATACCATGAAATACTCTGTAAATACCTACGAAGCAGAATAGGTTGGGCTTATGGACATATACAGTACACATTTTGGGTCATTATTAGGCCCTTCTTGGGTGTCAGTGGGCAATCAAAAGTTCGCTAGAATTACTGTAGAGGAGTCTCACACAGACGAGGGCAGTTTATGAACGGGATGTGTCTCAGAGTGGTTTCAGTTTTGCAGTAGTGGCAGCATGAAAGGTAGAGCTTCCAGAAGCAAGAATGAGCTGTGACAGAACCTGCTTCTCTCTTCTCCAGTGTGTTCTATGTCTTCTACGAACAGTACCTGACCATTATTGATGACACGATCTTTAACCTCAGCGTGTCCCTGGGAGCCATCTTCTTGGTGACTGTGATTCTCCTGGGCTGTGATCTGTGGTCTGCAGTGATCATGTGTATCACCATCGCTATGATCTTGGTCAACATGTTTGGCGTCATGTGGCTGTGGGGCATCAGTCTGAATGCAGTTTCCTTGGTCAACTTGGTTATGGTGAGTCCTGGTCCACTCAGTCCATAACTCCTGTGTCCCTTCTATGAACTAGTTCTTGGGGTAAAAGACCAAGGCCAGCTCCTGTTCTTGAACAAACAGGATGGCTGCTAGATGGAGTGAGGATGTGGGAGGTGCTTAGGACATTGAAAATGGGACTTTGTTGTGTTGCGAGGGTATTTTGCCTTTAATTTCTTACTCTGAAGTGTTTGCAAAAACGCTTATAGCCCGATGACAAGATGTTCACTTTTTATTTAGAAAAACTCCTTCCTGATGGAATTCTTAACAGTACCTTTTGCTTCCCATGCAATTGTCAGGTGCTATTTAATCGTCTTGAAGATGTGAGCATTTGAGAAAGCATTAAAACAAAGTGTGTCTGTACTTAAAATATGAACTGTTTGGGGCGGGGGGAGCAGCAGTGAGGCCTGACTAAAGCAAATCTGGTGATTGCGTGCTGGCTCTCAGAGGGTGGGGGTAACGTGGGTTCAGCAAGTTCCCTTAAAACAGGCAAATTCGCTATAGAAAACTGGAGTTCTGGGTGCTGGGCCTTGAGGGTCTCACGAGTTGCCTGGTACAGCTTCAGTTGGTGTGATAGGGGATTGGTATACACAAAGTTAAAGGGGATGCTTCAGGCTCCTGAGCTACCTGGGATGCCCTGCGAACCGTAGATCGTGGGAGAAGAGGGCCTGCTTTCTTAGGATTTTCAACCACAAAAGGATGTAACGGAAGCACTTTTTTCCAGAGCTGTGGCATTTCCGTGGAGTTCTGCAGCCACGTAACGAGAGCATTCACGGTGAGCATGAAGGGCAGCCGTGCACAACGGGCAGAAGAGGCGCTCGCTCACATGGGCAGTTCTGTAAGTAGCCGGGGTAGACATTTCCACATAAAGTGCCTAGCTCGTCAACTGAGTGCTTCTCGGCAGCTGTAAAATTCAGTAGGGAGAACAGAATTTGAATCCTTGTTCAACCAAGGGTAAGTTTTCAGGCATTTCATGAAATAGCTACATCCTGAAATTCTTTATAACTGTTTCCATTGGCAAATCCTTTGTAGACAGGCAGGAGAAGAACCGAGAAGTTTGATTTGAGGACCGGAAGGCCTTTCCATGTAAGACACAGGCCAGCCATATGTTGACAAGCGAGGAAGCTGTCACACTCAGAGCCCACGGTGCAATTTATAGTTCAAGCACAGAATCTTCTTAGGTCAGCTCCACAGCCTGCTTTAGCCTATCAGCCAGTTACTTTGCCGACCTAGAAAATACTGTTACAGAGAACAACTAACACTTGTAATAATTTTAGATAATTAATCGCTTTCACCTAAAAAATACAAGGAAATCTGTTTAAAGACAGAACCCAGTGTCTATGCAGCATACACAGATTTTATTTACCCTTACACCTTTCTTTTTTTTTTTCAGGCCCATAAGCAGCAAATCAATTTCAGGTAGAATGTAATGCTTATTAACTCTGAAGACTGGGGTTCAACCCCCACCCCCATTGCTCTGGGCCTTGCCCATCCAGAAATCAGTGTGTGAGGAAATGTGGAATTAGAGTAGGTTGGTAAGTGCTTTCTAAACCCCGTCTCTTCTTTCAGGTGTTCAGTGGAATCACACTAACAAAATTTGGAGGGATTGTGGTACTGGCCTTTGCCAAATCTCAGATTTTCCAGATATTTTACTTCAGGATGTATTTGGCTATGGTCTTACTGGGAGCCACCCATGGCTTGATCTTCCTCCCGGTCTTACTCAGCTACATAGGTAAGTGTTCTTGTTTTTAAATGGGTAGGGGAAGTATGCTACTAAAGGATAAGAAAGATCTAGAAGCATTCTTTTGTACTAATGGTCATTTAATTGGTACTAAGTGTAAAAAAAAATTCTGAGATGAGAGTCTTGTCTAGGGGCTTCACGGCTGTCCAAACAACTTCACTAGTGAACCACTAACACTTCCTTCCTAACAAGTTCCCCTTGTCTGCCGAACAAGGCCCAGAAGTCAGACGGTGAAGGAGCCTGAGTGGCGGCGGTCCAGGGGGTTCCTCCCTGCTATGGAGAGGAGTGGCTGGGCCGCTGGCCACAGCCCAGCAGTGCTGAGAGCACCTTCTGGTCCCTTCCTCCCTGTGCCAGCAAAGTGCTCCCTCTGCTCCTCGGGTCATGTCTTGAGACTACCCTTAAGGTCTCTTTACTTCTGCGGCCACCTCAGCTTCTGTAAATGACCTGTGGTTGAAAGGACAACAGTACTAATTTGCTTGACTTGAGCTTTATAAGAAGTTGAAGCATTGAGATAGGGAACATGAGGAGTTGGGGTTTTTGAATCTCAGAGGGATAGAAAGTTTGTACTATAACAGAACTACCCTGTCGCCTTCCTTTTCTACTGAAGAAATAATCCAGAAGTTTTTTCTTTAATCCCTCACAGGCCCATCGATAAATAAAGCCAAAAGCTTGGCCACTCAAGAGCAATACAAAGGTACAGAGCGAGAACAACTCCTAAATTTCTAGCCCTCTTGCGAGGTCGGGGACTCTGAACTGTGTCTGTGGGTCGCTCAGCCTACCGCTCACTGGACAGTGGCTGCACCGTCGAGGCCGAGTTGGACACTGGACGGTACCAGACATCAGGCTACTTAACAGCAGCAGCTTCGGCCATAGTGCTTTTAAACTCAGGAATGCAAATGTGACGCGTGAATCAGAAGCATTACGGAATCGGAAGGCAGCCCCGGGACGCTGCGGGGCCTTCCAGTTCTCTGCGAACCAGACCTAACTCTTGGGCAGGCGGAAGGTGACACTAGCATGGCTGAGTGGGATCTGCTCCCTGACACTTTTTAAAGGCCAATCAATGCAATGTTTTTCCTTTTGTTTGGGAGTAAGCCATCACACAGATTCTATACCGTATTTTTAGTAACATTTGAGAATGGTGTAGATACACTTTACTATAACATTTTGTAGTTTAAAGAGCTTTATTAATGCAATAAATTAACTTTGTACACATTTTTATATATATATAAAAAAACTAGCAAGTGATTTCAGAATGTCGTAGGCCTCATGAGAGCTTGGTCTCCAAAAACCTGCTTGAAAAAAGCAACGTGTTCTTCACAGTGTTCTCCTATAAAAGAAATGCAGATTTAATCAGATGTGGCACAAAAGGGAAAAAAGAATGAAGACTTCACAGCTCATAGATACATATGCTGGGTTTTAACTTATTTTTCTTTCATAAAATACTTTGTTTTCCTAAGCTTTTGAGTTGTCCTTTCGTGCATGGCTGCTGGGCACCTTCACAACCCCAGCAAATCCCCACCTGCTTGGGGAGAAGTAGAGAGGCCAACCTGTCACAGGTAACACCATCTTGCACCATTCGCTAAGCTACAAAAAGTCGTCAGGCCTGAAATAAAAGGGACATGTTCCTTCCCATTCTAAAGGAGGGGATGCCTCAGGTTTCGCAAGTCTGCAGAGAAGAGTGAGTAATAAGCCTGAGGCTGTTTAAACCCTTCGTCGCCCTTTCCTGTTTCGTTCCTGATTCTTCAGAAAGGAGCATTCCCAGACCCACGCTCAGGCCTGAGCTGTGCCCAGAACGCGTCCACTGCAGGTTCCAAAGCCTAATTCAGATTCCACTGGCATTCTGACTTTCCTCTTACCACCGTCATGGGATTTTCTTTGTAAAAAAGCTCACGCAGTTCTCCTTAGGGGAACTTTCCCAAAAGGCTTCTCACCTCCTAGCCTGCCAGCATTCTCTTGCTACCCTGAGTCTGTGTTCGCCCCAGGCCTTTTTACCACTGCCGTGTCCTACCTGGTGTGAAGTTAGGGTTCCCTCGCAAACGCTGGTTTCGCTGTTCGAAAAACCGAAATATAGTATAGAAAAGCATGTTGTCTTCAGTCTGCTTCGCGGCATCTAAAAATTTTCGTGCAGAAATGTTGTCATGGCCGCCGATGCCCCGGATGAATCTTAAGGCAGCTAACACTTGGTGTTTGGAAAGAAGCACTTCTACTATTTCATCGTTTGCTGTCGAGAGGCGCTGGAAGGGGAGAGAAGTCCAGGTAAGCAGCGGCAACAGGAAGAGACGTGAATGCAGTTTAAAACGGGGACGTAGCAAGAGTTACCTTCAACATATCCAGAGACAGCTGATGAGCGGGCGGGTAAAAACTTTCTAGGGACAAGAGCAGACAAGCCTGAAAGACATGTTTTCACACCAGCTTCAGCATAAGATGTCAGACGGTTAAATCTGAAGTTTTTAATCCCAGAAGTAAAAGCCTGGGGCCACATACCAGAGGCTTGGAGTCACTGAGGACGTGGTACTGTAGGAACTGGTGCAGCATGTAGAAGAGGTTGTGCTGCACGAGCGTCTTGATGACAAGTTCGTGTAAGTAGTGCTGAGGACAAAAACAGGAGAAGACTTTCCCGGTCACCCAGCTACAACATGCGTGAGGCCAGGTGTGTCTAGGATGGAGCTATTCTAAGTGACGGGTTAAGGTTTCTGTCACCTATGCATTGACAGGATGCGCGATTAAACACTAATCATCCCGCCTGAGCCCGACACGGTGATGTCGGGAGAGTCACTCAGATTTCGGAGTCTGGTACGCAGACCCCGCTCCTCTAAGTTGGGACCACAAATGGTTGGAAAGTACCTGTACTGTGATCTGAAACTGGTTAAGAGAGCGAATATACTCCATCAGTACGGCTATCACAAATTTATGAGGCATCTCCTACAGAAGAAAAGAAGAGTAGTCTCAAAACCGGACGCTCGCAAGGAGGCCACCTGCAGCTCCTTGTCTACCCACCCGCCCTGTTTCCGTGCGCCTCTGGCCCGGTGCTGTTCACGGGTTCTGCACAGATCCCTCCAGAACTTCCCCCCGTCGACGGTCACGTTTTGGCCTAGTAGACGCCAAACTATTAGCACTGGGTCTTCACCCAAGAGAACTCCAGTTCTTTAAATCACATTAGGAGTTCTACTGCTTTCCTCAGTTCCCTGCAGATAAGATCTCTGGCTGGAGGCTCCGTCACCCACCTTCTTCTCCGTGAAGACCGACAGCACGTGGGTGTACATGTCAGACTGATCGACCACAGCCTGGGTCCGCACCGGCCTCTTGAGAAGCGGGCTGCACCGGCTCGGCCCCGCTTCTACTGCCTAGACAACACATTGCAAACGGGACTCTCGTCAGCTTCTAGGGACTCCCAGAAGACTGAACTCCTAAGATACGAGCAGAGGATGGCACTTATTACGTGGACAAAACCATTTTTCCTGTGCGGGCTGGGGCTGGGTTTAGAAGTCAGAGTTGGTCATCTTGAAAATATGCCAACATTCACACATGGAGCTAAAAAAGCAGAAGTCCGCTTCTGCTTGAGACACATTTTTCTCACCTCTTAAAATCCCTCATTTTCTTAATCACGGACTTTCTCGTATTTGTTATCTAATAAAAATGGAATGGTGTACTGGTCACACAGTAAGAGAATACCGCTTGTAAGGCTGGATGTGTGCGTTTCCGAGTGGTCAACAAGGCCACCCAAACATTGCTGACTTCTGGGAGAAGACGGACGACTTCCCCAAACTCTCTAGAGCAGCTCGCCCCAGGGCTGATGGTGCGGGCTGGGGAAGCTCCAGCATTGCCCCGGGGGGGGGGGGGGGTGCCACGCTCTGACCGGCATGCGTTTAAAAAGACTCAGAGCCAGAGCAGTGAGGCACAGAAACCCATCTGGGGTCAGACCTACGGATTCCCACAGCCCAGTACACTAGCAGCAAGGCCGAGGAGGCTCTGCAAGAACCCAGCCCCCCTCGCGTGTCTCACAGGACAGGGACAAGTGCACTCCGAGGTCACTCAGCCTTCAGTAGCCTGCGTCAGTTCTCTTACCCCCGAGGAGCTAAAGGGGAGTGCAGTTCTGGGTTCCTCGTTACTGCCTAAAACCACTTCTGTTTTAAGCCTCAGGACTAATTAGGTCCTTGAAGTGAAATACGTCCTTCCGCTCATCCTAACAGTATAGCAGAACCTGGCTACAGGCCACGTCAATGGTTTCTAGCCGTTCACGACAAACACGTGAACCCGCTCTGTGGAAGCACGGTGCTAATACGTCATCACTATCCTGACAGGACGCTGACCGAATGCCAGCATAAGTGTTAATTTTATAGCTGTTACAGCCTAAAAGGAAAGAAAGAAGATGCGGCAAAAGGATTATACGCCTAATTTGTTCAGTCCAGGCTCTGACCAGGCAGAAGTATGTATAAAGTAAGGCAAAGCCGAAACTGCTTTTCTTATCCACAAAACAGATAAGACCAAGGATCTATCTGTAAGATTCAACACAGGTTAAAAACAAGCGAAGGCATTAAGTGACACGCAGACTCAAGCTAAGGGGAGGCACAAACTCTGAATCTGACCCCCAACACAGCCACCTTGCCACCTGGCACGCACACCCCAGTGGTGTTATCCCACCAGAACCTCGCATTATAGTTGGTTAGGAAATACACTGGGCGGTGGGGGTGGAGAAGAGCCCTTTGTCCCAGCACACACACAGCTTACCGTCGTGTAACTCTGCTCGGCGTCCAGGTACTTCTTGTACTCGTGATTGAGTTTGTCAAAAACCGTGGCGATCACAGGTAAGGTTGCTCTGTCTGACTCGCTCAACACTGGGAAGAATGTTCACACAGGTCAAGTGACTTTACATCCACTTCAGAATTCAGACAGTTGCTAGCACAGAAGTAACTAACCTCAAAGGGTTACCAGGCAAACATACCTTCAAGGAGCATTCAGAGAAAGGGTATCATTTGGAGACTGGAAATCACTCACCAGCCCTTCCTGGTTACTAGGAAAAGGAGCTACAGAAGCTTTCAGTAGAAAGTGCTCAAAGTAGACACATACACAGTGAGTGACTTGGATTCTGGGAACTGTTTTAAGGCTGGAGATGCTAGCTCATTACCATCAAGTGCGCCACAGTTAGCTTTGCTTTTGCTGGAACCATCCAATTTAGCTTTTCTACCCAAGTCACTGTAAGTCATTTTTCTGTTTCCTGGTCTTTCCTTCCAGGGGGTTAAATAATTCATTCTTCAAGTGAAGAATGAGGCTCCACACTATGGACAAAGCAGACAAATGTGGCCCAGCTCCCAATAAAGGGTGTGGGCAGCCCAAGCCGAGTACTGGAATCAGTCCGATGGGGAAGGACTTGTCCACTTACTCTGCGAACAGACAGACAGGATGACCATCTTGCACTCCTTTCTCTGGAGGAGAAAGTCCATCAGTCTTCCTTTATCTGGCAAGAGGTTTACGATAGGCTGAAGCTTTACTTGGAGGTTCCAGAGGTAACCTGGATTGAGGAGGCAGCAAATTTCATACTGGATGCAAACGAGAACAGAAGCCCAAAAGATGGTTCCCCTAAAACATTCATTTGGGGGGCGGGGGAGAGGGCCGTCCTGCAAAGCACTGTTGCTACCCTCTTGTTACTAACCCAAGGGCAGTCCAGGGAATGCAGGACACACCTGACGACAGAAGGACGCCCAGCCAAACGACCACCACCCGCTTGACGGTTCCCTCCAACAAGGTCACCCTCTCCAATCAGAGGGACATCAACGGTGTAGCTCCCGAAATAAGGGCGGGTGACAAGTCTTCGATCAACTCAGAGCATTTCTGTCCCCACACCCAGCCCCCTCTTAACCTTGAAGGTAGAAAAGGATGTCAACGTGCGGTATTTACTTTGGTCCTATACTTTGGTTTCTCCCGCACTGGCTCTTCAAGTCAAAAGGTAACTCCAGAGGCTCCCAAGGGAAGTTCATAATTCATGCATTCACCAATCCATGAATTTCCTGAACACCCACACTGCCAGGTAGACAGGTAGTGCCTTCCTCAATTGGGGTTCCAAGAGAGAATTCAACACTGCATTAAAGATGACCTGAGTGGTCCCCTTCTCAATTCTCCTGCAGCTGGTCCAGAGCCAGCACTGTTCCAGATGGAGAAGGGAGAGGGGAATTCTACATGCAGTGGAAACCTCGAAAATTCTTGCGAATCCCAGTGGGTAAGACAGGAGAATACACAAGATGACTGAAGACAAATGTGGAAAGTACTCCCAACAGGAAGATACAGGTGCTAGGGGGTTACCAGGAAGAGAGAGCTAGCATCTTGAAGGAGCTTGCCCAGCACAGTGGGAAGCAGGAGCACACTTCTATGCAAACAGAACAGAAAAGGGCAAAGACACACGTGGGTAGGATGGGGGGTGATAAGGACAGGGCAGGGAGGGCCTTGTACACCGTGCTGTGGAGTCTGGCTTTTCAGAACGGACAGACCTAAATGGGCTAGAAGCAGGGGAATAGCCATTCTTAGTTGTTTATTATAAAACTAATATAAGCGGGGCGCCTGGGGGCTCAGTCAGTTAAGTGTCCAACTCTTGATTTCAGCTCAGGTCATGATCTCAGTCTGTGGGATCAAGCCCCACATTGGGCTCTGCACTGACAGCATGGAGCCTTCTTGGGAATCTCTACCTCTCTCTCTCTCAGAATAAACATTTAAAAAATAATAGTATATGCTCAGGATAAAACAGAACAGTAGAGAACAGAGTATAAAGTGAAAAATTTTCCCATTCCTAAGACTGAAGGAAGAGGTCATTTGTCAGATTCACCTTGAACCTGTTACTGGCTACAAGTATCATCATAAACCAACAAGTAACTATTTTCTAACGTGATGACTGTCCCCTCTGACCCACCTTGGCTTGCGCTGATGATGATGTCAGGCTGAAAGACAATCCAGGATGAAGAATCTGCATGTTATAGGAAATGGTAAAGCAGGATAAAAACCAAAGACAAACCCAGTTCTGATTAGCACTCGCCTGCCCCCTATTTGCAGAGGCTACTCAGGCCCAGGTGGTGAGGAAAGCACCCCCAGGGGAGCTCCCAAGACGTTATTCAGGTTATTCACAGCTGCCAGGCAGGACTGTTCTCACACACCAAGACAAAGAGGGGTACTATCTTCCCTTCTGTGCACAACAGTAAGGCCTTTGTAAAGGATACAGAGTTTGCACGGGATGGGAGACTGGCTGGTCACAGGAGCAGGACCTGCAAATGGAAAAAACACAAGTGTGCAACGACAATGCCACCAGGAAATACTGCCCACACCAGTGCTCAGAGGGTGAAATGCAGTACTTTTAAAGCCTTCAGTAACTGGTGATTCGACTACAATTGAATAAGGAAGGAGTGAACTGTCTTGTACCACTGATACCGCATCTAAGGAGGAAGGGGGAAGTTGAGAACAATCCGTGAAAATGGCCTCCCAAGAAGGGGAAAGTACGACAGACTCAGAGTTGTTCATTCTTCTGTAATAACCGAAGAGGACTCGTCTTCATTTACACAGTAAATCACCAAGTCCTGGATGGTTCAAAATCACATCCCCAGGCCAGTCACTGAGAAGATTTCAAATAACAGTGCTTTGTGCTTTGTCTAAATAATTAGCTCAATTCCCCATTGCACAGGGTAGGTCCAGGCACAGAGATCTCCTCTAGGAAACAGACCCCAAACACGTCACATGACAGGGACTCTTAATTCCCAGTTGCACTGCCCGTGCATCCATGGGAAACTTGAGAAATGCAGCCCTGCAAATTAAACATCGTTCCCAGTTCTGCTCCAATTACCCAGGGACAATCAGAAGACAGGTTTTAATCAGCTGGTTGGAAAATGTGGTCATTCTGGACAGCCCACTCAAAAGAGGGAAGGGCCCAGACAAGCTAAGGCAAAGAACACCTGAATCTAGAACCTGAGAAGTTCTTGCACGCGGGCCTCAACTCTGGCTGCCAATCACATGGACTTGACCGCTCTCAGGTGACAGCGGGTGCCCTTGTAAAGCCCCCGGGGTGATTCTGATGTGTAGTCTGCTTGAAAACGAACAGCTGAACAGACCAACAGCAGAAGGGGGAATGAGAGCGGCTACCAAGCGCGTCCCCACGGCACACCCTGCAGCAGCACGGGGCAGGCAAGATACAGAGCTGCTACAAGCCTGCATGGGGCTTACAACCTAGGGGGTTAAACATGACGAAAAGCCTTTAGCTGTGAAAAATGCTTTACCAACCCACGCTCTGGAGGCCAGAGATTCAATGGACTTTTGAATTCTTATTAATCTTTGCCCAGGCTATGATTTTGATCACACCTGGCATTTGTTTTGTTGTAACTGGCCAATTTGAACCTGACTGCCTTCTAACTGGTTCCAAACAACCAGAACGGAGCTGAAGGTTAACGTCTAGATTTGGCTTTCCACCAGTTCACCAGCGGTTACCTTCAGGCCACATAAGCAGGAGACACAAGACAATCATTTGACACAACCTACTCTTTTAATGCTCACATTATTAGCCCTGGAAAAGGAAGATGCTGGAAGGAACACAAAGCCCCCCCCAAAAGCACAGGGGCCTGGGAACCCCTGTGTGTACCCCTCATTCCATCCACTACGCGGAGGTCCCCTTACCTGCCACGGGGATCTGATAGGGCTGAATCGAGCGTGCCGGAAGCACCGGATGATGGAAGGTGACAGTGCCATCAAACTCTCCCCTTAACTTGATGTCAAATATCACTGATGTCTGAAGTGGAAAAAAGTAAGACTCTGATGCCGAAACAAGCCATGACTTGGCCCGTCCCTTCTGTTCTCTCAGATCCCTCCATTCCCATCAGCTTACAGAGCCTGCATGCCCTGCACTGCACCCCCGCAGGCTGGTTCTACGCGGGGAGGAGTCTGCTGTGATATCACGACTCTGTTACACTGTCCCCCACGCTCACACACACCCCTGGCGTTTATGACAGGCTGCCCTTGAAGAGCTCCAAGTGATTTCAGCAGATGTTTTTCACTTCGACTAGAAATACCTTCATTAGTCAAGATAAGGGTATCGCCACCCTGCGGGAGGCACGGGACACAAGGAGCTTGTCTGTGACCAGATACCCAGCTAACCATGTAGAAAAAAAAAGCAGGACCCGTTCTAGTCTTTCTCTTGGGCCACAAAGCCTCAAAATCATCACCTAGCATTATCTGTACTCACAAAGGAAATACAAAGCTTGTGTGCTCATGCAAGACTGTGCTTCTGCAGTAAATTCCCAGCTTGGCTGAGCCAACCAAATAATTGTTCCAGAGTCAAATACCCTCATGTGCTACTTTCTGGAATAGTTTTTAATTAACTGTAATCAGTAGACAGGGAATCAGTTTTTTTCTCAACCATCTAGAATACCAAACTCATTTGCATCTGGAAGACCAAAGCTTTAGCATGGAAAGTACTTTCTAGTCTCTGTTCTGCATGTTTTGTCAATTTTCATAACTTTTTTTTTTTAATGTTAATTTATTTTTGAAAGAGCACACACAGGGCAGGGGCAGAGAGACAGAGAGAGGCAGAAGATCCGAAGCAGACTGTGTGCTGACAGCAGTGAGCCCGATGTAGGGGCTCGAACTCACGAACATGAGATCATGACCTGAGCTGAAGTCGGCCACTCAACAGACTGAGCCCCCCGGGCGCCCTAATTTTCCTAACTCTTAAGCCACACTGACAGACCAGACACCCACACATAACTCCTACCTCTGTATCCTGATGATGAACGACCACCAGGTTATCCACCACGTTTAGGGCAAACTTCCCCGTCCGATTTAACTTTAATATGTGCATCTTTTTACAGGCACCTTCTCTGTAGGATAACAGAAAGGTCAAAACATAGATCGACAAGCTTTAGTTCATATTTTAAAACTGGAGAAGGAGGACAGCATTAAATATACCGTGGTAGATGATATAGGACTACCTCCGCTCCTGTACTATTGGAGGTCCGAGAATGATGCCTCAAGAAGAGAACGTAAAGCTGCCCGTATCTGGAGAACAAAGAGACAGACTTCACACAGGACATCTGAAATTCCTCTATTCTAAATGCTGAATTATGAGGCCATAAGAGTTAAGTAAATTATGACATATTCCCTAACAATATTTCACAACCAACAAAAATATTTACAAAGTGCAGCTAAAAACAAAAAACAAAAAAAAAACCCAAGGCCATTATATAAAAGTGAAAACGGGGATGCAAAACTAAATAGAGCTCCATCACAGCACTTTAAAAGGAAGACAAACTTCTGCACAATGTCCAAAACTACTAGAAAGAAACACATGTTGTTAATAGCTATCCTTGAGTAATAAACTGAGTCCACTTTCTTTTTCTGGAACTTTCTGTATCTTCCAAGTTCTACGTAATGAGAGTATATTCCTTGATAACAGGAAAATATAATCACTCTTCATTTATAAGCCTCATGGAAGAAATGCTCCTGTGACCAGTTCCTGCATGCACATTGCTATTCCAGTGGCTGACACTGTCCTCGGTCTGCCACAGGGATGAGACCAGAGGGAAGGGAGTGGGTCTCTGCCGCCACTGGGTGAGGACTGCTCTCACTGTATCTGTTCTCTAACCTGGGATGCCACAGTAGATGGCCTTTAAAAAAAAAAAAAAAGGCATTCTAACTCCCAAAGAACGTTAAAGTTCAAAACCACTGTTTTAGGCCATAGAAGAATCCAAGAAGTAATTTAGGAGCAAAATTTGGACATTTTTGAATTGGGTTATGGGTACATAAGGTATTCTTTGCATCGGTTTCTATTATGGTGTGTTTAAAACTTCCATAATGAAGCTTAGAAATTGAGATACTCTGCATTTACAAGCGAGGATACCTTCCTACATAAGTAATTTAGTTCCATGTTTGTTAGATAAACTATGTTCTCTAAAGCCAGCAGGATATGTTTTAGCTAAAAATAAATAAATAAATAAAAGTCCTAGATAACCTTCAACTACTCACAGAATAAAAAAAAAAAAAAATTATAGAACTAAGATACCTAAACAACAAATTGGTCCAATGTTCTCATTTTATCAGACCAGAATGGTGGAAAAAAACTTCCCTAAGATCACAAAGCTAGAAGAATCAGAAAAGAATGCCAAGCTGATGACCAGTTTTCTCCATTCATAAAATCTAGACACTGAACGGGAAAGCGGGAGTCTTTATCATGTGCTCCAAGGGCACCTATCGAAAGTGCTGTGCTTTTATGATGCACTTCTGCTACTTCTATTACCAAAAGCAATGTCAGGAAGGAATTCTCTCAAAAGACAGACATACATGGTCGCCATCGCGATGTCTCTCTCGGAAAGGCTCAGTTTAGTTGACTTGGGCGCAGCTGGTAATTCAATCTCAAACTTGGGCAGCTTTGACATAGTGCCAGCCTGTTGGGGTGATACAAGTTTTAGGAAAAGCTGGTTAAACCTCTTTGATGCTTTAGCATTCCCTACATAAAACCACGGAGGACAGGCACACACTCTGTCTCTCCATCCTTTCCAAAGTCCCACTAAGTCCTTTACTCCCTGGAGTCTGTCCCCACAGAACGAGGCATTCCTGGCCGTGACAGGATGGTACAGTGTGCCCTCTAGTGGTCAGAAGTGGTGAGGTTATTGGAGAAACTTGCCCCTTTGAAGTCAGGGACACCTTAGTATATTAGAGGAACAGGATGGGAGGGCGGAAAGGGAATTTTTCCTAAAGACAGGCTCACTCTTACCCGAAAATAAAAGGGCTGCAGCACATTTCCAAGGACTGTGGTAGACAGCAGAATCACAGCACCCTCAGGGCAGTACATGTACCAATTCACGTTGATATTCTGGCTCTTCAGGAGTTTGAGATTTCGTTTCTCCGGTAACACCTGAAGCAAAGTTCGAGAAACAGAATCTTTATTTTAAAATCAGCAAAATGGAAGACGACTGATGGTAAATTAAGAAAACAAGAAAAATCTGGAAAAAACCACTAAGTAAAATTGCACAGGTTTTTGTTTGCTGCAGCTACTGCTCCCCACGCTCAGTGCTTTACCAATCTTGGCTCATTTATTCACAGCACGACCCTGAGAGGCGGGCAGCATGGATACCTGACCAAGGAGAAAATACGGCTCAGACACCGCTATGCAGTCACAGCCCAGGCAGGCCAGTTCCCCGCAAGAGCCTGCACACTCTCCAGGCATCATCCACCCAAGAGTCCAGACTACATACTCCCTCCTCCAACCCGTGGAAGCAAACGTGCACCCCACCCCCCGCCCTCAACGATCCCTTGCACTGAATCACCCACACCCAGCCTGTAGCACCTGCCTTCCACCTGGCTCTGTCTTGACTCCAGGTAGCACTGAGTCTGGGAGCAGCTCCCTTTTGCTAACAATCGTGTTCGTGAGACTCTGCATGCAAACCTAGTATTTTACGGTTGAGGCAGGTCTTAAATGTACTCTAAATATTCGGATAAATTAAGGAACACTGTATAGAGCCCCGAGACACGAATGCTCCTAGAACACTGTGCTCCAGAACCGACATGGAAGTCATGGTGGAGAGGCATGGGTTTCTTGACAATTTAGATATGAAACGGATATGCTAGAGTCCTCTTTCTAACTTATTCCTGAAGATCTGAAGACCATCTAGATGACATGAATGTACACTTTTCCACTACAGAGAGCAGAAAAGTATATGATTGCCACAAGGAACCCTTCGGGAAAGCAGGTGATCCTATCCACGCTACCATATACACAAAACTCTCCTTCTATGTGTACGAGATTTGTGCAGTTTGTTTTCTTTCTGGTGGTCATTACAAAGGTTTTGAGGACGGCCCCATGGCAAAGCACTAACATCTCACATTTTGCTTAACGGGTGTATTTTCTCCATCTGTACATTCTAAATTATACTGCTTTCATTAGGTCAACAAAATTGAACCCCGAGAATATCCAAACACTTTCTAGATTAGCTCCACTGAAAGATTCAGAAGCATGCTCAACAGGTCGGGCAGCTGTAACATATTACAAGACAAGGCAGGTACCAAGTCAAGTCAACAGAGCAAAAGGGCAGCCTGTGCAACGGGAAGTATTTGCAAACCATCTCACCTGAGAAAGGGCTAATACCCAGACTATATGTCTATGGACTCATCATATGCAGTTCTGGCAGAAATGTGGAAAAAGATATCCCTATACCGGAAGTCACAGAGCAAACTTCTGGACAAAATTTAGCAATATCTGTTCAGCTTTTCGGATGTTCGTATCTGTGCCGTAATTCCCCTTCCAAGAACTGCCTCACCCAAGAACATAAAGAAATGTCTGCAAGCATGTTCACTGCAGAATTGTTTACAATCACAGAAAAATGAAAACAAGCCAGAGGTTCATCAACAGGGACTTAATTAAACCGGAGTGCACCCACACAACAGAACACTACTCAGAATAAAATATGGACAAATGTCCAAGCCCCACTGCTATGAAAAAAAAGCCAGCCACAACTTCATATACAACATTCCCATTTTTATAAAAAAATGAAGTTTGCATGTATGTAGGAAAACAAAGAAAAACGTACTATTCATACTAGTTATTTCTAGGGATTATGGGGGGACTTTTACCTTCCAGATAGCCTGGTAATGTTTAAACGTTTTATAAAAAACATGCATTTCTTGTAATTAGAAATAAAGAACAAAAACCCAAACAAAAACCTAAAGTTCTAGAATCTCAAAATGTCTATTCAGTAGTGAATTCAGAAGGCTGCCACACTGCCATCACAGACCGTTGTCCAGCAAACAGAAGTGATCAACATAATACCTGGTAAAATTCAATTCCTTGATCTGTTATGAAGACAATTTCAGTAGAACTGGTCCAACAGAATCCAAGTATGTTGGCATTCTTGGTCTGAAAAGGATTACAAAAATTTTTTTTAATTAGTTTTTGTACAACTCTTCAAAAGCTTAAAATACTCTACTTCTCACACTCTTTAATAAAAGTTACCCGATTTGATTACTTACTAAGAAATCAAACTTTCTTTTCAATACAACATTCCCAGATTTCCACCTGGGATGCCTCACTAAAGCACCTGCCTCTTAATTCCTTCTCAAGAACAGAGGGAAAAGCCTGAATTTTGCAGAAAGGTAACTGACCAGCACACACAGATATCAACTTCTTCCTTAAGGAAAATCAAAGGTCAGGTGACTTTCTCTTAGCTGTATTCTAAAAACATGCATTATAAAAGTAGAAAGGCTTAGAAGGTTCTCAGTGAGTGCGGACCAAGATGGGGTTGGGGCCCTGAGCCCACCCCTTCGCCTCCCCTGCTGCACAGCAGTGCCCCAAACCTGAGGCCGCACAGGGCTAGGACAGGGGCTCTGCGGCGCACAGATCCAGAGGTCTGTGAGGGGCTCGGTTCGTGGGCCGAAGGGCCTCTCCTTGTCACAGAGCCCACCCTAAACTCCATTTACTAAACTCCATTTAGCAAAACCACTGTGAAGCTGCTAAAAGCCATACCCAGCCACTAGCACCTTCTGTTACCTTCCAGAGTGTCACATTGCTGCTTTGAGCTGAGCCCCACCGCCTCGCCTCGTTTATGCTACCCAGCAAATCTAATTAAAACCGATTAGAATCTACACTTGGGGAAAGAAAGTGGAAGGACACAAGGACAACAAATCAAGGAAAGGAAACATCATCAGGAGAGGGGAAAACACTCCTCTTCCTAAAACCCCCTACAAGGCCGCTATGAAAGGAATCCAGGGTCCGACACCCCGCCCCCCACAGCTGGGCGATTAACGTCCTGTCACCCATTTAACCCTCCCGATTTCATCTTATAAAAGAAGAAACAGGCTTTTAAAACTGAGACGACTGGGTGGCTCAGTGGGTTAAGCATCCCACTCTTGATTTCGGCTCAGGTCACAAGCTTAACGGTTCTCAAGATCCAGCCCCAAGTCAGGCTCTGTGCTGACAGTGTGGAACCTGCTTGAGATGCTCACTCTCCCTCTCTGCCCCTCCATGCCCGCGTGCTCTCTCTCAAAATAAATAAACATAAAAAAAAAAAAAAAAACTTTAAAAACTGTCCAAGTCACAGAGCCAGCGTGCAACAGGAGTCAGTGTAAGGCTCAGCCTGCCTCCCAGGGTGTGCTGGCAATTCCCAGGGCACGCTGCCCCTCCCCCACGTCACCCACACAGTGAGATGGCCAGCAGCCGGGAAAGGATCTGGGCTCATACCTTGCACTCTTGAGTGTATTCCAGCTGAGAACTATCCGGGATAAAATTAGAGAAATCCTGAAGAGTAAAAAAACCACAAGGAGAAATTGGGATCAAGCAGCATACTGCCAACAGACACTGGCATACCACCAGACAGACAAAAGACAAATTTAAAAAGTGATCGGAAAAAAAAACCGGATAGAAGGCAGGAAAACCAAAAAAAACAATTTGGACAATCTGTCCCCTTCCAATGCAATTAAAAAAAAAAGTTAATCCAATTATCCAGTTAGTTTAGAAACTGATACCGAAAACCAATGGATTCCAGAGAAATGTGTTGCTGCCTCTTATAAGAGGCTTTCCAACAATTTTAGCAATTAATACTGACAGGGGGAAATCAGATTCTGCCTGTTTCCAAAAGGTTTTGCTCTACTTTACAAATGGTGACGGTGAATACTTAGGAAAGTGAAAATGCTTAGGAAAGTGAAAATGCCAAACGGGTGCTCCAACTTTGAATGTCTGTTCCTAGGGGATCAAGCATTCAAAGATGCAAGCAGTGAGTAAATGGAGTTACTCCATTAAAGCTAATTCACAAAGTTGCCAAAAATACAACTCACATGATCTATGCTGCTACCAATCAATCCAAGGTTGCCTGAGGTTCCAAATTACTTTAAAACATTTTTAAGTCAAAAATGACAAACTAAGGTCACAAATATTTATCCCTTGAAATGTCTCTCTCATCTTCAAGAATTCCCAAGGCTCGGGGTGCCTGGGTGGCTCAGTTAAGCATCTGACTTTGGCTCAGGTGATGATCTCACAGTTTGTGGGTTCAAGCCCCACATCGGGCTCTGTGCTGACAGCTCGGAGCCTGGAGCCTGCTTCGGATTCTGTGTCTCCCTCTCTCTCTGCCCCTCCCCTGCTCATGCCCTGTCTCTCAAAAATGAATAAACATTTAAAAAAATTTAAAAAAAAGAATTCCCAAGGCTCAAATAGTACAACAGAACTATAACTTTCAGGACATTAAAATAATAAATGCTTCCTTTAGCTGTTTTTTTGTAATTCATTCTCTTCTAAGTGTACTTCTAATGTCCTTTCCTTTACTCTGTACTTAAAGATATGTCCTGGGGCACCTGGCTGGCTCAGTCAGTAGAACATGTAATTCTTGATCTTGGGGTTGTGGGTTCGAGCCCCACGTTGGATGTAGAGATTACTTAAATAAAACTTTAAAAAAATAAACAGGGGCACCTGGGTGGCTCAGTCGGTTAAGCACTGACTTGGGCTCAGGTCATGATCTCCTGGTACATGAGTTCGAGCCCCACATTGGGCTCTGTGCTGACAGCTCAGAGCCTGGAGCCTGCTTCAGATTCTGTGTCTCCCTGCCCCTCTCTGCTCCTACACCGCTCGTGCTCTCTTGCTCTCTCTCTCTCTCAAAAATACAATAAACATTTAAAAAAATTTTTAAATAAATAAAGGCATGTCTTACCACAGTTTTTGAGGTCCTCTGAACAGCCAATATCTTATTTTCTAAGGAAAACTTAATGCATTTCACTTCTCCTTTGTCTTCCATTCTTTAAGAAAAAAAGGGGGTGAGTTAAAAAGTTAAGAACTGAATTCTAGCATCTATCAATTTGTGAGAAAAGGCAAGTTAAATACTCAGAAAGCAGCAGATCTTAGTTGAAAATTATGTTTCTGACACTATCAGGACTTCTTTTCAAACAACAAAATCCAACTGGCAGCAAGTTGCCAGTGAAATTTACACTGTGGTTAACAAGTAACTGAAGAATGGAGAACAGGTGCACTTTCCCCTGAGAGTCACTTTGGACATAAATAAGCAATACCCACCCAGCAACCTTCTCCACCAACCACCACCTTCCCCCGCCCACCATGCTCTCACAGCCAAGCTTACGCTTTCCCATTTACTTCCCAACCCCCGGAGTCTTACGGGGCCTCAAACAGATGTTTACAAGAGGAAGTCAAGGGATGAATTACAGGGCCGCACAAGCAAACTTAAAGACTGTGGTGATGGTTAACATGTCAAAACTCATCAACTGTATACATTAAATATATGCAGTTAATTATACCACCAGACAACTGTTAAAAATACACAAAATTGCTAAAATGTTTGCCATCAAAACTTAAAATTTAAAAGAGGATAAATTCAGTATCTTCCTCCTCAAACCCTACCAAGCCCCCAAATCTGGATCAGCGGCTCACTGTTACTTTCCACACCCAAATGATCACCAAGACTTATGCAAGACCTTCCCAAGCACCTCCCAAGTGCCTATGTGATAGTCTACTAGGCCTTGGGTATGCCCGGTTCAGACTACTGCAGTCGACGCTCAGTGGTACCCCTGACTTTGACATGCTCCCAGGTAATCCAAGGTCAATGCTGTGAACAGCGTGATCTTTCCGAACGCTGATAAGATCGTGCCATGCCCCCATCTTACAATTTCCAATAAGATAAAGCCCTAATTCCATAGCAGAATACATAAGGTTCAAGCTGACTCCTGCCAGGGGCCAAACCACCCCCACCTCTCCTTCCCTGCGAGGACACCTGATCTCAGTTACACAGACCTGTAATCCCCCAAAAACCCTGCCTGCTAAGCTTTGCACTCTGGCGTTCTTCGCCATCTGAAAGGCCATCTCTCTTCCCCACTCAGAATAATTCCATTCAAGCTTTAAAGTTTAGCTCAAAGACTCCCTCCTCTCTGAGGCCTTCCCCATCCGAGGCAGTGGTCTTCCTCAGCCTACCCCAAGATAAATGTCTCCTCTCTCTTGTGTGCCCCAATTCTGAACACAGTGCTATTACGGCATTTTCTCACAATCGACAGAATGTGTCTACACACTTGTCTCCCACACTACATTTATGAGCTCTCCAAAAGGGCGCCAGGCTAATTCAAAACCTTCACATGCCTGGCGCCTAGCACAGGGAGGGGGGCTGCAATCAGTGTGTGCCAAACAAATGATTCATTTTCCACTTCAAAAACTCGTTCTTATTAACACAGGCCACCTGCAAAAAATTTAAGTCACCACTGAATCGAGGGCCCCCACTACACTTTCCCTTCCTGTAATCACAGGAACGAAGACCAGATAACTTATCAACCAAATCAAGGCACTTCAGAAAGTGAAAGGAAGTGCTATTTGCAATTATACTGGTTCAACCTGCATACACTGGGACATCCAGTCACCGTTGGCGGAAGCTGGGATTTTCTTAATATAATTATACAGGAAACACTAACCTAGGAACTTCCTCCACCTACCACATACTCTGGAAAGAGCTGGGCCACAGGCAAATGAAGGCCCTCTTCCGCCAAGACACCGGAAATGGACACATCAATAAACTGCCTTGCTAATTTCAAGTAGGAGGAAGTAGGCACCCTATGTTGGAGCATTTGATTCCCAAATCAAGAGACAACTACTCTACACATTTCACTCTGACATGAAGTACTGATGTGTGCCACGGAGACTGCTCGCAGGTGTCTGCTTGGCAGGTGTCTGCTTCCCTCTCCCTAGAGGCAGGGATTTGCATGTGTACAGACTTCAGAACTTTTAGGGAAGACAAAGGACAAACTTTTAAAACCACCTTCTGAAGACGAAAGAGAAAAACATCATTTTATTTACACATGAAAGTTATTCTGTAAATGTCAATAGTTACCTAAATGAGATGGGATTCCTATCATCTGGGCCTTTAACTACCACCCCAGTAGCTCCACCAGATCGAACTGCAAAAACCTAGGAGGCAAAAGAAGCAACGTTAATAGCATGAACTTTAAAAGACTTTAGACACAGACACCAGCCTAACAAGTGATTATTTCTACCACACCCCACTCTTGGTTCAGCTCAACTAAGGTGGCACATATTCATCTACAGATACCTGGTGTTCACAAGAATTTTAAGGGGCAAGGGAGTAGCAGAGGCCAAAAAGGTTAAACCATTGTGAGTGCCACCCACTGTGCAAAACCGGGCCTGGGTCGCCGAGGCTACAAATTTTAATCCGGTTCAGCAAAGGCGCCACTGATACACTTAAGCACACCCTATTACTCCTCACACTGCTTCCCCCACCCTCCGTTTCCAAAATTCCAAGAATAAAGCCAATCTCAACGACTAAATCCGTGAGTGCAAGAGTAACTAATGACAAACACAACAAAGGCACCGAGAAAGGGCTGGCGAGCTAACGGCCGACCACACCGGCCAAAGGGCGCTGCAGGGTCGGTGGCGCAGGTTCGGGATCAACCCAGCTGTCACTTTGGAGGAGAAAGGCCCCGCCGCGGTGGCGCCTGGTCCCTCGGCCCACCCAACAGCACGGGGCTGGTGCCAGTCCCGCGCCGGGACCGGAGGGGAGGCCCCAGGCCTGGTCCCCCAGCACCCGGCCTGGGCGCGCGCGCGCGCAGGACGCCGCTGGGGGCGCGGGGGATGGCGGGCAGGGTGCGCCCGGCCGCGCGGGGAAGGAGGGCGCGGGCCGGCCCGGACCTGCTTGTTGGCCTCATCGAAGAAGACGCAGTTGACCGGGTTCGCCTTCTCGAAGTGCACCGGCCGGTCGCACAGCTCCAGATAGTAGTCCTCCTGGCCCATAGCGGGCGCCGCGGCGGCGGCGGCGGGGGGTCCGGGGGCGGCCGCCAGCGTGGAGCCGGGCAAGCTGCGCCCGGCACCGGGGCGCGGCGAGTCAGGCCGGGAGGCGGCGGCGGCGGCGATCCGAGTGGGCGCGGAGGCCGCTTCCTGGTGCCACGCCCCCACCCCGTCCGGCACGTGACCCGCCGCCCTCAGCGCTTAAACCGGCGACTGCTGACCGGCTGCGGTGGGGCCTAGCGACCGCGACCGCGCCCCGCTCGGCACAAGAGGCTCCTCCCCTTTCCTGGGGGGTGGAGTCCCAGCGCGGCTCGCGGGACGGGGACGTGACCCGGAAGCCGCGCAGAGGCGACGGCGGTAGTCCGCGCGGCTACTCCCGCAGGCGCCGCCGCTCCCGCCTGCGCCCACTGTGGCGTGTTCTGTTCCGGGAGGCTTGCGCACGGCCGGGTGCCCGCCTGGGACAGGGCTGCGCCTGGTTTAGGGAAGGCTTACTCTCTCTCGGAAGGGTTTATTGAGCCTGCCTCTGGGAACTTAATAAGCGAGAGGAGTGCTGTGGCCAGCGCCTGGATGCTGTGAGCATGTAACAGGAAAACCTAGTTTAGATTGCAGTCAGAAAGCCTTTTTTGTATGGCTTTGACATTTAAGGAGGGTTGGGGGAACGCCTCATTCAAGACACAGACAAGAGGGAGGAAAGGCGGGATCACGGATGATCGCTAGGTGGCCATGTCAACAACCGATGGCTCTGGGCACCATTCTCTAAGATACAGAGACTTGGGAAGTTTGGCAGGGAAGTGGTGAGGATCAAGAGTTGGACATGTGAATCCGAGGAGAAATGACATCTATACAGATGGATATGTGGGTCTGAAGCTCACCAGGAGTGACAAGGCTGGAGATAGTAATTGGGGCTTATTGGAATACAGATGGTATTTGAAGCCACAGAATTGGGCGGGGTTGGTCACATAGAGGCATAAAGTGAATAAAGCAACGGGAAACCCATCTGTAGAATCCAAGAAGAGGAATCAGTACAGGACAACAAGCAGAGCCTGCCAGAGAAATATGCAGAAAACTAGGGGCCCCGTTTGCCTCTGGGGCTGAGTGAAGAACTGTTTGAGGAGGTAGGGTGGGGTCCACTTTGACAAAAGCTGCTGAGAAGCCAGGGAGGGCGCTGAAAAGTGTCCCACTTTTACCCCAGGGAAGACACCGATACTTCCATGGGACGTATCGCTGCAGAGACTGGGAGGCAGCAGGTTGGAAGTGGGAATGGGAAGTGAGGATGAGGTGATAGCCGGCAAATCCACCTTAACGGATCTGGAGAAGCTTGTCTCTGAGAGGAGCAGAGGAATGGGGATGGAGGTGGCCCAGGGTGGGAGGATGTAGGCATGAGTTAGGTTTTTCAAACGAAAGCAGCAGCAAGGCTGTGCATACTTTGCCTAAGAACCTTGCAAGTCTCTTGTGGAGCCCAGGAATCTGCAGATGCCAGGTACCTCTGAGACAGAGTTGGAGGACCATATTTAAAAAGAACTGAGACATCTTTTCATGAGTGAGAATGGTTTAGCAGAGAGGTAAAGATGGAATGTAGAGAAGACGAGGTACCCAAGTCAGGTGAGATGCGGCAGAACCCAGAGTACACACAGAGGGGTTGGTCTTTTCCGTAATCATGGGGGAGAAGGAGGCTGGGAGATCCATGGGTAAGAAGATGAGGGCCTTCCTCTCCTTTCCTTAATGAACACACACACACACACACACACACACACACACACACAGAGGAAGGAAGGAAGGAAGGAAGGAAGGAAGGAAGGAAGGAAGGGAGGAAGAGGGAAAACGTGCTTCAGTAAGCCTCCTGCCATTGGCCACATCTGTCCTTGTCTGTGTGATCCACTAACCAGGATCCTTCCACCCCTGTCCTGCCATCACCTATCAGCATTACCTGTGGATGACCCATCCCTCCAGCTGCTCCCCTGTGACCCTCCTATGTTCTACCTTTTCTGCCCAGTGTTGCCCTCTCCTTCCCTTCCCTCCTCATCCAGCTGCAATTCCATTTTCCTCCATTCCAGTACTAATTTTGCCATTTCCCTTAATGTCCTTGCTCCTCTGTCCTTGTCACGCTTGCCTGACAGATCCTCAGCCTGGATGAACTCCACCTGCTTGCTCTGCACCTGCCACTGCCGGAGGAGGAGCCGCAAGACCTGGCAACAGGCACCAGCAGGAATGCTTCTGACCCACAGCCCTGCCTGGCTCTCCCCCCTGCCCTCTCCTCCCTCCTTCCCTGCAAAGATATTGCCAAGCCTTCTCCACTCTCCTCAGCCTGCCTGCAGCCCTTTGCAGACCCCTTGCCTCTGTTTATGGAGAAAAGTGGATCCACCCCACCGTTGCTACCCCCTCCACCCTTCCGATCCTCCATGAGGTTAGAAAAACACCGGTCCTGCCCAAGGACTTCTTTGGATCCCATTTCTCACTTTCTCAGAAAACTTAAGGTGTTGATGGTCACACCTCTTCTCACACCCTGGCTCCTAGAAATGGTCTTTCAATTTGCTGCTCTCTTCTTAAAACAAACGAGCTGAAAACAAACGAAAACTTTTCCTGAAACACTTCTGCCTCCAGATAAGACCCCCTCCCTCTGTGTCACAGCACACTTCTCCAAAGAGTTGTCATGTTCTGCCTCCACTTCTCCACTCCAGCCCGGCTGCTGCCCCATCACTGTAAACAAGGCACCGCCCATCAAGGTCCTCAGGGAGCTCCATGGCACTATGTTCATGAAAACCTTTCAGTCATTTTATGGATTTCCCAGAAGTACTCAGTACCTTTTAATCACTCCCTCATTCTCATGAAACTTTGTTGATATTTATCTCGGTAGTTATTTGACTAAGTCTGTTCCCGTTGTACAGCGAGATCCACGAGAGCAGGGCCGTGTCTTTGTGCTGCTGTCTCTCAGCGCTTACATCCAGTCGCCTCCACTAGGGTGCCTCAGAGCATCTGGGAACCAGCATCTCGAAAACAACACTCCTGACCTCTGCCACCAGGGTCCTCTCCCATGGTCCCATATCCCTGTAAATGGCACCTCCACCCATCCATTTGCACAAATCAAGAAGCTGGAGTCATCCTGGACGCTTCTCACCCTCTTACCATCCCCATGCCCAACGCTGGTAGGCCATCAAGTGAGAATAAGCAAAGTTTGGAGACTGGGGAGGCCCCCAAATTTCACTACGCCAACCTTCCCTACAAACGGGCATACTTGGAGCATGAGCCCCACAGGAATGTTGGCCAAGAGCAGGGAGGCAATCGCACGGTGTGTTGGAGGGTCGCTCAGAAAACTTCTGTTACTTCCTTTCAATATTGGGCATCTTATTCCTCTTTCCAGAGAGATTCCATCAACTGTGGCAAAGTTTTGCTTCTGACAGAGCCAGGCTTAATTTTTGTGCGCCTCGCCTTGGGTCTGCAAGCAGCATTGAGATCTGCCTGGCTATGGGTTAGAAGTCCCCAAACACAGTGGTCTTGACAGTGGCCATGGCCCAGGAAATGCTGAGAATCTAGGGAGCCACTGCAGGCCACACAGAATCCAGAGGATCTGGAACCACCTTGGGCAAACCAAATCTTGGCCTCTCCGTGGTCCATTTCTTTCAGTCACAAACGTCCTTGTTTCTGTATAGTTGAGCATTAAAGACAGTTTGATTGTTGGCCCCACGCCCATATAGAATTCCCTGTTCTTCCCAGGTTTAAAAAATTATCTTTTCCTTGGTAAACATCAAGACTCTGAAAATAGGCCTTAAAAATGGATCAGTATTCATTTCTAGAATTTTCAGTTTGCAAATGTTACCAGGTCTCAAATGTGTAAGCACCTGATACCAGTTTGGGAATCACCATAAATGACAGACCAGAATTAGAATTAGGTGACAATTTTCTTTCCATTGTATCCCCATCCAGCCTGATAAATTACTTTGTTTACCAGCAGGTTCTTTCTGTGGACTTCCTTTGTTATTTATGCAGATGTTTCCTTCTTCAGTTCAATTATTTATGTTCATAGTTCTTATTTCTGCTCTTTAAACATTAAATCGACAAAAGAGTGCAAAGCCACATACCTCTTTTTGGTGTATTTTTATTGCTGCCACACTTTCTGTCAGCTCTAGATTTGATTTTCAGAGAAAAATAAAAGTTTATATACAAATCAAAATAATCCAAATGTTTTACATTTGAATTTTACTTTTATTAGGGGTAAAAAGTTTTAGTTTTTTAATGATTCATTAAACAATCTCAAAACATTGTTCTTTTAACTGCATTTAGGGTTTTTTTGGAAGATAATTAGAGCAAAATTTTTCTAAATGCCTGTGTTTTACATTGAGCCCCGTGGAAAGAGGCCTCTTTGCTCATCCCTTCCCATGACTGTATTGGAGTAAAAGTTCACAAGGGTGTTTGAGCTCAAAGGTATTTCCCAAGATGGTCTAGTTCAATGACTCCACAAACCAGGTGGTTGTCAGAATCAAAAGTTTTTAAAAATAAACAAAAACATGCTATATTGTAATTATGAAAAGAATGTACACGTGGAGGTCAATATAATTTTAGTACAGAAAGATATGAAGTGCAAAAAATCTCTCTTCTCCCACCTCCCCCAAATCCTCAAGGCCTCAACCCAGAGGAAGCCACTGTTACCAACGTCTCTTTTAGCTCTGACGATAACACTATTACCTCTCGTATATTTACCTTGTTTTATGAGCTTCAGGTAGTACATGTTACTATGCTATGAAAAGATGAGGAATTTAGCACATTGATCTGTCTCTTCCCCAATACTTCTCAATTTTTGTTGCTTATATCATTTTTAATTCTTCTAGTATTTACTCACATAACTTCATATATCTAGGCCTCCATTTTCTTTTTTTTTTTAATTTTTTTTAAATGTTTATTTTTGAGACAGAGAGAGACAGAGCATGAACGGGGGAGGGGCAGAGAGAGAGGGAGACACAGAATCCAAAACAGGCTCCAGGCTCTCAGCTGTCAGCACAGAGCCCGACGCGGGGCTCGAACTCACAAACCACGAGATCATGACCTGAGCCGAAGTTGACCGCTTAACCGACTGAGCCACCCAGGCGCCCCTAGGGCTCCATTTTCAATCCACCAGTGTTAGCAAGTTTCCAGTGACTCTATACTACATATGCAGAGATGAGGGCACCTGTACCAACCCATCTTCTCTGCTTCCCACTCACTAGTCCAAACTTAAGTTTAGGGCATTTACATTCTATAAATATAAATTCAATGCCTTGTCTATGGATTATATCTAAATGTTGAAAAGTAATCGTTTTAAAATACTATCATTATTTTTTTAAATATCATGATATTCACCATAGAACCCTGTGGAATTATTGGGGCTATAAAAAAAGTAAATGTAATTTTGGTTCCCTAAACTTGACCTCTTAAAAAGAATATCCCAAATATCAAGGTCAAAATTCTCCACCATTTGCTCAAAAACTCATGGCACGTTTTTGTTTGCTTCAACAAAAGCTGACTTTGTCATATGGTTTTTTGTTTGTTTTTCTGGAGCTCTTAATTGCTTTGCGTTGTTGTTGACAGAAGAGACTGTGTGTTTATTTATCTTTCAGCTCTTCCAGGTTTTTGTGAATTACAGCTTATGTAATGGACTCCAGGTTATTCTTTCACACAGGTCCCTACATAGGGTCTTAATGTTCTGAATATACAGTGTTTGTATCAGTTGGAATTGCATTTGCCATTTGCCTGCAAGTAACAGAAAACCCAACTTATAGTAGCTTACCCAAATAGCACTGATTTTCTAAAGGAAAAAGAAATCTAGAAGTAAGCCATCCAGGCCCAGTACTAAGGTTCCAAGATGCTTTGGAGATCTACGTTCCTTCTTTCTCTCCACTTAGCTATTCATGCTGTCACTGTGTGGCTTTTGTCCTCATGCTCATCATGTGATGGCTGCAGGATGGATGCTTACCTCTAACACAGGGTCTGCAGTCCCCAGGCAGGAAGAAGGGGAAATGTGAAAAGCAAAGAGCCAGTGCTGGCTGAGTTCGATCATCTTTGAAGAGTTTTCCCGGAGGATCACACCCACTGACCTCTGCTTACATCCTATTGGTCATGGTTGTCTGATAGCCACTCTAGATGCAAGGGAGTCTGGGAAATGTAGTTTGTAGCTGAGTACATTATGCCCTGTAGAAAATAAGTTTTGTGTTTTTTTTTTTAATTTTTTTTTAATTATTATTTTTTTCAACGTTTATTTATTTTTGGGACAGAGAGAGACAGAGCATGAACGGGGGAGGGGCAGAGAGAGAGGGAGACACAGAATCGGAAACAGGCTCCAGGCTCTGAGCCATCAGCCCAGAGCCCGATGCGGGGCTCGACCTCACGGACCGGCTCGACCTCACGGACCGCGAGATCGTGACCTGGCTGAAGTCGGATGTTGAACCAACTGCACCACCCAGGCGCCCCGAAAATAAGTTTTTAGTAAAGGAAATGTAAATACATCTTGGGTTAGCAACTGGCAATGAGTTTTTTTTTTTTTTTCTTCATTGCATTTCAAGGTTAGTTGTGCTGTTTCTTAAAAATTTGGATTCTCAGGTCCTATTGTGGTAGCCCCTCCACCCCCCACCCCCCACCCCCCACACCAGCTTGGGAATGTTACTATTCTTAGTAAACCCCCTCAAGGGATAATTTGCATCCAGATCTTCACCTGTTCACAGACAAAGGCGGGAACCACTGTTTATTTAGTTGTGAAAGTCAAAGCTGCATATGAACTCTTTTTCCCCCCTTATGGATTATTTAATCAACACATGTTTCTAAAGCTCCCATTTTGCATCAGCTTTTTCTTAAATTCTGTGGAGAACATGGATGTATCAAGCATTTACTACCCCGGCTCCAAAAAAGTGCATTATAATGCAGCATGCATGATACCTAAGAATCTAAGGAATGTAATATTGTACTAGAGCTAAGAAGTGCTAGAGGGGCTTATTGGCCCAGCCCTGCTTCAAAGACCAGTGTGGTCAAACACAAAAAGGGGCTAGTTGGAGAATGCAGAGGCTGACAGTGGTCAGGGTTCAGACAGGCGAAGAGGGCAGTTGACTTCGGAAAGAACACATGATAATAAGTACAATATAAACACGAGGGAAAGAAGCAAGCAGGCTACTATATGCAGTATTTTAGAGTAATATGATACAATTTAAAGGTAATGAGAAAAGACTGCTATGTTATTGCCATTTCATAACAATTTTTTTGTGATTTAAAAGCTTTGCACAAAACAATATCTGATCTCCTCAAGCTAACATTTGAGTTGAAACACTCCTATATTAAAACTGCTAATGGGAGCCTTGGGCTTTGGTCTAGGCCTGGACATGTCCAAGAAACACACCAGGCACAACCAGTCACAAAAATGGCACAGAAATGGCATCAAGAAACGATGGTCACAAAGGTATGAATCTCTCTTGGGGGCACCTGGGTGATTCAGTCGGTTAATCGGCTGACTCTTGATTTCAGCTCAGGTCATGATCTCGTGGTGTGGGAGTTGGAGCCCCACGTTGGGCTCTGCGTTCACAGCACAGAGCCTGTTTTGGATCCTCTGTCTCCCTCTCTCTGCCTCTCTCCACCCCTCTCAAAAATAAATAAATGTTAAAAAAACAATTGAAAAAACCCAAAGGTATGAAATCTCTTAAAGGGGTAGACCCCAAGTTCCTGAGGAATACGCTTTGCCTGGAAGCACGACAAGAAGGGCCTGAAGAAGATGCAGGCCAACAACGCCAAGTTCAAGAGTGCACGTACCAAGGCTATCAAGGCCCTCGTCAAGCCCAAGATCCCAAACAGTGGCAGCTGCAAGCTCAATCAATCGACTTGCCTGCATCGCTCACCCCAAGCTTGGGAAACGTGCTTGTGCCTGCACTGCCAAGGATCTCAGACTCTGCCGGCCAAAGGCCAAGACCAAGACCAAGGCCTAGGCTCAAACCAAGGCCCAGGCTGCAGCTGAAACTCCGGCTCCAGCCCCTGCTGCGGCTCAGGTTCCCCAAAGTGCCTGGGCCTCCACAGAGGCTCCGGTGTAGAGCCTTCTGTCTGCCGGGGTGAGGATGGCAGGAATGGTGTGATGCCTGGCCTTCTATCAGCCTCCTGTGCTACTTTTACAAATAAACCTGCGGCAGGATCTGTCAAAAAAAGAAAAACAAACACAAAACCACAACTGCTATGCATATCCAAGAGTATTTTAAAAATAAAATACTGGGGGCAAGGCGTGCCCTAGAATTCACTTGGTTTTATAGTGTTTAGGTAAAATAATGTCTGTGTGTGTATTGCTTTTATTAATATGACATACTGTGTGATAGCTGGACCTAGCAGCTCCTCAGTTGTGTGTAAGATTAAGTAAGAGCAAATTTAAAAAAGGAAACTCTACAGATCCTGGGTGGATGGGGAACCCTCCTTGACTATTTTTTGCATGTCGGGGATAAAAGAGCTACCGCACGGCCAGGCAGCCAGGCTGTTTCTGAAACGTGTGTGCCACTTCTAGAATGTCACACAGCTGAGTCATGTGTGCTCTGAGGAGGCAGAGGACAATGAGTGTATACACTGGCCGTGCTGTTCAGGGATGGCGACATAGCCGGCCACATGGTCCCCGGGTTTTACACAGGAGATCAAGTCATGCATGGCATTGTCTGAATAGGAACTCAAAAAATTATTAAAGATTTTCTTATGGTTCCTCAACTATTTTTGGTTCATCTGGAAACTGGAAACACTAAAACATGCACAATGGTTATAAAAAAAAAAACCACACCTAGGACCTTTGTTTTCATTACTTTGTGAACGCCCTTTTTATACCTTTCACGAAGGTGCTTGGAGAGCCACCACGGCAGCCGGAACCTGAGAAGCCATGATCTTGGAGAGCAGGGAAGCCCAGAGAAGAGAGCCTGACATTTGCTGTCACTTCGTTCCACGATGAATTTGTTGCTTTGAAAGCGGTGACTGAGGGGACGAGGCACTGAGCAGGAAAGGGAAAGATGAGTAGACGCCGAAAAGCTGGGCAAAGTGTATGTTTAGACAGATGCAGGGCTGCAGTGGAAGAGCAGCCCTGGTGACCGCCAAGCTGTCAGTGGGGCCCTGAAGGGCACGCCTACCAGGAACCGGTAAACTAAAAGTCAGCAGAGGAGAAAAGGAATGCAGCCTCCAACTGAACCCCTTGATGAGATGTGAGGTGGGTCCCCTGCCCTGACTGCCCCTGGCTGTTAGTGAGCCCGGAGTAAGTTCCTCAGGTGCTTTGTTTTCTTCTTTCTTCTATGGGCAGGTGTTTTCCAGAGCCACCAGAGCTCAGGTAACCCCTGGTGTTTAAGATAAGTAGCTTTATGGACTTGTTTTCCTCCTGCGGTGGCTGAAAAAGTGTTTCTGACAGTTTCTAAAACCTAAGCACAGCATACAGGCTTTTCTCTCTGTTCTTTTGGTTTTTGTTTTTTTATTCTTTTTTAGACTTTATGACAGATGTCTAGAACGACAGGTACCAATGTTTTTATAGTGGCTGTCACTGGTTGGCAGGTTTTCATGTGACTTTCACTTTTTTCTTTGAATTTTTAAAATTCCTTTTGGTTTTTAAAATGGATCAGTACTCTTCTTTTAAATTTTTTTTTAACGTTTTACTTTATATTTGAGAGAGAGAGAGCAAGCAGGGGAAAGGGAGGGGCAGAGAGAGACAGAATTTGAAGCAGACTCCAGGTTCTGAGCTGTCAGCACAGAGTCTGACGCAGGGCTCGAACTCCACGAGCAGTAAGATCATGACCTGAGCCAAGTCAGATGCTCAACCGATGGCGCCACCCAGGTGCCCCAATGTTCTGCTTTTAGAAGATAGCCGTTAGGTCCTAAATCTTTTCTAGGCCAAGCACCTTCAGATTCTTTGGCTAATCCACATACAACATGATTTCCAGTCCAATTCTAATTGCTTTCCTTTACATACATCCTCATGCCTCTAGGTGGTAGAGCAGTTCTCTAAGTTTTGGGCCTCAGAACATCTTTTCACTGTAAAAATTGAGGACCTCAGTGAGCTTCTGATTATGGGTTTTATCAATATTTACTGTTAAAAGTCAAAACTGAAAAAAATTTAGACATTTAAAAATAAAAAAACCATTACATGTTCATGTAAAGAACATCCATAAGTAACAAATAACTGTTTTCCAAAACTTCAGTAAAATGGCATTTTTATATTTTGCAAATCTAATGTCTGACTTCACAGAAGACGGCTGAATTCTCATATCTGCTTCTGTACTCTATGTGTTGGGCTATCTTGTTTTCATTGAAGTATGTGGGGGAAATCTGGCCTCATACAGGTAGGTAGTTGGAGAAGGGAAGAGTATATTAATGGCCTTTTCAGATCATTGTAGATATTCTTTAATATTACACAAGTATTCAACAAGTGGTAGTTTCTTAAGGTTAGTTGTAATGTGGCATCTAAAACTGTTATCAATACATTTTTTGTACTCTGTTGCATTAAAATGCATTAGTCTTTCTTGAGCTTTGAATGTATCTTACTTGTTACCTATTGTTCCAATACAAATTACCCCCAAAACTTAATGGCTTAAACTCACATTTTTTTTTAACATTTTCTGTGCATCAGGATAGGGCAAGCACCAGGATTTTCATTCAAGGCCTCTCATGAGTTGCAGTTATGATGTTGACCCGGGCTGCCATCATCTGAAGGTGTGACTGAAGACAGAAGATCTGCTTCTAACCCCATTCGTGTGGCTGTTGTCAGGATTTTGTTCCCCATATGAGTCTTGAGAGTCCTCAAGACATGGCAGCTGACCTCCCCCAGAGTAAGGGATCCAAGAAAGCACATGGCAGGGCCACAATGTCTTTTATACACTAAAGTCACACACCACCGCTTCTGCTAGGTTCTGTTCACTGACAGATTCACTGAATAGAGTCCACATTCAAGGGGAAGGGAATTAGCTTCCATCTTTTCAAAGGAGAGGTATCAAAGAATTTGTGGACAAATTTATTTTAAAACCAAAATACTCATGATTTTGTAACATCATCATGCATTAGCCATTGGGAGAATATTTGTTCACTGAAATGTTGATAATTATGCTTTCAAAAATCACGTCAGTATTAGTACTGATCTTACTAGATATCACTATACACTTACTAGAATGGCTAGAAAGTACATTAAAAAAAAACCCTGATTATAAAAAATGATGGGCAGGATATGGAGAAACTCATACAGTGCAGATGGGAGTGTAAAATGATACGGCCACTATAGAAAACAGTTGAGTTTCTTATAAAACTGAACATGCATTTATCATACAACCCAGCAATTGCACTATATTGTTCATGCAAAAATATGTATACAGATGTTCATAGCAGCTTTATTCATAACAGCCAATACCAGAAATAACCACCCATGTCTTTCCATGGCTGAACGGTTGAACAAATTTGCGTTTTTCACTCTTGTAGATTCCTGTCATTTCACAAATCTGTTAAGAGGATCCTTTTTTATCATCAAGTCACTGTCAAAAACATTGAATAAACTGGGGTTGATATGAAAGTCCTGAGTCTCCTGAATCTTGTTTGACAATGATTGGCTACTAGGTTGCTCAACGGCTAATTTTATCTAAAGTTACCATTCCGTAAATTATTCACCATGACCAAGTGGAATTTATACGTGGGATGCTGGGCTGGTTCAGTATCTGCAAAACAATCAATGTGATTCATCACATTAATAAAAGAAAAGACAAGAACCATATGATCCTCTCAATACACGCAGAGAAAGCATTTGACAAAATACAACATCCTTTCTTGATAAAAACCCTCAAGAAAGTTGGGATTGAAGGATCGTACCTCGAGATCATAAAAGCCATATACGAAAGACCCAACGCTAATATTATCCTCAATGGGGAAAAACTGAGAGCTTTCCCCCCTAAGGTCAGAAATAAGACAGAGGTGTCCACTCTTGCCACTGTTATTCAACATAGTATTGGAAGTCTTAGCCTCAGCAATCAGAAAACGCAAAGAAATAAAAGTCATCCAAATCAGCCAGGAGGAAGTCAAACTTTCACTCTTCGCAGATGACATGATATTCTATATGGAAAACCCAAAGATTCCACCAAAAAACTACTAGAACTGATTCATGAATTCAGCAAAGTTGTAGGATATAAAATCAATGCACAGAAATCGGTTGCATTCCTTACACCAACAATGAAGCAACAGAAACAGAAATCAAGGAATTAATCCCATTTACAGTTGCACCAAAAACCATAAAATACCTAGGAACAAATCTAACCAAAGAGGTAAAAAATCTATACACTGAAAACTATAGAAAGCTGATGAAAGAAATTGAAGAACACACACAAAAAAAGGAAAAATATTCCTGGATAGGAAGAACAAATATTGGTAAAATGTCAATACTACCCAAAGCAACCTACATATTTAACGGAATCCCTATCAAAATAACACCGGCACTCTTCACAGAGCTAGGACAAACAATCCTAAGATTTGTATGGAACCAGAAAAGACTCCAAATAGCCAAAGCAATCTTGAAAAAGAAAACCAAAGCAGGAGGCATCACAATCTCGGACTTCAAGCTGTATTACCAAATCTGTGATCATCAAGATAGTGTGGTACTGGCACAAAAACAGACACTCAGATCAATGGAACAGAACCCAGAAATGGACCCACAAATGTATGGCCAACTAATCTTTGACAAAGCAGGAAAGAGTATTCAGTGGAATAAAAAGACAGTCTCTTCAGCAGCAAGTGGTGCTGGGAAAACTGGACAGCGACATGCAGAAAAATGAACCACTTTCTTATACCATACACAAAAATAAGTTCAAAATGGATGAAGACCTAAATTAAGACAGGAAGCCATCAAAATCCTTGAGGAGAAAGCAGGCAAAAATGTCTTTGATCTTGGCCGCAGCAACTTCTTACTCAACACGTCTCTGGAGGCAAGGGAAACAAAAACAAAAATGAACTATTAGGAGGACCTCATCAAAATAAAATGCTTCTGCACAGCAAAGGAAATAATCAGCAAAACTAAAAGGCAATCGACAGAATGGGAGAAGATATTTGCAAACAACGTATCAGGTAAAGGGTTAGTATCCAAAATCTATAAAGAACTTATCAAACTCAACACCAAGAAAACAATCCAGTAAAGAAATGGGCAAAAGACATAAAGACACTTCTCCAGAGAAGACATCCAGATGGCCAGCTGATACATGAAAAAATGCTCCACATCACTCATCATCAGGGAAATACAAATCAAAACCACAATGAAATACCACCTCACATCTGTCAGAATGGCTGACATTAATAACTCAGGCAACAACAGATGTTGGTGAGGATGCGGAGGAAGAGGATCTCTTTTGGACTGCTGGTGGGAATGCAAGCTGGTGCAACCACTCTGGAAAGTAGTATGGAGGTTCCTCAAAAAATTAAAAATAGAACTACCCTACGACCCAGCAATTGCACTCTAGGTATTTATCCAAGGGATACAGGTGTGCTGTTTCGAAAGGACATATGCACCCCAATGTTTATAGTAGCACTATCAACAATGGCCAAAATATGGAAAGAGCCCAAATGTCCATCGATGGATGAATGGATAAAGAAGAGGTGGTATATATATACAATGGAGTATTACTCACAATCAAAAAGAATGAAATCTTGCCATTTGCAACTACGTGGATGGAACTGGAGGGTATTATGCTAAGTGAAATTAGTCAGAGAAAGACAAAAATCGTATGACTTCACTCATATGAGGACTTTAAGAGAGAAAACAGATGAACATAAGGGAAGGGAAACAAAAATAATATAGAAACAGGGAAGGGGACAAAACAGAAGAGACTCATAAATATGGAGAACAAACTGAGGGTTACGGGAGGGGTTGTGGGAGGGGGGTTGGGCTAAATGGGTAAGGGGCACTAAGGAATCTACTCCCGAAATCATTGTTGCACTATATGCTAATTTGGATGTAAATTAAAAAAAATAAAAAGTAAAATTAAAAAAAAATCCTACCTCTTGTATTGCCCTATTTTTAACAAGCCTACTTAATGGATTTTTGGAAATTCATGCACACTCAAGTGATAGTAACATTTTATTTTTTTTATTTTTTTATTTTTTTTAATTTTTTTTTTTTCAACGTTTATTTATTTTTGGGACCGAGAGAGACAGAGCATGAACGGGGGAGGGGCAGAGAGAGAGAGAGACACAGAATCGGAAACAGGCTCCAGGCTCCGAGCCATCAGCCCAGAGCCTGACGCCGGGCTCGAACTCCCGGACCGCGAGATCGTGACCTGGCTGAAGTCGGACGCTTAACCGACTGCGCCACCCAGGCGCCCCAATAGTAACATTTTAATAAGTAAATCTATATGTATATTCTTCCTTTTAAAAGTAGTACCAGAGTGGCTCCTGCAAATATCCAAGAGCTTCCCATTCTCCATCATTCCTCCTCAATTATGGGCAATGTTCCCACGATCTCATCTGAAATTTCCCCAAATATCTTGGATATTTGTTATCCAAGCAAAATTCTTAAATCAGTTGAATTAGTAGGATGCCCACCAAAAGAATCTTTATATCCACCTTAGTCTTTGTATCAGCCTGCTTACACTACTGTAACAAAATACCACAGGGTGACTTCAAAAACAGATGAATTTTCTCACAGTTCTGGAGGATTGAAGTCCAAGATCAAAAGTGCCAGCACAGTTGGGTGTCTGATGAGGCCTCTCTCCTTGGGGTGCAGACAGCTGCCTTCTCAGTGTCCTCATGTGGCTTTTCCTCTGTTGTGTGTAGGGAGAAATCTCTGGTGTCTCTCCCTCTTTTGCTAAGGATACCAGTCCTATTGGATTAAAGTCCCACCCTTAAGACTTTTCTTAACCTTTATGAAAAGCCTCCTTAAACAGCCTCATTTAACCTCCTTAAAAGCCCTATTTCTAAATATAGTTGTCACATTAGGGGTTAAGGCTGCAACATATGAACTGGGAGGATGGGGGGATGATGCTTCAATTCTGCTGCCCAATGTTTGTTTTACCATTTTCCAAATATACAATTACAAAAAAAAAATGAAATTGATGAGTTGTTTTGTTATTAACAATATACTAATACTACAAGCAATGGACTTGTTTCTTCTTCAGATTTAACTTTTAAACCCTCTTTCATGTTTTCCAGATTTTTCATAAATTTTGACTCATTGATGCTTTACCATTCTTATGACTTTGTGTCAAATACTCTATTCAATTACGTGTTCTTTCTGTCCCAGAAATCATTAGAAAGATCAGTAGTAGCTCACTTATTTATTCTGTCAATACCCCACCTTCCCCTTCCAGCTGCTTTCTTATCTACTGTATTTGATCTTAACTCCTCAAAAAGCTAGCTATGTTTGGGAAAAAGCTGGAAAGCCTAGGACAGCAAAAGTAATGCTGTTCCCAAAAGTATCCTTCTAATATTTCTGAATTGATTAACAAATAGGAGATCAAAAAATAAAAACAAGAGGCTTTCAAATGAGTAAACTGTTTCCAAGCACAAGCTTTGAAAACTTAAATCATTCTTTAAATTTTATGTAATCCATACAAAACTCCAACAGAAAAATACCTATATTCAAAACATAAGTATTGAGGTTTGAAAAGGACAATCAGATGAGCTTTCACCCCCCAATTTCTTTTTTTAAGTTTATTTAATCTCTGCACCCAACATGGGGCTCAAACTCACAATCCCGAGATCAAGAGCCACGTGTTCTACTGACCGAGCCAGCCAGGTGCCCTTTACCCATAATTTCTAAAGTGCTGGGAAAACTGCTCAGAATTTCAGAAGGTGCAGAGAACAGTCTCTCGTGATGCCTGGAACCTAAATGAACTGCCTCTGACATATCTTAGAGACTCCACCTCCTCATCTTGCTTAGGGGGTCTACCCATGACCAACATTTCACCATCAGTGGCCCCGCTTCATCCTGCTTCCTGGTCAGAGGTGTTTTTAAACAGTAACATATGCTGAAGGGAAAAAAAATTGGTAGGGATGCATGCCACACTATAAACAATAGTTTCTGGAATACAACGGACTTTTGCTTTCACATTTCTGAATTCCTGTAATATTTAAATTCAAATAAGCATGTAGTTCTCATTTTTGTAAGCAGAAAAGCTGATTTTTTATAAAAAGGCAATGCAAACTATTTTGTTGATATAAAAATCCTCTACAGTCATCCTTATTTCCATAACTTATAGATACTCATGTATGTACTTCCAATAAAGTAAAATAAAATATCCTTATTTCCAAATGTTGGGCTTTTCCAATTTGTATTTGAGTCTTTACTTAGCAACACTCCCACTTTCTTTTTCCACTATGTGAAATAGGTACTCACGGATATGTAAGAGAAAAACCTATTCGTAAGATGAAGTAGATCATTTACTGAAATCTAAATATGAGAAGTTGAATGGGAAAAAAACTGCTTAAGATAGCTTTGCTTAATTTTATAAAGAAGGGGTAACTTGGTGCCAGGACATAAGTTAACATAAAGAACAGTAAGAAACCACACAAAGAACCAATTCTAAAATGCTCTCTTCATATTTAATATCTTAAAAATCATGTTTACAGCACACTCCAAGAATGCCACACAGCAATGGTTTGCTGCTCTTTGTCAAACAGAGTATGTCAGAAAACAAAACAAAAAATTCTTTAAATGGTTCATGGTTTTTAAAATTAGTTCTCTGAAATTTCTGTAAAGCCAAGAATCACCACTCATCTAAATCTTTGTTTCAGAGTAGTAAACATTTCAGAAATGTAATGAGTCTATCCAAAATCACACTTCTCTGAAATGCAGTTAAAAGCTATGTAACAGAAACAAAAATAAATATTTTTCTAGAAAGAACATATTTGGCATCTTAAAATAACGTTAAAGAAGCTTTCAAGTGTGAATGATGTTTAGATTTTTACTTTCCAGTACCAGACAGAAAGTTTGGGTTTTCAGTAGCAAAAGTTTGGGTCTTTGAAGTCAACTAACTTGACTTCAGTAACAGGAGGAATGATTACACTGTAGTTAATGAACTTCAATCCTAACAAAACCAATGTACTTGTCAACTATAGTGTTTGATTTATATAAGAAGTGACGTCCAGCCAGTACTAAAAATTATTGAGTGAGGCCAGTTCAAATTGCTTGGTTAATTTGGTGCACACATTATTTTATATATACTCTTCAACATGTGACTATTTAATATTTCTAATTAGTTTGCTCTATTTCAAAATCAATCAGTAGACAGTCTGAATGAAATGTAAATTGAACTTTGTTTCACTGATTTCATTAAAATATATAAAACATGGTTAATTATTATATTCCATCATTCCGGATAATTAACATTTTCATTATAAACACAGAGCAGTTGCACCATGAATTCTACCCTAACCACTTCACCTAAATGTAGAAAAATTTAAAGTTAAACTTAAAAACTCCGAATAGTTAAGAAGTTCTTACATATTTCTCTTTCAGAGACCTGTGATGCCTTGTCTTGGATAGGAATATGGAAAAGAAAAATTCAGTTCATATTCCTGATGTAACAATAAACTTCTATTTCTGTCAGTCATTTTACAACCAAATTTCCATTTCTATCACCTACTAAAGAGAAGAAATTTTCCTTTAGAATCACGGTCACAAGCTGGAAAAAGAATTGAAAAGGGCTAGTTTTAGGCCAATAAAATATTTGAGGGAAGATAGAACACAAAATGGGGAGGTGAAAAAAGCAAGTACGTTGTAATAAAAGTCTCCCTTGTAAACACACCTGTCCTTTCCTCCCATATTTGGAAATGTTACCTAAGTTTTAAAAATTCTCATCAAAACATTTTATGCCACGATTCCTATAAAATCAGGTTGGTTTCAGCTAGATAAGCTGTAGCTGTTAAAGAATTATATTATCCTGTTCATAAGACGAGAGGTAGTGACATTTTATTCTCCCAATGCTGAGCTACAAATTCCACACATCTGGCATATGGGTTACAAGGGGGAAAAAAAGCACAGAAGCACCATTGTACACTCCTCATGTTTTGGTATTTCAAGTCACCCATAACTTCATTTGCCATTGGCAGCTGACAGTCACCACTGTGTAAACAATGGAAAGCAGTAGGTGTTGGTGCTATTCATCATACAGGACTGGTGGACCTCCATCATCTTTCAAAAATGAAGCAGCTTTCCTTCCATTCTTCTGAACATGATCTTCATTCATTTTCTCCAAAGCTTCTATCTACAAAATACATTGAATCCATTTGTCAAAATCTTACTTCACAGAAACCACACTTCAGATTGAACCAGCAGTTTTCTCTTCCTAGGTCTTTCCTAATGACGCTGGCCTTGAATTGGAATTACAGTATGTGACACATACTACAGCATGACACGTACATGTATTTTTACTTGATTATACTGCTTGAATTAATACTTAGTATCTTTATCAAGCTAGTAACTAGGATCCTGTGTCTTACTGTGTACTCTATAAAGCTTTCAGGAAACAAGAAAAAGGAAATTCCAATGTTGGTTCAACAATAGTATAACTCCTACTTACTGAGCAACTGTACTGTGCTAGATGTCAGCTATACCATCTTCCTGTTACTTCTCCTCTGCCCTTATGTTCCAGCACAGCTTGGCCAAATTCAAATACCTAAGGAGTTCTGCAACAGACTCCATAATCATTCTCTGCGTCGGTATACTGTCGGGAATAATTAGCTATTTCACTTTTTAATTTTTGTTCAATTTTAAAAGAACTTCTCTGGAGGCAGGTTTTTTGTTTTTATGCTTCTATAGATCCATACTGCAATTACTGGGTATTTCTAAGGGCGACCACTGCTAACTTTCTATATTCAGTTAAGGGCGGGACAACGTGTTACTGTTTTCTGTATCATCCAGAGTGTCCACCAGCCCGCCTCCTCATTCGTGAATAGAGGCACAGAGGTATACTGGAAATGATCTTATTTGTCCATCTTAATCAAACTGTGAACTTGAAGAAGTGTTTTGCTCTAAGTCTATCCTAGGTTTTAAGCCCAGAAAGGACCAAAACATCTCAAGGAAAGAAAAATCTCTAATTTCGCTTTTGAGAAAACAGAAGAATAAAATGAGCTCTCGGTTTCAGCTATCTACTCCATCCCATGCTTTATTAGCAAGGTGAATAATAGCCGCACACCATTTACCTCAGCTAAGAAATCAGCTTCATTATCTGCTGAGATGTTTAAGCCTGAAACAGCATTAAAGAGTTCTCGTTCACCAAGGGCTTCTTTTACTCCTCCTTTCTGGAAAAACTAGTAAAGAAATATAAATCAGTAGGAGATGTTATAGCAAGGTTCCCTTGGAAACAAAAAACAGGGAAGAGTGTACTTGTAAGATACCAATGAATTCCTTCCATAATTAAAAAAAAATTGTTTTTTAATGTGTATTTATTTTTGAGAGAGAGAGAGAGCACAAGCAGGGGAAAGGCAGAGACAGAGGGAGACACAGAATCCAAAGCAGGCTCCAGGCTCCAAGCTGTCAGCACAGAGCCCGATGTGGGGCTCGAACTCACAAACCATGAGATCGTAACCTGAGTTGAAGTCGAATGCTTAACTGACTTAGCCACCCAGGCGTCCCTTCCATAATTTTTTTAAAGTTTATTTGAGAGAGAGAAAAAGAGTGAGAGGGAGAGAGAGAGGGCACACACAACCAGGGGAAGGGCACAGAGAGAGGGAGACACAGATTCATAAGCAGGCTCTTTGCTGTCAGCGCAGAGCCCGGCATGGGGCTCAAACTCACAAACCGTGAGATCATGACTTGAGCCGGAATCAAGAATTGGATGTTTAATCGACTAAGCCACCCAGGTGCCCCCCTTCCATAGTTTTCAAACCACAGATTTTCCCATTTCAAGTTTAACTATGTTGCTCAGGTTCTACTTGCTTTTTGTCCTCTCGTACACATGCAGGCTGCCTTCTGGATTTAGTTTGTCACAATACACCTTCCATAGCTATAAACGAGCAGTATATATAAAATTGGGTGGCATTGCTTTGAATGTGTAGACTCAAAATATTCACTAAATCCCACCTGTGAATTAAAATCTTCAAGTAGGTTCAGAAATTATTTCCAATATGAAGTTATTCTATCATTTAGAAAGACCATTCTTATCTGAATCTGCGGCTAACAATTAGTTTCCTTTAGAAACAGCAAATAAACGTAACCCAAATGTGTGATTACTGAGTTTTACCTTCGTTAATCTGTTTACCTCATAGTGATCAGACAGTGCCACTAAGATGACTACTCTCCTTTTAATGGTAATAACACTGGCAGTCAACATGTAGGCTTACTAATACCAGATTCACTTAAAGCACTGTGCATGTATTAAAGATCTACTTGACTGCTTAAATATCTGTAGTCAAAATAAAAACTTACTCCCTTGCAAATTTAATTCAATAGCCCAAATGTGAGACACTCAATCAAATCGTTGTTGAAAATGAAATCTGACAAATTGATCGTTGTATCCTTATCCTGAAAGCAGTCAGTAACCAAACCCTTCCTTCAATTTATAAGAATATGACCATTGGACTTATCTTAGGAGAAAAATATTTGAAACTGTTACCTACTATAAAGAAATATTAGTTTACACGCTTACCTGTGAGACATTCCTACAGTCACGGAACAAGAACTCCAGGCCATGAGGATGAGTTGGTTCCACCGACTGACTGACGTCAATCAACCAGACCTATTTACACATAGAGCATGTGTTCAGGATACATTCAGTAATTTACATCAAGATATTTAGTATGGACAGTAACAAAATGTACTCACCTTCCCAGCATGCCACAGCATGTTATACTCACTGAGGTCGGCATGTACAAGGGTACATTCATTATATAACTGCTGCATCAACTGTGAAGAGGCAAGGCACACATATAGGGTGTGAGCAATAATTCTAAGTTACCTATGCAACTAAAATGTCTATGCCAACCAATAATTTCTAGAAAAAGCAAAACTATTTCCTCTTTACTTTGTACAGTCTAAGACTGGGTGGGGGAACTCTAAGACAACGGAGGGAATGAGTAAGACACTCTATTTCCTGGTCTATGTGACAACAACAAGGTCAGGAGATCAAGGGGCAGACCAGGATTCCCACGGGCTAAAGAAAGCAGCCATGTTATGGTCACTAACCAGAAGATCCAAAAGCCACTTCCCTTTATAAAAGTGGGTGAAAACTTTTTTCACCTTTTTATACAAAGTAAAAAGTACTTCCTGCCAGACACATTAGGGAAGAGATATTCTTACAAATTAAGTGGCATTACATATTCGTTACTGATTTTTGACAGTAGAAATAAACATTAATGTTTTATTTCTCAGCCTTGCTAGAATCAAATAGGAAAGTCCATCATTCCCTCATCTCTTCCCCAGCCCAAAGAAAATGAACCTGATTTTCCTTTCAATATTTTCCTATTGGAAGCAGAGAAAGTTGGATCATCTCCCTAGCTCTGTCTTAAAAAATTATTTGGGTAACACTTTCATATTTACATCAGCTACTGTAGGATGTAATGCTTCGTGCAGAGACCACATAAAACGCATAGAAGCTTCTCTATTGAGGAGCCTGACTGGCTCATTTGGCCGAGCATGTGACTCTTGATCTCAGGGTTGTGAGGTCAAGCTCCACATTGGGGTGTAGAGCTTACTTGGGGGAAAAAAAAAAAACTACAGAGGAATGACAACAGTATTAGTAACATTTTCCCAAGCTGGGAGGACATCAGATGAATTCAGTTGCTGTCCTGAAGAATAAATGACTTCAAGATTCCTGACATGTGCCTTCCAACTCTAACACCTACGCACTCTCAAGAAGCCACTTCCTCCCGTCTTCAGTCGTCCCCAGCATTCTTAAAATGAGGCCAAACCTGCTCCCCACCCACTTCCCAACAACAGGCATTTTCTTAGCTGTTAAGAGCTAGGACATTCAAGAAGGCATACAAACTAACGAGGCATGGCATCTGCCAAATGTGGAAACGTCAACTTCTATTTAATATACTGTTTCGTGAATAACAGCTTCATGCTTCCATGTCACTAATGCTAACCAATGAGCGTTTGTGGACTCCTTAGGTCTATGATTTTTCTAAAGTGACTCCAGACAGCAGCATATTGATATAAAGACAACTCTCCAATGTTAATATTCCTTTACAAACTTCAGTCTGTCCTTGTTACATCACCTTAAAATAGTACTATTTTAGGACATTTTTAAGGTTTAAACAAAATATTTTTAAAATGTGACATGTAAATGCTGTGAAAAGCACAACTTACATGAAGAGTTTGGTAGTAGGCTTCTTTCATTTCTTCACTACTGAGCTTTACTTCTTTTAATTTAGGGGCTGGAACTTGATCATGGCCAATAAAAGACATAACTAAAATGTGTTTCTTGAGTAGTACAACTGTTGGACAGGGAATTCCAGCTCTCTGCATTCTACACAGAAAGAAATAATTAAGGATGTAAAAATTAGGAGGAGAGAATATCTCACTTATTCAACAAATATCTAACAAAGGCCTGCAATGAGCTGGTACCATGTTCTACTCAGGGGGTGGGAGGTGCAGAGATAGTAAAACAAAGCCTCTGCCCTTACAGAGCACATGGACTGCTAGAAGGCACAGACAGGTGAGGAGACAATGCTGTGTGGCACATGCACTGGCAGAGGTGTGGGTAGGAGCTATAGGAGCACGTGGCATCAGGATGGCTTAGTGTAAGAAATGGGTGAACAGGAATTAGCTAGATTAAGACAGTGTGGGGGGCATGCTGGTCTAGGGCTGGAAGCAGCTGTGGAAATGCATGGAGGCATTCAAGAACACGGTCCATCTGGGGAATGTGTATCAATCAACATAGATGATCTTGAATGAGAAGAAGGGCAATGTGGGTTGACGTTACAGGTGGGCCTCACATCAGAAAAGGCCTTTGAACACTAAAGGCTATAGGGGCTGTTGAAGAATTTTAAGAATGGCAGGGATGAGATCTCAGAAGTATAGAAAAGAGACTGGTGGGTGGCAACACCTCTGAAGAAATTATTCTGTTTAGAAGTCATACTAAGTAGAAGAATTCTGCCACTAATAAATATGAATAATTACAGTTGAGAGTAAACATCTCTAGAAAAAACTAACTAAAATTAAGGTTTTAATAGATTAAGATATGAAAAGTTTTATTAATGAGAAAGATTATTACTATGTTAGTTGGTTGACAAAACTAACTCTTTAATTGCTTAGGGAACTGAGGAACAAGTCTAATAAATTAAAACAAAATGCAATTTGATCAGACTCTGCCCCAACCAAATTAACAAACATTAGATGTAATAAACATTTTCTGAAACAATTATTATTTATAATAAGCTTAATTGGAAGCTGAAAAAAGACAGCATATAGACATATGACAAAATGTCTTAGGCAGAAAATGACTTTGTTTCCCTCAAACTTTACTGAGGAAAGAAAAAAGAAAACGGCTTATTCATCCCAGAAGTATGAATTTGGGGTGTGCCTGGATGGCTCAGTTGGTTAAGCATCCGACTCCTGGTTTCAGCTCAGGTCATGATCTCATGGTTCTTGAGTTTAAGCCCCACATCGGGCTCTGAGCTGACAGTGTGGAGCCTGCTTGGGATTCTCTCTCTCCCCCACTCCCCTGCTCATGCTCTCTCCCTCTCTCAAAATAAATAAATAAATAAACCTTTTAAAAAAGTATGAATTATATACAGGGTAATATTTTCTTACAGAAAGCCTCATTATACACTAGAATTTCGGGGCGCCTGGATGGCTCAGTTGGTTGAACGTCCAACTTCAGCTCAGGTCATAATCTTACGGTTCGTGAGTTCAAGCCCCACACTGGGCTCTGTGCTAACAGCTCGGAGCCTGGAGCCTGCTTCCAATTCTGTGTCTCCCTCTCTGCTTCTCCCCTATTTGCACTGTCTCTCAAAAAATGAATAAACATTAAAAAACAAAACAAAACAAAAAACCCTAGAATTTCAAGGCCTTCCATAATTTCTACAAATAAATTTAAAAGCAAGCATGACTTTTTTTTTGCCTGGCTGGTAAACCTAATACAGAAAGGTAATTACCCTAGATAACTTCTAGCACAGTGATTTTCTTTACCTTGTGAGATTGTGCATTTCTTTTTCTGCCCACATGCGGATGATCTTACGTGGATTTAGTTTACTGAAGCGATCTTTAAACCTGAAATCATCTTTAATATATTTGTCACGATTCTTAAACTCATTAAGGGTTGTTTTAAATACCTTGATGGCACATTCTGTAGGTATAACTTTACTATCTTCCTTTTCATCTTCCATGCTAAGTGGAAAAAAAAAAAAATTAAGTCAGTATAAGTTGCCAGCTCAGAAGTAAAACAATTTCAAAATAAAAAATCTATGATACAAAAGTAGATCTACCTCATCTAAGAATGTCAAACCTTGGTGTTTTTTTAAGCTTTCAAGTTTGGGGTCTTAATAATTAGGATTTGATTTCTTAAATAAAACACTTTCAAATAAATTGCCAACCAGTTTTCAATAACCCATAATAAAATAACCTTTCTTAATGACAATGGAATCAAACTTAAGGAACAACAAAAACATAGATGCTTTAAAATAGGCTACAATCTACCTGGGATGGTTTATAGGCAAAATTCAATAAAAGCAACAAAACAGAACAGCTTTTTAAAATGTCTCTTTCACTTCTAGCAGATAAAAAGGTAAGCAAAGGGGTCCTTGCCCTATGAATATGCAAGGAGGGGCGTGAGACAATACAAGAAGTACACGAACAGGACAGGTCGCTTTGGATTGGGAAGGCCAGGCAAGGCTGCAGGATATTAGGTGGCAACTGAAACAGATGGGTAGGATATGAACAAGCACTGTCACAGTATTATCACAAGCAGAGTTGGAAACCATAGGACATGTCTGAGGAATAACAAACACTATAGTTAAGACTTGGCCGGAAAGAGTAAACGAAAGAAGTCAGAGTTAAGGGACAAGATGGAGGCAGATGTGTGCAGAGCCCTGCCTGCCTGGGTGAGAAGCCTGGATGTATTTCCATGGGTGGGAGGAATCATCAAGGGCTTCACACACTTCATGAAGATCAAGTCAACGATAATGTCAGGATGGAAGGGGGCAGAAGAGTCCAGAGGTGTGGAACCTACTTAGGACGCTAATGTAATGCCCCTCAATAGTAAGCCAGTGAAGACTTGAAACATTGGTGGTGGCAGTGTAAACAAAAAGGAGGACAGAGAGAGAGACAATATTTACCTTAAATATGTGAAGGGATGTTAATCTGTAAAAGAAAGGAACTGTATCTCCAGAGGATAAACTCTAACTCAAACTCCCAACCTCTTTCTTCTGTACTATATTTTCCCAGCTGATTCCTCTTCTGCCAGTTAACCTCAGAAGGTCAGAGTTCTCCAACTGCTTCTCCTTCTGCCTTCTCTACCTGGGAAATTTCATTTAGCCCCATGGCTTTAAATATTATCTATCACAGGTAACTCCTACATTTCTACCCCTATCCCGACTCTCTCCAGAACTTCAGGCCCATTTACCTGACCCTTACTTGAATCACTCGGCTGTCTAGCAGGCATCTCAAACTTAACAAGTTCAAAACAAAATTCTTGTTAACTGCACCCTAAACTTGCCTTTCTTCACACTCTCATCTCAGTAAATGGCACCACCCAGCTGCTCTAGCCAAGAATGTATCCTCTCACACCCATCTAATCCAACAGCACACACTGTTGACTCTTACCTTCAAAGCACATCCCTATGGCCTCCTATTCTTTTCACTACACCTCCTCAGTCCAAAACCACTGTTCTCTCTCATTCAAACTACAAAAAATTTTTAAGGGACCTTACTGCTTCTTCTCTTACCCTCTTATCATTCATTTTCCACACTACAGTCTGAGTAATTTTTCAAAACAAAAATCAAATCATAGCTTTGGTTCCCACTGTACTTAAAGAGCAGGCTCCTTACCCTGGATGAGAGGGTCCTACCTGATCTAAGCTGTTTACTTCCCCAGCTTCCTCTCTCCCCTTCACAACTGTGCTCCCAGCATGCTGGCTTTCTTATAGGCTCTCAGAGATACCAAGTTTGTGCCTGTCTTAAGCCATTAGCACTAGCTGTTCTCTAGTCCAGAATGTTCTTCCACCTGATCTCTATACTGCATCCTAGATGTCATTCAAATCTTAGTTTAAAAAAATTGTTTTTAATGTTTACTTTTGAGAGAGAGAGACAGAGACAGCACAAGTGGGGGAGGGGCAAAGAGAGAGGAGACACAGAATCCGAAGCAGGCTCCAGGCTCTGAGCTGTCACCACAAAGCCCGACAATGGGTCTTGAACTCATGAACCGTGAGATCATGACCTGAGCCGAAGTTGGACACAACCGACTGAGCCACCCAGGCGCCCCTCAAATCTTAGTTGAAATGTCACTCTATCAGATAAGTCTTCCTGTTCTAATAAACATAAGTCAACCAGTTGCTATGATGTCACCATATTTACCTACCATAACACATATCTGATGTTTTTTTGTTGATTTATTACTGTCTTGGTAGGGGATTAGGGTGGGGAGGAAGTACATCCTATCAGTTCACAGATCTTCCTCATACCATTCATGGCTATATCCCCACTACCTGGAAGAGTACCTAACACATGTTAGCTGCACAAATATTTGGGAATGGATGATTTAGTTTTCAGGAGACAGATTAGAGATTCTATACCAGAAAGAAATTCCCAGTAGCTTAAAGGTGTTATAAACACCTCTGGATTTTGAGATAAGCTCCCTGTCACTGCAACAGTTTAACTATAAGGTAGATGAGACCCTATCAAAAATACCACTGAGGGGCGCGTGGGTGGCCCAGTTGGTTGGGCAACTGACTTTGGCTCAGGTCATGATCTCACAGTTTGTGAGTTCGAGCACCGTGTCAGGCTCTGTGCTGACAGCTCAGAACCTGCAGCCTGCTTCAGATTCTGTGTCTCCCCCTCTCTCTACCCCTCCCCTGCTCACGCTCTGTGTCTCTCTGTCTCTCAATAATAAATGTTTAAAAAAATTAAAAAAAAAAAATACCATTGAGGAGATTCCCTATTCAGAAGGTATCTAAGATTCTAACTTACAAGATTCATAAACTTCCTTGTTTCTTAGTAAATTACACATCCCTCTGTCTATCTTTTAAGGTCCTCCTTACCAATTTCTGGTTTGCTTACGTGGTTTTATACCCTGTTACCTCTAAACATACATTTTCTATTCTCATTGTCAATCTCCTCATTGCCTAAACTTCAAGCCTCCCATTTTCAGCCCTTTTATTCATTTAAAATAATTAAATATTGCAGATAAAGCTGAAGTTCCCTTTGTTTACCACCCTAGGTAGTTTTATTCCTTATTTCTTTATTCCTCTCCAAAGGCAATCACCATCATGAACAGTATCTTCCTACTCTTTCTAAAAAATATATAAATATTCACATACACAAGCATCTATGTTTAAAAATCCATGTATATTATTTTCTGTATAACTTTAAAAGTTTAACAGATGGTATACTGTAAATATTAAGCAATTAGCTTTTTGCACTCAACACCAGGTTGTTGTTGGATTTTTACGGGGTTTTGCCTACTGTTTACAATCCAGGTTGAGATCTAACTTCATCATGACCTCTTCCCTGAATGCGAATGGCAATGATACTGTTCTGTTCACTATTCCTATCCTGTATGAAGTCTCACTTGTGCTGCATGAAAGGGAGGTATGACCAGGACCTGCAGCGACCTCTAGAAGTTGAGAGCAGCCCCTACCTACCTGACAGCCAACAATAGAGACCTAAGTGCTACAGCGGCAATAAACTGAACTGTGCCAAGGGAAGAGGACCTGAGCCCCAGAAGGGAATGCAGCCCCAGCTGCCACCCAGAGTAGCCCTGAGAGACCCTGAGCAGAAAGCCCAGCTAAGCCTCGCTCGCTGGAACTTCCAATCAACAGAAACTGGGAGATGCTAAATGAGTGTTGTTTTAAGCTGCTAGTCTGTGGTAATTTGTTACATAGCACAGAAAACTAAAAACTTTAGAAGCATTTACTCTCAGGGCACCTAGGTGGCTCAGTGAGTTAAGCATCCAACTCTTGGTTTCAGCTTAGGTCATGATCTCAAGGTTAAGTAAGTAAACACATAAGGCTCTGTGCTAACAGCGTGGAGCCTGCTTGGGATTCTCTCTCTCCCTCTCTGCCACCCCCAACCCCGCTCTCTCTTTTGCTCTCTCCCTCTCTCAAGAATAAATATTAAAAAAAGTATTTACTCTCAGTTGTAGAAAACCAAATGCTCTCTAGTTTTGCTAACTTACAAATGTGCAAGTACAGATTACAATACCAATTCTACCAGAAAGAAAGAGAGATCATTCATTATCATTGGGTATAATGGAAAATAGATAAAGGATAAACAAAGCAGTTGACAATAAAAAGGAATACAAATGGGTATAAAAGCACTTCCAAAAAATGTACAACCTTAATTATAGACAAATGCACACCAAAATATCAAAATAGTACTTTTCATCTTCTACACTGACAAAAAATTACGTTTGATATTACTAAGCATTAATGAGGATGAGGGAAACAGATTCATACTGCTGCATAAGTTAATTGACCTTCTCACAGGGCAATCTGTCAGTACCTACTGATGTTTATAGAATGTACAACAACTTATTTGATTTGACTGACTCATAGGGGAAATCACATTTGTCCTGCCAGTAAAATGAAAATATAAACACAAATTCAGGATTTCTGGCCTTTGGTGTGACATACAAGAAAAAAATTCTTTTTAATTTTTAATAAATAAAAGAAAGATATGCTGCTTGCTACCGTAGCCAGCTGGTATTCTCCATTCAATGAGGCATTCCACTATTTAACAAAAAGGGAAAAGAGTGCATACAGTCTTTGCCCCAGCAATTTCAGAACTAGAATTCAGCTTAAGAGGGGCGCCTGGGTGGCTCAGTTCTTTAAGCGTCCAACTCTTGATTTCGGCCCAGGACATGATCTTACGGTTCATGAAAACAAGTCCTGCATCAGGCTTTGCACAGACAGCATGGAGCCTGCTTGGGATTCTCTCTCTCCCTCTCTCTCTGTTCCTCCCTAACTCGTGCTCTCTCAAAATAAATAAACTTTAAAAATGTATATATTTGCAAAAGCACACCAAGGTAGATGTACAAAGATAGTCCTACCTGTGTACTCTATTACATAATTCTCTTTTATCAACCGTTAACAGTTATTGCTATAATGTTCTCTTCTTGGCTATGCTATAAGCCCATTAACACAGTATAATGTACTGCTATAAAAATGGGATGGTATGAGCTTAGAAAGATCTAAGATATATTAACTGAAAAACTAAGATCTTGAATACAGAATATAATCTCTTTTGTGTAAACAAATTAAGGGATATATGCATAAAAATTCCTGGAAGACTAAACTAAAAACTGTTAAAACATAGTGGTTATCTTTGAAGAAAAGACCTGTGTAAGGAGAATTGGTAAGATGAAGGCTACTTTTCATTTTAATCCTTTCTGTAGTTTTAATTTCTACCATGAGTAATCTCCCATTTTAATTTGTGTCATTAATTTATATTTGTCTGGTCTTAGGGAACCCTTAAATAAAATTTGGGAAGAGGGCAATGAAGTTTAAAGGAAGAAATAAGTTATTTATTAAGATTAATATATACCAGGGGCACCTGGGTGGCACAGTCAGTTAAGCATCCTACTTTGGCTCAGGTCATGATCTCACAGTCTGTGAGTTCGAGCCCCACATCAGGCTCTGTGCTGACAGCTCAGAGCCTGGACCCTGCTTTGGCTTCTGTCTTCCCCTCTCTCTGCCCCTCCCCTACTCATGCTCTGTCTCTCTCTCTCTCTCTCAAAAGTAAATAAACATTAAAAAAATTTTTTAAAAAAAGATTTATACCAGACATTATCAAATTTATGATCTCATTTATCACCACAAAAATCCTATGAGGTAAGGGCCAGGTTTTTTTTGTTGTTTTAAGTTATTTATTTACTTTGAGAGTGAGCTGGTAGGGACAGAGAGAGAGAGAGAGAGAGAGAGAGAGAGGGAGGGAGAGAGAGAGAGAGAGAGAGAGAAAGAGAATCCCAAGCAGGCTCCACATTTCCAGAATGGAGCCCAATGCAAGCCTCAAACCCACAAACCATGAGATCATGACCTGAGCTGAAATCCAGAGTTGGACGCTTAACTCCAACCCGTGCCTGGGTAAGGGTCAGTTTTTAAACAAAGTTTAGTAATCTGCTCCAGATCGCATGGCTTGAAAATGTTGAGCTATTTTACCCTAATATTCATTTTTATCCTTTTCATTTTTAAACTTAACAGTATAATTCAACATGTGGTTATACATGTATGTCTCATCTAGAAAGGAAGATTAAATACTTAAGAAAAGCAAAGGCAAGGAATTGACCAATAATCATTTGAATCCCCTTAAGTACACAGTAAATACATTCTGAACCTAAAAAGAGTTAGAATTCTGTAATCTATTTTAATGTTTTTGTTTGTAAATATTATTAAGGTAAAGGAATAACTGACGTGTAGTGAACCTTGTTGGTTGACTTCAATGGTAAGTGACCAGATGATTTTACATTCCTGGCTTAAGCACAATCTCTAAACAGGCTCCACTTTAAAAAGTATCTTCCTTCTTCATGTTATTCTTGACTCATCTAAGCCCTTGTAACAAAAGTGAAGTGGGTAAGATCTAAATAGTGTAAGATCTTTACAAGACGTTTCCTTAAATGATGCATTTTTTTTTCTTTCTAACATTTATGTATTTCTGAGAGACAGAGACAGAGCATGAGCAGGGAGGGGCAGACAGAGAGGGAGACACAGAATCAGAAGCAGGCTCCAGGCTCTGAGCTGTCAGCACAGAGCCCGATGTGGGGCTCAAACCCACGAACCACGAGATTATGACCTGAGCCGAAGGTGGTCGCTTAACTGAATGAGCCATCCAGGTGCCCTGATACAAGCATTATTTAAAGTTGGTATTTCTTAAAGGATCAGAGTTACAAAGGCAAGAATCAGTAACTGATCTAAGCATACCCCACTCAAGCTGGTATGAAAGGGCCCCGTAGTAAAAAGACCATGGGTTTTGAGACAAACCCAAGTGCAAACTTTGCTCTGTCACTTACAGCAGCCTGTATGGGATAGTATAACAATAATGTAGAAAATATATATACATAGAAAAAAGACTAAAAAAGTCTATACAAATTGATTAATGGTTATTTCTGGATGGTGAGATGAGGATGATTGCGTTTTTCCTTGTACACTCCTTATATTGTCTAGAGGCTTTCTAGATTACCCTGCTTGCCATGTAGCACTGTTTTTGTATAAATCCATTAATACAGGGAAGAATGGGCTAAGATTTTATTGACATGATGGTACTGCATTTTGCTCATTTACCTCCCGCCATATGCATGAAAGACAACAGATTCCTTTCCTGTACTAATACAGCCAGTGATTGTCTCCAACATTCCAGAGTTGACCATTTTATACATAAGTAAACGTGTCTTAGGATCAACTGCTTTTTCCTGAAAAAGATAAAGCACTATAAATGAAAATGACTGGTAATAACAAAACATTTTCTGAGCCATTTCTAGTATCTAACATTCAAAACATACTTTTTACCTTTATAATTTACCTAGATGTATATATAACAGGCTCCTAAAAGTGTGCTGTCAAAATACAATTCACCTCTGCAACCACAACTCAGTGCCTCTGAAAGTGAATATCTAAAAGAACTACTAAAAATCAGCCACTAGGTTAGTCAAAATCTTGTTTTATCTTTAAAATTTAAATAGCTGCTAGTGTAGTTACTATTGTTTTTGTTAACTTTTACAAATCACTTTATTCTCAAGATATTAGATACTATCTTCACTAACATAAAACATTAGAGATTAAGTTATTATAAATGTCACAGTATAACAGAAACCAATTTCTTCAATCTTAAAACATTCATATTCAAATTAATTATGACCACTAAAATGTTAGTTTTGAGTAAGTGATTAGTAACTGCTACATCAAGTCTGAAAAGTCAAGCAGCAAAGCTACTTGGGTTTTATTTATAACTCTAATTCGAAAAGTCAATCGCATGGAAAAAATATCAAACATGGAAGTTTTGTTTCTTCCCCAAATATGAAGTTTTCTAATATGAACTTCCCATCAAAGAAAAAAATGTAAGAATACTTACCGCAGTAGAATGCTCCTTTTTCTCATGCAGGCGGGCACTCCGACGTTCTTCTGAGTAGGCATGTTGTTTTAAAGCATTGAAAACATGGTTCGATAGTTTTAAATCCATTCCAATTCCATCTCCTACCTGAAACCCAGGTGCAAACTGCCAAAAAGAAGAAAATTAGCATCTGAATACTTTAAACCTGGGATGGTAATAACAAAAAAACTACAGTACCAGTCTTTACTTGGAACAGGTTTCTTACTCAATAGGTGATTAGCCTACAAAAGCAGAACCCATAGGTATCACAGACAAAAAAAAAAAAAAAAAAAAACAAAAAAAAACACCTCACTAAAAAACACAACAGAGAGCAAGGCTTTTTAAGAAAAGCACAGAAAAGGGGCACCTGGGTGGCGCAGTCGGTTGGGCGTCCGACTTCAGCCAGGTCACAATCTCGCGGTCCGGGAGTTCGAGCCCCGCGTCAGGCTCTGGGCTGATGGCTCGGAGCCTGGAGCCTGTTTCCGATTCTGTGTCTCCCTCTCTCTCTGCCCCTCCCCCATTCATGCTCTGTCTCTCTCTGTCCCAAAAATAAATAAACGTTGAAAAAAAAAAAAAAAAGCACAGAAAATACTGAATCACATCTAAAAACTAAGGCATTTCTGCATATGCTTTGCACCTTGCTTTTACATTAGACAAAAGACACATTATATTTTGAAGGCTACACCAAATCTTACCAAAGAAATACAATCTTATAATGAATTATTTTTGAGAAGTGGGTTAGTATACAGCAAGCTCCGCCCACACCATGACAATTATGTTCTAGAGCTGCCACTGTCCAATATGGTAGCCACTAGCCACGTGTAGAAATTTAAAGTTAAATAAATTAGGGGCCCCTGGGTGGCTCAGTCGGTTGAGCGTCCCACTTCAGCTCAGGTCATGATCTCGCAGTTCGTGAGTTCGAGCCCCGCGTTGAGCTCTGTGCTGACAGCTCAGAGCCTGAAGCCTGCTTCAGATTCTGTCTCCCTGTCTATGCCCCTTCCCCGCGCATGCCCTGTCTCTCTCTGTCTCTCTGTCTCTCAAACATGAATAAATGTTAAAAAAAATTTTTTTTAAGTTAAATAAATTAAAATTAAATTAGAAATTCAGCTCTTCAGCTGCATCACCCAAATTTCAAGTGCTCAACTGTCAAATGTGGTTACTATTAGTTAACATGGATATAGAATATTTCTATTATCAAATAAAATTCTACTGGAGAGGGCTGTTCTAGAGTCAGGTCTGGCCTATTTCTAGAATTTAATAATCAGTTTACAGGGTGCCTGGCTTGCTCAGTCAGTGCGGCGTGTTACTCTTGATCTTGGGGTTGTGAGTTCGAGCCCAACTTTGGGTGTAGAAAAAAAAATCAAAAGAAAAATTTAAATAAATAAATAAATAAAGATTACTTAACAAGTATTTGTGTTCTAAAGTCTAAACGTTTTCTATTAACCACAATATTTATAAGAGAAAGTATGCTAATTTTTCTTCTTTTTTCTATTTTATAAATTACATTTTATTTCTGATTTTGCAGAGATAGTTCAGGCACAAAGTAAAAAAATTCAAAAAGTATAAAAAAGTATGATAGAAAGTATTTCTCTCTCCCATTCCTATCCCCCAATCAACACTGTTCTCTGTTTCTTGGGTGGGGAGGGGGGTGCTATTTTATGGAAAATAATATGCTAAAAAATAAATACACTACTTTCATAATAACTATTTCTTAAATTTAGAATCAATACAAATCAAACCAGTTTTCTTAATATTGTTGTAGAATTTTATTCTCAGATCCATTCTCATTATGTCTGAGTTTTCATGGTACTGCTATATTATTATCTAAAACATCTTTACATCCATCCTTATGAAGGATATTTTTAGAAATTTAAGATACTGTACTTATTTAGAATCCCATGTTTTTTTTTTTTTTTTTTTTTTTTTTTTTTATTTTTTAAATTTTTTTTTTTTTTTTCAACGTTTATTTATTTTTGGGACAGAGAGAGACAGAGCATGAACGGGGGAGGGGCAGAGAGAGAGGGAGACACAGAATCGGAAACAGGCTCCAGGCTCTGAGCCGTCGGCACAGAGCCCGACGCGGGGCTCGAACTCACGGACCGCGAGATCGTGACCTGGCTGAAGTCGGACGCTTAACCGACTGCGCCACCCAGGCGCCCCGAATCCCATGTTTTTTTAAACTTATACCAGTAAAACTCTTGATTGACAGAGAATACTTCCTGTAACTTACATTTTCCATTCTGGCTGTATTCTTTCTCCCACATACCACTTCATCATGTTTGGTGGTGATGTCTTTTCCTTTTCCAATAAAACCCTTTTTGGGAGTAGGAACTGGTTTTGCTAAAGGCGATTAAGACAAGCCAAGTTTATGTAAAAATAGCAAAGACTACATTGCTACATTCAATATTGTCTGAAAAGATATTTAAATCTAATAATAAGTTACAAATGAGATTCAAAGAGAAATGTAAAATATAAGGATCCACTGGAAATCTTAGTCTTCCTCTGTCCCTGTCCTATACCCACCCCCCCACTCCTCAGGAAATAAAAGCATCGATACCTGGTATGTAGGGATCATCACGAGTGTCTTGCCAGTCAACCTCATCCTCAGAGCTATCACTGTCTTCATAAGGATGCACTTTTCGATAATTTTCAAAGGAAATGGAAACTTAAAAAGGCAAAAACAGTTGAAGATGTATTTAGGAGCACATTACAAGCATTTCTTGCCACACAATGGAGTTGTCTTAATAAGGTCACAGTACCTTTGCTATCTCCATTGAATTTTTTTTCTTCACGCCTAAGCTGTGCATCATATTCTCTGTCAAATTCCATCTGTAGCATCTGGGCCAGCATTAGGTCGCTGGAAGTGTCAGTGTTTTCTCCAGTAATAAATGGTCCTTCAGCAACACTATTCAAAATAAGGCAAGAGAAACTAATATAATGTGCTTGTGTAAACAGATGCAACGGATTATGAGAGAAGAGTATCTTTTCACTGTTACAAACTGTACTGAAGAAGCAATGGGAAAAACTTGCCCAAATCATTCACCTTCTGTCCAGCTGCCCTCTGACCAATGGCAGGCACTTGTGAAAGCACCAACTAGGACTAAGAGAGCTACAAGAGAAAGCTAAATGGACTATAATAAAATCCAAACTGAGACTCAAAATTCATTTGTTCTGTGTTCTGGAGAGAAAGCATATATGAAAAGATAAACTATAAACATTTGATCAAAACTGTATCCTACTTCAGTATTTGCTAATTTGGAGATCATGTGATTCAACTATTGTAATAACTAAAACCCAGAGAAACAGGGATTTGCCCCAGACAGCACTGACAACTAATTATAGAATCAGAACCAAAACCCAAATATCGGAGAACTCCCCGTATGGTGCTCTTTCTACTGCACTGCTTTTCAAAATGTTATTTCTTAATCACTGGCCATGACAATGACTAATCAAATCCTCAAACCTTTACAATAAGCTGCTAGACAAAATAGATTCTTTGTCAATTTTACTTACGTAACTTCAGGAAAAGCGGCAGCTTCTTCTTCTAACTGCAATTCTTTAGCCAGCTGTTCACTCATTACATCAGCCAAGGAACAAGATATTGTGTTTTGAGGGGTAGCCCATGGACACTATTTAAAGAAAAAGAAGGGGTTAATTCATAGTAATGAAAAGTACCTTCCAAACTTGAAAATAAGGCTATCTTTTGAGAATTAAACTAGTTAAAATCAACCCAAAATAAAGAATTACCTACTTATAGAAATCATCTTGGGGCACCTGGGTGGCTCAGTTAAGTGTCTGACTCTTGATCTCGGCTCAGGTCATGATCTCATGGTTCGTGGAATCGAGCCCCACATGGGGTTCTGAGCTGACGGTGTGGAGCATGCTTGGGGTTCTCTCTCTCCCCCTCTTTCTCTGCCCCTACCCTGCTCTCCCTCTCCCTCCCTCTTGAAAGAAAGAAAGAAAGGAAGAAGAGAAAATTATCTTAAAAGTAAAAAGATCTCCCATCTCAAACCTAATCAAGGATAAATGTAAACTACATTTGCCAAAAGCACTTTCTAACCTGTTTGGTAGGTGTGTCCCTTTTTTTTTTTTTTTGGTAGGTGTGTTTTTTTAGTTGAGGAGAATACCAGGCTATGATAGCATCACCCCACTACCTAATGAGTTCATATAACCATCCTTGTTCTGATTCCATGCTCATCAAATAATCTTCTGCTTTTAATCTGGCTTCCCATGTAGATTTCCTCTCTCTCTCTTTTTTTTAAAGATTTTATTTTTAAGTAATCTCTACACCTAAGGTGGGCTCAAACCCACAACCCCAAGACCAAGAATCTCATGCTTTACCGACTGACTGAGCCAGCCAGACACCCCTGTAGATTCTCTTTTAGAAACAGACTATACCAACTAGCACAATTCAAAGCCCACTCAGAAGTTATACCTCATTCTAATTTAAGGGGTAAGTCTTCTACATGTCAAAAGTGTGTGTCAGCCCCTCACAAGACATCTGGGGATATGTTAAAACAAAACTAACAATGACAAACAATAAAAACTACATTTCTGAACTATAAAAACTGAGAAGCAGTCTTGAAACAATACCACTGCAACAAAGCAATATCCTGTGAAACTCTTCTTGGACAATCAGCAAGTTGGCCTTTCTCAATGACATCACTATCTCAGCCCTCTTGAAATACAAACCATAAGTTTATCTTACAATTCCTAATTTTTGAGAAGGTAAGCTTTACTTAGCGGCAAATGATCACATTTGATAATCTAGTGATTAAACCACTAATATTGAATAACATGTCTAAATCTCTCTTGAACTGGCCCAGCTTTCTCTGTCTTCCTTCTGAGATTCTACTCCAAGGCATCACCCACCCATCACCAGGCTACTCTAAGAGAGTCCTAACTAATCTTTCTGCTTCTAGTCCTGCTTGTTTCCATTTTCCATACCACAGCACAATGGCTTTTCTAAAATGCAGATTTGATTAGTTGAGTTTCCTTACTTACAGCTCTTGATTGTTCTAATGTTTCCCACTGCCTTTAGGATAAAGTCCAAACTTACCCCTTAACTACTGCCAAGTGTCTAAATTAGCATATAGCATATGATGGATATTTGTTTTAGCCACAACACTTTCAAATCAAGTTTAGGTCCTCCAGCTGGCCTATGACCCTTGTTCAGGTTCCTTAACATTGAGATTCAGGAATTGGTTCAGGTTGTTAGGGTAAAAGCTCTAACAGGTGATAGATAACTATTTCTGCCTAGGTGAATCAGAATCAAGTTTTATCAAGCCTTATCCTGAGATTAATGAGATGCAGCAGGCTCCCAGCACATACCTATGCTAGCCTACTGCAGAATTATTTCAGCCTTACATAAAGCCAGATGTGGACAGAATAAAGGAGGCTTCCTCAAGGTCTGGTGTGACTTTCACTCACTCAGATCTTATCAGCAATTGAGCACTCTCCTGGTGAGGATTTTGAAGTCTGGAATCTTGAAGTTTTCTGTAATCTGGAGAATACAGCTCTCTCTTTGCCACATGACTTCTGCTGACTTCCTTCTGAATCCACTAGGTAGAATACATAATGCTGCCCCCTAACCTAGAAATGCCTAATCTGATCAGTTTCAAAGTCCAGGTTCCAAAAGGTAAATGATTGTATCCTCTAACTCAGATCTGTCAACCACATTTTGCAATGACTAACAGCAGAATCACAGACAACATTGGAATATTCACTGTATGTGAATCACTTGCCTAATATGCATAACTTACATAGATTATTCGAGACACAGCAACTGCATAATTACAACATCACCCCCATTTTATAGATTTAGAAACTGAGACACAGAAAGGTTTTTTTTAACCCCAAATAACACTGCAGATGGAAGTGCTGAGATTTGAACTAAGGCAGATTTTGAACTTGAGAAGCCGCCCTCAGTATTTTGCTATACTGCTTCCCTAATCACCCTGTGTTGGAATGTGAGAAGCAAACCTCTGTACTGCCTGCAGTAGGAAATCCAAATTCCTCAACGAGGAATGCTCTTCACAATTTGACCTACTTTATCTTTCCAGTCTCAACTCTTACCTACCCTATGCTCTAATAACAATAAGCATGTGCTAATTATGGCATACTTTCACCCCTCCATACCTTCACACATGCTCCTCTCGGAGCATTTTCCTCCTTCTCTATTTTCCCCCAATTGTCACCAACTCCATAAGGCTCTCTCAATTTCATCAGACAAAACCAGATCCTTGCCTTTGTGTTCCCATACCACTGTGCACACACTGTAGGTCAGGACCAATGACTGTATTAATGTATCAGCCACAATACAACATGAGCCCCTTGAAGGGCAGGGTCTTCTCATTCTCAGAGCCCAGCATAGAGCTTCAGACATAAAGAGACACTCAGGTATTCACTGAATAACACGTGCCAAAAAAAAAAACCACTGGAAATATTTCACAGAACTGCCAGGCTGTCCCCAGGCTGTAGAGGTGTGATACCTTTCTACACCTCTACTATTCTAACATCCCTTTCTCCATCTTGAAATCGGCCCCTCTGGCTAGCCACTTCTGGTGCTTTTGTTTGTCAGCAGTCAATTAATTTTATAAGATGTTAAACAACATATTATCTGACAATTTCTCAGAGGAGGCAATACCGACAGGGGGTGACTTTATTTTGAGGCAGAGACTGACTTACACCCAAAAGATACTGAACCAGAAAAAGAAACACATAGAGACCACAGGGCACCAAGATATCCTAATTGCCCACTCCTACTGATCTTGCTCCTTGAAGCCTTGTACTCTCGAGCTGTACTCCCCTTCCTTGTACCTCTACTGACCAGCTCAGCTGGGCTGACCCACACCAAGGCAACTTCCATGGGTAAAGGTAAATACGGCTTCACAAAGGTTGCCCAAATTCCTCAAATCCAAATTCCTCAAACTAGCAGTCAAAAGGCCTCCATAAAAATTTTTGGGCTGTGTGAGGGACAGCTGCCAGACAGGGGGCAGTCCTCCACAGGCACAAGAGGTTCATCATCTCAAGGGAGCCTCTGATAATTTACTGGGGGCTCCTCCTATGCATGGGCACCACAGGGTGTATAGAGAGGAATCCTCTGTCATCATCTTGCAACTCCTCGATAAATCAAACACCCTCTGTGAATAGAGAAACTTTGTAAAATTAATAATAATAATAATAATAATAAATTTACGGAGATAGAGAGAAAAAGCCCTCCATAATCTTGCTGCACCGTCACTATCCAATGTCCTTTCCCATTATTCCCTTCATCAACATAAACTCCCACAGCATCAAGATCTGATGAGAAACCCCACACAACCTTTCCTAGTTATAGTCATTCTGCTCTAAACATGACATCTATCAAGGCCTTAACCAGCTCTCTGATTCTTTCTTTCCTGTTTGCTGAAGGCCCCTGAGACTAGACCAGTTTTCCTCTCCTCTAGGAAACCCACCACTGCTCTGTGGAGTTCTTTATAACTACCACATTCTTCAACACCAGGATGGCTGCAGAGTAGAAGGAAATTATCCCCATTTCCTTCTAGCTCACAAAGATGCACCCCTAGCTGCTCATCCTGCAGACAACTGTGGGGAAGAATCAAGTAAATAAAAAACAGCAAACATGAAGGAGGCACGTAATAACAAAAATCCAATTCTCAACTTGAAGCAAGCCAAGAGAATCATAACCCATAGGAAGGTCTCTTTTTTGCCCATGCAACTAAGAGATATAATCTAGATAGAACATTTAAGTGGTAATTTTACTTCTAAAGACAAGGGTCTATGGAAAACATCATCTGAGTTTATACAACATTAATTTTTTTTTTAACTTTTAACGTTAGAGTACTTTTAGATTTACAGAAAAATTGCAAAGATGGCATAGAGTTCCCAAATATCCCATATCCAGCTTCCCCTGTATTGGTATTGTACATTTGCCATAATTAATAGACCAATATTTATATACTTGATTATTATTAACTGAAGTGCATACTTTATTCAGATTTTCTTAGTTTTTCTGTAATGTCCTTCTATTTCAGGATCGTTAATCAAGCCAGCACACCATATAACATCTAGTCAGCATGACTGTTCGGCTGGGAGTTTCTCAGACTTTGTTTTTGATGAACTTGACAGTTTTCAAGAGCCCCATGAATTAATTTTTCACAGTTCTCTTTCCAACAGAGCTATACATTTCCTCACTTTTACCTACAGTTTGCCAATTCTCCCTTGGAATATCCATTAAAAATTCTTTGTCTATAATACCAGTTAGGCATTTTATAACTGGCACCCCCAAGACCCAGGGGGAGGGGTCCCCAAGACTCTTTCAGGGTGTCTGTGAGATTAAAATTATTTTGTACTAAGACATTCTTTGTCTTTTCCACTCTTATCCTCTCAAGCATGGAGTGGAGGGGGGCCTAAGTGGTTCAGTCGGTTGAATGTCTGACTCTATTTCAGCTCAGGTCGCTGTCCCAGTGTTGTGAGCCCTGAGTCTGGCTCTGTGCTGAGTGTGGAGGCTGCTTGAGATTCTCTCCCTCTCTCTCTCTCTCTCTCTCTCTCTCTCTCTTTCTTTCTTTCTCTCTCTCTCTCTCTCTCTCTCGCCTTCTGCCCCTCTTCCTCTCTCTTCTCTCCCTCTTCCTCCCTCTCTCTCAAATAAAGAGTGTAGAGGGGAGTTTTCCAGTCTACATCAGATATGGTAATATCACTCTGATGGCTCCTGGAATGTGTACTTGTATATTCTTGCATTTTCCAAAATTTTCTAAGGTAGTAGGTTTAGGATATAAATGTGCATTTTTATTTTAAGATTTTTTTTTTAATGCATATTTATTTTCACACGAGAGAGTGTGCGAGAGAGTGCACAGAAGCAGGGTTGGGGCAGAAAGAGAGAGAGACAGAGGATCCGAAGCAGGTTCTGTACTGTCAGCAGAGAGCCCAGTGCTGGGCTTGAACTCATAAACTACAAGATCATGACCTGAGCCGAAGTGAGGATGCTTAACTGACTGAGCCACCCAGGCGCCCCTAAATGTGCATTTTTAGAGATTAATTCAGTTTGTTCTCAGTACATCTATGTGCTCGTTAGCCATCTTTGATTATACCTGCTATAATCTACACATCTGTAAGAACATAATTTCTTCATATGCTTCAACTAAAGCATACACAACAGAGTAAAAGAAAAAAGGTCTCCTATTAAGTCAGATATTAAAGAGATTTGCAAAAATACAAAACAATACTATACCACTAATTTTTGTTTGTTTGTTTGTTTGTTTGTTTGTTTTGGAAAATGAAGGGAGAGGTTACATATAAAAATGCTGTTTGTATTAACACATAACAACTTTTATATCACTTAATAAAAACTTTTCGTATGTCTATTTTAATTTCTGATATAACAAATATCAATAGATGTAACCAATATAAACAAAAATTCTTTGGGGTTCTCAATGATTTTTAAGAGTGTAAATTGGTCCTAACCAAAAAGTTTTGGGAATTGCTGGCCTCTGACATTTTTTCCATTTTTCAAGACCTTCCTCAAATCTCTACCTCCTCCACTAAGCTTTCTGTAATTACTTAGGTCTTCCAAACAGTTAGAGGAGGAGAGGATTAAGAAATACCTGCAGCATCTAATTTTTACCCTGTGAAAATGCTGTCTTCTCAGCAGAACATCAATAAACCCCAGGATTATTTTTTTTGTTGAATGATGACACTGAAACTTTCTATTTCTGATGATGTATCCTTAAATGAAAATATGACTGATAACGAACATTTTATTACTGAATTAGTTTTCTAAATGAAATTTGTTCTGACATTATGTATTCTGAGCAAAGTTTGTCTCATTTGGCATTTTTATCAGCCATTAGGTGCTTAAGTGGAGGAATTTAACATGTAAAGTACACATTTATTTGTATTAGGCTACTGATTTTGTCTTTTTATGTCTACTGATCTTGGCCTTGTCAACATGGCTTAGTAGAAAAAAATTACACAAAAAAACATGTAGATGTAACCACATCTGCCAGTAGATTCTCTTAATTCTCCCTGCAGTTGTATCAGAATTTTCATAAAATTAACTTTAATTAAACTTTCATCCTTTTCTGAATAGCTAATTATTTCCCCTTGCTCTGTTAAGACCTAGCCTAAAGATCTAATAAACCGAGTGACCCTCTACACGGAACAAATATTCCGTGACAGCATGTGAAAAACAATTAAGAAGCTATAAAAGTTGGATTCCTTCACAACCTTAATTTGAGGAACACAACATCCCAACTGAAGCACTCTTGCTTTCAAGCAAATCCTCAACAAAGCGGCAGAAGAGTCTTTTCCTCCTTCTGATGAAACTATCATGCAGAGGAGCAGTCTGAAAACCAGAAATCAAACGTGAAATAAATGTAACAGTTGGCCACTACAGGAAAAAGCTTAAACGTTAAAGCCCAGACAGATAATGAGAATTCATAACCGCTTTGACAGTAGGCAGTGTACGCGAGTATTAGTTTGAGGGAGGAAAGTGCGCCTGGATTTACCATTTATTTACTACTTCAAAACCAAGAAACTAAGGGGGAATAACCGCATCTGTCAACCTAAGGAAACAGCTGCCTAAATGGCCTTTCTTCGGTCGGGCTTTCTGTGCAATATTCGGGCTGACTCACTTGGCCCGTGACAAACAAGATAGTGCTTGTTTTTTCTCAAACGTCAGAGTTTCTAAGTCAGCCCAGCCAAATATTTGCTACCGAGGTTCACAAATCAAGGTGCAGATCTGGAGAGAGACCAAACCGCCGAGAGTGGCCACTGGCAGACCCGGCCACCCTCCTAGCCTCCCCCATCCCACCCTGGCAGCGCCGCCCCCTGTCCCCACCGTCCGAGGTCGCCGGGGTCCCGCTCAGAACTTCCCCAGTCGCCCGTGGAGCCGCCTCCGTGCCTGTCACCCTCTCCGAGCATTCCGGGAGGGCCACCCCGGGTGACCAAGGCAGGTGCGTCAGCCGCGACCGCCACTCACCTTGCTGGGTCCCCAGGCCGCTGCGGGCCCGGGCTCAGGCGATGCCACTCCGACCAGATCCATGTTGGAAAAGAAGCCAGAGACGAGAACAGGGAAGACAGGTGGCAGGACCGGGAAGCAGCCTCCGCCGAGGAGACAGGCGGCAGGACTGGGGCGACGGGCTGCTGGTGCCGGAGCTGAGGTGACAGATGGCGGCGCGGCCGCGTCCGGAACTGGCTTTCTTCTCTTCCGCCCTCTCCGCTGGGACCGTCGCTTCTGATAGGCCGCCCGTCCGGGGCTCCCGGTTTTGCCTCGTTTCCCCGCCCCCGGCAGGCCGCACTTCCGGCCGCTGCCCCTGTCCCGGGCTGCCCTGGCCACTGGCTCTGTTTTGTGGTCACGGTCGCGCGTGCAGGACAGAGCTGGCGTAGGGCGTGGTTCCTCTGGCCAGGCCGCGCCCTGTTCTCGTACCGCCCTCCCGCTCCTTCCCCTCTGGCTGCCGGAGACTGCAGCTGGATCTAGTTAAAGTGAATTTGACTGCGTGTGACTCAGTTGTTTATAGCAACAAACAAACGAGACTGCTTCTGTTCATTCATTATTTTCTGGGTTAATTCTAAACTGGGACGGTATGGGGGACAGAAAGTAGTCAGATTTTGTTGTTATTGAAGTCTGCCATTAGGAAGCGGGGCATAAAAAGTGAAAATTTGTAAAATGTGTAATGGAACATTGAGCAAAAAAAATAGGACTGCGTAATAAAAGTTTTGGTTAGGTGTTTTGTAGATTCTTATCAAGTGACCAGATAAAAATAGCTAAGCATTACGTTTCACTTACTATATTTGTGCATTGTTCAAAGTACTGTGTTAACTCTCAATCCTCAAAAGAATCCTGAGAGGTGCATTGTTTCTAGCATGATCTCAATTTCACCGATAATAAAACCTTGGCATAAAGTAACCTGCTGGAGGCCATACAACTAGTGAGTGGCAAAGCTAATGAGTGGTAAACCCAGGCACCCTCGGCTAGGGGACTGGCTCTATATCTCTACTTGTTGACTCTTCAGACATTCTGGAAATAAACACTATTCTGAATAGCAATGTTCTCCTTAAATTGCCATTCTGAGCCAGGATCCCTGACTGTCTATGCTTGAGATCCCTAGGACACTCACCTTGATGGTTTCCTTTAACACACAGTTCTTGACATTCCTGGTCAGAACACTTTCTGAATATTTCAAAAACTCCAAATTATAGGATACAGACCTGTGCTTGGCAAATGTTGCCCATATATGTGAATGTGTATGGAAATTACATTCCCTCTTAAGGTCCAAAGTGTTACGAGTGGGGTATAGATAGTTGAGGGAAAATGGATGTAACCAAAATTAAATGGATCCCTCAATTCTGGATAAGAAAGAAACAGGAGAGAGAATCAACCAAGAAAAGTTATTGGAGTTTATTATTAAATTAGCCAAGAATTCCTAAAGAAAAAGATTAAAGGAAAAAGAGCAGATCAGAAAGAAAGACTGAGATGCAGTGTGTGACAAAAATGTGCCAGTAAGGGGGCCATGTGGGAGACGTATCAGAAAAGGACTGGAAGTCAAAACTACAACTAAGAATCTGGCTATTTGTTTTAGATAATTTATTCAAAAAATGTGAGTGCTTTCTTTAGTACCTAACATTGAAGTGACAAATATGAATAAAAATAAGTGCCCATCCTCATGTACCTTGAAGTCATAAACACAAGTACAATTAAGTGTTAAAGATGCTATGATAGAAGTATATGCAGGGCCCAGGGATCACATGACCAGGAAAGAGGTCAGATCTACTCAGATGTTCAGGAATGATTCCTTAAGGTCGATGGCACTGAGTTCACTCTTGCAAGATAAGCAGCCATCACTGAGATGGGCTGTAAGGGCAAGTGGGGGCTTCCACACAAGGAGGAACTGTATACAGCATGCATTGGAAAAAGGCAAGAGGTTTGACATGGTTTGAACCCACAGCTCAAAAGGGACAAAGTAAAAGATTGAGTTGGAGAATGCAGGGAAGGGCCAGGTCTAAGAGATTTTAATGCCAAGAACTTCAGAGGTTAGACAATAGTCAGTAAAAGATTTTAAATGGGGAAAGTCATGTTTTCAGGTTTGCTTACTAGGAAGATAATTCTGACAGTTGTGTGAAGGGTAGACTGGGGAGAGGTGAGGTTGGAGACTGGAAAACCTGCCAGGCAATTAATGATGAGGGTTAATACTTTGAGACTAATTTCAAATTTTTTTTTCATTTCTATAAGGCAACTTGAATATTCCAACTCTTCTTTATCTTATTTCCAAGATTTTGTTCTTGGACTTCGGTGCCTGATGTTGCTAGTACACGTAGGGGTAGGGGTGGAATGGGAGGTAAGGGATCTCATTGAAGCTCAAGGAGCTGAAATAACTTCTGCTTTTTCAATTGGTTGACTGGGTGGATGGTGGTGTCTGAAAATCTGGTTCAGAGGGAAGATAATGCTAATTTTGGATATGTTAAATTTCAGTTGCCTACGAACCATGGCAGCCATCAACATGTATAAGAACACATTTATTTACCTTTTTTTCTCTTACTCCATGAAAGCAAGGGTCACGTTTATTTTGTTCACTGCTGTAATCAATGCTCAGTATGGTGCCTGACATATAATAGGCACTCAACAAATACCTGTGAATGAATGAACTAAATGGATGCAGTTGAAAATGACCAGGGGCACGTGGGTGGCTCAGTCGGTTAAATGTCAGACTTCAGCTGAGGTGATGATCTCACAGCTTGTGAGTTCAAGCCCTGCGTTGGGCTGTATGCAGACAGCTCAGAGCCTGAAGCCTGCTTTGGATTCTGTGTCTCCCTCATTCTCTGCCCCTCCCCTGCTCTCCCTCTCTCTTTCTCTCAAAGATAAATAAACACTAAAAAAAATTGAACAAAAAAAATGACCAATGAAAGCCTGGAGTTTATGAGAAAAAAGTAAGGGCTAAAGTTAGAAATCTGATAGTCAATATCATAGCTACTGTTTAGTGAATGCTTAATACGTGTTGAATTAAACACTTCAAACATGTTAGCTCATTCGGTTCTTAAAATGGTCCTGGGGAATATTGTTATCCCCACTTTATAGATTGAAAAACTGACACTTGGGGAGCTCAATGTCACACATTTTGAATTATGTGGTTTATATTAGCTTTGGAAAGAAATGAAAAAGGAGATAGTTTTTAGGGGGAATATAAGGAGTCAAGGGCAAGAGATTTTGATGAAGTTGGAGTGAAGAAATTGAGAGAGAGAAATGCCATAATGGACCTAAAGAGTGAAGAGGTAGTGGGCTAAATAGCAAGAGTTGGTAAAGATGTGGAGAACCCTCGTATGTGGCTGGTGGGAATGTGAAACGATGCCCTTGCTGTGGAAAACAATTTGGCAGTTCCTTAATAAGTTAAACATAGCATTACCATATGATCCAGCAATTCCACGCCTAGGTATATACCCAAGAGAATTGAAAACAGGTACTCAACAATACTTGTACCTGAATGTTCATGGAACCATTATTCACAATAGCGAAAGGGTGGAAACAATGCAAATGTCCATCAGTGGATGAATGGATAAACAAAATATAGTATATACATCCAATATAACATTACCCAGCCATAAAAGCAACTTTTATGGATTGAATCATGACCCCCAAAATTCGTTTATTGAAGTCTCAACCCCCAGTATCTCAGGAGGTAACAGTATATGGAGATAAGGTCTCACAGAGGTGACTAAATTAAAATAAAGGTGGTAGAGTGGGGCCCTAATCCAGTATGACTGGCATTCTTACAAGAAAAGAAAGAGACATCTAGGGCACCTGCTCACAGAGGAACATCCACATGAAGGGACAGCAAGAGGCCAGCTATCTATAAGCCAAAGAGAGTAGCCTTTAAAAAATTTTTTTAAGTTCATTTATTTTTGAGAGAGAAACACACACACAGAACGTGATGGGTGGGAGAGGGAGGGCAGAGAGAGAGAGGGAGACACAGAATCTGAAGGAGGCACCAGGCTCTGAGCTGTCAGCACACAGCCTGATGTGGGGCTTGAACCCACGAACTGAAAGATCATGCATGACCTGAGCCGAAGTAGGACACTTAACCAACTGAACCACCCAGGCGCCCCCAAGAGCAGCTTTTAAAGGAAAACAGTCCTGTAGGCACCTTGATCTTGGACTTCCATCCCCCAGAACACTGAGAAAATAAATCTCTACTGTTTAAGCCACCCAGTCTGTGGTATTTTGTTATGGCAGCCCAGGGAAACTAATTCAGGAATGAAGTACTGATATGTGCTACAATGTGGATGAACCTCGAAAACGTCATGCTAAGTGAAAGAAGCCAGTGACAAAGACACATATTGTATGATTCCACTTATGTGAAAAATCCAGGATAGGTAATGCATAAAGACAGAAAGCAGATTGGTGGTTGCCAGGGGATGGGGTGAAAAGAAGAGGGAAATTAAGAGTGACTGCTTAATAGGTAAAGGGTTTTCTTTTGGGGTGAAGAAAATTGGAAATTGATATAGGTGATGGTGTACAATGTTGTGAATCTGCTCAATACCAATGAATTTTACACTTTAAAATGTTTTATTTTATGTTATACGAATTTCATCTCAGAAAGAGCGAGTGAGTGAGTGAGAAGCCTGCTATATAAGAGTTTTAAAGGTAGAGCAGATGTAGGTTATTCCCGAGTCAGAGGTAATTACAGAGAAGCAGCAGTGAGAATGAGGTTGGGAAGCTTAAGGGAACAGGATAAAACATCAGGACATTGGATGGGTGATCCAAATGGACCTTAAAATTATCCAGCAAGATGGCAGGGCTTGGAGTGGAGTGCAGTGAGTATGAGCAGGTGCCAGAGTCTTTAGAATACATGCAGATTGTACCCCAGAGGTTGGTAGATGATGCTGGTAAAGAAGCTTCGACAGAGTGAGATGGTTAGAGATGCCAGAGGAGAGCCATTTTCCTGGGGGGCTGGTGCAGAATAATGTTTTGGGAGCTACTCTGGAGAGAGCAAAGAATGATGACCCTTATTCCTTGCCCTGGACACCAGACGGAGATGAGTAGTCTCAGAGGGCACTCAAGTTTTAGAGAAGGCAGGCTGTGGGGATAAGGGAAGTTTTTTTTCCCCATGGGATGGAGTTTCACATTAGAATAGAGCTTGTGGGTTAACAGTTTTAATGATTTAATTATTTAAGGTATGTGCCTAGTGCCACCAACCGTATACGTCTTAAAAAGGAAGATAGGGTGAAATGTACAGCATTGAAGTTTACAGTCCACATTTATAAATACTATTACTATAAAAAGTGTGGTTTACTAACAACAGCATGTAGTCCTTTGTTATCTAAGAATGAGTCCTTGAATGGCCATGTCTCTGTGAAGTGGAATAAGCACAACGTTTAAAGCATTTAGCTCCAGATTTACTCCCTATCATCTTTTGATAAACTCACTGGTGCTCAGCAGAGACAAAGCTATTCCAGAATTTGCACTGCCTAAACACATGGAATCAGCAGATTCTTGGTCTCTAAAGAGAACAGGAGTGTGTGGCTGGCTCAGTTGGTAGAGCATGTGACTCTGGATCTCAAGGTTGTGAGTTCAAGCCCCATATTGGGCATGGAGCCTAGCCAAAACAAATTAATAAGAAAGTAAAGAGAGCAGATATAAAACTCTTTAGTCTTTAATATTGAAACTAGTTAAGTCTATTTTGCATGTAGTTGCTTCAGGCAACCAACAAATATTTATTAACTGCCTACAATACTTCTGAAGCCTAGTGGGAGAAAAAAAGAACTACAAGATATAGTTGGAAAGATAATATATTCACACAACATTAAATAACACAACACTTCTATCTCAAAAGGGTGCATGATTACTTGTCAAATCACAGCTATAGAAAATGAACGTTTCAGGGTTCATTGTGGCTTAGTGAGATCTGGAAAGGCTGCATGGAGAAGGTGCCACCAAACTATGGCATGAAGGTTGGAGAAAGCTATAAAGGTAATTTCAGGGGAAGGAATGGTATAAGACAAGGCATGGGACAGGAAAAGTCTGTGGTATATTTAGTGAGGTTACTTGGGGTACCTGGTTGGCTCAGTCAGTAGAGCATGCAACTCTTGATCTTGGTGTTGTAGGTTCAAGCCCCATGTTGGGTGTAGAGACTACTTAAAAATAAAATCTAAAAAAAAAAAAAAGATAAGGTTACTAGAGTGCAGTGTTATGGATATGGGTCAGGTGGGTTAGGTTGGGATTCAATGATTCTGAACCCTATGGAACCCATTGCCGTTTTTTTTTAATGTTTATTTATTTTTGAGACAGCTAGAGACAGAGCATGAATGGGGGAGGGGAAGAGAGAGAGGGAGACACAGAATCTAAAGCAGGCTCCAGGCTCTGAGCCATCAGCCCAGAGCCTGACGCGGGGCTTGAACTCATGAACCGTGAGATCATGACCTGAGCTGAAGTCGGTCGCTCAACCGACTGAGCCACCCAGTGCCCCCCCATTGCCATTTTTTAATAACAAATACTTTGTTTTGCTTCCTTTACTGCATACTATTTTAAAAATTGATATAATACTCTGACTATAAGGATAAATAAAAGGAGAATAATCTTTAATTAAAAATATGTATTTAATTCTACTTATAAGAGGAATTTAAATTAGTCAAACTTTAAGACAAAGAAAGTAGAATGATGTTTGCCAGGGACTGGGGGAGAACAGGAAAAGAGGAGTTGTTCAATAGGTAGAGTTTCTATTGCACAAGATGCAAAGTTCTAGAGACCTGTTGCACAACAATGTGCATATACTCAACATTACTGCAGTGTGCATTTATTTTTTTTTTTCAACGTTTATTTTTTTTATTTTTGGGACAGAGAGAGACAGAGCATGAACGGGGGAGGGGCAGAGAGAGAGGGAGACACAGAATCGGAAACAGGCTCCAGGCTCTGAGCCATCAGCCCAGAGCCTGATGCGGGGCTCGAACTCACGGACCGCGAGATCGTGACCTGGCTGAAGTCGGACGCTTAACCGACTGCGCCACCCAGGCGCCCCTACAGTGTGCATTTAAAAATGGTTAAGATAATGCATTATGTCATGTGTTTTTTGCTACAATCAAAATATGGTATTTGAATATGAAAATTGGCTAAGTGGATTTCTTTTCATGTAGTTTGCTCAGGATTCATTGCCTCTACTGTATCTGAGGATTCATTCTCTATCCTAGTTCTGTGAAAAGTGCCTCTTTCACATTCTCTATATTCTTTGTTAATCAAACTTATATTAAATGTATATTAGACCTTATCATTCTATCCTTGATGACTCTTCTTTTTTTAAAGATTTTATTTTTAAGTAATTTCTACACCCAATGGTGTAGGGATTTAAACTCACAACCCTGAGGTCAAGAGTCACATGTTCCTCCGACTGAACCAGCCAGGTGCCCCAGGATTTTTTTATATTCAAAATCTTTTATATTCAAAATCTATGGTAGAGAGAGTTGTCCCCCCCCCCTCAATAGATATTGCCTTCTATTTTACTTTTTTGCCTTGTTGTTCTGGCTAGAACTTCCAATATAATGTTAAGTAAAAGTGGCCAGAATGGTCATCCTGGTCTTGTTCCTGATTTTAGGGAAGAAAGCAAATGTCTTTCACCATCAAGTATGCTAGCTGTGGGGTTATCACAGATGCCTTTTATCATATTGAGGAAATTCCCTTTTATTCCAGTTTGTTTTTAGTGTTTTTAATCATGGAAAGGTGTTGAATTTTGTCCAATGCCTTATCTATTTCTACTGAGATGATCATGTGGTTTTTGTCCTTTAATCTGCTGATATGGTATATTACATGAATTGATTTTTGCATGTTAAACAAAGCTTGCATTCCTGGGAAAAATCACTGTGGGTCTTGGCGTGTACTCCTCTTACATGTTGCTGGATTCCATTTCCTAGTGTTTTGTTGAGAAGTTTTGCATCTATATTCAAAAGAAATATTAATGTTCTGTCTACTTAAAAAACTTTTTTTAACGTTTATTCATTTTTTGAGAGACAGACACAGAGCCTGAGCAGTGGAGAGGCAGAGAGAGAGAGGGAGACACAGAATCCAAAGCAGGCTCCAGGCTCTGAGCTGTCAGCACAGAGTCGGACGAGGGGCTCAAACTCAAGATCATGACCTGAGTTGAAGTCAGCTGCCCAACCGACTGAGCCACCCAGACGCCCCTATGTTCTGTCTACTTTTAAAGTGAGATTTAGGTTTAAAAATGTATGCTGCTGCTTCTGCCATCCTTTGAGAATTCTCCCATGTGAGCTGTCAAAAAAATTCATTATTAAAAAAGATTCGTTGGGAAAACCCCCAAAGGAGTTGTTTTATCCAAGTTCCTGTCTTTTCTTATTTAACAAACATTTATTGAGCACTTATGGATCCATTATAAAAAAAGTAAATTTATAACTGTAACCCTTTGGTCTCAAAGATGTTAATTAACAATACAAGTGGTTATATCTTTTCTTGTGTTTAGAAGGTCTAACCTCAATCTCATATGTAGCAGCTTGTTGTGTGTCAGTGTAAGACCTGATGATTTTATTTTCATCTAATCTTAGTTTAGTTTGCTTTGTGAAACAGAATAATGCAGCTTTGGAAAAATCAATGGCTCTGGCAAAATCTATCAGCGCTCTTGCTACAAATGTCAGCTTCTATTTGCGTGGTTCTTTATTGTTCTGGTTGTTCCTGCTTGTTAAGCAACTTCTGTCAAAGAAAATAAGTTAAGTAATAACTAGAAAATAATAGGGCTCCACCTGAACCTGTTCATGTACTAAAAGTACTCAGAGAATACCAAGTAGTACCAACTACTGATTTCAAAGAAATTTTATTGAGCAAAAATTTTCTTTGTAAGGACTATATAGCTCTGAAATAGGTTTCCTAAAATATCGTCAGGGGAAAATTACTTCTTATTTATCTTTTATGTAGAGATAATACATCTGGTGTTTGCTTGGATACTATAGTTGATAAGCAATTTTACACAGGGAATACAAATTTTAATTTTTTATTATTAAATTGTATTTATTTTTGAGCAAGAGACAGAGACAGTGCGAGCGGGGGAGGGACAGAGGGAGAGAGAGACACAGAACCTGAAGCAGGCTCCAGGCTCCCAGCTGCCAGCAGAGTCCCACGCGGGGTGGAACCCATCAACGGCGAGTTCATGACCTGAGCCCAAGTCGGAGGCTCAAGCGACTGAGGCACCCAAACGCCCCAGGGAATACAAATTTCAAAAAGTGAAGGTTTCCTGGTGTACAGGGTATTTCTAAATATCTGTGTTTGTGCATGTAGGGAACACTTGTACCTCTAGTTCCTGACAAAGTCCATCAACATGTTTCATGTATGTTTACTACTATTTGCCAGAAACCTAACTAGGTAAATTTTCTAACCTATAGACTAGGAATAGGGGCTGTGCTTGAAACTCCACTTTCAGGAGGATTTATTTTATGTACATTTCAACACAATGGAATGACTTCTCTTAAAAAAAGAGAAAAAACAAACAAACAAAAAAAAAACAACTACATTCATTCCAGCTCCTCAGGCTTCCTTCTTTTAAAATAACACTTATGGGGCGCCTGGGTGGCGCAGTCGGTTAAGCGTCCGACTTCAGCCAGGTCACGATCTCGCGGTCCGTGAGTTCGAGCCCCGCGTCAGGCTCCGGGCTGATGGCTCGGAGCCTGGAGCCTGTTTCCGATTCTGTGTCTCCCTCTCACTCTGCCCCTCCCCCGTTCATGCTCTGTCTCTCTCTGTCCCAAAAATAAATAAACATTGAAAAAATAAATAAATAAAATAACACTTATCATTAACTTTTTGGTGTCGTTTGCAAAAGTAATACAGACCCGGTGTAGAAAACAGGGCAAATTCATTAAAGCATATAAACATGTTCGTCCCATCGTTTAGATGACAGCTATGAACATTTTTCTTTAAACGGTAATGCAATGTCGTGAACTGTTTTGTAAACTGCTTTTTTCCCCTCGTCTGCCATTTTCGACTTTTTTTACAGGGACTAGTGTCCGCCCTTTCCCCGCAGGCGGTGGGGTCGGTCTCAGCCCCGGCCCGGCGATCTTTCTCCCACTACCTCCCTAGACAGCAGAGAGCGACCTCGCCCACAGGGCAGCTGCCGGGCCCGCGGCGGCCGGGTCCCTTTAAGAGGCAGGCGCCAGGGGCGGTCCCCGCGCGGATTGGCCGGGTTTGGAGCCACGTGGCTGTCCTGGCAGCTGTGGCTGTGGCCTTGCTCCGGGGGCTGCCGCGGAGCTGCCGCGGGGTTCCCGGATAGGGGCGCGGGTTGCCCGATGTGCGTGAGGAGGTGCCTGGTGGGCCTTATCTTTTGTACCTGCTACCTGGCGTCTTACCTCACGAACAAGGTGAGGGGGGCGGGCAGGGGGTGGCGATGATTGCACGTGGGAGATTGGAGCCCCCATATCGTACGTGGAACAGATGCAGCCTCCAGCTTTTTACCTGATTTTTCCTGATGGTAGTGGAGAGGAAGCCGACTCTGTGTGGAATGCTCATTTAGAAATAGGATTTGCTGGACTGCACTGGCCCTGTTTCCGGTCCTGTAAAGCATCCTTTACATTTCCTGGGACAACGAATTTTTTAAAATTAAATTTATTTATTTATTTTAATGTTTATTTATTTTTGAGAAAGAAAGAGAGCGTAAGTAGGGGACACCAAATTTTTTGACTGGTGAATTCCCAGGAACTTAATTTTGGGTTGTGCATACTACTTTTCAGGGAAAAAAAGCAATTGGCTCTTGTTTCGCGGCAGGAAGAGTAGAAGAAATCTGACATATCCTGCCTTTTTTTCTGAAACACGCCCCTGCCCTAGAAACCCACATGGTTCCAGAAGCTTTTATTTTTATTTTTAATTTTAATTTTTTTTTTATTTTTAAAGTTTTATTTATTTAATAATCTCTACACCCAACATGGGACTCAACTCATTACCCTGAGCTCAAGTCAAAGTTTTTCCAACTGAGCCAGACAGCCACCCCCCCTCCCCCCAACCAAGCTTTTAAACAGAAGAGATCAATCCATTTCCATATCCATCTTTCCCTCACACCACTGATAGCCAATCTTTTTTTTTCTTTTTTTCATGTTTATTATTGAGAGAGAGAGAGAGACAGCAAGAACAGAGGAGGGGCAGAGAGAGAGGGAGACAGAATCTGAAGCAGGCTCTAGGCTCTGAGACAGACAGAGCCCAATGTGGAGCTGGAACTATGAACCCTGAGATCATGACCTGAGCCAAAGTCAGAGGTTTAACTGAGCCACCCAGGTGCCCTTGGCAGTCCTTTTTTTTTTTAACGTTTATTTTTGAGACAGAGAGAGACAGAGCATGAACAGGGGAGGAGCAGAGAGAGAGGGAGACACAGAATCTGAAACAGGCTCCAGGCTCGGAGCTGTCAGCACAGAGCCCGACGCGGGGCTCAAACACACGGACCGTGAGATCATGACCTGAGCCGAAGTCGGACGCTTAACCTACCAAGCCACCCAGGTGCCCTGGCAGTCCTTTTTAAAATATGTCTCCATCCCAGACGTTTCCACTATATTCAAGAGTTTTTTGTGAAATTATTTTTGAAAATAAAATATTTATAAATTTAATTTTCTTTAAAGTAATGTCATGAAACTCTTTTTTATGCAGAAAAGCAGTGGTGCCATGTTTTTGTTTTGTTAGGAGGGAGAAGCTGGCCTTGGATTAGGACCACACAGGGAAATGTTACACTTTTGAGGGCTAGGGTGGGGCATCCCCTCTTGTCATAGAGGTTGGCTGGACACCAAGACAAAGTGGGGGATACCAGGCCCAGGACCACCTTCCCCCATTGTAGGGTCTCCCTTGCCCATGCCCCTCAAAACCCAAACCCCTCTTGCTCTCGGGAAAAGGACTTTTAACCAATAGCATTTCCTTATACCTTCTCTCTTAACATGAGGACTGCCTTCAGAATACTCAGATGATGCACCAGAACCCTGTCAGAATCCTTCCTCCCGTCCAGTTGATTTTTAGTTTCCGTGATGGGCCTTTGAAGATCCATTAATACTGCCTTCCTGGGAGACAGTGATGGGTTTGTATCCTGGCTCCACTTAGCTTGGTCTTTGGGACTTAAATTTCTCTAAAGCTAATTTTTTTTAACTTTAAGATAGTATTAACAAGTCCTTTTCAAAAAGTCGTTCTGAGGATTAATCAAAATGATGTTACTGAGTTGACTGGCCAAGTGCCCAATATCATGGTAAATAAGGTAAGTGGTAATTACTCTAGAAGGAAGGAAAGACAATCTTTTGCATATGGGGTGACCCAGTAATTAGCTTTTAACAGATTTGTTTCTTCCTCACAGGAAGCTAAACTAAAAGATTTATTTTAGCACCTTTTCTAGAATATGTGAATTTGTGAAATCCTGGCCTTTTCATTCAACTATTTTAATTTGTCTAGTTAACCTGATGAACATATTGATAATATTTCACTTAAAAACAAAATGACCTTTCTTTTATTTCTATATAATCATCAGACGGAGAAGAGTGACAAGTCTTTCATGAAAACCCATGAGCCAGGCGGGCATTGGTTAAAAAACAGAGTATCTAAGCAAAACAATCCAGCAGGCAGATAACACTTAGTTCACAGAAATTTATACCCCCTCTGGATGCACATTGGCATCTGTGGCATTATTGTTATATTTATTGGGGTCCCTCACCATTTTATAGTCAATGTTATAAAGATGGATTACCTTCCATGTGCATCATGCTTCAAGGTGCTAGAGAAAAAGAAGCCAAACTGTCTTGTCTCTAGGAATATCTAATCCGAGTAATAAAAATTGTAGATTTCCAAGGACCCTCAGAACTTAAACAACAAATCCTTTTCCATTTTCCGTGATGGTTTGGAGTGCTTTGGTTTAGGGCTCTTGGGAGTGTTGGAGCAGATCAAAAGCAGAAGAGTAACAGCAGAAGGCAGAGGGAAGGGGAGGGGAGGAGACTGTACAAAGGGGAAAGAAATGGAGTCAAGAGTAGCAGCAGGCAGATGTGAGGCCCAGGTAGGGGTGGGAGAGGTAGTCGTTCATAATGGGACTATGGTAGGGACTTTGTAGCTCTTAGATGATGCCATTGTTTCAAATAGGACAGTCGTGCTTCTTTCTGGCAGCCATAACAGGTTGGCTTGGACCAAATAGGGGCCAAGTGAGAAGGGAACTGTGCAGTGAGCCCCCCAGCATATAATCTCTGCCAAATGATTTTTCTTTTGAATTAGTGAACATTATTTTGTGTTTAGAGATAGGATCCACTCTTCCAGTTTTTAGAAGACTCTATGCTATTTTTTTAATGTTTATTTATTTTTGAGAGAGAGAGAGGGGGGCGGAGAGAGGGAGAGAGAGAGGGAGAAAGCAACCAGGGGAGGGGCAGAGAGAGAGAGGGAGGCAGAAGATCCAAAGGAGGCTCTGCGCTGACAGCAGAGAGCCCGATGCGGGCTTGAACCCACGAACCATGAGATCATGACCTGAGACAAAGTCAGATGCTTAACCAACTGAGCCACCCAGGCGCCCCATGCTAGTTTTTTAATTTTCCTATTTCTCAGGGTACTTTTCTCCTCTATTTCCCTCTGTATTTGCAAAAAAGAAAATTCATTGAAAAAACTCTTGTCTATTTTAGGCCCAGCCCTTCTAGTGTTAAAAGAACGGTTGATTTTCGTTTGAACAGCAAGTGTTTTGGCTCTCCTGACCTCGTGTCTGAGGTGTTCCTCCAGCCTGTGGGAGGTCCTGGCAGTAACCAGGCTTAGGGCCCAGGCAGCCACCAGCCCTTCTTCCCCTAACAGCTATTAAGCTTTCAGCCTGGGGACAATGTCCACATCTGTTTTCCTTTCAAAGACTCCCAAATTGCTCCTTCTTTCTCCATGAGAAGTGCTCACTGCTGTTTCACTGAATAGCCTTTTGCTCTGAGCAACACTTTTCAGTGGCCTGAGGAACTGCTAAAGAATGAATATTAGGACTTAGATTGCATTTGTCAGAGATTTTGCTTTTCACTGTTCTCACTCTTCTTTAGCAAGGTCAGGTAAGAGCTTCAGCATTTTGTCTCCCCCCAGGATGTAGGACAAAGCCCAGCATACACTAAACTAAATAAATATTTGCTGTCTTCAAGAAGGTTGTTAGGGTGATAGAGCACACGGCCCAGATGCTCACTTGCTCATCCTTTCTCTGTTTTAGAATGAAAATATCAGGGAAAAGTGGGAAGGAGCCTGTTGACCTATGTGAATAAACAGACTTCGGAGAAGAAGAAGGTCCATTTTTTTTTAAGTTTTTTTTTTTAATGTCTTATTATTTATTTTTGAGAGAGAGAGAGAGAGAGAGAGAGAGAGACAGAGTGTGAGCGGGGGAGGGGCACAGAGAGAGGGAGACACAGAATCCAAAGCATCACCAGGCTCTGAACCATCAGCACAGAGCCCGACGCGGGGCACCCAACAAGGGGCTTGAACTCACAAGCTGTGAGATCGTGACTGGAGCCAAAGTCCCAGACACCCAACTGACTGACCCACCCAGGGGCCCTGAAGGTCCATTTCAGGTAAATACAGAGCACAGGCAGTTAGCTGTAATTGTGACATTTAGGAGCTCACACTAGGAGGCCTATGTATAGGTTAATCCATGGGAAAAAATAGGTATGTAAATTTGCCTAACACCAGTCCACTCTATTTTTACATCATGTGAAGAATCAGTAGAGTCCTTGCCTAAAGCCTTTAATGGTTTTTAAACTTTACAAAAAGTCTTAGTGCTCAATGGTAGGAAAAATAGGAAAAGATATCCAGAAAGACAAAACACAGTCCCGTTTCATAAAGTGTTATAAAAGACATAATAGAAAAACAAGTTGTTGACCTTAGCCAAGTTGGTTTAAAAAAAAAAAAAATCCTTAAAATGCTAAAGCACAGGGAAAGGTATGATGCCTAAGCAGTATTAGTTTAAAAACAAAAAACAAAAAAATTTCCTGTAGAATGCAAAAGCCAAATGCCCCCAAATGGAAGGAAAACAAAAGAAACACTAGGATGCAGTTCTTGCTTGAAGAGAATCAACGAAGGGGGTTGGATTTTGAGGTAAATTGGACAGTAGATAAAGCAGATACCCTGTGAAAAGAGAGTGCGTCCAGGGGTTTGTCCGGTTTTCTTGAATTACTGCAGTTCCAACATGACTTCCCCTGAGGCCTGGGAAGATACTGAGTTGTTGGACATCCACAGCACCAGACCCAGCTGCTGTGCGGCCCAATTTGCTGATGATACCAGTTCTATTTCCCCACCAAGAGGTGATTAGGCTTCTGGCGACCCTGGGGAAAAAAGACCCGCTCTTTTTAGTATGACTTGGAAGGTCTTTTTTTTTTTTCCCATGTATGATTTTGGGGGGAAGGGTAAAAGCCTTTTTGAAACTTGAGTATACTTATATTTCTTCAATAGGGATTTCTTTGATTATACAGTCTAGCAATTCTCTATAATTTGAAAATGTCCATTAATCTGCTCTTTGTTTTTCAGTATGTCCTGTCTGTCTTGAAATTTACCTACCCTACATTATTCCAAGGGTGAGTATCTTTTATGCTCTTTGTACACATATGTGGGACATGTCCAACCAGCATCATTAAATGTTCCTTAAAATATTTTTAATGACTACATAGATTTTTTTTTTTTTATCAAATAGACATACTGTAATTTATTTAGCCCTTCTATTAGTGGGTATTAAATTGTATCCCATTTTGGGGGTATAAAAATAGTGTTGTCAGACATATTTTTGTATCCAAGTTTGTCGAATTTCTAGCTATTTCTTTGGAATAGATTCCTATATAAGAAATTTGGGTTAAAGAATATGAACTTCTGGGTTTTTTTTTTAATGTTTGTTTATATTTGGGACAGAGACAGACCATGAACAGGGGAGGGTCAGAGAGAGAGAGAGAGACACAGAATCTGAAGCAGGCTCCAGGCTCTGAGCTGTCAGCACAGAGCCCGACACGGGGCTCGAACGCACGGACTGTGAGATCATGGGGCTCGAACTCACGGACCGTGAGATCATGACCTGAGCCAAAATTGGACGCTTAACTGACTGAGCCACTGTGGCGCCCTCCCCTGACCCTGCCCCGGGCCACTGTCTCTCAAATGACTATTGACGTTTTGAGCTTGGTAATCCTTTGTTATGGGGGCTGGTCCAGCACACTGTAGGATGTTTGGCAGAGTCCCTGGCTACAACTCACCAGATGCCAGTTAGCAACCCTCCCCTCCCCCACCCCCTGTTGTGACAACCAAAAATGTCTCTAGATGTTGCCAAATGTCCCCTAGGGGGAAGAATCATACGGGTTGAATGCCACTGCTCTAGGTCACACTGTTGGAGGGCATGACCCATATCTGTCTGTTCTGCTTGGCTGGGTTAGTGAAGGTTTCACAAAGGAGGCATAAAAACTGGATCTAATAGGACGAGCAGGTGTTCACCAACACACAAAGAGGTAGGAGAACATGATGTGTCAAGAGGGCAGCACGTGGAGACTCCTAGAAGTAGAAAGTGACCTGACACATTCCCGAGGCTGTCAGCTGTTCAGTATGGCTGGAATGTAGCTGCCCGTGGCAGATGCACCGGAGTTGAGCCTGGAGAGTGGTGGGTGCCTGTCCAGGAAGGCTTGTGTGTCACTCGCAAGTGACTTTATCCCCGTAGGCCAGCAGTTCTCAACTGTTGTGTAGCAACACATGGGTGTGTTGTAATCACTTCCGTGGTGAGGTGTCTCAAGTCATAACTAAAAATAAGGTTTTGAAATCTATGAATTATTCACCTAAAGTAAAGCAATTAGAGTGAAACAGGGTGAAGTTATTGCCTGTAGTACCCTCCCACTCATTTTGAAGTCTGCTGTGCTTTGTACAGTGGGAAGGGCAGGGGTGCTTAATTAATTAACCAATTAGTTAGCTAATTTAAATTTTTTTAAAAGTTTGTTTTCAGAGAGAGAGAGAGAGAGAGCAAAAGTTGGGGAGGGGCAGAGAGAGAGGGGAGGGAGAGAATCCCAAGCAGCCTCCACACAGTCAGCGCAGAGCCTGATGCAGGGCTTGAACCCACAAACTGTGAGAGTTGGATGTTTAACCAACTGAGCCACCCAGGTGCCCCAGGGGTGCTTATTTTATAACCTGTGCTCCCCTTGTACTTTGCATGCAGAGGAAGAATGTCTCACTTGATCCCAAGTGTCTTATGGCAGAAAAGAGACTGGGAACTGCATCTGGCCACCTGGGAAGAATCAATCAACTGGTTTTGTTTTGTTTTGTATTTTGTGTTTTGGGTTTTTTAGTGTGTTTTTTGAGAGAAAGGGGGGGCACAAGTGAGCGAGTAGCAGAGAGAATCCCAGAAGGGGCAGAGAGAGAGAGAGAGAGAGAGAGAGAGAGAGAGAAAAAGACGGTGCTCGTCCAAAGCGCGATTCGTGTTTTTACCCCAATGGGCTGGTGCCCCCAATGGGCAGGGCTTGTGTTCACCCAAAGCAGGGCTCCAGCTCACCTGACGTGGGACTCAAACTCGTGAACCATGAGATTGTGACCTGAGCTGAAGTCAGATGCTTAATGACTGAGCCACCCAGACACCCTTGTTTTGTTTTGTTTTTAAAGAAATGATGCCTTTTTATTTTAAATGTTTATTTATTTTTGAGAGAGAAAGTGGGGGAGGGGCAGAGAGAAGGGGACAGAGGATCTGAAGTGGGCTCTGCGCTGACAGCAGAGAGCCCCATGCAGGGATCGAACTCACAAACTGTGAGATCATGACCTGAGCCAAAGTCAGGCTCTTAAATGGCTGAGCCATCCAGGCACCCCAAATCAAACATTTTTAAAACAAGCAAGTGGCAAAATGAAGTTTGCCTTCTAGAACAAGCCCTTTGGCTGCAGGTAGAGAATGAAAGTTGTGAGGCCATCCTGGTGATAGGGACACCAGTTTGGGGACTGATACTGGAGTTGAGGAGTGCCACGATGGGAGCCTGCATTAGGCAGAGGCAGAAGAGGTGGGGAAGAGAAGACTTGGTACTCTAGAACTGTTATGGGGATGCGTTCAATAGGATTTTGCAAGCAGATGAGAGAGGTGACTGAAGAGAGAAGAGCTAGGATGACATCTAGGCTCTGGTTTGGCTGATTAGGGGCAGAGGACGAAAATCAGAATGAGGAAGGGAAATTCAAGGTAACGTTTTAGGCAAGTTATCATTGGGTGCTTGTGGGGTGTCAGGGTGGTGGTATCCGGGTGGGCGTAGGGATTTGGAAATCATCAGTTCAAGGATGATGGGAGAAGTGGGGACTGTGGGGGAGGTTGTTCAGGAAAAGTCTAGAATAAGAAGAGAAGAATATCAGTGTCAGCACTGAATGGTACAGCTGGATTCGAGAATAATACAGGTTGAGAAGGAGGGGCCTGGGATGCTAGTTAGGAGAGAATGGGAGAAAAGAATTGTAGGAAGGCTTGGATGTGTATATTTGTGTCAGCCAGGAGCTCTGCCAGGTCTGGATGGCATATGAGACTATGGCACTCTCTTAAATTCACATTGGCCTTTGTCTTTTTCAGGTGGCAGACGTTAATTGGTGGACTTTTGCTTCATGTGTCATGGAAACTGGGCTGGGCTGAGATCAACAGCAGTTCAAGGTAGAACATCTTCTTGCTTGATTCATGATTCATACCCTGCATTCTCTTCACATTATTTAATCTTTTCTGGTGTTACACTGGGAAACACAGATGTTTATTTGAGTTGCTTGATCTCTTAGTTCCCTTTGAACCTTGGGATTTTAATGCTTTTATAATCACATAGAACTGAAGGAGTGTGTTTTCCTGCTTAGTGATGTTACTAATATAATATTAAAATTAATCAAGATACATAACTTATAATACTGTATTAATTGGGCTTTGTTTTAGATCACAGGAGCACAACGAATGAGTTTTTATTTATGTTTAATTAAAAAAATGTGTTTTTTTAACATTTATTCATTTTTGAAAGACAGAGATACAGAGCGTGAGTAGGAGAGGGGCAGAGAGAGAGGGAGACACAGAACCCGAAGCAGGCTCTAGGCTTTGAGCTGTCAGCACAGAGCCTGATGTGGGGCTTGAACTCACAAACCATGAGATCATGACCTGAGCCAAAGTCGGATGTTTAACTGACTAAGCCACCCAGGAGCTCAGATGAATGAGTTTTTTGTGTGTTTTTTTTTATAAGTTAAAACTTTTTATTATATTATATTAATTATAAATTAATATATTATATTATATTATATTAAATTATTTATTAAAAATAATCAATTATTTTCATTATAATTTTTTATTATAAATTTTTAATTTATTTTTGGTAGACAGAATACTAGCAGGAGAGGAGAAGAGAGCCCCTATAATTTTTTTTTATGTTTTTTAAATTTATTTTTAAGAGAGAGTGACAGAGTATGAGCAGGTAAGGGGCAGAGAGAGAGAGGGAGATGCAGAATCTAAAACAGACTCCAGGCTCTGAACTGTCAGCACTGAGCCCAACGTGGGGCTCGAACTCACAGACCATGAGATCATAACCTGAGCCAAAGTCAGATGCCCAACTGACTGAGCCACCCAGGCACTCCCCGATGAATGAGTTTTTAAATGAACTTAAAATTTTTGGAAATTTTTAATTTTGAAATTACTTACTACTTTACAGAAGAGTTTGAAATAATGCAAATAATTTCCATACCCTTTACTCCTATTCCTCATTCTTTTATCTTGCTTCTCCTATAATTTTCTCTTGAGATTTATGTATATGTATACATATATATGTGTATATATATATATATATATATATATATATATAATTTTTTCTGAACTATATGAGAATAAATTGCAGATTTGAGAGTAAAATGCCCCTTCTGAATTCATAAGTGTGTATTTTCTAAGAGGAAGGACATTTTCTTACTTCACTATAGTATAGTAATCAAAATGAGGAAATTAATATTGATACAATACTATTATCTCATCTACAGACCAAACTCACATTTTTCTAATTTTCTCAATAATATCCTTATAATGTAACTCCCACCCTGTCCGCCCCCCCCCCCCCCCCCCCCCGCCCAGCCAAATTCTGATCCAGGGTTCAGTTCAGATCACACATTATATTATATATTAGTTGTTATGAATCTCTTAAGGCAACTTGTCAAATACATTTAAAAGAAATCTCAAAAACCATGACATTTTTCAGACAAAATTACAACCTGAATTGGCTAGCCACTCCTGCCTCACCTAGATAAATTCTTATGATTCTTCTAGAACATCATGCCTCATCTGAAATGCACAAAATGAAGAGCAAATGAAGTCAAAGTTTATATGGACAAGGCAGACAGCTCTACTGAATGATCAGGCCAGGTCACTCACTTGTATAATATCCTTACCTTCACAAAATGAAGATACTTTTGAAGATACTTTTATATGTGATATTTAAGCAGAGATCTTACTTTATTTATACTCCATTGTTATGGTGGATTGTTCAGTGAGAACTGGGTCTTCATTTAAACAAATAAGTGCCTTGCACCCCAATGTTTATAGCAGCACTATCAACAATGGCCAAAGTATGGAAAGAGCCCACATGTCCATTGACAGATGAATAAAGAAGATGTGCTTTATATATCCATATCCATACACACACACACACACACACACACACACACATATACACACAATGGAATATTAGCGATCAAAAAGAATGAAATCTTGCCATTTACAACAATGTGGATGGAACAAGAGTGTATTATGCTAAGCGAAATAACTCAGAGAAAGACAAATACCATATGATTTCACTCATATGTGGAATTTAAGATACAAAACAGATGAACATAAGGGAAGGGAAGTGAAAATAAGATAAAAACAGAGAGGGAGACAAACCATAAGGGACTCTTAATTAAATACAGAGAACAAACTGAAGGTTGCTAGCAGGGTGTTGGATGGGGGGATGGGCTAAATGGGCAAGGGGCATTAAGGAGGGCACTTGTTGGGATGAGCACTGGGTGTTATATGTAAGTGATGAATCACTAAATTCTATTCCTGAAATCGTTATTACACTATATGTTAACTAACTTGGATTTAAATTAAAAAAATAAATTAATTTAAAAATAAAAATAAATGTGTGCCCTGAATTCACAAGGCCTGTGATAGTTCTAATATTCAGTTAAATAATGAAGCATGTTGATTCCAAATGGTTTCATTTATTCCTCCACAGAGGCAAGAGATTGGTCTAGAATGCAGGTACTAACGGTCAGATTGTGGACTGGGGTCCACTGGTGCTCATCAACATGGGTCCTCTACTCTGTTTACAATGCCCCTGACTACAATTATCTTATAATTTCTGTTGTGAATTATTTACTTCATAATAGTCGTTTAAACATTACTTTGGCCCTGTTTCCTTAAGAGCTAAGCCATTGGTTCGCACTTAAAAACATTTTCCTGTGAGAAAATATACATAATATAAATTTTACCATTTTTAGACCATTTTTAAGTGTACAGTTCAGTGGCATTAAGTGCATTCACAATGTTGTGCAACCATTACCAGAACTTTTCTATCATCCCAAACAGAACAAACAGTAGCTCCCCATTCTGCCTTCCCTCCATCCAGTCCCTGATAACCACTGTTCTATTTTCCATCTCTATGAATTTACCTATTCTGGATACCTCACTTCAGTGGAATCATACAATATTTGTCCTTTTGTGACTTAACATAATGTCCTCAGAATTGTTACATGTGTCAGAATCTTCTTCTTTGAGAAGCTGAATAATATTCCATTGTATGTATACCACAGTTTGTTTATCCATTCATCTCTTGATGGAATTCTTCATACTTCTGCCTTTTGGGGGAAGGGAAGGAGGAATGACTGGTAGAGCTGAGTAAAGTCAAAGACTCTCAAGGTTCATTCCCTGAAAGGAATGATCCTCCAACAGTAGAAATTTGAGACCCACTAGACACTGTTGTCCTTTGAGCTTGCGTGATGCTAGGTTCTACTCATTGCAGATCTGTGGGCATGTTCCCTTTCCGTCCCCCTGCTAAATTCTCAGGGACCTTTTCACTTCTATCGCCTGTACTTCTTCAGGTGGCTTCACATCCTCACACACGACGTTAGCTCGGTTAAGCGCCTTATCAAAGATCCTAGTGTCTTAGTGAATCTTATGATTAATAACTGCTGCAACAGCACAGCATTTCCATTTTCCACAGATCCTCAGCAAAGGGGAGTTACCAGATGTCTAGCAGCAAGGACCCAGCACCCATGTTCCTTCATGTATGCCTGGGCTGGGTGTGTGTTTGCCATGGTTGCTGTTTCCTACTAGGCTTGGCTTTCTGATTATGTTACTAGAGAACCAAAGCTTGGCTTTGCTGTGTGACTGTGCACTTGTGTGGAGGTGGCAGAGGTTGGACTCTACTAAAAATGGAAACAGCAGCAGGTGGACAGGGTGGAGTCCTCTGGGTCATCGTAGAGTGGGGATTGTACCAGTGGGGCTGGAGGGTGGTTTCCAAATCGGTATTTAATAACATATACCATGAGAGCTCATTTAGACCCCTTATAGCCTGGGGTGCAGCAGAATCCAAGATTACCTCTTAAAACAAGTTCCAGAACCTGGCACCACATTTCCTACTTTGCAGAGAGGCCATTCTGCTGTGTTGGTTAGTCTCTGGCCATGTCATGACTCCACTAAGTGACCCGATAGAATCCATCTCCAAGATTTTTACTCAGCAACCAGCAATCACCAAGTGTTGGATGATGCTTTAGAGGCCTTCTGTCTTGGGAAAGATCACACTGGCTTTCAGTCGCAAGCTTGTCCTTATACCGGCAGCTCTACTGCCATTGCCAACCTGCCGCAGAATGTTCAAGTGATTTTTCTAGCAGATGTGGGAGCCCTGGCTGTAGGCTGTGTTTCCAGAACGTGATCTAGAACACCGTGACAAGACATTTGACAGTGAGACCATGGCACTCTTTACTGGATTCTCGAACCATTGCTTACGGAATCAGGTGTGATTTCATTGGAGACATTACATGCCATCCTCCGGTCCCTTTATGACCAGACTACATGTTTAAATAAAAACATTTCGAAAGTAAATTTTAATGTACTTACTACTTTTTGTTCACTCTACCTAAGACAGCAAATTTTTAACTCAAGTTTTCAAGGATGAGAAGTTCTAAGTTAATAACCCTATACCACAATGCCTTTGTGACCAGAGATTTCTAACAGATGAAGGAGAAAGCTCCACTCTTTAATTTTCCATTGGAGATCTTTGCTGGAGAACTATAAAACATTTCTTTGATAGGGGAGCCTGGGTGCATCAGTTGGTTGAGCATCTGACTCTTGATTTTGGCTCAGCTCATGATCCCAGTGTCATGGGATGGACCCCATGTCAGGCTCCACGCTGCCCCTCTCCCTCACTCTCACTCTCTTTTGCAAATGAAAAAAATTTTTTCTGGGGCATCTGGGTGGCTTAGTCGGTTAAGCATCCAACTCTTGGTTTCAGCTCAGCTCATGATCTCACAGTTTGTGGGTTTGAGCCCTGCATCTGGCTCTGCACTACTGATGTAGAACCTGCTTTGAATTCTCCCTCTCTCTCTCTCTTTCTCTGCCACTCCCCCACTCCCACACTCATTCTCTCTCATAATAAATAAAGAATACTTTCAAAAAATTTTCTTTGATAAAACCTCCAAGTTAACTCAGTCCTGTCCCTAAAGAAATGAACAGTGAGCCAATCAATTAGGATGCTTCTTTTTATGATTAATTATTTGTTTTTAAGCGAGATAGCTTGTCTTCATCAAAGCTACTGGTGGTTGGAATTTCTCAAATATGTTTTTTAACGTATTGTATTTCATTTTGAGTGACCTGTAATTTTACGAACAGTTACCTTTGCTCACAGAGGAGAGTTAACATCAAATCCATGTGTTTTTGATCTTTTTTCCTATTGTGTTTTTTCGCCAGAGGAATGCTTTATGTATATTATGTAGAAATTACTTTGGGGGGAAGATAAAACCAGCTTTCAAAGCATTCTCAGGAAACACGGAGAACCACTGCAGGGACGTAATATGAATAAAATCTGATTGGTTTTGGTGTGGTGATTATGGTTATTCTCCAGAGAAGAGTCCATGAGGCCAGGGATGGTAGAGGACAGGAATTTTTTTTCAGCTTTATTGAGGTCTAGTTGTCAACTAAAATTGTAAGATGTTTAAAGTATACATTGTGGTAATTTGATATATGTACACACTGTGAAAGATTCCCTCCATCCAATTAATGAACACACCCATCACGTCACTTTATTTATTTATTTATTTGGGTGAGAACATTTAAATTCTACTCTTCTAGGAAATGTCAATGATACAACAACACAGTGTTATCAACTGTAGTCACCATTTTATACATTAGATTCTAAGACTTTATTCATCTTATAACTGAAAGTTTGTACCCTTTTCCCAATCTCCTCTATTAACCTGCCCCCAGCCCCTGGCAACCACCTTTCTGTTCTGTTTCTGTGAGTTTGACTTTTTGTTTGTTTTCTTAGTTTTTCTTTTTTTTTTTTTTAAGACTCCACATGTAATTCCAAATACCATGCAGTATTTTTCTTTCTTAGGACAGGATTTTTGGACCTTCGAAGTTTATAGTGGCTGCTGGTCATGCCTATACCAACCTGCAGGGCATAGGAATCTGCTGAACTCACACTTCAGTGTAGACCGCACCTCATGTCACTGTTGCTTTGTATCCATACAGTGTCTTGCAACAACTCAGCTCTGCCTTTGTGGCATGAAAGCCACCATAGACTACATACACAGATGGGTGTGGCTGTGTGCCAATAAAATGGTATTTCAGCAATAGGCAACAGGTGGGATATGGCCCATGGGTTATAGTTTGCTGACTCTTGTTCTAAGTTATGCTCTGTGAGAAACAGTATAATCACAGGGTTTTTGGGTTCAAGTGATATTAGGGCTGAACTTTGTTAAGGGAGTTGACCCTCTGTGAGTCAGAGGAAGAGTAAAGAATGAAGGAGGAAAGGTCTAAGAATATTAGGAAAGAGGGACAGTAGTGAGTAGGATTCTTGAAGGACCATGTTCACCAGGATTGGACCCCTCAAAATGAAATCTAGGTATCTGCTCTAAGTAGGGAGTAGGGAGTTAATATATGTAAAAGTGCTTGTAAACTGTAAAGCAAATATTGACTTTATAATTGTAAGATATTACTGTTTTTGGCAATGCCAATAGGCAGTATGAATCCTAGTATCTTGGTGGCTTGGTACTGTTTTTTAAGTTTATTTATTTATTTTGAGAGAGAGAAAGAGCGCATGTAAGGGGCAGAGAGAGGGGGAGAAAGGGAATCTTAAACAGGGTCCGCATTGTCAGTGCAGAGCCTGACTCGGGCTCGAACCCACCAACTGTGGGATCATGACCTGAGTTGAAATCAAGATGCTCAACTGACTGAACCACCTAGACTTGGTATTTTTATGTTTGGAAACTATTTTTAGCTCCACTAGGTGTCAGCATAACGCAGAGAATTTTCAAGAACTCAGCTCAAAGGGCCCTCATGAACAGATAAACTTCTGAGTGTTTTGAGGGAGCAGATGTTCCTTCCATAATGCATGCTCTATTTGAAAAACAAGTGATTTAATTTAATTAGCCTTCATTTCGATAACAACAGTTTTATAATTCACGGCAACAGACTATTGTTAGCTTCTTGTAAAATGTTTTATCAGGATCCTTAGGGACAGGAGATGTACACAAACAAAAAAACAAACAAGCCCAAGACTCAAACAAGACACAATACTTGTGCTTATAAATCATATAAGAAAAACTATGTATCACCACAATTTTCAAACCAGACCCATGGCAAATAGTACTTTCCCCCAGGAGTTGCTGTGAGATCCATCCCTGCACACATGCACACACACACACACACACACACACACACACACACACACTCACACACTCACTGGCTCAGCAGTTCCCCAGAGGGCCTTGTACCACAGAGACCCAGCATTCTGTGAGGACCACCTCAAGATTTAATTCCATCATGCCTCCTTTGTTGGCACATAGGACAATGGACAAATAAGCCAGCATGGGAGGTGCCATCTTATAAATTATAGGTGGAGAAAAGGTGCATTAGTGGTATGTGCCTGGTTTGTCCCTAATGTGTAGGTATTTGGCTGCCAGAGAATTATACAGTCTTAGAGCTGGCAGTAGAAGGTGTCTTAGCTTGGGCTGCTATAACAGAAATACCAGAGATTGGAAATGCCTGGGTGGCTCAGTCTGTTGGGCATCTGACTCTTGGTTTCAGCTCGGGTGATGATCTCATGGTTTGTGAGATCGAGCCCCATGTCAGGCTCTGCCCTGACAGTGTGGAGCCTGTTTCGGATTCTCTCTCTCCATCTCTCTCTGCCCCTCCCCTGTTCACATATGCTCTCTCTCTCTCAAATAAATGAATAAACTTAAAAAGAAAAATACCAGGGGTGCCTGGGTGGCTTAGTTGGTTAAGCCTTCAACTTTGGGTCAGGTCATGATCTCATGGTTTGTGAGTTTGAGCCCTGTGTCTGGCTCTGTGCTAACAGCTCAGAGCCTGGAGCCTGCTTTGGATTCGGTGCCCCCCCCCCGCCCCGCCTTCTGCCCCTCCCCTGCTTGCTCTCTCTCTCTCTCTCAAAAATAAATAAACATAAAAAAAATTAAAAAAAAAAAAAAGAAAATACCAGGTGGCTTAACCAATAAACATTGATTTCTCACAGTTCTGGAGGCTGGGAAGTCCAAGATCAGGGTACCAGCACGGTAAGGTTCTGGTGAAGACCTCTTCTTGTCTATCTTTTCATCTCCTTCCATGGTGGAGGGGGAGGGAGAGAGGGAGAGAGAGAGAGCACGTGCGCTAATTCCATCATGAGGGCTACACCCTCCTGACCTCATTACCTCCCAAAGGCCCCACCTCCAATTATCACGTGGGGGGGTGTCACAGGATTTCAACACAGGAGTTTGGGGGGAACACTAGCATGTAGCCCATCGCAGAGGACTGAGTTGGCATAACCCCTCTGGAAGGCAATTTTGTAACTAATGCCACACTTTGATGCATGTGTCTTTGAGCTTCTGTTCCACTTCAGGGAGTTTATCCTGATATTGCAAAAACATGAATATGAAAAGGGAATGTACTCAAAGATAACTATTACAGCATTAGGTTAGTAAAAAGAGGATTAACTTCAGTGTCCAGCAATAGCCTATTATTCACTTATTAATAAATTGGTGATGATTTTTTTGACGTGGAAAGATGTTAAGCAGATTATGAAACAATGTGTACAGTAGGATCCCATTTTTGCTGCAGTGTTCATATATGTGCATATAGGCCCTGTTTGGGAGGAGACCTAGCAAGGTATTAACAGTGGTTGTTTTTGGGTAGCAGGATTGCAATTGTAATGTTTTTCTTGATTATCTGTACTTTGAAAATTTTCTAGCATGGAAAAGTACTACTTTTTTTTTTTAAGTTTATTCATTTTGAGAGAGAGACGAAGAATACACTGGAAGGGCACAGAGAGGAGAGAGAGAGAGAGAGAGAGGGAGAGAGAGAGAGAATCCCAAGCAGGCTCTACACTGCCGGCGTGGAGCCTGATGTGGGGCTTGATGTGGGTCTCAAACTCATGAACCCATGAGATCATGATCTGAGCCAAAACCAAGAGCGGGATGCTTAACTGACTGAGCCATCCAGGTGCCCCTAAGTACTACTTTTTAATAAGAAAACAAGATAAATTATTATAGGAAACAAAATGACTGCCTCCATGCCAAGTTTCTGAGTTCATGTCTATTGAAGAAAGCATGTTTGTTAATGCAGTTAGTTTTCTGTTGTCACAGTTGTAGGTTACAACATGATTGTTAGAAATGTTTATTGAATTTGAAATTGTTAGAATTACCCATTAGGGCCATTTCAAAGAGGCAAATGGTGGGAAATGTTTTACTTTCATCCCTGTCCTTGAAAACCTAGTAGCTGTAAGCACCAGCAAATCTGTTCAGAGCAAATCCTCTGAAGGGCTTAAGAAAAGTATAGGAAAAAATGTGAATTAGGGTCATGCCTGGAGTTTTCTGGTGTATTTTGATGCTGTTGTTTTCCCCTTGTATCAATCCAGAAAAAGGAAAGGAATATATATATTTTTAAATGTTTATTTATTTCTGAGAGAGAGAGAGAGAAAGCGAGAAAGCGTGTGTGTACAGAGAGAGAGAGGGAGACACAGAATCGAAAGCAGGCTCCAGGTTCCAAGCTGTCAGCATAGAGCCCGACGCTGGGCTCGAACCCACAAACCATGAGATCATGACTTGAGCCAAAGTCGGATGCTCAACTGATTGGGCCACCCAGGTGCCCCAAGGGAAATATTTTTTTTAAGTTACCAAAGTAATACGTGATGACTCCTTCAGCAAATATTGGAGTGCCTAGCATATATACCAGACATTGTTTTCAGCACAGGGGGTGCATCGTGAACAAAACAGACAAAAATGCGTGCCCTCATAGAGCTTATATTCTAGTTGAGGTAGATGGACAAGAAACAAAGGCAAATGGAAGTACATGATGTGTCAGATGGCAGTAAATACAGAGAAAAATAAAGCCGGGTAGGGGAATAGGTGTGCACGTGTGTGTGCCCGAGTGTGTTCTAGTGGGCGGGAGGGGGGTTTGTTATTTTATATACTCTAGGTAAGAAGGACTCAGGGATAAGCTGACTTTTGAGCAGAGATCTGAACCTGTGAGAGAGTAGACTCTGCAGGTGTCTGGAGGGGGAGGGTTCCTGGTGGAGGAAGCAAGAGCAGGCCCCAAGGTGCTTGGGATACTTGATGACTAACAAGGAGGCCAGAATGCAGTTTTATTTTCCTTGTAAATGAAAACATCATTGTGGATTACTTTAAATACCTTTAAATACTGTAAAGAGTATGCATGTATACAGTGATACTGTATAGAGTAGTGTGTGTGTGTGTGTGTGTGTGTGTGTGTAACTTTTCATATGTTTATTGGCTATTTGTATTTCTTATGTGTGTGTGAAAGAGAAATATACGTACATACACTCACACACACATGCAAATACCTCTTTTTTGTCCACTGAGTATTTTTCTTTTGTGAAGTTGAGTTTTTTTCTTTAAAAAATTTTTTTTTTAAATCCTTTTTTTAGTGTTTATTTTTGAGAGAGCAAGCATGAGCACGGGAGGGGCAGAGAGAGAGGGGACTGAGGATCCGAAGCAGGCTCTGTGCCGACAGGCTGACAGCAGCGAGCCCAATGCGATGCTCGAACTCGCAAGCTGTGAGATCATAACCTGAGCCCAAGTCAGACACTCAAGCTGACTGAGCCACCCAGGTGCCCCGATTTTTTTTTTTCTTATCGATTTGTTAACACTCATTATACATCAAGGATATTAAATTCCAGCCTGTTTTATATGTTGCCAGTATTTTTTCCTAAGTTGTTAATCATCTCTTGATTTTCTTTATGGTGTTTTTTGGCCAGTGCATTTTCTGTAGGTGTAGATCAATCTGCATGAAATCCCTTATGGCCTCTGTCTTTGGAGTTACGTGTAGAAAAACCGGGAGAACATTTATTGCATGGTGTTGTGCCATGCACTGCTCTGTAATTGTGCGTCTTTCCCGCCCCACCCCTAGTGACCTAGGTGACCCCTAGATACCCCCAGCCCTAGATGACCTGACCTAGAAGAAAGGACACAGTCCGGGAAGATGTGTGAACTTTGTCCATCCCTTGGAGCTATTGGCTAAAGTTAGCTAAGTTTAGTTAGCTGGAACATTCCTTGGGAGTGAAGAGAGCTACTTATAATTTCCAAAGATTTGTGTAACCATGTGCATGTTGTAAGGTTATACTCTTCAGTGCCCAGAACCAGGTGTGATTTCCATCACTTATTGCTGTTATCTCCCTGGAAAATAATCCTCCATTTTAGCAGAGCTAATTAGGATTTTGAAATTACAGTTTCATTTTGTCCTGAAGAAATATTAAAAAAAAAGAGATGGCAAAAGCCCCCCAAAGCACCACCTTTATAGTTCCCATCTTCGCCTTGTCTCCACCTAACCTGGAAAAGTACGGAAAACTCAGTTGTCAGGCATTTTATTTGCCCCAGGTAACTGTTGAAAGGTCTGACCTGTCCACGTTAAGATAGCAGATTACCTAACAGTCGTGGAAAACCCCTCAAGCCAGAGATCCCAATTCTGATTCCCGAAGCAGCAAGTATAAACAATTCTTCAAATTATGTAAGTGCATCTGTTGGCGGACTGCACTCCCTGTAGCAGGCTTTCTCTGAGGGAGAGAGTGTGTGCTCTTGTGACTGCCACCGTCTGCCCATTTCTCCTGCTAGTGTGTCAATTTTTTTTTAATGTGTGTTTATTTATTTTGAGAGAGACGGAGATAGCACAAGTTGGAGGAGGGGCAGAGAAAGGGGGAGACAGAGAATCCTAAGCAGGCTCCATGCTGTCAGCACAGAGCCCCATGCAGGGCTTGAACTCACGAGTGAGACCACAATCTGAGCCAAAACCAGAAGTTGGACGCTTAACGGACTGCGCCACCCAGGCCCCCCTGCTAGTGTATAAATTAAATGAGATCAATGTTGCAAAAAATTTGGGAATAATAGGGGTACCTGGGTGGCTTAGTCTGTTAAGCGTCTGACTTCAGCTCAGGTCATGATCTCACGGTTTGTGGGTTCAGGCCCTGTGTCGGGCTGTCTGCTGTCAGCACAGAACCTGCTTCAGATTCTGTGTCTCTCTCTCTCTCTACCCCTCCCCCACTCTCTCTCTTTCTCAAAAATAAATAAACATTTAAAAAATTAAAAAAAAAGAATTTGGGAGTCATAGTGAAGAACCAACTTGTGACAAAGTCTTACTGAACCTTCAGAGACTTTTATTGCTGTGAGTAATGGACCAAGGGGGGAATGTGGTGTCCCTTCTACTTCTCTGCATCACCCTCTCACCCCCTGCACCCACTTGAACTTTGAGTTTTATCTCAAGTATCACTTATTGGAGGCAGGTTTCTCTATCCTCACTGACTAGATCAGATGCCCTTATGGTATGGCATAGTCCTTTAGTCTCTTTTATAACATTCATGCATGTGATATTTTACATTGATTTATATGAACAAAACATACATGGCTCCCACCTTTATGAAACTTACAGTTTATTTGACAGGTGGGAGACATGTTAGTAATATATGCAGAAGTTCCCTTATCTGACTCTGATAATTAATTGTCAGTGCTGAGCCTGATGCAGGGCTCGAACTCACTGACCATAAGATCATGACCTCAGCCGAAATCAAGAGTCGCGTGCATAACCGACCGAGCCACCCAGGCGCCCCAAGATTTTTCTTTGTGTATGGATGGTCGACTGGTGTTCCCTTGAGTCTTTTCTTGCATCAACAACACTTAATGCATACCCTAAGATTTTCAGTGGAGTGAGAACTTTGATACTTTGAAACAATATGAATGCAGAGTTCTTTGCAATTTTTAATTATTTTTCTTCCCACCACCCCCCATCCTTTCATACTTGTTTTGCTCATATCTGTTTTGGCAGCACTTTTCCTAGTGATTCGTATTTATCATTCTCGATAGCAGCTATAATTTTTTGTTGGTGTGTGTGGGGGAGGGAGGGAGGCAGCTGTCTCTGATGAGAGCTCATGAGGGCCAAGACAGGGTTAGGCAACCAGCTGCTTTTGCAGGTGTCTAAATTTCTGCCTTTGGTGCATGTTGCTCTGGCTCTGTCCACCTAGAAGGTGGGCCCTGGGTGCGATAATTGTGGATCATAGTTCCATGGTTGTATCCAAATGCTCCCACAGCTGCTCTGTAACATTTCCCAGAAGTCTCTGGTCCAACTGGATCTGTTTATTTTTCATAGTTAAAGTCATTTCTTTGTGTTTCGGGTACAGGGTTAAAATACAAGGTGTTCCCTAGCCATGTTCCCTTCCTTCCTTCCTTCCTTCCTTCCTTCCTTCCTTCCTTCCTTCCTTTCTTTCTTTCTTTCTTCTTTCTTTTCCCCTAGCCATGTTTTTTTTTGTTGTTGGTTTTTTTTTTTTTTTTTTTTTTCCCCACATCCATGGCCACTGAGATGCCCTGAGGTCTCTTGGAGCATATGACTGGGCAGGAGTCTTCTTTGTTTAAGAGGGAACAAAGCACAAATGCCTAGGGCCTTACTGAGCTCACATCCTGAAGCACCGGGCCTGCTGCAGTGGGTCTGCTGCTGTTTCACGCAGGGCACTCCTTCCCTCTTCACTATGCTCCCTGCTGTGTATGCTCTTGGGCCTCCTTGTGGTGCTCAGCGGGCCATGGGCCTGGATCCTGTCTCCCTTGACCTTTGTGAGCTTAAGGTCTAATGGGGAAGTCGTTTCCTAGAGGAGTAGCAATTGGTTTGATGTCAAGCATGATGTTGTTATCCATCAAGATGGAGAATGGCATATACCTTTCTCTATTCACCTATTGGCTGGAAGTGCAGACGTCTTTTATTGCAGTAAGACGAGTAAGAACAGAGAATATTCCTCAGGTCATTAGATGCTTAGTGTGTGACCAGAGCAGAATCATGCTGTGTTTGTTATATGTCAGTGTCTACCACTAGATTATGAGGTCCTTGAGGGCAAAGTGTGAAAGGGTGGCTTAAAGCTGGAGCTTTAGAGTCAGATGGCCTGAATTCAAATTTTGGCTTTGCCATAACCAGCTCTTCTGACCACAGGCAAATTAAACTCTTTATTGCCTCAGTTATTTCATGTGCACAATGGGGATAATAATAATAATAATAACAACAAAGACATTTTCTTCATAAGGTGGTTGTACACATTTTTAAAAGACACAGCATAGAAAACACTTAGCAGACTGCCTCATTTGTAGCAAGTGCTCAGTAAATGTTAATTAGGATGCTGCTGTTAATAATAACTCTAGCACTGTCAGCACTTTGCAAATTGCTAGAAATATTTGCTGAATGAATATATTCAGGAAGTAGGGTTTGGAGGCCTAACTAGAGACTAGAGACATTTTAGCACCAGGTTCCCTGGGAAGGGTACAAAAGCAGGTCTGATCATAGATGTCTGCCCATGCTAATAAGATTCACAAAGAACATTTCTTGAGCAGGTATCATCCCAGGAGAGCAGTTCATTGAGTTAGCTGGGATTATTATGTTAAATTCTGCTGGAATGGTTTCATTTATTTATATCTATTATGAGAATAACTCCGGGAACTTGCGTAAGTGGACCAAATGTGTTTGTGACTGAGGGAACCTCAGTGATGGGTTCTCTATATAAAAACCGGGATTTTGCCTTCTTGAAGACAGCAAGATTCTAAACTGTATTGAACAAAGCAGTTTTGGGGGCACCTGCGTGGCTCAGTTGGTTAAGTGTCCGACTGTTAATTTTGGCTCAGGTCATGATCTCATGGTTTGTGAGTTCGAGCCCACATCAAGCTCTGCACTGGCAGTGGAGAGTCTGCTTGGGATTCTTTCTCTGTCCCTCTCTCCCTGCCTTTCTCCTGCTTACTCTCTCTCTCTCTCTCTCTCAAAATAAACAAACAAAGTTAAAAAGAAAAAAGAAGAAAAAAGCAGTTTTTGGTGTGGCCACAATTGAATCAAGAAACGTGCCCTCCAGAAGTCCTTAGAGATTCCAGGTTAATGGTGGAAGATGTCAGCACATGGCCACCCAGCTTGAGTTCTAGTATTCTTTTTAAAATTCTGTCCTTTGGCACTTGCTTCCTTCTTTTGTGGTTCCATGGAGCCATTTGATATATTGCCTCGGTAAATAGCCTTTAAAAATTTGTAATAATTTGGCATGGGTTCAAAGCCTCTGACTATTTAAAATCCAAAGAATAATGTTCACTGTCCTTAAAAAAAAAAAAATCTTAAAACCTTAAAAAAATCAGGGGTGCCTCAGTCAGTTGAGCATCCGACTCTTGATTTCAGCCCAGGTCATGATCTCATGGTTGGTGGGATCGAACCTTGTGCTGCCAGTGCAGAATCCCTGCTTGGGATTCTCTGTCTCTATCTGCCTCTCTTCTGCTCAAACACACTCTCTCTCTCAAAATAAATAAATAAAGTAAAAAAAATTTTTTGAAAAAATTCGGATCTATTCTCTCTCCCCAACTTTAGGAAGCCTTTTTCCATCTCCAGATCGTTTGTGTTCCATCATGGGATCAGTAACACTAGGTAGTTGGCAGAGTGACGGGCTATAGCTGGATGACTTTGGCAGCCTCCCTCACTCTCAGTGGACACAGCCCATGTCACACACTTCACAGGTCACTCAGAGATGTTAAGACAATCGCCGTCGTATTTGGTGCATCTGAAAGGTCATGCCTTCCAGCTTGGTCTTTTGGACAGAAAGTGACAGAAATATTCTGGTCTCTTTCCCTTTTTTCAGATCTGATGTTTCGACATGGCTTCCTGCTTCGGTGCTGTATGTGGGCATAATCTATGCTGGTTCCAGAGCATTATCCAAACTGGTAAGTTTTAGAGACTTTTTAGGGAGACAGTTCCTCTTTCCTCTACCCCTTTGCTTTTTAACTTATTGTGCCTTGGATCCATAGGGGACAGGACATCAGCTTTCGTGATGGTGCACATAGACTGGAGAACAACATGGGGCTTTTACCCCCTCTCCCTGAACTGAGGATAACCAGATGATAGGGTAGGGCTATCTTGTTTTATAAGATGAAGAGGCACCAATGGAGACGAGGAAGAGAAAGCTGTGATATTTATGGAGCCTGATACAAACAGGGCCAGCCTGCTCTACCTGAGCACAGGCCATCCTTGGGAGCAGGGAGAGTGGGCTCAGCCTGCTCCTTGCTTCTGAGGAACTGTAACCCTGCCCACTGGTGTCGTGGACTGGGCGGTGCTGGGCTTAGGAGTGATGTACGTGCCTGGCACAGTGTTGACACCCAGTATGTAGGGACACTTGTTTTACTAGTGTCACCCACCCCATCCAGATTTGAGCTTCTCAAAGGAGGGAACTGTAAAGAACAAACTTCTTCCAGGCACACTAACTATATGAAAATATAAAAATGTTATTTTTCCATCAAAAGACAATCCACTGATACTTCCATTGACCAGAGACTCAGAACGAGGCTTAAAAATCAGTAATGTCTCTTCCTGTCTTGTACCCTGACTGCTCATACTGTTTCTATCTATCAGAAAATGATTGTACTCTGACTTTTGGAAAAAATGCAAAATTTACAGAACGATTTAATCTTTTTATGCAGTTTGTTGTTCTGTTGGTCCCTTAGATCTCAGATATGAAAACAGTAAAACAGACACAAAATCTGCCTACCTGCATGATAATATTATTGTTAGGATAACCCCAAAGTTGCAAAATAGTGGTTGAGAGTTACTAGCGGTTAAGTTCTAAATTAAACCATCATTTTTCTTGCATGATTCATAAGCTTGAGTCATTTAGATGCTGTGTTCAATGGGGGAGAAACGTCCTGGGTGGGCCCAAGAAATGACCAACAGCACACACATTGGTGCTCAGCCCAGAACCTGAGATCTGGACTGGCTTCCTGCTGCCCCTTCTCTATTCTGTCCGGCTTTTGAGTCTGCTGCCTTGCTTTACACCTTCTGGCTTGCAGAGGGCGCTCTCCCTCCTAGAGCACAATACAGGTATTGATAAAAACGATGTATTCTTTCTTTTTTAAGTTTTTATTTGAATTCCAGTTAGCATACAGTGTAATATTAGTTTCAGGTGAAGAATTTAGTCACTCAACACTTACATACAACACCTGGTGCTCATCACAATACCCTCCTTAATCCCCATCTCCTATTTAAACCCCTTCCCCCCACCTCCCCTCCTATAACCATCGGTGTGCTGTCTGTAATTAAGAGTCTGTTTCTTGGTTTGCCTCTCCTTACCCCCCACCATGTTTATTTTAAGAACAATGTATTTCTTGTAGGAACTGGATAGTAATGGATGCCAGAATTTTGAAGTTTGCATAACTATCATTGGGCTAGCAATAACAATATTTTTTGTTTGTGCAGTGCCTTTTCATATGTTTCTAGAGTGATTTTCTCTCTTTTTATGTGATTCTCATATTCACCTGACAGGTGATGGATGGGGCAGATGTTAATCACCTGACAGAGGAAGGAACTCAGGTGTGGCAAGTCTTGGTAACTTGCCTCTAGTCCCAACTAGACAGCTCCTCTAACTCCAGACCTTTTGCCTTTTCAGCTTTGTCTTTTTGGGGCCAACATGTATGGATTTTAGAATAGCCCAGGGGAGAGTAGTCCAGGCCTAATTTAGACTCTTCTCATTGCAAACATTAGAAAGCTCATAAACTGTTCTAAGCAAAAGAGAAATTTACTGGATCATATATCTCATTGAAAAGTTGTAGATCACACAAGGCTTTATCCAGAGGTTCCAAATACAGTTTCTGTCTCCCTTTCAGTTCTGCTCTGTCTTTTCTCCATTTCACAGCCAGGCTCTCCCCTCATGGGTGTTGTTGACTCCAGGCCCACATCCTTACAACTTGAAGTCTAATGGAAAGAGACTCATCCTTATAGTTTCTGCATGAGTCCCGGTATTCACTCTGAATACAGCAGTAGGGCCACTGCCCTTCCCAGGTCTGAAAGCCAACTAGGAAGATGGAATTATGCCAATTGGTTGGCCCTGGATCATCATCTCCATTTACTGTGGCTGGAGAGACTCAGAGCACCATTTGGCCGGCCCTGGTCTTACAGTATCCCCACCTGGATCTCATCGACTGAGACAGGGTGTGGCAGATCCTTGATATTGGGATGCTTCGCCAAAAGAAGGGATAAGGATACTAGGTGGCCTAAAATCCTTCAAAAGCCCATTGTAAAGGTCAGTCCAGTACATTCTCAGGCAGGTGAGGAGTTCCATAACCTAGTACAATGCTCCTCGAAGTGTGATCCACATGCGGTGCCAATCTGTGAGCTCTGTCACCTGTCCATAAGGAGATTGTGCTAGAATGTACATCAGCTTTGGCACTAAACACCTTGTTCAGTTGAGCTGACTTTTTTTTTTCATAGTGAGACTTCTTGAGAAAGGAAGCAGTGCACTGACTTACCCTCTGGCCTGAGCTTATTTTCGGGGTGACTGGCACTGTGAGTGGCATTGGGCTAGAGCACAGCCTTCTTTAACAGGCAAAAAGAAGCTGCTGCAAAATTCAAACTCTTCGAGCAAAGGAAAACAACCAAAACCCAAATATACCCAATTAGAGTGGGAGGAACACAGAAAAGAGACACTCATTATTGTTTTTCAGTGAAATAACAACCCGGCATCTTTTCTTTGTTTTCTGAGGTTTTTGTTTTTACATAGCTGCTTACAAATTTATAGAGTGGGTTAAACACAAGGCAGTCATACAGCTTATGTTAGATAGAAAACAGGCATCAATATGCTGCTGTCAAGCTGTCAGTTTAATGAATCCACAAGGAATTGGGGTAAGTGCTCAGTTAAAATCCGTGGGTATATTGTTATGCAGAACACTTTCCAGGTAGTTCTTCTCCACAAAGATCTCCCTTATCTGACAAGATTTTGAAGCTCTGTTCTTCTGACGTGCAACTCCTAAGAGAAAGCTGATTTAACTCATTCTGGAAAGGCATAGCAGGGAAAATTCTTTACTGGTTTTTCCTCCTCACAACCGAATGATAATACAGAGTTAAGGGAAGGGGATTATTCTTGGGGTTTATCCATTCAGCACATACTCATGGGGGGTCTACTATGGGCTGGTCGCTTAAAAACAAAGAAGATATGGTTCCTGACCTTGAGAAACTTCAAGGGGAGTGGGAAAGACACACAGCTCACCATGGGAAGAGACACTATGAATATTCGGTGTTAGCGTGTGCCGGGCACTTTCCGTTGCCACTCTTCATCACATATGAGGTCAGACTTAATTATTCCCGCTTACAGATGAGGAAACTGAGATCTAAATTATTTGGCCAAGGTCAACAACTCGTAAATGTTAAAGCAGAGGTGTAAACCCAGGCGTGTCCAACCACAGCAGGTCATCTCCAAAGCTTACCATCTTTCCTCCCTAAATCACATCAGGGGAGACCCAGGGGAGATCAGCCCATCAGGGCTGAGCTGGGGTAAGTAGAGAGGAACCGGGTAGTTGCTGTCCTGTCTACTTGGGCTAATTGGGGCAGTTTCTCCAGCTGTCCTACACTGAATAAGGTCACAGTGATGACGATGATAATGGTTCTGATGGCAGGAGTGTTGGTCTTTGGAGTGTCAGTACAACCTTGACTGGTCATTATTACTCTCATTGTAATTTCCCAGCCGAAGCCTCATCAGCGTGACAGGGTTGCCTCAAAGCCTGTGCTGGTGAGTGTTTAGAACAGATGTGCAAAGTCATACATTAGTGAGCTTGCCAGTGAGAGGCCATCCTGGTGTTGGTGATTTGGCTGCTCAAACCATGTCGTTTTCTTGCCCCGGGGAAGCCAGGGTCAGTAGTTGAAGGACTCTGCAAATCTGAGCTAAGGCAGTTTGACAGGACCACTCTTGGTCTCTCACCCAGCTCTTTGATCTTGGCCCTTCCCTAAATGCTTGTTGGGATGTGTCTTCCATGAGCACAAAATTCACTCCGCACGTTGCGATGGAGCTTGGATGGGGTGTTGGTGAGGAAACGTACATGGATAACTAGACCCAGATGGAGCAAATTACTCAGTTAAGCAGACTGGAGCCCATGGGTCCCCTTCCCATTTGTTTGGCTCTTATATTACGTAAAGGAACTTGGATCCACAAAGGAAAAGAATGTAAATGTTGATATAAAATGGAGACTCTTCCCCTGATGTTCCCTGTTACTGCCGATTTGAGGCAGCTCTCCTCTTTCATGTTGTTTTCCTACCAGAGCTGATCAGAGTCCATTTGCAAGGATTACTTTTTAAGGCGTGGGCTTGGTGGCAAAATAGTAAACCCCTCCTCTGGATTTTACTTATCTTCTTGCTCCATCTGAAGATGATGTTCTCCATAACCCTTATAAAATGACTTATTAAAACAGGGCTGCAGGGGCGTCTGAGTGGCTCAGTCAGTTAAGCGTCTGACTCTTGATCTCAGCTCTGGTCTTGATCTCAGGGTTGTGAGTTCAAACCCTGTGTTGGGCATGGAACCCACTTAAAAAAATAAAAATAAAAAACAAACAAACAAAAAAACCCAGGGCTCCAGGGGAAAAAGTTTATGACACTGGATTTGGCAATGATTTCTTGGATATGACACCAACAACACAGGCAACAAAAAAATAGACAAATTGGACTTCATCAAAATGAAAAACTTTGGTATATCAAAGGCCACCATCAACAGAATAAAAAGGCAACCCATTGAATGGGAGAAAATACTTGCAAATCATTTATCTGATAAGAGATGTTGAACAGAGTTCAATTTCTAGGCCCAAGACGGAGCTCCTCCTTTTTGGGGTGCTACCAACTAAACCTTAGCATTCCTGTAAATGCTTTGCTTGACCAGAAACACAGTACATCCAGACAGCCAATCCCCAAACACCACGGGAACTCTGGGTTCTATACTTATTTCCTTGTTCCTTGATCTTCCTAAATAAGGTCAGATCTGCAACCCCAGCTAATCGTACCATTTCCCTATTGCCACTTTTTTTTTTTTCAAAATTTTTAATGTTTATTTATTTTTCAGAGAGAGAGGGAGAGACAGAGCATGAGCTGGGAAGGGGCAGAGAGAGAGAGGGGGACACAGAATCCAAAGCAAACTCCAGGCTCTAGCTGTCAGCACAGAGCCAGACATGGGGCTGGAACTCACAAGCCCTGAAGTCAAGACCTGAGGCAAAATCAGAAGCTTAACTGACCTAGCCACCCAGGTGCCCCTCCCTGTTGCCACTTCTAATGCTTCATAAAACTCATTCTTCCCCAGAACCCCTTGGGAAGAGTGCCCCACTATTTCTGAGGCACCATACTTCCCCAATCCAAGGATTGTTTTCCCTTGAATAAAGGACATCAACCTCATTACCAAATTTAGTTTTGTCATTCAATAGGGATTAATATCCAGAATATAGAGAAAAATCCTCAACTCAACAACAAAAACCAAACAGCCCAATTCAAAAATGGCCAAAGGACTTGAAAGGATATTTCTGCAAAGAAGATGTACAGATGGCTAATAGGCCCTTGGAAAGATGCTCAGCATCATTAATCATTAGGGAAATGCAAATCAAAACCATAACAAGATACCACTTCACACCCCCGAGGATGGCTGTCATCAAAAACCCGGAAAACAGTAAGTGCTGGTGAGGATGTGGAGAAATTGGAGCTCTTGTGCAGTGCTGTTGAGAATGTGAGCGGGTGCAGCTGCTATGGAAAATAGTATGGAGGTCCCTCAAAAAATTAAAAATAGACTTACTGTATGATCCAGCAATTTCACTTCTGGGTTTACACCAAAAAAAAAAAAAAAAAAATTGAAAGCAGGGAGTTGAACAGATATTTGGACATCCAGGTTCATAGCAGCACTATTTAAAATAGCCAAAAGTTGGAAGCAACCCAAGTGTCCTTTGGTGGGTGAATGGATAAACAAAATGTCGAATATGCATGCAATGGAATACTATTTAGCCTTAAGAAGGAAAGAAATTGTGACATAGGCAGCACCTTGGATGAACTCTGAGGGCATCATGTTAAATGAAAGGCGCCAGTCAAGAAAGGACAAATACCGTGTAATTCCACTTCTATGACGTGCTTAGAGTGGTCAAGGGGCCAGGGGGAAGAGAGAGTGAGGAGTTAGTATTTAATGGATACAAAGTTTGAGTTTTGCAAGTTGAAAAAATTCTGGAGATGGATGGGGGTGATGGTTGCATAACAGTGTGAATATACTTAATGCCACTGAACCGTACCTTAAAAATGGTTAAAATGAGGGGCACCTGGGTGGCTCAGTTGGTTAAGTGTCTGACCCTTGATTTATGGCTGAGGTCATGCTCTCAAGGTTCGTGAGATCGAGCCCCAGCGTGAGGCCTACTTGGGATTCTCTCTCTCCTTTTCTCTCCCCCCTCCCCTGCTCACATGCGCACGCACGTGGACACACACTCAAAATAAATAAATAAGCATTAAAAAGAATACATACATAAATAAAAATGGTTTAAAATGGTAAATGCTATGTGTACATTTTATCTCAATTTAAAAATATATTTAAAAAACCCTCGACTCTGTTAGAGGCTTTCTTGAGGATAATAAGAAGAGGAGGAGATGATAACGGGTTCTCACTTGACTAACGCAGAATTTCTTTGGCTGCTGTAGGACACGCATATTTGTTTTAACTCATTCATATCTATGCATTTCAGTAAAAAGTGTGAGAAAAATAGCAATTCACTGAAAACAGGCCAGTCTGCCCTCTGTTCCGGCCTGTACATTTGTGTCCCCAAGTGAACGAGCTGGAACAAGCCGCTGTCCCTTGGGTCTTTTCTTATTCCCAGGCATCTTGCCAAGGTGGAGGAACCTTGGTGCTTTAAAATGTCCATTTTTCACACAACAAGGCCCCTAAAACACAGGCCAGCTACTTTACGTGATGCACAGAGGAAGGACAGAGATGGCCTCCAAGCTCGTACTGGAGATACACTGGCAAAAGGGGAGTCTGGTCCTCTGCCCTTAGGGGCTTTGCCATATAACGACAATAATAAGATTAATGGAAATAATAGTAACTCATGCAAATCAGCTTATGAATGTATTCATTTGCATGTACATCTTTAAATACCTCACCATCTTCCAGAAAGGATGTGTGGTGGCTTGAAAGAATAATTAAAATAACATAGACTTTTTTAATGAACGGAATTTTACAGGAAATCTAGGTGGAGAATAATAGAAGAACTAGATGAGGCTGCAGAGAGACTTAGTGCATAGACATTCATACTGTAATATCCTACAAAATAAATACAGTTGGGCCTTGAATTTAGTTTTCAGCATTCTGTGGCCAAATGAAAAAGTTACAAGACCCTCAATGCTTGTAGGATAAGAGTGGGGTCATTGCTACACCTGTCGCAAGCATAGTATAATGTATAGAACTGTTGAATCACTACGTTGTATACCCGAAACTGTTGTACCATTGTGTGTCCATGATATTGAAATTAAAGTTAAAAGAAAAACGAGAGTGAGGTCATTGCTGAAGAAGAGCAACGCTTCCTTACTCTCAGGTCCTGTGTCCTCCAAAAAGGTAGACTGGGCCACTTAATGAGGCAGGGTCTTCAACAACATCCTTATAACAAACACAGTGGTAGCCTAGTGTCTAGGATTCTTAGAGTATTTAGGATGCATGATGAAATAGAACAGTTCAGTAGGAGCAGTTCTCTGGGGCTAAAACTGCTACCCTGGTTATCTGGCTTCCTTTGCAGACTGCCCTTAGGCAACCATCCAGGAACATTGTTTCTGGCATGCATGATTTTGATAAAAATTGGGTAGTCAACAGTTCAAAATTACATTCTTTGGCAAAAGCCTGGGGTGCAATTATTTTATCTTGTAGATTAAATCCACACCCACATATTTAAAAATCGCCCAAAGAGAAGATGGGATTGACATTCTTTTACAAAAATTAACAAGCTGACCCCGAGCTCCTGCGTGAAAAAGGGAGTCTCATCCTTGTCTACAGAGTGACCCAAGGCCCTGCCGGTGGGTGGGGCCAACTTCTCCATAGAAAACTATTCTAACTCAGTCCCCACACCTGAACAAATAACAATCAAGCCTTCAAAATTCCACTCTGGACAGCATGGGAATAATGAGAAAATATATTTTTTTTAACTTTTTTTAATGTTTATTTTTTATTTTTATTTTTTAACTTTTATTCAGTTCTGAGAGACAGAGCGCAAGCAGGGGAGGGGCAGAGAGAGAGAGGGAGACACAGAATCCGAAGCAGGCTCCAGGCTCCGAGCTATCATCACAGAGCCCAACACCAGGCTGGGAACTCACGAACAGTGAGATCCTGACCTGAGCTGAAGTCGGCGCTTAACCAACTAAGTCATCCAGGCACCCCTAATGTTTATTTATTTTTGAAAGAGAGAGAGACAGAGCCCAAGCAGGGAGGGGCAGGGAGAGAAGGGGAGACACAGAATCAGAAGCAGGCTCCAGACTCCCAGCTGTCAGCACAGAGCCTGACGTGGGGCTCAAACCCATGAACCACGAGATCACGATCTGAGCCGAAGTTGGACACTTAACTGACTCAGCCACCCAGCTGCCCTGGGAATAATGAAAAATTTTAAATAATAGATACCAACTTCTCTTCACAGCCAGAGAAAAATTTCCCATGGTACATGGATAAAATGTTGAATTTTAAGCTAATGGACTCTAAGAATAAATTAGTTGCAAACTGTACCCCTAGATAACTAACTAAATTGGCTTGCAGTGTAGTTGAATTTGGCTAATTACATTCTGTGTCAAAAATGATGATTTGGGCTTTATAGTAGTTCATCTTGGCCATTTTTCCTGAATGAAAGATGGTAGGACCTTTTGTTGTTGAGGCCATTCCTAGACCCCTGACAATGTGGAAGAACTTACCTATTTTTCTGTTCTCTTTAGCAGCAAGCAAGTATATAGATTTGCTAAAAGTGGTTTTCAAACTATTAAGAGGAAGGTTAAAAAAGAGAACCAAAATATATTCCTCCATTTTCTTATCTGCATAATGGGGGTATTAATAACATCTAGCTGGTAGAGTTATAATGACAATTAAATATGCAAAAGCAGTTAGAATAGCAGCTAGCACATAATAAGCATTCAATATATCTTAGCTATTATTATTGCTAGTATCATTTCTCAGAACTTTTGTCTGATTTGACAAAAAGTAAGTCCTGCTGAACCTCACTTCATAAGATAATAAAGGGCAGGTTTTCTAAAAGAATCAGTCACTAGGGGCTCTCCTGAACTGATAGCATAGTTCAGACTGGGACTTGTACACAGAATTAGAGGCCAAGGAAAATCAGTAATAAAAGTTGCAAACTGCGTTAATAACTGCTTTTCATAGGCCTCTATGGAGGCTGAGCTCGTCAATTGTACAATTACAGGTTTGGGTTTTTTTTAAGTTATTTATTTATTTTGAGAGAGGAGGATAGCGTGTGCATGGGAAAGGCAGAGAGGGAGAGAGGGAGAGAGAGAGAATCCCAAGTAGGCTCTGCACCGTCAGCACAGAGCCTGATGCAGGGCTCAAACTCATGAACTGTGAGATCATGACCTGAGCTGAAACCAAGAGTCAGATGCTCAACCGACTGAGCCACCCAGGCACCCCACAATTACTGTTCCTAAAGCCTGCTAGCTTCTCAGTAGAAAAATGGCTTGAGAAATCCAGAGTTAAATTTTTTAAAATAGCAGTGGAAGCTATCCTTTAAAAAAGGGTAAGAGGGACACCTGAGTGGCTCAGTCAGCTGTGTCCAACTCTTGGTTGTGGCTCAGGTCATGATCTCACAATTTATGGGATTGAGCCCCAAGTCGGGCTCTGTGTTGACATCGTGAAGCCTGTTTGGGATTCTCTCTCTCTCTCCCTCTCTCTCTGCCCTGCCCCCCCAGTCTCTCTCTCTTAGTAAGTAAATACATTAAAAAATAAAAGAAAATTAAAAAGGTCATAGAGCTTACCCTGAGTTCATGTATTTTATTTTTTATTTTATTATTTTTAAAATATTTTATTTTTAAATAATCGCTACACCTAACATGGGGTTTGAACTCACAACCCCCAACACCAAGAGTCACATGCTCTTCTGAATGAACCAGCTGGGTCCCCCTGAGTTCCTATATTTTAGATCATACCAGTTTTCTTACTGGAGGGAGCAGACTGGTGGGATTTGGAACACACCAGTCCTACTGGACTTTGGACAGTTGTAGGGCCAGGAAGGTTACACTGGGGGCTTGCTGTAATTTGGGTTTTGTAGCATCAAGGTTAGGAGCTTGGGCTTTGTAGAGAGCCTGGATTGGAGGCATGGCTTGGCCTCTGAACTCATTGTGAGCTCTCAGCAAGTTTCTTCATCTTCCGAGCATTCGTTTCCTTGTCTATAAATCAAGTGGTAGCACCCACTAATTGAGTTGTTGGAAGGAGTTTGTGTGTGTGTGTGTGTGTGTGTGTGTGTGTGTGTGTGTGTGTGTTTTAATTTGGAAACAAACATTCCAGATGTTTGATCTGGTATTCCAGATCTATGATCTAGTGTAATGAGTGTCTTTGATACCAAATTTTCCCAATGTTTTTTAACATGACGGAATAGAGGGCTTTAAAAAGAATATACCTTCTTTACATGAATTCAAAAGTCCCATGATTAAGACCCATCTCACTTTTAAAAAGTGGGGGGAGCGCCTGGGTAGCTCAGTCGGTTGAGTGTCTGCCTCTTGATCTCAGCAAAGCTCTTGATTTTAGGGTCATGAGTTCAAGCCCATGTTGGGCTCCATGTTGGGCTCCATGCTGGGCATGGAGCAGTGGGGGTGTTTTCCTCACTTTATGCGGAAGATGCACCAAATAAGGTTGAAGGCGATTCCTGGTCACAGCCTGCCTAACCTCGCCCTCACTCTCATTCTCGCAGCCCTTTGGGCCAAATGCAAAGAGGCTGTGACATGAGCAGAGCCCAAAGCAGCCCCCAAGGCCCCAACATGGCAGCTGGGAAGGAGATTTAAATAAAAGAATGCAATTAAAATACTTAGCACTGTGCCCAACACATTGTTGGTAGCTGTCATTAGTGTACTTGAAAATCAATTCTGTGTGTATGATAGATCCTTTTCCAGAATGTGATCAGAGCAGAGTCTAGGGAGATCGAGAAACCTATCCATGGTTTATTAAATCAAGAAAATTAGCCTCCTTGAGGTCTAGAGTTCCTAAATCTGGTGTCCTTTAAAAAGGTCTTCATGGGGCGCCTGGGTGGCGCAGTCGGTTAAGCGTCCGACTTCAGCCAGGTCACGATCTCGCGGTCCGTGAGTTCGAGCCCCGCATCAGGCTCTGGGCTGATGGCTCAGAGCCTGGAGCCTGTTTCCGTTTCTGTGTCTCCCTCTCTCTCTGCCCCTCCCCCGTTCATGCTCTGTCTCTCTCTGTCCCAAAAATAAATAAACGTTGAAAAGGTCTTCATTTTGGGGGGCACCTGGGTGGCTCAGTCGGTTAAGCCTCCCACTTTGGTTCAGGTCATGATCTCATGGTTTGTGGGTTTGAGCCCTGCATCAGGCTCTATGCTGACAGCTCAGAGCCTGGAGCCTGCTTCAGATTCTGTGTCTCCCTCTCTCTCTGCCTGTCCCCTGCTCGTGCTCTCTGTCTCTCAAAAATTAAAACAAAATTTTAAAAAAAGTCTTCATTTTTTATGGGTTTATTTATTTTTGAGAGAGAGAGAGAGAGAGAATGCGCACATGCAATAAGGGTAGGTAGGGGCAGAGAGGGAGGGGACAAAGGATCCAAGACAGGCTCTGCACGGACAGCAGAGAGCCCAATGCAGGGCTTGAACTCATGAACCATGAGATCATGACCTGAGCCGAAGTTGGATGCTTCATCAACTGAGTAACCCAGATGCCCCAAAAGGTCTTAATTTTAAATAAATAGTATCCAGGCTGCCCTTTCATATTTTCATGTAACCCACCCAAGATTTTCTTTGCTATCTTCTCAAGCTGAGAACTAGAAGGCCAGGCCCTAAGTTTGCCAAACATGGCCTAATAGATAAAGCCAGTTAAAAAAAAAATCTCTAATGATCTTAAAACAATAAATATTAATTCAAAATATAAAAATTTAAGAGGAGTAAAAAGAAGCACAAAAGATAAATGAAAAACTAGAAAATAGTAAATATCAAGTATTTTTTAAACCCTTTTTAAAAGTTTTAACTCCAGTGTGGTTAACATACAGTGTTGTATTAGTTTCAGATGTACAATATAGTGATTCAACACTTCCGTACATCACCTGGTGCTCATCATGACAAGTGCCCTCTTTAACCCCTGTCACCTATTTCATCCAACCCCCCACCCACTCCCTTGGTCACCATCAGTGTGTTCTCTGTAATTAAGAGGTTACTTTTTGGTTTATCTCTCTCTCTCTCTTTTTCCCCTTTTGTTTTGTTTCTGTTTTTTTCTTTTTTTGAAGATTTATTTATTTTGAATGAGAGAGAGTGAGTGAGCAGGGGAGGGGCAGAGAGAGAGAATCCCGAGCAGGCTCCTCCCTGATGTAGGGCTCTATTTCATTTACTGTGAAATCATGACCCTGAGCTGAAATCAAGAGTTGGACCCTTAACCAACTGTGCCACCCAGGTGCCCCCCTGTTTGTTTTGTTTCTTAAATTCCACATGTGAGTGAAATCATATGGAATTTGTCTTTCTGTGACTGACTTATTTCACTTAGCATAATAATCTCTAGGTCCATTCATGTCATTGCAAATGGGAAGATCTCATTCTTCTTTATGGCTGAGTAATGTTCCATCACTTATTATATATATGTATACATATATATGTATATATATACCACATCTTCTTTTTAAAATTAAAAATTTTTTAATGTTTATTTTTGAGACAGAGAGAGACAGAGCATGAGGGGGGGGAGTCAGAGAGAGAGGGAGACACAGAATCCAAAGTAGGCCCCAGGCTCCAAGCTGTCAGCACAGAGCTTGATGCAAGGCTTGAACTCACGAACTATGAGATCATGACCTGAGCTTAAGTCGGATGCTTAACTGACTGAGCCACCCAGGCACCCCCACCACATCTTCTTTATCCGTTCATCTATCAGTGGATACTCGGGCTGCTTTCATAATTTGGCCATGGCAAATAATGCTACAATAATCATAGGGGTGCATATATTCTTTCAAATTAGTGTTTTAATGTTCTTTGGGTAAATAGCCAGTAGTGTGATTGCTGGATCATAGGTAGTGCTATTTTTAACTTTTTGAGGAACTTCTGTACTGTTTTCCATAGTGGCTGCACCAGTTTGCATTCCCACCAACAATGCACAAGGGTTCCTTTTTTTCCACATCCTCACCAACATTTGTTGTTTCTTGTGTTGTTGAGTTTAACCATTCTGACAGGTGTGAGATGATATTCCATTGTAGTTTTGGTTTGTATTTCCCTGATGATAAGTGATGTTGAGCATCTTGTCATGTGTCTGATGGCCATCTGGATGTATTCTTTGGAGAAATGCCTGTTCATGTCTCCTGCCCATTTTCTAATTGGATTATTTGTTAAAATAAAGTATGATATTTTATTATCCATTTATTTATTTTTATAAAGTATGATTTTAAAAGGAAAAAACAATTTGAGTTGCACTTTTAATGAAAGATAAATCAAGAGTAGAAAATGTTAAAAAGGCAGGAAAATGTAAGGCAAGAACTCCAAAAGAATAAAAAACAGTGCAAGTTAGAACAAAGTACTAAAATAGGGAAGAGCTACAAAGTTTTAAAAACAAGGTAAAAATATATCCTCCATAAAGATAAAGAACAGATCCATCTGGAAGTAGGCGAGTGACGTGATCTTAAGTGGGTCCTCTAAGCTGGAACAGTTTCCCAGCTCAGGGTCCTCTGTCTAGGCTGCTGAGAGTGGGCTGTCTGTTAATACTGACCACTTTTTGTGTAGTGCTCCCGAACCACTCCTCTATCCTTTACCTACTTGTTTCTGTCATTCCTCCCAAGTGCTCCAGGTCGTAGAAATTGCTATCCCCATACAGAGAAGCAAACTAAGGTTTGGATAAGTGCCTTGCTCCACTAGCCCCTTCTGATGCCAAACCCCATGTGTATGCTTGATCTTTTTCACTTTTCAAGAAATATTGACATCAATACATCAACAATGTATTGTTGTCATCAACAACAGAGACAATAACAAAATCCCACACCCTTTAATCCTTCCCACTCACCATGTCAAGATTACCCATCAGATTCGGAGAGACTGACATTCTTAGCAAACAGCCCAGCAATAGTAAATGTGCAGTGGGTGCTCTGTTTACCTTAATAACCCTCTGGAGTGTTAAGGTTTTGTTTTTTTTTTTAAGTTTATTTATTTATTTTGAGAAGAGAAAGAGACTGAGTGCATGCGCAAGCAAGGGAGCGGGCAGAGACATAGAGGGAGAGAGAGAATCCTAAGCAGGCTCGGTGCTGTCAGCACCGAACCTGACACAGACTCCATCTCACAAACCATGAGATCATGACCTGAGCTGAAAATCAAGAGTTGGACACTCAACTGACTGAGCCACCCAGGCGCCCATGGAGTGTTAAGGTTTTTTTTGTTTTTTTGTTTTTTTTTTATCTCTTCTCCTTTCCCTCACTTTTTTTTGGGTGCAAATTTGATCCCAGTCATTCAAATATTTACCTCAGTTCAGTCTCCTAAATATCTCCTTAATGTGAACACTTTTCTCCTTTTTCACTGCCACTGCTAAGTTCAGGCCGCCATCTTGCCATTCTTTGTATTAATTTCCCATGACTCCTGTAACAAACTACCACATATCAGGTGGCTTAAAACAGCAGAAACTTGTTCTCTCCAGCTGTAGAGAATATCACCGTTATTGTGCCGAAATCCTGGTGTGTCAGCAGGGCCCCACTGCCCTCCAGAGGCTCTATGGGATGATCCACTTCTCGCCTCCTCCAGCTTCTGTTGGCTGCTGGCATTTCTTAGCTTGTGTCCCATCACTCCAGTCTCTGCCTCTGTGGTCACATGGCCTCCTCCTCCGTGTGTGTCAAATCTCTTTCTCTTACAAATATAAGTGTTTGCATTTGGGGCCTACCCAGATAATTTGGGGCAAACTCCCCATCTCAAGATTCTTAATTTTTTTTTTTAATTTTTTTTTTCAACGTTTATTTATTTTTGGGACAGAGAGAGACAGAGCATGAATGGGGGAGGGGCAGAGAGAGAGGGAGACACAGAATCGGAAACAGGCTCCAGGCTCTGAGCCATCAGCCCAGAGCCTGACGCGGGGCTCGAACTCACAGACCGCGAGATCGTGACCTGGCTGAAGTCGGACGCTTAACCGACTGCGCCACCCAGGCGCCCCTCAAGATTCTTAATTTAATCACAATTGCAAAGACCCCTTTTTGCCATGTTAGGTGACATTCACAGGTCCCAGGGATTAGGGTGTGACTGTCTTTTGGGGGGCCATTTTTCAGTCTGCCACACCCCAAGATTTTTGCAACATCTCTGCCTTCTGTCCTCTACTGGGACCCCAAGTTCCTTTAAACACACAGATCAAATCATGTCATTCCCTTGAAACTCTTCAGCGGCCACTTGGCTCTTGGCAGGGTTCTGACACTCTGCTGAGTAAGTGCGCCTTTTTGTGTATTCCATCAGAGCTCTTACCTCGATAGGGACAGTCTCCCTATCACGTATCCACCTTGTACGTGGGATGTTTTTCCTGTGGCACACAGTAGGTGCTTAATAAATATGTGTTGAGCCTCTACATCCACCTCGCCAAGAATAATACTCTAACAGAGAGCACTAATCCACGCAGAAGAGTTTTTGCTGGAGAGGATCATATATGTGAATGCCAAAAGTTCCCACGGATCTTTATTTTTAAGCAGAAACCAAGTATTATGTAATTAAGGGATCAAAGAAAACATTTTCATGCTTATTACATTATTCTGTTTTCTTTCAGGCCATTCCTGTGTTTCTTACTTTGCATAATGTAGCTGAAGTTATCATCTGTGGGCACCAGAAGTGTTTTCGGAAAGAGGTAAATGATAATGCAAAATGCTAGTCTCGCTTCCCTTGCTTTAAATTTCAGAGATGAACTTTTTTTTTTTTTTAATGGCCCAAATTATGTCTTACCTTTTCCTGCCATCTGTTTCCTGTCAGTGGTCAAGACTGCCTGGCAGTCATCACTAATTTCAAGCATCGTGTATTTGACATCTCTTCAGTTCACTGTGCATGTGTGGGAATGCTTGATCTGAATGGCACTCAGCTGCAGGTCTGGGCAGAGCAAGCACCTTGGGATATGAGGAGGAATTTACTGTGGGCCGAGGAATGGGGGTGGGGGTCCTTATTCCCACCCACAATGAACCCCAGGGGCCATAGGGAAACATATCGCAGAGATTCACATAGGGTGTTGGGAGCATTACCCGCCCCCCCGCCCCGGGGGAAATCCCCATTCTTCCCAAGCCCAGCTCTGCCTCACACCAGCTCGAGCAAGTGTCTTTGCTTTCTGTGCCTCCACTGGGGAAAAGGGGACACTAACGACACCTGGCTCATACAGTTGGGAGGACGCAGCGAGGCACATGTGTTAAGTACTTCTGAAAGTTTCTGGCGCCTAGTAGGTATTTATTAACGTTATTAGTGGCGGTTTTAATTTGGTCCTCTTTTGGGAGCTCTTTTTTCTAACATCTGCCCATTTGAGATGGTTTCATATAAAAATGTGGAACTTTCCAACCAGAGAGGCTAGTTGGCCATTCAGGCAGCTCACTTCTTACAGGTGTGTGGGAGAGAGAGGCATCCTTCCCGTGGCCAAGGCCATTCCATACACCTGTGCACCCTGTCATTCCCATCTGCTGCTTGCGGGCAGCTCCATGGACTACCTCCTTATCTTGGATAGCTGACCTCTCTCTGTCTCTGCTGGCTGACTTTCCTCAGCCAGTGGACACACTCAGTGCTCTCAGTCCACCAAGGATGGAGTGGGCCCTGGGAGAACCACCAACACTAACCCAGCTCTGAAAGGCCGTGTTTCTAAAACCAACACTGGATGCCAACGCCGGTGCGCTCTCTTGCCTGTGCACCCCTCTGCCTCCGCCCCACCACGTCCTTGCCCTCCCCCAGCACAGTGTGTGAGGGAGGGAGGGTCAGGTTCAGAGCTGTTCACGGCCTCGTGCCCCTCTCACCCCCAACCTGCTCCTGCTTCTGCCCCCACCATTCCCCTGGAGTTGCTCAGGCTGAAGTCACCGATGGCTGCGTTTATGCGACTTACGTTGGCCTTGTACACCATTCATCAGGTTCACTGCTGCCTTTCCTTGAGTCTCTTGGCCCCCTTGACCTGCTGGTTCTCTTCCCCGGTCTCTGGCTCTTCCTTCTCCCTTTCTTTCGTCTGCCCTTCAGGGTCTCCCAGGGCTCTGTGTCAGGTGCCCTTTGTTCCCATGCACACTCTTTCTGGATAGTCTCACCCACACCCATGGCAGCGCCCCCGCTCCGTTCACTGTGACTCCTGTGTCCCATCTCCAGCCCAGGCCTCTCTCTTGAGCTCAGATCCCCACGGCCTGCTGCCTCTAGCTGTCTGCCCAGCTGTTTCCCGGGCATCTGAAATGCAAAGGGACCAAACCGGAACTGCTGTTTTCCTAACCTGCTTCCTACTTGGCGATCCCATGATCCTGATCATCACCACCCAAGTCAGAAATATAGGGGTTCTTAGAGTCCTGGTTTGGTCGTCTTCCCCCCACCCCTCCACCACACCCTGTTTCTGAATCTGTCCCCTCCTCTCCATTCCCACTGCTGCTGTCACCTTGGTCAGATGCTCATCTGTTTTTCAGGGCTATCTGGCTAGGGGCCAAATGACATCTTGCTCCCCCAAGCCCTTGGGCAGCCAAGTAGGGCCTGGGGTGAGCAGACCTGGCTTGGACCGTCTTTGCATTGTGTGTGTGCCGTCGCCTGCCATCACCTGCCATCGCCTGCCAGGTGTGCAGTAGTGCCTGGCTGCCTTCCCTGCCTCTGCCTCTGCCTCTCCCCCTGCCTCTCCCCCTCACCTTCCTCCACACTGCACGCAAGTGACCTTCTGATACAGATCCGATCACATCCCCATGTACTTGGGGACTACGCATGACCTACACAGAGGCATGTAAAGCTTGTCACCACCAGGATACCATCTACATCTAGGGTTTTAGAAAATCCAGCCACAACCAAACTTCTCATGTTTCCTAGACCATGTCGTGATGTTTTCTTTCTTGTGATCTGTCAGAGAACCTCTTCAATACCATCTCATTTATTCTAAATACGTGCCCACTGTGCCAGGCTCTGAGTCTATAGTAGTGTGGAAGAGGCATGGCCCTACCATTCTGGGCTCCTCGTACGGAGCATCAACCGAGAAGGGAAGACGCTAGACAAATCATTACACCCACCTGCTGGATTGTACGGCCCGAGAGGCCACTCTAGGGAAGTGACATTTAAACACAGACAAAGGCTGAACAGGAGTTCAACAGGTGGGGCAAGGGGAGGGCTCCCAGGAAGAGGAGCCATCTGATGCAAAAGGCCAGATGTAGGAAGGGATTTGGCCAGTGAGGCTGGAGCTTGACAAGAAAGAGAGGGTGGCTTAGGATGAGACTGGAGACAGGACAAGACTTTGAGGCTGGGCTAGGAATGTGGGGTTTATGCTGAGCTCAGTGAACGGCCAGGGTTGGGTGTGAAAGGCCCGAGGGACCGATCAGATTTACAGCGTTGAAAGCTCATCCAGCTGTCTATGGAGGAGAAAGGACTGCAGGAGGTGAGAGGGGACCCTGTGGTGACTCTCGAGGTCTCACGAGGGAGGCTCTCGGTATTTTAGGCTGGTCTGCATGCAGTTGGAGCCTTCCCTGACACCTCAAGGAGCGTGAGCACCTCTCTCTGACTTTATACCTCTCACACCATCTGGCAATTTCCATATTTCATCGATTACATGCTGCTTTTTTTTTCACGTTAAAAAAATACTACTGGAGCACCTGGGTGGCTCAGTCAGTTAAGTGTCCGACTCTTGATGTCAGCTCAGGTCATGATCTCACGGTTCATGAGTTTGAGCCTGGCATCGGGTTCTGTGCTGACATTGTGGAGCCTGCTTGGGATTCTCTCTCTCTCTCTCTCTCTCTCTCTCTCTCTCTCTCTCTCTCTCTCTCTCCCCCCCCCCCCTCTCTCTGCCCCATCCCCTGCTTGCACCTTCTCTCTCAAAATAAATAAACTTTTAAAAAAGTATTCACTACCTATAGTTGGGACGCTTTTACTATCAATGGCCTGCCATGGTCAAATCCTTTCTTTCTTGATAGTATATAAAAGAATGGGGAGTTTTACAATCAGTGGCATCTGAGGTTCAATGAAACGCAGTAGGAGTTTCCCTGGGTCTCTGCCTGCTTTCTCAGAGCCCCCCTTGGCAGGGACCACGTGTTCTCTGCAAAGCGCCGAAGTCCAGCCCCAGAATTGCCAAGCTGAATATTCACTAGCCAGTCACTGAGGTCGAGAAACTCACCAAGAGTTGCTCAGGTTCTGGGAGACTGACTCATGCTTCTTATCTTCAAAGTGGACACCTTTGTTGTGAATTGAAAATGAAGATTCATCTGGTCTAGGGAAGAGATCCAGGCATTTCTACAAGGTATTTCTTCCTGGTGGACAAGTCTGATCATATAGTCAAGGCTGCGCGTAAGAAACAGGGTTAGAGAGTCCTCAGGGGTATCTCCATCAGGCAAAAACCAGGGGCCAGACTTCCAGGCTGAGAGGAAGAAACTGGATAAACGCCAAAATATTTTGAATCTTCATCTCCATTTCATCACTAACACTAAACAGCATTCTTTCTTTTTTAAAAAATTTTAATTCCAGTATAGTTAACATACAGTGTTACATTAGTTTCAGGTTTACAATACAGTGATTCAACAATTCCATACATACATCACCCGATGCTCATCACAAGTGTACTCTTAATCCCCCTCATCCATTTCACCCATTCCTCTACCCACATCCCCTCTGGTAACCATCTGTTTGTTCTCTATAGTTAAGAGTCTGTTTTTTGCTTTACCTCTTTTTTTTTTTAAATGTTTGTTTGTTTTATTTCTTAACTTCCACATATGAGTGAAATCATATGGTGTTTGTCTTTCTCTGACTGACTGACTGCACTTAGATTATACCCTCTAGGTCCATCCATGTTGTTGCAAATGGACAGATTGCATTCTTTTTTATGGCTGAATAATATTTCATTGTATATGTATATGCCACATCTTCTTTAATTCTTTTTTAAAGTTTATTTATTTTCAGGGGCACCTGGGTGGCTTAGTCGGTTGAGAATCCGACTTTGGCTCAGGTCATGGTCTCATGGCTTGTGAGTTCAAGCCCTGCATCGGGCTCTGTGCTGACAGCCCAGAGCCTGGAGCCTGCTTTGGATTCTGTGTCTCCCTGGCTTTCTGCCCTTACCCTGCTCATTCTCTCTCTCTCTCTCTCAAAATAAATAAACATTAATAAATGTTTTTAAGTTTATTTATTTTGAGACAGAGAGAGAACATGAATTGGGTAGGAGTAGAGAGAGAGGGAGAGAGAGAATCCCAAATAGGCTCTGCACTGTCAGCGCAGAGCCCAACTCGGGGTTTGAACCCACAAACTGTGAGATCATGACCTGAGCCGAAACCAAGAGTTGGATGTTTAACCAACTGAGCCACCCAGGTGCCTCAATATGCCACATCTTCTTTATACATTCATCTGTTGGGACACTTAGTTTGCTTCTATAATTTGGCTATTGTAAATAGTGCTGCAATAAACATAGGGGTGCATATATCTTTTCAAGTTAGTGTTTTTGTATTCTTTGGGTAAATACCCACTGGTGAAATTACTGGATCATAGAATAATTCTATCTTTAACTTTTTGAGGAACCTCCGTATTGTTTTCCACAGTGGCTGCACCAGTTTGCATTCCCACCGGCAGTGCATGAGGGCTTCTTTTTCTCCACATCCTCGTCAACACTTGTTGTTTCTTGTGTTGTTGATTTTAGCCATTCTGACTAGTGTGAGCTGATATCTCATTGTAGTTTTGATTTGCATTTCCCTGATGATGAGCAATGTTGAGCATCTTTTCATGTGTCTGTTGGCCATCTGGATGTCTTCTTTGGAGAAATGTCTGTTCATGTCTTCTGCCCATTTTTAATTGGATTATTTGTTTCTTAGGTGTTGAGTTATATAAGTTCTTTATATATTTTAGATACTACTCCTGTATCACATATGTCATTTGCAAATATCTTCCTCCATTCAGTAGCTTGTCTTTTAGGTTTATTGATTGTTTTCTTTTTTTTTTTTTTAATTTTTTTTTTAATGTTTATTTATTTTTGAGACAGAGAGAGACAGAGCATGAATGGGGGAGGGGCAGAGAGAGAGGGAGACACAGAATCGAAAGCAGGCTCCAGGCTCTGAGCCATCAGCCCAGAGCCTGATGTGGGGCTCGAACTCACGAACCGTGAGATCATGACCTGAGCTGAAGTCGGACGCTCAACTGACTGAGCCACCCAGGCGCCCCTTGATTGTTTTCTTTACAAACAACAACATTTCTTGTCAGGGCAAATTAGGAAACAATTGCATGCATTACATACATATTTAGTTATTTTTTAAAAAAAAAACCTTTATTTTGGGGCTCCTGGGTGGCTCATTTGGTTAAGTGTACAACTCTTGATTTTGGCTCAGGTCATGATCTCGTGGTTTGTGAGATTGAGCCCCATGTCAAGCTCTGTGCTGACAGCACATAGCCTACTTGGGATTCTCTCTCTTCCTCTCTCTCTGCCCCTTCTCTGCTTGCACACACACATTCTCTCTCTCAAAATAAATAAACATTAAAAAATATTTTTAAAACCTTTATTTCCTTTATCAACGGAATAAACTATAATGAATTATAGAACATGCAGAGGAAAAATGTCCCAGAAATCAACTGTGATCCTACCTCACAGAGGATACTACTCTATTCTTTCAGACTTTTTTTCTAGGCACATATATAGACATACTTACATAAATGATATACTATCCTATTTTCCTGATCAATTGTCGGGAATCTCTGTTTGTGTCCTCATTCTACTTACATGGAACATGATGTGTTGGCAAGTATCTGTGTGTAAACTTGTAGGTGATTTCTAGTAGGTTGGCATTAAAAGCTGCTCTGTGATGAGTATTGCTGTGATATTTTCTCAATATGATTCACTTTCCTGATCATTTAGCCTGGAGCCTCAACAAAGTGACCAGATATTACCAGGAACACAGCTGTATATGACACCTCTTAGACTTAACCTATGACTCACATTGAGGCCTCTTTTGTCCATTCTGTGTCAGGTTTCACCAGACTCAACTCCAGAAAGGAAGGTTGACCTCCTCATGACCTTGTTCCCAGGTTATGAGAATATACTCCATCTGGAGCTGTGGTTCATTGTCACCATCCCTGTTTTTTTGTGCATGCATGCACAAACACACACACACAGCTTGACTTTTATAAGGTAACGTGTGGTTTGTGGAAATAGTCTTGCTACCTTGCAGATATAGTTGTCACAGTTGAATATTACAATATTGCTACTCATTCTTTTGGTTCAACACTTATTAAGTATATACTCTATATCAAACATTTGGCTGTGGAGGTATAGAGGACACATTGGTCACCCTCACAGAACTCAGCTAAATGGAAGAACCAACAGGTAAACACACTCTGTGATGCCCATGGAATGTCATATGGGCTGAAACGGGTGTGGAGGGACCAGAGGTGACCACTGGTAAGTCTGTTTGGAAGGGTCAGAGGCGAGATTTGAACCCAGTCACACAGATGGTAGGAATTTTCAAAGTGCAGGGAGAAAGGGCACTCCAGTCAGGCAGAGGGAGCAGCAAATGAAGGTAGTGGTTTGAAAGGGCCGGTGAGGTGCCACCACAGGACTGGTGGGCTGGCTGTGGCAGAATAGCATCATAAAAGGTCAGCCTCTGGAGCTAGATCACCCAAACCCAAACCCTGTGACCTTGGACAAGTTAGCTAATTTCTCAGTGCCTTGGTGTCTGCATCTGTAACATATAACCTGAGACTTAATTAACCCAAAATGAAATAAGTCAATAGCTGTAGAGGGCTTAGAACAACACCGGCCCAAAGTAGGTAGCCCTCATGGTAATTTAGCTGACCCTCGGTTATGTTAGCTATTTATTGTTATTTTTGGTGGTATGCCTTTTGAGAAGTTATACTGACCCATTCAGAACACTGAGGTATCACGAGGACTTATCACCGGGTGACTTTGGGACTGAGGAGCCTCAGAAGATGAACACCCTGACATCAACTCCTCAGTTGTTTTCGGAGCCCTAGGAGACGGGGCTCAATAATGCATTTATTGCTTATTTTAATATCCATATCTCAGGTTCTGGCTCCTCTGGCCAGAGGTGTTTATTTATTAAAAAAAATTTTTAATGTTTATTTTTGAGAGACAGAGCACACATGAGTGGAGAAGGGGTAGAGACAGAGGGAGACAGGAGATCTGAGGCAGGCCCCACATTGTCAGCGCAGAGCCTGATGTGGGGCTCTAATTCACAGAACCGCGAGATCATGACCTGAGCCAAAGTCAGACATTTAACTGCCTGAGCCACCCAGGTGCCCCAAGACATGTTTAAAATAAAATAAAACAAGCAGTCTCTCTTCTGAGAAATGGGTGAACTGTTTCAAGCACTGTATTGATTTGCTGCCCTGTGTCGGAAGCCCCTAGACAGACACTTGCTGGGTGAACGTGTTTACTATTCATGGAAGAGCTGGGACGTGCTTTTTGTCCCTGTCTTATTGCTACTTTCCTGCCAAACTGTTGAGATGTTGATTACATTTGGTTCTTTTAATGACACATTTCCCTACTGAAGGGAAGGGATAAGTGTCCCCACCAGGTGGCAGTAGAGTCAAGGTTGGCGTGGCCAGCTGAGGCAGGTTCGGCACACAGATGCAAGCCACTCCTTTGCATACAAACAAGATCTATTTATTAAAACAGTACAAACTGGATTATTTAGTAATGCATGAAAACTGAAGATAGCCTTCATAGCAAAACATGTTTCCTTGTCAGTGGTTCACGTTAAAAAAAAATTGAGATATAATTGACATAATAATATTATATTAGTTTCAGGTGTACAATATACTGGCTGGATATTTGTATGTATTGCAAAATGATCACAATAAGTCTAGTTAACATGCATCACCATAGGTAGTTATACAATTTTTTTTCTTGTGATGAGTGCTTTCAGGATCTACTCTCTTAGCAACTTTCAGATCTGTGATACAGTATTAGTAACTATGGTCACCATGTTGTACGTTACATCCCCAAGACTTATTTCTTTCATAACTGGAAGTTTGTACCTTTTGAGTGCTTTATTTTTAACAGACTTAAAAAAGTGTTTAGTTATTCTTGAGAGAGAGGGAGAGAGAAACACAGAGAGAAAAAAAACGCAAGTGGGTGAGGGGCAGAGGGGAAGGGGTCAGAGAATCTGAAGCTGGCTCTGTGCTGACAGCGGAGAGCCCGATGTGGGGCTCAAACTCATGAATTGTGAGATCATGCCCTGAGCCGAAGTTGGATGCTTAACTGACTGAGCCACCCAGGCACCCCGAGTGCTTCATTTTTAAACAATATGTTCATACTTCACTTTCCCTGAACTAGAATAATAAAAACTACAGTTTGTCCTCAACTAGCAAAGTAATCCTTTTGAAATGACCAGAATTAATCTGTCATTTCCTCTATCAAATGTAGAAAAATCGGGGCGCCTGGGTGGCTCAGTCGGTTAAGTGGCCGACTTCGGCTCAGGTCACGATCTCGCGGTCCGTGAGTTCGAGCCCCGCGTCGGGCTCTGTGCTGATGGCTCAGAGCCTGGAGCCTGTTTCAGATTCTGTGTCTCCCTCTCTCTCTGCCCCTCCCCCGTTCATGCTCTGTCTCTCTCTGTCTCAAAAATAAATAAACGTTAAAAAAAAATTTTTTTTAAAAAATGTAGAAAAATCTATGCTTTTCCTTGCTAGAACTTTTTTCCTGAGTGCAAAGGACTAATTCCCTTTAGATGACTAATAAAAAGGAGAGGCTAAAGGTAGAGTCTGCATTAGAATTTCCTCATTTCAGAGAGCTTTAAATGCCGATTTCCCCAGTCTGCCCTTTCTCTCTTTTTGGGGGCGGTGGGGGGAGTTAACTGTTCTTTCTCCATTTTCATGTTTCTTCACTTATACATCATCCCCGAGGATTTATAACACTGCCCAGAGTCAGAGCCGGATTAATGAAAGGAAAATATAAGGAGATAGATTGGAACAGAAGTTGAACAAGAGCTTAATTTCTCTTCTTACACAGGTCACATCAATTTCTTTCTTTTTTCTTGGTGTGTAAGATATTTGAAGGCTTAGCCCTGGCATCATTTTGGGGTTTTGTGAGTAAACATAATTCCAGTGGTGAGGGTAGTAAAACTGCACACCCAGAGTGCTTTGCCCAGATGATTCAACTCCGGACCTCTGAGTCATTCTTCATGTGGTCCAAGCAGAAAAAGCCCCAAGAAATACTGAGGTGCAGCAAATGCTTAAGGCCCGATAAGCTTACTCAAAACTTATTTGCCTCTGGATCTAAATATTTCCTTTTAGGGGCGCCTGGGTGGCTTAGTCGGTTAAGCGTCCAACTTTGGCTCAGGTCATAATCTCGTGGTTCATGGGTTTGAGCCCCATGTCGGGCTCTATGCTGACAGCTCAGGGCCTGGAGCCCGCTTCGGATTCTGTGTCTCCTTGCTCTCTGCCCCTCCCGCACTCATGCTCAATCTCTCTCTGTCTTCAATAATGAATAAACCTTAAAAACAATTAAAAATAAAATATTTTCTTTTAAGGGGAAAAAGAATTTTTAAATAGTAACTATAAGTCTCTTTATTTTCATACAGAAAACTTCTCCTGCAAAGATCTGTAGGTAAGTTTAAAAAACCTCAAAAACCCACAGCCCTCTAAAATAGAAGATTTAACCTAATTTTAACTGTTGATGATAAACTGTTGCAGATTCCTATTTGAGAGTGGACAGAATTTATTATGTACGCTTATATACCCCTATTTTGTGTCTTATTCTAAATTTTACTCTTTCTCTCTTTGTGTATTTTTTCCCTGAAATATTCTGTTCCTAAGGGGAAAATAACGTGTGCTAGATTTCAGCTGCTGGCGCCCAAACCTTCACTAAGAGTTGTGCGCTGCTGATGGGAGAAGTAAAATGGAAAACATGGGAATGACTTAAAATTTGAAAAGTATTTGTTTGCAACTTAATGGGTTTTTATAATTCCCGTGGTGGAAAAGTGCTGGCTGCAAGGTCAGGGATCTGAGTCGTCGTCTTGGGCCATGGCAAAGTGACTCAGGGCAGACTTCACAGCCCTCTGTGTCTCATCTCCTCGGCTGGAACACGAACCAGGCTGGACCCTCAGGCGGTCCCTGTGCCTCCAGTGTGCTAACTGCCTTGTTCTCTAGCTGCTTCCGGCTTCCTCTACAATAGCCACGAAGCTCATTCCTGAAGATAGGAAACTAACAGACACACGGATTTAGGACTTTTTGTTTTGCTTTTATTACAGGCTGCTACTTGGAAAAAAAATAACAACAACACTGTCAGGACTCATTCTCTTGTTTAAAAGATTAGCAGGTGTTAAAGAGAGGCATTAAAACCCACTAATACCTGATATATTAAGGTATTGCTCAAGGCCCGGTTTGGTGGGAAAACCAGGCGCTGTCTCACACCTGGCTGGCCCCCATCTTCTCTCAGCCCCAAGGGCTGTCTAACACTCACTGCCTGTGGATGGGGAAGGATCCTATATTCTATAAAGTCTTCTACTATAGGTAGACACCCAGTCCATTAGAGTTCTCTTCTCCTTCCACCTGCCTCATCCTATGTGGTCCCAGAAACCCTTCTGACAGCCTCCCTCCACTCACCACACCCTTTGCCTCTGAGTGCCTCAGTAATCTGGTGCCTTGGAGTCTTCTTGAAGCCATTTGTGTGCCTTTTTAAGAGTTGGCAAGGCTTTAGGATGGGGATGGGCTGGAGTAGAGGACCTTCCTGTGACTCAGGATGTTCCCTGTCATCCTGACCTTCCCAGGGTTGTGAGGTCCCAGCTCTGAGGAGTCCTCTGTACCGGTTCCCCTGCCTCGGTCCAGCCGGCCATGCGGGGTGGGTTATGCATATTTGGCAGGAATGCCGTCTGAGTGACGTTGGGTCCTTTCAGGATTTCATATCAGGAGGCACATGATGTACATCTGCCCTCTCATTGGACATGTTAAGTTTGATCACTTGGCGAAGGTGCTGCACCCAAGGTTTTAATGTGCTTTCTTTTGCCCAAGTGCTATAACTATAGTCTGATTGCCCAGTTTTCCACTAGTGTATTTTTGGGCATCTGCAGTTTGAAAAAAATCTCCTTTTATTATCTATTTCACCGGCATCCTGTTTTTCTCCAGTGAGCCAGCTGTGGTTTTACAAATGCCTGTGTCTGGGGAAAGGCCAGCTGAGCACCGGGGAAGAAACTGTCTGGTCACCAGTGGAGCACATGGTTGACAACTACCTACTGGGGTTCTCAGAGGAGGGACGGGGGAACGGGGCTTGGTCTCGTAGGGTCTTGGCCTCATCCGTGCTCCACTCGATGTATTTCAATCTCCACGGTCTCTGGGAAACACTTTGATGTTGAAAAGTGAAGCTGCCTGTTTTATCTCCCTTTGCACAGTGCCCTCTTCCTCCTGGCTGCTGCAGGATGCCTCCCCTTCAATGACTCCCAGGTCAGTTCAAGTGCATTCATTTTGCCTTCCAAGTGTTTTTTACTCTCTGAAGCTTGCATGTATGAGCAGAACTTTCTAGTCCTTCCTCCTAGAATCAGAAGAACCCTAGTCTGTACAAATGCATTTCAAAGCTTCCGGGCCGGTACCTCTTGGCCAGGTTAACATCTTTTCCTCAGGCTATTGCCTTCTCCCCAAGGCTGTGGCAATGCAGCAGAGCTCTGGCCTGTGGGTGCTGTGGTGGGTGCAGTCTGCCCTCTGTAGGTGCTTGGAGGACCCACAAACCAGTGCCCAAGTTGCCTTAGCCTCATGCATTGAGGCAAAGTTGATTTTCCCCCTCAGCCAAGGGCCTCATCTGTAGAGTGATTTTCACTTTGTTATCCTGAGTTTTTCTTTATTAGGCACTGAGGACCCACCCCTACCCCTCAGTACTGTCATCTCATTAGTGGGTCTCTTTTCTTTCTTTTCTCCCCCAGCAATTATTAAGTCCCCATCAAGTGTCAGGCATTGAGCCAGGCTCTGGGGACACAAAGAAGAATTGTCTTCATCCAGGCAAAGTCTAGACAGAGCGAAGGGGAGGGGGACAGATAATAAACAGATAATTACAACACAGGGAGGCCAGAGCTCTGTCCTGGAGAGATACGGGATGTTGTGAGGCACCTAAGAAGACTCAGGGACCCAGAAAGGAGGAATAGCTAACAATTATAGGGAGCTATCTATGTGCCAGGCTCTGTGCCAATGTTTTACAAGTCTTATTTTATTTAAAATCTCACAGTGTTATGAGGAAAGGGACTATTATTATCTCCGCTACAGAGCTAAAGAATAATGAGGCCCCAGGGCACCTGGGTGGCTCAGTCAGTTGAGCGTTCAGCTCTTGATTTTGACTTGGGTCATGATCTCACAGTTTGTGAGTTCACACCCCGCATTGGGCTCTGTGCTGACAGTGAGGAGCCTGCTTGGGATTCTCTGTCTTCCTCTCTCTCTTCCCCTCCCCACTTATGCTCTCTTTTTCTCAAAAATAAATAAATATTTTAAAAAGAAAAGAATAATGAGGCCCCAAAGGTCCCCAGCTAATGAATAAGTGGGGATTTTAGAACTGATACCAGATGTATCTGGTATGATAGCCCTGCTCTGCTATCGGACCGAAATCTTGAAGGGTGAGGAGTTGGGTGGGAGAATAAAGCAGGTGTGGGCACAATCCTGGAGCTGTCCTGAGTATTCTGTGATTCAAATTTAGTGAGCACATCTTATGTGCATGCCCCTGTGCCAATTCCTGCCCTGTGGGAATTTACAGTCTAGTGGATGGTAGAGAAAGAGACAGGTGACAAGTGAAATAGAGCATGTCAGATGAGATAAGCTTCTGTGGAGAAAAATAAGGAAGGGAAGAAGAGAGGGAGTGCCTCCTCAAGTTGGTGGAGGGGGAGCATTCATGCTTGGGGAAGTGCAAATTCTTTCCCTGGAGGGGGTACAGTAGATAGGACTGGGCTTGTCAGAGAGATCCTTGGGTGTCATGAGTTTGAAGTTAATCCTAAAGTCCCTGGGGGACTGGTGAATGATTTTAAGCCATAGGCAACACCATTGGATTAGTCTTTTAGAGACAGTGTGAGGACAGTGTGGAGAATGGGGCAAGGGGTGCTGGAGACAAAGAGCCCTGTTAGGAAGATTTTGTAAGCAACCAGCTGAGAAATGAGGATGGACTGGCCCAACACCCCGAGAGTCCTGTTGTGGAACCCTTGCTTGGCACTGTGCATCCGTTATTTAGGGTTTCCAAGTGCTATGCTGGATCCTGTTTGTCTATACTTACAGCCGCTTTTTTTTTTTTTTAAATCCTGTGTTACAGTTTGATCCAGATGGATATTTCTGGGCTGTAATTCACTTATTCTGTGTAGGTAAGTTTTAAAAGAATGCTTACTTAAATAATTGAGGCTTATTATTTAGACCTTATCATATATGTCCACTTTTCAGTGACTCTGAGCAATAGGAAGATTAAAGACCAGGTGTCCATGGGAATCTACCCCCAAAACCACGAGCACACTTTACACACTGTATGTATGTTCACCAATTTGACAATAAATTATATTAAAAATAAAAATTAAAAAAAAGACCAGGTGTCAAGATTAAAATTACATGGGCATTTTCTGATCTGATTTTCCTGTTTTGGAGTTTTCTTCAAATATTTTCATTTCTGATATAGTCTCCTCTTTTTCTCGACAAACATTAATTAACTCACCATGGCTTGGGCCCCACTTGCTCAAGTCTACTTGCGACATGCCGGTTGGTGTTCTCAAAAAGTGGTGAGGGAGATCCAGAAGTTTGGGTCAGAAACACCCTCTTTCAGCAGTATACCCAAAGAAAAGCAAGGGAGGGAAATAAAAAGCCTGTCTGACTTTATTTCAAATCATACGCTCAATGTTTCCTGTCTGCTGTCGTGGAGGGAAAGCAGTGCCCTGACTTTGTTACACACAGTTCAGAGATCCAGTGTTTCTTTCTCCTGGGCACCCTGCAAAGGAAGCCGAAAGCTTCCTGTTAATTGTCTCCTTCTGCTGATCACGAGCCTTCCTGGCCCAGCACTCTTCTGTACTGAACTTTTATCACAGGGATTGTGGCTTTCACATCCTGGAGCCCTCCAGTGTTGTTGTCGCCCCCTGTCGGCTGTGGATGTCCCTCGTGGGAAGGGCGGCCCTTGTCCATGTGGGTTTCATGCTTCCCTGGAATTGCCTGCAGCCCTTTATGCAGAATGCCCTGTGCCAGTAACACCCATTGCTTCGTTTTCAGGGGCTTATAAGATATTGCAGAAGTCCTGGAAACCCAATGCGTTAAGGTAAACTTTAAAATTTTTTTAAAGTTTATTTTATTTTTTTGAGAGAGAGATAGAGAGCAAGCAGGGGAGGGGCAGAGAGAGAGGGAGGCAGAATCCCAAGCAGGCTCCACACTGTCGGCACAGAGCCCCAAAGGGGTCGGAACCCACAAACCGTGAGATCATGACCTGAGCTGAAATCAAGAATCGGACACTCAACTGATTGCACCACCCAGGCAACGCTAAAGTAAAATTTAATTAATTCATTTATTTTTTTTTTAATGCTTATTTATTTTTGAGAGAGATAGAGACAGAGTGTGAGCTGCGGAGGGCCAGAGAGAGGGAGAGACATAGATTCTGAAGCAGGCTCTACAGAGCTCGATGTGGGGCTCAAACTCATGAACCATGAGATCATGACCTGAGCCAAAATCAGATGCTTAACCAACTGAGCCACCCAGGTGCCCTAAGGTAAACTTTTAAAGTGTGGTGAGTTCTTGTTTGGTTAAAGCAAAGAGGTGAGGCCCATAGTGTCGTGAGCTTGTTCTGTTCAGCCAGAAACTCTGCAAGTCTGGGTTGTGGTCAGGGCACAGCAGCCTGGGGCCCCCAAAGCCATTTGTCCTGCTGTTGGGCTGTTCCAGGCGGGGTCCACCAGCACCTGATCGTATCAATGATGTTTGAAGAGCAGGGGGGTCCTCTACCCTCTCCCTTCAGAGGCAGCGTTCAGATGACATTTTTATAAAAATTGTGTGACTCGCTGCTTTGGGCCCTAGTTAACTTCTTCCAACTCAGAGACCAACTCTTTTTTCTGGTTTCCTCAGCCCCTTCCTAACTTGACTTTGTTTAGACCCAGAAATTCCCCAGTCTGTTCTGGGGTAAAATGAAGCCTCTATTGTGGGCAGTCAACATACCAGCCTTGGCAAATGTAAATGGAAGAGACTGGAGTCCCGGTGTGAGTTGGGCTGCAGCTGGGAGGTCAGAGGCCCTAGACTGGCCTCACTGGCCTCTCGGTTTCAGGGCCCGCTGGTGGGCCTGAAGGCAAGGACCCCTGGGAGAGGGTTATACTCGGAGGCTGTGACTTGGGTCCCTAGAGCACCTTTCCTTCTTTTAATGAAGTGTTTCTGCAGCAAGAAGCCAGTGGAGTTGCCAGATAAAATACAGAATGCCCAGTTAAATTTGAATTTCAGATAAGTAGTGATCCTTTTTTTAGTGTAGCTATGTCCCAGGCAATATTTGGAGCATACTTAAACATGATTCTTTATCTGAGATTCAGATTTATTTGGGTGTCCTATATTTTTACTGGTCAAATATGGCAGCCCCAGGAGCCAGTCCAGTGGCCTGAGAGTTGACATTCCTTTTTAAGGAGGCAAAATACATGTAGAAGATAATCTGCCACAGGTGAACATGTGTGTGATAGCACCAAACTAGGAAACGTGTTTTAAAAATGAGCCAGGGGCGCCTGGGTGGCTCAGTCGGTTAAGTGTACGACTTCTGTTCAGATCATGATCTCGAGGTCCTTGAATTTGAGCCCCGCATTGGGCTCTGTGCTGACAGCTCAGAGCCTGGAGCCTACTTCTGATTCTGTGTGTGTGTGTGTCTCTCTCTGCCCCTCCCCCACTCACACTCTGTCTCTCTCTCTCTCTCTCTCTCAAAAATAAATAAACATTAAAATTTTTTTTTTAAATGAGCCAGGAACTAATTTTGAATATACTCGTTTGGTGTACTCGTTATACCATTTATTGACAGTTTTTAAATGTAGAAACTTAACCACAGATATAATTTATTAGTAGAAGGTGACTATTTTGTGTATGTAAAACACTTCTACTATTTCACATGTTTTATCTTTTTTTTTTCTTTTTTCTCATTCCTTAGTGACATTGACCAGCAGTACTTAAACTACATGTTCAGGTAAAATATAATTTACATTTTCAAAGAACAACTCACGTCTTTCTGGCGCTAATGGATTTTTATTTTCCAATATTTTGATTCTGAGCCGATGTGCCTACCAGAAAGGCAAGCTAAATAATTTGTGAGATGACTTAAAGTCGAGGAAACCAAATCGTAGTTCTGTCCGTAGACTAGGCAAGAGGGACCTCTGTCTGGCTCCATACTTCAGAAGGCCATGCTTCTCCCCATGGCTTATGGAGTCTGTAAGGCTAAGGGGACATTTCTTCCCAGGGCCCATACCCTCCTTTCTAGCCTGGGATCTAGAATTCCCTGCTCAATTGGTCCCGAGCTTGATTCCAAGGCCTCCTTGGGTCTGTCTTCCCAACTCTTTCCTAGACCCAAGAAGTGTCCAAAACCAGGCTGTTAGTGGGGGAGGAGGGTGTGCATGGAGGGTGGATTTGCAGGCTGATGTGTCCACACACAAGCGTGTGAGGCCTCGGTGTGCAGGAAGGAGCCTGGGGTGGAAAGAGAAGGGGGCTCACTGGGAGCCAGGAGCCAGAGGCTGGATCTGTCCATGCGACCACATTCTGATATGAAGCTCTAAGGACTCCAAGAATTCTGAGTTCTAATCCAGGCTTCCAGGTTGTTTTGAAGGTATATTTATTTATTAAGCTAGAATGAAGTTTGAAGCTTGATTTATAATATTTAAATACGTTTTATGGACTGTTGTTCATATACCATTGGCTAAAGCCAAGCAAAGAATAGGGCTCTGTCAGCTAAATAGAATAGCTGCCTAGTGTTTTTGGAGGTTAGTGGTTGCTGACTGGGACCTAACTGAGAAGGAGCATGAGCTCTGCCATGGAGAGCCCAAGTTTGCACGAATGCAGTCATGCTTGGGAAGATGACCTGGGCCGGGGATGTGCCTCTCAGCATTTGGTCATGCTGATTTCTGCAGGAAGTTCATCTTAAAACGTTCAACATGAGCTGTACTCTCCATCTGCAGATAAAGCTCATAAATATCAGTTTATTAAAATGCCTTTTTTGAAAGGATCCACTCCAAGCATGGCTATAGGCCTCTTTTGTACTCTGCTGAAAACAATCATTAGTTCCACTCTGCCCAGACATACCAGCAGCCTTTTCAAGAGATTCTTCTGAAAATGCAGAAGGCTCTTGATGTTTAAAATGTTTCCGTGACATCAGAACACGCTGGCAGTTCTTTTTCTCCCCAGAACTTATTATAGTCTGCTCGAGTGGCAAAGGAATAAGGGGATGGAAAAGTGAGCCTCTGTGATCCCTGACTCATTCTTCTGTCAGCCCAGCTCCTTCTCCTCCAGTAAGGACACTCATTGCCTGTGAGCCTGGTGCCAAAGGCTTCCTGGCTGGGCCTGCCCCGCACCCCACTGAAGAAGCCACGATTCTGTTTCCAAGGATTTCAGTACAAGTGATGAAGATATGTGAATCAGAACGAGGGCTGCCGTTCAGTTTCCTGTGGGCACTGGCCACTGAGGCCATCAGCACCCAGAGAACTGGGATCCTTCAGATCCCTAAGGCAGCTGTGCTGGTCTGCCAGCCAGAAGCTCTGCCTGACAGAGCCAACAACTGGTTTGATCTCCCTTTAAAAAAAAAAAATGTAAGCTTATTTATTTTGAGAGAGAAAGAGAGAGAGAGCACAAGCAGGGGAGAGGCGGAGACAGAGAGAATCCCAAGGAGGGTCCATACCGTCAGTGTAGAGCCCAACGCAGGGCTTGAACTCATGAACCACGAGATCATGACCTGAGCTGAAGTCGGACGCTTAACCGACTGAACCACCCAGGCGCTCTCCTGGAAAGTCTTTTTAAGTAGACTCCATGTCCAACGTGAAACTTGAACTCATGACCCCGAGATTAAGAGTCACGTGCTCTACCGACTGAGCCAGCTAGGTGCCCCCTGGGAATTTAACTTACCCTCTACAAATTTAATTTTGTGGCAAAAGTAGATTCAGCTCACACCCAACAGCTATTTTTTTAGATTGCAGCCTATTTGTAATTCACAGTTTGCTTTGTTTAGCTTACAAATATTCTTGGAAGATTAGGTGAGTGTGACAATTCTTGGTGGCATAGATGACCTCAGAGTGGGGCATAGATCCTCCGTCCGTCACGGGGTACGTTCAACCCTCTTGTCAAAATCTGAGGCATCTTGGGAGATTCTCACCCTCTCACTGACAAGTTGGATTTAGGTAGAATGAGACCATTCAGTGCAGATAATTTGCATTTAGGCTAATTTCACTCTTTCCAAGTGGAATGGGTGGAAATGTACGTTGTGATTTTTCAGTGCTGGGAAAGACTTCTTCACTGCTCTGCTGTTTCTTTTTCAGTGTGGTGCTTCTGGCAGTTGCATCTCATCCGACAGGTAAGTCGGACTGTTTTATGTGGCCCATTCAACCCAGTGCTCTGACACCGCACCCTCCCTGCCCCCTTATTATCCCTAAGGGACGTTTTGTAAGAGAATGTGGTTTGCCTTCAGGATGGAAGCTCAGGGGTTAGGCACGGCCCACATACTTGAACCTGGTCTCGAGGACCCATTGTGGATTTATCGCCCATGAATTTATTCTTACCCTTTCTTCAATTTTGTTGTCTGTGTTTTCATCTGGTGTGGTCTCAGATGTACAGACAGGCTTATTATCTGCCAGATAAACTAGTGCTCACCTTCTCCACTTCTAAAGTTCCTTCTTCAAACATCCAGAATCGCTCTTCAATCCTAGTGCTAAAGGATTTGGTCAGAAAGTTTAAATTCACCCTGCTTCTAATTGACCTCCTTTCATACCTTTTTATCGTATATTAGCCTGCAATATTCAAGATTCCTGATTAAGGAAGTCAAGTTTTAAAGCTTACCTTTACCTTGTTGCTGCCTTGGTTACTCTATAGTGGTTTTTCAGATTCAGGAATTGCCCACAATACTCTATTCCATTGTGGTTTTTTACCATTTTGAAGTTGGTGCCAAAGATAACGAAATAGTATCTGTGTGCAGTATGGCTGGAAATACATGTTTTCTTGGCCATGCTCCTTAAACTAATGTTTGTTGGCCATTTGCTGTGCATGAGACATTTCCCGAGCTCTCAGAGTCTCAGTTAAAATGAGAATGGTAAACCGGGTTGTTTCTAAGGCCCTTTCTAGCTCCTATGGTGCCCAAAACAATGAAAGGTTTCTGTTGGTGCTTTTAGCTGCTTCAGACTCTGAATTAGTATCTTGAGGGAACTGTCGAGAGTGACTCAGTGTTTCTAGATTGTATGTGACCCATCCAAACCGTGCCTCATGAGGATAATTTGAATTACCTTTTTCTCAATGCATTAGTCTACACTTGCCCACACTGATGCGCATCTATTTTCTGCCCGTTCCCACAGTCTGGTGTTATCTCCAGACTCTGAGGTTTGCTGTGGAGTGCTCTCTGCACTCTCATGTGTTGAAAGCCTATCCTTTGTAAAATAAAAATCATATGGACCCTGGTGTTGACCCTGAACAATCTGCTCACCCATACTGCTGGTTGTCTGCCTTTACATGCGCTCTTGTCATTCTTTTGCACGGCCAGGAGGTTGCCACCCACCAGACATTGCAGAGCCCCCTAAGGAACCTCCCCTTTGAGATGTGTTTCGGTCAAAGCCTTTGGAAAGTTCGCTGGTTCTGCTTGGTTTGCATGCTTATTGCTCCCTGAGTGATTACTGATGGATTTGGGCGAATGGTTCTCACCTCAAGAAATCCCTCAGCCTTTCAACCAAGAGGTGATGCTTGTTCGTTGTTACTCATGATTCTCAGAGCTGGAAGGAATCTTAGTGATTATCCTTGGTGCCATCATATTTTACAAATGAGGAAATTGAAGCCCAGAGCAGTTAAGGGATATGGCCGAGATGGTGCAGGGGAGGTGAATAGCAGAGAGAGACTGGAGTTTAGGTCTCCTGACCCTTCTGTCAGGTTTTTCTTTTTAAATGCTTCTTTTTCAGTGATTCTACAGTTTATTATAAAGTCTCTGGAGTGAGTGAATACCTTCAGTGTTACTAAACTTCCTTGTGGAGCTTCTCTTGGTTTTGAGAGTTTTTGGGGTGATAGTGGGGTTCATGGGGGTCTGGAGCCCATGACCAAGAAAGAATTCTTGAAGACATCTTTGGTGCAAAAAGGTGATTTTACTCAAGCATGGAGACAGGACCCGTGGGCAGAAAGAGCTGCCCAGGGACCATGAAGAGAGACTGGTTATATACTATGGAGTTGGGGAGGTAAAGTCCATGGGAAGTTTCTAGTGAGCTTTTCGTATGCTAAAGAAGACTCCCAGAATAGTGGAGGCCTAGCTATTGTCAAGCTAAGGTTGTTTTTCCCTCTAGCAAAGCATTAGCATTAAAACAGTAGGAAGTTCCTGGAAAAACATTTTACCCTGCCAGCCTCAAGTGTTTGTCAAGGGGCTGCAGGTTATAAGGAAATTTAGTTCTATCTGCCATTTCCTTCTGCCTTTGATTCCCACATCACTATGGAGGGGTAATGGAGACTTAGGTCCTGCAGGACTATGATCTCTATCAGTTAACCATTTGTTTTTTCCCTTTCCTTCATTCTTGGGCAGCCAAGGAGTGGGAGGAATATCACACATATCCCACCTGGGGGTTGGGGGGTGGGCAGGGCTGCGGCCTGTCAGCTTGCCTTATGCTCCCTCATCAGTTTGAGGGCCATTTTGTCTACCAGTTTCTGAGCACAGTGATGCTGGTAATAGTTTATACGGTTTGGCCAGCAATCCCACATTTCATCTTGAGTTATTGCTAAACTTTTTAGGTCAATGCAAGAATATCTTGGGCACTTACTTACTCTCTGGGAACACAAAGTGGTCAGTAGCCTATGGTTGCAGAATGGCCTAGGCAGAAGAGTAATTTAAAATAGGCCCCTCGGGGCACCTGGGTGGCTCAGTCTGGATAAGCATCAGACTTTGGCTCAGGTCACGATCTCATGGTTTGTGAGTTCGAGCCCATGTCAGGCTCTGTGCTGACAGCTCAGAGCCTGGAGTGTGCTTTGGATTCTGTGTCTCCCTCTCTCTCTGCTCCTCCTCTGTTCATGCTCTCTTTCTCTCTGTCTCACACACAAAAAAATTAAACATTCAAAAAAAAATTTTTTTTTAAATAGGCCCCAGATTTTTTTTTTCCAAGGTGATGAAAGTGTTCTGGAATTTGCTGGTGGTGATGGTGTACAACTCTGTTAATATGCTAAAAACCAGTGGATTGTACACTTTATTTTTTAAAATGTTTATTTATTTTTGAGAGAGAGAGAGACAGAGAGAGAGACAGAGAGAGACAGCATGAGCAGGGGAGGAACAGAGAGAGAGGGAGACACACAATCCGAAGCAGGTTCCAGGCTCCGTGCTGTCAGCACAGAGCCCAACGTGGGGCTCGAACTCATGAACCATGAGATCGTGACCTGAGCTGAAGTCAGACGCTCAACCAACTGACCCACCCAGGAGCCCCTTTAGAAGGGTGAATTATATCTCAATTAAAAAAAAATGTATAGGGCATCAAAAACAAAAACAAATCGCTCTTATTTGAGAACGTGTTTAGAACTCAGTTATACCAGAAAAAGATATTTACAACAATGAATTTTCCTTCAGATTATATTCAAAAACAACAACAACAACTGAATGGACGTCAGATACTCACCCCCATTCCTTCTGCAGGTTTTGACTGCACGGTACGGTGAATGGCTGAGGATGAGTCTGTGGTGGGCAGCTCAAGGAGTTGTAACTCCCATGGGGTTCATCAGAGAGAGGCTCCGTACGCTTCCCTGGAAGGACTCCTGCATGCAAGTTTGTGCATTGTGGTTTTCAGGTAGTGGAGGTGATTATCTTTGCAGGGGCCAGGTAAAGAAAGTTGGGCTCCTGAGAAGGATTTTGCTGGCCTGTGAGACTGGCTGTGACCCTGGTGTCAACAGCTGAGGTGGCCTTGGCCTCCCTTGCTGCAGGTGGCTGAGGCTCCCAGTGAAGGGATGCCCCAGAGCTGTAGGGTTCAGGAATCCTTCTGGCCTCAGTAGCCATCATAGCAGGGCTCTGGCAAAGGCCCCGGTGAAGGTGTGTGTGTGGGGTTATATACAAACTGGTGGCAGCCTTCTGGAAGAAGCCCAAGATTTCCATCTGTACCAGCACCAAGTTCAGCTTTTAATACATGAGTGGCCCAGGGAAACACTGTAAAACCACACCTACTTCTGTGTTGTGACGGTACTCTGCGTGTGGTCACCACAATCCCATTTGCTGCTTAGAACTTCTACAAATTGTGTGCCAAGGGGCCTTAAAGATGTGTGTGGCCGTTTCTCTTTTCACCTCTGGTCAGTGGAGTGCCATTGACTTGAAACCTTAGTATCAAGGGGCTGGCCCTTAAGTGCCTGCTTGACTCGGGGCTGTTGAGTAAGCAAAACAATCCTGACTAGAGTAGGGAGGCTGCTTGTGAAAACCACATGAAAGTCACTGTCTAGGTTTTGATTCGCTTTAACTTTTCGAAACTCTCAGGGTTGCCACACACTGTTGTGGTCTAGCCGAACAGTGCCCTGCCCTTTGAAGTTGGGCAGTGCACAACATGAGCAGCTGTAAGCAGCGACTTGTTGCTTCAAAAAGCACTCAGGCACAGTACAATGGTTATATTTGTTTGGTAGAGTGGATAACTCAAGCAGATAGGTATATTAAGGTAGAAATCTGGTGTGAGAGATGATGGAAGCTCAGAATCTAGAAGAGAACCAGTGGATCAGTTTTTCTCAGCTTTATAAACCCAAGTCATTTACCCTAAACTCTTTGATGGGTCCTGGTGATGTTTTCTCATAGCAGTCTACAATTATTACAGAGTTTAAGCAAATAAAACACCTGAGGAAAATACCTCTCCTCCAGAGGTATTCGAGGACTGCTGTGATGGGGGAGCTCCAATTCCTTCCAATTCGTTAGCTTTCTCATTGTACCCATGAGTAGTCTAGCCCATTTTTAAATGAGAACAACCCTTTATTCTTCCCCACTTGCTTATTACACTTTCCATCTAGAATGTCCACTGCAGGGCCGGAGTGTCAGGAAGGGCATGTTCCTGATTCCCTGCACCTGCACCAGTTGAGACCCAGTTAAGTCTCAGGGCCCATGGGTACAGTGTTTTTATGAAGAATCTGTTAACAATTGCTGACATTTCTATTTTTATTTACTTTTTTAAAGTTTATTTATTTTTGAGAGGGGGGAGGGAAGGAGAAAGGAAAAGAGAGGATCCCAAGGAGGTTGTGCACTGTCATCGCAGAGTCTGATGGCGGGGCTTGAACTCACAAACCGTGAGATTACGACCTGAGCCAAAATCAAGAGTTGGATGTTTAATCGACTGAGCCACCCAGGAGCCCCAACAATTGCTGATATTTTTAAAGCATGGCTTTCTTCCCTTTGGTTTCCTTTCACCTCTTCTTTTTTTTAACTTGTATCTTAATTATTTAGTAGTGCTTTTAAAACATTAAAAAATTGAGGTATAATTTACGTGTATGAAATGCACCTATCTTGTGTATGGCTTGGTCAATTTTGACGAATGTATACACCAGTGTAGCTTACTCCCATCAAGATATCGACCATTTCTGTCACTGTAGGAAGTTTCCTCTTGCCCCTTCTTCATTGCTCCCTTCTCACCTAGCACCAAAGCCACCATGATCTGATTTCTGTGTCCATAGATAAATTCTATTTATTCTAGAGCCTCATATAAATGGAAGCACCCCGAAAGTATTCCTTTGTGTCTGGCCCTTTCATTCAATGCAGTGTTCAGAGATTCATCTAGGTTCTTGTATGTATCACCAGTTTATTCCCTTTTATTGCTGAGTAGGGTGCTAGCGTGTGAACATACCTAGCAAATAAACATACCTCCTTTTGTTTATCCATTCACCTGCTGATGCTTACCTGGGCTGTTTCCAGTTTTTGGCTGTTGTAAATAAAGCTTTCATGAACATCCTTTTTTTTAATATAATTTATTTTTTAATTTACATCCAAGTTAGTTAGCATATAGTGCAACAATGATTTCAGGAGTAGATTCCTTTATGCCCCTAACCCATTGAGCCCATCCCCCTCCCACAACCTCTCCAGTAACCCTCTGTTTGTTCTCTATATTTAAGAGCCTCTTGGGGCACCTGGTGGCTCAGTCAGTAAGTGTCTGTCTTCGGCTCAGGTCATTATCTCGCGGTTCATGAGTTCGAGCCCCGTGTTGGGCTCTGTGATGACAGCTCAGAGCCTGGAGCCTGCTTCCGATTCTGTGTCTCCCTCTGTCTCTGCTCCTCCCCAACTCACACTCTGTCTCTCTCTCAAAAATAAATAAACATTACAAAAAAAGATTAAAAAAAAGTCTCTTATGTTTTGTCCCCCTCCTTGTTTTTATATTCTTTTTGCTTCCCTTCCCTTATGTTCATCTGTTTTGTGTCTTAAAGTCCTCATATGAGTGAAGTCATATGATATTTGTCTTTCTCTGACTGACTAATTTTGCTTAGCATAATACCCTTTAGTTCCATCCACGTAGTTGCAAATGGCAAGATTTCATTCTTTTTGATTGCCAAGTAATACTCCAGTGTGTGTGTGTGTGTGTGTGTGTGTGTGTGTGTGTGTGTGTACCACATCTTCTTTATCCATTCATCCATCGATGGACATTTGGGCTCTTTCCATACTTTGGCTATTGTTGATAGTGCTGCTATAAACATCGAGGTGCATGTGCCCCTTCGAAACAGCATACCTGTATCCCTTGGATAAATACCTAGTAGTGCAATTGCTGGATTGTAGGGTAGTTCTATTTTTAATTTTTTGAGGAACTCCATACAGTTTTCCAGAGTGGCTGCACCAGCTTGCATTCCCACCAGCAGTGCAAAAGAGATCCTCTTTCTCCGCATCCTCGCCAACATCTGTTGTTGCCTGAGTTGTTAATGTCAGCCATTTTGGCAGGTGTGAGGTGGTATCTCATTGTGGTTTTGGTTTGTATTTCCCTGATGATGGGTGATGTTGAACATTTTTTTCATGTGTCGGTTGGCCATCTGGATGTCTTCTTTGGAGAAGTGTCTATTCATGTCTTTTGCCCATTTCTTCACTGGATTATTTGTTTCTTGGGTGTTGAATTTGATAAGTTCTTTATAGATTTTGGATACTAACCCTTTATCTGATATGTCATTTGCTAATATCTTCTCCAATTCTGTCAGTTGCCTTTTAGTTTTGTTGATTGTTTCCTTCGCTGTGCAGAAGCTTTTTATTTTGATGAGGTTCCAATAGTTCATTTTTGCTTTTGTTTCCCTTGCCTCTGGAGACAAGTTGAGTAAGAAGTTGCTGTGGCCAAGGTCAAAGAGGTTTTTGCCTGCTTTCTCCTTGAGGATTTTGATGGCTTCCTGTCTTACATTTAGGTCTTTCACCCATTTTGAGCTTATTTTTGTGTATGGTGTAAGAAAGTGGTCCAGGTTCATTCTTTTGCATGTCACTGTCCAGTTTTCCCAGCACCACTTTCTGAGGAGACTGTCTTGATTCCATTGGATATTCTTCCCTGCTTTGTCAAAGATTAGTTGGCCATACGTTTGTGCGTCCATTTCTGGGTTCTCTATTCTGTTCCATTGATCTGAGTGTTTTTGTGCCAGTACCATACTGTCTTGATGATTTCAGCTTTGTAATACAGCTTTGACGTCCAGGATTGTGATGCCTCCAGCTTTGGTTTTCTTTTTCAAGATTGCTTTGGCTACTTGGGGTCTTTCTGGTTCCATACAAATTTTAGTATTGTTTGTTCTAGCTCTGTGAAGAATACTGGTGCTCTTTTGATAGGGATTGCATTGAATATGTAGGTCGCTTTGGGTAGTATTGACATTTTAACAATATTTATTCTTCCTATCCAAGAGCATGGAATATTTTTCCAGTTTTTTGTGTCTTCTTCAATTTCTTTCATAAGCTTTCTGTAGTTTTCAGTGTATAGATTTTTCACCTCCTTGGTTATGTTTATTCCTAGGTATTTTCTGGTTTTTGGTGCTCATGAACATTCTTATACAGGACTTTTTGTCTCTTCTTGTCTTTTGGACAAATACTTAGAATTCTGTGTCTTAGAGTTGATGTAATTTTAACTTTTTAAGAAAGTGCCAATTTTCTAAAGTGTTTATACCATTTTACACCCCTACTCAGCAATGTCTGAGAGTTCCAGCTGCTCCACATCTTCACTAACATTTGGTGTTGTCAGCCTTATTTTAGCTAGTCTTTGTGGTCTCTTGCTAGTGCTTTTGTATGAGCTACCCTTCTCACTCATTCCCGAGTGACTAGAAAGATAAGTGGTTTTTTAGATGCATAGGATGGGGCTTTGGGACACACTTTTGGAGTACTCGGGACATGGTGGTAGGGATTGGGTAGGTCTCTTTAGTTCTGGCCCTGCCACCTTTCCCCCTTTGGGCACTGGGTTTGCTTCTTGGTGAATGAAATCCACCTCCCCCTCTAATCTTTCAACCTCATGATTCATGCAGAGGCTTCAAGAATCTTGGAACCTTGCTTCCCCTTGGACCATTTTAAGCACTAGTAGAGAAGAGAAGTTCTTCCTTTGCTTGAAAGTGTGCATTTCGTATTTGTACTGAGCCCCTCTGTTGTGTGTTCAAAGGGAGAGAATTTCAAGGACCCAAAACAGAGAGAGAACCACAGGAATCTGACCCAGAAATGACCTTGTTACCTGGTGTGCCTCTTGCTCACGTGTGAGATGAGAGCAAGTAGCACTAATTACTTCTTGGAGCTGACCTTCCATTTTCCTGCCAGTTCCGAGGGCTACAATGTGGGGAGAGGAAGTTGTCTTGATGTTCAAATATCAGTAAGTCTTGAGTGTGGTAAGATTGGGCCACACTTTTCACCATGGCAGTTTCATGTTCTGCAGTCTTCAGAGAATTCGGATTCATTCCCTCACTCAGAAAGTCAGCAGATTTTAACTGGAGCATAAAAATGAAGGTTCATGTTGTGATGAGCCCCAGGCATTGTACGGAAGTGTTGAATCACTATATTGTACACCTGAAACTAGTATTACATTGTATGTTAGCTGGAATTTAAATAAAAACTTAAAAGTGAGGGCTCAGTTAGAACTTTATTGCCTAAGCTGCATATTGTTGCCACAAACTATGTTTACGACTGTTGAACTACTTAATCTGTGCTTAAATTGTGCAGTTCACAATCGCTGGTGCAGGAGTGGTCTTTTGAGCATCTTTACCAATTTTTTAGGTCCCTGAATTTCATTCTACTGAGGTTGGGCCAGCCAGCCACACACTGCCTCATTTTCAGGGCCATTTGTCATGTGGTCATTAACCTTTGCTCTTTAGAGGTTGGCACGCACCCTCTTTGTTCAAGAACTCTAGTAAAAGACAAGGCAGGCTGAAGGCATCAGAGGGGAAGCATGTGGGGCAAATTTGAAATTAAAGACCAGCATAGCCAACTGGAAAGTGGAACATTCTCTGCAGGGGAAGCAAGAGGAGTTTAGGTGTTTTGGATACTTTTGGTTCAGTAGTGCTTATTATGGGTTGATCCTAACACAGTGGATTTGGGTAAGGTACGGTCCCACCTCGCAAGGACTTGATGGTTACAAAAGGAGAGACAGGCGTGGTCAACTAGTACTGTGTGAGAAACATATGGAGGTCATAGAAATGGCTCAAAAATAAGCTGTTCTCTCTCTCAATAATTTATCGAATCAGTTTTTAGGATTTGGGTGAAGGTTATCATGTGACTGGTAAATTTCCTAGGACTGTGATTTTTCCTTTGCCTTCCTCCTTTCCAGTCCACCTCTCAGCACTCCACTGCTCGTTAGAGCCCCTCGGCAGCCTGTGCTGGGCCGGAAAGGCTGCCAGTGCTCCGTGAATCTGATTCATGTCCCTGGAGCATTTCTGAGGACAGCCTGCGTGCAGAGAGGAGGCGGCGCCAGAAGAATATTGAGGTCCTGCACTTAGTTGATCTCCTCTCTGCCCCTCCTCATCATCATGCTGACTGCACTGCAGTTTCTCTGAAACCGGAAGGGAAGTGGGAACAGGGCCAAGAACCACAGCTGCCAGAGAGACAGCGCAAAGCCTGCATGGACTGTCGCCTCACCCGACCGAACAGGGGGCTCTGGGGCCGGGGTGCCTAGGTTACCTCGCTGTCGCCTCTGTGTGGAAAGGCACTTCCACAGATACCGTGTATTTCATGCACTAGATGTCTGAGCCCGATGGTGTTGTGTGCAAAGCCCCTCCACCCGTGCAGGTCCACATAGACGAGAGAAGCGCTCAGGGGAGTCGTGGCAGCAAGAAAGCCAGAGCTTTGAACCTATGGTCGGGCTGCACAAAAACCAGGTCCCAAGAGACCCACCCTGTCGTGGCTAAGAACTCACACATACGCACAAACGAAACAAAAGAATCGTCGTGCTAAAAGCCCTCTAGGGCACTGGAATTCAGCATTTTCCTTGCCAAAAGGTGGTTGAATTATTTGAAATCAGTTAGGTCTCTGAGGAAGTATAGCAGCCCAGTGTGTCTTGTTCTGAAACTCTTGATTAGTAAGTTCAGAGACGAAGGCATTCCTGCTCGTATGTTGCACTGCACACCTAACATACAGTGAATCCTGGGGAAGACCAGCCTTTCTTGCTCCAGTCCATCCAGATCCAGAGAGACAGACCGAAGCCCGGGGGTCTGGAAGGTCTGGCTCCTGCAGAGTCTCAGAAATTCCAGATTTGGAAGGATTAAGCTATCTGCTGTGAAAATGCTTAATTCCTTTCCTCTGGACATTTTTGGAAGGCTTTTTGCTTTTTCAATCTCCTGACTTCTTGTTTGTGACCAAGTTCAAATTCCAGAGAGGGAAGCAGCCAATATGTGTGATTATTTCCTCTTGCACCAAATGGAACTAGAAGAATGGACTTACTTCATTAGAAATAAATGTACCCTTTGGACCTTACACCCAAATGAGTAAGCATGGTCGGTCTGGCCCCTGTGCCGTTTGTGCGGTAATTAAACACAAAATGAGAAAAAGATGTCAGAGGCATGCATTCAGTCTTTTTTTAGACATAAAGCAGGAAAGAATAGAACAATCTTTAAGGAAAAAAAAAAGTTTCTTTTTGTCCTATACTCTGTCTTGGGCCAGGATGGCCGCCTGGTGACAAGGAAAGATTGTAGGGTTTGGAGTGACTGGGGTGTATATTCTGGCTTCACAGTTCAAGAGTTGTGTAATCCTAGACAAATCCCTTAACTTCTCTGAGCACCAGTTAAATGGGGGTGATAAAACACCGCGCAGTAGTTACAAGGACTGAAAGAGGTGTCGTACATAGAGCTTTTAGCATAGTGCCCTGCACAGGATGGACTCTTGCTAAATAGGCATTATGGGCATCCTACTATTATTTTTTTTTAAACATTTTTTTTAATGTTTATTTATTTTTGGGAGACAGAGAGAGACAGAGCATGAGCCGGGGAGAGGTAGAGAGAGAGAGGGAGACACAGAATCGGAAAGGCTCCAGGCTTCTGAGCTGTCAGCACAGCCCAATGTGGGGCTCAAATCGATGAGCCGTGAGATCATGACCTGACCCGAAGTCGGACGCTCAACCAACTGAGCCACCCAGGCGCCCCAGCATCACACTATTATTTTAAGACAATGCCACTAACCTAGAAACCCTGGGAATGCCAGAGTGAATTCAGTGCCATGCAGCTCAGTGCTCAGATGGCTGCTGTGCTAAAGACCCTTGCCTTGCGTTTTCCAGGACAGCTGGGGGCAGGGGGGCATATGCGTCATTGTCTTACCCTTGCTCTGCTCCTCAGGTGATCTCTTCAGTGTCCCGGACTTTCCGTTCCTGTATTTCTACAGGTTCCATGGAAGCTGCTGTGCCAGGTAAGCTTAACTCAGAAAGCCCCTAGCACTATTAATTTGTCTGTGTGTGTACTGCTTGCTGTCTTTGTCAAGTCCAGGGTCACTGCCAGTTACCCAAATGAGGGGCAGAAGAAAATGGTGGCTGTGCAGGTCTGGAATCAGCTCCCTCGGCCATCATGACATCCTCGGTCATGAGCATCGGACATCCTCGGGTTGTCATGAGCATCACCAGGTGCTCAGGGCCAGCGTGGGTCTGGGGGTACCATGTCCTGCAGAAGTTCCTTGGCCAGGACAGTGGTTTTCAAGCTTGCAGAAGAGCCAAGCTTCCCCCAGTGTTTTTCCCTCCACAAGCAATTTTTTTTAATGTTTATTTATTTATTTTGAGAGAGAGAGAGAGAGAGCAAGCACGGGAGAGGAGGGGCAGAGATAGAGGGAGACAGAGAATCCCAAGACATGGGGCTTGAGCCCCACGAATTGAGATCATGACCCGAGCCAAAACCAAGAGTCAGATGTTTAACCGACTGAGCCCCTTCCACTAGCAATTCTTAAACAGAACTTGAGTGTATAAAATGATGAATCACCGGGGCGCCTGGGTGGCGCAGTCGGTTAAGCGTCCGACTTCAGCCAGGTCACGATCTCGCGGTCCATGAGTTCGAGCCCCGCGTCGGGCTCTGGGCTGATGGCCCAGAGCCTGGAGCCTGCTTCCGATTCTGTGTCTCCCTCTCTCTCTGCCCCTCCCCCGCTCATGCTCTGTCTCTCTCTGTCTCAAAAATAAATAAAACGTTAAAAAAAAAAAAGATTAAAAAAAATAATAAAATGATGAATCAGATTCCATTCAAGGGAAGACTTGGGTCCAGAATTACACCCATTCAGCTACCTCCTTGGTCCCTGCCTTTTCCCTAGAGGACAATCTCTAAAAAGCCTTGACTGAATCCTAAGACCCTGAGAAACAGGTTATGGAAACCAGGGACTAGGAGACGTCTAGACAGCAAAGTGACCCTTAATACTTGGCTGTGGGAGCTCCTCAGACCAATAGGGGTGGATACATATAGTTGGAGTTCATACTCACCCTGTCCCCTCTTTCCTGCCATGATCCCCACTTCGCTTGACTTTATTGTGCTGAGAAATGGACAGTCTCATGGCGTGTGTTCTGATATGGTGGGAAGTCCAGTGTTGGGCTGAATTCCAGCCTTGCTGCTTGCTGATTGGTTTGCTCTTTGAGCAAGCCGCCCTAGTTCCCCCAAGCATCAGTTTAGTTTCCTCATCTGTAAAATGGAAAGATAATACCACCAATGGGTGCTTGTGTATATTAAATAAGATGCGTAAACCCTAAGCATCGTGCCTGGCCCAGGAAATGATGGCCATTATTATTATCTGCTCAGCTTGACTATAAATAAAATGTCAACAGACCATGAGCAGTTGCCAAGCCAGACCACTTATTCCCACGCATTAAAGAGTGTGCTTTGTGAGGCAGTGATTCTTCAGAGTCAAAAAGCTGGTTGTGTGGCTCACTACTATTTCTGACTTCGGGGTGTGTTAGGACAAAACGTACCAATGTTGTACAGTTTGGTTTTGCATTTGAGCCTCAGAATGATTCATTTATCATCTGCAGCTAAGTTTCAGGAAAACACTGACAGGAGTCATCTTCTCCATCCCTATTGATGTGGTCGGGACTTGTCGGCTGCCTGTTAGCTAGGACTGGGCACTTGTTCCCTTTGGGTCTGGTTATTTGGCAGGACCGGCAAACACAGTGCAGAGGGAAGGGCATCCGTTGTTTGGTTATTTGGAACAGAGCAGCACAGTTCGCAGCCCATTGATGCTGGCCTTGTAGGGTGATGTCCTAGCTCCATTTCTGCCCCTTTTAATCTGCAACTTCCTTGTAACCAGCATGAAAAATCAGGGTTTTATACTTAAAAGATTTGGAAGTCTTTGTGTGAATTGATGTAACTCTATTACATTCTATCCCCCTGGCTTCAGGACAAAGCTTGACCTCTTTTATTTTTTTTTATTTTTTTTTTTTATTTTTTTATTTTTGGGACAGAGCGAGACACAGCATGAACGGGCGAGGGGCAGAGAGAGAGGGAGACACAGAATCGGAAACAGGCTCCAGGCTCCGAGCCATCAGCCCAGAGCCTGACGCGGGGCTCGAACTCACGGACCGCGAGATCGTGACCTGGCTGAAGTCGGACGCTTAACCGACTGCGCCACCCAGGCGCCCCTTGACCTCTTTTAAAAATGTGTCAGTTTCCTCCATGTCATCACATGATTCCTCCATGACCGTATCTCAGACTAAGAGTTGTCACCTTCAGAGGCCCTGCGGGAGCCCAGAAGGAGTCACGGAGGCCCGAGGGGACAGTGGTAGCCATGACCCAGAGACACATGGACGGGGAGCCCGAGCTCTTTTACTTCTAGGATCCTCCTGTTGCTTTTCAGATCTGCCTCCACAGGGAGGGGTAGAGAGCTGAGTGTGGAAGGAGAAAGAGAGGGACCCATGAGTAATTTAGAAATGATGCACAGGCATACCAGGCAAGGGATGGGAAGGAATCATGGATGCTTTCCCACGTGTGTCGGGCACAGACCCGAGTGGCTCTGCTCTAGCAGAGTGTGTGCTGAGGGGCAAGGGGATGTGGCATCATGCCCTTCCTCTGGCTGGAGGTGGAGAGAAGGGAGCGTCAGAGGGGAGGGCGTGTGGGAGACAGCACAGGCACGTGCGAAGTTGTTACATCCCTGGAGGCGGGGGTGGATGCCACCAGGAGGAGCCCTGGAGCGTTAGCCGCCCCACTTTCCACTCCCAACCTCGCGGTGGCTGTGGGCACCTGCAGCATCTCTTCTGTCTCTTGAGTCAAGAACGTATCTTCATGGTGAAGTTTGAAGAACTGTGGAGGACCCTTATTAATTTTTTTTCATATTTTAGAGAGAGAGAGCACATGTGCAAGTGGGGGAGAAGGGGAGAGGAGCAGAGGGAAAGAGGGAGAGAGAGAGAAAGTGAAAGCGAGAATCTTAAGCAGGCTCTATGCTCGGTGTGGAACCCAATGCGGGGGCTTGATACCATGACCCTGGGATCGTGACCTGAACCAAAATCAAGACTCGGTCCCTCAACTGACTGAACCACCCAGGCACTCCATACTGTGGTGAACACAGAATAGGCTTCCTATTCTGAAAGTCTCTGATTTCCATAAGGTAGGATAAGGGCCACTATGCTTATTCCTGCTTTAACAACACAGAACCTGAGGCAAGAAAAAAAAGGAGGAACAGGGGGATTTGGTTAAGGTTATGAAGGTCAGTGGGCACAGCCCAGGTCACTCAATTTCCAGCTGGCTGCTTACCCACCTTGCCTTTCGGGTATGAATGACTGCCTGTCTTCATCCATAGCTGCCCAGCCTCTCTCGACTGCAGATTCAAATCTGAACAAACTTTGCAGGTTATCAGCGGCCAACAGGCTGAAATATACACAAGGGAACCTTCATCCCTGTCCTTGGTCCTGCCCCAGGGATGCGGCTGTAAACTAATCTAATCTAATGAAGCAAAGGCACATGTTTCTGTGAAATTTGGCCTTATCGGTGTTTAATTCAATCCAGCCTGATTCTAAGTAAACCCATCAAATATTTTTGGAATACCTACAATGACCAAGGCACCATGTTTGGCTCTGTTGGGGAAATCAGAGTAGCCCAAGGTTGGTCCCTGCCCTCTCAGAGCCCCTGGTCTATGTTGGAGCCACACACCAGTGCCTATAATAAAGGTGAGATGGCAGGGTGTCACCTGAGGGCCTAGAGCTACAGTTCGTATGACCTGCCTCTCTGGTTTGGGGTACCACTGCGGTCCTAGCTCTTGCTTTTCCTTTTCCAATAAAAGTCACACTCAAGCGCCCACTTGATACAGTTACAGGAAGTCAGCCTTGATCGTGGAGTCTCTCATCTCCGATTGCCCTGCCTCTGAATGCAAGGAAGAGTGACCATTCTGTTTTGGAGTGCCCTTTGCTTTGTCCTTGGCCACACAGTGATGTTTTCAAAAATGGATTCCAGTGCGGGTGCCTGGGTGGCTCAGTTGGTTAAGCTTCCAACTTCAGCTGAGGTCATGATCTCACAGTTCATGGGATCGAGCCCTGCGTCGAGCTCTGTATTGACAGCTCAGAGCCTGGAGCCTACTTTGGATTCTGTGTCTCCCTCTCTCTCTCTGCCCCTCCCGCGCTCATGCTCTGTCTCTGTCTCTGTCTCTCTCTCTTTCTCAAAAATAAAACATTTTTAAAAAAATTTTTAAAAATGGATTCCAGCGTAGGCCACTAATTACGTGTCCACTGCTAGGCCAAGGTCTGGATGCTCTAGACCTCTAGGGCTCCCATGGGGTGTGGTCTTTCAGGTCACACAGATGGGCTTAGGCATCATCCCAAAGCATAGCTTCTGTGTAGCTCAGCCTGGGTTGGGTGGGGGGGGCTTCTGCTACTGGAGCCAGTCTTCCCCTTTAGATTCTTACCTTGAACCCAGGAGCTGGTCCAGACCCTCTGTCCCCATATGGTGAGTTTCACTTTGGAAGTCTTTTTCTGGCAGTTTGTTCTGCTTGAAAAAAAAATTGAAGCTCTACCTTGGCAAGCACCAAGCTCTAGAAATAGTATGGGAGGGAGCAGGAGGTATTGTCCTCCACATTTTTTTTTTCTTTCATGATTTAGCCAGAGATTTCCCAAGTTTCTATACTCCTTCCCTTCCTGCCCCCCACCCAGTGAAACACTTTTATCATAGCTCCTCATAAAATTAGAAGCTTCGTGGGTTTTTAAATATTTGATATTTTTATCCAGAGATCACTAGAAAGCACAGATGAGATAGAGGTTGTGTAATAATTAGAAACTAGCTGGTAAAATGTAACAGAAAATAGCTATTGGCTCAAGGAAGACAAGCCTCACTAACAAGAGAATATTTTCTCCTTCCAGTGGAATTTTAGGATTCCTTCTCATGCTCAGCACAGTGAAGCTAAAAAGCCTTATGGCCCCAGGGCAGTGTGCAGCCTGGATTTTCTTTGCTAAGGTAAGAAAGAGGGAAGGAGTGGGAAAAATCAACCTCAGGAGCCTTCATGTCCAGTGTTCTTGGAGCATGTGTTTGATCTTCCTGAAACCATTCCCAGTCATTGGCCCTGAACTTGATAACTCACTCATTCCAGTAACGGTTTCTGAGGTCCTCTGACTATTTTTATCAGCATGACATAATCTTTATCACACTCCTGGAAAGGATAATCCCCTTACCTCCCCTAAGCCTTAATTTCCCCATCTCAGCGTGAAAGGTTTTGCCCCCCAAAATCTCTAAGTCTTCTCCAGTTCTACGAGACTGGATTCCTGGATGCACAGGGCAGGAATGGGGCTGTGACGGTATCCAGACTGCAAACAACAGACTATTCTAGGAATGTCCGTTGCATATCTGATGACCATGGTTGAGGCCTATGATAGAGAAGTGGGAAAATAAGAAACAGGAAAAGCAGCTGGGGGATGCTCAGTCGTGACTGAGATGCTTTGGGACTAACTTTTTCCTGTGGAGTATGTCATTCATTTCTCTCATGTCTGTGAAGGAGTCAAGTCGTAGGGCCCTAGGTGTTGCTTCTAAGAAATGAGATCTCTCTTTTTTTAAATTTTTAAATGTTTATTTATATTTGAGAGAGAGAGAGAAAGGGAGGGAGGGAGGGAGGGGCAGAGAGCTGGAAACAGAATCTGAAGCAGGCTCCAGGCTTTGAGTTGTGAGCACAGAGCCCAACTCGGGGCTCGAACTCATGAGCCTTGAGATCATGACCTGAGCCAAAGTCAGACACTTAACCAACTGAGCCACCCAGGTGCCCCTGAGAAATGAGATTTTTTAACTTAATCTCATGAAATCATCATTTAAGCTTAGATCTTCACTCGTCTTTATGTTTGTTGATTTTTTCTGCCAGAAAACAAAAAGAAACACTTTCTTTGAAAACAACATTTCATGGTAATATTTTCACCTGTATAGTTCTTCCTTTTAACAGCATTAATAATTCTAATTATAGCAAAATGTGAAGAGTGACTGAGATACTGACTTCTTGCATGACAGAATGAAGAGGTTGACAAATCCTCCTCACAAAAAGTAACTTGAAAGCTGGGAAAAGATTGTCAAAAATATCCATTTCAGCTCTCTAAAAATTGACCAAAGGCATGCAACAAACTGGGAAGCAAGCATTTGTTCACAAAAACTGCTAAACTTTGGGTAGGAATAGCGTGAGCCTGTGGCGTTCTTACCTCAGGTTGCTCCCATTCCCTCCTCCCCAGCTCTGTCAGTGTGTTATTTCAACCAGAGCAGGGTAGGCTGTGAAAACCAGCAGCCTTGCTGCCACTTCCAGAATATTCTATTTGGAGTATTTTTAGCTAAAGTGGCCATGTCAGTGGTAAATCAGTAAGAAGAGCAGGTATCTCCACTATCTTGAGTTTACAGTCCTCTTTGGGGCAAGCAATGGACCAGTGGTCTAGCTAGGGACTAGTAGGTAGTTCAGGGAGGTGAGACAGCCATCAGGGGCTTGATAGCTCTTCATGTGTCCCAGGTTGACCGGAGTCTGTGTGCACGAGTAGCAGAGATGGAGTGTGCCCAAAACACCCACATGTCCCTGGCCAGCAGAGCCTGCGTGCACGCACAGAGGAGATGGGAGAGAGCCAGTAGAAAGTAAAAGCTGGGGCAGACATGAAAAACTTCAGCCTGAAGTTTGAATGTACTCCCCAGCCCACACACAGTCAGAAGCAGAGAGAAGCCTTTCTGGCTGAAGGTGTTTGAGCAAAACCTCTGACTAGTCTTTGCTAGAACACTATGCTATGCAGACATGTGGATGGCTTCTAGAAAGCCAGAAAAAGCTTAAAAATAAAAACAAGAAAAAAAATTAAGGACATCAGCAGCTGTACTGTATATGGGAGACTGATTTCATTGACTTAGTCCAGACAAATTACTATACAAGCAAAACAACAATGCTCTGGGGAAAAGTCAGAATCCAAAGTTGCTACCATATGTTATCTGAAATGTCCAATATTTAACAAAAAATTTAGGAGCATTCAAAGAAACAAGAAAGCGTGATCCATACACAGGAAAAAAGCAGTTAATGGGAACTGTGTCTGAGTGTCTGTCCTCAGATATAGGACTTAGCAGAAAAAGACTGCAAAGCAGCTATTTAAATATGCTTAGAGATCTAAAGGAAACCATATTTAAAGAATTGAAAGAGTCAGTGAATACAGAATCTCAATAAAGAGAGATGATTTTAAAAAAAGAGAACCAGGTGGAAATTCTGGAGTTGAGAAGTATAATAAATGAAATGAACAATCCTCTAGAGGTACTCAATAACAGACTTGAACGGCAGAAGGAAAACTAAGTGAACTGAAAGGTGGAGCAAAAGAAATTGTTCAATCTAAAGAACAAAGATTGTTTAATAATTGAAGAAATATGGACAGAGGCTCAGAAACCTGTGGGACATCAAGCATATTAACATATATAAGAGTTCCAGAAGAAAAGTAAGAGTATAGAAGGTACAGATGACTTGAACAATACTGTCAACCAACTTGTCATAACTGACATGTGACACTCTATCCATTGACTGCAGAAAACACATTCTTTTCAAACATACATGGAACATTCTTCAGGATAAGTGTTATGCTGTGTCACAAAACAAGTCTTAGTAAATTTGAAAAGATCAAAATCACTTAACATATGTTCTCTGGCCACAGCAGAGCTAAATTAGAAATTTACAACAGGGCACCTGGGTGGCTCAGTTTGTTGAGCATCCGACTCTTGATTTTGGCTCCGGTCATGAACCTGGTGTTGTGGGATCCAGCCCTGCTTCAGGCTCTGTGCTGAGCATGAAGCTTGCTTAAGATTCTCTCTCTCTCTCTGTCTCTCTTTCTCCCTTTCTGCCCCTCTCCCCAACTCACACTTTCTCTTTCTCTCTCAAATTAAAAAAAAAAAGAAAAAAGAAAATAAATTTACAACAGAAAAAAAAATCTAGAAAAAAACATTTATTTGGAAATTAAATAACATACTTCTAAATAGCCCATGAGGCAAAGAATCACACGGGAGAATTATTTATTTTCTAGCTAGACTAACTAAGAAAATAAGAAAGAAGATACAACTTATCAAAATTAGAAATGAAATCAGGGACATTACCACTGATGCTATATAAACTAAAAGGATTATATATTATGAATAACTTTATTCATATTATACCAGCAAAGTAGACAATTTAGAGGAAATGGACAAATTCCCAGAAACGTACAAACCAGGAAAATTGACTCAAGAATAAATAGAAAATCTGAATAAACTCATAACAAGTAAATTATGTAAGTAGTGATTAAACATCTTTACCCAAAGAAAAGCTAAGGTCCAATGGGCTTTACTGATGAATTCTATCAAATATTTTTAAATGAAATATTTTTTCTTTACAAGTTCTCTTAGAGAGCAGAGGAAAGAGAATAACTCCCAATTTATTCTATGAGTTGCTCTGATACTAAAGCCAGACTAAATAAAATCATAAGAAAATTATAGACCAATATTCTCCATGAATACAGATGTTTAACACAACAGTAGCAAACCGAATCTGGCAACATAGAAAAAGAATTTTATACCATAATCAAGTGAGATTTATCAGCAATGCAAAGTTGTTTTAACAAATGGAAAGTACTATAATACATTATATCTACAGAATAAAGAATAAAAAAGGAGCCATGTCAGTAGGTGCAGAAAAATGATTTGACAAAAACCCAACATCCATTCATGATTAAAAAAGACTCTCGGGGCACCTGGGTGGCTCAGTCGGTTGAGCTCTGACTTCAACTCAGGTCAGGATCTTGCAGTCCATGAGTTCGAGCCCCGCATCAGGGTCTGTGCTGACAGCTCAGAGCCCAGAGCCTGTTTCAGATTCTGTGTCTCCCTCTCTCTGCCCCTTCCCCACTCATGCTGTGTCTCTCTCTGTCTTTTAAAATGAATAAACGTTAAAAAAAATTTTTTTTTTAAAAGACTCTCAACAAACTAGTAATAGAAGGGAATCTTCTCAACCTGATAAAAAGCACATGTGAAAAACCTATAGTTAACATTATGCTTAATGGTGAAAGACTGAATACTTTCTCCCTAAGATTGGGAACAGTACAAGAATGTTTGTGCCTCACCACTTCTATCAGGCAGTGCAATAAGACCAAAAAAAAAAAAAAAGCATCCAAATTAGAAAGGAAAACATTAAATAGTCTATATTCACAGATGACATTTATCCTACATGTAGAAAATCCTAAGAAATCTATAAAAACATTAATTGAACTAATAAATGATTTATCAAGGTCTCAGATACAAGATCAATGTACAAAAATCATTCATAGTTTTATGTATTAATAATGAACAGTCATGTTCATAAAAATGAAATTAAGAAAATAATTTCATTCATAACAGCATTAAAAATACACTTAGGAACTTAAAGCAGTTCAAGACTGAAAACTGTAAAGTCTCAGAGAAATCTAAGATCTCAATAAATGGAAAGACTCAATGTTAAGATGGAAATTCTTCCTAAGTTGATCAATAGATTTAATGTAATCCCTGTCAAAATCCCAGCAAATGCTTTGTACAAATCCACAGACCGATCCTGAAGTTTATTTGGAAATTCAATAGCCAAAACAATTTAGAAAAAGAAAAACAGGGGCACCTGGGTGGCTCAGTCAGTTGGGCATTCAACTCTTGATTTCAGCTCTGATCATGATCTCACGGTTTGGTTCGTGAGTTCAAGCCCTAGGTGGGTCTCTGTGCTGACAGTGCAGAGCCTACTTGGGATTCTCGCTCCCCTCCTCTCTCTCTGCCCCTCTCCCACACATGCTCTCTCTCTCAGAATAAATAAATAAACTTTAAAAAGAAGAAGAAAGTTGGGGGATTTAAACTACATGATTTTAGAATTTTATAAAGCTAGAATAATCAAGACGTTATGGTATTGGCATTGGATAGGCATTTATGGTCTATGGACTTTCAATAAAAGTGCCAAGGCAATTGAACAGGGAAAGGATTTTCTTTTCAACAAATGGTGCTGGAACAACCAGGTATGCAAAAAAAAAAAAAAAAAAAAAAAAAAAAAAAAAAAGGTGCTTAAACCCTCTCTCTTATCATCAACTCAACCGTGGATTGTACACCTCAATATAGGAGCTAAAACTGGAAAACTCTTAGAATAAACTGCGGGAAGAAATCTTACCAACCTTGGTTTAAGCAAAGAGTTCTCAGATATGACACCAAAAGCATAAGCCATAAAGTAATTGATAAATTAGACTTCATTTTGTTAAAAAATAGGCTTCACACCCAGTGTGCGGCCCAACGCAGGGCTTGAATCCATGACCCTGACTGAGATCAATACCTGAGCTGAGATCAAGAGTTGGACACTTAACTGACTGAGCCACACAGGTGCCCCAGGCTTAGACTTCATTTAAATTAAAATAGTATGCAATTCAAATTAATGGTCAAAAGACACTGTTAAGAAAATGAAAAGCCACAGCCTAGGAGAAAATATTTGCAAATTATGTATCTGATTAAGGACTTGTTTCTAGAATATATAAAGAATTCTTTGTACTCTCTTCAGTGAGACTACATACAACCCAACCAAAAAATGGTTGAAAGATGTGAATACATAAATATCTGTATAATGGAATGTTAGTCATAAAAAGAATGGTATCTTGCCACTTGGCAATGACGTGGGTGGACCTAGAGAGTGTAATGCTAATAAGAGAAATAAATCAGTCAGGGAAAGGCAGATAACATGGTTTCACTCATGTGTGAAATTTAAGAAACAAAACCAACAAGAAAAAGGAAAAAATAGAGAGAGGCAAACCAAGAAACAGACTCTTAACTATGACCAGGGCGAAGGTGGGGGCGGTGGGTGAAACAGGTGATGGGGATTAAGAAGGGCACTTGTGATAAGTACCAGGTGATATGGAAGTATTGATTCACTATGTTGTACTCCTAAAACCAATATTACACTGTATGTTAACTAACTGGAATTTAAATAAAAACTTTTAAAAAAAAGATATGAATAGGCATACATTTCACCAAAGAAGATACATAAATGGTGCGTGAAGTCCATAAAAAGCAACTCAATGTCATTAGCCATTAGGGAAGTGCAAATTAAATCATGATGAGATATCGCTACCCACTCACTAAGATGGCTGTAATAAAAAAAATATAGACAATATCAAGAGTTGACGAGGATGTGGATAAACTGGGACCCTCATAAATTACTGGTAGGAATGTAAAATGGTATAGCCACTTTGGAAAACTGTTTTGCCAGTTTCTTAAAATGCTAAGCATAAACTGACTAAATAGCTCAGCAATTCTGTTCCTAGAACTCTACCCAAGAGAAATGAAAACAAAAAGACTTTAACATGAACGCTCAGAGTAGCATTATTCATAATAGCCCCAAACTGGACAATATCTAAATGGCCATCAGTTGGTGAATGTATAAAAGAGATGTACTGTTCACATACAATGGAATACTATTTGGCAATAAACAGGAATGGACTATTACCTCATTGCTGCAACATGGATGAATCTCAAAAACGTTATGCTAAGTGAAAGAAGCCAGTGCAAAAAAATACATAGAGTATGATTCCATTTATTGAAATTTCCAAAAAAGGCAAATTTATGGAGACAGAAAGCATAGTGATGGTTTCTTGGAGCAGAAATTGACTACAAATAGGCCCAAGGAAGTTATTTTAGTTCATAGAAATGTTCTAAAACTGGGTTGTGGTAATGGTTGCACCATCATTTAAATTAATTTATTAAATGTGTTCATTAAAAATCATTGAGGGGCGCCTGGGTGGCGCAGTCGGTTAAGCGTCCGACTTCAGCCAGGTCACGATCTCGCGGTCCGGGAGTTCGAGCCCCGCGTCGGGCTCTGGGCTGATGGCTCAGAGCCTGGAGCCTGCTTCCGATTCTGTGTCTCCCTCTCTCTCTGCCCCTCCCCCGTTCATGCTCTGTCTCTCTCTGTCTTAAAAATAAATAAACGTTGGAAAAAAAAAATTAAAAAAAAAAAATCATTGAATTTGGGGGGTGCCTGGATGGCTCAGTCGGTTAAGCATCTGACTCTTTATTTTGGTGGAGGTCGTGATCTCACATGGTTGTGAGATTGAGCCCCATTTTGGGCTCAGCGCTGAGTGTGAAGCCTGCTTGGGATTCTCTCTCTCTCCCTCTGTCTCTGTCCCTCCCCTGCTCGTGTGTACACTCACTCTCTCAAAAAATAAATAAAAATAAACAGTTAAAAAAAATCATTGAATTTTTGGGGCATCTGGGCAGCTCAGTCAGATAAGCCTCCCACTCTTGATATCAGTTCAGGTCTTGATCTCAGAGTCATGAGTTTAAGCACCATATTGGGCTCTGTGCTAGGCATGGAGCCCACTTTAAAAAAATCGTTGAACTTTACATTTATAGTGGGTGGATTTTATGGCATTAAACCATCCCTGAAAGCTGCAAAGTGCTCAAAGAATAGTGCTTAAATATTGTCTGTTGGTATTAGGAAGGATATTTTTCTTGTGTATGGCTTTGCCTGTTTGGCCACTACTTTCATGAGCCTCCTTTTTACCTATTTAAATTTTTCATTTTCTTTTAAACTTGGGGGGAGGTGAGGTTCATCATTTCCTTCTCTGTAGCTGATTCAAAAGTATAAGGGTTTTTAATTGGCTGCTAAGGTTTAATGCTAATCCTCCTTAAATGTTGAAGATTGGATTAGATGAGCCACTAAGGTCTCTTCTAGCTTCAGTAGTCTCTCTTTTTCTCCCTCCCCTCCTCCTCCTTTTTCTTTTCTGTTTGAAAATAAGCTCTGTTATCCTCAGTGGCATAATACTTTCCCATTCTTTGGACCACCTACACATCAGAATGTGCTGACATTTGAAATACAACATAATTGTACTTAGCAATACAACATTTCCCCATGACGTCATTGTGACTCTAGTGAGTGCCAGCATGTTCGGAAAATGACTCAGAAGGATGTTCCGTTGGCCCCAGAGGAGAATTTGGATTCTGTGGAAAAACTCAAAGACACTCAGAAAGGAAGGTCATTCAGAAGAGGCTGAGGGCACCTTCTTCCTTGCTCCAGAAGGATCCATTCTCTGCTATTTTCCAAGGAGTTGTCACATGAACTTCATCACTTCTAAGGTATCCATGCTTCTCTCTGGTCCTTATCTTAGTATCTTCTTTAGGTCTGAGAATGCTCAGCATGGGAAAAAAAAGGGCCTTTGAAGTCACTTTATATTGTTACCATTGTTATTCTTGTTTTTCTATTTGTGAATTTAAGAAACATTCTCAGGGTACCTGGGTGGCTCAGTCAATTAAATGTCCAACTCTTGATTTTGGCTCGGGTCATGAGCTCATCATTTGTGAGATCAATTCCCTTGTCAGCGTCTGTGCTGACAGCACGGAGCCTGCTTGGGATTCTCTTTCTCTTCTCTCTGCCCCTCCCCTGCTCTCTCTCTGTCTCAAAACAAACAAACAAACAAACAAACAAACAAACATTTTTTAAAGAAGAAACCTTCTAAAAAGCAACCTTTTTAGCAACTTTATTTCTCCCTTCAGTTTGATAAATTTGGGCGTGTGAAATCTAACTTCATCTTCATAAAATCTTGGAATCTCTTCCCACTTGTAAAGCACTGATGCAGGAAAAAGTGAATGAATTTAAGACGAAAGCAATGAAATGTGTAGACATTTAAGGAAGATGTGGTATGCTAATAGGTTTCTCTAGTAGATTTAAGTTATCATGTGAGAATTTTTTCCGGATTGAATAGTGCCTTGTCTCATCCGGGTTAACTTCAAACTGACTGGTGTTCTAAGCATCCACTGGGAAGAAGCAACTGAGGCCAGAGTGAGTTTATGTTGAGGATGAGCCAGGAGAGAAGATTCATTCCCAGACAGCAGCTCTGGCTCTCTAGGGCCCTTAGAATCCAGGTTTTGCTCTCCGTTTCAAAGCTGCTTCCATAAGAATGCTTTTTTCCTTTAAGTTAATGCCATAGTTGCTGCCGCCATTTTGTCCTGACTCAGTGGTAGACCAGGAAACCAAGTCTTAGTTTGTTCTCTATGGCCCTGGGAAAGATTTTTCTATAGCTTGCCTTGTATGTGTCTCTTGATTTGGTTTAGTTTGTATTTTGAATGTTAAGAGTCTCATTTTTCACATGCACAGGGCTGGGATGAGGGCCATCATGCAGTGTGGGGTTGGCACCTGAGAACAATGAGTGCCCCCTTAAATGTTGCACCCTAGGTACCTTGCTTGCCTCCCCCAGTCCCTTCCCTGACAATGTGTCATAATTTACTGCCTACCAGAAACAACTGCTATTTCCATGGGACCTCATGGTATACTAGATTCTTTCAGTTTGGGTAGTATTAAAAGCGCCTGATATCAAGGTATGTGGTCTCTCTTTGAATGGCCTTCTTTTTGGACATGATTCTACCAGTCAGCCGTTATTGGGGAAACCTTTGGAGTCTGGGGTGGGGGAAAATGGGTTAGTATATGTGTAGGGCCTGCCGAGTGCATCTTATAATCCAGAGGAGGAGATAAGAGTGACAGGGTGAGACTGTTACAGTACATTGCTAAGCGGGGTAGTACTGACTTCAGGAGTTGGGTAAAGGGAAGCTCCAAGTGGGCTGAGGTGGTGGAGAGACCGAACTGGCCCCTGCAAGCCCAGGTTGCCTGGGAGAAGTGGAAATGGAAGCACAGCCTTCCAGGATGAATGGTAGGGGTCCCGAGGCAGGACGTGCACGTGGGGAACCATGAGGAAATAAATTTGACCAGAGGAGGAGGAGAGTGTGAGGGTGTGAGGGTGGAAATGGGCCTGGAAGAGACAGTTAGGAAGCCCTAAAAGCCATGCCCTGGAGATCACTGTGAACTTTTGAATGAGACCGACTAAAGGCAAGTCATGTTGGAAATGAGTTCCAAGCATTTAGAAGGGAGGTGAATCAAGGTAGTGAGTGATGGCAATAAAAGTGAAAGGTCATCTTGACTGACAGTCTGAAGAAAAAGAAATTGTGATTGTTTAATCTATCACATAAGTGTTATGTGATCAAAGAATTAGATAACAAAGACCCAGATCCTTTTAGAGCAGTAGGGAGTGTGTGATAGTCGTTTGGGTCCAGGGAGTGGCCGATAGGGAGGTTCACAAATGACCCCAAGGTTTGTGGCTTGAGACATGAGACTTCCATGGCATCACAGAAACGGGTGGGGGGATTATGAAAGAACATCTTTGGGGAGGGAAGCTGGTGAAATCTATTTTAGACAGATGTGTATGGAGGGAGCATCTAAATGGAACTGCTTTGTGCTGGACACATGGGGTGAAAGGGAGGGCAGAGCTCAGGGCTTCATGTATCCGTTTGGGCTCCGCCTAGAGCAGTGGAGTTGGAATCAAGAACGTCACGAGGGGCGCCTGGGTGGCCCAGTCGGTTAAGTGTCTGACTCTTGATTTCCACTCAGGTCATGATCTCAAGGTTCATGAGATTGACCCCCGCATTGGGCTCTGCTCTGACAGTGAAGCCTGCCTGGGATTCTCCCTCTTCCTCTCTTTCTCTGCCCCTCCCCTTCTCACACATATACGTGTGCACTCTCTCCCTCTCTCTCTCTCTAAATAAATAAATAAACAAACATGTTTTTAAAAAAGGAACGTGAATGGGGCGCCTGGGTGGCTCAGGCGGTTGGGTGTCAGACTTCGGCTCAGGTTATGATCTTGCGGTACGTGGGTTCGAGCCCCGTGTCGGGCTCTGTGCTGACAGCTCAGAGCCTGGAGCCTGCTTCTGATTCTGTGTCTCCCTCTCTCTCTGCCCCTCCCCCGCTTGTGTGCTGTCTCTGTCTCTCAAAAATGAATAAGTGTAAAAAAAAAAAAACTAAAAAAAAAAAAAAAAGGAACGTGAAGAAATAGATGAGCTCACTGCAGGAGCAAGAGGATGTGGGTGGAGCAGAGCAGAGGGCTAAGCCTTTCTTGGGAGATACTTCAATAGCAGAGATCAATAATGTGTGGGAGAGAGAAGTGATAGCCAAAGAAAGCTGGGAAAGTTCTCTGTGGGGAAGTCTAAGGAAGAGTTTAAAGGAGTAAAGCAAAATGCTGCCAAGAGGTCAGAGAGATTTGGATTGGGATAAGCCTAGACCAAGGACATTACTGGTCTTGCAGGAAAAAGTTTTATAAGGGCAGGGTGGGAGGGGGGCGGAAGATAGATCATAAATATCCAAGAATACACAGATGCGGGAAGGAGATTGTGACTGGTGGTGGGCAGGGGGATACTCAGATCTAGCAAAGATAATTTCTTTTCTGAGGAAAGAAGGACTTGGGCATATTTGAAACTAGAAAAGAAGACGCCGTATACAGAGAGATTTGGAGATGCTGAAGAATGAGGCGAAATAGGGAGAATAATGAACTTCAATGGGAGACAGAAGGGGAATGGGGGCTCGCTTTAGAGAAGACAGCCCTTTTTCTGAGCCTCAGTAGAAGGACAGTGAAAAATGGGAAGGAGGCTTTCCCAAGAGATGCATGGGACTAGGGTGTCAGGGGAACAAGGAAAGAGCCTCACTGTTTGGTTTTGATCAAGTAGCTCAGAAATGTTAGAAATGTTATGACTCGAGTGAGCTCTGACAGTGTTGATGAATCTAATATTTAAGGCTAAATGCTGATGATGTGTACATTCAATTGTAGGATTATATATAATGATGATTTGCCAGGAGCCTGATCATTGATTATCAGTACCTACTTAATAAAGCATTTACCAGATTTTAAAAGTCCTTAATAGGGGCACCTGGGTGGCCCGGTTGGTAACATCTGACTCTTGATTTTAGCTCGGGTCATGATCTCACAGTCTCAAGATCAAGCCCCGTGTGGGGCTGCAAGCTGAGTGTGGAGCCTGCCTGAGATTCTCTCCCTCTTTCTCCCTCTGCCCTTTCCCACCCCCGCTTGCACACATGTGTGCATGCACTCGTACTTTCTCTCTCTCTCTCAAAAAAAAGTCCTTAATAGAACCCATCAGAATAAAGTAGGAATCGGCAATCTCACCTTCCATCCTTATCACCCAAGTCTGCCTTCTGTCATAGAAGATTATGTGTAAATGCTACAAGCAGTTAATTGGGATGTTTTCCGCTGTTATTAGAGTTTGGGCAGTCAGAATCTTATGTAATGGGCTTCCTTTCCCTTTGCTGCTTAGGAAAATGCTTCTCACACAGTCCAGCTAAACCTTCCTAGACATGGGGGAAACCTTCCTAGAAAGGGTCCCATGTAAATCTTCAAACCTGGAGTGCGTGGTGGGTGCAGAAGTAGAGCAGGCAGACAAAGAAAGATCAAGGAAGAAAATATTGCAAAATTAGAAAATTCTAGAACTGAACTCCCCAATGTTTCAAGATAAAAGCAGAATATATGAGATCATGTCTGTGAGGGTAGCTGGGGCGTGATAATGTGGTACGAAAACAAAGAGCATTATTATATAGAGTTATATAAACCTGGACCGGGACTTCATTCTGACCTACCTTTGAGTCCCAGGTCTGCCACCTTCTAGATGTGTGCTCATCTGTAAACAAATATAATTATAATGTCTAGTGTACTGAGAGGATGGGATAATATTTAGACAGCCATAGAAGAGTGGGTGCCAGTCCTCCCTGGCACTGTCGACCACTGGTTTAATTCTTTCACCAAATTAACCAGTGACTTCCTGAGTCTGAATTTATCATTTGTATTTCCTAGTTCTAGGTAAGTGAATTTAGCTGTGGGCAGCCTACTCTAGACACTACTGGAAATTCAGCATGCATGAGAACGGGGTCTCTCACACATATTTAATCAGACATTGTCTAACAAAGGAAGCAATTGATGCCCCATTCACAATGTTTTTAAACCTATATAAAGAGTCATTGATTCAGAACAGTTGCTAGGCCCGTGACAATGTGTGTTTGTTGGTTCCCATGGAGACCACCCTGCTGGCTGTTCTGTGATGGAGCCTTAATTATACACTGGGATTGCCAGGGAGCCTTCAGAGCTGTCTCCATAACAACATCTCCCTGTGTAGTAACAGACCGCCATCCTGAACTGTGTTTCCTCTATAGGGGTTGCTCTTAAAAGGGGTGAGAAGATCTACTGGTAAGTTTCAGCCTCTGACGGATTTATCCTCATGAAGATCTCTTAAAAGGATAAGAATTTTACTGAGTTTTGACTATTTCTCCGGCTGTTTTGCCAGATCTTGGGAGCACAGACTAATGTCTTTCTTTTTTCAATGACATGTTGACATTTCTCTTGACCTATTGCCAAGATATTGAACCAAGAAGGAGTCTTGGCAATGTCAGTTTACCGGGTAAAATTAAGCCTGTTTTGTGTATAGGATGAACTTGTAAAAGCATTGTCAACAGATGCTGTGAGGGTTCGATGTTTGGAATTTTAAAATGTCTCCAAGACCATTGATAAAACTCTTGCCATTTCTGGTAGAAATTTTTTTTCTAAAGAAGAAGGAACAGCTTAGTGTCTTAATATGGGATCACACAAATTTCGTGTCTTCTAAATAACATAATTGTTTACTCTTTGCTTAAGTTTTTAGATGTATTTGTACAGAAGTTTCAAGGCTTGATTTTGAATCATAAATTGAACTTTTGAGGAGGTGACAAGTAAACACATCTTTCAGGTTCAGGAATGAGACTTCTTAGGTTCAGTATCCGGCATGCACGAGTATACACACACGTGCGGGTGTGCACACACACACAAAGAAGACACTATGGGAAATCCTGGGAGTAGAGTTATGATGCCCATCACGTTTTGCTCTCACTAGGTTGTCTATGCTGAACAGTGTTAGTTCTCTCCCTCTTCCTACTCTGTTGCTACTGTTACCCCTTCCCTGCCCCACCCAGTTTTATTGAGATATAATTGACATATAACTATTAGCTTAAGGTGCACAATATGATGATTTTGATTTTGTATATATTGCGAAACAATCACTGTAACAAGTTAACATCCATCACCTCACGTAGTTACAGAAAACTAGGGAACGCTTCATGAATTTGTGTGTCATCCTTGTGCAGGGGGCCATGCTAATCGTTTTTGGTAATGTTCCAAATTTAGTACATATGGTGCCAAAGTGGGCACAGTTAATTCCTTTCCTTTGTTTTCCTCATCATTCTTGTCATCGTCACTGCCTGTTGGGTGTGGAGAGCCTGTCACTGTCTTTCCACACTTACTGAATGGGGAAAGGGAATCAGGAAAGAGGAGCCTCCCCGACTCAGACTTCCCTCTAATCAGCCTAAGACTCCACCTCTGTTGCTGGGACAGTGAAAAGCTCATTTGTGGGGCACCTGGGTGGCTCAGTCCATCTTCAGCTCAGGTCATGATCTCACGATTCATGACTTCGAGCTCTGCATTGGGCTCACCGCTGTTAGCACAGAGCCTGCTTCAGATCCTCTGTCCCCCCTGTCTCTGGCCCTCCCCTGCTTGTGCACTCTCTCTCAAAAATAAATAAATGTTAGAAGAAAAAAGAAGAAAAGAAAAGAAAAGAAAAGCTCACTTGAAGAGATAACTTCCCGCACAGCAGTTAGTGTTTCTCACGTCTTCCTCCCTCCGTTGTTATTCAGCACCGTAACACGTCAGGAATGGTTTGATGAAAATAAATTATTAAACCCAACAAAGCTGTGAAATGTGACTTTTCTGTCAGAAGAGTGTGCTTAAAAATCTAACTATGGCTATGACCTAATTAAATCACTTTTCTTTCACAGTTTAGGCAGCTCTGGCAATGAGAATAACTTTTCATGGAAAATTAAAACCTAGAGGCAGAGCATAATTTCCTTTACAGTCTCTAGCTGGGCAACAAAAACAGCACGTGGGGATGTCTTTCCATGACATCACTGCTGAAGCGACAGGAACTTGAAGTGGCAAGTTCAGGAGCTGCCTTGTTGTTGTGGAGCTGTATGGAAACAGTCAGCAAAGAATTTAGTTATCTGGGAATTATCCGTTTATGAATAAGGTTTTCCCAGAGGGCACAGGGGAGGAGACATACAGTTACGGATTAGAGAAAAAAAATTAAATTCCATTTCCTATTGTCAGAATAATTCATAGGGAGGGATGCTAACGGACATTTTGCTACTTTGGATAAGGTTGTTGTTTTCTTGTTTCCAGTTATGAACTCCTAATTCTTTCCTCAGCTATTTTTAGTGCCATTGACCATCACAGTGTTCTCTGCTGCAAAAATATGATAACAATGCTCGCTTTCACAACTTTTGACCTGAATGAATTTGTATCAGTTCATTTACTAAGGAAATACCCTGAATTTCTACAAATTTCCTGGCTCCGCGGTTTATATATAAAAATTTTCAAGTCTCTTTATTTATTTTGAGAGAGAGAGAGAGGAGAAAGAGCACAAGCAGGGGAGGGGCAGAGGGAGACAGAATCCCAAGCAGGCTCTGCACGGTCAGCGCAGAGCCTGACACAGGGCTCGAACTCACGAATGGTGAGATCATGAACTGAGCCAGAATCAAGAGTTGGAAGCTTAACCAACTGAGCCACCCAGGCATTCCTGTTTATAATTTAACGTAACTGAAATTAAAGTGATTTTTGCGACACAAAGTCCAGTTAATTAGGAATGTTCACAAGGCCTCTGCTGGAGGATACACTGGCGAGTACTCTGTTCACTGTAGGATAGGATTGCATACATGAGTGCTGAGTAAATGCCTGAATCTGCTGATGTTATTTTACACATCTTTGCAGGTTTGTGCCCTCGCGTCAGAGACAGGGAAAGGCGGAATTCTGCTCGTTACCTCATGCAGTACCTCCAGCTGCCCCCAGTAATGCTCTCCTTCTCCGGATGCACACATTCCTTCCTTTGTGCATTTATCATTTCCTTGTAAAGACCCTCACTCCGTATCCCTAAAATTAAGTTCTCCGAGGTGTGGCCCAACACAGGGTGATCAGCGAAGAGCTCTCCTGTACGTGCCCAAACCAGAGGGTGGACTGTGTGGGCAGAAATGAGTTGCCTGGGTCACGAGAGAAGGAGCTGCCGTAGTCAAAGCTAATACAGTGAAACCTTCCTTGGGAAATTCAAAGGTGCAGACTCTTATGATGGGAAGGCAGAGTTTTGACACAAATAGAAAGGAGTAACATGTGGACTTGAAAGACCTGTGGTGATGTTTTTGTTTCTATGTAAGTAAACGTGTCTGTAAGGCCAGGCCAACAAGCAGGTTGTTCTTGTTTATATGGATCCCAAATAGCGAGTCAGTCAAATACCCAGCAAGAAAAGTTTTTTCAGTCAACAGTGAATTGCCTGGTACCATGTAAACACAGCTAGTGTTAGATTTGTCATTTAATTACGTTGTTTCTGTGCCCTTCTAGGGGGTCTTGAGGGGGTGGTGGTTGTAAGGGGAACAGGATCTCCCAGGCTACACCTCCACATCTGTCTTCTCCTCCTGGGACTTCCGGAGGCTGGGGGGTCTGCACAGGGAGCAGACCCCCCAGTCACATCTGTCTCCAAGGAAAATTCCACCTCGTTTCTTTTCTGCTTCGTCTCAGGCCATTATTCCCTATCTGGGGTTTGTGTGCTTTCTGTACAGTTTTCCAGATGCACGATGTTTGGCCCAGAATGTGGTAGGTGATTAGTCAAGAGTTGATAAAATACCCACCACTTTCCCTCACCTCCATGTCAGGAGAAGAAAAGGAAGGACAAGGATCAGGCAAATTAGAAAAATCACAATAATCAGATCACTCCTTCCCAGCCAGCCACCTGGGTGTGAGCCTGTGAGCCCAAGGAGGTCAGGGAATATCTTTTTTTCTTTTTTGAAGTTTATCTATTTTGAGAGGGCGGGGGGGAAGAGGTGTGTGCACACAAGCGAGGGGGCACGCAGAGAGAGGGAGAGAAAGAATCCCAAGCAGGCTCTGTGCCATCAGCGTAAAACCCAACGTGGGGCTCAATCATATGACGGTGAGATCATGACCTGAGCCGAAATCAAGAGTCGGAGGCTTAACTCAAGGTTGTATTCCTAACACCTGGCAGAGTGTCCCCACTCGCCATTAACAAGCCCAAATAAGGTACAAAGTGTCGGGGGTTTTCCCAGGCGCAAAATTTGAACGTAAAGAATTTGGTGAGTATTAAAGTGCCTCTTCCATTTTTTTTTTTTTTTTATTGAAACTGGAATTAGGAGTCATTGTTTTCAAGTCTCTGGGTAGTCTTTTGTACAATGACTACCCCTCCCCCTAAAAAAGAAACAAGATTGTCACACTGTGTTAGTTCTAATTCGAAGAAGGAATTCAAGGATCCAATCACCTGTTATTATCTCTGCACTACCCTCTCTCCCCGAGAAAGGATTTTCACCTGTGAAAACAAATGTTTTTCTTTAGGTGAGCGTTAAGAGGTGTTCTCTTGACTTTGGTCCCTGTACTCTTGCAAATCGTTACCTTACGGATGCTGCAGTAAGCATGGTCGACACTACTATCCCAAATTGCCGAATGTTTGCACCGTTAGGCTTTGCTGTTCAGATCTCTTTACCGTCCTCTGTGCACCCTTAAAATATTAGGATTTCGAGTTCAGCACTTTCAGGGGGAGGTGTTTGGCGGTTATTCAGTGTCACCTTTCATCGGAGTATGTAAGTTTTGCCTTTCAAGAATAGCTAGAACTCTTGAGAAATTAGAAAAAGAGTTAACTCCAGGGAACTGAGGGAGTAGGTGGGTGTCTTCTCGAATCCCCCACTGCAGCCAGCCCAGCTCCGAGCCCATTCTGTGTGATTAATAGATACTTCTTCACGGAAGTACTCCCTGGCCCAGCATCAGAGTTGAGCTACAGCTGCGTGAACCACTCAGACCTCACCAAGTTCTGATGCGTCTTCTGGGGAGTCAGTCATGGTTATTCACATTTTCCTCAATTTATACTCAGGCAGGCTGTTGACTGTTCACTCTGAGAATTATGTAATGCATAACTGGCTTTTGATACTCGTGCTTTATTTATTTGTTTGTTTATTTATGAGAGAGAGAGTATGTGCATGAGCAGGGGAGGGGCAAAGGGAGAGGAAGAGAGTCTTAAGCAGGCTCTTCACCCAGTGCAGAGCCCGACTCAGGGCCCAGCCTCACCACCATGAGATCATGACCTGAGCTGAAATCAAGAGTCTTGGATGCTTAACTGACTGAGCCACTCAGGTGCCCCTCAATACCCATGCTTAAGAGGTTTTTCTATTTCCTGAAAATTTTTTTTCACGTTGCTCTATTGGAACATGTAACATTCAGCAGATTTATGCAGCAGCAATTTATAGAGTGCTGAGACAGTAGAGAGTTGTGATAGATAGCCCAGCTCTCGGGAGACAGAAAGACCTGGATCAGAATTCCATTCTAGCAGTGTAACCTTGGAAAGATTACTTAGCCTTCGTATGGATCAGCTTTCTCATCTGTAAAATGGAAATCATTGTATGACTTCACAGAAATGTTGCAGGGATTGTAGGAAATAATGTGTGTTGCACATTTTATGTTCGCTAGGACAGCATTACTTGCAAACAATGAGCCTTTCCTTCGCCGATGGAGAAACATTTGACGTGTTGTTTGTATTTTGAATTCGGCTACAATTTGAGAGCTGCTGATTCGTGTTGATAGAGAGCCTTCACGTATGCTCTGTTCCATTTTCCCATTCTCGTGTCAAGAGAAATTCAAAATGACCAGATCCAAGTAACACCACAGGTTTCAAAGTGCTTTGTTCAGTTTTTCAAATGACTCAGAGAATCTGTTTTTTCTAACATTTTGGAAGTTCTACCCAGGTGTTTATTTAAAAAAGAAGCAGCAAGAAAAAGAGGATCAGCCCTAAATATTGTTGGCCGGGTCTTCAGTAGGGAAATTGCAGCTGTCTGCCCTGTACTAGCTTGGTTGTAAGAGAATGGGGAAATGAGAGGCAAGTGGTGTCCAATCTGATGTGGAGCCACATACCCACCAGAATGGCTAAAATTCTAGACACTGACAATACCAAATGTTGGGGAGGATACACAGTAACATTTCTGGTTTAGAAAACACTAACGCTAAACTTTAGAAAAAGAGGTCTGTGTTACAACAGAGCAGTCCCACACCTGGCTTATGTCTGGGAGAGTACACTTTATCTCTCTCATCTACTTCTAATGGATGTATTTTGCCTGTAACCCCTGCTTCTTTAAGCTTCTTAAAAATTCTCACCAGAACAAGTCAGGGAATGAATAAAATCCCTAATCCCCTTTAAAAAAATTTTTAAGTGAAAGTCTAAGGGGCGCCTGGGTGGCTCAGTCGGTTAAGCATCCGACTTCGTCTCAGGGCATGATCTCATGTCTTGTGAGTTCAAGCCCTGCATCGGGCTCTGTGCTGACAGCTCAGAGCCTGAAGTCTGCTTTGGATTCTGTGTCTCCCTTTCTGTCTGCTCCTTCCCTGTTCACGCTCTGTCTCTCCTTCAAAAATGAACATTCCAAAAAAAATTTTTTTTAATTCAAAAAAAGAAAGACTAAAATTTAATCCCTGAGAAACACTTTATAGAGGATTCCTTTCTTATAGAGGGGAAAACTGAAATCCAGAAAGGGCAGCTGGCCCATCTGAGGTCACTCAGGGAGTCTCTGACCCCCAGGACTCCCCCACAGACATGGGCACAAAAACAGAGGCCCACGAGAGTGGCATGAGCTCTTTTGAAGTCCAGGATGACCTCTGGCATGCTGATCAAACCAGATACCCAGTCTTCCTGAAACCAGCTGCCTGCTTCCCTAAGTAAAAAAAATTCCATGGGGTTTTTTTATTTTTATTTTTTTTTATTTTCATTTTTTTATTTTTATTATTATTTTTTTAATGTTTATTTATTTTTGAGACAGAGAGAGACAGAGCATGAATGGGGGAGGGTCAGAGAGAGAGGGAGACACAGAATCGGAAACAGGCTCCAGGCTCCGAGCCATCAGCCCAGAGCCTGACGCGGGGCTCGAACTCACGGACCGCGAGATCGTGACCTGGCTGAAGTCGGACGCTTAACCGACTGAGCCACCCAGGCGCCCCAAGGCTTTTTTTTGAATACCTGCTAGGAGAAAAGGGGTTCCCAGCTATTGAGTTTTTTTTTTTTCTTTCCTCTCTCTGTTTCTTTCAGCTTTAACGGTGGCCACTACTCACCTCACTTGGTGCTCTAGTTGATACCCAGGGGCTTAGAGTTTGCTGACTTGTTTGTACTGTTCCTTCTATGTAGAACGCCCTTCCCAAACTTCCTCACCCAGTAATTCTTATCTGTCCCAGATTAATACGGGCATTGCCTCGGTGTGGGGCTTGTTCCGTGGTAACCAGAGTGTACTCGTAATCTCAGCACTTAGCGTGTTATATTGATACAATTTGCTTGGTCATCTTCTGGAGCAGCTGACCTGGAATAGGGTGCCGCGAGGGCAGGTTCTGGACTTCCATTTCGCCTCTCTAGCGCCCAGGGAGGTGCTCGGTGTGCGTCATTTAGCCTTTGCTCCATTCCAGCAATAACTCAAAGCCTTTTTCCTTTTTCGCTTCTAATTCGGTGACAGCTTATTCTGAAACTGTTAGTCCTTGTTTTTTTAACTTTCATTTTTTTTTAACTCTCCAAAAGAGCAAGGAATAATGTCTTTCCTCAGGCTGCCATTACAAAATACCACAGACTGGGCGGCTTAAGCAACAGATATTTATTTCTCACAGTTCTGGAGGCCACCAGTACATGACCAAGGTTGGATTGGTGTCTGGAGGAAGCTCTCTCCTTGGGTTGCAGATGGCTGCCTTCTGGCTGTGTCTTCACATGGCAGAGAGAGAGAGAGAGAGAGAGAGAGAGAGAGAAAGCGAGCTCTCTGGTCTCTTCTTACAAGGTCACTGAGCCCATCATGAGGACGCCCTCACCCATGACCTCATCTAGCTCTGATTACCTTCCAAAGGCCCCATCTCCACATTGGAGGTTAGGGCTTAAACATATGAATGGGGGGAGGGGGAAGTCCATAGAGAGGAGGTTGCTGACATTTTGCAGTGGGTGCCAACTTGTCCAGCAATAGCTAAAAGCCTTCGCGGTTTGTGTGAATCCCTCTGGTGGAACTGAGCTGACATGGTGAGTCTTGCACAAACTTTGTACATTCCTCAGGAGTTGTCACTCTCAGATCGTGCAGAATCGAGTGTGACTGGACCTGGAGCCAGGGCACCACCCATGACCTCACAGCCTCACTTCTCCCGAGTGGTATTTCTTCAGGAATTACTGGGATTAAGGAAGGAGGCAGGTTGTAAGTAGCAAAAGGGTTTTTCCCAAATGGGCACCATGTTTCTTTAAACATGGCAAGGAGGTCCTGCTGTATGTATTTTGGCAAATCTGTTCTTCCACCTCTAGTATTACTAAGGGTAACAATGGCATGAATTGAACTTCTGTCAAAAGGAGATGAACAAAAGCCTCATGGTCTTGGAGTAAATATAATTATGGTGCTTTTATTTAAAGCTCCTTTGAGCTTAAATTTATTTCATTTCTAAAAATACACTTCAGAGATTAGATCTATCCTTTGAGTGAATCAAAACAACTTAGAAAATTAAACACCTTAGCCACATGCCCTTCCTTTCCAGAAGCACAGAGTACTGTTTAGTTTTGGGAGACTGATGGAACTTTTTAATCAGCAGGACAAAATCTAAAAAATAACTTTGTCAGAAATCCATCCTTCTAAAGGTAAGTCTGTGAGAAGATGGGTACATTTACTGAGTAAGATGAAACTGAGAAAGTTGAGGGAAAGTTCCAGAATGAAGAATCTACTAACTCTATGCCAGGCTGTCCCTGAAATGAGTTTGAGAGGAAATTGGGGCTATCTCAAATTCTCCATTTGTCTTCAACAATGGGATGTTCTAAGTACGTCAACGTTATACTTGGCATATTTACAGCCCCTTTACTTGATAGAAAATCCAACAAATCAGGTATTTTAGAATGAGCTGAAGTGGAATGCCAACAGGGATAAAAAGAAGCCCTCCAAAGGTACCAGGAAACACCTCGTCAGTGTACATATTAATATGGGCGCTTGAGAAACATGAATACTGAAGAGAAAAGTCTGACACCTGGGGGAAGAGCTAACACCTTCTGCACAGCTGTGCCAGGAAGTTACAAGTCCCAAGAGAAAACATGTCCAAAGGGCCACAGATTTTTGAAGTTACAACCAAAGGACCGGTGTCAGATGGTGTGACAAGACGCACAGGTCTTTTCAGTACATAGCATGTGTTGGACACTTCAAAGTCTGGGTACTTAAACTCTACTGCCCACGCCTCTTCCCTTCTGGGAATGTAGACTAAGAGAATTCATGCACAAGGACTAGTAGGCAAGTGGGAAACAAAGTTGAGTTGAAAATGTCAACCCTGGTTTAGAGACTTAAGGCTTTCTGCTCCTTATAGGGAGCATGGCTTCCTTCCCATCCCTCCAATCCCACCCCGAACAGGTGGAGACAGAAACTCCGGAGAATGTTATTGCTTGGATTCAAGAGAAGAGAGAAACCATATAGAGTCTGGGTTTTGTGCTTGAAGCCCTGGAATCCCACCAACAAGTGTAACGAGCCTCAGTAAATGTACAGCAAGATAAGTAAGTCTTCCCATCAGAATGAACTTGGATGAGAGTAAAAGGCCAGGAGGCCGATGGGCAGAGAGAATCATGAGGAAGAACTTGTTCCTCTCACCACCGGCTGCCTTATTAATCCCCATCAGTTGCATCATATCTGAAACTGTGTCTGAAGAGAAAGACACTGTGCCTTTGAGAAAGTCCTGTTGCCCCAGGTTGGTGTGTATATGTATGTACATATGTGTGTATATATATTTTTTTAATATATCTTTTTAATATATATTTGATGTATATTATATATATTAATATATTTTTAATTATATATATATATATAACCCTAGACTATGATAAAAGAACAAAGGTAATTAAAATTGTAATGATGAATTAATAAGATTGTTCTTCTGATACCTGGCAAAAGGAATAACTCATTGCGCACTTGAATGAGGCGATGCCAAAGATTATTAATAGCCAAGCCCAGAGTTTAGCTTGGGTTGTCTCTCACTAATAATTACACTGATCGGGGCACCTGGGTGGCTCAGTTGGTTAAGCGTCTGACTTCGGCTCATGTCATGATCTTGCAGTTCATGGGTTTGAACCCCATACTGGGCCCTGTGCTGACAGCTCAGAGCCTGGAGCCTGCTTTGGATTCTGTGTCTCCCTCTGTCTCTGTCCTTCCCCCACTCATGCTTTCTCTCTCTCTATCTCTCTCTCTCTCTCAAAAATAATAATAATTACACTGATCATGGGGCTCCTGGGTGGCTCAGTCGGTTGAGCAACCGACTCTTGATTTCGGCTCAGGTCCTGATCCCAGGGACGTGGATCAAGTCTCATGATGGCTTTGTGCTGAGTGTGGAGCCTGCTTGAGATTCTCTGTCTCTGTCTCTCTTTCTCTCTCTCTCCCTCCGCCCCTCTTCCTCGCCTATGCTTGCTCTCTCTCTCTATAAAATAAAAAGTAATAATAATAATTATTACACTGATCATTATAATAAATCATAGGACTGATAATAAGGGTTAATTGAACATTTTGAAATTGTCAAGTAGATTCTCAGTCTTAGCTGAGGTGTTTGTCTGGTGGACTTGGAATAGTTCCTTGGGTCCTAGGTGAAAAAAGAGATAATCTGCTCTCAGTTTATAAATTTTTATCGTCTTACTCTTTACCCTAAAAGGAAGGTCTATTAGTAATATTCACAGGTGAGTCTTCGACACAGACAGACTCCAGGCCAGTCTGACATATGCCTTCCGCTGCATGGTCTGTGAGGGAGTTACAACCTGCCCTTCTTTGGAGATGTGGCTGTGCCAAGCTGTCCCACACCAGCTGGACAGAGTAGTTCTTTTTTTTAAAATTTTTTTTTCAACGTTTATTTATTTTTGGGACAGAGAGAGACAGAGCATGAACAGGGGAGGGGCAGGGAGAGAGGGAGACACAGAATCGGAAACAGGCTCCAGGCTCTGAGCCATCAGCCCAGAGCCCGACGCGGGGCTCGAACTCACGGACCACGAGATCGTGACCTGGCTGAAGTCGGACGCTTAACCGACTGCGCCACCCAGGCGCCCTGGACAGAGTAGTTCTTGAGACAGTGCTGGAGTTGGGGGGGGGGGGGGTTGTAGAGATCTCCTCACATTTTCATGGTCAAGCATATCACCTGGTGATCCGTTCACATGTAGATGTTGTTCGGTAGGTCTGGGGTGGGGCCTGGGATTCTGCATTTCCTACAGGCTCCCAGGTGTAGATGGCAAGGGCATGCAAGACATCTGGTGTTCAGTCTGCCCAGCACTTTCCCTCCCTCCCCCCAGGGAAATGTTCCTTCCTTGATTCTAACCATGAAGTTCAAGGATGAACTTCCACACTCTTACATTCCTCTGCCCCCCTAGCCATGGTCAGTTGGTCCAGGAGACAATCAGAATCTTTCCTGACATTTTTGGACTTGAAATCAGAGTGAACCAGCTGCAGATCCTCCCTGAGGAGCTCTTTCTAGCCTCCTGGAGGTAATTGGGCAAAGAAGCAGAGAAGAGGAGCAGAGAATGTCTCTGTGCTTCTCCCTTCCGGGGTCCAAGTGCCCTTAATATGTCAAAAGGGATTTAAAAATAAGATTTTAGGGCACTGGGTGGCTCAGTTGGTTGAGCGTCTGACTCATGGTTTTGGCTCAGGTTATGATAACAAGTCGAGCCCCATGTCAGGCTGTGTTCTGTGGCGTCTGCTTAAGATTATCTCTCTCTCTTCCTCTGACCCTCTGCCCTGCTTGTGCTTTCTCTCTCTCTCTCTAAAACAAATAACAAAAAAACAAGACTGTGACTTACCAGCTCTGATGACTAGTGCAGTTCTGGAAAGCATATTGGCCACTTACCTTACGTGGGTCTCTGTTGGTATGTCCTGAACATACAAAGATGGATAGTGCATGCCCCGGTTGGGGAGACCACACATTTCCATAGTTTAACATGTACAATGTCAAGGGGCATGGAAGTCACTGGAAGAAGTGCCTGATCCACTTAGATGTGTGGATGGGGCGAGGCAGGGGGGAAGGTCCAGAAAATGTTTTCTAGAAATGGATTTTCTTTTTTTTTTTAATGTTTATTTATTTTGAGAGAAAGAGAGAGAGAGCTCAGGGGAGGGGCAGAGAGAGAGAGGGAGAGAAAGAATCCCAAGCAGGCTCCACTCTGTCATTATGGAACCCAACATGGGGCTCAGTCGCACAAACCAACCATGAGATCATGACCTGAGCTGACATCAAGAGTGGGACACGTGGGGTGCCTCGTGGCTCAGTCGGTTAAGCATATGGCTTTGGTTCAGGTGGTGAGTTTGTGAGTTTGAGCCCTGTGTTGGGCTCTGCGCTGACAGCTCAGAGCCTGGAGCCTGCTTTGGATTCTTTGTCTCCTTTTCTCTCTGCCCCTCCCCTGCTTGTGCTCTCTCTCTCTCTCTCTCTCTCTCAAAAATAAACATTAAAAAAAAAAAAAAAAAAGAGTGGGACACTTAACCAACGATTCACCCAGGTGTCCCTAGAAATGGGTTTTCAAAAAGTGAGCAGGAATTGTGTGGGGAGGCCTTTGAAACTGTTCCAGGCAGAGAGACCTTGCAGCAAAGGCAGCGTGATGGTAGAACCCGTGTTTGAAAAACTACAGCTAGTTGAAGTAGGAGGTGCAGGCTGTAAGTGAGACAGTCACCGTGAAGGGCTTTTATACGTGCTGCAGTCCCTTTTTTCTGAAGTCGTAGGTATTTAAACAACAAAATGCTAACAAGCAACAAGCCTGACTGATTCCTGCCCCCCAAATGCACGACTGTCTGGCAGGTTCCCACCAACAATATTCCCCTTTATTTTTCCCTTAGACAAACAGAAAATTTGTCTTAGGATCAAAATGAATGTTTAAAAAACAAGCCTGATCTGCTTTAAATACCAAAATCTGTTTCAATAACACAGAGGTTGTGACATCCGTTGACAAAGCCAGGAAGTTCAAAGCCCCTGCTGCCGCAGACACAATGTATTGAGTTCTGCTGTTGTTGGCGTCCCTCAGCTGTGGCGGGTCCTGGTGTTTGTTATTCAGATCTGTGTGTACAGGGGAGACATTCCTCAGACCACAGGACTCTTTCTTCTGTGGGGAAAAATTTGTATTTTTGAAAATGCTTTTTGAAAATAAGGACAAGTGCTCGTAATGGCTGCTACTTGAGTTTCTTGAATGGCAAGTTCCAAGTGTAACTTGAAGTCTATTTCTTGAGCAGATTTTAGCCATTTTTTTTAATGTTTATTTATTTTTGAGAGAGAGAAAGACAGAGACAGAGTGTGAGTGGGGGAGGGGCAGAGAGAGAGGGAAACAAAGAATCTGAAGCAGGCTCCAGGCTCCGAGCTGTCAGCACAGAGCCCGACACGGGGCTCGAACCCATGAACTGTGAGATCTCGACCTGAGCTGAAGTCGGATGCTCAACAGACTGAGCCACCCAGGAGTCCCAGATTTTAGCCATTTTTTTAAACAGTTAAAAAAAAAAAAAAGTTTACACATTTTCTGACATCCACTGCCAGAACCTTTTCATCATCCGAAGCTGAAACTCTGTACCCATTAACACTAACTCCCCACTCACAGTTACCCCCCAGGCCCTGGTAACTCCCATTCTACTTTGTGTCTCTGAATTTGACTCCTCAAAGCACCTAATGTAAGTGGAATCATACAATATTTGTCTTCTGTATCTGGCTTATTTCACTTAGCATGATGTCTTTAAGGTTCATCCATGTTGTCGCATGGGTCAGAATTGCCTTCCTTCGAAAGGCTGAATAACCATGTATACACCAGATTTTGGGTATCTGTTCATCCATTGATGGATACTTGGGTTCCTTCCAAATCTGAGCTATTGTGAATAATACTGCTATGAACATGGGTTTGCAAATATCTCTTTGAAGCCCTGTCTTCAGTGGATTCTTCTTTTTTTCTTCTTCTAAAACTGCGTGGAGGGGTGTGTGACAGGCTCAGTCAGTAGAGCATGTGACTCTTGATCTCAGGGTTGTAAGTTCAAGCCCCATGTTGGGTGTAGACATTACTTAAAAAACAAAATCTTAAAAAAAAAAAAAAACCATATGGAGCTCACGTGGGCCCTTTCTTGAGTTTCTGGCTGTGTGAGAAGGTTGACCTGGGAGTCGAGGTCTTTTCCATCCCTCACTGCTTGGGGTCCCAGGCCCCTGGAGCAAATCACTCACTGTCTCTCGGTCACAGTTCCCCCACCTGTGATCGCAGGGAGTCCCTTCCACCTCTCAGGTCCTGCACCTAGGTGACCGTGTGTAGGGCACTCTGTACCCAGACGTGTGCCTTCAGCTATTCCTGGCTTCTGTTTATTCCACAGTAGAACCGGAAGCAGAGTGGGCCCTTGGCATGAACAGGTTTATCATTCACACTTTTGAGGGGTCTTGAGCAGTCCTGACGGCCCATGGCATACAGAAATCTTCCACTTGGCTGAGGCATGAATTTGACTCTCACATCGCACATTGAGGTTGATGTGTGGGTGCAAGTCACTTAGTGGGCAAGTCGGGCTGGCCGAGTGCCCATTGTCTGCCTCTCAGCGAGGCGCTGTCAGCTCCTACTCAACCCATCTTCAGCAGTGACTTTTGTGAACTGGTAGAACTTTGGTGACTGTGTGTATGTGTGTGTGAGAAAATGCCTCCGATGCTGACTGCGAGGGCTGGCAATGGAAGCAAAAGGAAGCCCAAGAAACCAGTGTTTCTTACTGAATAGACTACAAAGTGGTCTGTTGAACTTCACAGTAGCTCCGTAGTGCAGACAGCTTCACCATACATTCACTACAGAAATAAGACATGTCTCTCTGTGAAATTTTAGTGAGTGTCTCAGCCAGCAGAAAATGTGCTCATCGAGAGATAAAACTTTAGAAAAGTTTGAAAAAGTGCCTTGGGAGAAAGGCAGGAGACTGTACAAACATCTCCAGGAAGCGGCACATGTCAAAGGCACCAGTGTGGCTACTAGACCAGTCTTATTTTCAAGTAAGGGCTGGTTTGGAAGTTTTAAGATGTGTTTTTCTTGGCAAAAGGTGCAGTTAAGAGGAATAAGCAGGCCCGTTGTCTATCTCATGGCAGACGGGATTCCTCCTGGGCTAAGAGGCATGTGGAGAAACAGAGGCCCAAGTCCCAGGCTGGGGTACTTCAGGGCAGGTGGGAGGTGGCAGCCTCACACGCTAGATGGAAAGCCACGTGAGAGATGCAACCAGAGAATGAGGGCCGAAGCCTGTCAGAGAAGGCCGTAAAGAGGTGATAAGGGGTGAAGGGCATGAAGACATGGTGAAGAATTAGGAAAGGCTAGTTGGGCCCTTCATAAATTTTGTGAGGTGTTCCGTTACACCAAGCTGCCAACATCGTGGCCATCCGTCAGTAGAACGGGGCCTGTTTCATCAGTCCTAAGAAACGTATCACCATTGGCACCATGTCAGGACATCCCAAGAAGTTGCAAAAGTAAAGAGAAATGAACAAACTTAACTTTGATTAAGAAGAAGGAAGGAGGGACACTTGGGTGGCTCAGTCAGTTGAGCATCTGACTCTTGATTTCAACTCAGGTCATGATCCCAGGGTCGTGGGATTAAGCCCCATGTCAGGCTCTGCACTGACCGTGGAGCCTGCTTAAGAGTTTCTCTGTCTCTCTCTGTCTCTCTGTCTCTGTCTCTCTCTCCACCTCCGTCTGCCCCTCTCCCCCACTCACACTCTCTCTCTCTCTCTAAAATAAAAAATAATTGGGGGTGGGGCACCTGGGTGGCTCAGTCGGTTGAGCAGCCGGCTTTGGCTCAGGTCATGATCCTGTCATTTATGGGTTCCAGCCCCACGTCGGGCTCTGTGCTGACAGCTCAGAGCCTGGAGCCTGCTTCCATTCTGTGTCTCCCTCTCTCTCTGCCCCTCCCCTGCTCGCACTCTGTCTCTCTCTAAAATAAATAAACATTAGGGACCCCTGGGTGGCTCACTCGGTTGGGCGTCCAACTTCAGCTCAGGTCATGATCTTGCGGTTTGTGAGTTCAAGCCCCACATCGGGCTCTGTGCTGACAGTTCGGAGCCTGGAGCCTGCTTCGGATTCTGTGTCTCCTTCTCTCTCTGCCCCTCCCCAACTTGTGCTCTGTCTCTCTCTATCAAAAATAAATAAATGTAAAAAAAAAATAAACATTAAAAAATTAAAAAAATAATTAAATTAAAAATTTAAATTTTAAAAAACTAAGGGAGGAAAAAAAGGAAGAGAAAATGACAATAAAATTAAGAACGAAAGGGAAGGTAATTAAAATGGGCACCAATGAGAAAAAATAATATTTTTTCCAAATAGCAAAATGCTAATGAGTTGGAAAACCTAGATGAAACACATTTTTGGAAAAAGTGAAAATGACAAACTTGAATCAAGGAGAAGGAGAAAATTTGATTAGGACGTTGGCCGTTAAAGACCACCCCAACTAGAAGGTGCAGGTCCAAAGGTGTTCAAGTCAGAGTTAACATCCACAGTAAAGATCATCTTTATTCTTTATAGGAAAATAAGCAGGGAGGTTGATGAACTAACTTATGTGGTTGGTATAACCTTGTTTCCAAAACCAGATGGCTACACTGTGAGCTAATAAAATATTAGGCCCACTTCAGGTATGACCATTGATGCAAAGGTCCTAAATATAATGTTAAATAAAACGAGAGGAGGGTAGGAGGAGAACAAGTGCCATTCATCATGCTCTGTGAGGTACCGGCCCCCCCTGCCCCGGGGCGCCTGGGTGGCTCAGTCGGTTAAGCATCTGACTTCAGCTCAGCTCATGATCTTGTGGTTCGTGGGATTGAGCCCCGTGTCAATCGCAAGTCGGGGAGAGGGGCAGAGGGAGAGAGAGAGAGAGAGAGAATCTCACTGTCATCTAGCCCTGCTGACGGCACAGCCTGCTTGGGATTCTCTCTCTCTGCCCCTCCTGTGCTCTCTGTCTCGCATTCTCTCTCTCTCTCTCTCTCTCAAAAATAAATAAACTTGTAAAAAATTTTTTAAAAAGAAAAGAAGGATACATGCTCCCACCGCCACCCCCAGCACTCTGACAATCCTCTTTCCTCTGTTCTTTGGGTTCAGCTTTGCAAACTGTCTGGCTGACCTGGTCGCCGCTTCATTTTTGTTCCCAAGACAACCCAGGTCTGTTTTGTTATCAGGGTTTTTGCTGCAAGTCAATAAAAGAAGCAAACAGAAAGGGACTCAAATGGGTAAATTACAAAGGTTCTAAAACTTCACAGAGTTTCTATACTGAAGGTCCCTGGTTTATGTTCCCAGACTTCTTTTTAAGATGGTAAATGAATGAGGATAAGGCTCCTTCAACATACTCCTCCTTCCTTCGAACCACCTGCTTGCTGCCTTGTTCCCAGCTTGGACACCCAAAGAGGGCTCCAGGACAGTGGATGGGTCCCCTTGAGTGAGATGGTATTGCCCATGTCCCAGGGTGTCCAGCCTGAGTGACCCATCCCACAATGACCTGCTCCTTACTTCTCATTGCAAGAAAGTAAGTCCTCAGGCTGACCTTCCTAACAGAAGCTGTCTTGCATCTGAGAATACGGAATTCTAGGAAAATAACAATCTTTTCCTGAGCAGGCATTCCAAATGGTGACGAACTTGGGTCTTTGGTTCACGTACACTCTGTGTGCTGTTTGGTGATACCGTGGGGGTGCAAGTTCTGTTACTGCCATTCCAAGACACTCTTCCATAATTTCTAGCTCTGAAAGATGTGGGGGTATCCTCTTCCCTCTCTTTTGGCTTCTAGACACTTGCAAATATTTGTTTTAAGTTTATTCATCTTTTTTTTAGAAATTTTTACAGCCTACGGGGGCTCAAACTCACGACCCTGAGATCAAGCATTGCATGGTCCTCTGACCGAGTCAGCCAGGTGCCCCTGCAAAGAGTTAGTTAATGATTTAATTGTTCCCTCCCCCAAGAAGTATCTGGTTTTGTAGAATGTGTATCACGGGCCAGCAAGACATGGCCATTAGGACAGGGGAGAGACGGTGCTGTGGGCAAAGGCAGGGTGACAGCCAAGTTTTTATCTGGAGGATCTGGGGACAGATGAATGAGCACAACTGGCTTTGGGGATTATTTCTTCACCTTGAGACAGGATGGAAATGAATATTCTCACCATGCCTCTGCCCTGGAGAGAGATGGGTGAGACGTTGGCTGCGTGCCTCCTCTTTTGAAGAGTTCGGAAGTTAAATGTCTCTTTGAAGATTCTCACCTCCCGAATAGACTAGGACTTGGCATTTTCCATACCAAATGCTTAGCTCAGAGGGAGCACTAAATACAGGGGCCTCACAAGTCATTGTGAACGATGACTTTGGAGAAGGTTACCGAAGTCCTGCTGCTCTGATGGCCTTTTGTTGAAATTATTTCCGCAGGTCCTCACAGCTGGCTTGTCCATATTGCTGTTTGATATGATCCTGACGAGTGCAACAGTGGGATGGTAAGTCTTTTGCCTGGAGAGAGGAAGAGCAAATTTATTGTTTGGGTTTCACCAGGATACTAATTTTTTTTCTCAAATGTTGGCAAAAGGGTGTTTGGAGTGTGTGTGTGTGTGTGTATTTTTTAAGTTTGTATTTATTTATTTTGAGAGATAGAGCAGGGGAGGGACAGAGAGAGAGAGAGAGAGAGAGAGAGAGAGAGAGCGAGAGAATCCCAAGCAGGCTCTGCACTGTCAGCACAGACCCCGACATGGGGCTAGAACCCACGAACCACGAGATCGTGACCCGAGCTGAAATCAAGAGTCAGATGCTCAAACTGACTGAGCCACCCCGGCCAGGCCGCCCTGGGGTATGTATTTTATTGACACACAAATATACATCCAGAGGAGTACATATATCATGAATGTGCAACGTGATGAATTTTCACAACTGAATATACCAAACCCGTTGCAGTCAGCATCCCGATCAAGAAACAGAACACCACTGTGCATCTTTCAGCCACTCATCCACACCAGCGTAAGCACCAGCGGTGAACTACTAGTTTTGTATGTATTATGTGATTTTACCAAGATTTTATAACTACTATGATTGGGCGAGGATTCAAAACCAGATCTGTGTGTATCCAAGGCCCCGTAGCCTTCATGTACTTCTGCACGACTGATTTGGCAAACACCAGGGATTTACCAGCAGTGTAGACAGTGTCTAGGTAACAGTGGGCCGTAAGGGAGGTATAAGAGAAATTGGCCTGTACGTTCCTCTTCCCACCAATATGATCATCCATAAAGAGCTTCTAGATAATTCGACAGCAATACGAAAGGAGTGTTATCCAGGATAAGACAGCTCTATTTCTTGTTCAAGGGCTGACATGATGAACTAAGATTGTCCAGTGGAATGATCATAGGAAAAAGATCTCATTGTCTTGGGTTTTTTAATGCTATTAGCAATAATTCTATCAATTAGCTAAAAATATCTTTTGAGTGACTGCCACATGTGAAGTAAGACATCCTTCAGCCTTCAAGGAGCACGGGGGAATGGAAATCATGAAGATAGTTTGTGGGATAAGATAGTCATAGTCTGAATGCACGGTGAATGTGAGGGCCGAAGGAAGGAGAGAGGACGGGCCAGCAGGCGGGCTATGCAACTGGTTTGAACTGGACCTTAGGCAGAACACAGAGGCCGAGCAAGGCGGTGGGTGGAAGAGGATTTGGGCCCTCTGGCCCCAGGAAAGACAAGGAAGGGTGGAGAGGCAGGCAGGGAGTGCCAACGGTGAGAGTTAGTGATTTGGAACCAGAGCTGGGGCTGTGGGGCACAGAGCTAATCCTTCTTGCCTTCCTCCTTCCTCTGCACCTGTCCTTCCAGGGAGGCATGACGCCCACAGTGGGCCGGTGACATCCAAAAACCCAACTGCCAAGATCTCCTGGTACATTCCCAGTGTCTCCTGACACTCTTCCCCCAATGTCTGTATCTTAACCTTCGTAGTGATAGTCTAAATTCTTGGCGTATTTTTCTTTCTCACGAATAAGCCTTGGACAACCATAATCTGTACAGAATTTCAGAACGGATTTAAAAAACCCGGGCATTGACCGGAGTGTGAGAAATAGGAGAGAGGTGGCTCTCCAGTGGGGAGGAAAGGCCGAGCCTAGATATTACAGCAGCAGTCTGGAAGAGGCCAGGTCTGCAGGCTCTTTCACATCCTGTGAACTTTATGGTATGCCCTGAGCAAAATGGAAAGAAAGGCTGCGTGTTCCCAAATCAAGGAAACAGCGTGTGTGATTATTGCAAAAGGAACCTTGACTTTGGAATTTCCTGATTTTTCAGAACTTGAGTTTAAGGATGGTGTGTTTTCAGCCTCAAAGAATTTTCCAACCACAAAGTGAACCACCAGAAGAGGAGTGTCAGACTCTAGTTCAGATTTCCTGTCTTTTGCACAGAGCCGGCCTGCGCTGTCCCCAGCGGAGCCTGGGTGACCAGCTCTCAGACCCTGGGCACGGGCAGGCCTGCTCTCTGATGTGTGGGAGCTTAGACTGATCAGAAGTCACAGAGGGCAGGGACTGCAGAACTGTTTTGTTTAGACCTCCCATGTTTGCCTGTAGGGTCACTATTGCTTGTTTTTTGGCTTTCGGAGTTTAAATTCGATCATGTTTAGAAATCAGGTGATTTCCCCATAAAAGTCCAAATTTCCTGATTCTTTTGAAAATGTGGAACAAGCGCTACCTTGAGCCTGTACGTCCCCACGGCGGCGGTTGCCGGGCCAGGTAGAGACTGCCTATCACGTGGACGTGGGCTAAGTCAGCACGGCCTCCACGGCTCCAGGCTGGCTGAGGCCGGGGGGGTTCTGTCTCAGCTACATCCGAACACCCATTTGCTTTATACTCATTCATGTCACAAAAAGCGTGTGGTGGGCTCCGAGGCTACAGACAGTGCGTGACCCCAGCAAGGTCACTGTCCGGGAAATGAGTTCAGATGTCATTAGCCGCCTTCTTGGATGGGGAGCAGCTTAGCTGTACAAAACAGGTCATCATCTAAAGTAGGGTTTTCCTTCACCTCAGCACTGTTGACGTTTTGGGCTACAGTGAATAATTCTTTGCTGTAGGGAGCTGTGCTGTGCTTTGGAGGGTTTTTAGCTACAAACTGAGCCCCACCCCACCGGATGCCAACGGCACCTCCTCAGATGTCTCCAGATACTGCCACATGTCCCTTTGGCAGCAAAATGACCCCAGTTGGGAATCACAGATCTAAATGTTTGTGGTGGTTAGTGGAGAAAATGCCATTCCAAATTTCAGCAAGATCTTAAGAACCTTGCTTACCCTCTAATTAGAGATTTGGTCAGCTCGTGTGTCAAGGCCTGGGCAGCCTCTCCCACCCTCTCAGTGCACAGCCCCGTCAACACGTACCACACTAAGTGCCGGGTGAGGGTTCACACCCCATCTACCTGCAATCGTGAGCTCCTGCGGAAGGGAAACCACATTTCACGCACCTTTGTGTCTCCCTGCCTAGCCCTAAGGGCTTGCCGAATAAACGAGTGGCCAGCTTTCTAAATACTGTACCCCCAAAATTATAACCCTTGGGGCACCTGAGTGCCTCAGTTGGTTAAGTGTCTGACTCCTGATTTCGGCTCAGGTCATAATCTCATGGTTTGTGAGTTCCAGCCCTGCATTGGGCTTCATGCTTCATGCAGTGCAGAGAATGCTTGGGATTCTCTCTCTCTCTCCCCCTGGCCCTCTCTGTCTTCCCCTGCTTGCTCTCTCTCTCTCTCAAAATAAATAAATAAACTTAAAAAATGTGTGTGTATATATATATATATATATATATATATGTATATATATATATATATATATATATATGTATGTATATATATATGGAGGAAAATTATAAACCTAAGTACCAATGTTGGTCAAATTTTAAAGTCTTTAACTATTTTTTTAATGTTTATTTTTGAGAGAGAGAGAGACAGAGCATGAGTGGGGGAGGGGCAGAGAGAGAGAGAGAGAGAGAGGGAGGGAGACACAGAATCAAAAGCAGGCTCCAGACTCTGAGCTGTCAGCACAGAGCCCGACACAGGGCTCGAACTCATGGACTGTGAGATCATGAACTAAGCCGAAGTCAGATGAGCCACTGAGCCACTCAGGAGCCCCCTAAAGTCTTTTCTTAAAAGCAACTGATCTTGTCCAGCAAATTATCTTGTTTTTTATTATAAAAACAATCTATTGCAAACCCAGAATTTAAATGTCCAGATTAATATTTAATTATTCACCTTCAGTTAACAAAGTTTTATTGTATATATTGATATGAATTCCCTTTATTCCAAAATTTCAGCAAAGAGGATTCAACACACACAAAAGAAAAAATGCTGAACTGTGAGCAGTGTCTCTGCTGAGTAGAATTAGTTGTGGGTGCCCTCTCTTTGCATCCTTTTTAGACACTCTTCTCTTTGCAATAGTTTCTCTTTGCAAAAGTACAAGGAGAGAAAATGACCAAAACACAACCTCTTTGTTTTGAGGATTCCGTGACCACTTCTCTCCTTAGGCAGTCATTCATGGGGCCCACCAGTGATCATGGCTTACCAACATGCTTGATCTCAGCACAAGCCTCACTAATACCAACAGTCTTTAGAAAATGGTCTTATATCATCTTTGAGTAACAATGTCTTACGCCTTTAATTTTAGGACACTGCACGGAGACTGCCCAAGCCTCTTTGTAGGAAGAGTGAATTTAGGGGGTGACGAAAGTACTCCCCCCAACACACCCCATAGTATAGCTAGGATCACAGTGACTGAAATTTACCAGTTTTCCATTTGAGTTAAAAAGGGTGCCTGGGTGGCTCAGTCGGTTAAGTGTCCCACTCTTGATCTCAGCTCAGGTGTTGAACTTAGGGTCGTGAGTTCAAGCCCCACATTGGACTCTGTGCTGGGGATAAAACCTAGTTAAAAAAATTTTAAAGGGGAGCCTGGGAGGCTCAGTCGGTTGAGCATCCAACTCTTGATCTCGGCTCAGGTCATGATCTCACGGTTCAAGCCCCACATTGAGCTCTGCACTGACTGTGTGGAGCCTGCTTGGGATTCTCTCTCTCCCTTTCTGTCTGCCCCTCCCCTGTTCATGCTCTTCTCTGTCTCTCAAACTAAATAAACATGAAAAAAATCTTAAAAAAAAAACCTTTTAAAAAATGTGAAAACTCTCTAAAATGCTAAGAAGGGACTTTTAAATTACTATCACTCATTACTTCTCAACAGAGAGTAAGTTATCAGATTGTGAACTGTCACTCAGCAAGTCCCCAAGGGAATGGTACATTAGGCAGATCTCTAGGCACATTAGGAAAAGAGAAAAAACAAAAATAGTTTGGACTATAAGTGGGAGAAAGGGGAGGAAGGGTAAGAAATTCATCGTCATTCATTGAGAAAATATTTATTACGTGCTGCATGAAGGGCTAGGCCTACAGATGGAAAAGGGTACAGTCCCTGCCCCCTACAAGTGCAATCAGGAGGTGCTTGAATAAGCACAATAATGAATGTAAAATTGAGATAGGGAAAGACTGGAGGGCCGCCGAAAATAAAGCCCTGGGAGAGGACCTAGTGATGAGTATTTCTGGCCGGGTATGCTCTGCCATCTGGCATGGCAGAGCCTTCATTGCATGAAGTGTGTTCACTTCAGGAATGATGGGAATCACAAGATTTGCAAACAGTTTGGTCAAGCTCTGACTTAAATGGTTGTAATGCTATTAAGATTCCTGCACCACGTGGCAGCTTCTCCTGCTGTTTAGAAGACAACGTCAAAGCTCACCTCCCTGGCTCTCTTTTTTTTTTTTTTTTTTAATTTTTTTTTCAACGTTTATTTATTTTTGGGACAGAGAGAGACAGAGCATGAACGGGGGAGGGTCAGAGAGAGAGGGAGACACAGAATCGGAAACAGGCTCCAGGCTCTGAGCCATCAGCCCAGAGCCTGACGCGGGGCTGGAACTCACGGACTGCGAGATCGTGACCTGGCTGAAGTCGGACGCTTAACCGACTGTGTCACCCAGGCGCCCCCCTGGCTCTCTTAACAGTAAACTGAACCAAGGTTTGTTCCCTTCTGAGCATTCACTAAGCTGCTTTGGTGTTTCATGAAATAGCTAAACTGAACGGATGAAATGCAAGGTTATTACATTTCAGCATGGTTCTAAGGCCATGGGGGGAGGAGGCAACGAGCCAGCCCATACCCTGTTCTTCTCCCTGGTGACAAAGCAGGGTTCCTGGAAACCCATAGAAATGGCTGAGCCCCTAGTTACCTTTGCAGAAATAAGCCCCGCCCAAGCCCAAAGGCCCGTGCAGCCTTTGTGTCAGGTCATGGTGACTCTGCACTTGCCCCAGTGTTTCAGAAGATGACGTGTGCATTCTTTAAGGGTCAGTCTGAGGAAGGGCTTCCCTCAGGAGGGAGGAACCATGTGCCCAGGGTCTTTGATAAGTAAGATCCCCATCGACGCTTGAGTGGACCCACGGCCAGAGTTGCTCAACAGGGAAACAGGCTTGCTTTGTGCAGCAGGACGTGCCTGCCCCTCAGGAGAAGTCTTCAAGCAGAGTCGGGACACCAGCTCTGAGGGCCAGTGAGGAAGGCATTGCTGCTCTGGGAGGACAGTCAGCTAGTCAGTATATTTTATCGCTTGTGCATTATAGGCCAAATGTGGGGGTTGATGGCTTCCGGTATATCCTTTTCAGCCTCACGGACACTGCTGGATGTGACCGTCTCCTGGGGCACAGACAAGACCAGAGCTGAATAGCACGCACAGGGTCACATGGCTAATAAATGCCTGAGCCACAGTCGGAACTCAGTTTATTGTTTTAACAGTCTCACGCTTGCTCAGCTCATTCCTGTGCTAAATGGGGCAAATGGTACATTTACCATTATCTTTATGTCAGAGTCCCTCACATGGGTGACATTTCTCACTGGGAATGTGATGTGCACAGCCTACCTGTGTTTCGTATGTTTGGTGCCCCGGGCGAATGTTAGAAACATAAAGATGCCGGGGTGCCTGGGTGGCTCAGTTGCTTAAGCTCTGACTTTGGCTTAGGTCATGATCTCACGGTTCATGGGTTCAAGCGCCGTGTCAGGCTCTGTGCTGACATCTCAGAACCTGGAGCCTGCTTTGGATTCTGTGTCTCCCTCGCTCTCTTCCCCTCCCCTGCTCACACTTTCTGTCTCTCAAAGATAAATAAAAATGTTTAAAAAAAAAAAAAGAAAGAAACATAAAGATGCCATAGGGTAAATGTGTGTGTGTCGTGGGTGGCCTTGTGGGGGATGTGGGAGAAGACTGAAAGGGCAGGTAGAACCGAAGGGCTGTTCGCCCCTCTGACCAAGAGCATTTCATCACCAGGGACCTCCTGTCATAATCTTTTGTGATGGCCCAGTCCAGTCCTCAGAAGTGCTTTTTGGGAAGAATTTTGGGATTCAGACCAGACGTTGATTGTCTACCAAGAAGTTTAAAATAGAAAATGTACAGAGACCTTTGGATGTATTCAGTTTTAGGCATGTTAAAATATTCAACTCCTCCTTCTCAGGGTCTGCAGTTTTCTCACCACCTTTTCATTTTCAAATCACTGACCACATTTCTTTCTGCTCTGGTGGGAGATTCATGATTCGCCTTTAGTATTTTCATCTCTGAGTGTTCTGTTAGTCTCAGTGAAATAACAGGCTTCAGAGACCGTCACCCCAGTGATGATCAGACTGGATACCTGCATGGGTTCATGTCATCAACCCTCTGTGTCCACTGCGGAGTGGAGCATGTCACTTCACCGGGTCAGGATGAACAGGACACACAGCCTTCTTCCTGGGGACAGGACGCAGGGGAAGATCAAACCCCACTTTGCAGCCCACTCCCCTCCTGCCACACAGCTGAGGTTTACTTGGGACGACCAGGCAGTTCCTGGGCCTGACCTGGCAGCAGGGCAGGCCTGGTGGGGGTTAGGGAATGAGGGATCCCTCGCTCCGATGCAGGTGAGCACCAGGCAGTCTGTGGGTCTACAGCCTCCAGACTTGAGGGACTAGAAAGCTGACCTCTTGCTGTTTTGTTTTGTTTTGTTTTGTTTTTGCAGCCTCCTGCTTGGCGGACTCGGAGAGGCCTTGCTGGTTTTCTCAGAGCAGAAGGGCTCGTAAGGACAGGAAAAATAGACTCACAGTCTGCTGGCTGGAATGCACGGCCCCTGGGCCTCAGAGGTCCCGCTCAAATGTGTTAGAAGGAAGAAAACAGCGACAACAAGGCCACCACTTCTCACTGCATCAAGGAGAAGTCTCTGGGCTGTTGGGGAGAATTGACTGTGTTGCATCTTCCTGCTCTGAGAGGCTCACTCAAGCCTTGCTGACCGTGCTGGGCCCAGTGGGGCAGACCCAGACCCGGAACCCCCCATGTGGGGATGGGTCTGCTCACCTTGACTGATGTGCAGGCCTCCTTATTAAACACCCTTCACCAAACACGACTATACGGAGGCGGGCTCAAGGAATTTCGTTGCACTTTGTTTTATGTGTTTACATCTTTGGAGACTTTTCTGGGGACACCTTTCCATTGCTGTCATGGGCTTGCCTGGAGCCCCCACTCACCCACTTAGGAGCACAGACAGAATTCCTCATGGAGGGCTTTCACGGGGGGCAGGGGCAGAGATGAGGGTCAAATGGGAGTTCTGAGTCAAGTAAGACATCAGCAAGGACGCTGTTACTCCAGAGAGAGTGCTAAAGCCTTTTTGGGGTTGTGTGTTGTGTTGAATTCTATACACTCTTGGTGTCCACTGTGAGGCTAACTTGCTCCTAAATGATCACCAGAGGGAATAGGGTTTATAACTGTTGATGGATGTGCTCCCTGGCCAGTGACACAAACATAGAACATACGTATACATAAAAGCACACGCATTTATATTCACATCCCTTAAAGCTTTTAATCCATTGAATTCCCTGATGGCTCAGAGGAGATTTCATTCATATCATTGAACACTGAAGTATATTTTTCGGGCCAGATTAAAAATTTGATTAAGACTCTAAATCTTCCTGTGTGGGAGTCCAAAGAAATGAACATGCATGAAATGGTAACTTGCTTCTGAACTCACAGTGAAGGTTTAAGAAAATAATGTCTGACTTCAAATATTTCTGCTCATGACAGGTTTTGAATGCCTGACTGCTCTGCCAGGTGTCGGGTCTGGTCATGTTGAGATGTAGAAGGTAGTGAAGTCCCAGTGAGCCCTCCCCGGGCAGGAAGCCAGGCTGGCACTGGTGGTCATGCACGCCATTCATGGAGAACCATCTTCGTCGTCTGGGAAATAAGCCTGTCCATGGAGAATAAGGTCAGCTTAGTCAGGGGCCATTCTTCCAACTTGTTGAAAAAATACACAGAAGATGAAACAAATAGGAATGGATTCGTATATTTGGAACTTGAGTACCTTAAATTCATTCCCTTGTCTTTTCCTGGTCTCTGTGTGTCATTTAAGGTAAAGATGTTCAGAGTGATGTTTACACAGATACAGTTTTTTTTTTTTTTTAATGTTTATTTATTGTGAGAGTGAGAGAGAGCATGCACAGCTGGGGACAGACAGAGAGAGAGCGAGACAGAGAATCCCAAGCAGGCTCTGCACTGCCAGCCCAAAGCCTGACTCGGGGCTCAGTCCCACAACCATGAGATCATGATATGAGCGGAAATCAAAGAGTTGGAAGCTTAACCAACTGGGCCACCCAGGTTCCCCTACACACATATAGTTTCAGTTTGCTGTATGTCCTTAATCTATCTAAATTTTACAGAGGCTGAGGATCAAATAGAAAACCAGGTTTAGAATTGCCCTTGTTCTTTTGCTCCCACAAAACTCTTTCTGTACAACTGAGAGAGTTCTCCTTTTGTGGAAAGTGGCATCTGTCCAAATGTCATCTGAAGCCTGTCTTTCCAAGTGCCATTCAAGCACATGGAGGTTCCTAAGTCAGGAAAGAACCATGCACAGGTAATGGGCCCATCTCCTGTTTCTAGAAGACCTGTTCTTAAAAGAATCTCTACTAAGGACTTTTTTATTTTTGTTTGTTTGAATTTTTTTAATGGCATTCCAGAGTCCCATTGTTTTTATTTTTTAATTTCTTAATTTGAGTAGAGTTGATACACATGTTAATTAGTTTTAGGTGTACAACTTAGTGGTTTGACAAGTTTACACATTATGCTATGCTCACCACGAGTGGACCATCTGTCCCATTACATCACTATTAGGATATTATTGACTATGTTCCTTATTCTGTGCTTTTTATTCCCATGCCTTACTCATTCCATAATCCAAAGCCTGTACCTCCCTCTCCCCTTCAACTGTTATGCTCCCCCTGACCCCCCAATCCCTTTGGCAACTCATCTGTTTCTTCTCTGTTTTTATAGTTCTGATTCTCCTTTTTGTTTTTTTATTCATTTTTTAAAATTCTAAGTGAAGTCATATGGTATTTGTCTTTCTCAGTCTGATTTATGCCACTTAGCACAATACCTTCTAGGTCCATCCATGTTGTTTCATGTGGCTTGATCTCGTCCTTTTTTATGGCTGTGTAATACTCCACTGTGTGTATATATACCACATAATATGCCACATAAGTCTTATCAGTGGACATTGAGGTTGCTTCCATATCTTGGCTATTGTAAATAATGCTGCAATAAACATAGGGTACATAGATCTTTTCAAGTTAGTGTTTTCATTTTCCCTGGGTAAATACCCGATAGTGAAATTACTGGATCATACGGTATTTCTATCTTTAATTTTTTGAGGCACCTCCATACTGTTTTCCACAGAGGCTGCACCAGTTTGCTTCTACCAACAGTGCACAAGGGTTCCTTTTTCTCCACGTCTTCACCCACACTTGTTGTTTCTTCTTGATTTTAGCCATTCTGACAGGTGTGAGGTGGTATCTCATTGTGGTTTTGATTTGCATTTCCCTGATGACGAGTGATGTTGAGCATCTTTTCATGTGTCTGTTGGCCATCTTTAGATCTTCTCTGGAGAAATGACTGTTCAGGTCCCCTGCCCATTTTTAAAACAGGTTGTTTGTTTTTTTTGGTGTTGAGTTGTATAAGCTCTTTACATATTTTTGATAGTAACTGCTTTTTGGATGTATCATTTGCAAATATCTTCTCCCATTCGGTAGGTTGTCTTTTTGTTTGGTTGATTGTTTCCTTTGTTGTGCAAAAGCTTCTTATTTTGATGTGATCCCCATAGTTTGTTTTTGTTTTTGATTCCCTTGCCTCAGGAGACATCTAGAAAAATGTTCCTACCACTGATGTCAGAATGATTACTGCCTATGCTCTCTCCTAGGACGTTTATGGTTTCAGGTCTCACATTGAGGTCTTTAATCTATTTTGAGTTTATTTTTATGTACAATGTAAGAAAGTGGTCCAGTTTCATTGTTTTTAAAACCTCAGGTATTATCTTACTTTGACACCAGCAGGAGGCAGAGGATGAGGTGTTTCTTCAATATACCATCCTGTTTCCTTTAGCTTCCATCTCTCCTAGGGCTTTCCCTCCGCCCCCCCAAGCCTTAATTTCTACATTTTATGCCAAGTTCACATGCTCAGCTCTAAATGCAGGGTGAGCGAGAGGTCTATAGACCCAGGGGCTGGCCCAGATTACTGCAGTCCCCTTAGCTCTCATTGTCTGTGGCTCTCTGCTTCCCTCACCCAGCACTCCCTTTTTTCAAAAATGATCCATTTGGCCATGTCTTGTCTGGGTCTGATGATCCCGACCTTGCTGGCCCCAAGTCAAAGCCAAAGTGCTTGGTTTTTTCACTTGTACAAATAAAGTATGCTTTCCGCCAAAGGAGGCCAGATTCTGTATGATTGTATATTGTTACGAATCTCCTGTGGATATAAAGAAAAATAAACCATTTGTTTTCATGATAATTTGCCTTTCTCTTCTCTTCAAACTCAGCTGGAGAAGATTGCAAAAACAGTTGTTATCCCTGGGGGGAGGGAGCAGGGGGAGGGTTCTTGCATCTTAAATACAGACTCTGACTTCTTCCAACATCCAGGCCACTTAGCTCCGAACAGGGAGGATGACCCAGCTCCTTCTGCTGGACCCTCGCTGTCCAAGAGGGTGAGCATAGCCATGTGTGGCCGTCACTGAAATGACGTTTGTCCAGATTCACATGTGCTGTACATAAGGGTAAGTACACAGTGATTTCAAAGATTTAGTACAAGACACAGGATGTAAAATATTTTGTAATCATTTTTATACTGATTACAGGTTGAAATAATATTTTGATAGATTAAATAAAACATCAAAATGAATCTCCCATTTCTTTTTACCTTTTTTTTAATGTTTGTTTATTTTTGAGAAAGAAAGTGAATGGAGGAGGGGCAGAGAGAGAGGGAGACACAGAATCTGAAACAGGCTCCAGGCTCCCGGCTGTCAGCACAGAGCCTGACGCAAGACTCGAACCCACGACCCATGAGATCACGACCTGAGCCAAAATCTGACGCCCAACCAAATGAGCCACCCAGGTGCCCCTCTTTTTACCTTTTTTAACGGGACTACTAGAAAATTGCAATGTGTATATTTGGCTCACATGATGTTTCTGTTGGTCAGTGCTGATCTGGAGTGGTTCTTCGACACTGGGCCCGGGAAGCGGCAGAGGAGACAGGTGTTGGCAGCAGCTGCTGGGGTTACCAACCCAGTAACAATATCTAAGACACTAAGTTATTGAATGTTCATTAAATGCCACACACTGTGCTAGGTATTTTCTAGGTGTCGTGTCATTTCATTTTACCAAGGGTGGGTGGGCAACATTCTCCCCCAGTTTATCAAGGAGACTCAGAGAGATTCAGTAACCCAGGGTCACCCAGCAAGGGTTCGAACCCAGGTCTTTCTGATTAAGCCTGTTCTTCTCATCTGTACCTGAGAGAGTTCTGTTGTGAAGGAGAAATGAAACCCCTTACATTTTACAGGGAGTTGTTGGTTCTGCTCTTAAGTGTTTCCATGTGGATTCCTGACATCGGTGAGGTCACTTGTGGCTTTCTCCCTTGAGGCCACGTCTTTGCCAAAAGGTGGGGTCCGTGGCCTGCGTTCCAGCTGCCTTCCCAGTGTTTCAGTCCGTGCCACCAGCCTCCTCCCTCGGCTTGTGTCTGGGATCCGCCCTGCACGGGTTGGAGCAACCAGGAGCACTTTGGGAACGGCACTGCCCCCACCTGGACTATAGCTCTTAACGTCTCCAGAACAACCAGCCACTGTTGGATTCACAGGCTCCGTTCCTTGGGGACCGGCAGGTTTTGGTAGCTGAGAGGTTTGAAGGTTGAAGGATCCTGGGTGACTGTGTCAGAAGAAGATACCCTTCTCTGCACCAGGTCTGCAGGCCCACCAGAGGGGGGGACAGTTACAGATCTGGCTGAAAACATAAACGTGCAAGAATGCAACAGGTGGGGCATCCGGGTGGCTCAGTTGCTTGAGTGTCTGACTTTGGCTCCGGTCATGATCTCACGGTTTGTGAGTTTGAGCCCCACGTCGAGCTTTGCACTGACAGTGCTGAGCCTGCTTCAGGTTTTGTGTCTCCTTCTCTCTCTGCCCCTCCCCTGCTCCTGTGTGTGCTCTCTCTCTAAAATAAATAAACATTAAAAAAAATACAGTAGGTGATTAGTAATGCTTAGAACGTGATAATCTTTCTTGAGCAGTTGGTTTGGGCAAAGTACTGAAATAGAATATGGAATCATCTGGAAGTTCAAGTGCTTGGGACTCTTTGGGAGTCAGTGGTCCTTTGATTCTTGTTCCTGGGAAAGCCAGTGAAACGAGTGAGGCCACTGAGCTTCTCCTGGCCCTCCCCCAGCTTCAGGCTCTGTCCCTCTACCCTGTCTGGAAGGAGGCTGTGCTGGCTTGTTCGCAAGATGCCCGCACCCCCACCCCAAGGGTATTCACTACCCTGTGTAGTTTCTGGCCCTTTCTCTTGAAGCTGGGCTAGCTCTGTGACTTGCTTGCTGCCGGTAGGACATGGTGGAAGTGATGCTACGTGACTTCCAAGGCCAGATTGAAAGCAGCCTTGCAGCCTTAGTCTTCTAGAATAGCCTCTGGGAACCCCGAGCTGACATGCGGAAGTCTGAGCACCCTGAGGCTTCTGTGCTGCAGACACCAGGTGCAGGCGCTCCAATAGACAGTCCCTGCTGAGCATGTCCTTCTAGACCTCCCACTAGGCCACCAGACTGTGAGGGAAGCTGTCTTGGACCCTCTGGACCAGCCCATCTGCCAGCTGACTGCCATCAAGTGACCTTAGTTGATGCCACGTGGGGCAGAAGAATCACCCAGCCCAGCCGCACCTGCATGAATTCCTGACCACAAAATTATGAGATACGGTAAAATTGTTTTAAGCCACCGAGTTTTAGGGAAATCTGTCCCACAGCAATAGATGCCAGAGCAGAGGTCCTGGGATTCTGGGCCTCTTAGGTGGATCCACTCTGAGCTCCCTGAGCCCCTCCCCGGAACAAAGTCTTGCTCCAGAAGTCGTCCCTGCTTCTGCTGACCTCTAGCCCCAGAGCTGCCCTGCAGAGCGGAGCGGGGGGGCCCCAGCTGACTGCCCCGGGCAGCCTAGAGCCCCATTACAGAGCAGATCTGTACTTTGCGGTAAGTACCTCCTTTACTCATTCGTTCATTCAAAACACATCGAGAGTCTGCTACATGTCAGGCTCTGTTTGGGCTCTGTGGGTATAACCATGAACAAGACAAGCCCTCCTGAAGCTTGTGAGAGGCAGAAGCCTGTGAGAGGCGGGGAGGCCCGGAGGGAGGTCAGGTCGCCCCCGGGTGGGATTTGAATGCTGGGACGAGAAAGCCTACGTTTAGGAGTGCCCATGATGTTCCATACGGGGTGCAGGGGCTCCCAAGGTGTGAGGTCATGGACTGTTTACAACCCTGAAGGTCCAACTTCGAGATGAGGCCTTGGAGACCCTGACAGGGCAGGAAACCTCCCCAGTCTCCCTGCTCCTCAGCCAAGACTCCAGACTTGTTTTCACTACCTGTCTCCCCGGCCCCTCCCCATGGTATGGGCTGTCCAGGGCATTGCCCACCCACCTCACCCTCCCTCCCCAGATCACCACGTTCTGAGCCACCCAGAGGAGCCAAGCCCCCCAGTGGCGGCCCTCCTGCAGGGCCCAGGGCAGTGCTGCTCACCACCAGGCCAGGCCCTAGGCAAGTCACCTGCAGGGCAGCTCCTGGGTCCTCTGAACCAGGCAGCAAACCACCAAGGAAGGCCGAGCCCATTCTGGAGTCTGCACAAGGCTCCCTCTGTCCTGGAACCTTTCTGAGGCAGCAGACACCCTGAGCTCCCGGTGAAATGAGGGATTCTTTGCTCCTGCTGTGAGCTGATTTTTGGGGGCGTGACAAGCAGCTGCACGGCCTTAGTAAAACGAACAGTGGCGTATAAAGCTTTGTGTGGTTCCATCCAGGATTCACTGGGGAGGGGTCTGAATGAACCAAGCCCCCTCACCCCCTCAGCTCCCCTCCTTTGGCAGCTGAGAGTGGAATCCCATTTCGACAACTGCCTGAGCCAACAGGAACTTTTGAGTCATTTACTTCCTGCCTGCGGTGTGAAAAGGCCTACGGGGCTGGCAAGGCAAGGCCTTTGTGCCCATTTGTCTTCACAGTGTCCCTCTGAGGGAGCCTCAGCGAGAGCAGTGGAGCTTTGGGAATGTGGAGACTTAATCCAGGCACCATTCCCAGGCCCGGCGGATCTGCGTGCTTGGTGAAAAGGGCAGTAGGGCAGAGGTGGAATCTTAGGGTCTGTCCAGGCTCTCTCTGTGCCCTGGCAGGTGATGTCAGTCATTCCTTCATTATCTCCTCACTCCCTCATTCATCACACCCATATCACGTGCCCGTGGGGTGCTAGTCTTGGTTACCGGTGCTTCCGTTTTCCCCAGGAGAGCTAACCTGCCTTCCTGAAGAAGTCAGCCTCTCCACTGCTGAAAGTGAGGCCTGGCTAATCTTACCAGCGAGGCCATGGGCCCATTCCGCGCCAACCACCCCCCCCCCACCCCCGAGGGAAGCTTGTGGTCATCCCCGAGGCAGAATCTCCTGTGTTCTGGCGGGAACAGCTCTGGGCGACTTTCTGTGTGCTTCTAGACGTAGAGCAAATACAGTTGACCCTTGAGCAATGTGGGGGATAGGGGTGCTGACCTCCTGCAGAGTCAAAAATCCACATATAACTTTTGACTCCCCAGAAACTTAATAGTCGGCCTACCTGAAGCCTTACCAATAACATAAACAGTTGATTATGCATATTTTGCATGTCATCTGTATTATATACTGTATTCTTACAATAGTGGAAGTGAGAGAAAAGAAAATGCTATTAAGATCATAAGGAAGAGAAAATGCATTTGTAGTACTTTAGGTATATTTTTTGAAAAAAAAAAATCCATGTATACGTGAACCTGATGCGTTCAAACCCATGTTGTTCAAGGATCGCTATGCACATTCCCTGTTCTCACAGATGTCCTGGGCCTACAAGAAGGCCTGCAGACAGAGGTTTGTTTAAAAAACAAAACAAAACAAAACAAAACCGCTCACAACAGCTTTGGGGCACTTGGGGGGCCCAGCTGGTTGAGCTTCTGACTTTGGCTCAGGTCATGATCTCATGGTTCATGGGTTCGAGCCCCATGTCCGGCTCTGCACTGACAGTGTGGAACCTAATTGGGACTCTTTCCCTGTCTCTCTGCCCCTGTCCCTGCCTCCCTCTCTCCCTCTCTCCCTCTCTCCCTCTCTCCCTCTCTCTCTTTCTCTCTCTCTCTCAAAATAAATAAAATAAACTTAAAAAAAATATATATATAAATAAATAAAGCATCTTGGGGGTGCCTGGTTGGCTTAGCTGGTAGAACACATGAATGACTCTTGATCTCGGGGTCGTGAGCTTGAGCCCCATGTTGAGTGTAAGAGATTACTTAAAAAATAAAATCTTTAAAAAAAAACAGCTTTACTGAGATATAATTCATATGCCCTAAAATTCACCCAAAGTATACAATTCAGCGGCTTTTAGTACGTTTGCAGAAGTCTGCAACCATCATCACTCATTTTAGAATATTTTCATCATCCCAAGAAGAAACCCCACAATCATTGTCTTTCCTCCCTCCCCTGCTCCTGCTGACACAGGCAATTCACCTTCTACGTCTACAGGTTTGTCTGTTCTGGAGATTTCATGTGAACGGGGATCATGCAGTACCTGGGCTTTTGTGTTAGACTCTGGTTTTTAAGTAGTTCATATACTTCCACCAAAGGCTGCTTCCTGTAGGAGCCACATCTCTGCCTGGGGTGGGAGTCCTGAACGTGGGGCATGGAAAAACGGAGGGGGTGGGTAGGAACAAGGGGACCCAGGCACCTTGAGGGAGGTAGTGGGAGGGAGTGTGGTCAACGCTCTTCCAGAACCCTGGGGGGAATCTGGTCTCAGTTTATCTTTCAGGGATGCCCCATTTGATCCTCAGGCCTTCAGCCAAGTCTGTTATTGCAGGACATCCTGGTGTTGGCCGTGCCTTGGGGAATAAAGGGTGTGGGCCTCCTGTGTGTGGTGAAGTTGGACAGGGGAGAGGAGGAATGGGCACCACTATCGGGTCAGGCAGTACTTCTGAGGTCCTGGGGGTGAGGACTCCAACATACCTTTATGTGGGGGACACGATTCAACCCAATTCATTACTAATGAATGGCCATCAGTTTTACTTGAGAGGCTGTGTATACAGCTAACAGATGCAGCTCCCACCTCCTGTGTGGCCTGTGAAGCTTATCTGACTGGGTTCAGGCCAAGGAGATGTAAGCAGAACTTGGTGGGTGAGACTTGGGGACAGCTCCTTCAGAGACTTCAGATAGGTAGATCTCCTGCCTTCTTCCTGCTTCTTTTCTATATCGAGGGCATGATAGCTGGAGTTCTAGCATCTGTCTTGGGCCCTGAGATGACCTTCAAGTTGGAAGCTGTGTTCTAAGAACAGTGGGGCAGAAGCTAGAAGGAGCCTGGGTTTCTGATGAGATGGTGGATTCACCACGCCAGCCGTGGGCTGCCCACCTCCAACCATTTTAAGTGGGAGAGAATAATTAAATTCTCCTTTGTTATTTCGCATCTCTGTTACTAACAGCCAAAGGCGACCCTAGTGGAGACGGCCTCCAAGGAGCCCGTATGGCACACTGGGAAAAGTGTGTAGTAATACTTGGGCATAAGACATTCCTGAGTGAATACTTCTCCTGGGATCTGTTTATACACACAGTTGCCTCACAGCATAAAAATGACCTCTCTACTTGTCCCTACCCCCTACATTGTAAGCTCCTCGAAGACAGGGTCTATGTCTATCACTGTTTCCTCAGTGCCTCACACAGAGCCGGCCCACAGAAGGTGCTCAGAACGTGTTGACCTGAATGGATCCTAACTCCTCTACATTTACCAACTCTGTGGTCTTGGATTCTGAGTCTTAATTTGCTTACCAATAAAAATGGAGGCTATCATACCAGGGCTGTTTTAAAAACGAAGCACAATTGGGGTGCCTGGATGACTCAGTTGATTGGGCATCCGACTTCCCCTCAGGTCATGATCTCAGGGTTCATGGATTTGAGCCCTGCGTCGGGCGCTGTGCTGACACCTCAGAGCCTAGAGCCTGCTTCAGATTCTATGTCTCCTTCTCTCTCTCTGTCGTTCCGCCTCTCACTCTCTGCCTCTCTCAAAAATAAACATTTAGAAAGGTTTTTAAAAAGTGAGGCACAATTAAATGTAGAGCATTTATCAAAACACCTAACGGGGTTGGATACCCGAGGAATGGTGGCCAGCATTGCATTATGATTTTCTATAAGAAATCTTGTTCTAAGCGAAGAAATTGAATCGGTTATCAAAAATCTCCCAACAAATAAGAGTCCAGGACCAGATGGCTTCCCAGGGGAGTTCTACCAGACATTTAAAGCAGAGATAATACCTATCCTTCTCAAGCTATTCCAAGAAATAGAAAGGGAAGGAAAACTTCCAGACTCATTCTATGAAGCCAGTATTACTTTGATTCCTAAACCAGACAGAGACCCAGTAAAAAAAGAGAACTACAGGCCAATATCCCTGATGAATATGGATGCAAAAATTCTCAATAAGATACTAGCAAATCGAATTCAACAGCATATAAAAAGAATTATTCACCATGATCAAGTGGGATTCATTCCTGGGACGCAGGGCTGGTTCAACATTCGCAAATCAATCAACGTGATACATCACATTAACAAAAAAAAAGAGAAGAACCATATGATCCTGTCAATCGATGCAGAAAAGGCCTTTGACAAAATCCAGCACCCTTTCTTAATAAAAACCCTTGAGAAAGTCGGGATAGAAGGAACATACTTAAAGATCATAAAAGCCATTTATGAAAAGCCCACAGCTAACATCATCCTCAATGGGGAAAAACTGAGAGCTTTTTCCCTGAGATCAGGAACACGACAGGGATCCCCACTCTCACCGCTGTTGTTTAACATAGTGCTGGAAGTTCTAGCATCAGCAATCAGACAACAAAAGGAAATCAAAGGCATCAAAATTGGCAAAGATGAAATCAAGCTTTCGCTTTTTGCAGATGACATGATATTATACATGGAAAATCCGATAGACTCCACCAAAAGTCTGCTAGAACTGATACATGAATTCAGCAAAGTTGCAGGATACAAAATCAATGTCCAGAAATCAGTTGCATTCTTATACACTAACAATGAAGCAACAGAAAGACAAATAAAGAAAATGATCCCATTCACAATTGCACCAAGAAGCATAAAATACCTAGGAATAAATCTAACCAAAGATGTAAAGGATCTGTATGCTGAAAACTATAGAAAGCTTATGAAGGTAATTGAAGAAGACTTAAAGAAATGGAAAGACATTCCCTGCTCATGGATTGGAAAAATAAATATTGTCAAAATGTCAATACTACCCAAAGCTATCTACACATTCAATGCAATCCCAATCAAAATTGCACCAGCATTCTTCTCGAAATTAGAACAAGCAATCCTAAAATTCATATGGAACCACAAAAGGCCCCGAATAGCCAAAGGAATTTTGAAGAAGAAGACCAAAGCAGGAGGCATCACAATCCCAGACTTTAGCCTCTACTACAAAGCTGTCATCATCAAGACAGCATGGTATTGGCACAAAAACAGACATACAGACCAATGGAATAGAATAGAAACCCCAGAACTAGACCCACAAACGTATGGCCAACTCATCTTTGACAAAGCAGGAAAGAACATCCAATGGAAAAAAGACAGCCTCTTTAACAAATGGTGCTGGGAGAACTGGACAGCAACATGCAGAAGGTTGAAACTAGACCACTTTCTCACACCATTTACAAAAATAAACTCAAAATGGATAAAGGACCTAAAGGTGAGACAGGACCATCAAAACCTTAGAGGAGAAAGCAGGAAAAGACCTCTCTGACCTCAGCTGTAGCAATCTCTTACTTGACACATCCCCAAAGGCAAGGGAATTAAAAGCAAAAGTGAATTACTGGGACCTTATGAAGATAAAAAGCTTCTGCACAGCAAAGGAAACAACCAACAAAACTAAAAGGCAACCAACGGAATGGGAAAAGATATTTGCAAATGACATATCGGACAAAGGGCTAGTATCTAAAATCTATAAAGAGCTCACCAAACCTCACACCCGAAAAACAAATAACCCAGTGAAGAAATGGGCAGAAAACATGAATAGACACTTCTCTAAAGAAGACATCCAGATGGCCAACAGGCACATGAAAAGATGTTCAGCGTCGCTCCTTATCAGGGAAATACAAATCAAAACCACACTCAGGTATCACCTCACACCAGTCAGAGTGGCCAAAATGAATAAATCAGGAGACTATAGATGCTGGAGAGGATGTGGAGAAACGGGAACCCTCTTGCACTGTTGGTGGGAATGCAAATTGGTGCAGCCGCTCTGGAAAGCAGTGTGGAGGTTCCTCAGAAAATTAAAAATAGACTTACCCTATGACCCAGCAATAGCACTGCTAGGAATTTATCCAAGGGATACAGGAGTACTGATGCATAGGGGCACTTGTAACCCCAATGTTCATAGCAGCACTCTCAACAATAGCCAAATTATGGAAAGAGCCTAAATGTCCATCAACTGATGAATGGATAAAGAAATTGTGGTTTATATACACAATGGAATACTATGTGGCAATGAGAAAAAATGAAATATGGCCCTTTGTAGCAACGTGGATGGAACTGGAGAGTGTAATGCTAAGTGAAATAAGCCATACAGAGAAAGACAGATACCATATGGTTTCACTCTTATGTGGATCCTGAGAAACTTAACAGGAACCCATGGGGGAGGGGAAGGAAAAAAAAAAAAAAGAGGTTAGAGTGGGAGAGAGCCAAAGCATAAGAGACTGTTAAAAACTGAGAACAAACTGAGGGTCGATGGGGGGTGGGAGGGAGGGGAGGGTGGGTGATGGGTATTGAGGAGGGCACCTTTTGGGATGAGCACTGGGTGTTGTATGGAAACCAATTTGTCAATAAATTTCATAAAAAAAAAAAAAAAAAAGAAATCTTGTTCTAGTCCCCATGTGAGGCTCCACTGATTTCTGACAACCAGAGTTTACTTTTTCCTAAGACCAAGTCTCTGACTTACGTTGTGTTCATTAGGGTCCCATCTTACTCTCTTTGCCTTCTTTTGGTCTTGAGAACCTCATTAGCACATGAGTCCCTACATTCCAATTTTGGCACCTTCCAGTCTGTGCCTTCTGGTGCAAGTAAGCCTTCCATGCTGAGCCAGGTTATTAGCTAAGTCAGGATATGGGAAGCACTGGGGGCTGTACATTCTGCCCAAGGGTCTTGGTGAGTAAAGACGGTCTTCCCATGAAGTTGCAAAGATGTCCCTATTGTCCCACTGTTCCTGGTACCCCAGCCACTTGTCACGTGATGGAGCCATTTCCCCTCTGCTTGGATATGGGCCACCCTTGTGACTGGTTTTGGCTACAAAGGAAGTGAAAGTTGTAGAGGCCTCTTTTAGGCAAACAGACTTGAACGATGGAAGGTAGAAAGGGTCCACGGCGACCACCTGGCTAAATAGACAGGCCCATCAGGAGACCCATCTCAGAATCTCCATAGGCCCTAACTAACCAATGGGCTACTTACAACTGGGCACAGTTACCAAAAAAGGGAACATTCCATATGTCTCCCATACCTCCTCATCTTCCCCCTTTAAAAACAGCCCCAGCCACTGCCACTGCCTTGGTGCAAAGGTACAGACAGCCTCTCTGTGCTGTCCAGCCCACCGCTCCTTGTGGTATATGCATTAAACTTTGATCGCCTTTGTTCTGCCCCAGGGGAATTCTTTGCTTCCTGTTCCACCAGTTTCTACCCTATCCTCGCTCCACATTTGGGGGCCCTCCATCCAACCAGACAGATGCCCCACTTAGACACCATGGAAGTGACATTACCAATTTTGAGCTAAGGCCTTAGGAAGCCTTATATTCTACCGACTCCCTTGGCTTCTTCTCTGAGCCCTGTCTACTAGGCCTTTTCCTTGGCCTGCTGACTTCAGTGCAGCCAGATTCCTGCCAAGCCAGTTTAGCAAGCATCCCTCCCTACCCTCCATACCTAACCAAGTTCCTCTTGGTATTTTTCCATCCACTGACTCCCTCACCCTGCCCATTGGCTGTAAGTCCCCAGCTCTCTGTCATACTCAGAGTTGAGTTCAATCTCGGTCCCCTATTACAGTAGTCTTGATCTCTATTTCAATAATCTTGAGTAGTTTTCCTCACTTGTTTAACTCTGTCCAGTGTTCCATGTTCTCTTTGACAGCTTCCACCATGGGAACAAGCCCAGACGTGGCTGCCAGAAGATAAGAGACCATGTGGAACAAGGCTAAGTCCTTCCTGCCAAGGTCACCCTAGACCAGCCTGCCCGTAGTGACTGCAGGTGCATAAATGAGCCTGGATGAGATCAGCTGAGCTCCGCTTAGGTAAGCAGAACTGTCCAACCGCCCCCGAGGTGCCTGAGAAATAATCAATGTCTGTTGGTTGATACCACCACAATCAGGGGTGGTTCGATCTGCAGCAACATTGTGGTCAATATAGGTGATGACAGGTACAGCAGAGAAGGAAAAGCTGAGAGAAGTAGAGCAGAAGTTCTTTGGGAAAAAGCCCCTGCCCTGAGCTCCTTGGGTCCTGCAGAGTTCATCCTCTGGTTCCCACAGCATTAGGAGGGGCAGCCCTATCTATCTCTTTGGCTACCACAGCCAGAAGGAGGAGGCATGGGGGAATGGGGTGGGAGCTGACCGTGTAAGTCCTGCAGTCGCCAGGCAACACCAAAGAGGCCAGGGAGGACGGAGCCTCGGGGCAGGAAGGGACTGGCTGGAGCTGGGGTCACCTTAGCGGTCTGTGCCCTCTGGGGAACAACTAAGTCCTACACTGCCCATCACTTGAAGTGAACACATTGGGACCAAGCTGTTAATAGCAGGCCGAAGAACTCTGAAAGACCAGCAGCCAGAACATACTGCACTCTGGGTCCACTTCTTGAATATTCTCTTCCCCAGTCTGCGCCCCACCCAACCCTGGGCCTGTTGTTCTCTCACACAGCTTCTCTTGTCTCCTCGGCCATATTTTTATTCTTGTGTTTTTTAAACATTTTGTTTTAGGTTTACTTATTTATTTTGAGAGAGAGAGAGCAGGGGAGGGGTATAGAGAGAAGAGGAGAGAGAGAATCCCAAGCGGGCTCTGCGCTGGCAGCAGAGAGCCTGACGTGGGGCTTAAACCCACAAACAGTGAGATCGTGGCCTGAGCCAAAAACTGAGAATTGGACATTCAACCATTTGGGCCACGCAGGCACCCCTGTTTTCGTATTTTTAAAAATTGTGGTAAAGTAGGGGTGCCCGGGTGGCTCAGTCGGTTAGGTGTGCAACTTCGGCTCAGGTCATGGTCTCATGGTTTATGAGTTCAAGCCCTGCTTGGGCTCTGTGCTGACAGCCCGGAGCCTGCTTCATATTCTGTGTCTCCCTCTCTCTTTCTCAAAATAATAATAATAATAATAATAATAATAATAATAATGATAATTAACAAATTAATTAATTAAAACTGTGGTAAAATACATCTAACTTAAAATTTACAATTTTAACCATTTTCAGTGTATATTTCAGTGGCATTAAATATGTTCACAATGTTGTACAACCATCACCACAATTTCTGGAACTTTTTCATCACCCCAGATGGAAATTCAGTACCCGTTAAACAGTAACTCCCTATTCCTCTGTCACCCGGCCACTGCTAACCTCTATTCTACTTTCTGTGTCTATGAATTTGCCCATGCTAGGTACCTCATATAAATAGAATCATATATTGGTTCTTTTGTCCTCTCAGCCCTTTATTCTCAAAACCAAAAGTTTTGTGTTTAGATATCTGAAAAGCAGCCCACTAGGGATAAGGACTTTCTTTCTTTTTTTTTAAGTTTTAATTTATGTATTCATTTAAGTAATCTCTACACCCAACGTGGGGCTCGAACTCAGCCCCAAGATCAAGAGTTGCACACTCTTCCAACTGAGCCAGCCAGGCACCCCATCCAAACCAAAAGTTTTGTTTTTAGACATCTGAAAAGCAGCTCACCAGGGATATGCACTTTCTTCAATACCCATCCCCCCTCTTTTGACCCCCTGCAAGAGTTGGGCTGCATGACCGTGACCTTGGGGTATAAGGTGTATGGGGTATGGGTGTCCCTGTCCTCATCAAATCTCCTCAAAAAACAAATCTCTCCTCCTGACCAAGCTCCTGAGGAGGGGCCATGAGGACACCCCAGCCTGCATTTTCCTTTCTGCTTTGTGAGTCCAGCCCTTCATTCTCCCTGCACACTCTGAGCTAACAGTTTGCTCTCCTTCCAGTCGGATGGGGAAGCCATGGTATGCTGAGGGAGCTGTGGGCCTCAGGTTTGTCTCACCAACCCCCAGAGGACAAGGTCCACGCTCCTGGAGTGGCCCCAAGGTGCCCCACAAAATTTTAGGTCAAAAGCTTAACAAATAAGTACTGCTTTAATAGCAGAGGCCCTGGCTTGAGGTAAGTTGGAAGCAGACCGGTCCTATGGGGCCAGAGCAATCTGGGGGGGCCTCAAGTCTGCAGGCTGCCTGTTTGCACAAGTTGATGAGGTAAAGTAAGTAGATGAGGAAAGAAATGCAGAATACTGCTAAGTTTCCACCCACTGCTGCCCCTTCCCCCACCGTACACATGCTCACTCACGTACACACACGTGCGCTTGTTCACACGCACTCTTTCACACGCTGACATACTCTCTCCCCACCCCCACCTCACACACACCTGCCTCAGGGACTCATGTTTTCCAAGGCTGAGATGAGAAGGCTGGACAGAAGTCAAAGGAGCTATTTTCCAGAAGACCCTGGGGCCCATGAGCAGTGGGATCAAAGGTGAAACTGAGAGGGAGAGCAGGGTCTTTTTCTCTCCCTTATCTTTGAGAATTTAGCACTGCTCTGGCCCTTTGGCAAGCTGGGGACAGCACCTGGGGGCCAGTGGGCTGGCAGTGGTGGCGCCCGAGGTGGGGAAGCTGCCTTGAGAGACTGTGGGTACCCAGGGGGGGCAGGGGAAGTGGGTAAGGAGAAGGGGAAGTGGCAGGGAAGCAGAAGGACTGTCAGCTTGTTATCATGTGTATGATTCCCCCCCAGGAGCTCTCAGGGGGTCTTTGATCAACTTTGCCCACAGTAGGGGCGCCAAACAGAAAATTCTACCTCGTCCTAAGTGTAGAATTTATTTTTATCTCACAGGATAAAAACCAGCAAAGCTGATTCTTCATTGTCAAGAATTCCCTACCTCCCTTTCCTCCGTGGTCTTTCCCAGTTCCCTTGGTCAGGCAAGTCCACTGCCACCGGTGTTGAGATCTGTGGAGTCTGGGCAGGAAGTAAGGAACCCTGCCGGACCCCCATCCTCCTGTCTTTAAGATGGACAATCATCCCTTCATAGGTTTGTTGAAATAATTAGATAGGAAAAAGTCATATATATATATATATATATATATATATATATATGAATATACATATGTATGTGTATATATGTATATATTCACCATACGTCTATGTACATAGGTCTGTGTATGCATACCATATATATGTACTATGCATAGTCCCCAGCACATGGTAAGCAGTAAATATCACTATTGCTATCTTTATCCTCATCTATGATGGCTTTCCACAGCAGTTGGCTTTAGGTGGCAGGAGATTTGGAATAAATGGAATGTGACCAGGAAATAAAGTGACATTTAAGTCTATTAGCACTTACATCATCCAAGTGAACATGGAGTCACCCCGGAAGTCCTCATTCCTTCATTCAGGATGTCACAGAACAGGATGCATTACATTCTCTAGACGTCCGTGACATCTGTACTTAAGAGAACGGTAGTTTCTCAGGCTGGTTCACTTTCCTGATCTCCACGGCTGTTACAAATACTTTCGTTCTCTTCAAACCCCTTTCCCCTTACTTGCCCTTCTGTCTCCCATTTAGGTGGGCCTTGCCTCTCACCGAAAGGGAAAATAGAAGCTGTCAGGTGGGATCTTCACCTTCCCATGTCATCCATGCAAACCTGCTCGCCCGGGCACTTCACTTCCCTTCTTTTTACCTCCCCTCCCACTTAGGGTTAATCCCTCTTCTCTGCTCCTTCTGATTCTAGCTCCTCCTGCCATCTCAGGAACCTGACCACATCTTTCTTTTGGTAATTTGACCCCTGTCTCTCACCTGGCTGTAGACACCCTCAAGTCTTTTTTTAGCAACAAGAAAACAGAAATAAAAAACAACGAACTTGACCTCTTTCTTCATCCCCATTGTCAGGAGCTGGCTCCCCCAGTACTGCCAACACTCCCACTGAGGAGACAAAGCGACCGCTGCTTGGTGTGGTGGGCAGGAGGGAAGTGCAGTGAAGCTTGGTTTTCAGAGGAGGGAAGACAAGCCCAGAATGCATCAGGACTCGGAAGCTGGGTTTGAGGTTAGTCTTTCAAGGTGGGGGATCTAGGACTTGGGTAACGAGCTTGATGCCACAGCCCAGGATTGGTGGGGGCGGCAACGGGAGGGATTCAAAGCATCTCCAGGCACAGACTGTATGTGCTTCTCATTGAAGAGTTGATGGGTATCTGGGGGAAGTTACTGTAGTGAGCAATCACCATGTTTGCTTGGGAGGACGGTCGCAAAGAGTGGAGGAATGCCAGCGAAGACGGGACTAGCGACCTCACACCAACTGGGCAGTAAGGCGTGGTTTCGCTTCCCTGCGTCCAGGCTGAGTGTGGGGTGGAAGGTTTTGGTTCAGCTTTGAGCTTCAGCCCTAGCTCCTTCCTCACATTCACAACTAAACTCGTCAAAACAATTTCTCTGCTTGCTGACGCCAATTTCTCGCCTCCTCCTCACTCGGAGCCTGATGTGGGGCTCGAACTCACGGACCATGAGATCATGACCTGAGCTGAAGTCGGAGGCTCAGTCGACTGAGCCACCCAGGTGCCCCCCCTCAGGTACCTTCTAAAACAGCACTGGTCCTCAGCCGCGATCCTGTCTTTCAATCTGGTTGATACTTTGCAGGCCTCATCACACAGGGCCTCTAGGGCCTGGGTCTCCTGCTCCTCGGTGCCCTACGACCCAACATGTCCCAGGGGTCCTGCTATCTCTCTCACACCACTCTTTCTCTGCTTTGTAGACACATCCCTGTCTGTCCAGGTGTTAAACATTATCGTCCCACCAGGCCTGGTCCTGGGGCTGCCCTCCTCCCTCTATGCTTGCCCCCCTGGAAAAGCCATGTGTTCACGCACTCCAGGCACATTTGTAAACGTATGTCTCCAGCTTGACCTGTCTTTGGAGCTCTGGACCCACATACACAACAGTCTAGATGACATCTCCTCTGAATGTCTCCAAGCCTTTACACTCCAAGATCTCTGTGGAAGCTAACACTGTATCAAAACAAAACAAAACAAAACAATAACAAAACAAAAACAAATTTCAGGCGTTTGACATAGTAAAAGCTTACCCCTCTCTGATATGCCGGTCCAGAGCAGGAGTTTCTGGTCTGCTGGTCATCTCTCCCACATGGTGACTCAAAGGTCCAGGTTCTGTGCCACCTGCTGTATCTTCAGAGTCCTCTGCATTTATCCAGTGGGCAGTACAGGAGAGGAACGAAGTACATTCCCTCTACCCTCCTAGATTTTTTTTTTTTTAATTTTTTTTTCAATGTTTATTTATTTTTGGGACAGAGAGAGACAGAGCATGAACGGGGGAGGGGCAGAGAGAGAGGGAGACACAGAATCGGAAACAGGCTCCAGGCTCCAAGCCATCAGCCCGGAGCCTGATGCGGGGCTCGAACTCACGGACCGCGAAATCGTGACCTGGCTGAAGTCGGACGCTTAACTGACTGTGCCACCCAGGCGCCCCATCTACCCTCCTAGATTTAATAGCCAGGTCTATGAAATAAACTGACGACAGGCAGATTAATAGGAGAAAAGTATACAAATGCATTCATTTTTACTATTACACTACTGGGGATATCACAGGATAAAACTAAGTGAATACCCCCAAAATGGTGAGAATTGAAAGCTTAAATACTCTCTTATAGGGGAAGGGGAGGGGAGATAAAGACAACACAGGAAAGAGGAAATTATTTTTAGGAAGGATGAGAGACCAGATGGGAGGTATGACAGGGTACGAGAAAGTTTGTCTGGCTGTGGTGCTGGCTTCCAGTCCTCTCCTGTGAGAAGAGTCAATCTTCTTGGGTTGATGAAACTCCCCAGGCGGGGAATCTATGACAATGGAGTTTGTTTTGGAGGATCTGACTTTAGGCAGGTAAGGGGACTGCAGAGAAAGCAAACTGCATTTGCTGGTTTTCAAGTGCCTTCAGTTCAAAATAACTAATTTGCCAAAGTGGCACATTTTGGGTTGGCACGTCCTGAACTCCTTCAACAGGGAAAAAGGGAGTGTCAAAGCCACATCTGAGTTTTAAAAGCTTTGGCCTGGGAAATGGTATCACTTCTACTCATGTTCTGTTGACCAAAAGAACCCCCCCAAAACAAAAAACAAAAAACAAAACAAATCAAACAAAAAGTCACGTGGTATTATGGGTTAGATTGTTGCCTACCATCACCCCAAAAAAGATATGTTCAAGTCCTAACCACAGGTACCTGTGGATGTGACCTTATTTGGAAATAGAATCCTTTGCAGATGTAATCAGGTTAAGATGAGGTCATATTGGCCAATCACATGACGGGTGTCCTTACAAGATGTTAGAAAGTTGAGCATGCAGATATACCCAGAGGGAAGGTGACCAGGCGAAGACGCTGAGACACAGGGGAGAATGCTATGTGAAGACAGAGGCAGGGATTGAAGTGATCCGTTTATAACCTAAGGGACACCAGGAATTGCCAGCAACCATCAGAAGCTATGGAACAGATAGATTCTCTTTCAGAGCCTCTGGAAAGAACTGACCCAGCCGCCACCTCCATTTTAGACTTCCAGCCTCCAGAACTATGAGAGAATAAGGGTATATTAAGTCACTCGGTTTGTGGCACTTTGTTACTGCAACCACAGAAAACCAGTACACCTGGCCACACCCGGATACAAGAGGAAACGTAGTCCCACATTTTGGTGAGAACTCCATCCTACTGAAGGGCTTCTGTCACAATATGGAAGCCTGAACTCACCCTCTTCCCTCCCAATCCTTTATACCCTAGTATGGGCACTGCCCTCGTTGTAGTTGTCAAGGCTAGAAACTTGGGATCAGCCGTGACCTCTCCTTCTTCCTCCCCTCCCATATCCAATACTAAGTCCTAAATATCTCTAGAGTGTATCATTTCTCTCAGTCTCCATCACAACCCACTCCCCACACTGACACCCCATGTCTTGATCACTGCAGAAGTCTCCTGACTGGTCTGCCTTTGCCCGTGCTAGTTCCTCGTTGAGCTTCCAGACTCCTGCCACAATTCAGTTTCTAAATCTCAAATCTGCTCATCTTATCATCCTATTTAAATATGTTAAAGATGTTCCATTGTCTAGAGGATAAAGGTAAATTCCTTGTGGTCAACAGGGGCCTTCATAGTCTGACTGATGGTTCATTTGATGTGTCAACTTGACAGAGCCATAGGTGCCCAGACATTTGGCCAGACATTATTCTAGGTGTGTCTGTGAGGGTGTTTCTGGATGAGATCAACATTTGAATGGGTAACTAAGGCTAGTTGCCCTTTCTGATGTTGCTGGGTCTCATCCAATCAACCTGAAGACCTGAATAGAACAAAAAGACTAAGAGGGAAATCCTCCTGCCTAATTGTCTGAGCTGGGACCCTGGTCTTTTCTGCCTTCAGACTCAAATGGAAAAACCCACTCTTCTTGGGTCTTGAGACTGTTGGCTTTTAGATTAGAGTTTATACCTTTGGTTCTCCTGGCTTTCAGTATTTTGGGCTTAGGCTGGAAATACACCATCGCTGTCTTGGGTCTCCAGCTTGCTGACTACAGATCTGAGGACTTTTCAGCCTCCAGTCATGTAAGTCTATCTATCTATCTATCTATCTATCAATCATCTATTATCTATTATCTATTCTCTCTCTCTCTCTCTCTCTCCATCCATCCATCCTTCCATCCTTCCATCCTTCCATCCTTTCTTCCTTCCATCCTTCTTCTTGGTTCTTGGTTCTGCTACTCCGGAGAACCCTGACTAATATATTGACTCTATCTATCTCTCTACACACCACACTCCCACCTGATGTTAGGGCTTTGCATATGCTCTCCCCCTAGAAAATCTGTTCCTTCTCATCTTGCGCAATTTACTGCTACTCATTTTTCCTATCTCAGGTCAAGCATCACTTCTTCCCTAATTTCCTTGACCAGGTCCACTCTCTCAACTAGATATTCATTAACACACCATGAATGCCTCCACTGTAGGACTTGTCAAAGTTATGTGGCCATTTCACTATGTGTCTTCCCTATAGCCTGTGAGCCTCAGGAAGATAGTTACCATGTTGGTAGTAACTACTACTCACTACCATGCCCCAGCACCTAGCTCAGTGCCCAGCCAAAAGAATGTGTGGATTGAGTTTTGCCGCCATTTGCAGGGGATATCTACTTGGAATACACGCCAGGAATGATCAGGGCTGTGATAGATAGTTATCCTTGTCCTAGGTTGGGGAAGAGGGAAGAGACAAAGAATAGGTGGCTTACATCCAGGGGTTGTTCTATGGGGACCTGTCATCACCACAGCAAGGGCACCAGTCAGAATGGAGGCAGAAGGGTGGCTGGAGGCAAGTCAGGACAGATGCCACTCAGTTGCTCCAAGGACACTGACATCACTCAAAGCATCACTGGAACAGGCCATCTGAAATTACCTATTTTCTCTCTTTTTAAAAAAATTTTTTTTTAACGTTTATTTATTTTTGAGACAGAGACAGAGCATGAACGGGGGAGGGACAGAGAGAGGGAGACACAGAATCTGAAACAGGCTCCAGGCTCTGAGCTATCAGCCCAGAACCCGATGCGGGGCTCGAACTCCTAGACCACAAGATCATGACCTGAGCCTAAGTCGGACGCCTAACTGAGTCACCCAGGCACGCCCCCCCCCCCCATTTTCTCTCTTTAAGGCTTGCTATGGACTGGATTGTTGTGTCCCCTCAAAATTCATATATTGAAACCCTAATCCCTAATGCAATGGTATTTGAAGATGGACCCTTTGAGGGTAATTTTGTCATGAGGGTGGAGCCCCCATGAGGGGATTAATGCCCTTATAAGAAGAAACACAAGGAGCACCTGGGTGACTCAGTAGGCTAAGCATCCAACTCTTGATTTCGGCTCAGATTGTGATCTCATGGTTTTGAGATCAAGCCCTGTGTCGGGCTCTGTGCTGGGCATAGAGCCTACTTATGATTCTCTCTTCTGATCCCACCTCTTTCTCTCTCTCTCTCTCAAAAATAATGAGAAGAAGAAGAAAAAGAAATACAAGAGAGTTTGCCCTTCTCTTTGCTCTCTGCCACACGAGAATACAGTGAGAAGATGGCTTTCTGCAAACCAGAAAAGATTGCCCTCACCAGTCACCAGATATGCCGGTGCCTTGCTCTTGGACTTCCCAGCCTCCAGAACTGAGAAATAAATGTTTGTTGTTTAAGCTACCCCAGTCTATGGTATTTTTGTTATAGGAGCTCAAGCTAAGACAAAGCTGGATTTTATTTTTTGAAAACACCGGATGCCATTTGGTGCGAAAAGTCACTGGAGTAGGTGATGGCTTAGAATGACAGTGTTTCAGGTCAAAACGGGAGGTGAAGATATGTCTTAACGAGACTGATCTCTTATCCCACTGATCCTCTTCTCGTGCCAGACCCAGAAGGGGAATCCCCCGCATGCTTTATACCACAGACTAATACTAATAGCTGATGTGTAAGTGCATGCTGTGTGTCAGGGGCTACCTGCATACTTCATGTTCATTATCTTGTGGGCCCCTCACCACCTCCTGAGAGAAAAAACCAGAGTCAATCCCATTTTAGAGCTAAGGTCTTAAGCTTGGGAAGGTTTCATAACTGCCCCCAGCTGCGTCGGCTCATGAGGGGCAGAATGCACCTGCTACGAGAACGTGCACCTCGGACGTCAGAGCCATTCTTTGAACCACTCTTGTGTGCTGCCTCCCGAGTGACTGCCTGAGAGAGCAGTGATTGTTTAAATAAGGTTTAGAATCATTATTACAGCAATAGCCTCATTATATTTCACTAGGGGAGATAAAGCACGTGAAAGTGCTATGCTATTAATTACTACTGTAATACGTACATGTGCCCCCCCACACACACACACACATGCATGGAGATAATGGAAGGGAGACATGCTTTCCAGATCCTTGCTACTAAAAGTACTAAAAATGTGGCTTGTGCCCGGAAACATTGGTTCCCCAGAATCTCGAGTGCCCTCCTAGATGCGCCGACTCCATATCTGCTCTTCAACAAACCCACATGCTTGGTAAAGTTTGAGAAGCCCTTTCAGGATCAGAATCTTTGCCTTCCACCTATGACCCCACACTAACAGCTATGACCTGCAAACTTCTGGAGGTAGAAAAATCACTGGGGAACTTGTTGCAAATATGGATTCCTGGGTCTCACTCTCGGAGATTCTAGAATTCCCAGGCCTTTTCATTTCTAAAAGACATGCCAGGTGATTCTGATGCATCTGATCCTACTAGGACTCCATACTTTGACAAGCGCTCATCAAATATTTCTTTAGTTTTCCAGCAGAAAATACGTCCTTAATAGTAACTTAATAGTAAAAGCTCTGGAAACTGCTTTTGGCAACAACAAAAGTCCAGATCTTGTCTTCATTGGAATCAAGAGAACTGTTTTAGTTTGGGAAAGTCTATATAATAAACCTCTAATTCTCCTCCTTCTCTGCCTCTCCCTTCGCATCTGATTTCTATTCACTGCTCAGCAGCTGGGACTCATGCTTTGATTTAGAACGGTGGTAGAGACTTCCTGAGAATCATTTTAATCATTCTGAAAAAAATGAAAAGCTTGCACTGTCTTTTTTGAGATAGTTGAGTTAGCACACCTTTTTGGACCACTTGGGGCATGTGAGCTCTGCGAATCCCACAGAGCAAACTAAGGTCTCTCAAAAGTGAGAACTCGGGGGTTTCAATGACTAGACAGCTACGGAAAATACCCTTCCCCAAAAGGTGATTGGGAATTAAAGGGACTTCCCAAACTTAGAATGGCCCAAGAGCTTTCAGCGAAATTGACACTGTGGGCTGTTCTGTGTGCTTAGAGAGGCCATCCACGTTCAGTGACTGTGTGGTGGAAATGTGTGCTGAGATGTGGGGAAGCCTGGAAAGGACAAGGGGACTGTGTGACAAGTCGAGAAGCAGGAGGCCCTTTGCTGGGCCCGGAGGACAGGTGGCGGCCAAGGACCAGAGGGAGCTTTGAGGTTTGGATGGGGCAGGAGACCCCAGACGTGAAGCAGAGGTGCAGAGAGAGGGATTTCAGATGGACAGTAGAAGGAGGAAATGCAGGCTATGGGTTGACTGCAGGGGGTGGGACAGCCAGGAAAGCTTGTGACGAAGGCAGTTGGGAGATGAGCCAGTGAGGAAAGTGATTGCATTGCACAGATGGAGAAGCAAAGGAGTGTCCTGGTAGAGAAGAGGAAAGCAACTTCCATCCTTCTTCCCTTCCTTCCCCTCCTGTCCCGTCCCCTCCCCTCCTGTTAGTATATGTGCTGCCCAGAGAGCAACGCTTTCTCTCTTTTTTTTAATGTTTATTTATTTTTGAACCAGAGAGAGACAGAGGGGGAGTGGGGAAGGGCAGAGAGAGAGAGGGAGACACAGTATCTGAAGTAGGCTCCAGGCCCTGAGCTGTCAGCGCAGGGCCTGATGTGGGGCTCGAACTCACGAACGGTGAGATTATGACCTGAGCCGAAGTCAGAAGCTTAACCGACTGAGCCACCAAGGCACCCCACAACCCTTTTTCTGAGAGCAGAAGATTGGGGGCTGGAGGTGGGGGCGGGGGTGGAAAGAACACAACCATCTAGGTCCTCGGGGCTGGGTAGAGGACAGGAAGCATCCCATCCAGAGCAGCCTGTTTGGATTCCGATCTGACATGTCTGTAGAGCCTGAGTGGACACGTGAATGGCCTTGACTTGGTGGGTAATGGACACTCTGAGTATTATGGGCTGAACTGTGTGCCCCCTAAAGTCATGTGTTGAAGCCCTAACCCCCAGAGCTCAGAACGTGACCCTGTCTGGAGACTGGGCCTTTAAGAGGTAGTTAAGGTTAAATGAGACCGGCATGGGTGAGATCTCATCCAGTCCGACTGTTGTCTTTAGAAGAAAAGGAAAAGCTGGGCCCCCGAAGAGACACCAGGGATGTGCAGTCACAGAGAAAAGGAAGAAGAGGCCGCAGGAGAGACCCCAGAGGAAGCCAACCAACCCTGCCAGCACCTCCGTCTCAGACTGCGAGCCTCCAAAACTGTGAGAAACTGACTTTCTGTTGCTGCCCGGACTGCGGGGCTGTGGCTACGCGGGAATGCACCTGTGATACACGGTGTGGCCTGGGGCGTCTGCTGGGCGGTGAGGGTGAGGAGGCAGCCTCGTCCCAACCCGGGGTGTTGTTGTGAGTGCTCGCTGCACAGCAGCTGGCTAGGCGGGGTCCGTCTCCCTGCTCGACTGCCCTGGTTCTTCGGGGTGAGCTGTGAAACGGGTGGCATTTCCACCTGGGCTCTGATGGAGATGCGGTGCCAGCGCCTTTGGCTTCTGAGACTCTGGTGTCGGGCCCGGTGCAGACGCGGTTGCAGGGCCAAGGGTCAGGGGCCCCCCCTCACTCTCTAGGCTGTTTGTCACCACTCCCTCCCCTGAGTGGGGGACCCAGGCTACCCGGCCCGGCCGCCAGGCCCACTCTGCCCAGGCTTCCTGGTTCTGGGCACGGGAAACCTTTGGAAGGGAGGAGATTAGGGGAAGAGAAGCCACCGGGCGGCTCCACCTGGCAGGGTGACACCTGGGGCTGTGGAGGGAGGGAGCTCTGGTGACACAAGGACTTGGGGTTGCTGCCGTCGGCACGTGGCGGGTAACGAGCTAAAGACAGCAAGGAGGTATCCAGGGCCCATTTGCTGGCCGACAGGTGTGGGAGCAGCCACCTTGTGGAGGCAGTCACTGCGCCTCACCCAGCTCATGGGTCCCTGAGCCGCAGCCAGCACCCCTGTCCCCCCCCCAGCAGTGGGGACAAGAATGGAGAGGCGCCTCTCGGGGGTGTGAGAACACGAGCGAAATACCGCTGTGCGCTGCCCGGCACCACGGCCCTCGGACTAGAAACGTGGGATGTGGGATGGGGACATCCGAGTCCTCAGGGCCAGCTCTGGCTGACGGCTGGTGTAACCGTGCTGTGAACGGGGCGGGGCATACACCGTCTCCGTCTCCGGCCCCCGCTCCACGCCTCTGCGCTCTGCCGCTGGTGACCTGGTGACCGTGCGGGAGGGGCTTGTTCCTGGGTCGTGAGAAAATGACATCCAATGCCGTGGGGGGCAGGGGGGCGGGTGTCTGTGAGTGTGTCCGTGTGCGTGTCTGAGTGTGTGGAGGCACGAGGACCCGTCGGGCCTGGTTCACAGGATGAGCGGGCTCAGCTGTGGCCTTGGGTGGGCGCGCAGGTGGCTCAGGCTGGGCCCTGCAGCGCAGGCCACGCCCACAGGCCGTCTTCCGTGTCTCTCCCCCAAAGTGAGGGAGGTCGCTGAGGCTCCCGCTGGGCTGTGAGAGAGCTGGGTGCTCTTCAGCGTCAGCCAGGCAGCTGCACAGTGCTCGCCATCCCAGCCGTCCTAGTGCTCGGGGCCCTCGGGCTGCTCACCACCACTGTCTTTATACCTTTACACACCTGCCTGCCTCTTTGGCCTGCGGGAGTTCTCCTCTAAAAACTTAGGGCTAGAGGGGTCCCTGGGTGGCTCAGTTGGTTAAGGGTCTGACTTCAGCCCAGGTCGCGATCTGAAGGTTTGTGGGTTCGAGCCCCATGCTGGGCTCTGTGCTGACAGCTCAGAGCCTGGAGCCTGCTTTGGATTCTGTGTCTCCTCTCTGCTCCTCCCCTGCTCACTTGCTCATGCGCGCATGTGTGCGCGCGCGCTCTCTCTCTCTCTCAAAAATAAATACTAAAAAAAAAAAAAAAAAAATTAAGGCTGAAATCCCTAGCAGCCTGAATGCATCAATGTCCCATCAGGCCTGAGGCGTACCTTTTGGGAGGACTGACACAGTGACCCCCACCTCACCTACTGCACCCCAGTAGGACTAGGACTGAGCTGGTGGGTGGGGTCTGGAACTCAATAGTTTTGTTGTTTTTTTTTTTAATTTTTTTTTTTAACGTTTATTTATTTTTGAGAAAGAGGCAGAGCATGTATGGGGGAAGGTCAGAGAGAGGGAGACACAGAATCTGAAACAGGCTCCAGACTCTGAGCTGTCAGCACAGAGCCCGATGCGGGGCTCGAACTCTCGGACTGCGAGATCATGACTTGAGCCGAAGTCGGCCGCTTAACCGACTGAGCCACCCAGGTGCCCCTCAAGAGTTTTTAAAAAATAATTGATAGTAGTTCTGCCAGAAGATGCCATCAGCCTCCCTCCTATGGACCCACTGATTTTTTTTTTTTTTTTGGTTTTGTTTTGTTTTGTTTTGTCATCTTTGATGATCAACTCCTGTTCAAAGCCCCTCATGAAGGAATGACCAAGAACCCTGAGGTTTCAAAGGAAGGCCCATTTGGTGGAGAGGGGGCCTGGATACCACCCTGAGGAGGGCCGTTTTCAGAATCAGGTTCATTGTAGCCAAACTGTCTTTTTTTTTTTTTTTTTTAATGTTTATTTTGAGAGAGAGAGAGAACATGTGCAAGCAGGGGAGGGGCAGAGAAAGAGAGAGAGAGAGTGTCCCAAGCAGGCTCAGTGCTGTCAGCACAGAGCCTGATGTGGGGCTTGAACCCACCAACCCTGAGATCATGACCTGAGCCAAAACAGAGTCAGATGCTTAACTGACTGAGCCACCCAAGCGCCCCCGCCCTGCCTTTTTAAGGCACATGATTTTTTTGACTGTTCTCACTTCTTAATGGTTCAGTGGGACAGTTTTCACTGTTTCTTTCCAGAATGATTTGGAAGTATAGAATGCTTGTTTTCCCAATTGCTCCTGCTTGATGAAACACAGTGTCACTAGCCTGTCAACTGGGTGTGCCAGGTGGGGTTGGCACTTGCAATAGGGAGGCAAGTAAAGTGAGTTCAGTGAGCAAACTGTTTATGGACGTGTGGATGGGTTAAGGGACCATGAAGGCCAAGAGGCCCCAGGACCAGCAGGGCCCTTTGGGTGAGGTGGGGGTTGGGCTGTGGAGCCAGAGAGCTGGACCTCCTTCTCCTCCTTCTCTTTTTTTATCCTCGGCAGAGCCAAATCAGCAGCCAGAGGGCGAGGGCGCTTGGGTGCTGTGGTCTGTGGGGTCAGAGCTGAGCAAGACCTGAGCAGAGAACCGACTGATAATTCGCCCCATGAAGGGATTGTTTTGTGATGATGGCTCGTTAGACTTGACCAACATTTATTTGGTGAATTCTGCGCACCACGCACTGCGCTGAGTGCTTGGGGATGTGGCAGCGAGTACTGTTCCTGTCCTCCTGAACCCTGTGGTCTAGAGTAACAGTTAATGACCGTGAAATGGTCTCTGTGCACATCTGACGAGGCCTGTGTTCTGCAAGTAACATTTGAGGGTGGAGGGGTGAAGTCTCAAGCAGCTCATAACCCCTAAGCCGTTCTCTGGACTCCACTGCAGTGTGGCCTTTCCTGCCAGCTGACTGCCTGCCCAGGTTGTACTTGGCCTCATCTTAGAGAAAAACAAATATGCGTTTCCTAGTCATCTACGGATAGGAGGGATAGCAGCCAGGGAACATGCAGAGTCAAGAGGCAAAGAGAATTTGTGATAATTATAACACACAGTGGAAAACCCATACATAAACAATGGGAAACTGGTCGGATGTTGGTGGCCACCGACGCTGGCACGTTACACTGTGATCTTCCACTTAGATGCAAAAGCCCCTTGGCTCACCTGTTGCAGAAGCGTGTTTTCTACAAAGCCCCTGTTCTCCCAGGGCCCGGAAGCGTGTCCCACATCAGCCGCGAAGCCTGCTCGTATCCCAGAGGACAGTGCTCTGGACTTAGCAGCTCCAGATCCCTTCTTCTTTCTGCACAGAAAGGGCTGGTGGCTGCTGTGTGGGTGGGGGGAAGGCCCCCCCTCCCCTGAGGGGCCATCAGGGCAGCAGTTCAAGGGGGACATCTGAGGGCAGCTGAGCAACGGCCTCCCGCTTTCTTAGCTTCTCTCTTTTGACCCAGCTTGAGGCAGGACAGCTGGTTGGGCTTTGAATGAGACAGACCTGGATTTGAATCCTGCCTTTACCATTTCATAACCGTGTGCTCTTGGGAAAGTGACTTTCAGAGCCTGTCTCTCCATCTGTGAAACGGGAGCATGACCCCTAATTTTATAGTTTGTTTAAGGGTTGACTAAAAACATGTGCTCTAAGTGCCTAGCACAGGTCTGGCGTGTGGAATCTGCTTGGGAGTATGAAGTCCTCCCCGGCTCTGCCCCACCAGCCATCAGTGCACAACGTCCAACCGCCTATCACAGTTCGTGACTCTGGCTTCTCATCAGCCCGCCCAGGCGCCGTGGTAAGGAGTCCCCAGTTTCATCCTGCCTGTCTTTGTGGGCTCCACTCCTAGGACCAAACAATGGCTCTAACTTGGCCTGCCTTGTCATCCAGGTACCAGGCTGACCCCTGGGCAGCAATTATTACCAGCCTGCTGCCTTGGACTCCTCCACTCCAGGCCTGCCCTGGAGCTTGGCTTTTGAGCGTCTGCATTCAGGGGTCCCTCTGGAGATTAGTATCATGGCTCCTGGTAGAGGTGCCTTCTACCCACCCCCAGTAGTCCTTCCTTAACCTCTGGAAGCCCCTCGGGGGCAGGCTCTTGGGGTCCTCTTGTCACCCACAGAGCCCAATGTATTTAAAAATGGTAGGTGGACCCCAATGAAAAAGCAAAATGGAGGTGTGCTCACCCGTGATGTCCCCAAGGTCATGACTATCCAGCCCCCACAGCAGCCCTGGGGAGTTGCGTTTAGTACCAAACTCTTCAGCCATAGGCCCAAGAGCCCGGGGCACAGACCTTGTCTGAGCAGCAACACCAATCAACATTAGATGAGGCAATCTCCTGTGAGCCAGCTCCGATTTACAGTAAATGAGCTGTCGCTCTGTCCAGTTGAGATCTTTCTGGCCATGTGCATCCAGAGAATGTTAGAGGCGGTGGCTTAGGGAATCCAATGTCAAAAGTACCTTTCAGCGAGAGACTGGTGGTATGTTACTGTTGTTGAATTAACCATCTCCAGTGTCTGCCTCTTTTTCTATCTTAGATAACTCTGTATGATAGGTGGTTATTTTTTTTTAGACAAAAAGGTTTTCTGTGCTTATTTGGAACAGTGACTCTAAGACATTAATGTCTGTGGATCTTCATGAAATCTCGGGAAGCTGCAGATTCTGCCTTTGGAACAAGCCCCCAGGTGATGTCGATGCTGTGGTCCTTGGACCACACTTTGAGTAGCCGGACAGTAGTGGCGATGGTATGTAGGCAAGCACCTTACTTGCCAGGGGCGTTTGCATGCTTCAGCCCTGTGTTGCAGACTTTCTGGAGTCTGTCCCTTTATGGGGTGGGGGCTCTGAGCTAGCACTCTAGCATTCCGCAGGGAGGTCCTTTGGCAGTAAGATCATTTCTTTCACCGACCCTTGGTGTTAACGACACGTGACTCCGGATTTATAGCCTTGATGTTTCCTCTCTTCCCCGGCTGCCAGCGCTCTCCTACCTGGCCCTGTCGTGACGTGGCCGGCGTGGTCCTTAACAGCCCTGACAGCCTTCAGAAGAGAAACTCAAGACTACCCCTAGGATGCTCCCCTCATACACCCCATTCTTTGAAGGACTCCCCCCTCCACCCCATCACTGGACATGACTAACAGGTAACAAAACTACCTGGCTCAAATGTTCTCCAGCAGATTGTAAGGTGAGGGTGGGGGGCATGGCAGCTTCAGGCTCTGAGTTGTGGAGGTGGCCAGAGGGAGAGGCCTGCCGCCCTGAGCCAGAGACGTCTGAAACAAGTCAGCAGCAGGGGCTGTAAGTTTTATTGTTTGCTGTTGGTGCAGGAAGGGGACAGGACAGAGTAACAAGGAGATGGGAAGGGATATCCAATGTCACCTGCTGCCACATCAGGAGGGTAGGTAGGGGCTGTGGTATGGAGTGGTTTATGTGCAGTAAGGGACCACCCCGAAACGGGCCTGCTGGGTGAAGACCATAGAAACGGGAGTAGGGGGGAGGTTTAAGTTAAAAACAAGAAAACCCCACAAAACGATCAGCTTTGCATTTGGCGTGTTTCCTGTGTCCATCTAGGTTTGACTGGGGGAAATGGAGGGAAAGGAGTGACCTCTGCCGTCACTGGGCTGGCTCAGGCCCCCCTGGGGCAGCTGCTCTGGGAGGCGGGGGCCCCTCCTCCCCCGTGGCTGCCCTAGCCTGTCGGCTCGGTTGGGTTTCATCTCTTACCTAACAGTCCAGTCCGAGGAGAGGCCAGTCTGGGGGAACCATGTGAGGCAGAGCAGCTAGTGCTAGCCTGTGGGACATGTGGCCGGGTGTGGCTTCCCCACAGACATTTGTGCATGGGGAGAGCTGGAGAGGCATCGCAGCAAGTCTGAGGAAGCTGGGCTGGCAAGGGCTAAACCCGCCCCTTGTGGTGGAGGGTGAAAGGGCAGAAACTCACGGTCTTCTAGAACAGTCTGTGGAGTGGCCTCCTCTCCACACAGACTCAGGCTCCCTGACTCCTAGTCAAAGCCCTGGGATGTACCAGATTATGGGGGCTGCTCTGGCAATGACCGTCCCTTACCTCGGTCTCATCCTCCTTTACCTTCAAAAAGCTCAGGTTAAGGACAAGCAAAAAGAAGCCTTTTGACAAAAATCTTTCCTTCTTAGTACCCCTCCCAACTAAAAACTCCCCACTCAACAAATCCACAGGCCAAAATAGTTTAAAACTGTCTTAAAAAAAATGGACCAAGTTCAGCTTGCTAACTTTGCTAAAAACTAAATGGCCCCCCATTCAAAAATACTAGCCTGATTTAAGACACAGGAAGGACCTCGGTGGCATGCGTTACCCTATCAGATGTCCCTCTGAGCCTGGCAGGAGATTCAAGGCAGATGGACAGTGGGGAGCTCCGTGGGCAATTTTAGATGCTAGTGGCCTTGCTCCTCAGAAAGGCTTTCCATCTGCCAGGCACTCACCAGGGAGCCGAGCAGGTGGAGAGTCTGGGGTGGCTTATCAGAGAGCAAGTGACAGACACCAGGAGGCGAAGGTCAAGAGCATGTTTCCTTCAGGTGACAGAGACGCTCCAAACACTATGCTTCGTTCCCAATTTGCTTCACGAACAGCGGGTGCCCCTTACACGTTGACTTAGAGATCACGTTCGTCTAGCCCCCACCTGTCTTACAACTGAATCCAGCCAAGGAAATGCGTTGGCAAAGTATTTAGTACGAAGTTCAGTTAACTCTAGGACTCTGGAGCAGGGGAGTATTCAATCTGTTCTCTCCCCAGCTGTTCCTTGAATTCCTGTCCTGTGTGGCGATTTTTTTTGGCTCCACTAACCAAAGCTGTGCACGCTCAGCTTCCCTGTCACCCGTTCTCTGGGGTGACCTGAGAAGCTCCCACTCTGTGTGCAGATGGGGACGGGGCAGGGCATGAGGTGACTGGTGACATATCTGCATCTACACATACACACATGTATATAGAAACAAAATATTTTAATTCTTTTTACATGGCCACAGGCTTTCTTGTCAGGTGAACTCCAGCAGGCACCTCTCGTGGCTGCAAGGGGATGGTGTGGTGACGTCATCCCAGCCAGTCCATATAAGCTACAGTCCCCATTCGGCACAGCCAGCCTTATGTGGCAGATACGTCGCTGCCTCCTCAGGTGACCGAACCGCAGCTCAAGAGCAGTTTATCCCAGAGGTCAGAAGCCTCGAAACACCCATCATGCGTCTTACCCCTATTCTGGAATCTTATAAAACATTTATATATATATATATATAGCACAATAAACGTGCTTATTACGCACTCTAACATAGAGTACAGGAACACACACCACAGAGCACAACCCCAGCCGTCTCCACGGTGGGAAAAGTGCGAAGGTCAAACGCATACACAAGGTGTGGCAGCAGAAAGGTATAGAGCACCACGCTCCATGCCTTTCTACACGACCCGACACCGCGAACTTGTCGTCACCTTCTAAGGGCAGGGGATGCCAGACAATCTGGTGTGGAGCGGAGAGTTATTACGATCCAGAGCTGATCTAGAACTAACTGCTGAAGGTCAGCCTGGCTCACGACCCCAGGTGGAGGTCTGCTCTCTGGCGGGCGGGACCGGCTTTGGGGGCCGAGGGCTGACGTGATATGTCAGACACACACATTCTCACACTCACACGCTCCGGGGGAAAGTGCATTTCCAAGAGCTGATACGAAAACAGATTGGCACACTCTTTTGACACAGTGAGGGTATGTTTTCAAAGCGTTCCCCCAGCTGCTGCAAATTCTCCTCCCCGCTCTGCTCTAGAACTTTGCACTGAGTTGGACCAGGTCTGGAGAGAAGGCCCTGCACCGCACTGGCGAGGTCTGTGCATGCCCGGGAAGAACAGGGAGGGGACAGCTGCAGAGTGTCGCCAGGGGAAAGGGGAAAGGCCCTGTGCCATCTTATGCACGGTTCTCCCCTTCCCCTGCTGAGTAATAAACTGCTCGTGGGTCATCCCAGCTAGCCAGACCAAGACTCCCTGAAAAGTTTCCGGTACTGCCCTACACGAAAACATGTGGAGAGGAAAAAAGGCTGGTATGTCGAGTTCTACTTTTGCATTTCCAGTAGTAAGTGCTGTTCTGCAAGCTCAGAGGAAGTGGTCCCTGGCCCTTCTTAGGGCCTGTGCTAGGAGCTCTGCACCAGGCGTCTGTAATGGGGCATGACCTCGTGCTCCGGCAGATGAAGAGCAAACTCCAAGGCCACTAACACTGGGAATTCAAAGGCAATCAGTTCTCGTCTATTCAGCCGGAACTTCTCTTCCAGTTTCTGCAACAGAATGAAAGGAAACCAAGAGCATATCAGCTTTGCAATCAAAGTCCTTGCCTTTCTCCACATGTAAGCTCCCTACCCACCAGCCCATGAGTGTTTACAGAGAAACCCATTACAGGCAAGACTGTGGAGGAAGAAAGGGAGGCAGGCTTCAGCTGTACTTCCCGCTCTCAGTCCTGGTGAAAGAATCGAACGTCCCCGAGGACCCACGGTCCCACGACTTCATTTACTCTCTCAATAATCTTATAAGTTCAATGTGACATTTATGCCCACTTTACAGAGGAGAGAAAACAGGGTCAAGTGGGTAAATAGTTGAGCCTAAGGTGAAATGGGACAGTAAATGGCAACGCTGAGATACCAACTCAATTGAGATTTCAACTCCACCTGTTACAAGTAGCTTATTCAGGCTTAGAGGGAAGACTAAAAAGATCGCACATCACCTACAACAGCAATGACCACCTGGGAAGTTCAGGATTGGGTGGGCGGACTCTATGTAGTTTGGTCCTTTCACACACGAAGACCCAAGACCTGTTGAGATCAGCTCCCTTCCAGGGTGTCACACAGCCTGAGTGTGTGCATGTGAACGGCCGGAGCACGCGGCTGTGTTTAGCTTGCACCCAGGGGCTCCCCGCTGGCACCAGAATACACACCATGAAGCACTTCAGCCATCTCTGTGGCTGGGGGGGGGGGGGGTGCGGGGGAGTGCGAAGGTCAAACACACACGGTTTGGCAGCAGAAAGCACCACGCTCCATGCCTTTCCACACGACCCAACGCTGAGAATTGGTCATCTTTGTCCCATTGGCAGTAGGGGTAGAAACAAACTATGTCGTCTAAGGGCAGAGGATGCCAGACAATCTGGTGTGGGGCGGAGCTCAATCCACCCAGCTGTGGGCGCTGCTGGAGTAGAGATGAAGGAGAACGACCAGGGGAGGGTGGGCAGGGAAGGCCTTGTTTTTGCCAGGACACATTCTGCTCTGGCTTAGCCGGTTTGGGCTTAAAAAACAGAACAAAACTCCCCCGCAGAGCCATTGGTGGCCACTGATTATAACAGGGCTGGGACCCTGTGTCAAATTAACTGCTACTGCAAATGTGAAAACCACTGCCTGTATATCCTGCATGGACACACTGTCTGGTTTATTACTCGGCTACAACTAAATGTACACAACCTCACACTTGTCAAGATTATTAGTTCAGTTAGTATCTACGTAAACCTGTTGATTCTCAGATTTAGTAACCAAAGTTCCCCTCCATGTTCCTAAAAGTATATACTATACAAGCTAGAGGATTATGCACCATTTCTTAGAAGCAGCAAAGCACTGACCTAAAGAACATTCTTTCTTCCACTGATGGATGAACGGATAAACAAAATGGGCAATACACATACAGTGGAATATTATCTAGTCTTAAAAAGGAAGGAAGTTCTAACACACATTACAAAATGGATGAATCTTGAAGACCTAATGCAAGGAGATAAAGCCAGTCACAAAAGACAAACAGTGTGTGATTCCACTTCCGTGAGGTCCCTAGAACAGACTAGCTCAGAGAGGCAGAAAGCAGAATGCTGGTGGCCAGGGCCTGGGAGGCAGAGGGAGTGGAAAGTTATTGCTTAATGGGAATAGAGTTTCAGTTTTGCAAGATGAAAAGGTTCTGGAGCTGGATGGTGGTGATGGCCACAACAATATGAGTGTACTTAATACCACTCAACTGTAAACTTACGAATAATTAAAATGGTAAATTAAAGCAAAAAGAATGCTCTTTCTTATGTGGGGAATACCTACATCAGCTTCCTTTCTGCTCTCCTTTGCCACGGAGACAGCTGCACAACTAGACATAAAGGGCATCGTGTTAGGCATGTCTTGTGTTTTCTGTATTCTGAGGTTTGACATCTGGGGCCTTGCTGATCCTGGAGGCACGGCCACTTTCAGGGTCAGCCAATTCCTAGAGAGGGTGGACAACCTGCCTGGGGGCACACCTTTCATACCCAAAACAACCGATCCAAGGCCTGCACCCCAACCTTCTCTGGGCCTCTATCCACCCGCCCTAATGACGCAGGGCCAGGAGGTAAGTAGGGCGGCCCCCATGCCCTAAAGTCTACTGAAATTAGTCTAACTATCCAGTCCTAAGCCTGCTTAGGCTGCCTTGCCTGTTCCTTCCTGTGGAAGCCAGAGTGAAGACTCCTGCCCCCAGTATCCCTTTCTCCCTCCGCCTCCTAACCAACCCTGGTACTTCCCCACATGGCCCCCCCAAGGTATGCTGCCTACCCCGCCAAATGCATGTTGGCACCCTATCCTCTAGCATGATATTAACTGGGAGGCTTTAGGACATGGTCAGGTTGAGGAGCTGATACGTGGAGTCCTCACAATGTGATTGGTGCCCCTGTAAGAAGAGACCAGGGAGCCTGCTTGCTCTTTCTGTGCAAGGGGAGGACACTGCGAGGAGGAAGCCATCCACAAGCCAAGGAGATGACTCTCACCAGGAGGTGAAGCAGCTGGCACCTTGGTTTTGAACTTCCCAGTCTCCAGAACTGGGAAAAACCAATATTTAAGCTGCCCTGTCCATGGTATTTTGTTATGGCAGATAGAGCTAAGAGACTTCTTTTGGGAACTGTGTAAGCTAACTTTTCAATGGCAACTGTCTCCTGATCTGTTGGCTTTACTATATCTCAAATTTTCTATGAATACACTGTATTTTAAAACGGGCATTCACATATCCATCTAAGATCAAGGTTGCTTTTCTTTGATGGGGCTCTCCTTTAAAAGAAGCTACTACTGAATCAAACCCACACCTTTCCCCAAAGACGAGGCAACTAAGTCCACAAGAAGCCAAGGTCTGATGGACACGCTGTGGGTCACATTGCTCATAAGTCCCCTTTCCATTACAGTGGCTTCTGTGGCTTTGAGAATAATTTCACCCCTCATGGTGTCCAAAAATTGATTTTTATGGCCAGACCCAATATGGGGGGGGATCTTGTCAAAGTGGATCATCCCTCTGTTCTAGGACAGCCTTAGATGTGGGGCCAGACATCTGCTGCAGGATGACCTCACGGCCCTGGTCTCGCAGTGGCTACTAACAATCGGAATTCTGGGCGGGATCATCGACCAGGCTCTTCCCAGGTGCTCCCTCAGCCAACAGGACTCAGGTCACTTACGTCAATTAAATGCTTGACTTCGTGTTTTTTGAGGTCACTTCCGATTTTGGCTGCTAATAGTACACATGCCCCAGCACAAAGCTTCCGGTTCTGTTTGTTTAGCTTTCCCTTGAGGGCGAGCTTCTCAAAATAGACAAAGGCCATGGCCACCGTGGGCTCCTCAAAGCCGCAGTCCTCCTGGGCAAGCTTCCGCATCTCTCGCTTTAGACTAGAGAAAGACAGGAAGAAAGGAAGATTATTAGAACTTGGGAGTTTCAGAGGACCCCAAAGAAAAACATTAATCCATCCTGAAAGCATTTCCTTTTTCTCATTCCCAGAATAGTGACGTGGAATCGGACTAAATCCCTAGGAGTCAGAAAATTCCATTACATGTGGGCAACAGACTTAGGCTGCTGGGGCTCTTCTCTGCTGGTGGAATTGTATAGACGATGTCAGTAAGGGACACAGAGGACCCCACTGAACCCAGGTGGTGTCTGAGAGTCTCTGGGAACTAGGAGTAGAGCTACCCAAAGGGAAAGAAGAAAACTATGATGGGGAACTATGATCATTCCAGAGAGGCACTTTCAGCAATAAATTAGGTGCTTGGTATCAACTCTGCTGAGTATCAGTCACGTTCAAGAACCATGACAGAAGAGGAGTTTAGGCTAACAGCACAACAGCCAGTGTGCTTAGGAACGCTGCCCAGCTAACGGACAAAGTGTGAAAACTTTTTTTTCTTACGTCTCTGGCTTGGAACATGCCAGAATCAAATCAGTATTGGGAGACACAGCATGTAAATATTGGCACATACTCCAACACTGTGTTGGCGTATAGTCTAGCCCTCATCGCTACGCGCACTGAAAATCTGTCCTGGCACGCAGATACAACATCAGTCAGCTCCTCTCCAGCCTGGCAGATGTGGGTCACCACAAAGTCAATCCAATCAGCTGTAGGGGAAATACAGGCCTGATTTTACTTTGGCTGTTTTACTAACTGCTTAAAGCTTAAAGGTAGGGCTTGGCTGTCAACTCTTGGGTGGACGACTGTGGGTGAAGCATTACCTCAAATGCTGTGATGCCTACTCTTTTCTGTTTTGTCTACACTGGAGAAAACAGGGAGTGGTAGGTTTCCTATTCTGAGTTTTCTGTAACATAACTCTTACTGAACTGATTATTCTTTCACTTAAGGAAACCACCCTCAGATGCATGTCAAGAGCTCATGTCAAGAGCTCTGCCATCGGTCCTGCTTCCCTTGGCTCTCACTCATGGAGGCAGGGGTCAGCCAGCATCAGATGAGCTTCTTTTTGCTGAACATGCCTGTGTTTTATTTCCCCAGAACTACAGGAAGAACCATCATACAAAGCGTGAGCTTAACGCATGCCAAGTGAGAGTCGGAATGGAAAGGAAAGTTCAAGTGGATGTCGATCCTCACATACCTCCTTATTTTGCTGAGTGTTAGTTTAATGTGAGGAAATTTCTCCTTGAAGGTCTCATTCATGTCCTTCTTGAGATCTGAGGGCTTCACGTAGTCAATGACGGTGGTCTGTAACACATCAGACAAGCCGGGTCACTCATTAAAATAAGGGTTCTGGGTGGCAGTTACGTATACGTTACAGCCACCTCACAACTTCTGACACCACCAAGCAATGGGGAAGCCAAGAGGAGAGCCACAGCATGGGCCCTGTTGAACCCGAAAGCCTGAATGGGACGTGGTCTCTGGAGATAGATGGAATCCCTGTGACAACAGGACCTGGTGACATCTGAAAACACCGGCCTCGAGACAATCAGGAGTCAGTGTCTGGAAAGAGTGGAGCCCCTCCTTCAGTTCCTATAGTTCAGCCTGTTATTCATACAGCATAGTGTTTATAGCATCGAGTGTGGACCCACACACGTGGGTTCAATCCACACTTAACTAGTCGTCTGGCTGTGGGACACTTCCACAACCCCAAACATCAGGTTTCACATCTGTAAAATGAAAACAGTTAACAATACCTACTTCATATGACTACAGGAGAAGTAAAGTGCTCTGTGCGGTGCATGGCATACAGCAAGCACTCGATAAATGTTAGCTATTATTTTTTTTAACTGTGGCAAAATATACATCACGTAAAAGGTACCATCTTAAGCATTTAAAAGCATGCAGTTCAGTGGCATGAAGGACACTCACATTGTTTTGCAGTCATCACTGCCATCCGTCTCTAGAAATTTCATCTTCTTGCAAAACCAAAACTGTGCACCCATTAAACAATGCCCTACCCCTCCACCCCCCACCCCAGCTCCTACTGGCAACCACCATTCTGCTTTGGACCGGACTTCTCCAGGCACCTCATTCAAGTGCGATCACACAGCATTTGTCCTTTTGTGCCTGGCTTGTTTCACTCACTATCGTGTCCTCCAGGTTCAACTGCAGTGCAGGGGTCACAATCCCCTTCCTTTTTAAGGCCGAATCACATTCCATTGTGCGTACTTGATGTCAGCTATAGTTAATAGTCCTTTAAACCTTGGGTTTCCTCCTCTCCCCCCACCTCACCCTTTTAGCAGGCTCCATGCCCAACGTGGGGATTGAACTTACAACCCCTAGATCAAGAGTGGCATGCTCTACTGACTGAGTCAGCCAGGTGCCCCTCCCCTCCCCCTTCCTCATCCTATCCGTCCTTAAGACAGGTTCCTCCAAGCCTCTTCTGAGTAGCCAGGTCTTCCCTGCTCATCTGTGCTCTACACTGTTAACTCTGAATCAGACAGTCTCTGGCTCGGTCTCACCAGCGTAGCCTCATCCCCTCTCAGGAGCGTGCTTTCAAAGGGCAGCAACAACGCACGACTTCTGGCTGGCCATAGCCAGAGGCAATAGCCTTCGCCAGGCAAAGCCAGAAAAAGAAGAAACAGATTCTGACAAGAAGGCCCGTTCCCATGGATGTCTGCTGCCAGCCTCTTCACGGGCAACAGCCTGGCCTTTTCCAGAAGATGCGTCAAAGGTTTCCTCAATGGTTCTAACAAAGGTTGGCAACTATCTGTAAACACCTCTATTCAGGAGATGCTTGGTTGGGCAGGATGTTCATTTTTATTTTCTTCAGGATTTTAATTTAAAAAAAAATTTTTTTTTTCAACGTTTATTTATTTTTGGGACAGAGAGAGACAGAGCATGAACGGGGGAGGGGCAGAGAGAGAGGGAGACACAGAATCGGAAACAGGCTCCAGGCTCTGAGCCATCAGCCCAGAGCCCGACGCGGGGCTCGAACTCACGGACCGCGAGATCGTGACCTGGCTGAAGTCGGACGCTTAACCGACTGCGCCACCCAGGCGCCCCTTCAGGATTTTAATTTTTAAGCAATCTCTACACTCAGCGTGGGGCTCAAACCCTCAACTCCAAGATCAAGAGCTGCACACTCTAGGACTGAGAGGGGCCAGCCAAGCACCCCTGGATGGACAGGATTTTAGCACGGGCACATGAAATGCCTCTGGTGTCAGTCAATAACCAAGAGGAAACAAAGAGCAAGCATGTCCAAATTCACACTGATCTGAACGGCACCTTCTGAACAGCAGCTTTGGGGACTAAAAGCAAACCAGAGCAACAGTAACTCAAACAGTTGCACTGAACTTGTTCGGAACTTTCTCAAATTCTGGGTGGAAGTAGACTTGGGGCAATGCCCGGAGTCCTTCCTTGGAGCCATGTCTTTCTAGCCCTATCAAGAAGGCTCTCCCTCAGCTGGCCCGGGACATGCCCATCCTGGTAGCCACCGTGTGCACCTGCGACGTGCCAGCAAGGGGCAGGGGAGTGGTGATGCGGCAGCAGTGTGCAAACATACACATGCACACGCACTTGCATGCAGCGACGTTCTGCTGAGCAGCGAGGCAGAGTGCACGGGACTTCATGGAGGCCACTTACTGCCAAGGTCTGGCAGAGAACGCTTCCCCTGTGGCAGCCCTCCAAGATGGCTTTGTCATCCCGAACAAACATCTCCTCTGGGCCGAACAGGATGTAAGAGTTCTCACTTAGGAAACAGGCAGAATGGGGAACTACGTCTGACATTCTTATCTCAAGCTGGACCCACCGGCCAATCAGCCAATCCTTCTGTTTCCTAAACACCCAGCCCCCCACCCCTCTCTTCTACCCCTCCCCAAGCATCCTGAACTCTGCGACAGCCTCTCCTACTCTTCCTCGGCGGATGAAAGCTCAAGGTTTGCTGTGACATAAGCAGGCTCAAGCAAACACTCATGGGCCCTTGTTGGGGACTGAAGCCCTGTGAGCCCCAAGCAAGGATATCCTAGACTGGGAAGGGTGGTCTGGATCCTTCTCTGTGGCAACCACAGCAGCCCTGCTTTTCTCGGTCTTCTATATAGATCACACAGCACTGCTTGCTCTCTCACCGGCAGAAAAGCAGCTTGTAGGTGCGTTCCAGCCACCTCATCTCACAGATGTGGAAGCAGAGGCTCAGAGGGGTAGAGGGGTAGAGGGGTGAAGGGGTGAAGGGGCAGGGCCAGCACTGGGAGCCGGGTCTCCCAGCTCACCACATGCACTGACTTCCTGTTTCCCTTCTCTATCGGGCCAAAATGAGAGCAGTGGACAGCCTGAGACTGCCAGCAGGTGGAAACGTCTAGGGTGCTGGTCAGTGGCTCTGCCTCCAGCAAGCTGGGCAACTCCGAGAAAGACGTTTGACCTCCTTGGGCCTCACCTTCCCTTCTCTGAAATGAGGGAAGAATACCTCCTGTGGCTGCTTCATAGGTTTGTTTACACTGAAGATCAAACAAAGAGAACAGAACGTACCTAAAGGACCCTGGAGAATTTTATCGAGAACACGGAAATGGGAGATGGCACAAAACAGGGTTCTGCTCCAGGCGCACAGAGTCAGGGTGTGAGGGTGGGGCCCTGGATCCGCATCATGATGTCACCCAGGTGACTTTCCTACGCATCACAGTCTCCTCCCCTGGCTAGCATCCAGGCCACTGTCCCAGTGATTCATCTTCACATACGCTGTGGCCTAGATACCCAGCCCTCTCCTGGGAACACGCCTTTTGCCGTACTTTCTACTCCTTTACAGCTAGGATTCCAAATACAATTCTGGTGCTTCCTGTCCAGTGCTCCGGCACGAGGAGGCAGCACTGAAGCTGAGGCCATGCTTCTGTTGATTCTGCTGCCAAGAAAAGTCATGGCGGGAGCCCTGGTTTCCCACTCTACCGGTGTAGACCACAGCAGGGCAGCACGGATCTGAAGCCAGGGGCAGTGGCAGCTTCCTAGAGGTGGAAACACCACCATGCCTGAAACCAGCAGCTGGTGTAGCTTCCCAACCAGCAACTGCGGGGTGTGTGGGGGGGTGCTGATCAAGGATGAGGCAAGGCACAGCTCCCCTGCTGGCCTGGCTCTGCAGAGTGGGCTCAGGATCATTCCTGAAATCCCAGCTTAGGTCGTCTTGTCAGCCTCCACAGTGATTCTAGAAGCTGTTTAGTGTCCTGTGATAAATCCTTTTCTTTGTAAACTAGCTCACAAGGATGCTCTTCTTCGTAGTTGAACCATAACTGATGCACACACTACATGGGTAAGGGCAGAGCTGCTGAGTCCTCTAAAGGCCCCAATGTCCTCAGTTCCCTGGGGCACTGAGTCTTGCCCCGGGCCCTCACACACCACTTCCTGACCAGTCCTAACTTTAGAAGGACCCCATGAAGACCAAGAACCCCACTCAGCCTGCAGCCCTGGGCCCAGTCCTTTCAGGGGACACTCTTGTTTTCATAAGCAGCCCTGTCCTAGCTCTTAGGGTACAGAGCAGGGAACTACTTTTCCTGAGGGCAGGAGAAATAGACATGTGCATTTATTTCAAGGCTGGCCCTGGAGATAGGGGGGTGCGGGGGGGGGGCAGTGAGCTGATGCTGTGAATCCCCCGACCAGTGCCTGTCCCCTAGTGAGGGCAGCACACGGCAGCCACAGGGATGGCCAAGCCCTCGAGTTCATCTCCTAGAGCTGTAGAAGCGGCACTCCGTCACCCTGGTAGAGTTTCCAGCCATATGGCTGTGCCCTAGCCACTGTTCCCCCAGCACGGAGTGGAAAGCCTACTGGCAGCCTGGTCCTCCGCTTATTATTTGGCCGTCACTGGGCTACTCTTTGGGTCTTTTCTAAAGTAGATATGGTGCATTTTGGGGTGGGGGATCTCTGCAAACCTCCACCTGTGTCATTTCCTGACCTCCAAGTGGTTGGCAGCCTCCAGGATAGTGTGGAGAGGGAAGGTACGGGATAGACATGAGAGAGCTGGGCCCAGCATTTCCAGGGTGGCTGCTCTGACAAGTCCAAGGGCATCTGGGGAAGGGGATGGGCATACGGACTCCTGGAGGCTTCCTGCTGCCACACCTGAAGCAGGTGCCCAATGACACCGCCATTTCAGTTCACTTGCTTACATGGATGGCGGTGAGGCAGGCTGGCTTCAGGGGCGCGGAAATGCCTCCAAGACTCAAGACTGGTAGGATGGTGGTGGTAAATTGTGGACGTATCTGAGCACCTAGGCGGACTGAGAATGCAAAAGTGGTTGCATTAGTTTCCTGTGGCTGCTGTAACCAAGCACCATCAACTGCGAGGCTTAAATAACAGAAATTTATGGTCTCAGTTCTGGAGGCTAGAAGTCTGACATTTAGGTGTCAGATGAGTTCTGTTCCTTCTAAGACTATGGCTAGAATCCTTCCTTGCTCCTTCCTAGCTTCTGGTAGTCCCAGGCATCCCCTGGCTTGTACATGCGTCACTGTAGTCTCTGCCGATCATCACATGGGGTCCTCCCCATGTGTCGGTGTTCACATGGCTGTCCTCTATCTCTGTTTATAAAGACACCAAGTCGTGTTGGATTAGGGCCCACCTTACTCCAGTACAACTTCATCTTAACTAGTTTATATCTGCAAACACTCTATTTCTAAATGAGGTCACAGTTTGAGGTACTAGGGGTTAGGACCTCAACCTGTTTTTTGGGGACACCATTCAAGCCAGCGCAGTGGCGCTTGCTCATAATGGTGCTGCTACACAGCCTCTCTGTTCTTCCCAGGCTGGACGTAGCTGCCCCCACTGGCCTTAGCTCTGACCCAGGCAGGAGGTGTTTGTTGGCCTTGGCCTCAGTCTGAGGGAGTACTTTCCATGGCTCTCTCTTCGGTCTTACTTTTCTCTCTTTTTCTGAGCTGTGGCTCTGTGGGAGAAGATCACAAACTCTGGAGCCAGAACCCCAGGATTCTGTGAAACTGCTAAGTGTTCTCTGCTTCAGTTTCTTCTTCTGGCTTCTCCATCATCTGCTTTATGTCAACAGCTGCAGGACAACTGGCCATCTGTAGGGCTCAAATTCAACTGCTTGGGGTACACAATCAGGGCAGCTGAGTGGGAAGCCCCCAAAGCGACCATCTGCTTCCAGACCCTTACATGCTGCACCCTTGGGCCCACTGACCCATACTGGCCCCGCATGGACCAGACTCTGTGTATTGGGCAAATCACCCTGAGCCCAGGGCCGCTATGTCAGGCAGTTTCCAGAGGAGATGACAGTCCTTGCTGTCTTCAGCTCCAGTTCCCACTGAGAACCACTCTCTGGAATACAGCAGCCACAGTTCCACTGCGTGGTCCTATCTGTCTTGGGGGGCCATAAGAGATTTTGATAGGCTGGACCTCCTGACCACCTGGAAGGCACCTCTCCTCCTTCCAGTGACAGAGGTGAGTGAAGGTGGCAGTACTGGAGGCTGAGATATGGGCACGGGGTAGTTACTCATTCCTTCTGGCTTGAGAGACAATGAATTAAAAGTGAGGCCAGTGCTACGTACCAGCTCTCCTACGAGTCTAACTGTGTAAAGACTCCCAATGCCCAGGTTTTGCCAGCACACATCACTACAAATCAAAGTGCTAATAACCAGGCTGTGGTTCCTTCCTGGTCTGGGACAGACCAAGTGACCACTGTTTTCCATGCCACCTAATTCTAGGCCATAGGATTTGCCAGACGTAGGGCTCCTTGTGGCCCACTGCAGAGGCTGACAGCTGGGACAGGCCGCATGGCAGGCAGACAGCTCCAGCCCTGTGGTGCTTGCAATTTTGCAGAGAGGGCCATTCCACTCTTGGGATAATAGGTAGCTTCAGTGCACTTTCGTGCAGCTGCCTGGCTGCAAGGAAGCTGTGTGTGCACAGCCACATAAAAGGGAAGAGAGGAAGGTCAGCTGGGAGGAGACTATCCCAGACGCAGAATGTCCTGAGACGCAGTTTGGAAGGGGACTGGCCTGCTTGAGATAGGAGGCACAGTCAGGAAGGCTCAGTGGGGGGCTGACACCACGGCTCCCTTCCGAGATGACAAGAAAAGATGGTAAGACCAGAACTTAGTCATCTAGCTGGAAAAGTCTACCATATCTATTGTGGACATACTGAGACACCTTTTGCTTTTTAAAAAAAAAACAGAGATTGACTTATGTTAGGAGAGAGGGAAATGACCTTGACCCGCACCTGGCCCATAGCACCAGTCACAGCGCTGTGCAGTGGGGGCCTCACAGTGGGGTTGGATGCAACGGGAGACAGTGGAGACAGGCAAGGCAGGCAGGTGTGTGTGGGGGGTACATGTACCCCAATGACAATGCCGGAGAACAAAGAGGGGCTCAGAGCTGGTCTGGTTTCAACAGAAACAATATAAAAGGTGCTTCCATTTTGAACCTGAGAACTTTCTCCTTCCTTCTCTATCCTCCTGCCGTGCACATCTCTCCAAGCATTCTTACAAGCAGCTCTGAACAGATGTGGGCTTGCTGTAGACTCTGCTAAGGTTCCCTTCTGGGTCACAGGATCCCCTGGGGGCAGAACATTCCAAAGGAAGGATGGGTATCGGGCAGTGATCTCTGCAAGCTCCTTCCAACACCAACAGCCACTGCACGGCCGGGGCTATCCTGCCTGACTGCACTTGTCCCCTGTCCATCGGCGCTCCGAGCTCAGCAGGGCACTGGGAAGCAGATGTTCTGTGCTCGCTAAGGTAATTAAGCAGAGTGGTGGCCTCACCTAGATCAATCTAACCACGAACAGCTGTGCATTTCAGCTCTTCTACGCATTTTTCCTTTTCCCTAAGAGGACAGTAAATCACAAGGAAAACTATGGGAATGAGCAGAGGGCCTTCGCAGCCCCGGGCAGCATTTGTTGCTATTTCTACCCATCGGATTCCAAATGCATAATCCCGGATTTACTCTCCCTCCCTTCCCCTTAGGGGAGCAGCTCTTCAATTTCCCTTACCAAAATGAAACCGTTTGCAAATCAAGGAGACAAACCACAGGAAAAACTGCTTTTGCTTCAGGGTTACACTCTTACATGGATTTACCAGGAAGGGCAAGGTAGGCATAGAGCTTCAGGTATTTGTCAAATACTTATATGGTCCTATAGAAACTTCTAGAGTCCACTCACCTGAGAGGACACTGGGTAGGTGTGGCTTTAAGTTCACACACATACATAATGTATTTGGATGCACTTTTACTATTTTTTAAAATGTTTTATTTATTTTGAGAGTGAGCGAGAGTGTCTGCGGGGCAGAAACATAGGGAGAGAGAATTTCCAGCAGGCTCCATGCTGGAGATTAGGGTTCTCTCTCTCCCCCTTCCCTGCTCATACTCACTCTCTCAAAATAAATAAACCTTAGGAAAAAAGAGATCACAAAATGGGCACTAAACCTGAAATAAACACACAGAAAGGAAGCAGATGCTACAACATCTTGGTAAAATGTAAAGCTAGTATTTCATTTTGCATTATTTAAAAAAATTTTTTTTTTCAACGTTTATTTATTTTGGGGACAGAGAGAGACAGAGCATGAACGGGGGAGGGGCAGAGAGAGAGGGAGACACAGAATCAGAAGCAGGCTCCAGGCTCTGAGCCATCAGCCCAGAGCCCGACGCGGGGCTGGAACTCACGGACTGCGAGATCGTGACCTGGCTGAAGTCGGACGCTTAACCGACTGCGCCACCCAGGCGCCCCTCATTTTGCATTATTTTTATAAGAAAAAAAAAGATTAAAAGAAAACCACAATACTGATGCATGCTACAGCATGGATACATGCTGAAAACATTATCCAAGTAAAAGCCAGACATAAAAGGCCACATGGTATATGATTCCATTTTTATGAAATGTCCAGAATAGACAAGTGTCCAGAAAGTAGATTAGTGGTTGCCCAGGGCTCAGGGGGTGGAGGGTTAAGGGTACAGGGGCTTCTTTTGAGGATGATGAAAATGTCCTGAAACTGATTATGGTGATGGCTACACAACTTTGTGAATATTCTAAAAACCACTTAATTGTACACTTTATTTAATTTTTATATTTTAGTAGGCTCTACGCCCAACATGGGGTTTGAATTTACAATCCCAAGGTCAAGAGTAGCATGTTCCACAGACTGAGCCAGACACCCCTGAACACTTTAAAAAAAGTGAATCGTAGGATATGTGAATTACATCCAATAAAGCTGTCACACACAACCCCTTCCTCCCAAAAAAACCCTAAAACCAAAACACAAAATGCACCACATAATGCAATAGGGCATTTAAAAAGGCATTTTATTTTGGGGCACCTGGGTGACTCAGTCGGGTGGAGCCTGCTTAAGATTCTCTCCAACCCCCCATTCTGCCCCTCTTCCCACCTCATGTGTGGGCTTTCTCAAAATAAAAAAAAAATAATTGTATTTTAACACTTGCATCAAAAGCTGTGGGACAAAGATCCCACTGCTCAGCTTCTGTGCAGGTGCCTGACAGATTTTCCCTGGAGCTGGGGAAGCTCTAAAGCCCTTCCAAGTCTCCAGAAAGGACTAGCACTTTGGTTATTGTAATGACACATTACTTTTCCTAATGAGGGTCTCCTGAATTGAAGGAGCTTTTAAAGCACCTTGAAACCTGAGGGCCTTACAGGGAGGAGCCCCTGGGGCTCAAGCTACTTCATCTTCTCTATAAACCCACACTGCAGACAGGTAAGTAGGAAATCAAGACAGCTTGCGGTGAAAAAGACATACAGTGAGGGAAAGCTGGGCCAACTGCCTGCCACACAGAAGGCTGAATTCGTCTTCCTTTGGTTGAGTCTTTATTATCCACTGCTCAGCATTTCCTACTGTGCGGAAAAAGTTCTAGGACACATTCCCACAACACTGGGGAGGTCTGGGGGTAGGAAGGAGGGGTTTTCCTAGGAGTATTTAGACTGTAATATTAAGTAAATACAAGCATAGGCACTTTATCAAGAAGATCAATCCAAGAGGTGTCCTCTCAAGATTGATACAGATATCGTAAAGGTTATTAGTCGGTTTTTTTTTCTGCTGTCAGAACAGGTCGAGAGGGACTTCTTCCTGAGAAAGGAAAAGGATCCAGAAATCCATTCAAATAACCTTAACTCTGTTGGCACTAGCTCAGTCAGCTCTTTTGCCTACTTTCTCCTCTTAATTGCTCTCCACACCCATAAAGGGAAGAAAAAACAAAACCACTACTGACTTCAGCTGCCAGGTTCTAATGATAAACAACCACTCTCTGGTGAAATTTTAATGACAGGCCAGGCGGCGCATAAGGCAGGAAGCCCCCGCTTCTGACTCGAGGCCTCACGGCTGCCCTCACCACACTGAGAAACACCATCATTAAGCTAAGGCCCTGTGAGAACCCACATGCAGCCAGGAGGCTCAACATACTTTCCTATTCTGTGGTCACCGTCTAGAAACTTTAGGGCCAAAACCACAGGCCCTACTTGTAGCTGAGACTTGGTTTCCAGACCTGCCCCAGGAATCTTTTTTTCTTTACTTCAAAATTTTCCCTTTGCCCTTTCACGCTGGCTAATAGTGGAAGTGACTTGCGTACATCAAGGTTAAAAACCAACCTAAGTCTATGTGTGAGGCCAGTTTTAAAGAGGTGCCACTTAAACTTTATATGTAACAGGCTTCTTTCTAGGCCTCAGGGAATTGTTTGCCTCTGGAACGCTTCCACTTTAAGACATGTCCCAACTGTGGCAACACAAGCGGCCTTTTCATATCACACTTAGAACACACAGGAATGAAAATATATGTCCAACTACATCCCGGCTCGCTAACATCACCTACATAATGACTCAGAAAGCCTACTCTTAGGTATTTATCTGTCCAAGAGAAATGAAAATATATGTCCACCAAAGACCTGTAGAAGAATGCTCATAGCTGCAATATTCATAGTGCCTCCAAACTGGAAACTATGGTATACCCATACAATAGAATCCTACTCAGCAATTAAAAAAAAACAAACTACTGACACCTGCAACATGAGTGAATCTCACCTATTAAATCGTATGAAAGAAGATGGGCCAAAAAAAAAAAAAGCACATAGTATATGATTCCACTTATTTAAAGTGCCAGAGTAGGCAAACTAGTTTATGGTGACAGAAGTCAAAAGAGCAGTTGCCTAGGGACACTTGGGTGGCTCAGTTGGTTGAGCTTCCGACTTCAGCTCAGGTCATGGTCTCGCAGTTTGTTTGAGCCCTGTGTCAGGCTCTGTGCTAACCAACAGCTCAGAGCCTAGAGCCTGCTTTGGTTTCTGTATCTCTCTCTCTCTCTCTCCCCCCTCCTCTGCTCATGCTCTGCCTCTCTGTGTCTCTCAAAAGTAAATAAACGTTAAAAAAAAAAAAAAAAAAAAGCAGCTGCCTTGCCAGGAACAGGTGGGAGGGAGAACAGGATGGACAGGAGGGAACTAAGGGGAAAGAAATGTTCTATCTCCATTAAAGTAGAGGTTACAAAAATCATGGAACTGTACATTTAAAATGTGTACATTTGATCACCTGTAAATTACACCTCCATATGAAAAGAGAAAAAAAGTTAATGGCTGCCACTGGATGTGATGGGGTGAAAGGTTTAGCTCATCACTTTCAAGGCTGCCTGATTCTGCAGAGGCCACACGAACATCTCAGACCCTGAATTTCCACAGAAACAGAACACTCCAAAACACTGGACAACAGTCCCTGGCTCTCCTGAGGCCTCTGCTGGGCTGGCCTCACCTGAGCTGCCCTGGGGACCTCAGGGAGATAAGCATAGGCAGCAGGACCCCACAGGCCTTGGGAGTATTAAGGGAGATGGGCATCTTCCAGCAAAGGCCACTACAGGAAGCCCCAGAGAGGGGAGAGAGGAGCCGGGGTGCACAGACTTTGTACAGGTCTGACGTCCACCCACCGGGGGTGCCCTGCCAATGATGAGGGTTCACATCCCAAGAGGAAAGCTCCAAGGCTGGGTTTCTCTACACAGAGGGCCTCACACCCACCTACAGGCCAAGATGTGCCTCAGACCCTCAATGAAGGTTTTCAACAGCCTGGGTCAAGTAACCCTATACCTCTGTCTACCCTGGTAGCCAGAGCCTATTACAAGCACAGTTCCCTGTGCCCGGGGTCGAGTAGGTATGGAACGTCTGTCAGGATCATCATTCTATGGGCCTGCCTTCTCCACCTGTGCGTGTGTGGGAGTATACATGTATGTGCATGTGCGTAGAGGGAAGGACAGTGACTTTTACTGTTAAAAATCTTGATTTTATACACTCGCTCTCTTCCACCCCTTCTACATGACAGTCTTGTGCATAGGCCCCTCCCACCAAGGCCTGGCAAGGCTGCTCCTTCTTACCCCTCACACTCCCCTTCAATGCTATGTCCTCAGGGGAGCCCTCCTGCAGGCTGGCCTCCAACCTCCACCCCCCAACCCTGCCCCCATCATCTCCTAACCACTTTTCTTCACCCTCCTCCTGACTGCAGTGACTTGTCTACTTGTTCACTGTCTGACTTCCCCACCCACTAGAAGGTTGACGAAAACACTATGTAAGGGAGCACCTGGCCTGACACATAGTAGGGCCTCAGTCAGTATTGGCTGAATGGACAAATCCTATGAGTTCAAGCAAACCAACACGAATCAAAAACAAAACGCTCGCACTTACTCGTGCAAGTTCGCTGCATGTGAAACAGCTCTATTCCATGCCTGCTTCTAAACAGGAAGTTTCCTGGGAGCCAGTCTGAGGCTCTTTGTAACACATGACATGCACATCAGTGATAGAGGACTATGCTGGAAAGCAAATGCCCCACATTTTATCAAAGTACCAATATCTGTGGCCAGAGTAGGAGACGTACATCTTATGGAGCTGACTAGGAAATGCGGCTCACAAGCAATTTCGTTCTCTAAAACGTGTACTGTTACAGGAAGCACAGGCTGTAGATTCAACGTGGTGAAATGAAAAATGAGCCAGTTGGGAACATAAAACAAGGAGGATAGGACGTATATGCTGACTTGGCGAATCATCTGGCACACCGTCCAAGGACGAAAAATCATCTGTGTGCACAGGCACGCAAATGTAGACTGTGGCCCAGAACCTTAAAGCTCACAGTGAAATCATTTAAAGAAAAGAAGATGTAGTACCAGCCTGACACCAGGCCTGTAGAAGGAAAGGTCAATGTTATCACCAGACAGAACATGATCTAGAGAAGAGCTTCCTACTAAACCCCAAGGTCAATCAAAAATAGTGCCCCCCTCTTATTCTCTTGGTTACCTAGAAATCTGGTAACCTGTTGGCCCAAAGAACTATTTTCATGCCCTACCCCAAGGTCAGCAGTTCTGCCACTGACTGCTGAGGGACATGGGGGTCACGGGCCAAGTGAGAAGAGGACCAAGCCAGGAGTTCTAGCCTCGGCCCCCACTTCCTGTCTGGCAACTATGACAGCCTCACTCAAACTCCCCGAACCACAGTTTCCAGCCCCGTCACTTAGTGAATAAAAAGCAGTGAACATAAAGAATCTTAGTCTTACACAAGCCATGACGTTTCAGTTGCTCCCTCCTTAACATTAGGGCGATGATTCTGATAATTTATTACACACTTGTGGGCTAGCTTACATGAATAAACTCTGGCTTTGTGAAAGAAGTAAATCATCTTTTTTTTTTTTTTAAGTTTATTTTTAGAAAGAAAGAGTGTGAGCATGGGGGAGGAGTAGAAATAGAGAAGAGAGAATCCCAAGGAGGCTCTGCGCTCTAAGCACAGAGCCAACATGGGGCTCTATCCCATGAACCGTGAGATCGTGATCTGAGCCGAAATCAAGAGTCAGATGCTCAACCAACTGAACATCCAGGTGCCCCAAGTAGTATATAATCTTAACAGGTCATAGAGTGGAATAAAAATTACACATGGCTCTGGTCTTGCTTTCTGTGTTTAGGAGGTGGGGGAAGAGGATGGGAGAGTAAGAAACGGGCAATTTTTTTTTTTTTTAATTTTTCAACGTTTATTTATTTTTGGGACAGAGAGAGACAGAGCATGAACAGGGGAGGGGCAGAGAGAGAGGGAGACACAGAATCGGAAACAGGCTCCAGGCTCTGAGCCATCAGCCCAGAGCCCGACGCGGGGCTCGAACTCACGGACCGCGAGATCGTGACCTGGCTGAAGTCGGACGCTTAACCGACTGCGCCACCCAGGCGCCCCAGAAACGGGCAATTTTAAACTAAGTACCTCTGGTAATTCATTCAGACTCAGCACAGCGTATTAGAATAGGATATATGCTGGAAAGCCACCGGCAAGGTCCCGAGTTCTGCCTGCTGTTCCTCTGATGTCAGCCACTTGCCAAATGTTCAGGGGAGAAGGAGAGGCTGGAGCGTGGAATGCCACTGCTGAGAACTCTCAGCTCAGAGCGCGTGTGCAGGGGCTCGTTCAGTAAATGGGCTCCTGGCCCTTGCTTTTACAGACACATGAGCCCAAAACAGAAGAAGGACCCTCTGCTCCCTCCCAAAGTTAAGGCCGTGGAGAGCGACAAGGGTGGTGGAGGAACAAGGGAACCAGAGCCGGGTGTTGTGAACTGTGCCCGCCCCATCTGGGCCCATCAGGGAGGCAGCAGGGGCATTCCAGGTCAGTGCTCTCCCACCCAATGTGTGTGGCAGGCCTGGCGTGGCAGGTTTCCCACAAGCTCAGCTCTCTCCTCCTCCCACAGCTGCCCAGGATCTGCCGGCCGCTGAGCTGGGGCAAGTCCGCCCCAAGAAAGGACACACGACCCCATCAGGCCCCATTGGTGTCTGGAGAAACGGCAGCCCAAGTGGTGGGAAATGGTGGTCAGCCAAAAGCAGAAACCGAAATTACACAAAGGGAAAAACAGGAAGAGCCCATGAAGTAAAAATGGCAGGGGAAGATTTTGCATTTAACGCCCACATCGTCCTACCTTCACTCTCCCAGGAGATAATTCTGTCATCGGGAGCCCAGTGCCAAACGTTTGCTCGGAGCGCACATGGAGACCTCCAGTCACCATCGATCTCCAGACAAAGCTGAGCTTGATGGGCCCGGTCCTCCCCTAGCGGGGCCTACGAATGTATAAGCTCAGTTGTGTCCCCTCAGAGGTGAGGTCCCCAGCACCGAGCTGGGGGCCAAAGTGGTGTACACAGGCCAGGTGACCAGCCCGTGCTGGTCCTTCCGTAAGCAGCTCACACTGCTTGAGGGGAGACCTCAAGAAGCTTCCCTGGCCAACCGGCGTTTGAACAAGCCCCCCTACCCCAGAGAGCAGCCATCTGTTAGGGTGAGAATACCACCTCCAAGCTACTCTTCAGAGGCAGAGGGGGTGAGCAAAACGGACTGTTTCTCCCCCGCTACTCACCATGTATGAAGGAAAGATCAGAACTCGCTTGTGCTTGCCACAAGGCCACTGGGGGTCATCCAGGAGATTTGGGTCATAGTCCGTGAAGTCTCCCAGGTCACTACCTAAGGATCACACACAAAATGATCAATAGGGGCCCCAGACTCTCAGAAGCAGAGGTGGGGTACAGGGGGAGTGCAAACGCCCAGTACAAAGTTACACCGATGCAAGGCTGGCCTCCGGCCATTTAGCCCAGAGTCACATCGCACACTCTGACCCGCAGGAGACGTCTCTGCATGCCAATGAGCTGTATCCCCTGCAAAAGGGTTCACCAAATACTTAACATTCCATTGTGACAGGTTTTCCACCTTAGAAAATTATGTATGAATCTCCCTGACCTGGGAGAGCACAAAACCTCAATGGGCGTGAAAGATACAGCAAACAATGAGATCACAAAATGTGGCACTAAAAAAATGCATTTGCTAAACCTGCAGATCAAATTGGTAACTCCAGTGGTGCCATGTGAGCAGCACATTTGTGGTGTGAGCGCCTCCAGGCAGGCCACCATGTCTGTACAAACACAGACAAGAGCAGGCGCCAGTGCAAACAGCTGTACGTGGCCAGAGTCGGTGGATACACCAGGACAGTATGGCCAAGCTCAGCACCTGGGCAGGCCTGAGGAACTTCTGGCTCACCTGGAGTTTCTCCAAGAGTGGAAATAATACTGCTTCATACAGTTTTCTCCCTTGTTCACTTCTTACGGAGGTGTGGAGGCCAAGCTGGAAGCAAGCAAGCCTTCCTTCACAGGCCACGTTAGTTCACCCACCACGAGACTCATAAAGTTCTCACACCTGATCCTGTGTTTCTGGCCCATTAATTGAAAAAGCCAAATCTGAACACTGTGAAAATATAGGCAAGAACCAGGTTGAGATAAGTTGGTAGATTATCTCTGAGTGGTAGAGAGAGGCTGAAGGGAGCGGGGTGGGTCCAGCCATATCTGCACGATACAGCATATGGCATTTCTCCTTGTGGGAGCTTGAGAGTCAGTGGCTGAAATATCTCAATGGTGGGGTCCCCCTATGGCCTGGCTCCATGGCCACACGCATGGCCTAAAATCGGGCTTGCCCAAAAGTCATGTCACCCGTGGGATGAGCTCACGCTCCAGAGGCATGCTTCCTCCAGTCTGCACACAGAGAGACCCACGCACACTGCGCACCGAGGCACCTTCCACCACGCGCTGCCCGGGGCCAGCCCGGCCCAAGGTTACCTGTGTCGAGGCTCCCCTGGGTGCTGCTTGCGCGTCCTATGGAGAGGCTGCGGTGGCTCAGGTTACGGAACTGGGAGAAGGAGGAGGTGGAGTCTATGGTATTTCTCCGGGCTCCGAAGGCATTTGTGGGTAACAGAAACTGGGTGTAAGAAACAGTCTAAAAGGTGAAGATAAAAATGGACAAAATGGATTATTCCCAGACAATGTTAGGTTTGCATCCTGACCAAGCTAAGTTATCACACCAAGTTCACATCCATATTCTTAGCTCTGCCCAAGGAGACCTGAAATCTGTTTTTGGCATTTATTGGTGCCAAAACCTAAACTCAACTGACTTAAGGCTAGGTAAAAGTTTAAATTTATTGTACTTTGGGTGAATGCTCATGTCCTATAACAGAAATATTAGTGTTTGGTAACCATCCCAGAAGCTGTTGGGATGTTGTGTAATACAGGAGGCACATACCACACATGGCTGTTTTTTTCTGAACAGCACACGAGTTTTAATGACCCACCAAGTACGGAATTCCAAAACACGTCAGGCTCCAAGAGTCTCTGATAAAAGGGCTGTGGCCTCCTGCATGTTTTTTTGGCAGATGCGATCTCTGATGCTTGTTTCTAGCTCATCTCTCTCATTCCCAGGTGAGCACTCAAACTTCAGGAATGGAGATGGAACAAGTGTTTTTTTGTTTCACTTGCTTGGAAAAGTGCACCTCATGCACGCCTACTTGTGGTTCGGGGCTGATGCCGTCTGGGCACAGTGGGGACCAGTTGTTCCGGGAGAGGGGCTGTGGGAGGTCATGTGCTGCCCCAGCAGCTTCAGGTACCCTGAGATAGCTTCCCCAAATACTTGCACTGTCTCCACAAACAGGCTTTTGAAGCGCTTACAAAGACCACCTGGATCGAGCACCAAAAGGTCAACTTCATCTTTCAACCTTCACTCCTCAGGCTTCCACCCAGCAGCTCACTCACTGGGTCGTGGACAGGGAGGAATGCGACAGCCTTCCTGCTAGGTGCTCACTATGGTTGACAGACTCAGCTTCTCAGGACCACAGGAAGCCCTCTCCCCCCCCCCCCACCCCCCCCACCCCCCCCCGCAAACTTTCTAGTAGCAAGAATGCTGCTGGCTGACAGCATCAGTTAATGCATGTTCAAACCACCCGTCACTCCATTCCAGAAGAGGCACAGGTGTGCTTGTCTGAGACAGTGGTCAGTATCATGGATTCCATCATAAACTGTGCTGGAGGAGAAATACATGTGCTATTTCATCACTGGCTCGGGGGTGGGGGGAGGCAGGGTTCCACATGCACGCTAGGGGAACAGGGATGGGCTGGCATCACCCACCAGGAAGGGGCCCCAGACTCGGCTCCTCCACCACGAGCAAGGGTCCCGGTCTGTCACGCTGCCTCTGCTTCCCAACCCTGGGGGTGTCGGCACAAACCTGCTGGGTGGAAGCCAGAAAGCCTTACCTTCCCATCAGCTCCCAGCTCCACGCCTTCAAGGCCAATGATCTCTTTCAAGCTCACGGCACCTGTTGACTGTTTCCCTCCATCCAACTTCAAATCCCTGGGGAGGACAAGCCCAAGAAAAAATGCTTTGGTGTGTACCCAAAAGAGCCATGATGATGTTTACTATACACGACACCACAGTCACACTGACAAAAATGACCAAGCAGTCCCTGGCCAACAGCATGTCCCTTTGTCCTGCCTCTGAGGCCCATTAGCAATACTGAGGACAGTTCTACCTTGGTTCATCCACTTTGACATAAATGAAATCCAATCAAACAGAAAGCCTGAAGATGAAAGTCAGTTTCAGAAGCTGATGGACCACTGATGTCCCTCTCTGCTGCACAAGGCCCCTTTGCTGAGAGTCATCTTACCGGAAGCTAGACAGCAATCTCTGGGTATGGTGGGACAATGGTTCTCTTGGGCTCCCACTGCTGGATTCATTTTAAAGCTGGGGGAGACCTCCTCTCCTTGCCACCCCCTTTTTTAGATGGGAGTTAATAAATTCGTGTCTAAACAGTTCTCATTATTACTGCATTAATGAAGGAATTAATGCCACCATAGTCACCCTAGCTATCTCACCAAGGGACCTAGGAAGTGAGTATTTTTCTGTAAAAGAATAATCTCCAGTATTAACAACAAGCATTTATACAGCACTTCACAATTTACCAAGACTTCCACACACCATCTTTCATTCTTTAAAATGATATTATAAGGTATTGTTACGATCTTATTTTATAGATGAGAAAGACGAAGCCCACAGTAGGTTAAGTAGCTTGCCAAGACACAAGATAGTATGTTGTAGAGACTGGTTTTGCATCCAATGTTGTTTCCAGTACATCACATTGCCTAAAAGATGCGAGACAAGCTGGCTGTGGTTATGCTCAGGCGTTAACTGCTCACATTGTCAAGGTCAGTCCCCCTCCTTACAGTAGTCCTCAGACTTGGCTGTAGATTAGAATCACCTGGAGTTCTCTGACCAACTACCACTGCCTGGCTCCCGTCCACAGACATTCTGTTTCAGTTGGAATGGGGTGCAACCTGGGTATCAGTTTTAAACACTTCCCACGGGATTCTAAAACACAGCCACATTTGGGAAGGACTTCCAGTTTCTGTGTCTATGGTGCTTGTTATACACAGCCACCTCAGGCTGTTAGTGTTCTTGCTGTGTGGCCTGGAGAGAAGCACCATATTCAGGGGCTGTCTTCCACAAACTAAGCAAGAGAAAAATGTTAAAGGCAAGACTCTCCAGGCCAAAGATCAAGAAATCAAAGAAAAAGAGAGGGAGCCGGGTGAGTGAGGGGAAGAGAGACAAGAGACATCCCCTTCTGTGAAGGAAAACAGGCATTTTCTGATTTAGCTGAGCAATCACTAGCTCTAAAACCCTACCTTATAATGAAAGCGTGATTAACAGCTGTAAAAGAAAGAGCCCAAATTTGCATCAAATATTGCATTTTTTAAATATTGCAGGGTACCTGGGTGGTTCAGTCAGTTGGGTGTCTGACTTTGGCTCAGGTCATGATCTCACGGTTCGTGCATTTGAGCCCCACATCGGTCTCTGTGCTGACAGCTCAGAGCCTGGAGCCTGCTTTGGATTCTCTCTGACCCTCCCCTGCTCGTGTTCTGTCTCTCTCTCTCTCTTACAAAAATAAACATTGGGGGAAAAATTTATATATATATATATATATATATATATATATATATAGGAATAAAACGTACTCTCCTTGGGATGCCATGGTATTGCCATGTTCAAAACTCTCTGGAGCCCCTTTGGAAATTGATAAAGTCTTACAAAAAAAAAAAAAAAAAGGCAAATAACCAACCTTCCCAATCTTCAAGCTTTATACTTATATATATTTTTGCTCTGAACACTGTTGCTTGAATCAGAATGCCCCCTCCCACCCTCATACCCTACTAACCAGATTTGACTGTAAATCACTTCGGGTAATTTCAGACCTCAAACTCACCCCTTAGGGATGGTGCAGAATTAGGACATTAACATACAGAACTGTAAACACTTTGTCATCATCCCGTCCTGAGCTCCAAAAATATTCTGAGCAATGGGAGTCCTTTCGGGATGTGCCTACCTTTTCCCAGGGGCACCTTCTCTGCGGGGGGGAACATGCTCACTGAGGGCCAAGGCGTCCAGGATGATTTAAGTCACATCACTTTATAAACATGCCGAGCGAACAGTGACCTGCATTCTAGTCTCTGACCTCAAATCAGCAGCTGGAAGGACCAAGCAAGCAGGTGGAAGCAGAGTGGGGCTCAGCGAGGCCACCAGGACCTTGGGATGGCACACGCCAGAGACCACCTGCCCTTCCGCCCTGCCTCCTACGTGAGCCATCCAGGCTGTCTCTCAGGCTTCCTGAAGCGATGGACAGAGATGATGCCTGCACTAACAAAAGGAAACGCCTACAGAGCAAGAACCTGAACCAGGCAACAAGGCAAAAGTAGCCATGGTGGGCAAGGAGAAGGGATGGCTGCGGCAGCCCAGGAGGCAAGTGGGTACAAAGACAGCAGCGCCTTGTGTCTTATTAAAGGACCTACAGCTCGCTTCCGGGACTTCCTTCTTGCCCAAAGCACAACCCAGCAAGCACGTGCCTCAAATTCCCAACTCCCAAACAACTGTTTCCTTGTTTCTATTTTGCCAGACAGAGAATGTTATTTAGGGCTGAAACTAATTTAAAAGCAGGGCCTATCTTTATGGGGTGAGAAAACAGAAAGAAATGAGGATGACAAAACATGCCCATTTTAAGAGTGCTCTGGCTGCAGGCAGGGACAGAGGCTCATTCCATGATTGTATCCTGTCTACACCATGTCTGATGTGTAGTATTGACTTAAGAAGCCAGGCAGTCTGGCTCTTTGCTGTCTTACCAGTGCTCATTTATACAGATGGCATGGGACATGGGTGTCTATCATGTCCCTTAACATCAGTCTCAATTTGCTCACAGGCTCCTGATTCCCTGGACAGCCTTGCCTTTGCCAGCGGGCCCCCCCCCCTCCTTGCTGTACGTACACATCCCAGTTCACAGAATCAAACCAGCCACGCTCAAACCACACTCCCCTTGCTGATGCCACCCCCAAGGGAAATGGAGCTATAACACACATTACATTTTATGTGCTCACATAAAATCCAAGATTCCTCTTAGGAGATAAATCCCAAAACCCATTTAAAGATTTAAACAGGGGTTCTTAGACCCGGTGATTATTCCAATACCTCAGGACACTCTGGACAACATGGGAGAGAGAGGGCAACAGGCAAAGCCCCACCACACCTAGCCACAGGAACCCATCTCTAGAGAGTGTGTGAGTCTGCTCACCATAGCCATCCCTGCCCATCACCCTTCGCTTGTTACCATTCTCCTTTGTCAATAACCAAAGCCAAGCAGAGTCGGAAAACAAGTCAGGAGAGTAGTAGATCCAACCTCAACTGTTCCTAGAAAAAACACACATTACTCACTGTAGACCAGCTCTGCCCAATAGCACTTCCTACAGTGAGGGAAACATCCTGTCTGCGTGGTCTGATGCGGTAGCCACTAGCTCTCTGTGGCAACTGGGTGCTTGAAGTGTGATGAGTTGACTGAGGAACTGAACTGTTTATTTTAGTTAATTTAAATTCAAATAGCTAGCAAGGGAACATGGCTAGCAGCTCCAGTACTGGACCAAGTAAGCCTTCCCACAAGTGGCCTGGCCACTGCCTCAGGATGTTTACTTCCCAGGCCCCAGCTCACTGAGGAGAGATGGTGTCAGGTGTCCCAGAAGGGGTGGGAAAGAGGTGGGACCCTGCAGATGGGAGCCAGCACAGGATTACCCTCAGTGGGGAGGGAAAGGATTATGGGACTCAAGTTCAAAGGGGACCCACACCCTGCACTCCAGCACCTTGGGAACTGGGCTCCTGGCTGTGATCAGATGCACATTATATGTGGGGCACACAGCAGCACATCCTTTTGCCTCGAAGGCCACGGGGACGGGGTGATAAGGGTTTCAGCAACACCAAGCACATTTGCAAACAATGAGCAGCGGTGCTCCCCAAATCCGAGGCATTACAAAAGACTCTAGGTCCTTTGCACATCCTGGTGGGGAGAAAGGAGGATGCCCAGTGATAATTATGTTTTAATTTCCTTTCAGCCTTGGGGTGTGGGGGATGGGCTAATTGTTCATATTAAGATTTTTTTTTTTTTTTTAAAGAAGAAATGAGGCATTTCCTGCACACCACATCTGGTACACTCCTATCTGCTCCATTTGAACTTCAAAACTTCACCCACATGGTAATAAATATCACAACCGCTCCAGAAAATTGATAGCTTCACGGCAGCGGTTGAGGGCATGCTTTCCCATTTTTTCTGGCTCAGGTTCAAGATGAGGTTGTCGCTAACTTCAGGACTGCCACTTTGGTGGAACTGAATTAGAAGCACACTCGTGCACACATCTGCTTGCATAGTGGCATGTCCATGGAACATGACATCCACATCTCGTGTAAGCGATTTCAATATGTTGGTTTCTTTTACTGGCTTTTGAATTTCTATATAGTAAGACTCGTGGCAACTGACAAAAGACGGCTTTCACAAAGAGGCTGACAAACTTCTCTAGGTTCCTTAGCTAAGTGCTCTCGTAAGAGTTGCTGAAATCTTGCATTAACATGAGCCATACAAAAATGCTGTTGCTTGCCCGTTTTGACCTACATACATAGCGATTTCACATCGTGCCACCTAATTTACAGACAAAGTAACTGCTCAGGACTCACATGTGAGTGTGAAGCAAATGAGAGACCTATGACCCAGGAAGCCCCACTGTTTGGGGAGCCAGGAAGAGTTGCCTTTCTGTAAAAGGAACTCTGAACAGTGTTGTTGGTTCATCCAAAAAGAATCTGTAAAAAACTCCAGTGAAAAAGAATTAGGCAAAAGTCCTAGGGGAGTAGTGATAAAATCTTGATGTTTTCTAAGATCATTGTTCTAAATTCTCATTAAAATGGTGTATGAAAACAGTCTGGCTCAAAAGCCAGCATGAACCCTCCAGTACCAGGAGACAGAACTGAATTAACACGGAGCTGCAGCTGTAAGTAATTAAAAGCAAACTGAAGTTGGACTTTCCAGTTTCTTTGAAAAGCCTAGAAGATTATTTTTCCCAGATACATCCAGAGTCCAAATATTAATTTACTTATGTTCCACCTCCTTCTAAAAATGGAATAGAGACAAGTTCAAATACCCTATATGGATACTATCCAAAATTGTGTGCATTAAGGTTTAAATGCTGTAGCTTGCATTCAGAGATGAATATGGTTAGTTAGGTCATAGGAAAGGATCTCATTTGGACAGACGCACTAACAGAGCCAGCGGTGAGGAACCAAGGACAATGCAAGGGTCTGTTTTCTTCTCTTCCACAGGCCTGGGTGACGCTACAGCTCAGACCTACTTAGCTGTAAGAGCTCATTTCTCATCCATTCAAGTTTCTTTTGCAGAGGCTGTAGGCAACAGACAACACTTTGAAAACCCAGCACAAAGGTTTTCTTACAAAGTCTGGCCACTGGGGGTGGATGGGAGGTGGTTTAAGGGGGGACAGGGCAGGGGCTCACAGAAGATGGGGGAGGGGATGAAAACAGAAGATGAAAATGCATTTGGGGAGACAGCCAGGCAACAGTTCTACCCTTCAGCAAGGGGCAGAAATATAGGTTGGTTCTTTGTGGAGTGGAGCCCTATTCTTCACAGGATGGCCCCATAATTCTTTTAATGTAGCTCTCCTCGAAAGTCTATGACTTCGTGGTTGGAAACCCCCTGGACCTGTCTCTGTTTTGGCTCCCACAGCAAAGAGTGGATGAGTGTGATTTTGCAGTTGTGGAATCATCTGGTCAGAGCAGATGGCCAATCTAGATATCCTGGTGCCCAAAGGGGATTACCTAGGTTGTTATTAACCTCACAATGTTCCAAGTCCTGATTTCATCCCGTGTAACAGGTAAAATGATCTCCCATTACCGATGCTCACGAAGCAGTAATGCACGCAACTGATCAAACGAGATTCCTTGTTAGGTAACAAGAAGTTCAAGGTTAAGGCCCTTTCCTAAAGGAGCATGTGATTAGCAAACCAATATTACTCCTAATAAAAAAAGATATGATTTAAATACTTAACACCTGGGAAGTGGAAATGTGTGCATAATCCAATTAACTAGCTTCCAGGGCTTCCAGCTTCCAAGATGGCCCAACCTCCACTTGTGATCGTTTCTCTAATGGCGCTCTAAACTCGAGACCTTGTAATGCCAGACAGAAGCACCACTGGGCACTTGCTCTTTAAGGAACAACAACAGGTTGAACACTTTGATGCACAAATAATTTAAAAACCAATTAAATATTAATAGGATTTCCAGATCCTTTTAAAAAAGAGAGAGATTTGCTGCAGAGAGTAAAGCTTGAAAGCTGGATTAAGAAATACCACTTGTGAGCTAATTTTAATTAAGAGATTATGCATCCGCTGGAACCCTGTGATATAAAAACATTTATCATCTTTTAAGAAATCCTATTTCTCACCTCTTCAGATAAAATACAGCTGCCATTTTGGATTGAGTCTGCTTACTTGTAGCAGAGCTGAACGTTACACCACCATAGTTTAGAGTCAATGGAACAAAGCCCAGGGCTGACAGGAAAAAGTGAAATCAAAGCAGCTTTTAGTCTACAAGTCCTGCCCCTCACACTCAGCACTTCACCGATAAGCCATCCCCCAAGGGTAACTGGCAGACAATGAAGGGGCCTTAATGTAGCTTACACCAAAATCTTTGTCTAATGGCAGCTCCTATAAACAGCCGGATAACGGCATGATTCATCCATGAGCTCATTCCAGAATATGTCTCTGTGTGGGAATATGGTTGGTGTGAGCAAAGAAACACAATTTGTGAGTGTGTAATTTTCCACAATGAAAAGAGATGTTCTGGGGGAAACTGGGTAGGGAGGAAGGACGGGGATAGGCCAGAGCCAGGGAGGAGGCTTTTAGGCTTGGAGGCCCTCTCTCAGAAGAAGTGGTTTTGTATGTCACAAAACAATCAACGCTCAGGAAACAGACCCAAGAAGATGACCTCATCTGAAATGTCCCCACGACAAAAGCTAAGGACATAAGCAAATATCACGTGGGCACTGCTATTTTAAAACATGCTCCCAGAGATACCTTGTGCTCCACTGGGAAGCCATTTGCTTTATCACATGGTCTCAGATACATCTGTAGGAGAATCCAGAGATTATCATTCAATCAGGTCTGGTTATATGAATGGGTCCGTTCCTACACACATCATCATCAAGCTGGAATCATCTATTTTGATTATTTTACATAACCCTGAGTCACAAGTTAACTGGATTCACTGCTACCTCCTGATCAGATCTGTACATACAGAAATACCTAATGATGTCTGTATGTTTCAGGAAATAAAGTGCATCTGGGCATTTGTGTCAGTCCCCATATACAGAGATAGTCCTGGCACTGGCCCCCAATACAATGCCTGTAGTCTCTCACTCACCAATGGATTGTGTTCCAAAGCCTTTGAGTTGGCCGTCTGGAACTTGGAATGTATTTTCCCACGGACATGATGTTACAAATGGAGATTGCCCACACAATGCTCTTTTAGCCTCTAATGTCACCAAACTAGCCCCATAGTAAGAGCAAGAACTCTGGTTGTAGGAGCAACAGGTCAGAGGGTGAAAGAGGGTGAAGAAATAGGAAAAAGCTGTCTCCCTCTTGGTTTCCTCATTTGGGACTAACCTTCAGTGACATTGTAAAGGGGGTCAAGTTTGCATTCTTTCTACCTCTCTCTGTGAACCTCCTTTTCCTTCTCAGGACCCCAGGATCCTTACTCCTAAGCTGTTCCAGTCTTTCACAGTCTCTCCCGCTTTCTACTTCATTTAAAAAAAAATTTTTTTTTAATGTTTATTTTGTGTGAGAGCAGGGGCAGAGAGAGAGAGAGAGAGAGAGAAACACAGAATCCAAAGCAGGCTCCAAGCTCTGAGCTGTCAGCACAGAGCCCGATGCGGGGCTCGAACTCACCAACCGCAAGATCATGACCTGAGCCGAAGTTGGAAGCTTAACCTACTGAGCCGCCCAGGCACCCCTCCTGCTTTCTACTTCTGAACCCATAAATTCCTTTGCAGCTCCTGGCCCCATGGTGATGGCAAAGCAGTCCAGGGGACAGGGCTGGTGGCACAAATGGAGGGGCAGTGGTCTTAGGTAGAGATATGGACGAGTGGCTTATCAAGTGGGGTCTGCCTGCTTGAGAGTCGGGAAACTTGCTTGCAATTCATTTTGTAAGCAAAAGGTTGCCAAGCCAAACCACAGATCCACACGAAAAGAGAAGGCAGTGACTCATGTGGATAAAAGGCAAAAAGACTCAGTCGGGCCTTGGCAAACTGTTGATTGAAAGAAGAAGAGCTGGTTTAGGGCTGGGACTCTTCCCAGAAAATAGTATAATTTACAAGCTTAATCTGAGAAGGGTGTTTACAGCTATGGGAAGGTTTGATGTTACAGTTATAGTGAAAAAGACGCGCAACATCTGTTCCTCTTCTCAGTGACCAGCTTCTGATAGCTTGTTCTGAAAGGTGGGATGTGGCAAAGCTTCTTCCCACCGGAAGATCAGAACAAAACAATCAGCTCTTCATATTCCATACAAGCACATGCACTAGGGGATAAGAAAGAAAGAAAAAAAAAGACTGGAAGGAAATAAACCAAAATGTTAATGAAGGTTTTGTTTAGGAGCTAAGGCTCAATAATTTTTACCTTCCTTTTATTTTTACATACATTCTAGATTTTTAAAAAATAAGCAGTTAACCACCAAGGAAAGCAATTTAAAGACCAAATGAAAGCAGATCTGAAGATGAATCCCTTATGTTCGTAGAAACAAAGCGCTGATGAACTCATCACGAATCGGACTGAGATTTGCTGTGTTGGGGCAGATTTAGGAAGAACAATGAAATAGCTCTGTGACTGGACAGAACAGAACCAAAGTGAACATTTAATGAGTATCTACTACAGCCTGGCAAGGTGCTCAGAGCTTTCATATGTAATATTTCATTTAATACTCTCAAAACTCTAAAGCTGACATCATAGCCACTTTTACAGATGAGAAAGCCTGGGATCAGCAAAGCAAGTTAATTTGCAGGGACCGAGGATTCTGCCTGACTGCATCTCCATCAAACACAACCTATGCTCCCTGGCTTCAGAGAGCCACCGGCACCAAAGGCAGGGATGTTAGATAAGGACTGTGGTTTTCCTAATGGGACCTTGAAGCACAGAGTAAAAGTGAGTGGGATTCTCATTCTCACCCACTCTTCTGGAGTAACTCTGTGGTTAGCTATTTATTGGCATTTTGTGTAAACTTGTATTGGAGGAGCGGTTTCTTCAGCAAAATGTCTGAAAACCACAGGACTGAACAGTCTCCAAGTTCCTTCTAGCTCTGAAGGTACATCTTTGGAGTTTAAGGGTGCTCCTTGCCATTGAATTCTGAGAAAAGGCATTACCTGGTGTCAGGTATCCTTTGGTGAGTTAGCCTGGGGACACCCAGAGAAGAGGCAACGCCCTTATGACCAGAAAGGGCTTCTACACCCTTACAAGTGGTTTTTGCTCACCAAACTCAGCCTGTAGGCCTGCTGTTATGAGTAAAAATCCACCCCTATTCATGATTAATGGAACTCAAATGCAGTTTACCTGAAAGGAGTTAGTGCAGCCTGTAACCAGTCTTCAATCTAAGCATGCCAACAAATCCTGACATCTTCCTAACGCATGCACTTGATTAGACATGGCCATGCTGGTCCCCAGAAAAGGCCGGACAGTGAGGACCAGTGTGTGTGTGTGTGTGTGTGTGTGTGTGTGTGCGCGCACGTGCGAAAGTGTGGGTGGGTGGTGGGGAGAAGGACCAAGGCAAGAGCTTCACTTTACCTGACATGGAAAGGGGCTCCAGAGACAAGAGGAAGCTCCCCACTGCCTGGGAGTACTGGGCCAGGGAAAACCACCTCCTTCTAACTCTATGCAAAAGTCAAACCAAAGATGTCCTTGGTTTAAGCTTTAAGCAAGAGCAGTAAACACAAAAGGAAAATCACATGTTGATCACGGGCTAGATAAGCAAGCCAGCTAAAAGCCAGGGAACTCTGACGGGGCTTGGGCAGACCAGGTGGGACATCAGCAAAAGGCCCTTGGCATTCTTGGGTTTAATATTCAGAGTGTTGAGTATTTGTGAGCAACTCAAGCAGCACAGCAGGAGTGATCCATGGTGTTGGTGAAGCCAATAAGAACTGCCCAAACTGCGAGGCTACCATGTGGAGCAGTCACCTGGCCGGGTAGGTCAGGTAAGGGAACCTAGTTGGGGCTTAGCACCTGTATCCTGACACCTACTTTTGTCACTGTAGGCTTAGCAACTTTCATTGTGGATGTGATCATCACCTGCAGAAAAGCAGGGCCCAGAGGTCCATGACAGATCATCCTTGTTGGCACCTTCCAGGCCCCTCCTTCTCCTTGCCCATCCAGCACCACCATTTCTATCAAGTTGCCAACAGGGATGGGGTGCCAGGGTGAGGACTCCAGGGAGTACTTGCTCCTGTTGAAGCAGCCAATCTGGCCATCGTTTTTTGGCACAACGATACATTCATAAAATTAGCCACTCTCAAAAGCCCAGAGACACAGTCCTCAGACATACTGTTTTTACTTATTCATTCAACAATTACAGAGTGTCTACTATGCACACTGAAGTGCTAGAGAGGCCTTGAGAACTAAGACACAACCCACACCTTCAAGCAGGATGAGGACAAATTACAAAGGAGTTAAAATATATTTGTTAAGTGCTATGACAGGCCTATAGGTACCATGGAACACAAGTGGGCTCTCAGCAGGGCTTTGAGATGGGGCATTAGGAAGACCGTGAGGGTGGCCTGAGAAAGCTGCCCGGAGGGGAGATCTGAGTTCCATCTCAGTAAGAAGCTTAAATGGGGTGAGGGGCAGGAAGTCTTTCAAACTTTGCACCAAATATATAAAAGCCCCAAAAGCAAGAAGAACCTGACACGCAGCCAGGCATCTCGCTACGGCCAAGAGAGGCCATGGGAAGAAGGGTTAGACAGGAGAACTGAGGCCAGTCCAACGCCCTCTATCTGCCAACTAGTCTATAAAATCCTGAGAGGCTTTTAAGCAGGGGTGATAAGCTTTGAGTCAGAAAAATGACAAGTAGACAAGAGTAGAACCGTCCAGGGTGCAAGGGCTCCCACATATCTGACTATGGTTGGGTTTTTCTCAGCTGAATGATAATCACAGATGAAGGCTGGGGTCAGGAGCCAGCAGCGGTGATAGCGAGAACTGAAGGGGTGGGGAAGGGAATGGGAGGCTGGGGCCCAGGGCTGGGAGGCTGCTTCTACCTGCGGGGTGGACATGTATGGAGTCTGATTAGACATGGTCTTCTCATTAAATTGGAAAAAAAAAACCAAAAAACAAAATGAAGGTGAAACAGACATCTTCAGATAAAAGAAAACTGGAAGCAATGGATCTGTACTACAAGAAATAGTACAGGAAGAGCAATTTCTTCAAGATGAAATGAAAAGATATCCAATGGAAAGTTTAGAACTTTGGGAAAGAAGGAACGCTGGAATGGGTTAAGTATCTGGGTAAATGCAAAGTCTTTTTGGTCCTTTTGCCATTTTCCTCTATCTCTTTACAAATTACATGCCTGTTTGAAAACACTGAGAACGTCTTCTTTCAGTGAAGCATGTTTGGGTGAGGGGGAGGGACCCCTTACTTCCCTGAGGGTTCCCTCCTGGGGCTAAGACCAGGTTAGGGCTGGAGTCCTTTGGTGGCCTCCACAGGTTCAGTTTGGCCACAGGTGGTTCTTCAGTAAGCCACTACGGCAGAGATCACCGACTGGCCCGCAGTACCCAGGAAGGCCAAACACTCCATTTCCCAGACTCTCGCAGGCAGCAGAGGCTCTACGGGCAGAAGCCCTCATGTGGAGGCTGGAGGCGGAAATAACTTTGAGTGGGGGTGGGGATCAGAACTTTTGGCAAGTGTAGGTGGAGGCATAAACAGCAGGGTTTTTACAGAAAGAAGCCCAGAGTGTGGCTGCATGTCTGTCCCAGCCGCACTGCCTCCTACTGGGCTGCTCTTGGGTGTTGTTACTGGTTTCTCTGTCTTTCCGGAACATTCTCTGAATGCCCCCTACCCCCAATCCACGGCCTTCCCACAACAGTCAGTGAGGATCCTGTTGTCAGAGTGTACCCCACCCTGCACTCCACCCCTCCGTGCCCATCAGAGCCACTGTGAGTTGATGAGACAGGCAAGACTCTGAATTCTTAAACTAGAAGAGCAGGAACAAAGGACAGTTATTAGGAGCGCTTTGTTTATCTAACAGAGGATTTCCTCAAGTGTTGTATGTGAACAAACTCTGTAAATCAAATGGTATTTTAAGCAATAAAAGAGCTTATTATTAAGAAAGCAAACAAGCTTTTCATTTTTAAAAAGCCTCGTCACCAACCCTTTTGCAAGGACGTGTTTGGTGCTGTGATACAGTCCTCGACTGTAACTACTTAGCATACTTTCTCAAAGAGAGGCATTTCCACACAGGATATAGACAGGAGGAAGACCCTCACCAGCCCCTAAATTGCTTCGGTGGTGGTGTTTGTGGGGTGACCTGGCCGTGGCTGGGTAGCTACTGGGGAGATGTAAGCAAGTAGCACTCAGGGTCATGACCTAGTGATGCCCACAGACAGCCAGGGTGTCCGCACCATGTCAACACCTGCATTACATGACGCCCCCCCCCCCCACTCTCCACGGGCATTCCTACTCTACAGTGGACGAACACTCAGATGAGGGGAATTATACAGATTATTTTCACCCAAGGCTCCACCCAAAGATGCTGGGGGCTTGGCCTTGGAGGAGCCAGGCTGCGGCGTAAACTGGCAACCTCTAAAGCCTTCGGAAGGTCACCACCCACCAGCACAAAGACCACTGCGTCCCCAGGAGGTGGCTCTCCTGTGGCACATACACAGACCTCCACCATCACCCAGATACACACTAGACAGCCAGTGTCGCCCACTTGTCACTAGTTCCGGGCCAGCAAGTGCGGCCCCAAGCCACAACGGTGAAGAAAAACACACTTGGCTCTCAGCTGTGTGTCAGTGCTTTGGGACCTGCACCTATGGGGTCTGTCTGCCCCAAAGCAGAGAACACAGCACCTCACGGAGCCTGCAGCCTGTCTGCCCTCCCTCTTACCTCTTGGCACTGCTACTAGGCCAATCTCTTCCCCAACCTTGTAACTGCAAACTGATAACCCCAGAACCCACCTGACAAGGCTGTCGCAAAGATTCAATGAGCAGATGTGTGATGGCACTCAGCACAGTGCCTGGGATACTGGAAGCATGACTTCTGCTTCAGCTCACATTACTTTCTCCATCTTGTTCACACAAATGCTTGACCTTATCAGCTCTTCCTAAGAAAATAGGCTCTTTTCTCAAATACCTTTAGCTATACATCAAAGCAGGGAAAACAGCTTGAAGAGTACGGCAGCTGCTAAATAACCAGGGCAGTCCGCGTTAAGCAGAAGCTCTAAAAATCACAGTGAGTGGTCCTATTGTCAGCTTGGAAGTATAAACCTGGTGGCACGCAAAGTGATCCTAAACATTTCACACCGTTCTCAACCCTGGGCTGATTAAGCCCCTGTCCTTGTAGCCTACACCAGGAAACTATGTACCAAATAAAACCGCAAAGTCACCAGACCTGCACTTTTTAAAAAAATCTCAAATTAAAAAAAAATTGAATGGAGAATTATTCAGAGGGGAACTCCAGAAGCACCTGATCACTAGTGGATGGGAAGTGTGAATGGCACACCTCATTCATAAACTCCTCGTTCAACCAGACTTCCAGCTTCCACATTAGCAAAATCGACAAGGATGACAACGTGTGCAGGACCTTGGAAAGTCTGGTCAAACGTCCGTGTTGTACTGAGACCTGGAGCGGCTGAGTGATGGGCCTGTGGCAGTGACATCCCAGGACAGCTCACTTCTGTCCCTACCCCCTTCCCCTTACTACCTAGGTCTAACCACTTAGCTGTTGGTCAGCAACAGGATTCCCACTTGGTTGGGGCTTTACCAAATTCTTTCAACAAGCCAAGCATCACAGAGACTCCCCACCACATCCCCCAAAGTTCCTAAGGGGCCAGACCATCTTCTAACATCCTCGGAAGTCAATGGTGAGGCTGGAATGTCCTTCCCCACTTCTCTAAGACCTCACGTTTCTATGTCTTGATGAAGAGCTGCCAACTCTGGGGAGCATTCCGTGATCCCTCCGTCTGAATTCACTGAACTCCCTCCTCTATGCTCCAGCTGCACACTGCTTAGGACTCATTTCGTTGTTTGCTCTTGTGTCTGATGGTCAGTGTCTTTACTACCTTGTGTCTCCTACCGTTAGAGGGTAACGAGGAAAGACACATTTTCCTGTGCACCACTGTATCCCTACTGCTTAGAACAGTGTGCCTGGCAAACAGCATGTTCTGTGAAGGAGTGAATTCTGCTATGCAGCAGGATTGCCTGAATCTCTACCCAGGAGGCAGGCAGGGATGGCAATGTATTGGGAAGGGGAAGGAAACTCACATAACAAACTCTTGGCTTTTTACTGTTGATAGTAGACTCAATGTAAATGTGGATCTTGATAAAGATTTGGGGGAAGTTAAAGCACTCTGTAGCACCTCTTTGTGGCTCCCCAGCTGTCCTGGATTGGTTGTTTACATGTCTGGCTTCCTGGCTCAATAATAAGCTCCTAGAGAGTGGGTCTTCCTCATCCTACACCCTCCCAGCCTCGATCAAGGCCTTGCACCCGCAAGGGGTAGAAAAAATGCATGAGTGAACAAATAAGTAAATGAATAAATGGTAAAACCTCTCCTAAGACTGGCCTGTCTGCTTTGATCAACTGATGTCAAGACCCAAAGTTAAGTGCTCAGTTCAGCTGAAAACCAAGAACAAAGCTTTGGGGTCAGGGTGGGAGGCAGGGCGAGCCAAGATATGAGAGTCAGACTTGGGAAGCTCCAGTGCAGCATGAGAAGCCAGAAAGCAAAACCAGAAAGAGGTAAGGCCATCCTGATAGATGCTTTCCTTGTAAAAGAGGTTCAAGTACACACTGGATGAACTTCTGAGTTTCCTGTTTTTAAAACTTCCTTGTGATGAAGTTGGAGCTGAACATCATCCCTTTTAGCAGTGGGGGTTTACGCGTGTCTGGCATAATCATGCGCCTGTGGCTCAGTCCACGTGCAGAAGCACAAAAGAAATGTGGCGGCTGGAAACCACAAGGTCAGCAGGTTAAGATGGCTGGGGTACAGGGTTCTGGTGCTGCTGGTGCTGCTGGGCATCCACCTCCATGCCCGAGGGGTCCCAGCTCTGAAGCAGCGAGGCCAGGCCAGGTCATCTCTGAAGTCCTTTCCAGCCCTGAAATTCTATGATTTGTGTCCCAGTCACACAGAGTTAACTCTTAGCATAAAAGGAATTTTCCACAGCAGAAAGGTATTAGTTACTACAGGCATGAACTAAAGCACTGTAAAAATATATATGCATATAATTTACTAGCATAAATACTTTTATTATTTGAGCACAGTGGTTTCCCAATAATTAGTGAAAAATAATCCTAAGTTTAAGTGGCATTCACTAATAAGATGTCTGCTCATCGAAAAATTTAAAAAGCAGAATCGCTTCTTCACCTTACCACTAAATGACAGTATTTTGAATGGTGTGCAGAGTTTCTCATGTGAGTTTTTAAGTAGAATGTGCTGCAGAAAGAAACAGGCATGCTCTTTTCTGTTAGGTATTGCAATTGATCTGATTATGTGTTTTGTTATAGAAAATTAACCTTACTGCACTTTGGTTTCCTCATCTATAAAGTTTGAAAGAGTTTATTCATATCTAAAATGTAAAAGGTTATGTCCTGTGACCCCACAAACTCACTCTGCTTCTTAATCTGGGCCAACCGGCAGAACAGCTGAATCTGCCAGTAACCCTATGACAGATCTTCCTGAAACATCCAGGGCCTTGTCAGCAGCAGCCAAGGAGACTGCGGCACTGACAGACACCTAGTGTGTTTCCCAGCACACTAGCTGGGATTTCCTCCAGGTGTTAAAATGGGGGGGGGGCACATATTTCCAACAAGGACGTCAAACAGTTTGGGTGATCTCTTCCTGGGTAATTTAAATTTAAATGTGTTCCCACGAGTTCTGCATAAAATGCAATGATCTTCAAAGTAATGACACAGGTAGTAACTTGATATCCCCATTCTACAGAAGAACAAGCAGAGGCTCAGAGACAAGTAATTTGCCCAAGCAAAAAACTATAAGTCTCCCAAGTTCTCCATGCTGACCTCCCACATTCTGTTTAAGAATTTGGAGACCCTGACAAGTGGGCCCCACCTACCTCTTTGTGTGAGGTGCTGTGCTGGACCTTGTGTACTCAGTTGCCCCAGGAGCCTCAGTTAACCCCTGCGAGGCAGTTACCGTAAAAGCTCCATTTCAGAGATGGGTTTCTGTGATTATGAAGCCTGTTTTGCCCATTGGCCAGAGTGAGTCAGGGAAAGTCCTAGAGCTGGTCAGAGTTGGGTTCAAATTCCCATTCTGGCCCAAAGTCGATGTTTGAGACTGTAACTCTTAAAGATCAGTGGTCCTATCTATAAAACAGGGTAAGTACTTCGGTACCCTAGTGAGGGGGCCCCAGAATTTGGAAATAAGATCACCATTCCAGAATGAAAACAGGCACAAACAGTTCCAAGATGAAAGCACAGAGAAGCCAGATTATGTTAAAGACACTGAATGAGTTCTCAACCAGGAAGACTTGGCAATCATCTGACTGAGTATCTTTAGCCTTAATTAGAAGTAGTAATTATGTGTGAAATTTCAACGTGCCTTGGTTTAAGTTCCAGGGGGCAGGAACCAGGCACAAGTTTCGCTACGTTTATCCCAGTACCTAGTCACATAGTAAGCACTCAATAAATGAACGAATGCAACATAGCTGAGGGAAGAATACATCAATCAGAAAGGCTAGCAAGGGCAGCCCAGAGAAATAAGGCTAACTCCACAGTGACCATCTAAGCTCGCGGTGAGGGGAAATATTTAGACAGCCTTCCACTACTGATTCAGATCTCCCTGGAAATGTGCTCATAAGCTGGTCACACTGCAACAATCCGAGCCCTGGGGCCATTACTTGTATAAGAAGTTTAACAAACTTGCCTTCTGGGTCACACATAGGTCCGTGAGCTGGTACAATCTAGTCTCCATGAGGAATAAGCCTGCTCTCAGGTGCAGCCGAACCTGGGACCACAGTAGGTTGGTAAGGTAAAGCAGGCCTCCTCACAAGGTCTCCTGTGGGCAGCCCTGATGGCCACACCCAGGTGGCCCCTGAACCTCTGAGCCGAAGGATTTGCTGTTACTTTTCCATGAACACCTACTTTTGCAAGGTTGTTGTAAGGATGCAGGGAGTGAAAAGGACTGGCATAAGGTCCTCAATCAATAGTAAGATTACCATTGCTCTTTCAGACACATCTAATAAATGACTGAGTCACAATTCCACGAACAAAATGTGCCACTTTCTGTCCCACGAAGCTTATGGTGTAGAGTACGGATAGAAGTGAACTGAACGGATAGAAGTCTGACAAGTCTATGTAGGAAAGGGAAAGCCATGATGAGCAGGAGCAACGAGCAGAGCTCATGGAAGACAGACTATGGTGAATCTGCCCCAAGGCCACACTGCCCTCCCACAGGGTGGTGGTCATGAGCAGGTAGGGTGTGGTTGTCACAGTGTCTAGAGGGCACTTCCAGCATTTAGTTTATAGAGGCCAACATCCCACAAGGCTCCCGCATCCCATGCAGTAAACTGTTCTACCCTACATATCAGCATCTCCCTGACCTCAAACACAATATGCAGTGACAGGTGAGGGACAAAGCAGTCAAGACTCAGAGGAAATGAGCACAGAGTTCGGCATGGGGAATGAGGAGGAGAGGCTCTGCAAGGACAAAGCCTCACTTACCTACTTTTCTTCAGAGCGAAAGGAGGAGCTGGTTGATCTAGAGAAGTAAGCGTTCCTTTGGCCTGTGGTGAATCGCATAGGGCTGTTCCTGGTACCATTTTGCTTTGGTATTTACTCCGGCTTCCTGGTCAGTTCCCAGCCCCAAGCCCAAAATGCAAAGAGGCAGGATGTCCACATGGTTTGTATGATTCCTTACCTCACCTACCTTTCTCCGAAAGTTGACATGGCCCTGAGGAATGGGGTGGGTCCCCATGTTGCTCGTTTTACAGTATTGGAAGAGGTGACAAAATGCACATTTAGAAATAGCAGGCAATATGGAGAGGACTGGCACGGGCGCGCGCGCGCACACACACACACACACACACACACATACACACACGCGTGCGCACAAATAACAAGGAAGCTTTCTGGCTGAAAAGAAAGTGGAGCTTTTTTTCTTTCAAGTTTACAAATCCTGAATTTGCAGTGTCAAAGGCAAGGCATGTTCTTTGAATGGGAAGGGTAGCCACATTATGCACAAGGTGTCACAACTTTTCACCCAGAGAACTATAAAGCAAGCATGCATATACATACCCTGCTTGGGCACTGTCACGATAGGGCAGCACTGAAAATATACTACAGAAGGATCTTCTGCCACTGATAAGGACTATTCTAAAAAATAAAAATAAAAAGAACAAACAACAAACAAACAAACTAAATGCAAACACTCTTAAATTAAAAAAAAAAACAAAACCATAGCAATTAAGCATTCATGGAATTCACAGCAATATTTGCACACTCCTGCCGCCTCCTCTGGCAGATGGTGGTCTGTGCTCCTTGCAAAATGCAACCTCAGCACAGCACAAGTACATGGCTTTCTCCTCATCCGACGGTTAGCGCGTGTGACACGGGCGAGAGTCTCTAAGGCGCACACACGCATCATTTCTCTGCTGAGAGCTCCTGGCTGGGGGCTGCACGGCAAGACAGAGCAGACAGAGCCACGAGTCTGGGGGCCCAGTGTTGCCAACAGTCATGCCGCATTTAAACCACCCTTGTCTAGGGGCGCCTGGGTGGCGCAGTCGGTTAAGCGTCCGACTTCAGCCAGGTCACGATCTCGCGGTTCGGGAGTTCGAGCCCCGCGTCAGGCTCTGGGCTGATGGCTCAGAGCCTGGAGCCTGTTTCCGATTCTGTGTCTCCCTCTCTCTCTGCCCCTCCCCCGTTCATGCTCTGTCTCTCTCTCTCTCTCCCAAAAATAAATAAACGTTGAAAAAAAAAATAATTTTTTTAAACCACCCTTGTCTACTCTGCAGTGAACAATGCAAGAGCACTAGTGCCAGAAACCGTGAGCAAGAGAGACATTCAGATGCCATTACGATCGTCAGGTTTTTTATGTGCTGGCAGAATGTTAGGTTCTGAGAATAAATTAAGGGAACAATTACATAATCAGTCTTATCTTCCATTCCTGCTATAAAGAAACTACTGGAAACAGTTCTGCATTATGCTCTTATGCAATCAAAGGCCACTTAGGAAAATATTAGGAAAAAAACCTCAAAAAAGTACTTATCCTAGCATATGAAAATAACTTTTGCCAAAGACAACTGCTGATTAAAAAAATGAGAAACAAGTGGAGGATGTTAAAAAAAACGAACGTTCTTTAACACAATAGCAACAAACATCAGATACGGAACTTACTGACTTTTGTAATCTTTTCCTTCAATAATCATGATGATACAACCAGAGAAACGACTACTACTAACTGTATCAAGGTTTGGAGATTCTGCCCTTGTTTTAAAACTGTGATATTAAACTGTCGACCTGCCTAGCATAAAGTCGGGTTCCCCAGCATGGCAGAGCAGGCCCTCTGTCTTCTGGCTCTTTCTGCCTCTCTGGTCTCAACAAACATGACATCCCTTTGGCACTTCATCATCCACCCATCCTAAAGGACTTGCTGTCCCCCACCTTTAAAAGACCGCTGCTGTTTCATACCCCTGTCCTTTGCATGCTATTTCTTCTGCCTGCTATGCCCAACTTGGTAGGCTTAGTGAACTCCTACGTAGTCTTCAAAACCTAGCTCAGAAGTCCCCGCCCCAGGAAGCATTTTCTCTCCCTTCACTGAGTTACTCATTCCCTTTTTGGTGCTGTTGCTGGCTCCGGATTTCCACTGCCAGGAGTGCACCGATCACAGAGGGCTGCTCACCACTGCCTCCCTCTTCTTCTACAAGGGGCATCCAGAGGCTGAATACATGGCAGCCCCTCCATCAACAGTGTGGGCAGTGCTGTGCTTCAGAGCAGCACCTGAGTGTCCGTCCCCGGGAAGGCAGGACCATGGCTGTCTGTTCATCCCATGGGGATTCATCTGACATAGTTAAGGGGGTGGAAGCAACAGTCCCAGCTGCAAACAGCTGTGTCACCTTTGCGTGACTTCGGACCAGTGACAAACTCTTCTGAGCCTCAGTTTCCTCAACTAAAACGATAGGATAAAACTGCTAACTAGCCTATTGGAACGCTGTAAAGAGTAAATGAGTCTATCCTGGGAAAGCCCTCAGAACAGTGCCTGGCAAATAATGCACACTTGATAAATATTAACTGATTTTACTGGGGACCACCTTCTTGGGTTGAGGGAGGTTTCACCCTGGATTCTGAATCTCTTCAGAGCTCTCTGCTAAAACACACAGGCCCGCGGGGCACCTGGGTGGCTCAGTCGGTTGAGCATCCGACTTTGGCTCAGGTCGTGATCTCACGATTCGTGGGTTCGAGCCCCACGTCGGGCTCTGTGCTGATGGCTCAGAGCCTGGGGGCAGGCTTTGGATTCTGTGTCTCCCTCTCTCTCTGCCCCTACCCCACTCATGCTCTGTCTCTGTCTCTCAAAAATAAACATAAAAAAAAAAAACAAAAACACAGGCCCGCAAGATGTGAAAGGTGCACTCCCAGGACAGCTGAGGGATGACACACGTGGCCCGTCTAACAACCTACACATAACACTCACACGGGCTGGGGGGGGGGGGGGGAGGGGGGGGGTCTCTCTCCTCTCAAGGGAGAGGTTTCTCGTCAGATACCACGGACCCAAACCCTATCACTGCTGCCAGAACAGAAGTGTCACAGAGTGGACCACCAAGGCGTCAAGGGCCAAGAGGTAAATAAATTGTGAGCACACCACCTTGCGAAACAGCAACCAGGCTCCTTGGGCTCTTACTCGGAGAGACCAGAGACAGATCCTGACGCTGTAATGCCTGTGTCCATTTATTTAAGCAGACATAATAATAATATTTAAAACTTACTAAGTATCCATTAGATGCCCCATTCTAAATGCTTCAAATGGGGGCGCCTGGGTGGCGCAGTCGGTTAAGCGTCCGACTTCAGCCAGGTCACGATCTCGCGGTCCGTGAGTTCGAGCCCCGCGTCAGGCTCTGGGCTGATGGCTCAGAGCCTGGAGCCTGTTTCCCATTCTGTGTCTCCCTCTCTCTCTGCCCCTCCCCCGTTCATGCTCTGTCTCTCTCTCTGTCCCAAAAATAAATAAACGTTGAAAAAAAAATTAAAAAAAAAAAATAAATGCTTCAAATGAAGAGAGCAAGTAAATGACATGCCAACAGTGACACACTAGCAGGTGAGACCCATTGGGGATCTGAAGCCATGCTCTTTGCCACTATGTGCCTTGATGCTCTGCCCTTCTCTAAGACTTACTAGAAGAGTCTGCTCCTGTAGGTTTTACGGGGTATTCATGGACTTCCTAGACCCAAGAAGTCTGCCTTCATCCACATTTTCTAGGGTGGCTTTCCAGCCTGGCCTGCAGGTCACCAGGCTAGGAATGGGTGGGGCCAGAGGGTGACCCATCACAACAGCCCAGATAGAAGTTGCCAGCACCACCGATGCCTCACTCTCCTGCTCTGCTCAGCCTGGGCCCTTTTCCAGACAGAAAGAGGTTCTTCACACAACCCCCACCATCCCCGGCCATCCACCCATGAGAAAAGCCTGGAACTGCCCATTCCTGGTGGTGCTCAACATCCGTGTCTTCTGCAACACAGAGGAAGGAATGTGTTGAGCAAACTCAACTGGCTTAGTGTTAGTTCATTTTCTTCATTACTTTGTGCTAACGTACGGTTCCTTCCCACACACTGAATTTGTTTGGACATTTTTAATAGAACGAGAAAATGAGAGAACATAAATGCATGTGAAATTAAATATTCTTTCCAAAGTCCCAACCACAATGTGTCTATTAGCAAACAGGCAGCATTAGAGTTCTGCTAAATGAGTGCTCATCTGTGTGGTCCTCACCATTTAGGTCTAGGAGAGGCTGACAGCCTGAGTCTCATTCAGAAAAACATGTTATTCTAACACATAGGTCAGGTTTAGCAACTATGAATATGGAACGTTTTCCAGCAATCCAGTAGGGCTGGTCCTTTCACAGTTGACCATTCTCAAGCAGCTGGAGTGGGGAGGAGAAAAATAAGGACCACTGAATCTTTGGGCACTTCCCTTCCTTTTTGGGGTTGAACCATCCTGTTGACTTCCACTTTATGCAGGGTTCAGAGGAGGAATACAGAGCAGAGACCCACACAGCAGCTCTGCACAAGTTTGTGGCTGTTCCTGGGGAGTTCGAAAGAGCTGACAGAGTTCCCAGGTACGCATCCAACGTGTTTCCTGAAGTAGCTCTGAATCCAGGAGGGGCTTCGGCCTTAGCCAGAGCAGGCAAATAACAACAAGTGGCAAGCTCTCACCTTTTGTCTCCTCCAAGAGCAACTCTGAGCAGTGTAAACCTAAAGGCAGGCCCCTCGTAACCAAGTGCTATGCCCCAAAGCTGGAGTGTTCCTGTGAATTTGCAGCTTTCCTCTCTGTGAGTACTGGGGAAATCTCCATCATCATGGTGATGTCCAAGAAGAAAATCAGATTTATTTGCCTTCTTAAAGTGCTTCTGTATTTGTGGAAGAATTCAATCAGATGGCAGTTGTCAAGAATGACAGAAGACAGCCAAACTCCATTTCCAGTGGGCTTCGGAAATTGGCCACCTCCATGTCTTGGCCTCCAACCGATACAGTTATTTTCTTGGCTGCCCAAATTGCATGCAGAAAGTCCACATAATTTTCCTTTCTGTAACATTTAACACTTTACTTGGAGTCAAAATGACCAGAAAGCATTACACAAAAGATTGTAACTTCAAAAGAGGAATTAACTCCAGAAGGATAGGTCTTTAAGGAATTAAAGATCACATTTCCATACAAACATCTGCCAAAGAAGAAAAAAAAAAAAAAGACAAAAAAACAAAATAAAACAACAAAGGGAAAATCTCCTAGGGCTGCAGCCCACATGGGGAGAGCTGCTTCTGGATAGACAACATTTTCCAAACCCTTCCAGGAAGCATGAAGAGCACCGTCTTTCTTCTTCATAAAACTTCATTTCCTTGCTTAGGAAAGTGTTTCTGGTATGAGGAAACCAGGGCTTCAGGCCACAAAGCTTCCAAAGGCACACATTGCCTCTGAGATACTGGAGTGTTCCAAATAGCCAGGAGATACACAACGGGCCCCATGGCTAACAGAGCACCACAGACCACGGTCATTACATCCACTCTCGACCCTTTAGACCGGAGCCAGCAATGTCTGACCAGGGAATATTTCATGACATCCTGGACCCTCAAATGTCCCCTCTTATGCCAAAAACTGGCTTTTTGTTCTATTTCCAGAATCCTGGGGCATCTCTGTTGGCTGTAAGAAAGTTCACTCTCTCCCGGGTGGAATACTCCGTTATAGCAGAAATATGCTCTTAAGGACATAAAACAAGCAACTAACGTTTACTCTAAAGTTAAAGAAAATCACACTCGCAACAATGGTGGATGAGCATGAACACAGCCCAGGGTGACACTTTAGGTACTGGGGACAAGTGAATACCGCATTCCCTAGTTCTGTAGCTCATGCCCTACACGAAAGAGAAAGAACACACTTTTAAATGCTGGGGTCAGCGGTTGAACTGTGTTCCCTAAAAAGACACGCTGAAATCCTAACATGTTGAAGTCCGTGGCACCTTGAACTTTGCATATGTCATCAAGTTGGGATGAGGTCATCCTGAACTAGGGTGGGCATTAGAACCAATGGCTGGATTTAATCAGGACAGACATTGGGGACACTCCCGTACACACAGAGGAGAGAAGGCCACGTGACAATGGAGGCAGGGACTGGAGTGGCGCAGCCAAAAGCCTAAGATGCCCCGCCTGGGATTGCCGGCCCCCCTCAGGAGCCAGAATGGGCGAGAGGTGACACTTCCCTAAGAGCCTTCAGAGGGCACACAGCCCTGCTGACACCTTAATTGTGGACTCGTGGCCTCCGGAGCTGCGAGAGCACACATTTTTGTTGTTTTAAGCCACCTAGTCTGGCAGCCCTGGAAAGTGAACACAGCTGGCGTGCAGTCACTTTATTCCCATGGCTGCGCAGTGCCACCCATCTCCCGCTCGGCCGTCTTCCCTGCGCTCGTGCACGGTTGCTGGTGCACAGAGAAGGTAAAGCTGTGAAGACTGATGCCAGAAAACAAATGAGTTTTGTGAAATCAGAGAACTAGAGCCTGCCAGGCACTTTCTCTTCCCAGCCCCCGCTCCCCTCCCCCAGCTGCTTCCTCCTCCCACAGTGCTATGTTACAAGCTGGGGGGGGGGGGGTTGACACCCCTCTCTCTCTTTCTGAAGGGCTGATTACATACTTGAATGAAAATTAAAACAAAACCAAAACGTTCTGTTTCCTCTATTTAAACTCTCATTAGCCATGGGTGGGGGCGATGCTTTTCCTCCTTAGGAACAGGCCCCTAACCACGGCATGTGCTGAGCTTGGGAGGAGGGCAAAGAGCAGACAACCTGCAGAATTCCAAGCCCTTTCTTCACAAAGAGATCTGTCTCTTCCATCCTGAAATGTAAGAAAAGCAATCTCCCAATTCTGGGAGTCAGAGGAAGGAAGAAAGGAAGGAAGGAAGGAAGGAAGGAAGGAAGGAAGGAGGGAGGGAGGGAGGGAGGGAGGGAGGGAGGGAGGGAGGGAGGGAGGGAGGGAGGGAGGAGCCTGTGGAGAGGAGGGACCTAGAAGCCTGAGCACGAGGCAGGGCTGAGGCCAGGGGCAGGGCAGGCCAAGGAGGAGCAGTGGGGTTCCAAGAGGTGAGAGGAGGGAATACAGAGCACCAGATGAAGGGAAACATGGTGGTCACAGTGATGTGTCAGGCCCCCAGCTGGTCGGGGTGAAGGAACTGGAGGCCCCAGGGCTGGCATGGATTAGACAGCAGAAAGCACCTGAGGGTCTCCGCTCAGTAGCCTGCAAATACAAGCTGGTGAGATTCTCATCAATGGATGTGTGCATCTCCTTCTCACGACTGCTCACACCGCCCTAATCTTCACAGCCCCCCCGGGACTGCCAACACTGCTAGTACCCGAGCACAGCCCCTCACTGCCGGCTCAGGAGGCACACTTTATCTCACAGAGCAGGAGTGGTGGAGGGCTCCCGAGAAATAGCTGTATGTGCTCTTCCGCTCCTCTCTCCCTTCCACAGATACTTTCTGAGCACTTACTCTGCCAGACCTTGGGGATCGGAACTGACAAAGCCAAGAGCTCCCTGCTCACAAAGCTTCCAGTTGGGTAGGAGGTACATTTACACACGGGTGGGAGTGCCCTGACTGAGAAGTAGAGGTTGTTATCTGAGGGACCGGTAACCTGGCCTGAAGGAGGCAAAGTGGGCTTCCTGGAAGAAGTGACACCAAAGTTAAGACCTAAGGGATAAGGGGCAAGGAGAAGATAAACTGGCGGAGGGACTGCCTAAGTCAATGCTGGGAGGAGAAAGAGCAGAAAGCCTCTTGAGGAACGCAGTGTGCAAGAAAACTCTGCTGACCTCCATGTGCCTGAATCACCAGGGTGAGTCACTCTGACCAACACTCACCACACACTCAAAGCTCAGGTGGGGAGGCTTGTTCTCTAGAATATACACTCTGAGTTGTTTACTTACAAAGAGTTAATTATGCACATCCCCAACCTGTTTACTCCAGTTGTGCTTGCTACTTGTATTTGTTCAACAAAAGTTACACAAACTGATCAAATGTGAAGGGGAAAAGGAGATAATGCTGTAAAAACACCAAGTGCTTTAAAACATATTCAAGCAAGGCAAGTCACTGAAAAAACTGGAGGGGGGGGTTACTAGAAAGATTAGGAAAACACTGAATATCCAATTGGATTTTGCACTTAGATTCTTGGGTCACTTTATTTTTTTTTTATTTTTCTTAATGTTTTTATTTATTTTTGAGACAGAGAGAGACAGAGCCTGAGCAGGGGAGGGGCAGAGAGAAAGGGAGACACAGAATCCGAAGCAGGCTCCAGGCTCTGAGCCATCAGCACAGAGCCCGACGCGGGGCTCGAACTCACAGACTGTGAGATCATGACCTGAGCCAAAGTCGGAAGCTTAACCGACTGAGCCACCCAGGCGCCCCTCTTGAGTCACTTTAAAGAAGTCTAATCTGGGGGTGCCTGGCTGGTTTTGTCGGAAGAGTATGTGACTCCTGATCTTGGGGTCAGGAGTTCAAGCCCCACGTTGGGTGCAGAGATTGCTTAAAAACATAATAATCTTAAAAATAAATAAAATCTTTTAAATAATAAAATAAATCCAATCTGGACATGGCAGCAATAGGTGGGAATAACGATATGTGGCTTTGATGCCACAGACAGAGTCTGATCCATGGGCCCAAAAGCAAAGAAAAACCTTTTTTTGGCATCAAAAAACCTGCTGAATGGGGCACCAGAGTGGCACAGTCAGTTAAGTATCCGACTCTTGATCTCAGCTCAGGTCACGATCTCACAGTTTTAGGAGTTCGAGCCCCACGTCCGTTGGGATTTTCTCTCCCCCTCTCTGCCCCTCCCCCCTCTTGCACTTTCTCTCAAAATAAAATAAAAATAAACTTCAAAAAATAAAATAAAATGTCCTCAATAAAACAAACAAACAAAACAAGAAACCTGCTGAACGGATGACCACCAATATGCTTTAAGTTAAAGCACAATATTTCAGCTCCATGTGTAATTTCTGTGGCTATTTCTTCCATGGATCACTAAACTCTTCTCATAACCATGCAACTACTGTAAATAATTCTGCATAGCTAGATGGTGGCTTGGCAGTAGAGGAGCAGCAGAAACAGGTTAAGGTTGCAGGCCAGCTCCTGAAAGGCTTCCCAAACTGGGGAGGGAGTGGGTCCCGAGGCACAAGAAGCCTGGGGGTGGTTAAGATGGTGACTGGTGACCATGACGGTGACAGTGACCATGACCGAAACTGTGGCTAGGTGAGCTCCCCACAACAGGACAGGCAGTGGAGCTCCTAACAGCCACGCGAGTAAGAAAGGGAGTGTGTCTGCAGGGGCTGCCGTAACAAGGGGCCACGTGCTGAATGGCTTACACACCAGAACCGGTGGTCTCTCGCTCTGGGCGGCCCAGAGTCCCAGTCCAAGGTGTCCACCAGGCCGTGCTCCCTCTGATGAAGGCACCAAAGAAGGGTCTGCTCCAGGCCTCTCTGCCAGCTTCTGGCAGTGCCTCAGCAGGCAGCAATATAACACACGGCATTCTCCTTGTGTGCAGGTCTGTCTCCAAATTTCCCCCTTTTAACAAGGGCACCGATATTAAGATTATGGGCCTACCTTGCTCTGGTACAATCTCAACTAATTACATCTGCAACAACTCTATTTCCAAATAAGATCACATTCTGAAGTACTGGGGTTGGGACTCAGCCTAAGAATTCACTAACAGGGAGATGGGAGGAAAACAAGCCGAGCGTGAGTTTAAGGGAGTCTCCCCTCGAGCCCTGGAGCCCTCTGCTACCTGCTCTCCTGCACTTCCAGGATAGCACTGGTAGCTGTGTCGCAGGCCCTGGCCCGAAGCCATCTGCATTATGGTTTTCTCCTCCAATTGCTGCATACCACTGGTGGGGACCACGATCTGGTCTCCCCCGGGGCCCCCAAGCCCTCTCACCAAGCAGAGAACTGAAGCAGAACCACCAAGAGAAGGTTCTGCCCAACTCCCAAACTCTTTCTCTGTGGCTCATTTTACTTCCTGTAAATCAAACCGGTTGAAAAGCAACAAGTGCTTGTACACTTTGAATACATCTGTGCATGCGAAGCACTGACAGTAATCCCTGCAAAGCTTGGTGCAGAGTCCCAGTATAACCTCCCTGTTTCTTAGACACAAATAATAGAAGCTAGCATGTGGTGCACACCCCAAGGCACAAGCATCCCTGGCGGTGGTCTACGTGCCCAGCTCCTCCCTCGCTCCTGACACTCGCAGCACCAGGGAAGGTGCAAAGGAAAGCCACTGGGTCAGCACACCGGGGGGTGATCCTGGGGGCCGTTTCAGGCCAATCTAAGTGAGGCTTGGGGATTGCCGAAGGCTTCTTCAGTCTGTCTGCTCGTAGCCCCCAGGCCTGAGGTTGTGCTGTCGGCTGGTTACAGACAGACGAATACAAATAAGGATGCCTCTGCGCCAGCCAGTGCTACTGGGGAATGGCGGGTTCTGGTTTTGTAAGGAGCAACAAGAGTTCTTTGATGGGAAAAGCCTGTTTGGGAAGGGCAGATGTTGCACGGAGCCTCACAGAAGAGGCTCACCATCTATCAAGTCAGATGCATTCATTTGAGGGAGAAAAGGCAATGCCATTTTTCCACTTTCAAGAAGGCCAGTCCACAACTTAACTAGGGGTTTTACTTTTTTTGAGATGTGCCATTTCCTCCAACTCATTTTTCAAACTAAACTAGGCTGACAGATTGGGACTGATGAGATCACAGGCAAGCTCTTAATTTAGTTATTACCCGTCCCCTGCCCTCCCTCCAAAATTTTCAGTATAAAAAGGAAAGGCTGCAACCTGACTTCAGTTACCATACTTTTACCAACTGACTTTGGAAAGCAGATAAAGGGCGCCGAAATCTTTTATATTTTTTCCTTCCTACTGAGTCCACACTTTAAAGACGCAATGGTCTAGCTCACTTCTTTGTCATTCTCAAACCCTTTTAAACCTCTTTGAAAATTCCTTCCAAAGGAGGAGACAGTCCAGTCAGTCACGGCAAAGAACATTTCTCTGCCTGTTCTGAGTGAGATGGTTCTCAAAGGAGACCCGGGAGGTGGGCGCTTCCAGTGTACTTGGCAGCCAGACGTCTGAAAACCAGATGACTTCCAAACAGTGCCAAATAATGGCTATATGCCTGAGGGGGGGGGGGTCACCCATCTGAAATGACGGCTCTTGTCTCCTATCATTCTCAAAGACAAATGTTTGTGGCTTGGGAACTGGAAGCACCAGGAGAAAAGGTCCTTTCCTAATAGGACCATGAGGGTCACTAAGACGTTCCTGAAAGGTCACTAGGCCACCTGCTAGTCTTTGATCTTCAGGCTTAGAGGCTCCACTTTCCATTCCGATGGCCCAGTTCTACCTCACCAGCAATCAGCTCTCCACTTGTACTAGCTGGCCTTGTAATGTTGGTCATTTTCAAAGGTGTATCTTGTCCCTGAGGACGAGGTTTGTCTTCACTTGTGTTTAACCTCTTGTCGCCAGCAGACAGTGGGGCTCTTAGCACAGATGAAGAGGAAATCAAAGGGTACCTGGCTTTTCTCTACTCAGCAGCAGATCCCGCTTGCCAACCACCCTCCTTCACAGGATTTTCGGGGAGCCTGTTCCAGACACTCTGGCATGGGATCACTGTTGATCACTGGTCACCTCTCTTTTGTGACAGAGGGTTTTGCTCATATATTTGTAACAACTTTCTAGAGACCTCAAGTCATTTTTAGAAGTTTGTTTATTTTGAGACAGAATGAGTAGGGGAAGAGCAGAGAAAGGGGAAGAGAGAGAATCCCAAGCAGGCTTGATCCTGTGAGCCATGAGATCATGACCTGAGCTAAAATCAAGAGTTGGATGCCCAACCAAGGCACCCAGGCACCACTCAAGTCATTTTTAAACTTCATTATCAGGGGCACCTGGGTGGCTCGATTGGTTAAGCGTCTGACTTCGGCTCAGGTCATGATCTTGTGGTTTGAGCCCCACACAGGGCTCACTGCTGATAGCTTAGAGCCTGGAGTCTGCTTTGGGTTCTGTGTCTCCTTCTCTGCCCCTCCCCTGCTCATGCTATCAAAAATACATAAATCTTAAAAAAATCTTTTAAAAAACTTGTCTCTTTTAAAAGACAATACACAATAAACACATCCCTTAATTTTCTGTAAGAATAAGGTTACCAAAAAGGTCCTGCAATGCTTGCCCTTGATGGTTGGTTAAGCTCCTGTTCAAATGCAAGTCAGACCACACTGGTCCTCTCTGCTCGGCACCCTCCATGGCTCTCATCTTGCTGACAATAAAAGCAGACATCATCACAATCTATCCTGCAGGACTTCTCAGGGTTCATCTCCTCCTCTCTCCCTCTCTCTACTCCACCGACACCAGCTTTCCTAAAGTTCCTCAGACACACTCGTCAGTGAATGTTCCAGCCTTAGTGACTCTGCAGTTGCCATCCCACCCACCTTCCATGTCCTTCCCCACTGGCGGGGACGGCACAGGGTTGGCTCCCTCACCTCCTTCAGACCTCTGCTTAAAAGTCTCCTCATCAGTGAAGCCTTGGCCCACCACACGCCCTGTCTCCACACCCCCAACCCCTCAGCTACTTCAGCTTTCCTCCACAGCACATCTGTCCCATCTCTGACAGGACAGGTTTTCTTGGCTGCCTCCCCAGCTAGCCAGTAAGTCCTTAAAGCGGGATCTTTGTCTGCTTCATTTACAGATACATCCCATCACTTGAAACAGTCCCAGCACAGGGCAGGCCAGTACCTCTACGGGTATCACCCTGCATTCTGTGTAGTTAAGGAACTACTCTATCGGCACCTTCTGTCTGGATGCACATGTCTCCTTCCCCCACAATGGCTGTTTATATATAAGGCAGTTCACTGAAACGAGATGGACAACCTGGCTGTTCCCATTCGATACACGTAATCATCCATCCTTCCGTAAAGAAGGGGCTTAGAAAATCCTAGTCCGCTGCAGCGAGGCCATCCCAATACAAATCCAGTGTTCTAAAACAGGGCACTCAGGCTGATCGCAACATGGCAGATGGGACTGACCCAGGCTGGGTGCGAAAGCGATACATTTCCCTCCATTAGGACAAGTTAATTAGCTCACTCTGGAGTTCCAACACACTGCTAGGCTCTCTGGAAAACACGGTCTATCTAAATTCCACAAGATCTTTCACACAAACTTGTGAAAAGCCTTTATCCTGTACTGTAAATGATCATCTACCTCGACTGCATTTATTATCCCTGCTGAGTTTAATCTCAGTGAGCTGGGCCTAGCATTTCCAGCGATTGTGGGACTGAGTTGCGTGGTCCTCATCTGTAACATATTCTCCTTCTCTTCCTGCCTTTGGTCTCCCGTTTGAGGCGTACTGGCCTTCCCTCTGCAGAGGAGGCAATACGCTCGAGGGAATACCATGTGCTATTCTTCAACCTCCCTTCAGGCTGACTAGAGCCGGCTAACAACTTCCCACTGCCTGCAGGTTCTCCAGCTTCACAATCACCCAGCAAACGCTAGCATGTGTAATAATGACGAACAGTCTAACATTTCTCCGAGATCAAGAAATGTCATGTCTATGGCAGTCTTCTCATTTACTACCCTAGTTATTCCATCAATACAGAGATGAAGTTAACTTAGCATGACTTTTTCTCAGTAAAGTCATGCTGACTTCTGAAAACCATCTGCTTCCCAGTCCCTTCCAGAGCTTTGCTCACAATCCGCTCTAGGTTTGCTTGCTAGCCTGTGATTATTAGAACTCACCCTCTGCTACCACCTTAGTCTCTTTTTGACTTTTTGAAGGCAACATCTGGCTGCCATTTGACTTAGAACTTCTTTTATTCTCCATGGCATTTTTTTTTTTAATTTTTTTTTTTCAACGTTTATTTATTTTTGGGACAGAGAGAGACAGAGCATGAACGGGGGAGGGGCAGAGAGAGAGGGAGACACAGAATCGGAAACAGGCTCCAGGCTCTGAGCCATCAGCCCAGAGCCCGACGCGGGGCTCGAACTCACGGACCGCGAGATCGTGACCTGGCTGAAGTCGGACGCTTAACCGACTGCGCCACCCAGGCGCCCCTCCATGGCATTTTAAAGATCATCTGTGTGTCTGAATTCTTTCCATTTCCTGGGATCTAGTCCCAAAGACTAGAACTCACTTAAAATGTAAGGCTTCTCCATTTGCTTCTTCCACAATAAATGATATGTTTCCTGAGTGCCTCCAGTATGCTGAGAACACTGCTCCGAGAACACTGCTCTGTTTACAGTCTGTACTTCACAGTTGTACTTGAAGCTAAAACAGCCAGCAGCAGACATTTGCTCTGTCCTTGTACCATTAGCCCCAAGAAGTTTACCATCCTTCCCCTCCCTCTTTTGAATATGGTTTTAAAAGGACCATAGCTATCGCTGGCATTTTCTTTTATTGGCACAAAATACATTATATGTATATGTAATATACATTTGACCATTTTTCGGGGTACAATCTAGCATCATTAAGTACATGCACAATACTGTGCCATCATCACCACTATTTCCAAAACCTTCCCATTGCCCCAAACAGCAACTCTGTGTCCCTTCACCCAGTCCCTGGTAACTGTTCATCTGCTACTGTCTATAAATTTACCTATTCTGGATATTCCGTATAAATGGAATCATACACTATTTACCTTTTGTGTCTTATTTCGGTCAGCATAATGTTTTCAGGGTTTATACATATCAAAGCATGTATCAGCACTTCATTCCTTATTACGGCTGAATAATATTCCTTTGTATGAACATACCATATTTTGTTTATCCACTTATCTGTTCATGGACACTGAGGTTGTTTCCACCTTTGGGCTGTTGTAAATGATGTTGCTATGCTATGACCATGGGCATACAACTATGCGTTTGAGTTCCTCTTTTGAATTCTTTCAGGCATTAACCTGGTAGAAGAATTGCTGGGTCATAAGGTAATTTTATGTTTAACTTCTTGAGGAACTGCCAAACTGTCTTCCGTAGTGGCTTTTACATTCCCACCAGCTATGTATGAGGGTGCCAATTTTTCTTTCATCAGTCTTTCCTTCACTATGGACTTTAGGGCCCTTGACACTATTCTTATAAGTTTTCTTAAGCCATTCTTTTATTAGTCTTTAGTCTTTAGCTAATGGATTTTAAAAATTAGAATTCAATAGTTTTCTCAAATTTCACCATGACATGCTGTCTTATATTTGGATTTTTATCGCCCACCTTTCCCTTATTAGGAGAATGAGTTTTAAAATCCGATGCCTGGATGTGGATTCCACCCCCTACTTTCCAGCCATTGCACTCCAGCTTCCTCCCTTGTTAACTGGGATGATGAGTGTTTTCGTTTCCTATGGCTGCAGTAACAAATTATCACAAAGTCAGTGGCTTAAAACAAAGGAGTTATTATGACTCTGGTGGTAACAACTCTGAAACGGGTCTCGTGGTGCCAACACAGAGGGGTTAGAGCCAGTTCCCACTGAAGGAAGGCTCAAAAAAGTACCTGTTTTCTTGCCTTTTCCAGGTTCTAGGGGCCGCCATATTCCTTGGCTTCTGGCCCCTTTCTCCATCTTCAAAGCCAGCCATGGCCAGTTAAGTCTTTCTCACATCACTCTGACACCGACTCTCCTGCCTCCCTCTACGGCCTTTAAGAACCCAGTGATCACTTTGGGCAAACCCAGATAATCCAGGATAATCCTGTTATTTTAAGGGCAGCTGGTCAGAGACCTCAGCCCCCCCGCCCCTTGCCATGTAACCAGCATATTTACATGGTTACGATATGGACATCTCTGGCAGGCATCATTCTACTTAACGCAACAGCAATACCTTCCTCATAAGATTGTTTCAAGGATTATCTGTGTTTCTAAATTCTTTCCATTCCTCAAGATACATAGTTCTGAAGACTGAAAGTCCTTTGAAACCTCTGTCCACTCCACAAACACCTCCTGAGTTGAGTTAATGAAATAAAGTACTTAGAGCCTGGTACCCAGTAAACACTCCATAAATGTTACCCATTATCACTTTACGATACTCATACTTTATAATCCCTTTGGACATGTGGTTGCAGCCACCAGAATCGACTTCGTAGTCTGAATTTTCTGAGATCTTTCTAAAGCCCAGCCAAGCACTGCTTCTTTTCACAAACATCAAGTCCGACACAACTTTCCCATCACCAACCTTTGTGTTAGAACAGAAGTGAAACCAGAGCACAGCAGCTCCCTTCACCACTTCCCCTAGCTGCCAGGAGCTGAAGCACCATGCAGGGCTGGTAAAGAACTCATGATGGCATGTGGTCCCAAAGGCAGAGCTGAAGCTTCCATCACTGGGTCTGTAACCTATGCCTAGGCTCCATCCTTCGCAGCCCCACCTTGCTTAAGGGTCTGCAACATGACCCCCAAACACCCTGAGCTTGGTGCTCTGTGCTTTATCCGCACACAAAGCCTTCCAGCAGGTGCCCAAGGCCAGTCACACAGAATCCACTGATTCTGAAGGTGAAGGTAGTTTTTCATTAAAGCAGATTCCATCCTCCATCAGAACCACATCTTCCATTGAAGGTGCTCACCTCTGCTTCACACATCAGTAGAGATTCCTCTAATGTCACAGAGAGAAGTGGGAGAACACGAGGCTGGCCGAGACCCCAAAGTTTGTTTCTAAGTGGTTACCTTTGATATTACTGATCATTTTATACCCACTTGGGCTGGATGCAAGTATGGTCTTTTATCATACTTGGTTCTCAGTTTTTCTGATTTTTTTCTCCTTCTCATCTTAAGTTGTGCTTCACACTCACAGGTTGGGCACTGAGTCTCACAACAGATGCTCTCCTCTCCTGGGGTCAGCCGCACTGGTCCTTGCTGAGCTTTGAGCCCAAACCCCCAATCGATACTGGTGCCTCAGTCTCACGGCCAGTGGGCTTGGGGACAGAGCAGCCTCAACACCGAGGTCTTCAGTTCCAGAGCAGCAAATGGGCCCCAGATGCGGGTGCAGTCTTGAGAGGCTGGTCTGTGCTAGTCAGTGGTCACAAGGTGACTTGGGAGCTGGCACAACCATGAGTGGGAACTGCTGCAGGACTGGGCCTGGGGACTCTGCAGGCCCCTTCTCAGTCTTTTTCCCCAGTTAAAGAGGAGTCAGGATACCAGTACCGAGGCCATTCCATTTTCTGTACAGCCCTCCAAGCTCTTTAATGAACACCTCCAGCCTTCTCCGTAAAGCCTCATTCCTCCCAACACAGGCAAGAAACCTGAGTTCGATCCTCACTGCAGGAATGCACCCTCTGGTGTGGTGTGTGCATGCGCCTCAGTACGTGGAAGGTGGGAGATTCAGAGACCCCTGCTGATGCAGTAGTCCTCTCTTCCAAGAGCATGACCAGGATCCCTCCTCTCCACCGCTGCTGGACCAGAGCTCATCCACATGTCCCTCTGCCAGGACGATCTCATGCCTGCTGCCCAAGGGTGGGGTGGGGGGGGGGGCAACTCTCCTTTCCTTTCTCAAAAGGCTGGTCACATCCTCCTATTCATCAGCTCTTGACCACAATTTCCTTCTGTCACCTCAGAAACCGTATTATCTTCCTGGTGTCCTCTCCAGTTCTTTCTTTCATCCATCTAAGGTTGATACACCCTTGCTAAAAACACAGAGGACGGAAGGAGAGCACCTGCAGCCCTTTCATCTTCCTCTGGCACAGGAAAAGCAGCTCTTACCTGGGCAGATACAACCGGCCGTGGCACAGACCACAGCCTGTGGCCCCACAACAGCTCTCAGCTTGCTTTCCTGCCATCAATTCCAGTTCTCAGATCTTCAGATAAGCTAATAATCCTTCCTGGCTCCCTCTGAAAATTCCCCAGCAAAACTGCTAGCAACTGAATGCTTTCTGGACTGTTTATGTTGTTCCTGGGTCAAGGGTGTGCCGGGAAGGCCGGCTCTGTCATGTGCGCTGGCAGTCCCATCGGCCCACACATTTTATTAACTACGTCCTGTCACTACCCCACCAGGCCAGGTGGTCAGCTGCCTCTGTGACCTCGACAGCATCCCCACCTTGAGAGATGGGGAAGGCTATCCTATCCGTTTGGCACACTCCTTTGGCTTGGTCTTGACTGGATTTAGGAATTAAAGGCTATCTGTTTATTTTATGGTTAAAGAGATTATGAAAAGAACACAAATGTAAATAAACAATGAGCAATTATACTAAAAATGGCATGAGTGAGGTTTAAGTTAAGAGCCTCAAAGGAAGAATAAAACGCTATGGTCAAAGGAATAAAGCCCAGTAAGCGTGAGGGAGGGTGAGATGCAGTGAGAGAAATTCAGAGCAATCTCTGCAACAGAGGACAGCCGGGTATATTTTCACTAAAAGCTCTATTTAAAATAAGAATATACACTAACTACGTAAACATTATTTGATGAAAGAGCGCAGTTCTGCTATTCTGAAATCACGGAAGAGCTGTAAAATTATGTTCCCTATTTAAGTCGGTTTAAAAAATCAGATATTAACTTCAAGAAAACAAGTCTTTAAAAACTGTAATCATCAGTGTTATTTTGGGGGTTATACAGTGTTTTTTATACCAAATAACAGGCAAGTATGCTGGGCCTTAGTCATTCCACGAGTCTAACTACAGACTTGTTTACCAATTTGCACTTGGTATGGATTAGAGATTAGCGGGGCCCATACAGTTTTCTGTATATCAGGAGGCAATAACACAAAATGGTCTTTGTGGCAGGACCTCTGCTGAGGCGATATCTCTAACTCTCCCATTCAAGAGAAACCACTCTCCAGGTCATGGGTCAGTGGGAGGGAGACATTCCTAAAAGGTACAGGGCATGAGGGACCCCGAGAGTTATGGGGCTCTGTCCCCATGCTGTTGTCAGGCTCCCATGAACGGACGTGGCTATTCAGTCATAAGCATGCCAGCAACAAGGATTCTGCTCTATTTGTTGCGGGAATTTTAATACCAAGGTTATATGAATTTCAATTACGGTAATTTTCATTTAATAGTACTTTCCAAAAGAGCAATGGAAGAGCTGGAGAAACATGTGCTCCAGATGTCAGCAGGGCCAGGCATTCGAATCAGCGCCCAAAAAGAATCTGCTGCCAAAGTTGTCATTCTGCTTTCCTAAAGACAGTCAGCAAAGTTAGCACCAAAACCAAGTTCAGGCACAGATCTGATGGGATTATTTACTGACCAGAGCATGTAGCCCTCATGAAAAAAAAAAAAAAAGAAAGAAAACAAAGCCCAACAAAGCAGAAAAAGAAAAAAAAGCAACTTTTTCCTCTTCAGTTTTCTATAAAAATATATTTGAGTACTATTTAATATTCCATTTGCGGTTAACCTAAAACTCTCACCAAGCTTTTGCGCGCTATCAAGCAGCATTATTTTTTATAGACTTCTGGTGGGAGGGGGTTAGAAAAGAGTCTGGGAAGGTTCCATGAAGTCCTGTTCATCTTAACAGTGTGGGTTTCTCTTTGCGGAGCTCTGGCCATTTAAACGGCCCCCTCCTCCCATCCACACCAGACCCTCCCTCCCCTCCCACAACAGGGAGGCTGGTGGGGCAGCTTCTGTCACAGTGGTACCTGCCATTCCTGGTATCGTGCTGCCGCATGTTCTTGATAAAATGAATCTTCTTAAAGTTCTTTGGTCTGGGCGAACCTGAGAGAGTTCGACATCTGAAAAATAAAGTCATTTCAAAAACCCGGTCAGTTGCCTGCAGGACAGCTGAGACATCTCCACACAAAGACAGGAAGGAAGACCAGACAAATGGTTTGAATCATCCCTGAGGATAATGAGGACAATACGGCTGGAAGCAAGGAAGCTTTAAAAAAAAACAAAAAAACAAACAAACAAAAAAAAACAACGAAAGACAACTTCCTTGATAATCCTGATGATAATTTATATGGGTCTCTGGAAAGCCAGCTAATGAAAACTATTGTCCTCAGTTACAATAACATAACCTACACGGATTCCAAAGTCATTATTCTTTCTTGTCATCTTAAAAAGAATTCTCCTGTATCAACAACAGTAATGGGAACTGAAAATGGTAAATTTAAAGAATTTAGAGGGGGAAGAAAAACATTGGAAAATTCAGTTTAAAAACAACACCAAATCATTTTTCTTCTGTAGCAGGACTCTGCCCTGAGCCACCTGGACAGCTGCTTCAATGCTTAACTTGACTATGCCTGGAAGCAGCGGCCCAGCTAGTGGCCGTTTCCTTTCTTTCTTTCTGTTTTCAAGATAAATTGTAAATGAATATTTGTTGAACAAAATGACTTGAATTCCAATTACCTTTTTCCTGGAATATACGGCATTTGCTTGCACTACAGGACTAACAGAACTGACCCACAGGCTAAAAAGAGCTTATTTGTCTATTTTTCAAAGTTCACCTGGCAACTGCAAGAAGCAAAACAGCAATAAAAAAAAAAAAAAATCAACAAACAGGAGTTTGAAATTTGGTCTTGTCTTGAGAAAGGGAGTTGTGATATTTCTATTTGGGTTTTTGCTACCAAAATTTTTGTCTTACTCAAGCCTTTCTGACCATGGGTCCCAAGGGCTGGCTCCTGCCATGGGGCCTGGGTACCTGGGACCTTATGCTTCAAGAATGAGTTTTGGAGTAGCAGTGCCTGGCTTCCCAAAGCCACAATGAGGTCTGGGCTGGGGCCACCAGCTAAGTTTAGTCAGTTCTGAACTTTGAGGCTTCAGGTAAGACTAACAAGATAACCCAACAAGGATGTACAGTTGAGCGCAGGTGGGATGTGGGGACGGGCTAGGGTACAGGACTGGGGAGCGGGCAAGCTAGCAGACCTGCATACCCACTCTAAGGGCCCAGCTCAAGGAAACTGGGTGTTGTCCCCAGTCCAGACCTCAGGTGTACATCCCTCCAAGCCCCCTTAGCCAGCCTCTAGTAAGGGCCAGTCTTCCTAGAAGCCATTCCCTGAGAGTGCTGAGAATGATTTTTTTTTTTTTCCATTTAATTTGAAGGAAAAAAACAATCATACTGAAGTGAATGCAGTACAGGCTAAAGCAGAGACATCAGATCAGATATCTGGTAGCTTTCACGAAGGAAAGCCTCCCTTCAAATCATGTCCACTACATCAAGGCAGGGTCCGTGGACCATGCTCAGAGCCTGTGTGGCCCTGCAAGACACTTCAGAAACCAGTCTTCCCTTCCTTCAGCCCCAAACTCACTACCAATTCCGACACCCTGACCTATCACTAGTAATATTTCAGATCCTTCCTGGCGTTGTTGTGAGAATGAAATGTTAATAATACATAGGAGAGAGTCATAAACTGTCAAGTGACACATTCAAATACAAGCATTGACACATTCAAATACAAGCATTCACATTCATATGCGTGTATACACATGTAAATATTCATACACAAATTTCAGTGCTGTGATTAACCAACCATTAGCTACAAAGGATGCATATTTTGTTATTATTTGCTTCCTATATTCTTAAAATTGCAGCTGTGACTAAGGGTCCTGAATTCTTGGTTTAAGACGGATTCTTTTAAAGACCTGTATTTAGTAGATGCTTCCTGTGGCCTTCAGGCAGGGTTTGAATAGACGGCACCCATCAACCCCTTCCTAATCCAGGGTTCCAAAGTTAGATTTAGTCTTACTGATGTTCAAGGGCATGGAACCTCACTCTGCCTTCTTTGGGCGGCTTCCCGGAAGCAGACCCAGGACCCTAAACTGCCTCAGTTCTATCTCCAAAATGACTCTTTGAGGCTGCAGCCCACCCAAGGTCCCCAATTGTCTCTCACACACACTGCAGAAGATTCTAGAGACATAGCCACTGGAGAGAGGAGAATCTCTGAAAGCAGAAGGTTATGCTTCCTTTGGTTTCTGGATAGGGCCTAAGTATCCAGGAGTGTCCTCACACCCTTACCCTGCTTCCTCCCAAAAAGGAGAGCCTCCTGAGCCACCCAGACGGAGGGCAGTGAGCCAAGAGCTAGACTGTGGTGGTAGTGGATAGGTACTCCTGCCCCCAGCAGCAGGAAGCTGGTACCCAGCCCAGCCCAGAAGACAGAAGACCTGAGCTTCTCTCTGCCTCCCATGCCTGCAAAAAGAAGAGCTGTTTGTTACCCTTCAGGGTGGAACACAAACTACCCCCCCTCCCATCTTCTGCTAGAACTGGAAGGTGGCAAAAGGGCCACAGGTGGTTTTGCCACTCACAGGGAAGGGAGGGGGCGTCAGTTAACACTTTATGGTGCAGTAGCCAACTGAGACAGGCTGAAAAATAGGAGCAGGTAGAGACAGCTGCCAAATTTGCCACCACTGAACTGAGGTTTTTCTGGGCACCTCGTAGCAATGTCCCAAGTCCTTAATACTGGAATACCAGGTAACCACCAGGCAGGCGGAAAACTCCTCAGTCTAAATACTCTGTGAATGCTTAATTCATTCTAGGTAGGTGCAGGACCCTAACTTACTAGCAAACTGATGTGCCAGAGACAAGCAAGCCTTTGAAAAAGATAACATATCAGCACATGATTATAAGGGAATATGCTATTAATCCAGCCTCTCCTTCAGCAAGTTGTTTGTTGTCATGCATTTTTTTTTAAAGCATTCAACTCAACCACCAGAGAATCTAAGAAATGCTTTAAAAGAGAACTGTGGCATTAGCAACAATTGCCAAGGAAACTGGAAGACTAAGCACTCAGCTTGTGGCAGGTTAAGCAAAGAACGAATTAATTTCAGTACCCATTTAAAAACATACATTTTAAGTGATGCAAAATTAAATTAGGATAGAATTAAATTAAAAACTAATTTAATGAAAGATTAGCTCTTTCCTGTTAGCACTGATTACAGGATACACTTAATTATGCAAAAGGTTTTTAATAGATGCCTTGCAGCCATTTGTTCAATGTGCTGAGTTTAAAAGCAAGTTGGGCTAATAGCCTTCCACCCCCACAGTTCCCAAAACAGTTCAGTGTCATTGCTGGTACATTCATTTCACAAAACTGGGAGCTGGAGAGGACCTTAGAGATCAATTTCCCCTCCCTTCCCATTTTACAGATGGGAAAACTGAGGCCCCAGAGAAGCTAAATAAAATGTCCAAGGCCATAACCAGCTAGTAGAAGGATCAGACCAAGAATTCAGGCCCCCTGACTCCCAAACTAACATCCCTTCTATACCATGTCAACTTTACTTCCTAGGAATAAGTACATTTCTAAGGTAGTTATTATTTTTAATTCTAGTATAATTAACAGTGTTATATTAGTTTCAGGTGTACAATATACTGATTCAACAAGTCCATACATCACCCAGTGTTCATCATTTCTAAGTAAATATTAGAACTTTTTTTAAGTTCAGAAAAGTCTAATAGGGAAAATAAAGCCTTCTCAAACTGCCCAAATTCCTTTGGTTTCAGACTTGTTTTTTAAATTTTATATTTACATGAGACTTTTTGGAATTTAAGTATAGTATTCTATAAGTAAGCATTGGATAAAGTTATAGTTAAGGCAGATAAGCCCTTTTCAGTATGCTCAAACGTGGTATGGTAGGGCTGAGGGGTAGAGGGCAGAGGATCAGCCTGAGAGATTCTGAGAGGAGGGTACAGAGGTGACCAAGCGGCATGTGACCAGAAACGTGACACGTGACCAGAAACACAGCACGTAGTTCCTCCTCGCCCTCCCCCACCCCTGCTGTAACCACCTGGAATCCCCAAGGATGCAGTAACATTTTTTTTACCTGGTTTTCCTTGACTCACAGCTATCACACTGCTTTAACCAAGGCTTCTCACAGCCTCTAGAAATACCAGGAGCTTTTTAGTGCTATTCATTGATTTCCCGTTTGTGGCAGGAGTGACCTTACCTGCCCAAATGCCAAAGCCGCTCAGTGCCACCTGAGAACCTCTCTCCTCCACTCTCGAGGATTACTCTGGACCAGAGCCAGCTCCTTAAGTGGACTTTTCATGCAGCTTTTTGTACGGCTACTTCAGGAAAGAGCTTCTCTCAACATTTAATAGTAAGGGATAGAAGAACACTTGCACCCAAGCCACATTAATCCCACAGCCACACGCTCACCCTACGATGATCCCAGAGGTTACGTACGTTTTCAGAAAGACTTCAAAAGTGGCCCGGACTTTCTCTTTGGGATGACATCACCGGCGAGACTCACAGTCACCCAATACTTTCGATCAGATCCCCCCACCTGTCTATGCTCCACATTCCATCCAGGAGGTCTGTGGACAGGACTAACTCGGGAGTGAAACCTCCGGCGGGAAAGGGAACGGCTCCAGGGTGAGACCTATGCCGGCACCCTCCCAAATGCCCGCACTCCCCAGCCGTAGCCAGGGCCTAAAGCACAAGGTACGCAGACATGGATTCCGGAAGCTGGTGAGAGCCAATGGGAACGCACGTTCTCCCGCGGGCCTCCCTCTGCGCCATCAGCCACGCATGCCCCGTGAAACCTTGGCGCATGCCCTGTGAAGCCACCGTGTTCTAGGCTGCCTCACCTCCTTCGGGAGCAGGCCAACCTAGCTCCCCTGCCGCAAAGACTAAAGGAGAAGTCCTGTGTGAATACCGGCTCCTTCACTGACGAGGGCCAGGGGGACCAAGGCACAGAAGGGGGTTGGTGGTAAGGTGCAGGATTAGAGGAAGGAAAGCTGCCAGAGGCCTGGCACAGCTCAGCAACTGCCGTCACCCAAACACAGATGCCTCGCAAGCACCTTTCTAATCCCAATGGAAAAATCACTTTCAGCCCCAAAGAAGCCCCCAGGGCGATCCTAATTGAGTTTCCCCAGCAACTACTGATGGCACTTGCTAATGAAGTCCAGGACTTGATTACTGTGTCACTGAACCTAAGAAAGCTGAGACAATAATGGGCTCGTCTTCATCAAGCAGCAGCTTTCAAATTGAAAAGCAAACAGCACCCAAATCCACATGCAAACTGCGCTTTTCCAATACATAACTGAGATTTAATAGTGCCCTAATGGTCCTCAGGGTTGGGATTTCCAAACTATGAGTCTGGAGATGAGGCCATTATTTTAAATTTTTAATTCTGTAGATTAAGGACAAAAAAAAAAAAATCAAACTTTGCTGTATTGTAATGCAGGCCATTTACATGCAACAGTAAAAACTTACCTCCGTAGAGGGGCATTCTCCTCAATATCTTCCAGGGTTTCCAAGGATGATCTCTGGGAAATGAGGCGACGTCTGCAGAGAGAGGGAAAAACCTAGGAGTTAAAACCGCATTGTAAAATGGATCACACATTTCTGTAAACCTGAAACTGTTCTAAAAAATAAAAAAAAAAAAAGACTTGACACGAGCTATCTTAAAGAGGCTGCCATGTTCCCAGCCTGCACCCTGAATGCCAAGCCCATCTTGCCTTGCTGAGTTCTGAGCATTCTCCCTGGTTAATAGGGCCGCTTTGTGGTGATCAGGGAAGGTGATCCTTTTATGCTAGGATTCCCTCAAAAAAGACAAGGTGCCTCTTATAGTATATAACTTGGATACTGTGTGCAGTTTTTCTAAAGCATTAGATAATACTGTTAAGTATTCAAATATCAGTGGTCTGAACCAGGTTAACTGATAAATACTAAATTTTAAAGTCATATTAAATAAAATCTGAAAATCATTAGGATGTGATAAAAAAAAAAAAAGTTGTGATCTCTGGAAGACATTACTCCTTTAGGAGAGTTTCTCACACACCAGTAAGAATAGATATCAGGGCACGATTAGGCAAGATATGGACTCTTCCGGGCTGCTAAAGAATTGCAAACCATCTGCTAAAACCTCCTTAATCTAGTTTCTTTTGCCAGATTAAAATAAGAACAGGTCCTAGTTAACAGAATATCTGGTATAGGGACCAGGGTTGCATGGTGGCTGGTAACTTTACAATCAATCCATTTGAACAAAGACCATCATTTCATAATAAATGGTTTGGCTGAGGAGGGTGGATAGAAAAAATCCGATTGGGTCTTTACTTTGAAAAAAAGGGACTAAAATGAGAAGGATAAGCCTATTTTATAATACATTTGATAAAATTAGGTTAAGAACATGCAGTTATAACCATGTTCTAATTTGTCCTAAAGAACAAAAAATGAAACATGTTTTAACTTCTGTCTTGTGTGTACTTTTTCTGAACAACTACCTTTCGCTTTATGTTTTACTTTTAATAAGATAATCAGAAAGGTCATTTTTGCCAACTATTCAAGGGCTTCATCAATTTTTGAAGAACCTTTCTTAATGTTTTGGTATCAAATCCTTTCTAAAGCAGTCATCTAGAACAGTCTTTGCTCTTCAACAGTAAGCGGGCATTCTCTCAGACCTTCATTTGTCCGTGTGGGAGCACCAAGAGTTCTATAATGCTACCTTCAGTGTCTTCCTGACACACTGGACCTTTTGCAAGATCTGCAGTGTCACTCTGCAATTGACTTACAGTAAATTTCCATTTCCATCGTATTCCCAGATTTCTAACAGTCAGCCCAGACCTGAGGCAATGGTTGTGAGGAGACAATGGTCTTACCTGAGAGAGTCCACAGGTGCTGAGGGGGACGGGAACGGATTTTATAGTTTATAAGTGGCCAATTCATTAGTAAGGGGGACTGTTGTGCGCAGCCCCATAACTGCAGGGACTCAGCTATCCCAGGGCCCCTGTGACAACACCTTGCAGCTGTGGTTTTGACATTATCTGGACCCTCAGTTGAAGCACAGCCCTTCTGGGTACTAAATCTGCTTGGTACAGAGTCCCAGGCTGGTATAGGGCAGATACCCAGTCAGTCATACCCCCCCACATCACAGCTCTCGGGGATCGGGCCCCCCGCATTCCCCATCCAGAGGCAGGTGGACTTCCACAAGGACCATGCACTCTGAGTCAGACAAACTCAGATTTCAGTCCTGGGGTTCAGGGGCTTTGGATATTTAGAAAAGTCCTTAATCTTTGAGACTCAGTTTCCTCATCTATGAAATAGGAAAAGGAGAATAACTAAGAAACAGAGAGTCCCTGGCACAGGACAAAACATGATCAGTAGCTACTTTTTTTTTTTTTTTTTTTTTTTTGAGAAAGAGACAGTGCCAGTGGGGGAGAGGCAGAAAGACAGGGAGACACAGAAACCGAAACAGGCTCCAGACTCCGAGCTGACAGCACAGAGCCCGACACGGGGCTTGAACTTGTGAACCCTGAGATCATGACCTGAGCCAAAGTTGGGCACTCAACCAAAAGAACCACCCAGGCACCCCGCTACTGGGTTTTTCATGACACGCCAGTTCCCCCCACTGAGGCTGCATTCTGACCTGGCACCTCCCCCACCATTCCCTCACCCCAGCCCAACTGTCTAGGATTAGGCTAGCTGTCCTAGCTCTGGCCCCTCCTCCAACGCCAGTCAGTAGCCGGGGCACTCAAAATGCCTTGTGCCTGAGCCCACGCGCAGTACATGCTCCTTCAACACCTACCTATACCCTCTAAGCATAACTACATGGCACCTTTGCTGATGCATTGGTCATCTATAAAATCAGCACCCCCAACCTTCTCACTTAACACCAGTATTCTCCTCCACAGCTAGAAGGGAGTCACTGAAATGTTTAGTCTGTTGATCTCTGGATAATGTTCTGACTTTTTAAATCAAAAGTCAAATATTAACTTAAGTATGCACACCTAAATTGTCATTAGACCTAATTTACATCCACAGGCAGAAATAAAGTATAGGTTTCAGATCCTGGAAATCTCAACAAATTCTGTTACACTCTAAGCCTTCTTTTGTGGAAGAGCATTTTCAGACGGCCAGTAAATAGACATTTTCATGTTCTGCACAATCTACAACCAGGGTGGGTGACAGAGCAACCTCAAAGCCTCCTCCCCTCCTACAATTATCCTAACAGAGGTCCACTGAGAAGTTCTGGGGTTGGCTCCTTGGGGAGCAAAGATACAACCCAAGGCTTCAGCAAAGGCCAGGCTTGTGCATTTTCTCAACATACCCTGTGCTGACCCACACAAACTATGAGCCTGACCTGTGGAGAACACAGAGCAGACCCAGGCTGGACTCCTGTCCTCAAGGAGCTCATATTCAAGGGGGAATCCATGGAACAACCTCCAAGGAATTTCATTAATAACCCCTCAATCTCCTCCAGCATTTGGGGCTGCCTCCCATGCTCTCCAAGAACGGCATGGCCAGCACTCCAGCTGCAATTGCCAAGTGAATCCCATGGTGAACACACGAGACCCTTGTGGGCAACTGGGACCCCACAGGCTCTCGTCCAACATTGAGACCAGGGTGTTCACCCTGGAAAGATAGGTCCGTTCACAAAAGCACACAATCTGATAATTTCCCTATCAAAAAGCTGCCTGCAGCTCTTCCTATACCAGAAAAGAAAGGTGCTTATTTGAAAAATAACCAAATTCAAATATATCTTTCCATACATTTATGAGGATTTTTAAAAAGTAATCTGTATGCCCAACATGGAGCTTGAATTCACAATCCCAAGATCAAGAGTTGCATGCTCTACTGACTGAGCCAGCCATGTGCCCAGGATTTGTTTTTTAAAAGTCAATACATTTGATATTCTCTTCATGAGCTGAACAGGTATAGTTTCTCTCTCTCTCTCTCTCTCTCTCTCTCTCTCTCTCTCTCTCTCACACACACACACACACACACACACACACACACACACACACACAGGAATTTAAGGTCTGGATTCCTTAAAGGGGAAAAAAAAAATCCCCAAACCCAGATACGTACTTGTTCCTCTAAATTCAGTGGATGTGACTCCCTTCTTCATGAATGGGACCAAACAATCTGCACTTGACCCTTGAACACCACAGGACTGACTGTGCAGGTCCACTTACATGTGAAGTTTCTTTGATAAACACCAAACGGTACTGTAAGTGTATTTTCTCTTCCTTATGGTTGTAACATTTTCTTGTCTCTAGCTTCCTTTATTATAATACAGTATATAATGCATATAGCGTTCAAAATATGTGTTAGTCGACTATTTGTTATCAGTAAGGCTTCAGTCACCAATAGGCTATTAGTGGTTTGGGGGGAGTAAAGAATAACATAACAAATCTTCCACTGCGCACAGGGGCGGGGGAAGTGGGGGGCAGTGCCCCTAAACCCCCATGTTGTTTAGGGTCAACTGTTTGTTTTTTTTTTTTTTTTAAGAGAGAGAACAGATAAGGACAAGGGCAGAAGGCCAGGGGAGGCAGCAGAAGGAGAGGGGGACAGAGAAAGAGAGAGCAAGAAAGAAAGAGAGAGAGAGAGAGAGAGAGAGAGAGAGAGAGAGAATATGAATCTTAAGCAGGCTCTGCGCTGAGCATGGAACATAGGGCTCAATCCCATGACCCTGCGATCATGACCTGAGCAGAAATCAAGAGTTGACACTCAACCGACTGAGCCACCAGGCGCCCCTAGGGTCAACTGTATTCTTTGAGATGGACACACAGAGTCTGCAAAGAACATTATGGTCAAAAGGCACCATGAAAACAAAAATGCAGTGCCTGCCCTTCCCACATAAAATAAGCCTTTGTTCACTGCCATGAGGGCATGCCCTGTGGTGTTAACCCAGCAGTGCTCATCTCTGCCCCTTGTTAGATCCTTTCAAGGTATGTAATAACCTCCCCCTTTGCTTTCTATCTCCGGAAGCCTGAAATGGAAGAGAAAGCTTAGGGAAGGTGGCCAAGCTTCACCAGGCACTTTTCACCCTGCAATCTGCCTCATAAACTAAGTCCATTACCATGCAAACTCCTCCTCATCAGGCACAGTTAACAAGCAGGGGTCTTTGCAGGTTTTAATGACTGAAAAAGAATACTTGGCCTTCTTCTTAAGCAAGTAGACATTAAGTAAGAGCCCAAGCATTACGTGTGGACGTGGTCGAATGGGAAGAGTCCATGACTGGTCCTCAGGGCGAGTCGTCAGAACTCAAGGTTCCCTGCCCAGTCTGACGGTTATGATTTGGGCCCTTCCACACTGTCCCTTAACACTTTTGAGGCCAATGTGGCTCACATTCAACGACTGCACATGCCAGCCTCCCTAAAGTCCCCAGTATCTTTTGAACGCTGGACTCTGTCTAGATAAGGAAATGCTAATTCATGACAAGACTGCCTATCTGGATACACCTACCTGGACCAAATTAATCCACTTTATCATTAGGGCTGATGGTTCACTGCAGAGGAAGTCACTGTGAGCTCCTGGGACCCAGGGCTGGTTATAATAAATCCACTTACACTGAAAACTTAAGGAAAGGTCACTGGGAGAAGAGAAAAATATCACACAGAAAAACAAGTGACCAGGCTAACAGGGGACTGGACAAGGGAAGACCCAGGGCCAGGATTCTGAAAGTGTCTTTTAGGCACCAAAATGTCAGCAGCTCCACTTTCAGGGCAAGAGCAATGACTACCCACACAAACTGATGGGGTGGGGTAAGTGGGCCCAGCCACCTGGCCATCCTCAAAGGCTTGGCCATACCTATTGCCGGCCCAGTCAGCAGTGATTCTGGGGACCCCAGGAGAGTAAGGGGCAAGGTGGGAGCCGTGCCCGGGGCATCTTCATCAGAGCTTCTGGAAAAAGGCCATCTCTTCTTAGCAGAGTATCTCAGAGAGAGAAAGAGAAAGAGAAAGAGAAAGAGAAAGAGAAAGAGAAAGAGAAAGAGAAAGAGAGAGAGAGAACGCTGATGTGGGCAGGGGGGCAACTGCCCAAAGAACCTCACCAGAGCTGAACTCTGGGCTCGCTGCTGTCCCTGCTGATCAGTGAGGCCAGGCAGAGTCATCCTGGGCCAGATGATCAAGGCCAATCCCCCTATGGGGTGACCTGAAGAAGCAGCTTGGCCCAAAAGTGAACATCAGGCAGAGGGCACCACAGGGGACAGCATGTGACACTGACAGGACCAGCATTTGACAAGGAAAGTGGCCCCTGGCCTTAGGCTCAGTGTCAAATGAGGGAGTAAGGCTGGATCAATGCTCTCTCCCTTGACTGCCCACCGGAACCCTGGGGCCCGTTAAAAATCTGAGATCAAAACATGAGCTTTGAGAGCAAGAAGGGACGTACGCCATCTGGGCCAACCAATGCTATCCTAACAAAAAGGCAATTTCCTCTGTGGCTCCAGTTTTCCCCCATGTAAGGAGCCCCCTTCCTGGCTATAAGATGGGCCACTGGCAGGCACAGTTATGTCTTCACACGTGTGAAGAAGTGAGGGCATCACGGATACCTGCTACACAGCTAATGGGCAAGCTGAGGTCATGGCTACCTCAGATCCATTCAGACAGTTATTATGACCCAAAAAAGGAAAAACACAACAACCATAAAAATAACCTATTAACATGGTCACAAGACATGTGCACACTTGTAATTTATTTGCTTTGTTACCTATGTCTGTCTCTCTCCCTCAGACAAAACTGAACCACACTAGACAATGGGCTGGCTTAGGGAAGGGACCACTTTTGTGGCCTAGGGATGGAGCATGTTCAGCAAACAGTAGGTACGCAGTTCAGGCTGGCTGAATGCAACGACGAACTCCAACAGGCAGGTGGGTTCTTATGGACTTTTCCCAGAAAGCACCTGACCTTCCACTCAATGCTTTTCTATGCACAACTATTGGTAGGCTCTTCCTATTCAATATATGAATTCCCAGTCTGGTCAACAGAAGCCAGAAGTCACCCTCCGGAAGCTTCCCAATGCCTCACTGCAACAGGAAGTAGAGGGAGACAGCAGACGCTCATCTAGTGGGACGGTGGGAAGGGAGAAGGGACAGCTGGGCAGTTGGCAGGTAGAAGACGTGATGTTTAAAATGAGTTTCTTCTCTTTGAGCTTATTAAACATTCGTTTTCCCAAGTGGAATCTGTACTGCTTTTGTGACTATAAAAGTAATATATCTCACTGTAAAAAAAAAAAAAATCAAATCAGGAAATGTATGAAGTAGAAACTAAGAAATGAAAAGCAAACCCCAAGGGCCAGAGGACACTCTTTATACGTCTGGTGTATGTGGGGTGCCTGGTGGCTCAGTCAGTTAAGCATCCGACTTTGGCTCAGGTCTTGATCTCACAGTTCATGAGTTTAAGCCCTGCGTCGGGCTCTGTGCTGACAGGTCAGAGCCTGGAGCCTGATTCGCATTCTGTGCCTCCCTCTCTCTCTGCCTCTCCCCCACTCACTCTCTCTCTCTCAAAAATAAACAAGCATTAAAAAAACAAAAACAAAAAAACCCAAGAGTCTGGTGTATATCCTCTCAGGCTCTTTGCTAGTTCCACATCTAATTATAAATGTAAATATAAAGATTTGTCAATGATTGAAACCATGGAAAGGAAAAGCAAGGGCAGTGGGAACAGCACTCCGCCTTGGGATAAAGCTGCAATCTGTCTCCATCACTGGGGACACTTGCAGCATCTGAGCAGGATAGAAGAATGGGAGCCAATAGGGAATCCAGGATTCTCTCCCAGGCTGGGCAGCTGTCCCTAGGGCTGGGTACCCTGTTCTCTGGCTATGGACCAGCAAGCAAGAAAGGCGGTGGTCAGCAGAGATGGGAGGAGAGGGATCAAGGACCACCAGCGGAAGCAAGAAGCAGGGCTCCAACCTCACCTTGAGGCCTGATCCCGATGTCCACAGGTTCACAATGTCAACCTGCAGGTGTGGGAGCAGTGGTCTGAGACATTTCTGGGGTCTCAGAAAACTCTGAAGACTATCAGGATACAGACCCCCTTCCCCAGGTAAAGCTGGTGGTACCCGGCTGCGGGCAAGGAGACAGGGCTGGACATGAAGTCCCACTTCAACCAAGAGACTACGGGAGCCTTCATCTCCTAGTCTCCTTTTCAGACTTAGAGTTCAAAGCTTCCAAGGGGCCCAATTAGGGCCCAGCAAGAAAAGACAGGGAGCCCACTAGCCTAGAAACTAGCTGACCTTTTTAGCAGATAGAAAATCTCTGTAAAATGTCCTGAAATCCTACCCTGTTTTCTTGTATCTCCACATCACAGAAATATTCTTTTGTTCTAAAAATAGCGCTCAGCTCATGCAGAAAAGGTGTTCTTGGAAAGCAGAGTCTAAATCTATAATTGGTAAACTTATTTACTATGGGAGCCTACTACTTAAAGGAACCCTAGGGAGAAGAACCTCCATATATCCAAGAATTACACTTTCATTGGTATCTTTTGTGAAAATGCTGGTTTTCAAACAGTAGGCTCTCTGAAAGCCAAGTGCACCTCTAACATGCACTCCCTTCATTTCTCTAACATAGCTCTGAGTTGTTAACACCACGACATCATGAGCTTACTCTCCAGATTCAGCAACTAAGTTATGATAATTTCGTTCATGATTTGGCAAATGTCAAAGTCAAGATTCCAGATGCTCCTTTAGCAGAAGTCAAATTAGAGTGTGCTCAGTGAAGAAGCAAACTTCTTCTCCACCAATACGTATGTGTTCACAGATGAAGAAAGAAAAGTCAGCTGTCACCTCTTAAAAGAAGCTACATCCATAGTCTTAGAGCAAAATTGGCCTTAGCTTTAGCACAAAGACATGTTTCTTAGAGCCATGCTTAATTCTGCTTTCCATGGATCTAAAGCATTGTCCAGCAGCAAAGGTGGTGATGGACTCAGCATGGCCCTTACGTGCTCACCTGGCAACGGCTGCCTGTCAGACTGTGGAGGAAATCCCAGAGGAGAGCCACGAAATCTGCCATCACGGTGGCAGACTAGCTGGGCCCGGACACCAGGCTGGGGTGATCCACCAACACCCTACTGGGCCAGTCAGTCCTTGCAATGCCTGTGAGCAAAAGGCACACAGTTGGCTTGCCTGTGCAAGGAAAAACCTCCTTTGCCCATAATAGCTTGTGTGCCTAAAGCCAGATCCATACCCCATACCTGGGATACAGACAGAAACATGCAACCCCCCTCCCCCGGCAGATCATGGAAGTCTTCCTTGTAAAAGAAGGAAAACAGATTATCTTAAGAAAAGGAAGAATGGAAACGGACTTTCAAAGTGGCTATGTTTTAAAGCTTGTAGCTGATGAATCAGGCAAAAATCAAATTTTAAAATCCATCCACTAAGTGTTGCAATCAGCTTGTTCAAATAAGATCTGTTTCTACATTTTTATACGCAGGTCAAGAAAGCAACTTTAAATGTTTCCAGAGAATACAAAGGCACTGGGCTTGCCTGAGTTTACTTTCGCTTCAAAGCTCTCATCAAACTCAACAAATCCTGGAAAACCAAGGTGGGAGGTCATCTTGGTATTTAGGGCTGTTCGGAGACAGACCTGTTGGCAGGATTTAGTAACCGGCCAGGTATTCACTCCTCAGAGGCCTGGGTCCACCCTGCCCACCACCACCCTAATCTTACAAAACACCCTTTCCATCATGTCATTCCCCAGTATGAAGATCCACGATGATTCCCTCTGGGGACAAGTTCAAACTGCCCTGACAAAGACAGTGGACAGGGAGGTCAGAAGACAGCAGTCTGACACAGCACACTGGCTACCGCAAGGCACCGGTCCAATCTCCTGGGACATCCTCCAGGTATCAGGAAATAAAGGGGCCGGCCAGGGCCACAAGCTCAGTGACAGTGCTGCATCCTAATCCGGGCCCAGCCTCATCCTGGAGGGAAGGGAGGGGCCTTGCCCTGCAGCTGGAGGGAACAAGGTGGCCAAATGTGCAAAAGCAAAAACCAAAAGCAGGCTTATAGGTTGAAAAGAAAAAAAAAATTAGGATCCAGAGAGGTTTGGGGTTTGTGTGGCTGAGATAAGTGATGCTGTCCTTGCTACGAAACATGCTGGATACCAATGAGGGGGTGGTGGGGAGACAAGTGGGGACCAAGCCCCGACAGGTTGAGGGTGGGAAAGAGACACGAGCAATGGAAAACGACTCAAAAATAAAAGGGTTGGCTTCAGCCTGGAAGAAAATAGCTCTGTCAATCTAATGTAACCAGTGCAAGAAGCACAGTGCCAACTCACATATGTTCTGGATAGCCTTCAGAATTCAAGCCCTCAAATCCAGGTGTTCTCTGCAGAAGGGATTCCCTGAGCCAGGTGGGAAGGGTGACTGGGAATCCAGCACCCGGTCCAGAGTTTAAGGCCAGCACAGACTAGGTACAGAGTACGGGGGAGACAAGGGAGGGCATGAGTGAGCTCAAAGGAGAACCGAGATTTAACTGGGAAGAGGCAACCAGACTATAGTGGGAGAGTCAAAAGGTAAACTCAGAGTGGATTTCTCAGACACATGCCTTACCAGGGCTGAACAGGATGGGCCACCAGGTAAGTAAGCACAAGACATAGAGGCAAAGTCAGGGAAGAGCCTATAAAAGGAGCCAGGAAACAGGCCCCCAATAAGACGGACAGGGTCGGTTCCAGGAGGAGCTGGACCAGATGGGTGGGGCTAGGGTTGGCACCACATAAGTGTGTGTGCAAGCACACTCATGCAGCATTTCCTTCTGACACCAGAAGAACAGAAGAGGTGCAGGAACACTGCAGGGCTTCAGATGGGAGAGGAGGGTGCAGATGCAGAGGCTGGGGTTGCTTCCTCAGAAAGAGGCTGACCGTAACCATTTCCTGAGCCTTCTGAAGGCCCACGAGCACCGAATCGTGTCTGATGGACGCGTGGCCTCCACTCATCTCAAGCCTCTTCAGGAAGTGTGTTTCATCCCAGACCCTCTTCTCTGCACTCAGGACGGGGCCTTCTCTTAAATACTCCACGCTGACAATGGCCTGGGCATGGGTGACCGCACCTTTCTTTCCCAATCACTAGGAGGACTTACTGATCCCTTTGCAAGAATGCCTATGCAGGCAAAAGACTTTCTAAGCCAGATACCTACATATTTTCCATTCAAAAGCAAAATAAGGGCTCTCTACGCCCGGCTCTGTGGGGTCTGCCGCACAAAGGCTGGGGTGCACACACTCCAGGAGAAAGCCCAACTCTGCCGACAGGTGCACTCTTCTCCCAGGCGCCCCAGTTCCGGAAAGGTGAGAGGTCAACGGGAGCTAACTTAATTAGAACCAGCAGGAAGTCAGGCAGGCTGGTTACTTCCACATCAGTATTTAAGAAGACCTTTAGGAAGCTGCCTTCCAGCATAATCGCTCCCCTGAGTTTCTCCCTTAGTTTCCAGCTTGACCTTTCCCTGTTCCAAAGGGCCTTCAGTAGAAATGGATTTTGACAGCTCAGAAACAGCATGCAATTATTTATAGCAAATTCAGGATTGATGGGGTTTCATCAATCTTTATTTTCTAGTTTTTCAGATTAACCTCGGCCCACGCTCAATAGCAGTTTATGGAAACAAAGATTGATGCTTCCTTGTCCACCCGGCTCCAAAGCAATTACGTCCTTTTTCCTAACAAGGGGCCCAAGTGATCTCATTCCTTTCTGGAAGGCTTTTTAAAAATGCCTGCTCCTCCTTCACCACGATGTTTACTCCCTTTATGGAAGCTGAGAGGAACCGGGGACTTCCGAGTCGGCCTCATAACAGGTTTATGGAGCAAGGAATGCCTCAAGGGTCACCAAATCTTAGTTCAACAGAAAACTCAGAATCTGCTTCACCTGCTCTTCATCCTTCCAAATCCTACAGGTGCGGAACCACCTGCTCTGTGAAGCTGCCCCTGACTGTTTCGGAATTCCTACATTTGGTATCTTCACCGTATTAGGAAATACTCCTATCTAGACACTTGTAGAATGATTTCATTCTTATTTTACACCCTGTATCTCCAACCAGACTGCCAGTACCCTGAAGACACATAACTAGGTCTTCCCTTCTTTGAAACCCCTTTAATAACTATGTTACTTTGTCATAGTAAGTACTCAATAAATGCTTAAGTACAGCAGGGGCAACTGTTTGCAGCTACAGGTGGCCCACGCGAGGCGACGATGGATCTTAACTGCTCCTGGGAGTCAGATTAACATCGCTCTGGGGGACTTTCCCGAGACCCTTGGCAAGCCAACAGAAGCCAAAGCCATAATGGGAATGAGGTCCAAAACCAAAGCTGGGACCTCAGAGTTTGTCAGATCACTGAGGTTCAAACTTTTGAGCAGCACATTTTTTTCAAACGAATCTATGTCAAATCCCAAAATATAAAACAAATTATAAATTTTATAAATTGACCATATAAAATGTACTTATAACTCAACCACTATTAGAGCTATTTTGATGTACAAACAATATGAAACCAGGAATTATGGATGACATTTCTACTCTTAAGATCAATCTTAGCATCTAATTTGCTTCTTTGGTCTTGGTTGTACAGTACAGAGATAATCTCAATTGACACAGATAAGTATGTGCCTATGGTAACCATTTCTAAAAATCTCAGGACCCAATTCAACTAAAAAAGATGTGGCAGGTGAAGCTTAGTTACAAAAAAAATCAACTTCCTCTGGCAGCAGAAATTAATTAATGCATAATTAATGTACAGATGGTCACCCATGTGATAGGGTTATAGAACACTATTAGTTTATGTTTCACTACAATTTTTTTTAATGTTTTATTATTTTTGAGAGAGAGAGAGAGAGAGAGATAGAGCGCGAGCGGGGAAGGGGCAGAGAGAGAGGAAGACACGGAATCAGAAGCAGGCTCCAGGCTCTGAGCTGTCAGCACAGAGTCTGATACAGGGCTCGAACCCATGAACTGTGAGATCATGACCTGAGCCAAAATCAGACACTTAACCAACTGAGCCACCCAGGTGCTCTTACTGCAATTTTTAAAAACATTTTATATACAACTACTTATATTATACATTATGCATATATTAAATATATATTATATACAACTATATATATACATGCACTGTACATCTTTTATTATGTATATATTATACAACGTAAATTATACCTCAAAATGTTAAACACAGAATTACCCCATGTAAGTGGCAATTCCATTCCTAGATGTAATCCAAGAGAAACGAAAGCATACCCATGCAAAAAACTTGCACGTGAATCTTCAAAGCAGCATGATTTACAACAGCCAAGATGTGAAAACTACCCAAACGTCCAACAACGGATGAACGGATGAGTAAGATGCAATATTACACAGCCATAAAAGGGAATGAAGAACTGGAGCACCTGGGTGGCTCGGTCAGTTGAGCATCTGACCCTTGGTTTCGGCTCAGGTCGTGATTCCAGGGTCATGGGATCAAGCCCCATGTTTGTCTCCATGCTCGGGGTGGAGCCTGCTTAAGATTCATTCTCTCTCTCTCTCTTTCTCTCTCTCTCTCCCCCCCCCCATTGCCCCTCTCCCCAGCTCTCTCTCTCCCTCTAAAATAAACTTAAAAATTTTTTTAAATAAAAAAAAAAAATAGAAAGGAATGAAGTACTGACACATGCTACAAAATGGATGGACCTTGAAAACATGATGCTAAGTGAAAGACACAAGAGACCACATATTGTGGGATTCCAATTTATATGAACTGCCCAGAACAGGCAAATCTGTCCAGACAGTACATTAGTGGTTGTCTAGGGCTGGGTGTGGGAAGTAGGGGGAATTGGGAGTGGCTGTTAATGGCCACAGGGTTTCTTTTTTGGGGTGATGAAAATGTTCTAAAATTATACAATGGTGGGCACCTGGGTGGCTCAGTCAGCTAAGTGTCCGACTTTGGCTCAGTTAATGATCTCACAGTTTGTGGGTTCAAGCTCCGCATCGGGCTCTGTGCTGACAGCTCAGAGCCTGGAGCCTGCTTCAGATTCTGTATCTCCCTCTCTCTGCCCCTCCCCTGCTCATGCTCTGTCAAAAATAAATAAACATTAAAATTTTTTTTTAATTACACAATGGTGATAGTTGCACAACTTAGTGAATATGCTAAACCCACCGAACAGTATACTTTAAATGGATGGTGGTGTGAATTGCAACCTAATCACGCTGTTAAAATACTTACATATGATATATAAATGTTAAGATATGTAAGCTATCTAGGTAGAAAAATATGATTGGGGGAAAATAAATCAACCGCTTATGGAGCTGCTAGGGCTCTTGCTGAGATCCTTGAAGCTCTAGGGAACACAATGTTGAAAACTATTGATCTGGTTCAATTTCTCTCAACCAGGGCTACGGGGACGGAGAGCTTGATGGACCGCCCAGGCCAGAGCCAGACGGTAGGAGAGCCAGGGTGCAGACTACCTCACCCACCTGACTACAGGGCTGGTCCCTTTCCTTTTTAATGGGGGTTGAACTGCTCCTTTTGGTTTGTGTCCAGCCCACAGCAACAGGCAGCGGGTGGGAAGGGAAGGTGGACCCAGGCCGACCTGCTTCACCCACCACCTGCTGACTGCCCACCCCCCTCTTTCTCCCTGCAGGCCAAACAGGCAACCTCCCTGATGTACACATCAAAGTGTTGTTTGTTTGGAGCTCTGAGACTTCAATTTCCCTAACTTCTCATTTCCCTAGCCTCTAAAGGAAGCCACGCTTGCAAAGAACTCTCTTTTTATTAAAGGCTGATCCTGTTTTCTAGGAGAGAACCAGAGAGCGCTTTCAGGCATCCAAGAAGCAAGACGGAAGACAATACCCGCTCTAAGATCCTTCTGTGTTCCTGTCAGCATCTGGGGAGGTAGTTTAATTTTTTTAACAGCTCTTTCGGAGCCCTTTGAAAATATATTATTAGCACATCTGCCTCATCGTATAGGTAATTAGCAACCACAGTTCTAATTACCGGGCTGTTCAGGAAAGGTTTCCAAAGTGAATTTGTGGCACAAGAGCTGTGCCTAAAACCACATGAATATTCACTTAGATGTAACTGGGTTCAACAGCAGTTGAATTACATTCTTTGCAAGAGCCTGTCCCAGGGGTCTGAATGGCCCCTCATCGGCAGGGCTTCCGTGTGATACCGCGTGGTTATTGTGGAAAATAAAATATTCGTAACAACCTGGAAGGTGGGGGATACACTGTTTGCAACCAATGTTTTCAGAAAGCAGTGGGCTAAAATAAATGCAATCAGCTACCATTTTATTTCCCTAAGGATGTTCAGTGGTGTCATTCTTTAGCACAAGATCCTTAAACCTGGGTGCCTGACCTCCTAGGGGTTCTGTACACTTTTAAAACCAGAGGTGAAGTATGTATGTGTGTATGTACATATGCCCATTTTCCACTCTTTTCTAAAAGAAAGTCTACGTGATTCCAAAAAAGATTAGAGACCACTGTTCTCAAGCAAAGGCTGGTGTTAATGGGGTGGCAGGGGAAACAGGCAGGGCTCCAGATCCAGCCGTCTCTATTATATGAATCTAAGCAAGATGGCATTGTCGGCATTATTAGTGTCACCATCACATACACACAAGTGTTCACAGCCCTAGGTGTCAGGGACAAAGAAGAGTGAAGAACCTTGGTCCCTGTTCTGGGTGGCTCCTGACATAGTATGGAGACAGGGCAAACATAGCTCTAAAACTTCCAGATTACTCTCACAGGCCAGAGCTTGGAATGCAGGTGAGCTCTGAGCTGTGCCCATTCAGCAGGGACACAAGGCCAATGGAATCGTGGGGAACCAGAAGTCCAGGGAAGGCACGTGTGGTGGGTGGAGGTCTGGTGGGGGCCAGCCCCAGGTGGCTGGGGTCAGGGAGTGGCAGAAACTGAGGGATGACATCAGACTAGAAGTGAGAGGGCCTGGGTGGCTCAGTTAAGCATCCAACTCTTGATTTTGGCTCAGGTCATGGTCTCACAGTTCATGAGATCAAGCCCTGCATTGGGCTCTGCACTGACAGCATGGAGCGTGCTTGGGATTTTCTTTCTCTCTCCCTGCTCTCTTTCTCAAAATAAATAAACATAAAAAAAAAAAAAAAAAAAGAAGTGAGAGCCCTCTCTGAAAGCTGGGTAGATTCCTAAAAATCACAAGGAAAAATAATAACACCTTGATCTGTCAAAAGTTAGATAGTAACAAAACAGAAAAACTTTGTACAGCTTTACCAAGAAATAGAGGCACAAATAAAAAGACATGCAGGGCTGACAAGAAAAGCATATATACCATGGGAAGGTTCAATGCCACACCTTCTCCCACACCACCTGGGACAAAGCTCACCGGAATTATAAACCATCCCTTGGGTATGCATTCAACCATTCATTCATCACTTGTTACACACCTGAGACAAGGTACTGGGGAATCGAGGATGAAAAGAGCATAGTGTTGCCTTCAAGAACAACCTGGCAGAGGGGCGCCTGGGTGGCTCAGTTGGTTAAGCATCCGACTTTGGCTCAGGTCATGATTTCACAGCTCGTGGGTTCGAGCCCCATGACAGGCTCTGTGCTGACAGCTCGGAGCCTGGAGCCTGCTTCCGTTTCTGTGTCTCCCTCTCTCTGCCCCTCCCCTGCCCACGCTGTCTCTAAAATACAAATAAACATTTAAAAAAAAAATTTTTTTTTAAAAAGAACAATCTGGTGGGGAGACACGTTAGGAGAGAATTTAAAAAATGGAGAATGCCCCAACAGGTGTGTTCAAGGTGTCGTGGGAGCAAGAAGGAGGGAAGACCCTTGCTCAGGCTAGGTGGAGGCAAGGAGGAGCAAACCAGGGAAGTCTTGCTGGGTGTTAGCACTGAGAGGGACCTAGGCGATCACTAATCCAGGTGAGGGGACTGCCCAGCTGCCCAGGTCACATGTTAGCAAAGCCCAGGAGACCCCCATCATGTGCAACACGATCTGATCATCCCTAAAGGGAAGTGCAAACTCTTGCCTTCTTTGCAGCCAACACATGTGAAAAAAGGTTTTCATCTTTGCTCTATAACCTGAAACAGCCCTGCTCAGTCTGAGACATTCTGTTCCTGGATTCGGACACGTGTCCTTCAAACCTGAAGCCCGTCAAGATTCAGGACAAGTAAGGCTCACTCTGATGCTGGTCTGTGCCTATTAAATTGGCTCCAAGATTTAATGCCTCATAATCATCAAGAGCCCATTTTCCCAGGTTCATAAAAACCCAGCAGTTGGCTTCTGCATTTAGACTAATAAAAAGCATGGGGGGCATAAAGGGAACCAAGGCCCATCAACATGCTGCCTGAGGAGCCTTGGCTGAGCGGTCTTGGAACCCAGAAACATGGAGTAGAAGGCTTGGAAGCATCCCTGCCACCCAGCCCTCCAGAGGCCAAAGCGAAGGTGTGGAAGAAAGGGGACAGTCACGCTGAGGGTGCTCAGACATTCCTTCCAACAGCACTAAGGCTCTCAGGAGGAACATCACACCAGATCAAAATGCTGACAGATCCTGGTTACACTTCTATTTCATCTTCTGAACATTACATACCAAGCACTCTGCCAAAGGCTTTATAGATATCTTGGTTTACTTTTTTTAATTAATGTCTATTTTTGAGACAGTGTGCTGGCATGAGCAGGGGAAGGGCAGGGAGAGAGAAAGAGAATCCCAAGAAGGGTCCCAGCTGTCAGCTCAGAGCCCGATATGGGGCTCGAATTTAGGAACTGGGAGATCATGATCTGAGCCGAAATCAAGAGTCAGATGCTTAACCGACTGAAGCACCCAGGTGCCCCTCTGTGTGTGTGTTTGTGTGTTTTAGGGTTTTATTTATTTTTGAGAGAGCACAATCAAGGGAGGGGCAGGTGCAGGGGATCTGAAGCAGGCTCTGTGCTGACAGCAGCAAGCCCAATTATCGGGCTTTGAACTCATGAACCACGAGATCATGACCTGAGCCACCCAGGTGCCCCCCTCTTTGTGTTACTTCTTTTTTTTTTTTTTTTTTTAATTTTTTTTTCAACGTTTATTTATTTTTGGGACAGAGAGAGACAGAGCATGAGCGGGGGAGGGGCAGAGGGAGAGGGAGACACAGAATTGGAAACAGGCTCCAGGCTCTGAGCCATCAGCCCAGAGCCTGACGCGGGGCTCGAACTCACGGACCGCGAGATCGTGACCTGGCTGAAGTCGGACGCTTAACCGACTGCGCCACCCAGGCGCCCCTCTTTGTGTTACTTCTAACCACATCCCTGTAAGGTAGGTACTACTCTGACTTCCATTTTACAAATGGAGAAACTGAGGTCCCAACATGGTGTGTAATTTGCCCAAGGCCTCAGAGCCAGGAGGTGGTAGGTAAGGAACGGGGCAAGGTCTACACTACACAGTCTGAGGTGGCACTTTGGAAAGGCAGATTCATTCTCGTGTCTCGCCTCTTCCAGAACTACGGCTCACAAGAAGGAGTGGGGCTGTCTTCCAGAAGGGAGCCGGGAAGGATGGAAGGCTGCTCGGTGATCCCTCCCTCCCACAGGGCTGGCTGACCCACTCAGGGCCACCGCCAAGCCAGGCAGGAGCCACCTGCCTTGAGGCCACCCATGACCCCACAGTCGGCTGGCTCCAATTAGGGGAAACCAACAGAATTTCAAAGGAGTCTCAGGAGAATCTCTGCAGGTCACATACACCACTTCAAACCCCCTCACTACTTATGTGAGCACTGGGACATCTGTCCCACAGTCCTTTCAAATTCTGATGAGTTCTCCAGAAGTTTATTTCAAAAGAAGTGAAGCTCTTTCTGTCTCTGCTACCTTTGAAAGCTCTTTTAGCTTCAAACAACTTCAAAGTTTACTTTCCAATGAGAGCTATTTTGCCAAAGAAATAAGAAAGTTTTACCCAACTGGGGAAGAATGATGGGTTTTCAAAAAATTAACTTTGGAACTTTGGACTGGGCCAAGGCAAGCTTTGCTCTTGGAACTCTAAGGCTCCATGAACAGAATAACTGTTTTCCTGACAGAGGCAGCTTCTTTGTGAAAGGTCTGGCGTTATGGGTTTAATGTATTTAACCACCAGACCAGGGTTTTAGGCGGCTGGAGCCTAGTGGAGACCCTGTGTCACGGGTACCTGTTGTGGGGTCGGGGGGACCCTCCGGCACAGACGGGCTCGTGCAAACATCTGACTGCTCTTCTGCCGCAGGACAGCCTGGTCCTTGTTGTCATCGGCAGGGATGTGGAGGGGGAGCTCCTCCTGAGGAAGCAAGCGGAGGGGCCAGGGACTCTTCCTCCAGGTTCGACAGGCAGCCCCAGCCTGGAGTACAGCTTTGCTCTCTGCGCCTTGCTTTTTTCTGCCATTAAAACGGTTTTTTATTGGGGCTCCTGTGTGGCTCAGGCAGATAAGAGTCCAACTCTTTGATTTAGGCTCAGGCCATGATCTTAAGGTTCATGGGATCAAACCCCACGTCGGACTCCAGGCTGACAGCGCAGAGCCTGCTTGGGGTTCTCTCAGCCCCTCCCCTGCTTGCGCACATAGACGTTCTCTCTTAAAAAAACAAAACAAAACTTAAAGAAAAACTTTTTTTATTGTGATAAAATTTGCGTAACATAAAATTGCCATGTCAGCCATTTTTAAGTGCACAATTTAGTGGCATTAAGTACATTCACACTGTTATGCCACCATCAGCAGCATCTATCTCTAGAAATTTTTCATTCCAAACTGAAACACTGTGCTCTTATTAAACACAGACTCCCTAGTCCTCCCCCCCCCCCTTGCTGGCAACCCCCACCCTACTTCCGGTCTCTGATTTCTGACTAGGTCAGGTACTCCATGTAACTGGAATCACTCAGCATTTGTCCTTCTGTGTCTGGCCTATTTCACTTAGCACAATGTCCTCAAAGTTCATCCATTTCATGTATGTGTCAGAATTTCCTTCCTTCTTAAGGCTAAATAGTAGGTTCAGCCTTAGTAGTTTCAGCTATTTGGTTGAGATATGCATCCATTGATAGAGACTTGGGTTGCTTCCACTTTTTGATTTTTGTGAATAATGCCACAATGAATACGAGTGGGCAAATACCTGATTGAGTTCCACGCCTGCTTTTTTTTTTAATGCTTATTTTTGAGAGAGTACGCATGAGTGGGAGAGAAGCAGGGAGAGAGGGAGAGAGAGAGGGAGAGAGAGAGGGAGAGAGAGAGGGAGAGAGAGAGGGAGAGAGAGAGAGGAGAGAGAGAGGGAGAGAGAGAGAGAGGGAGAGAGGGTGGAGAGAGAGAGGGAGGGAAGAGGGAGAGAGAGAGGAGGGAGGAGGAGGGGAGAGGGAGGGAGAGAGAGAGGGGAGGGAGAGAGAGAGGGGAGAGAGAGAGAGGGGAGGGAGGAGAGAGGAGAGGGAGGAGAAGAGAGGGAGAGAGAGAGGGGAGGAGATGAGAGAGAGAGGGAGGGAGGGAGAGGAGGGAGGGAGAGAGAGAAAGAGGGAGGGAGGGAGGGAGGGAGGGAGAGAGGAGGGAAGGGAGAGAGGGAGGGAGAGAGGGAGGGAGGGAGAGAGGGAGGGAGGGAGAGAGAGAGGGAGAGGGAGAGGAGGGAGAGAGGAGGCGAGTGAGAGAGAGAGGGGGAGAGAGAGGGAGGGAGAGAGAGAGGGAGAGAGAGAGGGAGAGAGAGAGGGAGAGAGAGAGGGAGAGAGAATATCTGAAGTAGGCTCCATGCTGTCAGTGCAAAGCCCGACATGGGGCTTGAACCCACGAACCTTGAGATCATAACCTGAGAGGAAGTCTGATGCTCCACCAACTGAGCCACCTAGGCCCCTCCCCCCCCCCTTTTTTTTTTTTTAACTCTTAAAGAGCAAATTGGCAACAGTCCCATCAGATACCTCAAGGGTTGCCCTTGGGTGACCCTGAGGGGCCTCAGGTGTGAAAGGGGCAGCAGTAGTCCCAGGAGCTGCCACCGTCTGTCCTGCCCACAGCCATGGCTGTCACCCAGAGAGCTGTCAGCTCAGCTCTACAGTGTTGATGAGAAACTGCCTGTTGCTTCTAAGCGTGCGAATGGACAGAAGGGCACAAGCCCTTGCATGCCCCGGTACCTTTGCACATCCTTCCACTCCCCCAGACACACCCTTCCTTCCAAAGAGGGCAAACAACCTGCTGAGCTCCCCCAGGGCATAACTTAGGGTGCAGGGGCTCAGGTTTAGAATGGCCCCTTCCCTCCTCCCTCTTGCCTCTCTTTGCAGACAGAGCCCCGCCTTGCTCCCATTGTCTCCTGAGCATTGCTGTCACTGCAGCCCTGCACCTTCCCAGTGAATTTTCTTGACTAGCTCTCTAAGTGATTCACAGGTCCTTAAGTCCAGAACTAATTCATATTAGGTGTACAGTAAACCCCTGAAAAATGACTGAACAAAATAATCAGCACCTCACAAATCCCCAAGACAATCAGCACCAAATTAACACTATACAGATTACAACCAGAATCTAACCAATATGATTTCCATAAGGATGGCACCTTGCTAGCCTTTTAAAGAGGAGTATTTTGAATGAATGAGCTAATAAAACCGCCAAAAAAAGAAGGCATCTGGTAAATAAGACAGACTCTGAATTTCCAAACAGCTTTTGAAAAAACTGGCCCGCTGCTGGCCTGAGGATTCTCAGTGTGGGTGGTGAGGGGATGGTCCCAGGCTTATAATACAGGTTTCCAGCCACGTGAGAGGAAACATCCCCAAGTCTCCCAAAGAAGTCTGGAAAGTTTTTCATTTTTTTAAGTGGGAAAAAAAAAAAAAAAACAGACATGGAATTGAAATTACCATTAAGCAAACAGAAAAATATTAAAGCATACTCCCAGGAGATTAGGGATAATAATTTCCGCTGATAGTGATCTTGAGATTAGCTTTATAGAGTGAATCAAGCACCAGGCAGTGAATGAACGATCTGGTTTCTATTTCCAGCTTCCCCCGTCCTGGTTAAGTCATTCAGATCTAACTTCTACTCCTTGTTTTTTCTACTGTAAAATGAGGGAAATGCCACTCTCTCTCCTCCATTAAGATCTTCAGCAGAGAAATCACGCTCCACACAGAACTCACAAGACACCTGACTCCCACGGTGTCACCTCCACCGAGAGAATTCAAGACATTTCTGAGAATGCACTGCTACCCAGGCACCAACAGTCACACTCAGGATATGATTTAATGACAAGGGAGGGTGTTCATAAAGGCTTCCTCAGTGAAAGAAGAGAAACTTACAAATCAGTATGTGCAGTTTAGGGGAGGGGCAGAGAGAGGGAGAGACAGACAGAGAACCCAAAGCAGGCTCCAGGCTCCAACTGTTGGCACAGAGCCCAACACAGGGCTTAAACTCAAGAACAGTAAGATTGTGATGCTTAACTGACTAAGCCTCTCAGACGCCCCCCCTAGTATTTAATAAGAGAGGATACAGGGGCACCTGGGTGGCTCAGATGGTTAAGCATCTGACTCTTGATTTCAACTCAGGTCATGATCTCACAGTCTGTGGGATTGAGCCCAGGTCAGGCTCTGTGCTGACAGCAGGGAGCATGCTTCAGATTCTCTCTCTCCCCACCTCTATGTCCCTCCCGTACACGTTCTCTCTCTCTCAAAATAAACATTAAAAAAAATTTTAATAAAATAAAAACAGAACACATACATATACCATAACAAACAATAACTGACAGATAATAACCCACCCACATGTGTGCATGTCCTATACCAAAACATTAACTGGTCATCTCTGGGTGATAGGTTTATGGGTAATTTGAATTTGTTTCTTCTAAATGTCTCAAACAGGTATTCCTTTTTATTAGGAAAAAAATACGTAGTTTTGAAAAATGATGTATTCGTATTACATAGAGATATAAATACATACTGTTATGGTATATCTAGGTAGTAGTAAAGTATCGATTGACATCATTACTGAACAAAAAAAATAGGGGGAAGGGCAAGAAATAACAGGTTGATAAGATAGCCCATTATGATTAATTTCTTAACCAGTTGCTGGCACACACATGAAAAAAAAATTCGCTAGAATTGCTTCTTTCCAGCAGACAGGAAATCAGTCATTTCCCTTGAAATGTGAACTTTCAGGCACCAAGTTTGATGAGAAATCATTACATTCAAACCAACCAACCTTTGTAAATCACCCCTAAGTGAGAGATCGTTTCTAGTTGGTGAGGGGAAAAAAGAGCAAAATCTTTAGTGTGATTTTTACCAACACTCATAGCACTATTTTCACAATAGCTGAAAGGTGAAAACAACCTGAATGTCCATCAACGGATGAATGCATAAACAAAATGTGCAATATCCACACCACGGAATATTATTCAGCCTCAAAAAGGAAGGAGATTCTAACACATGCACAACATGGAAATACATTATGCTGAGTGAAAAAGCCAATTATAAAAGGCAAATACTGTATGATTCCACTTATATGGGACACGTGGAGTAGGCAAATTCCAAGACAGAAAGCAGAATAGTGGCTTTTCGGGGTTGGGGGGAGAAGGGGCAATGGGAGTTACTGTTTAATGGGTACAGAGTTAGAGACTTGCAAGATGAAAAGAGTTCTGGTGATTAACTGCAAAACAATGTGAGTGTTTAACATCACTGACCTGTATGCTTACAAATGGCTAAAATGATAAATTCTATGTTATGTAAAGCTTAAGCATGGTGGGCTTACACGCTCTGTTCGGTTTGGTTGACGGATGCAGGGAGCAATTTCTGATGCACAGAAACCCATCTTTTCCCGACATCACACCCGTCTTTCAGCAGAGGCTGGCCTGTGGTTAAACCTCACGCAGGAAAAAAAAAAATCTCATTCCCACATCTGCAATTGGCCACTCAGGTATAGATGCTTTAAAAAATACACTGGAAAACACAGCCCACAAGTGGCCCACGCACTGCCTACGCTGCTGGCTGATTTGGGGGCCCTGGGAGGTCAGGCCGCACACACTTGGGGCAGACCATTGCCATGACAACATTAGCCCGCATCAACTGGGAGGTGGGGGCACTGGCCGAGAACAACACACACAGTCATGGGCTAAAGGGAGACAGCCTCACCCTAACTTGCAAGGTGAAATTAACTATTCATATCCAGATTCATATTCATTTCCGAATCCAAGTAATCAGAGATGAAAGAGCCATGAGATACTTCTAGGGTAAGCAGCGTTCTAGACTACGGAAAGTTTCTGAAACGATTCAACTTCCTTATGATGTTGCCCCCTTCAAAGAAGAGCAATGACAGACCACCTGGGTGGCTGCAGAGCCCCAGTGGTGGCATGGCACACCAGAGGAGAGCCCTGACTCTAGAACCTGACTGTCTGGGTTCAAACGCCAGCTCCCTAACTGCTCAGCCCTGGGATCTTGGATTAACTAAATCACTCTATCATCTCTCTGTACCTCTTCCCCGGGTGAGTCCACCCTCTCCCTTGGCCTTGAACACCATCTACAGGCTGATGGTGCCTAAATCTGTTCCACCAACCCGCTCGTTTTGGAGCTCCAGGCCCCCATGTGCCCAACTGCCTTCCTTAAACCTCCACGAGGCATTCTCATGGGCAGCCCGAACTTCATGTGCCGAATTCAACCTTCTCCTCTCCCATTAAACCAATCCCCCCTTGGGCTGCCCTACCTCAGCTAGTGGTACCAGGAAGCCAAGTCACAAACCCAGGACTCATCTTTGACTCCCCAACACATCCACGTTCAGTGGCAACAAGTACTGCCCAGACTACTTCTGAAACAAACCTTGAACCCTGGTTTCCCAGCCTGGTCACGGCTCATCTCCTGGGTAGCCAGTGTGAACTAACTGGACCTTGTTGCCCTGGGCTTCAAACCCACTGAATGTCTCCCACCGCACTAAGAAGAAACTACAAACCCTTTAAAGAAGCCCACACAGCACAAAAAGTGTCCGTATCTCCCCCGCTGACCCCATAATTCTCAGCCACACTGGCCGTCTTTCATTTCTTTCCCCAAATAGGATCTTCCTAGCCACATGGCCTTGGAACATGTCATCATTTCCTCTGCTGTATGTATGTCTTTTCCACACACTCCTCACGTACTGGTGGCTTCTCTTCCGGCTGCTGAAGACACCTCTTTCAGGTAGCCTTCCTTGACTCCACCCCGTGGAAGCTGTTATGCCTCCACCACTAATCTCTTCCACAGCCCACATTCTCTTCTTCCAGGACACTTAGCAGAACTTATACCCATATTTGTACTTACTTGTTTACTTCTCTGATTGTCTGCATCCCATCCAGAACTCTAAGTTCCCTGAGGGTGAGAACCAATGACATTTTGTTCAACCCTCTCTGCCCAGGCCCCGGCAAATGGTGTTTATCAATAGACGTTTCCTGAAAAAATGAGCCTAATGGAAACCAACATCAGGTACATGCCCCCCTATGCCGCCTAAGTTTCTGGAAGGACATCAGGACATTAAGGGTACTAGGACATTAAGTAGCTGGTTATCTAAACTAACAATATCTTGCTCTTGCTTAAAAAAAACATAACACACCCAGAACTCATTAGAGGTGATTATCTAGATTATAAAAACTTGCTTGCAAAGGATTTATCACAATTTTATTTATTTACTTATTTTTGAGAGAAAGCATGAGTGGGGTAGGAGCAGAAAGAGAGAGAGAATCCCAAGCAGGCTCCACACGGTCAGTGTGGAACCCCCTGCGGGGCTCAAACCCCTGAACCATGAGATCATGACCTACACCAAAGTCAGATGCTTTACTGACTAAGCCACCCAGGTGCCCCATCACAATTTTTTTTTTTTAAAGAGTCTAGTTGATATGGGGGCATCTGGGTAGCTCAAGTCGGTTGAGCATCCAACTTCGACTCAGGTCATAATCTCACAGTTTGTGAGTTGGAGGCCCGTGTTGGGGAGCCTGGAGCCTGTTTCGGATTCTGTGTCTCCCTCTCTCTCCCTCTCACACTCCTCCCACTCACGCTCTCGCTCTCTCTCTCACACACAAAAATAAACATTAAAAATTTTTTAATAAAAAAAAGTCATGTTGCTACTTTACAAATGTGGTTCTTTTTTTGCCTTAGTGAAAAAGAAAAAAGCAATCCAAAACACATAAAGCATGATACCACTTACAAAATACAATATGCAGGCACATGCACATCTTCGAACTCTGAAAGCACAGTTCGTGCCCACGTCCTGTGCCTGGTCTAGTCCCGGTGGTCACGGGTCTGAGAAACGGGGGATGGAGGGTGGAAGAACGATGGAACCCCACCCCAGGAGTAACACCAGTGTAATGGGGCTACAGCTGATTTTACTTAGATTCTGTCATTCGTTTTTAACACAACTGTAATTTAGATACAACTTTTCTGACACACAGATTCCCAAAAAGTATCAGCAAACTGTTTTATGAGAAAGTATGAAGGCAAAACATAACAGATAAAGTGAGTGTTGGTTTCTGGGTTTTGTTTGTTTTCAGTTTTCAAAGCAAGATTTTTATCCCAGTCCACAGGCCGGCTCATGTTTAGAAGGGCCCTTCACCTGAGCACCTGGCTGGCTCAATTGGTGACGCATGCAATTCTTGATGTAGGGGCTCTCAGCTCAAGGTCCATGCTGGGTGTAGAGATTACTTTAAAATGAAATCTTAGGGGCACTTGGGTGACTCAGTTGATTGAGTGTCCAACTTTGGCTCAGGTCATGATCTCACAGTTCATGAGTTCAAGCCCCAGGTTGGGCTCTGTGCTGACAGCTCAGAGCCTGGAGTCAGCTTCAGATTCTGGGTCTCCGTTTCTCTCTGTCCCTCCCCCACTCATGCTCTGTCTAGCTCTCAAAAATAAACAAACATTAAAAAACATTAAAAAAATTAAACCTTAAAAGAAGAAGGGGACCTTCACGGACAAGGGAGTCTCAGGATGAAGACCAGTCAGGAACGTACGGCCCCTGCAAAGCATGTCTGGGAACCATTTGGAGAAACGCCCGGGACCACCACCCCCCACCCTGACATTGGGCCTTCTACTGACTTCGGACAGCAGATGGGCTGAGGTCCCTTCAAGAAGGGCCAGCTGGACAGACGCGCTAAGGCAAGGACAGCGCACGGCCATGTGGCATCCACTCTGCACACCGTGTGCCTGGCCCCAAACCTGGGCGCAGGGCTTACAAAAGAAAACTGGAAGAGGACTTTGCCTGTGACTTTTCCCATTTCTCAATTCAAGACTTTAGTAATCCATCACCAAAACACCTATTTGAAAGTCAACACATCTTTTTGAAAAGTCCTTGCTTGGAAGAATCTTATCTTACGCAGGCAATTTCAAAGGAGCCATAGATAAGAATTACCTTATAATTCTCCAGAGACTCGCAAGAGTCCAGGGCACGATGTGAGGATGTTTTAACTTGACAGCGAGTTTAAAAAAACAAAACAAAACTCAAACCTTTATCATTTTTTCTACCTAGACCTTTCGATGAAATGAAAAAAAAAAAAAAACCACCATGAATTCTTTTGAGAAAAATATAAAGAACCTCTATAATATAACAGACTAATTTTAATCTCACTAGGACCAACAACCTTTAGTCTGTGCATGTGTTTTAATTATTTATTTTTGAACTTAAACAGAGGTCTTTTATAAACTCACACAGCCAGGATCATCTGACTGGAATCTATTTAGCAGTGTTATCTCACACCGTTGCCTCGGGCTGAGCAAACGCAGCCTCTGAAGAAAGAATTACTTGTTCACTGATAAAAAGCGTATACTAGAAAAAACTATTCTAGTGTAAAAGGTCTACTTCAGATGTGTCACAAAACACTTGCTTATAGGAAAAGTGCCCTGTTCTCTTGCTAGGAGTTTTCAAACAAGACAACTTTATACTTTATTATGGGCTTAGACCATGAATCCAAGCAGGTTAGGCAAAGCAAAATTTACTATTAGATAATAGGACAATCATGACTTCAGGTCTGCATTTTTCTGTAAGCAAATAACAGAAAGCCTCCACCACCATCCTCCAGGGCTGGAAAGTTCCAAACCCTATTTCCAGGGAGTAAATAGGAATCTCCTGAGTTGCTCTCCTCGTCTACTGCCCTATGTCCTCGCTTCAGACTGAAGCATCTCCTCTAAAGAATTTTGTGAGACCTGGGTTCATGGGGGCAGGGACAGAGAAATGCAGAAAATTAACCTGACTGCCCCAAATCAGGGCTTCGAGAGAAAAGAAAAAGAATCGATTTTCCAAATAACTACCGTACCAGAATTGTACAGATCTGGAAATATCTTTACGTTCTTTGCAATGGTCTTCTGCTCGTGACACCAAAGGTATTACCAAGGAAATGGGCTGGCTGCCGGAGGTCTGCTTAGAAAGATACAGGTCTGATGGGTCCAGGGATAGCTTCTGTTTGGGGACCTTCCACACATATGGTGTCCCCATCCCTGTGGGGCACACAACTGCTTTTTACTGACATGGCTACCAGATGCCGACTAGCAGAAGGAAGGAAAGGAAAACTCTGGCAATTTTAAATACTTAGTAGCTGTAAAGATGGAGATCTCAGGGTGACATGAAAAGGTGCTCTTTATAGGTGTTAATCATGCTCTGCCTTGTGACATCTCATATTCTTGCCTTCTATCACTCGAATGTTCACTGTCAGGGACTATTAAACCCAGCAGGTGCCCACTCATATTTGCTCATCTGATTAGCTGTCCACTCACCAAAAATGACACAGACTTGACAAAAGTCTGTTTAATCTGCTGACTACTGACAGTCAAACTGGATAAATAAATCCCTAAAACAGACTTTCCAGGTCTGAACCATGTCATCCAAACGGATCAAAAGGACTGGAAAATCGCAAAATCTCCTCTTAGCTCTGGGCTGTGAAATTACAACCAAACGTTACCATTTGCCTAATTTTTAGAGTCATCATTGATGGACTCAACATGAATCTCCTGAGTACCCATCCTGCTAAATGATAATCATGGCTAACACAGAGGGTTACAATGTGCCAGGCACAGATCAAAGCACTAAATATGAATTCACACAATTCTCACATGAACCCCACACATTGGGTGTCATTACTATTTTTATTTTACAAACCATGAAATCAAGAGTCACAAAGATTTTACTTTACTCATCAATTACCCAAAGTCATACACAGGTAGTGAGTAGCAAAGTCAGGATTCAAGGTAAGGCTGGCGCCTAAATTTATGCTCTTAGTCACAACCCTATGCCACCTTTATCTCATGAGATCACTGAGAAATTGTTAGGAAGATAACTTTCTGGACAGTATTAAAATATGATGTCAGCCTTCAAATTCTATTGTTTAAAGCACTTGTCCTATGTTGCACCTACAGCTCTCTGCACAGCATGGTGGGAAGAAAACAGTGTTCAGAACCAGAAACGCAGATTCGATTAAAATACTGGGACCCGGGGACAAGTCAGCTCTCCAGTTCTTGGTTTCCTCATCAATAAAGGGAAGACAATAAAGCCAGCCCTTCCCCTGTCAAGGGTGGTATCAGGAATAAATACGAGAAGGCACGGAGACAGGCCTTTGTAAAACAGAAAACATACTCCTTCCAAGACAGCCTCCAGCACATGGCAAGCACTTAATACCTGAATAAAGTCCAGTCGATTCTCATTATTTGCCGATTCTATACCTGTAAATTCACCTACTTGCTCAAATTTATCTGTAACTCCCAAATCGATACTTAAAATGCTTTCACAGTCATTCGTGGGCAGGTGCATAGGCAGAGCAGAGGAAATTGTTACAAGCTGAGGTGACAAGACGAGGCTCTGCCCTCCTGTCTCAGCTCCCATATTGTAAACAAGTGTCCTTTTTGATGGACTTTCAGTGTCACATTTTTCACATTTTTGTTGGTGACTTTGCTGTTTAAAATGGCCCCCAGGCAAAAAAAACCTGAAGTGCTATTTGCTGTTCTGTGCAAGACGGCTGCAATCTGCCCAATGGAGAAACACGTGTCTGAGAGAAGCTTTGTTCGGGCATGAGTCACTGCTGGCTGGAAGTTCAATGTGAAGGACTTAATAGCTATTAAAAAAGGTATCTTCACACAGGACCACACATAAAACAAGGTTATGTATTGACTGGTTGATGAAAATGTGACCAGAGGCTCACAGGATCCCAACTCCGTCCCTCTTTTAGAAGCTCTCAGTGCTCAGCGTCTGCAGCTAATTCAGACTTTATGGAACAGGACTGCCGGAACAATAACTATACATGTAACCCCAGAAAAACGTGGGTTTGAATTTTGGGGGTGTATTTATACAAGGATTTTTTTTTTTTTTTTACAGTACTGTGCTCTAAATTTGCTTTTCTCTTTCTTATGATTTCCTTAGTAACATTTCCTTTCCTCTTCCTTACTTTAAGAATTTGGTATATAATACATATAACATACAAATTGCATGTTAATTGACTGTTTATGTTATTAGGAAGGCTTCCAGTCAACAGCAGGCTATTAGTCAAGATTTGGGGGAGTCAAAAGTTCTATGCAGATTTTTTTAAATGTTTATTTGTTTTAAGAGAGAGAAAGAGCACTCAGGTGCATGTGCATGGAGGAGAGGCAGAGAGAATTCCAAGCAGGCTCCACACAGAGCAGAGCCGGACACAGGGCTCGATCTCACGGCAGGGAGATCATGACCTGAGCCAAAATCAACACTTAACTGACTAAGCCACCCAAGTGACCCAAGCATTTGGTATATAATACATATCACATACCAACTTTGTGTTTCTTGACTGCTTATGAGGAAGGCTTCTGGTCAACAGCAGGCTATTAGTAGTTAGGATTTGGGGGAGTCAGAAGTTATACGCAGATTTCTGACTACATGGGGGGTCAGCGCCCTTAACCCATGTTGTTCAAGGGTCAACCGTATAAGCCAAAAATGTTATAATAAAAATCCATTCCCTCAGAATAGATGCAGCTAACAGAGGAGGACAAAGTTGGGATGGGCTAAAGAGGAAATGCAAAAGTACTTGCATCACTCAGTCTTGGCACCCTCCAGGTCTCTGGCCACAGCTGAGAAGACTTTGACCAACATTAGCCCCAGTGAGCAAGGGCAAGGGCTCTCATCCTTTTGTTCCAACATACAGGGAGCTCAGGAGGGCATGGCAGCCTCACTTCTCTGGGCCTCTTGAAGATCCCTTCTCGTCCATCTGAAAATCTGCAGCTTGGCCCCTGTAAGAAATACCAAGGCCCATCCGGGGGCTGTGGAGTGACCTCACTCTATTCTTGCAGTCCTCCAACCGCTCAGATCTGATATTCCTGTTTTCCAGACTGATTCTCACCAAAGTCTGACAGCATCCAAGGTACAGAGCCAGAATTCAGACTCCGCTCTCCCAGCCATCCAGGCGACTTTGCAACAACTCAAACGGGAAAATCAGCACATACTCTCACACAGCAGCACCTTTTAGAAAGCATTCGGGGAACACAGCAGAGGCGTCAGGCCACTCAAAACTCATTTTATGAGTCATTCAAATGCCAGCAAGAAAAACGGCCTGTAGGGGATGGGAACACTGTTGAGTCCAAACCGAAGGAAGACTCAAGACCAAAGGCCACGTTTTTGAAACCATAGGGGAAAATGGACAAGCCATCCCATGAGCCGGGGTCCTGCCACAGGGAGACCACACGAAGCCGGCTATCCCAGACAGAAGTGTTCTTGTGCTTCTCTTCTGACCTGAGCTTGAAGGAAAATGGAAACGAAACTACTAGCTCTGGGCATGGTTACACGGGGCTGAGCCAGCTCCCAGTGCAAGTGGGAGATGCCAATGTTAATAAAATGTCACCTCAACTGCTTTTGCCAGGGTTATAAAAAGAAACAGGAGACCTCCTCCCTTGGGGATCTTCTGTTAATTGCCATTTATAAAAGTTCTGTTTGCTAGGCCTGGAATATGCATTATTTTCCCTTTGAAAACAAAAAAGAAACTTCTAAAATATCAATCAGCATTCCAAATGGCAAAGTGATTTGTTTTCCAACTCACACTCTCGGATCAGCTCGGTAGTCTGAAATGCAGGCATCTGGTAACAATTTGTGACAATATAAAATCAAAGCTAAACTCCCGTGTAAATATATATATTTTTAGCCCAGATTTCACCAGCCTGCACGTATCTTATCCATTTCCTTATATTCCAGCCTTGACTTTTATTTTCCTGGCTCCAAAAGAACTAGAGTCACACATAACGAATGTCACACCTCTTAATAAGCTCTACAGGCTAAATTCTTTCCAGCTCTGAGAAATACAGCTTGCAGAGAGGGTGTATCCAGCCTGGGCGACTGGATTGAAATATATCCTTCCCATCTCTTCCAATCAGCCTGGCCTCAACTGCAGCATTGCATTTGCAGCAAACAGGGCCGAATAAAAAAACCCGATTTAGTCCCTCTCTTTACACATAGCTGCTCCCCATGGACACATCCATACTCAAATATGGGCTGAACAGGTAAACGACACCAAACACCAGCGTATATTCTTAGACAGTGACAAGTGTTGGAATAGTACAAGCGCCAAAAAACACCACCTGGATCCTCAAACAAAACCCCTTTTGCTCGGGAAGGTCACAAAACTTGTTTGGATAAAACGATGCACGTGTCAAAGGCAATAAAGCACAGTGGCAGAAGTATGGTCTTACGCGTTAGACGGGATCCCTGCTCTGCCCATCTCTACGTGACTTGGCGGGAAAAGTAAACTCCCTCGAGTTCAGTTCCCTCACTTACAGGGTGACGTCAGTCCCTACAAAATCTGCAGAGAACCAGCAGGGTACATGGGCTGTGATAATCACATCAGATTTTTACTGAGAACTCACTATGTGCCAGGCACTGTGCTAAGTGCTCTACAGAAATCATCTGGTTTCATCTCGGCAGCCATGGCATGAGGTATCTGATTATTAAATGCTACTTCCTCTTCTTTAGAGATGAGAGCTGAGTTCCACAGGGATTACGGAATCTGCTTAAGGTCGCACCCAGGAAGTGGCAGATCTGGGATGTGAAGCGGCTTCCGTATGGCTCCATCGCTCAGAATGCCAGTGTTCAGTGAGCATGCCGTGATTATGAGAAATCACCGATAAAACCAGAAAAAGATGCGACTGTGGCTGCCATCCCGGCCATACTGAGAATCACCGAGCAAGTATGAAATCACCCCGACACTGCGTCCTTGTCTAGTTCCTGCAGCCGACCATCGTGCAGATTCGCAAGCACATCTTTTTCTCGTGGAGATCGTATCTTTACCCTCCACGTTCCAGATCACCCAGACTTCAGCACCTGGTAATTAACTGCAACTATGTGCAAGCGGAATTAGGAACTGTCTGAAAAATCTTACGATCTCAAGGAGATTTTTGTTTTCTTTAAAAAAGAAACTGTATGTCTTTAACTGAAATTAAATGAATAAAAACTGATTTATGGGTTTTTTTTTTTAATTGAGATGCTCAACATTCACCTTAAAAGGTAATTATTAGAATTTTTAGGCCAAAAAACTTGGAAATGAGCATTAACTTGAGATCGTGTCTGTCTAAGCAGAAATATCATTCTCCCCTTTGAGAGAAAAAGGAAAATGTATGCACTTCAAGCTATTTGGAGGGTAAAAGCATAAGCTTGGTGGGGTGGGGTGGGGTAGGGTGGGCGATGGAGACAGTGAGAAGCGGGTCTTTTTCAGGTCTGTAATTTTTCTTCAAGCTACTGTTTCTTTAACCCTTTGGCATTGGATCATGCCCGTGCCCCCCTCCCTATACCAGGGATAGCACTACCATCCTGTCAGTCCACACACTAGAAACCTGGGGGTGTCCTGGATGCCCCGGTCTCTGGTCTCTCCCACCCTCCACGGCCAATCCATCTCCAAGACCATTCCGCCGCATTGCAAGCCCTAAATCCCTGTGGAACCCACCCACTTCCCCCCACTCCCATCACCACCAGGCTCATCCAAGCCATTTCCTTCCTGGACCACGGTGGTGGACCCTGGTTTCCTCCCTCCCACCTACAGCTCCCCGCATCTCATCCTCTTCCATGCTGCAACGGAACAATCATTTCCAAACAGAGGTCTCATTCTGATTCCACCCAGATGGAAATCCTCTGATGGCTTCCCAACCAATCTTATGATGACAATCAACATCCTCGGTGCAGCCCTGAGTTCACCTGCTCTCCTCATTCTCTGTGCTCTAGTCACGGCCCTTTGTCTGCTTCCTCCAGGGCTCTGAGGCTGGTCCTGTGGACTGCCCCAGTCCTCCCGGCCCCACTAACTACCCGCCCGACACCTGCTCACCCTTCGGACCTTAGTTCAGTGGAAACCCCTGGAAGCCAGCCTTCCCCACCACACCTGGGTTGGACCCACCATGGCACTTATGCCCACCTCCAACAGAACCGAGGACCTCCCCACTGCAAAACACACCAGAGCAGCCATCTTACACTTGCTGGGTGATTATCCAAGTCTGTCTCCAACTGGATGTAAGCCCCGTGACGATGGGGACCACCAAGTCACCTACAATTTCTGTCAATTCTGTTCGATTTGCAGCCCATCACCCCCTCACCATCTCCACCCTAGGCCAGGCCACCATGTCTCTTGGCAGGATACTCACCTGGAAGCAGGAGGCTCACAGATTTCTGCCCACATCCATGCCTGTCCTCCTTCGAGCCGTTTGCCACACAGCCATCAGTGGGCCCTTAAAACATAAGCCAGGGAGCACAGCTCCCCTATGTAACTCTCCAACCGCTTCTAACTGCAGTTGTAAGACAGTGGGAACGCCCCACCATGTTCTATGAGGCTTTGCTGACTGTGGCCCTGCCCAGTTGTGGGGCCTCAGCTCCCTCTGGCCCCCCATTCACCAAGGTCCAACTACCCTGGCCTTTTTCTTCCTTAAACATACCATGTTTCCATCTCAGGGCCCTAGGACACATTGACCCCAGTGCCTGAAACCCATGTCCCACCCTAAGTGGCTAACTGCTTTCTCATCTTAGAAAAATCTTTCTTGGCCACTATGTTTAAGAGATGCTTACAGACCTCAATGATTCCCTCCACAGCATTCTTCAGAATTTGCTTTATGTAGTTTTTTATGGTTGCTCCTTTTTTGCCCACCTCCCACACTAGAGACTAAGACCGATCTCTGATGGCAGGGACCCCCCAGCTCGCTGGTGCCCCACAGTATCCCCAGGCCTTGGCACAGGGCAGAATGCTTTCAACAAACCTGTTGGAATACTTGGACAAACAGCTAACACCTTCAAATAGAGGTCAATAGGAAATGCTTTAGGACACATAAAAAAGAGAAGAGATACTATCACCAGAGAGAAGAGGCAGGGAAAGTTAGTGTGAAAGGGACCCCTCAGAGCCGCGTCTAGAAGTTCACCAGATGGATGGAAGGGAAGGTACAGAAAAGGAGGGATGAGCCTATGGCAGTTGTGTGGAGCCTCAAACCCGAACTATCTGGACTTTCAGCAGAGCCCCACATCAGGAGAGAGCTTCCACTGATTTGCACCAGGATAAATGTGATGAAGCAAAATAAAAATGCTTCACCTAACACCAGACACTGTTTACATCTTCCAGGAGGTACAACAGAGCTCGAGACACACAGAACTTTGTCTACAGCGTTGTTCCCAGACCTTGCATGGGCCCCAGATGCACTTCAGTGGCCTTCAGAGACAGACTGCTGGGCCCCACCTGCAGAATTGCTGATTCAGGACGGCTGAGGTATGGCCTGGGAAACTGTATTTCTAAGTTCCTAGGTGATGCTTGGGCTCCTGGTCCAGGGACCACATTTGAGAACAAATGGTTTACGGCCAAAGAACTGAACAAAAACACAACTGCTCACCACAGAGTTGAGGTTTCCCCCCACCGCCAAATAAATCCCACAGAGCCCCAGCCACCCACAGACATGCCTTCAGGCTGTGCTTTGGGACTTGGGTCCTTTCCCACAGCCAGGGAGAGAAGGCTGGTCCATATGGACAGAGAGCCAAATCCAAGTCTAACTCTGAGACCCCACCATGCCCATTTCCTAGGGCTGCCATAACAAATTAGCACAAACTAGGCACCTTCAAAACACAGAAACTTAATCTCTCACAGTTCGGGAGACTAGATGTCCAAAATCTGGTGTTCCCAGGTTGGGTTCCCCTGGAAGCTCTAAGGAATAGCCCTTCCTTGCTTTTTCCCCTGCTTCCGGTGCTTGCTGGCAATTCTCTGGCTTCTATCTCTGTCTCCATCTTCCCTGGGTCTCTCTGTCTCTCATGCATTCACTTGGCCTTTTGAGGACACGGGTCACTGGCTTTAGGACCTACCCTACTCCAGGAGGGCCTTATCTTAACTCATTACAGCTGCAAAGATTCTATTTCCAAATAAGGTCACCTTCTGAGGCTCCAAGAGGACATGAATGTTAGGGGACACTATTCAACCCACTCCACACCTCAAGAGCTGCACAGGTGGGTGACCCAAGGGACTTCAGAGATTATAGGTAAAGCTGAGACCGGGGCCATGCCCTGAATCCATGTCACTACGATGACAAGCTAGGGTCCCATGCCTGTGATGGTCAGAGGCCCTGGCACTGCTTCCGCATTCAGACCCTCATCTTCCTCTGGGACCCCTAAACCAGCTTCATCACGGAGATTCCCTCCCCACAGGGAGAATTTCTAAGCCTCCATGAACCCCCTAATACTCTTCCTAAAATTCTGCATGTGTAAAAAAGTAAATGAACTCTCTAAAAATGAGAGATCGTGAGGGCTATAGCATCTTCAAGGGAAGAGAGCAAAGGTACACCTTCTAGAATTGTCTGTGGAGGTAGCAGTCCTCCACGTGTGCCCTGGGGCAGCATCTTCCACATGCCTGCGTGTGGGCCAGACCAGCTGTTGCCCTTAACCTCACCACTTTGCTGTTCCAAGCGGACAATGCTGAACATGTGAATTCAGCCCTCCTTGATTCTCTGTCCCTGAGACCTTTATTTTGGCAACGGAAATTGTCAAGACTCCAGTGTAAATAGAGGCGAAATGCAGTTCCTAATGGAAGGGGTATTATTTTCCTTCACTGCTCTGATTTTACTTTACTACTATTTACGAAGTTAAGACTGCAGCAAATTATCTGTTCAGTGTACCATAGCATAAGCTCCACCAAAGCAAACACCTCCACTCCGGATGATCTTAGCAGACCTTGTCAGGTGTCTCAACTGCTTCTTGACAGACCACATAAGGCACTAGGCAATTGTGAGTGGAACTGACAGCTACTATTTTACTGATCAAACCACCAAGGGTCAAAACTCTGCAAGGTGCTTCACGGTACATTCTCATTTCAGTGCTTGCAGTACCCCAAAAAGGCAGGAATTCTTATCCCCCTTCTACAGAGGAGGACACTGAGGTTCAGAGGGATTAAATGAGAGAGCTGTCTAACTCCAAAGCTGGTCTTTCCAGTCTTGAATCCGTTCACCCAATTTGCTGAGAAGTAAGCCAAGCAGTGAGCGGTGAGAAGCAGGAACAGGCAACAAACTTATTTGGAGCAAGATGTTGTTACTGGGGAAATTTTCCACAACCAGGCTTCTTTGGCCCGCCCCAGAGGTTATCACGTGAAAATCAGCATCCACGCCTGCTGAGAGGCGCTGGCTAGCCAAAACCGTGGCACAGAATTTTTTTGTACTTTAACACACTGAATACAAAATTCCTGCTCTGCCATATACACAGTTCATGTTCTTCATGGTCTTGATTTGCTAATCTATAAAATGGCTACCACACTGCCTTTTTGAAATGACTTCATGAAATTATATGAAAATATTCTGCACACTGTAAAGCCCCAAACAAGCATGTAGAGCTTCCATCATCAGATGTTTTGTCTTGTGATGGAGAAATCGAGTCCCTCAAGTACCCACACATTACTTTGGACATCTGTAATCTTATCTTCCTTCTTCACTATTCTCCCTCCAAAAGCAAACTTGATTCAACTCATTAAATGTAATACTGAGAACTACCTTTCAACATCAGATCAACCATTTGTCCCCTAACACGCCAATGTTTGTCCTTAAGCAGAACTATAGACTTTACTTGTCCTCCAGCTACTGACATTCTTCTCTTCCTAAGACAAAGTAGACATTTTGTTCTCATAAATCATTGGGTTAATGAGTAAAATGCTTTAAAATTAAAAAAAAAAAATCAATGTGCTATGCATATATAAATCTTTGGTATTCTCAGGATTTTAGTATTTTCTTCTTGAACGGTTTGTTATCTGCCATGGAATTGAACTTAGGCATAAGTACACGCTGGCCATTAAATCAAGCACAAGACCGGCCCTTTCTTTCATGCATACACATTTTATCACAATATTCCAAGTCCTAAACTTCTAGCACTTGCATGTTCTGCTTTACAAGCTTTTGTCTTTGTAACTAAGCGTGCAGCAATAAACTCCAAACTACGTTAATGATAACCCTGTTAAATATAAACTAGCGTGCAATTATCCAAAATGCTAACACAAACAAAAAAGGGGGAAAAAAACACAAGGAAACTCCGACTGGTTTTTAAAAGCCTCCAAGAACATATAATCAAACAAAAATAAAAATGTAATATCACATAGTTTGTAAAAGAGAATAATAGCTAATACTTTTGTGATTCCCACACATAATATTAAATAGTGTGTTTGAGCCCGATGGTTGTCTGTGAAAAGCTTGCTTTTTAAATTGCATGTAGGCTGAAACTTTTTTTTTTTTTTTTGAGATGAAAAGTAAGTGGTGGTGACCCTTGGGGAAATTCACAAAATTATGTCAAGTAACTGATTCTTATAAAAACCTCTGGTTTTCAACACTCTTTCCCCTGATGGTGACATTTTGTACAGCACTCCCAAAGGGAGAATGGAACCAGAAGATATGTAGTGTGGCCTTGGTACATGTGTGGATAAACCAGCTCTCTGGAAGAAAGGGAAAAAAAAGAATCCCTGATTCCCTGAATCATAAAGCTGACTGATTCCCACAGTGTAAATACTCCTATTAGGACTGATTTCAGACTATCAACCACCTCAGATTCCCCAGTTGGTTGTTTCTGCCATGTCCGTAGGAGCCAACTATCACACACCAGGTCTAGCAGAAACCAGCTTAGAATCCAGAGAAACCGGAGTTCAAATCCCAGCTCTAGATCCCAGTTAGGCCTTAGGCAAGTTTCCTTAACCCCTCCAAACCTCAGCCTCCATAGCTCTAAAATGGATAGAATCCCTGTTCCTCAGGATTGATGAATAAATGAAACAAAACAATGCATGTAAAGCACACAGGTCGTTGAGAGGCACTCAAAACTCTGTAAGTGTTCCTCCCCTCCCCGGGGAAGGGGAGAGGCAGACATGGATGCAGTGGGTGGGATGGGGCTACAACTTAGATGACCTGTCTCACCCCCACAACGGGGACAGAAACACTCAAGTGGGGAGGTTCCTTATTGTAAGATTGAGGAAGGAGGTGGTAGGGAGACCGTGACCAGTGCATGAAAATACAAGACCTAAAAGGTTGGAGGGGGTTACCAGGATTATCAGGGGGACTTTGAGGACAACGTTTTAAGAGGTTTTGCCAAATTTCCCTACTAACAGGCTCGGAATGTGGGTTTTGTTTAGTTCTGTGGTTGCTCTATAGAGGCAGCTGCTCCATTTTGCTGAGAGCCAGCCCTAGGTCATCACCAGCAAGCCCCTAAGGGGCTGGCAACGAAGGAGGGGCCTGGCAGGTATGCAAAAACCCACAGGGAAGGGAGAAAGTCTATGCTTCTAGGAGAGTGTGCTCAGTGCCAAACGTGAGGGGTCTGCTGGGTGACGGGTCAGAAAGGAAAGGGGCATCCGATGGGAGTAGAGCCGGGACCCTTCCCATGGAGAAGCGTGTGAGTACCTGACCCTGCGGGCCCCGTGGAAAGCCAGCACAGCATGGAAATGGAGGGTAGCGTGGGGTGGTGGGGTGAGGGTGGCATTCAGGGTGGGAGGGGGTGCGGTGGTTGTCAGAGGTGGCCACACGTGAAATATACAGAATTCAAAACTGACAAGGTCAGATGTGGGTTTCAGAAAGTTCCCTCTATCAGCCAGGGGGAGAAGGAGTAGGTCTAAACAGGAGCGAGGAGGCTCCAAAGGCAGAGACAGTGAGGGCAGGCAGGGAGGGACAGGGGGCCAGTGCACACCTCGGCGGTACAGAGTGCAGCTGGGGCGGGGGGTTGCACACTTCTGTGAGGACTCAGAGAATAAATAGTTTAGGCTTTGTGGACCATGTGGTCTCCACCATAACTACTCAATTCTGTTCGCGGAGCACAAGGGCAGCCAAAGACAATACAGAAATGAACGGGTGTGGCTGTTTCCCAGAAAACGTTATTTATAAACAGCCCGTGGGCCACAGTCAACCGACCCCTGAGTTAGGGGAAAGGGTACGGAGGGAGAAGATTCAGAGGGTCCAAACAAAGGAAACACACCCAGAAAGGAGGTAGGATTACTCCCATTTCATGGATGAGAGCCTCATGACAAGGTAAGGGGCAGGGCCAGGGCCACAAACAATTCTAGGAGTGCCAGGCTCACGCTCCTGTGCCGCTCCTATTCTGTAAACTACGGAAGGCACTTCGTAAAGCACGAGATGCATAAAAAGCAGCAAGAAAAGTGAGAAGGATCTAGATGTGGCTGAAGAGAGTTCTGGAAGCAGGGCAGGCACTGGGCAAGGCTGGATTACTGGAGTCCCAGGAATCCTTGTCCACCTTGGACCGTCCTCTGGGCCCTCACCCACAGAGGTCCTCCCTGAATGACAGAAAGGCAGAAACCTAAATAAGGAAACCACAGGGTTAGCAAATGCTCTTGGGTCACTTAGGCCACCTTCTGCCCAGTTCAGCTGGAGCCAACTGAACAAGCATTTACAAGCCTGACTCAAACCGCAGCACAGAGTGGAGCGAGCGGGTGAGGGCATGGACTCTGGAGCCGGACTGCCTGCGTTTGAACCCGGCCCCCGTGTACGGGCTCCGGGACCGTGGGCAAGTAATTCAACCTCTGCTTCAGAACGGGGGTGACGCAGGGGCACCTGGGTAGCTCTGTCGGTTAAGCATCCAACTCTTGATTTCGGCTCAGGTCACCATCTCACAGTTTTGTGAGTTCGGGCCCAGTATGGGCTCTGTGCTTACAGTGTGGAGCCTGCTTGAGAGTCTCCCTCTTTCTCTGCCCCTCCCCCACTCACACTGTCTCTCTCAAAATAAATAAATAAATAAATAAACTTTAAAAAAAAAAAAAAGAATGAGTGTAATCCAGTAGTGCTGTCATCTCAGGGCAGTTATAAATATGAACTTGCTTAATCCTCATGTAGTGCCTGGGACGTGTTTGGTAAATAAAAATACTGTGTCAGGGCCCTGAGCCAGGTCCCACAGGGGAGGGCATTTAATGCTCCTGCCTTGGTAGGGGCTCAAACAAGTGCACCTCTAACCAAGCCCTCATCAGTGGAAAAACTGGCCTGTTTCTGTGATTCATGTCTCCCGACAGACAGGGACCACCTTTTTTGTCTGTATCTCTCATGACTAGCACACCAACAGCTCATAATCGATAGTCATCATGTTCACTGTTTGTTGAATGAATGACACAAGGCAGTATTCCCTCTACTACATACCTGACAGATAACAAAGCACCTAAGGTCACCCTTTGCCCACTCTGTGACCTTGGATTCCTGCCCCTCCATGGTGTCAGGGGCCTGGAATCGATGTCCACAAAGTGCTTTGTAAACCCGTAGGCCCGTGAGCAAGGGAGGTGGTAACTCCAGTTCGCTTCCTCAATGGGGTGGTGTTGGTTGGGGACTGACCAACTCATGAGGGAGTGGTTTCCAGCTTGGATGGCTTCCTAAAATGGCCATTCCAGTTATGACACCTTCACTGCCAGAGGGAACATAGCTGAAGGTGTTTCGTAAAGTTCTCCCTTACACCAGGGGAAACCCATTCATTCCTTCGTTCCTCACTACGTGTCCTGCCAACCGGAGCCACGTGAAACCAACTCAATGCCACTTCTACATCCGATGCTAAGGTTAGGTTATCTACACATCCCAAGCTAAACACGCCCCAGCCTCGGCAGCAGGCCCAGGACTGAGCCGCCCAGAGCCCTAGACCAGGAAGAACGGCAGCTCACCTAACCCAGCCCTTTAAATCCATAAGGAAACTGAGGCCAAGGGTGTAAAGTGACTTGTCCAGGGTCACCGGGCATGGCAGGGGCTGGCCCAGCATCCAGGTTTGCCAAGTGCCGATTGGCATTCCTGATCCACAACATGTCACCTCACCTGGCCTTACCTATCTTTCCCTCCCAGTGTGCTTTAAAGGCCACCTGCCCTACACCCCTCTCCCCACCTTAACAGCTCTCCTTCCCATGGGAAAAAGTCCATGCAGGCGAGGCTCCCCAGGACAGGTGTGGGGACATGGTACAGAGCCATGCTGAGGCTTCCCCACCCCCTTTCCAAAGGGCAAAAGGTCACACTTGAACTAGCTGCCCTTTCTGGGCACACGCCAGGGGGGAGCAGGCTTCCGATTTATTTCCCCTTCTGCGTTCACCCACATTACAGGCTTTGTGAGTGCAAAGGGGAGGGCAGCAGGTGTGCCTCGGGCCACTGACCTCAGTCCACAGCAGGGCATGGCCTCCGCTGCGTCTTGGGGAAGCGTCCTGACCAGGGCCTGGCCGGCCTGGGACTGCAGCTTTGGCCTCTGTCATTCATGGTGCCAGAAAGATGGCTTAACAGTAACCTGGGTTTGCCTACTGCTGGAGGAGATCAAAGTCCTTCACAGGTTTCTAAAATCCAGCCAGGTCAGGTGGCTTACAACAGGAAAATGGAGTGGGAACTTGCCTGAAATCACAAAGCAAGGAAGTGACAAAGCCTGGGGGAAAATGTCCATCTCCTTTCTCTTACTCTGGTGGTCGATCACCTAGTTAGCCCACATCTTTCTTTTCAGTGAAGACAGGGGTCACAGATACAGAACCCGGACATTCACCCCAATAGGGGCAATACAGAGGGAGGAGTACTTAGAAGTTCCAAAGCAGTGTGAGCTCTGCCCCAACAAGCTGAGTGACCTTGAGCACTGTTACTTAACATCTCTGAGACCTCGCTTCCTCAATCTTACAATTGGAACAATCCTACTATCCAGCCAAGCCTTCCTTCTTAAAAGGCTACCCATTAGCATCCCACACAGCTGTGTGGAATTGAGGCCCTCCCAGACCTGCAGGATCAAAATCTTTGCTTTTTCCAAGGTCCTAGGGAATTCTAAAGACATTTACATTTGAGAAGCCCGGATATAAAGCATTTGGGGCATGCCCACGCAGAGTCAGCCCTCAATTATATAAGCCCAATTCACACTTGACAAAGCCCAAGACACAGGCCAAGGCTCTCTAGAGGAAACAGAACCAGAAAGGCTGATTAACTTGCCCAGGGTCATGCAGTGGCATCATGATTTGAACCCAAGACTTGGGAATTCTTTTGCACCATACGCCCTCTTTCCATGTACGAACTAACTCTCCATCCATAAGGCATAATGCTAACGCAGGTGCTCTAAGAAGCAAAACCCTCATGCTTTTTAAAATTAATTCCCTGGTCAACTTGCAGGGTCCTCAATCAGGCCTGATGGCACACACTGGTTCACCTGGGCTTGACTTTGCTTCTGGGCGGCTGTCTGCCATTCAGAAGCTCAAGGAAGTGGAGTAACCCAGGACTGCCGCCAGCTGCTGCCAGAGATGAAATTTTTAAAGTGGAAGTAAGCCTTAAAACACACCTTATAAATTTACACTCCTTTCCACCTACTAACACTTTCCCTGTGCGGCTGGCACTGCCTAAGCAGAGCGCACGACAGGGTGTCAAGCTAGAAGGCATCTTTTTGGCTTCCCACCTCTGACACCTAGCCAGAGAGCAACCCCCAGTGTGTTGGCTTCCCAGGGGAGGAGCCCTGCCCACCAGGCTGGGAAGATACCCAGGCCTACAGGACTGGGTTTCCTAGGTGCTCTAATGGAGATGTGAGCAGAAGCTGGGGGTTCAAAGGTCAAATGGCAGGGGAGGGGAGACTAAAGAGTACAGAATCACATCAGTATGACTAGCCTGCTGTATCCCAAACATTTGCACTCAATAGCTCCAAAATTCTTCTTGGGCCTACCACATGCAAAGCATAATGATACAGTTGAGTGGCAGAGGAAAAGACACCAGGCTTGGATGTCAAAGATCCGGGCTCGTATCTGGACTAAACTAGGTCTGTCAATCTACACATGGGGTGGCTGTGAAGCTTCAACCTAGGCAACCAGAAATGGTGCCTAGGCCTGGGCTGAGGAATTTTCCCCGAGTCGTATTTCAAAGTTTGGAAGTCCAAGCAATTACTGTGATTGGTTATACAAGTGTCCAGACGGAAATAACAAAAAAGAAAGCATTTCACGATTTCAGACTGAGAAATTCTGATTTTTATATATTCATAACAAACCCAATATATCTCAAGTTGATTATAAAAGGCAGATGATTTCAGATTAACTACGGCAATGCTTTCCAAACTTTCACATGTATATGAATCATCTGGGGATCCTGTAATCTGGAGTGGGACCTGAGAGTTTGCATTTCTTTTTTAAAGATTTATTTTTGAGAGAGCGCAGAAGGGGGGGGGGTGGCAGGGGACGGACAGAAGATACGACGCGGGGCTCTGCGATGACAGCAGCGAGCCCAATGCGGGGCTTGAACTCAGGAACCGTGAGATCATGACCTGAGCTGTGAAATCATGAGGCTCAACCGACTGAGCCCACCCAGGCCCCCCTGAGAGTTTGCATTTCTAAGAGCTCTGGTAAATCTGCAGGTCCCAGAGCCCAACTTTTGAGTAGCAAGGCTCTATGGAATTCCTTAAATAGTAAAAGACACATCCGAGGCAAGTATAATTTGATTTGAAAAGGATATCCCAAGAGAACATCCATGAAGTAGGATCTAGAACTACCCTGGCTAGCATAGTTTCTTAAAGGGAGGCACAGCAGGGAAAGCCAATAGCATTCTTCTAAGTTGGTCTTGGACCCAATTCAAATGAGTTTGTACTCTACATCACACTGTCTAGGCAGGTGAAAGTACTCTTTAGTGGTCATAAAAACAGCATGCTTCTGACAAAATTCTCAAAAGCAGGATGGTGTAAGAAACAAAGCATCCTAGAATATTTGAAGTTCATGACCAATGCAACAGCTATAGCCAAGCTAGGCTTTTTAAGGCCTTTCTTAAATCCCTGTTTCACCCATTTACCTCCTCTCTGTACATGACATTTCAAGCTGTTACTGTTGACAGCTGTAATAAAAAAAAAAAAAAATGCCTCTATCAGGTTGCCAGATATGGATAATTCCTAAGTAGGAAGATGAATGGGACTATCAGGAAGCATCTTATACTGACTCATCTTACTTAAAGCATGTGCTGGGGAGTAGGGGGATCAATAAAACAACCAAGGGGTTCATATTTATGGGACTGGAAATTAAATTCTGGCTATTCTTTGGATCAGAAATACTAACACAGGGGCGCCTGGCTGGCTCAGCTGGTGGAGCGTGCGACTCTCAATCTTGGGGTTCTAAGTCCGAGCCCCATGTTGGATGTACAGAGTACTTAAAAATAAAATCTTAAACAAAAAAAGGAATGCTAAGACAGAAGATCCTCCATATCCCCTGAAATGAGATTCTTGGAGACAAAGTGTGAGGTAATCTGATCTCCAGCTGCTTTTAGCACAGGAACACATCTGTCTAACATGAGACACAGGCCAGCCTTGCATACTGGCTTAGAATAACATGTATGTTTATTACAATTCCTGTCATGACCCTCAGGCCTGGCTGGGCTTACGCTCAAACTATAGAGTCATTATGAGCCAGAGTGTGATGTCAAGCGGTAACACCAAGCTGCCCAGAAACTGCTGAGTACGCACCACTCACCCAGAAAGGAAGGGATTCCCCTCCTGTGCACTGGCCCGCTAATGGAGAGATGCATGCTCTGACAAGAAATGCCAGAGCCAGACTGTCACCTGTGCCCAGCATCGCTAATTCACCCATGCAATCATCACAAGGCTGCTTCTCTGTTCCACACCCCTCCCCGCAGCCCCTGTGCACTCACAACGTGAGGCTACACACCAGACAGGGTCATGATTTCACCCATTTGGGAAGAAGGAGACTCAGGCAAATTTCTGGATGGGACTGGCTTGTTTCTCCCCATTTGCCTGTTGGGGGAGGAAGTTAAGTTTTCCAGTAGGCCACCTTCTTAACTTAGGCCAGCAAAAGCCTGAGCTTTCCCAAGAGCAGTACAGGAAAGAGACTAACAGAAAAGGTTCTCCCTTCTCATCTTGAGGCCTGCAAAATGTTTCCATTTAGGAAGGGAAAAACTGAGGCCCCAGGAGGTTAAAATAACTGACCCAAGGTAGAGCCCAAGCTATAACTGACTTCACAGGAGGCCTTATTAAACTAACAAGGGAGAATACTCCCTCCCAGGAAGGAAAGAGGCCTGCATTTCTCCACTGCTCCCCACTCAGATTCTTTTCCAAACTCCGGCCTTACTGCTGACACAGACCTAACTCCCACCTGTCCTTTCAACATATGGTGACAGACTCCAGCTATTTCCTTCACAATAAGCAAATGTCCAACATTTCATATTTTTGCTAAGATGCCTAAAACCAGCAGATGACATAAGCTGGCAAATATAACAAGCTTCTAACTAACTCTAGCAAATTCATCTTGGAATGGAAAAAAAAAAAATCATCAAGCCCTATTTCCTCTCTGTGTCCAACCTCCAAGGCCCATTGCAAAGAAATGCAAGGATTTTCCATTTCTTAGGAAAGCAAAAGGAAAACCCCAAGGTTTCCCGGGACACCGGACTACTATGAGCACAAGCAGGAACTTTTCTCAGGAGGGATTCACCGCGAGTCTGCAAGAAGTTCAGGCTTACACGCGCCACTCAGCCACCAGCTGAACCTTTGCGCCCCGCCAAGTCTTGCCTGGCGTGGGGAGAGAGCGCCTCTGGGTCTGAACCCGGTTTCTGAAAGTTGGTGATCTCCTTACAATGGGAGGTTTGGGTGCGGCTTTTTAATGGACTCCCGCAACTCCCAACTCCGGACTCACAGCGTGAGCGTGATGCTTCTGCTCTTTGAGTGCCGGGCTCATGCACACACCTGTGAACACAAGTCCCTGGGGCCCCTCTCTCTTTACGGGCCCTCGTGGTTTGGAATTTGGGCCAGAAGCTCGGGGTTCCGGCAGGGCGCGAGAAGGTGGGAGCGATCCGTGTTCCGCGGCCAAGAGCCGGCTGGGAGGGACGCGGGGGCGAGGCGCGCGTCGCATCCTGGATACTCACCGGGACCTCTGCAGCTGTTCCAAGGCGCTGGTGCTGGCCCCCTGGCCCGGCTGCTCCAGAGAGCAGTAGTTCTGCGAGGTCTGCCTGGAGAAGGCGATGGGCAGGATTCCCTGAGTGAACGAGTTGAGGCGACCTCGACTGCCGCTCCCACTCCCGGGGGTCCCGGAGGCCAAGAAGGCGGCCGTCGGCACCTGCACGCTGGAAAAGGCATCGTCCTCCTCCAACTCCTCCTGCCCGCCGTCCCTGGGCCCGTCGGGCAGCTGCGGCGAAGCACAGGAGACGAAAGGCGCAGACCGGGGCGGCTGTAGCTGCTCCCCCGACGCCCGGCCAGCGCCCAGAGGGCTCACGAAGCCCCGTGCCGCCCCGGGACCGGACCCCGAAGCGTGGCCGCCGGGGGCCAGCGGCGAAGGCTGCGGGAGGCAGGGGCCCCATCCAGCTGCTACCGCCGCCGCCGTGCCCGCTGCAGCGAGCGCGTTGCAGCCGCCCCGCTCGGCGGCGGCGAGCAGGCTGAGCCGAGTCCTCGCGCCGCAGGCGCTGCCGGCGCCGGGCTTGGCCGCGCCACTCTCCTCGCCGCCGCCCCACTCCTCGTCTTGCAGCGGCGGCCGTCCGTCTAGCGAGATGTTGGTGAGGAAGGAAAGGGCAGCCTGGCGGCGCCGCGGGTCCATGCGCGGCTTCCTGGGGGGCTCGGGCGGCGGTGGTTGGGCCGGCGGGGCGGCCGCGGGCTGGGGCTGCTGCGGCGGCTGCTGCAATCTGCTGGTGCCCGCGGCGTCGGTGCCGGTGCTGCTGCTGTTGCTGCTGCAGGCGGCCGTGCCGGCGGTGGCGGCCGTGGTGGCGGCAGTCGCCGCCATTGTGTCCGTCTGCGGCGGTATTTCCGCGATGCCCGGAGAAGCGAGCGGCGCCCGAGTGCTAAGCAGCGAGCGCGAGCCCCGGTGACCCGGGCTGGGCAGGGCGCGGGGCGCAGGCGGCGTGCGCGGCGGCCCGGCCCCCCCGCGGGCGGGCCATGCTCGCCCCTTGGTGCTGCGGCCGGGGACGCCGCGGCCCGGGCCCACGCGCGCGGCTGTGTAGCTTGCTCGCTCGGTCGCTTGCTTCCTTGCTGGCTGGCTGGTCGCTGATCGCCAAGTCCCAGGCCCTCCCCACCCTTGCGGTCTTCGGCTTCCCAGACCCGGTGTCCGTATTTATAGGTGCGCGCGCCCTGCGCTCGCGCTCCGAAGCGCTCTTTGCAATAACACAGTATCACGTGTGGGGAATGAAACCTGGGAGGAAAACAAAGCCGCAGGCGGCGGCCGCGGAGGCAGGCGGCGGGAGGCGAGGGGCCAGAGGAGGAGGAGGAAGAGAAAGCCGAGCGGGTGACGGGGCGGGGGTTATCTGCGGCGGGTCCAGGTACTCCGAGCTTTCTGCGGGGAGTTCTTGGCTCCCGGGGTGCGCGGGCGCCAGTTAAGGGAGGCGAGCACGTTTTGCCGCCGCGCCCGCACAAGGAATCGGGAATCGCGGGCGGGGGTGCAAGCAGAACCCTGGAGTCCCGGCTTGAGGAAGTGGTCCCGGGAGAGTTATGGGTCTGCAGGACAGTTACTCGGAGGGAAGCTGAGATCTGGCCCACGAGCTTGTTAACTGGACCCCGCGCTGCCGTTGGGCCCTGAGAAGTAGGTCCTTATTAATAGTTATACGAGTAGGTTCACAACCCCTTACGTGGTCAGTCCCACCTTAAAGCTGTCGCTTAACGACTAAGGTTATGTCTCATTCATTCGCAGGCCCCTGAGATAATTGCGCACCCCTGGGTGCATACAGAGCCCAGGCACAGGTGAACATCTTCTGTACGGGCTAATTTCTACATCCCCACTTGATGGTGCTGTCACTTTTCATCTCTTTCTTAGCAAAAGCCAACATCAATTTTTACTCTATGAAGACCAAGATAAGCTAAAAAGGCCTCACGCCCTTTTCTTCTAGTCACCCTGCAAATGTTGTGGATTATGATCTCTTTTTATCCCATATAAACTGGAACAATATGCACAGTTACTTTCTGTCATTTAGTTCATAAACATTAGTTTGGCATCTACCATGTCTTCTTTTAAGATGGGTTCCTGCCCAAGGATTCAATGACTGGACAGCAAGTCTGGACCTGGGAGGAGACACAGAATGCTGTACCTTGGCCCCAGCCCCAACAAATGCCTGTGCTGGCTGAGCAGGGTGGGAGGCCAGAGGGCACCAGGAGCTCTCTACAAACGTGTACCGGTTTCCCTATGCGGTAAGGAACAATTGTCACACTTTATTAAGCTCTGTGATGTCTAAGACACCTCTATACACTTTTCTGAGGGAGAAGCAATGCATTTAAGATCAAGGGATTAATTTAATTAAAGGTTTAAATTTAGCCCTGGAACTAATGGGTAACTCTACATTGAAATTCCACACCACTTCAAGTTCAGGAAAGTAAATTGAGTAATGGAGAGCAAATACAGCCTGTCCAGAGATGGGCAGCCAACCTGGAGTATATGAGATATGGGTGAGTTTCAGGTTACATTTGCTTAGGACAAACAGGCACTTGGCCCTTCGCATGAAAAATTGCTCATATTTTATTTTATGCCATTTTTAGGCCTTTTGAAACAGTGGAGAGTGAGATCCATTTATAGCAGCCTTACAGCAGCTAAGTCAAAGCTTGGTGACCAGCTCTGTGAAATTTCATTAGTTTAATTATTTTGTTTAACTAACTACCTTGAAACTTCCAAGAGGCTTTATTACCATTAACTTAATTTGCATGACCACTGGCCTGGTTGTGCTGGTAGGTAGCGTTAAATGAAAGACACCCAATGAACTATTTTTTATTACAAACGTGATAAATGTTAATTGCACAACATTTAGAGAATAAGGTAAGTAAAGAAGCTTGGGTTTTTTTTTAAGTTTATTTATTTTGAGAGAGAGACAGCACATGTGTGGGAGGGGCAGAGAGAGAGAGAGAGAAAGAGAGAGAGAGAGAGAGAGAGAGAGAGGCTCCCAAGCAGGCTCCAAGCTGTTGGCACAGAGCCCCACTCTGGGCATGAGCTGAAATTAAGAGTCAGGGGCTTAACCAACTGAATCACCCAGGTGCTCCAGTGAAGAGAAGTTTTAATAAAAAAACACCACTAATGGTTTCATCTGCTACAGAAATAACTTGAACTTTTTATTTCTATCCTGTATTTTTAACCAAGTGAAAGCACACAGTTTGTGTCTTGTGATTTTTGCTTGCTGTGTTAAGATCATCTTTTCATTTAGAATATTCTTCTATAGAATCATTTTAATGATTAATAGTGTTTAATTTGATGGAGAGATTATAGTTATTAAATCTGTACCCTAGGGGCACCTGGCTGGCTCAGTCAGAAGAGCGTCTATTGATCTTGGGGTTGTGAGTTCAAGCCAGCCCCATGTTGAATGTAGAGATTACTTAAATAAATAAGACATTCAAAAACTAACAATAATAAAAAGAAACTGTACCCTACATTGAACATTTAGGTTGTTTCCAGTGTTGCTTTTAGGAAGAGTATGGTGATGACTTCCTGTGTTTTTCTAAATCTTCTTACTGTCCAATATTTTCTTAGGCTAAATAGATATGGGGGCAAATGGCGTATCATGTTTTTAAGGTTTCCATCCAGAAAGTTTGTCCCAGTCTGCTTCCTCACACTCGTGCCAGCAATATCAATTTTTTCATCAATATTCATTTCTTTGTCCATTTGCTATAACTGCCTGTTTTAAGTGTCAAACATGCAAACTAATTTCAAATACTTATTTAAGCATCAAACAAGAATCAATATTTTATTTAACCTACACACTGTTCCTGTGCTCAATCCTCTTGTAGGGATCATGAGAGGTATGGTTTACTGTTCACCTACTGTGTGCCAGCCACAGAATATTTCTAATCTTTTGCACTCTGCAAGTTGGGGGGGTGGTGTGTTATTACCAATATTTACAGATGAGGCTCAGTAAAATTAAACAATTTGCCCAATGACCCCCAGCTCTTATACCGGGCCAGTATACAAACCGGTCTTAGAATAAGACCCATACATGGTCCTGCGCCCTCTGCTGGTGAGGATGTATGATGGGGGAGTACATCTCCAGATTTATAATCTTATATTTGTACTTAAAAGTCAACTGTACTGAAAATAGTACAAAATTTGGAGGAAGAGGATCTGAGTTTCAAGAGCAAGTCTCTTAACCTCGCCAACCCAATATTCTGGGCAGTTTATTTTGAGATACAAATGAGACTGCTCATGAAACATTTTGATGAATCTTAAAGTACCCTTTAAAATGTCTGTTGTTGGGGTTCCTGAGTGGCTCAGTTGATTGAGCCCCCCAACTCTTGGTTTCAGCTGAGGTCATGATCTTGAGGTTTGGTTTGTGAGATGGAGCCCTGGTCGGGCTCTGCACTGACAGCGTGGAGCCTGCTTGGGATTCTCTCTCTCTCCCTCTCTCTCTGCCCCTCCCCTACTTGTGTGCGTGTGCTCTCTCTCTCTCTCTCTCAAAATAAATAAACTTTAAAAAAGTAAAATTTAAATTAAAAAAATTTTTAAATGTCAGTTGTTATTTATACCAATCCAATCAACCTACTCCCTGAATTATTCCAAATTCACTTATTTTTCACCTATTTAATCACTATTTAAATATTACTGAGCAACTTCTATGTACATGGAAGCTCCTTGCTACAAAAGCAAAAAAAAGAAGGGGTGGTTCTTTGCTCTTGTGCATTCTATAGCAAAAATATGGGAAAGCAAAAGCTCAGAACACATTTAAACAAAAATGCAAGGCAGGCTCCAATTAAGTGATCGATCAAATGAGCAATCAGACTGGTACTGTGAATGTTATCAAAATATGAAAAAGAACCTTTTTATTTGAGGTGAGGTCTGTGGGGTGGCCTCAGGGAAGATCCTGGATTTCAACTGACCTGGATGCTAAGGAGGGAAGGAGGGGAACACTTTAGGAAGAGGAATTCTGCATACAAATTCCTCGCGGAATGTGGGCACAGAGGACTAGAATTTGAAATGTAATTATTGGTCTGCTAAAGGTTTTTGTTTTGGGGTCCCCCCCATTTACTTTAATATTGCCCCTTTACAGTGCCCATTCTAAAAACTTTTTTTTTTGTATGCACCCAACAGTTTTGATTGACACACACAAGAGTCAATTTTTGAAGGAAAGAAAAAGAACCTACAGGTAATCACTAACCCTTAAAAAAAAAATAATTTTGACAGAGGGTACCTGGGTGGCTCAAGTGGTCAAGCAACCAACTTGGGCTCAGGTCATGATCTCACGGTTCATAGGTTCGAGCCCCACGTGGGGCCCTGTGCTGACAGCTCAGAGCCTGGAGCCTGCTTCAGAGTCTGTGTCTCCCTCCCTCTCTGCTCCTCCCCTGGTCACGCTCTGTCTCTCTCTCAAAAGTAAATAAACATTGGGGTGCCTGGGTGGCTCAGTCGGTTAAGCGTCTGACTTTGGCTCAGGTCATGATCTCGTGTTTCAAGGGTTCAAGCCCCACATCAGGCTCTGTGCTGACAGCGCAGAGCCTGGAGCCTGCTTCGGATTCTGTGTCTCCACCTCTCTCTGCCCCTCCCCTGCTTGTGCTCTCTCTCTGTCTCTCAAAAAATGAATAAATGTTAAAAAAAATTTTTTTTAAATAAACATTAGAAAAATATTTTTTTTTATTTTTTTATTTTTTTAAAAAAAATTTTTTTTCAACGTTTATTTATTTTTGGGACAGAGAGAGACAGAGCATGAACAGGGGAGGGGCAGAGAGAGAGGGAGACACAGAATCGGAAACAGGCTCCAGGCTCTGAGCCATCAGCCCAGAGCCCGACGCGGGGCTTGAACTCACGGACCGTGAGATCGTGACCTGGCTGAAGTCGGACGCTTAACCGACTGCGCCACCCAGGCGCCCCAGAAAAATATTTTTTAAAATAATTTTGCAGACAAGAAGTCTGAAAATTAGCTTAGAGATGACAGTGGATATCACTCGTAACAAAAACCATCTGACGCTGTGGAAATAACAAGGGGGTCTGATGCCAGCTTAGGTTCTTACAAACGTGTGATCTCTGGGGGCTCCAGCTTAGGAAAATTACAAACCTTTTGCATTGGTTGCTTCATCTGTAAAGGTAGGTTTAGTAATATTTTACCTTGCAGAGCTGTGAGGATTAGTGATAATATAAATTATGCAACTAACAGAGTATCTTAAGTAGGTAGCTATTATTAGAAAAATGCAAAATATAGAAGGTACACACAACAAAGGCCGGGATATTTTAGCCTCTAGGTTTTTGCAGTTTTCACTAATCCTGCCAGGCCTGCAGGACCATGAGAAACGTCAGATGTGGGCTCCAGTTCAGATCAGATTATTTTACTGCATGTTCCATAAAAGTGCCGCCGCTGCCCACTGCTAGAACTCCCACCCAGACTAGTAGATCTAAAATACAGGCATGGTGCCAGTGAGAAACCTGCTGCTGGCCTCCATCAAATCAAAGTTAGATTGCCAAGACTAGAAATGGAGAATGCCCAAGAGGTCGTTCTCAGCGCCCCAGCTCTTCTCCCTGAAATTTACCTTCCCCATGGGGACTTCTGATCATTTCTGTTGGCCAAAGAGAAAGGCAGGGAGATGGGGTATCATTGTTTTCCTCTTGACAATTTGACATAGATACTTTAATTTCCTTCCTTAATTTCTCCAAGACATCTGAGACCAGATGCAACACTTAAATAAGACTTGACTAGGGGCACCTGGGTGGTTCAGTCAGTTGGGTGTCTGACTCTTGAGCTCAGCTCGGGTCTTGATATCAGGGTGTTCAAGCCCCACGTGGGGCTCTGTGCTGGGCGTGAAGCATACTTAAAAGAGGGAGAGAGAGAGACTTGACTAGAAGCTCAGGGATATTTAATGAAGAATTGAAGTCAGTGAGTAACATAGAGCCATAGATAGCAGCTTACAAATTGTGACTTGCTCATAGTCCTCCTTCCAGTATTTCCTAAATGGCAATCCCCTGCTAGGTTCTGGGTTAGGTTCTGTGAGTGCCAAGGAGAACAGGCTACGATCCTGTCCTGGAGCCCTCAAACTAATGGCAGAGAAAGCCACATCCATATTGTCACCAAAAATACATCAAAGTACTTAAAAGAAAGGGCTGTATGCACAGGGTTCAACTAACCCCCAGCCAACCTCCTGGAACTGAGGCTGTTTCAACCTTTGCCCTACCACCACCCACCTAAGACCTCCTCCTCTCCCTACACAAGAGATGCCCAGGGGAGACTGTGTTCCTGCCACTTCTTGACATAGGGCCAACTTCCAAGTCTCCTTGTCCTGCCTGAGGTCCTGCCCTTCCCTCAGTGCTTGGTACCGGCAGTCCCTGACATTGTCCACACCTAGGCCTAGGTCCACATAAGACCATTTTGCCTCCAGACCCCTCGCACTATGTGGAAGAAAGAAGGAGAATATTTTACTGCAGTCCCTGCCTAAGATGATGTAGGGCCTCCAGGCTCTTGCAATTTGCATGAGAAGTTGAGAAAAATAGGTGATGGGGCATGTCCATGGACTGTAAGGACAGTCAGGTAAGCCTGTGTTACTAATTTGTTAAGGACAATAGTTCAAGCCAAGAATGGATTTAAATACCTCATTAATCTGGGGAGATGTGTTTCAGTAACTCTTCCTCATCTCCACTATATGTTTAGAGTAGATATCCAAAGACAATAGTGCAGATGCATTTTCTCTTCAGATTCCTCTGATCCATCAGAAATCTCCACTGGATACAGCCCAGCAAACTGTGAACAAAAAGGGATAACCGTCTAGGGTGAAGTGGCCTATCCCGCCAGCCCACCATGGGAAGGGCATAGGCTTGAGTTTGCAGATCCCAACTCTCTCACTAACTCTGTGACGCCCGAGCCTCAACTTCTCCGTCTCAAGGCTGAAGCACATCCTGTCTGCCTTGCATGGTTATTGTGCAGATTGGAATCAGAGCGTGTGTAAAACACTTCACCCAAGTGTCCAGCCCATAGTAGGTGATTGAGTGCTGGCTGTTGTCATGATACAAGGAACCCCAGAGAAGCACACTGTTGAGCTAGTGGGCAGAGGAGGACATGGTAGAAACCTAGCATCGGACTGTGTTAGGAAAATACATTTCAGATGCTTCCATGAGATGTCCTCAGTCTTCCAAAAGGGTATTGTTCTTGCCCATCATGCCACCCATCATCCAACTGTGGAGTTTTTATAGTATTAGCATTTTAAAGAAACACACTGAATTTTCTTTGTAGTATTACTTTTATACTTAAATCATAGCAAACGCTTAGCTTTATCATCTGAAAAGAATAAATTTTTTATTATACCAGTATGCATGTATAGCCAGCCCATGGACAAAGAAGAAAGCACTTCTCATGCAATCACAGGGGCAGAACATGCAACTGACATATGGTCTGCATGCACGGGCCGCCAGAGGAAGGCTCCTGTCCACTCCGAACAAACAGGCGGGCCTATGGGGCTCTACGTCTCCAGGCATAAAAGCATTATTTTTTAGTGTTCGCATTTGTTCAGGCCATTCTCACATCAGAGTGGGATGGATGTGACCAGATTCTGGGGGACAGGGCGTCACTTTGCCTGCCACTGGGAAGTTCAGCTGGACGAACTGGCACAGTAAACTTGACTGTTAAATGGGCAAACATCATGAAGCAACAGCACATGGCACACGATGCAGATACCTGGCAATCACTTGGAAGAGGGATGATTGAGAGTGATGGGTACCCATACTGCTGGTCGCATCAATTGGAACAACCTTTCTGAGAAGTCTGGCAACAATATGTATGAAGAGTTTTAAAAAGTTCATGATTGAAAGCATGATCTTTGGAGTCATACTGCCTAGGTTAAATTTTCGCCCTACTATCATGGCTTTGAGCATAGAGAGCATGTAATTGATTTGTGCTTCAACATTGTCATCTGTGAAATGGGAATATCTACAATATTCAATATGCTAACAATTCAGTAAATGCTTGGTACATAGTAAACTCCAGAAATGTAGCTGTTGTTTTTTTATTTTTTTTTAATGTTTATTTATTTATTTGAGAGAGAGAGAAGCAGAGAGAGAGAGAGAGACAGAGAATCCCAAGCAGGATCCACGCTGTCAGCACAGAGCCTGATGCAGGGCTGGAACTCACAAACTGTGAGATCATGACCTAAGCCGAGATCAAGAGTTGGATGCTTAATTGACTAAGCTACCCAGGCACCCTTATTTTTTGTTTTTTTTTTAAGTAGGCTCCATGCCCAACATGGGGCTTTAACTCAAGACCCTGAGATGAAGAGTTGCATGCCCTACTGACTGAGCCAGCCAGGCGTCCCAGAAATGTAGTTATTGTAATAATCCTAAGAAGCTATTGAGAAACAAGGTCAAAGATTTATGCACAAAAATATTCATTGCAGCATTATTTTAAGTGAAGAAAACTTGAAAAAAGAAACCCTCAATGTGAACATTGGAAATACTAAGTAAATTATGGTTTACTCAAACAATGGGATATTGTGCTTCTATTTTTGAAAAAATTATCTTTACTAAGCTTTCTTAATGACATGAAAAATGTTTTTTGAAACAATGCTAACCAAATAAAGCAGAATAGAAACCAGATAGATCACAATATCTCAATTGAACCTCAATGAATGGGATTGTTGTTTTAAATACTAAGACGTGTCTAAAGGCTACATTGTGACCAGAAGTTAAATCACTGGCTAGCAGGATTATGATGATTTTTATTTGCTTCTTTTTGCTTATCTAAGTATAAATAAGCATGTGGTCATTATAGGAACTGCTTATTCTCAATTAACAAAAAAAAATAATTTTTCAATGCATGGAAATAAGTTCTGGAATAAAATGTGCCCAAACAAATGGTGGAATTATTGGGGACTTTTTTCAGTTTCTTTAGGGATATTTGGTGACATCTAGCTTTCTCTAAAGCTAGGGTAGGACGTGGTTAGTCAGAGAGAAGGAAATGCCTTTTGGTGAGGGGACCAAGTGTGAATGAGGGATCAGAGAGGAAAGGCTTTTTGGAAGCGGCTGGCAATGAGTGGACCTGCCAGAACAGCTACTTTCAAAGAGCTGTGGCGGTGAATTATGGGATATGAGGTTGAAACCAGTATACAAGGCCAGGTCATGAGAACCCCCACATCTGAAATAAGAAATCTGAAGGCGCCTGGCTGGTTCGGTGGGTAGAGCATGGGACTCTTGACTTTGGGGTTGTGAATTTGAACCCCATGTTGGGTGTACAGGTTACTTATGAATAAAATCTTAGGGGCGTCTGGGTGGCTCAGTTGGTTGAGCGTCTGACTCTTGATTTTGGCTCAGTGGTGATCCCAGGGTCATGAGATTGAGCCCCTCGTTGGACTCCGTGCTGGGTGTGGAGCCTGCTTGAGATTCTCTCTCTTCCTCTCCCCTCCCCCTCAAAAAGTAATAAAAATAAAAAATAAAATCTTTAAATAAATACATGAAATAAGGAATTTTAATCCATAGGTAGTAGAGAACCATAGAGGATTTTTAAACAAGAAGTAACATTGTATGTTGAAAGCCAAATTGATGGAGGATTAATTTGGCAAATGTGCATATGGGGTTGAACAAAGAGTGTGAAGGAACGGAGAGGGTTTTCTATTCATTCTTCCATTTATATGTTTGTCCATTCAGCATGCCTTGGGCTCCTGCTCTATGTCCTGCTCTCTGCTAGGTACGCAGAGTAAGGTAAGAGCAGAGGCCTGAAAGAGTTGACAACTTGCTGAAAAAACTGGGAAGCAGAGCAAAGAGAACAAAGGTGGGTTCCCTTTTATGTGCAAGCCCTGAAATGGTCATTTCTACAAACTAGTTTATCAAATCCTCACCACACCCCTGCTATTTATCCTGTCTGTTGGATGAAGAAATAGGCTCAAAAAAGTTAAGCATGGTGACGTGCCTCTGGTCACACAGCTGATCCCTGGATAGTTCCTTCTGTAACATCTTAGGGTGGAGGCCTGCGTCAGCAGGGGACAGAAGAATCCCAGGGGTCAAAGAGGCCCCACAGAGAAGGTGATATTTGAACTTGGACTGCAGTATACAAGTGAGATGGGACATTTGGGGTCATGCAAAGGCACAGTGGCAATAACGTTAGGACTCTGTTACAACAGGCAGTAAAACTTGGAATTGGCAGAGGGAATGGAAAAGAAGGGTCAAATAAATGCAAGAGACATTAAGGAGAAACTGGCTTCCAGATTTCCAAAGGCCGGGTGGGGGAGGGGGGGCAGCTGTAATTCCTGAAAGAACCAAGACTACTCTAGGGAGAAGAGAATACATGAGAGCGTAAAATGCTGGCTAAATTTCGGCATGAGTTCCTGTCCTACACCACACAGTGGCCTAATGGAAAAGCTAAGAAGATATTTTTCTAAATCACAACTTTATTGGTCTTTATCACCCTGAAAAAGAAGTAGGCTTTAGGTTTGCACTGGCAGTCTTCAACGTGGTTACAGATGGGCTCACAGGGTGCCTGGCTGAGAACACTGGCCGCTGGAGCCCCTCCGCTGGCCATAATCACACACTCCATTTGCCCTGTGAGACACAACTCGAAGCCGAAACAGCATTCTGGCCCCTGTTTGGGATGTGCTCCTGTTGATGCTTGAAAAAGAAACCCTTCTGGGATCAGACCAGGTTCAGCCATTTCCTGGGATCCCTTGTCAAAGCAGCTTAAGGAGAATGTATTCTAAAAATCTTGGGAAGAGTCTGGAGGAACACAACAGGGAAGCAGCTAAAGCCCAGCCAGGTGCACAGAGAACTGTGGGCATGAATGCTTGGGCACTCGCCCTTTCTTGCCCAACCTTCTAGGGATCCTGATTCAGGCTCCATCTCCTTCTACAGATTAGGGTCCTCTGCTTCTCTCCATGGGCAAGAAATGCGGCCTATCGTAGATACCCCCCTGTATAACTCACAGAGCCTGGCCCCTCTAGGTTTCCATTTCAAGCATATGAAGGAAGACTGATTGGCAAAGCTTGTGGGAGCAGGCCCTGGCCCCCTGAGCTTGGCCAACAGGTGTCGGCTGTTGGAGGCGATGGACGGTGGGGGGGGGGGGGCAGCCAATTCCCAGAAGGGAAGCGAGGGGAAGATAAAACAGTAGGAATCTAGCCTATTGGGGCACTTTCTTAATTTCTCTAGGCTTAATTTTCTTGCTTGGAAAATGGAGATACACTATCTATCTTGGAGGTTCTTATTTGAAGATCAAAGAAGACTTTAAAAAATGTCAGTGATACTCAAACTTCCCACCAAGTGCTCCTACAGACAGAAGAGAGAGCTCCTAAATGAGTCTCAAACATTAAGAAAAATAAAAAAAAGAGGGGCCCGTTGGTGAAGCTTGAAGCAGGACATTTCTTTGAGGTCCTCTTTTTGGTTTAAAAATGCATGAGCTATGGTAATTTAGCATATGATAGAACTGACATCTCAAATCTGTAAAGGAAAGAAATTATTTAGGCAATGATATTGAGACAACACAGTTGCTAGTTGGGAAGGAAAAAAAAAGATCCCTCACAGTTTATACCAAATTAAATTCCCAACAGAAGAAAGATTTCATTGCAAATGTGAAACCATGAAAGTACTTAGGGAAAGTACTAAACGCCTTAGCAAAAGAACTCAGAACATGTACTGACGGTTTGTTTAGTTGAGCATTGTGACTCTAGTACCTAGAGCAGTGCTCGGCAGAGTCAGACCTCAGTACATTTTTGGCGGCATGAATTAATGAGAGTTTTTTTTAATCACCTCAGTTAGGGGAGAAGCCTCTTTAAGAATGGAATAAAACCCAGAAGTTATAGGGGCGCCTGGGTGACTCAGTTGGATAAGGGTCCAACTTCGGCTCAGGTCATGATCTCACAGTTCATGGGTTCAAGCCCCGCATCAGGCTCTGTTCTGACAGCTAAGAGCCTGGAGCCTGCTTCAGATTCTGTGTCTCCCTCTCTCTCTGCCCCTCCCCCACTCATGCTCTGTCTCTCTCTCTCTCTCCTTCAAAAATAAATAAACATTAAAAACAACAACAAGAAGCTGTAAATGCAAAGGTAAATTCTACCAAAAAATAAAATTATAACTGACTACATGGGAAGAGGGGACCAAAAGACAAACTAAATCAAAAGACAGACATACTGGAGGGAAATATTTGTAATTCAAATCACAAGTTACCTTTCCTAAATATTGATAAGAAAAAAGCCAACAATCCAATGGAAAAATGGGCAAATGATATGAAACAACAACAACAACAACAACAACAAAACAGTTCCCAGAATAAGAAATACAAATGGGTCTTGGGGTACCTGGCTGGTTCTTTCGGTGGAATGTGTAACTCTTAATCTCAGGATCATGAGTTTGAGTCCCACACTGGGTGTAAAGATTACTAAAAAACTAAAAAAAATGAAATAAATGAAATAAAATCTTTCATTAAATTTTTTTTGTGTTTATTTTTGAGAAAGAGAGAGAGAGGGAGAGCAGGGGAGGAGCAGAGAGAGAGAGGGAGACACAGATTCTGAAGCAGGCTCCAGGCTCTGAGCTGTCAGCACAGAGCCCGATGCAGGGCTCAAACTCACAAACGGCGAGATCAAGTCAGACACTTAACTGATCAAGCCACCCAGGTGACCCTGAAATAAAATCTTTTTAAAAAGAGAAATACAAATGAGTCTCAACTATTAAGAAAAAAAAGAGGAGTGCCTGGCTGGCTCGGATGGTGGAGTATGCAACTCTTGATCTCAGGGTTGTGAGTTCGAGTGTCACATTGGGCACAGAGATTACTTAAAAAGATACATACTCAAACGTCTCCATAATTTTAGAAAAGCAAGTAAAAATTCTAACGAGAGGGGTGTCTGGGTGGCTCAGTCGGTTAGGCGTCTGACTCTTGGTTCTATTCAAGTCACGATCTCGTGGATCATGAGATTGAGCCTCTTGGTGGGCTCTACACTGAGAGCACATACCCTGCTTGGGATCCTCTCTTTCCCTCTCTCTCTGCCCCTACCCTGTTCAGACTAGCAAGCACACTCAAGTGCTTTCTCTCTCTCTCTCTCTCAAAATAAATAAACTTAAAAAAAAATTCTACCAAGATACATGTTTTTACATATCAGATTGGCCAAGGTCAGAAAGCTTGAGAACACATCATTGTCTATTGTATTGGCTGAGGGAGGAGGAAACAGATGCTCTGATATAGTGTAGGTTGGAAGACTCTTCTTTTTTTTTTTAATGTTTATTTACTTTTGATTGAGAGAGAGAGAGAGAAAGAGAGACAGACAGAGGTGTGAGCGGGGGAGGAGTAGAAAAAGGGAGACACAGAATCTGAAGCAGGATCCAGGCTCTGAGCTGTCAGCACAGAGACGGACATGGGGCTCAGGCTTGTGGACCATGAGATCATGACCTGAGCCAAAGTCAGACGCTTAACTGACTGAGCCACCCATGCGCCCCAGGAAGAGCTCTTCCGAGGGCTACTGGACCCTATAGCATACCCTGTGATCCACGTCTAGGAATTCTTCCTATAGACACACTAACACAGGTACAAATGAAGAATATTCACGGTCATATTTGTTGTAGTGTTGTTTATAATAGGAAAATATTGGAAATAACCATCATAGGGCTGGTTTACAAATTCTGGCACATCCATACAATGAGATATTGTGCAGCTGTTACAATAATGACATAATTCTTGATGAACATGTTATGAGAAGCTCTCCAAGATGTAGTGTTATCTGAAAAAAAGCACACTGCAGAGCAGTGTGTATTTTATGCTATCATTTTTTACAAAACAAAACAAAACAAAACAAAACAAAACAACAACCATATACATAGGTATTTACTTGTACTATGTTTAGATTATCTCTTGGAGGATTCCCAGGAATCTGGGAATACTGGTTGCCTCCTGGGAATAAAGCCAGGTGGTTGGAGAACAGAGGGCTACATTTTCATTCTAAACTCTTTTTTATACTTTTCAGATTGTGTTTCATGCATGTATTACCTCTTCAAATAATACATTGAGGGGGAAAAATGTGTTAATTTAGCATCCTGCTCCATAATCTCTCCACGACTGATTTAATGTAAAAATGTCTTGAATTACTTACCTTACACTAATTAACTTTCCCTCTCAAATCTTTGAGTGAAATTAGCATTCTAGAAAGACAGCACATTTACCCTGGGACTCTGTCCCCTGGGCACACACCAGCAAGCGTCCCCTTTCTGAAGAGAAGAGAACTTTGTGGAGCGTCTGGCACAAAAGTAGCTGTGCCACAAGTGTGAGTTCCTGTCTCTGTGGGAACGGAACTGCTCCTGCTGGGGCAGCACCGAACGGGACCTCCGCTCCCTTGGCAAGAACAGAAGGCCGATGAGTGTCTTACGCCCTAAGCAGGGCCCTGGGACACGTTATCCTGTGAAATCTAAGGTTCTACAGGGCCCACATTCTTCAGCCCAGCCCAGTGCCTGGCACATAGTCGACACTGTTGATGTAATGAATGAACGTACCAAGAGTTACAGGATCTCACCTGAGGGAGGGACAGACGCCCTTGGGAGGCTTTGGGGAAGTCCATGAATCGGCTTAAAAAGGAATCCTCACCCAGCAGGCAAGGGGGATAAAGCAGGCATTTCCGGCACGGAGGACAGCTTACCTCTGGGATGACAGTGGAAGTGGGGGAGGCTGGCTGGGAAGGCCAGCAGAGCTGAACACACAGGACTCCCACCTGCCCCGCTGGGAGCAGTAATCACATGTGGCCAGGCACCTCGGGCATCACCTAGGGTGGCGGTTACCTGACAAAGTTATTTTACAAAGGTCCAGGAACTGACAGACAGGAAAGAAAATAATCAGGCCACATTCACTTGAACGTAGAGGAGGTTTGGGAAGGGGAGAAGCTCAGGGGTAGGGTGGAGACCCCCAACCCCAGGAAACGGACTTTGGTGGGTGGAGCTGTGGTCTCAGCCTATCAGATCCAGCACCTCTGCCTCATGATTCCCCTTCCTTATGGCCAAAGTGAGAGCCACTTGTAATAGAAGCCTGTAATCTCTTATCCAGAATCCAAAAAGTGTTGAAAATCCAAAGCAGTTTTTTTTTTATTTTGTCAGCAAGACCTGCCCTCAGCTCATCTGAAGCTTCGTATAGACTTTATTCATCCATCCCACGCTAAATGTCTATTTATATGTTTTGCTGGAGAAATATTAGTGTGCTTGATTAGAGGATGCTGTTCCAGACCTCGCTGAGGGGTTCTATAATACATCGTATGTGCACCACACTACTTTTCTAAAATCTGGAAAATTCTGAAACATATCTGGCCCCAGGAGTTTTGGACAAAGAGTTGTGTTCTAATATAATCGACGGACTCATATAATGTTTAAAAGTAAAAGTGATGTAATGGCCTTGAATGTAAAATAAAGAAGAAATAAAAGACTAGAAAATGTTAATAACACAATGTATATTTCAATATGTAAATGCTAGGGCAGGACTACACTGGAAGACCTAAAAACTGAGTTGGATGCTTGCCCCTAAAGGTAGACTCTCCTGAATGTGGCAATTCAAATGTATGTGATAGGGGAGCCTGGGTGGCTCAGTCGCTTAAGCGTCTGACTCTTGATTTGGGCTCAGGTCATGATCTCATGGTTTGTGAGTGTGAGCCCCGCGTCGGGCTCTGTGCTGATAGTGCGGACTCTGCTTAGGATTCTCTCTCTCCTCCCTCTCTCTCCCTGTGTCTCTTAAAACAAACAAACAAACAAACAAACAAGCAAGCAAACAAACAAAACCCAACAGGGGTGCCTGGGTGGCTCAGTTGGTTAAGCTTCCAACTTTAGCTCGGGTCATGATCTCCTCGTCCGTGGGTTCCAGCCTCGCATCGGGCTCTGTGCTGACAGTTTGGAGCCTAGAGCCTGTTTCAGATTCTGTGTGTGTGTGTGTGTGTGTGTGTGTGTGTGTGTGTGCCCCTCCCCACTCATGCTCTGCCTCTGTCTCTCAAAAATAAATAAATGTTAAAAAAAAATTTTTAATGTAACTGATAAGGTTGTATATGCTTTTTTTTTTTAGCTCAAATACTAGGAATGGCATTGCCATGATTTTACAAAATGGTGAACAACTCTAAGTAAAGTTCCAAGTATAATAAACATAGTCTCCCTCAATGTACTCAATAGTTGCATTCCTGGAAAATCTGGTGCATGTAAAAAACCAGGCAAAATGTCTGTGTGTTCATTTGTAAAACATAATTAGGTTTTAGGCTCAGATCATTATAATGAGGTTTTCACTTACAAGATACATTTTAATGAGACGGTTGAAAGTGATTCAGGATGCAAAACAGTTTTTTGTTGTGGGCCACTGCCTCACACATGGCAGGGAGGCTTGTGTCCCTGGCCCCACAGATTAAATATCAGTAGTGCACCCAAACCAGACCATATGACCACCAGGAATGCCCCTCACATTCCCATAAAGCCCCTGTGGCAGTGCCCCCTGGGAGGGGAACACTGCCCACCACTCAACCCCGCTGGGAGCCACCAGGTGGAAGAAGCCAGCAAGGGGCTGGCAGATGAGCCCATGGTGTCCCAGAACAGGCTCTGGTCCAGCTGGAGAATCCTGCAGTCAAGTCTGGACTGAGAAGTTAGGATTGGAAAGCCCTTGTCTTCCCCAGAATGTAAGTCTCAGGGATACAGACTGGAAGTGAACACCGAAGTTCCTCATCGGGTGTGCCAGCGTGGCGCTGTGGAGCTCCAGTTGGCTAACCCGGAGGACGTTCTGGCCTCAGCCGCCTTTTTCCCCTGCCAGCAAGGTGGCGCCTTCTGGAATGGGCTGATGGGCCGACTGCATGGTACTCGGCTGGTCTGCGGGTTAGTGGTGTCAGGCAGTCCGTGGGTCGTGTGCCCCCCTTTAAGAGTCACTCAAAGTCTCAATGCGTCTTAGTGGTTAAGAGTTAACCACAGCAGCATTATTCACAACAGCCACAATAGTCAAAAGAAGCAACCTAGGGGTCCCCCCGTGGGTGAATGACAAACAAACATGTTGTATACAGATAATGGAATATTACTCAGCCTTAGAAAAGGAAACTCTGATGCACGCTACAATGTGGATGGACCTTAAGGACAGTATGCTAAGTGAAAGAAGCAGCTTAGAAAATACCGCAAAAGCCCACTACCTAGAGTAGGGAAATTCAGAGAGACAGAAATTGGAATGGTGGTTGCCAGGGGCTGATGTGGGGGAAGAGGGAATGGGGAGCTGTTGTTTCATGGGGACAGAGTTTCAGCTCTGCATGATGGGAAAGAGCTCAGGAGATGGACGGCGGTGATGGCCACACAACAAAGCGAATGTACTTCATGCCACCGAGTGTACTTCATGCACACTTTAAAATGCTTAAGATGGGTGGCCCTGGGTGGCTCAGTCGGTTAAGCGACTGACTTTGTCTCAGGACATGATCTCATGGTTCATGGGTTTGAGCCCCGCATCAGGCTCCATGCTGACAGCAGAGAGCCCACTTCGATCCTCTGTCTCCCTCTCTCTCTGCCCCTCTCCCATTTGCACTCTCTCTCTCAAAAATAAGTAAACATTAAACAAAAATTTTAAATAAAAATCTTAAGATGGTAAATTTTATGTGATGTGTATTTTGCCACACATATAATGTAGATAATAATAAATTAGAGGAAACATAGATAACAAAATTAAGAAAACAAGTAAAAAGCTAAGGCTGTGATGGAAAGACTGGGAATCAAGTTCTGGCTCTGCTACTCACCAGGATATGGTGGATCTTGGCCAAGTTACCCTCTCCAAATCTCAGTTTCCCCATCTGCGAAACAGGAATAATGGCTGTACTCTCCCTTTGGGGCCTGATGGAGCTCACTCCAGATGGTGTGTGTAAACCATGGGGCACAGTACCTGCCTGGCATGTTGTCGGTACTCAAGAGGTGTGACTATTATCATGCGTGCAGATTTTTTTTAAGTTTATTTATTTTGAGAGAGACAGAGAGACCCAGTGGGAGAGAGGCAGAGACAGAGGGAGGAGAGAGAGAACCCCAAGCAGGCTCTGCACTATCAGCACAGAGTGCGATGTGGGCTTGAACTCACAAATCATGACATCCTGAGCTGGACCGAAATCAAGAGTCAGACACTTAACTGACTGAGCCATCCAGGTGCCCTCTGCGTGCAGATTTTACATATCCGCTGCTCATGGAAGCAATCCTCCCTCTCAGACACTCCCATAGAAGCATTTAGGGCATTTGCCTTAACAGCAAGGTTAGAAGGACACTGACAAAGAATGACTGGGGACCCAGGAGCAGGGGTGGTGGGGTGGTGTGCATGTGTAACTTTCCTGATCCTTCCTGCCTGTGGGTCAGCATCCTCTGGGGCCACAGCCAGAGGTCCTCAAGGGCACCCAGAGCAACTTTGCTGTATCTAGAGAAAGCCTTTCTTAACTGGCCCCCCGAGGGACACTTCCTAAATTTAAAACTGCCATGATTCCCATTTAGACTCAGAGGGAGAGTTGATCATTGTTGTTGACAGCAATAAAAGTCCATTTTCTTTTATTTTTGGTTAAACAATAATTTGATTGGAAAATGCTTCCTGGGGCAGTAATTAATGGCTGGTTGGAGGTAAAGCCAAAAGCGTTTCACCCAGAAAGTCATTAGTTACCAGGAAATGCTAGACCTAGAGGGGATTCGCCGCTGGTACAAACTCTGAAATTGGTAGGAAGAAAAAGAGAATAAGGAAAATGTAAGCAATTTCTTTTTATGCAGTGAAAAGTTTAAAAATGGAGCGTTGTGTTGCCATAGACACCATTTCTGGCTCTGGGCGGCCCTGGGCGGTCCTCGGTGCCTGCATCCAGCCACACAGCAATTAGACACGGTTTTCAGCCTGGCGGCTGTGCCTTCCAAGCACCTATAATGAATATCTGCGGCTCCAGGCTCCTGCGGAAATCCTCAAGCCTTGACTTGTCATCGTAATTTCCTTGGGAAGTGTTTCTAATTACACATTTCTTACTGCCTGCCCCAGGTCAAGTCTTCTTGTATACAGTATACGAATTGCATAAAACCACAAAGCAGTAAGGGTACCTACTCCACCCCCTGGAGTGGTCCAAATTGCTATGTGGTTGTTTTTAACCTAGTAGTTAAGCATTGCTGGGTGTAATAGGGCGTCATTTGCATGAGCAAGAACAACATTAAAGGAGCAGCACGCGCCTCATTCTTTATAACTCTGTAGAGGTTTGAACCCATTTCAGCAAGACAGCTATATAATAACAGAACTTCCAACTCTAACACACAGACTGTTTATTTTAACTATTATAGCAGGGTCTTTGAGAAGAGGGATTTAATTATTTTGTGTTGTTCCCTGGGACCTGCCATTTAGGGAACTTCTGGCGGTTGAGTTTCCTGGAGGTGAAAGCATCATTACCTTTGGACTCTCTTGGTTGAGGAAATTCTCCAAGACTTGAGACAACATTCGCCAAATACTTTTAAAGGAAACTGAAGTCAAGTTAAATCTAAATCCAGATGCTACTGTTTGGATGTTAAGTTTTCTTTGAAGTTGAGCGAAATGGAGGCTTCTTTAGCTCTTGAAGAAGGGTCAAAAATGGTTTTCTAAAAGAAGGGTTTCTCTGGACTTGGGCAACCGCATCTCCACAGGAAGGGTCTATGGACACTACCCTCCCCTCCTTGCGTGTGTTTTGGAAGACTGAGAAATTGCAGGAACCAGCGGTACTGACTGATCACCTTGGTGGGGCTGAGGAGTTGGGCTCAGCTGAGCCCCTAGGCAGTGCCCACTGGGGAGGGCTGTTTCTGGCCCCATGTAGCAACTGCTGGCCAATGCAAGAACCTGCCCTGACCCCACTTCCTAAGGAATTTCATAAGGAAGGAGGAGCAGTTGCTGCAAAAAATGACTTTTGCTCTAAGCTTCCTTCTACCCACTGGCTCCTCTTCCTCCCGTTCTCTAAATGTTGGGTGCCCAGGGCTCAGTCCTGGACCTCTTTGGTCTACATTTGCTTCTTAGGTGATCTCATCAAATTGCAAAGCCCTAAACAATTACCATCTGTAGTAAGTTGTATTTCCCAGGATTGTCCACAAAAACATTTCCATCCTACATGCTCTTCTATAATGTAATCTTCACATTCCTCCATCAAGAGAAGGGATCTGTATCTACCCACCTCACCACCTACTTTGAATCTAGACAGGCTGTTACTGACTGTCTTGTAGCCTGGAGAATGGAGTGGAAAGGGTGCTGCATAGCTTTCAAGGCTAAGTTAGGTAAGGTGATGCAGCTTCTGCCTTATTCATTGGTACACTCACTTATGGAGCCCTCAGCTGCCATGTACATAGTCCAGCCATCCCAAGGCTTCCATGCTGTAAGGAAGCCCAAGCCACATAGAGAAGCCACTATGAGTAGTCCAGTTGACCACCTCTGCTCAGGTCCCAGTAACTAGCCAGCCTGAATTGGCAGATTTGTGAATAAAGATGCTTCCAAGTGATTCCAAACCCACCGTACGTGTTGCCTCCAGCCTTAAAGTCTTCCAAGCTGAGACCATTGTGGCATAGAGACTAAACATTCCTGTTGTGCCCTGCCTTAAATTTTTTTTTAAGTTTCTTTATTTATTTTGAGAGGAGGGAGAGGCAGAGAGAGAGAGAGAGAGAGAGAGAGAGAGCGAATCCCAAGTAGGCTCTGTGCAGTCAGCATGGAGCCCTATGTGGGACTTGATCTCATGAACTGTGAGATCACGACCTGAGCTGAAACTGATGGTCAGTCACTTAACTGGCTGAGCCACCCAGGCGCCCCAGCCCTGCCCTAAATTCTTAACCCATAGATTGGTGGGCAAATGAAATAGCTGTTTTAAGCTAAGTCTTGAGGTCATTTATTACACAGCTATTGTATCTGGAACACCATCTATATGCCATGACTCCCATGTTTGTATCTCCAGCTAAGGCCTCTCAAGGCTCTAGACTCACATTTCCCACTATTTATTTCACTTTTCCACTTGGATATCTAACAGGCTTCTCATAGAACATTCCCAGGATCAAATTAATGACTTATCTTGCCTTGAAAAGCTACTCTTTCCTTAGGTGTTTTCATCTCAATAAATGACACACCATCACTGACCCAGTAGCTAACTTCTCAGGCTAACAATCTAGATATCATCAGTGACTCCTCTCTTTCCCTCCCAACTCCCATCCAGTCCATCAGCAAATCCCATAAGCTCTACATTCAAAGCATTTCCCAAATAGGACTACTTCTTACCTATTTCACTGCTATAACCCTAATCCAAACCACATCATCTCTGTCATGGGTTATGGCTAAAGCCTTTAACCTATTGTTCTTCCTACCTCCACACCTGATCTGTTGTCCCTTTCCCCCCAGTCAAGTCTCCAGAAGCCACAATAATCATCTCAGATGTAAATGACATCATAACTCCAACTCTTCCTTGTTCACTTGTCTGGCTGTTGACCAGGAATCTGGTTGGCACTATTGACCAGGAATCTGTGTGGCCTGGACTTTCTCACAATATGGTGGCTGTGTTCAGAGTGCAAGTGTCCCAAGAGAGAGAAGGAGAGCCAGCCAGGACTGCTTTTTAGGCCTTAGCCTTGGATGTCATGCCACAGCACTTCTGCCACATTCTACTGGTTGAGGCAATTATGGAGATCCACCCAGGTTCAATGGCAGGGAAAAGAGACTCCACCTCTCAATGAAGCCTGTTACAGCCACCTTCTAAGAAGAGCATGTGAGATGGGATATATATTAGTGCAGCCATCTTTGGAAAGTACAGTCTGCCACACCATTTGAAAAGATTTAACTATGTAACAAAGAAAATTGTCTACCCCCCCCCCCCCCCCCAAAATACCAGAAGCAAATTGTAAATGCAAAAGGCAGTATAAAGACATGCCAACTCTCTTCACTGAGCCCCTCCTCTGGGCATTGTGGGTTGGAAACCTTTTTTTATAGTACTACAGGGAGAGATTGGGTCAACCGCGCCTGTTTCTTCTCTTTAAGGGCAGGAGGAAGAGTGTTCTCTCCTTCATTTCTACCTGTAAAGCTCACTTCAGATGCCATTTTCTCTACAGGCCCTCCCTGATCCCCATCATGTGAGCAATGAGAGTTTTTACCCATCTCACAGGCTACTTCTTCTTTCTCCCTTGTACTACAGTTACTCACTTGTCTCTTATAAATCTTGCCTCTCCAAGGGTGCCTGGGTGGCTCAGTCAGTTAAGCATCTGACTTGGGTTCAGGTCATGATCTCACCACTCACTCGTGGGTTCAAGCCCTGTGTTTGGCTCTGTGCTGACAGCTCAGAGCCTGGAGCCTGCTTCGGATTCTGTGTCTCCCTCTCTCTCTCTGCTTCTCCCCCACTTTCTCTCTCTCAAAAATAAATAAAGTTGAGGGGCTCCTGGGTGGCTCAGTTGGTTAGGTGATTGACTTCAGCTCAGGTCATGATCTCACAGTTTGCGAGTTCGAGCCCTGTGTTGGGCTCTGTGCTGACAGCTCAGAGCCTGATGCCTACTTCAGATTCTGTGTCTCCCCTCTCTCTACCCCTTCCCTGCTCACGCTCTGTGTCTCTCTGTCTGTCAATAATAAATAAATGTTAAAAATTTTTTTTTAAAAGTTGAAACCTTGCCTCTTTAATCCCCTCAAGAGTGTATTGCACTTTATTTTTTTTTTATTTAAAAAAAAAATTTTTTTTAACGTTTATTTTTGAGACAGAGAGAGACAGAGCATGAATGGGGGAGGGGCAGAGAGAGAGGGAGACACAGAATCGGAAGCAGGCTCCAGGCTCCGAGCCATCAGCCCAGAGCCCGACGCGGGGCTCGAACTCATGGACCCCGAGATCGTGACCTGAGCTGAAGTCGGACGCCTAACCGACTGAGCCACCCAGGTGCCCCAAGTGTATTGCACTTTAAATTTTCTGGGCGCCTGGGTGGCTCAGTCGGTTAAGCGGCTGACTTCGACTCAGGTCATGATCTCGCAGTCCGTGAGTTCGAGCCCTGCGTCGGGCTCTGTGCTGACTGCTCAGAGCCTGGAACCTGTTTCAGATTCTGTGTCTCTCTCTCTCTGACCCTCCCCCATTCATGCTCTGTCTCTCTCTGTCTCAAAAATAAATAAACGTAAAAAAAAAAATTAAAAAAATTTTTTCAAGGGTCAGGGAGTTTTAAAAATTTCTCCAGTTCCCTTCCTGCCCTGGTCTCTGTACTTGTCACATGTGCTAATTATTCAGTTATTTGCTGGGAAAATTCACAAAGAAGCAGTTGCGTACAGGTGTCTAATTCATTTACATTTGGAATGCAGTGGGTGCTCAGTTAAAACATGTTTTTAGTGAATGGATTGTATTCGACTAAACGCAGGACACTTAAGGGGGAAGTAAGAAAAAGCTGGTCCTGGCCTTCACAATAATGGAAGAGCTATTAAGACAGTAGCACATGGCTATGATTTATTGACAAAAGTCTGTGGGACTTAGAGAAAGCTTTTTAAGCCTATACAACCAAAGTCAGAAAACAAAAGGGAAGATTAATATAGTTTCTACTGCATAAAACATGAAAACAAAACACTTCTGTACATTAAAAAAAAAAATCACAAATACAATTAAGGCAAACAGCAAGCCAGGGAAAACTTGCCAATATGTTAACAAAGGGTTACTGGGGCACCTGGGTGGCTCAGTTAACTGAGCGTCCAAGTCTTGATATTGGCTCAGGTCATGATACCAGGGTTGTGGGATTGAGCCCTGCAACAGGCTCCTGGCTGAGCTTGGAGCCTGCTTAAGATTCTCTCTCTCTCTCTCTCTCTCTCTCTCTCTCTCTCTCTCTCACCCTCTGCCCCTCTCCCCACCTCTTGTGCCCTCTCTCTCTAAAATAGAAAAAAGGGGGGGGTTACTATCCTTAATATTTGAAAAGGTCTTCTATATCAGTAATAAAAAGACAAGTATTGCAAAAAAAAAAACCCTAAAGACAGCATATAAATAGTCAAAACAAAAATAAAAATATAAATGGTTAATAAACACAGTGAAAAAAGCCCTTCAATGTCATTAATAATCATGTAAATTCATAGTAAAAACACAGTGAAGTCACATTTTTTTTATCAAATTGGCAAAGTATTTTTATTAAAATAACTTGCAATGTTGGCAAGACTAGGAAGACTGAAAATTGATGTTTAAACTGCATGTCAGTGGGGTGCCTGGGTGGCTCAGTCGGTTATACATCCGACTTTGGCTCAGGTCATGATCTCATGGTCTGTGAGTTTGAGCCCTGCATCAGGCTCTGTGCCGACAGCTCAGAGCCTGGAGCCTGCTTTGGATTCTGTTTCCCTTGCTCTCTGCCCCTCCCCCACTCTCTCTCTCTCTCAAAAATAAGCAAACATTAAAAAAATTTTTTTTTAAATAAATAAAGTTGTATGTCCAAAACCTTTAAAATGGGCGTGTTCTGCGACCTGGAATTTCAACATCCCCTAAATTACACCAAAGGACATATTGCTGAGGTTTATACACAAATGCCTCAGAAGAATTAATTTTAATAGCAGAAAATTGGGATTAATGTCCAGCAATGGGGATTAATTTAAATTGGTTAAATAAATCATAGTACTCCTTTCATGTAACCATTTCAAATAGCCATTTCAAATGCTGATATGAGATAGTATTGAAGAAAGAGGGAACATATCCATGTTCTATAGTTAATTTAAAAAATCGATTTAGGGGCGCCTGTGTGGCTCAGTCAGTTCAGCATCTGACTTCGGCTCAGGTCATGATCTCTGGCTCGTGGGTTCAGGCCCTACATTGGGCTCATTGCTATCAGAGATCCTCTGTCCTGCTTCGGATCCTCTGTCTCCAGCTCTCTCTGCTTCTCCCCTGCTTTCCCTCTCTCTCTCATTCTCTCTCAAAATAAATATATAAACTAAAAAAAAAAAATTTTATCTAGCAAATGTAGAGTCATTTTATTTTTCATTACATATATATTCCATAAACATAAACATGCATAAAAGCAGCCTAGAAGGATTCACCACCAAAAATTTTAGGATTCTGAGATTTTCTTTTTTCAGATCTCTTTTTTGTGTTTTTAAACTTTCTACACAAACATTCTTTTCTATTCAGCGGAAAAAAATACCATTATTTCTTGTAAGTGGTGTGGAAGTCGCCCCTGAAATCTAGATGGGAATGCGAGTTCTAGCTGTTTCCCTTGAAAACATCTCTAGGCCCCACGGGCACACATTAACAACAGCCTGTTCTCTCCCGAGGGTCGAGTTGGGGTGGGAGGAATTTGGGTGAATGTTTGCACTTGCTGCTGGTTCTGCAGTAAATCTTGAAGACTGTGGGAATAGGTGCTTAGCATTCCCCAGGGTTGGAGAATGTGGTTGAGGTTCTCTGTCCTTCAGTCTCCATCATGCAGAAAGATCTGTGAGTGAGGGGTTTTGGAATTGAAACGCCACTCCACGGGAGCATTTTGGTTTCACCCAAAAGTGATTCCCTTTATTTGCTTTATTTCCTCCCTGCAGAAATAAGGGGATGATATAATTAGTTCTTGCACGGAGCGTGGGGGTGGAGGTTAAGCAAATTACATTTCTGCAGCAAAGTAAAAATGAGATGGGTGTGAGCATTGGAGCAGAAGAGGGAAACAAAGTTGCCTTATTTTCCCCTTTATTTAGCTCCCGGTTTTATGAGGGTACACAAAAATCACACAAAGAAATCTGATGGGAATAGCCCCTAAAACTAAAAAGTAACATAAACCAATGGTTTAGCCTTCATAAATTCCTCTGACTCTATTTCCAAATATAATTCTACATAAAACTATCCCATGCCACTTTGGAGACCACTAAAACCAGTGAATATTACGGAACAAAAAAAGAGAGAAAGTTTTTAAAAATATGTTTGTTCAGATGCCTGCATCAAATATTAAAAACCTGTCAGTTCACAATGGAGAATACTCACCTGCCCATAGATATAAGCAAAAACATTTCCTTTGCCTGAGAAGTATTTTTTTCCATTTTATTGCTTTTTAATTTTTAGTACTTTTAAAAAATGTTTATCCATCTATCTTGAAAAAGAGAGAGAGAAAGCATGTGAGTGATTGAGGGAGGGGCAGAGAGAGAGAGGGAGAGAGAATCCCAACTGCTGTCAACTTGGAACCTGACTCGGGGCTCAATCTCACAATCACATGAGATCATGACCTGAGCTGAAACCAAGAGTGGCACGCTTATCCAACTGAGTCACCCAGGCACCCCATTTTATTATTGCTATCAGAAGTATAGGAAATGGCTTAAAACACACTGGTGGTTTAGCTTTTTATGAGATTTCTTTAAAAAAATTTTTTTAATGTTTATTTATTTTTGAAAGAGAGAGAGAGTCAGAGCACAAGCAGGAGAGGGGCATGGAGAAAGGGAGACACAGAATCGGAAGCAGGCTCCAGGCTCTGAGCTGTCAGCATGGAGCCCAATGGGGGCTCAAACCTATGAACCACGAGATCATGACCTGAGCCGAAGTCGGACGCTTAACTGACTGAACCACCCAGGCACCCCTTTATGAGGTTTCTTTTTGATTCAACAAGTTTTGAATGACATAAATGAGCTTTGCACAGATGCTTCTAGAAAGTTTATGGCTCATCCCAGAGGTTCCCAGAGAACGGCTGTCTCCACATCACACCTCATGGGACCCCTGGCTCAGGACAGCAAAGGTAAAGGAGGCTGTAATTCTCTCTCAACCTTCTTCAGATTTGAAACTTGGAAGGGCCACAGAAAACAATGAATTCAGTGACACATCTGATTGGCGGCTTCCCTGTGCCAGCAACCATGCTTGCTAGGGACCAGGGCTATTGTGGCTTGTTCAAGCCCTTGACCTGCTGGAGTTTATAGCTGGCGGTGAGCACAGAGCCAAGGAGGGGACATTTATTTAATAGGCTTCTGTGTGTTTCTGTTCTTATTTTACTCTCGGACAAGCTGATGAAGGCAATGGTTTTCAACAACCTATCTGATCCGACTATTTGTACATTTAACGGAATTATCTCTAGAAATGCTAAAGGACAATTTAATAACCATACAAAGCCTCCCAGCTCTCTTTCTCTCTCTAAACATGGTTCACATGTCCTGCCTGTCCTCAGCTGTCCCCTGAATCTCCGTCCTTCTTTTCCTCCACACGTGCCCCAGATTTCCCCCATCTCAGCCTACTCTGGTGTTTCTCTCCCTCCTTTTTCTCATTCTTTCCCGATGGATTTTTCCTTCATCCTATAGTTGCTCTCTGTTCTTCTCTGTAGAAGTCAAATCAGCCTACCTTGGCCCTTCTTCTTTTCCTCCCTTATCCTAACCCTGCAGCAAAAGGCCCAGAATATACCAGGAAAGGCAGAATTCTCCCCGATGGGTGTGAAAGCTAAGATTTAGGCACAGTTTATTCCTGCAACAGATGAGACTTAGGGTACATCACTCACCCGCGTAGTGGAACCAATCTTCAAAATTCCTCATCTCAAAGTTTGGGCCGTTCCCAAAGTACAAAGGGAGGCCCTCAGGGACGGCTTTGGGTGGATGAGGAACAGAATTACGTCATATGTATGGATAGCCACATCCTCTCAGGGTGGTGTCCAGGCCTCGGACAGGAAATAGCCCTTCTCCCAGGAAGCTCCCTGTGGTGTGTGTCTCAGGAGAATGTCACCATTCTTGTCCTCAGAGGCCTGCTCTGCACAGAGCTGGGGAGGGTGGAGGGACGGGGGTCGTTCACTCTTTCCTGTGAGTGGCTCCCCCTTTAGCAGTGTGAGGCCCGCACTGGCTGCACAGTTCCTGTATTTCTCATGGTGCTTTCTTGGAGGTCTTGAGGGGAATAACTGTGACATCTGCTCTTGGAGTGTTTCCCAGGCCTGCTGGGGTTCAAAGCCCTCATCTGTTCCAGGGACTTTAGCTTCTGGTTCCTCCTACCACTTCTCACGGATGCTTCAGGAGGGGACCTATAACCAAAGCTTAAAACTCAGGTTGCTGAGTGGCCCCTGGGTGGCTCAGTCGGTTAAGCATCTGAGTCTTGATTTTGGCTCAGATCATGCTCTCACAGTTCCTGAGTTCAAGCCCCACATTTAACTCTGTGCTGACAGCTCTAAGGCTGCTTAGGATTCTCTCTCTCTCTCTCTCTCTCTCTGCCCCTCCCCAACTCGTGCACACGTGTGCTCTCTCTCTCTTTCAAATAAATTAATAAACATTAAAAAAAAAAACAAACTCAAGTTGTTATACACCTGGAAGAGTCAAAAGCTCTGGCAGATGGAAGTATTTCAAAGACTCTGAGAAAAGGGTATCCCAAAATGTATTTGTAAATATATGATCATAGTCTTCTCAAAGTGACTGTTTTAAGAAATTCAATGACAACCACTTTAGATGAGAATCTATGAGACATTTTGGGGAGTGTGGAGTGGAGGACAGCAAGAGAAGGAAGGAAGGAGACTTTGGGGTTTCTATAGAAACAGTTTGAGGGAGGGGTGTCTGGGTGGCTCAGTCAGCTGAGTGTGCGACTTCAGCTCAGGTCATGATCTCATGGGTCGTGGGTTTGAGCCCCACATCAGGCTCTGTGCTGACAGCTCAGAGCCTGGAGACTGGTTCAGATTCGGTGTCTCCCTCTCTCTCTGCCCCTCCTCTCCCCCTCAAAAATAAATAAACACTAAAATCTTGAAAGAAAGAAAGAAAGAAAGAAAGAAAGAAAGAAAGAAAGAAAGAGGAAGAGTTCAAGGGTAATGGGGTCTTCTCCCCCTTGCTCCCTCTTGGGTAGGTCTTTCTGATTTTGCTGGGCCCATCGGAGTCAGAACTCCACTTTCTTTTGAAAGAGAGAAAGAGAGAAAGTAAGAGAGGGAGGGGCAGAGAGAGGGAGAGACAGGATCCCAAGCAGGTTCTGGGCTGCCAACACAGAGCTCGACACGGGGCTCCAGCACAGGAAACATGAAGTCATGACCTGAGCTGAGATCAAGAGTCAGGCACTTAACTGACTGAGCCACCCAGGTCCCCCGATCTGTTTTTAGCACACTGACCAATCGATAGATAACTGACTCACAAGAGCCAGAAGGGAAGGTAAGCTGAAGGAGGCTTCTAGAAAGCAATACTACCTAAAACAAAGCCATTTCTCATGGCTGTGAATGCTGTCATCTACTGGCAAGCTTCTCAGGTGAAATTAGAGGCATTGAAGCAAAAAGAAGGGAGTTATGGGGTTTGTTCCCTTCCATACCGAATCAATAAAAGTAACAAACCTCGTGTGATTACAATAAAAATATATACTTGGTCTTTGTCACCTGTTTCTGACACAGATCTCCTAAATCCTTTGTAATATCCTGGATAATAGGAGCTTCTTTTGTTCTAATTAGGCTACTCGTGGCTGGCCCCTAGGTAACTGCAAGATGGGGGCTAATCTCCAGATAGATCAAGCCATGATTAGAGAGTTGGACCTCTTGGGAGGGAGAGGGACTAGAGATTGAGTCCAACCACCAGTGACCAATGGCTTAATCGATCATGCCTGCCTGTGCAATCACAGCTCCATAAACCCCCCTAAACACTGGGTTTGGAGAGCTGCTGGGCTGGTGAATGTGGGGAGCTGGGAGAGTGACATCAGAGAGAGCACTGAAGGGCCACGTCCCTCCCCTATGCCTTTCCCTGTGTGTCTCTTCCATTTCGCTGTTCCTGAGTTGAATCCTTTATAATAAATCAGAAATAGCAGATAAAGTGTTTTCCTGGGTTCTGTGAACAGTTCTGGCAAATTTTCAAACCTGATTAGGGGATTGTGAGAACCTTGAGTTTATAACCAACTGGTCAGAAGTATCAGCGGTAAACTGGGACTTGTGGCTGGCATCTGAATGGGTGACAGTCTTGTGGGTTTGAGCCCTTAAAGCGGTGGGCTCTGTACCAATTCTGGGTGGTGAGTGTCAGAACTGAATTGAACTGTATGACACCCAGTCAGTGTCCAGAGAGTTGGAGAATCGGTTGATGTGGAGGGAAAAAAACCCCTCACCTGGTGTAAGAAGTGGTGTGAGTGAAAACGTGTTACAAGTGTCCTTTTTTAAGGACTGAGAATTCCACAACACTGAAAAAATTAGCACTAAGGGTGAGAATGGAATGGAAGAGGGACATTTAATACACTTTTGGCTGTGTTTCTGTTCTTCTTTCACTCTTGAACAAGCTGTTTAAAAAACAGTTTTAAGCAGCCTTTTTGATAAAACTATTTGTTTAGGGGTGCCTGGGTGGCTCAGTCGGTTAAACATCTGACTCTTGATTTCAGCTCAGGTCATGATCTCATGGTCGGAGCCTGCTTGGGATTCTCTCTCTCTCTCTGCCTCTCTCTCTCTCTCAAAATAAATAAACTTAAAAAACTTATTTGTTCGGGTGCCTAGGTGGCTCAGCCGGTTAAGCCTCCAACTTTGGCTCAGGTCATGACTTCACGGTTCATGAGTTCGGGCCCTGCGTCAGGCTCTGTGCTGACAGCTCAGAGCCTGGAGCTTGCTTTGGATTCTGTATGTCCCTCTGTGACCCTCCCCCATTTGCACTCTGTCTCTCTCTCTCTATCACTTTCTCTCTCTCTCTCACTTTCTCTCTCTCTCTTAAAAATTAACAAACATTAAAAAAATTGTTTGTTCATTTGGTTTTTGGGGGTATTGTTTTTTTGGTTAAGACAAATGAAAGCTACCTGAGACACAGTGTTGAGTATCAGGTAGCTGATATTTGCACTATTGTGCCTGGCCCATCCGCAGTGGGAAGGACTCAGCAGGCTGAGATCCAGAAGTGACCGGTTGGCTATATTAGTGCCGCTGGACAAACAGCTGGGCCAGAGACAACACACTTAAGGAATGTTTTCTCAGCCTGACCCAGGGAGGCCGCACATCTGTCCTGGCCTGTTGACCTGCTTTCTGCAGCCAGCATGGGAGACGGGGCCAGCAGAGGTGATGCCATAAATTAATGATATGTGCATAACGTTCAAAGCGCTTCACATACTTCACGCTATGTAAAATTAACATTGTGCTTACAATTTGTTTCTTAGAATCTTGTGTGTCCACTTTACAAAGATGAATCTGTAACACATTCTCTAAACATAGCCCAAGAATTTTAAGAGACCAAAATAAGATTTTTAGGCAGAAGCACCCTTGCTTTCAATGAGTAACATGCCACATGCGTGGGGTTTGAATAAGCTTGAACTTCATAGTTCATTTTAATATTTGTCTTTGATCAGCTTTTTGGTAACGATCCATCAAGACACATTTGAGCGACTCCTTGGAAAACACTTCATGCACAATGCACTGTGCTAGAGGCATTATCTCACGTCCTATTCAGGCTCTGTGGAAGATAAAAGTACTCTTTCCAGTTTAGTGTTCAGAAGAAATCCCTTCACCAATTTATATTAGTATTAGCAATTTTGAATCTATTAAAATGTGGAACAGAATAAGATTGAAAGTTCAGAATAGAGAGCTGAGTACAGTCTTTCTAAAAACTCAGTTACCAATACACTAAAGTGATGTGTCCAAGCTATGGTCTTCCTAGAAACTGTCTAGAAAACGGTCTTCACAGAAACTTCGTAGTAGTCCCTCGTGCCCGAGTGTTTTATGCCAAACAGTAGTATGTGAACAATATCAACTGCTTTGAGGCTCCAGTGTTTCCCACGGAGCACAGGCAGTTGTTATCAAATGTCTGTATGTTGTGAAATGTTTACAGCTTCTCAAAAGCTCTTCATTAAGAGAAATGTGCTCCAGCAAGCATACCAAAAGCAACAACAGCCACATACTCTCTCTCTCTTTCTCTCTCTCTCTCTCTCTCTCTCTCTCTCTCTCACACACACACACACACACACACACACACACACACACTTCAAAAATTCAGAACATTCATGCCTGTGTCAACATGATTTCAGATAAGCACCAACCAAGAACCCAAACACGGTGTTGGCAAAGCCAGCAAATAAAGAGAAACACAGTGTTCTGCTGGCCCTCACCTCATCTGCCTCCAAGGGGACTATGTTTTAAAGCATTTTTTAAAAGTTTTATTTATTTTTTTATTTATTTTTTTTTTTTTTCCAACGTTTATTTATTTTTGGGACAGAGAGAGACAGAGCATGAACGGGGGAGGGGCAGAGAGAGAGGGAGACACAGAATCGGAAACAGGCTCCAGGCTCTGAGCCGTCAGCACAGAGCCCGACGCGGGGCTCGAACTCACGGACCGCGAGATCGTGACCTGGCTGAAGTCGGACGCTTAACCGACTGCGCCACCCAGGCGCCCCTAAAAGTTTTATTTATTAAGTAATCTCTACACCCAACTTGGGACTCAAACCCATGATCCTAAGATCAAGAGTCACATGCTCTTCGGACTAAGCCAGCCAGATGCCCCTTGATACGTTTTATTATATAGCCAACCCCATCCTATTTGTGTCTATTTGGGCATTTTACTAGGAAGTACTGTTTCTAATTTGTTGAAGAAAAAATATCTTTCCTTAATTACAAGGCTGTGGATGTCAGAAACTTAATTAAGTTACATAAGATGTATGATAAATAGTTTTTGAAAATCACATTGAGAAGGGGCACCCCTGGGGGGCTCAGTCAGTGGTTAAGTGGCCAGCTCTTGATTTCGGCTCAAGTCATGATCTCATAGTTAGTGGGTTCCATCCCTGTGTTGGGGATCCGCCATCAGCGCAAGCCTGCTTGGGATTCTCTGTCTCCCTCTCTCTCTGCACCTCCCTTGCTCGCCCACTCTCTTAACATAAATAAACTTAAAAAGCAATCATATCGAGAAGGAACATGATTTGCTTTGTTTTATTTTAAGTTTATTTTTATGTATTTTGAGAGAGACATAGAGAGCAGTGGCAGGGGCGGCAGGGCAAGGGTGGGTAGTGTGTGCAGAGACAGAGGGAGACAGAATCCCAAACAGGTTCTGCACTGTTAGCGCAGAGCCCAATGTGGGACTCGAACTTCTGAACCACGAGATCATGACCTGAGCCAAAATCAAGAGTCGAACGCTTAACTGACTGAGCCACTCAGTCCCCCCTGATGATTTATTCTAGGCTACCATGAGTAGTAGCACCCCAACATATACGTGAATTACACAGCAGGTTTATTTTGGCCACAGTTTGTCTCATAGCTCATTATAGATTTATCAACTCTTGGTGGAGAGTTTGATGGATCAAAGCTTTTTAAGCTGGTTCTGGATACCATACTGCTACTGATTCAGTTACCAGCATTTCAGTAAATATTATTTGAAAGCATCCCAGCACATCATTCACGATACATTTAAATGAATCTCTCTGTCAGGTTTGGTACCCATTTTCAGAAAATCAAAAAGTGAGTAAATAAAAAGGAATCTATCCCTAGAGAGAAAAGGAGAACATTTGCACACAAACTTCTCCCTTGGATTTGATTACATGAAAGCACCCAGAGGCCATGAATTTGGTTCATAGTGAGACACTGTGCTCATTCCCTTTCTTGGGAATGTATCTGGGCTGTTTGTCCAAGGGTGGCCAGTGACACTTCCCTGTATGAGGCCAAGGCGTTGGGGCGTTTGGCCAAGAGAGGTGAGAGATGGGAGGCCAGAGCGCAAAGAGGCCTGAGGGCCCCAGCAGCAGTGAGTTGGTGACAGGTGTGCCATGGAAGGTGAGGGCCCAGGACTACCTCAATAGGAAGGCCACCTGCCAGCCAGGAGAGGTGTTTGAGTTGATGTCCTAAACCAAGACATGGCCAACAGATGAGGCCTTTGTTCTTTTTCTTTCCTCCCCCGCAAATACTGTACTTTCCACAAATGCGTCCTCTCTTTTCTTTCTACAGTTACTCAAAATCTGCCCCTCTTTTTTTCATTATTATTTATTTTTGAGAGAGAGAGAGAGAGAGAGAGAGAGAGAGAGCGCACGCAAGAATGCAGGAGGGGCAGAGAGAGAGGGAGACAGAGAATCCCAGGCAGGCTCCATGCCAGCAGTACAGAGTCTGATGCGGGGCTTGAACTCAGGAACCATGAGATCGTGATCTGAGCCGAAATCAAGAGCCGGCTGCTTAACTGACTGAGCCACCCAGACACCCCAAAATCTGGCCCTCTTTTAACATCAGGGTTCCATCCCTTGGTTCCACGAAGCACCCCCTGCTGATCTGAGCCACATTCTTTGACTTTCTTTCACTTATGCTATTAACCGTTTGTGCAGTTCATTTAGGACTTAATCTTAGGGTATCTTTTGATGTTCAGAATTATTCTTTCAATGTGTCTTGTTTCGCTAAGCCAGACTAGGAACTCCTTGAAGTTAGGACCTGATCAATAGTGTGCACGGCCAGACCAGGCATGCTTTTTCCAGCAGTCAGCCTTGCTTGACCACTGATGGATGGAGCCACTGGCCTATGGTTTATTAGACTTTTCCTTAATGAGGACAGGATGATTCCAGAGCCTGAGGCGAGTGTTGAGTCGCAGGGTAAGTGACCCTCCTGCAGGCGTGTTGGGGATGAGCGTAAGTTCCTGGCAGTGCTTCCTCACTATTTATCCTCTTATCATTTTGCTCTCCAACTCTCTTTAACCATGTTTGTGCTAACTTTTCTAGATTAGAGGAAATTCTCCCCTCTTTCTAAAACCTGCAAATGTTAGATTCTTTAAAAAAATTTTTTTTAACATTTATTTATTTTTGAGAGAGAGTGCAAGCAGGGCAGGAGCAGAGAGAGGGGGACAGAGGAGCCAAAGCAGGCTCTGCGCTGTTAGCCATGAGCCCAATGGGGGGCTCGAACTTGTGAGCTGTGAGATCGTGACCTGAGCCGAAGTCAGATGCTCCACCAACTGAGCCACCCAGGCTCCCCCGTTATATTCTTATTATACCTGATTATGGTGTTGACTCTTGAATCTCATCAAGCCTCTACTTTGGCTTTCCTGACCCACTTCTCGCAATTCCATGTGGGTCTTTATTATTCAGCTTTTACCATTTACCCTTCCTATTCATGGACCATGTGACTCTAACATCAGATTAATAGAAGAGTGCCTCAGTGGCCACTTTGGCACTTTGGTCTCCTCACATCACTGCTGTTCAATGGGGGCACTGCTGGCATTGAGAGAGCAGGTCTGTGGTCCTTGGACTGAAAGAGTTTGAGCATCCTGGCCTTCCATCGCTGAGAACCAGCACTGCCAGGGATTTACAATAAGCAAAAATGTCCCCCAAATTTCCAAGTGGCTCCTTGTTGAGTCACACTGCTTGAGATCTGCCTTTAGATCTTTCAGAAACACACATTTTCTCCCTAAATGGGATTGTTTGTGCCTCTGTCAATACACTGTTTCTTTTTTGAAGGCTTGTCATATTTTAAAGTCATTCTTCCTTTTAAAGTTTTTTTTTTTAGCCTTGGAATGAGTCATACATTATTTTATTTTGTTTTCTTTTGTTTTACTTATTATTATGGGAAATGTGGAACACACACAAATAGCGTAGTATAAGGAACCCCCATGGATCCATCACCTCGTTTTAACAATTATGACCTCATAGACATTCCTGTTTTTTTCTATACAGCCGCCTACGATTCTCCACCTACTCCCCCCGCTGCCATTAGGTAATTTTGAAGCAAATCACAGACATCATTCATGGTATGTAACTATTTGATAAACTTTATGGTATCTTTATTTTTTTTTAAGCCAACAAGGATTAAGGTGGAAACATTTGCTTAATTCTCCAGGACCCCACCCTTCTATATCACCTCCACATTCCTTCTGCTTCACCAAACATAAATCTTGTGTTGTAACTATTCCTACTTGCTTGCTTCCTCTATTTCCTGAGATAATGACAGGACAAGTCAAGACTTTGTCACATGCTCTGTTTTTAGCAGCTGTTTGTATCATACAAGTCTTTTTTTTTTTAATGTTTATTTTTGAGAGAGAGAGAGAGAGAGACAGACAGACAGACAGACAGACTGTGAGCAGGGGAGGGGCAGGGAGAGAGGGAGACACAGAATCCGAAGCAGGCTCCAGGCTCTGAGCTGTCAGCATAGAGCCCAACGTGGGGCTCAAACCCATGAACTGTGAGATCATGACAAGTCTTACTGCTGTATGTTTTATCTGTGCTAGCGTGGTGATCTGTATTAGCCAACTGACATCCACATCTTCTCTTGGGTAAAGCAAAATGTAGTTTAACACCATCCAAATATCACTTCTATTTCTGCCTCTCTTTGTATTTCCTGGAAAGCTCTCGACCAGGCTGGGAACTCTGAGTCCATGATTTAACCAGCCCTCCTGTTTTTTTCGTTACCTGTCCTGCTAATTTGGAAAATGTGTGTCCTTCTGATGTACTACATTTCAATTCTCATCCAAGCATTTAATGAAAGCAAAAAGGTTGCTTTTCAGTTATGTTAATAAAATAGTTTAAAACTGAAGAGAATATAAGTCGAGTCCATTAATGGTTGAGTGCTAATATTCAACAGAATATAGGGATGATTGGTTCTTTGTCATGACTGGTTCTTAAATAATTAGGATGATTAGTGTGTGCAGCTTTCTTCCTTTACACCCTTGTGGGATGCATTTGCTGGCTATTTGATTCCTTAGTGGTTAGAATTGATTAACCTTGCTGACTTTGGGGGCAGCTCTTTGAACACAAATTGATGAACCTTAATCTGTAGCAATCTTAAGTGTCAAACCATTAACACTGAAGCCCCTGGACTCTTCAGTTTATGTGGGGAGTCATTATCTTGACCTAGAATGCAACTTTTCAGACAGTCTCTCACTGAATCGTGGCTATCCCCTTGGATTTTTTCCCACAGATGCAGCTCCCCTCCAACTTCTTGCCTCTAGATGGGTGCTAAAAAGATCTGTGTTAACAGTTTAAAGGATTACTATATACTGGGACTGCAAGCAGATCGAGCAGAAGGAAGGGGATGTTGGGTTACCTGATTGGCTCTGTTGGTTAAGCATCCGAATCTTGATCTCAGCTCAGTCTTGATCTCAGGGTCGTGAGTTCAAGTCCCTGCATTGGGCGCTGGGTGTGAGCCTACTTTTAAAAAAATAAAAGAAGGAAAGGGATGTTAAATGCTCATATCGAACACTCTATAAGAACACTTAGATTATTATATTGAATTTGTGAGTGCACTATTGTTTAGAATAGTCTGTCAAAATACTTCTCTAAGTTCCACTCCTAAAAAGACATAATTTTGACTGCTTTATCTTCCTTTGTGCTTAACATTAACCCTAGGTCAAAGGGTACAGTGGTATTATTACGGATCCTTCTGGTCTCCAGGTGCTTCCACACTGTAGCTCATGATGATGGCTTACTCATTTGCTGATGGCATTTTTCTGGACTGAATAATGAGAAACTGTGATTTTGGCAAAAGCAGACAGAGTGGACAAGGTTGGCAAAATACTGTCTATTCTAGCAGAGACAGAGACTCCCGACTCCTTGCTAATGAACTGTTTGATTTTAGGCAAGTTACTTAAATCCCTCTCAGTGTTTAGCCAATGCCAATAAAAATGATACTCATCCTTGCCTATTTTCCCAAGTTGCTGTGACAACTAAAAGTATACATGTATGTGAAAGTTCTTGTAAGCTATGAATTTCTATTCAAATGAAGATACTGATGATGATACTAATGGCATTTGACATCTGGGAAGTATTTTCAGTGAGTCAGTCATTGAGCTGAATTCTTTATGCATCATCTCATTTACTCCTCCTTTAAGTCCTATAAAGTCTACTCAGACCAATCTCACCCCAAATCATTATTGTTTGCTAAAAAAAATACAAAAGGGACAAGAAAACCCAATGTACACCCCAAATAAGTCCAATCAAACGCTTCACCATAACTTTCTCTTACATTCATAATTTATCACTCACTTAACAGAGGTTCTAAGAATCTAAATACACATACTTATTTTAAAAATTTTTTTTATTTATTTTGAGAGAGAGAGAGAAGAATGCAACATGAGCAGGGAAGGGGCAGAGAGAGACAGAGAGAATCCCAAGCAGGCTCTGTGCTGTTAACACACTGAGCCTGATGCAGGGCTTGATTTCACAAACTGTGAGATCATGACCTAGGCTAAAATCAAGAGTCCAACACTTAACCGAATGAGCCACCCAGGTGCCAATAAATATATATATACACTCCTACAGCAATGTATGTATGTATGTATGTATGTATGTATGTATTATTTGAGAGATAGGGAGTGCAAGCCCTGGAGAGGGGCAGAGAGAGAGAGACAAGCTGTTTTTTAAATTATTTATTTTGAGAGAGAGAGCATGAGCAGGGTAGGGGTGGAGAGAGAGGAAGACAGAGAGGGAGAGAGAATCCCAAGAATCCGACATGGAACTCGATCCCATGACCTTGGGATCATAACTTGGAAATCAAGAGTTGGACACTCAACCAACTGACCCACCCAGGTGCCCCGTGACTTGCAATTTATAAACAAGAGCAAGGCTTATCTTCTTCAAAATTGTCACTTGAATAATTATCCATGGCTACCCCTTGGGTCCAAGTTCCTCTAGGTGGTGGCCTCTTTCCTCACTCCTACTCTTCAATATAACAGAAAGAGAAGCCTCTGAAAGCAGTTAATGTGAAACCAAAGCTAAGACTGATAATCAGAGCCTGAGAAGAGGAAATGCCAGCTTCTTTTAAGATGATGTTACTTCCTTTTTATAGACTAAAAACCAGTCTTTTCATAGTGGCTTGTCAAGGCATAAGTGGCAATGTGGTTCCTAAATGTCTAACAAAAGGGAAATACCTTAAATTATAGTACAGTCATAAGATGGAATATTATGAGCCAATTAAAATGATTTTTCAATGAGAAAAATTACAGAGGAAGTCCTCAAAATAAAATGGTAAGTGATAAAAATCAGGATATATAACTGTTTGTGTGGTATGTCCACAGGTTGTTTTACACACACACACACACACACACACACACACACACACACACGCAACATGATTCAAATGTTAACAGAGTTTAACTTTGGATTTTGAAGTTATGAAGTTTCAAAAATTTTAACTATTATACTTTCTCTTATTTTCTAAACATTCTATAATGAATATTTATTATTTTAATAATAAAAAAGATGGAGGAAAATAATAGAAGGGTTAAATATTGTGGTTTAAATGTGGACAAGAGTTTCTGAAGACTATAGTTTCCAATAGTAAATATGCGGTTTTAATAGTCCTATTTACTTGTGAATAGAAATATGATCTTCCTATGTTGTTTCCCCTTATTCTAGGTGGTTTTAGCAGATTCCTACTTGCACTACATGGTTCTGATCTTGCCAGCATGTACAGAATTGCCCAGGAGTACTTGCTGAATGTTTTGGGCAAATGGCTTTCAGATGAGTGGGGCTCAGCCCAGCTCAAGGGATTCTGCAGTGCACTAAGACTTTCCTTTTAATTTAAAGGAGATTATTTAAATTTGCCTAAAGCTCTCAATGTGCTACTTGAGAGTTCTGCTAAACATAGAACCAAACCGAGAAAAACCTCTAGGGAATACATTTGGCAAAAATAGGAGTAAGATGCATTTTTACAAGTAGGTATTTGAATGTTAAGTGTGGAAAAGAAAGACATTTATTAATTGGAGATAAACTCCTGAAAATCACTTAAAATGTAAATATGGGACATGATTATAATGCAGAGGTATTATTTTCTCCCTTAGAAGAGGATTTTTACGGGTGCCTGGGTGGCTCAGTCGGTTAAGCATTGCTGATTGTGTTGCTGTTTGCTGTCGGACCCCTTCCCTGCCTCCCCCCTGCTTCTGTTCTGCCTTTCTTTATCTGCTATTTCAGGGAACAACATTTCTCAGGTCCTTGCCCTCTGGCCTTGATGTAGCTTCTATTTAGCCATTGGAAGCTCCTGGAAGACTGGAGTGGGGAGAAAGGGAGAAGCCATGATGCTTTCCTCCCTCTCTCTCTTCCTTGGGTGGTGTCTTTGGTTCTAGCTTTTTCTCCTCTTTGGTATCAGCTTCTGCCAGGTGATGCCGAATCCTGGCTTCCATGAACACTCTGCCCTCTCAGCCTTGGTAGCTTCCAGCTGTTGTTAATCTCTTTTTGGCTTCTCCACTCTTTCATCAATTATATATTGAATTCTTCTACTAAATTCCCTCCGAAATACTCAAACTGCCTTCTGCTTTTCACACTAGACTCTGGCAATACAACTGGTTGTAATTTAGGATCGTGTTGGGAAAGGCACCCAGTTCAAGGGAACATACATAAGGGAAGCAAAGTAAAGACAATTTCAGAGACCCACTGCACCATCAGATATTTTGTCACAATGGCATCAGGCGAAATGCAGGGGCTGCATGAAGTGGGGTTTCTTTATGCAAAGAGATTTAGAGAGAATTTTAAGCATGTGTTGAAAGAAAAACAAAAGTTGGCTATCTTAACAATCTGGGTTTGATGGCTGATAACTGGTGAATTGTTTATGTATCATAGGGAGAGTCCATTTATTTCTTTAGGAATGAGCTATGGAGCTTCAAACAATACCTGTTCTCTTGAGTAGAAGCCTTCTGAGAACATCCAAATTTAATAAAAACTGAACAAAGCCTCAATACAGGATAATGTCTCCCATGGCTGTGCTAAGCATGATTGGGCAACAGAGCGTATTTAATTTTTAAAAAGCCACTTTGAGATAATTACTAGCTGCTTTTTAAATTTTAAAATTCTCAACTCTGTATTTATTAAGTCAGGACCATAATTTGTGAAATCAAAGAATTACCAGTTGCTATAGTTTTGTCACCAGTGGGGAATCCTTATGATAGAGGCAAGAATAGAACAGTTACTAACTGAGCCCTATAAAGAAAGAAGGCAAATAAGGTGTTCTCAGTACATAGTAGAGAAAAATCTTTTTTTTAAAGACTTATTTATTTATTTTGAGAGAGAGAGAGAGAGAGAGAGAGAGCATGAGTGGGGGAGGTGCAGAGAGAGAGAGAGACAGAGAATCCCAAGAAGGCTTGCATAGTCAGCACAGAGCCTGATGTGGGGCTTGTACTCACGAACCATGAGATCATGACCTGAGCCTAAATCAAGAGTCAGATGCTTAAGCGACTAAGCCACGCAGGCACCCTAGAAAAATCTTACTTGAATGAATGCATGCATGCCTGAAATTATAAGTGAACAGGAACAGGGAATTCATTCTGTCTAGACTTAGTAGTATCTTTTAAGCAAGGTTTTGAAGAATGGTGAGTCATTGTGGAGGCAAGAGCAGGATGAGATTTCAGGAAGATCCAAAAAGTAGAATGGAGAAAGTGAGCAGTGGCCAAGTGAGGCTGGGGTAGGGAGTGTGGTAGGCAAGGCTGGCTTTGTAGGTCAGATAAGCAGTTTTGACTTCCTTTTATGAACAGAAGGGCATGGAATTCTTTTGAGTTGAGGAATGACATGATCACATCTCTGCTTTGCGAGTTCCTTGCATGTACAAGTTCAATATAGATTTGTCAAATTAAATTTCTGAAAGATGATAATGAAACAGCAGCTAAAAATTCTTCTGAATATAATTCCTCTTCAGGTTAGGAACATTTTCCTGCCAGGTGTGGTTAATACCTATTGTTGGTTTCCTAGCAACCATACATCTTTTTGGTGGAGAAAACAGAAGGGTCAATTGAACATCTCCATTTAGAATCACTCAAGGGACAGTGTATCTCCAAGGAGACACTTGCCTCATTTGTTCCCTCAACTTCCAGAGAATACAAGTGGGTCAGAAGGGATAACTGAGGTTTGGGGTGGGGTGGGATCATGTTTCTGCAGGAACGTTGGGGAGTACAGGGTGGGGGAAGGGTGCAGCCTTCTCCACCATGCATCAGAATAAGGTTTGCATAGAAAACTTAAGCACAAAGGAATTTGCAGAGAGAGGCTCAGATGAAATGGGAGGCATGAAGCTGTCAGATGGGCTCCAAGGGTGAGATTTGGGTGAGACAGGAGAAGGATAGAAGGAGTGAAAGGCAGAGACATCACCAAGACACTGAGTATCTTTTTGGTAATCCTTAGAACAGTCCTCAAGGAAGTTGTTATGATGTCAAATTGATAGATGAGCAAACAGAGACCTGTAGAAGGTAAGGGGCTTGACCAACCTAGCCAGACCAGGGTCTCATCATTTCAAGGGCAAGGAGCACAAGCAAAAAACTCATCCAGCCACCATGGTCACTTGTGGCCACCTTGGACTAAGTCCACTCTCTGCTGATCTTCCTTGACTTCTCCTTGGCATCTGCTCCTTTCCCACTTCCTCTTAAAAACATTGCATGGTTTCTGTCCCCACTTCCCCCCCTTCACCTCCTAACCCTCCAGCTCCTCCTTGTAGGCATTCTTGACAGGCATCTCTTCCTCTGGCAATGCCTTCCTTCTGAGAGGTGGTGTACTGGGAGCTCCGTGCCCAGCGTCTTCTCTTCTCACACTACAAACCCTCTGCGATGATTTGTCTACTGCCCTGACTTCAACCTCCCCTAACACTGGACTGATGATCTGTCAGTGTAGGTCTCTGCTTCAGACAGTTCAGCTGCCTCCAGTCCCATATTCCTTAGTATGCATGTAGCTATTCCACAATCATTTCAAATACCATAGCAGAACCCATCATTCCTACCCTGAAGTCTCCATCTGATTCAGCATTCTGTTAGGAGTTTCTCATCAGGGGACAATTTGTTTCAGAGACAGGGCCACTGTATCTCTAGGCTTCCTTTCAGATCTCAACGATCCAACTCTGTGATCACAGAACAAACACTACATCACAACCTGAACTTAATGCCAACACGCCTCCTCCAAAAGGGAAAATAAATCTCAATCTGCAATGTTCTTGACTCTATCAGGTGAGAAGAGGAGGGGATGAGGAAGAGGAGGGAGGGAAAGAGACCCTCATAGAACTGGGTCAGCACCTGCTAGGAATGAAGTCGGTTGTTTAGCAACAGTACCCTCTCCTCACCTCCCCCTAGATATCAATTTGTGATATTCCATTCCTCCCTCCTTCTTTCAGGCTTGCTCTCAGTGTTTATTTCAGGCAGATTTTACCTATATAAAATCGGAAGGGAGGGGATGCATTTATCATGTTCTTAATGCTGACATAGCTGAATATGGAATTTTCAGATCATAGAGAAATGCACAATCCTTCAAATGAAATTGCCTTCTTTTGGCCATTATTTATTTAACAAAAATTTATTGAATGTGTCTGCAGTGTGCTTGACACTCTGCAAAGTACTCAGTTGAAAAATCTTCCATAGGAAGGTTTGAAAACTGAAATGAATTCCTTGTGTCCAAGGAGGACTAAGAATTGGTGGAGACATCACACATTAACATTCTAACTTTAGGAACATATGTGGGTTGCTGGACATAATATCAAAAATCAATTGCATTACTATATGCCGGTAATAAACATCCTGAAAAATACCATTTATAACAGCAACAAAACCGCAACTTATCTAGGAGTTAAACTAACAAATGATGTATAAGACTTAGTGAGAAGGAAAAAAAAATGCCTTGGCATGGAGAAAACTATAAAACTCTATGAAAAAAATATTTTAAGAAATCTAAGCAAATGGAAAACATACATTGTATTTGTGGTTGGGAAGACATAAAATCCTAAAGAGTCAATTCTCTCTAAAGTAATCTGTGAATCCAATAGAATTTAAAATTTTTAAAAGTTATTTGTTTATTTATTTTGAGAGAGAGAGTGCATGCATGTGCAAGTGTGAATGGAGTCGGGGCAGAAGTATCCCAAGCAGGTTTTGCATTACCAGCACGGAGCCCAGGAGCCCAGCTTGGGGCTTGAACTCATGAGCCATGAGATCACGACCTGAGCTGAAATCAAGAAGGGGACACTTAACCAACTGAGCCACCCAGGTGCCCCAATCCAATAGAATTTAGATGAAAAATCCTGATTGATATTTTGTGGATCTCTGTAAGCTGATTCTAAAATTAATACAGATAAGTAAAGAGCTAATAGCAACCACAGTAATTTTATTTCATTTTATTTTATTTAGATCTATCTATCTATCTATCTATCTGTTTATTTAGAGAGGGAGAGAGAGCATGGGGGAGAGGCAGAGAGAGGGAGAAAGAGAAAGAATCCCAAGCAGTCTCCACGCTGTCAACATAGAGCCCAACGTGGACTTTAACTCACAAACAGTGAGATCATGAACTGAGTCAAAATCAAGAGTCAACGCTCAACTGACTGATCCACCCAGGTATCCCAACCATGGTAATTTTAAACACAAAGAAAATGGCAGGAGATATTAGGACTTCTTACAATATTGCAGGAATTATGGAAGTGTGACACTGGTGCAGAAATGGAAAAAGCACACTACAAGAACAGAACAGGGACCCCAAAACAGACTTATGCATAAAGGAGTCTTTATACACAAACGAGATAGAATTATCAATTAGTGGGGGAAAGGTGGACAGTTTAGTAAATGGTGCTGGGAAAATTGGCTCTCCATAGGGAAAAAGAATTAATCACATCACCATCCTACATCATAAGCAAAAAACTTTTGCAGAGAGCTTAAACAAGAAGAATAAAACTTTAACGTTTATTTAATTTTGAGGGACAGCATGAGCAGGGGAGGGGTAGAGAGAGGGAGACACAGAATCTGAAGCAGTCTCCAGGCTCCAAGCTGTCAGCATAGAGTCCGACGTGGGGCTCAAACCCACCAACTGTGAGATCATGACCTGAGCCAAGGTCAGAGTTTAACTGACTGAGCCACCCTGGTGCCACAAGAGTAAAACTTTAATAGCCTAAAGAGTATAGGTGAGAATATCTTTATAAGCCTGGGTGAGGGAGTAATTTCTTAAGACTCAAAAGCACAAAGCAAAGGAAAAGATTAATATGTTTGTTAAAGGAAATTTTCAGAAAAGGTAAAATCATACAGACATAAAATTAACACATATTAAAGATTTTATTTACAGTGAGCCTGGCTGGCTCAGTCGGTGGAGCGTGTAACTCTTGATCTCCAGGTTGTGAGTTTGAGCCCCGTGCTGGGTGGAGAGGTTGTTTGAAAAGAATAAAACCTTATGAAAAAGATTTTATTTACTTCATTATTAATGAGGGAACCAGGCAGACATTACAACTGTTAAAATGAGAAAGCAGAGAACCACAAATTTATAGGGAATAAAGGCATGTTGAAATAAATTTCCACAGGCAGGTTTGGGGAAGGGGATTAAGGAGTATGAGCAGACTGAGTCAAACTGCCACCAGACAGAATTTTATTTTCATGTCCAGAGACAAGAATTATTTTACATAGCTATCAGTATCTGCAATATAAAATTTGTAAAATAGCTCAAAACAATGAGCAGCTAAAATCCAATAACCTGGAAAAATGAGCTCTAAACAATGCATAATTTTCCCTGGAGAACACCCAGCAATCCTTCATGTTTATTCCAAATGTCCTAAATATTTGAGTATATTTAAAAAAAAAAAAACAAAAAACCTTTGGTCTATCAAAAGACATTATAAATTAAGTGAAAACATAAGCCAGAGTAAGAGAAGCTTTTTGTGATGCGTATAATTAACAAAAGATTCTCCAAAATATATAAAGAATTTCTACAAATCAATGAAAAAACATAAAAATACCAGTAGAAAATGGGCAAATGTTATGAACAGGCAATTCAGGAAAGAGAAACAGAGTGACAAATATGCTCAACCTCACCAGTGGTGAGAAAAATGCAAATTAAACCACAGTGACATAACACTTCACATTTGCTAGATTGGAACAAAATAAAGCAGACTGACAATTACAAATGTTGGGGACCACACAGTGCCATGGAAAAAAAATACCGTGAAAGTGTGAATTGGTACAACCACTAAAACAACTGGGTTATTGCTAGTAAAATTAAAGATGTGTATGTCCTCAAACAGTGTAATTTATTTCCTGGGATTTTCTTCTACATGTGCGCAAGGAAATAGAAACATTTTGGGGCACCTGGGTGGCTCAGTCGGTTAAGCGTCTGACTCTTGATTTCAGCTCTGGTCATGATCTCACAGTTCGAGCCCCACATCAGGCTCTGTGCTGACAGCGCAGAGCCTGATTGGGATTCTCTCTCTCTGCCCCTCTCCCACTTGTTCGTACTCTCTCTCTCTTTCTCTCTCTCTCAAAACAAATAAATTAAAAAAAAAAAACAAGACTATTTTGACAGCATGGCCTATAATAGCAAAATATTAGAAACCATTGAAGTGGCCATCAACAGAATTTAAAAAATTGTGATATGTCTATACAAAGGAGTGCTATATAGCCATTAAAATGAAAGAATCAGAGCTACATGTGTGAACATGGATAAATCCCCCAAACATAATATTGGGTGGAAGAACATGTTGCAGGACAATGCATATGTATGTTATTGTCCATACCAAAACACATATGGAAATGATAAAAAAAAAATGTGTGTAATATAGTAGTAACTTCTGGGGTAGGATGCAGGTGGAATCCAGGAGGGCTACAAAGGGTCTCTGTTGTGACTGCTTTATTTCTCAGGCTTCAGAAACTGGATACACAGTGTTTGCTGCATTTTCCTCTAAATTGTTATATGTCTTAAGTAGGTGATAGTTTTTTGTCTATGTACCTGGATTATACTTGGTATAAGTAGATTTCAGCCCCAAAGCTAAACCAAAGTCCCCTTTCCCCTTTTCTGTTCATTTCTCTCAGAAATGGACTTCCCGCTCCCCCCAGGCCAAGTTTTGGCTCCTAAGGAACCCAGGAAGTGAACTGTAGGTAGATTCCTTCCCTTTTAGGAACACTGACTCTAGCAAGAGCTGGCACAATTTTTGTCAGGAGCGTCTGTCCTCTAGGAGGTGGACTGGATTTGCCTGCCAGCAGCCAGGTGTGGGAAGTCTAGAAGGAAGAGAAAAAAGCAGGTTTCCTTCTTCTCTAAAGGAAAGTCTTTCCTCCTGCCATACTGGGTTTGAAACAAAGCAAGATGTAGTGGGGATCAAGGTGGGGGAGAGAGAGACTTCAGGATAGGAATTCCTGTCCAATTCTGTGAAGGCCAGCTCTAATCTTTCCCCTGACCAATATTAGCCCTGCAGGGCACATGAGAAAACACAGCTCAGGATCCCACAGCAAAATGTGTAAGTCAAGGACCAAACACATCAAGAAGATATAATAACCAGGAATGTATATGTATGTGGAATAGACATTTATCCTGCCAAGCATCCTCACCCACTTCTCATTTTGAAGGATTCTCTACCTCCCCCTATAGAAGCTCAAAATACCCTACTGTCATTTTGCCAGTGTCTTGTCCTCCAAGGCAAGTCATGAGAGCAAGGCTCTGCCGATGGACAAACATTTGCCTCCCTCCATTTAGGAGCTAGTGACACAAGAGAGCAGAAACTACAGAATTTGTCCAGCAGGCTGGGGTCTCCAGCAAGACTGAGTTCCTGTGGCAGCATTTTGGCTCTGCTGCTCACATTCCAGTTGCTGGGAGCTGCTCAAGGCATTGGGGAACAGCATGTGTAGCTTTGCAGAGATACCGTGATATCTGCAACTTCCTCATGTGGCTTCTTCCGTGGCTTGCTGTGCAGCTCCTGGCTGGGTAGCACTGAGCCCAGTTGTTTTAGGTCTTCCAATAATTCTGGGAGGTACTTTTTCTGCTTAAATGGGCCAAAGTCAATTTTGTTTGCAGTGTAGAATCCTGACAGATGTACCTAGCAACACAGCCTTTAAATTGATGAAGTAAAAAGGATCAGAATCACATGGGGAAACTGACAAATGCCTTGATCAGAATGGAAGATGTAAAAGTCATTCTTTCAGAAACTGATAGATCCGGGTGACAAAACACCAACAAAGATTCCGAAGGTTTGAACAAGGTGATTTGAAAACGTGATCTAGGGGTACCTGGCTGCCCCAGTTGATGGAGGATGCGACTCTTGATCTCAGAGTTGTGAGTTCAAGCCCCACGTTGGGTGTAGAGATTACTTAAAAAATATATATTAAAAATAAAACAAGATAAAATAAAATAACATGTGATTTCATATATGTGGATATAAATAGAGCCTGATATCTAATAAAAGCAGAATTAAACCAGTCAACATACATGTAATGAGCACATGCTATGTGACAGGCACTGTTCCAGACATTTGGGATACATCAGTGAATAAAATGAAACCTCTCCTCCAGTATGGTCCCTTCTCCCTGCCCTGCAGCAACATCCTCTCAGGAGGCCAAAGTGAGTCCTTCTTCTGCCATTCAGTCACATTCCCCTTGCTCTGGGCTTGGCCTTATCAAAGCATCTTCTCAGCAAAAGCAAGCTTCTTCCTGTAAGGAATTCTTAAACCACTGCTAAGAAACCAAAATTATCTTTATCTTGTTGCACAGAAAATTGACTTTATAATACTTTTATCTAGTGGGGGTGATGAAAATATTCTGGAATTAGATAATGGTGATGGTCACACAACCTTGTGAATATACTAAAGCCCACTGAATTGTACGATTTTAGAGGATCAATTTTATGGTATGTGAATTATATGTCCATTAAAAAAAAAAGATTTAGCAACTGGCCCAGCACCTATCATTCAATAAGGGCTGAATAAATGATAGATGCTATGTATCTATCATCTATACAACTATCATCTCCTTTTAGCATTTATCCTTAAAAACAACAGAGATGCTTGGGATATCGTATAATTTTCTAGAATCTTCTCTCATTCACCACTATCATGCAAGTCTGTAGGGTCCCTAGAGCTGATAACATCTGTGGCTTTCATATGTGCCATTCTGATTTGGGTTCAGATGTTATGTATTGGGAAGCAGAGGAAGCCTGCATCTTTTCCACTAAGCCTCTCAGGGGTTAATGGTCATCCCCTAGATTATTTGCGCTGTTTAACGAGAGGCAGGACAGGGTCAGTTTATAGTGTCAACCTCTCCTTATATACATAGCCAAAGATAAGGTTAAAATTTAGAGCTCCTGGGGCGCCTGGGTGGCGCAGTCGGTTAAGCGTCCGACTTCAGCCAGGTCACGATCTCGCGGTCCGTGAGTTCGAGCCCCGCGTCAGGCTCCGGGCTGATGGCTCAGAGCCTGGAGCCTGTTTCCGATTCTGTGTCTCCCTCTCTCTCTGCCCCTCCCCCGTTCATGCTCTGTCTCTCTCTGTCCCAAAAATAAATAAACATTGAAAAAAAAAATTTTTTAAAATAAAAAATTTAGAGCTCCTGTAGTTAAAAATGTTATTTGTGACTCTCATACAGAGGTATAAAAATTTCCTATTAGGCATTTCATTAGGTGCCTTTACAGCTCCCACCCCCCAACATGTTTATATATAGTGTTCATCTTCTAAAAATTAATAAAAAGAAAGCTTTGCAAAAGTTACCAAAACAGGGGCGCCTGGGTGGCTCAGTCGGTTAAACATTCAACTTCAGCTTAGATTGTAATCTCACAGTTTGTGGGTTTGAGCCTTGCATCAAGCTCTCTGCTGTTGACACAGAGCCCACTTTGGATCCTCTGTCCCCCTCTCCCTATCCTTCTCCTGCTCATGTGCATGTGCTCTTTCTGTCTCTCTCTCAAAAATAAATAAAACATTTTTTAAAAAGTTATGAAAACACTAAAAAAAGAACCACACTGATGTATGAAAGACACACTGCATTTGAAATGCACATTAAATTTTTACCTGGAATGGTAATCTGAGATACAAATAACTTTTTAGCTGATGCGTATTTTTTAAATTTTAAGAATTATAAAGTTACTTTCTCTTTCTGCAAGATAGCCAAGAGGGGACAAAAGCTGAATTATAAGCCCACACAATTTATGGTTCTTCAGGTTTGCCACTTGGTGAGTAGCAATAAAATAATTTGATAATAGTGAGAGAAACTCAAGAACCCAGGAGGATATTTGACATGGCACTATAAAAAACAAGCCATCATTATAAATTTAAAGGTATTATATAAAATAGCCAACTGGTACACCCAATCCACAAATCACCTTTGACTACAGACTTCAAGGTCATAAAAAAAATGAGGTTGTTTACCCTAAAGTTTGATACAAGATAGTATAAAGAAGACATGTTTTGGGGGTTCTTTTTTTGGTTGATAATATTGCCCTGTGTACCTTCTTAAAGAAGAACAGAGAGAAATTATTTATTTCATTTGGCAACAATACAGTTTCTCTCTTCCAAAGAACTCAAAGTATTTGTACAAGTATTCACTGATAGCCTTGTAGAGATGGAGGAGCAGGGGGGAGGGTGGAGAAGGCGGCAGGGTGGAAAAGTGAGAGAGGATGGAGAATGGGGGAAGATGGAGAAGGGGAGGAGGGTGGAGAAAAGGGAGCAGGATGCAGAAGGGGGGAGAGTGGAGAAGAGGGTAGGGTAGAGAAGGGAGAAAGATGAAAAGGGGAAGGTGAGGAGGGGGAAGGTGGAAGTGGGGAGGATGGAGAAGGGGGATGAGGAGGAAGAGTGAAGGAAAAGAAGGAAGGGCCTGCAGGGGCAGGTGCTAAAAATGGTAAAGTAATTTTCCTGTTTTCCTTAATAATTCCCAGGATGTCTACAACCGTGTCAACTCACTACTAAGTCAGCTGCAAATTACTCGGTTCCCAACCTAATATTTGGTGTACAAATGAGGGCACCGTGCTCTGTAAAGTTGTTCTTGCACAGTTGCGTCTGCCTCAGCTGGGAAAACGTGTAAGTATTTGCACAAACCGGTCTGTTATCTCAGAGAATCCAGGATTGTTTCAAAGTGGCTTCAATTCAGTTTAGTGGGTAATTATTGAGCATCAACTAAGTTCTGGGCCTTTTAGGGATTTGGTGGCGAATGTATTCATGCAGGGCTTCTCAGACTGTGCTCCTAGGGTTAGTAACATTTGCAGCCCCTGGAAATTTTTAAGAAATGCAATTTCCAGCGCCCCACCCCTTGCTACACAAGTCGGGGATTCTGGTCCCGTGTCTGCATTTTAGTAAGTCACGGGATGACTGAAGCACTACAGTTTAAGAACAACTAATGTTGTGTTAATGGGTGACTCTCAATGCAATAAAGCTCAATAATTGTTAGATGAATGGATGGATGACAAAACAAACAATAACAATAAAATGAAGGGGCTGTTGCGGAGATTGGGGCGGCACAAAATAGTAGCATACTCGGAAGAAAGCATCCTCCGTCAGTCTCAGCCTTTCCCTGCTTGCCGGCTGGGGCACACGCCTGTGTTCCCAGCATGGCCGTTGCTTTCTTTTTCTTTGTTCATTTGTTTATTGATGCTTGTTTACTTCCCATTGTGGGAAGAACAAAACAACAAGAAAATAAAGACATGAACATGATCAGACAAAACCAGAGGCATTTGAGAACTGGTGATGTCCTCACAGCAAGGTTGGTTTTGATGGATTCTTTGGGATAAGAGTGAGGAGCGCTTGCTTTGTTATTTACAAAAGGAGCAGAATTCACTGTTGGTTCACTCAGCCCTGGTGTGCACCACAGGCACCTCTCTTCTCCCTCATTCTGGAAGAGGCTGGCAGAGCTTAGTTCAGCTGGCTTAGTGAAGTCGGAACTTGCCTGGGGACACAAAACTTCCTCCACGAAAGGTTTTTTATTTATTTATTTGTTAAATAAAGGAAACACTTTTGTGTCTTCTAAGCTGCTGCTGGCCTCCAGCCTAGCTCCCTGCAGCTCCTTCTTCCCAGGATCTGACTTAGAGTCACAGGGGCTTTCTTGGCATTCAAAACCCTCACACGTTTTGGAGCGAAGTAAACGCAGTGAGAACCTCTTTCAGTGAATTTCCGGGGAATCTCAACTGTGGGAGCCCCGGAAAGTCCTTCTGCCCCTGAGGACACTGGAGCCACCTAACAGATGAGGACACTTGGGTTTCGTAATGTAACTTTTGTCACAGTGGAGCACGCTTTAGGATTTCACTTCCTGTTTTAATTCTGTTTGGAGATGAAATCTGCTGAGATTTCATTTCAAAAGAGCAGTTCGAACTTCGTCCGGAAACTTTCTCTGCAAACTAGAAAAGTGAATGGGAACAAAATCGTAGTCAGCGCCTACGGACAACCAGTTACATACTAATTTGAACAGCCAGTGAATACTGGTAGTGAAGTGCTGATGGTATTCAGCTTTGGGTTCTGGGCACCAGGGCTTTGGGGGTAAGGGGCTGGAGAGCTTTCCACTGGAGGGATTTCGAATGCAATCTCAGACAGCCAAGGTTTTGCAGGTGGGACAGCCCAGGAAGGAGAGGGAAAGACTGATAGAGAACAGGGGGCTGAGGTGTGGAGGGAGAGAGGTGTGAGGGCAGCCACAGGATATCAGCAAGGGATAGCAAAGGCTTAAAAGGCTGTGGGGAGGGGCGCCTGGGTGGCTCAGTTAGTTAAGCATCCCACTCTTGATTTCGGGCTCAGGTCAGGATTTCACGGTTCGTGAGTTCGAGCCCCACGTTGGGCTCTGTGCTGACACTGAGGAACCTACCTGGGATTCTCTCTCTTGCTCTCTCTCAAAATAAATAAGCTTAAAATTAAATTAAATTAAATTAAATTAAATTAAATTAAATTAAGGGTTGTGGGGAGTTAGGCTGTGAGGCCTTGTGCCAAGTTAAACAAACACGGACTTCATTCCACTGGCCAGAGGGAGGTGTGGACGGTGTTTCCTCAGGGAGGATGGGCTGAGCCTGTCCAGTTTGACAAAGATCACTCTGTGGGAAAGAAGAAAGCAGCTGGGAGGCTGCTGGGATAGCCCAGGTACAAGTGGCAGGCACGAAGCTTCGTCCAAGTCTGGGGCTCTTCCCCCTGCCCCAGAGCTCCCTGGCCGAGCAGAGTTTGCAGTCCCCGCGGAACTGGAGGCACAGCCAGAGACAGAATATGGCATGCCTGAAAGTTCTTCAAGGTGTTAAATTTTATCTTAAAAATTCATGCAGATGTTTGCTGCAGGAAGCTGGGCCGTATTTTTGTCCTATGACTTAAGGTGCCCTATGCGTCCTCCAGGGCCACCCATTCTCCATGTTGGGAAGGGGTCTGCACTGTGTAAGCCTCTCTGTTGACATCCCTTTGCACGCTAATCGAGCAGGGGTGCCAGGCTCATCGTGTGGAGCAGTGAGCCATCTGTACAAAGAGTACCTTTCTGTGTCATGTAGACAATGGCTTCACTTGTCTTGAGCGAAAGGATTTCCTGAATTGGATTTCATTTAATTAATTCTATTGTCCTTCTCTTCTAATATTTTCCTCCGCTTATTATGATACTCAGTTAATTGGCTTGACAGATCCATAGATAACTAATTGGCAGGCGTAGAGGACACGCTGACTCGCCAATGGGAGGTCTGTAGCCTTAGCTCCGTTGCGGAGTATTTTGTATTCTCTGTCTGACTGTTCTAAGACTGATCGTAATAGTTAATGTTAACTGGGCACGTATGGGGTGCCGGACACTACTCTGGGCTACGTATTTCATTTCTCCTCTACAGCTGGCCCGAGGTAGATGATGCTATTATTCTATTATTCCCATTTATATATGAGAAGACTGGGATAGAGAGCCAGGATATGACCTGAAGTGGTCGAAATCCAATGTGCGAGTTTTATTGGAATAAACTGGAATAAAATGGAAACTTTCGTGCACGACTCGACCAGTAACACTTAAGATCCTCTGCAACCTTGGCATTTCCTGATTATGTGAACTTTTATTTTTAAAATTTTTAAATGTTTACTTGTTTTTGAGAGACAGAGAGAGACAGACAGACAGCATGAGCAGAGAAGAGGCAGAGAGACAGGGAGACACAGAATCTGAAGCAGGCTCCAGGCTCTGAGCTGTCAGCACAGAGCCTGATGCAGGGCTCGAACTTGAGAACTGTGAGATCATGACCTGAGCAGAAGTCAGACACTTAACCAACTGAGTGAGCCACCCAGGCGCCCCCTGATTTTGTGAACTTTTGAAAGAGCAGATTGACTCCGAGGAGAATGGGCAGACAGACTACAATGAAATCCACTTTTTCTCTAGGCGACCTCCCTGAGACGAAAGGGTACCCAGTAAGACTTCTTTTCTTTTCTTTTTTTTTTTTAATGTTTTTAATGTTTACTTTATTTTTGAGAGAGAGACAAAGTGCGAGTGGGGGAGGGGCAGAGAGAGAGGGAGACACAGAATCCAGAGCATAGAGCCCAACGCGGGCCTCAAACCTACGGACTGTGAGATCATGACCTGAGCTGAAGTTGGAGCCTTCGCCAACTGAGCCACCCTGGTGCCCCAAGACTTTTCCATTGGAATTGTAACTTTCTTGTTTTTATTGGGTGTATAGGTAGAAGTTGCAGAGATTAATATATATATGTTTTAAAGTTTATTTTGAGAGGGGCGCCTGGGTGGCGCAGTCGGTTAAGCGTCCGACTTCAGCCAGGTCACGATCTCGCGGTCCGTGAGACCGCGAGAAAAACGTTGAAAAAAAAAATAAATAAAATAAAAACTTATGTCCCTAAAATTAAAAAAAAAAAAAAAAGTTTATTTTGAGAGGGAAAGATAGTATGAGTGGTGGGGGGGGGGGAGGGGAGAGACAGAGAGAGAGAGAGAGAGAGAGAGAGAGAGAGAGTGAGAGAATCCCAAGCAGGCTCCCTGCTCAGTGTGAAGACCAACTCGGGGCTCAATCTCATGACCGTGAGATTGTGACCTAAGCCAGAATCAAGAGTCGGACACTTAACCAACTGAGCCACCCAGGCACACCGAGAGTAATATATTTGAAAGAAAACTTGATTTTCTTTTGAGTTATAAAACAAAAATGAAGACACTGTCAGTGCCTTAGTCTTCTGGGGCTGCCATAACAGAACATCACAGACTGGGTGAGATTTATTTTCTTACAGTTCTGGGGGCTGGAAGTCCAGATCAAAGTTCCAGCAGGGTTCGGTTTCTAGTGACAGCTCTCTTCCCTGTTTGCAGATGGCTGCTTTGTCCTCGAGTGGCCTTTCCTCTGAGGGAGGGGGAGGGGAGGAGAGGAAGTGCTCTCCTTTTATAAAGCCGCCAGTCCTAGTGGATTAGGACTCCATCCTTATGTCCTCATTTAACCTTAATTACCTCCCAAAGGCCTTATTTCCAAATACTGCCACATGGCAGGTTGGGTCTTCAACATATACATCTGGGGGAGAAAATTTAGTCCATAGAAGGCTTTAACATTTGCCTTGGCATTGAGCTCCCCTTACCCTAGGGTGAAAGCCCCAGTGACTATGCCTGGTCCCCCCTTGTGACATAGAGAACTTGGCTCTTCCAGGGTGCACATTTCACTGGCCTCACCCTCCTCCATGTGTCTGCAACACTTAGGGCTGGTGCCCATGGGAAGTTCCATGGCAAACATACTAACAAAACAAGCACTAGCTTGCCGTGTTTTGTTGTTTTGTTAGTATGTTGGCAAAGCTCTCTTTTGCTGGGTTTAAAAATGCAATAGATGTTTTGTCATAATGAATTGTATCATTGTTTCTCTGGTGCATTTTAGTGGAAATCACTGTTTTACATTATATATGTTGTTCTGGGGGAAATTCCACTTCTTTTGTTATAAACATTACAGAGGGGCACCTAGGTGGTTCAGTCAGTTAAGCGTCCGACTTCAGCTCAGGTCATGATCTCATGGTCCGTGGGTTCGAGCCCCATCAGGCTCTGTGCTGACAGCTCAGAGCCTGGAGCCTGCTTCGGATTCTGTGTCTCCGTCTGTTTCTACCCCTCCCCCACTCGTGCTCTGTCTTTCTCTCTCTCTCTCAAAAATAAATAAAAATATTTTTAAAAAACCTTAACTAAACATTACAGAATAGCAATAATATAATTCATCACATTTCTAGAGCACTTTACAGGTTTCAAATTGATCTTGTTTACTTAATTTCCTCATTTGGTCCCTGGGGAATAAGCAAGACAAGTACTATTCCCATTTTACAGATGAGGAAATCAAAACTCAGGGGAATTTGTCCACTCACACAGTGAGCTGGGAAATTCTTTTATCTGCAGGTAGTTTTCTTCCTACAATGTCTCATTGCCCACACCACCCTCTGCAAACACATGCCCCAATTTCTCCATGCTGCCTACCGCCTCTTATCTCCTGGGTTGTGGACCCCTTTGACACAAGAAAGCATTCTCTCCTAGACTTAGGTTTTGGATCATGATGACCTCAGGCAGCTCAGGAGCAAAGTTCACAAAGATTCCACGGAGGGCTTGTTTTCAGTGTTCCTTGGGGAGGCTGCCTCCGGGTGTCTTGAGATTCAGGGTCACCCCGCTGCTAAGACACAGCACTGCTGAGCTCACGAAGCCCCCCAGGCTTGTTTTGACTGTACATCGATGTCATCTCTGAGCTATGGCTACTGTGATTTGGGGATACAAAGTTTTGAAGATGACTGTAAATACTGCACCCCCATCCCTTCAGAAAAACCCAGTCCAAGGAAAACAGCAAAAACTAACTGAAACTAAGACAACAGCACAAATATTTATGGGGATAGAAACTGAAACACCAGCAAAAACAAAGAATGCATTTCAGATTGGTCTTAATGAAAACAAACATCATGGTATCTAATGGAAATACATATATTTTTTTACCATCAGTGCTGATACCTTTGAATGATTGTTACAACTAGCAGGATAAAGTCATAAATGATTTCCTCAAAATAGTAATTAATTTCAGCCATTTGCCTTCACATAGATTGTGTAGTGTTGCCTAATGTCATGGGAAGGGCACAGGAATGGGACTCAGGACAAATGACACAAGTAGTTGTATAACTTTAAGCATGTCACCAAATCCTGCACAAAGCTCAAAGTGACCTTCACTTTCTTCAGCTGAGCAGAGAAGAGGAGGGACTGGGGAGAGAGACGGCTATGCAGACACGGTATCATCCAGAGGGGCTGAACTGTGTGATCTCTAACACACTGGCGCAGACTATGGGCTGGAACTGGGGTGCCCAGGTTCAAATCCCAGCTTCATCATCTGAAAGCTGAGTGACCTTGACAAATTCCTTAGCTCTCCATGCCTCCTTTCCCTTACTTGTAAAACCCCAATCTCACTGTGTTATGAGCATTAAATTAGTAAATATATCGAAGTACGTCAAATAGTGCCCAGCACGCAGTAAGTACCTGACAAATGTTAAATGTTACTATTAATATTAGATGATCTTACCTTGGAGAAAATATTGTGTGCACTGGAGAGAAAGAATGGAGGCGATTTCTCTAAGGATTGTGGGCTTTGACTAGGGAATAAATAGCAGAAAGGAAAGAAACTAATATTTAAATAATTATGTATTCCTATTCACTAAATAAGAGATGATACACATGAGGACTCAAAAAATATTTTCTCTAGGAATGAATAATCCTGAGAAGTAAGGTGTTTTGTTTTGTTTTTTTAATTTCTATTTTTTAGAAGAGGAGTCTGAAGATCAGAGAGGTTAAGTAACTTGCTTGAACTGGGTGTTGTATGGAAACCAATTTGACAATAAATTTCATATTAAAACAAAAAAAAAGTAACTTGCTTGAGATCACACAGCTACCAGTGGCTGACCTGGGATTGGAGCCCAGGTCTCCACAGTCCTGAATCCTGTCCCTTCCTTTACACCATAATGTTCCCCAGAGGTTAGCCAGGAAAGGGATACTAACACATCCACCAGAATGACAGTTGTCTCCTGCTTGGTGACAGCTGCAGGGCACCAGAGCAGGGCCAGCACCAAGTGCTGCCAGGGTGCCCCTGCATCACCAGCTGCTGCCCTCCCCTCCGCTCCAGCTGCTACTATCATCCAAACCTCCCGCTCACCCCACTCAGCCCTCTCGGCTAACATGACCAATGCCAGGACTGGATAGGCCTGATATGAGGATGTTTTGCATGCATAATTAGCAGATACATAGCTGACCCTCAGCTGGTATAAGGCAAGTATTGGGTATGTTTGTCTTTGGCTCCCAGCCAAGAAGAACACATGCCTGACTGCCCCTCCCTCTGCACATCCTGCCCCCTCTGCTCCTTAACCTCCCTGCTCCATGAAGACCAAAAGACCCAGTTGGCTTAGACATTCTTGTAAATGGCAATTCTCTTGCTAATCAGTGTGTTAGCTGTCAGGGAGGTGAGAAAAGCGCAGACAGGCCCTCCCTTGGGGAGTTCACATGTAACTGGGGAGAAGGCCATCCTACTGGGATACAGCCACGTGGAGGTGCTCCCAGGGGGGCCAGACTGGTGGGAGGTAGGAGGGAGAGGGGGGTGGCTCAGTCTCCAAGAGAAAGCTCCGCAGAGAAGGCGATTTTTGAGCTGGGGAGAAGTCTGAGGGACTCAAGGAAGGGCAAAATAGAGACAACCACAGATACAAGGCCCAGGGTCAGGAAGGAGCAGGGGACTTCTGGTGGGCAGATAGCATAGGGCGCCTGGGGAGGATGGCAGCTGTGGAAGGGCCTGTGTGCCCCACTCAGGGGCCCAGACAACCCCGAGGGCCCAGGAGCCAGGGAGACTTTAAGGAGGGGAGCTGTGTGGCTGGATCGGGTCTGGAGTTGTGTTCAAGATGCTGCAGTGTGGGTAATAGATTTATGGAAGAGGTGCAGTCAGGAGGCTGTCTCCCCAGTTTGTCTCTAGGGGCCCAGTCTCCTCTGCTGTGGGTGACAGAGGGAGAATTGAAGAGAAGTTATTGAGGCGAGTATGAAAACTCAGGCCAAGAATCATACTCAGGTTTCTAGTGGAGAGATTGCGCTGGTGGTGACCATTTAATGGAGGTAGGAAAGGTCACATTAGGACACATGTGAGCTTTGGCTCACAACCCAACAGGGTAATGGGGACAAAAGACTGCTCTCTTCCAAAAAGCACCCATAAGGGAAGTCCCGTCTCAGAGCCTAAGCAGGGAGGGTGCTCAGAGGGAGAGATGGCCGCTGGAATCATTCATCCCTTCATCCCTTCGGCCATTGAGTGCCTGCTGCAAACGGTAGGGAACTAGATGTAAGGCAGGCAGAAGTAGAAGAGCCAGCACCTGTCCTCCAGAGACTTGCAGACTCACTGAGAAGGAGGACAGATAAACGGGAAAGCATGTTAGGGTATGATCCATGCAATGGTAAAAATGAGACAGGAAAATGATGGAGTCAGGGAAGACTTCCTGGAGGAGGCGGTATCCGAGTTGAGTCTTGAGAGATTTGTAGAAGTTGACTGAAATATAGAACCTGTACCTTCCAGCAGAGGAAACAGCCTGTGTAAAAGTGTGGGGAGGAAACAGGGTGGGACTAGAAGGAGATTCAGGGAGCAGGTGGTCCTGGATTTAAAAAATGAAGTTTGGGGGAAAAAAAGGGTAACTATTTGAGGTGTGGATGTGCTCAGTAACTTCACTGTGATAATCCTTTCACAATGGACACACCTATTAAACCACATCACACACAGTTAAAAAAAATCATGTTATACAACCTAAGTATATACAATTCTTGTCAATCATATTTCAGTAGAGCTGGGGAGAAAATGACCTTTGAGCAATTTCAGAACTAGAAGGTGTTCCACAATAATAAAAAGACTTTATATCAAGTAGCGGCCACCTCGACTCTGGCACTGGCAGGACCACAGGGGATACATGCACAGGACTTGCCGATGACAGAAGTCGGTTCAACTGAGTCAGACCAGGCCAAACTGGGGCACCGGCTGCGCTTGGTGGAGAACACCTGGTTCCTTGTGTGGAGGGATGGACACACACCCTCTGAGCCCTCTCCACAGTGTTTATAGTCTGTTCACCAATTACACCCCTGCTTGTTGATGGGTGAAGCCTAACACAGCGCTCTCTGTTCATGGCCTGGCTCCATTCCAACCATCTTTGAGACACGATGCTGAGAAATGCCCAGGTATGTCATCCAGCTCCCTAAGGACCAGGTGTGTCCTTCCTGACCGCAGCAGGCGACATTTACTTACATCCCCCTTCTTTCCTGACTGCCCTACATGTACATTTCATCCGATGAGTTACAAAACATCTGCTTTGCTGTCTGCGCTGGTACCTCCTTTCCCCCGGATGGGAGCATCCGGGCTTATTCATGATCCGCAACCAATTCCGCCAGTGAATATGGGCCAGGCACCTCACTTGTCTTCATTTCTGAGCCCCTTTCGGCGTTCATTTCAGCTTCATTTCATTTCATCTCAAAGTGAGGGGCTGGACTACAGTATTTTTGGGGGCTCATCCACACCCAACTCTTGGCAGAGCTGTTCAGATCGAGGATCCTGCTAAGTATCTGGCTCATCCTCGCAGCCTTCTAAGGGGATAAACAGGTTACTGATAGGCTGTCCAATGTCAGCATTTCTCTAGTGACGTACCATGAAATAGTCTGTTCTCTCTCTCTCTCCCTCACTCCATCTCTTTCTCTTCATTTCCTTCCTGGTTCCCCACCCCAGGTTAAGGAGCAGCAGAAAGTCTGCTTAGTCTTAAACTGGGCACAGCTGTGTATTCAAGAACCATTAATGATGCCATTTGGTTTTGACAGGGTTTCTTTTCTCCTCTCTAGGGAAGCCAGGAATTCCCACTTGCTCGTTTGTTCTTACCTTCCTAGACAATCCTACCAAATCATTGCAACTTGGTGCAGAGAAAGAACAGCATGAGCTGGGAATTGGCTACTGTTCTATGCTTGTATGATGAATAGATCAAAGAGAATTATGGAGGAATCCATTAATTTCAGCCAGAAGAAAGCCGAAGAAGTTACAGACTACATTAAGTATAAACTGCAAACTAATTGGCCATCTTGGAAATATCACAGTTTTTCAGATTATTATAAAGTTCCAAAGCCCTACTGTATCTTTTTACACATAAAGAAATCGATAAGCCCTACTGTATCTTTTTACACATAAAGAAATTTAAGACTAAAAATAAGATAATTCATCTAAGCTCACAATATTATTTGGTCTTATTTTGGGGAGCTGTCAAGTAAAATGACAAATTAAAAAGGGCTAATCTTCCAAAATAGAGTACAGCGACCTTTTCCTTTTTTTTTTTCTTAAATGCGTTGGGCCAATTTTTTTTTAAGTTTATTTATTTTGAGAAAGGGAAGGGGAAAAAGGGGGGGCGCGACGAGAGGGGGAGGGGCAGAGAGAGAGTGGGGAAAGATGATCTGAAGTGGGCTCTGTGCTGACAGTAGAAATCTTGATGTGGGGCTTGCACTCATGAAGATCACGACCTGAGATCATGACCTGAGCTGAAGTCGGACGCTTAACTAACTGAGCCACGCAGGTACCCCAGCAAACTTTTTCTTAAAGGGCCATATGGTAAATATCTCAGATTTATAGTCTATATAGTCTCTGCCATTATAGCACCATAGACATGTAAACGAATGGACATGGCTATGTTCCAGTAAAACTTTATTAAAAAAAACAGGCAATGACACTAGGATAGCTATAATAATAATTTTATTTATTATTTTTAGAAGATTTTATTTTTAAGTAATCTCCACACCCAGTGTGGGGCTCGAACCCACAACCCTGAGATCAGAAGTTGCATGCTGTACCCACTGAGCCAGCCAGGTGCCTCATATAACCATAATTTTTTTAAAGGAAAAAAAAAAGTGTTGGCAAGGATGTGGAGAAATTGGACCCTCATACATTTCTAGTAGGAATGTAAAATGGTACAGCCACTGTGGAAGGCAGTTTGACCAGTTCTTCAAAAAGTTAAACATAGAATTACCATATGACCCAGCAATTTTTACTTTTAGGTCTATACTCCAAATAATTGAAACAGGAACTTGACCAAGTACATGTACAAACATGTTTATAGCAGGACTATTCATAATAGCTAAAAGGTAATAATAGCCCAAATATCCATCAATGGATAAATAAATCGTTATATGCACACACAATAGACAATTATCCAGCCACAAAAAGGAATGAAGCACTCTCATACGCTACGCTGTGGATGAACCTCCAAACCAGTATGTTAAGTGAAAGAGGCCAGACAAAAATCTACATATTGTACGGTTTTATTTATATGAAAGATCCCAAATAGATAAATCCATAGTGACAGAACACAGGCGGGTAGTTGCCAGGGGCTGGGGGTTGGGGAGGAGGGAACGGGGAGAAATTGCTTAATGTGCACAGGGTTTTCCTCTGGAATGCTGGAAATGTTGGGAACCAGATAGAGATGCTGGTTGCACAACACTGTGAATAGAACAAATGCCTCTGAATTGTTCACTTTGAAACGGTTCACTTTAAAACACTAATTTTATAAAGATTTCACCTAATGTATTATTAAAAAAGAAACAGGCAACAAGGTAGATGTGGTCCCTAGATTAGAAACACCAATTCCTGTTATGAAAGAGAGAATAGAATGAATGGTTCAATGAAAAGAAGCTGTCCTCGCCAATGATGTTTGTTGTTATTATAACCATTTATCTTGTCACGGGATGGAAATAAAGCAATTTTCCAGGTGTAATATTTTCAGACCCAAGAATATTAGTGAGTGTCAAGATGTCTCCAAACCTAACCAGGTGGGTCTTGGATAGATTTCAGACTAAATTTAGATCGATTGAATATTTTGGTAAAGACAAAATTCAATGTTGAAGGGCTGTTTACTATTTTTAGAACCCTCTGGACATCCATCCCAATTTTGGGAACTAAAATAAATGTTTGGAGCTTTTTGTCAACTTCCTGTTTCTAAGGAAGAAGAACCTAGAAAAGTCTCATGTAAAATGTGCCAGAAGCTTTTGGAATATCAAAGAATTCCCAAGAAACAAGGGTATTAGTTCATTGTAAAAGAATCTGAAAGACACTAGATAATTTTATTTAACAAATACACAGGATGACTCTTTGTCCAAGCCAATTCAAGGGGTTTCATCAATTTGAGGTTCAGTGACCTCAGAGCCATGTCTAATTTAGACATGGAGACAAGCCATGAAAGATTGTGTGCTGGGGAACGATGAGATATTTCTCATGTGAAACTGGACAACTTGGCCTGATAGGCTCACTGCTACTTTAAATTAATTTTAACAGGAGATGTGAGAGAAAGAGGCTGTTTTCCAAAGGGGGGAGGTAGACACGAAAGGATGTCTGTGATTTGACTTTTATGTGCCAGACCAGCTTTTCCAGGTGACAGAGGTGCCATAGCGCCATTTCAGTGGAGGACAAGTGCCCTTAGGTGGCTTTTGCTCAAAGAATAGCCATGTTTAAAGTTATGATAGGGCCAGTTTAGGCTTTAAAAGAGTCACTATCAAGGGGCACCTGAGTGGCTCAGTCGGTTGAGTGTCTGACCCTTGATCTCAACTCAAGTCTTGATCTCAGGGTCCTGAGGTCAAGCTCTGCGATGGGCTCTGTGCTGGGCATAAAGCCTATTTAAAAAAAAAAAAAAAAAAAAGTCACTAACAAGAAGGACTGCCTGACATTAGAATGGCTCATTCCTGAATGAGGATGGTTTTTCATGGCACCCTCCTGCCTACCACAGATGTCTGGAGTTCTGGGATGTCCCTCTTTTCTTTGTAGAAACATCAACCCATCTTATTTACATTTTACTGTGAATGAGTTTAAGGCAATGGGTATTCACATTTAGCCAATTTTCACTGTGAAATAAGGGGTGTTTTCCTGAGTTCTGGTTCTGGGGAGCAGATTAGAACAGTATTTCTGGGCAGCAGCCTACTTGGGGACCCTGAACGCTCACTTTATAGGGCCTCCCAATTCTGTCCAAGACCAAGGCTGGCCTGGGAAGTGTCATTGGCTTTGGGGGTATGGATGAGAATTCTTAAAATGAGAGGCAGACACCAAAACACTTGAGAACATTTGTTGATCGTGGAAGGTTCATTTAGCTCCACTACTTAGGTTGAAAAAGTTGTTCACAGCCATGGTGGGAGGTGATTCTTTTTTTTTTTTTTTCTTTATGCTCTGCTGTATTTCCTACAATGAACTATATTACTTTAATAATTGGCCAAAAAAAAAATTGTAAAATTTTAAAGGACATATTCTGCCTATAAATTATTTTTACTCGTCCACAGGCTTACTCACACTTTCATTCAATTTATCATTGCCTTCTGAAACTGTCTCTTTAAAGAATTGAAGTAGGAAAATTCTGCAAATTATTCTGCCTGTAGCTTTTGGTCAGACTGATTGATGTTTTATGTCCACACAGCCATGGAGAGATGTGAGGATTAGAAGTTCTGATTGCACAGGGTTGCAGACAGATCACTGTGCTTGGTTTGACTGAAAGAGTTGGTTGAGGGGGCACTTGGCTGGTTCAGTCAGTAGAGCATATGACTCTTGACGTCGAGAGTTCAAGCCCCACGTCTTGACTCTTGACTCAAGAGTTTAAGCCCCACGTTGGGGTAGAGTTCACTTAAAAAAAATTAAAATTAAAATTAAAATTAAAAAAGACAGCTGGAATCATTAGAACTGTTCTGTCCCCACGTGTGGAGACACAGTCTTGGAAACAGCTGCCCTTTTGTACCACTCCCCCACATCCTTAAACTAAAATACCACAAATACTATGCTCATTGTTCTCAATCTTATCTCCCTTATCTGATTGTGGAAGAATAGGAGAAGGCGGGGACGTGAATGAATAGGGACCTCAGGATATTGCACCAGCATGGATTTAAGGAGACATGGATTGGAAGAAAAAGGAGTATTAAAAAATAAATATGTATAAATATAATATGAATATATTACATATAATAAAGAATATATTACATATGTAATATGTAAAATCAGTATTTTAAAAATATATATATGTATAAATAAAATATAAATATGTATATGCATTTTACAAAATATTAAATATATTTAAAAGTATATTACAAAATTTCCTTTTCCTTTCTGTCCACATCTCCTTGGAGTCCATATTGTTGCAATATCCTGGGCCTCCATTCATACATCCATATGTACATATTTGAAGCCTGTCTCACGGTCTTTCAGATCATGAGTCCATACTGTTTTATAAGTTTTCTCTGATCTTCAATACATTACTTTATACATATTTTCTACATATACATATGCATATTTTATACTTTTGTTAGGATAAACATATACCTCTTAGATCAGTATCCATGTCTGGAAGAAGGTAGGAATATTTTGCTACAAAGAAAGTTGCTGGGGAAAAAAAAAAAACAAACTTGCTGGGCCTGGCTTTCTTTTGAGAGCTGTAATAAAGGGTCTAATTACCAAACCAGACACACTTAGCCACTTTCATCTCGGTGCAATAAACAACAGGCCAGTCTTCCCCAGCCCTGCTGGTTTAGATTATGCAAGGGCAGCAGATGGGTGTTCCCTGTGCCAAGGGGCAATCACTTGGAGTCATCAGCTCAGACTGTATAATGTCAGAATAATTATAATTCCCTCCTTTTAGATATTTACATGTTGTAATAAGACTATCATGTCAATGATCCAAGTTTTAAATTTTCTCTTAAGATGCCTTTTTTGGGAGCGAGGTTTCCTCTTCTTTCCTGGCAGTTGGAATCCTTGCCAGTGCATTCCCCAACTGTGTGCCCACTTTTGCCCCTACAAGCTATTCCAGACACGTCACCTGTCTTTAGTGGAAAGCATTCTTGTTTCTATTTACGAGGCCTTGGAGTAAAGGCATGCGTGATGAAAACAGTTCCAGTTTCTGCAGAGACTGGTCCATTTGAACTCCATGTCATGTCTCTGTTCCAATCTGGGTTTTGCATATTTGGAGTCTAGCATCTTGCAACAAAAACATGACTTTGATAAGCTGCCCGGGTCAACCAAGGGCTGGAACAGATGATCTCTTTTGTAATCAAGACGACTGAAGAGAGTCCAGCCATCTGTTTCGGCCTGGCACCCTCGGACAAGTTGTATGTTGGCGGGGTCACTATGTTCCAACCTCTTAGCTTTGCAAGTTCAGCTCTCCAGTATCATCAGATCCCTCAGAGCAAATCAGGCGTGGGAGACTGATTCCCAGTAATCAGACTCACAAAAGACTGATGGATAAACCTACCTCATTATGTGTTTGTCAGGATTAACTGAGAGTGGATTTAAAGCTTACTTACCCCTGACCTGGCACACATGGCAAGTGTCCTGTAAGTGTTGGGCGTTTGTTTTTTTCAGTGACCTGTCAAATACATAGTATTTATAGCGTAGGATAAACACTGACAAATATTTACCCTTTGGCTCCCTCCCCTAGATTCTAGCATCCATACAGAACACCATCCTCCTATTAGGACGTCAGTCACAATGTGATAAAATAGGTTATTTACAAAAAAATTCCAGTCCTAAGGATGCAATGGCCCATACTATAGTGGCCCTCTGGTCTCTTGATTGACTCGAGAGGAGCTCTTGTCTCCTGATTATATTTGGCAGAGCTACTGGCTCATGTCTACAACTCTGTTTGAAGTGCTATCCTTCTGCAGATGGCTGATCTTATCCGTTCTATGTTGATTCTTGTTAGCTTCAATTGTGATTAATAGTTCCTATCAGTGAGTTTCCCCTGAGCTGCATCTGCTGCCATGAAACAATCACTGTGTGTGCTCAGGGAGTAGTCATAGTGCTGGTTTGTCAGGGAGCTGTAGAGGTGGAAAAGTTTTACTTCTTCCCTTCTAGGCTCTTTGGTTGGTCTAATAATTAAATTGACATAAGACAGAGTAACAGGAGAAAAACAAATGATAGTTTAGTAACAGGTACACCTGCTGTACATGGGAGGGGCCTCAGAAAACTGAGTAACTCCCTGAAATGGCCAAAGCAAATAACCTTAAATACCATCTTCAGCTTAAGACAAAAAATGTTGGGGGTGGGGAGTCAGTTATGGGAAGTGACAAGGAGAAGCACAGTAAACAAAGGTAAGGTTGTTATGCAGATTTAAGTACTTGCCTTCTCCATTGGTAACAGATTTCTAGAGATATATTTTATTTTATTTTTTAATGTTTGTTTGTTTATTGAGAGAGAGAGAGAGAGAGAGAGAGAGATAGAGAGAGAGAGAATCCCAAGCAAGCTCCGAGTGCGGCTCAAACCCACGAAGCATGAGATCATGACCTGACCAGAAACCAAGAGTCAGACACTCAACCAACTGAGCCACCCAGTTGCCCCTCTAGAGATTCAGACATTCTCCTCTTCCAGGTACATGGAGATCTCCTTACAAATGGAGATTTCTCTTGTTAATGTAAATATTTCTTACAAAAGGGAAACTTCTCAGTTTTCACAGCTTTACCTGTGTTTGCAGTTTCTTAAAAAATAATCAGCTTAAGACAATCAATATGCCAAAGAGGCATATCTGGGGATGGCAAAATCTGCTTCCCTTGAAGGTCCACAGAATTTGCAATGTGGAATTGGAATTCGCTATAGTGCTAATACTTAACACAAAGTCATGCCAATACTTAACATAAATGCCAAACCCCTGGTTTCAGTGGCACCCCCTCCCACCCCATCCCGTCCCTTTCCAGATAACCAACCAAACGCTTGGAAAACAGAGAACAGAGCCCTCACATTGAGATAAGAAACTGGTTATGGTTCATCGGGTGTGTTGAGTGAAGGAACTGGGTGGGGGGGAGCACAGAGCTCTGCAGGCAGAGAAAACCTGAGGGCAAAATGGGGCTGGGGGTGGGGAGTGTGGGGAGGGGTGGTGATGGGGTGGGGTGGTGGTGGCGGTGTGTCAGGGTGCAAGGGCAGCCCCAGGCCAGCGAGAAAGCCTATCACAGTCCCAGGCCTTCTGAGGGGAAACGGGCCTTGCAGAAAAGAGATAGAGATAGAAAGAGAATAGAAAGTGGAGTGCGAGCTGACATCAGCACTGCCCTCTACTACAGAGTCCCAGGGTGGATTCTGTCTATGGTGATGCTGAACAGTGCTACCTGCTGCCTGTAGGGGAATGGGAATGAAAGGTTCCTTTCCAGGAAGACAGTCAGAAACTATCTTCCCTGTGGAGGGGCAGGGGGTTGGTAAGGAGTTTCTCATTGCTGAGCAGGAATGGGGTCTCAACCAATATAAAATGAGTTATAGGAAAATAAAGCAAGTAAAATCTTTTCCCCAGGCAACCTTGAATACTGTGAAATGAAATACCAAACACATTTATGAACAATGTGGTGCATATGCTTTCCTTGCTTTTTCTTCTTTTGTTTGTTTATTAATAGTGCCAAATGTGGGAAAATATCTCTCCTGATATGAGAGCTAAGTGCTTTCCACTCCCGAATGTTTACGTGGCAGTGAAGAGTCGGTGGGGGATGGGCGGATGGGATGCCCTTGCACCGGATGGGGGATGGTTTACTGATCCGTACCAGTGGTTTGCCTGCTACTGGTACCGAGGAAGTCAAGATTTATTCACTGATTGATTCATTTATTTTTTTTCCACAAACCAATTAAAACCCAACAGTGGCAACTCGTTTTTAAGAACATCATTCGTCACATTAAATTAATGTTGCTCATGAAAATATTGTTGGTTTTTGTGGTTTCTTTTGTATTGTAGTACACTTATTTTTACAATTATATGAGTGTTATATGCATAGGGCTTTATGCCTCGTTTACGTTTGTACTCTTTAAAAGATATAATGAAAGTCATTTAAAGGCAATATGGAGGGTCTATGAGAACTATTTTCTTTTATAATAAGTCAGTAACAGTTTTTTTTCTCTTTAAAAGTCTTGATGAATTACATGATATTTGATGACCAGATGTCACTGAGTTGTGTTTTGTGGTTTTTAAAAAATATTTTCTGGGGCACCCGGCAGGCTCAGTTGGTAGGACATTTGATTCTTGATCTCGGGGTCATGAGCACCAGCCCCAGGATAGGGGTAGAGTTTACTTTACAAAATAAATAAATAAAAATATTTTCTTAATCGGGCCTCTAGAAATTTGCACTATTTTTATTGCCTCATTCTATCATAGTGCTTATTAAGTTTTCCCACCAGTATCTCCTGTGGCATGCTTTTCTCACTAATGAAATCCCATTTAATGGACAGCTCCCCAATTCTCACTTAAGATACATCCTGTAGAGTTTCCCCTTTTTTCTGATTGTTGAGTTCATTTAATGGCTGTACTGAGCATCGAAAGACTAGAAAGAAAATGCCCAGAAGGCTGAGCCTGTGGTAGGTTTCCCCATGCTTCTTCTTTTTTTCTTTTTAAACTTAAATCCCCATACTTCTTTAAAAAAAACAAAAAAATTTTTTAATGTTTATTTTTGAGAAAGAGGGAGACAGAGTATGAGCAGGGGAGGGGCAGAGAGAAAGGGAGACATAGATTCCAAAGCAGGCTCCAGGCTCCAAGATATCAACACAGAGCCCAATGTAGGGCTCGAACTCATGAACTGTGAGATCATGACCTGAGCCAAAGTTGGATACTTAACCAACTGAGCCACCCACGCGCCCCTCCCCATACTTCTTTGATAGACATAGGATCCTAAGGCCCCCTTTCAAACATAAGTCCCTGCTATGCTAGATCAAGGAGAGAGGGAAGGGGTGCCTGGCTGGCTCAGGCAGTAGAGCTTGTGACTCTTGATTTCAGGGTTCAAGCCTCAGGGTGTGGAGCCTACTTAAGAAAACAAACACACAAAAAGACATATTATAAAAACTATCATCCAATTCATCAAAATATTTGCTTACATCATTGATGAGTGATGGTCCCACGTATGTCTTTACTGTCCCATTTTTGTCTTACTCATTAAATTAACATATCAACCAAGATTCATATCAGAACTGTATTTTTCATCAACTTCAGCCATTGTTGGCTGTGAATACAAGTGTTCAGAAAAAGTGAATGAAATCATTCTGTGACAATCAATTGCCTACGTGGAATTTTAAATAAAAAGTTTATATATATTTTTTCAGTTTTATTGACAAATAATGGATATATAAGAGTTTGTATATTTTACTATTTGTAAATTATGTGATCCACATCCATTATATTGGTAAAATTTATAATAAACTATGTACATGGGGCCTGGGTGGTTCAGTCAGTTAAGCACCTGACTCTTGGTCTCGGCTCAGGTCATGAACTGATGGTTTGTGTGTTTGAGCCCATCATCAGGATCCGTGCTGACAGTACAGAGCCTGCTTGGGATTCTCTTTCTCTCCCTCTCTCTCTCTGCCCCTCCTGCGTCTCTCTCTCTCTCTCTCTCAAAATAAATAAATAAACTTAAAAAAATAAACTTATGTACACATATTTGCATACGGATATTTTATTGTTGTTGGAAAGTTGGTTGATGCACATTTACCAGCACTCCATTGGGTAGTTTGGTCACTAATCATTCATTGCTTCACTTAGCAATGATACCCAGAATTCTATCTTTAAAAAAAGTGAAAAGTACAAACATATTTCCTTCCTTTTTTTATTGTGGTAAAATATACAAAACATAAACTTACCATTTTTGACCATTAAAGAATTTTTTTAATGTTTATTTATTTTTGAGAGAGAGAGAGAGAGAAAGAGAGAGCATGAGCTGGGGAGGGGAAAGAGAGAGGGAGACACAGAATCTGAAGCAGGCTGCAGGCTCTGAGCTGTCAGCACAGAGCCCAACGCGGGGCATGAACTCACAAACCATGAGATCATGACGTGAGCCAAAGTTGGACACTCAACCGAGCCACCAGGCACCCCTAACCATGTTTAAGTGCGTAATTCAATGACATTAAATCCATTCCCACCGCTGTGCAGCCATTCTCCCTCCCCCCACCCTGTGCATCTCCAGTACTTGTCATCATCCCAAAGTGCAACTCTATACCCATTAAACAATTCCCTAGTCCCCGCTCCCAGCCCCTGGGGAACCTCTATTCTACTTTCTGCTGCTATCAGTTTGACTGCTCTGGGGAACTTAGGTAAGTAGAATCATACAATATTTGCTCTTTTGTGTCTGGCTTACTTCACTTAGCAAGGTTCATCCATGTTGAAACATGTGCCTGAGTTTTCTTCCTTTTTATGGCTGAATAATAATTCATCATAAGAAAAAAATTACTCATTGTACATATATGCCACATTGTGTTTATCCATTCATCCATCCATGGACCTTTGAGTTGTTTCACTTTTGGCTATTGTGAAAAACGCTGCTATGAATGTGAGTGTACAGTGAACTATTTTTTCCTTTCTTTTTATGGATGCCTTTAATTGTGGAGTTCCCAGAGGGCAGATGGGAGAGTTGGATGGATCAAAATGGGGCCTCAGGACTATCTTATCCCCTGCTTTCCCTAAATGCTTGATGGCTCCTTCTGCTCCCTCCTCTTAAATAAGAGGCTGTTTGTGGGAACAGCACGCGGACAAGCCAAGGTCAGCTGCTGACGCATGATACCGCTTCATGCCCTTCCCGATGGTCGATGGTCGGGTTAAGTGCGGCGAAAACGACCACCACTGTGTGAAGCACAGTAGTGCCCAGCAACCACCAGAAACTGGTTGACAGAAACCACGGAGGGGTGGGGGAAGGGGGCGAGCAAAAGTCTTTAACATTGTGAGAGGCGAGTGACCTCAAGGGATGAGGGAAGCAGCCAAGGGCTTAGCCCCTCTTCAGGATCAGGAAATGCCACTGACACTGAACCACCAGTATGATGTGGATCTAAATAAACTTTTTTTTTTTTAATGCTGGAAATAATCCATCTTGATTTGTGCCTGGTTGCTGAAAATGCCATCAGCCTTTTCCCAGATGGAACAAATTATTTGCCATTAAAAATTCATTTAAAAATAACATAACCAATTAGTGTGCTTCAGTGTCAGCTTATCATCTAAAAGGAACTGAAAATATAAAATGAAATGGAAAAAGTTTTCTTTCTTTTTTTTTTTTCTGAAGGAGAAAACAGACGTCTTATGTTTCTCTGAGCAAACGGAGCTGTGTTGGGAAGGGCAAGGTCAATGGAATGAAAGTTTTTATGTGACATCAAAGGATGTGCAGACAGTGGAATCAAAGCTTGAAATGAACACTTTCAGATATATTTTTAACATCTTTTGTCAGGCTTAGAACGGCTTACTAAGTTGTGGAGCGCTGGCCTGTGCTGATACGTTCAAAGCTTTGATAAGGTGGGTTGGGGCAGAGGACTGGAAGCCTGGAATTGCTGACTAAGGCTGAATAGTACTGCCCAAGCAGCGACCTTCCTCCATACATCTGCTCTCTGATTCCTATCCCCAAACTCCCAGTTTAGAGGCATCTGGCTTCCCTTCCCTTTGGACTCTTGTGCACACCTGCTGGCCACGTGACTTTCTGGAAGCGGAGTATGGTCTGGGCCCAGGTTCTACGGAGGGAGCCAGTAATCATCTCTGAGTCATCCACTTAGTTGGGCCCAGGTGCCCCTCAAGGTCCTCACCCTGGAACGGGGGCAGATAGATGCTTTGAATTGAAACAAGCCACTTCAGTCTATGTCTTCACCTGAAGTAGTTCATACTGGCTTGACACCCTTTTGTTGAAAGAAATAAACATGAACCAGCAGACCTGTGGAAAGGGTGTGTGTGTGTGTGTGTGTGTGTGTGTGTGTGTGTGTGTGAAGCACTACCCCCAGAAGTGGGGAAGATCCTAAGGATCTGGGGAGTCCACCTGCTTTATTTTTTTCTGATCCTATCTTAAAAACTGGTACCCATTAGGTAGCCATAAACAACACTTAGCACCTCTGAAATTGCTGGGAGGTAAAACTGACTTCCATTTAAATAAATTCTGCCAGATGAATGTCCTATTGACAAAAGTAAGCAGATTTCCATTTCAATGTAAACCACTTTTAACCATTAAAAAATCCAGTTAGAAAATGGGCAAAATGTATACAGAGACATTTCACTGACATATACAGATGGAAATAAACACATGAAAACATGTTCAGCATCATTAGCCTTCAGAGGAATGCAAATGAAAACCTCCATGAGATATCACTACATACTGATCAGAATGATGAAAATAAAAAATAGTGCCTATTATTAAAATAATAATAAATAAACACTACCTGCCAACAAGGATGTGGATAAAAGGATCCCTCATACATTGCTGCTAAGAATGTAGAATGACACAGCTGGTCTGGAAAGCAGTTTGGCAGTTTCTTACAATACTAAATATGCTATTATCATATGATCCAATAATGACACTCTTGGGCAATTTCCCAGAGAAATGAAAATTTGTGTTCACACAAACACCAGTGCATGAATGCTCATAGCAGCTTTATTTGTAATAGCCCCAGACTGGAAACAGCTCAGATGCCCTCCTACAGGTTAAACAAACTGTACCATGGAACACCCCTCAGCAATAAAAAGGAAGAAATTATTGATACGTGCAACAATTTGGATAAATTACACTGAGTGGAAAAAGGCTATTCCAGAGGTTACATCTTATATGCTTCCAATTATCGAACACATTTGAAATGATAAAACTTTAGAAATGGAAAACAGATTATTGGTTGTCAAGGTGACTGCCGTGGATACTTGAACAGGTGATAACATTGTATAGAACTAAGTACATAATGTACATGAATGTTTACAGATAAGACTGGAGAAATCTGAGTAAGATGGCTGGTATCAAAGGTTATATTCTGGTTGTGGTATTGTGCTACAGTTTTGCAAGGTGTTACCATTGGGGGAAACTGGGTGAAGGGTCCATAAGATCTCTCTGTATTCTTTCTCACAACTGCATGTGAATCTACAATTATCTCCTTAAAAAACATGAATCATAAGCACAACACTTTCCTTAAAAAGAGTAAGTCTGGGAAAACTTGAGGCTAAACTCTCAATTCTTTTAAGATTTTATTTTGGTGGGGGGGTGGGGTGGGGTGCCTGGGTGGCTCAGTTGGCTAAACGTCATCCAACTCTTGATCTTGGCTCAGGTAATGTTCTCACAGTTTGTGGGTTGGAGCCCTGTCTTAGGCCCTGCACTTTTAGTGTGGAGTTTGCTTGGGATTCTTTCCCTCCCTCTCTCTCTCTGCCCCTCCCCCGCTTGTGCTCTGTTTCAAAATAAATAAATAAACCTAAAAAAAAAAGAAAAAGATTTTATTAAAAAAAAATTTTTTTTAGTGTTTATTTATTTTTGACAGAGAGAGAGAGAGAGAAAGCATGAGTGGGGGAGGGAGAGGGAGAGAGAGAGAGAGAGAGAGAGAGAGAGATAGAGAGAGAGAGAGAGAGACATAATCTGAAGCAGGCTCCAGACTCTGAGCTGTCAGCCCAGAGCCTGACGTGGGGCTCGAACTCACGGACCCCGAGATCACGACCTGAGCCGAAGTTGGACGCTCAGCTGACTGAGCCATCCAGGCGCCCCAAAAAAGATTTTATTTGTAAATAATATCTACACTCAACATAGGGATCGAACTCACAACCTTGGGATCAAGAATCGCATGCTCTACTGACTGAGCCAGCCAGGCATCTCCAAACTTTCAGTTCTATTATGGGATGCCACGTGTTTCTCAGAAATTCACGTTACTTTAGATCATGTTATTCACTATACTTCTGCTTAGATGGATTCAGGTATTTTTTTTCCCTAAAACAGATTCTTTTCCTTTACAGTTGTCCCTCCCACCTCCCCATACTAATTAAAGAGTAGACATTAGGTACTCTGCATGTTGATAAATTAATCTGTAGCTAATATGACCCTGACACTTTCAGCCCTTAACTGCCCACTAACTCCTAAAATCTCATATGAAGAGCCTTTCTTAGAGATCTTGAAATTGTCTAAGAGATGATCCACATAGCATTAAAAAGATTATGACTTTAGATCTACTAATAGAGAAGTTTCATATCTTGGAAACAAAATCTTTTTATAGAAAAGAGACTAAATTTTCTTAATTTTTCTTTTTAGTTCATACTATGTGCCAGATCCCAGGGGTATTACTTTGCTTTGTTTCATGTTCTTTTATGGGGGGGGGGGGGCGTTGTTTTATTTATTTTTGAGAGACAGCAAACAGGGGAGGGATAGAGCAGGGGTGGGGTGGGGTGGACAGAGGATCAAATGAGGGCTCTGTGCTAATAGCAGTGAGCTTGATGTGGGGCTCAAACTCATGAAATGTGAGATCATGACTTGAGCTGAAGTCGGATTCTCAACCAAGTCACCCTCCCAGGCACTCCTGTTTCATGTTCTTAACAAACCTATGAGTAAGAACTGATTTTACTGTCTTATATTTATAAAAAGACTGAGAACCAGGGGAGGAGCCAAGATGGCAGAACAGCATGGAAGTTTTTTGTGTGTCTCACATCCGTGAAATACAGCCAGGCCAACACTAAACCACCCTGCACACCTAGAAAACCGATTGGAGGATTAACACAACAATCTGCACAACCTGAACCACAGAACTCAGCAGGTATGTGAACTGAGAGGTGAACTGGGGGAGAGAGAAGCCACAGAGGGCAGGGAGCTAGACGGGGAGTCGAGGATACAGGAAAAGCAGCTGGAGAGAAAGTGGAAAAGTGTAAACAGCCACAGGGACTGAACTAAAAAGGGAGAAAGGAGAAAAGAAAGGAGAGGGTTCAAATTCCATTAAGACTATAAACAGGGGGAATGCAGGGTCTGAAACTCCGCAGCTCCATACCTGGCGGTGCTCTGGTGAGAAGGGCGAATCCTCAGGAGCAGAGTGGGGTCCGGGGTTCTTCAGGCCACACGGGGAGAGGCGGTTCCCCTGCTGGGAGGACACCTGGTGGAGGCTGTGTCGGTCCCCCAAAGGCAAGGCCCCAGTGGACCTGGGAGAACAACCACATTTGCTGGTCCTGGAACAAGGTCATTAAAGGTAAAGCCCAGTGCCAGATGCGTGTTGTGATTTTCCATAATCCCTGAGGCGCTGCTGCTACACTGTCTCACGAACTTTTTCCAGGGCGGGCTGGCACCTGGCCGCAGTCTCTGGGCGTCGGCAGCAGCGCAGCCCGCGAACGTTCCTGGGAGCGGCCGGCACCCGGCCATTGCTCGGTGAGACCCTCTCGCAAACGGGCAGATCAGGTCAAAGCCGCAGTCCCTCAGAAATAAGGGGTCGGGAAAAACAGCCGCATCTGAGACAAAACTCAGGAGGGAGGTGCTGCCTGGGGCTTGGTCACGGACTGTGTAAAAGCGGGGAGTGGATGGAAGCCGAAGACAAAGGACGGGCGGGTGATTGCTGATCCGGGAGAACAGAGTTCCTATACTAGACGCCATTTTCACTGCCCTCGCGCGTGCCCATACGCACCTACAAGCACCGCAACAATCCACCCCAATAAGCTAAGCAGCGCCATCTAGTGGAGAATGGAGCCATTACACCAAGCCCCGCCCAACTAGGCCAACCTCGCTCTTCAGGAACACAAATTTCTCTGGCTGCTTAGTTTACAGACTATAAAACGCTTCATTGGCTTCTAGGGGAAAACGAAGTAATTTCAATAGTATTTCAGTCTGTTCACTCGTCCATCTATTTAATTTTCTTTTTTTTCATCTCTTTGTCATTTCTTTTTCTTGAATACAGAAAGAGAAAAAATTATTTTTATTTTCAATTTTTATTAAAAATATTTTTCTTTAATTTTTTTCTACTATATTTTTTCTTTTTTGTAAATTTTTTCAAATTCTGTTTTACTTCCATCATTTCATTTTATTCTATTTCAGTGTATTCATTTTTTCAAAATTTCAAACAATTTCCTTTTTTTTTCTTTCCCCTTTTTTCTCTAATCTATCAAGCCCCTTTCAAACCCCAGACCAAACACACCTAGGACCTAGCTTCATTTATCTTATTTGTGTGTGTGTGTTGTTTTTATTTTTTCAATTTTAATTTTTTATTTTAATTTTTTTACCTCATTAATTCCTTTTCTCCCTTTAAAATGATTAAACAAAAGAATTCACCCCAAAAGAAGAGCAGGAAGAAACGACAACCAGGGACTTAACCAACACAGATACAAACAAGATGTCTAAACTAGAATTTAGAATCACAAAAATAAGAATACTAGCTGGAGTCAAAAATAGATTAGAATCCCTTTCTGCAGAGACAAAAGAAGTAAAAGCTAGTCAGGATGAAATAAAAAATGCTACAACTGAGCTGCAATCTCGAATGGATGCCATGGCTGCAAGGATGGATGAGGCAGAGCAGAAAATCAGTGATATAGAGGACAAATTTATGGAGAAGAATGAAGCAGAAAAAAAGAGGGAGACAAAAGCAAAAGAGCACAATTTAAGAATTAGAGAAATCAGTGACTCATTAAAAAGGAAAAACACCAGAATCATAGGGGTTCCAGAAGATGAAGAGAGAAAAAAGGGGTAGAAGGGTTATATGAGCAAATCTTAGCAAAAAACTTTCCTAACCTGGGAAAAGACACAGACATCAAAATCCAGGAAGCACAGAGGACTCCCATTGATTCAACAAAAACCGACCATCAAAAAGGCATATCGTAGTCAAATTCATAAAATACTCAGGCAAGGAAAGAATCATGAAAGCAGTAAGAGAAAAAAAGTCCTTACCTTACAAGGGAAGACAGATCAGGTTTGCAGCAGATCTATCCATAGAAACTTGGCAGGCCAGAAAGGAATGGCAGGATATATTCAATGTGCTGAATCAGAAAAATATGCGGCTAAGATTTCTTTATCCAGCAAGGCTGTCATTCAAAATAGAAGGAGAGATAAAAAGTTTCCCAGACAAACAAAAATTAAAGGAGTTTATGACCACTAAACCAGCCCTGTAAGAAATTTTAAGGGGGACTCTCTGAGGGGAGAAAAGATGATAAATAAATAAATAAATAAATAAATAAATAAATAAATAAATACCAAAAGCAACAAAGACTAGAAAGGACAAGAGAACACCACCAGAAACTCCAATCTTACAAGCAACATAATGGCAATAAATTCATATCTTTCAGTACTCACTCTAAACGTTAATGGACTAAATGCTCCAATCAAAAGACATAGGATAACAGATTGGATAAGGAAACAGGATCCATCTATTAACTGTTTACAAGAGACCCACTTTAGACCTAAAGACACCTTCAGATTGAAAGTAAGGGGATGGAGAACCATCTATCATGCTAATGGTTGACAAAAGAAAGCTGGAGTAGCTATACTTATATCAGACAATCTAGACTTTAAAATAAATACTGTAACAAAAGATGAAGAAGGGCATTATATCATAATTAAGGGGTCTATCCACCAAGAAGACCTAACAATTGTAAACATTTATGTGCCAAATGTGCGAGTACCCAAATATATAAATCAATTAATCACAAACATAAAGAAACTCCTTGATAATAATACCATAATAGTAGGGGACTTCAACACCCCACTAACAGCAATTGACAGATCATCTAAACAGAAAATCCACAAGGAGACAATGGCTTTGAATGACACACTGGACCAGATGGACTTAACACATATATTCAGAACATTTCATCCTAAAGCAGAGAAATATACATTCTTCTCCAGTGCACATGGAACGTTCTCAGAATAGACCACATACTGGGACACAAATCAGCCCTCAACAAGTACAGAAAGATCAAAATCATACCATGCACATTTTCAGACCACAACGCTATGAAACTCAAAATCAACCACAAGAAAAAATTTGGAAAGGTAACAAATACTTGGAGACTAAAGAACATCCTATAAAGGATGAATGGGCTAATCAAGAAGTTAAAGAGTTAATTAAAAAGTATATGGAAGCCAATGAAAATGATAATACCACAGCCCCAAACCTCTGGAACGCAGCAAAGGCAGTCCTAAGAGGAAAGTATCTAGCAATCCATGCCTTCCTAAAGAAGGAAGAAAGGTCTCAGATATACAACCTAACCTTATACCTTAAAGAGCTGGAAAAAGAACAGCAAATAAAACCCCAAACCAGATGAAGATAGGAAATAATAAAGATTAGAGCAGAAATTAATATTATCAAAACCCAAAAAACAGTAGAACACATGAATGAAACCAGAAGCTGGTTCTTTGAAAGAATTAACAAAATTGATAAACCACTAGCCAGTCTGATCAAAAAGAAAAAGGAAACGACCCAAATAAATAAAATCAAGAATGAAAGAGGAGAGATCACAACCAACAAAGCAGAAAAAAAAAATAATAAGATAATATTATAAACAATTATATGCCAATAAAATGGGTAATCTGGAAGAAATGGACAAATTCCGGGGCGCCTGGGTGGCTCAGTCGGTTGAGTGTCCGACTTCGGCTCAGGTCATGATCTCACGGTCTGTGAGTTCGAGCCCCGCGTCCGGCTCTGTGCTGACAGCTCAGAGCCTGGAGCCCGTTTCAGATTCTGTGTCTCCCTCTCTCTCTGCCCCTCCCCTGTTCATGCTCTGTCTCTCTCTGTCTCAAAAATAAATAAACATTAAAAAAAAATAAAAATAAGGGGCGCCTGGGTGGCGCAGTCGGTTAAGCGGCCGACTTCAGCCAGGTCACGATCTTGCGGTCCGTGAGTTCGAGCCCCGCGTCAGGCTCTGGGCTGATGGCTCGGAGCCTGGAGCCTGTTTCCGATTCTGTGTCTCCCTCTCTCTCTGCCCCTCCCCCATTCATGCTCTGTCTCTCTCTGTCCCAAAAATAAATAAAAACGTTGAAAAAAAAATTTTTTAAAAATAAAAATAAAAATAAAAAAATTAAAAAAAAAGACATGAACAAATTCCTAGAAACATATAAACTACCAAAACTGAAACAGGAAGAAATAGAAAATTTGAACAGACCCATAACCAGTAAGGAAATCGAATTAATAATCAAAAATCTCCCCAAAAACAAGATTTCAGGGCCAGATGGCATTTCCAGGGGAATTCTATCAAACATTTAAGGAAGAGTTAATACCTATTCTCTTGAGAGTGTTCCAAAAAATAGAAATGGAAGGAAAACTTCCAAACTCTTTCTATGAAGCCATCATTACCCTGGTTCCAAAGTCAGACAAGGATCCCACTAAAAAGGAGAACTATAGACCAAATTCCCTGATGAACATGGATGTAAAAATCCTCAACAAGATATTAGCCAACTGATCCAACAATACATTAAAAATATTATTCACCACGACCAAGTGGGATTTACACCTTGGATGCAGGGCTGGTTCAATATCTGCAAAACAATTAATGTGATTTATCACATCAATGAAAGAAAGGACAAGAACCACATGATCCTCTCAATAGATGCAGAGAAAGCATTTGACAAAACACAGCATCCTTTCTTGATAAAAACCCTCAAGAAAGTAGGGATAGAAGGAGCATACCTCGAGACCATAAAAGCCATATATGAATGACCCAACGCTAATATCATCCTCAATGGGGAGAACTGAGAGCTTTCCCCCTAAGGTCAGAAACAAGACAGGGATGTCCACTTTCACCACTGTTACTCAACATAGTATTGGAAGTCTTAACCTCAGCAATCAGACAACACAAAGAAATGAAAGGCATCCAAATTGGCCAGGAGGAGGTCAAACTTTCACTTTTCACAGATGACATGATACTCTATATGGAAAACCCAAAAGATTCCACCAAAAAACTGTTAGAACTGATTCATGAATTCAGCAAAGTTGCAGGATATAAAATCAGTTGCATTCCTATATACCAACAATGAAACAACAGAAAGAGAAATCAAGGAATAGATCCCATTTACAATTGCCCCCAAAACCATAAAATACCTAGGAATAAATCTAACCAAAGAGGTGAAAAATCTATACACTGAAAACAATAGAAAGCTTATGAAAGAAATTGAAGGAGACACATACAAAAAAGGAAAAAGATTCTATGCTCCTGGATAGGAAGAACAAATATTGTTAAAATGTTAATACTACCCAAAGTAATCTACATATTCAATGCAATCCCTATCAAAATAACAACAGCATTCTTCACAGAGCTAGAACAAACAATACTAAAATTTGTATGGAATCAGAAAAGACCCCGAATAGCCAAAGAAATCTTGAAAAAGAAAACCAAAGCAGGAGGCATCACAATTCTGGACTTCAAGCTATACTACAAAGCTGTAATAATCAAGACAGACAGTCAGATCAATGGAACAGAATAGAGAACCCAGAAATGGACCCACAAACGTATGGCCAACTAATCTTTGACAAAGCAGGAAAGAATAGCCAATGGAATAAAGACAGTCTCTTCAGCAAGTGATGCTGGGAAAACTGGACAGTGACATGCAGAAAAATGAACCTGGACCACTTTCTTACACCACACACAAAAATAAACTCAAAATGGGTGAAAGACCTAAATGTAAGACAGGAAGCCATCAAAATCCTTGAGGAGAAAGCAGGCAAAAATGTCTTTGATCTTGGCCGCGTCAACTTCTTACTCAACACGGCTCCAGAGGCAAGGGAAATAAAAACAAAAATGAACTATTGGGACCTCATCAAAATAAAGTTTGTGCATAGTGAAGGAAACAATCAGCAAAACCAAAAGGCAACTGACAGAATGGGAGAAGATATTTGCAAATGACATATCAGATAAAGGGTTAGTATCCAAAATCTATAAAGAACTTCATCAAACTCAACATCCAAAAAACAAATAATCCAGTGAAGAAATGGGCAAAAGACATGAATAGACACTTCTCCAAAGAAGACATCCAGATGGCCAACTGATACATGAAAAGATGCTCACCATCACTCATCATCAGGGAATACAAATCAAAACCACAGTGAGATACCACCTCACACCTGTCAGAATGGCTAACAGCCACAACTCAGGCAAAACAGATGTTGGCGAGGATGCAGAGAGAGAGGATCTCTTTTGCACTGCTGGTGGGAATGCAGACTGGTGCAGCCACTTGAAAACAGTATGGAGGCTCCTCAAAAAATTAAAAATAAAACTTCCCTATGACCCAACAAATGCACCATTAGGTATTTATCCAAGGCATACAAGCATGCCGTTTCAAAGGGGCACATGCACCCCAATGTTTATAGCAGTGCTATCAACAATAGTGAAAGTATGGAAAGAGCCCAAATGTCCATTGATGGATGAATGGATAAAGAAGAGGTGGTATATATATACAATGGAGTATTACTCGGCAATCAAAAAGAATGAAATCTTGCCTTTTTCAACTATGTGGATGGTACTAGAGGGTATGATGCTAAGCGAAATTAGTCAGAGAAAGGCAAATAGCATATGATTTCACTCATATAAAGACTTTAAGACACAGAACAGATGAACACAAGGGAAGGGAAGCAAAAATAATATAAAAACATAAGAGGCTCTTAAATATAGAGAACAAACAGAGGGTTACTAGAGGAGTTGTGGGAGGGGGGATGGGCTAAATGGGTAAGGGATATTAAGGAATTTACTCCTGAAATCATTGTTGCACTACATGCTAACTAATTTGGATATAAAAATAAAAAATTAAAAAATGATAATTAAAAAAAAAAGACTGAGGACCAACCAGTTGCCTCTGGTCACACAGCTAGTATCAGCAATGGGGTCTGGGTTGATAAGGGCATTCTTTCTGTACCATACTGGCCATTGTCAAATGTTTTGGTGTCAGGACCCCTTTTGACTTAAAAACTATTGAGGGGCTCCCGGGTGGCTCAGTTTGTTAAGTGTCCGACTTGGGCTCCGTTCATGATCTTGCCGTTTGGGAGTTTGAGCCCTGTGTCGGGCTCTCTGCTGACAGCACAGAGCCTGGAGCCTCCTTGGGGTTCTGTGTGTCCCTCTCTCTCGGCCCCTCCTCTGCTTGCACTCTGTCTCTCTTTCTTTCAAAAATAAATAATATAATTTAAATTAAATATTTACATTTAAATAAAATATTTAAATATTTAAATTTAAGTATTTAAATTAAAGTAATAAAAAATTCTTTTGAAAAAATTGAGGACCCTAAAAAGCTTTGCTTAATGTCGATTATATGGATTGTTATTCACCATGTTAGAAATTAAGGGTGAGATATTTTATTTTATTTATTTTTTGCTTTTTTTTTTTTTTTTAAGATTTTGTTTTTAAGTAATCTCTACCTCCAAGGTGGAGCTCAAACACACAACTCTGGATCAAGAGTTGCATGCTCTATTGTCTGAGCCAGATAGGCACCCCAAAAATTTTATTTTATTTTTCTTAAGTAATCTATCTGTAGATAGATTAAATCTGTAGATTTAATGTGGGGATCAAACTCACCACCCTGAGATAAGTGTGGCATGTTCTACTGACTGAGCCAGCCAGGCACCCCAAGGTGAGATATTTTAAATATTTATTTATTAGTCTCTCTAAAAATAACAAAAATAATCCTGTTATATTTTAATATAAAGTATAAAATATTTATGAAAAATAATTATATATTATCTCAAACAATAAACTTAAAAGAGATATTTTAAATCTCTTTAATGTCAATCCAACAGAAGACAGTTAGATTTTCATGTTTGTTTCTACATTTAATTTGTTTGTGATATGTTGTTTTGGTTGAGGGGTAGGAAGAAAATCAGGTATCAGAGTCTTTTTGTAGATTTTTCAGATAATATAGAATTTCAGATAATGGGTATTAGTCTTTGATGCTCTATCAACCCTATTCAACAAGAGGTACTTTCTTAAAGGTCAGTTGCAATGTAGAATCTGAAACCATATCAATGAAAATTTGCATTAAAATCCATAGGTCTATCTTGCAATTTGAATCTTTTCCCCATACCTGATTTGTAACAAATAGTAATTTGTTCAATCAAAATATGGATTCTGCTGGGGTATGTGGAGCTCCTAGTTGTTGATACATTTCAGTATATAGTAAAAAATCACATTCATTAGTACCGTCAACAATCTCATCAAAAAAGTCTTTTAGTAGCAGATACAAGTTTTCCAAAATTCTAATTTTGACTTGAAAGCTTGTATATTACTATTGGCAACAAATACGGAGAGTTGTTTTCCGAAGTGACAGGCTTACTTACTTCATTTAAGAGAGAATGTCTGCTAAATAATCCAGTCTTAATAATCATTTCTACTAGTCCTTTTTCTGAAATGACATTTCCATGCAGAATCGATACTTCAGCTTTGCAACTCAACTGAGCAAGTACTTTTCCTTAAGACAACCATCCCAATGCAGAATATTAAAGATGTTGAAATTTAATACAATTAACACTATTTTTTTTACTGCTTCAGCAAGAACATTCTTTTTTCTTTAAGATTTTGTTTATTTCTTTAATATTTTTTTAGTGTTTATTTACTTTTGCAAGAGAGAGAGAGAGACAGAGAGAGAGAGACAGGGTGTGAATGGGAGAGGGGCAGAGAGAGAGAGAGAGAGAGAGAGAGAGAGAGAGAATCTGAATCAGGCTCCAGGCTCTGAGCTGTCAGCACAAAGTCCGATGTGGGGCTCGAACCCACGGGCTGTAAGATCATGACCTGAGTTGAAGTCAGACGCTCAACCCACTGAGCCACCCAGGCGCTCTGTTAAAGATTTTTTTTGAAGTATTCTTGGGGCAACTGGGTGGCTCAGTAGGTTAGATGTCTGACTTCGGCTCAGTTCATGATCTCGAGGTTCGTGGGTTCGAGCCCCATGTCAGGCTCTGTGCTGACAGCTCAGAGCCTGAAGCCTGCATCAGATTCTGTGTCTCCCTCTCTCTCTGCCCCTCCCCTGATTATGCTCTGTCTCTCTGTATCTCTCAAGAATAAATAAACATTAAACAAATCAAAAAAATTATTTTTAAGTAATCTCTACACCCAAATGGGGCTCAAACCTACAACCTTGAGATCAAGAGTCTCATGCTCCACCGACTTAGCCAGCCTGGCACTCCCAGCAAGGACATTCTTAGGTGGCAATGGCTGTTTTTCCTTGTCAGTGCCTAGCAGTGAAGAATACAATGACTACTGCCATGGTTGCCTTAAGCATCAGTTTTACCTACAGTTGTTTGCTCTGTCAGTGAAAATGTTAATACAGAGGAAAAGGCAAATGAGTCTTAATATTATTATGAAAGTAACAATACTAAGTAAGTGATGTCAAAGGGACCCTCTTGGGGCTATGGGTCACACCATACAAATTCCCAGTAAAGGCTGAGCTACTGAGATGTTGCTTTTTAGCAGCAAACCTGCCAGGGTTGATGCAGCAACACTGACAGATGGGGCATATCTATCAAAACTCCCCATAGAGAAGCACAAATTCTATCTTGATGAGATACCCAAACCAGGAACGCACAGGAACTGCCGTGGTACCCTCCTGCCTCCTCTTAGGAACCATTTCTTTATTGACTTCTTCCTAGCATCCCAGGTGTCCTGGGCTTCCTGCTGCCCAAGGCCACTGAAGGGGCCCTGTCATACAGTGTAGCTTAAAAACCAGCTTCTGCAGAGGAAGCCTGCCACCATCATTGCTCTGCTCACTACAGGTACTTAGTACTTAGTACAGGTACTTAAGGAACGCAAAGGAACAAACTCTCAGGTGCTCTAAACTCCACTCTGTTGCCTTTCCTGGTCAACACATGGTCTATCTGCTCCATGGGAAGTACTTGGTGCCTTGGACTATTCTCTCCTTTCTTCAACATTTCACTTTTCAGAAAACCCTTCCCCAAGACCCTGTTCTTCTTTAACAACACCACAACTGATTACCTGAGAAACGAACCTGTGCCCAAGTGAGAATGACCATTAAAGTGTTGGGTGTGGTAGGTTGGCACGCTCACATTTTAATAGGAGAGTCCTGGAGTTCTGTAGAATGCCTTAACATAAAGAAATAATTCTGTGATGAGGAGCATTTCAGGTTAGGTCACAGGCAAATGGTTCTGGAGCCCTTGAAGTTACATCAGGCTCTACTCAGCTGAGACAAAGTCAAAGGAATTGGATGATTAAAGAGGAGGGAGACAAAACCCACACAGCAGTGGTTTATCTCTTTGAGAGATGAAGGCTATAGTTTTTTTTTTTTAACTTTTTAAATTTATTTTGAGAGAGAAAGCATGCTCATGAGCGGGGGAGGGGCAGAGAGAGAGAATCCCAAGCAGGCTCTGCACTGTCAGTGAGGAGCCTGACAGGGGGCTCGAACCCATAAGCTGTGAGACCACGACCTGAGCCAAAACCAAAAGTCAGACACCCAACCGAGCCACCCAAGCACCCTGAAGGCTATGGTTTTTCATTTCAGTTTCTAATGAATAAAAAATATGCAATGTTTACATTGTTAGAGGACAGAACCACGATATACATCTTAGTTTACACAGCTGAATTCGTGAACAATCATATTTCTCACATTTCCACATTGTTCCCCCTTGATGTTAGGATATTGCTAAGTGGTCATGTTTTAGTTTTTTGTTTTAGTATTTTGGGGGGAAAGTCTCACCATGACTCCCCACTGCCCTGTTCTCCTGTTTAAGGAGGCTTTCACGTGTTTGCTATGTGGAGAGTGAAGAAGGGGTATGCCAGGGAACATCTCTGGATAATTCAGCAGCTGTGTCAGGTTCACCTGGCTTCCCTCTCTTGTCTGGAACAAATGGGGTGGCCAGCAAGGCGAGTTGGGAGGATAGGTAGCACCGCCGAGCAGATACCTTGTACCTGAAATGCATACCCACCAGCTGAGCTATCGGCCTTCTGTGTGCTGCATCTGATAGAGGGTCAAACTGACTTCTCTTTCAAGTCCTGAGATCTGAAACCAGGTTGTGCACGTTTTGGAAAATCCCTTTGTGGGGCGCCTGGGTGGCGCAGTCGGTTAAGCGTCCGACTTCAGCCAGGTCACGATCTCGCGGTCCGGGAGTTCGAGCCCCGCGTCAGGCTCTGGGCTGATGGCTCAGAGCCTGGAGCCTGTTTCCGATTCTGTGTCTCCCTCTCTCTCTGCCCCTCCCCCGTTCATGCTCTGTCTCTCTCTGTCCGAAAAATAAATAAACGTTCAAAATCCCTTTGTGAGTGTTCTGGAAGTACTGATTTGGTCTTTCAGTTTTCATCCGGGTGTGGGAAGCCTGCTCCAATCTACCTGTAGTCTCTGCTGACTTCACTGTGAGCACATAAGTAATGGCCAATTAATATCCATGAAATAAACTCACTTTTAAAAAATGGCAGTGTTTGAAATGACTCAATGGCCAAGTGATACTTGCTTTGTATCCCTCCTCCAGAGTTTGAGCATTCAGAAAGTAGGGAGGCTTCAGGGGCTTAGAGCTTTTGTGTCATTTGTGGGATTTGACATAGAGGTCCTGACTTAAGGAGTGCCCATGGGCTGTGACGTCCCTACTGGATGCTCCTGCCTGGTGCAGCCCCCGCCACAGCCTGCAACACCCCTCCTGCTTTACTGCTTCCGGGCCTCTGCTCATATGACCCCTTTTCCTTTGTGCAACTCCCTCTCCCACCTTGCTCCCCCAGTCTGTCTATATCTTAACTAGTCTTCAAGGCCCAACTCAAATTCGGACTTGTGCAAGAAGTTTTCTTTCATTATTATTTTAAAATATTTTTTTAAGTTTTTATTTATTTATTTTGAGAGAAAGACAGAGTGAGAATGGGAGGGGCAGAGAGAGAGAGAATCCTGAGCAGGCTCCACACTGTCAGTGTGAAGCACAATGTGGGGCTTGAACTCACAAACCGTGAGATCACGATCTGAGTGGAAACCAAGAGTGGGATGCTTAACTGACTGAGCCACCCAGGTGCCCCAAGAAGCTTTCTTTCTGATTCATCACCACTGTGTCTTCGATATGGACAATAATGGTAACAGTTTTCAATGATCAAATAGTCACTGTGTACCAGGCCCTAGAGTAAACTCCTGCAGCATCTCATTGGATGCTCATAATAACTTTGTTACTCGGGAGTGCAGAAAGTGTGGAGAATTTGAGTGCATTGGCCATGTCATACTCTAAATGGTGGAGCTAGGACTCCTGTCCCGGTTTGCCTGGCCCTGAAGGCCATGCTTTTCTCTTTTTTTTTTTTTTTAATTTTTTTTAATGTTTATTTATTTTTGAGAGAGAGAGTGTGCGCGCGCGAGCAAGTGGGGGAGACACAGAGAGAGAGGGAGACACAGTCCAAAGCAGGCTCCAGGCTCTGAGCTGTCAGCACAGAGCCCGACCTGGGGCTCAAACACATGGACTGCAAGATCATAACCTGAGCCCAAGTCGGATGCTTAACCCACTGAGCCACCCAGGCACCCCTGAAGGCCATACTTTTAACCCCTTCCAGTCTGGCCTCCTGAAAGGTGCTAATTATCTAATTGTGAGAAGCTGATGGAGCTAGGTGGCACTTCAAAGGTCATATTGTCCAATCCTCACTTTAGAGATGAGGAACCTAAAGCCCAAAGAGAAAAAGAGACCACAGAGATAACACAGCCAAGTGTTGGCAGAGCCTGGACAAGCACCAGTTTTTCTGGTTCTCAGACTCCTTATTCATTCATCACTTATTCATTCAAGAAACATATATGAAAGCCTTCTATGTTTAAGGCACTGTGTTGGGCTTTGAGTATTTTTCCTGCTGTACCATTTGCGAGTTTAATGAATCCACACACAAAGTTGTTTTAAAATGGGATCAGAAAGAGTAAACCCTTGCCTCCTCTTACTGCGGCTTTGTGCAGAAGTGCGATGCACCACCGATGGCCTCAACACAGTGCCATTGTCATTGGTTGGACCCACACTCAGAGCAGCTGCGGTTCTGTAGAGAGGGTGTGTTGGAGACTGGAGGGGAGGGTGCTTGCTTACAGGGACACGTGGAGAGTGCAGAAAGGCCCTGTTTAGAAAGAGAATTCAATGCTGTTCAAGCAACTGTTTCAAGAGCAAGCATTAGAAAACAGGAAGCATGACTCCAAGTTTTGCCAACAAAGTCTAATCCAATTCCGGAAGACTTTATCCCTCTTCTGCTATTGTGTGTGGGTGTAAAAAAAAAAAGTCACCGAGCTTGCCTTAAGTGTCTCCCATCCTGACCCCGCTACTTGGCCGTATTATTGGTTTTGTTTTGTTTTGTTTTTCATCATCAGGTTTGTCTGAGGATCCCTGGGGGGTGGGGGGGGGATCCTTTGTTTGTCAACAAACCCTCTCATGTGAGCTGACAGGACTTGGGGCCCACGATGAGGTTTGGGAAATTGGAAGGAAAGGAAATGCCATCAAACTGCAATGTCAAACAGTAATGTCAGCACATACTAGATCAGGATAAAGATAGACATGCACATTGATATAAGGGAGAAAGAGGGTTACCAGATCAGCAGTACTTGACTGCAACTTACCACATGCCACTCAAGCAAGGGTGACTGACCCGATCGCACGCAAATAGGCCTTTTGCAAGTGTTTCCAGTGGGGACTCACAGGCACAGAAGCAGTAGCTGAGGTACAGGTCCCCTGCTGTCCATTACATTCTGGTGCAGCCTATGGGCTTCTAGAAAGACCAGACATTAGTCTTTAGGGGAGGGACTCTGAGCCTTTATTGGTGAGGCTTTTATGCTTCATGGTTGGGAATCTCAGTCTGCCCCAGGTAGACCACCCTCCACTACCAACACCTCCTCCCCCACACCCCCACTCCTCCTTACCCCCCAGCTAATACAAACTTCCTGAGAAGTAGGGACAAGGAGGCTATAATTATAACCAATTATCCACCTGCCCTAAGGGATCATCCTGTCATCATGCCCTGTAATCTAGTACCTCTGTTACTAGAAGAAGCCTCTGGTAATCCTCTGCAGGTAATGTTCCCCACCCAGACTCTTCTGAGGGTACACTCCCAATCTAACATAAGCTTCCCAGACTCTTCTTTTCTGTCTACAGCCAAACCTTGGTGACTCCATGCAAGCCAATTACTTTAAATAGCTCCTGGAGGTAGAAGCCCCCCAAACTGTTATCTCCTGCCTTAGACTCTTGTCTGAAGTTCAGAGCTATATGTTCCGTTGGCTATCTAATGCTTCTATTTGGAAGCCTGATGGGCATCTCAGTGTTAACCTGTGCAAGACAAATTTCCTGTCACGCCATCCCATATCTGCTTCTTCTCCATTTTCACCCAGCTGCACAAATTAGAAACTTTGGAGCTATCCTTGACTCATTTCCCTTCCATCCTTTTAAGTCACCAGGTGACACCTAGGTCAACTCCGTTGTGAGGCCTCATAAACCACCACCTCTTACCACCCGGTGCAAAAATCTAAGACTCCCCACTCCTACTTTTGCCTTCTATGATCTCATCCTCTTCTCCCATCGGCTTGAATAATCCTTTTAAACAGGCCAGGGCAAATCACATCCCCTCCCCTAGTGGTTTGTCATGTCAGACGAAAATCCAGTCCTTTCTGGGCACAAAGCACTGTAGCATCTTGTCCTTGCCTTCCTTTGTGACCACATTTCCCACCAGATACCCCCATGTGCTTTGCTCCAGGTAGTGAGGACTCAGCACACTACAGGCTCCTACCTTAAAGCCCTTCTGTTGTTGTTCCATTTGGAAAACTCTTCCCCCAGATATTCCTGTGGTTCAGTTCCTTACTTAATTCTGATCGCCTTACTGTGAGGGCTTCCCTGAAGGCTCCTATCAAAATAGTCCCTGCCGCCTTATAGAATATAACTCGGAGAGCAGGGACTTGTCCTCTCTTGCTCTCTGCTGAATCACCAGCACCTACAACAGTGACAAGGACATGGACACTTCGTAAATATTTGTCAAACGGATGAGAAAATGAATGAATGAATGAAGGAATGAATGTCTCTTCAGAGTACAAGCAAATGTGAAATGAAGTCTAGACTTCTGAGAAAAAGTGGGGAGGCATTGTGATTTTCCTTACCATCTTGGTAATATGTCTGCTCACAGAAAACTGTGCAGCTAACACACTACACATCACAGCTGTACTATATATATTGTAACATAGTTGGGACACCTGAGTGGTTCAGTCGGTTGAGCGTCCAACTTTAACTCAGGTCATGATCTCACTGTTTGTGAGTTTGAACCCCACATTGGGCTCGATCCTGTCAGCCTGTCAGCGCAGAGCATGCTTCTGATCCTAAGTCCCCATGTCTCTGCCCCTCACCTGCTTGTGATCTCCCAAAAATAAATATTAAAAAAAAAAAAAAAAAAAGAAACATAGCAAGCGAGACTCAGGTGCATTTGCTGTCATCAATATAATCCATCAGACAAGTGAGTATTTTTTATAAATGTTTAATTTTGAGAGAGAAAGAGAGTGAGAGAACAAGCACAGGGGAGGGGCAGAGAGAGAGAGAGAGAGAGAGAGAGAACCCCAAACAGGTTCCATGCTGTCAGCATGAGATCATGACCTGAGCCACCCAGGCACCCAGACAAGTGAGTATTAATGCACACAGTTTTGGAAAGTTTTGGCTACTTACGTGGCTTGTTATATTTATGAAAAGAAATATAAGCCCTTGTTAGGTATTGTAAATGATTCACCTTTGTCTTGAAATTGCTTTATCACTCTTCTTCAAGACTCTGTATTAGTCTTAATAGAATAGTGTCCTATGATACAAGACGGAGGCTAAAAATGTTTTCCATTGACAACAACTTACCTATGTGGATCCAGATGATCTTGATGCTGAGCAATCAAAATACAGAAATAACTTTTATGCTAAATCAAGTTGGCATAACATTGCAGCTGTCATTTATAACTCCAAATTTCAAGTTTACCTCTTCATCTGTAGAAAAGAAAGACAATCATATACCCCAAATGTATTTATGATGAAAGGTTGGATTAGATCATTTCTAGCATTCACTTTTTACCCTGTGATACTTTGAAACTGTCCACCAAATGCATGCTCAGCAGGACATTTTGCTGTTGTTGTTGTTGTTGTTTTACCTTTGATTTCTTTTTTTAAAAAAGCTTTATTTAATCTCTCCACCTCACATGGGGCTTGAACTCACAACCTCAAGATCAAAAGTTGTGCACGCTTCCGACCGAGCCAGCCAGGTGCCCGTATCTGTGATTTTCTTGAGCTTGATGCTAACTTCCTATCGGATCCACTTGATAAAATATCTGACAATCACTATATTACATCCATTTTTACTATTTCCAGTGTTCTTCATTCCTCCCTATACTTCCATGTTTTTGCTTGCAGTTAGTTTCCTTTGACCTCAAGGACTTAAGATAGTATTTTACTGCAAGTCTGCTGGTGATGAATTTTCTCAGCTTTTCTTTGAAAATATATTTTTCTTTCACTTTTGAAAGAGATTTTGAGCACAGAATTCTAGGTTATCAATTATTTTTTTCAGCAATTTAAAGTTGTCATCCCACTGTCACCTGGCTCCCAGTTTAAGAAATCAGCCATCTTGGGGCGCCTGGGTGGCGCAGTCGGTTAAGCGTCCGACTTCAGCCAGGTCACGATCTCGCGGTCCGGGAGTTCGAGCCCCGCGTCGGGCTCTGGGCTGATGGCTCAGAGCCTGGAGCCTGTTTCCGATTCTGTGTCTCCCTCTCTCTCTGCCCCTCCCCCGTTCATGCTCTGTCTCTCTCTGTCCCAAAAATAAATAAAAAAAAAAAAAAAACGTTGAAAAAAAGAAATCAGCCATCTTATTGTTATTTGAAGTTAATGAATTTTTCCCTTTTCTGTGTGCTTTTAAGATTTTTCTCATGACTTCTAGCATCTCACCATCATGTGGCCAGATGTGATTTGATTTTTGTGTCTGCTGCTTGGGGTTTGAAGAGCCTCTTGAATTTGGGTTGATGTCTTTTGTTTGTTTTGAAAAAGGCTCAACAGAGTCGTACCATGGCTTCTGCCCATTCTCTGAGAGTCCAATTACACGTATGTTCGAATTCTTCAATGTGTCCCATGTCTCTCAGTCTCCTTGCTTTATCTTGTTTTTTAATCTCTTTGCTTCAGTTTGGATATTTTCTATTAACCCCTATTCCAGTTTGCTGATTTTGTCTTCTGCTGTATCTAAAGCCGTCAATTGAGTTATCAATTTCAGATATTCTAAGTTTCAGTTCTAGAATTTCCTTTGGATTTTTAAAATATTATAATTTTCTGGTGAAAGTCTCTAAAAATCAATTTTCTCAAATTTTCTTTTCTTAAGCATAGTAATCAGTGATCTTTAAGTGTTTGTGTATTAACTCTAGTATCTGGATCACTTGTGAGTCTGTTTTCCTCCCTCCTCCATATGTATGGACTATATAACTGAAACTGTCTTTTGGCTTGTCTAGAATTTTTTAAATTGAATGTTGAACACTGTGAGGCTCCAGATACGAGGTTATATTCCTTCAGAGAGGAGTCACACTTTCCTCTGATAGGCAGGGTGGGGACTGACCACCCAACCAAGGACTGGGTGGGGGGCAAGTGGGCTGGCGAGGCAAAGCCTGCCCTTGTTAAGCCCATTCTGACATCACAGCCCTCCTGGTCTTTCAACAAAGAGTCTGGGGCATTAACCGGGCATCTTCTCATGGCAGGTCTTGAACTTTATTGTTGGTTTCCTTAGCACAGTGAATCTGTTGAAAACCGTCTTTTAAATTTTTTCACTGTGGTAAAATATAAATAAAATATACCATTTTAACCATTTTCCCCGGAAGAGGTTTTACTTCAACATTTGACAAACATCTTAAGGGCAAAGTTGTAACGAGGTCCAAGTTTCTGGTGTTGTCACTGCAGCCTTGTGAGACGACCAGCAGTTCAGCTGGGTTCTCGGATTCCCAGTAGCAACACTGGTAGGTGAAGCCTTGACCGCTCAGCCTCCCGCCCCATGAAAACACTGTCAGCAGAATTCAGCTTGCCTCATCAAGGCTTCTCCCCTCCCTCTAGCCTTAGAATCTTTATTTGGGGGCACCTGGGTGGCTCAGTTGGTTAAGCACCTGATTCTTGATTTTGGCCCAGGTCGTGTTCTCATGGTTGTGAGGTTGAGCCCCGAGTTGGGCTCCATGTTTGGCATGGAGTCTGCTTAACATTCTCTCTCTCTCTCTCTCTCTCTCTCTCTCTCTCTCTCTCTCAGTCTCTCCCTCTGCCCCTCTTCCCAGCTTGTGCTCTCTCTTAAAAAAAAAAAAAGAAGAGAAAAAGAATCCCTGTCTGGTGTTGCTCCAACAGATCTCTACTGCATTATAAAGAATGATTTTTATTGCATGGATCCTACCTGGAAACCTGAATAACTTTAATTTTAGGAGCTTTTTCTAGCTTGCCTCTATCTTTATTTTCCCAAGAACTATTGACTTAAGTTGGTAGGCCATTGCCTGGATCACTGGAAATCCATATTATCCTTCATATTTTGAGTGCGTTTTTTCTCCTAAATATCTTATCAAGATAGACTGATGGTCTATGGTTGGTCTGAATTTCATCTTTTATTTGTTCTGCCAGTCTTTGGTGGAAATCTTAATGGACACTGAAAGGGCCCAGAGCCAGTAAGCACAAATGAATGATTATCTGAGCGACTAAGTGAATAAAGGATAAAAGAAAACAAAAGGCAGATCTCTTAGACAAATCTCCAACTGGATGATAATGTGGGCTCCTGAGCTTCAGTGGACAGTAACACATAGTAGGGAAATGCATTAGAAAGGACATTCCAAGCCAACTGTTGCAGCCCTATAAAATACTCCTGTCTATGATTTAATAAATTACTTTTGGGTAAATATCTACTATGCCATTGTTGCTGAATTCTTCAGTGTGTAAAAAAAAAGAAAACTCACTTTACAATTATGAATGAATTCATTCCTGTTTTTTAAAGTTGTACAATTATAGGGGCGCCTGGGTGGCGCAGTCGGTTAAGCGTCCAACTTCAGCCAGGTCACGATCTCGCGGTCCGTGAGTTCGAGCCCCGCGTCAGGCTCTGGGCTGATGGCTCAGAGCCTGGAGCCTGTTTCCAATGCTGTGTCTCCCTCTCTCTCTGCCCCTCCCCCGTTCATGCTCTGTCTCTCTCTGTCCGAAAAATAAATAAACGTTGAAAAAAAAAATTAAAAAAAAAAATAAAGTTGTACAATCATAAATACTGTGTGGAACAAGGGTCTCTCCTCATTTCCAGTGGGAGACCTCGTCTAACTGATTCTTACCTCATAATGTCCCTTGTAACCACTGAGTTGGTGACAGGGTGTCATATTCATCTTTGGATTCTCAGAACTACCACAGTTTTGGTATGTAACAACCATGAAGGGGTTGCTTAAAATTTTTTCCCCATTCCTACTGCCATCATCTTGACCTAAGTGCTCTTTGTGCTTGGAATATTATAACAGATTACTAAATTTTTTTCTTGCACACTTGATGCCTCAATACCCCCACCTACCCCCCTCCCAAAATTTCATTTCACATCTATTGCTAACCTAATAATTCTACCTAAATTAATGCATTACTATCCAGCCCAAAGTATTTTTAGTCGGGGGATGCTGGAAATTTAAAATTTTGCTACTTAGTTTTCTCTGTTGTTCTAAGCAAAATTTCTTAGATTTGCTTCATCCTAATGGTCTGGAACTTTTTAAACGTATAAATGCTCAGGCTACACCTGAATCAAAATCCCCACAGGAGGAGCCTGAGAATCTCTATTTATCAAGCATCTGGGTGACTTTTATGATTAGGTGCTTGTGATCCTTGGACCAGCAGCATTAGCATCACCTAAGAACATGTAAAAGATGTGAATTTTTTTTGAGGTGGGGGGCCCAGATAGTTGTGGCTTAATAGGCTTCCGGGTGATTTTGATGTATAGTAAAGTTTGAATAACATCGAACTAGCCTCTAACAGTGACTTAAAGGCAGTAGTTCTCAAATCTGGCTGCACCTAAGGAGCTTTAAAAAAAATCCTGATGCCTAAACCTTACTCCTGGATACTTTGGTTTAATTGGTCTGGCATATGGCCAACATTTGACTGGAATATCATGGATATGGAGGCTGATGTCCCCTGTCATCCATAATTCATTTCACAATTTTGTATTTATCTAGTCTTGCTGATTGAATTTATAAGTAAAGGTTTATTAAATTTGAATGCTTGAAATAAACTTATGCCTTTAAAATATCATTGCTTATTGGGGATCTGTGTAAGATTTAGTTCAAAAGAATTTTTTTTTAATTTGAGGGTTGGGGAGGGACAGTGGGAGAGAGAATCTTAAGCAGGGTCCACACTCAGCAATATGGGGCTTGATCCTACGACCCTGGAATCATGACCTGAGCAGAAATCAAGAGTCAGACAGTCATCCAACTGAGCCACCCAGGTGCCCCACATATAAGAGTTAATAAAGGGATGTTATTAATGGTTTGAAAACCATAGGACTGCAGACTCAAGTCTAAACTCTTTAGTCTTGCCTTTAAGACATAGTGTACTGCCAGGGTGGCTGACTGGCTCAGTTGGTAGAGTGTGCAACTCTTGATCTTGGGTTGTGGGCTCGAGCCCAGACGTTGGGTGTGGAGATTGCATAAGGATAAAATCTTAAAAAAAAAAAAAAAAAAAAAAAGTGTACTGCCTCTTTTAGTAATACTGCATAGCTCTACACCCTAGCTGTAACACTTATCTAGAAAGTATGCCTCTAGCACTTAGGAAGGGGAAAGCACCATACTGAAGTCCCAAACTACATTCTACTTCAAGCCCACTGAGATCTTGGCAAGTCACTAATTCTCTTTGGGCTTCTATTTCCCCATTATAAAGGGAGGGGATACAATCCAATTCTCTCCAAGACCCCTTTTGACTCAGTATATTAGTATTTACACATTCAGGTGAATTTCCCAACTTATATTGCATTATCTTTTCCTTGCTGCTTCTCTAGGTTAATTTATCCTTAGGCAGTCTGAGTTCTAATGATCCTTTTTTTTTTTCTTTTTTCTTTTTTGGCACTCAGTCTAAGGTTCTTCAATCTCTCAGGCATCTTTCCACATTTATGTCTGGTGTCCTACTGGGTAATAACAAGATCTCACATATCTCCTCATATCCCCAAATGCCTAGCATATGGCAAATACATATTTGTAATGTTTTTAAGACCATGATATACTGCCTCTGCCAATTGGTTTTATGCCAACAATAGCTATGTTGAAAGTTCATTTTTGCCCAATGAGCCTTCATTTATGTACTAAAGTTTCCCAGTTCATGTCCTATTCATCCTAGAAATTTTCTTTTATCATAGTCCTTCCTGTTCATCCCCTACTTTCCAGTGATTATTCTCCAAAAACAGCTCTCTTCTGGCCTCTGCTGGTGTGATAAACAATTGTTTCATTAATTCTTTGTGCTCAAGAACTCAAGTGTAAGGACACTGGAGTTTCCTAAGGAACCTTTGTAACAGCATCGACTCAGCAGAGAAAGATTTTGAAATGTTTCTTAAACTGCTAGGCTTGCTGAGAACAGACAGCTGGTAAAATTTAAGATGCATTTCAATTTTTTTAAATGTTTATTTTTGAGAGAGAGAGAGCGGGAGCCTGGGAGGGGCAGAGAGAGAGGGAGGCAGAATCTGAAGCAGGCTCCAGGCTCTGAGCTGTCAGCACAGAGCCCAATGTGGAGCTCGAACCCACAGACCACGAACGAGATCATTACCGGAGCTGAAGTTGGACACTTAACCGACTGAGCCACCCAGGTGCTCCTGAGATATATTTCAAATGCTTATTTCTGAAGTAATATTTTTCAAAAAAATCCCATGCAGTTATGTTAATATGTCAGGATTAACAGAGTAAGTTTCTTTGGTGTTTCTTTAAAAGTTGGCTCCTTTGGAGGAAATTTGTAAAATTTTGCCAGATTCTGATACTGTACTTAGTATTGTGCATGGTAAAGATAAATATTTGTTATTTATGTAAAAGTAAATGTATTAGTGTTATTTGGCTTATGTAAGACTATTCCCTTTTTGTAACTAATTAAGAATTGAAGACAATCTGAGGAGGAATCTTCACAGTTTTTCAGTTATTCCTTTTAGAGGGCCCAAGAGTGTGCTCTATGCATTTTTATTTAAAAACAATTAAAAAAAAATTTTTTTTAACATTTATTCATTTTTGAGACAGAGACAGAGCATGAATGGGGGAAGGTCAGAGAGAAAGGGAGACACAGAATCTGAAACAGGCTCCAGGCTCTGGGCTGTCAGCACAGAGCCCGACGTGGGACTCGAACTCACAGACCGCGAGATCATGACCGGAGCCGAAGTCGGACGCCCAACCGACTGAGCCACCCAGGTGCCCCTAAAAACAATTTTTTTAAAAGAAGTAAACTCTACCCCCAATGTAGGGCTTGAACCCCAAATCAAGAATTGCCTGCTCTATTGACTCAGTCAGCAAGGTACCCCCTTCATGCATTTTTTTTTTTTTTTTTTTTTGGATAGAGACAGCAAGTACAGGAGGGGCTGAGGGAGAGGGAGAGAGAGAATCTTAAGCAGGCTCCACACCCAGCGTAGAGCCCGATGTAGGGCTCGATCTCACCAACAGTGAGATCATAACCTGAGCCAAAATCAAGTCAGACGCTTAACCAACTGGGCCACCCAGGCACCCCACCAGGCATTTTTAAACACAGATGCTAGACGCAGTTTGTCTTGAGTTTCTAATACACTCTGAGCCTACCAAAAGCAGCCTTTCTTGTTGGACTTTGGGAAAAATTTTCATGATAATGAAAGGCATTAGAAAATGTTTTTCATTTTGTGCTCCTCCAAGACAATAGGCCTTCTATGTATGTTTGAGTACCCATGATTAACTCATTCAAACTACTGCCTTTGACAGTCTTCGGTTTCATATGGTTTCATCAGGATACCCGCTTATCAAAGGCAGGAAAGGTGTTACTCCTACATTAAGTGCTGACGCACAGGTTTTGCATGTTTTCAAAGTTTAAAATCAGAGGTCTTTGGGGTGCTTGGCTGGCTCAGTTGGTGGAACATCTGACTTTTGATGTCAGGGTCATGAGCTTGAGCCCCATGTTGAGTGTGAAGATTACTTAAAAAAATCTTCTATTTAAAAAAATGTTTATTTGAGAGAGAATGAACACGAGCATGGGAGGGGCAGAGAGAGAGGGAGAGAGAATCCCAAGCAGGCTCTGCACTGTCAGCACGGAGCCCGACACAGGGCTCAATTTCACTAACTGTGAGATCATGACCTGAGCTGAAATCAAGAGTCAGACACTTAACCAACTAAGCCACCCAGGCGCCCCATAAAATAAAATCTTTTAAAAAAGCTTACAGCCAACCTGAAACTATATAGTGATTGACGCAGATTTGTTATTAAAATATTATCTAACATGTATACTGCTTTACAAATGAATAATGCCCTCTTAAATACATAGCATCTTTTTAAAAGTTTTTTAAAAATTATTTTTAAGTACTCTCTACACCCAATGTGAGGCTCAAACTCACAACTCCGATATCATGAGTCTCATGCTCCACTGACAGAGCCAGCCAGGCACCCCTATGTTATCTTTTTAAGTCTGAGAATGTACTGTGTGTCATGAAATAGTTTTGCATTTAAATACATCCTTCTAACTCAAGTGTTATTTATTTTTTAATTTTTAAGATTTTTATTTTTAAACTATAACTTATTGTCAAGTTAGCTCACATACAGTGTACACAGTGCTCTTGGTTTCAGGGGTAGATTCCCGTGATTCATCCCTTACATACCACACCCAGTGCTCAACCCAAGAAATGCCCTCCTCAATGCCCATCACCCATTTTCCCCTCCCCCGCCCCTTAACCCTCAGTTTGTTCTCTGTATTTAAGAGTCTCTTGTAGGTCTGCCTCCCTGTTTGAAACCATTTTTTCCCCTTCCCTTGCCTCATGGTCTTCTGTTAAGTTTCTCAAGTTCCACATATGCTAACTCAAGTGTTTTTAAAAAGTGTCTGTTTTATCACTTCATTTATAGGTAGAGCTGGTCAATAACAGATAAAATGGGATAGGGAACTCAGTTTACTCAACCTCACAGGTTGACTGAAATGAAATATGCTGGTTATACATGGTTGGATTACTGTAAACTATCAGGCAGACAATCTCTTGCTTCCTGTCTCTGCTTAAACTGCCTTTTAAAAAGGAAAATCCAGGGGTCCTAAATGGCTCAGTTGGTCGAGCATCTGACTTTTGATTTCGGCTCAGGTCATGATCTCATGATCCATGGGATTGAGCCCGTCGTTGGGTTCTGTGCTGGCAGTGTGGAGCCTACTTGGGATTCTCTCTCCCTCACTCTCTCTGCCCCTCCCCCCTTCGCTCTTCCTCTCTCTCAAAATAAAAATAAATATTTAAACAATAAATAAAAAGGAAAATCCACTGGAGGTATAGAGCTCTAACTGCACATCCTACGGTACCCTGTTCAAATCCAGGTGTCTCTCAGACTCCTGGCCTTTAGAAGCACTATACTATAGTGGATACAAACTCTGATTCTGGAATTAGGCAATCTTGGGCTTTAATTTCATTTCTTAGTTATTGGAGGTAACCAAGTGACAATTCTGGCCATTGAGAAATAGGGAAAGTAACTGGGTAGGGACTTCTGGAAACCCTTTTAAGTTTGTTTGTTTCTTTCTTAGTTTATTTAATGATCTCTACACCCACAACCTCGAGATCAAGAATTGCATGCTCTTATTTTTCTTTAAATTTATTTATTTTGAGAGACCGGGAGAAAGAGAGAATCCCAGGCAGGCTCTGCACTGTCAGTGCTGAGCCTGATGTGGGGCTCGAACTCACAAACCATGAGATCACAACCCGAGCTGAAACCAAGAGTTGGGCACTCAACTGACTGAGCCATTCAGGTGTCCCCTTTTATTTTCAAGTTTATTTATTTAAGTGGAAAACGTTTTAAAGAGGGACAAAAACAAATGACATATGCTTTCTTTTCCCTTCCTTCTGTCTAGAACATGGACGTGATGCTAGAGGTGGCATAACTATTTTATAGTGACAAGGATGAAGGTCACATACAAAGTGTGAAAGCCACAAGAATCCGGATCCGTGAGGGCATCATGGGGCTGCATTACCAGCCTTGGACTGCTGACCTCCAGACTTTTTAATGCGAGAAAAATACAACCAGTCACTTGTTGTTTAATTTGTTTTTTGGGTCCATTTTTTTGCAGCTTAACGTTAAGCTGCCACATAAATTCACAAGATTATTTGAGGATTAAAAGAGAAAAATCTATGTGAAGAGTATAACACAGCTTCTGGCATATAGCAAGTTACCAATGAATGGTTGCTATTATTTTGGAGAGATTGGTTCACTGCCAGCAGAGAACAAAAATCAAACATAGGCTAAACCATTTGGGAAGGGAAGACAAGTGCTGAATAGAAGCTAGGACAGGGTTGTAAAAAAATTCACATCACATTCAGAGCCAAACCATGCACATAAGGGGTCTGACTTATAGTAGGTACTCAGTATATGTGATTTCTTTGGTGATCCTCTCTCTGAGAACACAAATTGATGTCACTTGTTCACATGAGAACCTTGACACATGAAGAAGATGAGATTAAGCAGAGATTTTTAGGAACTCTGAGTTTTATCTACAGTTAGATTTTATTGAGGCATTCCATTCAGTGTCTCATGTACTCCTGCTTGAGCAATACTGTCAAGATATGGATTAGAGAGACACTCAAAAAAGACACTGATAAAATGCCACCAGTAACAGTGGATGACACAGATGTGGTCTGTCATTTTGATGACTCAGACACTAGGTCCTAGAGGAACAGAAATTTGCTGAATCGAGAGATCCGTTTTATTGCCAAATTGGAAGTTAATAATATTAGTCAACCCAGAGAAAAAAATACAACTGAACTAGAACACATGCGCAGAGAACTTGACACATTCAGCTTGAAAACTTTAGAAAAGTATGATGAAGAGACTGTGAAGACCTGGAATAGGATGATCAGATCAGAGGACTGTGTTAATTTATAATATATGAAAAAGGAAAAAAGGTTGATACTTGTGGTTGAGTCTCTAAAAGAATTCACTATGGAGTAGGAGCTCATTTTTAAGTCAAAAAAAGAAAGAAGCTGGAAAGTTAAAAGGACTACTAAAATTTAGCCTTTTTTTTTTTTTTTTAAAGACTTAAATGTCAGATACTGGAATGACCTACAGAGGAGCAACTGATGAAGGGAAGGAAAATTTGTAATGATTAGCACAAAGCCACTGTTGAATGTAAGTATCAAGGGAAGGTTGAGTGAAAAGACCTAAAAGGCAACAAATCAGAGACTACAACTATCATATTTTCAAAACTGTAATTAGGTATTACCAAATAAAGTAAATAACTCTTAAGTTAGAGTGCAAAATGAAAACACCTTATTGTTTTAAAGATGCAAAAGCAAGAAAATATAACATAAGCGTATCCACATTTTAAATAGTTGTTTGTGTGGTGGGTAAATGCCATTTAAAAACACTTTCAATAGAAAAACGATTTATAAGTCAGTTTACAGAAGATCAAAAAAAAATCAATGTTTAATCCCAACTTTAACTATAAATAACTAAAAAGAAACATTGTCCTCCATCCTGTTTTTGCTTCAACATCTATGTCTTCTGCTCCTTGCCTTTTGGAGAAAACATTGCATTGTAAGGCTGCCGTCTTTTGGGACGAGGACAAGGATCAAGATCTTCCTTAATGTAACCTTAAAAACAAACGACAAATTTAGAAGACTGTATTTGCACCATGCTTCTCTTTCAGCATGTACTCACTAAAACTGTCTTATTTAATGCCTTCTAAGTTTACATGAGCCTGTGATTATTAGCTGTGTGATGTTAATGCATGATTTCACTACTCAGCATCAGTCTCCTCATTGATACTAACAATAACCACAAACATTTATCAAACGTATTATATACATTACCTCAGCTAATGCTCACATCCCTTTGAAGTAGCTTCCACTATACTTACTTCACAGATGAGGTAATAGAGACCCAAGGAAGTTAAAGAACTTGCTCAAGTTCACAAGGCTATGACGGGGAAGAGCTGGGACCTTGCCCAAGATTGGTCTAACCCCAGAACCAGAGTTCTTAAGTACTTTCCTAGTCTGCCTCCTACAGGTTGCAAATGGGAACAAATAGCTAAACAAGAACAGTCTGCTATTATGATAATTCCAGGTGCTTATCAAAAAGACTTTCTGCAGCAGCTACTTCTTTAGATGATGTGCCTGTGCCCCAGTACTCCTGAACTACCTAATTCTCCTAGTGTCTTGAGTCATGCAGTATGCTCTCAGCTATACCCCCTTAGGCCATGGTAGGCACACAATAACAGGCTCTATCCAGATTGTTTAATTCTATGTGAAGACCAGGCAGTGGCATCCGTCAAAAGGAACTTAATTTGGCTTGTTAATGGGGAAAGTGAAAATATGGTAATAGCTACAGGAGACTTGGCATCTTATGGAAAAACTATCTTACCACTAAATATCTGGGGCTTCAAAGCTGTATACATTCTCAAATCATATTAAATGTAAATGCTACACTTGAAGGAATTAGTTCCAACAGCTTCCAAACAAAGGTCCTTTTCACTCAGATGTGGTTTATAAAGACCCAGCATTCCGGGTAAGTGAGGTTTTAAAATCTAAAATTCAGACTAGTCACTTTAAAAAGATTCTCTTTTCTTATAGGTAATTTTTAAAAATAACTTTGGACAATTCAAGTTGCCGGATTTAAAAAAAAATTTTTTTTAATGTTTATTCAGTTTTGAGAGACAGAGCACGAGTAGGGGAAGGATAGAGAGAGGGAGACACAGAATCTGAAGCAGGCTCCAGGCTCCAAGCTATCAGCACAGAGCCCAACACGGGGCTTGAACTCACGGAGCGCGATGTTGTGACCTGAGCTAAAGTCGGACACTTAACCGACTGAGCCACCCAGGCGCCCCAAGATTCTCTTTTTAACCATACCTTGCTGGCAACTTTTATAATGTTATTATTTTATTAAAAGTCATTTTGATGATAGGATAAAAGAGAAATTTACTTTCTGAAATTTGAATGATAAACCAGGATAAAGAATATACAACTATATTAAAGTGATTATACACAATCTCTGATTCCAGTGGCATTACTCAGAGTTAAAGTTAAGTTAAAGTTAAGTCTTTGATCTTAGGAATTTGTTTTTATGTTACAGAACTAGCCCCTGAGCAGAAGGTAAAGAAAACCATGGGAAAAAAGTCTAATGTTTAGACTTGGGTATATACACTATTTCAAAAAAACTAATTCCAAAATATTATAACCTGTATTCTCACCTCTTTCCATACACGTCTGAGTGGAAGGAAAACCAACTTCCCAGAAATTCTCTGGTGTGTTGGGTGGAATGTAGCGGAATCGGTGTCTTGAGCAGGAAGCCAGCTTCTTTTCTCTTTCTTCTGCTGGAATATCTGCATAATACTGATAATAAAAACTGGTAAGTTTTTCACTTAGAAATAATACATGGACTATTATGCTTATTGATTATAAACTAGAAGCTAAGAAAGCTGTCAAAGTATTCAGCATGCTAGGGAACAACACTCACTGAAGACAGTATTAGTAATTAATACTAATAGCACTAATGCTGGTCTGTGAAATGTTCGCTCCACAAATGAGAAAAGGAGCTTGGAGCTTGTATCACAATGTGAACCAATATGATGCTTTTTTCATCAATAAAGTCTTATAATACAAAACCAAAAACAAAACCCGCCAGCTTAACTTTACAGTGTGCTTCGTGGCGTAGCCGATCTATATGGTGCAACGTCAACTTTGTTAGGCCAGCAACAAAACTGCACTTTGGCACTTTTCTCAGTTGTTATTCGGATATAACAGGTATGTTTTGAAGTAATGTTCTTATTTAGGTTTTTACAAATACAAGTTCAGCTTTGAATGTTGCAGTCTTCAGGACTTCCCCGCTTAAACTATATTTTTCAATTAGGATCAAAGACATAATTATTTCTTGCAACTGCAACCCAAACAACTTGAACTTCGTGAAAACAAGGTTAAAACTTGTATGTAAAAAACGTACAGGTCTTTCAAAAACAAAGCAGTAGTGTAAAGTGTAATAGAACACACGACAGGATCACACAATCCAGCCAATCCCACTTTATACTTGAGAAACTGAAAACCAAATTGGTAATTCTACTGGTGATATCATCTGTTGAAAGTGGCAGACTCAGGACTAGAACTTAAGACTGAAGTAAAGATTGTAAATACATTTTTCTTTTACACAAATTAAAGGCTTCTGAGTACTTCTGAAACAATTATTTTGGGGACTATCTTTTTCATCTTTCTCCCTGACAAGCCTTTGTTACCTGAGCTTGGACACTGGGGTGGGATGACCTTAGAGAATCACGGTTATCAATCAATTTACAGAAACATTGCCACCAAATTACAAACATACACAAAAGCACCAGTAGGCTGGTGTAGCTATAACACAGCAAGCAACTGGGAGGGTGGTGACCAAAATCAGAGAGGAAGTGGGGTGCCAGAGTTTGCTGTCCTTGATAAGAATGCTGGATCCTATCTAGTTCTTTGTGAGGTGGGAAGACATTTAAGCATTTCAGGTAGAGAAATGACAAGATTTAATTTTTATTCTAAAAAGATCACTAGGGAAAAAAGAAAAGACCATTCAATGTTGTGTTAAAAGTACACTGGGAAGACAGAAATTAAGGAGATGCCTGTCCTATCCAAGCCACCCTGTGCTGATGCTCTCAGGCCCAGCCCTGTCCTGCCCCGACACCCCACATTCCTGATTCTCTCTCCTCTCTGGCACACAGGCCAGGAACTGAAGCACCTAGTGCTGACATAAGAAAGACCTTTAATCCCAGGCAATTTCCCCACTGGGGGCAATAAAATCATTAACATCTCAAAAATACCTTGCTTTAAAAGAAAGAAACATTGTGAAGAGACAAGAATAAAAAAGAAAAATGGGGACAGAAGTATATGGGAATTCTCTGTACTTTCTGCTCAAGTTTGCTGTGAATCTAACACTGCTTTCTAAAAACTGTTGACTAGTTAAAACGAAACAACACAAGGAAAAAGCACTTAGAAGTTATTTCAATAGTCCAGGCGAGATGAAATGGTGCCTTCGTCCATGGGGTTAGCGGTGGTGACAGTAAGTGGGTGGAAATGGAATACACTTTGAAGGTAGAATTGATAGGATTTGCTGATAGATCTGTTACTGAGAAATGCAAGAAAAGAACAGAGGGTAACTATAAGAGATTTGGTTTAAGCAGCTAGAAGAATGGACATACAAGAGACTCAAGTGAGGTTTGGGAATCAGAGGTGGAAACGGTTTGCTTTCAGCAGGCTGAAACTTGACATGATTATAATACCTCCACATGTGTATTACATATTCCACAGGTGGAAGACACACTGGGACACATTTAGGAACCGTATGCATATAGATAGTATTTAAATACACAGGACTGGTAATTTGACTCCTGGTCATAAGAGAGTAACAGGGAACAGACTTATCTCCTATCTTAAACAAGAAAAAAACTGGAATTAAATGTATGAGACAATAGTTTTTAGAGACTGAATAACAGCACAAGCAATGATTCCTGAAAGAAGGAAAGCAAATTAAGTGTTTCTAACACAAGAGCTTTTTTTCTAACTGGTAGTGTAAGAGTCGTGGTTATAACTAAAAATTGGGGATTTGCATAGTACAGACCATGTTCTTTAGTTAAGAAATCATGATATGTTCAATTTGTGTTATGAAAACCCATGATATAGATTTTGCTTGCGTTGCCAAACTGCCTTCCAAAATAGCGATCTCAATTTACACTCCCACTGGTAGTTAGAGCCTATTTCTCACCAAATGCTTACCTGCACTACAGGCTATCCATATATAACTTTAATCTGCTTGGTTATCAAATTTTCTAGCCCACAGCTGTTAAAAAGAAAATTTAAAGGGGGAACTAAATCGCTAGAGGCAGGCATCTAATACCTAACAGATAGCAAGGGAAGAAATTAAAGAAGCATGTTTCAAGAAAACACAGAACCTGCCTGAGAGATATCTGGTGACAGGAGGATTAGTACCACCTACTTCAATAGTCCAAGACAGACAACGTATAAGAGGAAAACATACTTGTGCTATAAGGATGAAATAGAGCCTGTTCATCACAATTTGTTTAAGAAGGAATATTTGGGGAAAAAGTTAAGAGCTTATGGCCATACCACTTATTGAGAAAAAAACATGAATATATCTTGTTTCCTGAGAGTGCTGGGGTAAGTAATAAACGTTAAAGTTTCCTGCTAAAATACCAAGGGGCGCCTGAGTGGCTCAGTCAGTTGGGCGTCTGACTTTGGCTCAGGTCATGATCTCACGGTTCATGAGTTTGAATCCTGTGTCGGGATCTGTGCTGACAGCTGGAGCCTGCTTCGGATTCTGTGTCTCCCTCTCTCTCTCTCTGCCCCTCCCCCACTAGTGCTCTGTTTCTCAAATATAAATAAATGTAAAAAAAAATTTTTTTAAATAAAATATCAGAAATATCCCCAAATAGTTTATTTAAAAAAAAATTTTTTTTTTCAACGTTTATTTATTTTTGGGACAGAGAGAGACAGAGCATGAACGGGGGAGGGGCAGAGAGAGAGGGAGACACAGAACCGGAAACAGGCTCCAGGCTCTGAGCCATCAGCCCAAATAGTTTATATGTAAGAGCCTTTGCTGTAACATAACACCAGGAGAAAAAATTAAAACAAATACAGATAAACACAGGAAAGAAAAATGGCACAAATGTCTTAAGCTGGTAAAAAGAACTAGGGCTTAGGCTCCAGATTCACTTGATGAAAATTTTAGAGAAGTTGAGGGCTTTCATTTTCCTCTATTTATATCTTTCAGGTCACAACGAGTATGCTCTTTAATTATTTATCCTGCTATTCCTGGCTCAAACTAGGTTTCTAGATTTTTATCTATGATTTTTAAATCATGCATTTATAATCTTAAAGCCATAGTAAAGAAAAAAAAAAAAAAACCCGCCAGACAGTCTTTACATTAGTACTTACAATTTCGCATTCCTTACATGTGTGTCCAAGCAATTTTCTTCTCTCTTCTTTTTTCCGAACTACCTCAATATGAGGAAAATTTTGTAAGCTAGTCTCTCTGGGAGAAAAATGAATTAAATTTAAAAATTAATCCATTTGTTACTACAAAGATCTTTGGTTTAGATTTTTAATTAACAAAGGTGAAGGCCCAGAGGAGAAATAATCCCAAAACATTCACTCATTTTATTTGAAATGTTTATTCAGTATGTTACAAAATGATTTTTTCATGCATTCTTCATTAAATACTTATTAGGTGCCTACTACTTGTCAGGTATTTTTATGTATATTGTTCTCTAACTGAAAAAATAGAACTATTACTTCCTATTTTTGCCTGAAAATTTGTCTGATTGGCTGAAAATAATACATAAAATAACTTAATTTAAAAAGGAATACTGTATTATTAAAGTCAGAAACTGGTATTCTATAACATAACCAAGAGAGAATAACTACCTCTGTTAACTCAGTTTTCTTAAAGAACCTGTATTTCTGGGCTAACCTACTCCCCTCAAAAAAAAGATTTATCTGTTTACATGTCATCTGTCATTTTCTCCAAAAATTTATTTTGCTGCCTACATTCACCCTGGATTCTTCAAAATGTTAGGAACAATTATTTGCCCTTGTTCTTAAATGGATCAGATCCTATTGAGAACTACTGGAAACCTAGGAAAGGTCAAAGCCACTGAGGTATTAATGAGGTATGGAGTGCTCTGGGAAGAAAAAGCACATTTTTTTTTAGCACATAACTTTTTAATATACTTGTATCCTGCTTTAAGTTTTTTTTTTCAACGTTTTTTTTTTTATTTTATTTTTGGGACAGAGAGAGACAGAGCATGAACGGGGCAGGGGCAGAGAGAGAGGGAGACACAGAATTGGAAACAGGCTCCAGGCTCCGAGCCATCAGCCCAGAGCCTGACGCGGGGCTCGAACTCACGGACCGTGAGATCGTGACCTGGCTGAAGTCGGACGCTTAACCGACTGCGCCACCCAGGCGCGCCCCTATCCTGCTTTAAGTTTTAAAGCCCAATATAGAAAAGTCCAAACTTCTAAAATAGGTAAATGATGCCTCAAGTGATGGTACATGTATTTGTTTATATTAAAGGCATCCCCAGTGAGCTTAAACAGTCTGACTCACAAAAACTAATTTCTAAAATGATTTGTTGGTAACATACCCACTTTGAGGTATTTTGATCCTAAGCCCCTCTACTTGGCAAGCACTTTCCGTCAAAAGAAAGCTTTAATCCCTCTATGTCAAAGTATGAGGTTATCGGTCCTTTGGGTCCTTAAACCCAAGAACTCTCAACCTTAGAGCAATCTGTAAATGAAAAGGACAGATAAAAATTGCTTTCTTTCAAGCAGCTTATGGAATTTTAAAAGCTTATGTAGAGTACTTTCTGGCCATATCAGATCCTCTCCTCTGAGTATTGTCTATTCTGCTTCTATAGTGTGTTATAATGTTGCAGGGAATCTACTAGTAGACTGGCATCTGTAGCAGACCTTAAAGCATCACCTAAAAGATTACTAAGCTTCTTGTCCCTCATGCAACACAACCCATCTTCCCAGGGTTTGCTAGTATTGTCTGTGGGGAAAGAAACAATGCTGACTCTGAGACTTTCACCGTACCCATGCATTACACCCACCTCCTGCATTTCCAGCTATCTAATGGTTTCAGCATAAATAAAACTACTCATATTTATTTGAAATGACAGTTCTTCCTTTGCAATCCTACTTCAAGGAGTCTATCCCCAAGACAAAATTATGAAAAGAGAATGTACAATGTTATTCAATGCAGCATTCTGTTAGCATAAATTAAACACCCCAAATACCCATTACTAAGGAATCAACTATGGTACCATCAATAAAGTACTATTATACTAAAAAAAGTAACTAAAAAAAGAAATGAAGACTATCACTATATGCTATTTTTATTTATTTATTCATTTTAATGTTTTATTTTTGAGAGACAGAGCGTCAGCGGGAAGGGGCAGAAGGAGGGAGACACAGAATCCGAAGCAGGCTCCAGGTTCTGAGATGTCAGCACAGAGCCTGATGCGGGGCTTGAATTCAAGAACCATGAGATCATGACCTGAGCCGAAGTTGGGCGCTTAACCGACTGAGCCACCCAGGTGCCCCCACTATATGCTATTATGAGTGATTTCTAGGATACATACTTAAATGAAAAAAGCAAAAGCAGAATAGAGAAAAGTATATATAGCATTCTACCATTTGTCTAAGGGGAAAGAGAATGATAATATATTTCTGTATAGATATTTACTTTTATTTTTTAAAATGGATTGAAAACCATAATTTTTAACAAATGGGATAGGGAGCTAACAGGTAAAGGGGACAATGTTAGAAGCTAGACTTATCTGAATATACCTTGTCTGATACTGCGTACACAGTTTACATAACTTAAAAAAAGAATTAAAAATAAAAAGAAAAATAATTCCTAAAAAATTCAAAAGCAAAAGAAAACAAACCTAGACAATGAGTTGGTGGTATACCTACACAAAAAATAATTATTCCAAATGGCTTTAAAATATGGTGACTGGACATTTATAATAGACATATTTTTTTCATTTTTAGAATTTATATTGTATGAAAAGATGGCAGATAACACGATACAGCTTAAGAACAAAAAAACCCACAAAGACATGTTAAGCCATTTTCATAAATCATATTATCGATGATTATTTATATTATTCTGAGACTGCTCTAAATATTAAAGAATAAAGTTAAAGAAGAAATTATGTTGGTAGCACTGAAAAGTGAAATTTTCAGGAAAAGGAAAGTAGATACAGATGTAAGAAGAGATTACATAAAAATCCTGTAGTTCTGAACTTGAAATGGAGCTATTGGTGTGAAAAAGTATAGTTATCTTAAAAAAACAAAATGAAACAAAAACCTTATTCCTAATTCTGTCCACCACCTAAAAGATCTACAAACAATGACTAACTGTAGCAATGAGCAACACTAGTGGTTAGACTAAATTTGTTTTTCACTAAAAGAAACCAGGGTTCCTGAAAAAATGGCAGATTCCAGGGTTCTCTAGGAAGAGAGCCTAGAACATGATATATCATACCAGAAGCAAGCAAGCTAGGAAAGACTGGGGTAGCGCTCATTCAAAGAGACTGGGGCCAAGATGTGGCAATACAATCTGAGTATAAATAAGTGTAAGAGACTGAAACACATGAAATATCTAAATCCATGAGTTCATAATGACACCACAAATAAAAACTCCCTAGTCATATTTGGGATGCTAGGGTACTATTTCTTTGGAGAACTGGTAAATAAAGGAAAAGAATTCAGCATTTAGCAATAAAACGACAGCTCTTATCTGTTAGAGTCTTACAGGTATCAATAAAAACTTATCTTAGCCTGTCAGATCTCTAAAATTCTCAACAGAAATCAAAATACAGGGGCGCCTGGCTGGCTCAGTCAGAGGAGCATGCAACTCTTGATCTTGGGGTCATGAGTTTGATCGAGCCCCATATTAGGTATAGAGATTACTCACACACACACACACAAAAAAAACAAACAAACAAAAAACCTTAAGAAAAAAAGTATGGGGTGCCTGGGTGGCTCAGTTGGTTGAGCATCCAGCTCTTGATTTTGGCTCGGTCATAGTCTCACGGTTCAGGAGTTCAAGCCCCATGTTGGGTTATGCGCTGGCAGCGCAGATCCTGCCTGGGATTCTCTCTCTCCTTCTCTCTCTGCTCCTCCCCTGCTTGTGCTTGCTCTTGCTCTCAAAATTAATAAATAAACATTAAAAAACACCATTAAAAAATGAAAGTATAAAATATACTTTGCTTATTGAGGGATTCAATCTGCCAACATCATAACTTGAAGAAAAAAAGGCATAAAAATTCTTTTGAATTGAATTATTATGCCTAAATTCACTTCTAGAATGAATGGTACATGATTAAAAATTACAGAATTTGCCATCTTTGAATGAAAGTCACAAAGTAGCATTATGGTTCAAAATCAAGATGCTTAGTTTTTCTTTTATGGTTTAAAAATCCCCATGAAATAATTTTCAAGCACAACCTAAGGCCTGTCACCTAAAGTCCTATACTAAATATAGTCATATAATTTAACAAATTCCTGGAGTTCAAATAAAGTCCACAATAAAACAGAATAAGAATTAAAATATTTGTTATAAAAAAGAGAGAAAATAACTATTACCATTTGTCAAAAAAATAGTGATATAAATTTCTTTATTTGTAGTATTTGTCATTTTTATGCTTAAGTCCTTCTTTTTTATGACCATAAAATGAATAAAATGTGCTCTACTTTAACCAAAGTAAGAACTTAACAGTTCAGAGGTACGCTGACCAAGATAGTACTGTTGTACTTCCCGTCACATTGCTGGTATTAATCAGGACCAACTTACCTTTCATCATCTTTAAAATATGGCTCCACAAATGCTTTCTGTTTGACTTTATCTTGCTTATCACCATGAGCTGTAAACAAACATACATAAAGGAAAAGAATCAAGCATTTAATTATAACACAAACTGAATGCAGAACTGAGAAATAGCTTTTTTGGAACAAAAATAACCTATATCAAAACTTCCATTCTAATTGAATTTCCTTCTCTAGGCTCCTGGGCAATTTGTTTAAATTTCTGTAACTAATTTTTTGTTTCTTTTTCATCTGCATAATGATGAGGTGCTGACTATCTTGTTTACCTCAGAATTACTACAGATAAAAACTCGCACCTATAAAACTATTTTAGACTTAAAAACTATATATACAAGTACCTGTACACACGTGTAGATTGTATATAAAAGTATTTTAGACTTCAAAAGAACTACTTTGATGCTCATTTTCATTTGGTACCAAACACAATAACAAGGCAGCTTTTCATATGTTTCACTTATTAGTGCTGCTGATTTTTTTTTTTTTTAAATAAGCTCTTTGCCCAACACGGGGCTCAAACTCATGACCCTGAGATCAAAAGCCGCATGTTCCACCAACTGAGCCAATCAGATGCCCTAGTCCTGATTTTTATGTGTCTTTGAGGTAGATTAAGTAGGAGACAGAGCTTAAAGAATTTTATCAGAAAATTGGAGATAAGAACTAAAGTTCATGGACCTGAATCCCAAGTTGTCTGGACCCAAACAGCCAACTGCTATGGTCTATTCAAATAGTCCAAATTTACCAAGCATTGTTCTAAGTTCTGGACATGCAATGTCCAACAAGAGAAACCAGGTCTCTTGTCCTCATGGAGTTTATACCACAGTGAGGGAAAGACATTAAGTAGACAGTTAAGGCTTACCTGAGGAAGGACATGGAAAGTAGTAACTGATGAATAAAAAGAAGTCAGCCACAAGAAGCAGGAGTGGATAATATTCTAGGTAAAGGTCTTGAGATGGGAAAAAGTATGGGATGTTATAAGAACTAATAAAAGGCCAGTGTGGTTGAGATTTAGCAAAGAAAGGTAAGTGTTAGGAAAGATGAGATTGAAGAGGTGGGCAAGTACCAGATCATGATGGGCCCTGGAGGCCAAAAGGAGTTTGAATTTTGTTGTGAATGCAATAGAGTGCACTGAAGACTTTTGAAAAGAATCTACTTTATTACAGGCAACACACTGATTTTAAGTATACTAGGATTAATTCTGACAAACGTACACCCCAGTGCAACTACCACCTAAATCAAGGTGTACATAGAACTTCCATCCCCCCTGGAAGTTTCCTCCTATTCCTTTGCTTCTCAAGCACAAGAATGTTCTCTGATGTTTCTCCTCCCCCACTATGGAGGGATGATTTCTACCACCACAGCTTAGTTATAACTGTTTTAGAACTCTGTATTAATGGAATTACATAGTATGTATTCTTGTCCATCTTTTGGACTTTTTTAGCTCAACAGGTTTGGGCAATTCATTGTTGAGTCTAGGACCGTCCTTTTTGTTGACAGATAGTATTCCATTATATGAGTTTACCACAATTCATAATCATCTGTTGATGGACATCTGGGTTGTCTCCAGTTTCGAGCTACTACAAATAGCACTGCTATGAACATTTCTGAACACAATCTTTTGTGAATGTGTTTTCATTTTTCTTGTCTATATACCTGGCAGTGGAATTGCTGGGTCATAGGGCGAGTGTATACATAACTTTATAAGAAACTGACAAACCTCAATAAAGCTGTTAAAAAAAATCTTGCTGAACTCTTTTCCACAGTACAATTTTATATCCCCACCAGCAAAGTATGAGAGTTCCAATTGTTCTTCACCTCTGCTAATGCTGGATATTATCAGACTTTAAAACCGTTTCAGTTGGATGTGCAGTGGTATCTCAGTCCCTCATGTCCAATAATGTTGAGGACATTTACATGTGCTTACTGGACATCCAAATATCCTTTCAGTGAAGGTTTTTAAAAGTGAGAAGATAATGCAATCCAATTTACATTTAAAATAAATAGAGTTTTGTCAACTCTGAATTCTTTATGATACAGAGATGCTATGGGCTTCCTTCCTGTGGGGCATTCTGCAGTGATCCAAAGATTCTGATTCCTCTCATTTCAAGTGATCCTGTGGCGGTCACTTTGTGTTTTGTAAAACAAATGAACTTTCAATCTGTGAAAGAAAGACCTTTTAAGGTTGCGAACCCCAGAGGTCAGAGCTTGAAATGCTTCTTTTTTTCTTCTTTTTTCTAAAATGTTTGCTTATTTTTGAGAGAGTGAATGAGACGGGGGTTGGTGGTGGTGCCTGTACAGAGGATCTGAAGTGGGCTCTGAGCTGACAGCAGAGAGCCTGATGCAGGGCTCAAACTCACATGAACCATGAGATCATGACCTGAGCCAAAGGGATGCTTAAGGGACTGAGCCACCCAGGCGCCCCTAGGCTGTATTTTTTTAAAACTGATGGAAGCACAAAGAAAACATCATCAAGACAGACTACATAGCAGAAGGTGTTCTCATTTATAACCTTTGCACTAGACTAAAAGTTCTTTTTTACTTACAACAAGAAAATGAGACATTTAGCAAGAATTTTAACTTTCAATTCAGATTATCTGCTTAAGAGTTTCACTTATTCTTCTTTTGATTACTATCCTACATTATAAACTACTGTTTCTGATGAAAAGAATTTCTTTAATTTTTTTTTTAAGAGAGAGAGTGAGAGCATGAATGGGGCAGAGGGAGAGAGAATCTTAAACAGGGGCAATGCTTATTAGCATGGAGCCCAACGCGGGGCTCTATCTCATGACCTGAAATCATGACCTGAGCTGAATTCAGGAATCAGATACTCAACCGACTAAACCACCAGGCATCCCTAATGAAAAGAGTTTTAAGGGGCACCTGGGTGGCTTAGTCAGTTAAGCATCTGACTTCGGCTCAGGTCATGATCTTGTGGTCTGTGAGTTTGAGCCCCGCATCAGGCTCTGTGCTGACAGCTCAGAGCCTGGAGCCTGCTTCAGATTGTGTCTCCCTCCCTCTCCCTCCCTCTCTCAATCTCTCTCTCTCTCTCTCTCTCTCTCTCTCTGCCCCTCCCCCACTCATGCTCTGTCTCTCTCTCTCTCAAAAATAAATAAACATTAAAAAAAAAAAAAGAATTCTAAAAGGACACTGATACATGTAGCTACATTATTTTGTCTGGGAAGGTAAAGCATTCAAACAAAGTTAGTCTGAATTTTCTGCAAAACTTTCTCCTCCCACTCTATTACAATGATTAACTTATTACTTAATAAAGAACCTTTTCAAAACTTTTACAAACATTATGCATAAGTTATATAAAGAAATTCATAGTATTCAATCAATTTCTTAGTTTTGATGAATACTTTATGGTCATATGTTAACATAAGGGGAAACTGAATGAAAGGTACAGGGAATCCTCTGAAGTATTTTTTCTAACACTTTTATTGGTCTGCAACTAACTCAAAAGAAAACTATCTAAAAGAAACTTATATAAGAAACAGGAAATTTTAGGGCCACCTGGATGGCTCAATCAGTTAAGCGTCCAACTTCAGCTTAGGTCATGATCTCGTGGTTTGAGCCCCACATCGGGCTCTGTGTTAACAGCTCAGAACCTGGAGCCTGCTTCAGATTCTGTGTCTCCCTCTCTCTCTGCCCCTCCCCTGCTTGTGCTCTTTCTCTCTCTCTCTCAAAAAATAAATAAACATTAAAAAAAAAGAAATATGAAATTTTAATTGTTAATTGTTAATTTTAATTGTTAATACATACCTCATACATACATACATACATACATACATACATACATACCTACCTACCTACCTACCTCATCAAGCTTGGTGACTTAATTTACTGAACTTAGTATAATTGAGAAGCCATAATTAGAAAGAAAATAGCCTTACTGTTTGGTTTCTTTGTGGTAGTCGACAATTCCTCTTCTTCAGCTGCTGCCTGGGGAAAGCTATCTGCCAAACAGGATTCATATTCTTCATGTGTTGTCCGATCAAACATATCTTCCAAGCTATCATTCATTTTTCTTTCTCCATCTATGTAAAAGAGCTTTGGCTTAGGGCAACAAGCAAGCTTTTTGGTTTCCACGTAGACCAATATGAAACTTACAGTAACCGCCACAAGATAAACTGGTCTCCGATGTACACGAGGCAACAATAAATCCCCAAGCCTAGGTAGTTACTGTATTTACAAAGACTTTATGTTAGGGCTTTAAATGTCCTTTGCTCATACGCAGAGAATGCTTTTTGTTGTTGTCATTACAAACATTAAAAAACTTTTTCTATTAGTCCATGTGTAATTCACACTGCACTAAAATGAGTACTATCAAAAAACTGTGAGGAACAGAAAATGCATCAGAATGATGAAAAATATGAAGCTTAATAAATAAGATATGTATAAATAGTGGACATTCAAATCTATACAACCTTGCTCATCTGCTTAATTTTATGCCACCATTAACACTTGGTAATTTAGTATTAATAAAAGGAACAAATTCCTTATTTGATATGCTAAGTGCTAAATTCATCTTCAGAGTACTAACTACATTTCTCACTATATAATCACATTTTGAAAAACAGCAGTTTACTAAAAAACAGAAATAGATCCAGTTGGCCAACAAACATGATAGAGCAGAAGCCTGCCAAGATTACTCTCTATAAAATAACTACAACTTCCCTAATCCATGGTGCTGCAGCACCCTTACCCTGTTTTATCTTTCTCCACAACTTATCATCTATCATACCCCACATTTGATTGTTTCCCCTTAAATTAGAAGGCATGTTCCATGAAGTAGGTACTTTTGTTCTGTTTATTCATTATTTCCAGTTTCTGAAACACTTCCCTTTATAGAACTGCAGCTCTGTATTTACTGAATGATTAAACAATTTTTTTTTTACATTGAGGATCAAATTTGTAAGTAATATGCAACTTCTACGTGCCAGGCAGTGTGCTAGGTATCCCAAGTATTCTGTATATACTGCTAGTAAATCACAATGTTAAGTCACTACTTTATGGTTTTTTTTTTAACGTTTAAAAATCTTGGTAAGTAATCTCCACATCCATCGTGTGGCTGAAACTCACAACCCTGAGATTAAAAGTCACATGCTCTACCGACTGAGCCAGCCAGGCACCCCCCTAGTTTATGTTGGTGGTCTGACTTTTTTTTTTTTTTTTAAGTAGGGCTCCATGCACAACATGGGGCTTGAACTCACAACCCTAAGAGTGAAAGTCGCATGCTCTACTGACTGAACCATACCTGTTGGTCTGATTTCTGACTTGAAATACTTGAAAACATAGAGTATAGATTATATCCTCATTAATTTTCCTGGACCACAGAAACTACGAAAGCTAAGAATATGACTGTTGTGTTTTAATCCCTAAGTTATCAGAGTGATTTATTATATAGCAATAGTATGCACAATATCTATGTAGCCAAAACTATCTCCACTCATTAGTTCAAATTCTAAACTTACTTCCATAGGATTCTTGCTTCAAACATATTTGGGAAACTATCATATTCTTTGAAGTGACCCGATACATTTGAAGCCACAGTAGTCATATTTTAGTTTTGCCTTTTTTCTTTTTTTTTCAATAATATTAGGAGCTGGTACCAGAACAAAGTAATCTTAAAGTACCTTCTGAAGAAGAAAGTTACCTTAGTGTCGTTCACTATAAAAGGACAATAAATCACCGTTAAAGGTTTTTTTCTGTTTATAGGTACTGTCCTCTCAATGTAGGCAGCTAGCTATTTGGTCATGTAGTTACTCATTCCTAAAGAACAAAGAATTAAGGCACAGACTACTACAATTTTTTCTCACTTACTGCAGTTAGGGCAGCAAGAGATAAAGTGTTTCAAAAAAAAAAAGCAAGGACAAGACTGGCTTCAGCCCTGGGCAGGTAGACTAAAGAATATTCAGAAGAAGATAGGGAATGTACATATAGTCTGAATGTCCTCAGTTTCTAACAGCTGATCACTGGAGAGTGTCCTTGCTTTTGGCACTGCATCCCCCGTGGCAGGTCCTAACCCCTTAATACATAAGGGTGTAAGTGACACTATTCCTGGTCTAGTTGCTCTCATGCCATACACATCTGTAGTTAGGAGTGTTGCTAAGGTGGTGCCAACCAAAATCCTTCCATTGTTCCCACCTCTTTTGGAAAATCAAGGCTCTAGATGAAGACTTAAGTTCTTACAAAAGGCTGTAGACCCCTAATTTGGCCAAATTCCCTTTTCTGCAGAAGCAAAATATGGCAGAGTAGCTCAGTATATACACCATTATTCTTAGTTAACTGCTAATTTGCAAATCTATACAAATACTTCTCAGTAGACTCTCCCCTTTTTACCCTATAAATTACTCTGGAAATTCATATTTCTGAAACAGGACTCTCAAGATTCCCTTTTACAAAATAGATCTAATTACCAGAGATCAGCAAATTTTTTCTTAAAGGGTCAGACAGGAAATATTTTAGGCCTGAGGGCCCAATAAGGTCTGCAGCTACTACTCTACTCTGCTATGGTACCATGCAAGCAGCCATAGGCAATACATAAACAAAATAACTGAGGCTGTGTTCCAATAAATCTTTATTTATAAAACAGGCAGCTGACTATGGTTTGCTGAACCTTGGAAACAATTTAAATTTTTTCTGGAAAAAAAATGTTTTGGCTAAAGATTTTTTTCCCTTGAAATACTGAAAGTGAGCTTTACTAAGAAAAATCTAATATTATTAAAAGATGAAAAAAACCTGGTTTATGGTGAAGAGGTCACTTGTGGTCATCAATGTAATGGTATGACTATAAACTTCCCTCCACATTTTTATTAAATTAAAAAAAAAATCAAATCTTACTTGGACTTTTCTCTCCCTTTTGTTCTTGCTTCTTCATTTTTAGAAGCACCGTTTCACTAACCAATGTGCAGTCCGTGTCCACTGTCTCTCCTCCTGCTAATCGTGACTGACTGCCATCCTAAATATTTAAAAATTCAAAAATTTTAACAATTATCCTGCATGGCCTTATATTTATGTTTTTAAAATTTTGGTATAATATACACACCATGAAATTGACCATTTTAACCATATTTTAAGTGTATACTTCAGCATTAAGTTATATTTATTTTTACCCTTTAGGAATATACATAGATTTATACATATATGCCTGTGAAGTATTTTAGCTTCAACGTACAAGCATCTTCTCTCAAGCATATGAAAAGAAAGCCTGCTGCCAAGGGAAGGGAGAGGTACGCTCCACTGAACTCCCTGAACCTCTCCTCCCTTCCTCTCCAGCCTGCCTCACAGTAACAAACATCAGCGTACACAAAGAACAATTTATACTGCAGCAGCAGTGAAATAGTTCAGGAATATGCTACCAAGTGAAAAAGAATTTCTTAAACTACACAGAACCTAAATACAAGCCAAAAGAGTTATTATCAAAAGCATCATAAAGTTAGAAGAAAAAGCATTTTTCTTAGTTTTCTGAATGAGTAAATGCAGGTTTTAAGCAGTATGTAATCGATTATGTTACGGTCACAGAGTGAGTTAGGAGAGGAAGGTAACTAACAACTTACTAGAATAACCACATGTGCTTTGGTTTTATTTTCTAACTTACCTTTGTATCTATTACAGTAATATCCATTTTATATTGAGAAAGGTCTGCTCCTGGATCTATGCTCCACTGGTTATTTTCAAAGGATACATCTTCAATAAGGAGAAAAAAATAGAATTAAAAATGGATTTTAAAAATTCTTAAACCATTATGGGATCCACAAGTGGGAGAAAGGATTTGAAAATCATATATCTGCTAAAGAGACTATCTAGGACATAGAGAATATAAAGAAGTCTTACAACTCAATAATAAGAAAAATACTCCAATTGAAAATGAGCAAAGGATCTGAACAGACAATCCCTTCAAAGACGATATACAAATGACCAAAAAGCACACGATAAGATGTTCTACAGCATTAGCCAGCAGGGAAAGGCAAATCATAACCACTATGAGATACTACTTCACATGCAGTAGGATGGCTAGAGTAAAAAAACAGATAATAACAAGCATTGGTGAGAATGTGGAGAGTGGGAACCTCATGTGCTAGTAGCCACTTTGGAAAGCAGATGGTTCCTCAAAAGGTTAAACAGAGTTAGCACATGGCCCAACAATTCTTCTCCTATGTAACTCAAGAAAAATGAAAAGATACATCTACATAAAACTGTAAGTCAACAGCTATGCTCATAGCAGCATTATTTGTAATAATGAAAAAAATGAAAGTAAAATTAAGTCACAAAAGATCATATATTATATGATTCCATTTATATGAAAACTCCAGAGTAGGCAAATCTATAGAGACAGAGGGTAGATTAGTGGTTGCCTAGGATTGGGGAAGAGGGGAGGAATGCAGAATGATTGGTAATGGGTATTGTTCTTTATTTAGAAAAAATTTTTAACTTAAGTATAATTAACATACACTGTTACATTAGTTTCAGCTGTGCAATATGATTCCGCAACTCTATACACTTCTCAGTGCTCATAAGATAAGTATACTCTTAATCCCCTTCATCTATTTCACTCATTCCCCACCCCTCTCCTCCCCTCTGGCTACCATCAGTTTGATCTCTGTGTTTAAGAGTCTTTTGGTTTTGCCTCTTCTGTTTGTTTTACTTCTTAAATTCTACATATAAGAAATCATATGGTATTTGTCTTTCTCTGACTTATTTCACTTAGCATTATACCAAGTCCATCCATGTTGTTGCAAATGGCAAGATCTCGTTCTTTTTTATGGCTGAATAATATTCTACTGTACATACATAACCACATCTTTTTTATCTATTCTTTATGGATACTTGGATTGCTTTCATATCGGCTATGGTAAATAATAATATAATAAACATAGGGGTGCACAGATCTTTTAGAATTAGTATTTTTATTTCTTTTAAGTAAATAAATACCCAGTAGTGGAAATATTGGATCATATGGTAATTCTATTTTTAATTTTTTGAGGAACCTCCATACCATTTTCCAAAGTAGCTGTACCTGTGGAGAAAAGGGAACCCTCTTGCACTGTTGGCGGGAATGCAAACTGGTGAAGCTGCTCTGGAAAACAGCGTGGAGGTTCCTCAAAAAATTAAAAATAGATCTACCCTATGACCCAGCAATAGCACTGCTAGGAATTTACCCAAGGGATACAGGAGTGCTGATGCATAGGGGCACTTGTACCCCAATGTTTATAGCAGCACTTGTACCCCAATGTTTATAGCCAAATTATGGAAAGAGCCTAAATGTCCATCAACTGACGAATGGATAAAGATGTGGTTTATATATACAATGGAATACTACTTGGCAATGAGAAAGAATGAAATATGGTCTTTTGTAGCAATGTGGATGGAACTGGAGAGTGTTATGCTAAGTGAAATAAGTCAAGCAGAGAAAGACAGATATCATATGTTTTCACTCATATGTGGATCCTGAGAAACTCAACAGAAGACCGGGGGGGAGAGGGAGGGGGGATAAAAAGTTACAGAGAGGGAAGGAGGCAAACCATAAGAGACTCTTAAATACTGAGAACAAACTGAGGGTTGATGGGGGGTGGGGGAGAGGGGAAAGTGGGTGATGGGCATTGAGGAGGGCACCTGTTGGGATGAGCACTGGGTATGGTATGGAAACCAATTTGACAATAAATTGTGTGTGTGTGTGTGTGTGTGTATACATATGTATATATATATACACACACACGCACATATATATGTATATATATATATAAAGAAATTCGCTAGAAAAAGTAATCTTTACCTCGAGCTCTTGTTTTCCTTCTGAAAAGTACGTGTAGTTAATTTTTGTGAAAGGCCCTTTCCATTTTATTTTACAAATAAAAGATGTGCTAACTAAAAAAACAACAACAACAAAAAAAACGAAACAAAGTGTACCAATTTGCATTCCTACCAATAGTGCACGAGGGTTCCTTTTGCTCCATGTCTTTGCCAGTACTTGTTATTTCTTATGTTTTTTATTTTAGCCATTCTAACAGGTATAAAGTGATATCTCATTGTGGTTTTAATTTGCATTTCCCTGATGGTTAGTGATACTGAACATCTTTTCATGTGTCTGTTGGTGATCCATATGCCTTCTTGAAAAAGCTGTCTACTCAGGTCCTCTGCCCCTCACCTTTTATTTTAGAGAGAGAGAGAGAGAGAGAGAGAGAGACAATCTCAAGCAGGCTCCACACTTGGTGCAGAGCCTGATGTGGGGCTCGATCCCCCGACCCTGCGATCATGACCTGAGATGAAATCAAGAGTTGGATGCTCAACCGAGTGAGCCACCCTGGCACCCCTCTCTGCCCATTTTTAAACTGAATTATTTGTTTTTTTTGGTGTTGAGCTGTGTGAGTTCTTCACACATTTTGCATATTAACTTAATGGGTAGTGTTCTTTCTGAGGTGATGAAAATGTTCTAAACTTAGACTACAATGACAGCTGCACAACTCTGTGAGGATATACAATAAATGAACTGTACACTTGAATGAGTGATTTTTGTATCAAAAATTGTTTTAAAAGTTAAAACTGTAACACTGTGTAGTTTTCAATGAATGTGGGCATACATGATAACTACATAAAGCACAGCCACGGAACACAAAGTGGCAAAATTAACTTTAAGTAGATTGAGAAAGATTACGCAGGTATACTATAATCCCTAGAGCAACCATGAACAAAAAACCCAAAATCAAAAATGTAAAAGAAAATCAGAAATGAGAGTGAAAAAAGGTTTTTCATACAGAAACTGAAACTTTCTGAAAAAACAAAGCATTTTAGTTGGAAGAACAACTAAAGAATATGCTTCAAGAAAAAAAGAAAATAAACCCAGAATGAAGGAAACACTTTGCAAAGAAGAATAAAAGAAAAAATACTGCATATGAAGTACAGAAAAATTTTGTAGCCAAAAAACAAAAAAAGACTCCCTTAAAAACACAGCAAAATTATGAAAAAATTAACATACATATTAATTAAAAGCAAAGAAAAGATTTTCTAACAAGAAGCTTAAAAAACCCCACATTAATAGATATATACATATGGACAGGCTACCTATGGAGTGAGGAACAAAGTTTGGGTGATGAAAATTCTACTTTATGTATTTTAAAATTCCATATAGTTTAAAATTCTTAAAGCTTTTGTAAAGAAAATAAGAAATAACATGGAAGAGGTAAATCCACGAAATCACATATAAAAGTAGGTATTAAAGACAATTACTCAATTCATTTTTTCAAAAAGCATGAGAGCAGGAAAATCGTATGTAAAATGAAACCAATGAGAATCATCCCATAAACACAAATATGCAGGAAGAAATAACATTTTCTCCCAAACAATTCAATATATCCAAAGAATGTATATACTATAACACTCAAAGTCATTACAAAAGAATGGAAATACTTTTTATTTTAATTTTTTTTTTTAGTGTTTTTTAATTTATTTTTGAGACAGAGAGAGACAGAGCAGGAGCAGGGGAGGGGCAGAGAGAGAGGGAGACACAGAATCTGAAGCAGGCTCCAGGCTCTGAGCTGTCAGCACAGAGCCCGATGCAGGGCTCAAACTCACAAACTGCGAGATCATGACCTGAGCCAAAGTCGGACACTTAACCGACTGAGCCACCCAGATGCCCCAATACTTTTTTTTTGAAAATATTATTTATAGTATACATACCTTGACTGTTTTGTACAGACTTTGTTTTAGCAACTCTACATGGATTTAACTGAAGAACAGATGTAAGTTCACATGCTCCATGGACTGACCTGCCTATTTTTACTGGCTCATGAGAATCAGCTCCCTAAAACAGGAAGAATTATTAGCATCTAGATAAAATCACAAACAACTCTTTTAATAAAAATACTTGAACATTTGACACTAACCTTCACATCATCAAAAAGATTGTCTGTCTCTAAACTTTCACGCGGATGTAGAGGAATTTTAAAGATGGGATTTTCTTCCTTGATTTGTAATGGTGTTTTATTATCTGGAGATGATTTACCCAAGGACTGGAGGACGCACGCCTGTAAACAGGGCTCCTCTGGGGAATCTCTGGTTAATATACAGCTCCCACTTAAGGTCTTTCGGCTTGAGGAAGAGCCCTTGGGAATGGGCTTCAGGGCCTCATAGAGAGTCACTTGCCTAAATCTGACTTTAGAGGTCTCACTTCCTTGGCTTTTCTCTTGACGCTGAATAGCTGAAAATCGATCAGACAGATCCAGAGGTTTATCCATCACATAGTCTCCATTCACGGAAGAATGACTATCCAGTAAAAAAGGAAAAGCATTTTCTTTATCAAAAGAGGCCTGAGGGTAGCTTCCTTCATCTTCACTTTCTTCCTCAATTTTCTTCCTTTTGGATGTTCTGCCTCCCAGTGATTTCAGTGGCACTGCATGTTTATCAGTGACAGCATCTTTAATGTGATCAAAACTATCCTGTTCACTTTTGGGTTCATTTATATTTTTAAGCATCTGTTTATTTGAAGATGACAGGCTAATGATCTTGTTCACTTCAGACCCAAGATTATGCTGTGTGAAAAGGGCACTATCTTCAGATTTTGAAGTTGTTTTTCCTAGTCTAGAATTAGAAGTGTTGTTGAAGGGTGCTATTTTCAAAAGGTTTTTTTTCCCAGTCTCTAACAGAGAAGGGGACAAACTTGTATTCAAACCTAAACTGCGTTTCACATTAGAGGTAGCTCCAAATACAGGAGATGATACCCGAGTAGTTAACTCTTCCTGAGGAGTCTTTGAATTAGAATCTGAAAACCTGAAAAAATAAAGAGTGGTAAAAAGAAATAGGGTAAAAGTTAAAAGACAAGCATATGAGAAAACTTACACTAATATAGAATATTAGTAGTGAGGTCTTAGCCATGTATTAGACTCAAATAACTTATTAACCAACATTTGAAATAGGGTAGAGTTGTCAGCTTCTCTTCATTTGGCTGACAAAAAGCTGAGGAAAATGATATAGTAAATTTATCTCAATACCTTGATATTCCTCTCCATAAATATTTTTCCTAGTAATTTAAGCAATTTTACTATATACAAAAATCATAGCTTAATAAATTCAGTGGGGACCTAAATTCTTTTGTTGTTATGAAATCTTATAATAAGTAACTTCAAAAAATAAAAATCTTATACTACAGAATTGAACATAACTTAAGACCCAGCCTGCTTCTAGCAGAGGAGACAGTTATGGTAGTAGAAAGAGTATTAGGTTTCAGTTAGAAGATGTGGCATGGGTAAGAGCTCTGGCTCTAGTTATTAACAGCTATGTAGTATTAAATAAGACATTTAACCTCTGGGGAGCTGTGTTTTTGTTGACTAAAAATGGGAGTAATCAAAAACCTACTTTCATGAGTTACTCTGATGACAAATTAAATGTGATATATGTATCTAAAACCGAAAGCACCTTTTTTTAAAGTTCTTTCTTTCTTCTTTCTCTCTCTCTCTTTATTTATTTAGGGGTGCCTGGGTGGCTTAGTTAAGCATCCAACTCGATTTCAGCTCATTACCTTGTGGTTTGGGGGTTCAAGCCCTCCATCAGGCTTGGTGCTGATAGTGTGGAGCCTGCTTAGGATTCTTTCTCTCTCCCTCTCTCTTTACCTGCTTGCTCTCTCTTCTTCACTCTCGCAAAAATAAATAAATGAGAGAGAGAGAGAATGAGAGGAAGGGGCAGAGAGAGAGTGGGGGAGAGAGAGGATCTCAAGCAGGCTCCACACTGTCAGCATGGAGCCAGATGAGGGGCTTGAACTCACGAACCATGAGAACATGACCTGAGCCTAAATCAAGAGTCCAATGCTCAACCAACTGACCTATGCAGCCCCTGGGCCCACTGCTGAAAGCACTTTTAAAAAAGCAAAATACTACACAAATATAGATAAGATAAGTTAGTGGATGTTCTGAAATTAGTAAATATGAGACACAACACAATCTTGAAAATTCACCTAAGTTTATAAATGCATTTAAAATTTTTTTTTCAACGTTTATTTATTTTTGGGACAGAGAGAGACAGAGCATGAACGGGGGAGGGGCAGAGAGAGAGGGAGACACAGAGTCGGAAACAGGCTCCAGGCTCTGAGCCATCAGCCCAGAGCCCGACGCGGGGCTTGAACTCACGGACCGCGAGATCGTGACCTGGCTGAAGTCGGACGCTTAACCGACTGCGCCACCCAGGCGCCCCTATAAATGCATTTTATATAACATCCATTTATAACATTTTTTTGGAAATACAAACACAGAAGGGATGACTGGGTCTTTATAGAGGCAGAGTAACAAGGTTGGACTCGGAACTACTGCTTGATAGAAGTATAAAAAGACCCCAAAAATAATATTCCTCTCTCTACAGTGATGCAAAAAGCCCTCAACTGACCATGAACTGGGGAAAAATATTTTTAAAATAAAAATTAATATGCTGACAGAGAGAAATCATTAATTATATGGAACTCAACTGTAATGAGATCTCACCAATAGTCTGCAAGTTATTATTAAAGTGCCCCAAATTACCTTAAAGTATCTTCATTGTTTCTTACAGATTCCTCAAAAGGTTGTTTCTTGTGATCTTCTAGACAATGATAGAGTTCATCACCAAGAGGGCTCGTGGGACCCTGAGATTCCTTCAAAAGTAAAATATAAAGTATATAAATACAATGGAAGATTATTCATTCTTAAAAAGGAATGAAATGTTGATACATTCTGCCATTTGGATGAACTTCAAAAACAGGCTAAGTGAAAGAAGCCAGACTCAAAACCCACATAATGCAAAATTCCATTCACATGAATTATCCAGAATAGCTAAATCCATAAGGACAAAAAGCAGCCTGGTGGTTGCCAGGGGTTGTGGGTAGTTGGGAATGAGGATTGAATGTTTAACAGGTAAAGGGTTTATTTTGGAGAAGATGAGAATTTTTTGGAACCAGAGATGTGGTAGTGTGTAGTAATACTGTGTAATACTGTGTAGTACTGTGTAGTACTAAATGCCACTGAATTGTTATGCACATTTCACCACAATAAAAAAAAATAAGCACTTTTAAGTTTAGAGAGAGAAAAGCCCCAATATTTTACATAAGCACATTCTATTACTCATATGTAAAACTCCATAAACTTCCAAAAAACGTTATTTAGATGGGGGGAAAGGAATAAAGATAATTATTTACACTGACAGAAGATGAATTTAAAAGACTCCTTCAGAGAGCAGTGCTTCTCAAACTTTAACATGCATTCAAGTCAACTCGGGATCTTGTTAAAACACAAGTTCGCTTGCAGTTAGGTCTTGGGTGGGGTCTGAGATTCTCTATATCTAATAAAACTTTAAGGTGATACAGATGCTATTGGCCTGTGGATCATACCTCAAGAAATATGTCTTTAGAGATCAGCTCCCTTAATTTATCTGGTGCTAAAACTACTTATTTGTCAGATTTATGGGTAGGAAGAATTAGAAACCATTAAAACACATTTAAAGTTCAAAGGTTAAAAATTACCCATTACCACTTGAAGAGGGATTTAAAACTTAGAAAGAAAAAAAATCTAAACATAATGAAAAATCAACTCAATTTTTATTTATTTTATTTTTTAATGTTTATTTATTTTTAAGAGAGAAAGAGTGCCAGCAGGGAGAGGCAGAGAGGGAGGAAGACACAGAATCTAAAGCAGGCTCCAGGCTCTGAGCTGTCAGCCCAGAGTCTGACGTGGGGCTTGAACTCATGAACTGTGAAATCATGACCTGAGCTGAAGTCAGATGCTCAACTTACTGAGCCACCCAGGTGCCCCTCAATTCAATTTTTAAAACTTTAACAGCAAGACAATTTTGTAGGAGCACATATACATTTACTGACTAAAGCAAAGGAATACTATTTTAAAGTGGTATCAAAATAAAACTTAAATAAATAAAACTTGAAATTCTGCAATTTTAAGTTTTCTATTTTTAGGGACCAATTAAGAAACAAAGTGAATGTGTCTGATATAAAGAAGTACTAAAACAACAAAAATTAATTCATGGGATCAATTTCTGACCCAATCCCTAAGAATCAGGTGGCATAGAATCAGATGAATCCGAAGAATTCAGCCTGTTTTCCAAATCAAACCCTAATTTAAAGGATATTGAAAAATTCCAATAAATTCTGAAACCAACCTTAAGGTTTAAGTCTTCAGTTAGATGGAACAGGATAGGGGTAGGTAGGATAGAGTAAACAGGAAAGGGTTGGCCAAACCCTCTATGCCATCATCACTTCCCTAAAATTTTGACTCAACCCACAACCTATATGCCAAGAATTCTAAAGACTCCAGATTTCTGGGACTGCTGGAGTAGAGACCATAAATAGGCCTTTCTAACCACATCAATTTTGTTCTAGGTCTTTATCTGATGACCCTGGGATAAAATACTTTTTCTTTTGCTTAATACTCTAAACACCAACACTAAAGGACAGCAATTAATTCATATTTTCACCAAACTAAACAATTACTTACAGATTCTTCTTGAACACTAAGTCCAAGTGTTTCAGCAACAACTGTAGCCAAATTAAAAGATGACTTATCAGTAGGACAATGGTTTGCTCCATGTGTTTCTAAGTTAGGAAAAAAAAAAAAAACCCAATTATACAACTGTAGAAATGACATGTATTGAAAAATACAAAAAAGGAAAGAGGCTCAAAGAACCACTTTACAAGATAGCACTGAATAATTTTAAAATTCTGTGCAAAACATCTGTGCCAAAAAGTCCAAAATATCTACTACAAATGGCAATAAATTGCAGGTATCTAACATCTACATCTGCCAAACTTTTTCAGCTAAGATTTCCTACTTTTCCTAAATGGACTGAATGCAATGGGCAGATTATTTTTCTCATTGTCACTCAGAAAAAAAAACAAACCCAAAAAATCATATATAATTGTGCTGGATTTCTTGTGCCCTAAGTTACAGCATGAATATAAAACCATATTTATAGTGCCTTTTATGACAATATACTTTGTAGAAGAGATTTTCAACTCTGCATTATTTTCAAGATTTAAGCTAAATACAGAAATCACCTGTGTTCAAGTATTTTACAAAGCTTTATATATGCAGAGTTTCAATCAGTCAACAAGTATTTATGGAGCACATACTATGTTCTAGGCATGTGTTAGGCACTTGATCAAAGGAAAAAAGGTTCTTGCCCTCAAGGAACTTCAGGGCTTATACGGGTGAAACAGAAAGTAAAAAAGAGAATTACAATAAAATGTGATACACATTAAAGGAACATTAAAGGTGCACATAAGTGTTGATTTAAACATAAAGAAAGGATTCCTAAATCTGCCTTGGGAATATCAAGGAAAGATACACTAAGCGATGCCTAACCTGACCCTGGAAAGAAAGAGGAACTTGATAGGTCAAACGGGCTGGGGACAGAAAGAAGGATTCTAGGTACGTGTAAGGGTTCAGATATGTCAAACAAAATTGCATGTTTAGAGGGGCGCCTGGGTGGCTTGGTCGGTTAAGCATCCGACTTCAGCTCCGGTCATGATCTCACGGTCCGTGAGTTCAAGCCCCGCGTCGGGCTCTGTGCTGACAGCTTGGAGCCTGGAGCCTGTTTCAGATTCTCCCTTTCTCTCTGCTCCTCCCCTGTTCATGCTCTGTCTCTCTCTGTCTCAAAAATAAATAAGCGTTAAAAAAAATTAAAAAAAAAATTGCATGTTTAGGGAACTATAGGTGTTTTAATTGCTGGGAATCAAAATGCAAAAGCTATAACAGTAGTAGGATGAGCCCAGACAGGTCAGTGAGGGATTTCTCTCTCTCCCACAGGGGTGTGGAGAGGTGAAGAGTGGAATCTATACTTTATTGGATTCAACTAGAGGGAATGGGAGATAATACAGAAGAGCTACTGAACACAGACTACTTTTTCAGCTTTGAAGAGAAGCTGTAGCTAAGAATGGAGACAATTAAGACAGGCGTTATTTTTATTCATATTTAGTCATTTATTAAAAAAAATTAAGTTTATTTATTTACTTGGAAGAGAAAGAGTTAGTGTGAATGGGGGAGGGGAAGAGGTAGAGGGAGAGAGAGAGATAGAGGGACAGAGAGAATCCCAAGCTGGATCTGCACAGTCAGCACGGAGCCCAAGGCAGGGCCCAAACTCACAAAACCATGAGATCATGACCTGAGCCAAAACCAAGGTTGGATGCTTAACCGACTGAGCCACCCAGCTGCCCCAACAGGGGTTATTTTTAAAAGACGGAAGATAACATGTGCATATTTTGAAAAGAACGAAACTGCAGAGAAGCTAGAGATTTAAGAGGGCAACAGAGGGAGCAAAATCCTGGCAGCAGCAGAGGAGAATGTGCCCCAGAGTGCAGACAAGCAAGGATCTACCACTCAGTGTTACATCCTCAGCACCCTTTGCTAGACAGTCTGTCCTCCTCTCACACACACACTAATATGAAATGATTTCTTAGCTTTTAGAGTATAAGTTTTGTACTCATACTAAATGAGTAAGTGATTAACCTTGACCAACCCTTCCAACTGGCATCTGGATCCCATCTCCCCTTACCTTTTCACAGATGTAGTAACAGTTTCCTCTTTCCTTAGAATGACTCATTTCTTTCTCTTTACTTGATCTTTCCATCAACATAAAAATATGCTGCATATGCTGTACTATCCCATCTTCTAACATCCTCGCTTGACCCGTTTTCTCTCTAGCTACTGTCCCATTTTCCCCTCCCCTTTACCACAAAACATCTTGAAGGACTTGTTTACAAGTGCTCTCTGCTTTCTCTCCTCGCTTCTCTTGAGCATGCAACAGTCTAGAGGAATACCATTACACTTTAACAGTTCACGTTAACACTCAGAAGATCTGCATGTGACCAAATTCAATAGTGAATTTTCAGTCTTCATCTTGCCTGACCTATTAGCACAGTCTGCCAGTTGACCACTCCTTTCTCTCTCCACTTGGCTCAAAGGACCCTACTTTATCTCAGTTCTTCTATCTCCCTGGCAGCTCCTTCTCTGGTTACTTACTTTGTTGGTTCCTCCTCATTTTCACAACCTCTAAATCACCATCTAGACGGCTGTAATATTGCCTCTGAAGAGGTGAAAAATGGTTATTTGAAGGCAAAATAATTTTTTTATACATAAAGCACTTACATACATACACTCATACAGTGTATCTGCAGTATTGAAATTTCATGGAAAAATAATTAGGGGAAAAAACATCTTAAAAGTTTAGTGTGGGGTGGGAAAAATAGTTCAGAATCACTACTTAAATTTAAAAAAATTTTTTTTTCAACATTTATTTATTTTTGGGACAGAGAGAGACAGAGCATGAACGGGGGAGGGGCAGAGAGAGAGGGAGACACAGAATCGGAAACAGGCTCCAGGCTCTGAGCCATCAGCCCAGAGCCTGACGCGGGGCTCGAACTCCCGGACCGCGAGATCGTGACCTGGCTGAAGTCGGACGCTTAACCGACTGCGCCACCCAGGCGCCCCACTACTTAAATTTTTAAAAAATGTTTATTTGAGAGAGAGAGAGAGAAACAGTGTGAGCAAGTGCGGAGTAGGGGCAGAGAGAGAGAGAGGAAGAGTGAGAATCCCAAGCAAGTTCCACACCATCAGTGTAGAGCTCGACACAGGGCTTGATCTCACCAACCGCAAGATCATGACCTGAGGCAAAATCAAGAGTTGGACGCCTAACCTACTGAGCCATCCAGGCACCCCTTATTTTATTTTTTCTAAGTAGGCTCCACACCCAGCATGGAGCCCAACATAGGGTTCAAACTCATGACCCTGAGATCAAGACCTGAGCTGAGATCAAGAATTGGACACGTAACTGAATAAGTCACCTAGGTGCCCCTGAGAACCTCTACCTTACATAATGAAGCACCCCAGAGCTTAGTACTTGAACTTCTTCTCTTCCCTATCTACATTCACTTGCTTGGTAATCTCATCCACCTACATGCTAACAATTTCCTTTCATATCTCCATCTTAGACCTTTCTAAACTCAGATCTAACTACTCATCCAAAGTCTTACCTGAATGACTCTCCAGTATCTCAGAATATTCTCAAAACCAAACTTCTGATTTCTAACCACCCCTATCCCCACCTTTATTCTTCTTTTTTTTAATTTTTAAATATTTATTTTTTTTTTTGACAGAGTGAGAGACAGAGCACGAGTGGGGGAGGGGCAGAGACAGAGGGAGACACAGAATCCAAAACAGGCTCAAGGCTCCGAGCTGTCAGCACAGAGCCCGATGCGGGATTGAACTCATGGACAGCGAGATCGTGACTTGAGCTGAAGTTGGATGCTCAACCAACTGAGCCACCCAGGCACCCCTCTCCACCTCTATTCTAGAACCTGATACTCCTAGTTTCTTTCCTCTTAATAAACAGCAGCTCTAAAGAACAGAGTTGCCCAAACCAATCTCCCCCTCACTCACACTGTTCTGCCCTAGTCATGAAGGCTTCCTTACCATCCTTCATAAAGAACCAAATAGCATGCTCATCTGAGGGCCTACGAGCTCTGACTTCTCTACCTGGGATGCTCTTTCCCCCTATGTCCATATGCCTTCTTTGCTTCCGTAAATCTCTCCTCAAGCATCACTTTTTAAAGTGAGGCTTTCTAGTCTCTCTTCTGACCCAGCTTCAGAACACTTGCTTCTACCTAATATGTATTCATTTTCTTTCTCCCTCAACTAGATTACAACCTCTACGAAGGGCTTTGTTTTCTTCAGTACCTGGTATACAGTAGGTACTCAAGTATTTGTTGAATGAACGAATAAACCACAGTAAAGCCTGTTTACTTAAAATTATTAGCAATTTGTATTAACATGGCTAGGGATATTAATATGACTACGGATATTAATATGAATAATGGGACATTATTTTCCAATATGAAAAAGATTACTACACAACCAACAATACAAACAAAATCATATGGAAAATATTGTGTAATTCAGACTTCTGGCCACTCTTCCTTACCAGTAACCACAAATTTTAAACTTACGAAGTAAATATCATATGCTTACTAGACACTGGGGATTGACTCTGATCACAAGTGTCAGCCACCAGAATTTCACTTTCATTAGGTTTATTCTGTGGATGAATTGAAGACTTTGGAAGTTTTCTGAGTTCTAAGGGGAAAAAAAGAAATTACATATAAACAAACAATTATGATACAAAATATTATTTTGATAAGCCAAAACAAACCTGTCCTTAAGTGCATTAGAAGTATTATTTTATTGATTCTAATAAAAAGTTCATTCCTTTGGTATCACTAAGAAACAAAGCTGGAAGTTAGGACAGAGAGAGGGACTAGAACAGATAAGCTTCTTCTGACCTAAGTTTCCTAGAGTTGTAATGTTTTAATGCATCTTTTCCTTATGTATTTGTTGCAAATCAGTCAGGTTCATTTAAAATGAATACTGCATCATATACCTCTGCAATCTTTTTTAGAGCTTTTATTTTCTGGAAGGAAATCCTGAAACATGCTTTTTTAGAAAGCATTCCAATATTTAAGGATTTAATTCAAAGAAAACCAAAAGAAGCACAAAGTAAAGGGAAATAGACTTATTAATTATAACTAGAAAATAATATTATAACACACTATAAACTTTAAAATAAGCAAGGGTGAGGGGCCACCTGGGTGGCTCAGTTGGTTAAACGTGACTCTTGATTTCCATTAAGGTCATGATCTCATGGTTTGTGACTGTGAGCCTGGTATTGGGCTCTGCACCCACAGTGCAGAGTCTGCTTGAGATTCTCTTTCTCTTTCCCTCTCACTCTGTCCCTCCTCCACTCTCTCTCTCAAAATAAATAAATAAACTTGAAAAAAAAAAAAGCAAGAGTGTGGAAATGCAAGCTGGTGCAGCCACTCTGGAAAACAGTATGGAGGTTCCTCAAAAAACTAAAAATAGAACTACCCTACGACCCAGCAATTGCACTACTAGGCATTTATCCACAGGACACAGGTGTGCTGTTTCGAAGGGACACATGCACCCTCATGTTTATAGCAGCACTATCAACAATAGCCGAAGTATGCAAAGAGCCTAAATGTCCATCGATGGATGAATGGATACAGAAGATGTGGTGTGTATACACACACACACACACACACACACACACACACACACACACACACACACACAATGGAGTATTACTCGGCAATCAAAAAGAATGAAATCTTGCCATTTGCAACTATGTGAATGGAACTGGAGGGTATTATGTTAAGTGAAATTAGTCAGAGAAAGACAAAAATCGTATGACTTCACTCATATGAGGACTTTAAGAGAGAAAACAGATGAACATAAGGGAAGGGAAACAAAAATAATAAAAAACAGGGAGGGGGACAAAACAGACAAATATGGAGAACAAACAGAGGGTTAGTGGAGGGGTTGTGGGAGGGAGGATGGGCTAAATGGGTAAGGGGCACTAAGGAATCTACTCCTGAAATCATTGTTTCACTATATGCTAACTAATTTGGATATAAATTTTTAAAAATAAAATATAAAATTAAAAAAAAATAAGCAAGGGTGCCAACTAGTCATTAAATCAGTTTTAAAATAATTTGCATGGCTCAAAATGGTTACATTTATAAATATATATACACACACACATATATTTTAATTTTACTGACTGATGTCACTTTATTTAAATAAATAAGTTTAAAATTAAATTTTAAATAAAACAATTTTTTTTTTTTTAATTTAAAGAGAGAGGGAGAGTGCAGAAGCCAGGGAGAGGGAGAGACAGACAGAGACAGAGACAGAGAATCTCAAGCAAGCTCCATGCTCAGTGTGAGATCACTACCCATGCCGAAATCAAGAGCTGGATTCTCAACTGAATGAGCCACCCAGGCACCCTGATCTTATATTTTAAAACCAAAATTTCAGATCCCAAGTAAAAATGATTAGAGCAAGATTAAAAAAGACAAATTAAGTTTTAAAATAGTTACAGGTTGTTCTCATATGATAAAGAAATAAACTGGAAGCAATCATACAAGATATAAAACAAGACTTTCCTAATAAAGAAAATTGTGATGATTTGTTTTTCTAGGTATTCTTACAGATGGATTTAAACATGATCTAAACTATAAATGCTTATCTACAGTGATTCTGTCTGATAGACTAAAAGGCGAATAAATGTTCATTTACTTAAATGTTTATTTTGAGAGAGAGAGAGCGCGAGCATGAGCGGAGGAGGGGCAGACAGACAGAGTGAATCTCAAGCAAGCTCCATGCAGTCAGTGCAGAACCTGACGTGGGTCTTGATCTCATGAACCGTGAAATCATGACCTGAGCCGAAATCCAGAGTTAGACACTTAACCAACTCAGTCACCCAGGCACCCCTGAATGTTCATTTTAGATCCAAGACCTTATATTTTACTTTAGTTCCTAATTACATGTAAGATTTTTAACAGTTCTTTTGTCTTCCACTAGATGGTGATGAAAGCTCATATAAAATGGGGGAATAAAAGGTGTCAATTTTCCAATATCAAAGAATAAGATCTACTTATTATTTTTTTTTTCAACGTTTATTTATTTTTGGGACAGAGAGAGACAGAGCATGAACAGGGGAGGGGCAGAGAGAGAGGGAGACACAGCATTGGAAACAGGCTCCAGGCTCTGAGCCATCAGCCCAGAGCCTGACGCGGGGCTCGAACTCCCAGACCGCGAGATCGTGACCTGGCTGAAGTCGGACGCTCAACTGACTGCGCCACCCAGGCGCCCCAGATCTACTTATTATTTTAAAGGCATAGCTACGGTAAACAGTTTATTTTGAATTATGAAAACATCTCCAGAAGTACGTACACCACTTCCCTCCAAATGCTTTCCTTGTTATAAACAATTAGGGTTAAAAATAAAAGTCTTTGCCAATTTACTCCAGATCAACATTAAAAGAAATAATCATTGCATCGTATCACATGATAAATTTCAGGGCTACATGCAAAGGTAGTTCCAAAGTATTTAACAGAAATGGTAAATGGGCCTGGAATTAGAAATATGCCACTGATAAGCCATAAAGTTTATACTTTATAGAGACACTTCTTGGTCACCATCAATCGCTACAAATTATAACAAAAATAGCCAGTTAAAACTACTGGTGGGAGTAGCTATGCTTAATGCATGGGAAGTACAAAAGTTTAGAGCCAAGAGAATCTTTATGTGAATTCTGATTCATCTACTTACTTGACAGGTGATCCTGAGTGAATTACTTAACCCCTCCAAAGAGTGTACCTTTCCTCATTATAAAATGAAGATGTTGACAGCTCCCTTCCAAGCTTGTCATAAGAATTAAAATCTAGTAATAATGCATTCAAATCGCTCAGTGTATTATTACCTGGCACACAGGTGAAAATTAATGTTAAATTCCTTTCCCCTTTCCTTCTAATCCCACTCAGATATATATACCCAGGAATATTTTTTAAATAAAAGGAAAAAAGAAAAAAAAACATGTACCACATTTATAAAATGCTGGATGTTTACATATTCAGATAAGCAATGAAGGCCTGTACATAATCTAGACAGAAAATGCCTTCCCAGTCACTTCACTAATGGAAGTTAAACTTACAGCTGTAATAGAAGCTCCCTGACTGATGACTATCTTCCTTCCACTAGATGGAATAACAGAAAAACTCACCATACAAAAGAATACTTTTTCATATGAAACCAGATAACTAAAATGAAACTCCAGTCCTTACCGTTTGTACACACAGACTGCTCCAGCTCAGTGTGTGTGTGTTCTATGTATCGGACATGGAGGTTCTCCTTTCTTCGTAGCCGGTTAATGCCAGAAAAGGAAAAGGCTGTTATTGGTGAATCTGGAATAACATTTTCCTCAGATTCAAGATCAGTTGCTTGATGCTGTTGATCATTCCTAGAGGAAAATAATGGCAAATGGAAAAAAAAAATTAATTCAAATATTTCCTAAAACATCTCTACCTAGTATGGAGCTACAAAAGAACATAGGTATAAAGCTATGAGAGATGCAATTCCTTGCGTTTAATGTTCCAAATCTAAATATAAGGATTAGAGAAGTACTCAAATGATTAGAGTACCAATTGGGGAATATTATTGTGAGAAGTGAAGTACAAAGTGTAGCTGGTGGTACCTTGAGGTAAAATTAAAAGAATCTCAAATGGCAGAGAAAATGAGCAGAGGATCCACACATCTGAGTAAAGGCACGCAATGCTGTGTACTTGGTGTTAGAGGAAGGCAAGCTGAAACTACATGAAAAAGAGCCTTGATTAAGTGCGTGCATAATTTAGAAAGCAAGAGGAAAAGAACTGATGAAGGTTTCACAGCATGGAAGTAACGTGACAATGTAGCAGCAACACTGCAACACTGACTGGAACAGAAAGAAAGGAGGCAAGGAATCAATTAGGCAGTGGCTATAATGGTCCAGGCAAGAGTTTCTGGGGGTTTGAACTAGAATGTTGAGAATAGCTATGGAAAGGAAGGGACCAATATTAAACACTGGCAGAATTAACATGACTTGGCAAGTGACAAATAAGGGGCGATGAATAATACTAACACTGATAATATTATTGATGGAGGTTTATACTGTTGGGTACTGTTCAAAGTGCTACGTGCATCTGTTTAATTATCACAATTGTAGGAGCTATTAATAGTACTCTCATTTTACAAATGAGAAAGTTAAATCACTTACTAAAATAGTAAGGAGCAGAAGCAGGATCTAAATCCCAGCAGCCAGATTCCCAGGACAGTACTGATAAACATTCAATATGTTATCCTTAGTACAGACTATGAGACGAATGACTGATCACAAGTAGGATTCAAACTTTGAGTTTCTACTGCTACTTCTATCCAGGCCCCCTTAGAGTCTACTCTCAACACATCAGTCAGAAAAGTCTTATTAATACTTAGTCATATCGTGTCACTCCTGATTAAAACCTGCCTTATCTCCCCATTTCACTGGAAACACAAGCCAAAGCCCTATAAATGATTCACAAGGTCCTACATGATCTCATTGTCTCCCTCCCCCATTACCTGGGATCTCTTTTTATACTATACTCCAATCACCCTCACTTCCTCAAGGTTCCTCAACATACCCAACTTGAGTTCTTTCTCTAGCTCTTCCTTCTGCTTGGAATGCTCATCCCTAGACATCACTTACTTAGTGATCTCATTTCCTTCAAGTCTTTGCTGAAGTTTTACTTTCTCATCAGTGCCTATCTTAAACATGCTATTTAAAACTGTACCCTCTTGGGACTCCTGAGTGGCTCAGTCAGTTAATTTTCCGACTCTTGGTTTCAGCTCAGGAGGAGTTCATGATCTCACAGTTCTTCAGGACGAGCCCTGCGTTGGGCTCAGTGCAGAGCCTGCTTGGGAATCCTCTCTCCCCCTCCCCCACTCATGCTATCTTTCTGTGTCTCTCAAAAAAAAAAAAGTGGGGGGTCTTAAAAAAAATTGTAACCTCCTTCCCATACCTTAGGTACTCCTGTTGCTTGTTATTTTGCTATTTGCTTTATCCATGGTATTTATGGCTTTTGAATATAGTATATAATTGACTTGTCTATTGCTCATCTGCCAGAATGTAAGCTCTAAGAGGATAAAGAATCTTTGGTTCATTGTTACATCAAGTGAACATGAGTAGGCACTTGGTATGTGCTCAGTAAATATTTGTTGAATGAAGGAATATGAGAGATCCCCAGATTTCATTAGAAAAATAAATTTGTGTTGATTCAGGCATATGTTTTTGCCCAACTCAATTCAGGACCAATGGTACCTAAAGACTGGGTTTGGACTGAATTGTGGTTATTGAGTAAATAATTAATTTTGACTCAATTGAGTTTCCCATTACTGACTTTATTGACCAATTCTTACCAGTTGGTCAGGCATTTAGGCTTTATGTGACAAAACCAGTCTGTCTATTATACTCATTATCAATTTGTAGTACTATTTCCAAACAAAAAGTAATGAACATCTTATAACTATGACCAACAGAGATTAAAAAAAAATTACAAGATTAATTACTCCTAACACAGATTTGTATCTTAATTTCCTGGGTAACACCAGTATTACTTGTGGTCTGTAATCCTATATTCTATACTGAGGAAAATCTTTAGAGCTAATATCTAATTTTTAACTGTCTTATTCTGGAAAAACAGAGTAAGTTAAGGTCATATGAGAAAGACTTATAAATTAATGGAGTGTGAAACCTACCCAACCTTGCTTTAACTAATCACGTCAGAGGCTATCCACCTATTAGTCATGAAAATTCAACCTGGAACATGAATGAGTCACAAGAAACTGATTTCCTGGAACAGTCAATCTATAAGTAGCTGGGATCACAAAAGGAAAACAAAAACAAAACCCCAAAAAACCTAGATCTAATTAGAGGTGCAAACTAAGTAAACAAGTGCTGGCTTTATCTTCTTTTGCCATAAAAGGGGGAAAAAAACCCAAATAACTTCCATATATTAACAAAGTTTCTTCTTTAAAGCATTAGATCTCACTCAGATTTTCTGAGAAACGTTAAAAAGATCATGCCACAGCTTTAGTTAATTATATACACTGGTCATCTTTCTTCTTTCACTTTTCTAACAGCCCAAGAGTAAATTTTTGATTGTCTGTTTTATTTGTTGGCCTCCCCTGCTTAAATTCCTGTCACAACAACTTTAGTTGTTCTTTTTTTCTAAAGACCTATAAAAGTGCAGAGTCTCCCTCTGTAAAGAGTCTACAAAAGTTTTTAACATTCAGCTTTTTTCCTCTGAAGAACTTACAGTGGGTTAAAATATAATTTAAACTTAATGGAATAGTTATAGCCATTAAGTTCACTTAAACATTTTGGTTTTCAAAAAAAGGAAAAAGGTCTGTACGCTATAAACTATTGAGTCCAATATCTGGATCTTTTGGAAGTAGTATAAGTTTATAATATGAATAATTCAAGTAAGACTAATTTTAGGGGCGCCTGGGTGGCTTAGTCGGTTGACCATCCGACTTTGGCTCAGGTCATGATCTCACGGCTTGTGAGTTTGAGCCCCGTGTTGGGCTGTGTGCAGACAGCTCACAGCCTGGAGCATGCTTCGGACTCTGTTTCCCTGTCACTCTGCCCCTTCCCCACTAATTCTCTCTCTCAAGAATAAACATTAAAAAATTGAAAGACTAATTTTCAAAAGTAGAGCTATTAAACCAGTTGTACTTAGGACCTACTTAATTGAACATCTAGCTTTCTCAGGAAGGCATGTGACAGTGACTCTCTTGACACCATCTCATGAAGAGTGATAATGAAGGAAACGCCTCAGGGCTCCATCCTCAGGCAGATTTTATTTAACATTTTTTAAATGATTTCGATGCAGGATACTTAATGGAATATTCACATTTGTAGAAGACATAAAGCAGAGAATGAAAGCTAACCTAACAGATGGCAGGAAAAAAATCAACACATGAAAGACCCCCAAAGGTTGGAATAATGGGCCAAATCTAACAAAACAAAATAGAGCAGGAGAAATGTGAGATTATAAACTTCAATGAACTGAATCAGAAAAGAGAGAATCCAGGCTCTGCCACCTACACAGGTAGATAACCTTCTGAGGCTGTTTTAGCACAAAATTATAGAAAGAGTATACAGTCTCTGAAGTGAGGTACACCTGGGTTCAAATGCTAGTTCTGACACTTACAAATCACACTGGGTAAATCAGTTAACCTTTCTGAGCCTTAGTACCTTATCTATAAAGTATGGTACTGTACTCTCCTGCTTCCTTTTTGTAGGAAGGCTGTGAAAAGGAAGCAATATACGTAAAGTCATAATCCAATGCCCAAATAATAGTATTTAATCAATAGTGCTCTTCTATTTATTTTTTAAAGACTCAAAAAAAAAGTTTATTTGTGCATTATATGCCAACAAATTGGGCAATCTGTAAAAAATGGGATAAATTCCTAGAAACATATAAACTAACAAAACTGAAACAGGAAGAAATAGGAAATTTGAACAGACCCATAACCAGTAAAGAAACTGAATCAGTTTATCAAAAATCTCCCAACAAAGAGTCCAGGGCTGGATGGCTTCCCAGGGGAATTCTACCAAACATTTAAAGAAGAGATAATACCTATTCTTTTGAAGCTATTGCAAAAAAAAATAGAAATGGAAGGAAAACTTCTAAACTCATTCTATGAGGACAGCATTACCTTGATTCCAAAACCAGACAAAGACCCCACTAAAAAGAAATACAGACCAATTTCCGTGATGAACATGGATGCAAAAATTCTCAACAAGATACTAGCAAACTGGATCCAACAATACATTAAAAGAATTATTCACCACAATCAAGTGGGATTTTTTTCCTGGGCTGCAGGGCTGGTTCAATATCTGCAAATCTATCAACGTGATACATCACATTAATAAAAGAAAGGATAAGAACCACATGATCCTCTCAATAGATGCAGAAAAAGCATTTGACAAAACATAGCATCCTTTCTTGATAAAAACCCTCAAGAAGGCAGGGACAGAAAGAACATACCTTAACGTCATAAAAGCCATATACGAAAGACCCACAGCTAATATCATCCTCAATAGGGAAAAACTTGGAGCCTTTCCCCCTGAGATCAGGAACACAACAGGGATGTCCACTCTCACCACTGTTGTTGAACATAGTGTTGGGTGTCCTAGCCGAAGCAATCAGACAACAAAAAGAAATAAAAGGCATCCAAATTGGCAAGGAAGAAGTAAAACTTTTACTCTTTGCAGATGACATGATACTCTATGTGGAATACCTGAAACACTCCATCAAAAAACTGCTAGAACTGATACATGAATTCAGCAAAGTATAAAAACCAATGTCATAAAACCAATGACAGAAATCAAATGCATTTCTATACACTAATAATGAAGCAGCCGAAAGAGAAATCAAGGAATCTATCCCATTTAAAATTGCACCAAAACCCATAAAATATCTAGGAATAAACCTAACCAAAGAGGTAAAAGATCTGTACACTGAAAACTATAGAAAGGTTATGAAAGAAACTGAAGAAGACACAAAGAAATGGAAAAACATTCCATGCTCATGGATTGGAAGAATAAATATTGTTAAAATGATGATACTACCCAAAGCAATCTATACATTCAATGTAATCTCTATCAAAGTAACACAAGCAGGGGCGCCTGGGTGGCTCAGTCATTTGGGCACCCGACTTCAGCTCAGGTCATAATCTCACAGTTCATGAGTTCCAGCTCCTCATCAGGCTCTGCAACTGCTGGTGTGGAGCCTGCTTGGGATTCTTGCTCTCTCTCCTTCTTGCTCTGCCCCTTCCCCACTTGTTCTCTCTCTCTCTCTCTCTCTCTCTCTCTCTCTCTCTCTGAAAATAAGTAAAATTTTAAAAATAATAATAAAAAAAAAACACAAAAAACACCAGCATTCTTCACAGAGCTAGAACAAACAATTCTAACACTTGTATGGAACCAGCGAAGACTCCAAATAGCCAAAGCAATCTTGAAAAAGAAATCCAAAGCTGGAAGCATCACAATTCTGGGCTTCAAGCTATTTTACAAGGCTGTAATCATCAAGACAGTATGGTACTGGCAAGAAACAGACACACAGATCAATGCAACAGAATAGAGAACCCAGAAATGGACCCATAAATATATGGCCAACTAATCTTCAGCAAAGCAGGAACGAATATCCAATGGAAAAAAGACAGTCAGTTTAGCAAATGGTGTTGGGAAAACTGGACAGTGACATGCAAAAGAATGAACCTGGACCACTTTCTTACACCATACACAAAAATAAACTCAAAACGGATGAAAGACCTACATGTAAGACAGGGAACCATAAAAATCCTAGAGGAGAAAACAGGCAACAACCTCTTTGACCTCAGCTTCAGCAACTTCTCACTGGACATGTCTGAGAAAGGGAAGGGAAGGGAGGCAAGGGAAACATGTCTGGAGGCAAGGGAAACAAAAGCAAAAAAATGAACTGCTGTGACCTCATCAAGATAATAAACTTCTGCACAGTGAAGGAAACAATAAAACTAAAAGGCAACTGACGGAATGGGAGAAGGTATTTGCAAATGACATATCAAATAAAGGGTTAGTATCCAAAATCTATAAAAACCTTATCAAACTCAACACCAAAAACCAAATAATCCAGTGAGGAAATGGGCAGAAGATGTGAACAGACACTTTTCCAAAGAAGACATCCGGATGGCCAACTGACACATGAAAAGATGCTCACCATCACTCGTCATCAGGGAAATACAAATCAAAACCACAGTGAGATACCACCTCACACCTGTCAGAATGGCTAACAGCAACAACTCAGGCAACAACAGACGTTGGCGAGGATGCAGAGAGAGGATCTCTTTTGCACTGCTGGTGGGAATGCAGACTGGTGCAGCCACTCGAAAACAGTATGGAGGTTCCTCAAAAAATTAAAAACAGAACTTCTCTACGACCCAGCAATTGCACCACTAGGTATTTATCCAAGGCATACAGGTATGATGTTTTGAAGGGGCACATGCACCCCAATGTTTATAGCAGCGCTATCAACAATAGTGAAAGTATGGAAAGAGCCCAAACGTCCATCGATGGATGAATGGATAAAGAAGATGTGGTATATATATACAATGGAGTATCCTATGACCCAGCAATTACACTACCAGGTATTTATCCAAAGGATAGAAAAATGCTGAATTGAAAGGGCATATGCCCCCAATGTTTACATCTGCATTATCAACAATAGCCCAATTATGGAAAGAGCCCAAATGTCCATCAACTGACAAATGGATAAGGAAGATGTGGTGTGTGTGTATGTGTGCATGTGTGTGTGTGCACACACATACACACACAATGGAATATTACTTGGCAATCAAAGAGAATGAAATCTTGCCACTTGCAACAATGTCGATGAAACTGGAATGTATTATGCTAAGCAAAGTAAGTCAGAGAAAGATAAGTATCATATGATTTCACTCATATGTGGAATTTAAGAAACATAATAGACAAACATAGGGGAGGGAAGGAAAAATAAGATAAAAACTGAGAGAGAGGAAAATCATAAGAGACTCTTAAATGCAGAGAGCAATTGAGGGTTGCTAGAGGGGTGTTGGGTGGGGAATGGACTAAATGGGTAATGGGCATTAAGGAGGGCACTTGCTGGGATGAGCACTGGTGTTGTACGTAAGTGATGAATCACCAAATTCTATTCCTAAAACCATTATTACACTATGTGTTAACTAACCCGGATTTAAATAAAATTAAAAAATAAAAATAAAATAAAACTAAGTTTATTTATGTGACAGAGACAGAGAGAGAGAGAGAGAGCGTGAGAGCGTGCGCAAGCATGAGCAGAGGAGAAGCAGAGAGATTGGGAGAGAGAGGATCCCAAGCAGGCCCTGTGCTGTCAGCACAGAGCCCAATGCAGGGCTTGAACTCATAAACCATGAGATCATGACCTAAGCTGAAACCAAAAGTCGGTTAAGCATCCAACTCTTGATTTTGGTTCAGATCATGATTTCAAGGTTTGTGGGTTTGAGCCCTACAATGGACTCTGCATTGACAGTGCAGAGCCTGCTTGAGATTCTCTTTCTCTTTCCCTCTCTGCTCCTCCCCCACTCACATGTGCACAAACACTCTCTCTCTCAAAATCAATAAATAAACTTAAAAAAAAAAAGGAAAGATTTAAAAAATTAAAAAATAGGGGCACCTGGGTGGCTCAGTTGGTTAAGCATACAACTTCCGCTCAGGTCATGATCTCACAATTTGTGGGTTCAAGCCCTGCATCGGGCTCTGTGCTGACAGCTTAGAGCCTGGAGCCTGCTTCAGACTCTGTGTCTCCTTCTCTCTCTGCCCCTCCCCTATTCGTGCTCTGTCTCTTGTCTCTATCAAAAATAAATAAACATTAAAAAAAAATTTTGTTAAATAAAAAAATAAAAAATAATAATAAAATGAAGGAGTAGGCTAAACCCTATTAGGTTTTCTTCAACAACCTAATATGAAGCCATGACTCTGAAGTCCTGTATGTTTATCAAAAACAACACGTCTACAATTAGATAGGGAAGACTTTGACTTAATGGTTCTAGTTGGCAGTAAACCCAATAAGGAACATCCAGGACTATTCACGTGTTTTGACCACATTAATTAATGTAACTAAAAAGACACAGAAAAATGGTGAGGGCAGTATTGCCCTATTGGTCATACAACACCTAGAATACTGAATTTTTTTTTTTAATTTTTTAATTTTTTTTTTAATTTTTACGTTTATTTTTGAGACAGAGAGAGACAGGGCATGAACGGGGGAGGGTCAGAGAGAGAGAGGGAGACACAGAATCTGAAGCAGGCTCCAGGCTCTGAGCTGTCAGCACAGAGCCCGACGCGGGGCTTGAACTCACGAACCGCAAGATCATGACCTGAGCCGAAGTCGGACGCTTAACCGACTGAGCCACCCAGGTGCCCCTAGAATACTGAATTCTTAATTAAGATATTGACAAACTAAAACATTAAAAAGAAATGGTACTTTGAAGTTGTGAAGTAATGACGCCTGAGTTAATGAACAGAGGATATTTACCTAAAGAAAAGACTCAGGAGGGCCCTGACAGTTCTCTTCATGAATGCAAAATAGAAGAGGGGGTAAAAGTTGTTCCAGATGCTCCCAGAAGGCAAAATTAGAATCAACAAATAACCTATAAGTAGATTTATTTCTACACAAACTTAGAAAGAACTTCCTAAAACCTCACTAAAATTAAACAGGTTTGAGAGATTAAGCTTATGGTAGAGGTGTTCAAACAATGGCTATTTGTTAAAGAAGTTATATAAGGAATTCAATTTAGAAAAGTGTTGAATGAAATGAATCCTACAGTCCTTTAAGTGTATAGACTCCTTTGACCTTCACTGATTCAGCATATCCATTTCTCAAAACAAAAAGAACCATGACCTCAACATTTAAGTATTTGTTGTTGGTGACTGGTAGTGTTGAATATATGCATATATATATATATATATGTATATACACACACAATTAACTTTATAACAGCAAATTTTTCCTGACTAATTTCTTACTACAGTGTCACTAAATAACTGTCCTACCATATAAGATATCTGCAACATCAAAACCAGCTTAGGTGAGTCAGGTTTTACTTCATTTAACAAGCAGAATATAAGTCAAACATTTTTTCTAAAGTTCAGATGTATTTCAGGCACTAACAGCATAATGTTACAGTGGTTTAGGTAGTCAAAGAAAATACTTGCTATTTTTTTAAACTGTCAAGCAAAAGTAAATTTGTTTAAGGACAGCAAGCTACTTTGAAAATAAGTTGACTAATGAGAACTATCTTAAATTTCAGAACTGAAAGACATACTAGATAATAACCCCCTTCATTGATCTGATTAAGCCATGTCCGAAATAAAACATGCATACCTTGAAGTTCATCTCTATGCTTAACCTTTACTATAATTTCAAACTTTAGCTTTTATTCTTCTAAGATGCCAGTGAGCTTCAACAGACAAATTTGTGACTTTCAGAACACTAAAAATAAATTAATTCTGAGTGAATCTGAATTTGTATTTCACGAGGTAAATGACATTATCTAATTTCAATTCACTTTATACACCTTGGTTTTGGAGGCATTCACTCTTTAATTCTGTATTAACCTCTATATGTTCATTATCTTGTTTATCTTTGGTATTCATAAATATCAAGGCTGAGGTGTTCAAAATACCATAAGCTACCTGTAAATCACTTCACAGAACATTAATTAAGTCAACCATCACTTATCTGAAATCTTTGGAACCAGATGTGATTTGGAATTCAGATTTTTTTTTATCATGAAGGGTAATACAGAGCATATACAGCTTATTACATAATACCTCCAATGGCACCTGAGGCATCATTCTGTAGTCAAACACACTGATATTTTCATAGCAAAGCATAGGAATGTTCACATGAAGTGGGATAAATAAGGACTATAAATAGCATTCTGTGGATTAAGGTGAGGTTAAATTGTGAATAACATCCAAAAAAAAAAACTTTTGAATTTTAGAATTTGAGTTTTAGAATCATGTATAAAAGATTGTGGATGTGTGTTCTAGCCTCAACATGCATCATGAGTAAAACTGGAAAGTGCTGACATTTTCATACATACATGTTTAATAATCTCAGTCTAATCCTATAGCCTTCTTTCCTCATCTATTATCTCCCCTCAAAATTCCCTTTGCTACCAATATTTGTGAACTGATTAACATTGGAGGAATATCAAAATCCTACTGAATATCCATTACTTAAAAGTATACGGATAAGAATGTTAATTCCACCTGTGAGATGTGTTTATACATAATAACTATTCTAAGCAAATTAATATGTTATACCTGCATAGTTTACCAGTTTTTAGAGATGCCCACTCAAATACAATAGAAGATCTAAGAGCCCTATAAAAACCATTAAGACTATCCTGAATCCTAACTCTTAAAATATTTCACAAGTTTTATATAGATGGGAACTAAGAACTGGCCATATCTCAACCCTGTGACAGTCAGACCATACTCAGAAAAAGATTCTTTTTAAAGATACTGTTGAATAATGGAAAGAACAGTGAGTGGCCTTTTTTTTTTTTTATTTTATTTTTTTTAGTGAGTGGCCTTTAAGTCAAAAGATAGGAGTCTGAGTGATAGGCTTAGTGAGACCATAGCAAGTTATTTGACTTTTGTGAACTTCAGTTTCCCTCTCTATAAAGCAGAAATAATAAAACTACCTTAAAGAATCATAGTGAGGATTATTAGATATAAAAAACATGAAACACAGAATAAAAATTATTATTTTTATTCTTTAAGAGAAATGGGGGGAGAGGAGCAGAAAAAGGAAGAAGTTCTCCAGGCCTGAGAAATGTGTAAGTGGAAATAATTTATTCAGATTGCTTTTATGAAGCTTTTGGGTCAGGGCTTTGAAAAGGAAACAAATATTTATTTAAAATATAAATATTTCAAATAATTATAAAAATTAAAATGCTTTAAATTAAAACATTCTGATACTTTCTTTATATATACACTAACCTAAGAGATGCATACACTCTTCATATATACTCCCAAAACACAAATGAAAAGTGATTTTCTTCATATTATTGCAGAAAACTTTATAACTTTTTAAAATGAAATCTGCAACTCTTAATGCCTTTACAGTTTGTATAGCTAAGTATAATAAAGGAAGAAAAGTTGAGGGAAAATATTCAATTTGCTGCTGCAATTAAGGAAAAATACTTACTCAATTTTCTGTTGCAGCTGTTCAGAAAGCTTTTTATTTTCTTCCTGGAGAGTATTCTTTTCATTCACTTAAACATAACATGAAAAAGAAGCACACATTATAGCTATATTAACATGTATGTCAGGCTTTTTCAACAGTACTAGTAATTATGGAGAATTAGGATTTCTAATTCCAAGTCATAATGTTAGAGTTAACATTATTGTGCAAGATTATTGTTACTAGGCAGTGATTACTACATCTCATATTGTGCCAGTTCCATGTAACTGATTAACTGATAATTTTATTTTATGCTTGTGGGCAGAAAAGAAAAAGTACTTCATGTACTGGGGAATATAGGTTAATTATTCATACTAAGGTCAAGAGAGCATTCCATCTATTACTCAGTCTTACTAACTTCAAACACCATTTTAGTAAAGGACATTTATCTTGAAATAAATCTGATAACAAAAGTAAACCAACACTGAATAGCAGTGTAATTTTATAGCATAAGCAAATTTTCTTCCTTAGTTAATTATGGTATCAGTAATTTAAATATATCCAATGAAATAGTATTTGTTTCAATCTACCCTGGCTAAGTTTTCTTGTCCATGTTTATTGAATTTAGAAAGCAGAAATTCAATTTTAGACTATAATTTCTATTGTAGTCAGCACAAAATTTTTTATAAACCCTTGTGTGATGTCACTGCTTAAGCGTGTACTGCACTAGGAGGAATATCTAGAAGATCACAGTAAATAGAACTAATCTCTACAAAACAAAGCTAATCATATTCCAAAAATTTGGAGATACGAACAGTAATCTAAACATTAAGTGCAGTCCGATGAGAGACCGGATATTACATAAACATGTTCTATACAACTGAAAGTGAGAAGGGCATTACAGAAGTACAGATAGAGCACTAAAAGAAATTCCAAGGAGAAAAAGGTTACTTTGGGCTCTTGAGTAGATGAGGAAGGGATTCATCAAGGAGAGGACAACTGAGCTGGACAGAGTGTTCTATGCAAAGAATTAATGGAACAAAGTTAGAAAGAATGGGTATAATAAACGGTAGGAAACCTTCAAAAACAGGTTAAGAAATCCGAACTTCATTTAATATTTTTTTGAGTTTATTTATTTATTTTGAGAGAGACAGAGACAGTGTTAGTGGGGAGGGGCAGAGAGAGAGGGAGACAGAGAATTCCAAGCAGTCTCTGCACTGTCAGCGCACAGTCTGATGCGGGGCTTGAACTCACAAAACCATGAGATCATGACCTGAGCTGAAACCAAGAGTTGGACACTTAAACAACTGGGTCACCCAGGCACCCCTGAACTTCATTTTAAAAGATTACCAAGTGTCATTTTTCATACATGAATGATGGGAAGACTGATTTGTTAGTATATACAGCACATACCAAAGCAAGGAAAAAAATGAAGTAAGAAATGAGTATCTGGACTAGAAATAGGAAGTGAGGACAGGTAGAAGAGATTTTACAGAGGCAGAATCAGTAGTTATTTGACAACTCATCCTCTGTATGGTGAGAGTAGACAAAGATGGCCTTAAATTTCTAATTAAGATGGTTTACCTGACTCTCCCTCTCCAAATCCCAATGAAATGACAAAACAACTCTAAAAATAAGTCAACTCCAATACTGAAAAGCCAGAATGGGTGTCACTAGCAGATCAGAACTTTAAAAAAATTCATGAATGATTTAAAAATAGATAGCCTCAGACTGATGGTGAAATCCAACCAAAGAAAGGGCCTTAAAAAAAAAAAGTGAGCTTTTTCAGTAGAACCTCATGTTTATTCCAGTCTAGGCAGCAAGGCCCAGAAGTTGCTGAATGAGCAAATAAAGGGTAACTGATAGTTGCCCTTAGGCTAAAGGGGGATAGATTTCCACAGCTTTTAACACTGGAGAGTCCATTGTCTCCTAAGACAAGGAGATCAGGGCAATGCTCTCAATTAACTTTTGGTAATCAGGAGAGAGAAGTACTCCCATACCTAGAAGACCAACTATTCGCATACCCCACAGAAAACCTCTCCAGTCTTGTTTCCTTCTCTCCCACTCTCTGCCATTGGAGTAGGGCTCCTGTAAATCAGAATCTGCATTTACTGTTAGCAAAGTAGGGATTCTTCCTCAAGCCAAGGAAATGAGACTGCATTTAACAAAATCACCAATTTAGAGACATCTATAATTATAGACAATCAAGAGTAAACAAACACATAAAAAAACTAACACAAAACAAAACAAAAAATCCAAAATTTTAAAAGAATTAAAAACCAGTCATGGGGCACTGGGATGGCTAAGTAGGTTGAGTGTCCAACTTTAGCTAAGATTGTGATCTGATAGTTTGTGAGTTCTAGCCCTGCATCAGGCTTGCTGCTGTCAGTGTGGAACCCACTTTGGATCCTCTGTCCCCCACTATCCCCCTTTCTCTCAGCCCCTTTCCTGCTCATGCTCTAAAACAAAACAAAACAAAACAAAAAAACAGTAATAAAAATTCTGGATAAGTAGTTTTAATATAAGAAACAAAAGATATCTGATAACATCTTCAGATTTCAAAGGGTGATAGATAAGTTCATTAAAAACAAGCAACAGGCTGCCATGAAAGAAACAAAGGTCATAAAAGTTAAAAGCAAAATAAATGGGATGAAAGTAGAAAAAATGTGACCGAAGACAGAATTAATATCCATCTAAATGATTCTCCCAGAATTCAGCACAAGAGAATAAAATTACAAAATATTAAGAAAAATTAGGCAGCATGGGAAGACCTCAGCATCTTGCTAATCTGAGTTCCAGAAGAAGAAACAGAATGGAAAGGAACAAACATTAGAAATAAACAAACGAACAAACAAAACAGAAAAAAAAACTTGTTGGGGTAAGTGAACACTTTAGGGTGGGTAAGCGAATTAGATATACTGTTAGTGATCTTATCACAAAAACAAATAGATCGGGGCGCCCGGTTGGCTCAGTCCGTTGAACATCCGACTTTGGCTTCAGGTCATGATCTTGTGGTTTGCGGGTTCAAGCCCCGAGTCGGGCTCTGTGCTGACAGCTCAGAGCCTGGAGCCTGCTTCGAGTTCTGTGTCTCCCTCTCTATCTCTGCCCCTCACCCACTCATGCTGTCTGTCTCTCTCTCAAAAATAAATAAACATTAAAAAAACAAACAACTAGATCCTGCACAAAAACATAATTTTTATTAAACGCTGAACTCACAGGAAGAGAAATCCAAGGGACTCCCACATTACCTCCTTAATCATCAACAACAACAAAAAAACAAAACAAAACTGTGAGCTAAAACACAAGCAGTATAGGTAAGCAGATGTTGGTACCAGCACTAGTAGGGGGACTGAAACTGAGATTTCCAGTTTAAGCCCAAACTCCTTTCCTAGCATGGAGCCAAAGTAACCCTCATTTACTTACCACTACAGTCAGCAGAAAGTAACTCATATATGGATTCCCAAGTATTTCAGATAATAGAATTATCTTACATAGTAATGAAATGTTAAAAGATTTAAATGGAATGCCTAAAACTAACACACTAGAAGTGATAACAAAAAATGAGTAGGCAGACAAGACTGAAATAATTTGAGCATCAATGAGAATAGATGAGTAAACTGAATGACACACACTGAATATATAAAATCCTATGTATTTATTTTACTCAAAAAAAAAAAAACCCGAAAAACAAAAAGAGACCCCCCACTCTCATCAAAAATAAAATGAAACATCACACATACATAAACACACACACCCTATTTGTCACCATTGCTGGTAACTATTACACAAGATCTTACTCTGAAAACTGGCAATTAAAGGGAAAAAATTAAAGGGAAAAAATTAAATTAATAAAATTAAAATTAAGACCATGCCTTTCTAGTAGGAACTATATTACATTCCAAGCTAATCAGCAGTCCCAACTGAAAAGGGTGAAATCTTATTTACAGAAAAATGCCAGCTAATGAATGTAGAAAGAATAACAGAAATGAAAATTTGGCATTTTATAATCTCTAATTAAATAACTAATTCAGGCAAGGCTCACCAATAGATGCTAAAACCATTCAAGAAAGACTGAGGAAGAATTGTATTTTTGCAAGACTTCATAGTATCAAACATCCACCCCTCTATTCAGATTATTTGGTGGTACAAGGAGAAAATATAACTCTATAATAAAGAAATGTAGTCATCACCTTAACCCAGTGATCAATCTTAGAATCCCTAAGAGTGGAATAACCTGGCAATATCTTACTCCTGATAAGATGCAATAAATATGAAGTGGACAGTTTTAGCTATGAAGTACTGCTGTCAAAAATGCTTAATATAAACCTAATCAGGCCTTCAGATCCAATATCTACTTTATAGGAAATAAAGGAAAAGACAAAATGTTTTAAAAAAATCCAAGAGGTGACAAAATTTTAAGAAAATGACCCTACTTCAAGAAACTAATGTCATGAAAGAAAAAAATAGGAAAGGGAGCTATTCCAGATTAAATGGAACGTGTATGAGGGTTCTTTAGTATTTTCCCTACCTTTCTGCATTTCTTAAAACATTTCACTTAAAAAAAAAAAAAAAAGTGAGGGCGGTGCCTGGGTGGCTCATTGGGTTAGGTGTCCAACTTTAGCTCAGGTCATGATCTTGCAGTTCGTGAGTTTGAGCCCCACATCAGGCTCTGTGCTGACAGCTCAGATCCAGGAGCCTAGTTTGGATTCTGTGACTTCCTCTCTCTCTATCCCTCCCCTGCTCACACTCTGTCTCTGTCTCTCAAAAAATAAATAAATGTTAAAAAAAAAATTAAAAAAAAAAAAGAAGGGGTACCTGGCTGGCTCAGTTGGTGGAACATGCAACTCCTGATCTTGTGGTCATGAGTTTGAGCACCACATTGGACACAGAGCCTACTTAAAGAAAAAAAGACAACTAGGTAGACTTGAAAAAGAACCATTAAGGATAAAGAAATTGTGGTTTATATACACAATGGAGTACTACGTGGCAATGAGAAAGAATGAAATATGGCCCTTTGTAGCAACATGGATGGAACTGGAGAGTGTGATGCTAAGTGAAATAAGCCATACAGAGAAAGACAGATACCATATGGTTTCACTCTTATGTGGATCCTGAGAAACTTAACAGAAACCCATGGGGGAGGGGAAGGAAAAAAAAAAAAAAGAGGTTAGAGTGGAAGAGAGCCAAAGCATAAGAGATTCTTAAAAACTGAGAACAAACTGAGGGTTGATGGGGGGTGGGAGGGAGGGGAGGATGCGTGATGGGTATTGAGGAGAGCACCTTTTGGGATGAGCACTGGGTGTTGTATGGAAACCAATTTGACAATAAACTTCATATATTGAAAAAAATTTTAAATTTTTTTTTTTTCAACGTTTATTTATTTTTGGGACAGAGAGAGACAGAGCATGAACGGGGGAGGGGCAAAGAGAGAGGGAGACACAGAATCGGAAGCAGGCTCCAGGCCATCATCAGCCCAGAGCCCGACGCGGGGCTCGAACTCATGGACCGTGAGATCGTGACCTGGCTGAAGTCGGACGCTTAACCGACTGCGCCACCCAGGCGCCCCGAAAAAAATTTTAAAAAAATAATTAAAAAAAAGAAAAAAGAAAAAGAACCATTAAATAGAATTTTTAGGAATGAAAAATTTGGTTACTGAAATAAAACAACTCAACACAAGAGAACTACTGAAGTCCTTAGTATAATGAACAAGAGAGCTGAAGAAATCACTCAGAATGTAGCAGAGAGAAATAAGAAGATGAAAAACAGGAAAGGGATATCAAGCAATACAAAGGACAGAATGATGAGGTCTCATCAGAATACCCAAACAGAGAATGGAGAAGACACAATATTTGAAAAGCTATTTCCAGGTATAATTAAAGATGTGGTTCCAAAAGGGTGCCTGGCTGGCTCATTTGGTAGAACATGCAACTCTTGATCTTGGGTCATGAGTTCGAGCTGCACAATGGATGGTAGAGATTACTTCAAAATAAAATCTCAAAAAAAAAAAAAAACAAAAAAAAAACCTGGTTAAAATTATACTAATATTATAGAACACCAAAAAAGAAGGAAAAAAAATCATAGCAGCCAGAGAAAAATGATTGTTACCCTGCAAAATAGGCTTACAAAAGGAAATGTAAAATAAAAACATTTTTGGATAAAACTGAGAATTTAGAACCAGCCAATACCCTCGAAAGGATGTATCTCAGATAGGATAATAATCCCAGAAGGAAATGGAGGTGCAAAAAGCAATAATAAGCAAAGAAACTGATAAACAGGTAGTTGAGTCTTTTAAAACTGTCTTAGTAATTTTTAGAAAAGTTTCTAACTGGGGCACCTGGGTGGCTCAGTCAGTTAAGCATCCAGCTTCAGCTCAGGTCATGACCTCACAGTTCATGGGTTCGAGCCCCACGTCGGGCTCTGTGCTGACAGCTCAGAGCCTGGAGCCCGTTTCAGATTCTGTGTCTCCCTCTTTGTCCCTCCCCCACTCACGCTCTCTCTCAAAAATAAACAAACATTAAAAAAAAAAGTTTCTAACTTATAGGCTAAAAAAAAGGTAATGAATGCTAGGCATAAGCAGCATGTAAGTGGAAAAGGAGGTGAGCAGAGTTAAGGTGTTTTAAGGTCTGTACATTGTTCAGAAGATGGTCAAGACATTAACTTTACATTTTAGGAATGCATGGTAAACTTTCAAGGTTGTGGGTTGCCTGGTTGACTCAGTCAGTAGAGCATATGTCTTTCTCTTGGGGTTCTAAGCTTGAGCCCCATGCTGGGCATAGACAGTACTTAAAAATAAAATAAAAATAAATAGAAATAAAAAAATAAAAAAGAGAGGAGGGGACAAAACAGGGGAAGAGACACAGAAAGATAAACCTGGACCTGGAAAAATACATTATCAGATTGTTAATAATAGTTACCCCCAGGAACAGAATAAAACTATGTTCTTTCTCTTTTTGAAACAATGAGGAAATATTCATTTATTCTTGCTTGAGTAACCAGAGGATAGCAATATAATTAATAGAAAGAAAATAGTCAGAAGATAGAAAAGAAGATAAATTAATTAGATTTTGTGCTCATTGTGAGCTGTTCATTGTGAGCTGTTGACAGAGAATCAAGGTAAAGGTCACTAAGAGAGTATATGAATAGTGAGAAGTGAATAAGGTTAAGAGATAATGGAAGAGAAGACATTTAAGAGAAGGCTAAAAATGTAAGGAAACCCCACATTAAATGTGTAAGGAGACTAAACTGAAAATGATATATTTGTACTAATATGTCATGAAAACCACAGAAAGTGTACACTTTTGCAGAACACTAAATTGTATTTTTGTATTTGACTTTACCAAATAGCCAAATGACATGAAATAAAGATAAAACTAAAGAAGCAAATGTAGACATAAGCAAAGGAAATTTCTTCTTATCTTATTGTTGGTGAGACTTGAGGGCCAATGTGCACAGTATTTATACTACTTTTTGTACTCTATTTCTTACTAAAATAAGTATGAAATTAAATCTACAGAAAGGGAATAAAGGACATTTGCACTTTTGCCTACACGAGGAAAGATGTATGTAAACCATCCATTTGATTGCAACCAATTTAATAATAGGTTTTAACAACCGTACATTATGCTTTAAATACTTAATGAAGAAAGGAAACTCACTAAGCTCTGTGATAAGTTTAAGATTCTGCTGCCGGATATTTTCAAACTCTTGCTGTTTTTTCCGCATATGCTCTTCAGTTACTGCACAGCGATCACATAATCCTGCTCTTAATCTAGGAAACAAAAACAAAATATTTTTAGAGAACTTAAATGTTCTCACCAAAATATATGTAAGATGATGGCTATGTTAATTAACCAGACGATGGGAATTCTTTCACAATGTATATGTTTACCAATTATCATTATGTACACTTTATTTTACAATTTTGTCAATTGTATATCCATAAAGCTGAAATTCAATTTTTTTCAAAAACTAAAATATATTTCCTTATATTTGAACTCCAAGACTTTTATACTTTATAAGATGTAAATAACTGACTTGGCGAATATGGAGAAAATTAATAGTTCAATGATGTATTATACCTTTAACACGCTCTCAAATAGGTTGAAATCATGCCACAACATCACTTTCTACAAGACTGCAATTCCGAGTGGAATTCTGTAAATTCTGCCAATTTTAAACTCTATCCAAAGGAACTTATTTATTGAAGAATCCAACCTTGTTTTAATATATTATAGTCAGAATATGAACTTTAGTCCAGTACCAAGGGGCTGAATTATATCTTAAGCAAGCTTGCCTCTGTATTGCTCGGCATAGGATATGACACATGAGTGATCAACAACTTTTTTAGTTGAATGAATACTAAAGGTCAAAGAGTACAAAGTTAAAAAAAGGTACTCCATACTTTGCTCTTGTCAGCATTTAAAAAAACCCAACGTCAGAAAAATTCACAATTTACTATTATGCAAAAAAAGGTTTTAAAAAAAGTTTTCACTATTTGTCAGTGAAGAAAGGGTGTCCTAATCACAGAAAAGTCTAGTAGACAGCACTGACCTAGAACCAACTTGATATACACTACAGAATTCCCAGAAGCTTAAAAAAAAAAAAAGGGTACCCAGAATAAGTAATTTAACGTATTACAAGAAATCATGGTGCTTGGGTGGCTCAGTCAGTTAAGCATCCAACTCTTGATTTTGGTGCAGGTCACGATCTCACGGTTCGTGGGTTTAAGCCCTGCAATGGATTCTGTGCTGACAGTGCAGAGTCTGCTTAGGTTCCTCTCTTTCCCTCTCTGTGTCCCTCCCCAACTCACACTCTCTCTCAAAATAAATAAACTTAAAAAATATTAAGTATTTCAAGAAATCATCATATCAACATATTCTCTTCTGTATTCTGAGTACTCAAGTGATCCCCCCTTCCATTCCTAGGAGAATATTGGAGATTTACCCTCTAAAGGGTCTAAAACAGACACAGATACAGGTTTGGGAAACACAAGATGTAAGTAAGGGTAGGAGTACAATAGTGAAATAAATGTATATTCATGCCAAATTCTTAGACTTTAGCCTAGGCCCTCATCATCTACTTGGCTTCCAGGACTTTAGTAGCCAGCCCTATTACACATTCCAGAAAGCAGAATAAATAAAGGAGCCTCCTCTAGGAAATCAGACCTAAAGATACCGCCATTTGGGGATTATCAGTGAAAAAGACCAGGCAGATCAACCTGCAGTGAAGCTCAGAGACCACAATTCCACTCACAGCTTCTACTCAACTTTTATCCATTTCTCTTAAATATATCAATAGACATCTCAGAAAAGCTTATAAAGTGAAAGATACTAGAGCAAGACACTAAAAAAAAATATATATACACATATATATACATATACATATATGTATAAATAAATAAATAAATAAATAAATAAATAAATAAATAAATAAATAATGTAGGGAGAAGAAAAAAAACACTACCATCACCAAACTGTAAAGAATACTCTCAGGAGAAATAAAGAAGATACCAAACCATAAATGAAAACAGGATTGCCATAAAAGGAAATATTCTGAGAACAACAACAACAAAAATCTTGGAAATTAAAAATATAACAGCAGGGCAGGGAAACCCCACGTGTCTGAGTCAGTGGAGCACACAACTCTTGATCTCGGGGTTTTGAGTTCAAGCCCCACGTTGGGTATAGAGATTACTCAAAAATAAAATCTTAAAAAAAAAAAAGCCAGCAGGAAAAAACCCAAGCTCAATAGAAGGTAAGAAAATAGAGTTGAGAAAATCTCCTCAAAAAGCGAAGAGCAAATAGAAAAGATTAAAAAACTAGAGAATTATTTTAAAAGGTTTATCCTTTCAATAATAAGAGTTCTAGAAAAAGCAAGTTTTGGGGTGGCAGCAAGGGGCAGAAAAGAAGGAACAAAAAAGACATGAGACCTACAGAAAGCGAAATGGCCTAAATCCAACTATATCAATAATTACATTGTTAATTGATAAAACACTCTGATCTAGAGAGAGATCTTATAACTAACTCTGATCTAAAGGCAGATCTAACTGTCAGGACAAAAAAATTAAGATTCAATATGCTACCTACAATAGACAAATTTTAGATTCCAAGATACGTATAGGCAGAAGGCAAAGAATGGAAAAAGACAGACCATGCAAACAAAAACCAAAATAAAGCTGGAGCATCTATGATAAGATCAGACTATAAAATAGACTGTAAGACAGGAAGTGTTACTAGTACAGTGAATTTTATAATAAAAGGGTCAATTCACTACAAAAATAAAACAATTATATACATATATGCATCTAACACTAGTGACCCAAAATACAGAGAGCAAAAACTGAGAACTGAAGGGAAAAACAAATTCAACAGTAACAGCTATAGACGTCCACTCTCAATAACGGATAGATGAAGTGAGACAAGAAATCAGCATTGATACAGCAGGCCTGAACAAACCAACGACCACCCAGACCTGACTGACCTCTGCATAACATGCCACCAACAACTGCAGAATGCACAGTTGGAACATTTGCCAGGACAGACCTCTTCCTAGGTCACAAAACAAGTCTCAGTAAGTTTAAAAGCACTGAAATCATAAAAAGCATGTTCTCTCACCACAATGGAATCAAATTAGAAATCAAAAACAGAAGGAAATTTGGAAAATCTGTGAATCTTAAGCAATGAACTCCTAAATAAAGAACGAGTTCAAGAAGAATCACAAGGGAAATTATAAAATGGGCCATAGCACATATGTATATAAAAGCAATGTTCAATAAATAAATAGTTACTGAATACTAAACAGTGATTATCAAAATAACCTCAGCAGTAGGGCTAGAGAATAAAATAGAAGAAATCCTCCAGAACATAAGGAAAAAAAAATATGTAACAGAAATCAGAGAAAAGATTATAAAGAATCAGTTTGTGACCAAGAAGTACTCCAGAAATAGAGAACATATAAAAATGGAGAGAGGAAACAGAAAAGAATTGCCAGACCTTAAGAGATACTAGTCTTTAGACTGAGTGTCCAACAGGTTAAAGGAAACACATACAAACACACACACACCCATCACAAAATTTCAGAACAACAATAAAAAGATCTTAAATTCCAGGAAGGAAAAAATATCTATTACCTATAAAGGAATAACATTAGAATGGTATCAGTCTTATCAACATCGGATGCTAACAGATAATGAGAAAATGTCTTTTTTTTTTTTTAATTTTTTTTTTTAAACATTTATTTATTTTTGAGACAGACAGAGAGAGAGCCTGAACAGAGGAGGGTCAGAGAAAGAGGGAGACACAGAATCCGAAACAGGCTCCAGGCTCTGAGCTGTCAGCACAGAGCCCGACGCGGGGTCAAACCCACGGACCGCGAGATCATGACCTGAGCCGAACTCGGACGCTTAACCGACTGAGCCACCCAGGCTCCCCTGAGAAAATGTCTTTAAAATTTGGAGCAAAAACTATTTCGAACCTAGAATTTTATATCCATTCAAAATATCATCTAAATCAACAGTAAAATGACATTTTTAGACATGCAAGGACTCTCTGAAAATTTACTTCCTGTGCACTTGTGGACTAACATGAGTTGAAAGAAATAATGGAATTAATGTAGGGAGATCCAGTGAAGAGAAATTCCAGAATGGCAGCTATAGAAAAACCTAGAAAGTAAATGGTCCAAATTGGTACAGGAAGGTTTTTAGCCCAAGAAATATACCTCCAAGAATAAGAAAAAAGAAGATGATAGTCAATAAATAGAATGACACATTACATAGTATTAATGGCATAGTAAGGAAAACATGTCTCTTATCTCAGTATGAAAAAAAGTAGTTAGAACTTCTGGGAAAAACCAGCAAACACATAGAAGTATGTCCTTGTCATAATATAATTATGGGCTGATTTGACCAACTGATTTGAAACAGAGTAGGAAAGAATCTATGTGGCCTGGACAGGAGAAACAGTCTACTGGGGCACCTGGTGGTTCAGTCAGTTAAGTGCCCAACTCTTGACTTTGGCTCAGGTCATGATCTTATGGTTCCTGGGTTCACGCCCTGTGTTGGGCTCCATGCTGACAGCGGAATGCCTGCTTGGGATCCTCTCTCCCTCTCTCTTTGCCCCTCCCTCGCTCTCTCTCAAAATAAATAAATAAACTTAAAAAAAAAAAGTCTCCTGGAGTGGCACAGAGGTCATGACATCAGATCTGCAGAGAAGGAAATGCTATCTTGCCTTACCAGAGAATACTTAGAGTCAATAAATAAATAGTTTACTATCCTCCAGCAATACAGTGGTGAGCTCAGGGAGACTGTTCAGACATTTTTCTAAAATATACTCCTGTAAAGACATATTTTTATAAAAATGTATGTATTAAGGTTTAAGATAAAATAGAAGAACTAAAATATAACTATTCAAAAAAATATGTGAGGGAGAAGAGCCTGGGTGGCTCAATTGGTTGAGCGGCTGACTCTTGATTTTGGCTTAGGTCACGATCATGGGATTGAGCACTGTCAAGTCTCCATGCTCAGTGTGGAGGCCCTCTCCCCTGCTCGTGCTCCCTCTACAGTAAAAAATAAAATAAAAAACAAAAACAAAAATATGCAAAGGAAAATGGTATCCTCATCTTCATAGTAAGAAATAAGATGGTCTCAAATTGATAAATCAAGGGTTAAAGTGAAAATGTATCATTTAGAATCTGGAGCACTAAAAACTGGGACTGGTAGGGGTGGAAAAGAGGAATATATAGTAACTATGCACTTTATAATGCATATGCATTACTTTAATATAAATTGAAAAGGAAAAATGATAAAATAAGCTAACAAGTATTTAATTTCATAATATTATATTCTAATAAACTTTGTGTAACATCTTTTTGAGAATTTAAGGTACTAGAAAGGACATACACCTTCTTGTCTTTCTGCTATAACATAATGTTTTCGGATTCTCAAGCATTTCTAAAGCTAATAGTAAGGTCTACTTATGCCTTTAAAATTCCAAAAGAAATAAATCTCTGTAAACTATTCCAAGGGGCGCCTGGGTGGCTCAGTTGGCTAAGCATCTGACTCTTGATTTCAGCTCAGGTCATGATCTTACGGTTCATGAGATCCAGCTGTGCAGTAGGTTCCACACTGGCAGTGTGGAGCCTGCTCGGGAGAATCCTCTCTCTCTCTGCTCCTCCCCTGCTCATGCGTGTGCTCTCTCTCTCTCAAATACTAAATAAATTAAAAAAAACAAAAACAAAAAAACCCCAACTATTCCAAAACCAAGAGACTATTAAACTGTTATAAGAGAAAACTCAATTTTAACTATTTGCTTAAAGTACCTGACATTTCATATTTACAGTTCTAAGATTTATTCAAATTAATAGCTTAGGGTCCATGCAATAAACACTCAAACAGCTGACCTGATTGTGGTAAATTTATACACAGAATTATTAAGCTACAGAGGCCAAAGAGCACATAACATAGAAAAGTCATCGAAGGGGCGCCTGGCTGGCTTAGTTGGTAGGACATGTGACTCTTGATCTCAGTGTTGTGAGTTCAAGCCCCACTTTGGGCATCGATCTTACATTAAAAATAAATAAATAAAAATTAAAATAAAAAAAAGAAAAAGAAAAGTCACTGGAAAACTCTGAAAGAGGTAAATGGCATGGAACAATTCTAATGGATTAGTTAGAAGTCTTCTGCTAGTCAGTTTTTCAGTAAAAATTGAACACTTCATTGTTTCTAAGAAATAAAATCTGGTATGTTAAAATGTCATGACATATGATTGAAAACAACCCCTTGGAACACCTAGTTTCCAACTTTAAAAATGCCACTGACATAGACAGTTATAAAATGAAACATTTTCTAGCTTGTTTATTACTTCCAGTTTTCTCCAGTCAACTGCCACTCTTGATAACAGTATTTGTGAAAAAGAGTCAACTCTTGATTGCTCACTGACCCTAGTTTAAATTTAAACTGTTAGGAGAAAATATACTAGGTTCCTATTTCCATCAAGGTTCCACTGCTGCTGTCAGAGAAAGAAAAACCCTCAATTTCACAGGAGAATGAATGCAATTTTAGTAGCTATATACAAGTAACAGGGAAAGAAGAATAATTCCACTAGTAAGAGCAAAAAGCAGCATGCTTTCTGAGTTATATTCCAGTTTCTTCATAGAGATGAAGAAATAAAAGCTTTCATTTTGCAATTAAAACTTACCAGATTAACAAGTATGCTCAATTGTTTGTTATACCCCAAAAAGATTTCCTCAAATTTATTCATTTTCAGGGCGCCTGGGTGGCTCAGTCCGTGTCCGACTCTTGATTTTAGCTCAGGTCATGATCTCATGATTCGTGAGATCAAATCCCGCATTGAGCTCCATGTGACAGCTTGGAGACTACTTGGGATTCTCGCGCTCTCTCTCCTGCCCCTCCCCAGCTCATTCTCTTTCTTTCTCTCTCTAAATAAACAGTAAATAAACTTCAAAAAAATTATTCATTTTCATTCAAAAGGTGATCATATTCATGATCACCTACAATGAGTACTGTAGGTGCTGAAATACAACAGTGGCCAAGATAATGTAATTTCTTTTAAAGAGTTTAGAGTGTACTAAAAAAAGACAGGTAGTAAAAGAGTAATTAAGGCAAAGCATGATTCACATCATGACAGCGGAAATACAGGGTACAATTAAAGCACACAGCAAAACTAAACCTAGTCTAGAAAGTCAGAGATCTCCTGAAAAATATTTAAATTAAAACCTATGAGTAACACAAAAAGAGGACATTTGGTCTAGTATTTGAAAAATAGTTGCACAACCACAAATCCCCTGATTATGAACACAAATTTTCCCTTTCAATGACAGATGAAATATGAGTTTCCTACAACTGCCAAAAATGCTTTTAAAAATATTAAAATCTACTAGACAACCATGTTTTAACTGCTTTGTTCAGATTTTTTTTAATGCATTCTATCCACATCACAGTGACTATTCCTTACATTTAGTGAAATACTTTGTTTCCTTCAAGGAAAGTCTCTTATAATACTAGTGTAGTAAAACATAAACAAGCCACCTAAAATTATCAAATTTATTATCAAATCTTTTATCTTTTTATTATCAAATTTACCTTCACCAGGTAATTCTTTTCATCTAAACATCTCACAATGTTTTCACAACATTAGCATAAAAAATAAAAATTGCTTCATCCTATAAAAAGTAAGTAGCAAGTTTCAGAATTACTGTTTAGAAATTTTAATGAAACACAGGGTGCCTGGGTGGCTCAGTCGGTTAAGTGTTCGACTCTTGGCCTGAGCCCAGGTCTTGATCTCATGGTCGTGAGTTCAAGCCCCTCATTGGGCTCTGCTCTGGGCGTGAAGCCTACTTAAAAAAAAAAAAAAAGACATTTTAACAAAACACATTTTGCTTTTTAAAGGTCTTAGCAAAACGTTAATTTTTATAGATTTTTAAAGCTTGCTCTGGGTATCATTCTTACATGACATAAAACTTAAAATGAAATTTTAAATAAAGCAGAACTTTACCAAATGTTACCTAGACATTTAAAGGTAGTATATAGTTAACAGCAATTAAAAACAAAAACAACCGAAACAAAAACTTCCAAAAAACCAGACTAGAAAATAGATAATATTGGGGAATTAATATTGCAAAGTACCTGTTTTGTTAACTTTAGGTCAAGCACAAATACTCTGAGATGATCAGTTAAGGTATAATTCATTTACACAACATTTATAAAATTAAGACAACATACAGACAAGGCTTCAGGAAAACACAAACTGGGGGGTTTGTAGGGTCAAATTTAACCTAATTATCCATTAACTGTGATCTTGGTATGGCTTCTTACCTCTTTGCCAGTTCAGTTTCCTCCTATGTAAAATGGATTTACCACACCAGCATTAATGTGAAGATTAAGTACTAGATGCCCGGGTACAGGTACAAAGTAAGCCCTCAATACATATCAATCACTGAGGAGTTAAAGCCTGAGAAAAATATGACCCCCCCACCATTCCTCTCAAACGCTTTACTACATATCCAGAGAAAACAAGGAAATGCCTCACCACACTAACAGAAAAGTAGCTGATGATTTCCTTTTTGATCCTGGACTGGGAAAAAAAAGGGGTCAAATGGCTTTCTAGAGACTGGATCTGACTAGAGTGCTAAAGGCTGAAATCATCGTCACCAATTAGAAGGGACACTGTAAGTTTTTAAAAAGTTCTATTATGTCCTTAACTTGCATTAATTTCATTTAATCTTTAAAATAGCCCTGTGGAGAAAGTGTGGTTGGTGTCATGCCGTATGTTCTTGGCTTTTCTTCTACTCTGATAATTTTTCTTTCTCATTTTTGTTTGTTGGCTTGATCCTTTTTCTTCATTAAACCTTAATCAGTATGTCCGAGCTCGATGCCTCTTCTATTCTCTTCCCACACTCTTTAAGATGTCCCTAGATCTCTTATCCAGTCTAAGTTTTAAATGCCATTTATATGCAGGTGATGACTTTCAAATTCTTTTCTCTAGCTCTAATCTCTGTAGTTAGTTTCAAATTCACATATACAATTATCTACCTGACATGTCTGTTTGGATATAACAGATACTGTCAATACCTGCTCCTATTCCTTTGTGATTTCCCTGCTTAAAACCTCCAATTACTTCTGATTACAACAAAATCCAAACTTTTTGCCCATGATCCTACATAATGTAGTTACTCCCACCTTTCCAATCCTATCTCCTATCATTCATCCTCCTACTCAAGTTAGAACCACTGCAGACTTTCTATTCTTCAAATATTTCAAAACTTATTTCCACCTAAAGCTTTTGTATTTGTCTGTTCTCTTTTTATCTTCAGTTCTTCGAGTAGCTCTTATCTATATTATTTACGTCTCGGTTAAAATGGTACCTCCTCAGAGAGGCCATTCCTGACACCTATCCCTTCACTTTCCAATGTCTGTGGTCACTTAATTACACCACTCAATTTTATTTCTTCACAGCACTTATAATCTGAAAGCCTCTTACTTGTATGACTCACTCCAAACCTTTAAAAATTAAATATAAGCTACATGACACTAGGGATAGTGTTATCCCTAGCACCTACAGCTATACCTAGATCATAGCAAGGACTCAATATTTATTTATGAATCTGAATTAAGGGCACAGTATAAACTTGAAATTCAAATTTGCATCTATGATTCCAGCGCGCGTGTAACTTCATTCCACAATAGGCTGCCTATTCCAGTAAATGTGCATTTCTCTGGGACAGCAGTTGTAGAAGAAAAGTGTACAACTGTGGTCTGCACAGATGGAGTGTTAAATTATTCCACCACTAAAGGTACAGTGGCAAACTCAAGCCACCAGCCCTCCTGTGATATATACACAATAATAACAAAGGGAAATTATTAACTATAAATGCAAGAAACATTGTTTGTTACAGGTAGTTCAAGGTCTTACATAGCAATTGCAGTTCAGACAAAGGAATACAGCAAAATCTAAAAGTCTCTTCTAACCTAGGGTGGTAATCTCATAGGAGTGAGAAATAAAGATGTATGTGGAAATTAAGTGACAGGCATTATCTTGGAAATATTCAGAAAGAAGAATCCTAGACTGCCTACAGAAATATGTAGGAGAAAAAAAGAGAATGGCAGAAACACGAAGACAAACAGAATTGTGAAGCAGTTTCCACCTACTTAGACATAAAAATGGAATTAAAGCATCAAATGAATTAACACATTACTACTCTTTCTTTTTTTAATGTTTATTTATTTATTTTAGAGAGAGAGTGAGTGTGAGCACACGTGGGAAACGGGCAGAGAGAGAGAAGGAGAAAGAATCCCAAGCAGGCTCTGCACTGACAGCACGGAGCCTGATGTGGGGTTGATCTCTTGAACTGAGAGATCATGACCTAAGCTAAAATCAAGAATCAGATATCTAACCAACTGAACCACCCAGGCACCCCAGAACATTACTACTCTTAAGCTCATCTTATATCAACACCAGATAAATATTATTTAGGGGAACCTGGGTGGCTTACTCGGTTAAGCATCTGACTACAGCTCAGGTCATGATCTCATGGTTCGTGAGATTGAGCCCCACATCAGGCTCTCTGCTGTCAGCACACAGCCCACTTCGGATCCTCTGTCTCCCTCTCTCTTTACACCTCCCCTGCTCATGCTCACTCTCTCTCACAAATAAACATTAAAAAAAAAACCCCCAAAACAAGAAATATTAAAAGGTAAATTGATGAGATTCCTGTAATTAATAAAAAAAAAAAACAAATCTGTAAGAGTATATATTTATCCAAAGTTGACATCAGTTTGGGAAAAGAGCACATCAGTCCCAGAACTGTTTTATAAATTAAAACCAATGTTCTATTAAAGGAGGAAATCACCACTTACTCAAGAATACCCAAGAACCCGACTCACCGATCTTCTAAAACTTTAATGGTTTCATGAAGGACTTTTTGTTGTTCTCTCAGCTGTTGATTTTTGGTGAAGAATTCTTCTAGTCTCTGTGCATCTCTAAAAGTCAAGAAATACATTTTTAAAAAGAAAATCCTAGCAGGATAATTATCCTAATGGGATAATTCTATCGTAACAATTCCAAAGTATGGTCTCACACTTATATAACATGTATTTCTTATATCAAAATAAACTTCAAGGGCAAAGTTTAAATATCTTGTTGGGGTGCCTGAATGGCTCAGTAGGTTAAGTGTTCAACTCTTGATTTTGGCTCAGATCATGATCTCACAGTTGTGAGACTGAGCCTTGTGTCAGGCTCCATGCTGAGCATGGAGCCTGCTTAAGATGCTCTCTACCTTTGCCTGCTCCCCTCCCCAACCCATGTGTGCTCTTTCTCAAAAAAAAATCTTATTAATCAGACTTCACATTATACTAGAATGTGCTCTGTAGTATTTTTGTGTACTATAAAAGTATTGTCTTTAAGTAGCAGACATTCATTATACAGTGTTGGAACACAGAGGAAGGAGTGGATTCTGATGTCATCGTTGACTCAATGTTGTCAAAAATGCTATTAAAATGTACACTTACTTTTTTTTTATTATTTTGTCTGTATTTGTTAATGTAAGTAACAGATATCTCCACTCATCTCTATTCCAATTATGGGAGATTTATACTTTCTTATTAATTTCTGTGTTGCCTAAACTTCTTACTTGGTATTACTTTTAAGTCAGGGCTTATAGTAGAGTGGAAGCATGCAAACCCTAGATCCTAAAGCCTAGGTTTGAATCTCAGGTCTCATTTATCAGCTGTGTGACCTAGTGCAAGTAAAAATGATACATTAGTATATATCCAATAAGGCACTCGCAAGGACTAAGTAAGCATTAATATATGTATAGCATCCAGAAAAGTACAATCACATACTAGGTTCTATTTAAGTGTTTACCATTGTGATTTTATAGTAGGAAAAAACAAAAAATTTTAAAATTACTTTATTATTTTAAACGTATTTTAGAGAGAGAGAACGAGTTTGTGGGGGAGAGGGACAGAGGGAGGGAGGGAGAAAGAGAATCTCAAACAGGCTTCATGCTGAGTGTGGAGTCCAACATGGGGACTCCCCACCCTGGGATCATGACCTGAGCCAAAATCAAGAGTTGGGACACTCAACCGACTGAGCCGCTCAGGTGCCCCTAAAATTTTCTTCTAGTAGATTACCTGATTACTTTCCAAGATAGTGTCATATTCTACCCTTCCATTATCATATTTTTAAAAATCACATTATATAAATTATGCATATAAATTAATTCTAAGAAAACCCATTAGAAATTTGATTGGGATTTTCTGTATGGTCTTGAAGCTGAAAAAAATACTGTGGTTGAAACATCTTCCCCAGTCCCCTCAAGGGTTTAAAATATCAAATTACGACAAACCAGTCTACTACAAAAAGTAGATGTCAAAACGACTACCAAAATGGCTAGAATGTAGTATCACTGGCAGCAAAACAGATAAGTCAGACAACTAAGTAAAAATGTCAGATACCCAATATAGGGGGTACTTCGTATATACTGGTTGAGTAATTGATATTGAATAAAAAATGAAAAATCAATACACCTAAAAGTAATAGACAACTGCATATAGTTCTGGCAGCATTTGTAGCCATCTGAAATTTTGGAAATAATAACAGTGATAGCTGAAACTCATTAATTTGGCTGTTGCTTAATTAAAAAAATGCTTTTCTAATATTTCTAGAAAATATATTTAATTCAGAAGCAGTACCAACCTTTCATTAATTCTGCTTTTAAAATATTCAACAAATATAACCAAATTAAAAACTTTTCAAAGTTTGGGGGAACAATTAAAGACATTTTCTAAGTTAACAGATAAGCTGCCAATATCTATTTAACATTAGCATTTAATCTAAATAATCTAGATCATAAAAATATAACCAAATATTATATTCCAGATTCACATATTGAAGAATTACACACACACACGGAATGAAAAGTTCATAGGAAAAGGTTTTTTCTTAAATTATGAACAAGAGAAAAGATGTTTTTATTAAAAAAATTTTTTTTATGTTCAATTTTTTTTGAGAGAGAGACAGAGCACTAGCAGGGGAAGGCAGAGAAAGAGGGAGATGCAGAATCCAAAATAGGCTCCAGGCTCTGAGCTGTCCACACAGCCCAATGCGGGGCTCAAACTCACGAACCATGAGATCATGACCCGAGATGAAGTCATATGCTTAACTGACTGAGCCTCCCAGGCTCCCCACAAGAGAAAATTTGTAACAGTAATGTAATGTCTGATTTTCCTACATCCACATATTCTACTCCTGTCTATTTAGAATGATTCAGAACATAGTAGCATTTGTTTTAAAACCAAATAGACTGGTGACCTACGTTAAAATTAAAACTAACCTCAATTACTTAATAAAATATTCATGTCAACTCAGTGGTAAACATAACAGGGTTCTATGAATTGTAGGAACAATTTAACAAATTCCTTAAGAAAGCAAATTGATGAGTTCTAAATGGTACAAAAAAGGGTCATGCAATTTCAAAAAAAAATTAGGAGTGAAATGCATTGCAAGCTACATCTACCTTGGACCTCATCTAAAGGAAGTTAGTTATTAGGAGACAAATAACCAACCTCACTCATCTAAAGTAAGCTCAATGTATCTATCCCATAGGCAGCATCTTACTGGATACTCAGTATCATTTTCCTGGTAGATGGCATTCTGTCCTTCTGAGACAAATGAACATTTTAGATAAATGGCATGTAAATATAACTCGTGTATAAAAGTGGATAAATCTTGTATATGAAAATGTGACTATAAAATGACAGATAACAAACCCTCCCATATACTACATACACCAGTCTTCTCATTAGTTTAAAATCAATGTCATATACTGGAGGGGTAGAGAAGCACTATAGGGATCAAAATTGGTACTACTGTGAATAAAGAAAATGGGGAAACTATATGTGTTCAAGTTATATTCTCTATAACCTTTGTTATAAGAAATTAAAAGTATGACAACAGTCCTGCACAACTGCAGGACTTTTTTTCCTTTGTAATTTTTTAAATTTGTGAATTTAAATATCTTGATTGCCATAAAGCTGGATGGCTGAATATGGCAAATGTTATCTTTAAATAAAATTTAAAAAAGAAACCCAAACAATTCTAAAAAAAAATAAAGAATGGCAAATAAATAGGATGATGACAAGATTCACTAACTGACCATTAAAACAGTCCATCAGTTGGTAAGTAATGGATATACACTGGCAAAAACAGATGTAGTCCATGTCCACAAGTAGGTTAAAAGAATCAGGTGGAACTTTTCAAAAGTTCTTAAGTTCTTTAAGTAGAACTTTTCAAAAAATCCCATAATATTCACCTGTCAACATTTTTACATGTTTAATTTGATAAACGAATTTGTGTAAGAGAAAAGCATTAACCATGCAGAGACAACTATCATCAAAACACAGACCTCAAACAATCAAATGATAGACAAAATATGGTAAAATTATTGATTTCTCTTCTTCTTCTTCCAGGTGGGAATCCCTAAGGGTTGGGACTCTCTACCTTATTAATATAGCTATCCTAACAATATGGAGCTAAGACATCCTGGTTATTCCTGCATCCTAACTGTATACTGTAAAATATACTGAGATATAGGGATTATGCTAATATAAGAAAGCCCAAGTTCCTGGTCCCACAGTGCAAATATCTAACTTACTATAAAATAAAGCATCCCTTTAATTCTCTGATTACTCAGGGAATTTACTTACCTGTGCTTCCAAAATGTACAACCCCAAACTACCTGAGGTACACAGGTACAAAGTAGTTACAATATATATTAGAAGGTTGCTAAGAGGATCAAATGACTCTAAACTACAGGTGAAGTAAGGCATTATTACTAGCTACTGAAAAACCAGCTGCTTTTAAAATGTTCTCCATTCTTTAAAATTCAAAAGTGTTATAGATGATTTTTGAGAGGGTAAAATTCAGCAGTCATTTACAAATTTAAGAAGTTTTTCATGTGGCTGATTGGTTACAGCTATGGAGAAATGCATTTTGTGTAGAAAGTCAGTAATAAAGTGCATTGGTCATAAGCAAATCTAGATCACTTCTAATTATGTATCATCATTCATTTGATGATTCTGATTCAAGCTAAGAGGAAATACTGCTTTGTAGCTGTAAATCATTTAAAGTAGCAATATTTTAGAAAATAAAATTACTAAGGCTACATGAAGAATACATTTAAATAAAACAAAATCCTTTAACAACATTTAGTGAATGTAGCTTAAAATGTATAATCAAATACCAGACAATACTTTCTGAGTTTCAATACTGCAACTGACCAACATTTTGGGGCACGTGGGTGGCTCAGTTGGTTGAATCTGACTTCGGCTCAGGTCATGATCTCATCATAGTTGGTGAGTTCAAGACCCACATGGGGCTCTGTGCTGACAGCTCAGAGCCCTCTTCAGATCCTCTGTCCCCACCCCCCTGCCCCTCCCTTGCTTGTGCTCTCTCTCAAAAAAAAAAAAAATGATCAACATTTTGATTAAAGGATGTCATTCTAATCAAAGGTTGTTAATACAGCATTAACATGACCATTAACCAACACCAAACCAAGGTACAATATAAAAGCTCCTTGTCTAACTAATAATCGACTCTAAAACATTGCATTTTTGGTTTTAGAAAAGGCCAGAGGTAACAAGAATTCCTATATAGTGTTACTGTACATAAAAGAGGATACTTGTAGGGGCACCTGGGTGGCTCAGTTGGTTAAGTGTCTGACTTCAGGTCACATTATGATCTCACAGTTCATGAATTTGAGCCCTGTGTCGGACTCTGTGCTAACAGTGAGGAGCCTGGGTGGGATTCTCTCTCTCTCCCTCCCCCTCTCTCTACCCCTCTCTGACTGGCGCACTTTCTCTCTCTCTTGAAAACTTAAAAAAAAAAAAAGAAGAGGACACTTGTAGAATAACTTCAGTGATCGGTAATTAACTATTTAAGTTTGGTATGTAGCTTATCTTCTGATTGGCAATGTCTGTAGCAACCAACACTAGCTGGGCTATATATAAAAATGAAGATGAAAGCAACAGAATAAGTACACTTCGTGATTTTAATTTTTTTTTTTTACATTTATTTATTTTTGAGAGACAGAGAGAGAGACGGAGCACAAGTGGGGGAGGAGCAGAGAGAGAGGGAGACACAAAATCCAAAGCAGGCTCTAGGCTCTGAGCAGTCAACACAGAGCCCAACACGGGGCTTGAACTCACAAACTGTGAGATCATGACCTGAGCTGAAGTCAGATGCTTAACTGACTGAGCCACCCAGGTGCCCTACACTTCATAATTTGAAATCTCAAAGGACTCAAAATATTTTCACCACTGAAGAAAAGAGTATTTATTCCTAAGTAAAACAAAGATGTTTCCCTTTTGATTTCAAGTGGATAAAAGATAAATTTTACTTATTAACCAAGAAAACGATCCTGTTTTATCCAACTAACACAATTTCAATATATTTATTTTTGTAATAACTCATTATGGGAAGAATTTACATATAAAGTGTTCTTCGGCAAGTATTCAGATAATTTGGACATACATAAACATAAGGTAATACCACCAACACTATTTAAAATGCATTAAAAGGCTAGAGAGTTTGTGAAATACCTACTGGCTACAGAAATAAAAGGTGGGGCACCTGGGTGGGTCAGTCAGTTGAGCGCCCGACTTCAGCTCAGGTCACGATCTCACGGTTCATGAGTTCGAGCCCTACTTCAGGCTCTGTGCTGACAGCTCAGAGCCTGAAGCCTGCTTTGGATTCTGTGTCTCCCTCTCTCTCTGCCACCCCCCCCCCCCAGCTCATGCTCTCTCTCTCAAAAATAAACAAACATTAAAAAAAAATTAAAAAGAAAAAAACAAAAAAGGTCATTTGTGCCATGAAAGGAGATCATGCCCCAAGAGCTGCACTGGCTGCTACTCTCTGAACCACAGTAGTAGGATTAGTCTAACTGTAGTGACATTTTTGGTTGCCTATCCAACAGCCATTTCCTTCCTATTCCTTGCTAAAAGAATACTGAATTTTTTCAATATCCAACAGATGAAGAAAAGTTGATCTCTTCAGACTCAAGGAATGAATGTTAATTTTTTTCATTAAAAAAAAAATTTTAGGTAATCTCTATACCCAATGTGGGGCTCAAGATCCTGAGATCAAAGGTCACATGCTCTACCAACTGAGCCAGCCAGCTGCCCCGTTTTTTCATTTTTTGGTTTCATCTTAAAATAACTTCAGGTCTATTATAAATAAATTATAAATATACAACAGAGTACCTGTGTATCTGTTACTCAACTTCTCAAAATATTAACATCTTGTGTGACCAGAATACATTTATGAACATCAAGAAATTGATACAATACTATTAACTAATCTATAGACCTTATGCAAATTTTGCCAACTGTTCCTCTAACATTATTTTTCTGGTCCAGGATCCAATCCTGGATCCTACATTGCACTTAATGTCATGTCTCCTTCAATCTGGAACAGTTACTCCATCATTTTTGTCTTTCACAATCTTGACCTTTGAAAAGTACTGGCCAGTTATTTTGATGGTTCTTCAATGTGGGTTTTTCTGATGTTTCCCCACGATAAAATCTGGGCTATGCATTTTTGGTAAGAATACTACAGGAATAACATTGTGCTCTTCTTAGTGCATCAAATCAAGAGGTACATGGGGCTGACATATCTGATTTCTAGTGATATTAACTTTGATAGTTTGAGATGAATTCTGTCCGGTTTCTCCGCTATAATATTATAATTTTGCCCTATGTAATTAATAAGTATCTTGCGGGGAAATACTTTGAGTACTTTGCAAAATCCGAACTAACAAGATATATGCCCTAAATTTACTACTCAGAAAAGGCTTATTTAATTTCCTCTATAGGAACATCTCGCAATGGTGGGAACTAATCATAAGAAACAGAGAAATAAATTATTCTACGCCTGAGATACTTAAAATGACATCTGTAAGGCAGGAATATGTACATTCTCAATAATGCAAACCATTATGTATCACTAATTAAATAGGATCATAAAATCATTCTTAAAAAAAAAAAACCTGTTTATAAACTTATGGTTTTATATTTCTGAATCAAAGTCATCTCCCAAACATGATTTTCCAGGTGTAAAAGGAACTTTCCAATTTTTATTTTCATATCACATTGGAGAAAACAAATGGGTCTGTTTTGATGGGTGACTGTTAACTCCAGCTTTTGGTTGGAGCCTTGGAAGCTTGAGGAATATGATGTAACTAAGGCCCATTGGTATATATCATAAAGTAAATGCAGTATTAGTCACAATGACATAGGGGTGGCCTGAGTGGCTCAGTTAAGCATCCAACTCTTGATTTTGGCCTAGATCATGATCACGGTTGTGGGATTGAGCCCCATGTCAGGCTCCTAGCTGAACATGGAGCTTGCTTAGGATTCTCTCTCTCCCTTTCTTTCTGCCCTGCCCCTATTTGTATCATTACACACACTCTCGCTTTCAAAATAAATAAATATTAAAAAAAAAATGGTATTAATTTTTGTTATAAGCAATAACATTCTATGATGCATCTGTTTCAGATTCCTGAATGTGGAAGCCCTAAAGAACCATGAGAAAAATTTGCTTCAGACTTAGAAAATCAGATCTGATTCTAGGCTTAATAACCAAAACAGGGAGGGGAAAGTGGGTGATGGGCATTGAGGAGGGCACCTGTTGGGATGAGCACTGGGTGTTGCATGGAAACCAATTTGACAATAAATTTCATATTAAAAAAAAATAACCAAAACAATTCAGGGGAACTTTTGGTAATTTCAAACTAGTTAAAAGGGGTCTCATTTGCTCCTATTCCTTTTTTTTTTTTTTTAAGGATTTTTTTTTAAAGTAATCTTTACACCCAATGTGGGGCTTGAACTTACAACCCCTAGATCAAGAGTCACAGGTCCACCGAATGAGCCTGCCAGGAGCCCCTTGTCTCATTTCTTGTATCAGTTCAGAAATCCCAGATTTTCCTCCCTTCTTGCAGTATCTTAAATTCCAGGTGTTAATCACAGATGAGAAAAGAATAACATTGACAGATCAAAATGAATTTATAGAACAGTTATTTTCTTAATAAATACTTTATGGAAAAAGATTATATGTATACATACCCATATGTATGTATGTATATATAAAAATTACATTAATGTATAAATATATGCAAATATTAACTAAGAATATACTCAAAATTAAGTTATTCTTTTTACCTTAGAATTTTGAAAAACTCATGATCAACTATCCGAGGTCCATGCTGTAAACTAACTTTCTCATAAATAAGCCATTGAAGTCAAATAGGACGTCAATATCAATTAATTTAAAAATAAGAAATCAGTATTATATACTGGTACTTACAAAATTCGTTCCTTTTTCAGTTTTGTTACTTTTACTTGTAAACCTGAAAAAGAAAAAAAACACCACAGTATTTTATTTATACATTTACCATTTCTAAAGCAGTTGATCTGAGTTTCTTTATGAGTCTAATGCTACACTATTAAGTTACTCGACTCTGGGCTCTGAATAATAAGCCAGGTCCCATTACCTTGGAGAGTGTATTTCCCTTATTTGTACCCCAAGGTCACAAAAGTATATCTGCAACATTACTGCCTTTAGTCTATTATATGACAGCTAAGTAGAGTGAAATTTTCTCCACCTAAAGTGAGTTACTTCCTTCATAATAGCAGGGGCAAGCATATAATTAGAGGCTCACTATAAATGAAGGTCTATGTTCTGACATAGCCTATGTATTTGCTAACAGCAACCATGCTTATGTAGGCTCAAGTCTTCTGGGATTAAAATAGATTATTGCAGGAAGTCCTGGATGAGGAGCAAAATTGCTTACGCTAAAATACTTAACGAAGAACACTCAAGATAGCTGTTACATATATTTCTTATTTTAATTGAGTCTGACACAACACATAACAGAAGACTCCTGCCTATGGGACTCAAGCAGTTATCATGAAGAAAGCAGGCTGAAGGGCACTGAAACTGCAAGGAAGGATATGGACAAAATAGAGTGACATTTCTAATTTTTGTAAATGATAATTAACAAAAGGAGAAAAATGGTCATTAAACAAATACAAAAATCTATCCAACATTACTAGCAACTAAAGATAAATTCAAACCAAAACAATTACTTAGCAAAATTATAAAAACTGTAATACCCAATATGTTGATAAAAGTGCTGTAAAACTATACTCCCATACTTGCTGGAGATATTATAAATGGATAGAATTCTTTTGGAAAGCAATTTAGCAATATGTAATAGGACTCCTTCATCAGTATCTCATTTCCTGGATTCTAACCCAAGAATATAATCCAAACTATAGAGAAACTCATAGTCACAAAGGACACTGAACAATTTATAGCAATATAAACTGCTTAAAATAGGGATGTTTAAGTAAAATATGATATAATCACTTGATGGGATAATAGTTATTAAAATAAGTGAAAAAAAACTGTCTATTTAGCAACGCTAAACTATTTGGTTTTCTATTTTCTCTATGACCTCTATTTTCTACAGTATGATTATCATAAAAGGAGGAAAAAGTTTCTCTGTTTGATTTTTCTGAGTCCTAAATCAATCTTTCTACTATTCTACACTTTTTCTAATTGTGGATATTTTATTTACTTTTTAAAATAATGCTTAGCAAGTTTAGAAGTTCTGTATCCACTCAAGAATTTCTTTCATTTGGGGTAGGATTAGTCCCCAATAAATAGGTAGTAGTTGACTAATTATTGAAAAATCAAAGATTTACTATTTGCCTTTGATAGTTTATCTATGGATTCTAATAAGTTATACATTTAGAAAAACTTTCCATATACTGTACATAGAAGCATTAATAAATTTGTTATTTCTAAGAACAGGACTTTTCACTATCGGTATAATTTAGGACAAGCATTCAAAAACAGAATTTAGACAAATAAGAGTTTTAAAAAAATTATACATTTCTCCACCAATCCCCCTCCATGATGCTGACTAGGGATAAAGTTGATAGGATGGTATAAATACTGACGGGAAAGCCACCTCTTCTTATCATCCCAAGTAGTAAGGATTTGCTGCCAGGAATATAGAAAAAGGCCCTGGACAACTGTTTTGTGTTAGACTTTTGCCCTGTTTCTCAAATTTCACCTCTAGGAAATGTCCAACTGATAGGATACACTTTACCCTTATTTTTACAGCCTAAAATGTGAATAAACAAATATTATGAATTGTGAGAAAAAAGTTATGAATAATCAAATATTCACAGCAGCTTTATTCATAACAGCCCCAAACTAGAAACAACCCAAATGTCCTATAACAAGTGAACTGTTAAAAAACAAAACAAACAAAAAAAACTGGTACATACTTGTACCACATGTACTCTTCAGCAATAAAAAGGAATGAAATGTTGATACATGTAACAACTTGGATGGTTCCCAAGGAAATTACGCTGACTGAAAAAAAAGCCAATCTCAAAAGGTACATCCGATGTGATTCTACTTACATAACTAACACTCTTGACAGGAAAAAATTATAAAAAACATATTATTGGTAGCCACAAACTGGAGGGGTTGGGATGGGAAAAAGGGGGCTGAGGGCTTAAATAAGTGGTGTGAGGGATCTCTGGTGGTAGTCACAGGCATCTAAAATCAACACAGTGGAAGTGAGTGCATATAAAATTGGGGGTATCTGAATAAGGTTGGTAAATTGTATCAATGCCAATTTCCTGGTCCTGCTGTTGTACTATAATTGTAAAAGATGCTCCCATTGTGGGAAATTGGCTGAAGAGTATAAGACAGTTCTTTGTATTATTTCTTAAAATTTCATGTCAATTTACAATAAGCTCAAAATAAAAACTTAAAAAAAATTATGGAAAAAGATCTGCCCTAATAGTTGGAAAATCGTTAAAATATAAAACATAATAAAGGAAAATATTTCTTTTAATATTAAGAATAAAAACTGGATGCTGTTTAAAAAAAATCTTTTCCATCTGTCAAATTCCCAGGCTGAGAAGCTTCCTTCTTTTTCAGATAATGACATACTCATGAAAACTTGAAAGTACTTACTTAGTAAAGCATCAAATCATTCTTTTTTTTTTTTTAAATTTTTTTTTTTCTTCAACGTTTTTATTTATTTTTGGGACAGACAGAGACAGAGCATGAACGGGGGAGGGGCAGAGAGAGAGGGAGACACAGAATCGGAAACAGGCTCCAGGCTCCGAGCCATCAGCCCAGAGCCTGACGCGGGGCTCGAACTCACGGACCGTGAGATCGTGACCTGGCTGAAGTCGGACGCTTAACCGACTGCGCCACCCAGGCGCCCCAGCATCAAATCATTCTTAAAGAATTAAGAAAAAAACTTATGACCTGACTAGGCCAAAGACTAGAGTCAGCAGTTTTTCACTCTCTTGTTTCCAAAGTGTGTGAAATTTACTTTTTTTTTAAAAAAAATTTTTTTAATGTTTATTTTTGAGACAGAGGGAGACAGAATGCAAGTGAGGGAGGGGCAGAGAAAGAGGGAGAGACAGAATCTGAAACAGGCTCCAGGCTCTGAGCTGTCAGCACAGAGTCCGATGCGGGGCTCGAACCCATGAACCGTGAGATCATGACCTGAGCCGAAGTCGGACGCTTAACCGACTGAGCCACCTAGATGCCCCGAAAATTTACTTATTGATAGATTTTATTTTTAATTTTACCCAACTTCTAAAACTCAGTGCAGCCAAAGATGAAAAGGATTATTGATTGCCATGACCATTTTAAGAAAAGAAACAATGAGATAGAAAATCCATATAAACATCAAAAGAAAATTCTTGGGAAATATGGAAAGAGTACTCTTTTATCTTGTAAGCATTCAACACCTGTGAGGCATTTGTTCTGTCACGCAGATCAGCCCTGAAACAGGTTTATGTGTGTGTCTATGTGTGTGTGTTTAAATTTTAGCATTTGCTATTCATCAAGTCAATTAGGCATCTACAATTAGAACCCCTATAAAGTGTGCTTTAATCCTGTTCCACACCCATCGGAAGGAATGAGGCTATACAATGCAGCTCCTGTATGAACAGGTAGTCTGTTCAACAAAGTATTTGGGATTGTAACACTGGCAACCTGAGATACCTATTGAGGAAACAGCATTCACAAGACCAAGTGCTGTACTACAAATTAACCCTACTCTGGCTAACATATGGATATTGGAGGAAATGAAAAATTAAGGGCCCATATGTGTAGTTATAACACAGGAAACAAGTTTATTTTATTTTTTTAATATTAATTTATTTCTTAATGTCTTTTATTTTTGCGAGAGACAGAGACAGAGACAGACAGATAGAGTACTAGCAGAAAAGGGAGAGAGAGGGAGACACAGAATCTGAAGAAGGCTCCAGGCTCTGAGCTGTCAGCACAGAGCCCAGAGCCTGACGCAGGGCTCGAACTCGCGAACCAAAGATCATGACCTGAGCCATAAGTCAGATGCTCAATTGACTGAACCACCCAAGGGCCACCACAGGAAACAAGTTTAAATAAGAATTCAGAAATGAGACAAGAATTTGTTATAAGCAAAATAAAAATCATTATGTTAACTTTTACTTATTTTAGTTCTCTACCCAGAACAGACCTTATATGCAGTGTATGTACTGTCACTTTAAAACAAGTTATCTATGGTTTTGAATAAGCCTAATAACTTTGTTGACAAATAGTGGCTTTATGTATACAACTCAAGTAATTTAACCTCAACCAAAATATTACCACTAGTTTTTCTGCAAGGGTCTAATAAATTATCTTAATTCTAAAGTGAAAACTCTTGTCTTTATAAGATGCTTAGTTTAAGTCTTAAATTTTAATTATCTCAAAATAGGTAAATTAATTTTTATGGACTCAATTGAACTTATAGATGTTAATACAAATGGAAAAATATTAGATGGGAGAGTTACTTATAGTATTAACAATGAGTATGACACTGATGTTATGGACCAAAATTACACGCAATTCCTTTCACTGTTAATTTATGTAGCCTTAATATGAATGTCATCTTTTAGGAATTTTGATGAAACATCTGAGAAAATAAATGAAACAACCCTAAACTGAATCAAGAAGTATTTATCCTGTTGTATTAGAACCTCTATAGTTTTGTGTGTCTTCAAAGGGGTTCTAATTTTGTCTAGAAAAATCTGCCTAGTTTTCTAAAAGAACTGATTACTGTATTTACCAGATACAGAAAACATTATTAGATGAGATGCTGATAATAGAGCCTGGCATGAACAAGAGACCATTTATTAAAATAGTGGCATTCTGGGGAGCCTAGCTGGCTCAGTTGGTACAGAGTATGACTCTTGATCTTGGGGTTGTGAGTTCAAGCCTCACATTGGGCACAGAGATTACTTAAAAATAAAGGTCTTTAAAAAATAAAATGGTGGGGCGCCTGGGTGGCGCAGTCGGTTAAGCGTCCGACTTCAGCCAGGTCACGATCTCGCGCTCCGTGAGTTCGAGCCCCGCATCGGGCTCTGGGCTGATGGCTCGGAGCCTGGAGCCTGTTTCTGATTCTGTGTCTCCCTCTCTCTCTGCCCCTCCCCCGTTCATGCTCTGTCTCTCCGTGTCCCAAAAATAAATAAACGTTGAAAAAAAAAATTTTTTTAATAAAAAAAAAATAATAAATAAAAATAAAATAAAATGGTGTTTTAAAAAATAAACATTCTAAATTCTATTTTATTATTCTATTTATTAGTGCTCTTAAGTAACAAACCTGATACTGACAGAGATTTAAAAAGGCAAAAAAATATTGTACCCAATGAATACTTTGAATTGTTCAAACTTCTGAAATTTAAAGAACTCTGAAATTTCTATTAAATTCTATTAAAACATAAAACATGCTCTAATAAGTTATCAGTAACATTTATCAATAACAATTTGTTTTTGACCCTGATACTAGCAGCATTTGTCACAAAAGGAACATAAGACACTTAAGTGAACAATCATGAAGGGATACAATTTTACTAAAGATAAAAAATATTAAAAACTCAGTCACAAATGTCTCCAGACTTTTCCAACAAAAATGGTCTTTGCATACTGCTGTTCAATAGAAGTTGGGAGACTTTATTCTTTCCCCGCCAGCTTTAAAAGAATGCATATAGCTTAATATATTCTTGTGATCAGTGTACAAACTGTCTTGCATATGACATGTTTATCTATCATTTTATTATGTTTTGGTCAAATGAAGCAAAAAAAAAAAAAATCTCAAGATACAGTGGGTGTATTCAGATGTATATAAGTTCCCATGTATATGGGAAGAGTTTCTTGGACATCTAAGTAAAAATTATATATTTCAAGTACTACCATTCAAAACATTTCTTCTCTGTTTTTTAAACTGACATAAAGGTTTAAAAGTAATGAGTCAATTTTGATTTCTATATATACTTCAAAACCTGCAAAGTCCAGACAAGTCCATGTTTGATGTCTTTCAAATAGCCTCTTATACGGGTTTCTCCAAGTGGATCCCCCACTTTCAAAAAAATTAAGTACCCTTCAGGCATGTCTTTGATGTTATCACACAGTTGGAAGATCTAATTTTATATGGAACTGTGTAGAATACATAAAAAGTCTGCTTTCGGTAAATTTGCCTCATCTGAACCCAAATGTTTTTAAATAACATTATTTTTTTAAAAACAATAATGCTCATTTAATACCTTTAAGAATCCATAAGGGATTTTGAAATTGGAAAAAGAACTCTGATCAATCTCATATTATAATGAACCAGAAATTATCTTCTCTCATCAGTTCACATGTATATCCAATACCTACCATTCATAAAGCACTTGGGTATTAGCTAAATATACTGAAACCTGCTGTATTCCTCTTTTAACATTTTCAGTGTATATAAACTGACTCTCCTGAGAGTGTGATGAGTACTAGAGAATAGCTATGAGGAGTCCACAAGTTAGAAGAATTATCCACTATGTAATATTTGTGAGTTTTATATGTTGTATAATCTGATGAATTTGGCATGTTGTTTCTTATTAAAAAGTGTGTATTAGGGCACCTGGGTGGCTCGGTTAGTTAAGCATCCGATTGTTGATTCTGGGTCAAGTCATGATTTCATGGTTTGGGAGGTCAAGCCCCACATCAGGCTTAGCATTGGCAGCATGGAGCCTTCTTGGGATTCTCTCCTCTCTCTCTGCTCCTACTTCCACTCATGCACACATGTGCTCACACTCTCTCTCTCTCAAAATAAATAAACATTAAAAAAAAAGTATATTATTTTCTTGACTCTTCCTCATCATAAAGTAAGGGTTTCCTGAAGACCCTGAAACACTAAGGAACATGAAGAAATCTGCCAAATATTTTATCCCTGTTAAATTAAGAGCCTAAAAATAAAACTGACCCAATTTTATTTATTTTATTTTTTAAAAATGTTTCTTTATTTTTGAGTGAGAGACCACACAAGCAGGGGAAGAGCAGAGACAGAGGGGGACAGAGGATCTGAGGCAGGCTTTGCGTGGACAGCAAGCAGTAAGCCTGACACAGGGCTCAAATCCACAAACCACGAGATCATGATCCCAGTTGAAGTCCAATGCTCAACCGACTGAGCCACCCAGGCACCCCTGACCCAATTTTAAATGGGCATATATAAAAATTCTAAAATGATTATGTGCAACATGGAAAAGCAAGCACAGTTTAAATAACGAAATAATACTTAAAAATAAGCCATATATGGGGCGCCTGGGTGGCTCAGTCAGTTGAGCTTCCGACTTGGGCTGAGATCATGATCTCGCGGCCCACGAGTTGCGGCCCCGTGTCGGGCTCTGTGCTAACAGCTCAGAGCCTGGAGCCTGCTTCAGATTCTGTGCCTCCCTCTCTCTGTTGCTCCCTCAACCTGTGCTGTCTCTCTCTCGCTCTCAAAAATAAACATTAAAAAAAAAAAAGCCACATGTAAAACACTATGAATATTGATCACAACAATGCATAAAGCTACACACATTTCTTTTAAAAGTAGGAAAGAATAAACAAAAAAGCACAGATGCCATTCTTGTAGAATGGGGACTTATTTTTCCTTTCCCAGCTTTCTATAGTATTGTCTAAAAACAGAAATTTTAAAGTAAATGGGTAGTAAAATATTTCAAGATTTTAAACAGATATAAAATATTGATATTTTCAGGGCAGGTGGGTGGCTCAGTCTGTTAAGTGTCCGACTTCAGCTCAGATCATGATCTCACAATTTGTGGGTTCAAGCCCCGTGTTGGGTTCTGTGCAGGCAACCCAGAACCTGGACCCTGGTTCAGAGTCTGTCTCCCTCTGTCACTCTGCCCCTCCTCCACTAGTGCTCTCTGTCTTTCAACAACAGATAAATGTCAAAAAATTTTTAAAGTTGATACTTTCATATATAATGGGATTTAAAATACTGATGTTCAAGAAAATATCACATTGACCAAGCTATAAACTATGCAATTCATTCATATACCACTTATTAATTTTTTAGTATGTGCCAAGTACTTTTACCTACAGGGATGTAAAGATGAGTAAGATAGGGACTCTGCCTAATAAAAACTTAATGATCTTCTTAAAACCAGTTATAAAACAACAGAAATAATCATTTGAAGAATAAAGAACCTAACCTTATGCTTGAAGATGGCAGAATACTAGTTTCCTATCAAATGCTTATTAACAACTCAAGTATGTCTGGTTCTGTTTAAAAATATTTCAAGATATTATATTTGCTTCACTTCCAGATCACCTAGGGTAAGTTTTATAATATGTAGCAGTGACACTCCCATAATAGTTTAAACTTGAAGCTGTTCTTATTGGTAAACCTATGTGATGCAGTCACAGCATGAGAAACCAAAAAGAAGATACTGCTGCTCTTCAACATAAATTGTCAGACTGTTTATTCCTTCTCAGTTTTATAAGTAGTGCATGTAGCTGATTACAATGTTGTTACTGGGTTACCAAGGCAGACTCTCTCGTATGTGGCTTATTTTTGCTACCATTTCACTGTACAATTATATTATATATTTTCCTAAAAAAATGAATTCAAAGCCCCCAAAACTCACTGTGTCTTCTTCACTGTTGTATCCTCAGCAACTGCTATCATTCTTAACATATAATCTAACGACCCTCACTGAATGAATAGCAAGTCAGTACTAAAACTCAGAATTGTTCCTCAAAGTTTTACGATAGATTTTCTGGGGAAAACAGTATAGTCAATGAGCAGAATTAATGTAAAATATTCATATTTATCCTTAGACATATGACCATGAGCACAGTTTACTTTAAAATAAGATCTTTATCACTAACAACAAATTTGAATTCCCAATTTTTCAAATATTTGAACTAAACAGGTCCTAGAAATTTAGAGGAGAAAGGCCAACAATCCTAGAAAATAAGCAACAATGGGGCACCTGGGTGGTTCAATCAGTTAAGCATCTGACTCTTGACTTCAGCTCTGGTCACGAACTCAGTGTTTGTGAGTTCAAGCCCGGTGTCAGGTTCCACGTTGACAGTGTGGAGCCTGCTTGGGATTCTCTCTCTCCCCTCACTCTTTCTGTCCCTCCCTGCTCATTCTCTCTCAAAATAAATAAACTTGAAAAAGAAAAGAAAAGAAAGGAAGCAATAAAGTATGTAACAGTTCATAAAAAACATAAATCACTCTTAAACATTAGCAAAGATACTTAATTTCATAAGAAACATACAAAAATTACATTGAAAAAATTAACATAGTAATCACACATCACAGAGATGTCTTTTAGATACAGATTTGAACTATAAAGATATTTTTGACAATTGTGGAAAATTGAACACTATCATCTAATAGGTACTAGATGTTAATTATTTGTTTTGTTAGCGTGATAATGGTTCTTTCTAGTTAAAAAGCCTACTACAAACACATACTAAATATTTATAGATAAATTATGTCAGAGACTCCAAAATAACTGAGTGAAAGAGGGATAGAGAAGTACATGGAATACAAGTAAAATAAGACCGGCCATTTATTGATGATAGTTCAAGCTGAGTGATGACTATATAGGAGTTCATTTTATGATTTTCTTTACTTTTGTATATATGTAATAATTCCTAAAAAAAAAAATGAAAAAAAAACACTTAAACTTTAAATTAGAATTGAACACTGAATATAAACACAAAAGATTATAAAAGTGGTTACCAGTTTGTGTTGTGGGGGTGGGAAACTTTTTTTTACTTTGTGTTTTGACAATTTAGAAAAAAGCTTAAGTTAAAAAAATAGATTAAACAATAGATACCTTGATTTCTAAATGAACACAACTGTACCTCAATTACATCAGCAATCCTATACGCTGAAAGAGGGCTTTAATGAAAACATGAAACAGAATGGTCAACGAATGAACACAACAGAGCATAAAGGATGCACGTATAGTAGAGGTAGCTGAACTCCAACTTTTCATAATGAAAAAAAGTAAAGAGTTTCTAATGTTTACTTCAGCTAGGAATTTAAAAAACCACAATTAGGGGCACCTGGGTGGCTCAGTCGGTTAAGCGTCCGACTTCGGCTCAGGTCATGATCTCACGGTCCGTAAGTTTGAGCCCCGCATCGGGCTCTGTGCTGACAGCTCAGAGCCTGGAGCCTGCTTCAGATTCCATGTCTCCCTCTCTCTCTGACACTCCCCCATTCATGCTCTGTCTCTCTCTGTCTCAAAAATTAAAAAAAAAAAAAACAAAAAACACAATAAGTAAAGACTTCTAGGAAAGTTGCAGGATACAAAATCAATACACAGAAACCAATTTTGTTTCTGCACGCTAACAAATAATCAGAAAAGGAAATGAGGGATGCCTGGCTGGCTCAGTCGGAAGAACATGCAACTCTTGATGTCAGGGTCTTGAGTTCAAGCTGACACTGGTTGTATAGATTACTAAAAAAAAAATAAACTTCAAGAAAAAAAAAAAGGAAATGAAAACAATTCTATTTATAGCATCAAAAAGAATACTTAGGGGGCACCTGGGTGGCTCAGTCGATTAAGCGTTCGACTTCCGCTCAGGTCATGATCTCATGGTTTGTGGGTTGGAGCCCCGCATAGGGCTCTGTACAGCCAGCTCAGAGCCTGGAGCCTGCTTCAAATTCTGTGTCTCCCTCTCTCTCTGCCCCAACCCTGCTTGCACTCTGTCTCTGCCTCTCAAAAATGAATAAACGTTAAAAAAAAAAAAAAAAAAAAAAAGAATACTTAGGAATAAGCTTACCCAAAGAGATGAAGGATTTGTACACTGAAAATTATCAAGTATTCATTCCTTAAAGAAATTAAAAATACATAAATAAATAGAAAGACTTGGCATATTCATAGACTGGAAAGCTTAACATGGTTAAGATGTCAATAGTACTCAAAGAAATCTACAGATTCAATGCAATCTGTATCAAAAGTCCAATGATGATTTTTGCAGAAATAGAAAAAGCTGTCCTAAATTCATATGGAATCTCATGGGACTCCACATAGACAAAACAAACCTGAAGAAGAACAAAACTAGAGATCCCACTTCCTGATTTCAAAACTTACTAAAAGTTACAATAACCAAAACAGTATAGTACTGACAGAAAGACAGATGTGTAGACCAACAGAAGAGGAAGTCCAGAAGTATACTCATATTTGTATATACGATCAAATGGTTTTTGACAATGGTGCCCAGAAACTCTATGGGGAAACAGTCTTTTCAACAAATGGTGCTGGGAATATTAGATATCCACACACAAAAGAATGAAATTTGGCCCTTGTATCATATACAAAATGTAACTCAAAGTGGATGAACGATCCAAACATAAGAGCTAAAACTATAAAACAGGGTAAAAGCTAAATAATATTAGATCTGGCAATGATTTCTCGGGTAAGACACCAAAAGCACAGGCAACAAAAGAAAACTATAAAGTGGATTATATCAAAATTTAAAACTTCTGTATGTCAAAGAACACAATGAACAGAATGAAAAAGCAACCCAGAGAATGGGAGAAAATATTTGCAAATTATGCATCTGATAAAAGAGTAATATCCAGAATATATAAAGAACTTCTACAACTCAACAACAAAAAACCAAAGCTGATTAAAAATTGGACAAAGGAGGGGCGCCTGGGTGGCTCAGGTGGTTAAGTATCCAACTTCAGCTCAGGTCATGATCTTGCGGTTTGTGAGTTCAAGCCCCACGTCGGGCTCTGTGCTGACAGCTCAGAACCTGCAGCCTGCTTCAGATTCTGTGTCTCCCCCTCCTCTTTCTGCCCCTCCCCTGCTCACACTCTGTGTCTGTCTCTCAATAATAAACGTTAAAAAAAAAAATAGACAAAGGACTTGAATAAACATTTCTCCAATGATACACAAATGGCCAGTAAGTACATGAAAAAATGTTCAACATCACTAATCTTTAGGTAAATGCAAATCAAAATCACAGTATCACCTTACATCCACTAGGACGGCTACGACTATTAAAAGAAAATAAAAGAAAACAGAAGATACCAAGTGTTGGTAAGAATGTGGAGAAACTTAACACTTGTGCATTGCTGGTGGGAATGTAAAAATGGAAAAGAGTATGGTAATTCCTCAAAAAATTAAAAATATAACTATCATATAATTCAGCAATCCCACTTCTAGATACACTTCCAAAGGAGTTGAAAGAAGGGTCTTAAAGATTACTTGTACACTCCTGTTCAGAGCAACATTATTCTCAACAGCCAAAAGATGTAAGCAACTCAAATGTCCAACAATGGATGAATGAATGGATAAGCAAAATGTGGTATATACAATGGAATATTGTATATACCTTAAAAGAGAAAAAATTCTGTAATATGCTACAATATGGATGAAACTTGAAGACCTTATGCTAAGTGAAATGAGCCAGTCACAAAAAGACTGTTATGAGATATTTAGAATGGTCACAATCACAGAGATAGAAAGTGGAATAGTGGCTGCCAGGGGCTGGAGGCAGGGATAAATGGGGAGTTATTGTTTAATAGGTATAAAATTTCAGTTTTACAAGATGAAGAGCTCTGGAGATGGACGGTGGTGATAGTCGCACAACATCATGAATGTATTTAACGCCACTGAAGTGTACACTTAAAAACAGTTAAGATGGGGGCGCCTGGGTGGCGCAGTCGGTTAAGCGTCCGACTTCAGCCAGGTCACGATCTCGCAGTCCGTGAGTTCGAGCCCCACGTCGGGCCCTGGGCTGATGGCTCAGAGCCTGGAGCCTGTTTCCGATTCTGTGTCTCCCTCTCTCTCTGCCCCTCCCCCGTTCATGCTCTGTCTCTCTCTGTCCCCAAAAAAATAAATAAACGTTGAAAAAAAAAATTAAAAAAAAAAAAACAGTTAAGATGAAAAATTTTATGTATATTTCATGGAAATTTTTAAAAAGTAAGTATCCCCACTTCTCCCCCTCGCCAAGAAGAGATAAAAGTAAGAATTTTCCAAGATTTCTTAACCATTTAAATGTTCTCATGTTTATTTTTTTGGCCATTCTTTTTCTGTTTCTTTCTAGAAATTAGCAGTTTCAAAAATCATAAAGAGCAACATAAAAGTAATCAGTATGTGAAATCTCTGTTATAACTTTTTTATAGTATCTCACTGTATCTGGCTGGGATAGTCCACAGCGGGCACAGATAATTATAACGGTGCTGCTTCAGAAAGGACAGCATTCTAATATCTAAACACATACAGCTAGTACATATATTGCTTACTATGTGCCATAAACTCTTCAAAATGTTTTACATATATTAAAATATTTAATATAATGTGAAGTAACTATTATTAGTATCTTTATTTTATAGATAAGGAATCTGGTGCACCATAAAGTTAAATAGCTTGCACAAGGTCACCACCTTCAAGGGTGAGATGGCTTTCAAATATTGGCAGCCTAGATCCAGAACTCAGATTTAACTAACAAGTACATCACATAGCCTCTTTCTCAACACAGCACTACCTATACAAGTAATAGAAGTAAGCACTGAAAATGAAAATTTTAGACTTAATCCTAAAGATAAAGCATGGTAACAATCTCTTTAGCATAGTACATAATGTTTTACATAATTTGAACCTATCTACCTTTCTAGCACCATCCTCTTTCCACCTGACCAATAAATTCCCATCACTTACCTCATTTTCTCTGTGAGCTATACCAACTTATCTACAGTTCTTTGATTAAAATCAAGCTGTTACTGCCAAACTTGTGCTTAAGCTATTCTCTTAAAACGTTCCCCTCCTACAATCTTCTTTGTCTGGCTAATTAGACTCATTTCAATGGTAAAGCCTGATTTGACAGTAAATCAATCAATCAATCAATCTCTCTCAAGGGCACACACACCCGGTTCTTCCTTTATGTTCCCAGATAACTATATATGATTCATTCTTATTCATAAGGTATGGCATATGGTAAGTGTACCCCAAAACTTTTCTTGAACAAGAGTCTGCCAGTACACTGGGGTATGCAAGAATACTTCTGGGGTCCATGCTTCATTAATTCATGATGAGTCCATTATCATGAGGTTCTGCCAAAAACTACATTTACCACAGAAAAGTTCTAACACAGACCCACATACTAGGTGTATCATGGTTTTTGTTTTTTTTTTTTTTTTTTGAGAAAATTGTCATTTATTGCTTTGGTTTTACCCAACAGGAAGAAACAAATTTTATTGCCATTTATATATTTTCTCAAATTGACCATATACAGTCTTTGTCTGCCCATTCCAGAAAACTGGGGCAAAGGTAATTATAACTAAGTACAAAAAAGCAACACATGGACAAAAAAAAACCATTCTCAGCATTAGGAACACTCATGACCCCAGGATCCATTAGTGCTCATCTCTGATGAATGATGCATTCTTTTGAACCAATCTGATTTGGTTAAAATATAAAGAGAATACCTGAAAAGTTTTTGATCGATCTAGACATTCAAAAGATAGAGAATATAGTCTAATTTAGAGGTTTGGGGTTTTTTTTTTTTTTTTATTCTTCATATTTTCTTTCAGATGAAATATTTTTTTCTTTGAAAATGTAAGTAAGATTAGGTGGATCATATTTTAATGGCATTCCAGTGTAATGTGAAGGCTGTCAAGTACTATAGTATTAAACCTATGGTCGCAGCAAGAAACAAACATAATACCAAGCAATTTCCGCCCATGGGAAAAACGTATTATGTTAAAGTAACAGAATTAGACAGATATTAATACCAAACGTTGAGTCTACCTTTAAGAGAAAATACTTTTATCTGGAGTACGTTTTAACACAATCACAAATAATAATTATATATTCATCTCAACCACAATTGCTCAATTCTCCTCACACTCATTGCACTTCACATAAACCTTTTAGCATTTATTTCATTATACTGTAATTATCTGTTTACATGGCTCTATCTCTACTAGACTCCAGGCTCTTTGAAAGCAAACTGCCATTCACTTTCATATCTCAGTGCTTGGTAGCAAATAGATTCCCAAAAGCTTGAAGAATAACTTTAGTATTTTAATGGCTGTAAAGAATCCTCCACATAATTTTATAGGAAAAAAAGTAAGTTTAGAGATTATATATCTTGGCTGAGATCACAGATCAAGTAGATAAATGAATTCGGAATTCACATCCAGGTCTTCAATCAACAATTTCTATGCCATTTCCACCACACCACACATATTACCATAGTAAATAACTATAAGATGTGCAAAAACTACATCCCATAGTAGGTGTCTATAGTTATAGAGCAACAACTCAATCATAAATGACTCACAAAAAATTACCTTTATTAGGTCCCTTAAAAATGAGATCTCTGAACTGTCACACAAAGTTATAACTATTTAGTCTCAATAGAATACTGGTGTACTATTAAAAAAAAAAAAAAAGACTCTTACCTTGTACTTCTTTATCATGATACTCTTTTAGTTTTGTCCAAAGTTCCTTGAAGTCATTAGATATATCTATAGAACTAGGGCTTCCACAATTGCTTCCAGAGATGTTCATCTTTCTTAATATGCTCCACACTTCTATTTGCCTAATGTTTTCTGACTTTTTCTGTTACATTATATAGGTATGAAGTTGTCTTGGGCAGTTGAAATACCTGAAACAACAGATTGCAACACAAATGAATTTTACATTTATCTGTATGTAATTTTAAGTTAGAATATCTTCAAGCTTAGCCAGCTATTCTCAAGTTTTCCTTATTTACCTACACTCAATCATTTTGAGAATCTGGGGAATGGGAAGTAAAGACAATTATGCTGAGAACCCTGATTTCAGTTATTTGGTCTTTAGTTAAGCTAAATTTTAAGGCAAACTTTCTCTTATTCCTCCTAGAAAGGAATAATTACTCAAATTGAGATGTTTCTGATATTGAGAGGTTTATAGTCATTCATGATCAGCATTGAATAATTCAACGTTCTAAAAAGAATTTATTTTTTGTTAAACTTTTCAGTTGATATGAAGTGCAACAATATACTGAACCAATAACTGGAAAACATTCTGAATATCCTTGACTTAAACAGTATTCACATATATACATCTACATATACATAGAAGCACATGCCTTACAAAAGAGCAAGAAAGATGTTTGTGATTAATACACACGAACAGCTGAATACCTTTCTTATTACAAGAGAAATCAGTGAGCAAGATACAGGCACAGCAAAGAACTATGAATACAGAAACGTCTAGTAACAAGACAAAAAGGGTAAGGCTATTTTGTGTCCCTCTTAGGGTAGAGGTGAATGATAATTACTTGTGTAAGCCCCTGAAGGAAGCAACAGGATACTGAGAATTCAAGTGGATTCATAAATATTTTAATGTGTCCTTAAGTTGAAACCATTAACTAGCTACCACTAAAAAAAGAAAACGATTAGTAAGTTTACTAAACCTCACATATGGCTCCTTAGCCAATGACTTACCATTACTAACATGCCCAAACTGATTTAAGTGTTTCTTACTAATCATTTCTCAAGGTCTCTAATGAAGAAGCTAAAATAAGCAATGACACTTCTAAAGGAGAAGACTGGAAAAATACACTCTTAAGTTTTATAAACGTTGTGATTGGGGGCACCCAGCTGGTTCACTATGTAGAGCTATTGATCTCAGGGTCATGAGTTCAAGCCCCACGTTTGGCATGAAGCCTACTTAATTTAAAAACAGAAAACAACTGTGATTAGGCTTTGTTGAGACAGTGAAAACTGAACATGTACTGGATTTTAGAGAATATTAGCGCATTATTTTTAATTGTCTTGGGTATAATTTGCTCATATTTAAAAAAAAAAAGTCCTTAGCTGTTAAAGAGATATATACTGATACGTTTACAGGTAAACTCACCTGTTCTGGATTTGCTTTCAAATGCTCCAGCTAAAACAAAACATGAATGCCGGGTAGGGAGATGAAACCAGTAGGCCTGCTTTGACAATTATTGAAACTGTAATGGATGGGTCTCTCTCTTGTGTATATTATTTCCACAACAGAGTTTTTAAAAGAGGGATTGGGTGAATTAACACAGCTTCATTTCCAGAGAGGCCTGAATTCTATTTCTTAACCTTAAAAGATAAACAGGCTTACACTACTGTCAGTAAAAGCCACCATTTGTTTACTATATGCCAGATACCGTGCTGCTTTATAGTCATTTTTAAACTTAATCTTGAGAACTCTATAAAACAGCTACTTTTACTAATTTCACTTTAGAGTTGGAAAAACAGGTTTAACAAATAAAGTGACTTTCCCAAGGTCATTCTGTTAGGTGCAACACAGCTAAATGGGGGTGTGGGTGGCCCTCATACTCTAGCGATGTTAATCAACTGCAAAATACTTTCCAGTAGCCTAAGATGGGGCACCTGGGTGTCTCAGTCAACTGAGGGTCAGACTTCGGCTCAGGTCATGATCATATATATGGTTTACGAATTCATGCCCAGCACTGGGCTCACTGTTGTCAGCCAAGAACAGCTTCCCATGCTCTGCCCTCTCTCTCTGACCGCCCCCATCCCCGCTTGTGCTCTCCCAAAAATAAATAAATATTTTATAAAATAAAGGAGGCCCCCCCCAACAGTAATTAGTTCTATTAAGTAATAGTTTAAGACAAAATTTTAATGACTTCAATGAATATTTTAAAATTGCATAGTATTCAATTGCTTAAAACAGTGTAAATAAAATAAGCATTCGTTAACGTACCCTGAGAGGTAGCAAAAAAAAAAAAAAAGGGGTTTTTTCACCACATAAAAACAGTTTACCCACACCGAACTTGCAAATTCTGGCTCGAAAAACCATCTCAAGCCTATCCTGCACGGCCAGCACTTTTGTCAGAATTTCTTTTGGTTTGAACCGTTATGGTTACACGAGGATGCGCCTTAATTTCGCAGAAATGTGCACCTTGTGCCTCAAGGTGCATTCCGGGCTCAAAGGTCTGTAATAGTTGAATACATTTCTATGCATCCTGTAGCACTGTAAACCACCAACCACAGTGAAGGTGCTCAGTAAACTCTTTCCAGTAGCACCCACCGCACGTATTATCACACAGGTAGGGCAAGAGCCGCGCCTGGAGTCACACAGGTGCCCGAGACAAACGCATAGGGACTGGACAGGTCCTCTTACGGGCAAAGCAGAGGTCCAGAGGCTCCCATGCCCATCCCAGCACCCGAAGCCACCAACCTCTCCCCCAGCACCGCGGCCACCCAAACGCTCCAAAAACCAGCAGCGCGACTGACGCGGGAAGCGAGCACCGCGCACCCCCCCACCCCCCACCCCCACCCCCACCTCCGGCGGCGCATGCGCGGGGGCGGGCTCGTAGTGGGTAAGCGAATCCTCAGCCAGCGCGGGAGACCAAAGAACCGCAGAGAGCGCGGGCTCGTCCTCCTTTCCCGCCCACCTCCAGCGGAGTTTATCCGGGCTCCAGCCTTATTCCTCAGGCAGCCCCGAAGTCGTACCGCCACCCCCACCCCAGGGGCCAAACGCCTACGTTCGGCCGGCAGCTCCTGACCGGAAGTAGCCGCTAAGACCCAGCACTCCGGGTCTGGGGAAGGCGATACCTTTTTATTCACGGCTTACAAGTCTTCCTCAAGATTCTCGAAAGCCCCAGCACGGAAGCAGACACGACTCCGGGGCTGTGAAGGAACGGCCACTCGCTTTTCTTCTCTTTCCCTCACTAATCCGCCAACCCCCTTCTGGGAAAGCCGGCCCCTCAGGGCGGCCCGCGCTTTCCGGGGGTGGGGAAGGGCCCGAGGGCCGCCGGCCGGGCTTGTAGGCGCCCGGGCCCGCCCCCCTCGGAGCCCGCTCGACGTCACGGAGGAGTTCCCTTCACGTCACGCCCTTCCTCCGGCCGCCGAGCTAGGCGGTGCACCGCACGCCTCTGGCGGAGGAGCTCCGTGGCCCGTGTGTTCCAAAATTAAGGGTGGTGACTGGAGAGTCGAGCGCCAGCCCCTGCTGTTTACGGGACGGCTCCGGGAGCTGGCGGCCGCCACGGCGTTTTTGAGATGCGCTGGAGAAAACTCAGGCATTTCCGTCTGGGAAATTCAAGCCCGTGGTGTTACCAGTGTGTCTGACGTTAGCATATTTCAGGAAAGCCTGTGTAAGTGGCCACTACCACAGGGACAGTTAACACTAACTGATAAAGGAATGGACACGGATCAGTCTAAGGTAGCGTTCTGCCTTGTAGCTATCTATTACCTGCAGATTAGTGATGTGACCTGACAGGACTGGGTGGTGAGGCCACGTAGCAAAGCGATGTGTAAGTGGAAAGTTCCTGAGGACCCTGAAATGAGACGGAATCAGAAGTGCCCAGCATTATTTGTTGGGATAACAAGCTGTTAGGTAATTTAATTTTTTTTTTAAATCAACACTTTCTGTGGCTGTGTGTTTATAATGTTCAACCTGTTAGTCTGTTTTCCTACTTGATTTCTAAAAGAAGCATTTTAGCATTAGCAGTTCTACAAATGAAGTTGAAAATAAACAATAGGCTACAATCACAGTATCTTTCAAACCAGTCCAATACTGTTCTTTAATAGTTATGAGACCTGGGAGGGAGATAAAGCATAGTATTATAAACTTTAAAACTTAAGTAGTGTTTAGGAAATCATAAATACAAGCTATAAAAGTTAATTTTTTCCACTCACTCATGTTAAGGGATGTATATCAGAGCTTACTCCTCGGGATTTCACCCAATAGGATGTTTCTGTACCATTGGAGCAATGCTATAGGAACGTTGGTATTTTTAGGGAAGAGGGTTGCTAAATCTTCATTACCCTGTTAGAGTAACTATCATTTGCTTCCAAAGTTTACAAGACTTCATAACACTTTTAAAGAAAATGGGTGAGGGGCGCCTGGGTGGCGCAGTCGGTTAGGCGTCCGACTTCAGCCAGGTCACGATCTCGCGGTCCGGGAGTTCGAGCCCCGCGTCGGGCTCTGGGCTGATGGCTCAGAGCCTGGAGCCTGTTTCCGATTCTGTGTCTCCCTCTCTCTCTGCCCCTCCCCCGTTCATGCTCTGTCTCTCTCTGTCCCAAAAATAAATAAAAACGTTGAAAAAAAAATTAAAAAAAAAAATAAAATAAAAAAAGAAAATGGGTGAAAAATTGACTGCCATTTCTAATACAACACAGGAGGCATAGTTGTTTGTATAAATGTTTATAATGGAAAGTTTTGTTATAAATGGGAAGAACCTGTAGTCAGTTTGTCATTTAACCGTACACTGAAAGAACAGTGTACTTGTGGTCTGAAGAAAAACCATCAGAACAAAATGATGTAACTTGTTCCTCTGGCCTCTGCCAATGGCTTCACTACCCAATGCATTTATATAAGTCAGAATCCAAATAATCATCCTTGACACCTTTCCCCCCTTTAACCCGCTTATCCAAACTACCACCAAATTCTGTCAGTTTTACTTACCAAATATATCCCAAATCAATCCCCTTCTTTTCATCACTTCCACAATATTCCAAAAATACCATTGTGTCTTAACCTAGTCTGCTAGTCTGCTTTCCATATCCATCCAACCAACAACCCCATCTAAACCTTTCTCTTCACTGGTGTTCAGAAAAAAAAAATGAGTATCTGTTCTCAATTCATGTATATATTTAAATTTTAAATTGCATGCATGTAAAAGAACAACAACAAAAAAATAGGGGCACCTGGCTAGCTCAGTTGTAGAGCAAGCGACTCTTGATCTCAAGGTGTGAGTTGAAGCCCCATGCTGGGTGTAGAGCTTACTTTTTAAAAAAAAGATAAATTGTATATATGTATTGCTGAAAAATGGTAATAGTCTAATGGGTAAGTCACAGGCTCTGGAGACAGACTTCTGGGTTCGAATACTGCTCTAATACTTCCTTACCAAGTGACCTTGGATGGATTTCTTAACCTCTGTCTCATTTTTCTTACCTGTAAACTGAGGATAATAATAGTACCAACCATATAGGATTATGAAGAGTAAATGAATTAGTACATGTAAATTGCTTAGTACAGTGTTCATAGACACAGTATGTGCTTGGAAAAAAGCTATCCCTTATTGGTACTTCTGAGTTATCTTATGACTATCAAACATATTTTTAAAGACATTTTTTAAAAGGGTGAGAAAAAAATAGAAATCTGTTTTCCTCCTCCCACCTTAAATTTTACCCACTTTGAGACTACTTCTTTACATTGTAGCTACTATGATCTTCCTGAAAAATAAATCTGAAAATGGCTGCTTAAACCGTTCAGTGGCCTACTGTTACTCCTCGAAGAAAGCCACTTTGAACTGCCTCTACTACCTCTGCAGGTTCATTTCCAATCATTTTCTGCCATCTGGCCTTGACCTTTTAGTGTCTCCTAGGTCTTTGCGTGCTGTTGCCTCTGGAATTATCAACCAAACCTGCCCCTGCCCTTTGCCCAGCTATTTACTAATTGTTTTATCTTGTTTTAATAGTCTTTTCTATTAAATCCTCTTACAGCACTGTGTATGTTCCCATCTTACACTTATTACAGTTTTAAATATTTGAATAATTTTCTTTTCCCACTAGACTAAGTTTCTTGAGGTCAAAACCATGTCTTGTTCACCTTTTTACCTCCAGAAACTAACCCAGTGCCTGCCATAAAGTCAGTACTGTGTGGATAAATGAATAAAGTTTAAGGGATTAACTATTTTTTATGTAAGTAGAGAAAATCTTTGAATCCATTCAAAATTCTTAGATTATCCATGTGAGATTTTATGGCGATCACTTTAACAGTGGAAATAGTGGGCATACTCATAGTCTCTCCCAATAGGAGCTTTAAACCCCACGTGGTGGAATAAATTATGAGGTTCTAAAGATATGTGGGAAAACTTTATGGCTTTGAACAGTGGTTCCCAAACATTTTTAATGCTTAGAAAAGCAATAATTGTATTACATATTGTGATAAAAAGATGAGGCTGCTTCCATCCAGAGGCAGCAGAAGTTGGAACTTCAGCCACCAGGGCCAGCGATGCTCCCTTGAGGGCTGGGATTTTAATGTCCTAGCACACCTATAATCCGTTCGAGGCCCCTGATTAGGATGCTTGACTTAAAAATTGTGTGATGAAATGATTCAAATGGTTAATTTTATAATATGTACATCTGTACATTTAACCACAATAAGAAAAAAATGTGTGGTAGCAGTAAAAACTCTAGGATTCTTAGAACTGTAGAATTTTGGAAATATGTAGATTTTAAAATCATCTAACTCAAATCATTTTAAACCTGAAACCTTTTGTTGGTACTACAGTCTGCTTAACTCCTATAGTTGAATGGCTGAGGGTTGCAAAGGAAAAATCACACAACAGGTTATACTGATATCACTAAAATTATGCGGCTTCAAACCTCATATAGGGCATTAATTAATTCTTAAAAAAGACTTTGTTCAGCTGCTCTTGTTTACTTTGCTGTCTTCCAAACCTTCACTATTTTCCTCAAGCCTCTGTACAGTATTCTCACTCTCAGCAGACACCCTAGTCTCCAGGTTAATTAGAACAATTGGGGTCAAAAGGTGTGGTCTCCTTGAACTTCACTTTTCCTTTCTCAACCCTGTGAATTAGGCAATACCATTTTGCAGTCACAAAGTAACTCAAATCCACTTGCTTCTCCCCACCTCTTCTGCATCCACCTTGGGGTGGAGTCATCAGCATCTTAAACCTCTTCTGCAGCAATAGACTCCTTTTTTTTTTTTTTTTTAGATCAACTATCTTTCTACTTCTGTTTCCCCCTTACTGTGGTGTACAGCACTCAGAGTAGTCCTTTAAACAGATAACAGATTTAATCAGAACAAAATGCTGTCCTGCTAAAAACATTCCAGGGTCTTCCCATCACCTTAGAATAAAATCAAACCCTTTTCCATGGAGTCAGGACAAGTGAATCACAATATTACATTGGTGTTATTCCTAAATAATAGTTTTGAATTAGTACTTTCCTTTCCATTCCCTTTTACCCCCGTTTAGGCCGTGTTATTTCTTACCTAGACTATACAGTCTCCTTGCTTCCAGTCTTCCTCACCTTAATACAGTGTCCACATAGCTGCCAGAGATCTAAACCATTATTTCTGATCCTGGCATTTCCTTCCTTAAAATCCTTAAGTGGCTCTCCATTGCTTAAATATAATCAATACAAAAATTTATTAATGAGACTTTATAGCACAACTGGATTTGGATAGCTGCATTTCAGTGCTCAAAACCACATGTGGCTAGTGGCTACTATATTGGACAGCACAGGCCTAGATGTATAATGAACAAGTGAGGTTACATGGTTTACCTGAAGAACCAGGCTGGAGCAAGGACTAAGGCACAGATAACTGATTCCTAGTCTTAGGCTATTTCTGCTGTTTGTGCTGGGCATTTCTCATCTCTTTCCCACTCCCCACATCACCCCATTCCCCTCCCCTGACCCAACATTGAGGGCCTATATCCCCAGGCAAAAAATTTAAAAGTGATTAAACCCATTATGATTATTTACATAATACTGTCAGCACCTCTAATATGGACACACAATACTTAATAAACTAGGGTGAGCTGTCTACCTACAGCCAGAATTATTTTAAAACTATTTAGAATTAGTAAGAACTATTTAGAATTATTAAAAACAAGACAAAAGACTGTTTGAGAGAGAAGTGGGAAAGGAACTTTTGAGACAAAAGAAAATTATGTTCACTGTCAGCATTTGTGTCAATTTGAACACTTGATTTAATTGTTGTTTACAGTAATTTCTAAGTGTTGTTTAGGGATAAGAGTTTATGTCAGTTGATGATCTTGCCCTAAGTGACAAAATGTTTTGTTTATGATTTGAATTGAGGGTGGCAAGATTCCAGTTGGGTTGAACAGTTTTATAATTGTTTTAAAAGATATACCTAACACTCTCAGAAGATGTCAGTATTACAGTTTTTATTTTAACAGTCTTAAGTGGTTATTAATGTGCTTATAACAAACATTAAAAATTATACATTGCTTTCCAATTAGAAAAATTAGCCTTATGTAGTCTGGCCAACTTCTAACTTAGATATAAGAAACTTTATTTTGACTTTTACTATGGCTATATATACCTTCTTCATTTCTTTTTATAAACTAGTTGATAGTTTATAAAATGATATTTGTGTTCTTAAATATCATGCACTTAGCTACTTCATTTCACATCAGTAATGGGCAAAGTTTTATTAGATATATAATTTGCCCAATTTAGGAACCCTCTGATAAAGATTCCGATACACTATATGATAAACTGTATACTTGCTTAGTTGCCTAGTTTAAATAATGCCAGGCTGATCAAGAATGTTAATGATCTATTACTGCAAAATCATTCATTATGAATGGAAAGGAGTTTCTTTTTCTTACAGGTCAGCCATTTTATAATACAGTGACTGCTTGGCAGTATTTCATACCTATGCATATGGGTTTATAGAGCCCAGGAATTTTGTTATTTAGCCCTTAGATCTTAACACTGACATTTATCTGCTGTGGAGATGGTAAAAGAATTTAAGATTGATCACTAAGAAAGTAGAATAGAAAAGTAGATTTTATTTTGAGAATCTTGTGAAACTAATATGTACCTTTTTATCCAGTAAATACAGTATTATACTTGCATTCTATATACATATGTATAATGCTACCATGATGGAAGCTGTGGGAACAGTATTTATTTACAGTAATGTAAATGGAAAATATTATGGGGGTGCCAGGGTGGCTCAGTCAATTGAGTGTCCAAATCTTTTTTTTTTAATTTTTTAAATGTTTTATTACTTATTTTTGAGAGAGAGAGAGAGAGAGGGAGAGAAAGAGAGTTGGGGAGGGGCAGAGAGAGAGAGGGAGACACAGAATCGGAAGTAGGTTCCAGACTCTGAGCTCTCAGCACAGAGTCTGACGTGGGGCTCGAACTCGCAAGCTGTGAGATCATGACCTAAGCTGAAGTCAGATGCCCAACCTACTAAGCCCCCCAACTCTTGCTTTTGGCTCAGGTTGTGATCCCCGGATCATATCATGGGATGCAGACATGGGTCAGGTTCTGTGCTGAGCATGGAGCCTGCTTAAGATTCTCTCTCTCTCTCTCTCTCTCTCTTTCTCTCTCTCTCTCTCTCTCTCTCTCTCTCGGGTGCCTGGGTGGCTCAGTCGGTTGAGCGTCTGACTCTTGGTTTCAGCTCAGGTCATGATCTCATGGTTTGTGAGTTTGAGTCCCACCCTGGACTGTGCACTGACAGTGCAGAGCCTGCTTGGAATTCTCTCTCCCTTTCTCTCTGCCCTCCTGTACACACTGTCTCTCCCTCTCTCTCTGAAAATAAATAAATGAATTAAAAAAAAAGATTCTCTCTCTCTCTTCCTCTGCCCCCCTCCCCCCTCTTGAAATAAGTAAATAATTAATTAAAAATTTTAAAAAAATATGAAGGGGTAACTGTAGGAATAAGTCCCTGGCAGTTGGACTCTATTAGTTAAAGCATTCCTTAATAGGCTCACAGGAGCAAACACGTTTAATATTCATTGCTTTGTCCACTTAAAAAAATTAATGATTCACCTCTTATATGGTATTTTTTCCATTTTTGATGAATTTCTTCAATACTGACAAATAGTTGTGATCTTTAATGCACTCATGCCTCACAAATTACACATCTTCAAACACAATGGCAGACCTTTTTTGCCCCAATTTTTTCTATTCTATGAGAAAAATAGACTGTTTAAAATATCGGCTTTTCGCTTTTCCTAATCCATATGTTAGTCTGAGGTTAAGGAAGCTTTGATAGTTACCTTTCCAAAAATGTTTTACATTCAGAATTTAGTTCTTAAAGGAGACCTTCAGTTTTAGCCAATACTTTTTCAATTTTACTTCTTATAATCAGAAGTATTAGAAATGTTTAGTGAAATTAAACTATGTTTGAATTTACCTCACACCTTTGGTGACTCTTTTTGAGGATTATTTAGGATACTAAGACAAATCTAATGTGCTTCTTATCTAAAGTGACCATATCCCTACGCTTACCAGCAATAGTTCTGGTTAATGTCTATTGTTCTGGTTTAATTATTAATAAGGCTCCTGTCTACTCTCAAAAATGTCCTGGGTTGGGTGATAAATCATATGGTCAGAGCTTTAAGGTATTTGAAATATAAACTAATAAAAAAAGGGAAGATTTAGGAGTGCCTGGTTAAGCATCCTATTCTTGATTAAGCATCCTACTCTTGATTTCTGCTCAGGTCATGATCCCAGGGTCCTGGAATCAAGCCCCACCTCAGGCTTCAAGCTGAGTGAGGAGCCTGCTTAAGATTCTCTCTCCCTCCCTCTCTTTCTGTGCCTTCCCAGCTCATACTCATGGGTGGTCTCTCAAAAATTTTTTTAAAAAAGAAAGAAAAAAAAAAGAAAAAGGGAAGATTTAAATTACCCTTTATAGTCAAGAATATTTCCTTTGCAACTATGTACAGACCTAACTGAATTATTTTTTTTAAATATTTATTTATGGGCATCTGGGTGGCTCAGTTGGTTAAGCATGCAACTTCAGCTCAGGTCATAATCTTGCAGTTCATGAGTTCAAGCCCCATGTCAGGCTCTGTGCTGACAGCTTGGAGCCTGGAGCCTGCTTTGGATTCTGTGTCTCCGTGTCTCTCTGCCCTTCCCCTGCTCACTCTCTGTCTGTCTCTCTCTCAAAAATAAATACATATTAAAAAAAAAAAACTTATAAAAAATAAATATTTATTTATTTTGAGGGAGAGAGAATGAGTGGGATGGGGGCAGAGAGACAGAACCCCAAGGAGGCTCCACACTGTGCAGTGCCCAAAGCAGGGCTCGATCTCATGAGCCATGAGATCATGATGTGAACTGAAATCGAGAGTTGAACACTTAAATGACTGAGCTGCCCAGGGGCCACACCATGCTATTTTTGAATAATAAAATCTGTTTAAAGTTTATTCTGTGCTTTTCTATTTTTTTTAATTTAGAAACTACTTTTGAGAAAATAACCAAATAAAGTTTCTGAATTTTGATAATTATTACCTAAAGGCTAATTTGCAGTCCCAGTACATTTTTCTGTTAATTTCAGAAAACTTTTACAAGGTTACTAAAAGGGCTTTAAAATATGATAGCAATTTGAGTCTCATAATTTAGAAAAGGAAAATAAATTGGGCTCTCTCAATCAGAGTTTGAGTGAAGCACCTATTATATGGACCAATCTCAGTTCATTTTTTAGACTTTTTTGCATTAATAATTGTACTTACTAGAAATCATGGCATACATGTTCCTTTACATGGCTTATAATAGTGAACATTTGAGGGGCACCTGAGTGGCTCAGTCAGTTAAATGTCTGGCTCTTGATTTTGGCTCAGGTCATGATCTCATGGTTCGTGGATTCAAGCTTTGCATTGGGCTCTATGCTGACAAGCACGGAGCCTGCTTGGGATTCTCTTTCTCCCTCTCTCTCTCTCTGCCCCTCCCTGCTTGCACGCTATCTCTTTCTCAAAAATAAATAAACAGTTTTTAAAAATAGTGGACCTTTGAGAGGTGAATATAAATTGACTTCTAATGGAGTTAGCAAGTGTTCATTCTTAGCTTTCCCAGCCCTGAGTTTTAGATTCTCCCATGTAGTAAGCTTAAAGCTAAATAGATTGAAGGACCTTGAATTATGTTATTATCTCCAAAGGGAACAGAGCAGAAAATGCTCCAAAAAATTCACCAGGTTCTATAATCAATGACGACTTATAGCCATATTCCTGGCCTATGGGACTATGCAAGTCCTGAGCTGGAGATAGGACCTAGGAGTTAAGATTTAAACTCTAGCCCTATCTCTGATAATCTGCATGTTGCCTAGACAAGTCTTACTTCCCCAACCAAAAAATGAGAATACTCATACTTACCTGTGTCCAAAGGGATTATTATAGGAATGAAATAATATATCTGTAATTTCTTTTAAAAAAATTTTTTTTTCAACGTTTTTATTTATTTTTGGGACAGAGAGAGACAGAGCATGAACGGGGGAGGGGCAGAGAGAGAGGGAGACACAGAATCGGAAACAGGCTCCAGGCTCCGAGCCATCAGCCCAGAGCCCGACGCGGGGCTCGAATCCACGGACCGCGAGATCATGACCTGGCTGAAGTCGGACGCTTAACCGACTGCGCCACCCAGGCGCCCCAATATATCTGTAATTTCTTAAGGAAGACTTCTAGAAGTTGGAAGCAACTTGCCTATTGGGAGCAGAGTGGTAGAAGGCTTTCTAGGCCAAAGGCATGTGCAAAGTTTCTGCTATGGGAAATCATTGTGAATTCTGGAAACTGTAAGTATATAGTAATGTATTTGTGTAGGTTGACAGTGGGAAATGAGCAGCAGCTCCACCTAATTTGTTGAATGAATTCTAATTTTTAATAATCCTACTGAGCAAGTAATTTAACATCTCCGTGCCTCAGTTGTTTATCAGTGATACGAAGATAATATATACTTTGGGTATTTTACATACAGGATTGTTAACAGGATTAAATGATTATAAATGTACCCAAACAGTGTAAGAAACTGTTGTTAGTACTAGATAGATTTAAGAACTACGGCTAATCAGAGAGATCTCTTCAATTGCTGAGTTATGTAATTGTAGTGAAACTGTTGAATTGCTATGCAAATTGTGACAGATTTATAATTATGGAAAGGATTACATTACAACTGAAGTGCTTTTACATATCTTATTTGATTCACATAATTAAGTTTAAATAAGTCAGGTAGAGTTATTATATTGTTGTTATTTCCATTATATTCCAAAGGACTTTAAAAATCATCTAGCCCAACTGCAAAATCGTATAGAAAGGAGAAACTAATTTATTCATGTATTTCAGAAATTTGTGGTTGTAAGAAATTATTTACTTAATAGAAATTTATGATCTACTGAGCTTCAGGTGCAAGAAAGGGGGAGTTGGTATCAAGTTGATTGTGATCTGAGCTAATTTAGTGAAGATCTGAGTGTATTTGATAACTCCTTCTGACAATAGTTATTTCTTCTTAATGGCCTTTGTTCAGTAGTGTGTGTCCTCACTTTTATTTCTATTCCCTTCAGTCTAATTTCTGTATTTTACCCATATCAATTCATTAGCTAATTTAACCACAGTCTAAGAGAGTTATTTTTAAAAACTCAGACACTCCATTTGAACATAATTGAAGTTAAATGAAAAGATGATATGTTTTTAATCAGATTTATTTTTAATTTAAACCTATTTCTTCCTCATTTTCACTAAACTAAGTTTTTATAATTATGCAACAATTAATATATTTACACAATTAAAGCACATAACTGGCTACTTCAGTTTCCTGTTTTTAATCTACTTGACTACAGCTTTCCTCTAATGTATTCTTCAGACCCATGCTCCAGGATCACATAAAGGTTATAATGAATTAGTTCTTGTAACCAGACCCTCTTGGACATAGTCCAACACAAACTTGTACTATTCAAACTTCTGTGTTTCACTGTAATGAGAAGTGTTACTTGAGAGTCCAATGTAGTCAATCTGTTTTTACTATAATTTTACCAATGTAAACTAAATGATAAAGCCTTTGGATCAATACTGGACGTAAAAGTATTTACAGAGTACCTATTAATTGTTCATTTGGTGCTGTTTGGCCCTTTAAAAATTGGCGGCCAAATTCAGGAAATGAAATGTAGTTTATTAGAAAATACCTTTCTCACAAAAGATCAAGTTTCAGGTTTTGTGGGAATGGATCAAATACATCAGACAAAAATAGGCTAAAGTTCCTCACTTGCCATTTGAAATTGCTATACTCATTTTTCAGCAAATCTATTTTACTTGCATAGTATATTAGTTAAAATTGTATTGGTAAATTAAGGAAAAATCAGTTTGGTCATATTTGTCCTATAATAGTGATGTGCCGGACTCCTCTTGGGCCCTGCTTGCTTTAGCCAGTCCAATAACATTCCAATGACAATCAGATTCGTAAGGTGAAACCTGACAGCCCTTCACCTGACTTTCTGCTTGGTGGGCTTCTCTGAAGCCTTCGGAAATAGAAGCATAGCCTGAAAGTGTGAAGAAATGAACAACCTATGAGGCAACCCGTAACTAACCCAAATCAGAAATGGTGGATAGATGCTTCTCTCCAGTCTTCTGGCAGGATAAATGCTTCTCTCCAGTCTTCTAAGACTTCATGGCTCCTAACAGGGGCCTGGGATTGAGTCCCATTTTGCCTGTACTGAAGGAAGCACTCCAAATGCTCTCTCCCCATTTTCTTCTAATCCCCAGCTCTTATGGCTTCTCACATAGACAGTTTGCACATAATCTGGAAGATTCAGGCTCTGTTTTCCATGGAGAACCCAAACTAAGAGATAAAGGTTAAACATATGATTTCCATTTCCAGGGTGCCTGCCTGGCTGAGTCAGTAAAACATGTTACTCTCGATCTCAGGGTTGTGAGTTCAAGCCCCATGTTGGGTGTAGAGATTACTTAAAAAAAAAAAATTGGGGCACCTGGGTGGCTCAGTCGGTTGAGCGTCTGACTTTGGCTCCGGTCATGATCTCATGGTCCGTGAGTTCAAGCCCCGCGTCGGGCTCTGTGCTGACAGCTCGGAGCCTGGAGCCTGCTTTGGATTCTGTGTCTCCTTCGCTCTCTGTCCCTAACCCACTCACATCTGTCTCTGTCTCTCTCAAAAATAAATAAACATTAAAAAACTTAAAAAAAAATTAACTTTTGAAAGTTTGCATGTGTGGATGGGACAGTCAGATTAATTGTATGTAGTAATTTGAGAGGATGTTAATATTGACCCAAGACTGGTGGAACTTGTACAGTGAAGGCTATTTTTCTGATAGTAATAACGATTTGATTTAAAGGAAATTATACAGCCTTGCTCAGTCTTTTATAGGCAAGAGAATATTTTCTTGCCACTTTTCAAACTTTATTGGACGTTAGAATAATCTGGAAAATCAGTAAATATGTAGATTCATGGGATCTACCCACTAGAGATTCTAATGTGATATGTCTAGAATGGAGCTTAGCAATCTGCATTTTTAATAGGTATCCTCCAGGTGAGTCAGATGGTCTACAGACTACACTTTGAGAAGCATTGATACATTATTACAGTAATAATACTGCTGAGGATAATCTGTGACCAAGAAATAAATGAAAAGCAATTTACTCCACAGGGACTGAATTAGTATCATGATATCATTAATCACATGTTCTAATAAACTGAGCTAATAAACTACACACTGGGCAGTCAGATTAAAAAGAACCTAATTTTAATTTCAGGGTCCTCTGTAAAAATTTGACTTGATATTACTTGATTGGCTTTAACATTAGTACAAACATGTGGTTTGTTATGGTACCAATGAACTGCTGAGAATTTCATTTATGCTAGATGTGTTTAATTTACACTTACTGGTGGAACTAGAACAACATGTCACTCATTTCAAAGTATAAATGCTCACATCTTAACAAGTCAAGCTGTGGGAAAAGAGGCTGATATTGCGCTGGAATGGACTAAACAACCTTTGTTGCTGAATGGCCTGTAGCCAGGTTCCAGTGGCCTGTGGCCAGGTTCCAGTGGTTAGTCTGATATTATAGTTAAAAAATCATATACTTATTTCTGAGCAACATATGTTTGTTTTAAATTTTGTCAAACAATTCCTTGGAAAGTGACTAGAAAAGAATTTAACCACTCTCTAAAATGCTATGTAGATGGTATTTACCATTCGGTAATTATCACATTATTGAAAATTGGTTATGATATTAATATTTTTAGAAATGTGACTGATTCTACCATCTACTTTCAGTGAGGAGACCCTACCCTCCAAATTTAGACCTGTATATGTTAAATGTAAATTTTTTATAAAGAACTTTATCACAGAATTCTATAATACTGTTCCTTGTCCATTAATATACTGTGAGCTACATTACTGATTACATCAAATATCTTAATGTTTCAAGAGGGAAGTGTTTCTTAATCCTAATCTAAGTCATTGTAGTAATGATTTAGCAAAGCACCTTCAGGAGAATAGGCTTAAGAAAGAACTTTGAAACTAAAAATTTGCCACGCAAGTTATATTTTCACTTTGTCAGTAATACAGAATTTCTAAGGCAGTAGTTTTCTGATTACTTTTAAGGCTGTATGTCTTTTTGTTTTAAGTTTATTTGTTTATTTTGAGAGAGAGAGAGAGAGAGAGCAAGGATGTGCACACAAGCAGGGGAGGGCAAGAGAGAAGGGAGAGAGAATCCAAAGCAGGCTCCATGCTCTCAGTGCAGAAGCCTGTATGTCTTTAACGATGGGCTATAACATTTTCTGTTTCCCAGTTAGTCTTTGATGTATAGCAAGTTTGGTTGTTAGTGCTAATTTATCCAAATTAGCTATTTTATACAGAAATTTTTTAAATTTAATTTTTAAATTTTTTTAATTTTGAGAGAGAAGACAGGATATGAGCAGGGTAGGGGCAGAGAGAGAGGGAGACACAGAATCTGAAGCAGGCTCCTGGCTCTGAGTTGTCAGTCCAGAGCCTGATGTGGAGCTCAAACCCATGAGCTGCGAGATCATGACCTGAGCTGAAGTTGGACACTTAACCAACTGAGATACCCAGGTGCCCCCCACAAAATAATTCTTTTTTTTTTTTTTAAGTAAGCTCTATGTCCAATGTGGGGCTTGAACTCATGACCCCAAGATCAAGAGTTGCATGCTCTACCAACTGAATCAGCCAGGCGATCCCATATAGATCGCCTGTATTTATTTTGAGAGAGAAAAAGTGTGTATGCATGTGAGGGAGGGGCATATAGAGAGGGAGAGAGAGAATCCCAAGGAGGCTCCCCGCTGTCAGTGCAGTCTGATGAGGGTCTCAGTCCCATGAACCATGAGATCATGACCTAACCTAAGATCAAGAATCCAGTGCTCAACTGGCTGAGCCACCCAGGTGCCCCTAAAATATATTTTAGATTTATAGTACTCCCTGCCTTCTTTTCAGTTGTTTACAGTCCACTCTCAGTACATGAAACTAAATATGCAAATTAAACAATAATTTAATGAGTAGTCAAATAAAGCTAATTTTTTAAATCTAATAAAATAGTTTTAATAAGAATATTATATACTTAGTGGGTTAAATTGGTGAAGTGATATTTTTGTCTTTAGGTATACCATCTACATACAAGCTTTTTATTTTAAGAGAAAAAATTCATTTACCATGGATATAAATTCAAATTATGTACAGCTTATTAAAGCTTATTTGTATAGCAATTAAACATTTTTCAGGAAATTAAAATTGATTGTAAGAGCTTACTAAGATCAGTTTGTGTTATAAGTGGATCTATTTGTTGGTTCTAAGATCAAGTCCTAACCTATTTCCTGCTCTTTATTTATACACTGGAATATGTGTCAATCCACCCAACTTTAGTTAGGCCAGCTCTTACAATGTTTTGTCACACTATTCTGAACTCCCTTCTGACCCATGATATTGACTTCAGAAATATCTCATGTGTGAACGTTGCCCATTGGCTTCACCTTCTAATCAATTTGTCATTAATTTAATATTACTTTTAGAAAATGTTAAATCCTATTCCTTCTTATGTCTTATACCCAACACATTTTGCACTCAATCTCTGTATCATTATTTACTATCAAGAGAATGAAATGTAATTTAATATTGACTTACAATAAATTTAATTTGGAAGAGACTCTTTTGGAAGAACAAACATATTCTATAGCCCTGAAGAAATAATTTAATTGGTATAGAAACAACACATTCCTAGAGCATATAGAAATCTTTGACCAACTAATTTGATATCATATAAAATAATAGATATAAGTAGATATGAAATGTCTTTGAAAAACCTAGATATGAGGCACAAGTAAGGTATAGTTTGTACTATCCCTGCCACAGTTCCTTCCTTTGGTATAGATGATCGAAATTTGAAATTTTAGGGCTGCCTAGCTGGCTCAGTCCATAGAGCATGCAACTTTTGATCTCTTAACCGAGACTCTCCTTTACCTAAGGGACCTATCTACATAATAAAGCAACCTTTGTTTTTCTAAACATCTCCTTAACTTCTTGTTATTGGCTTTCCTCTTCTTTGTATCCTCAAACCCTACTCATCTTGTTGCTCTTATAAGCTTTTTGTTGACTCATTTCCCTCGGAACTTCAAGTCTGTGTGGATTTCTCAAATGCCTATTAAATTTTATTTTCTCCTGTTGATCTGTCTTATGTCAATTGATTCTTAAGTCCAGCTAGAAGGAGCATAGGGCAGAGGAAGGTCTTCCTCCCTGACACTTTCCACAGTTGCTAATTTAGTTTTTATGTCTCTGACAAAAATAAATTGTATATTCCAAGCTAAGCTTTGACTTCTTTTACATAAGCTGTTTGTTGAAATTTATTATATATTTTATTAAAGAGGTAGGAAGGGTATTGACATTTGTTGCATCTGCTGTGTTCTAGGGACTATGCTAGGTGTTTTACGTACAATATCTAATTTAATTCTCCCAACAACTGAGAGAATGGTATTACTTCCTTAACTTACAGACGGAGAAAAGAGAAGTCAGAGTTAAATAATCCCCAAGGATAAACTTGTTTGTAGCAGCCAGTATTCAAATCCATCTTACTTTGGCTCAAAAGCCCATGTATTTTTTAGTATACTACCTTTTCTCTTGATTGTGAAAATGAGAAACAAGTGGAAGTGATTATTTTTCAGAGTCCACTTGGACTAAACTAAATTTACCAATGTTGAGTAGCATCCCTCAGGTAGGATTTTACCTGTGAAAAAATAAGGGGATTAGGAGAATTAATATTTAGTTCTAGGAATCAGAATTGGAATTTTTGAGCCTTTGGTTCTAAAGCTTTCTCTGGTCCCATTTCCTTGGAATTGCTCAAGTTAAAAACATTTAAAACATTTTTTGAGCACTTTGCATACAAAGCACTGTCTTAAGAACTCACCCCCTAAAAAAGCAGGTTCTGTCACCTCTAAAATGGATTTTGAATCCTGCAATTCTGATCTTTATAACTTCATGGAAATTTTCCCATCAATTCGAATCAAATTTTAGATGTACTAACTTCTTAGGTAAATCCTAAATTATACCTATATGAGAGTTCTTAAAACAACACAAAATATATATGTATATACGCATATGTACTAATAAACATTTTTATTGTTTATAGAATGAATCAGCAAAGACTCGTTAGCATAACTATACAACCCAATTTTACCTTTTTACAATTCTTTTAGAAAACAGATTAGATTTCATGTAGTATTCAGATGAGTCATTGTAGGATGGTGAAAAATATTAGTCTGGGCTGGTATTCAGAAAACTGGGATGTTCTGGTCCCAGCTCTACCTTTAGATTTTATAGTAGTGATTTAGCTCCATTTTTGGGCTTTTCATTCAACTGAAAACTGAGGAGTTGGATGCATTGGTTATTCTTTAAGACTTTTTCAAGCTTTAAAATGTCATGATTCTAAGTGGTTTTGGTAGGAAACATATGAAGATATTCAAGAAGGAAAGAGTTTGCAGTTGTTAAGAATAGCTAGCATTGTTGACAAAAAGAGTCATTGTGTGAAACGAAGCAGCTAGGAATAAGGACAAAGGAATGCATCCCTGACTAAATTTAAAGAATAAAGATTTTTAAAGAACACTTTTTGACCTGGGCCCTGAAATAACGTAGGGCTGTATAAAATACACACACACACACACACACACACACACACACACACACACACTTACAGGTGCCTAATTTGATTTATAAATCCATATGTTCTTAATTTTAACCAAAACATCACACTGTATCATTATTTTAAAGGGATCAATTTACAGGAATACATAAAGGTCATATTCAATAGGACTTTCATATATTTGAAACTGGGAATTCTGTTATATGAAAGCTGTAGAATCCTTTTCCAAAGTGTAGTTAGGCTTGAAATTTTACCCCTAGATTTTATATGAAATATGTACCTGGTTTCTGAATAGCTTTCCTCAAAACCATAAACATAAAAAATGCTCACTAAATAAATCCACTTAAGTGGAATCCCCACATAAGTTTATCTTTAAACAGTAAGCCCTGGGGGCACCTGGCTGGCTCAATCGGAAGAGCATGTGACTCTTAATCTCAGGGTCCTGAGTTCCAGCCCCAAATTGGGCACAGAGATTACTTAAATAAATAAACTTGAAAAATAAAAACAAAAAAAAGAGTAAGCCCTGTATTTTAAACACAGCATAGTTTAAGAATTTTAAATTACTGTATAGAATATACTTACCAGAAACTCTAAAAGTATACTCTATTGACATATATGTATATCTTGCCTGAAAACTGATTGCAAAGAGAAACATTCAACCAACTAAAAATTTTGATCCATATCCTCCCCCCAAAATTGTCAGAATACAGTTTATACTGAATAAAATTAATTTGGGTTTGCTGAATCAGCATATTCCTTATGCAGATTCAACATTGCATAACTTTTCTGAAGTTCAGCTGAATTTGCAGAAGTATTGTGCAGAATTGCCTTGGAATAGGACTGAAAAGCATCCAAGACCTTCCCTGCAAAAAAATGATATCTCATCTGAACATATTTCTCACCTTAAAATTCTTTATTAACATCCTAAAGAAACACTTAGAGTCTTTGAGTTTGAATATAATGACACAGTGAGGACTCTAGGGACAATGAAAAAAAAAAGATGCGTGAGTCTTGCTCATTTTAAGACAAAGTCATATTAAATTGACCTACTGATTGCTCTTGACAGGAAAGTATCCAGTATAATTCTGTTTAAAAAGTCGTTTTAATTCCCAGATAAATTCATGTGTCAGCTGCTACGTTAACTGAATGCCCAGAAGATATGTGCATTCAATTCAATCCAATATTAATAACTAAGGGGGTAGTCTGGTATGCCAAAATAAATATAAAGGGATTGGTAACTTTGATTTTAGATGACACAACAACTTAAATTAATTACATCAGGGAAAGAGAGGGGTAAAGAATTATTTTAAAATATAAATTAAAGGAAGATCCAGATATTCTTTAACTTAAGTTTTTCAGACCTAATAGGCATGACAAAACCTGTCTTCATTCCTTTCTATTCAGCTCAGCAAGTGCTTTTGAGCTCCAATAGTTAATCAGTTACCAGATTCCACAATCTTTGTTTTTCACACTCCTCAATTCCTACTGTGTATTGTTCCTCTAATGTACTTAAGATCACCAAGCAGGCCAACTTTTTTTTTTATGCCTTAAAAAGGCAATTATTATTGTATCCACAATTAGATTTACCATATAAAATTGTTACCATATAGCAACAGCCTATAAAACATGATAGTATATTATCAAAGAAGTAGATGGCTTAAGATGAATCATTAATAGGTGAATTAGATTTAGCAAAATTATTCAACCCAATTTTCTTCATGACTATAGCCATGCCTAACTTACAAAAAAGTATAGTGAAAGTATAGTATATTATATACTAAATAACTTATTTAAACAAATCAATGAATATACATAAGTACTATAAAAAAATATCTAACCAACTTGACATGAAGGGTATAATCTAGGTATTACCATGTTAAAAATAGATATCTGTTTAAACATCATTTCTTAATTTAACCTTAAATTAAGGTGCACAGACAATTGAGAAATAGAAAAAATATATTAACTTACCCTTCAATTTTTTTAGAAAACCTCTGCTCTGGGTCAAAAGCACAAGGTGTTTCACTTCTGACTTCTGAAGCTACGAACTTAAACAGTAGATGAGAGGAAGCCCCCTCTCTGGACCACGCTAGAGTTTGCTAGACACCACTGCTATGTGGAAGACTCCTGCTGCATCTAAGCTATATACAGTGTGCAATGGATAACCTAATATGCCTTTCATTTAACTGGCTGGGCAGGTTTCTACCGTCTGTGGAACATGGACTCAAACCAGAATATGTTGGCATAACAGGCCAGTCAAACCGGTTCTTCTGTAGATCCAGAACCTGTCCAACCAGTCTGCATCAAAGGCTAGCCCAACAAGCTGCAGCGGCTCAGCTCTGCTAAGCTTGTATGGGTGAGTTATCCCCACCTCCCATCCACTCCCAACAAACTGCTCAGAATGTTGTAGCCTCCAGCAAAATAATTCAGAGTTCTAGTGGGAGGGATAGATCTATGTCAGGCATAGCAAGAGTCCATTGTTATAAACCTCTCATTGTAGATACTTGAGTATTTATCGTCCTCTAGGTAGGTAATCCTTTTAAAAATGTACTCCAGGGTTTTCTGCAGATTAAAGCCTCTAGAAAGAGATTATCTACAATGAAGAAGAATCCATAATGCCTGACCTTTTCCACTAGTCCACTTAGCTCTGCTTGGTTTAGTTTAGCCTTGAGAGGGAGGTTGATATTCCCTACAAGGGTAGTGGCCCTGAAAGCTAGAAGGAAGCATTCTTAGAGGGACGAAAACGATGTATAGGTTGACCGAACTTTTGCCTGGATATGTGATCTTCCTTGTACTCAAATGATCCTCATACCATTCCATTATAAAGTTGGAAAAACTCCTATTTGCTACATATTTGGACAACATGAAGTGTTTTGCTTTGGATATTCAACAGTTGAACACAAATTATTGGCACCTACTATGTGCCAGGATCTGTGCCAGGTCCAGGGTTGCAATGGTATAAAAGAGAAGTTTAGTAAGAGATGGGAGCAATGTCCAAGTTCCCAGTTAAGTATGTCTAGTAATGTTTTGGAAGGAAGAAGTAAACACAGAAGATCATATTTTGAAAGAAATTGGTTGTATTAAGAGAGATCATATCTTACCATAATATTTGTACATTTAGAAACAGCCCTTCCTATCTGCTGATGCAGTGATTCTCAAACTTTACTGCTTAAGTATCATCTGAAGTGCTGATTATGAACAAATTACTAGGCCTCACCTCCAGAGATTCTGATTCAGTAAATCTGGAGGTACCCCAGCACTTCTGGTGATTCTGTTGCAGCTGTTGCAAGGGACCTTAGCCCCAGACTTCACACTCAGTTCCTTTTCTATATTTGTACCTAATTATATAGAATACATATTAATTAAAAGTTGCCATATTCGCTTTTATAGCTCCAGTGTCTAGAACACTGACACTTAGAAAGTATTTAGTAAATGCTTATTAAGTAAATATCTACTCAGGCCTAGCACTTGCTAGATCGTAGGGGAATCACAACTAGTAACTATTATGGGAATCAAGCTGCAATAAGTACTATAATTATAGTAATTGAGGTAGGAGCACAGAAAAGGGAGTAAGTGTGATTGAGTATGGGAAAGACTTCACAAAGGAGATTGGTTTAAAGACTTTTTTTTTTTTTAACCATGACCAAAGATTGCTATCTGCAGGATAACAAAAGTTTGAAGGAACAATAAAAAGAATGTTTTTGATTTGACTCAGTAATAAAAGCTTTAAAAGTATCTGAGTATACCATGACCTCAAAACTTAGTAATAAGGTTATTTTCTTGAGCAGGGGTCAGCAAAATTTTCCACAAATGATCAAAGAGTAAATATTTTAGGGTGTGTGGGCCGGATTGTCTCTGTTTCAACTATTTACCTCGAACATTATAGCTCAAAAGCAGATATAAGCCATAGGCAAAGCATGGGTGTGGTTATATTACAATAAGACTTTATAAAAACAGGTGACAGGCTGGATTTGATGAATGGGCTATAGTTTCCTAACCCATGCTCTAGAGTGAAAAGTAGAAATTAACAAGATTGCATAATTGGTTAGGAAAATAGGCTTTGGCAGTCCAAAACACTTGGGTTCCATCCCAGTTTTATTCCATATTAGCTTTGTCACCTGAATTAAACGTTTGTTTTATTTCTAAAATATGGATGAAAATAATAGAACCTAACACCTAAAGTTATTGTAAACTTCAAATGCTGTAATTCACATGAGGTTTTATCCAAAAATCAGTAAGGGCCCCATAAAATGTCAGCTAAAAATAAAACTCATTAAATATGATAGCTAAACATATGGGTGTTCATTTACATAATTTTCATTTTTTAAAGTTCTACTCAAGGGACCCTTCAGTGGCTCAGTCAGTTAAGTGTCTGAATCTTGATTTCAGCTCAGGTCATGATCTTGTGGTTTGTGAGATCTGCTAATAGCGCAGAGCCTGCTTGGGATTCTGTCTCCGTCTCTCATTGCCCCTCCCTGCTCATGCTCTCTCTCAAAATAAACATTAATAAAATAAAATCCTGCTCAAATGGCAGTAAAGAATCAATAGCATGAACTCTTAAGGATCAAAAAGAATGAGAGAGGTAGCAGGCAAGAGATGTCCATACATTTTGGAAGAAGGAATGAAAATGAGTGATGATTGATTTAGTGGAGTAGAGAAAGAGGAAATGTACTTGCAATAATAAAAGCAAGTATATCTCTGCTGCAAAATTCTAGGAAACATTGGAAATTGGAATCAGGAGATACCTGTAAATGGGGAGTGGGAGGGGGGGCTTGAAATGGGACGATTAGTTAAAAATCTGCTTAAAGAGGGTATCTGGGTGGCTCAGTCAGGTGAGTGTCTGACTGTTGATTTCAGCATAGGTCATGATCCCAGGGTCATGGGATCAAGCCTTGTGTGGGTCATTCCCTGCCGAGAATGGAGCCTGTTTGAGATTCTCTCTTTTTGCCTCTCCCCTACTCATGCTCTGCTTCTCTCTAAAACAACAACAACAACAACAACAACAAACCACTTTAAAATCTGCTTAAGGAGCAGTTTGCTCCCTAGATCCCTCCCCCAATCTAGATGCCTGGAGACTGCCCCTTCTTCAACCTTGAGAGAAAATTGGGGTAGGAGTTACTGATTCATGCTGGAGAGATTATCCTAGGCTGGTTCTGGTCTCAAGAATATCAAGCAGAGGTGAGGGTGACTGGTAAGCAATGAGATTATATTAGTTTCCTGTGGCTGCTATAACAAATTACCACAAAGTTAGTGGTTTAAAAGGACATAAATTTATTATCTTAGGGTTCTGAAGATGGGAAGTACAAAATGGGTCTCAATGGTCTAATGTCAGTCTCCTTTTTGGAGGCTGTAGGGGAGAATCTGCTTCAGGAGGCTGCTTGCATTCCTTGGTTTATGGCCCCTTCCATCTTTAAAGCCAGCAAATGTCTAGTCACTCATGTTGCATCATTCTGACACTGACTCTGCTGCCTCCCTCTTCTACCTTTAAATCCAACTATATAATCCAGGGTAATCTCCCCATTTTAAGGTCAGCTGATTATCAACTTTAATCTCATCTGCAACTTTAATTCTCTTCTGCTGTGTAACATAAAATAGTCACAGGTTCCTGGGATTAGGATGTGGATGTCTTTGAGACACCATTATTCTGCCTGTGGCAGAGATTAAGTCAAGGTCTCTATATTGATGGTGAGATATGGAGGTTCATTCCTTTGCTAGGCTTCTGAATGCTAGTAACCAGGTTTATACTCCTTACTCAGAAAGCAGAAAACTGGAAAGTTTATCTCAAGAAACTCTCAAAAATTCCATTACTATAACACAGTGGTTATTAACTAGGGATGATTTTGCCCCCAAGGGACATTTGGCAATGTCTGGAGAAATTTTCCGTTGTAAACAACTGGGTGAAGTGGGGAAGAGGTGTGCTACTGGCATCTAGTGAGTAGGGGCCATGGATGCTATGGATGCTATCTTACAGTTCACTGCAATGCATCCTTCCTTGTCCCTAGCCCCCCAAATAATGATCTGATCCAAAATGTCAATAGTGCCAAAGATGAGAAACCAGTCAACATCACCCTAATAGAAATAAATAAACCCCACCTAGGCACACAGAGTTGCAAATCAGCAATAGATAGAGAGCAACAGATATATCAGCAACAGATATAGAGAGCATGTAGCATGAAAGAGACAAAAAGAAACCAATAGATAAAATGAACTTACAGAAAATAGTTAATGCAGGGAGCAGAATGATAATTTTTTGAAAACTATATTAATATCTTCAAAGAAATAAGATACTGATTACATAAAGTAAGAACAGAAGGCCAGCTAAAAGTAGAACTTTGGGAGAATAAAAAAGAGATATTGGAAAGTAAAAATATGAGAGCAGAAATAAAGTCTACAGGAGATAGAAGGTGAAGTGAGGCAATCTACCAGAAAGGATAATTAAGATGCTACTGAGGGATGTTCTACAAAATAAGAGTAAATTAAGAAAGATGAAACCACTAATCCAGAAGTATGGAAATGGAGATACCAGTCACAAGACCACAGCACCGTGTAGAGTTGCTGCACACTAATAAGGTATTGAAGACTCTGGTTTTTACTTCAAATTTGAATTGCCTATGACTGAGAGAAGGAAGAGGGAGGATGAGAGTGGGGAGAGAGTGAGAGAGAGGATAGGAAGGAGGGAGGGAGGCAGGAGATACGGGAATATGACTGATTTTTGGTATGAGATTTAAATTTAAAAGATTTTTTTAAATGTACATGTTCACTTGCCTCACAATTAACCAAGGGTTAATGTTCAAAGATCATAAAATGAGGAAGGTAATTAAACTGTACAAGTACAAACTTGCACCTGCAGAAAAAGTTTGCACAAACATTTATATCTGGCAGTGTTCATAAGTAAGCGTTTGCAACATACTATCCAAGACCTAGTAAAACCTGATCACTGTAAAATTAAAAGCATGTTTTACCTGAATAAGCCCAAATTAGGAAACCTGATTTGAAGCTTGCCTCGGTTACTCTCAGTTACTGTTACTCTTATGTAAACATGGATTAGATAGTTTTTTTTTTTTTTTTACCATTGCTTCATTTATTAAATAAGGAAGTTTGACTGGATATATTCTAAATATCTATTCAGATCAACACTTTTATTCTAAAGTTCTTTTGAGCAAATGGAACAATTCAAAAAATGTGGGAGCAAAAGCAAAATAAACTAATCGAGGAGACATTTTTACAGAAAAGCAATTTTAAAATGCAAGCTAATTTTAGGTTGTGTTCTCCAAAGGCTGGCACTGAGATATGGATTCAGGTGCAAGTAATTAATTAGAAATGTGCTCTAATATGAAATCAGTAAGGTAGTCAGGGAGGCAAGACAAGAAAAGAGAATAAAAAAGCAAGGATATGATTTCAGCATCAGCCTGGTCTCAGGGAGCTCCAAAGCATAAAGTATAAAGTCAGAGTTTATCCCACTTGGAGGCAAAAGAACTAGACTTTCATACCCTGAACAAGTTACCAGCTGCTGGCTACCCCAGGGATTTGTAAACTCTCAGGTACTTCCACCTCTCCACGAGAAGTGGCTCTAGTAACCCAAGAACATTCCTTTGAAGAAGGTTGCAGGTACTATAACATTAAGAGTGAAACATTAAGACTGCTGCTTCCATCCAAGATGGTACTTATAGGGGTCAGATTTATCCTATCACCTGAAAAAACAAGGACAAAATGTATAAAACAAAGGTTTTCAAGACATTGTATCAATCAACAAAAAATAGTTATCTCTAAGAGAGAGTAAACGAACAAGTTGAGTTCTGTCAAGTTGGATAAAAAATGCAAAGCCCAACTTCATACCTGGAAACCCAGATAGGTTAAAAATAAAATGATTGAAAAAGATATACCATGCTAATACTAGTCAAAAGACATCTGGAGTAAATTAGTATCAGACAAAATAAGCTTTAGATTAGAGAGTATTACTGGGTGCCTGGCTGGCTCAGTCAGTAGAGTGTGCAACCCTTGATCTTGGGGTTTTGTAAGTTCGAGCTCCCCATTAGGTGTAGAGATTACTTAAAAACAGATCAGAGAATATTACCAAGGATAAAAAATGATCATTTCAAAATAAAGGGGGTAATTCATCAAGGACACCTAATCTACATAGATCACAAATCCATAATTATATTTAACAATTGTATCTGGAGATCACATTTCATTCCATCTTTCAGTAATTGATAGAATAAGAAAGGAAATCACACTTAACACTATCAACCTATTTGATATAATTGATATATATAGATCACTCAGCCTAAAAGCAACTGAATACACATTCTCTTCAAGGGTATATGGAACATTTACCAAGTTACCGTATTCTGTGTCCTAAAATAAGTCTTAAATTTAAACAGATTAGAATCATACAAAGTATGTTTTCTGTCCACAGTGGAACTAAATTAGAAGTCAATAAAAGAGGGGCGTCCGGATGGCAACTGGTTAAGTGGCCGACTCTTGGTTTTGGCTCAAGTCATGATCTCACAAGTTAGTGAGATTGAGCTCTGCATTGGGCTCTGCTTTGGCAGTGGAGCCTGCTTGGGATTCTCTCTCTCCTTCTCTCTCTCTCTCTGCCCCTCCCCTGCTCATGGTCATGCATGTTCTCTCTCTCTCAAAAAATAAGTAAACTTAAAAAGTCAATAAAAGAATGTTGTGTGGAAAATCCCCAAATATTTGTAAACTAAATAACAGACTCCTAAATAACCATGGGTCAATGATGAAATAAAATAAGAAATTAAGAAGTATTTTTAAATAAATGATACTAAGAATACAAAATATTAAAGTTTGTGAAGTAAATACTTATTTAAATTCAGATGCTCTAATATTGTAATGGTGGTAGGTATATCACTTTACATCTGTGAAAAAGATTAAAATACAAAAGTATTAAAATAACTATAATTATAGTAATCTGTTAATGGATACACAAGGTGAAAAGCTGTAAATTGTGACATCAAAAACAATGTTGGGACAGAGTAAAAATGTAGAGCTTTAGTATGTGTTTGAAGTCAGGTTGTTACCAAGTTAATATAGACTGTTATATCTATAACATGTATTTTTTTAACTTTTAAAAAATGTTTATTTTTGAAGAGAGAGAGAGCATAAGTGGGGGCAGGAGAGGAGCAGAGAGAGAGGGAGACACAGAACTTGAAGCAGGCTCCAGGCTCTGAGCTATCAGCACAGAGCCTGACGTGGGGCTCAAATTCACAAAGTGTGAGATCGTGACCTAGGCCAAAGTCCGACACTTAACTGACTGAGGCACCCAGGTGCCCCTATAACATGTTTTATGTAAGCCTTGTGGTAACCACAAAGCAAAATACCTATGATAGATACACACACTCAAGATACAGGAATCTAAGCATAGCATTACAGATACTCACCAAATCACAAAGGAAGAGAGCAAGAAAAGAAGAAAGGAACAAAGGAATTACAAGACAACCAGGAAACAATTAACAAAATGACAAAGTGAGTTCACTTTTATGAGTAATTACTTTATTTTTTTAATGTCTATTTGTAAGCTGTATACTGTACTGTTTAAAGTTAAAAAATGTTAGAGAGTAAATCTTAAAAGTTCTCATCTCATCTTGGGGCACCTGGATGGCTCAGTTGGTTAAGCACTCAACTTCGGCTCAGGTCATGGTCTTGGGTCTGGGAGTTTGAGCCCCTCATCGGGCTCTGTGCTGACAGCTCAGAACCTGGAGCCTGCTTTGGATTCTGTGTTTCCATCTCTCTCTGTCCCCCTCCCCCTGCTCATGCTCTGTCTCTCTCTCTCTCAAAAATAAACATTAAAAAAAAAAAAAAACTGCCATTCTTTAAAAAAACTGTTCTCATCTCAAGAAAATTGTAACTATGTGTGATGATGGATGTTAACTAGACTTACTGTGATGATCATTTTGCAATATATACATATATCAGGGTTTTTTTTTTTTACCTGAAACTCATAAAATATAATATGTCACTTATATTTCAATTTAAAAGCAAACTCAAGGAATCAGAGGCTATGTCTCCCTTGTTTTACATTGTATCTCCAATACCTAACATAGGGTCTGCCTGACATAGAGTGAGCATTCAATAAATACATGTTACAGGAATTTGAACCAAACCCTTTTTGACTTGGTGATCTGAAAAATTTTCTTCTTTTCTCTAAGCATTGTTTATTCTGTCTCTAAAATGAGAACTATGGGTTAGACTGTCTAAGGTTCTTTTCAGATTTGTCACTTTATGGTTTACTTTCCTTAAACCTCAATCCCACTCCTAGTAACATTTTTCATTGATGAAAAACAAATAGTAGGGGACTTTGATGCCTTGCTTTTAACAATGGTCATCTGGACAGAAAATTAATAAGGAACATTGGGCTAAAGCTACACATTTGATCAGATGGAACTAACAGACATATACAGAACATTCAATCCACAGTAGACTAGATGGACCTAACAGACATGCACAGGACATTCCATTCAGCAGCAGACTACACATTATTCTCAAGTGCACATAGAACATTCTATAAGAAGCCTTAGCAAAATGTAAGACTGATTTCATACCAAGTATCTTTTCTGACTACAGTGGTGTGAAATTAGTTATCAATAACAAGAGGAAAACTAAAAAATTCACAAATGTGTGGAAATTTAATAACACACTCCTGAACAATCAGTGTGTCAAAGAGGAAATCAAAAGGGAAATTGAAAAATCATGAAACAAATGAAAATGGAAGCACAGAATATTAAACTTATGGGATGCAGCAAAAGCAGTTCTAAGGGGAAAGTTTACAATGATAAATGCCTACATTAAGAAAAAAGAAAGATTTTTTTTTTTTAAGTAGGCTCCACACTCAAAGAGGGGCTTGAACCTGCCCCTGAGATCAAGAGTCAGATGCTGTACTGACTGAGCCAGCCAGGTGTCCCAAGAAAAAGAAAGATGTTAAATAAACAACATAACTTTACATCTTAAGCAGCTAGAAAAAGAACAAACTATGTCCAAATTAATAGAAGAAAGAAAATAATAATTGGAGCAGAAATAAATGAAACAGAAACTAAAAAGACAGTAGAAAATATCAATGAAACTATGAGCCAGTTTTTTTGAAAAATAAAAAAAAATTGACAAACCTTTAGTTAGACAAAGGAAAAAAAAAGAAGACTCAAATAAAAAATTGGAAATGAAAGAGACATTAAAATTGATAACACAAATACTAAGGATCATAAGAAACTAATGTGAACAATTATAATCTAACACAACAGATAACCTAGAAAAAATGGATAGGTTTTTACAAATATACGACCTATCAATATTGAGGCACGAAGAGAAAACCGTAACAGACTAATCACTAGAAAGGAAATTGAATCTGTAAAACTCTCAACAAAGAAAAGTCCATGATCAAATTATTTCACCAAACATTGAAAGAAAATTAATATGAATTCTTCTTCAACTCTTCTAAAAGGTTGAAGAGGAGGGAATACTTCCAAACTCATTTTATGAGGCCAGAATTACCTTGATACTAAAACCAGAAAAGACACTACAAGAAAAGATTATAAGTCAATATCTTTGATGAACACAGATGCAAAAATTCTCAATAAAATATTAGCAAACCAAATTCAAAAGTACATTAAAAGTAACATACACCTTGATCAAGTGGGATTTATTTCTGGGATGTAAGGATGGTTCAACATATGCAAATCAATAAATATACCATATGAACAAAATGAAGGATAAAAATCATTCGATCATCTAAATAGATGCAGAAAAGGCATTTGATAAAATTCAACATCCTTTTATGATAAAAAATTTCATCAAGTTGGGTAAAGAAGGAATGTAAAGGCCATATGTGACAAACCCACAGTTAACAATATTTTGTGGTGAAGAGCTAAAAGGTTGTCTTCTAAGATCAGGAGCCAAAGATACCCACTCTCAACTACCTTTATGCAACATAGAACTGGAAGTCCTAGCCAGAGCAATTAAGCAAGAAAAAAGAAAAAGCATCAAAATAAAAAAGGAAGAAGTAAAATTGTCTCAGTTTGCAGATGACATATTACATATACAAAACCCTAAAGACTCCACCAAAAAACTGTTAGAACTAATGAATGAATTCAGTAAAGTTTCAGAATACAAAATCAATATAAAAAATCAGTTACATTTCTATACACTAACAGCTAACTAACAGAAAGAGAAGGTAAGAAAACAATCCCATTTACAATCACATCAAAAAGAATAAAATACTCAGGAATAAATTTACCCAAGTAGGTCAAAGATCCATATGCTGAAAACTAGGAAACATTGGTGAAGGAAATTGAAGAAGACACAAATAAATGGAAAGATATTCTGTGCTCATAGACTGGAATGTTATTAAAATGTTTAAATGTTACCCAAAGCAATCTACAGATCCAGTGCAATTCCTATCAAAATTCCAATGATGTTTTTCACAGAAATAGAACAATTGTAAAATTTGTAGGAAACTACAAAAGACCCTGAATAGACAAAGCAATTGTGAAAAAGAGGAACTAAGCTGCAGGCATCATGCTCCCTGATTTCAAACTATATTACAAAGAATAGTAATCAAAACAGTATGGTGGTGGCATAAAAACAGTCACATAGATCAATAGAACAGAACGGAGAGCTCAGAAATAAATCTACACATATATGGTCAATTAATTTGTGACATAGGAGCCAAGAACATACAATGGGGAAAGGACAGTCTTTTCAATAAAAAGTGTTGGGAAATCTGAACAGTCCCATGCTGTATATATTGTATATGTTGTTTATGTATATATGTATTATTAAGCCATGAGAAAGAAGAAAATTCTGCCATTTGTGAAAATGGACCACTATCTTACACCATAAAGAAAAATTAACTCAAAATGGATTGGAGAATGTAAGGCCTGAAACTGTAAAGCTCCTGGAAATAAAAATAGGCAGTAAGCTCATTGACGTTGGTCTTGACAATGATTTTTCTGGATTTGACAACAAAAGCAAATGAAACAAAAGCAAAAATAAACAGTGGGACTACATCAAACTAAAAAGTTTCTGCACAGCGAAGGAAACCGTCAACAAAATGAAAAGGCAACCTACTGAATGGGAGAAAATATTTGCAAGCCACATATCTGATAAGTGGTTAATATCCAAAATATACAAGGATCTCATACAACTTGTAGCAAAACCAAAAATATAAAACCCAAAGATAATATGGACAAAGGGCCTGAAAAGACATTTTCCCCAAAGAATGGTCAATAAGTACATGAAAGGGTGCTCAACATCACTAATTATCAGGATAATGCAAATCAAAACCATAATGAAATATCACCTCACAACTTATTAGGGGCACCTGGGTGACTCAGTCGGTTAAGCATCCAACTTCAGCTCAAGGTAGCTGTTATAAAAAAGACAAAAGATAACAAAAACTGATGTGGATGTGGAGAAAAGGAAACCCTTGTACACTGTTAGTGGGAATGTAAACTGGTACAACCACTATGAAAAATAGTATGAAAGTTCCTCAAGAAACTTGAATTAGAATTGCTATATGATCCAGCAATCTCACTTCTGTGTATGCATCCAAAGGAAAAGAAATATCTTAAAGAGATTTTAGTACTGCTGTGTTTATTGCAGCATATTCACATAGCCAATATAGGGCAACAACCAAAATATCCATTGATGGATACAGAAAATGTGATATATATTATTCTTAATCACATAAATATTATAATAGATATATAATATTCCACTGTATATGTATTATATATTGTTTATGTATATATGTATTATTCAGCCACGAGAAAGAAGAAAATTCTGCCGCTTGTGATAGCATGGTTGAACTTGGAGAACAGTATGCTAAGTGAAATAAGCCAGGCAAAGACAAGTACTGCATGGTATCACTTATATGTGGACTCAGAAAAAACCGAACACATAAAAAGAGAGTAGAATGGTAGTTCCTGGGAAACTCAGTGATTGGGGAAATAGAAGAGACTGGTAAAAGAGTACAGACTTTCAGTTATAAGATGAATAAAGTCTGAAAAGTTCTACAGTGGACAAAATGCTATCAAATAACATTCATGCTACAGAGAAATTAGTGATGAGAGGAAGAGTCAATCAGTGAGGCAAACTTCATTGTTGTCTTATTTTAAGAAATTGCCCCAGCCACCCCAACCTTCAGCAACTACCACAGCAGCCATCAACATGAAGGCAAGACCCTCCATCAGCAAAAAGTTAATAATTTCGTGAAAGCTCAGATGATGGTTAGCATTTTTTGTTAATATTTTTATTAAATTTTTTAATGTTTATTTACTTTTCAGAGAGAGACAGAGTGTGAGCAGAGGAGGGGCAGAGTGAGAGGGAGGCACAGAATCTGAAGTGACTCCAGGCTCTGAGCCACCAGCACAGTGCCCAAAGTGGGGCTTGAACTCATGAGCCTTGAGATCATGACCTGAGCTGAAGTTGGATGCTTAACCGACTGAGTCACCCAGGTGCCCCAATAAAGTATTTTTAAATTAAGGTATGTATATTGTTTTTTTAAACATAATACTGTAGCACACTTAGACTACAGTATAGTGTAAACATAACTTTTATATGCACTGGGAAACCAAAAAATTCATTTGACTAGCTTGATTGTGATACTGGCTTTATTGTGGTGGTCTGGAGCTGAATGAACATCCACTGTCTGTGAGGTATACCTATAATTCAGTCTATAGCACTGGTATTTGTTGTTAAGATAACGTAATTTTTACCTTTGTTATTTTTGCCTCTTAGTGTTGATGGGGGAGAAAAAAAATCCCTGCAGCAACTCAGTTTCAGCAAGGGGCCTTAGGCTGATTAGAATTGGGTTTCAATTCTAAATCCCCAGGAGGGAGCACTGGTGGTTCAGTGGTAGAATTCTTGCCTTCCCGCCACCCCCCCCCCCCCGCCCCCACCAGGAGGGAGAATCAGATTGACAGAGGTTAGATTATATATCCGTGCTTGAGCACTCAGTTTTGGCCAGGGTCACGTTATTTAGTGCATATCAGGCTGATGGGGCCCACCTTTGTTGACCCGAGACAGTTTCCAGTGGATGCTTAACCGGAAGCTGGTCAGTTATCTTAAACATTATTTACTATTAGAAAATCGGTGTAAAAACTATATAGAATTGAGCAGAAAAGAGCAATATAGTATATTTTCCAATTTTTATGTCTAAAACTAAGAATAAGGGCTTCCCAGAATAAGCCCTTGGGAAGTTTATTAGTTAGAAAATGTTATGATTGAAAAAGACTTAAAAGAGAAAGAGCTTGAAATGAGTATTTTATATCTGTATTTAAAGTTGAAGTAATTGGTGTGCTTAAACTTCCAATATGAAGTCATAGAACTACAAAGCAAAATGAACTTATGGTTAAATATTGCAACTTGCTTTGTCTGAAATTACCTAAGTACTATATAGGTGCTAATGAATTCTCCAACTTGAGGAGACATGCAGTGAAAATTGCATCATTCTTTGGTTCTGAGGGCTGCTGTAAGCAGTGATTTTTTTTTTCCACACATACTTTTTTCCTTTAAATTGCTACCTTGTGCCAAATTAAGAGATATGAATTTGCAAATAGCTTCATTTTATGTGCTGCAATAATAACTAGATTCACCAAGGAAAAGTAACCTCAGCTACCTTTACAAAAGCTCATTTCACATTTATTATTTTCACTTTATACCTGTGTCACTACAATTTATTTTTTTCGGTGACCCATGTTAGAAGGAGCTTTCCTGTGTCTGAGAGTGTCATGACCAGTGTCTTTAATGTCAGAGAAGGTGTAATTAGCTGGAAACATGGCTGGAGGTCACAGTTTCTAAGTAGCAACATGTCTTTACTTTTGGCTTGGAGCACAGTGGCAAGCTTCTCTTCCTGTCTTCCAATTCTTTCCTCCTTGGCATTATAGTATAGTTGTTAGGAGTTTTGGTTCCAAAATGAGAAAGAACTGAACTCAAAACCCTGTTCAACCATGTACTAGTTTTAAGTTCTTGGGTAAGATACTAGGCTCCTGAGCTTAGTTTCTTCATCTGTAAAGAGGGATAATAACGTTATTACAAGGATTAAATGGGGTAATATTTGCAATGTACTTAGCAAGAATTTGGCACATAGTAAATGTTAAAAAGTAGTAGCAATGGTTAAAAATAATACTAATTATTATTTTCAGTGCTAGGCCTGGGGAAACAACAATGCATTGAGGCATGGTCCTTGTCTTGAAGGAACTCATAGACCAACAGAGCATGGGACTCAAAGTGTCATTGTACATGTATCTTTATGTTGGGGAGGCACTTGGTATTTGATAGTTGGTTCTTGATATTTCCATTAAGCACTACATTATTATTATTTTTTAGTAACCTATAAAGTTTATTCTTAACTTTGGATTTTAAGAACATTATACTCAGAGCAAATTGTTGTAAATGACTCACTAGAACTGTAGGTGTTGGCATTCTTTGCCTTGTTCTTTGTTTTGTCCCAGTCACACAGGCTGCCAGTCTCATTCTTAGGTACTAAGGAGAGATCAAGATTAAAAAAAAAAAAGAAGTATATTCAATTTAGATGATTGGCTCTAGTACCAGTTTTAGAGATGGAGATGAGAGTCTAGACGCAAACCTCAGCAATCTATCCAGAACTGAGGCAAAGAGAAACAGGCTCAAGTCATTCAGTGGTACCCAGGGCCATATGTCCTCCAGGCACCTGTACCCGGGGGGAAGACGGAACAGAGAACCTAGGAATTCAGGAAGTCTGGGTAGGAGTTGAAACCAGCAGCCTGACCTTCACACAAGCAGTCTAAACTGGGCGTTAGGTAAGGGGAGAGAAGGGCAGAGCTCTGTGCTAACAATGCTTTTGCCCAGTAGTGTCTAAACCTTTCTGATTGTTGATCTTTGTGTATCTGTAAGTCCTATATACAGGTACCTCTATTACTAGTAGCATATTAGTACATAATAAAGTTCATTGTTAATGATAATTGCAGTTGCTTTAAATAATTTAAGAAGTAATTTAGATTCATTTTGGCTGGCTTCTTGGCAGATTTGATTATATTGTTAGTGTTTTTAAATTAAGATAGTCTGATGAAGAAAAGATTGGGCTGCTGTCTTAATGTTTGGTGTTGCATTTGCTTTGTCAGTGTTATCTTCACTTTGCCTTTTCTTTGCATTTTATTTTATTTTAAAGATGAATTTTTTAAAATGTTTATTTTTGAGAGAGAGAGAGAGAAAGAGAGAGAACGGGGTAGGGGCAGAGAGAAAGGGGAACAGAGAATCTGAAGCAGGTTCTGTGCTGACATCAGAGAGCCCCATGTGGGGCTTGAACTCGCAAACCATGAGATCATGACCTGGACTGAAGTCAGATGCTTAACTGACTGAGCTACCCAGGCACCCTCTCTTTGCATTTTGTAGCCATTGTATGAAGGTTAGGTTAGTAATTCATAAATACACTTAACTGGGAAAAGACAGAAATAAATTTCTATATATTGAAATCCAGTGAAAAAGTAGGGTCCCCTTCCTTATCTCTTTCTATTTGTAAAACTCCTTTTCCTTCATATGACCTTGCATATCACATGGACCTTATATCCTCCCCACATTCAAAGAACGAACAGTCACAATATAATCCTTTTGTTTTTTTCTGAACTGATGTTGGAAGAGATTGGGAAAAGTTAAGGAAGCTTCTTAAAGGAGAAAGATAGTTTGATGTGCAGGGCTGCAGAGAAGAAGAGGAAAAGTAGAGGTTAAAAACATGGGAAATTATAATTTTGCAATGATAGAGTATACATAACACTATACACTCAACATGTTTTTCCTTGCTACTTGCCTATCCAAATCCTTTTTAGCTCAAGATCCACTTTTCCATTAGCCTGTAGTAGACTATATTTTCTAAAAATGGAGGCAATAATATTTCCCATCCCACGCGATCTTTTTCCATGGTGACCTTGACACTCTTCATTCACTTAAGAAGTTATATAGGGGTACCTGGGTGGCTCAGTTGGTTGAGCATCCGACTTCGGCTCAAGTCATGATCTGTTTGTGAGTTCGAGCCCCACGTTGAGCTCTGTGCTGGCAGCTCAGAGCCTGGAGCCTGCTTTGGATTCTGTCTCCTTCTCTCTCTGCCCCTCCCCACTTGTGCTCTCTCTGTCTCTCAAAAATAAATAAATGAAAAAAGAATTAAAAAAAAAGAAGTTATATAGATGGCATTAGTGCATGAAAAAATGTTCAACATCACTAGCCATTAGGGAAATGCAAATGAAGACTATAATGAGATATTCCTAACACACCTACTATAATAGCTAAAATTAAAAAAAAAATAGTGCTAGTACCAAATTCTGGTGAGGAAAGGGAGAAACTGTATCTCTCATACATTGCAGGTGGAGGTATAAAATTGTATGGCCACCCTGGAAAATAGTTTAGCAGTTTTTTTAAAAAAACTAAACATGTATTTAACATATAATCCAGCAGTGACTCCTGGCATTTCTCCTGGAGAAAAAGAAAATTTATGTTCAAAAAAAAAAACCTTTATGTAAATGTTCATACCTTTATTTATAATAGTTCCAAACTGTAAACAACCAAAATGTCCTACAATACAACCCATAGGTGATTGGCTAAGCAAATGGTGGCATATCCATACAGTGAATACTACTTAACTATAAAAAGGAACTATTGATACAAATAACAGTTCGGCTGAATTTCAAGGGCATAATGCTGAGTGAAAAACATCAATCTTAAAAGGCCACATACTGTTTAATTTCATTTATATAACATTCCTGAAATGATAGAATTATAGATATGGAGATAAATTGGTGGTTGCTTGAGTTTAGGGATGGTGGGGGAGGAGTAGCACGAGAGATCTTTGTGGTGATAGTTCAGTATCTTAATTGTGGTGATGGTTCCATGAATGTACAAATGTGACCAAAGGGACAGAAAATGACAATGTCAATATCTTGGTTTTGAGATTTCTTGATTTTTAAAAAAGTTTTTATTTAAGTAATCTCTATACCTAACATGGGGCTCTAACTCATGACCCCAAGATCAAGCATTATGTGCTCTTCCAACTGAGCCAGCCAGGCACCCTGAGATTTCTTGATTTTGAGTAACTGTAGTTACTAAGATGTAACTGTTGGGGGAAACTGAAGTGAAGTATGTAGGTTATCTCTGTATTTTTTGTGAATTTATAATTATTTCAAAATAAAAAAATTGAAAGAATGTAAGAGACTACATTTAGATTAGATCATCATCAGCCTTTGTCTCCATTCTTTCCTTGACCCTGGAAAGACTACCAGAGGGGTGTCAAGGGGCACACACCAGAAATATTTTATAATTTCTCTTATGGATTTTTTCTTTGATTTCGGTATTACGTGGAATTGTGTTATTTAATTTCCAAATATCTAGAAATAATTTGACTTCTAAATATCTTACTGTAATTAGTTTGTATTTTTTTTACTTTATTTAAAAATTTTTTTAAATTATTTTATTTTATTTTATTTTTTTGGAGGTTTTGTTTTTATTTTTTTTTAAATATGAAATTTATTGTCAAATTGGTTTCTGTACAACACCCAGTACTCATCGCAACAGGTGCCCTCCTCAATACCCATCACCCACCCTCCCCTCCCTCCCACCCCCCATCAACCCTCAGATTGTTCTCAGTTTTTAAGAGTCTCCTATGGTTTGGCTCCCTCCCTCTCTAACTTTTTTTTTTCTTTCCCCTCCCCCATGGTCTTCTGTTAAGTTTCTCAGGATCCACATAAGAGTGAAAACATACAGTATCTTTCTCTGTATGATTTATTTCACTTAGCATAACACTCTCCAGTTCCATCCATGTTGCTACAAAAGGCCATATTTCATTCTTTCTCATTGCCATGTAGTAGTCCATTGTATATATAAACCATATCTTTATCCATTCATCAGGTGATGGACATTTAGGCTCTTTCCATAATTTGGCTATTGTTGAGAGTGCTGCTATAAACATTGGGGTACAAGTGCCCCTGTGCATCAGTACTCCTGTATCCCTTGGGTAAATTCCTAGCAGTGCTATTGCTGAGTCATAGGGTAGATCTATTTTTAATTTTTTGAAGAACCTCCACACGGTTTTACAGAGCGGCTGCACCAGTTTGTATTCCCACCAGCAGTGCAAGAGGGTTCCCGTTTCTCCACATCCTCGCCAGCATCTATAGTCTCCTGATTTGTTCATTTTAGCCACTCTGATTGGCGTGAGGTGGTATCTCAGTGTGGTTTTGATTTGTATTTCCCTGATGAGGAGTGACATTGAGGATCTTTTCATGTGCCTGGTGGCCATCTAGATGTCTTCTTTAGAGAAGTGTCTATTCATCTTTTCTGCCCATTTCTTCACTGTATTATCTGTTTTTCGGGTGTGGAGTTTGGTGAGCTCTTTATAGATTTTGGATACTAGCTCTTTGTCCGATATGTCATTTGCAAATACCTTTTCCCATCATGTTGGTTGCCTTTTAGTTTTGTTGATTGTTTCCTTTGCAGTGCAGAAGCTTTTTATCTCGATGAGGTCCCAATAGTTCATTTTTGCTTTTAATTCCCTTGCCTTTGGGGATGTGTCAAGTAAGAAATTGCTGTGGCCGAGGTCAGAGAGGTTTTTTCCCCGCTTTCTTCTCTAGGGTTTTGATGGTTTCCTGTCTCACATTCAGGTCCTTCATCCATTTTGAGTTTATTTTTGTGAATGGTATAAGAAAGTGGTCTAGTTTCATCCTTCTGCATGTTGCTGTCCAGTTCTCCCAGTACCATTTGTTAAAGAGACTGTCTTTTTTTCCATTGGGTATTCTTTCCTGCTTTGTCAAAGATTAGTTGACCATACTTTTGTGGGTCTAATTCTGGGGTTTCTATTCTATTCCATTGGTCTATGTGTCTGTTTTTTTTGTCAATACCATGCTGTCTTGATGATTAGAACTTTGTAATGTTTATTTATTTTTCAGAGAGAAAGACAGAGTGTGAGTGGGGGAGAGGCAGAGAGAGAGGGAGACACAGAATCTGAAGCAGGCTCCAGGCTCTGTCAGCACAGAGCCTGATGCAGGGCTCGAATTCACGAACTGCAAGATTATGACCTGAGCTGAAGTCAGACGCTCAACCAACTGAGCTACTCAGGCACCCCTGGTTTCTATTTTTTTTAAGTTTATTTATTTTTGAGAGAGAGAGAGAGAGAGAGAGAGCAAGAGAGAGCATGAGTTGGAGTGGGGCAGAGGGAGACAGGGAGAGAAAGAATCCCAAGCAGACTGTGTGCTGTCAGTGTGAGCCCAACACGGGGCTCCAACTCATGAACTGTGAGATCATGACCTGAGCTGAAATCAAGAATTGGATGCTTAACCTACTGAACCACCCATGCATGCCTTATTGTCATTATTTTCTAATTTAATTCCATTGTGTAAGATTTTAAACTTTCAAAAAACAATTGAGAATTTATAGCCTTGTATATATCTTGCCTTAGTGAACTTTCCATGTACGCTTGAGTAGAATGTGCATTCTGCAGTTGTTGCTAGAGAGTTTTATGAATATTAATTAGGTCAAGATGGTTTACCATCTACTTCCTTGATGAATTTTTATCTACCTGTCTTATCAGTTACTGAGATAGGGTTATTGAAAACATCCAATATTATTTGTGGATTTGTCTATTTCTTTATGTTTGCCAATTTTTGCTTAATGAATTTTGAAATTCTTACTAGATACATATATATTTATATTGTTAGATCTTCCTGATGAACTGTCCTCTATCATTATGAAATTTCCCACTTTATCCTTTGTAATATTCTTTAGCTTGAGTCCTTCATTGTCTAATATTAATATAGCCCTACCAGCTTTGTTATATTTCCTGTTTGCTTGGCATATGTATTTCTGTTCTTTCTCTTGTAATCATTTTGTGTCTTTATATCTTATTTTTCTTTGTTCTTCATAGTGTATAGATTTTTATTGATCTGTCTTCATATTTACTGACTTTCAGGTGCCATCTCCAATATGCTGTTATGCTCATCTAGTCATTTTTCATTTCAGTTGTATACTTTTCAGTTTGGGATTTCCATTTAATTCATTTTTTAAAATAATAGCTTTAGGGATGCCTGGGTGGCTCAGTTGGTTAAGTGGCTGACTTTGACTCAGATCATGATCTCATGGTTCGTGAGTTTGGGCCCCGCATTGGACTCTCTGCTCTCAGCACAGAACCTGCTTTGGATCCTCTGTCTCCCTCTCTCTTTCTCCCTCTCCCATGCTCTCTCTCAAAAATAAATAAACATTAAAAAATAGCTTTACTGAGAAATAATTCACATAAAAATAACTCACCTATTTAAAGTGTACAACTCAATGAATTTTAGTATATTCACAGATATGTGCAACAGTCACCACAATTATTTTTAGAACATTTTCATCCTCTTAAAAAAGAACCTCATACCCTTTAGCTATCACCCCTAATTGCCCATCCCCCAAACTGTATGCCACTAATCTATTTTCTGTCTCTACAGATTTTCCTCTTCTGTGTATTTTATATAAATGGAATCATATAATATGTTTTTGTTTGTTTTTGACATTTTTTACTTAGTATAATGCTTTCAAGTTTCATCCATGTTGTAGTATGTATCACTTCTTTATATTGCCAAATAACATTCCATTGCATGGATATACTACATTTTGTGTACTCATTTGTTTGTTGATGGACATTTGGGTTGTTTCTACTTTTTGGCTCTTCTGAATAATGCTGCTATAAACATTTGTGTATAAGTTTTTGTGTAACATATATTTTCATTTCTATTGGGTAGATACCTAGGAGTGGGATTACTGGGTCATATGGTAACTCTATGTTTAACTGTTTGAGGAACTGGCAGACTGTTTCCTGAAGTGGCATTTTACATTTCCACTAGAAGTGTATGAGGGTTTCTGATATTTCACATTCTCAGTCATACTTCTTATTATCTGACTTTTTGGTTTGAGTATCCTAGTGGGTGTGAAGTGGTATCTCATTGTGGGTTTTATTTTTTTAAATGTTAACTTACTTTTTTTTTTTTTAAATTTTTTTTTTTTTCAACATTTATTTATTTTTGGGACAGAGAGAGACAGAGCATGAACGGGGGAGGGGCAGAGAGAGAGGGAGACACAGAATCGGAAACAGGCTCCAGGCTCTGAGCCATCAGCCCAGAGCCTGACGCGGGGCTCGATCTCCCGGACCGCGAGATCGTGACCTGGCTGAAGTCAGACGCTTAACCGACTGCGCCACCCAGGCGCCCCAATGTTAACTTACTTTTGAGAGAGAGAGAGACAGAGTGTGAGCAGGGGAGGGGCAGAGAGACAGGGAGACACAGAATCTGAAGCAGGCTTCGGGCTCTGAGCTCTCAGCACAGAGCCTGACACAGGGCTTGAGCTTGTTAGCCACCCATGTGCCTTTTTTTTTTTTAAGTTTTTATTTAAATTCCAATTAGTTATCATACAAGTGTAATATTAGTTTCAGGTGTACTATATAGTGATTCAACATTTCCATACATTACCTGATGCTCATCACAGCAAGTGCCCTCATTAATCCCCATCCCTATTTAACCCATCCCCCCCTGGCAACCATCAGTTTGTTCTCTATAGTTAACAGTCTGTTTCTTGGTTTCTCTCTCTTTCTTGATTATTTGTTTTGTTTCTTATATTCCACATATAGATTTTTTTTTGTTAAATTAAAAAAATGTTTTTTTATTTATTTTTGACAGAGAGAGAAAGAGAGAAAGTGAAGGAGGGAGGGGTAGAGAGATAGGGAGACAAGAGAATCTCAAGCTGGCTCTGTGCTGCCAGCACAGAGCCCGTGAGGCTCAAACTCACAAACCATGAGATCATGGCCAAAATCAAGAGTCAGATGCTCAACCAACTGAGCCATCCAGGCATCCTACAATAATACTCGCTTTTATATTTGCCCATGTACTTACCTTTATTGAAAGCTTTATTTTTCTATTTGGCTTCAAGTTACTGTCTAGTATCCTTTTATTCATCTTGCAGGATTCCCTTAAGCATTTCTTGCAGGGCAGGGCTAGTGGTTTAATGACTCCTTCATTTTTTGTTTGTCTGGAGATATCTTAATTTCTCCCTCACTTTTTTTTTAATTAAAAAAAATTTTAAGCTTATTTATTTATTTTGAGCAAGAGAGAGAGTGAACAGGAGTGGGGCAGAGAGACAGGGGAGTGAGAATCCCAAGCAGGCTCTGTGCTGATGTCACAGAGCCCAATGCAGGGCTTGAACCTGCAAACAGCGAGATCATGACCTGAGGCAAAACCAAGAGTCAGGCATTTAACCAACTGAGCCACCAAGGCACTCCAATTTCTCCCTCATTTTTGAAGGGCAGTTTTGCCAGTTACAGGATTTTTGGTTGACAAGTGTTCTTTCTTTCAGCACTTTGAATATAGCAGCCTGCTGTCTCCTGGCCTCCAAAGTTTCTGATGAGAAATCAGCTGATTATCTTTTTTGAGGATTCCTTATATGAGATGATTCACTTCTCTTTTGCTACTTTTGTGATTCTCTCTTCATTTTTATCTTTTGAAAGTTTGACTATAATGTGTCCCACCATGCATATCTTTGAGCTCATCTTCCTTGGAGCTTGTTGAACTTCTTGGATGTTTCTGTTCATGTCTTTCATCATATTCTCTTTGCCCCTTTCTCTCTCTCTTCTCCTTCTGGGACTCCCAAAATGTATATGTTGGTCTGTTTGATTTGTACCAGAAGTTCCTCAGGCTCTGCTCACTTTTCTTCAGTCTTGTTTGTTTCTGTTCCTCAGACTTGATAATTTCCATTGCCCTATCTTCAAGTTGACTGGTTCGTTTTTCTGCCTGATCCAATCTGTATTTGAATCCCACTAGTAAATTTTTCGTTTCAGTATTGTACTTTTCAGCTCTAGACTTTTTTTCTTCCTTTCTTTCTTTTTAGGTTTTCTATCTATTGATATTCTGATTTTTTCCATATGCCCTTTTCTTGACTATCCTCTTCCTTTAGTTTTTTGAGCATCTTTAAAACAGTTGTTTTAGGGGCGCCTGGGTGGCGCAGTCGGTTAAGCGTCCGACTTCAGCTAGGTCACGATCTCGCGGTCTGTGAGTTCGAGCCCCGCGTCAGGCTCTGGGCTGATGGCTCAGAGCCTGGAGCCTGTTTCCGATTCTGTGTCTCCTTCTCTCTCTGCCCCTCCCCCGTTCATGCTCTGTCTCTCTCTGTCCCAAAAATAAATAAACGTTGAAAAAAAAATTTTAAAACCGTTGTTTTATTTTATTTTTTAATGTGTATATATTTATTTGAGTGAGAGAGAACATGCGTGTGAGCAGGGGAGGGGCAGAGAGAGAGAGGGAGAGAAAATCCCAAGCAGGCTCTGTGCTGATAGAGAGCTTGATCCCACAAACCATGAGATCATGTCCTGAGCTGAAATCAAGATTTGGACCCCTAACAGACTGAACCACCCAGGCACCCCCAAACAATTGTTTTAACACCTTTGTCATGTCTGCCATCATTTTTTTTCAGGGACAGTTTCTCATGATTAATTTGTTTTCCCTTGAGTGGGTCATATGTTCCTTTTTTTTTTTTTTTTTTTAATGCCTCGTGATTTTTGTTGTTGTTGCTGAATACTGGACATTTGAATCTAATATTGTGGCAACTCTGGAAATCAGATTTTTCCCTTCCTTTGGGTTTTCTGTTGTTTTTGAGTGTCCTAGTCTTTAATGTCTGACTCTAAAAGGGGAAAGAGAAAAATGAAGGGGGGAGGCAGCTGTTTAAGTCCTCTGAAAGTCACTACAGCCAGGGAAATGGCTTGCATCAATGTGAGGCAGTGCAACAACAATGGCTTCCCACCTTTTGCACTTCTGTGCTTAGAAGTAGAAATCAGTATGGGGCGCCTGGGTGGCGCAGTCGGTTGGGCGTCCGACTTCAGCCAGGTCACGATCTCGCGGTCCGTGAGTTCGAGCCCCGCGTCGGGCTCTGGGCTGATGGCTCAGAGCCTGGAGCCTGTTTCCGATTCTGTGTCTCCCTCTCTCTCTGCCCCTCCCCCGTTCATGCTCTGTCTCTCTGTGTCCCCAAAAAATAAATAAACGTTGAAAAAAAAATTAAAAAAAAATAAAAAAAAAAAGAAGTAGAAATCAGTGGTTAGAGCACAGATTTCCAATATTTGGAGGACAGGGTCATTTTTGCTCACTCTAGCTCCCATAAGGTATGTGCAAACTGCTCCAAGAACATATGCACAGTGCCTGCCCTATGGCTGGGCATGTGAGATAGGTAACTACTACTGTGCTGGGAGCTGAGATTGGCCATTGTTAACTTCAGTTTACCAAATCTTTCCCTGGAATTTGCAAGCCTTCAATAGACTCCAGAATTCCAAAATAGTTATACCAGACAGATTCTGCCGGTGTACTTATTGTCTAGGTTGTGAAGACAGATTCCTGGTGCTTCTTATTCCACCATCTTTTCAGAAATCTCTGTTATGTTTTTTTTTTTTTTCTATGAGATTACTTACAACATTTCTGTGCTCTAATGTTTTAAATATCTTTTGTTAACAGCATATAGCTGGATTTAAGAAAGCAGATTTGGAGTCTCTGTTTTGTATTTTGTAGGTATTCCACTTAGTGATTATTGACATATTTAGAATTATTTTTTAACATCTTATTTTGTAATTCCATTTGCTCCATTTTCCCCCCTGATTTTCTTCTTTATCACTTTGCTTCAGTTGGTTTGATCAGTTTTGTTTATTCTCTGCCCCTCTACTTGTTTAATAACTATTCTATAATTTCAGTGTTTTTCTTAAAGTATATACATGTCTTAACAAATCTAAAGCTAACCAGTATCTGTTTTCTGGGTAAGCAACATAGGAACCTTAAATTAATTCAATTCCAGTTATCCCCCTTCAATCTTAGAGAAAGAAAAGATTGCTTATATATAAATAACAGTATGATGGTAGACTTCTCATCAGCATCGGAATACAGCTATGAAATAATATCTTCTGAGACCTCAGGTAAACAGTTTATTTACAAGTCAGTAACACCCAAAATATCAGTTAAGAGTAAAACTCACAGATCCTTTCTGAAAGGACACTAAGTGATGTAATTTAGTCAGAAGAAAACAGTGCAGAAGAAAGGAGTAGGATATAAGAAACAATGTTGATCAAAGTGACTGGTAAATGTGTTGGTAAATTTTTAGAAGCACTAACTATAAGATTTAATGCTCCAAATAATCCTTAGTTGGCTCCCTATTTTTACAGATGGAGAAAAGAAGGGTGGAGAAGCTAAGTATCAAACTTGCATGAAGTCACACAGCTAAAGACTAATGCTAGGAGAATGCCCTCTTGTCAGAAATGCCATGAGACTCAAAAAGCAGTACTAGCAATCTGTCTTCATTCTTTGAGCTAGCTTGTGATTCAGAGAGTTCTTGTGTCTATGAGTTCTAGAATGTGTAAGAAAAATTCACTTAGGTATTATCCTTTGAATTAAGGAGAAGACAGAGCAAGAAGACCCATTAAAGATAAATTGTGAAAGTTTATCTTGAAATCCCAGTTGTACAGAATGATTTTTCAGTCACTTTGCATGATTACATAAACTTTGAGAAATACTAAATAACTGATGACAATATGACCATGCTAAGAACCAAAGGTGGAGGGGATGCCTGGATGGTTCAGTTGGAAGAGCACGTGACTCTTGATCTTGAGGTCGTGAGTTGGAGCCAGCCCCACGTTGAGTACAGAGATTACTCAAATGTATAAACTTAAAAAAAAAAGGTAAAGAGAGAAGCTGAAATGAATCAACAAAATTACTCTTTGTAAATAGCAAAACATAGAATTCCTCTGTATTCTAAACAATAAAACACATGTGTGTGTTGTATTTTATTAAAAATCACCTGATTTGTCCTTTAACCAGGCTTACAAGCTACAATGTAATCTTTTAAAATTATAGGTAATTACAAGAAGACACATTAAACCTCAGTTAATCACAGTTGTTTCAAAAATATGTCCTCTCTCTTAACAAAGCAGTAACCCAGCCAAAGCTTGGATAAACTGGCATTTCCCTAGATCACATGTTTCATTCCTAAACACAATGCCCCTTGTGTTTCTTTCAGGTGTCCATACTTTCTCTGAAAAATAGATCTCCCCTTCCAAAGCTTGAGCATTATCTGCTCTTTGTTTGAAAATAAATGCATTGTTCATGTGTGGACTAGTTGCACAGGTGTTTTACCTCTCTTTCCCCAGTCAGGCTGATTCTTAAGCCTTTCATGAAATCAGTTCAGTTTAGTTAAACCTCTGACGTTCGCTTCTTATTGCCATTTCCCTTTTTGGCCATAATATAAGCCACAAATACAAGCAGATCATCTTCCATTCCATTATGTTTACATTTTAAAAATTATCTCAGGAGTTGCCAACAGTACATCTTTCTCAATTCTTGAAGGCTAATTCCAGGGCAAGGCCAAAGTCCTGATCAGTTTAGGTCGCTTTCATTTTCCCTGAACTCCCAATTGCTGCCTTATGGGACAGGTTTGCTCCTGTCACCGGAAAGAACTATCTGAAAGCTTTGCATGAAATTAAACTCCCTGAGATGTAACCAAACTGAATAAAGCCACAGAAGCGTGTATTGAAACAACTCTTTTCCTGAGTGGGGCATGTGAAACACTGACATTCTTAACACGGCAAGGATTGGTATTGAATGTCAGGTAACTGGTTCTGTCTTCTGAAGTATGGGATTTCAATCCCTCCTTTTATTTTCAAACCGTCACTTTCATGTTATTCCCTAGAGAATAAGGATGGTATGAATCTCAGATCACTGGATAAACCATAGCTGAGAAAGGAAAATGGGGGCGGAATTACTTAAAGACTTCATCTCTTTAGTGCAAAAGATAGTAATTGATATTACTTAACGAAGTTTCTTTTTTCTAACTGTGTAACTTGGAGTTTTAAGCAATTTATTATTGTCGTTCATGTCTCTAGATTTTTTGCATAATCCCCATTTTCTGTAACTTAAGTGTACTTCAATAAAACATAGTGCATATTTTAGCATTTCATTATTCCTATTGCTTTCATGGCTAAGAGTTGAAATTCCATCTTCCATTGTAAATGTTGGAAAGTTTATATGAATATAGCGAACAATATCTGCTTTACTTTTTCTAACTGTGGTATTTTGCTTAACACTATGTTCTCGTTACTTTATTGATTAAAGAGAAGAATGTAATACACTTGTAGTGTGTATTACTGCTGCTTTGTCAAATTTATCAAATGTAACTAATCTGAATTGTGAAATACATTATTCTGTTCTAAGTATCTGCAGAGTTCTTGTATAATGTTGCAACTTCATTTTAAAAGTACACATTTCTTCAGTTGTTTTAAAAAGCTGTTTTGTAGAAATTTAGCAATCTCAAAATCAATTTTGCTTTATATTTTGGAATTGATAGTACTATAGAAAATTTTTAGGTCAGAGTTTGGTATTCACATTACATATGGTGATTCTCTGAAACATTGTGGACTAGAGTTGATAGGGACTATAGAATGGAAATCAGCATTATGTGAAGATATTAAGATTTTACTTATGAGGAGGTGCCATGTTTCTGCCCTTAAAGTGTTAATCAAGACATTTCAGTGTTTTGAGATTTTTATATTAATGGCTGAAGTGAATATGCAAAACATTATCATAATATGGAACCTACACTCAAGCATAATCTCTCCTTTTACAGTTATGCTTGAACATAGGTCTGTGATTTATATTTGAGCCAGCTAATTTCAGAACGCTTAATTCATATCCCCTTGGGACAGCTAAAGAAAAGCCTATCTACTAGATATATGAGAAATATTAAATAGTACTCTGAAACTTCTTGAGACTGAGAAAAGTAAAAACTCTATTTGCCCACATCCTAGAGTTAAAATTTGCCAATACAGTTTATTCAGAATTTCTAAAGAGTTTACTTAAACTGTAAGCACCACTGATAAATTGACTCAACAAATATTTTTTTTTCCTTTTCAATTTTATTGAGGAATAATCTATGCACAGTAAGGATAATTTGTCTCTTCTCATTCAACCACTTATTCATGTCTGAATGAACTCATGTATATTTCTTTTATAATTTGGGACTATAATTCAATGCAGTGTTACTTATTTTGGTGCTCAAATTGTTCTAGCTTTGGCCATTAGGAGTTCTTCCAGTTTGGCTTCTGTGTCTCCTTGACATGCTCCATCCTTTTTTTGTTGTTGTTTGTGAGAGCTTCCTTTCCAATGCTATAGGATACTCCACATCTTTTATTTTCTTTCCCTGCCCCATTCCTAGAAATCAGCCATTTTCCTAAGTATCCCTGGTTTCTTTTATTGGAAAATGGTATTTAGAAACCCAGATGTGGGTGCTGGGGTTGTTCTTTACTGCTGAGGTGTGGTTTCCCCTGGGTGTTCAGAGTGAGGTAAATATATATGTGTACATATTTATACATATACATCTATAATTGGTCAGTATCTATCTGTATAAATATTAAATTAAATATGAGTTCATAATGATGTCTCCAACTCTAACTTATTACCACAGGGTTCATTCTATCCTTCCTTCTTGTTTATCTGCAACTTTCATCTCTGACGGTGAGAAGCCTGACTCACTCACCATCTGTTCATTTAATTGTTCAACCTTAGTATATGTGTAAAGCAGTTATGTTTTAGATGCAATTCTGTGTCTGAGAATTTTTACTGTCATACATTCACACTGGTATGCAAAGATATATGGACAACAATTCTCCTCTTTCTTTTGTGTTCTTTTTTTTTTAAGAAAACAAATTATCTTTGATTAAAAAAAATTTTTTTTAATGTTTATTTATTTTTGAGACAGAGAGAGACAAAGTATGAACGGGAGAGGGTCAGAGCAAGAGGGAGACACAGAATCTGAAGCAGGCTCCAGGCTCCGAGCTGTCAGCACAGAGCCTGACGTGGGGCTCGAACTCACAGACCACGAGATCATGACCTGAGCTGAAGTCGGATGCTTAACCGACAGAGCCACCCAGGAGCCCCTTATCTTTGATTTTTAAAATACTTTTTATTGTGGACATTTTCAATTGTATACAATAGTAGAGGAAAAATTAATCTGAACCTTCCTTATGTGACCATAGTCCAACTCTTGACAGTTTTTAGTATTTTGCCTATCTTTCATTTATTTCCCTTATTCTTTTAAAACAAATTTTGATGTAAATACCAGATATCATATGATTTAGCCTATAAATAATTTAGTAAGCATCTCCAACAGATGCCCTACATTGAAAACACCCACAATGCCATGATCATACCTTAAAAAATTAATGTCAATTCCTATACATGATACATAATCTATGATTAAATTCTCCCAGTTCTGTGAAAAATGTCTTTTATAGCTGCTTTGTTTGAATCAGAATCTGTGGTAGACAGAATAACAGCCTTCTCCCTTCATTAAACATTCATATCCTTATCGCTGGAACCTATGAAAAATTATCTTACATGGCAACAATGACTTTGCAGATGTGATTAACTTAAAGATACTGAGATGGGAGTATTATCCTGGATTATCTGGGTATGTGCAATGTAATAGCAAGAGTTCTTATATGAGAGAAGTAGGAAAGTTAGAGTCAGAGAAGAAGACGATGGCAGAAGCAGATGTTGGAGTGATGCCATTGCTGGAAGGGGGCCACCAGCCAAGAAATGTGGACAGCCTCCAGAAACTGGAAAAGGCAAGGAACTGATTCTCCCCATTAGCTTCCAGAAGAAATACAGGCCCAATACCTTGATTCTAGCCCCATAAGGCCCATTTTTAGACTTCTGACCTCCAGAAGATAATAAATTTGTAAGATTTGTGTTGTTTTAAACCACTAAGTTTGTGGTAATTTGTTACAGCAGCAATAAGAAAATACATGATCCAAAGTGTATATATTGCATTGGGTTGTTATATTTGTTAAGTTCCTTTTAACCTGTAATCTACCTCTTTTTTTTTTTTTTTTCTGATTTGTTGAATAAACTGGGTCATTCATCCATAGAATCTTTGCATTCTGGACTTGGGCTCATTTTTACATCATGGTGTCATTTAACTTGTCCTTCTATACCCTGTATTTCCTAAAAATTGGTATTAAGTTATAAAAGCTTGTTTATAATCAGGTTTGATTGGGGGTGGGGGTAGGATATTTCATAGATGATGCCTTGTACTTCTTATTATATCACATCAGGAGATAACTACAGTTGTCTCATAGTTGGTGCTGCTAGCAGGCAGCTTTCCACCCACTGGAAAACTTCCATTAAACTTTTATCTAAGGTTTTAGTACCAATTGATGATTATTGCTTACATCAGTTATTTAAGTAGGGGTTCCAAAATGGTGATGTATTATTAGCTGGAATTCTATAAGGAAGAACTTGCCCTTATTAAGTATTTGGTTACTTTCAAATATATTTTGTATATGAAAGCAGGGTAAATGCTTGATTCTTTCTCTTCACTTATTAATTTTTCAGAACACTAAGTTTCTGTGCCTTAACAAACCTCTAATGGTAATGGATGAAGTTTTTAAAAATTTAATTACAAATTCATGGATTTATATGTATTTGTTGAGTTTTGTTGTTTTATTTGCTGTGTTTTAATCAGTTGGAGACAGAATTCTTTTTCATGCTCAAATTGTTTTCCTTTGCCAGTGAAAACTCTTCAAGGTAACTCCCGTTCCTTTTGATGCTATAAATAAGGTACTTTGGTTCTCTTGCCTTTTCCTTCTTCTCTGTGCCCACCCTTGCCCCCAGAATATGATTTATATTTGTTTTCAGTTTAGCTTTTCATTAATTCATATTGGAAATAAAAGGAAATGTGTGTATATATTAGTATTCCTTCCTTTTACATGAAAGGTAACATACTATGCACAATCATTTATACCTTATTTTTCCAGTTAATAATGCCTTCTGGAGATCCCTACATATAAGCATATAGAGAAATGCCTCATTCCTTTCCACAGCTGAATCGTATTCCATGTTTGGATGGACCACAGCTTAGCCAACCAGTTCCATAATAATGATGATTTTTGATGTTTCTATTCTTTGGTAAAGAACAGGAAAATAATTCCTACATATACTTGCTGTGGTGTTTTAGAATCATTTCTCCTTGGGGCCTGGTTTCTTCTTTAGTCAGTGAATTCTAGGTCTGAGAACTGGCTCAGGTCTTGGAACCAAGCAAGGAATTGCATCTTTTTATTGGTATATATAGTTACCTCCAGCCTCTTGTATCCATCTTTGAATTCTTTTCATCATTTAAATTGGGCAATACTTTTGTTGGCTGCCTATTTAACCAGCCCCAAGGATATTGTGCTCTATTAATGTATCTTTCTGTGGCTCAGGTCTCCCCACCATCCCCTCCCCACCAACTTCCACAATGAACTTGTTCCTTGTGGTAATTGTGCCCACCTTGCTTCTAGTAGCTTAGCTTTATCACCTAGCCTTTGTAATTTGGAAGCCTATCAAGAAGACTCAATTGCCATCGATAAGACTAGTTCTGTAACACTCTCTCTTTTACTCTCAGGTTTGGCCTATAGAGGATAGTCAACACTGAGCGTGTCAGTAATTCTGGTGCTCATTCTTTATCACTTAGGAAAACAAGTTGTCCTATAGCTCTCACATGGAACATACTTAACTCTGAGTTTCTGGTTTTATAGAGTATATCCATTCTTGCCTATTTCTGTTTCTTTTGACCACTTCTTACAACATTTCCCAAAGCAGTTCTGGCATTTCTACTTCACTTAGTATAGGCTCTCGATTTTTCTGCCTCTAAGAGTTATCCTGTCAGCATCACAGCACTGTCTCCTGGGGTTCTAGCCAAGCTGCTAGATCCTTTATTCCAGGAGAGTTCTCCCATGTGGAGAAACCAATCCTTGTCTAATGTGATGTTCCATTTCCACTGACCCATTACCCTCAGAATCCAGTTCTAGGTATACTTTCCCAGCTCCTACTGTACAAATAGGCTAAATCTTCCACTTCCTTCAGCATGTGGTCCATTTTTCCTTTGGCAGACCTACCACTTCCTCTTCTGGGTTATATCAAGGCTGACCCTATGTGTTGGTGATGGTCATGAGGAGAAGAGGGGTTTGATCTTAGAGGGGAGGGTATGCTTTGTCCCCAAGCAAGGGTGGTGGGGTGGAACTAGCTTTTAAGTTAGAGGAGTAGGCCATTTATCTAGGCCCAGAAGCTTCGAGGGGATGATCAGAGGTTTCAAGGTTTTTGAGTGAATCAACTCAGATATCCTCAGACCTCAACAGGGCTCTGACTGTGACATCTTTCTCCACCAGGGACTTTGACATGTCAGACTTTGCAGAACTGAGAATTCACCTTTCTCTGGAATTCTGCAACTTATAATTAAATCCTGAGACTGATCGTCAGATTCTTCTGTCCTCTGCCTGCAGGGAACAAGAGTCTCTTTGTCTACTGCCCAGGAGGATTTCTGAGTTTTGAGTTTTGCATTTCTCTTTAAATTAATAATTATCCTTAACTTTTGATTGTCCTTTAGTAGTTTATCAGTTGCACTCAACAACAGTGATTTGATTCAATTGTCCTTATATTTAATACTTTCACAAAAACTTGAGGTATTACAACTGTTAGCAAATTCCCTTCTACTATTGTTCTGTTCCAGTTTACCACATGTACCAGTTTTAACAATTGCACTACTACAGCATGGCAGTTTATCTGTGCTCCATTTATCAGCAATGATATGGCCCTCAACTCTAAAATCCCATTTTCGAGTCTGCCTCCTTGGACCTTTCTGGCACCAATCAATTCAGTTCCCTGGGAAACAGATCCTGAGCAGAGATTTACATGTAGGAAGTTATTGGTGAGTGCTTTTGAGATCATAACCTTTGAAGGAGTTAAGTAAGTAGCATTGGGTACTGGGAAGAGTTGAACTGCAATGGAGTGGCACCAGGGGCCTCAGCCAATCCCAGGGGGAGTTCTGGGACTAGATGACTCTTTAAAATTGTGCTTCCTTGAAGCAAGGGGGTAGGGTCCTTATTTAGTGGATAAGAATTGGGAGGAGGCTGTCTTCAGCAAAAGATAATTTTTAGAGAGAATCTCAGCTGAGAACCATCTGCTGCCAAACTCACAAGAATGGGATCACCCATAGCTTATGTCGTAAAGAAGGCTTTGGGGTAATTCACCACAGAATCTACTAGTATTTTTGCAACTATATTTTTGAAATAAATTCCTAAAAATGGAATTTCTGGGTTAATGGGAAAATGTTTATCATTTTGCTAGGTATTGCCAGATTCTTTTCCATGGAGGTTGTATTATTTTGCATCCCTACCAGCAATATACAAGAATGCCCGTTTCTCCTCTGCCTTGCTGATAGGAGTGTACCTTCAAACTTTTGGTTTGTCACTGTGATAAATGAGAAATGGTATTTCAGTGTAGTTTTAATTACAAATTGTTTTTTTTATTAACTTGTTTTATTTTTTATTGTTTTAAATTTACATCCAAATTAGTTAGCATATAGTGCAACAATGATTTCAGGAGTAGATTCCTTACTGCCCCTTACCCATTTAGCCCATCCCCCCCCACAACCCCTCCAGTAACCCTCAGTTTGTTCTCCATATTTATGAGTCTCTTCTGTTTTGTCCCCCTCCCTGTTTTTATATCATTTTTGTTTCCCTTCCCTTATGTTCATGTTTTGTCTCTTAAAGTCCTCATATGAATGAAGACATATGATTTTTGTCTTTCTCTGACTGACTAATTTCACTTAGCATAATACCCTTCAGTTCCATCCACGTAGTTGCAAATGGCAAGATTTCATTCTTCCTGATTGCTGAGTAATACTCCATTGTATATATATATATACATCTTCTTTATCTATTCATCTATCGATGGACATTTGGGCTGTTTCCATACTTTGACTATTGTTGATAGTGCTGCATGGGGGTGCATGTGTCCCTTCAAAACAGGACACCTGTATCCCGTGGATAAATGCCTAGTAGTGCAATTGCTGGGTCATAGGGTAGTTCTATTTTTAGTTTTTTGAGGAACCTCCATGCTGTTTCTAGAGTGGCTGCACCAGCTTGCGTTGCACCAACAATACAAAAGAGATCCTCCTTCTCCACATCCTCCCCAACATCTGTTGTTGCCTGAGTTGTTAATGTTAGCCATTCTGACATGCGTAAGGTAGTAGCTCATTGTGGTTTTGATTTGTATTTCCCTGATGATGAGTGACGTGGAGCATTTTTTCATGTGTTGGTTGGCCATCTGGATGTCTTCTTTGGAGAAGTGTCTATTCATGTCTTTTGCCCATTTCTTCACTGGATTATTTGTTTTTTGTGTGTTGAGTTTGATAAGTTCTTTATAGATTTTGGATACTAACCCTTTATCCGATGTCATTTGCAGATATCTTCTCCCATTCTGTCAATTGCCTTTTAGTTTTGCTGAGTGTTTCCTTTGCTTTGCAGAAGCTTTTTATTTTGATGAGGTCCCAGTAGTTCATTTTTGCTTTTGTGTCCCTTGCCTCCGGAGATGTGTTGAATAAGAAGTTGCTGTGGCCAAGATCAAAGAGGTTTTTGCCTGCTACAAATTGTTTTTAATAGCAAAAACCTAGAAACAACTGAATATCCATCAATAGGTAACTCATTAATTAGATTATGGTAACTATGTTCTATGTGGTAATACATTTCATGAGGTAGATCTGTATGTACCACTATAGCAAAATCTCTAAGATACGTCAAATGAAAAACAATTTGCAGATCAATGTATATAGTATAATCTTATTGTGTATAAACGAATGATGTATATATATATGTATGTAAATGTGTATATATATATATATATATATATATATATATATATTTACATTTTTGAATTTCCATAGGAAATTCCTGGAAGACTACAAAAGAAAACCTATTGTGAGAAATGTGGTTAGAAGTTGATAGAGGCATATTAATTGGGTAATTAATACAGAGAAATACCAATAGGAGATTTTTATACGTGTGTATGTGTGTATACATACATATATATATATGTATATGTGTGTGTATATATATATATATATATATATATATATATTTATATTTGGTATAAGGAATTCAGCCAGGCAATTATGGAGGCTGAGAAATCCCATGATCTTCTGTCTGCAAGGTGGAGATTCAGGAAAGCCAGTGGTATACTTCAGTCTGAATTTGAAGACCTGAGAACCAGGGGAGCCAGGTGTAAATCCCAGTGCAAGGGCAAAAAGAGACTGATATCTGAGCTCAAATTCTCTGGTAGAAAGGGAGACTTCTCCCTTCCTCTGCCTTTCAATTCTATTTAGATCCTAAATGGATTAATGATGCCCACCTACTTAGGGAGAGCAATCTACTTTACTCAGTCTTCTGTTTCCAATGTTAATCTTATACAGAAACACCTTTGCAGACACACCCATAATTTTAAACAAATATCTGGGCATCCTGTGACCTAGTGAAGTTGATACATAAAATTATCTGTCATAAAGGATAAAAGTACTTTTACTTTTCAGTTCATGTCCTTTACTGCTGTTTGAAAATTTCTGGCAATTGGTATTAGTTTTATTTTTAAAAATAATATTGCTATTCAACCAACTGATGACCATTTTCCTCTAGATGTTTTGCTTTCATTTCACACCTAGTCTACTTATTCAACCTTCTTAGAAAAAGATTATAGCCCAGAGTTGGCCCCCTGATCCCAGGCACTGTGATTTAGACTCTTGACTAGACTCACAGCATTCCCTCAGCCTCAGTTCTGTCTTGGATTCCATCCCACTGTGGAGCTCCAGTATATCTAGGGATCATGGTGGACCAAGCAATGGCTAAGGTTGTGCTCTTTCTGTGCAATTAGTGCAAAGCTGTTGTTTTCTGAGAAATATGCAAGTAAAGTTGTGGGCAGAATGGCTTATAATGTTATTTTTGGACTGACTTAATTTCTGTTATTTGGCCAAATAATCCAACTTAGTATGCTGTTTAGTGGTTATTGGTGTATCCATTCTTTTCCGTTTTTGTACAGCATCATTTACTCTGCATCATAGTCTTACTTTTGAAGAACACAGTATTAAGCTAAATTTCATAGATGAACACTGTGGCCACTAAGAAAACTGATAAACTTGATGACATTCTGAGCAGAATAATTCTTTGGTTTGATTCTTAAACTAGTATTCAGAATTCAAATACTTAGCAGTTTGTCTATAATAAGTAAATAAATGGAGAATATGTAGGTTAACAACTCCTACTTCCTTTTTCTCCAGTAATGCAGCAACTAGGATTCTAATTTCAATAACTGTTCTCAACCTAACCTACATCTGACATCCCATCAGTTTTTTTCTGCAGGTAAAGCAGAAAAAGCACACATTATTTAAATTTTAAATTAATAAAAATCCACCCCCCCCCCCACCAAACATTGTGTTTATTGAGTAGACAACCAATGTTAAGCTCCTGAGAGGATAAATAAGATAATTATGGCTTGACAGTTTTCTTGAGAGCTTTTAATTTTTTATATAAATTAGATATCTATTAGAAATGGATACAAGATTTTCAGTACCACACACAGATTGAGCCATTGTCTATAGGTTTTCCCAAGTAGGTCATTCATTAATCTGACTTGCTCTACTTTGTTTACATAATACAGGGTAAAATTAAACTTTTTTTTTATTTTTTTAAATTTATTTTTGAGACAGAGAGAGACAGAGCATGAGCAGAGGAGGGGCAGAGAGAGAGGGAGACACAGAATCTGAAGCAGGTTCCAGGCTCTGAGCTGCCAGCACAGAGCCCAACGCAGGGCTCGAACTCACAGACCGTGAGATCATGACCTGAGTTGAAGTCAGATGCTTAACTGACTGAGCCACCCAGGCACCCCAATACAGGGTAAAATTTTAGCTCTTAGGTTTACATTCTGTTTCTTCTTTGCTAGGAAGGAGTCCATTGTCTTCAGCATGATGTCGTTGTTGGCCTTTAATGGAAACACATTAAGGACTAGTAATAGTCCTTATATTATACTCTGTATATTAACATATATATATACCCTGTATATTAACATAATATACCCTTATATTAACTCTGTATTATAACTGGGCATCCACTTCAGCCATTCTTAAGTAATTTCTACACCCAGTGTGGGGCTGGAACTCACAACCTAGAGATCAAGAGTTACATGCTCTACTGACTGAACAAGCCAGGCCCCCCTGCTTTTTTTTTAAGATTTTATTTTTTTTAAGTAATCTTTATACCCAATATGGCAGTTACTACAAGTCTTGATTGATTATCCCACTCACCAAAATTTAATATTTTCTTTTTTTAAAGCTTTGTGATTTATTTTGAGAGAAAGAGATGGGTGGGGGGCGGAGGGAGGGAAGAAGAGAGAGAATCCTAAGCAGGCTCTGTGATGTCAGTGTGGAGGCTCACAAACTGTGAGATCATGACCTGAGCTGAAATCAAGAAACCAACTGAGTCACCCAGGTGCCCCTTAATATTTTCTTATAGTCAGGAAATTCATAAGCATCTGTTACAGATTTAGCATTGAAGCTGTCAGTTTTCTAGATTTTCCTTTCCAGAGAGCATCCTACACTCTTGAACACTGGTATAAGGAAAAATTAAAGATCCTTACTATTCTGCTTGTCAACACCCTCCTTGTAGGCACCAATTCTGGCCAGTGAGAGGCAGTCTAGACTAGACATTGCCTGGAGTTTTGGGGGCTTTAAAGAGGCTATTTGAGAGGTACGTTGAAGATACGACAAGCTTGTCTTTGCTTGCAGCAAGGCAGCAAAATAAATCTTCAGTCTGCACACAGAGAAAAAAAAGAACAAAAGAACTAACATCAGAGGCAACTGTTTTCATGATAACAAATAAGCCTGTTGTCTTCAAACTAGCTTTCATTGTTCCTGTACTGGATGTCATCCAATTGCACACTCTACCCTTCTTCTCTACTCTGCTTTCTGCTCGAAGAGGTTGACCTGTTTAGGTGAAATCAGTGGTTTTCCAAGTGTGACCTGAGGACCAGCAGCATCAACACTGTCTCGGGACTTGTTAGAAATGTAAATTTTCAGTCTCTACCCAGGCCTACTGAATCAAAAACCCTGGGGTGGGTCTAGCAATCTCTTTTAACAAGGCAGCCCTGTAGGTGATTCTGATGCCCGCTAAAGTTTAAGAACCATTAGACTGCATGTTAAGCTCTCATATCTTGTGGCCTCTGGTTGAGTTTGGTCTGTGGGGAACACCAGCAGGAAATCTGAGGAAGGAAGGAGAGTGAGGTCTGGGCATTTATTTTCCCAGTTCCCTCCCTGTGAAGTCAATACCAGCTAGGTGGCTATGTTCCTCTCATGGAGGCCACAGTTCCTGTCACCAGGCCTTCTGGACTGTTCCCTTTTTTGCAAGTCATAGTGACCTCTCCTCCCCTTTGTGCTGATGTTGCTAACCTCACAGGGTGCTACTTTATCCCTCATTAGCTTCTCTAAAATCTGCTCACACTTTCAAAAAGAGTCCTTTGAATAAACTCTTTTCAATTATCCTATTTCCTGGATCATGACTGCTATAGTTCCTAATGCCAATTTTTTTGTGCCATCCATTTAAATGACTCACTGTACATTCATGAATGCCTTCTCTTCCCTTACTTCATAAGGATGTTAGGAGGGCTAACAAATTAATGTGCTCATCACAGTGCCTGGCTCACAGGCCTCCAACATATGGTAGTTATTTTTTTGTAAACGTGCTATAGGCTGATTACCCTCCCTCCCCAAATCATTTGTTGAAACCTAATCCCCAATGTGAGGGTATTTGGAGGTGGAGCCTCTGGGAGGTGATTAGATCATGATGAAGTTCCCACGATGGGATTAGTGCCCTTATAGTAGTGACCCCAGAGAGCTTTCTTACTCTTTCTGCTATGTGAGGACATAATGAGCTCTTTTGTGAAAGTTGGTTTTTCCTCTGCCGTATTCATATTTGTTCAAGATGACCAAGTAAGTATGAGTACTATGAAAAAGTAGTATTGATTCTTAGTGTTATTATACCTATTAATAATTGCTTTATTCATGTTGGTTTCTACATGCAAGGTGCTAAACCCCAGCTCTCACAGTATTAAACAAGTATGTCTCTCTCAAAGATTGAAAAATAGTATCACCTGTATCACTATTTCTAATCAAATGTGACAAATAAGCAAACAAATGAGATCCAGTACACAAAGTCTTCAAGATGATATTGAAAACACTGAGAGGCAGGCTTCAGGCTCTAACAGGAGTTACTATTCTATTTCAGCAGGCAACCAAACCTGTAAGATCAACTCAAAGCTAGAGACACAAATGAAAAAATGTCTTTCTTTGGAAAGTTTTTTTCTTGAGAACAAAATAAGAAATAGGATATGTCCTTTGTAGCTCAGCAACAGGTAAATATTATCTAAACAATAAAAAAAAGTCAGAGACTCTCTTCCCTGAATAACCTAGAATTGTTTCGGGAAGTAGAAATATCATGGGTTTGAGAAGAAACCTTTTCTACAGGGTTAAAACTTGGCTATGAAATTATAAGTAATTTCTGGTTAAAAATGTGTTTCCTGAAGGAATAAATATCTAATGCCTGACATAAGGATGACTCAGAATGTCACTATTTCCATTTTTGGCATCCAACACACCAATCTTAGAAAAGGCTACATGTCCCAGTTAACAGTCTTTTCCCAACATAGTGAAGAGAATCTATTCAATTATGGACTGCACTGCGGGCTTTGTCACTGCCTTTATTCTGCCCAGTCCTAGTGGGACATGGCATAATGTACAATTGGGTCCATTCAAATAATTTTCGTCACTGTGTATTCATATTCATAATAGACGGAACCTTGCCACGGCAAGTGAAGCAGTCTCACTACCCAAAGCAGCTGTAGGCTAAAGGAAAGTCCAGGCATGCAGGGACAGGTATATGGAAGGCTTACAATGTGTAGCTAGAGTTGTGAGCCCTCTGTTGCTGGTGCTCGGTTATATCATCTGCTTTCTTATACCTAGAACTTTTCTCCTTGTATTCTTTGACTGAACTCCACTACAGGAAACTCACAACATTTAAACTTATTATCTACTTTCTCATTGGGTAAACCACCTAACAAGTATTTTGAGGGAAAATAAATCAGGGTAAGTGAATGCTATACCATTCCTTCCTCATAAGTCACTAAAGAGGATCCTTTGGGTGGTACTCTTTGAAAGCACACAGACTAGGATTAAATGGGTTTAAGGCATCCCCTAAATAGAAGATTTTCTGTCATTTACTAGACTTTAAAAAGTCTTGCTGTAGGCAGCTACCAGGGCGCATTAGCAGAAATCTATACCTACTTTATAGACTTCACAGTATTTATTACTATTTAGATTCCACATTGTTCTGGCATAAGGTCTTTTGAGAAACTAAACAAAGCACAGGTAATTTTTTTTTCCAAAGTGGAATAGTTAAGATAAAATATACTTAACAGTTTGAACTCAATTTTTCCTGTCTTTTAAAAAAAAATTTTTTTTTTAACATTTATTTATTTTTGAGACAGAGAGAGACAGAGCATGAATGGGGGAGGGTCAGAGAGAGAGGGAGACATAGAATCTGAAACAGGCTCCAGGCTCTGAGCAGTCAGCACAGAGCCCGACATGGGGCTCGAACTCATGGACCGCGAGATCGTGACCTGAGCCGAAGTCGGACACTTAACTGACTGAGCCACCCAGGCGCCCCTTTTTCTGTCTTTTAAAGGGCCTAAAAAGTCACATATGTTGGGTCCTACAGGTAAAGGTATCTATCCCTAAACAAAGTTGGTGTGCATCCCAACACTCTGAAATGCACAGCTCAATGATTGGAACATTCAGCTCTTCAAAATAGGAGTAAGTCTATAATCATACAAAGTGTGTGTCACATTAATTATTATGAACAACAATCTACTAATATTAGAATTTATAATAATAAATAGTCATTTATTAATTAAACATTAAATAAACAACCCTAGGTATTTATTTAGCGATTTAATTCTGTGAGAGATATTGCACTTGTGAGACATAAATGTACTTATCAGAATGAGAAATGCCAAATTTCATAGGCTATGCCAATTATGTACTACTTAAGATTAGTGGGAGACTTCTGCCTCTGGACAAGATTGAGAGGACACTGTATTTACTCTCCTGGCTGACACAATTAAACAACAACAACAACAACAACAACAACAACATATGTGAAAAGACAGTTTTCAGACAATGGACATCCAGTAGTGAAACACAGTGATCCCTGAGAGAAAGGCAACGAGTGAGCAAAGCCCTAAGAAGGGAAGAAGGCCATGTGAAGATTGAAGCAGAGTGGAGTGATGCATCTACAAGTCAAGAAATGCCAAGGATTACTAGAAACCACCAGAATCTAGGAGAGAAGCATATGACTCTTGTACCCTCAAAGTGTCCAAATGGAACCAATCATGCCAATACCTTGATTTTGGACTTCTGACCTCTTGAACGATGAGAGAATACATTTTTGTTGTTTTAAGCCCCATTTTGTGGTAATTTGTTATGGCAGTCCTGGGAAACTAATACACACAGGTAGAAAACAGACTGGGAAAAAAGTCAACAGTGCATCAGTGAACTGTGGGAAATCTCAAGCAGTCTAATATATATGTACTTGGAATCTCCAAGAAGAGGAGTAAGAGGGAGGAAGAAAAAAAAAACTATTTGAAGAAGTAATAGCTGAAAATAATAAACCTAGAGATTCAAGAACTCAACAAACTTTAAGCACAAGAATTATGAAAAATGTTCACCATAATAAAACAGTAATAAAGAGAAAGTGTTAAAACACAGTGATAGGGAGAAAATATTAAAATGTGATAAAAATAATAAAAACATCCAGTAAATAAGACACATTATGTCCAGAAGAATAAAGGTACTCTTTATTGACATAAGGAATGTCAATGACATTTTACGTCCCTGTGAAAATGACACAGGACGTCTTGTTGGCAATAATGTAAGCCAGAGCATAGTGGAGCAGCACTGCAAAGTGGTGCTGAAAAAAACCCTGTCCACTTATAATTCAATATCAAGTGAAAAGAGTTTTCATAAATAAAAGCAAAATACATTTTAGAAACACAGAAGCTGAAATAATTCATCAGTGACAGACCTACATCATAAGAAATGTTAAAGAGAAAAATGATACCAGATGGAAATCTGGATCTACACAAAGGAATGAAGAAATTAGAAAAGGTAAATATGAGTAAATATAGAAGACATTTTAAAAGATGGGCCTGGGTGGCTCAGTCGTTTGAATATCCAACTTAGGCTCAGGTCATGATCTCAGAGTTTGTGAGTTCACGCCCCACATCAGTATTGCTGCTGTCAGTGTGGAGCCTGCTTGGGATTCTCTGCCCATTCTTTCTGACCCTCCCCTGCTCACACACTCTCTCTCAAAAATAAACATTAAAAAAAAAAAAGACAATTTTATTTTTTTTTTAATTTTTTTTTTTTTCAACGTTTATTTATTTTTGGGACAGAGAGAGACAGAGCATGAACGGGAGAGGGGCAGAGAGAGAGGGAGACACAGAATCGGAAACAGGCTCCAGGCTCTGAGCCATCAGCCCAGAGCCTGACGCGGGGCTCGAACTCCCGGACCGCGAGATCGTGACCTGGTTGAAGTCGGACGCTTAACCGACTGCGCCACCCAGGCGCCCCAAAAAAAGACAATTTTAAACATTTTTTCTTTTTTTTTTCTTTTTCAAAAATTTTTTCTAATGTTTATTTATATATAAAGAGAGATAGAGAGCAAGCAGGGAAGGGGCAGAGAGAGAGGGAGACAGAATCCCAAGCAAGCTCTGCACCATCAGCACAGAGCCTGATGTGGGGTTAGAATTCACCAACAGCAAGACCAAGACCTGAGCTGAATACAAGAGTCGGATGCTTAACCGACTGAGCCACCCAGGTGCCCCTAAAGACATTTTTTTTCTTATTTAAAAATCTCTTTAAAAGGTAACTGGCTATTTAAAGCAAACATAATAATAACACATTGTAGGGTTTATAACATTTGCAGAAATAAGATGTATGAAAACAATAGCATGAAGATCAGGAGGGGAGAAATGGAAGGATACTGTTGTAACAATCTTGTACTAATATGAAGTGATATAATATTACTTGATGGTAGGCTGTGATAAGTGAATCCTAAAATAATTTACACACACACACACACACACACACACACACACACACTGGAACAAAGAATTATAACATGACATCAAGGAGATACAATGGAATCATAAAAATCAATTCAAAAATTATAAAAGGCAGAAAAAGAAGAAAAGTGGTACTGAGAGCAGGTTGGGAAAATATAAATAAAACAACAAATAGTTGTTAACAAATAGTTAAACCCACCCAAATTAATAGTCACATTAAATGTAAATGGTTTACAAGAAGCCTGCTTTAGAAATAAAGACACAAAAAAGATAAAAAATGAAAGAATGGAAAAAGATGTAGCATACTAGCACTAATCAAAAACAAGATATAGCTATATATATTTTTTTTTTTTAATTTTTTTTTTCAACGTTTTATTTATTTTTGGGACAGAGAGAGACAGAGCATGAACGGGGAGGAGCAGAGAGAGAGGGAGACACAGAATCGGAAACAGGCTCCAGGCTCTGAGCCATCAGCCCAGAGCCTGACGCGGGGCTCGAACTCCCGGACCGCGAGATCGTGACCTGGCTGAAGTCGGACGCTTAACCGACTGCGCCACCCAGGCGCCCCTATATATATTTTTTAAATGTTTGTTTATTTTTGAGAGAGAGAGAGAGAGAGAGAGAACAAGCAGGGGAGGGGTAGAGAAAGGAGACACAGAATCCGAAGCAGGCTCCAGGCTCTGAGCTGTCAGCACAGAGCCCGACGCGGGGCTTGAACCCACGAGCTGTGAGATCATGACCTGAGCTGAAGTCAGATGCTTAACCGACTGAGCCACCCAGGCGCCCCACGAGATATAGTGGCTATAATGGTATCAAACAAAGATCTCAGAGAAGAGAATATTACTGGGATAAAGAAGCCATTTCATAAAGATAAAGGGTGCTATTATCAAGGGTAGATAAAAATCCTAAACATTTAAACATTTAACAACACTTGAAAACACATGAACCAAAAGCTAACAGAACTGATAGAACTGACAAGTCCATAATTTTAGCCTGAAATTTCAACACTCTCTCCATATTGATGGAAAAAGCAGAAAATATCAGTAACAATCTAGAAAAATTGAAAACTGAAGCAGAGGGAATATTTTCCAATTTATTCTATGAGGCTAGAATTATTCAGATACAAAAATCACACAAAGACATTATAAGAAAACTATAGAACAATATCCCTCATAGACATAGACTCAAAAGTTCTTAAAGTTTTAGCAAATTGAATGCAATAATATATAAAAAGATTAATAAATAATGATTAAGTATCCCAGGAGTACAATGTTCTTTTAAATTTTGAGATTAATGGTGGGGCGCCTGGGTGGCGCAGTCGGTTAAGCGTCCGACTTCAGCCAGGTCACGATCTCGCGGTCCGTGAGTTCGAGCCCTGCGTGGGGCTCTGGGCTGATGGCTCGGAGCCTGGAGCCTGTTTCCGATTCTGTGTCTCCCTCTCTCTCTGCCCCTCCCCCGTTCATGCTCTGTCTCTCTCTGTCCCAAAAATAAATAAAAACGTTGAAAAAAAAAATAAATTTTGAGATTAATGGATATATACTGTTCATTTTCCTTTTGTACTCAGATATAGCACACACAATTTTCCTAGACTGCTTCCTCTGCAATAACTGTGTCTTCCTAAAAATCTGGCTAATCCTGAAAAAAAACTGTTCTTCTTAAGGTGGAATAGAAGTCCTTTTTTAAAGACATTCTCAGTTTAGTCAGGCAAATCCAGCTTTGTATTTTTTTTAAACAAGGCATAGCAGAATTCAAGTGAACTCTTTTAAAATTTCATCTGTAATAGTTTTCATTTTTTTTTTAAATTTTTGTTTTTAATGTTTATGTTTATTTTTGAGACGGAGAAAGACAGAGCATGAACGGGGGAGGGGCAGAGAGAGAGGGAGACACAGAATCGGAAACAGGCTCCAGGCTCTGAGCCATCAGCCCAGAGCCTGACGCGGGGCTCGAACTCACGGACCGCGAGATCGTGACCTGAGCCGAAGTCGGACGCTCAACCGACTGAGCCACCCAGGCGCCCCTGTAATAGTTTTCTATTGCTTTATAAAATTACCACCAACTTATTGGCTTAAAATAGCATACATTTATTATCTCATAGTGTCTGTGGTCAGGAATCCAGTCATGGCTTAGCTGGGTCCCCTGCTTAGGATCTCACCAAGGCGTTGGCTGGGCTATGTATTTATCTGGAGGCTTGACTGGGGAAGAATGTGTTTTTAAGTCTCTCAAGTTGTTGGCTGGATTAATTTCTCTGTAACTGTAGAACTGAGGGCCCTGGCTTCTTGCAGACTGTCAGTTGGAAGCCACCCTTAACTCCTAGCAGCTGTCTACAGGTCCTCAAGGTTTCTTGCCACGTGGGCTTTCCCAACATAGTTGTTTAATTCATAAAGCTAGTAGGGAGAGTCTCTAGAGTGAATATGCTAGTAAGACAGAATGGTACATAGCATAACATAGTCACAGGAGTGATAGGACATTCCATCATCTTTGTTATATTCTATTTGTTAGAAATCCACACACAAGGGGAGGGTATTAGACAAAATATGAACTCTAGAAGAGAGGATCATGTGGAGTCAATGCACAGTCTGCCTGCATAGATGTTTAAAGGACTTCAGGCAATTTTGTTTAAAACAAAATTGAAGCAGTAATAAAATAATAATTATAAATGAAGTAAATTGAGAGATGTAGGGATTTGGACTGAATGATAAATTGGTTGGGTCAGGTTTTTCTTCTTTTAATGTGTTATTTATTTTTGAGAGAGAGAGAGGGACAGAGTACGAGCGGGAGAGGGCCAGAGAGAGAGAGGGAGATACAGAATCCAAAGCAGGCTTCAGGCTCTGAGCTATCAGCACAAAGCCTGACGTGGGACTTGAGCTTGTGAACTGCAAGATCATGACCTGAGCTGAAGTTGGATACTTAACGGGCTGAGCCACCCAGGTGGCCTGGGTTCAGTTATGTTCAGAGATCATTAAGAAAAACTATAGGTTTGATTAGCAGTGCACTTTAATTTATTGAGTATTCAGACTTGTTATGCTTTAATTATTATTATGTTCCCATGTAAATCTCATCTTTCAAATTTGGCTACAATTTCCTACTTTTATGGTATTCACAGTATCTTTTAGCATGTTAATGAGAGCATATAGGAACTCAGTAAATTTCAGTTGAATGTTTACAAACCCCTAATGAATGAGTTTGTTACACATTTAAAAACAAAAGTGATAAAAAAAACCTACCAAAAGTGTTTTAGCCTTATCTGTTGGTCAATAAAGCATTATTTGATTGGGTTCATTTCAGTTGGAGTTTAGAAAAATAATGTGATTTGCTTGATTTAGGATTCATTTTTTAAAAAACTTTTTTACTGCAAAAATGGAAACAAATTTAAAGTAAACAATAGTGTTAGGGTTTATGTTTTTAATTTTTTAAGTTTTAGAAAATTTGCTTATTTTGTAAATTAGCAAAAATTCTCATTATTGCTATAAAAGTGTCACTGTCATTTATTTGCATTATTGCATTTTTTAAAGGAAAGTTGTTACCAGAAATTACACTTGAGTCATGACTCATTCCATGTATGCTAAAACCTATTGTGAATAGTTATTCAATTTATTAAAATTTTTTTTATTATGGAAAGTTTCAAACATGCAAAAGTGGAGGAAAATAGTATAATAAAACTTCATGTACCCAAAATTGAGTTTCAGTAATTATCAGAACTATGGACAATCTTGTGTCATATATAACTTCACCAACTTCTCACTACCTTATATCATGTTGAACCCAATGTTAGGCATTATATAATGTCATTTACAAATATTACAGTATGTATCTCTGAAATGTACTTACTGCGCTTAAAATGGAGAGAAATTACTTAATATCAAATATTCAGTTGGTGTTCAGTGTCTTTAATGATTTCATTTTTTTTTAAGTTGCTTTGTTTGAGTTAGATTTCAAACATGGTATACACATTTTCCTTAGTTGGTACATCTCTTACATCTATAGATTCCTTTTCCTTATTTATTTGTGTTTTGATTTAGATCCTTTAATATAATTTCTTGAAAGTGGTTGGAGACCTTGGAAAGTTACCTAATGCATTCCCTCACTTTCATGTCAAGCAAAATCACACCTAAACTATCTTGGACAGAAAGGTGCTGTCTGAGAAAGTTTCTATTTTGATGAAATCAGCTTTCTTGGGGTGTCTTCTGCATTGAGATATCTGAGACTACAGAGATACTTTGCAGAAGGGAGCTATCTAAATGAATTTAATGTGCACCATAGACTGAACTGCTGGAAAGACCTCTTACTTCCTTCAACTCAGTTAACCAGGATTCACTTTTGCCACTAACCTGAGAAGAGGTTTTCTTTGTTATATATGAGAGTTTATTATGAAAGTATAAAGAATGCTTCTCAATGGAAGAATCTGTCCAAGGATGATGTATCCCTTTCTATGGGTCTCTGAAATTCTTACCTTAGACAGCAGTTCAGTTAAAAAGTATTTACATGCTGCTTTATATTATGAAAAAGTAATTGGTGTTTTCCTTAGAATCCTGGCCAAATTCCAACTCTGATAAATACATTCTACTTCCCAAAATTTCACTTGCAATTTCAAATGGATTCTGTACCCTTAATGACCTGTCTCAGCCTGTTTCGTGGTGTTGAAGTTCACCTATTAAGCAGCTGCTGCTTTTGGCTGCTTTTGGTACCTTTTGGGATTAGAAGGGATCCTGGCAAATTTGACAAACAAGTATGTGGTTCTAGAATTTAAACTTATCCTCTAATATGAAAAAATTGGAAATTTCCAGATTGAAAGAGAGGGAGGAAAAGAGAAATACACAGCCATTTTAGAACCATGGGCCTTTCATTTGCTCAATAAACTTTTATTAAGAAGTTTGTATTCTTACTTTTATGTAAGAAGTTTGTACCTTGTTCTAGGTATTGTGGGGGATATAAATATGAAGTTGATAATAGTTTTTGCCTTAAAGGAATATACAGTCTAGAAGAGTGAATGTTTTCATAATATTAATCAGTGCCAATTTTTTTTTCTTTAGATATTTATTTCTTTTTATTTCCTTTTTGTTATTTTTTAAAATATAATTTATTGTCAGATTGGTTTCCATACAACACCCAGTGCTCATCCCAACAAGTGCCCTCCTCCCTGCCCATCACCCACTTTCCCCTCTCCTTCCTCCCCCCCCCACCCCATCTACCCTTAGTTTGTTCTCAGTCCTTAAGAGTCTCTTATGGTTTGCCTCCCTCCTTCTCTGTAACTTTTTTTTTTTCCCCTTCCCATTCCCCATGGTCTTCTGGTAAGTTTCTCAAGATCCACATATGAGTGAAAACATATGGTATCTCTCTTTCTCTGCCTGGCTTATTTCACTTAGCATAATACCCTCCAGTTCCATCCACGTTGCTGCAAATGGCCAGATTTCATTCTTTCTTATTGCCAAGTAGTATTCCATTATATATATAAACCACATCTTCTTTATCCATTTGTCGCAGGAAAAAACCTCTTTGACCTCAGCCACAGCAATTTCTTACTCGACACATCTCCAAATGCTAATTACTTTTTTTTTAAAAAAAGTCTTCTTTATAATGGGTAAAAACTGGAGCAAGTTCCATATCTCCTCAATCCTAGGTTTTCTCATCTGTAAAATGGTGATAAGAATCCACCTCAAAGTGTTTTGTGAAAATTTTATGATGTAAAGCACTAAAGATATTGCCTGGCACATAGTAAGTGCTCAATGAATATTAGTTACTATGGGTTTCTAAATGTGCCACTGGGTCAGCTGTCAGGGAAATGTCAATGCCACTGAGGACAGTATTGGGTTGTTCATGAGGATTCACATATCTTGACTTGGTGTTATAAAATCATGAATAGACAGCTCACTCATCCCATAAACACCAAGATTATAGGAGAATTCCACACTGGGGTGCCTAGCAGCCTCTAAATCTTTCATTTACTAGTTCTCTGGTAAAGATCAAAAAGGGTGGAGATGGAATTGAGATCTTTCTGTTCTCACCCCATTATCTAACCTAAAATCCTGAGTGGTGGTAGGGACCAAGATTTGGAAATTTAAAGCTGTTACAACAGGAGAAAATAAAAACTTTACTGTTTGACATTGGCACATATTCCAAAGTCCCTCCCTTTTTAACAAGCTTTTAGCTTTCATATGAGACATAAGACACTTAAGGGAAAAAGTATTGCCACAAGGCTAATGATGACAACAGCTGCCAGCACACCTTCCATCAAAAGCAAGTAAAGACTTGAAACAAAACTGAGCTCCGGTTTGTTTTAGAAGCATCACTATGACATGCCTGTGCCGGCAGAGGCTCAGAATGCATTCCTTAACACTAGGACGTTAAGATGTGCTGGATGCCAGAAGCCCAGTGGTAATGAGAGAGCAATTGTGAAGCTTCATTCAGATGGTGTTCTTTCACTGTGGGCATGCTGGCTCTGAAAGTTTGGTGCAGGGAGCCACAAGAAAGATGGAGCAATTCCTTTCCTTCATTAGGGGTTAGAGTCCAGCTAATACATTGATTTGTACTTTCATCCTCCAGACATTTACTGAATGCCCATTATATTCAAAGGCACTGTGTTGGTGATTTTTAAAAAAAAATTTTTTTTTCAACGTTTATTTATTTTTGGGACAGAGAGAGACAGAGCATGAACGGGGGAGGGGCAGAGAGAGAGGGAGACACAGAATCGGAAACAGGCTCCAGGCTCTGAGCCATCAGCCCAGAGCCTGACGCGGGGCTCGAACTCACGGACCGCGAGATCGTGACCTGGCTGAAGTCGGACGCTTAACCGACTGCGCCACCCAGGCGCCCCTGTGTTGGTGATTAAAGCAAGTAAAATAGTATATTTAGGACTGGCAGTCAATTATAATCTTCATATTTTATTCTTCGTGTAGTTCGGAGAAAACCCATTGAAATACTTTAAACTGAATCAAATCAACTAATATATACAATATGACTAGAGTAATAAAATTGATTCTTTTATAATGAGAATTTACAATGTGTAGAACACCATCCTGGGTACTGAGGAAATCCTGAAAATAAAATGGCTGAACTCTAATAACTTGGTTGGTGTGGAAGCAGATGTCTTCATTAACTTTAAAAAGAGGAATCTGTGTATTTTTTTTTTTTTTCTGGAAACAGTCTGCTTATAAACAGATAGTCCTTTTACTAAGTCTTAGCTTCCCACCTATGGATCAGGTAGCTAGCTCATTCTAAAAACCTTAAATTAGTAAGTTGTGATCTCAACATTCTTATTTGTGGGCTTTCCATGTCCATTCTTGCTGTGATTACTTTCCTACCTTCAATTTAGATGACTGGTGGAAATCCATCCTATCCCTTTTAGCATTAAAAAAATTATATTTCTATAAATATCTATTGGGATAAACAGTATATATTTGGTTTTTAAATTTTAAATTATATTTTAAATTATATTTGTCTTTCACATGTGAAATGAGAGGGATCATTGGGAAAAGTTTGTACAGATTCATTTTAAATCTGTGCTATCCATTAAAGTTTTATTGGCTAAGGAATGCTTTACATGGTCAGAATATGCTTTATTTCTAACTTCTAAAAGTCTATGAACAGAGGTTTTAGTAAACTATTATCATCAAGTTAATATGATAAGACAATCATACATTTCATTTTCTTTATTACCTAAAAATCCAGTTATTTTCATTTGCAGCCACTCTTCTTTTCCTACCATATATCCCTAAGACAGGTAATTTTCATTCAACTTCTCCTCCCCACTTTTAGACAATTCCACTGTGACTTGAGATATATGAAATTTAATCCTATCAGCTCTTTCTGCATTGTTTGTCTTTATGTGTTTTCTTTAATGTCTAGGCTTATGCATAGTCTTTTTTATCCTCGACAACTCCATTTTCCTGACATTATACTTAGCTCTATAGCATATATTAACAAAGATATTATTTCTGCTCTCAAAGAGTTAGCATTCTATTTGGGGATACAAGACATATGCCTTTTGGGAGAAGGAGCTCCTGCATACAATTCTTTCATGAAATGTTTATTTTATGAAAGACCGTGGTGATCTTAAGACTAAATAAATGTAAGTAAACTGCAAAACTAGGTACACAAATAGAAAAATATCTTTAAATGATTCAGAATTATGGAGTGATTCAAATACTAGATAGTGGTACAGATGTCTTTTAAAAATAGTTCTTTATTTGTGTCAGTGGCCTTTCAGTTGGCTAGTCTTGGTGTGTTGGGACTCTGTCTGCTGTTGTTTGTTGCTTTAAATAGCATAATCAAATGGTCCAGCCATGCAGGGATTCAAACTGCTGTCAAGCAACACAATACTCTTATTTCTTCTCTTAAATACAAATTTTGTCTTTGTATAGTTGAATGTTTTATAGTCTTTCAGCCTAGTAAAATAGAAAACAGCAAAGTAGAAAGCACATGACTAAGTATTTTTGGAAATTATCCGTAAGAATGCTTCTGATTTCTGAAAATAAACAGTACCTCTTGTGGGTCAATTGATAACATGTGGTTGAAGTAGGTTACTTATAGTTAAGCAAATGGAAAAAACAAACATCAGCTTAATGGAAGCAATACTGCAATTTTAATCTTTTGAAGGTGCAGGCACAATCTTTGCAAATGCCTGCTAAGTTTCTGGATACAGGTAAGGTGGAACAAGCATATTCCACCTCGTTTCTCCCACTGAAGCCATAAAACCCGGACAGAATGAATTTGAGGATTCTGAAAAGTAAATAGTAGTAGGCAGATGGTAGAAGAAAAGAATTCAAAACACCACCAAGTGGGATGAGATTACCATTTCTTATCCTCTGGTAACCTCTAGCTTGAACGTGAGGTAGCCCCAAATCAAGAAGCAGGCATACACATGGACAGAGTGAGTTCCAAGAGAAAACCTCTAGTTCTGGCCTAAGGAAAAGAAAAGGGATCAGTTAACACTCAAAAAAGGGGGGAAATCCTGCTCCTTTTCCTCCTTCTTCTCCTCTTTTGAATCTCTTTTCCATTCTCTTGTGCTCCAGTCCCTAGGCAGTCGTACTGTGGTAGAGGCAGTGGCAGCAGGAAGAGCAGCAGCTGGAGCCCTCAGCACCTACAACTGAGGGAGAGGAACATTTGTCTCTGATTGTAGGGCTTGTAGTTCCAAAAGGGTGAAGCGAATCTCTGCTGCTTTCTTTTCTCTTTCTATTATCCTGCTGCTTGGCCCCACAGAGGGATCAGTCTTGGGAAATGTGTAGAGAAGTCTGGCTTCCTGACCAGATCATTGAAAAGGGAGCCATAGGACACCAGGAATACCAGGGGGATTATAAAGAAAGTGGGAGCCTGAGAATAAAATCTTGAAAGTTGTCTGTGAACTCTGGGGCTCATTCTTGAGCTCTCATGCATGGATCTTATCCTAAACAGCATACCAAAGACTGAGAACTAAATTAAGTTCAGCCCAAGTCTCAGAATGGTCATTGGGTGACATGCACATAGAACAGAACTGAACACCAGGAAAATCTCAACTGGCATAAGAATTGATAGATGCTAATATGTCACAGCTGTTGGAATTATCTGGCAAAATATGCTCAAAGAAGTAAGAGCATACATTCCTTTTTTATTCTTAATGTTTTGCTGTGGTAAGAACACAACATAAGATCTACAGACTTAAGAAAGTTTTAAAGTATACAAAAAAGACATTATTGTTGACTATAGGTACAGTGATATACAGCATGTCTCTAGAGCTTATTTATCTTGCTTAACAGATGCATTATGCCTGTTGATTTGATCAGTAACTCCCCATTTTCCCTGTGCCCAGTACCTAGAAACTGCCATTCCATTCTTTGAGTCTAAGAATTTGACTATGAATTAAGATAAGCAGAATCATGAAGTATTTGTATTTCTGTGACTGGCTTATTTCATTTAGCATATTGTCCTCAAGGTTCATCAAACCTACAGATTCAACCTACAGATTCAAACCTACAGATTCAAAAAATTCTGTGAATACTAACCAGGACAAACCCAAAGAAACCTAGGCTTAGATACATCACAGTTAAACTACTAAAAACTAAGGACCAAATATTTTGAAAGAAGCAAGATAAAAATAATGTATTATTCAAATAACTACAGTTTTCTTACCAGAAATTGTACAGGCAAGAAGAAAATGGTGCATTTTTAAAGTGCTGAAAGAAAAGAATTGTCTTCTAGCATTCAATATCCAGTTAAAATGTCCTTCAGGATATGAAGGTTAAATAAAAATGGTCTCAGATGAGGAAAACTAGTAGAATGTATCACCCACAGACCTATTTTAAAAGAGTTATAAATCAAAATTCTTAACACAGAAAGGAAATGATACCAGAGGGATGTTTGGAGCATTCCCAGAGGGAATGAGGAATAGCAGTATAAATGGCAAATATCTGGGTAAATATAATAGACAACTTTTCTCCATTTCAGTTATTTAAAATATATTTGATAGTTGAAAGTAAAAGCTGTAACATTGTCTGATGGGGGTTTCAATATATGTAGATGTAATACACAAGACAATTACAGCATGAAGTTGGGAGGGTAAAAGGATCTATATTGTGGAAAAATTTCTACACTGCATTTGAAGTGGCAAAAAAATTGCTTCTAATTAGGCTGAGAATAACTTTAGTATGTGTACTGTAATACCTACAGCAACCACCACATAAACTATACAAAGAGAAAGTAAAAAAACAAAAAAAAACCCCATATTGGATAAATTAAAATAAACTCCTAAAAAATACTCAAATAACCCAAAAGGAGGAAGGAAAAGGATAACAGAGGAAGGAAAAACATAGCAAAGAGAGAGTAACAAAATAGTAGGCCTAAATCTAAACATGTCAATAATTATATTTAATGTAAATGTAGACATCTAAGTGCACCAATTAAAAAATAATCAGAATGGGTAAAAAGGCATCACCCAAGTATCTGCTATCTACAAGAAACTTACTTCAAATATGATGATACAGGAAGGTTAAATGTAAAGGAATGGAAAAAAGCATATCATACAAACACTAGTCAAAAGACAGCTGGAGAAGTTTATCATAAGATCACACAAAGTAGATTTCAGGGGTAAGAAAATTACCAGGGATAAAGTGAGACATTATGTAGTGATAAGAGTCAGTTCACTGAGAAGACATAAAAATCCTAAATATGTTTGTACCTAACAACAGACTTTCAGGATACATTTAGCAAAACATAGGCAATATTGAAAGAAGTAGATAAATTGACAATTGTATTGGAAACTTCAATGCTTTTCTTTCAATAATAAAACTAACAGAAAATCATAAAACTATAGAAGAACTGAATGACTCAATGAACTAACTGACATTTATAGAGTATCTTAATCCAATAACCCTAGAGTACATATTCTTTTCTTTTTTCTTTTCTTTTCCTTCCTTCGCTCACTTTCTTTCTTTCTTTCTTTCTTTCTTTTTTCTTTCTTTCTTTCTTTCTTTCTTTCTTTCTTTCTTTCTTTCTTTCCAAGTTTGTTTGTTTGTTTGTTTGTTTATTTTTGAGAAAGAGAGAGAGAAAGAGCACAAGTAGGGGAGGGACAGAGAGAGAGGAGGAGAGAGAAGAATCCCAAGCAGGCTTCACAGTGTCAGTGCAGAGCCTGACACGGGGCTTGAACTCACCAACAATGAAATCATGACCTGAGCGGAAACCAAGAATTGGACGCTTAACCAATGGGCCACCCAGGCACTCAAATACATATTCTTTTCAAATGAATAAGGAACATTCACCAAGTAGACCATATCCAGGTTCATAAGACAAGCCTGAATAAATGTAAAATAATTGAAATCCTACAAAGTCTGTTCTCTGACCACAGTAGAAATCAACAAAGATCAATAACTCATATCAATAATCTAAGCTTCCACCTTGAGAAACCAGAAGACCAAATAAACTAGCAAAATAAACCCTAAGTTAGCATAAGGAAGGACTTAATAAAATTTAGAAAAGAAATCAATGAAATAAACAGAAAAGAGAGAAAACCAATGAAACTGAAGGCTTTTTTTTTTTTTTTTTTTTTTTTTTTTTAAAGATCAGTAGAATGAATACAACTATAATCAGGACAAAGAAAAGACATAAGATACTAATGTTAGGAATGAAAAAAGGGGTATCCTTAAAGAACCCTGCATACATTAAAAGGATAATAATGGAGAGCTATGAACAACTCTACTCATGTAAACTTGTCAACTTAGATGAAATGAACCCATACCTCAAAAACTGCAAACTATTGAAACATATCAAATTGATTTCTTGGGTATTCAGAATGTTTTGATATTTATCTAGCTGTGTTCGAGGGAGGAGGCAAGCTTAGGGTTGCCCTATTCCTCTTCCATCTTACCTCCAACTCCTAAAATATATCAAGTTAAAATAGATAACCTGAATAATTCTATGTCCCCCAGGGGTGACTCTCTCTTGTTCAGGCTTGCATTGGGCCATCAGAAACATGTTCCTTTGACTCATAGTTGGTGAGGGTGCAGTAATTCACTCTTTCATTTGACCACCTCAGTCCTTCCATCCTAAATAGTTGTCTAATAACTAGAATGAGAATGCCACCAGCTAGTTATTTGATATCTAGAAATTGAGAATCAAATTTTATTTTTGTCGTGTGTATTATGTATTTTTATTTTTATTATTTTTTTTTAATTTTTTTTCAACGTTTATTTATTTTTGGGACAGCGAGAGACAGAGCATGAACGGGGGAGGGGCAGAGAGAGAGGGAGACACAGAATCGGAAACAGGCTCCAGGCTCTGAGCCATCAGCCCAGAGCCCAACGCGGGGCTCAAACTCACGGACCGCGAGATCGTGACCTGCCTGAAGTCGGACGCTTAACCGACTGAGCCACCCAGGCGCCCCATGTATTATGTATTTTTAGATATCTGTAGCAAATGCTAACTCCCAAGCCTTCTATACCCTAGCTTGCTTGTGACCTACCGCTTACAGTTGTGTTCCAAATAAGGAAAATAAATCCTAAAATTAATCTAAGCAAAAATATAGGAAGATGGCATTGTTGCTGCAGAGAGTTACCTCAAGGATTCCAAATAAGCTCTGAATTTTGTTTTCCTATTGTAAGATTATCCTTTCAGTTTCCTTTCTATATGGAAAATTAAGAGTTAACATATTGAGTTAATGTGATACTCAAGCAGGAGGACTTAAATGTGATATTAGAATTTTGGGGGTATCTACTTCATCTTAAAAACCCTTCCATGAGCTTTTTGTCTCCCCAGCGTAAATGATTTTGTGGCAGTCAATGAACAGGTAATTATTTCTGTGCTGTGCTATGGAACCTGGCCAATTTCTTGGGGGAAAAAAGTCAGTTGTAAGAGTTGTTTGGGCATTACACAGTTTTTAATTGATTGATTTGTGAATACATGGAGCTCAGGATTGACTGGTACACATGAAGGATTTTAAGTTTCTGGGTGCTAGTCAGTGGTCATTTAGAGTGTTTTACTCTGTTCAATTTAGTCTTTCCTCATCTCTTTTCAATACTGTTAAAATGGCTTTTTAGCTGATCTTGACGACTCCAACTTATTCAAACTATCGTCCACACTGTCATTTGATAATCTTTCAACATTTTCTAATTTGATTATACTACTTTCCTGTTCAAAGGCCCCTCAGCAGTTTTGTGTTACATGCAAAAACAGTTCATATTCTTTAGCTGGCCTTTAGGACTTAAAAATCTAGCTCCAATCTACCTTACCAGTCTTATTTCCTTTAACATGTTTGCCTCACACTGTATACCCTTTAGATGTTCCTACCTTTTTCTGAACATAGGATATTTTCTCAGGTCTTCATATTTTGCACATCCTGCATATTTTGCACAATTTTGCACAATTGCCTACCCCACTCTCCCCATGCCCACCACATGGTGAACACCTTCTATCTTCAAATTTTAATTTAGATCTCACCTCTGTGAATTGAGTGCCCTAATGCTCCTCTCCTGCTGTGTTATATCATTATAGTACTTTGCACATGCTTGTCTCAAGGTAGTGCAAGTATTTATCTGTTTTGTCCAATAGAAGTGAGCTCCTTGAAGAGACGGACTGTTTCTGTATCTCAAATCTTAGCCCAGTGCCTGACATAATAAACAGCCAGGCAATGTTTGTGGAATGAATGATTGATTGCCTAAAAGAGTTATTGTATTTTTAGTGGTTTATTGCTTATTCATAAGAGTAAGCACCTACTCTAGAGAATCTGGCACATTTATAACTTCATAAATTACCCTTTATAATGAAGTGATTGCCCAAAAGAAGTTGTGAAACTCTTGTGGTGCAGCTTGTTCCTTCTCATTCATAGACTCAGTCCAGGGCTCTAGAGGGTGTTGGGAGAAAATCATGAGTGTAATTATTAAGCATTCTTCTTACAATCTGTACGTATGACTAAGCATTTGACATACACAAAGTTAAATTTGCTTTAAAGCTCCAAAAATTACCCCCCCAAATATTTTAGAATTTTCTCTTCATAATAGCCTAACAAGCTCCAGCATTTCTATATCATAAGAATACCTACTTAATAGAGCCTTGCCCAAAGTAGGTGTTCCATAAATACTTGTTTAGTGAATTATTTTTCTTCCTTCTGTAGCAATAGCAAATGGCACCAATGCTTATGTTCCCTGTGTATCTATATATGAACTTGACACTGCAACTCTTAGAATCATAGCATATCAGACCTAAGATCTTTGAACTCATCTTATTAAATGGCCTCAAGTTATAGATGAAAATATTGAAGTCTGGAAAGATGAGACCTTGCTTGAGTTGAACCCATGTGAAATTGCTGTTTTAATAGGTCGAAATGGTCTAAGGTTGGCCATTTAATTTGTTGCAACCTAATAAAGGTCAAAATGTACATTATATATCAGGATACAGAATTCTGTATCCTGAGCATGATAAAAAAAAAGAAAGGAATTAATATCTGGAGTGAAAATGAAACATCAAATGGGTTAACCTTCAAGTTGTAGGAGAGAAACCATATCTGCTCCTGTGGCTTTTCCTGTTAGTTACACATGATCAGGGCCACATTTGGATCATAGGATATAAGGTAATGTTTTTCACTGATGGCAGGTTGGGAACCTTATAAAGAAATAGTTGATAGATTTTTTATTTAAGCTCCTGAGGTATAAAAATTTCCTTCCTGAGTTTTTTGAAAATCACATTAAAAAACCTTTGGCTAAGTTTAACTGGGGTGGCTATATTTCAGAGGGTCAGAATTTCTCAAATGATTCCTATTCCCTGAACATTCTAGATCCTGCCTAGAATAAAGCAATGTAATTGAAAGTGAGGATTATTTTGTTTACTCTGTCCTGCCTTAATGGGAAGCTAGGCTTGCCATGGGACTACATTTCATTTTTGGAATGAGCTTTCGACAGGAAGCATTCTGCTCATGCATGCATGACAGGAGAGGAATGTACCCTGAGATAATGATATTTTTACCCAAGAGTTTTGGCACAGAAGTTTCTTTGGGATATCTCTTTATGGTGTTTTTCCCCTTGACACATGTGGTCTACTTGGCACTTTTCTTCATAAACATACGCAGTTCAACCCAAGCCATCCTGTAGATCTTTCTCTCCTTATTTTCTCTTGTTTCTGAGCCTTTCCAACAGATGAAATTTAACATTAGTTAGGCTTGGGGCCAGAGATGTCATCAAGTTCTTAGAGTATTCAGAGGTTTCTAATCTTAGAATTTGGGCCCTTTTAAGACCCAAAGGTGAAAAGCGAACACAGATGCAATTTCCTAGACAATCAGAGTAAATGTGTTTTTGTTTGTTTTTCTTTTGGATTAGATAATTACTTTGGCTCTTCCCTTTACCTCAGAAGTTCAGGTAATTATTTCTGCTTTCTGTTTTTCTTTATGTCTACTGAAAAGAATCAACGGTGAGTAATGGTTTAAAAATATTAGTCACATGTTTCTGATTTTCTTTTCTTTTTTTTTTAATGTTTACTTTTGAGAGAGAGAGAGAGAGAGAGAGACAGAGTTCGAGAAGGGGAGGGGCAAAGAGAGAGGGAGACACAGAATCTGAAGCAGGCTCCAGGCTCTGAGCTATCAGCACAGAGCCCAACTCAGGGCTCAAACTCATAGACTGCGAGATCGTGACCTGAGCTGAAGTTGGATGCTTAACTAACTGAGCCACCCAGGCACCCCTCTGATTTTCTTAATGAGCATATTCAGATATCCTGGATAGCCTATCTGATTAATTTTATAGTCATTTAAAATAAATATTTTATGGCTGCCTGCAAATGTAGCAAATGTTTATGTGCATAATCCATAAATTCCATGAGGGCTGGAATTGTCTGTTTTGTTCACTCTTGGATCCTCAGCTAGTACTCTGCCTGGCACATTTTAGGGGCTTAACAAATACTTGTTGAATAAATGGAAATAGAAATATTAACCTTGAGCTCTGAAAGAGGTAGTTACCTAAAATTGCAAAAATTAACCCAATGAAATATTCAAATATGAGGGCTGCAGAAGACATAAAAATTGCTATTCTGACTGAGACAGTCTAGATAGGCAAGTGTCTGTGGGAGATTTTAACCCTCATTCCTATCCTTCAAATCTAGGTATCCTTGAGCCTTAGAATCTGAAGGAAATGTTAGAGGTCATCAGATCTGATTACTTACTTGACAACGGTCCAGCCTTCAACTGAACACCATCTATAATACAGTGACTTGGTACTCACTAGTTAAGAAGGACTGCATTTTTTTTTTAAGGGGAAAATTCTGATGTTAGAAAGTTTTGTCCTATGGAGTCAGAATTTATCTGACGATAATTTCTATACATTGGCATGAGTTCTGCTTTCTGGGACCACATGTGAAACGTCTGATAGCAGATCCACCAGGTCTGAATTAAGGGTATATCCTTTATGTCAGCACTAGCTTAGATTTATTTTAAGGCAAGGCCGAAAATAGATAATATGCCTCCCCATTCCTTGGCACATGGTACACCTGAATTAGCATGCTTAGAACCACTTAGTGTTCTTATCTCATACATTGTAGGAATGTAATTGTTAACACTTTATAGGAGAGCAGTTTGGCTCTACATATGAAATTGTACCATTTCATCCAGAAATTTCATTTTTGGGAATTTACCTTAATGAAATACTTTCACAGTTGTACAAAAATAGATGAACAAAGATGCCTATAGGTGGTCCAGGGTGCTCAGTATAAAAATTTTAAAACAATTTAAATGTTCATCAATAGGAGATAAATAAATTGGATATATTGATTCAGTGGAAAAGAATTATGAAAAAGAATGAGATAGAGCTACACATATCCAACTGAAAGATGTTCATTATATATTATTAAATGAAAAGGTAAATATCATAAAAGCATGTATGACATGCTTTCATTTTGTAAAATAGTAATTATACTAATAATACATCTATCTAAGTATATCAGTCAAAAATTTGAAAAATTAGGGGGCATTTGTGTGGCTCAGTCAGTTAAGCATCTGACTTTGGCTTAGGTCATATTCTTATGGTTCATGAGTTCAAGCCCCATGTTGGGCTCTGTGCTGACAGCTTAGACCCTGGAGCCTGCTTCAGATTCTGTGTCTCCCTCTCTACCTGTCCCTCCCCTGCTCATGCTCTGTCTCTCAAAAGTAAATAAACATTAAAAAATTTGTTTTTAATTTTGAAAAATTGTATAGTAAGCTGGTAGCACTAATCTCTAAAGAATAACATCATGGTGGACTCAAGTTTTTTTTTTGTTTTGTTTTTGTTCTTAATTTTAGAGAAAGAGATCACGAGTAGGGGAGAGGGACAGAGGAAGAGAGAGAGAGAGTCCCAAGCAGGCTCCACACTCAGTGCAGAACCTGATGTGGGGCTTGAACTCACAACCCTGGGATCATGACCTGAGCTGAATTAAGAGTTAGATGCTCAATGAATTGAGCCACCCAGGAGCCTTGACTCTTAAGTTTTTACTTGATATATCTCAGTAGTCTTTGAACACTTAAATGAACAGGATTACCACTGTAATCAGGACAAAAAAAAAAAAAAAAAAAGCAGACATTTAAAAATGTCACCTGGAAGAACTATAGACTATTGGGACTAGAATAGGCTTTAGATTGAGTAAGAAGGGTCTTTAGAATTAATCTAACCTAACACCCTGATTTTACAGATAAAGAGAACTGAATCATACAAATGTGAAATAAGCTGCCCACATCCCCCAAACCAGTTAGTAGCAAATTAATTTTTATTTTTTTAAATATTTTTAAAAAGTTTATTCATTTATTTTGAGAGAAACAGAGATAGCACAACTGGGGAGGGGCAGAAGGAGAGGGAGACAGAGAATCCCAAGCAGGCTCTGCACTGTCAGTGTAGAGCCCAACACAGGACTTGAACCCATGAAACTGTGAGACATTATTTGAGCTGAAACCAAGAGTCAGATGCATAACTCACTGAGCCAGCCAGGCGCCCTGCAAATCCATTTTTAGAACACAGGTCTAGCACTCTTTGAATTACACCACAATGTTAAATACACCAAATACACCAAATACAATGTTAAATACACCAAAATATGAAAGTATTTACTTTTACGTATCTCCATATTTCTTCTTTTCAGAAAAGTAGCTTCTCCTTATAGTAACTCATATGAGCAACAACTTCACAAATTGTGATAGGTTTTTTATTTATAAAGACATGCATGTTATTTAAGAGGTGATTGACATCAAAAAAGAAAATTAAAGCCTAGTGATTCATGGAAGATTCTATAGTGCATTGGCAGTACAGGTGGAACTTGAACTGTGGTCTCAGGATTCTCAGTCAATGACTTCTTCATTTTGCCATATTGCTTCCTGCACGTTGATGTGCATTTATTTAATATCCATCATAGTGCTAGATATACTAGTCACCCTTGAAAAATAAAATGTGCCAATAAAATGTTCATTCAAGAGACTTCAGCATACATAAGATCAATTAAGTTGAGAAAGTCTAGTGAACTAAGCCTGAAGGTTTGATCAAATTCTTTGTCCTGATATTAAAAATGGTGCATATGAGAACTTCTTTCCCTTTTCCTAATAAAGCAGTTCAAGCCATTTTATACAAATATGTAAAGCATCACAACCCATCTCAAAGAGGGATTATTTATATCCAGTAGGAAATGAAAGTACAGAGGCATTAAATGGTTTGTTCATTAGTCACAAGGAATAAGAATATCTCTAGGATCCCTGTGTTCCAGGTGAATCCCAGAAGAACCACACCTTTCATGGATCCAAATCAACTTTGGACCACTCCTAGAATCCTGGACATATCTGGAAAGCGAGTAGATCCTTGCACTTTATTTTAGGTTAAGTCAACCACCAACCTGGCAGAACCTGACTCGTCTGAGCAGCGTCCACCAAACTACGGCTTCTAATCTAGGTTTACTCCACTAGAACTGGCAAACCATTTATTATTCTTTGGGTGAGGTTGCATGAATCAATAGTCAAGCCAATAGCAGATGAATGGAAACCACAGAATTAAAGGTGTTTTTGGCACCAAAACCCAAACTAAAAGTGCTGATCCAGGAATGACAATCTCTAAACATTTTCAGACAAGTTAGGAACACACGTAAGACCAGCTTTGGGCAGATCCCATTTGTGGGATCGGCACCAAAGGCACAGTGCATGTTTACCTGGGCACTGAGGCTGCATCTACCCCTTTGTGCTCTGGTTATGTTTTATGCAAATTTTAAGATGCAAAGCATTTTTGTTCCAGGTTTATTTTCTTAGTCATCTTCAGACTCTGCTTTGCTCAACAGATTACCTACACTGCAATAAAAATAAAGAAATAAGTAAGTCTCTGTGCCCTTGTAAAGTTTTAAAACATTCTGATAGATAGTTGAAATGCAGATCTTTTTTCCTATAGTCCTTCAGGCCTTCAGGGCATATTAGTTCAGCAGGAGAAGATGGGGAAAGGTCTTCAGATCATGTAGAAGAGAGGGAAGGATAGAGGATTGTGTAGGAAGTGTCTCAGACTGCAGTATAGTGCCAAGAAACATTTGGCCAGATTGATGGGGAATCCTGAAATCACAGTCACCAAAGAGTCCTGTGGATTGCCAGAATGGGCCTGCCTTAGTGCCTCTGCTGTGCTGTCATTGGCTGGGAGCAGTCCATTGGAAGTGTGGCCTTAGGGCAAATGCAGTGGTGGATCCAGAGGGACAGGATCTGAGGCTGTCAGTCAATTATGCTCTCACACCAAAAGGTCTGAGAGGAACATTTTCATGACTGACACATGGCAACCCAGTTGCTAATCATTTTTTTCTTCACTGGTTAAACATATTTGTGTTTTACAGTTGAAAACAACTGACAGGATCTAGGCTAAGGAGGTCCTTCTGAGATATTTTAACATCACTTACATGACCACTCTTCATTTTTAATTTTAAAGAAGGCAAACTAAATAAATGTATCTAAACAGTTTATATCATAGCAAAGTGGAGTAACAAATCTAACCCAGATTAGATAATTTAGACCCCAAACTTCCATTCTCTTTGGTTCCATAGTGGCTTTTGGACCTGATGAGTGTGGGTGTCCTTTTGCCATGGTACAGCTGAATGTTTCAGCTCATCCAGATGATCACACTATATCACTGTGGAATTTTGGACCGTGTGGAGACTGTCAGAAACAAAGCCCTGCTCCTGGCCTGTAATGCAGTTTGATTCCTTCAGGCAGTCTTTCAAGGCTCCTGTATCATTCAGGTGGTTTTATCTTTGAAGTAGGTATTTGCCCTGTTTTTCCCTCTTCCCCATGTTTTCTTTCTCTCTTTGTTCACCTCAGTGGTGTTATTAGAGTCCAGACACCGTAACAAAAAGTTTGATAATTACCAGAGAGATTGGTAATAATGATGTTACTTGACATTTGGCGATCCAGGCTGTTCCTCCAGCTCATGTTAGGTATCTGCAGTATGAATCCTATGAGGTAACTTTCTTTTTTCAACGTTTATTTATTTTTGGGACAGAGAGAGACAGAGCATGAACGGGGAGGAGCAGAGAGAGAGGGAGACACAGAATCGGAAACAGGCTCCAGGCTCTGAGCCATCAGCCCAGAGCCCGACGCGGGGCTCGAACTCCCGGACCGCGAGATCGTGACCTGGCTGAAGTCGGACGCTTAACCGACTGCGCCACCCAGGCGCCCCAGTAACTTTCTTATACTGCTAGAGTATGTGCTTTTCCCTTGTTATCTTGATAAATCATAATTTTTCTAATTTCTTTCCAAGTTCCTTCTTTCTGTTGGTAACTCTTTTGTTTCTCCTTTGGTATTTTGGGAATAGTGATAAATGTTGGGTAGAAAAACTAAGAATGGTGAAGCATAACTGCATATGTCCTCTGTACTTTGGGACTTCTTTGTTCTTAATGTATTACCAGGAGAAATTCCCCAGATGCCTGTATGGCCAGCCTAAGTTAGATAACTTGGTACCCATCCATCTCCAAAGACACCTTGGATTTATAATGGAGATAAGGCAGAGACAGGATCAGTTAGCAGTTGGGATATGCAGGTGATATCCTGCATGCAAGCTGATAAATACTATTAGTTTTGAGTTCTCCAACTGTGGTAGGTACGGCTATAGACTACCTGTAGTTTTTGAAGCTTATTTACCTTTTGTGACACGACTAAGGCTCTCTTGCCCTTTCTGTGATTTGATAGCATATCGTAAAACTTTTTTAATGCACCTTCTTCTACACTCCTTCTTCTTGATTACTCAATCCAAATGGTGTAAACAAGGAGGCATCCTGAAGAAATCAAGGGAAAGAGGTTGAGGAGATTGCCTTAAAGAGTTAACCACCTTCACTTTCTTGGAGAGTTCTGGCTTTCAGATGGTTTCATTTCATACCTCTCTGTTCTACAGTTCCTTTCTCCTTCCTCTCACCCCCACCACGCTGCACTCTACCCCCAAAGAAATATGGCTTAATCCAATTAAAAAATCACAATAACATAAATAGCAAGTAAATTCCATGTGGAAGCTTCATGATTTTGAAATGGGAAAAGCAATTGTAACATCTTTTGTTTTATAGGGGAGAAGTGCTAGTAGGGGTAGTAGGGAAAGAGGTTTGATGATGGTTGGGAGTTAAGAATAAAGGGTTAGAGGTGTTGGGGAAAGAGTTTTGATTTAGGAGCTACATTATCTTTATATTCAAAGAGATATCTTCATCTCCATTGCTTCAAATGGACCTGCGTAAAATTTTCTCCTCTCACTTCCCACCCATTTAGTATCAAAGCAACTTTGTTGAAGGAATATTTCCTTTTCCTAAAGGATTCCTCATAGAACAAGTCAAATCATTACCTCCTAACTATCTGCATTTGAAATAAGTTTTTCTTTATAAAAGCCATTATCCAGAGAACGAAAAGCCAGTCAGCAGGACAAGATATTCAATTTCAGCAGTTGCAAGAACATCGAGATATGGGCATATTCCCATATGTCAAAGAGGAGCCGGGAATGAACATTTTTGAACTCTTATGGTGTCATTACATATAGAAAGTCATTTAATTCTAACAGCAGATTATAAGATAGCTACAGTATTGTTAACCTTACTGCACACACAAGGAAACTCGGGCTGAGAGAGAAGTTAAATGATTTGTCCAAGGCCACACAACTAGTATAGAAGTGGTGGAGTTAAGACTGGTTTTAGAGTCCATGATTTTCCCATTCTACTCTTCAGGGTTAGACTATAATGTCACACACACACACACACACACTCACGCAGCATCAGAACCATGGGTAACCCATTATGATTGTTTCTGGTGGATGAGACTTTGGATTTAATAATAAACTACCCCCTGAGGAGAAAACACCAATTATGAGGTGAGAGAATGTCTCAAACCAGACCTGGGAAGAAAAGACAGAATAGTTTTTGACAAAGCAGATGCTTTCTCTTTAAAACTTGTTCATCACTTGGCTTTTCTGATTTCCCTGCTTTATCAACCACTATTTCTGTTTCCTGTACTGATTCCTACTCTTTTTTTCCAAATGATTATGCTGAAATGACCCCAAACTCAGTTTTTAGAACTGTTATCAACACAGACTTTTTCTTTATATCTCATTATTCCAAGAGCTTTAAATAACAAATCAGTAACAGAAAGACAAACAAACAAACAAAAATGAAAACCAAAACCCAAAAGCAAATCTGTGAGGATGACTATAAATATTTATCTCTAGCTTGGATCTTCCCCCTGAACTTCAGGCTCATATATCCAACCTCGTCAGTATCTTCACTGGAGTGTCTACAGACATCTCAGACCTAATGTGTCCAACACTGAATTCCTGATGTCCACCCTTTTCCTGCTCCACATGCCTATGCAGTTTTTTTCCATCTTAATTATGACAACTATTTGCTTCCAATTTGAGATGAAAACTTTGTCTTTGAATCTAGAGTGAGTCTCTTGTAGGCGGCATATAGTTGGATCATTTTTTCTTTTAATACATTCTGGCAGTATCTGTATTTTAATTGGCAAGTTTAATCCATTTATATTCAAAGTAATTGCTTGTAGGGAAGAACTATTTCTGCCGTTTTTCTGTGTTTTTTATGTATCAAATTTTTTGTTGTTGTTTCTCAGTTCCTCTAATACTGCCTTCATTTGTGTTTGATCTTTTTTTCCTACTGTATCATGTGATTTTTTCATTTCCTCTTCTGTATAAACTTGTAGTTATCTTCATAGTGGTTACCATGGGAATTATAACTAATAATCTTGCATTTATAACACTGTAGTTTGAATTGATACCAACTTTCTTTCTTTCTTTCTTTCTTTCTTTCTTTCTTTCTTTCTGCAAAAAAGCTTTATTGTTTTCATTTGGTCCACGGCTTGGGAGAGGTCTCAGGGTGGTTAAAAAGCTGCCTAGTGGATACAAGGAGAGACTCAAGCACAAGCCCTGGCACCTGGGGGAATGCCAGAGGGACCCTCCCAAAGGCTGCTGGGCTCCAGAGACTTCTAGTAGTGCTTGAGGGTGAGTCTTTCGAAGAGATACTCGCCCAGCCCAGCCTGGGGGCCGGACAGCCTGTGATTAGTCAGGTGGTCACCCATCTTCTTGATGAGTTTCACCTCCTCATCTAGAAAGCAATTCTCCATGAAGTCACAGAGATGGAGGTCTGCGTGGGCAGAACCCAGGGCATGCAGATCCCAAAGGGCCTGGTTCAAGTTCTTCTCCAGAAGCAGGGAGGCTACCATGGCATTCAGGGTTTCACCCCACTCATCTTGGGACGGCTTCTGCATGTCTTGGAAGAGGGCGTGACCCCTGCGCTGGTTTTGCATCTTCAACAGATGCTCAGCTCCCCTCTGGCTTCTCCTCAGCCAACTCGCAGAAGAAGTGGCCCACATCCTCCAGAGCCACATCGTCACTGTCGAAATAGAAGCCTAGAGAGAGGTAGGTGTAGGAGGCCCACAGATACATATTGACCAGTCAGTTGAGGGCAGCCTCTACCTTGGTGGAATAATTCTGATGAATCTGGGAGCTCATGGTTGATCGGTGATGAGGAGCTAAGTTCAAAATCGGGTGTTGGCTAGTCTAGAGGCAGAGGGTGGGCAAGAAGATGGCTCTGAAGGTTGTGACTGGAAAAAAGGTTGGAGGGTGGTCAGAGGCTGGTAGTGTTGGGAAAATGAATAAAGTTTTACACCGTAAGATGGCAGATGGGGCTAAAACAAGCTCTGGTCTCTAGCTTGGAGACCCCTCTTCTGGGTTCTTCTTGCCCTGTTTACTGCGGGCGAAAACCCCCACAGATATGGAAGCTGACAACTATAAATTACCCTTCCCACTTGCATTTGGTGCTCAGATCTTTGGAGAAACGGTCTCCTCTGAACCTGCTGGTGTTAAATAAATCTCTGATCCACTGTACAGTAGAAGGGGCATCCCTGGGTCTGTTCCATCTGTTCCAAACACTGTTGAAGCAAGAGACAGATCCACAGGACCACCAGGAGCACGGCCCTTAGTTTCAGTACCATAAAGAAATTGTGCTCCTACACAGCTTTGCTTTCTTTATGTTATTGTCACAAATTTTATCTGTATACATCATATACCTATTAACACAGAATTATAATTTTTTATGAATTTGGCTTTTTATGAACTTAGCTTTTTATTTAATTGGCTTATCATATAGGAAACAAAAAGGGGTTTTATTTTATTTATTTATTTATTTATTTATTTATTTATTTTATTTATTTAATTGGCTTATCATATAGGAAACAGAAAGAGGGTTTACAGAACAAAAAAAAATACTGCCATTTGTATTTACCTATGTATGTAGGTACATACAAAACCTTTACTAGAGTTCTTTATTTCTTCATATGGCTCTGAGTTACTATCCAGTGTTCTTTCATTTTAGTCTGAAGGAGTCCTTTTAGCATTTCTTATAGGGAATGTCTACTAGTGATGAGCTTTTTCAATTTTTTGTTTACCTGAGAATATCTTAATTTCTCCTTCATTTTTGAAAGATAATTTTGCCAGATGTATAATTCTTGATTGGCAGGTTTTTCTCCCCCATTCAGCCCTTTAAATAAATAATCTCAATGCCTTCTGGAATCTGTGGCTTCTTAATAAATTAGCTCTTCAGGTGCCTGGGTTGCTCAGTCAGTTAAGCGTCTGACTCTTGATTTTGATTCAGGTCATGTTCTCATTGTTTGTGGGATTGAGCCCATGTCTGGCTCCACACTGGAAACATGGAGCCTGCTTGGGATTCTCTCTCCCTCTCTCTTTGCCCCTCCCATGCTAGTGCGCGTGCATGTGCTCTCTCTCTCAAAATGGAAAGATAAATATTTAAAAAGGAAAGAAGAAAGGGACTGGTAAGATTTAAAAAAATTAGCTTTTTATATTTTTAATGATCCCTTGGATATGACAAGTTACTTCTCTCTTGCTGCTGTCAAGATTCTTTCTGTGTCTTTGGCTTTCAACAATTAGATTATAACATGTCAGTGTGGATCTTATCCTATATGTGAAGTTTATCAGAGTTGGAGTTTGTTGAGTTTCCTGAATGTCAGGATTCATATCTTTCCTCAAATTTGGGAAGTTATTAGCCATTATTTCTTCAAATATTCTTTCTGCTCCTTTTTCTCTCTGCTTTCCTTCTGGAACTCACATTATGCATATGTTGGCATGCTTGATGGTGTCCCCAGAATCTCTGAGGCTGTATGTTGCTCTGTATTACTGTTTGCTTTCTATTTGTCCATAAGTTCTTTGTCCCTTTCCCCCCTTTTTTCCCTGCCTTCTTTTGGATTAATTGCATATTTAAAAAACTTTTGTTTTCTCTCCATTTTGCTATACTCTTTGTTTTATTTTTTAGTGGTTGCTTAGTGTATCTAACATGCATTTTTAAGTTATGATAGTCTACCTTCTATTATATTGTGCTACTTTCAACATTCACTTATAAGGACTCTTGTAATTACATTGGGTCCACCCACATAATCTAGAATAATCCCCTTATCTCAAGATCCTTAACTTAATCGTATCTGTAAAGTCCCTTCTACAATGTAGGGTAACATATTCTTAGGTTCAATGGATTAGGACATAGATATCTTTGGGAGGGGCCATTACTCAGCCATCCTATAAAGCATTGATATAAAGTATATCTCTTTCTTCATTCTCTCCCATTAAACTATTCATTAAGTAACTACATGCTGAGGGCATCTTTAGCGGAAAGTTTTCATGTGGACAAAAAGAAAAAGTTTAGAAGAAAAGGCAGAGTGGTAGAGAAGAATGATCCCTGAACTTGGGTTCTAGTCCTAGATCTGTTTATCAGTAGCTGTTTATTTTAAAAAATAACCTACCTCTCCAAACCTCTGTTTTCTTGTAAGGTAAAATAACTAGGAAATCTCTTAGAACCTTCTGTTTCTATAATTTGATAAATCTTATGTATCCCACAATTTGATTAAATCAGGATATGAAATGTGCTCATTGCGGAGTAGATTCAAGGCTTGTGATCCAGCGCCTTCTACAAATTTTGCAAGGAGGTTCAGTTCTTTAGATAAAAGAGAACGACATTCTGCTTTTGCTACCAGAAGAGAACTGTACAAATCTAGTTGCACATGAGGTAATATAACCTAAACAGAGCTATTGGGGGAAGGCCTAGGAGCCAGAGAACAAAGATGAGAAAGAAGACAAAGGACTGGCATGGTCTCAGTGCTCAGGAGGGATACCTTCTAGCACTGTTCCAAGAAGATCCAACCAAGGTGCAGGTAAAAGCCCCATTATCAAACACTTGCAAAGCCTTTCCCTGAGGTCATGCCATGGAAAAACAGACAGACAGTGACTCAGAACCTTAGCTGTGTGTGGGAGCCACTGAAATAAACTGTCAAGGAGGAAAGGTGGATTGCAACAGCTTCTACCAATGGTACCGTGGCAGTATACAAACTGGATATAGACTGGAGGCAGAATTCATAGTCAAAAGTATTGTCAGAGATCAAGAAAGTGCCTGCAGGTTGCTAATCAGCATGTGGGTCTGCATGCCTAAAAGTGAAATGACAGGGAAGATGGCTCTTCTGCTGGGACTTTGTCAGCTATCCAGGTGCCAGAGTGAGAAACAGATTCTGTTGTGGCAAGAGGGCCAGAAAAATCTTCATTCTTAATCTGGCCCATCACCTGATAATTTGCACCATGTGAAAAAGCTGATGGTGGGTAACAGCTGCATGTTGAATGAAGCAGCGAGCATGCCAGCCACACTTCATATTGAGTTTAATGAAGAGATCAAACTTATTTTTCCAGAGTTCTGTCAGAGATCACGAGGGGACACAAACATATATTAAAGCAAAGCAATGGATCATTAGAGATGGGACCAGTTGTTTGACTGGAATAATTTGAATACAACTGCTAAGGACAAAAGTCCATGTGTAAGGAGGGGGAAACCTTTCATTCTTATGCTAAAGAGAGAAGGGGTTATAGAGAAAGATTTTTGATGTTTAATTTTACTACAAGATTACAGAAAAATTGGGGCACTTGTGTGGCTCAGTTGGTTGAGCATCTGACTTTGGCTCAGGTCATGATCTTGCAGTTTGTGGGTTCGAGTCCCCCATTGGGCTCTGTGCTGACAGCTCAGAGCCTGAAGCCTGTTTCAGATTCTGTGTCTCCCTCTTTCTGCCCCTCCCCCACTCACACTCTGTCACTTTCCCAAAAATAAACATTAAGAAAAAAGATAACAGAAAAATCTTACTAGCTTTTTGGTAGGTATGCCACAATTATGTCAAATTCCTGGAACACATCACTAAAATAATTTTCATTTAGGTGGTTCTAATCTTTAGCGTGTGGGCATTAGACTAGTAAGTTATATGGACTATTAATTCACTGACAAATTTGAAGAGAAAAATTAGTAAAATCGTTTATAAGCCTGGACTGTTCTAGCAGTTTGATCAAAATGGTATATTTGGTATGTCTGAGCAGAAATATTTATAATGTCTTTTGATATGAGAAAGAGGGAAACAATGCCAGTGGTATAAAATAAACTCTGGACCTCTAAGCAAAAGATGGCCCTCCTAGTAGCTTGCTCATTGGCAGAATAAAAGACTTCTTTTGGTTGATCCTACTTCATGGTTTGTTGTTTCTAAATTCATTCTCAGCCCAGAGTTGAGTAAAATGCATGATTAGAGGCTTCTCCAATTGGGAGTATCATTGTAAGGCAGAACCTGTTTTCTTTTCTAGAATTAGAAAATTGCAGGGGTGCCTGGGTGGCTCAGGTCATGATCTTAGGGTCCTGGGATCCTGCCCTACTTTGGGCTCTGTGCTGAGGGTGGAGCCTGCTTGAGATTCTGTCTCTCCCCCTCCTTCTGCCTCCCCCCTCCCCCTTGTAGTCTCTCTCGAGAAGAAAAGAAAAGAAAAGAAAAGAAAAGGAAAGAAAAAAGAAAATTCCAGTGGGATGCAGAGGAGCTAGTGATGTAAAGGAGAGAGGATCATAGAAAAATCTTTCTGGCTTTCTAGTAGCATTAGCAGAAGTAGCAAAATCAAGCTTCTGGCTTAGCAGTAGCAGTGGACTGGTTTTCAGTAGTAGTTGCAACAAGACTGAATTTACAGGGTAGCAGTGGGAGCAATGTTAGGGGTGATGGTGGTTGCCTCACAATTGAATTCCTGGGAGCAGTTGTGCAAGTCATAGTGTTTACCATTCTTTGGCATTATCTGTGACTGCTTTACTGGATGAGTTTGGCAGCATGATTTTGGCATTAATTTCTTGGTATGTAGCTCCAAGCCTGGTTTTCCAGACCTCCTATTTATTTTGTAGCCTGCCTAATGTCCTTTTAATAGATTATTTTCACTTTAGTTCTGCTAGACTTTGGTTTGCTGCTTGCAACTCAGAACCTGGATACCTCTGGGACCTTGTTAAAATATAGATTCCAGGGCCTAGAAAAAATCAATCAGAATATCTGACATTGGGGCACAAGAATCTAATTAAAAAAATTTTTTTTTAATGTTTATTTTTTTTTAAGAGAGAGAAAGAGACAGAGTGCAAGTGGGGAAGGGCAGAGAGAGAAGGAGACACAGAATCTGAAGCAGGCTCTAGGCTCCCAGCCATCAGTACAGAGCCCAATGCGAGCTCAAACTCAGGAACTGCAAGATCATGACCTGAGGGGAAGTCAGTCGCTTAACCGACTGAGCCACCCAGGTGCCCCCACTTAAAAAAATTTTTTTTTCACGTTTATTTATTTTTGAGAGAGAAGAATCTAATTTTTTAAAGATCCTGAATCAATAAATATTTTCTTTTTCTGTAGAAAGTGACAGAGAACTGAATTCAAACCAGTTTACACAAAAAAGAGAATGTATTCACATAATTTAAAAGTCTAGGGAGTAGATATTTGGGCAGTACTGAATTCAGAGCTCAAGCAATGCCTTTGGGATTTGGGTTCTACATTTCCTGGTTCTGTTTTCTGTAGTGTTTTCTTCAGTCTAACATCCCATGCCGTTGCAAGATGGTGGTAGAGACATCCTCTCAGCTTGTGTTCTAGTAAACAGAACACTTGTCCTTGTCCTGGAAGCCATGGTTCTGATGGAGATCCATGTCTAAAATGTGAGGCTCCAATTAGTTGACCTGAGTCTCCTACCACCTCTGGAGCCCAGTTTCTTTCAGGAGCACATTTTCTCTTTTCCCTTGACTGATGGTATCAATTTTTTGGTTAACCAATAGATATCCTCATGCTTACAGTTGAGTTGTATATTCATTCAGTCATTTATTCACAAATAGATTGAACTTACAAGGCATTGTGTTAGGCAAAGGGGATTTAAAGTTGAATATGATATGGTCCTTCTTTTAAAAGAGCATAGATTCTAGTGGAGGAGACACATAAATAAAACAGTATTTAAATCTATTTGGGGGGCATTTGGGTGGATCAGTCAGTTAAGCTTCTGACTCTTGATCTCAACTCAGGTCTTGATCTCAGGGTTGTGAGTTCAAGCCCTTTGTTGGGCTCCAGACTGGGCATGAAGCCTACTTAAAAAAAAAAAAAATCCATTTGATTTATTATTGAATATCAAATGCTTGGCACTCTTCTAATGCTACGTATATAGCAGTGAATAAAATAAAGTACTTGTCCTAACAGAGCTTATATTATAATGGAATAAGACAGAAGATAAAGCAATAAACACAATATAAGAGACAGTAACAAGTTTAATCGAAAATAGTCAGACAGGGCCTCTCTGAGAGGGTGGCAGAGATGTGAAGGAAATGAGGGAGTGAGCATGTGGATATCCCCAGGAAGAACACACCCGACAGAGGAAACATCAGGTGTTAAGGGCCTGAGGCAGGACCAGGACCATGCTTGGCCAGTGTAGTTGGAGTAGAATCCTGGGGTGAGTTGTTGAAGGTGAGTTTAGGGAGGGAGTTGGGGGGCTAGATTATGTAGGGTCTTATAAAACATTGTAATGCCTCTGATATGGAAAAAACTTGGAGATTCTGAACAGAGAAGAGACATGGTACACTTGTTTCAAACACCCTGGCTGTTGTTTGAAAGGAGACAAGATGGAAGCTGGGAGACCAGTTGAGGCTGTTACACAATTTGAGTGAGACAGAATGGGACTGACCAGGATGATGAGTAGGAAGTGATTGGATTGTGGATATATTTTGAAGGCAGATCTTACAAGATTGGCTAGTGGATTGAAGGTGAGGTGTGAGAGAAAGAGGAGTCATGGATGACTCCAAGGTTTTTGGCTTGGGCAACTGGAAGAATGAAATTGTTATTTACTGAAAAGGGAAGATTGCTGAAGGAGTTTGGTAGGCTGCCTACTAGACATTCAAGTGCATGTGTTAAGTCGTTAGTTGGGTATTCTAGTCTAGTTCAGTGTAGATGTTTGGTTTGGGATTCATATTTGGGCACTGCTCTCCTTACAGATGTTATTTAAAGCTATGAAATTGATAACATCACCTAGAGAGTGAGTCAGTGGAGCATAGAAAAGAGCACTCCAGGTTTTAGAGATCAGACTGAAGAGGAGAAGCAGCAAAGGGGATGAAGTAGTAGCTGCCAGTGAGATAGGAGGAGAACAAGGCGCTGACTAGAAGCCAAGAGAGGAAAGTCTTCCAAGAGAGAAGGAGTAATCAATTGTATCAAATGCTGCAACTGTGCTAGATCAGTAAGATGAAGACTAAGGGTTGACTATTATTCATGGCCATGTTGAAGACATTTGTGACTTTGTCAAGAGTTATTTTGCTAGAAATGTCAAGATGAAAAAACAACTTAATGTGTTCCAGAGAAAAGGGAGGACAGGATGGGATGACAGTGGGTATGGACAGTTTTTTTGTGGGGGACTTGCTATAGAGGAGAGCAGAGAGATGGGGGTGGGTAGTTGGAAGTGGTGTGGGGTCAAGTGAGCGCTGTGTGATAAGTGAGTATAAGTGTAGTGTAGTTAGGGTGCTTTGCAAGTACATAAGAGATTTGCTGCAGGAGATGTTAGGATAACGTTTACAGGAAGGTCCAGCACTTAGTTGTAATAGAAGAGGAAGAGAAGATTTTTCAAATGAGGGATATGTTTAAAGGTACATAAATGTGACACAACATGAGGTTTGGCAAACTGCAAGGAATTGGAACTGAAAGAAAAGGCCATGAGGCACAGGATAGTCAATATCACACCTTGAAGTGAATTTTACTCTTTAAGTGACATAGAGAACTTGTGAAATAGTTTAAGTAGGGAAGTGAAGTGATGAGATTTGCATCTTCCAAAGAGAAGCCTAGAAGCAGTGCAGCAGATAGATTGAAGTAGGGATAGACTGACATCAAAAAGACAGGAGATTATTGTAGGAACTCAGGTAAAAGTGATGAAAGACTGATTTTAGGCAAATGGCAGTGAAATTAGAGGGAACAGCTATGCAAGATATGAAGAAGTTAGGATCCATAAGAGTCTGGTTATTTGGAGGTCAAGGAGTGGAGTGTGCAGGGAAGAAATGTTAACAGGACTTTCAGGATGTTAGGTCATTAGCAGAGCTAAGGACTAGAGGATTCGTTTTTAAAATACTGTGTTAGTATTGGATATGTTGAGTTTAAGAGATAGGAGATTTTAAGGTGACAAATGTAGTAGACATTATGAATTTGGAGTTCCAAGAAGAAGTTTGGGCTGCACACATAGATCTGGGAATCGTGAGACATAAATTTTGGCTAAGTCATGGATTTGGATGAAGTCACTCAGAGAGAGGGTGCAGAGCAAAAGTTCTTAATCTGAAATTTGCTTAATGTAGCTGGAGGAAAACATCCAGCTATGCTGAATGGTCCCACTTTAAAAGTATGACCACATGTTTTTATTTTTTTAGTGTGTATTTATTTTTGAAAGAGAGATTGAGAGAGAGAGAGAGAGAGAGAGAGAGAGAGGCAGAGAGAGAGGGAGACAGAGAATCCCAAGCAGGCTCTGTACTGCCAGCACAGAGCCTGATGTGGGGCTCTAACTCACAAACTGTGAGAGCACGACCTGAGCTGAAATCAAGAGTCGGCTGCTTAACCGACTGAGCCATCTAGGTGCCCCTGACCACATGTTCTAAGTGATCCTTTCATGGCAGTGCAGCAACCTTATTTCTCAACCCTGTAGCTACCCTTCCTTTATCTTCACATTCAACTGATGATTTTGCATCTAATTGAGAAAACAGGAACAGTTACAAGAGAACAACTTCACCTTCTGACCAAAGAATCTACTGGTTACTGTGCATCTGTACACATACTGCTTTTATTCTTGTTGCAACATGGAAACTGTTCCAGATTCTAACTCTAGTTGCACTGGGTCGTGGCCCCTCTTCTACTCAAAGACTTTGCTTTTGCAATCATCCCCTTTCTCTTTTGCATCATCTGTTTTCTCCTCTTTACTCATCATCCCAACCTCATGCTGTAATATGACTCCATCTGGAGAAGGTCTTTAGTGACCTCACATTCATATCCCCCACCATTTCTGTTTTCCTTCATAACAGTTCTCTTGAAAGAATTGTGTGTAATCACTCTCTCACCTCCCATTATTTCTGGAATACACTCTGGTCAGGCTCTTGTCTCTGATTCTACTAAAACCAATCTTAAGGTTGGTAAAGATCTCTTTCTTGCCAAGTTCAATAAACAATTCTTAATCTTCATCTTACTCAATCTCTTAGCAGCATGTGACACAGTTGATTACTCCCTCTTACTTGAATCGCTTTTGTGTTGTTGTTGGCTTCCAGAACCTGTTATTTTCTTAGTTTTCTTCTTATCTCACCAGCTGCTTCCTTCTCAGTTGCCTTTACTGGGTCTTTCTATTCTTACTGAAATTGAAAGGGTAAAATACCCCAGAGCTGAGTCTTCAGCTTTTTCTTCTTTATTTGCTCTTCTCCTGAGGTGATCTCATCCAGAGTCATGGCTTTAAATAACATCTGGTCAAATATGTGTCTCAGAGAGGTCTTTCTTCTCTATGACTCTCCTACCCTGCTTTGTTTTTCTTCATGGCAATTATCACTATTTGAAATCACATATGTATTTAAACGTATTTACTTATTGTCTGTCTTCCCCATGAGAACAGGGTTCTTGTCTGTTGTGTTCTCTATTGTATCCTCAGCAACTAGAACAGTGCCTGGCACATAATAGGCTCTGAAAAACTATGAGCCAATATAAGCTAAATTTTAAGCTAAAGAGTTAAGATAAACACAGTCAAGAGAATCTTGGTTGGATAAGGGAAGAACAAATGTGATTCCATGTGGTAAATGAGAAACTTTTGGAGCTGTGGAAAGAGGAACAAAGGAAAGTGTGAAATCCCAATCTAGTTGATGGGGCTTTGCTTGGAGGGAGAAGTGGTGCTGGAGGTAAGAGGTGCTTGGGGGAGAAGTGGGATACTGCTGTAACAAATACCTAAACATGTGGAAGTGGCTTTGAGAGGTGTAACAAGTAGAGACTGGAAGGGTTTTGAGGTGCATGTGAGAAACAGGAACATTAAGGAAAATTCTGCTGAGAGCTCAGAAAGAAAGGAGTTGAGCTAGAGAGAAAGCTTCTGTCTTCTTAGAGAATCCATAATCATGAGTGTAATGTTGGTAGAAATAAGGACATTAAGGGTGGTTCTGGTGGGGTGTCAGGTGGAAATGAGTAACATGTTATCAGGAACTAGAGGAAAGGCAGTCCTTGCTATAAAGTAGCAAAGAACTTGGCTGAATTGTGTTCATGTTCTACGGTTGCAAGGAAGGTAGAACTTGCAAGCAATGAACTGGATTTTTAGCTGAGGAGATTTCTAAGCGAAGCATTGGAAGAGTGGCTTGGTTCTTCCTAACTGCTTATAGTAAAATATGAGGAGAGAAAAATGAGTTGAAGAATGAATTTTTAAACAATTCCAGAACCAGAACTTGAAAGTTTGGAAAATCTCAACCTATCCATTTTGCAGAACCTGAAAAATAAACTTGTTTTGTTTAAGCCACCCAGTTATAGTATTTTGTTATAACACTCCAAGTACACCAAGACAGATTTTGGTAGCCAGGAGCACCTGGAGAGGTGCAACATGCATCATGGTTGCTGGCTGCTTTTTCCCCTCTGGATTCAGTTCCGACTTTGCTCTCAATCAAAATGGTCTGGGAACTGGTTCTTTAAAAGGTTGGGTCTCTTATACAGCCTTTGCTGGGTAATTATTTGTCAAGGTAGTTTATTTTCTTATTTCTAGAGAGAAGGAGCATCTTCTGAGACAAAGGATTACAGCTTGCATGAAAGGCTACTTGGTTAAGAAATGACCACCCGGTCTGCCTGACCCAGAAAGGAGAGTGTGGTGTATATTGCGTTCCTGCCTTGAAGGGAAGTTTTTAAGCATAGAAATGTGAAATGGGCAAGTAATCGAAGGGCCTCAGGGTAAGGTAGAGGTGCCAAGGCTACCCAGAGGTGGGAGTTTATAAGAGGCGGAAAGACATCCTGAGGACAAGTTTATACAAGAACGTTCAAGGAGGGACATAAAAGGAGGTGAGGCAAGAAGCCTCACGATTTACTTGGCATCTTGCAAATCTTTTTGAGAAAGCTCCAACCAGGGACTGTCAAAAAGCCTTCCTGTCCTCAGATGCTTGCACTTGCCCCAAACCTGCTTCCTTGCTGGATGTGCAACTCAAACCAGTCTTTAGATACTCAACCTTGGCAGCATTTGAAGTAAATCATTTCTTGCTTAGCACTTCCCCTGGGTTGGGAGGGAGGATGCTCCTGAGCACGTGCTGGCGTGGTGGCCCTTCCACATAATATTGTGAAGAGAAAGGTGTGGGCCAGTAAATGTGCTGGGCTATTGTTTTTTAATTATTTATTAAACTTCCCACTAGAGCAGCTAAGGAGCCTACTCTCTTTTTAATACTTCTTTTGTTAAAAAAACATTAATAGATTCATACCTCTAAAACCTGCAAGAGATTATGTTTTTGCTAAAAGATGAGTATTATTTAGCCTTTATGAAGTACCTGCAAAATTCTTAACAAAGATAGGTATGTTATGCTGGCTAGGCCCCGGAGATGAAGCTAGAAACATTATCAATATTACTGTACATACAGTTTTTACCAATCTGCCAAAATTTTGTCCATAAGGCTTGTTACCATTTGGAGGTATTTTACCATCAATGCACCTGCCGTACCTCAGTCTGATGAAGAGTAACTATAGTTTGTTAATGCTTTTAATGACATGTGTTATCTAAGGAGTGTCTTATAATGTGGATAACAGTTAAACTTAGTCTAAGAAATAGTGCCTACCTAGCAAAGCAAATTTTGTTTGGACAGTTTTGTAATATCAAGAAGGATGGTGTGCTTGCAGAAATTTTTCTTGCCAGTGAATTGACAGGTTCTAACTGAACTAGAAAGACTTACTGTTGGATACCATACAGGAAAATAGAGACAATATGAATACCAGAGAACTGATAAGATTGTGTTGCATGTGCAAGAAATCTGCTTGTAAACATGACTTTTGCAGGAAATGTATTAGTCAACAAAATAAAAGGCTGTTCTTACCAAATACAGTTGACCCTTGAACGACACAGGTTTGAACTATGCGGGTCCACTTATATGAGGATTTTTTCCAACAAATATATTTGAAAAATTTTTGGAGACTTTCAACAATTTGAAAAAACTTGTAGATGAAATAGCCTAGAAATACCATAAAAATTAAGGAAAAGTTAGGTATTATTTTAAGAATAAAGTATGCAATACATATAACATATAATATGTGTTAATTGACTGTTTATATTATTGGTAAAGCTTTCTGTCAACAGTAGGCTATTAGTAGTTAAATGGTTTTTTTTTAAGTTTATTTATTTTGAGAGAAGGAGAGTGTGTGTGTGTGTCTGGGTGTGTGTGTGTGTGTGTGTGTGTGTGTGCACGCATGCGCAAGAGGGGAGGGGCAGAGAGAAAGGGAGAGAGGGAATCCCAAGCAGGCTCCACCCTGTTAGCACAGAGCCTGATGCAGGGCTCCAACCCATGAACCATGAGATCACAACCTGAACCAAAATCAAGAGTTAGCTGCTCAACTGTCCAAGCCACCCAGGCGCCCCAGTAGTTAAGTTTTTGAAGAGTCAAACATTATACATGGATTTTTGACTTCATGGGGGTGGGGGGTTGATGCTTCTAATCCCGGTATTGTTCAAGGGTCAACTGTAGTCTGTTTCTCTTAATTCATGATTCTCAAAATGTGGTCTCTAGACCAGCAGCATCAGCTTCACCTAGAAACTTGTTATTAATGCAGATTCTCAGGCCCTGGGTAGATTTACTGAGCAGAAACTCTAGGGTTGGGGCCCCGCAGTCTGATTTTAATCAGTCCTCTAGATGATCTCAGTACATGTTTGTTTGGAAACCACTGTCTCAAACCCAAATCAGTACTGGGGCCCACAGTACTTTTTTCAGTTCAGTACTTTATTTAGGAGTCTTTATGTTTGGAGGTCTTGAGACATCAAATGTGACTGATCAGATTTTTTATTGACAAAATGTTTTCTATGGATGGATAGGCAATTGATGATTTTTTTTAAGTAGGCTCCACACCCAAAGTGGGATTTGAGCTCATGACCCTCAGGTTGAATCTCATGGTCTACCAACTGAGCCAGCCAGGCCCCCAGTGATTTTTTTTTTCATTAACTCCTCCCACAAATATTTTCTGAATGCTTACAATGTAGACACTAAACAAATAAGAGTAAACAAGACCAGAAAGAGCCCTGCTTCACAAAATACTATTCTCGGCTGAATATTATAGCTGTTAATTTATCACAATGGCTCAAATTGCCTAGACTGTAAGGGGAAGTTTTTATAATAGTCATCTATCCTGAAGAATGAAAACTGTCCACTCCTTACAGTAGGATTGATTTTTTTCTACACTTGACCTGATGCTATAATAATGTTGCATTCACATTAAACTAACACCACAGGTGAAAAGTAAACAGTTTAGTCAATCAGTTGTTTCATTAAACAACCCCGAATGACTGGGTTTTACTCCACTACATTGTCCAAACCAATCAATAGTGTTGGAATTATGCCAATTTAGCATGAATATTCTCTTATAAGGAAGATTATATCTGGAGATTTCAGGTGAAAAAACCGTGGGTGGATGAAAAAGAACATTTGGAACATAAATGATCCAACCTGGTTATTAGCTGATGTTAGTCATTTTTCCACGAGTGTTCTAGTTTATGTTGTAATATATACATACAGTCTACTTGCACAAAAAGAGATCAACCACATTAACAATAAGAGATGATATAAGGAAAATTCAGGACTAATGCCTAGCTTTATAAAATTTATTTGCTTGCTAGGAAATAAATGACAATTCTAGTTTTCATCCAGTATAGTGGTTTTGTTACAGGCAAAATATGAAGTAAAGCCTATCTTAATTCCCTCTACATTTTTTGAATGTATGGTAGGGGAATAGCAACCTTTACTAAAGAAGACACAGAATCTGAACTCGTCTGTTCACACAAGGGAACTAAACTGTTATATTTCTGTCACTGTATCTTTAAAAGTAACTATTAAACACCATGTGGGATGTGAAGATTCTGTGAACATTTTATATGTTAAGCAGTCATTGTCCCTGATCCTAAAGATGTTCCTTTCTCAGATACTAACAAGAATGAATGATGGTCTTTTAGAGAAAACTGTCAGGCTTACTCTCTGGCTGTGCACAGGGAAACCAGAAACATTTGTCTTGAGTTTGACCTGGGGCAAGAAAAAACAGGTATGGCTCCTAAGTGAGGGTCCCAAACTCAAAATTTTTGAAGGTGCTAGACTGGTAGCATAAATATATGGGCAGGACAGGTGTATGAGACCAGAGGAGGTGGTAGGGGTATACCTGGATAGAACATGTCTTGTGTAAAAGTGGTTCAACTTCAATTGCTTCAGTCATATCTTATGCATGGAGATATATTCTTGACTCATTTATCAAAATTAACAGATTAAAGGCCACTGAAAGAGATTAAAGTTCAGGGACCTGGCTCCAACCTTTGATCTTTGGTATCAGGAAACTGGTTTCTCCAGGTTTGATACCACAAGATTGTATTAAGTTGACCTATATGAAATTGTCATTTTGTAGGTAAAAGAAATTATCAAATAATAGCTATCTCATATGATTAAATGTAATATTTTCTTTTTAAAAAATGCTTATTTATTTATTTGAGAAAGAGAGAGAGAATGCACCCACGAGGGGGGAGGGGCAGAGAGAGAAAGGGAGAGACAGAATCCCAAGCAGGATCCATGCTGTCAGTGCAGATCCCAACATGGGGCTTGAGCTCACAAACCATGATATCATGACCTGAGTTGAAATCAAGAGTCAGATGCTTAACCTATAGCCCCTTAGGTGCCCCTAAATCTTTTTTTATTAACACATTTTTAAATTTTTTTTTATTTTTGAGAGAGACAGAGAGAGCGAGAGAGCGAGCACATGAGCAGGGGAGGGGCAGAGAGAGGAGACACCGAATCTGAAGCAGGCTGCAGGCTCTGAGCTGTCAGCATAGAGCACAGCGCGGGGCTTGAACTCATGAACCTCAAGATCATGACCGGAGCCGAAGTCGGATACTTAACTGACTAAGCCACCTAGGCACCCCCAGGCACCCCTAAATCTAATATTTTTTATCAAGAACTAACAAAAACAAGACACATACTCTTATTATCTCTTCCTCCATTTTCTAAGGCAGAGGTGTTTTTAGTTTATATGACTGCTTGCTTTTCTCTCTGTAAAGTCAAATTCTCCTCTTGTGGTCTTGATTCAGTCATTCAACATAAGTTCAGTCTTTCAAAAAGTGTTTTCTTTTAAGAAGCTGTGAATACCTTTGTGAACAAGATATACTCCACATTTACTCTCATGGTACTTATAGTCGAGCTTTAGAGAAATAAACAGGCAATTAAGTTACAGTGAAATCTAGAACTCACAAGCCACAAGATCATGACCTGAGCCAAAATGGGTTGCTTCACCGACTAAGCCACCCATTTCATAATTTTCATTATTTTAAAAACAGTCCTAGAGACTATAGATGTTGGAGAGGGTGTGGAGAAACGGGAACCCTCTTGCACTGTTGGTGGGAATGCAAACTGGTGCAGCCGCTCTGGAAAACAGTGTGGAGGTTCCTCAAAAAAATTAAAAATAGACCTACCCTATGACCCAGCAATAGCACTGCTAGGAATATACCCAAGGGATACAGGAGTGCTGATGCACAGGGGCATTTGTACCCAAATGTTTATAGCAGCACTTTGAACAATAGCCAAATTATGGAAAGAGCCTAAATGTCCATCAACTGACGAATGGATAAAGAAATTGTGGTTTATATACACAATGGAATACTACGTGGCAATGAGAAAGAATGAAATATGGCCTTTTGTAGCAACGTGGATGGAACTGGAGAGTGTTATGCTAAGTGAAATAAGTCAGGCAGAAAAAGACAGATACCATATGGTTTCACTCTTATGTGGATCCTGAGAAACTTAACAGAAGTCCATGGGGGAGGGGAAGAAAAAAAAAAGAGGTTAGAGAGGGAGAGAGCCAAAGCATAAGAGACTCTTAAAAACTGAGAACAATCTGAGGGTTGATGGGGGGTGGGAGGGAGGGGAGGGTGGGTGATGGGTATTGAGGAGGGCACCTTTTGGGATGAGCACTGGGTGTTGTATGGAAACCAATTTGACAATAAATTTCATATTTAAAAAAATAAAAAAAAAACAGTCCCAGAGGAATAGCTGCACTCATATATTTACATATATATTTGCACTCATTATAGATATTTTAATTTATTAACGTAAATTCCTAAAAGTGGAATTATAGAAAATCTGTAAGTTTTGGGGAAGAGGGAGGAAGGAAATTGTGTGTGTGTATGTGTGTGTTTGTGTGTGTGTATGTGTAACCAGGCTGCAGGCTTCTCCACTAAAAATAGTGAGTGTGCATCTCCTGAGGTCTGAGAGTATGTCTTTAAATGCCCAGCTGCACGTGTGAGTTGTCTTTGATTTTCATATTTTATCTTAAAAATTCATGTAGATTTTTGCACTCTATTAAAAAAAATACAGTGTAACGTGTTATGCGTCTATATCTTTGAGTGAATTTTATGTTCCAGGAAAGCGTGTCAAGAATATTCTGTTGCTCATGTAACCCTCTTGACAATGTCCTATTTTTTGTTTGAAAAGCACGTAAAAGGGATAAATCAACAAAAACTAATTGTTGATCAAGGAACAACTGTCAACCAAGCATTGTGCTAGGTTAGTGTGGGGAATTACAAAGAAGTTGAGAACATAGTCCTTGCCTTTGAATTGCCTCCAGTTTATTTGCTTCCCTTTAATAGCCCATCAAAGAATTTATGCCTAACCTGGTAACTGCCTGGGCTAAGGTCTATGATGCATTTACTTGACAAAGTGGAAAGTCCCTGCTTGTGTTCACTGCTCTACACACTTCCAGGGACTTGCTAATGTGTTTGTTTTGGATTTGGTATCATCATTAGCATCTGTAGCATTTTAGAGTCTTGGGAAGGAGATCAGGTACCCTGCTGGTGAGAGGACAGTGTAATGAAAATAGGAGTTTTTAAGGCTTTTACATTTGGGACAAGTATAGTACAGGAAGTATAAATGAATTAGAACCTAAGTTAACCAGGACTTCCAATTCAGTAGACACATGAGTTAAGGAGAGTGAGGAAGATGTCCATAGGAAAGTCACTTACCACGGATATGAAAGTCACATTCAGAGCCCATTCTGTCTGTTGCTGTTTAACTTCTGGGTCTCCTACTCTTCCTTACAGTGACCCTGATGCCTAAAAGAGTTCCAAGAACAATGTAGGTAAACGTTTGGTGAGTAAATAGTTGTATGCTCCTAATAAGGAATCAAAGGCATTGACTTGTATTTAGCATTCTGGGCTTACTGAAAGGCATGCTCCTTAGTTTTAAGAAGACCTTTAATATCAAGAACTGATGTAGAAAATGTTTGTGAACCTTGAGCAAAACCAGAGCCTTTTTTTTCATCTTCTGAGCTGTGTCTCCCTGTAGCTTGGTTCCAGGTTTTTGTCATTGCACACGTTGGGTCTGGCTATAAAGGATCTCAGACAGAGAAGGGTGCCCTGTGTCTGTCCTTTCTGTCCTGACTCCATGCTGGTACACCTGACCTTTGTGTAGCTCCCTTGCTTAATGGGCTGCTTTCAAAGCTTTTGACTTTAGATTCAGTGTTCTTCAAGGAAAATTCCAGTGTTTCTTCTGACCTATGCACATCTTAATTCCTCAGAAAGGGAGCACCTGTCCCCTTGCTCTGGCTTGAAGCCCTATGAGATCATCAGCATGATACTCACTCATGTTCACACCAAGGTAGAAGACTAGATATCTTGATTCTGAGATATCTTTGCTCAGGTTATCATCTAGGACTGAGCTGAAGAGCTGGCAATGCAAAGGGCAAGGCATGGAGTCAACACTGACGTACAATAAGTTATGTTGCCTTTGACTTATTTATTTAAGTGAACAGAATTGGATTAATCATTGTCCTTGGCTCATAAAATACTATTGTCATTGTTTCTTGAATGGATCTTTTATTGATTTCAATTAAAAAAATTATTGATATATAGTTGACACACAATGTTATATTAGTTTCAGGTGTATAACATAGTGATTTGACAATTCTATACATTGTACAGTGCTCACTACTATTATAGTTGCTTATTTATGCTTTTAATAGTATAATGGACATAGAATCTACTACCTGCTCAAGAACTAATATGTACTAATAAATATCTACCTGTATATTTATTTTTTCCTAATTTATTTTTAAATTTCTCATTTTACTGATAACAATGAGACCTTTGGTAGCTCTGAGTGGATATGTTTACTTAAAATCAAGGGGTGCCTGGGTGGCGCAGTCGGTTAAGCGTCCGACTTCAGCCAGGTCACGATCTCGCGGTCCGTGAGTTCCAGCCCCGCGTCGGGCTCTGGGCTGATGGCTCAGAGCCTGGAGCCTGTTTCTGATTCTGTGTCTCCCTCTCTCTCTGCCCCTCCCCCGTTCATGCTCTGTCTCTCTCTGTCCCAAAAATAAATAAACGTTGAAAAAAAAATTAAAAAAAAAAATCTAAAGTTATCTTTACTTAAAAATAATCTAGTCTACAAAAAAAAAAATTCTCCAGGTGTCAGACTTCCAGGTGCAGCCATTCACGAAGACAGTTTCATGAGATATATAATGAAGATCTAAAGCCTGGTGTGGAATTTCCACTAGGTGGAAGTGTCACTAAGATTTGGAATAGTTTTTATTTTGACCTTACTTTCAAGGATGCTGCCTGACCCCGCACCAGTATCCATAGAGGATAAAGACAGTAAAAGCTGCCATGTGTGTTTAGTTGTAAAATCAGTGAGTTATTTAAAAGTAAGAGATTTTAGCATTTACAAATTAGAACTGTTTTTCTCCTGTAATCCAATTCAAAGGAAGCGTGAGTCACATGAATCTTCTTTTGTGTTTTGTATTGGCGCTGGATTACATGCTGGTTGTGAGTTTATAGTCTATAAACAGTTATCTCAGACCAGACTTTCTTTTTCCCTTGAGTTGAGTTTCTGATCATATTAAACATATTAAACATTGGTAAAGGAGTCTTTTAGTTTAGGGATTTAGTTGTTTGTTGATCTGGACCAGCAGAGGAATTTTTTCTCCTTTGCATCTGGCTGTAGTCTTATGTTCTTGCCTGAACATGTCTGGATCTGGAAGAAAAATTCTGCCTTGCTCTACAAAGCACGTCTCCACATTGTCACTCCTCAAGACTGGTGAGTTTCTAGTTTAGAAGATTTCAGTCTACAGTTTTTCTTGAAAATAAATGTAACATGACTGCTTCTGCAATTATAGCTGAATTCTGTCCTTGGTAAAATAGGTAATAAATAATTTGGGAAGAAAAAGGCCCATGATCAATTTGGGAAGAAAAAGGCCCATGATCATTCTTTTTTTTTTTTTTTTTTTTTTTTTTTTTTTTAATTTTTTTTTTTCAACGTTTATTTATTTTTGGGACAGAGAGAGACAGAGCATGAACGGGGGAGGGGCAGAGAGAGAGGGAGACACAGAATCGGAAGCAGGCTCCAGGCTCTGAGCCATCAGCACAGAGCCCGATGTGGGGCTCGAACTCACGGACCGCGAGATCGTGACCTGGCTGAAGTCGGACGCCTAACCGACTGCGCCACCCAGGCGCCCCGGCCCATGATCATTCTTAACTTAAAGCAATATTTTCCCATTATACTTTCAATAAGTATAGTTATTAATAATAATACTAGTTATTATTAATAATTGAGATTTGCTCCTTTGGATTTACATGTATAAAAACATCCATTCAAAATGAGTAAGCTAGCCTTTTATTTCATTGGAAAAAGTGTCCCAGCTCGGATAAAGCCATCAGCACCACCTAGTGTCATCACACAGGCATAGAAACACAAAGTCAAACTTCAGGACAAAAGGTCCAAAAAAGTCCTTTGGACATTTGGGGAAGTTGTAGGTAAGACCACCTAGGACAATTCCTTTGTGATTCATACTATTAGCTTCAACATTTTTTTATAAAGTTGAAAATGAGGAACATAAGAGAAGATGTCAAAGAAAAGAGTAAATAAGTACCAAGATTATGTGGAAGATATGTATAGGGAGACTGGGGAAAGGAATTGACATTTACTGAATACCTACTGTTTACCAGGCTGCATGCTCTGCTTATGCTTTTCTTGGAGGAGGGAGTGGAGTTGGGATTTTTCTCTCACTAAATCCTCTTTTGTGCAAATGAATGATACAATGGGCTGATGAAGCAGCAGGAAGAGAAATTAAGGAGACAATCTCATTTATAATTGCAGCAAAAATAATAAAATACCTGGGAATAAACTTAACCAAGGAGGTTATGAAAACTATAAAACATTGATGAAAGAAATCTAAGATGACACAAACAAATGGAAAGATATTCCTACTCATGGATTAGAAAAACACATATTGTTAAAATGTCCATACTACTCAAAGCAATCTACATATTTAATGCAATCCCTATCAAATGACTAACAGAATTGGGGCGCCTGGGTGGCTCAGTCAGTTAAGTGTCCGACTTAGGCTCAGGTCGTGATCTCATGGTTCATGAGTTCAAGCCTCATGTTGGGCTCTATGCTGAGAGCTTGGAGCCTGGAGCTTGTTTTGGATTCTATCTCTGTCTTTCTGCCCCTCTCCTTCTCGCTCTCAGTCTCTCTGTCTCTCAAATATAAAAAATAAAACATAAAAAGAGACCAACAGGGGGCTCCTGGGTGGCTCAGTCGGTTGAGTGTCTGACTTCAGCTCAGGTCATGATCTCACGGCTCTTGAGTTTGAGCTCCACATGGGAGGTTCTGTGTTGACAGCTCAGAACCTGGAGTCTGCTTTGGATTCTGTGTCCCTTTCTCTCTCTGCCCCTCCCTCGCTCATGCTCTGTCTCTCTCTCTCTCAAGAATAAATAAAACATTAAAAAAATTTTTAGAAAAAGACCAACAGAATTTGTCATAGAACTGGAAAAACAATCCTAAAATTGTATGGAACCACAAAAGACCCTGAATAGCCAAAATAATCTTGAAAAAAAAAAAAGCTGGAGGTATCACAATTCCAGACTTTGAGTTATACTACAAAGCTGTAGTAATCAAAATATTATGTTCTTGGCACAAAAAAATGGACACATGGATCAATAGAAGAGGAGAGCAGGCACCTGGGTGGTTCAGCTGGTTAAGCCTCTGACTTCAGTTGAGGTTATGATCTTATAGTTTCGGTTTGTGAGTTCAAGCCCTGCACTGGGGTAATGTGCTGACAGCACAGAGCCTGCTTCGGATCCGCTGTCTCCCTTTCTCTGCTCCTCCTCTGCTTGTGCACTCTCTTTCTCTCTCAAAAAATGAATAAATATTTAAAAAAATATATAGAAGAGGATAGAAAGCTCAGAAACAAACCCATGATTAAATAGTTAATTAATCTTCAACAAAAGAGGCAAGAATATGCAATGGGAAAAAGACAGTCTCTTCAACAAATTGTGTTGGGAAAACTGCAAAAGAATGAAATTGGACCACTTTCTTACACCACACACGAAAATAAACTCAAAATGAATTAAAGACCCAAATGTGAGACCTGAAACAATAAATATCTTAGAAGAGAGCACAGGCGGTAATGTTTCTGACATCAGCCACAGCAACATTTTTCTAGGTATGTCTCCTGAGTCAAGGAAAGCAAAAGCAAAAGTAAACTATTGAGACTACATCAAAATAAAAAGCTTCTGCGTGGTGATGGAAACAATCAACAAAACAAAAAGACAGCCTACTGAATGGGAGAAGATATTTGCAAATGATATATCTGATAAAGGGTTAGTATACAAAATATATAAAGAACTTATACAATTCAACACCAAAAATTAAAAAAATAATCCAATTAAAAAATAGGCAGAAGACATGAACAGACATTTCTCCAAAGAAGACCTACAGATGGCCAACAGACACATGAAAAGATGCTCAACATTACTCATCCTCAGGGAAATGTAAATCAAAACCACAATATGATATCACCTCACACCTGTCAGAATGGCTAAAATAAAAAAACATAAGAAAAGTGTTGGTAAGGATGTGGAGAAAAAAGAACCTTCATGCACTGTTGGTGGGAATGCAAACTGGTGCAACCACTGAGGAGAACAGAAGGGAGGTTCCTCAAAACCTCCTACAGAACTACCCTATGATCCTGTAATTGTGCTACTGGGTATTTACCTGAAGAATATGAAAATACTATTTTTAAAGGATATATGCACTCCTGTGTTTATTGCAGCGTGAGTTAACAATAACCAATTTATGGAAGCAATCCAAGGGTCCATTAATAGATGAATGCATAAAGAAAAGGTGATATTCACTGCTGGTGGGAATGCAGACTGGTGCAGCTGCTCTGGAAAACAGTATGGAGTTTCCTCAAAAAATTAAAAATAGAACTACCCTCCAACCCAGCAATTGCACTACTAGGTATTTATCCAGGGGATACAGGTATGCTGTTTCGAAGGGGCACATGCACCCCAATGTTTATAGCAGTACTATCAACAATAGCCAACGTATGGAAAGAACGCAAATGTCCATTGATGGATGAATGGATAGAGAAAATGTGATATATATATATATACATATATATATACACACATATATGTGTGTGTACACACACACAAAATGGAGTATTACTCGGCAATCAAAAAGAATGAAATCTTTCCATTTGCAACTATGTGGATGGAACTAGAGAGTATTATGCTAAGCGAAATTAGTCAGAGAAAGACAAATATCATATGACTTCACTCATATGAGGACTTTAAGACACAGAACAGATGAACATAAGGGAAGGGAGGCAAAAATAATAAAAAACAGGGAGGGGAACAAAAACATAAGAAACTTTTAAATATGAAGAACCAACAGAGAGTTATTGGAGGGATTGTGGGGGGGGGGTGGGCTAAATGGGTAAGGGACATTAAGGAATCTACCCCTGAAATCATTGTTGCACTATATGCTAACTAACTTGGTTGTAAACTAAAAAAATAAGTTAAATAAAAATTAAAAAAAAAAGAAAAGGTGATATTCTCTCTCTCTCTCTCTCTCTCTCTCTCTCTCTCTCTCACACACACACACACACACACACACACACACACACACACACACTGGAATATTATTCAGCCATAACAAAAGAAAGAAATCTTGCCATTTTCAAGGACATGGATGGAGCTAGAGTATAATGCTAAGTGAAATAAGTTAGACAAATACTGTATGATTTCACTTGTGTGTGGAATTTAAGAAACTAAACAAAGGAAACAAGAGAGAGGGAGAGAGACAAACCAAGAAACAGACTCTTAACTACAGAGAACAAACTGATGGTTGCCAGAGGGGAGGTGGGTGGGGAGGGGGAGGAGTGAAATAGGTGAAGGGGATTAAGAGTACACTTACCTTGATGAGCACTGGGTAATATATAGAATTGTTGAATCACTGCATTGTACACCTGAAACTAATAGAATTCTGTATGTTAACTATACTGGAATTAAAATAAAAAAACTTAATAAAAAATAGAATGTTTTGTAGTGAACAGTCTTGGAAAATAGTGTTTCCCTTCAAAGATAACGTCTCTTCCTGGAGCGAAGGTTGGCAGGTTGGTTGCAACCCATTATAAGATTTGGGCTTCCTAAGCCTGGGGTTGCTCAGCTGTGATACAAACCCACAGTTTGCTCAGCATCCACCTGGCCACTTCCACTTTGCCTCTGTGGGGCCCGAGAGGCAAGGGAAATGGTTGCAGATATGAAGCTCATGCTGCTTGCTATGGTTGAGTAATAAAGTCTTTTCTCTGATCCAGTAATTGTGTATCTTCTAGCAGTAACAATAAAACTGTGGCAGGCTTACTTGCTAGCATGCAAGTAGGGCAAAATCTCAGATACTTTGCAGGTTTTGACAATCACTATCCCAACTTACTGCCCAATCCCTAGATGCCTGGTTCCTACAGTCATGTAGTTCCTGACCTTCCCATTGTTCAGAAGATGGGTATTCCAGTTTACCATGTCCTTGCTCTTGCCCCATTTTAAGAGAACCAGATATTAAGAATAATCCAAAGATTAAAAACTAAAACCAGTGGATGATTAGCTATATAACATGTGACATTTGTATTACATTTCACAATGCATATGTGTAATTATATAACATTGGAATTTCAGGAACTGATTTTTTATAGGTTTAATACAATTTTAGTTAACTGTTTATAGCATGATGAATTTCCAAGACTCACTGGAAGTGTTTATTACATTTAGTGTGAAAAAGCCACAGGAGATTGAAGGCATTTCTACTGGGCCAGATTTTCCCAAAGATATAGTTTTTCTTATTCTTGGAAACCTGAAAGTCATTCTCAAATTTTAGAATTACAGTGTAGGAGTAGGTTAGTTATGTGTATGTGCGTGTGTGTGTGTGTATGTGTGTATGTGTGTTTGTTAAAATGCAAATTATCTAGTTTCATCCCCAGATATTCTAATTCACCAAATCTAGGCTGGGATCCAGGATTCTACATTTTCAAAAATTTAATTTTGGAGTGGGTTGTGATGCTGCTTTCTTGAGAACCACATTCTAAGAACTGTCTTGAAACATAAAAGACTCCTCAGGTAAATGAATGACTTAAGATATGCAAATGGTTTGTACGTTTGTGGCCTCGGACAATAAATTATTTTTTATTAGGTTGCTGGTGACCTTTGCTGTAAGAATAAGTGAGTGCCACCTGGGTGTAGGGATACTTGTGGTTTCCAGTGTACAGGATAGTAAATGGCTGAGGTAGTTGTACTTTTTAAAATATTCACTCAAGAAATACTGAGCCCTGGCTATGTACAGCAATATGCCTGTTGCCTAGGATGATTTCATTTTAACATCCATTGCCTTCCTTTCCTTGTTTCCAGTTCTTGTAATTGGATTTTTATGAATAGGGCTTGAAATCCCAGAAGATATGGATTTAATCTTTAAAAATTTTTTTTAATGTTTATTTATTTTTGAGAGAGAGAGAGAGAGACAGAATGCGAGCAGGGGAGGGGAAGAAAGAGAGAAGGAGACACAGAATCTGAAGCAGGCTCCAGGCTCTGAGCTGTCAGCAGAGTCTGATGTGGGGCTCGAACCCACAAACCATGAGATCATGACCTGAGCCGAAGTTGGGGGCTTAATCAACTGAGCCACCCAGGCACCCTGATATGGATTTAGTCTTTATCCAATTCAAAAACATCTGAGTGGATGCTCACCAAAATCCATAAGGTCAAAAACTGCTATCACCTTCATTTTACAGATGTGAAAACTACTGGACAAAAAGGTTAAATGATTCGCCAAGAGTCACACTAATAGGAAATGATTGAACTAATGCTTGAATCCTGATTTCCTGACTCCCAACTGCCAATCTTCCCTATACACAACATTACCCTCCCATATGAGTTTCTACAGGGATTCCATTGCAGTTTGGATGTAATTTGATTTTGATGAAATGTGATTTACATGTACATTTTTCAGAACAAAGAATCTCCTATTGTCTAAGCATGGTACACCTGTGCAGCAAAGAAAAACATTGACATCCTTATGATGTCATAAAAAATACCCCAAAGGAAAAGACAGGGTTCTGTTTTCAAAATGAAGTGGTATATGCAATAAACAGAACCAAGCCTAATTACAGAACATCATGCTCTGTCCCCTAAAACAGGCACATTGAATTGTCTTACCAGCTTAAAAATGCCCCATGAGAGGAGGGAATGGAAAGGACAGCACAGAACAGGCTCAGAATGTAGACACACTACCGTGTTAATTATGAGGGGGCTTGGGAACTACACCTTTGGTTTCTTGTTCCCAAGTACCATGCCAACCATTGCTCTGGGTTTCCTGCCTTTCCCAGAGATTTCTCTAGATTTTGTATTTTGCAGGGCACCCAGACCCTGTCTGGCTTTCAGTAAACGTTTGGTAACAACAATAACACAGAAGTGACTGTTTATTCAGATGGAAATTAACATGGATGAGATAACATTCTGGATTTCTGTTTCCCACCCCTAAGATTGTAGGTTTAAGCAACAAAAGAGAGAATGGATTTAATACACATTTCTATTACTGATCGAGATTGGCAACGCTTACCATGGGATACGTTCTTTATTATTTTCAAAATGCTGTCACATGTATTAGTGTCTTTTTTTTTAAGTTTATTTATTTTTGAAAGAGACAGAGACAGTGCAAGTGGGGCAGGGGCAGAGAGAGAGGGAGAGAGAGAGAATCCCAAGCAGGCTCCATACTGTCAACACAGAGCCTGATGCAGGGCTCAAACCCACGAAGCTGCAAGATCATGACCTGAGCCGAAACTGAGTCGGATGCTTAACTGACTGAGCCACCCAGGTGCCCCGTGTATATTAGCCTCTTAATTAACCAAATCCCTATGAAGTGAGAAAGACATACATTTATTTCATTTTACAAATGGAACTCAAGGAGATTAATTGATTGCCTAATACTGCAATGATTGAGCTTGTCTGAATTTGAACCTGGCTCTTGACTCATTTTTAATTTTTTATTCATGTAACATAGCCTGAGAGTCTCCAGCCAAAAAGTGGGCATCACCTTAGAACTCAGTACTCTGCAGCATGGTACAGTGGTCAGATTTCCCTGACCCTGGGTCTGATTTCAGTTCTGCCTTCTACCTGGCTTGGTTAAGTGATTTAGCCAATCTAAGTCTCAATTTCTGTATTAGTCAGAACTTCTGGTTACTAGTGGCAGAAACTCAGCTACTAGCTTGGATCCTGGGAAGAATTTATTATTGATATAACTGGAAAAGCAGGGGTGTAACAGAGCACAATGGGAACTGAGGTCTTATTGCAGTTGGGGTCGCCTTCTCTACTTCTCATGGGCCCCAGTCTGAGGCCCTCTACTGCAGGTCTGCCTGTCTGTGCTGTATGCCAGGGGTTATGTGCTGACATGCGTGCAACTTTGCTATCAAGGGAAGGGGCCCTTCATCCCAGTTACAATTCAGGAAAACCTAGATAAGAGGCTCTGGTCAGGTCACTCTAGCACTGTGGATAAAAGTATAAGATATTGTAATGGCTCAGTTTGGGTCACTGGCCCTGGAGAGCACAGGGCACCACATTGGCTCCACCTGAACCACATGCCTGCGGTAGGGGAAGAGCAGTTTCCTAAAAGAAGGGAGAGGCTGTTACTAGATGAGTAAGAAAGGGGTTTCTAGGCAGATAAAATCCATAGATGTACACTATGCACTTTTTATGTGGTTTTTATAATACTGGCTTTTATAGATTTGTTGGTGAGGATTACTGATTGATTCATTGAAACTACCAAATCTGTATCTTCAGTTCTTGATACCTCAAAGTTCCAGATCTCTACAGCCAATTGCCTATTGGACAGTTAGACATTCCACCAACATCTGAAATCCAATGGACAAAATCAAAGCATTAACTTCTTCCTCAAAGATGTTTATTCTTATCTTCATCAATGGTACTTCCATTCACCCAGCTATCCAAACAGGAAACATGGGAGTCACCTTCAATTTCCATTCCCAACTCACCTCATTCAAATAGTTACTAAGAACTGTTAATTCTACTTCTACTCTCTCAGATGTTTCTGATTCTCTCTTTTCCCATCTCTGTTCTTGTTCTCATCTCACTCCTGGATTACTTACTGATCACCTTCTCTCTAATCTTGCTTCTCTCTCATCCATTGTCCGTATTGCTGCCAGAAGAATTTTTCTCAAATGCCAATTTCTTCCCAGTTAGAACTCTTCCGTGGCTTCCCTCGCTCCCGCCCTCCTTTTCTTTTTCTTTTTTTTACAGATTTTATTTTTAAACAATCTCTACACCCAGTGTGGGGCTTGAGTTTACAACCCTGAGAAACAAGAGTCACACGTCCTTCCAACTGAGTCCGACAGGACTTCCCGCCCTTTTTCTTTCTTTCTTTCTTTCTTTCTTTCTTTCTTTCTTTCTTTCTTTCTTTATTTTTCTTTCTTTCTAAAAGATCAATATCAAAAATCCGTGTGGCACCAAGACTCCTTCATTGTTTGCCCTTTGGTTTGCCCCTTAGGCCTCATCTCTTTCCACTCACTTCTGAAAACAACTTCATATTCTGATCTTATTGAATTATCTTGAAAACATCATGCTTTCTCTTCTCTCCAGACCTTAAAATGTGCCTAGCAAGTAGCTGGTTATTCATGAATAGATATTGAATTAATTAATTAAATAATTAACTAATTAGTGATAGTGTCTGGCCTGGGGCAGGTGCTTACTATATAGAAGTTATTATTTGCTACTTTGTAAACTGCCAACTGTATTGTTACATTGATCTTGGTTTACCAAAGGCCAGAATCTTCTTGTGTTGAAATACTTATTCTTAAAGGTAACAGTTGGATTTCCATGGTCTATGTGGTTAGTAGTCATAACTGGCCTTGGGCATAGACTTGCAGGGTGGCACCTCCATGGGGTGCCTCAATGCCTTTGTAATGTCTTCTCTGTCTCAAACACTACATATATTACCTACAAGTGGGGAGAGCATCTATAGCTTTTTTTCCTTAGTGTATGGACAGATATGTCTATTAGGCAAATTAGCTAACCTAGTTCTGGGATTGAGGGAAGGGGATATGGCTTTTTGATGGAGAAAAAGGCCAGACATATGTTAGCATGACCTTATTAGTACAAGGCAAGAAAGAATGATCAGGGAAGGATGAACTGAGGGAGGCCAGGTGGGCTATGAGGGGCTGCATCAAGAAGGCCAGGCCAGGGAGGTCCAGGGACTCAGCACCAAGAGGAGGGCTTGGGACACCTGCTAAATCATTGAAGGACAAGTCAGGGGAGAGAGGAACATCATGATGACAGTGAAAGAGCACTGGATAAGGAGACTTGTGTTCTAGGCCTGGATCTACCTTGAACGACTGTGTTCCTTTCGCTAGGTCACATGTTTTTCTGAATTCATTCTTGTAGGACTTTGTCTTTTTTTTTTTTAATTAAAAAATGTTTATTTTTGAGAGAGAGAGAGAGAGCAGAAGCAGAGGAAGGGCAAAGAGAGAGGGAGACACAAAATCTGAAGCTGGCTCTAGGCTCTGAACTGTCAGCACAGACCCCGATGTGGGGCTGGAACTTGTGAACCACGAGATCATGACCTGAGCTGAAGTTGGATGCTTAACCCACTGAACCACACAGGGGCCCCTTTGTCTTATACCGTTGCCATTAGGAAACAAAAATATATTAGGCTCTGAGATATAAATGTTTTGTCATTAAAAAGTTGATTGTTTAGAAATTTCATCACTTTTTCATGTCTAATTTCCAGTCTTCATAAAGAAATGTGCAGTGAGCTTTACATTTTTAAAATTATCTTATAAAAGCCTTTCTAAAAGAATTTTATTTAGACATTTTATTTAAAAAATTTGTTTTAATGTTTATTTATTTTTGAGAAAGAGAGACAGTGCGAGTGGGGAAGGGGAGAAAGAGAGAGGGGGAGACACAGAATCTGAAGCAGGCTCCAGGCTCTGAATTGTCAGTACAGGGCCCAATGTGGGGCTCGAATTCATGAACTGTGAGATCATGACCTGAGCTGAAGTTGGAAGCTCAACCGACTGAGCCACCCAGGTGCTCCTAGAAATTTTATTTTTATGATCTAAGTATAACTTTTTTTGGGGATCAAGCCTAAACTACTTTTAAAAGGCAATTTTTAGAAAGTCTTTTAAAAAGATAATACCAAAAATTAAGACTTGTTGCTTATTATTTTCAACAAAGTCATGTTTCTTAAGAAAGGAAGAGGAGTGTGATGAAGTGAACACATTTTTTTTTCTTAAAAAGAAAAAGTTACAAGAACCTATTCCTGTAAGTTAGAGGACTCAATTTTTCATATTTAAATCTCTTTTGTATTTCTGATTGGCAAAGTACTGAACTAAATTCCCCACGAGATCCGATTACAGCAAGTTCTTGGACAAATGCTTATCTCTAATTAATAGTATTTTCATCCACACTAACTATGTGGTTGTATGATACAGCTTTGCAAATTGTATCATACCCCAGTAAAATTGAACTGATTTAATACAGTGATTTCCCCACTGAATTTGGGGATAGTCCCAAAGATAGAATCCAGAAAGTTAGCTGGTGTTATTTGGGAAAATGTTTTTTAACGGTCAATCCAGGAACATGTCATCAAATTTCTTACACAGATTTGTTCCTGGGAGCTGGAAACTGATCCCTTTCTGTGATTAACCTTTGGCTCTTAAAGTTCTTGCAATTCTGTGTCTGTTCACGAACCAAAGGAAGGGGTGAGGTGTCAGAGTCTCTGCAGTCATTCTGATCACCTCTGCTCCTCAAGGACCAAAACAGACATAGCTAAGTTTACATTTTATGCTGGTTTGTTTTTCCCTCTTAAGTTTCTGTTTTACTGAAACAGGTCATTTTATGTCCCCTGGAACCAAAGCTGAATTCCCACTCGCTTGCATGACTGCTGGCAGACATCAGGGGCCCCCTGTCCCTGGAATTCTGTAGCTGGCTACCCAGCGCCGAGGCCCAGGGCCATCCCCTGGCTGTCTCCGTGTTTGCAGCTGCAGGAACACCTGCACCCCTCGAACCTGGTGAGAGCATTTTTGCATCAGAAACCATGTCTGGAGAGGATCTCACTGAAAAAATTCCATCTTGTACGTCATCTTTCACTAGTTCCCTCAGCTGATTAGAGCCCAAGGAAAAGAATGCTAAGACTTTTTTTTCCCCCCATTACAGACCTGTGGGCTTGTACTCTCAACACCAGTCATGCTTCCTCATATCAATCTGCTGAACTAGTAGTAAGGGAAAAGCACTCCTCTGTCAGGACCCCACTTTTACCCCATCCTCCAGACCCCAAAGTCTTACTTGTTAAAATAAAGTGGTATTTAAAGTCATAAAAAAAAAAAAAAACTGGTCAGAAATAGAGGAAACACTCTTTAATGATAAGCAATAATTTAAAATTATTTCAGTAAATTAAAGGCATTAAAAAAACAAAAGCCAAGCCATGCAGAGGTGTGTGTTTGTTTCTGAGTGGGTGGTAAGCTGAGAGTTTAATTTTATTTTCATTTTCAAGATCTGTTTGGGAGGCTTAATGTGGGAAGTTAGGTGATTATGAATGGAAAGTATTGCGCAACCACATATGTCTGATTTGTTTTAAAAGAATGATGAAGAGAAAACTCTCAGTACATTTGTACATTGTACATTTCTTAATCTGTCTGTCAAGAAGTCTTTTCTAGTTTTGAACCTCCCTTTGCACAGAATAGGTGACATATAGGTGTTTTCTAGGACCTCAAATGTAGACTACACTAACAACATGTTCTGTTCAGAAATGTGTTTTAAAGCAGTCTTTGTATTCTTCTAATCATGGGCTCATTTCATTGTTAGATCTTTCTTATTATTAGGCACCCCCTTTAAAACGTGAAACAATACCTGCTGCCCAGTAAATGCTTCCTCTATGTTGAGTGAATTAACAAAGGAAGCCTTCCCAAGACTAAAACCATCTTCCACCAAATTCTATGGTATGGCTAAGGGCTGGGTTGCCTTTGTCTCTGTCAGGGCATTTATAATCCTTGGAGGGATCTCCTGAAATTTAGTAAATGCCTCCTTGAGCTGAACGACACATTCCTTTGGCAGCCAGTGGGTGGAGTGGGAGTACTCCTATACAGTTTGTTCAGCTCAGACAGGGCTAGAGTTCTGCTTTCCAAGGCAGACAAATAGCCCCACTTTGCCCACCCCAGAGGATCAGGAGAAAGTCCTCCCAAAACCCAGAGGAAAAGCAGGACATTTAAGGAGGCCAGAACCACTCCTCTCTTCTTTATCTTTTTATCTCATTCCAAATCATACATCTTTTCTCCATCTTGGATTGTCTCAGTACCAACATGTGATAGACATTTTGGCCAAAGTACTGGTTAAACGAAGAGTCCCAAGGGGAAAACACAGTCTTGAGGCTCCCTCTGGTGGAAAATTATAGTAATCTACATACTGCTCTGCTACATTAAGGAATTCATTTCAGAAATAAATGTAAAAACACTATATGGTATATATAGTAAAAATATTTTAAGGTATCATCACCATACATTCCTATTTTCTATACAATAATTAAAATTCTTAAATTACCTGCTCACCTCTATAATGCTGTTTTATTTCAAAGAATTTACTCTCATTTTGAAAGTCTAAGTTAATAGCTCCTTGTAACTGAAAACCTAAAGTCTTCCACCCTATCCCAAACTATAGATGAAAGAAGCAAACAGTTCATCCATTATCCATCTCTATTTCCATTTGAACAGAGATGACCCAAGCATGGAAGATTTAGATTTTGTCATTTGTAATGAACTGCTGGGACTGGACTCTTCACTGCCCTGCCCCACCTTACCCTTAATGTACACAATACTTACTTAACTTGGGCTTTAGTATATATCCTGGTAGCTCTCCTCAGGGCACTTCAAGGGAATGCCAATGGCTTCCTCTGGGGCCCTGTTCCCTGGGCAGCTCCAAGCTCTTGGGAGACTTTTCCTGGGTTCAGACACCCGATCAGTGGCTCTCTTTATTGCTCCCTTCAAAAGTGGACACTTGAGGGAGAGTGCCTGGGTGGCTTACCGTCTGACTCTTGATTTCTGCTCAGGTCATGATCTCATGGTTGTGGATTGAGCCTGGAGTCAGGCTCTGCAATGACAGCATGGAGTCTGCTTGGGATTCTGTCTCTCCGTCTCTCCTTGCCCCTCCTCTACATGTGCTCTCTCTCAAAATAAATAAGTGAACATTAAAAAAAAAAAAACACCACAAACCAACAACAAAAGAACAAAATGGACAAAATGGACATGAAGGAACCATCTCTGCCTTCTTCAGGTCTGACTGTTGCTCATGTTCCTTCTCATTAGGTTAATCTTCTCTTCTTCAGGCTCACATCCCTCTTAGTATGCTCTGAATGTCAGTGCTTGAGCAGCACACCTTACTTCCCTCCCAGTGAGCCTTCTTTCCACTACTGGATTTACAAGCTGGTATTAATTTGTCTCCACATATTTTGCTCTTTTGACATTTGTAAGGTTAACTGTAGTTCCATTACTTTTTTTTTCTTCTAGTCTTATTTCTAAAATAGACTGTCTCTACTGTCTACTTATAACTAGTAATGATCTCACCTGTAGTACACTTAGGTTAGAAAATGTTCTTTTCTGATACTTAGCTCCCCAACTAGAATCTGATGCCATCTTTTAATTTAATTTAATTTTAAAATGAACATACAGCCAAATTGACTCTTTTGGAGGAGTGTATAGCTCTAGGAGTTTTAACACATATAAATTCATGCAACAACCATCACAATCAAGATACAGAAGAGTTCTGTCACCCAACATACTCTTTTATGCTACCCTTTTGTTGTCATATCCTTCAGCACCACTCACCCCCAGCAACTACTGATCTGTTCTCAGTGCCTACAGTTTTGCCTTTTCCATGATATCATATAAATGGAAGCATATGGTATATAGCTTCTTGAGACTGGCTTCTTTCACTGAGTATAATGTCTTTGATATTCATTTATGTTGTATGTTTGTGAGGTAATTAAGTTTAAATGAGGTCAGGAGAGTGGAGTCCCCATGATGGGATTAGAGTCCTTATAAGAAGAGGAAGAGAAATCAGAGCTCTCTCTCGGCCTTGTGAGTCAGTCCCTTACCAAGAACGGAATCTGCCAGCACCTTGAACTTGGATTTCCTGGTGTCCAGAACTGTGAGAAATAAACGTCTGTTGTTTAAACTACCCAATCTATGGTGTTTTGTTATAGCAGCCTAAACTGACTAAGATACTATCAGAAGCTGGTTCCTTTCTGTTACTGAGTTGTGTTCTATTGGATGGATGTACCACATTAAAAAAAATTCATTTACCCATTGACCATTGATGTACACTTGAGTCGTTTCCAGATTTGGAGATTATAAATAGAGCTGCTCTAAACATTTGTGTACGTGTTTTGGGGTGAACATAATTTTTATTTTTTTAAGATAAATAACTAAGAGTGTCACTGGTGAGTCATACGGTATGATGAGTACATGTTTAGTTTGATAAAATTAAAATTAAAACTGCCTGCTTCCCAGAGTGGCTGGTACCATTTTGAATTCCCACCAGTAATATATGACAGTTGCAGTTGTTCCGTCCAGTACTTGGTATTGTCATGATTTTTTATTTTAGCAATCCTAATATGTGTGTAATTATGTCTTACTACAGTTTTAATTTGCATTTCCATAATGACTAATGATGTTGAGCATCTTTTTATGAGTTTATTTGCTATTGTATGTCCTCTTGAATGAAGTATCATTTGCCTATTTTTTTAAAATTGTTTTTTTCTTACTGTTAAGCTTTTTAATTTATTATTTCAAATTTTAATTGTTTGTTTTAAATTTTGTGCTCACTTATAGTCTGTCCTTACTGTTAAATTTTGAGAGTTCTCTATATATTCTGGATACAAGTCTTTTAATGGGCATGTGATGTGTAGATATTTTCTCTCAGTCTATAGCTTGTCCTTTCATTTTTGTAACAGAGTTTTTCAGAGAGGACAGGTTTTTTCCCCTATTATTTTCTTGTTTATATAAATAATATGATATAATATAATTAATATAATGTTTTCTTGGGTATGTAAGTATACACACAATTTAAACCATTTTAAAGTACCCAATTTATTGCATTCACAGTGTTGTGGAAATATTACCACATCTCTACTACTTATTTCCAAATCTTCTTTTTCCACCTTAAACTGAAATTTTGTACCCATTAAACTATTCCCCCATTCTCTTTTGCTCCTGACTCCTAGTAACTTTTATTCTACTTCCTGTCTCTGAATTTGCCTATTCTAGGTACCTCATATAAGTGGAGTCACAATATTTGTGACTGGCCTACTTCACAAAGTATAACATTTTCTTTCTTTTTATTTAATTTTTTTTAATGTTTATTTATTTTTGAGAGAGAAAGAGACAGAGTGTGAGCAGGGGAGAGGGAGAGAGAGAGGGAGACACAGAATCCAAAGCAAGCTCCAGGTTCTGAGCTGTCAGCACAGAGCTCAACCTGGGGCTAGAATTCACAAGCTGTGAGATCGTGACCTGAGCTGAAGTCGGAGGCTCAACCGACTGAGACACCCAGGGGCCCCAAAGTATAACATTTTCAAGGTTTATTCATGTGATAACACATATCAGAATTTCACTTCTTTTTGAGGCTGAATAATATTCTCTTGCTTGTGTATAGAATATTTTGTTTATCCATTCATTTGATGCCCACTCGGGCCGTTTTCAACGTTTGGCAATTGTGAATAATGCTGCAGTGAACATGGGTGTACAAGTATTTGTTTGAGTTCCTGCTTTTAGTTCTTTTGGCATCTTAGGAATGGAATTGCTGAGTCATATGGTAAGTCTATGGTTAGCTCTTTGAGGAACCTCAGAGGAAAGGTTTTTAATTCCGATGAAGTTTAATTTATTAATTTTTAAAGTGAGTTGTGTGTTCAGTGTCATGTTTAAGAACTTGCCTAACCTGAGGTCTTGAAGATATTTTTCCATGTTTTATAAAGTTTTCTGTTTTACATTTATATCAGAGGTCCATTTTAATTTAATTTTTGTATAAAGTGTAAGTTTAGGCTGAAGTTTGTTTTTTGCATGTGGATGTCCACGTGTTCCACACTATTTGTTGAAAAGACTATTCTTTCTCTTTTGAGTTTCTGTATCTTTTTTCAACTATCAGTTGACATTGTTTGTGTGAATCTTAATTTTGTTCCATCAACTTACGGCTGAATCCCTTCTTTGATAACACTGTCTCGATTACCATGTTTATTAGTAATTTTATAATCGGTAGCATACATTTTGGCTATCGTGGTTCCTTTGCCTCTCCATATAAATTATGGAACTAGTTTGTATACATCTACAACAAGTTCTGCTGAGATTTTGATTGGAATTGTGTTAAAAACCTTTAGATCAATTTGGGGAGAATTGATATTTTGAGCATACTGAGTCCTCTAATTTGCAAACATGGTATGTGTCTCCATTTATTTAGGTCTTATTTCATTAGCCTTTTATAATTTTCAGCACAGAGCCTCCACATTCTTGTTAGATTTACACCTGAGTACTTAATTTGGGGAGGGTATTCTAAATGACACTGTCTTTAAAATTTTGGTGTTTAATTGTTCATTCCTAGTATTTAGAAATATGATATTTTTTGGTGTGTGTGCTGACCATGTATTTTGCGAACTGGATAACGGACACCATGAAAAGCAGCTAAATTAAGCCCTCTTGCCAGTACCTGAGCCAGGAACACTACCTGTTGGCAAGGGGCATCAGTTCCTGGAGGCTGTGGGATAGACCAGCCGGTGGGGGTAGAGGAGGAGAAGGGTCTGGGAACTGTGTGGTGGGAAGGACTTGCGGGGCCCTTTGAGGAACTCACACGTGTGCCTGCAAGAGATCCTGCATCAGGAGAATCCCATGTTAACCAGAGGTGTACTGAGAAAACCATTACCGGGTCCAGTTAGATAAGACACTTGTCTTTTTCCTTTATCCTCCTCCCAGTCCTAACACTTTAAATGTGCTGGAGGCTTTAAACCAGATATGAGATTGCATGTTTGCATTGACTTGTTCTAAGGTTTGAAAGCCAAAAGCAAGTAGAAAGTTATCATCATTTAAGAGAAATTCAATATAACATTGAAGAAAAGATAAAACCATTTCATACAATGCAAAAACTGGCAACACTGACTTAGAGTCACTCATGCTTCAGCTTCAGCTTCAATGTCACTTCTCAGGGATGGTCAACCTTCAGACTGGATTAGGTGTCACTCTGATAACTTCTATAATCCTGCATTTACCTCTGTTTTATCATATATCACAAAGTACTTAACTCCTGATTTTTTTTAATTTATTTTTTAAATTGAATCCTAGTGGACACACAATGTTACATTAGTTTCAGCTGTGCAACATAGTGATTTGACGACTCTATATGTTATGCTATGTTCACCACAGGTGTAGCTACCATCTGTCACCATACAGTGCTATTACAATATCATGACCATGAACTATACCTTCCATGCTGTCCTTTTATCCCTGCGACTTATTCATCCCATCACTGGAACCTTGTACCCTCCACTCCCCTTCACCCATTTTGCCCAGCCCCCAGCCCTCATGCCCTCTGGCAACTGCTCATTTGTTCTTCATATTTATGGGTCTCTTTCTGCTGTTTAGTTTTGTTCATTTGTTTTGTTATTTTAGATTGCCATATAAATGAAATCATATGATATTTGTCTTTCTCTGTTTGACTTATTTCACTTGGCATAATACCCTTGAGGTCCATTCATGTTGCAAATGGCAAGATCTCATTCTTTTTTTATGGCTGAGTAATATTAACTCCTGATTTATTCTGTGTATCATTAGGCTGCAAGTTTGTTGAGGGCAGGGAATGTCCTTTGTTTACCAGTGTATACATAGTGCCAGCGTGCTGGCTGTCACTGATTTAGACATTTTTAATATGTACATTAAGTTAACCATGCGGAGAAACTTTGTCCTTGCTATAAATTGTTTCATAATCTGCAAAATTCTATAAGTTTTTCCAAAGCAAAAAAACTTTCTAATTAAAAGAAAGATAGAAAAACATTTTTTTCAGTGTATGAAAATCTTTTTATCAGAGCTGACTAAATATGAAATGGACTGCCTAGAGAGGTAATGAGTTCTCTGTCACTAGGGGGGGTGTCCATGTCTAAACTGAACGGCTGCTCGATTTGGGGATTTGTAGTGATTCAGATTAATGGTAGGACTAGGTTACTTTTGTTCTTATTTTTATTTTAAAGAGAAAGAGAGAGAGAGAGTGAGAGCGAGAGTGAGAGCATGCATGTTAGCAGGGGAGGGGCAGGGAGAGGAGAGAGAGAATCTCAAGAAGGCTCAATATGAGCCTCATGTTGGGCTTGATCCCATGACTCTGGGATCATGACCTGAGCTGAAATTAAGAGTCAGATGCTCAACTGACTGAGCCACCCAGGTGCCCCCCTCTTGAAAAAATTAAAAAAAAATTTTAAGGACTAAGTTACTTTTAAAATTCTTTTCAGGGTATGTAGGTGGTTTAGTCGGTTAAGCCACCGACTCTTGATTTCAGCTCAGGTCATGATTTCACGAGTTCGTGGGATCAAGCCTCAGGATTCTCTCTCTCCCCCTTGTTCTCTGCCTGTCTCTCTCTTTCTCAAAAGAAAGAAAGAAAGAAAGAAAGAAAGAAAGAAAGAAAGAGAATTAAAGAATTCTTTTCTGTCCTTAGCTTCTAGTTAGTGTTTATTATGCTTTTAAGTAGATTATTACCTATTATTTATTGAACTAAGTACAACATTCCATTCTTAAATTGATGTTGAGGCTCTCTGATGCTCTCTAAGGCTCATCCTACATATTACCAAAAAAGAGTATAAGAAGCTGGAAACACCATTCAAGGAAATGTTTTAAAATAATTAGCTCATTTATGATAACTCAGATAATGTATTTTATCAGTTTCAGTATAATTATTTCTCATGAGTAATTGTTATTGCAATGCAGAGGTGAGGCTGAATTAATCTGACAGGAAAAAGGAAGAATAAAAGCTTTAGAGATCAAAGTTAGGGAAACTAGCTAGGGAAATTGTAATGTGATATGAATCACCTGAGATCTTGTTAAAATGCAGATTCTGTTTCAGTGGGTCTAGAATGGGGCCTAAGATTCTGCATTTCTAATAAGCTCCCAGATAATGTCAGTGCTGCTAGTCTACTGACCTCACTTTGAGTAGAAAATTCCTAAAATAGTGTTTCCCCACTTTGCTACTCATATGAACTTCATGGGGAACAAATGTAGATGCTAGGGCCTTGTCCCAGAACTACTAAATCAGAATCTCCAGGGGAAGGGCCTGGAAATGTCTATTTTTGGTAAGTGGCCCAGTGATTCTTACATTAGGCAATTTGAGAATCTGTGCCTTAAGAACTACCAGGTCTGCCTTTATTACCTCAGCCTCTGCTGAGGAGGAGGGAACCAGAGGTGCTGGTTTTTTTTTTTTTTTTTTTAAATTTTTTTTTCAACGTTTATTTATTTTTGGGACAGAGAGAGACAGAGCATGAACGGGGGAGGGGCAGAGAGAGAGGGAGACACAGAATCGGAAACAGGCTCCAGGCTCCGAGCCATCAGCCCAGAGCCTGACGCGGGGCTCGAACTCACGGACCGCGAGATCGTGACCTGGCTGAAGTCGGACGCTTAACCGACTGCGCCACCCAGGCGCCCCCAGAGGTGCTGGTTTTGAAGGGTGGATGGGAGCTGAGGGGAAAAGAGAGGGAGCCAGCAGAGCAGTGTCTCCACTTTGGCTGCACTTTAGAACCACCTGAGGAGAATTTTCACAAATCCTCAGAATCTTGGGGTCAGGACTCAGGCTCAGTAACTTCTGAAGCTCTGCTAGGTGACCCAGTGTACATACAGCTAGGGTTGAGACTATTGCAGTAGAGAGAGATGGCTAAGTCAGGCAGCAACAGACAGCTTTCAGGAAAGGTTTGTTGAATAGAATGAGGAAGTAGATGATTTATTAAGATTATAGGTACCTTCTCACTATCAACAATAGCCAAAGTATGGAAAGAGCCCAAATGTCCATTGATGGATGAATGGATAAAGAAGATGTGGTGTGTGTGTGTGTGTGTGTGTGTGTATGTATGTATACATGTGTATGTATATGTATGTACATACATGTATATATATGTATACACACACACGATGGAATATTACCTGGCAACCAAAAAGAATGAAATATTGCCAATTGCAACTAAGTGGATGGAACTGGAGGATATTATGCTAAATAGTCAGTCAGAGAAAGGCAAATATCATATGACTTCACTCATATGAGGACTTTAAGAGACAAAACAGATGAACATAAGGGAAGGGAAGCAAAAATAATATAAAAACAGGGAGGGGGACAAAACAGAAGAGACTCTTAAATATGGAGAACATACAAAGGGTTGCTAGAGGGGTTATGGGAGTGAAGATGGGCTAAATGGGTAAGGGGCATTAAGAAATCTACTCCTGAAATCATTGTTGCACTATATGCTAACTAACTTGGATGTAAATTAAAAAAAAAAAGATTATAGGTAACTTCTTTATATATCTACTGGCCTTTCTTTAATATTGGCTTTCCATAGATGTGGTTTGAAAATAATTTGTCTTACTAAAAAATAATTTAAGATAAATCTTCCTTTCTTTTCCTTTTCCTTTTGTGATTGAGGAGTTATGCCTCCCCCTTACCCCCCCCCCCCTGCCGCCACCCAATGTACACTGTAGCACATACTTATTAACAGGCACTGATGGGACAATGTAGTAGTAACTACTGGAGTTAAATAAGGAAAAGACTTTGGGAAACCATGGAGAGATCTTACTGGCAGTGAGTATTCTCCTTGGCCTGCTGAGTCCTTACTGCTTGCTAACCAGGTGGCTTTCTGGAGTCATCAAGCTAGGCAGTGCCTGGAACTTCTAGAAGGGTGCAGATACCAACACAGGCAAGTGTGTAATGACTTTTATTTCACTCCACTGAACCAACTTACTACAAAACAAGAGGACCTGTTTTCTGTATCATCACATCTGATCGGTATGCTACACTTCATCCAAATTCAAGGAGCACACCCTGGTGAGATTTACACTTTTTTTCTTTAGTAATTTACTGCTTCCTTCTCCTGCAAGTCTAGTAAACCAAACAACAATGGACTGGGGGAGAGAAGGAATTGTTCTCATCTTTAAAATAAGAAACAACATGCTTTGGCATACAGCAGTGTTAACTTGCTACTGTAAACATCAGCAATCCTGAACAGACAGCTGCATGCTGATGGTGCTCCCCACCCAGGGAAATGTGCGCACAGTTCAGACATACACACTGGGCCCAGGCAGCAACAATGGAGAATAGGACCTGAGGCCTTTTCCCAGGTTTTATCTTTAGCAGGCATCAATGTCGAATGTAGTAAGTCAGCTACTAACTTCTCCCAGAAAGAGTCTGGCTTCCTCTGTTTGTATGGGATTTCCTCCAAGTGTGTAGCTGGAGAGACCCAAGTTCACAAAGAACAACAGTGTGGGATGGCGTTAATGTCACCTGTCTTTCCTTGTCTGCTCTGTTCTTGGGCAATAGCTCACTTCAAGCAATATGAAACAATGCCACACAACTTAAGAGCAATAGCTATTAATTCTCAAAGACTTTTTCATGAAAAGGTATAATTATATATTATAAAAAAGCGACAGTAAACAATGCAAGCCTTATTGATGTCCTTCAAGCCAGGGCAAATACTCCACCATGAAAAAGTTGTGTTAGAAATGGTCATGAACAAGATTAAAAAAAAAAATGTTTATTTACTTTTAAGAGAGAGCAAGAGCGCATGAGCAGGGGAGGGGCAGAGAGAGAATCTGAAACAGGCTCAACGCTGCCAACACAGAGCCTGACGTGGGGCTCGAACCCACAAACCATGAGATCATGACCTGAGCTAAGATCAAGAGTCGGTTGCTTAACTGACTGAGCCACATAGGCACCATGGTCATGAACAAGATTTTAAGATGCGTAAGTGTCATTATTGTTTGTGGGTGCTGCACACAGACATTTGGCTCTTGGGTACTGACAAAAATTAGAAAAAAGTTTGGGTTTCACAAACTTTTACTTGAAAGTAGTATTTTGGTATTACGAAAACAATGAATAGTTGTTGGAAGGAATAGATTATGGAAGCATAGATTCACAGATATTACAGCCAGAAGATGCTTTAAAGATCATCTAGTCCAGTGGTTCTGAGCCATAGGGTGTATCAGAATATGTGGTAGGGCTTGTTAAAACACAGATTGCAGGACCCACTTCAGGGTTTCTGATTTGGTAGGTCTTTGTTAGGGCCTGAGAGTTTGGATTTTTAACAAATTCTCAGATGATGTTGATGCTGTTGGTCTGGGGACCACACTTTGATCACCTGTGGTCTAGTCCAGTCTCATTTCATAGTTGAGCTGACTGAGTCTTGAAGAAGTCAAATGTTTGGCTCTCTTGTTAGGCCCTGTCCCTGTCCAGGGTACACTCCTCCACTTGAGCACAAGACGTTACCTTCTCTCAAGGACATTGTTTTAATAATTGTCTCTTCCCTTAGCATCAACATCTCTTGACAGTAACTTTCTAGTTAATGAGGTTAGTCTGCATATAAACATTCTGTAATAGTGTTCATTTTAAAAACACTGTTCCCTTAAAAACACCCTATTCCAGCTATGCTCTACAGAAAATCTCCTCAGAGGGGCTATCTATAGTCATTGTTCCCTTTTCTCTTTTTCTATTTTCTCTTGAACTCGCTGTAAGCTGGTTCTCATCAGCTTACCTTACTGAAACAGCAAGCCACCATCAACCTTTATCTTGCTAACTACAATGGCCAGTTCTTGGGTCTTGTCTAACTTGTGTCAGCAATAGTGGTGATTACTCAGTCCTTGAAACTTCTTCATTGGCTTTGGGAAACTCTCTCTGTTCTCCTTCTAGCTCATTAGCCACTCCCTGTCAGCCTTTTTTGTCAATTCTTACTCCTTTCCTTTACCTCTAATCATTAGAGTACCCCAGGCTCAGTCCTTAGACTTTTCTTTACATACACTCATTCTTAAGGTGATCTCATCCTGGGATGTTATCTTTTCAGTGATAATTCACAAATTTATGTCTTCAGCCTGGGCCTCTTTTCCTAAGCCTAAAAGGCAGTCTTCACTTTGCACAGCATTGGTCCATAATAATGACCATGCAAGTTGAAACTGTGCAGAGTGTTCTTAATAATCAATGGGAAAAATTATGTTTTTTGGGGAGCCTTCAAAAGCTTATCAAAAGTTAAAAACTCTTAATATCAGTTATAAATGTATAGGGAAATGAAAAAAATAAGGATTTATATTTAGAAATGAATAATACATTAATTTAAACATTAGAAATATTGAGAAATAGTGTTTTAATTCTTTCTAAGATGCTTAACAAGAGTAGTTAAAACTGTGCTTGCTTTCTTTTTGTTGTATAACATAGTATGGAGCAAGCATCTTTTCTGTGCCTTGGTGAATTATCATAGTCCTTTCTAAATTTGGATTAGCTTCCAGTATTTTAGCCTTTATGTTTTCAATGATGTGATGTATCTCCAAGAGGTTCTCTAATGTGAAGTCTTTTTCTAGTGTCACCTCCTCTGGGACATCTTCAACTTTTTTGTTAACAACCATTTTCTGTCTTTGTGTCAATTATCTTGCCTTTTTCAGGCATCTGTGGCTGCAGGTGTAGAATCTGGATTGGAGGCAGGGTCAACATTCCCTGGTCAGCTATTCCTTCTATAACTGCATTTATGTTTGATTCACATTTCACTTCCAGCATTACCACTTTTTTCTTTGCTACACTTTCATATTTGTTGGCTAATTTCCTCTTTTGAGTACTCATTTTGGTGGGATGTCTTGTGGGTTTATCACTGAGAGACAAAGAGGCAACACAAGGACACGTTTTGCTGTTTGGGAACCGAATAAGAGATCACAGTGACCAATCACAGACAGACTCTGAAAGAAGTGATGGGATTGGTCACTGATCATGATGTTCATCTGTTACATACCTGGTGATTTGTGGGCAGAGGGAGCAGTGACATTGTACATTCTGCAATTAGTCATAGTTAATATACTGAGGTCACTAGAATTTGGACTATATTGTTGGGTCTAACATGCCCTAAAATGAACATGCCCTAAATTGAACTTTTCATTTTCTCCAACCACAAGCCTGCAGTCCTCCTTTCTTGTTAAATGACAGCTCTATTCTTCTAGTTGTTCAGGTCAAAAAACTTGGAGTCCTTTTTGACTCTTCACTCTCTTTTATACTGCACATCCAATGCAGCAGCTAATCTTGTGAACTCTAAGTTCAAAATGTAATTAGAATCATACCATTTCTTAGGAGCCACTGCAGTCATCCTCATGTGGTCCAGCGTCACCTCTTGCCTACCTTCCTAACTGGCCTCCTCACTTCTACCCCTGTGCCACTACATTTATTGTCCATTGCAATCAGAATGAGCCTTCAAAAAGGTAAGTTCATCATGTGACTCTTCTGCTTAAAATCCTGCAATAGCATCCTATTTCAATCAGAATAAAAGCTGAAGTACTATAATGATGTCCAAGGCCCTATGTCACCTCCTTCCTTCTAAATCATTATTTATTTTTATTTATTTATTTATTTATTTATTTATTTATTTATTTATTTATTAAGAGAGAGAGCGTGTGCGTGCGTGGGTGCAAGCAGGGGAGGAGCAGAGGAAGAGGGAGAGAGAGAATGTCAAGCAGGCTCCATATCTAGCACGGAGCCTGTATGTCACCCTCTTCTAAGGCTGTTTCTTTGACCCCTCTCCTTTCACGTTCCCCCTGCTTGCTCTGCTCTAGCTGCACTGGCCTCTTTGCCCTTTCCCAGGCAGGCCAAGCATGCTTTGCCTACAGGTCTTGGTAATTGTTTCACTTCCATCTGGTATGTTTCTTCCACATGCCTCTGTGCAAATATCACATTTTATAACCCATGCTATAGAAAATAATAAATTCTTCTCCTCCTCATTTGGCATCCTTTATTCCCTTATATTTTTTTGTGTTGTTTTTCCATAGCTTCTGTCACTATCCAACATGTTACATATTTATTTGTACATTTCTCCTACAACTAAGTTATAAGTTTCACAAGGGCAGAGATTTGGTCTATTTGTTTAGGACTGTAACCCCAGAGCTAAGAACAGTGCCTAGATCATGGTAGGTCCTCAACAAATATTTGTTGAATGAATGGATGATGAATATTGCTGGTTTGTGGCAGTTCTGAAGAATGGGACTGAAGGGAAAGGAATCAGGTAGGAACCTGGAAATATGGTGTTGGATTGGATTGATCTTCCTTTGGAGATTATATAAGACACCTCTCACATAGATATCTTCTTAGACCCCCTTTTTACTCCAGCCATTGCAAGGGTCACCAGCTGCATGCAGGTGTAACTCAACAACACCATACCTTAGCCTCACGGTTATTTCTTCCTCTCAGACCCAGTGCTTCTCTGCCTACATTAAATGGATTGTCTGCAGAAACTCACTTGGGCATTGTGGAGCATATATGCAGATCGCCCTTGATTAATGGGGAATGGGCATTAGTAGATAAATTTTCCTGTCTTTCATTTCTTGAGTGAATAATTCTGAGATGTATTCTTCATGGTTTTCTTAGAGGGTTCCAGGGGGACCAAGCCTCAGTTGCTCACAGTGGTGAGGAACTTGATTGATTAGCTTCCCCTCTTCCCTCTTGTACTCTTCCTAGTCCCCCTTTCTGGCTCATTGGGATCACAGTTCAAAATAAAGTATCTGCACACAGATGTTGTCCTAGGCTCTGCTTTTGGGTGGAGCCTAGGCTAAGACAGAGATCAAAGATAAAGGCTTTTTTGAACAGTTTTGTTATAATTGGTGAGGGGAGCACACTTTCTATAAACACACCTCTGAGATGCTCCCTCTTCTCTCAAAGACCCCTGACAGTTCTCTTGGCCTGCATAATCAAGATCCAGATCCTTATAGCAATCAAAGCAAGATATTTTACACTTTGACCCTACCTACTTGAACAAGTCTAAATTGGTCTTCTTAATTTCCCCAAATATACCACTCAGATTTTTGCCTCTGTGTGTGTGTGCGCATGTGCGTTTTCTCCCAAGAACTAACTAAAGTCTCATATTCTTCTAGAACCTTCCCCAACCACTTAGATTACAACAGTACTGCCTCCTATTTACCCTTGCTGCACTCTTTGTTTGGACCACCCATTTGGTACTTATGCCATGCTGTCTTAAAGTATTATTTATCTCTCTATTTATATGTTCAGGCTCAACTTTATTATAATCATCTGTGGGAATAGATTGTATCTTACAATTCAATATCTCCAGCAGTACCTCACACAATGCTTTGAACAATAAATGCTACTGATGCTAAGACTGACATTGTGGTGACATGATCTGAATCAGTGTTTATCAAAGTGTAATCATGGAGTATTAATAGGCATTATAAGAACAAAAGTTTTCTGTGTTCAATTAATTTGAGAAAGCTTGGAGGACTTTTCTGAGTCTTTACATTAACCAACTTCATTGCAGATCTCTAAGAGGAAAACAATATACGGTTTTCGCTAACTTGGCCACAGACATTTTTTTCATGAAGCGTTACTAATGCATGGTCAAGCTATTTCTAAATACAGAGGTTGTCTACACTACCTAGAAATCTAGGGAAGAGTGTGGGTATAGAGGATGGATACAGGTTGCAGAAGGAAACACTATACGGTATGAGAAAAGCTTAAAATATAAATGAGAGGTAAAATATTCACATTCTAAAAATCATTAATGGACATGTGTCAGTCTTTGTCAACTGTGCAAACTGAGTATATATAAGCTGATAGGATACATAGTAGAGGCATAATAAAATTTGGATGAGGGCAATCTGGTCTTCAGGAGGTACATGTGACCATGGAGTTCTCCTATAAACATGCGTTCTCCTGGAAGCTTGCTTTGGTATGCCAAAGTGAGAATACAGATTAGACTCACCTAAAGGACCACTGCTTCATATACCAATCATTTCCTATTTCTCAGGTCCATTCCTCTTCCTTCTCTAAACTCCACTTCTCTGGCTTCCTTACTAACCCCTTTTAAATGAATTTGTCTTATTGGAGGCTCTGGAAGGAGAATGGAGGGCAGAGGAAGGGATAACTGAGTCTCTCCCTCTCTGTCTCTGTCTCTTTCTCTGTTTCTAAGAATGTTTTCCAGTTTCCAGCAGGGGCTACATCTTTTGAGGTTTCTGGGTTCTGTTAGCACCTCCTCCTCTAGCCTCCTACCTCTAGATGTGGTAGTGGTTTCCTGTTTTGGTTAATCTCTGGGTTGCTTCATCACCCCTCTTTGTTTTATCAATGCTTCTATCAAATGTGTAATCAATTCCCCATTTAAAAATTTCTTTGCTGAAATACCTAGAATATTTCCATTTTCCTCACTGGTCTTTGAGTGAAATGCTAAATATTTACATGTTACATCTCTCCTTGATTATGCAACATTCAGGGCAATGCCTTATGTCTTTTTTCATTTCTTTGTAGTGCCAGACACATAGGAAGTCCTCAATATATGTTTACTGAAAATTTTCTACATATCTATGTGTTGTGTTTGACGGTCCAAGAAAGGAAATTCTCTCTATGAATGAATTGAGCATGGGGGAGAACCAGTTAAGGAAAGTCAGAACTTTTTTCATTTCCAAGGCATTACAGAGAATAATTTAACTAGGTCAACTCTTCTTAGGAGGAGAAGACTTTATTTTGATAGTTCTCTTTGTTTTACCTTCCTAAGCCTTAGCCTTTGGAGGCCGTCACCTCCAAGCCTGTTAGAGGGAGAAGACACCTCAAAAAAGCAGAGGATAGCCTTATCTTTAAATTTCCAAAAATATGGCAGTGCTTCATCTTAGGCAGCTGGACTCATTTCTCTAACTGTAATTTCTTGGAATGGTATAAATTCAATTAATGCTTAGCAAGTTTTTGTTTTTTTGTTTTTTTTTTTAATTTTTAAATGTTTATTTTTGAGAGAGAGAGACAGAGCGTGAGCATGGGAGGGGCAGAGAGAGAGGGAGACACAGAATCTGAAGCAGGCTCCAGGCTCTGAGCTCTCAGCACAGGACCCGATGTGAGGCTTGAACTCACAAATCGTGAGATCATGACCTGACCTGAAGTCAGAGACTTAACTGACTGAGCCACCCAGGTGTCCCTATACTTAGCAAGTTGAATTCTAATTGCATTTTGCTTAACTATGATGGATATTTAGATATATCAAGAGGTAGAGAAATCAAGAAGTAGACTAGGAGAACTTACAAGGGCCCTTGCAATTCGTTTGGATTAAGAATAAATTTCAATTTCCTCCTACTAATTTAGAGTCTATGGTATATCCTGGTCTATAATGGACTATAGATTGTCCTTAATATGATTATCATTCAAAAGTATAAGATGCTCTGTATAGTCAGGGCTCTCCAGTAAAATAGAACCAATAGGATCTACTCTATCTCTCTATCTATCTATCTGTCTAGATATATAGAAAGATTTATTATGAGGAATTAGCTCATGTGATTATGAAGTCTGACAGGTCAATGGAGGCTAACTGCAAGCTGGAGGCCCAGGAAAGCTGATGGTATAGTTTAGTCCAAACCCAAAGGTCTGAGAACCAGGGAAACAAATGATGTAGGTTGATTTGTGCTTAATGTTTGCTATAGTTCTTGGTGCCAGAGACTTCAAATTCTCTTTCATCCTTGCCTTCTCTGTATGCTATTAATTTCAGGCTTCCCTACATACTCCTGCTTAGAAAGATTCTGCATCTGGTAGCTCCTTAGCTGTAGGCCACTGTTATTATACTGAGTCCTTTGATGGCAGTAATAGGGGTAAAATATGGGGGAGGCATTCTATAATCTTATTACTAAACCTCAGTCTTTCTTGGGCTTGTGTCCCTGGGCTGTGACATTTGCAGGTGTTTCTTAGCTATCCCCTCTCTCTCCCCTAGGTGAGACAAGAAGGCTAGAGGAAGTGTCTATGAAAATCAAGTGTAAGGAAAACTGTTTTGAGCCTCATTTTATATTGTCTGCTCTTATAAGCAGTGATGGAACCATAGGTATTGAAAAGAGTGAGAAGAACAAGATTTTGAGTAGACTTAACTCTGAAAAAAGGCTGGAGATGGCAGGATTGCCCCAGACAGAGTGGAGCAAGAGTGTGGTGGCTGGGGTGATAAGTGGTGATATTTACTGGCTCATGTTTCCTCAGTGGGTTAAAGGAATGAACAGGAAAGTGTTGGATTGAGAGATGAAATGCAGACAAGACTAGAGGAAGGCCCCAATGATTCAAAGGTTGAGATAGAATGGATGAGTCAACTAGACAGGAACCACGAGTCATATAAATCATGGTCAGTGAACTAAGCTACCTCATGGTTCTGTGAGTGACCATGTGCATCAACTGTAACAGAAACTGGCATGTGTATGTGGCCAGTAGAAACCAGCCTGTTAGAATGCATCAAGTTTAGACATTACAGATCCATCCTGGCTATTTTGTTAGCTTTGACATTTGACATGCAGAGTGAGAAGGATATGACTGAGAACTTTTCCCAACAGCAGAGCATACCAGATATTTAAATGTGTTTTGAAGCATTTCATGATCCTAAATTAGCAACTATGCCCAACAGACACCTTCAGTTCAACTCTAAGCCCCATTCCATTCCTACCATAACTAACTATACTTCATTCTTCCCTTTTGAATGACCCAAATCTGGTGATATTATTGTTACTAACCAGCCCAGTTTGCTCAAGGTCAAGAGCAAGAAAAAAAAATGGCTCCACGGTTTTTTAAAGAGTTTGTTTTTTATAATGGAAAAATCCTGCTTCAGTCTCATTGCTTTATAGTTATCTCTGATGTACAGGACAACTCTAAAATTTATTCACATTTTAGTAATGTAATTTTGCTCTTTACAAAGGAATAGATTATACTGTGGTGAAGAAACCACATGATGGAGGGAGAACAGAGCAAAGTAAATGTAAAGGGCAGCTGTCCTGGGATTCAAGCACAGGCTGTATACATTGTCCAAGGACATGCTGTATAAGGGAATTGAAACAAAATAAAGCAAAGCAGTAAACTTTCTTGTTCTTTGGGGTAGTGTAAGAAGATAAGTGGTCATGGAGACAACTTCTTTAGAGCATTGTGTTTGGGCTTTACTTGAGATTTGTTTTATCACTTGGCTATCACATGAATGTGGCCATTCAAAATATTAAGTGCCTACTATGTGTCAGACACTTTCTAGGCATTAGGCAAATAGCAATGAAGAAAGCACACGAAAAAATTCCATTTATAGGACTCTACATTTTGTGGATGGGAGGGAAAGCAACAGTAAACAGTAAACAAGTAAAATAAATACTATGTTGAATGATGGTATGTGCTATGGGAAAAAATTATACAGAAAAAAGGAAGAGAGTGCTAGGATGAGTTGTTTTTTTTTTTTTTTTTTTAAGTTGGTTGGGGAAGCTTTTTCTCATTAGGTGATATTTGAGCAAAGACCTGAAGGTGGTGTGGGAGTGAGCCATGTGGCTCCATAGAGGGAGAGTTAGTTGCAAACAGAGGGAATAGTTAATATAAAATTCCCACGTCAGGAGCATTCCTGGAATGGTGGGGAAAGAGAAAGTAGGTGTGCGGCTGGAGAGGCATTAGAATAGAAAGAGTAGAAGGAGATGAAATCAGAAAAGTTTTAGGTGCCAGCTCATAGAAAACCTTAAGTCTTGTAAGGACTCTCTTACTCTGAGTGACATGTGGGCTATTGGAGAATTTTGAGCAAAGAGGTGATATGAAATGATATTATTGTAAAGGCTCACTCTGCTGTGTTATGGGTATACTTTAGAAGCACAAGGGAAGGAACTACTGGTAACTTCCAGGAAGGAGTCATGCTGACTTGGCTAGGAGGGAAGTAGTGGAGGTGGTGAGAAGGTTCACATTCTGTATATATTTCAGACAGAGCTGACAGAATTTCCTGACAGATAAGAAGTGGAGTGTGAGAGGAAAGAGGAGTCAATGATATTTTTGGATTGGGCAACTAAATGGAAGAAAAGACGTGCATTTCTTGAGGTGGGGAAACAGGATCACAACAGGTGTGGAGAAATGATCATGAGCTTGGTTCAGCTCTCAAATGTTAGGGTGTTGGGAAGATGAAGAAGAACCAGCAGAGGATAATGGAAAGGAACAGCCAGGAAGGTAGCAGGAAAATGGAGAGGATGTAGAGCCTCAAAAAGTTCAAGAAAAGAAAGTGTTTCAAGGAGGAGGGATTGACCAACTGTGTCAACTATTTGGATAATTCAAGTGAAATGAGGACAGAGAATAAGCCTGTGGATTTAGCCATGGAGAAAATGGGCAACCCTGGCGATATTGGTCTCCATGATCATGTAGGGTAACACTTCAAGCAAGAAAAGAAAAATAAGCTGCATATAATTCCAGGTTGAGAAATGAGAAAATGGGGTCATTGTCCAAAGGTTGAAGTCTTTTTGGTAAATTATCTGTATAGTAAAGGTGTGACTTTGGCCCTATCTTTTCTCCATGCTTAACCACTGCTTATTAATTATGGTTTAAGTTTGTTAGTGAGTTCAGGGGTGGGGTCCATGCCCTTATCATGTAACTTTGAACCTGTGCCCAAAATGACTTAGATTTTCTCATGATGAAAACAAATATAATGGTTATCACTACTAAAATATCAAAGCCTGGGAATTGTTGGCCTGAGGGAACAGTGTTGGTACTAGATTTTTGCAAAGGAAAGCCACATTCCACAACTATCTTTAAGTCTGTGGGAGTGGAAATTCTTCAAAATAGAGAAAAATAAAAACTGCCAATCCAAATGCAAAGGGTGGATTAGGTAGCTTTCCCACAATTAGTGAAGCTCTGTTAAAATTAGTGAGGTTCTGGGGTGCTTGGGTGGCTTAGTCTGTTAAGCGGCCAACTTCAGCTCAGGTCATGATCTCGAGGTCCGTGAGTTAGAGCCCCGTGTCAAGCTCTGTGTTGACAGTTCAGAGCCTGGAGCCTGCTTTGGATTCTGTGTCTTCCTCTCTCTCTGCCCCTCCTCTGCTCATGATCTGTCTCTCTCAAAAATGAATAAACATTAAAAAAAATTTTTTTTAATTAGTGAGGTTCTCATAAGAATGGACATTCCTTACTAGCATAATCGTCAACTGCCATTTGAAATCCAATGAATAATATTCCTTAATTGCTTTTCAGGAGCTTTCTCTAGGTAATCTAACCACTTACTGATCATTATTTCTTGTTCCTTTGGCCATACCAACTTGACTCTAAATTCCTTGAGGATGATATCATGGCATTTATTTCTTTATATTTCTTATCACATTTAGTTCAGTATTAGAGTTATTACTTAATGTATTAGGGTTCTCCAGAGACAAAAACCAATAGGATATATGCATGTATAAAAGAAGATTTATTTTAGGAATAGGCTCACACAACTATGCAGGCTGAGAAGCTATCTGAAGCCTGGAGACCAGGAAAGCTGGAGGTATGATTTGGTCTGAGTCCAAACACCCAAGAACCAGAAGCACCCATGTCTGAGGGCAGGAAAAGATGGATGTCTCAGCTCACTGGCAGAGAGCAAATTCATCCTTCCTGTACCTTTTGTTCTATTCAGACCCACAGGGAGTTGGGAGATGCACACTCAGATTGGTGAAGTCTTCTTCTTTACTCAGTCTACCCATTCAAATGCTAATCTCTTTTGGAAACACCCTTAGACCCTTCCAGAAATAATCCATTAAGATCTGGGCATTCTTTAGCCAAGTCAGGTGACATAAAATTAACCATCACAGGCCCCAACTTGTTGACCTTATTTCAAAAAAGCAAAACTACAACAAACAAAATCCCATCACCTCCCTAATGATAAAACCTAATAGGTTGGAAAGCCTCCTAGGTATATTATCTGACCACATCTCAAATTTAAGTGGCTTAACTTTGGTTTACAGGTTAAAAAAAAAATCTCACACTTCTCAGTAGTGACACTTACTCTTGACTAAATAAAGACAAGGAAGGAAAAATAGCATCTTAATATTTTTAGTGGAGAAATTAAGGCAGAGAAGGATATTTAGTGTGTGGTAGCAGCATTAAAAAGCAAAAAACAAAAAACCCTTAAACTCCTAACTCTCTTCCTTTGCTGACAATGCACCAAAGTCTGAACTACATCTATACCCAACTTCCCTTTGGATCTATCTTACTCCTCCTATCATGTTTTTGACTCTTTGAAACTTCATTTCTTGTATACTCCTCTATTCTTCTAGACTAGCATTTTTCAGAGTATGTTCCTTGGATTCCTCAGAGGATGCATTCTATTCATAATAAAGTTTAGGAGCCACTCTTTTGGCTTATCTGGTCCTCCTGTCTTTATTTCATTTCCCACCAAGTCTGGATTTCACTGATGATCATAATAATGTCCTCAATTCCTTTTACTCCTTGCATATTTATCCCGTCTACCCAATCAATCTCTCACTCTAGGTGAATCCTTCTTCCAGGGTCTGTATTCTGCTCTCTGTCTTAGGAATGCAGCTAGAGAAGACTGTGTGGCCAATCAGACTGGCATTAATACAAATTCCAACCAAGCATTCCATAATGCTCAGAAAACCTTCTGACTTGTCCTTGGTCAGCTTGCTTTCTTTTTCCCCACAGCAACTATTTAAAATGTACTACTTAAGAAAATAAATAAGTAAAATGTACTACTTTCTTTAGGAATTCTATCCCCTTTTATTTCTTTTCATTCTCAGCCAGCAAGGAAATAGCCAAAAGGAAATAAGAGACCATCATTAGAAAGGCATTCTCTCTGTTCTCTTCCTATCTCCCTTAAAACTTAATTGCCTGGGGCAAATCCCATCCTGTCTTGTAGGAAGAAGTATCTCTCTAATTTTAAAGTAATTCTTTCCTCTCCATCCTGAGTCTCATTCTCTCCCTCTTTTGTATCTTTCATTTCTCTCTTCTACTAGCTTTTTCTCCTCTAAATATGAAAGTGTCCACAACTTAAGAAATAACTTCCCTCACTTTCACTATCTCATTCTTGCCTGTCTCCACTTTCTTCTATTTTCTGAATTCCCTTTGATCTCTTAATCAGTCATAATCTGGCTTCTACCTTCCAATGCAATTATTCTTTTTTCTGAAAACTAACAAATGACCTCAAAAATGAAAGTCTTGTAATTTCAACACTTAAAAAAGTATAAAATAAGAGACAATTGTTTCTCTTTCTATTCATTTAATGCCCCAGGAATGGATGGACTATATTAGAATATTGGCCCCTTCTCTCTCTCTTTTATTGTGTTTTTACATTGCTTATGATCTCATTTTCTGTAGAGAAACTTCTGATTTTTATGTGACCAATACTATGTTTTTCCCCTTTATGGACTTGGAGGTTTTTTTTAATCTGGTTTAGGATGATCTATATTTCAAGGTTATAAAAATGTTTTACTATTTAAAATATGTTCATGTAATTTTTTTTCACTTACTTTTTTAGGCCTGAAATTTCATTTCATTTCTTTCTTTTCTATTTTCTTTCCTTTCCCCTTTCCTTTCCTTTCCTTTCCTTTCCCCTTTCTTTTCCTTTCCTTTTTCTTTCCTAAGTTTATTTATTTATTTTGGGGGTGGGGGGGATAGAGAGAGAGAAGGAAGAGCAGAGGGAGAGGGAGAGAGAGAATCCTAAGCAGGCTCCATGCTCAGCATGGAGCCTGATGCTGGTCTCCGATCCTATGACCAGGAGATCACAACCTGAGCTGATATCAAGAGTCAGATGCTTAACCGACTGAGCCACCCAGGCATCTCTGAAATTTATTTTGGCATTTAACATTATTTCCTTCTACATGGATAGCCACTTGTCCCAACTTCAGTTGGTGCAGGGCTTGTCTCAGGACTTGAGGTGGGGCTTGATCTCACAACTGTGAGATCATGACCTGAGCCTGAGCTGAAATCAAGAGTCAGATGCTTAACTGACTCAGCCACCCAAGCACCCCTGGTAATGTCACTATTTTGAATAGGCTCTAACCTCCCCCCCTCACTACCATCTTCTTTTTGAACTGATCAGTGCCAATATAAAAATAAGTTAAAAATTTTTATATATTTATCTTATATCTAGCTACATTACTAAATTCTCTACTTAGGACCAATAACTTTTTGGTTGAGTCTTTTGCATCTTCTAGGCATGTGCCAAGTTCTCTGCAAAAAATTAGTTTTGTCCTTTCTCCCAATATTTATTGATTTATTTAATGCTTTGTCATGTTTAGGAAGTATTCTCATTAAAAAAATTTTTTTAAGCTTAGGAATATCTGATTTAATATCTTAATTTTGAAGGGTATGTGTGTATCTATGTAATCACTTATTTTTATTTTTCTCTTTTAAGTTTTTTTAAAGTCTTAAAATTTTTTTTTTAATGTTTAATTATTTTTGAGAGAGAAATAGAGTACGAGCAGGGGAGAAGCAAAGAGAGAGGGAGACACAGAATACAAAGCAGGCTGTAGGCTCTGAGCTGTTAGCACAGAGCTTGATGAGGGGCTCAAATTCATGGACTGTGAGATCATGACCTGAGCTGAAGTTGGACTTTCTCTTTTTTTATATAATTTATTGTCAAGTTGGCTAACATACTGTGTATACAGTGTGCTCTTGGTTTTGGGGGTAGATTCCCATGATTTATCACTTAAATACAACACCAGTGCTCATCCCAACAAGTGCCCTCCTCAATGCCCATCACCCATTTTCCCCTTTCCCCTGCCCTCCCCCCCCCTACCCCATCAAACCTCTGTTCTCTGTATTTAAGAGTCTCTTATGGTTTGCCTCCCTCCCTCTCGGTTTGTATCTATTTTTTTCCCCTTCCTTTCCCCCATGGTCTTCTGCTAAGTTTCTCAAAATCCACATATGAATGAAAAACATATCTATCTTTCTCTGACTGACTTGTTTCACTTAGCATAATATCCTCCAGTTCCATCCATGTTGCTGAAAATGGTAGGATATCATTCTTCCTCATTGCCAAGTAGTATTCCATTGTATACATAAACCACATCTTCTTTATCCATTCATCAGTTGATGGACATTTAGGCTCTTTCCATAATTTGGCTATTGTTGAAAGTGCTGCTATAAACATTGGGATACATGTGCCCCTATGAATCAGCACTCTTGTATTCTTTGGATAAATTCCTACTATTGCTATTGCTGGGTCATAGGGTAGATCTACTTTTAATATTCTGAGGAACCTCCACAGTTTTCCAGTTTGCATTACCACTAACGGTGCAAGAGGGTTCCCATTTCTCTACATCCTTGCCAGCATCTGTTGCTTCCTGAGTTGTTAATTTTAGCCATTCTAACTGGTGTGAGTTGATATCTCAATGTGGTTTTGATTTGTATTTCCCTGATGATGAGTGATGTTGAGCATCTTTTCATGTGTCTGTTGGCTCTCTGGATGTCTTCTTTGGAAAAGTATCTATTCATGTCTTCTGCCCACTTCAAAGTCAGACGTTTAACCAACTGAGCCACCCAGGTGCCCCTCTCCTTTAATTCTTTAAGGTAATAAATAATATTAATAGATTTCTTAAAATTGGGAAAAATTGGCTTCTTTTCTGGAATAAACTTTACTTAGTTACAGATTAACTATTTCAACGCATTGCTAGATTTGGTTTGTTAATATCTAATCTCAAATTTTAATTTTTATTCATTACAATTGTTCTAGTTTTCTTTATTGGAATATCTTTATTAGATTTTGGCATTAGTATTATGGTAGAATGGATTAAGGAGCCTTCGTTCCCCCTACCTCCACATATCCTGAAACAGGATAACACAGGATTCATTTTCAATGAATTTAGAGACAATTCACCTGCAAATCTTCTGAATCTGGTGCCATTTTAAATGGTCACTTTAGTATACATATGGTTAACTTCTATAGATGTCTAGGTTCATATCATTGAGTCAAGGCTGGTTATGAATTAGTGGCAATCATGAATGGGGGCACAAAGATGGAAATCTTTGATCCATCTTGAGTTAAAATTCTGTATTTTTGGGGCGCCTGGGTGGTGCAGTCGGTTAAGCGTCCGACTTCATCCAGGTCACGATCTCGCGGTCCGTGAGTTTGAGCCCCGCGTCGGGCTCTGGGCTGATGGCTCAGAGCCTGGAGCCTGTTTCCGATTCTGTGTCTCCCTCTCTCTCTGCCCCTCCCCCGTTCATGCTCTGTCTCTCTCTGTCCCAAAAATAAATAAAAACTTTGAAAAAAAAAATTCTGTATTTTTGAGGTCAAGGTTCTTTTTTTTTTTTTTTTTTTTTTTTTTGCCTGTGGGTGTCCTATTGCCCAGCACCATTTGTTGAAATGGCTATTCTTTCTTCATTGAATTGCTTTTGCACCTTTGTAAAAAATTAGTTAAGCAATATGTATAAGTCTATTTCTGGATTCTTAATTCTATTTTATTGATTTATATGTTTATCCCTTTGCCAGTATCACAGTCTTGATTACTGTGATTATATAATAAGTCTTAACATCAGAAAGATGTATTGTATTGGCTAATATAGGTCCTTTGCCTTTCCATACAAATTTTGGAATTAACTTGCCTGGTTTTTTTTAAGTTTATTTGTTTATTTTGAGAGAGAGGAAAAAGAGAGAGAGAGAGAGCGCGCACAAGTATGGAAGGGGCAGAGAGAGAGCTAGAGAGAGAGGGAGAGAATCCCAAGCAGGCTCTGCACTGTTAGTGCAGAACTTGACATGGGATTTGAACCCATGAACTGTGAGATCATTACTTGACCTGAACCAAGAGTCAGACGCTTAACTGACTGAACCACCCAGGTGCCCCTAACTTGCCTAGGGCTTTGATAGGAATTGTGTTAAGACTATACTTCAATCTGGGGAGAATCAACCATCTTCATTATGTCTAGTCTTCCAATATAAACACAATCTTACAATCAATGAAATCTCCAATTATCCTAGTCTTCTTTGATTTCTTTCATTACATTTTGTAATTAAAGGATAGAGATCTTATACACATTTTGATACATTTATACCTAAGTATCTCATTTTCTTTGGACCAATTTTAAATGGCATTATGTTTTTAATTTTGGTTTCCATATGTCCATTGTTTATAAAGAAATACAGTTGATTTTGGGCATTGATCTTGTAACCTGGCTGAACTTATTAGTTTTAGGAAGTTTTAAAAAACATCTTAATTGTGGTAAAAAATCATATAACATGAGATCTATCCTCTTAACAAGTTTTTAAGTGTGTAGTACAGTATTATTTACTATAAGCATAATGTTGTACAGCAGATCTCTAGAACTTTTACATCTTGCATCAATGGAACTGTATACCCATTGAACAGAAAATCCTCATTTCTCCTTCCCCCAGCCCTGGCAACTATAATTCTACATTATGCTTTGATGAGTTTGACTACTTTAGAAACTTCATATAAATGGAATCATGCAGCATGTGCCCTTCTGTAACTATCTTATTTCGCTTAGCATAATGTTCTCAGGGTTCATCTAAGTTGTAGTATATGACAGGATTTCCTTCATTTTTATAGCAGAATAATATTCCATTGTATGTATATGCCACATTTTCTTTATTAATCTGATGGACATTTAGGTTGTTTCCACCTCTTGGCTATTGTGAATAATGCTGCAACAAACATGGGAATGCAAATATTTGAGGTTCTGATTCCAATTATTTTGGGTAAATATCCCAAAATTGGATTGTTAGATCATATGGTAGTTCTATTTTTAACTTTTTGTGGAATCTCCATACTGTTTTCCATAGCAGCTGCACCATCACATTCCCAACAGTAGACAATGATTTCAATTTTCGACATCTTTGCCAGAGGTTTTTGTTTTTGTTCTAATTACTTTTAGTTTCAGTTTGTGTGTGTGTATGTGTGTGTAGATGCCTTGGGATTTTGTATATATGTGTACACACATATGCATACACACACATATATTTGTTGGATATTGTGGCATTTTACCTACAAATACTTCATCACATATATATTGATTGTAGGTATATTCTACTACATAACTAATTCTACCATCACATCTCAGAAATTAACAGTTCCCTAATCAGCTAATATATAACCCATGCTGAAATTTCCTTAGTTTTTCTTGATGATATCTTTTATTTGTATTTCTTTCAACTTCAGACTCCATGAAGTTTCATGTATTGCATTTGATTATTATGTCTCTTCAGTATCTTATGGTAGAATAACTCACTAACATTTTTTCTCTGTGACAGTGACTTTTTAAAGAAACTAAGCTAGTTATTATAAGACATTTCTTTTTTTTTTTTTTACATTTATTTATTTTTGAGAGACAGAGAGAGACAGAGCGTGAGCAAGGGAGGGGCAGAGAGAGAGGGAGACACAGAATAAGAAGCAGGCTCCAGGCTCTGAGCTGTCAGCACAGAACCCGACGCAGGGCTCGAACCCGTGAACCATGAGATCATGACCTGAGCCGAAGTTGGACGCTTAACCGACTGAGCCACCCAGGCGCCCCACTTATAAGACATTTCACATTCTGGATTTGTCTTATTGTTTTCTTATGTTTGTTTTTTGTTTTTAGCTTTGTTCTTTTATCTTCTTTACTTCCTGTAAACTGGAAGTGATGTCTAAAGGCTCAGTTAGATTCAGTTGAACATGTTTGACAAGTGTATGTCATAAGTGACGCTTTGTGCATCACATCAGAATACCATAACAGTCAGGTTGTCTCACTATTAGTGAGGCTTAGTTTCATTACTTGGTTAACATGGTAAATCTTGCTATTGTAAAGGTGCATCTTCTCTTTGAAATTAGCAAGTACCCTATAGGAATGACACAAATATTTTGAAATGCTTTAACGTAAGCCAGTTGGTTCTTTCCAGAGAAAGATAATCATTTCCAATCAGATCATGTCTCTTTTAGGAATGTATGAGGTTGAATTTCCACCTTGGGGTAGAAATACATAAGACTTGCCAAAAGATTACTGACCTTTAACTAATAGAAAATGTGTCTCTGGCCTATAATTTAATTCGAGCTGGCTCTATAATTTAATTCAAATGTATTAAGGAATACTTAGAGATAAGAGGGTGGGAAAAGTGTGAACTCCACAAGTTGTGATCCCTAGAGCAGAAATCTCCCCTGGTTTTGCTCTGTGGTGATAGCAGATAGTCAACTAACTAAGTAGTAGCAAAAACTTGTTGGTGGTGGTGGTGGGGGTCTTTTGTCAGAACACTGCTTATTGAGGAAACATTTTATACAAGGTTTTCTAAAAGAGGGTTTAAAGATTGTAATGTTGTTAAAAAAAATAAAGCTTGTAATGTTGGTTTGGAAGTGAAGGAAATTGCCCTTTTGTTCATTTCAAGTGTCAGGGTGCCCTGTCTCTGGGGATTAGTTTAAGACTTTTCCCAGCATTGTGACAGTTCTTGAGAGCAGTCTCGTGTGATGCTCTGGAAAGAAGCAGGTGGATACCCAGGACTTCCCAATCAAGGCAAATAAAAGCAGGCCTTCTCTTCACCTATCTAAACTCACTCCCACCCAATTTCAACTAAAGCAGTTCTGCCTGTATATGTTTTATGTCTTTAGCATTAAGAAGCAAAATAATAATTATTATTATTATTATTATTATTATTATTATTATTATTTAAAATGGTACCACATAATTTATCAACCATTATCCAGTAGAGGATATCCTGTCCCTTTTTTATTCAGATATAATTGACATATAACATTATATTAGTTTCAGGTGTACAATGTAACGATTTGTTATTTGTATATATTATGAAATGATCACCACAATAAATCTAGTTAATATTTGTGACCATACATAGTTATAAAGTTTTTTTCTTGTGATGAGAACTTTTAAGATCTGTTCTCTTATCAGCTTTCAAATATGCATTACAAAGAGCAAAATTATTGAGGGCAACAATGATACCATTGGAAATGGACACAAGCCCCCTGCTTCCTTTGCAAACCTATTTAGCTGGATGTCATAGTGGCCTCTGGGGATTCTTAAACATGTCTTTAGGGACCTTGGGACCGAGATATCCACTAGGTTTTTGCTCTTGATTTCAGTCCTCTTCTTTTAATGCTTCTTTTAGATTAACACATGGCGGAGAGCTCTGGGCCCCTGCATTTCATCTTTGGGTACAGCTGACTATAAGAAAGTTTTTACTTAGGGGCACCTGGGGGGCTCAGTCGGGTAAGCTATCCAACTTCAGCTCAGGTCATGATCTCATGGTTTGTGGGTTTAAGCCCCGTGTCAGGCTCTGTCCTGACAGCTCAGAGCCTGGAGCCTGCTTTGGATTCTGTGTCTTCCTCTCTCTCTGCCCCTCCCTCACTTTCACTCTGTCTCTATCTCTCTCTCTCAAAAATAAATAAACATTAAAAAAATTAAAAAGTTTTTACTTAATTGAGTTAAATAATAATCTCTATTCTCTAATATTCTGATAGAAGAGATGTTGGTTTTTAAAGTTCAGAGGATTGTTGCTTTTCTTTTTTCTTGTACTTGTTCCCTTATGGTTTGAGAAAGATGATCTTTTTATACTTCTGACTATAGTTCTGCAGTTCTGAGTGTGGTTATGGTGTCAAATATCAGCAATTTTCTCAGAGAGAAGAGAAAAAAATATTTTCACAGAATTAGAAAAATGCCCTCAAACAAAATCTGAGGAAATGAGGATACTAAATTTTACTTCACTTCCCACATGCTACCTCATATCAGTGGATACGACATAAAGTGAAGCGGGGCATCATGTAGATTTGTTTCTTTTATTGACTGCATCAAGATGGAAATCCAAGCATTAAAAATACATGGTCTGAAAATTTTTTAGGTAAATAAATTACCTATTTAGTTTAGTCTGTGAAGCTTCTATCTTTATAGGTCTTTAAATTCTTTGCTTTGACTAAAGCATCCTTAGATTTGTGTTTAGGGGTCCTGAGTTGGGTTTGTTCTCAGTGCATCATTTTTCTGAAAGGCTCAAGTATGGCATTACTTCACTCTAAAGTCCCTAGAGGGCCTGGGCAGTGTTCTTGGAAATACGAGGATGATCTCACCTAGTTGGAAGAAGGGTCACAACATAAAATAATGGTCCTTTTCTCAAGCCACTACACACTGCTAAAGTATATTGCTTCTTGACCTTTTGGCTAAGATTGCATGTAGAACAACTAAAACATTAGCTTCCTGTCAGCTTTACCACACTCGAGGCTATACTTTCTGACAGCTGTAAGAGATCTTGTGCTTTGTGGGGGCCCAGATAAGCCCTTTTGTGATAGCTGAGTTTGTCCAAAAAGGCTGGATCATAGATTATCCAGTCCAATAAGCCACGTAATGCTTGAGTCCTCACTGCTTTTCTTTGCTGCTTTTCTTCTGGCTGGGATTGTCCTGCTTGGGCTTGAATATACCAGTGAAGGGCAGGGGACTTAGAGCCAGCACATTCCACCTTTGTCTTACTCTTTGGCTGACTACGAAAAGTTCTTTCTTCTGTTCAACTGACGTCTTTCTCCCTAAAACTTATGCTCATTAATCCCAATTCTTCCTCTGTTAAATATTTGAAGATAGCTACTGTCTGTACCTCAAGTCTTGTCTTTAGGTTAAATAAGCTAGTTTCTTGAACACTCTTGGAATTGGATTCAGGTTGTTTTACCAAGCATATCCCACCCATACTCTAGTATGTGTACCCAGAGTTGAATTTAGCACTGAGTTATCCAATTTTTCTCATTCTCAGTATTATATATTTATGAGAGTACCATAAAGACCATTAGATTTCTTTTGGAATCATATCACACTTTTGACACATACTCCACTTATTTTTAATTAAAATTCCTAAGTCTCTTACGTACTGTCACCAAACTTGCAGTTAATTTTTGAAACTATGTATAGGATCTTGTACTTTTTCATTCTAAATTTTGTTTGCTGGATTTACCCCATTGTTCCAGCCTCTCCTGCTCTTTCTGAATCTTGATTCTTTTATCAACAGTTTGCTGTCCTTCCTGCATTTTTATCATCTAGAAATTTGCTGAGCATGCTTTCCATATTTGCATCTTATTACTCATTAATACTAGAAGGGCAACATTAAGGACAAAGAGCAAGTGAAAATGGAAATTACAGTCCAATAATGAAGTAACCTTACTATTTATTCTAATAATAATGAGTTCTAGGTCTAACCAGTAGAATAAGTTCTTATGTAGTGAATCTTGTGCAGTAGGAGAGATCGATAATGTTTCAATAACCTATACTCCTTCTGATATGGCTTTTTAACTTAAAAAAGAAGAAATTAAAGACAGTCTTTATTAATTTTGTAAATCTGAGATTTACTGCCAACTTTATTTATTTTTTTAATATGAAATTTATTGTCAAATTGGTTTCCATACAATACCCAGTGCTCATCCCAACAGGTGCCCTCCTCAATACCCACCACCCACCCTCCCCGCCCTCCCACCCCCCATCAACCCTCAGATTGTTCTCAGTCTTTAAAGCAAAAGTAAAAGACATCTGCTGGTATATGGAATTTTAAAAAAGATAGCCCAAAATTTCATTTCAGGCTTTGGTCATATCCCAAAACCTCAATAATTATTTTATTAGGAAAAAACCAAACAAACCTAAACATGCAGAATAAACTTTTCAAAGTTGAGTGTCTAGATCACTGAGTTTGGTTAATCTGTGACTAAAAATGTGGTTTTGTTTAAACAACCCCATATGTAGGCTTTCAACTCCTTCCTTTAAAATTCACTTCCATAATTCTTTTTTTAAATGCTTATTTATTTATTTTGAGGGTGGGGGAGAGGGGCAGAGCAAGAGGGAGAGAGAAAATCCCACGCAGGCTTCACGCTGTCAGCATAGAGCTGGATGTGGGACTCAATCTCATGAGCCCTGAGATCAAGACCCGAGTTAAAATCAAGAGTCAGATGCCTAACCCACTGAGCCACCCAGGTGTCCCTGATTTCCATAATTCTTAACAGTGACAGAAACATATCTGTGAGAAATGGGAAGGAACTCAATTTCAGTTGGTACTTTCTGACTGAATAAAGAGGAAGAGTGGGCTTCAGGAGATATCCTGGCAGGGTGTGTTGAATTTTCCAGTGGGGAATGGATGTAGCATGACTCTCCATGTTAAATATTTGCAGGTAAGGTCAAGAGGAAAATAACTGAAGCTGAATTCCATAAAGAAATAATTCCCTTTCTGATTAATGACTGTCTGTAGGCACCATTGCCAGGACAGACAAATTGTGGCACTATATTCCAACTTAAAAAAAATTTATTTATTTTGAGAGAGCGAGAGCGAGCACAAGCTGGGGAGAAGCAGAGAATGAAGAAGAGAGAGGATTCCAAGCAGGCTCCACACTGTCAGCACAGAGCCCAGTGCAGGGCTTGAACCCAGGAACCATGAGATCATGACCTGAGTTGAAATCAAGAGCTGGACACTTAACTGACTGAGGCACCCAGGCACCCCTACTACCTTGCGACTTAAAAAAAAAAAAAATCCTTTCATTAGCTGGATACTTCGACCTACTTTAAACTTAGTCTCATTAGCGAGATGCATGCTAGTATGAATGTACTTTATTTTCCTTTTGTTTATGCAGTGTCATAGCTACATTTTTGGCCATGTTTTATGATGTTATGACCTGGACTGCAAACAAATTCCTAGTCAAACTATTGCAGGTTGTTTATAAAAGAATTTTGGAGTCTAACTTGTTTTAACTTCCAATCTTCCTCTGCTACATGTACACACATACACACATCCACACACATACTTTCTATCCACAAATATTTTTTCTAGCAAAGTATTGTAATTATAATTTATTTATAGTCAACACTGTATTTGTGAATCACCATCTATCCTTGAAGATTTTTATTTTTAAGGTTTGGATTGTCAGTGTGACCTATAGATGGGTCAAAATCATCCCTACCTCTAAATATATGCTCTGTTTCAACCATAGTGAACTTGCAGATCTCCAAATGTGTTATGATAAAACCTCCTCCAAAGCTTTGCATATGTTCTCCCCTTTGACTGGAATGTCCCCTTTCCATGGCTCAGTAATTCTTACCTATCAAAATGAGGACTTGAGTGCTTTCCAGGAAGTGCCCCCTGATTCCTAGTACTTATTCAAATGCTTTTGTGCTTATCTTTTACATATCAGGTACTGCGCTGTGCTATAAATGTTGATTTCCTTCTACGTCTTTTATTAACATTGTGTACCTAGGGAATATGTCATATATAAAAGGTGCTACTGCTATCTGAGACATAATAGATAATAGGTATAATAAAGATTCTTTTTTAAAGTAGGAGATCTTTCTTTCTTTACCTCCAGTATAATTGACACACAATGTTACATTAGTTTCAGGTGCACAACTTAGTGATTTGACAAGTTTATACATTATGCTATGCTCACCACAACATATCTAACATCTATTCCATTTCATCGCTATTACAATATCATTGATTGTATTCCTTATGCTCTGCTTTTTATTCCTGTGACTTACTAGATTCCACAACTGGAGAGCTTTATCTCCCTCTCCCTTTCACCCATTTTGCCCACCCCCCATCCTTCGGCAACCATCAGTTTGTTCTCATTATTTACAGTTCTGATTCTGCTTTCTTGTTTGTTTATTGATTTTTTTAAGATTTCATTTATGAGTGGAATCATATGGTATTTGCTTTCTCAGTCTGACTTATTTCACTTAGCATAATATCCTCTGGGTCTGTCCATGTTGTCCTAAATGGCACAATCTCATCCTTTTTTATGGCTGTGTAACATTTTCTCTCTATATACCTCATTTCCCTTATCCATTCATCTATTGATGGACATTTAGGCTGCTTCCATATCTTGGCTATTGTAAATAATGCTGCAGTAAACATAGGGTGCATATGTTTTTTCAAGTTAGTGCTTTCCTTGGATAAATACCCAATAGTAGAATTATTAAATCATATGGTAATTCTATTTTTAATTTTTTGAGGAACCTTCATAGTGTTTCCCACAGTGTTTGTGCCAATCTGTATTTCTACCAATAGTCCACGAGTGTTCCTTTTTCTCCACATCCTCGTCAACACTTGTTAAGGAGATCTTTCTTGTTGTCCAGATAGAATAGGTGCTTATACCGTATATTCTCGTAGAGCACTGAACTTCTTTGCAGAGATTATCATATTTGCAGCTAGGTACTTACTTGTGTAATTATTTGAGATGTGCTCCTCCCCTAGATTATAAGCCCTCTGTGGGAAAGGACCATATCTTTTTTCCATTGTCCTATTCTTGTTACTGGCACGGTGCCAGCAAAGGGAATTTGCTCAGTAAGTACTTGTTAAGTGAAGGACTAGTTGAATGAATGGATCTCTGTGAGCAAAATTGATCAGGGAAGCAGTGCCGTTAGGTTTTAGTTTAATGTCAGGGGTTGCAAAGGGAGAGTAAGAATATAAGAGGGTTTCTTGAAAACTAACTGGAATACTAAAGGATAGAGTGGGAAGAAGGTAGGGGTGAGGATGAAGCAAGGAAGGACAGTGCCCTTATGTAAGGACAGTAGTATGAGGCAAAGGGTTTATATCCTGAGTTGTGACTGGGTCACTGTGATGAAAGCCACAGGGAAGTGGGGTGACTGCATTTACCCCATCCTGGGGTTCCAAATAGAACTTTGGCTTAAAGGTTTTTTTTCCCCACGATATCAGCAACTCCTTTTACACCATAGAAACAGTTTTGACTTTGCTATCAGACAAACCTGGTTGCAAAATGCAGCTACAACACTTATAGCTGTCTGACTTTGAGTCAGACATTTGACATTTTCAAGCCTCTGTTTTCTCATTTGTAAGAAAAGGACAATCATATTCACTTTGAAGAGATTTGTGCAGTGAAATGAGATAATATTCGTAGTGTATCTAATTCAGTGCCTGGCTCAGAGCCATTACTGAACAAATGGTAGAAGTTGTTAATATTAACCAGACTTAACCTTTACAGAACTTTTGAATGGTTTTATTTTTGGCCTCAAATTGTTCAGTATTTTTAATCAACGGGTTGAAGCATTCTTATCAAATTTAAAGATGAAACAAAACTGAGAAAAACAGCTAATATGTTGGCTAACAGACTAAGGAGCCATAAACATCTCAACACCAAGAAGGATAGGCTGAAACCAACATGATAAAATTAACAGGGACAAATTTAGACTCTTGTTTAAAGAATCATCTGAAACCAGAACAAGGGAGATCTCACTTAATAGTTTATAAGAGAAAGGCCCAAGGGTGTTAGCTGAGTGTCAGCTTAACATAAGCCAACTGGGTGAAGACTGCCAAAAAGCTAATGTGATCTGGGGCCATGTGATGGAAATAGAGCATCCAGAAGAAACGAGGTAATGGTCCAAGTGTCATTGTGCTGGGTGGACAACATCAAGGGATTGTGCACAGTTCTTGGCCTGTGCTTTAAGAGAAATAGATCTAAAAGAAGGTTAACAAGTGGGTCGAAGTCATGGAAACCATGTCATATGATCAATGGTCAAAGGAGCCAGGGATGTTTAGTCTGAAAAAGAGGAGACTGGAGTGGTTTAGGGTTGGGGTGGAGAGTGGGGGGCATGGAGCATACTCCAGCCTTCAATACTGGAAGAGTTTTCATTTGGATGAGGAATAGACTTGCTCTGCAGTGTTTCAAAGGATAGAAGAAAGATTATGATTGGAAATTGGAAAGAAGGAAAATTTTGGTCAATACACGTCATAGTATGCTTCTAGTAGTTGTACGTGCTAGCATTTATAAACTCTCACTATATGCAAGGCACTCTCCTAGGCTCTCTTATATATTACTCTTCTCACATATTTCTTATTTTATTCTTACATCAATTCCATAGGGTGTGTAATTATTACCCCATTGTATTGGGGCGGAAACTGAGTCTTAGAATGAAGAATTGATTTGCTTAAAGCTATGCAACTGGTTAAATGGTGAATCTTGGGCTCTAACTCAGGTCCTTTTGACTAGAAAGCCTGTGGTTTTTAGCTTTTAGGGCATACTTTGTTAGAGCTTCCCAGGAAATAGGACTTTCACTAAAACCAGGACAGTCCAAGGCAAACCAGACCTGTTAGTCATTCTAATCTCATAGTGTATTTTCCTCCATTCCTGAGATGGAAGAGAACTTTGTTTCCTGGAAGGCTAGGATTATAGCACAGTGCCTGGCTTTGGCTCAAGTTTCAAAAGTGCTTCCAGAAAATTGTCACAATTCAAGTATGGAAATGCTCCATCCCAGGTGACAATGAGTATCCAATTCCTGGATGTAATCAGATGCTGGATGCCACCTCTCAGAGCTGTTGAGCATGAGAATTCTCTATTGGGCTTGTTGTCACTAAAGACCATTTCTACAATTCTACCTCTGTCATTCTATGATTCAGAGAGGGCTCCTTTCTTGGACCCCGAGGAGATCTCTCAGGCTCTTTATCCAGAATCGAGAGCACACTGTGGGACTGCTTTGAGATGGTGTTTCAGGAAGCCTGGAACATGGACTCTTGTCTCCCTTCTTGTGGTCATTGATCCCTGCAAAATATGGCTAGAAGCACGTGTACAGATGTTCTGAGAGCTTTGCCCTCATTGCACAGATGCTTTGGATTTTCAACCCAAAGCTTGTCCAAGAAAGATCCAGACACCAATTCATTGTGTATTGTGTGATATGTTTATTCATTAAAAAATCTTGTTTCTGGTGAGGATGTGGAGAAACGGGAACCCTCTTGCACTGTTGGTAGGAATGCAAACTGGTGCAGCCGCTCTGGAAAACAGTGTGGAAGTTCCTCAAAAAATTAAAAATAGATCTACCCTATGACCCAGCAATAGCACTGCTAGGAATTTACCCAAGTGATACAGGAGTGCTGATGCATAGGGGCACTTGTATGCCAATGTTTATAGCAGCACTTTGAACAATAGCCAAATTATGGAAAGAGCCTAAATGTCCATCAACTGATGAATGGGTAAAGAAATTGCGGTTTATATACACAATGGAATACTACGTGGCAATGAGAAAGAATGAAATATGGCCTTTTGTAGCAACATGGATGGAACTGGAGAGTGTTATGCTAAGTGAAATAAGTCATACAGAGAAAGACAGATACCATATGTTTTCACTCTTATGTGGATCCTGAGAAAGTTAACAGAAGACCATGGGGGAAGGGAAGGAAAAAAAGTTAGAGAGGGAGGGAGCCAAAACATAAGAGACTCTTAAAAACTGAGAACAAACTGAGGGTTGATGGAGGGTGGGAGAGTGTGGGTGATGGGTATTGAGGAGGACACTTGTTGGGATGAGCACTGGGTGTTGTATGGAAACCAATTTGACAATAAATTTCATATAAAAAAAACTTGTTTCAAAAAGAAGAAACAAGACAGTTCTCAGTCCATCCTTTGGAATGCACCCATAAGTGAAACATCATTTCATCAATAATCTTTAAAGGCCTCATGACTGAGGGCCTGGGAGCTCATTAGTACTCTGAGAAAGATAAAAAACAAACAAACAAACAAACAAACAAACAACTTTCCTAGATACTTGAAATTAGTCCCATGAATGTCTGTGTAGTCCTTCCTTGGACAGTCTTTTTTCCCATCGCCTGCACTGGAGTAAAACTGACCTAGAATAAGCAAAGTGGCATTATAACACATTCGCCCCACCTGTGACAGGACATCTTTAGTTATCTTTTGCTACCTTTCTTGGAAAACCCATGAGACAGTGAGATTACTTCTTCCACAGGGAGGCCTTTGTCACTTGGTGAGTCTCTCCTGTCAGCTGAAGGAGATGCCCTCTTGTCCCTGATGATTTTGTGCGGGAGGCAGACAAACATAGGTGGCCAGCATGGGGGATTCTCAATGGGGAAAACTGAAAACAGAGCAAAAATTTCCAAAGAAAACATGGCAACTTATAAAAGTCCACATTTTATCCCCTCTATGTCCTTATTCTATGTGTGCCTTCTTCATGAGGGCCCAAGCAACAAACACTAGAGTCATTTTTCATTTGCATTTAATACTACTCATGTCCATTTTCTATTATAGCTCTGCTGTTTCTGTTTTCTTTACTCACAGCCATCATTATTGAAGACCCATGTGAAGTCAGGCACTGTATTAAGTGTTTCACATTATTATCTTATTTACCCCTCAAAACAACTGTCTGAGGTAGGCAATATTATCCCCCCCCCCTTTTTTTATGGAGGAAAGTGAAACTCAGATTAAACATCTTGTCTGAAGTCACACAGTAAGTGGAAGAGCTAGAATTTCAACCCGGTTCTATCCAAAGCCCGTTTTCTTTTCACTATGCTATTCTGCTTCAATCTGAACTGAATCCAACCTGAAAAGCCTACCAAAATAGGAAGCCTATTGAAATAGGAAAGCCAAAAGCCTACCTGAAATAGGAAGCATTTTTTCAAGACCTCCTTGCTCCAATACTTGTGGATCATTGTCACCTTTTTCACAACTTGCTTTCAGTGAGATTTGATGATCCTGAAGCCTCAGAGAACCGTTCCTTCACATCAGAGTCTGGATCCTTACTACTTAAAGGCCTTCACTGGTCATTTTGAACTGCTCATCATCTATGGCCTCCCAACTGAAATCATGGCCCTGCTTCTCCCAAGGACATATCTTCATTGCCTTTAAGTCCCTCATGTTCTTCTCACTAAACATTCTTACCCCTTGACATGAATATATTATTATTTAATATAAGGAATATATTTTAACATTTTAGAACTCTGTTATTTACTTTTGTTCCATCTTAATTTCTAAGCTCCTACTAAACCAAATCTCTTTAACTGCAGCTATATTTTGTGGGGGCAGTGGAAGGTGAGGAGAGGATGATTACTATCTGCCCTCCTCATGTTTTGACATAAGGGGACCTTTTGCTAAGACTTTTGCCCTCTCAGCAGTTATGGGGAGGAAGAGTCCACCCTCTGCACACCCTTCTTTCCTACTTCCTTTGGCAGGAGAGTACCATTTGCTTGGCCTTTTCCCATGTATAAACCAATGGGGCTACCAATAAAGCACATGTTCTGGTTTCCCCTATCTTTTCCTCAGGTTGAGTAGTGGTAGTGCTGAGCTTCTGATGAGTTGAGGTTGCACTAATCATTTTGGGCCTTGGGAGGAAGCCATCGTTCAGGAGGTCAGCTTCCTGCCGCATCTGGTAGGATTGGCACCGTAGTGAGGTAGGCAAGGAGTATGTACCACAAGTAAGAGAAGTGTCTATTCCACTGTTTTTTTGTTTGTACTTGTTATTGATACTATCTTCAGCTTTTTATCATGTTTCTTTTTGTAATTGTTATTAATATTCTGTTCAGTTTCTAATCTTGTTTTGTTGTCCTTATTATATTCAATTTGCTGTTTCTTTATAGAAATCTTTTTAAATCATTTGTCCATTTTTTGAAGGCAAGTTTAGTTAAGACTAGATGATATGATTTATAAGTTTACTTCTTCAGGCCAGGATAAACTGAAATATGTGGCCATATAGGGTAAGTCAGCAAACAAGTGAGGGGTCCCTGAAAGCTTCTTTTCTTCATTGAGTTCCCATTCTTCCCTTTGGATATCTTCTATGGTATATATAACACATGACCAATCAGACCATGTGTGGGGCTCCTGCTCTTATGGATTAGGCACCTGTGGCATTGGGCAGTTTCCCTAGTGCTACCTAGTGCTATCCTACCCCTCAGTGGCAACAGTGAAACCACAGGGTAGGAGGCAAGAGGCAATTGTCAGGTCTGAGATGGAAGTGAGACCAAACTCATTTAGTTAGTCTCATGCAACATTTAATTGAGACTAATGTCAACAGCAGGATGGGGCCAACCTTCAGTGTAGACTCTAACCATGCTCCCCAGGGTCCTGGACTTGGCCTACTGAACAAGTTCTACAAACCATCAGCATTTACTTCAGATAGCCAGGTAGTTTTCTTCTGAAGTCGCTGTGTTGACTTCTCCACTTGGCCAGGCATTAATCCAGGGGCAGCAGGATGTATTTGGGGTTTCAAAGGCTCTACCTTGGTCTGTGAGGAAGAAGTCTAGGGCAATTCTTTCATCAATAACAATTCTGGCCAGTAAGTTGAGGCTGACTTGAATGCCTTCAAGACTCAAAGTGGTGTCATTGATTTCTTTAGCTAAAGCCAGGGACAAATTTCTTATCACCATTTGTAAGTGGGTAACTCCTATCTGGAGGGATAAACATCTATCATGTGTGGATAAATGAGTCCGTTATCCCTTTGGAGACCTTCCCCAAGTAACTAAGAGTAGTTTGTTTAGAACAATCTTACAGTTGCATGATCTACTGCTGGTGTTTTCTTAAATCCTTGAAAGTGCTTATGACCAACCCTAGGGTGTATGTTGTTATGGTTCTGGGGGTCAGACAGATTAATGTCTAGGGTCTACAAAGGTACAGCCCTGGGGATACACCTAGTATCTCTGGAAAGAAGGTATTGTTTATAATTGTTGGTATCCCCTAAGTGAGACCTACATCAGTTGGGGACGTAGATTGACAGTGCCATCCAGGTGACTACTCAGCAGTTTTGAGTTGGAGGTGCAGGAACTGGGGTTTTGGGTTGGAGGTGCAGGAGCTGGGGTTATCCCTTAATATTTCCAATTGACTTCTAAGTAAGATGAAGGGCAATGGCAATTAAATCATGCTTAGATCTGTCTGGCAGAAGATAACAGATCCAGCTTAAATTTAAGTTAAATTTAAATATAAAGTTCTTGTAATGGTTTAAATTTAAGTAAATTTGAAGCTCTTACTATGGTTTGATAGAGCAGCACCAGAGTTTTCCTTTGTGGGGAAGGCGCCACGTATAGCTTTGAGAGACAAAAAAAAATCACGAATGATCCTCCCTCCCCCCACCTCCTGAGATCTAAAGTGTTCTCTCCAGGGTTATTACTCTCCCTCCACCCCACAAAATCTGTGGGTCCCATCCCAGTAGCAATAACTTCACATTTTCCCTGATCATCTCCTACTCATAACCAGAACTTTTATTTAGAGTAGTCAGGTACAGGAGGGACAAGAATATTTTTATAAAATTTACAAAACCCATTTTATCCCCACCTTGCACACATGGGCCACCATAGGGGGACTTGGTGAACTGTGTACTAAACCAAGAGGTCATTTAACATCCAATATATATTCTTTTTGATCTAGAATTATGTCAGTCCAACAAGAGAATCCAGGAGGCTGGACCAGAATTAAATTTGAATCCCTACGTCCCATTTTAGCCAGGCTGCCACCCACAGGGTGTATCAAGCAGGCTGGTCTAGGGTTGCTGGTAGGTGAAAGGAGGAATATCATGCCCCAGAATGGTCAGGAAAGAATTCTAAAGTTTCAAAATATATATAACACAAACATTTTTTTCTTCTTCTTGAAAATTAACCAGGAAGCAAGTAAAAGGATTTGAGCCATTTTGAGGGATGGTCATTAGCAGTGACCAAAAGAGGAGATAAGGGAGGTGGAGTTAGAAATTATTTTGAGTTGGTTAGTTTAGAAGTCTATTACACCTCTCAATGATGGAAAGTGGTATAAAATGCCCATTTAATATCTTGATTATTGTCCCATTGTTTGTGGGCTTTATTTTATTTTAGTTCAAAACATTTTTTTAAACATTTATTCATTTATTTTTGAGAGAGAGAGAGTGAGTGAGTACAAGTGGGAGAAGGGCAGGGAGAGAGAGAATCCCAAGCAGGCTCCACACTGTCAGCACGGAGCCCTGATAAGGGGCTCAATCTCACAAACTGTGATTTCATGATCTGAGCTGAAATAAAGAGAAGGATGCTTAACTCTGAACCACCCAGGCACCTCTATTTGTGGGTTTTATAACAAACTACACACTATTGTTAGACTGTAAATGATCTGGAAAGCCAAAAACATGACACAGTTTAGTTGTAAACTAGCTGGGTTCTTCTGATTGGACTGAAACAATAATACCATACCCTGTAAGGGTCAACAACCACTGGTAGCCTAAGAAAGGTTGGGCTTCTTTAGCACAGGACAAATGGACCAGATTTTGGCATGAGTTGCAATGGTAGCTTTTGTATCTGAAGCTTTACTTTGTACCCTATTAATAATGGTGAAGGGAATACCATGTCCCATGCAGTGGTGGATCCAAATGGTAATGGTATTCATCTGGGTGGTGCAGCCTTGATTTTAGTCAGTCTTGCCAGAGAATGGAGCCTTATCCATAGGGATCTACATGAATAACCCAGACTGTCAGATTGTCAGTCAATTTATTTTCATGGTTTATAGCCCCAAAGAATAATGTCTTTAATCTCCAGTCTGTGGTCTTCTTTCCAAGTGGCAAATCAGGTGCCTAGACTTTTGGCAACAATCTAAGAATCAGTAAAAATATAATGTACTTAGTCCTTAGGAGTCATGTCTAAGGCAAGGATTATGACTTTTTTAAAAATTTTTTTTTTCAACGTTTATTTATTTTTGGGACAGAGAGAGACAGAGCATGAACGGGGGAGGGGCAGAGAGAGAGGGAGACACAGAATCGGAAACAGGCTCCAGGCTCTGAGCCATCAGCCCAGAGCCTGACGCGGGGCTCGAACTCACGGACCGCAAGATCGTGACCTGGCTGAAGTCGGACGCTTAACCGACTGCGCCACCCAGGCGCCCCAAGGATTATGACTTTTGATTCAGCCTGTTGTGCTGATTTGTTCTTGATGCAGTCCTTCTTCCAAAATTTCACTGGGACTAGAAACCTCCAGCTGTCCAGTGAATACATCAGCTTTCAACTTAGTTGAATCATCAGTGAATTAGTCCCAGGCATTTAGAGGAAATTCTATGAGCCACCAACTTTGCTTTAGGTGGCAGAGTGAGGATAAAATTTTCCCCAAAGAGGTTAACAGATGCTTTTTTTTTGCATTAAACTGAAATACTGCTAGGGTCAGGCTGTCTGCAGTTTTGAATATACCATTTCCACTTGGCTGGCAAAGGCCTGTGTCCTAATTGAACCATCCTAAAATGTGGGTGCCGGGCTGGGGAGTCACAAGGTTCCATTGTTTAGGTGTTCAGTTTTGATAAGAGCCTAGTAGCAGGTTAACAGTTGCTTTTCTAAAGGATGCTCATATTGGAGAAATGATGAGTCCAAAACTCCAAGGAGTGCCTCTGGGTAGAGTCTACCTCATTCCTCTAAAGACTTTATTTGGCAAAAGCATTAGCCACAGAGACTTGTAGTTCTGGGAGGTCATTAGGGTTGTGGGGTCCCAATGTACAGAGTGTGCTACAGCTTGCTGGACAGCTTCCAGTGCAATGGAGTTTGAGGCCTATTCAAAGCCCCATGCAGATTTGCAGGTTAGTAGATGCACAGCAGGGCACATACTGTTTCCAATAGCCAAATAAGGTTCAGGTCTTTGTTTTTTTGGTATTGAAAGAACCAACAGACAGCATACTGATTTCTGGGGAGGGGGAGTAAAGATTGTGAGTCCGTCCACCCAGTCCCAAGAAACTTTACTTGGTGAGCAGTTCCCTGAGTTTTGTTAGGGTTTATCAGCCACCTGTGCTGGTGTGGTAACACCATATTCAAGGCTGTTGACAATGAGGCTTCTAATCTGTCGACCAATAGAACATCCTCTATATAGTGAAAGCTTTGGATGACAAAGCAATTTGGTGACAATTGCAGAGGATTAGGTACTCCTGGGAGAGGACTTGCTACATGAATGTAAATTTATCTTGGTACTTGGGTGCCTTTGGTATAGAAAAGAAGGCATTAGCACTTTTCAGGACAGGAGGCCAAATGCTATCAGTCTATGTAAAATGGGTTAAACTACAGTCACAATGTCTGGAACTACCACAGCTTTAGAAGCAATGACTGAATTCAGTTGTGATATTCCACTGTAAGACTTTAGTTCCTGTTAGCCTTTTTCAAAGGTCATGCAGGAGTATTGTGTTGAGGTATTGCTGCTTGTACTACCACTGCTGCCTTAAAGTCTTGAATTGGGTCTGTGATTTTCCTCCCCACTCTACCTCCCCAGGTTTCTGTGTTATTTCTGTTGGATCACTTGGGAAGGGACAGGGAGATGGTCTGGGAATTGATTTATATACCTCATCTACATATGTGGCTCTATCAGGAAAATCCCCATAAACATTCATAGTAAAACATGTAAAACATTAGCAACACTTACATATTCAATAGTGAAGCCACAAAAACAGTACATTGAACCCACTTAAAGAGTCCCACCCACAAGATCACTTTAGCTTCCCTTCCCCATTGTGAGTCTTGCCCAAACACTAGCAGTTGAATTTAGGTGCCCCCTCCTGCACTGGACCAGGTAGAATTGTGACTTAGGCCTTGTCTTCAACATAGTCATAAAAGGTTGAATCCTTTCCTCCCCAAAGTTCCCAGGCATACTCAGATGGATGCGTATGGTCTTCAGAGCCTTGGGATTAGACAGACTTCAGTCCCAATCTTAATCATCTTTTACCTTTAAGCAGGTAAGTTCAGGGAAGGTGGGGGAATGGATCAGCATGTGTTTATCCAGAGAACAGTTCTGCAACCAGTAAGCAAGTCTTTGTATTTACTTTCATTTTCCAAGGGCATGGCAGCTGGTTACTACTAACCAAATAAATTTCTATTTCCTGTCCATCCAGAGTCCTATACTGAGAGGCAAGGTCATCATTACTGACACCATTTATTTCAGCTTTGGGGACCCCTTAGTAAAGCAGCTATGAACAGTATTACATAAAAGTATAAACAATAACTAAGTCATCATTTAAGTGACTTGTTTTAATTCTACCTTTCACTGTCCAGCCTTTATTTATTTATTTTCTTTAAATGTTTATTTTATATTTTGAGAGAGAGTGAACAGGGAAGGTGCGGAGAGACAGGGACAGAGGATCTGAAGCCAGTTCTGTGCTGACAGCAGAGAGCCTGATGTGAGTCTTGAACTCACAAACCATGAGAACATGATCTGAGCCAGAGTCAAATGCTTAACCAACTGAGCCACCCAGGTGCCCCTCACTGTCCAGCCTTTAAATGTTAACTCCTGGGATGCCTGAGTGGCTCAATCGGTTAAGTGCCTGACTTGGGCTCAGGTCATGATCTCAGAGTTTGTGAGTTCGAGCTCCCTGTCGGTCTCTGTGCTGACAGAACCTGGAGCCTACTTCGGATTTTGTATCCTCTTCTATCTCTGCCCCTCTCTGTCTGCCTCTCTCCTGCTCATGTTCTGTCTCTGTCTCTCAAAAATAAAATAAGCATTAAATGTTAACTCCTATTCACTCTCAGGTAGGATAGTGGCAGGTTTCTTACTCTATTTCTGTTGCCATCACTTGGCAAGAGCGTTTGCTGCTGGATCCCAGGGAGTCTTCTTATATCTCCAAATCTGGTCCACAGGGACTTTGTTCTTTCCCTTCCTGAAAGTTATGTCTCAGTCTCTAAAGCTATTGGGTCTGGGATTTGATTTTACCCTATTTACAAGCTTGGAATTTACTTAGTCTACTTACAAGTTACCCTATTATGGTCTCATGCACACTGCCAGAAGGCCTAAGACTGGGTCAGAGACAGAAGAGTTATGACTCATGACTCAGCAAGCAGCACAAGCATCAGCATGTTGGTGCTGGTTTCCCCTTTCTCCCAAGGCCCATGGAGGTAACTTGATGGTTCAGATGGAGTCTGTGCACACAGTGGGTATGTGTTCCTGGGGAACCCAGGGCCAATGACCTAACATTTTCCTAAAAAGCAGAAATCAAATCAGCCCCCCTTCCCCAGGGGTGAGCAGTTACATGACAGTCAGGCTGTGGTCACCTTGACCTTCTTAATTGCCTACATGACTAGCTACAGAAACATCTCAGTAGTAGGAAACAGATAAACCTTGCAGTCTGGCATACTCAGCAAGAGTGTGTGAAAGCCCATAATGGACTGCTTCTCCTAACGGTGACAGGGTGGATATATGGCAGGCATTTTCAGATTGTACCAAGGAAGTTGACCTGAGTTCACTTAGAGTTGGTCTTTATAGCAGCAGATGGGACAGAACAGATAGCTCAGGGCTCACATACAAGTAAAAGTCAAATGTGTGATGTGAGGTGTCCAATATAGCTGTATAGAAATATATGGCAATATTTTTCTTTTTATGGTCCCAACCAACCAACGCCTTCCTGAGGAACACGTCTGCAGGGCTGGAGTATAATGGAGCGAAATAAAATCAGTGATTGAGTCAGGGCACTCTAAAAATAAAATGGCAACATTTTCTTGATGAAATAGTCTAATTCCTTAAGAAAATTTGTATTAATTTATTTTTGAATAGGCAGGAGACACATAATTAAAAAATAAGTAAAAAACATACCTAGTGTATAAAGTTTCTCTCCCATTCCTATTCCTTAGTCTTCCATTTTCCTTCAGGCAACTTTTCCAGTTATTTATACCATTAAGCGATATTTCTCTCCCTTTCCCCCATTATTTATTTTAATACAAATGGCAGCATATTAGATGGACTATTGTGTCCTTTGCCTTAGTTTTACTTAGCTATATGTCTTGGAGATTGTTTTGATTTGTGTATATGATTCTGCTTCATTTTTTAAAACAGCTGCAAAATAGTCCATGCTATGAGTGTAATGTAATATATTTAGCCAGTCTTCCATTGATATATAGTTAGGTTGTTTCCAACTTTCTATAACAAGCAATGCTACAGCAAATATTGTCACAGAATAGCACAAACAACACTGAAGCAGACTGAAAGCAGAAAGCCCCTGCTGCATGTCTAGCAGGATGTACATGGTCACCCTACATTCTTTCCAACACATGGTGTGTTGGATGGATGTTAGTGTGGCCCTCAGGATCCCCATCTCCTAGTAATCATGTTCTAGTATGATCCCCTACCCCTGAGTGTCGGTGAAAACTGTGACTTGCTTCTAATCAATAGAATATGGCAAAGATGATAGGATGTCATTCCCATGGTTATATTATATCATATAAACTCTGTCTTGCTAGCAGATTCATTCTCCCTTGCCATTGTGAAGAAGCGAGCTGCCATGAGTCCTATAGCCACAAGGAATGAAATGCTGCCAGAACGAGCTGCCTCAAATATTTGTAAAGGTGTTAGGAGGAGTCAGAAATTGAGTACCCAAGTAAGTTGTAAGACCCTCAGCTTTGTGTTCAAAATTATAGTCTTATTGTCATGAGATATATCTTATTCTCAGATGTCAGTTGCTTGGAAACCTCTGGTGTGGGTTTCCGCCAGAGATTTTGAAGTTCCTCTTGTTGAACCTTTTTGTCGTTAGGCTACCTGAAGGAAAACCACCATGGTTATCCAATGCACAAACTGCTATCTCTGCCCATAATATTTTATATATATATACATATACACACATATATATACATATATATACATATATACATATATATACACATATATATACATATATATATATGTGTATATATATATTTCTTTGCACACATGGAGGATTATCTAAGTAAGATAAACTCCTGGTAAAAAGGCTGGGGTCAAAGTGTGTGTACATTTTAAATTTGTAAGATACTGACAAATTGTCCTCCTAAAACAGTTGTACCAGTTTATATTGCCGTCAACAATGTCTGAGAGTAGTGCTTGTTTTTCCACATCCAGCCTCCATTTTCAGACTTTTTGATTTTGTCAATATGAAAGCTGAACAATATTTGGTTATACTTAAAAAAATTTTATTCTGAACAAAGCTGACTTCTTTTAAGATGGTTAAGAACTATTCATATTTCCTTTATTTGTAAACAGTCCATAACTTGTGTTCATTTTTCAGTTACTTTGTTGATCTTCTTTATTCATTAAATTTTATTTATAAAGAGTTCTTGACATTTTAAAGAAATTAATTCCTTGTGTCATTTATATTGCAAATATTTCCCCAAACTTTCCATTGTCATTTTACTTTGTTGTTTTTTTACATTGAATTTAATTGGGGGGGGTATAGTAGAATTTTTGTTTCCTTTTGAAGTTTTAGGTTTTGTGCCTAATGCTTTCTTCACCTTGAGTCTATATGTAACCCTCTCGTATACTTTTCTATTACTTTTATAATCTCTCTCTTTCTCTTTTTGTTTAACTCTTTGAAACATTTTTATGTTTTATTTTTAATGGATACCCAGTTGTCTCAATATCATTAATAATTCATTAAAAATAATTTTTTAATGTTTAGTCATTTTTTGAGAGAGAGAGAGAGAGAGAGAGAGAGGGAGTTGGGGAGGGGCAGAAAGAGAAGGAGACACAGAATCTGAAGCAGCCTCCAGGCTATGAGCTGTCAGCACAGAGCCAGACAGGCTCGAACCTGTGAACTGGATCATGACCCGAGCTCCCACGTAACCAACTGAGCCACCCAGGTGCCCCTAATAATTCATTAAAAATTTTTTAAAATGTTTATTTATTTTTGAGAGAGAGAGAGAGAGAGACACACACAGAGAGAAGAGAGAGAGAGAGAGAGAGAGAGAGAGAGAGAGAGAGAGAGAGTTGGTGAGGGGCAGAGAGAGAGGGAGACAGAATCTGAAGCAGGCTCCAGGCTGTCAGCACAGAGCCTGATGTGGGGTTTGAACTCACAGACTGTGAGATCATGACCTGAGCTGAAGTCAGACACTTAACTGACTGAGCCACCTAGGTGCCCCAATAAATTATCTTTTGAATTCACAGTTTTGGACTGCTACCTTTGTTATAAGCTAAGTAGAACAGTTTCTTATGACCTTCAGAGAAGTTCATATTACATAAATGTATGCAGAATGTTTGATCATCTTTGAAATTTCACTCTTCTTTTTTCTCATAATACTAGTCATACCATGCTGTTAGTTTTCCTTATGCAGTATCTCTTGCTTTTGTTCTTTCCTTTCCATTTCCATGTTGCCTGCTTTATGCAGACTCTAGCCTAATGTATTATAGTGTCCTAACAGGTCTTTCTGCTTTTAGCCTCATTCCAAGCATCCTACACATTGTAACCAGATTAAACTTTTTAAAGCTCCACTTTTATCATATAAATTTCCTCCAAAAAAAAAAAGTTTAAATGTCTCCCTTTTTATTACAGGAGACAGTTACTGTTTTTGAGCCCAGCATTCGGGGCACTCCAGGTTGGCTCCGTGGTGGTTTTTGAGCTGTTGTGTCTCAGCTTAACCCCTATTCTGTTGTATTTTGCCCTGTGAGGCTGGGAGACTGCAGCTGCGTTCCTGCTTTGCCTGCTGGATCCTTGTTGGTTCCGCCAACAGGAGGTGCTAGAAGGATTCTGGGAGCTGGAGGGAGAGAAGGGACTTGCTGCTTCTTTTGCTTCCTGTCTGCTTGTGGCTCCTGTGATTGTAGTTCCAGCCCCATTTCTTCATTCTGGGTGCCACAGTGCTTTCCTGTAGTAGCAGTAGCTGAATCCAGTTTGCCATTTCCCCACACTTGGAGAACCAGCCTCCTTGAGTCCACTCACAGACTCAGCTCTAGCCCCTACTCAGAGGGTTCCTGTAACTTTTCAAAGTTTTAATTATTCTTCTTCCCTTTGTCCCTATAAGTTTTAATTATTCTTCTCCCTTTGTCCCAGCCCTAGGGGTAGGTAATAGTGGCTTCCTGAAGTTGCTACATCTGTGATATCTTAGAGTTCTCTTTCACCCTTTCCAGTACTCAGTTAATAACTTTATGCCTTATGAACAATTCTTTATATTAAGCTCTCTCAGTTAAAATAATTGGTGTGGTTTCTGTCTCCTGATGGAATCCTCACTGATGCAAGCACCAAACCACGGCCACAACTGTTTAGACTTTATGCCCCAACTGGACCCTCTGCTCCAGTGAGAAAAGTTTGTACTTCCGTGGACCCCTGGGAGGGTGTTTCCCTTTCCCAAAAGCTTGCTTATATCACCCCTTATCTGCAAAAGCTTTGCAACCTCTGCCAATCTGAATCCTGTCTTTCAGAATCCAGGTAAAATTCCTTAGTCCTTTCTAAAGCCGTCATTGATCATGCCAGTCCACACAGTTCTCTCTCCCTTACCCAGATGACTCACTTGATACTTAGTCCCATACAGATAGCCTCCCCTATGTTCACCTAATACCTATTAGGTATTACAGATATGCTGTGTCCCATTGGTTTGTTTGTAAGTCAGTTGTTTAGACGTCCCAGTGCATTCTGTCATAGGGAAGATGATGTTACTCGTGGTGGTTTTAGCAATGCTAAAAATGGTACATAGTTTTTCAGGCTGCTCCATATAAGCCCTTTTGACTCACAGTGGAAGTGAATTGTAACGATTCAGGACTGGAACCTAACTATAATACGTATCATTATATTTTGGAAGAGTTCACCGGGTCCCGTCTCATTACAGTGGCCGGCCCATGTGAATAGGGCATCCTTGGTTCTGGTGGTTTCAGCAGTGGGGGATCTGTTTGGGGAGAGAGAGATTTGAAAGCCCTGGTGGCACTAGCACCTGTACCTAGTCTGGGGCTGCTTGGATGCTGGATTGTTTGAGGGTTGGGGTTTCTATGTCAGAGACTGCCTGGACCACATACATGTTAGCAGCTTTCTATGTGGTATGCCTTCCTAAGCCTTCATGAAGGGCAAGACCTTGTATTTAGTTCTTACACCGTGTTTAGCACGGAACCTTGGGCATAATAGACCTAGTTTTTCCAAAATATGCCTCCTGCTATTGCATAGCCATTCTCTCTGTATATACTTTATTTTCTTCAGATACTTAAAAAATGAAAACAAAAACAAAAAACAAAAACGTTAGACTGTATCACTGGAGGTAACTGAAAAAGAGGATCAAGTACCCACGTAAATAGTCTATCTACTGAACGTGCAATCAAATCTATTTCCTCCACAGGTAGGATCATTAAAATTAGCATATAAATGGACACTTAAAAAAACAAAACACTCTCCTATGTGGAAGAAGGGAAGAGGCCAGAGTTCCCCTCAACTGGCATGTTGTTCTGAGAACCTGATACCTATTGGTAAACTTCATAGTATGGTAGATGCATGATGGCCTAGGGATCTGTCAGTCCTGCATTCAAAATCATGTTGAACATTAGGTAAATTATTTGATTATTTGAATGTCAGCTTCCTCATTTGTAATATGGCGATAGTCATATTACTTCGTGGAACTGTTTTGAGGAATAAAAGGATAACATGTAAGGTATCTGGTATAGATATTATTTAGGTATTCAATAAATGTTATTAGGTATTTAGGTATTCAATAAATGTTAGTTCCTTTTCCCTTTCTTTCAGAAATAAGCTTATGTGTATCTTGAGTTTAAAAAGACACATCCACTGGTGCCGTGACCTGTGAACCAAGGCCAAAAAGTAGACAAAGTAACACAAACATCAGACTTTGAGGATATGCCGTGCTCCTTCTATTCTTTGTTTCTCTACCACTTTTGTTCCATGGATGTTGCACCAATAGGAAGCCTGCAGACATTTTCTGGAATGGTGAGAGCATGAGCACCACAACTCATTTCTGATCACCTCCCAGGGGGTGTGTTCTAACTGACCTTTCTGGAAAGTATTAATAAATGTTTTCAAGTTTACAACTCCTGGGAAAAGGAGAAACAGGATGAAACTTCAGAAATCCGTGAAATTTTAGTCTTGGGGAGTCAGCATTAATTTGTATATAACATTCTTACTGAAGGGACACTGAAATCCTGAACCTTTTTTTCCAGGGAGCAAGCTGGGAAAACAGTCAGTGATGCAACAGGCTATGGAGTTGCTGAAATATAGCCTGAGTTTTGGGAAATGAGTGATGTGTTAAATTGCTGGGACTCCAGGGGTGGTGATGCACCCGACCAGCTGTGGACTATGATTATTCAAAGTCTCCTGACTCTGGGACACCCAGTTTCTCATTATGAGCAATGTGGAAGATAGTGATTTTCTTCAAGCTCGTTTTCCTAACCTGGATGTGTTTGTGCATACTATTTGAGATTTTTATTTTTTTCATTTGTTTCAGGTGTGCTTGTAATTGCTTTTTGAAGCATTTTTATGATGGGTACTTTAAAATTCTTATCAGATAATTTGAACATCTCTGTCATTTTGGCATTGGCCTCTGTTGATTATCTTTTCTCATTCAAGTTGAGATTTTCCTGGTTCTTGGTATGACAAGTGATTTTCATTTGTATCTTGAACATTTTGGGTATAGTGTGATGAGACTCTGGATCTTATTTAAATCTTCTGTTTTAGCAGGCTTCCTCTGATTCCATACTGGTGGGGGAAGGAGGTCCTTCCTTATTACTGCTGAGTGGGGGTGGAAGTCATGTTCCCCCCTCAGTCTTCTCTGACATTCTGTGGGGGTGAGGAGCAAAGGGGTGAGGAGGTGTTTTATTATTGCTGGGGGGTGGGTGGGATCAGCCTCTGCTGACAACATCCTGGCTGGAGGAGAGAGGATGTCTGTTACTGCTATCTAAACAGGAGAGAGAGTTCCCTAACTCCAGGGGGTGGTCACAGCCCTGGCTTCCCAGTCTGCCTCCTCTGACACCACCCTAGCAGGTGGCTGGACCACTATGGCAGCAGCAAACTCTCGTAATGTAACTAACTCTCATCTCTTTTTTTCTTTTTCTTTCTCTTTAGAAAACTTTTGTCATATATACAAAAATAGAGAAGAGCATAATGAACTCCATATATGTATCATATAAATTCAACAATTACATTTTGCCAGTCTAGTTTCATCTGTCTCTCCCAAACTTTCTTTTTATTGCTCATATATTTTACAGCAAGTCCCAGATATTATTTTATTTAGCAATACATATCTCATCTGGAATTTAAAAAAGCATAATCTCAATTCCATTATCACTCTTAGCAAAATTAATAACAATTCCTTCATATCATTTTATGTTAGTCTTCATTCAAATTTTCATGATTGTTTTTAAAAAAACTTTTTTCAGTTGGTTTTTCATATTACAGCTTCCATCTTAAAAACAAACACTCCCCTCTTGGTAGCTGTTGCCTATTTTTCTAGTCTCCTTTATGATCAAATTCTGTAAAGGAGCTGTCTAAACTCACTGTCTAATTTCTCATCTCCCATTTTTTTCAACCCACTTGGATCAGGATTTTATTTCTATAGATTCACTGGAAACACTCAAGAATACGAATGGCCTCCATGTTGTCAAATTCAGTGGTTGTTTTTCAATATTTACTCAACTCTCAAGGAATTGAGAACACTATTTAATTTTCTTCTGGAACACTTTTTTCCCCTTGGTTTCTGAGACATCATGCTCACCTCATTTTCTTATATCACTAGCTACTTATTCCTCCCCTTCTTGAGCTCTAATTTTTGGAATACTCTAGGAAGTACTTAATCTTCTTCTCTTCAGTATATCTTAGATAATACCCCAAATTTATATGCCCATCCCCAAACTTTCCCCTGGTCTCCAAGCTACATGTCAAACTAGTATGTTCAGTGTCTTCTCTTTGATATCAAATGAGCATCTTAAACTTAACATCTCCGACTCAGGTTTCCAGATAAGGCTGTGCGCCTCCCTAAATTTTTCTCATTTCAACAAATGGCACAATAATTGTAAAAGGAAAGAGAGTAGTGAGTTAACTTGGCACTCTAAAGTTATCAGGGAAGACCCTTCTGAAGAGGTGATATTTGAGCAGAAATTAGAATGATGGGACAGATGCATTCAGAAGGCAGCTCACGTTAGAAAACAAGAGAAAGAGAGACAGGGAAAGGCAGGGAGAAAGGAAAAGAGGAGAGAGGGATGTTGAGAGAGAGAGAGAGAGAGAGAGAGAGAGAGAGAGAGAGAGAGATCCAGGAGTCATTCTTTACTATTTATTTTTTTACCCCCACATCTGTCTCCCAACAAATCCTTTAGGCTCCATCTTCCGACAAATCTGGAATCTGGCAATCCCACATTATTTCCTTTTTACCACCTTTCCCCAAATCATTATCATTTTTCAATAGACCACTGCAATTGTTTTCCAGGTGGTCTTCCACTGGAAGGTGATCTTTATCAGAACAGTGACCTTTTCAATTTACTGATATACCCTCTTTGCACTTGCAACAAAACCTGATGGACATTGGTGTTCATTAAATTATTACTGAATAAATAAATGATCTCTTTACTTTCATTAAGCAGGGTGATCTTTTAATAAGGCTTAAGGCTCAATTAGTATTTTCTAGTGGTTTTGGGTCACACATTAAACTTAAAATCTGATTCTGAATTTACAAGATCTGACCACTGCTTACCTCCCCAGCTCATCCCCAACCACCTTTCCCCTTGCTTCCTCTACTCCAGCCACATTGGTCCCATTGATATACCTCGAATATGCCAAAAATGTCCCCATTTTATGGATGCGTATGGTTGTTCCTTCTGCCTGGGACATTCTTTTCCCACATCTTCATCTACCTGGCTCCTTCTCATCATTATGGTTTCTGCTCAAATGTCTAGTCTTTGGAGCAGCCTTCCCTGACAACCTTACTTTAGAGTGCCATCTTAACTCATTACTGTCTTTCCTTTACCATGATTTTTTTCCCTTCATAGCCCTTATTGCCAAAAGACATTTATTAATTTACGTCTTCATTGTCTATTATATTCATTAGAACATAAGATCCATGAGTTATCCATTTATGTAAGTCTAATTTAATAAATACTGTTGAATGAAGAGATGCCTTAGTCCAGTAATATAACCTTCTTACTTTACAGGTGAGCACATTGAGGACCAGAGAGGTGGGGTTACTTGCCAAAGTCTGTTGTCAAGTTGGTGGCTGAGCCAGGATTCCACTGCTATCCTGTAGTGTCCCAGTCCTGAGCAAGTTTTTCTACATGGCATTGCCAGGAGGCCCTGAGAATTCTATTAATCCCATTCCCTGTCTGTTATAAATACACAGCTTGCTGCATGTTGTTATTTCACATCTCTAACAATAATGTAAGCTGGCTGGCACTTCCCAGGATTTCCCAAAGGGGAGAGGAGGAGCAGAACACCTCTGCTGGTTTCTCCTCTGAAATGGAGACTTTGCAACGTCAGCCACCGTGCCATTGTTGGACAACAATATGTGTCTCAGAGGCAAGGAAAAGTTCCCACACTCAGTGCTCACCAGACGCCTGGCTGGTGAGCACTGGTCTCCCATTACTCCTGGGTTCCTTGTTTCTTTTTCCTCTCTCTTTGTTATGTCATCTATTCATGACTGGGGCAAGATGCCATGCTATTCTTTCTCAATTCTGGATCAGTCTGTTATTAACTATTCTCCTTGGGTGCCCTATTCATGAAAACCTAACCACCCCCAGTTGCAGTAGGTGAATTCCGTGGAAAAGTGCAAGGCACATTTTTCCTGCTTGGTTTGTGCTTTTCCTGTGATTCAGCCATCTTCAGAGGGAGCTCTTCATCATATTACACTACTATGGCCTGTGTCTGCGGGTCCAAGGAGGCTAAGCCCAGTCCAAATTTTGTGGACGTTCTTAGGGAATATGAAAGCTAAGTTACAGCAAAGTGAGTCTGTGTGGTGGGTTTGCCTGGTCAATCTGTGGTTTTAAGAGACCTAAAAATCGAACTGTTCTCATGGTAACAGCAAGCTGGTAGAGGTTAAACATTTGTTCCTCAGGTCACTTTAGGTTAAATTTTAATTCTACTCCAGGTGTATCCCCCAACCCTCCCTCCCCCAATTCTAACTTTCCTAGGATACTCTGATTTCTGGGTATCAGTTTCTCTACTCAATAAGCAGGGCTCAGAATAACAACCAACCTGATAAAAATATGTTGTTTTGTATAGATTTTCCTCAACATATGATGGGGTTATATCCTGATAAACCCATTGTAAGTTGAAAATATAAGTCAAAAATGCAATTAATACACTTAACCTACCAAACATAATAGCTTAGCCCAGCCTACCTTAAACATGTACAGAACACTTATATTAGTTTATAATTGGGCAAACTAACACAAAGCCTACATAGTCCTATGCTGAAATGTTGAATAGCTCGTGTAGTTAAATACTGAACTGAAAGTGAAAAACAGAATGGCTGTATGAGTACAGAATGGTTGTAAGTGTATTGGTTGTTTACCCTCTTGATTGTGTGGCTGCCGTGGGGCTCCGGCCCACTGCCACAGCCCAGCATCATGAGAGATTATCATAGAGCATATCACAAGCTTAGGAAAAGATCAAAATTCAAAATTTGAAGTATGGTTTTTACTGAATGTGTATTGCTTTCACACCATAGTAAGGTTGAAAAATTTTAGGTTGAACCATTGTAAGTTTGGGACTGTCTGTATTGTGCTTTTAGCTATTTTTAGAAGGGAACTGAATCCACGCAGAGCATCCTTTCACCTGCAGGGGTTAATTGAAGGATGTTGGAAAGTGGGACTCTAATTCATTTAACATGTGCTTGACCCATTTTCCTGAGGAGTTGTATACTTTTCCCCCCTTAGTTTAGGAGTTAGTTATATGTGTATGTATATATGTGCTGTGTGTGTGTGAGTGTGTGTGTATGTGTGCATATGAAACAACTGAACTGAGTTCTGAAATGTCTTTGTCAAATCATCAGATAAAGTGGAAATAGCACAATATTATGATTAAGGGCATCGAATCTGGGGCGTTGGAGCCAGAACGACCTGGATTCAAACTCTTGCTGCACATTTGCATACTTTTGATTTGGATGAAGTTCCTTTTCCTTTCAGACCCTTGGTTTCCTTACATGCAAAATAAAAGTTATTAATAATATCAACCTCATAGGGTGAGCATGAGGGTTGAACAATGTGTAGGTATATAGAAATATGTAAAACGCTTAGTATAGTTCTGATATATGGTAAGTGTTCAGTAACTATTAGCTGTAATTATTCACACAATGCACAGTACCATAGAATCAGAGATAAAATAGAATTGGATATTTTCTAATATATCTCCTTCTATTTAGAATTTCATTGGTGCTTCCTCTCTCTGCCTAACTGCACACATTCCCCAAAACAAACTTCTCCCAGATACAATATGTTCATGGTAGCCCTTTGAAGGAAATCTCATTGTTACTTGGTGGTCTTTTGGGGTCCCACAGGCGTTATTTTTCTAAAGGACCTCAGATCATACTTCCATATTTTTCCTCTCAGTGCAAGCTGTTTCTGAGGATGTAGAAAGGGCATAAGTTATTATGTGGAATTTACTGTCTCCATTCATCCTTGTAAATGAATAAAATCAACCTAAAATGCACATTATGGACACTAGGGAGAGAAAAAGAAGCATGGAAGTGGGTGAAGAGGAAAAGGAACGTGGAAATGGTGTTTTACCAGTTGGAACTGAGTTTGGCTACAGGTAACAAATTTCAAATAATGGCAGCTCAAAGAAGATAAAGCTTTATTTATCTCCTGTGGAAAAGTTCTGAGGGGGCGCCCGCGTGACTCAGTTGGTTGAGCATCTGATTTCGGCTCAGGTAATGATCTCACGCTTCATGTGTTCAAGCCCTACATCGGGCTCTCCGCTGTCAGGACAGAGCCTGCTTCAGATCTGCTGCCCCCACCCCGCCCCCACACCTCCCCTACTTGTGCTCTCTCTTTCTCAAAAATAAACATTAAGAAAAAAAGTTCTGAGGAAAGTGGCCTGAGGTCAGTATGGCACTTCCTGGTCTTCTGTGACTGGACTCTTCTGTATTTCCTCTCTATCATCCTTGGTGTGTGACTTTTGGCCATAAACTCCCTTTATGGTCCATGATGGCTACTTTAGTCTTCATGTACATATTCTTGGAGACATGATAAAATAGATAAAATAAAGGATGCCCGGTTAAGTTGAATTATAGGTAAATGTCATTTTGTAAGTTATGTCCCAAACTGCATAAGATATACTAATACCAAAAACTTATTTGTTGTTTATCTGAAATTTAAATTTAACTAGATATCCTGTATTTTTATTTGCTAAATCTGTCAACCTATCACATTTTAGGTAGAAAGAGGCAAGAAAGAGGGAGGCCAAAGATCCCAGGGTTGTTCTTCCCAGTTGAGTGAGTTTCTTTTATAAATTTCCACTTACATCTCTTGGTCACCCTTAGCTGTAAGGGAGAATGAATGTTAGTAAGGAAGGAGAGAATGCATCTTGAATAGACTACCAGAAGATTTTGCCACTGGTGGAAATTTATTCCAGTGTTTTTCAGGTAGGCGTCAGAATCTCGCAGCATTTTAAACACTTTCTTAACCGGGGGACATCTTAGCATCTTCCCTTCAACTTCTCTGCTTCTTTTGACCAGCCTAGCAGTGTTAGAAGTTCCAAAATAAGAGCCTGAGGACATCGTTCATCTTTCCAGAAGACTGCTTCAGATTCTTTTTGTATAGATCCTTTTTGTAAGATAGGATTCTATTTAAAACAACAACAACAACAATAACAACACACACGTTAAAGATTTTTAGGAATGTCTCTAACTTTTCAGTAAAGAATACGTATGGTTTGGGGCTCTGTGCTGAGTATTGATCTATTCTATGTAGTTTCACCTTCACAGTATCTCCTGAGACATAAATTTAAAACATAAAAAACACCCTTAAAATAGTTTAAAATAGGCCAACAGGCTTCAATCCAACAAAATATAAGAATTGGACTTTTCAATCTACCATACTTCGTATTCTCTCATTTTGGTCATAATAAGAATTAATTTATTGTTAAAAATCAAAGGAACTTTTTTGAACCACCAGAAGAGAATATTCAATATGGTGAAAGGTAACACTAGTTAGCAAGCAAGTAAACAAATAAGGTTATAAAAATGGTGTATTTTAATCCTTAGAAAGCTAATGTCTTCAAACAATCATCTTTAAAAAAAACTTTTGTTTTTATTTATTTATTTTGAGAGGCAGCGACAGTACAGGTGAGGGAGGGGCAGAGAGAAGGAAAGAGAATCCCAAGCAGGCTCCATGCTGTCAGCGCAGAGCCCAATGTGGGGCTCAAACTCACAAAACCGTGAGATCACGACCTGGGCCGAAACCAAGAGCCAGAAGCTTAACTAATTGAGCCACCCAGGCACCCCTAAATAATCATCTTCTTAAAGAATTCTGGCAATTCTCTTCAGATCCAGAGCTGATGTAGTAGTTTGGCAGTGAGAAATCCACATGACAGGTTTGATGTTGGATTATATCATACATTGGTTAGAACTGGGCAGCAGTAATGGCATAAGGGCAGCCTAGTTGCACTCCTTGATAAGCGATGGTCCAGCAACAAAAACATGTAAATTGGGTCTGGCAGGAGGATAGTGGGGCTGGTAGACGTGAAAGACACTGTCTGGTGGTAAAGCTAAGCAGACAGTCCGCCTGAAGCATTGCTCTAAGACTAGCTAGAAAAACAAACCCAGGTACTTGCCCAGGTATTTGAACATGCAAGTTGGAATAAAAGAGAGATGAAGCCTCTTAGAGGTTCAAGATCCATAGTAGAGTGACAAGGGCTTTTTATATCGCTCATTCAGCCTTTCCTGTGTGTAGAAAGATGCAGTTAAGAGCACTGTGCTGGTTTGGATGAGGGCCAAGGAGACACAGCATTGTAGTAAGAAATTGGGTGATTCCTATTTTCTGGGGACTCAGTCCCAGGACTTTGAGTGCAAAATTGGTACAGTCCTGGCCACCCTATGAAGAAAGAGCGTGTTTGTGAAGTTACAGGTGGACTTTGGGCCCGGTGGGCCTGTGCAGTGAAGAATCATCAGTTATCAGAGTTGATAGTATCCTCAGAGGCTGGCCATATAGGCAGACATTTTAACTCAATTTAGATCTCTTTAGGCTCTCCCCAACTGGCAGTCTCTTCGTGAATACTTCTGGGTGGTTTCACTTTCTAGGTATTGTCATGCTACTGGAGAATTTTTTAAAATGAAAGGTTACAGTTTTTTGTTCTCTTTTATTTTGATCAAGGAACAAAAGAACTTCATATACATTTCAGTCCCAGAATAACTAAGCTTCTACTCACTGTGTTATAATTACTTAAATATCAACATTAGAGCAGAGATGCATGAGAAGGATGACAGGATTTAAAGCCAGACGATCTGAGTTTGAGACTCACCTCTGTCATGCATGAATTCTTTGACCATGCCACATTAGGAGGCTCAGGTTAAGTGACCTGGTCAATCTGGCAAAGCATTGCATTGCAATGCAAAGCATTGCAACCAATGACCTAAAATCCATGCCCCACCCCCCCCAAAGCAAGCCCAAACTCTGATTTCGTCAGAGTTCCTTGCCTTCCAAACGAATTCCTTAGGTTTTGGCTAACATAGCGCTAATGTTAAAACAGAAATCTGGGGGTCCTACTGATACTCTTCAGGCTATCATGACACCAAAGAATTTAAAGAGGCCCATATCTTGATGACATATCTTTTTAGCTAAAAAATGTGCATATTATTATTTTGCATGTGCAGCCCAGACTGTAACTTCTTAGTTCGCTTTAACTGCAGTCCCATGACTGACACAGATGTTATTGCTCCCCAATTACAGTGTTTTCTGCTTGGAGGCATCTTGTCTTGTGTAATATATCATGAGCCAGAGCCCCAGTGCTAAACATTAGTTAGAAATTTATGATCGTACCTTCTGAGGCAGAGAGGGCAGCCATAGCTCACTTTGGACTTGGAAAAGCACTCCAGGTTTTCCCTCAGCTCTTTCCCCCCCCCCCCTCTTTTCTTTTTCTGCATTTGCTCATTACTATATCTTTTCAATTGAGGGATGGCCTGGATCCTGCCATGTAAATCAAAGAAGAGAGGGCCTGACTCAGCCGCTTGGCCTGGGTCACCTGGAACCCATTATGATACAGGATCATAAACACCTCCATTTTCCCTTCAGAGAGAGACCAGACCCACTGAAGTTAAGCTACCTGCATAAGAGTTGAGTGCGATCAGCTGTACTTAATCTTTAAATGTCCAACATGCTGATAACCTTTGGTTTGCTTTGATAACTACAGAATAAATTCTCACTGCATCGGATACCGGCACTCTGGTTTCTATTCAAGGCTGTGGTGCAAATGTCATGGAATCTTGGGCTGGACAGCAGTCCTTGGAGATCTCTGGGGCCAGTTACTGGCTTTCAGGCACTTAATTTCTAAGCCTCCCTCTGCCAACACTAAATTTCCTCAGGGAATGACACAGTGTTTGTGCATTACCAAGCTTTAGGTCCTATACAGGGTGAAAAACATTTGGAGGTGGGAGAAAGGGGATACAAAGAAACATCCATCAAATTCAAAGCTTTATGACATGGTGTGACAGAGGGAACACTAATCTGAGTTTCGAGCATCTTGGGTTTGAATCCAACTCTTCTCTTCTTGCCCTGTCTCACTTTTGAGCTGTGTGATTTGGGGAAAATGGTGTTAACTCTTTGGGCCTTAGTTTTTCTCCTCTGTAAAGTGGATGGGAATGGTTAGTGCTTCTCAAATTTTCACATATATATGAATCACTTGGGGATCTTCTAGATATCCTGTGAGGATTAAATTAGTTAATACATATAAAGCTGTTAGAAGAATGGCTGGCTCATAACACTCTATAAATATTAATTTTATTATTATTTAACATAATATATTGTATTTATGTAAATATTATATATTTATTCTCGTAATATAATGAGAACTTCCCCATGTCATTCAAAACCACTTCAGAAATATAACCTTATCTAGACTTTGAAATATCCTCTTGTAGGACTCTAATAATTTATTTATCCATTTTTTAATTTTTCTCTGTTATAATGCTATTCTGAAAATCTATGTATGTGATTTTTTGCCCATAGACATGTTCTTACAGGTAACATGGAGTGAAACTAACAGGCTTCACTAAGGTCCAAGCTAAAAATCATTGGAGGTGGTGGAATTAACTTCAATTTCATTGCAATTTGGCAAACATGTATTGCATACTTCAGGTGGGTCAGGCACTCTCCTGGGTGTTAGGCACAGAGTGGAAAACAAGACAGGTATGAGCCCTGTCCTCAAGGATTTTATACTCTAGCAGCAAAATCAGACAACAAAGCATGATGAATGTTAGGGAAAGTAGACGGAGCACAAAAGGGTGCCTAATTCAGGAGAAAAGGCCCTTTAACTGGAGTCTGTATGGATAAGGAGGAGGTATCCAGAGAAGAGGAAGGGCAAGAGCTGAGAGAATAGGAGGTAGAGATAACTATTTATATTCTTCTGTTTATATCCTAATGGCTTATTTATGAAGCTGTTGGCTACTGTCTTAATTTGAATCTGTTAGAACATCAAAACTCTTTGTTGAGTCTATCAAAACAATTAATTGTATGTCTTATTTTGTTCCTCCTTGAGCTTAAGCTAATGAAAGTGTAAATACTGTTAGTAATAGACTAAAAGTCTCTAATGGGGCAATTAAATAGATCAGGCATTTAAATACTTAGAACCAACTGTTGACCGTGTCACTGTCTAGTGAAATGATGACTATAATAGACACTAGTGGCAACATATATGTACCTTCAAAACTATAATAATAATGTGATTTAATTTTAAAGGTTAAAAAATAACTATGATGAAAAGTTTTATAAATAATAATTTATTGAGCTTTTGCCTTAGACAATCAAGTAGCTTAGTCAGGCATGACAGGTTGTATTATATTTGATTCCAGTACTGTCTTGTCACTACAGTGATATAGTTATCAGGACTTTGAAACTTGGTAGAAATCTATTCCTCATTTATTGGGATAAATCCTAGCTGTTGAAGATCTCAGTTTTATGGGATTATAAATGCTTCATAGTTTTTTTACTCTTGTCAATTGGAAGGTTGACTCAAACTGATACATTTATAATCACCAAAATTATATAAAAAATGCAGATTCAGTGTTCTCTGTGCTTATGCACACCCCTTTGAAGGTATATTTCTGGAATTCAGGAATATTTGAGGCTATAATTTGTTATTGATCATAGCTTGTGTTGGAATTGGAAGTGGGTAGAAGGGTTTGTGTCTGTTTTCTCCTCATCCTGAATCATTTACTCAACAAGCCCTCAACGTAGACATTTCTGTCATCACCTCTCAGCAAATTAATATCAAATGCATCTAAGAACTACCATAAATTCTTATTATTGGGCTAAAATAATCTTAATTTATATTAATCTTTATCATAATTCTTTATGCAAATAGTTTCACTCTGAATTTACATTTACAGCCCATAGATATAAATTTCCTACAGGTAATAGAAAGTTATATGGTAACAGGAAGTTATTGTGGAGGTATTGTGAAATAGTAAAACTGCATGGATTTTGAAGTCATACAGACAGGCCTCAGTTCAATTATGGCTCCACTGCTTATGAATTATGCAATCTTGAGGTAAATAAAAAATCCTGTTGTGTCAGTTTCTTCATATATAAAATGGATATTTGTATGTGTATGCACATATGTGGATGTCTGTCTACAAAATATAGGTAGATGTTTTTCTAAATTAGCAATTAAACTCTATGTAAAGTAATTAAAAGTATTATTAGAACAATTAGACTGCAGTCTGATACCTAGAAGAATATACAAGCTTGAAATTAGAAGACTTTGAAATCTGTAAGTGAAAATATGAGTAATACTGTGTTGGCTAAATTTCAGTGATTTAATACTCAAGACAAACTACAAATTAACTAGTGCTATAATTGAGACCAAATTTTCCTAGCTTGTTTTATTATAGTCCCTTCTCTCTTTGATATCTAAAAATGAAGTCCCTTTCTCTGATTCCATTCCTCTGCAATAAAGCTCCTTATTCAACTGACTTCCCTGTGTTTCCAGCATGATTTTGTAATAGTCATCCTAGTCCTTTCTGTGTTTTAGGACCTTCCTTTGCTTCCCCACCTTCATGCAGATTACTGTTTTTAGGGAGCTTCTAGTCTAATGGAGAAGAAGGACGTTAAAGTAATTATCATAAAGTGAGATGAGTGTTATATGAAATTTACAGGGTGCTGTAACAACAGAAAGTGGGGGAACCTAATAGGGCATTTCTGAGAAATGCCATTTATTCATTCAACAAATATTGGGTGAACGCTTAGTATGGAACAGACATGTATTAGACCTGGTTGGATATTTAAAGGAAACATAACAGACATAGTTTGTAAAAATGATGTTTAGGTTGGAACCTGAAGAATGAATAGGAAATAACTATGTGACAGGAAGTAGGAGAGGAGGGCTGTTTTTAGGAGATAGCTGGAGGGCTGAGTGATGGTTTAATGTAGGGTAAGAGCAAGTGAGCTGAGTCCATAATAGCTCTGGCTTTCTGTCTTGGGTAGCTGGGTAGATGGGAGTGCTGTTTATTGAAATGATAAATATGGCACAAAAACAGACACATAGACCAATGGAATAGAATAGAAACCCCAGAACTAGACCCACAAACGTATGGCCAACTCATCTTTGACAAAGCAGGAAAGAACATCCAATGGAAAAAAGACAGCCTCTTTAACAAATGGTGCTGGGAGAACTGGACAGCAACATGCAGAAGGTTGAAACTAGACCACTTTCTCACACCATTCACAAAAATAAACTCAAAATGGATAAAGGACCTGAATGTGAGACAGGAAACCATCAAAACCTTAGAGGAGAAAGCAGGAAAAGACCTCTCTGACCTCAGCCGTAGCAATCTCTTACTCGACACATCCCCAAAGGCAAGGGAATTAAAAGCAAAAGTGAATTACTGGGATCTTATGAAGATAAAAAGCTTCTGCACAGCAAAGGAAACAACCAACAAAACTAAAAGGCAACCAACAGAATGGGAAAAGATATTTGCAAATGACATATCGGACAAAGGGCTAGTATCCAAAATCTATAAAGAGCTCACCAAACTCCACACCTGAAAAACAAATAACCCAGTGAAGAAATGGGCAGAAAACATGAATAGACACTTCTCTAAAGAAGACATCCGGATGGCCAACAGGCGCATGAAAAGATGTTCAACGTCGCTCCTTATCAGGGAAATACAAATCAAAACCACACTCAGGTATCACCTCACGCCAGTCAGAGTGGCCAAAATGAACAAATCAGGAGACTATAGATGCTGGAGAGGATGTGGAGAAACGGGAACCCTCTTGCACTGTTGGTGGGAATGCAAATTGGTGCAGCCACTCTGGAAAGCAGTGTGAAGGTTCCTCAGAAAATTAAAAATAGACCTACCCTATGACCCAGCAATAGCACTGCTAGGAATTTATCCAAGGGATACAGGAGTACTGATGCATAGGGGCACTTGTACCCCAATGTTCATAGCAGCACTCTCAACAATAGCGAAATTATGGAAACAGCCTAAATGTCCATCAACTGATGAATGGATAAAGAAATTGTGGTTTATATACACAATGGAGTACTACATGGCAATGAGAAAGAACGAAATATGGCCCTTTGTAGCAACGTAGATGGAACTGGAGAGTGTGATGCTAAGTGAAATAAGCCATACAGAGAAAGACAGATACCATATGGTTTCACTCTTATGTGGATCCTGAGAAACTTAATAGGAACCCATGGGGGAGGGGAAGGAAAAAAAAAAAAAGAAGTTAGAGTGGGAGAGAGCCAAAGCATAAGAGACTGTTAAAAACTGAGAACAAACTGAGGGTTGATGGGGGTGGGAGGGAGGAGAGGGTGGGTGATGGGTATTGAGGAGGGCACCTTTTGGGATGAGCACTGGGTGTTGTATGGAAACCAATTTGACAATAAATTTCATATAAAAAAATAAAAAAAAATAAAAATGTTATAATTGTATAGTTAAAAAAAATGAAATGATAAATAGCAGGCTTAGGGAGTGAAGGGTTAGAGATACATTCATTTATTTATTTCATCATTACTTATTGACTGTATCCTGTGTACCAGGCCCTGTTTTAGTATTAGGAATACAATAATGAACAAAAGGGACCAAAATTCTTGCTGTGATGTAGTCTATAATCTAGTGCAGGGAAATAGACAATAAATAAAATATATAGTATGTCATGTATTTATAAGTGTTACAAAGAGAAAGATATCAGGAAAAGTGGGCAAGAAGTGCTAGGGCAGGGGGTGGGTTACAGTTTTATATAGGATTTTCAGGGAAAGCCTTATGAGGAGGTGATAGTTGGTTAAAGTCTTTAAGGATGAAAGTAAGAAAGCAAGTGCTTATATCTGGAGGAAGAATAGACAAAAGCAAGTGCAAAGGCCCTGTGGTTGGAGCATGTCTGGTCGGTACAGCTAGAGTGGTCTGAGTAAGGGAGAGAGTAGTAGGAGACATGGTCACAGAAGTGAAAGAATGGAGACAGGTTATGTAGGGCTTTGTAAGCCATTGTAATGCTTTAGGTTTTTACACAGAGCAGGATGTGCAGACATTGAAGGGTTTTGTGTAGATGACATCTGATACGTATTTTAGAAATATCACTTTGTCCCAAGTGCCTCAGTTGTTCAGTCAGTTAAGCGTCTGACTTTTGCTCAGGTCATGATCTCATGGTTCGTAAGTTAGAGCCGTACATTGGGCCGTCTGCTGATGGCATAGAGCCTGCTTCTGATCCTCTGTCCCCCTCCCCCTGCCTCTCCCCTGCTTGCTGTCACTCTCTCTCTCTCAAAAATAAATAAAGATTTAAAAAAATCTAAAAAATATAGAAATATCACTTTGACCAGGTCAAACTTTGGACAGACATGTTGAGTTTGAAGACTCATGGGCCATCCCAGTGGGTTATTGATGAGACCATCTGGGAGAGCGTACCAAAGGTAAGGCACAGCAGTCCTGGGATGATGCCTTGAGGGGTTTGGGAGAAGAGGAGTCTGTGACTGAGATGGCAGAAGGTAGGAGGAATCTCATCAGACAGTGGTGTCAGGGGGCCCAGGGAAGAGCCCTGAGAAGCATGGGGGTAATCAGTACCCAGAACATGCTAAGAGGTCACACAAGGACATAAAAGGGTCCATCAGATGGGGAACTTGAAGACCTTGGTAAAATCAGGTTCAATGGAGAGGCGATGGAGATGATGGAAGAGGAAGGTAAAGGAATTGATAAAGGAGCACTATGTCTCCAAATTTGGCTGTGACAGGGAGCAGAAGATAGGGTAGCAGCTGAAGGAAGGGGTTTTATAAGATGGAAAAGACTCAAGTATGATTAATGTTGATAAAAAGAAGCTATCACTGAGGAGAAGACAGGGGGAGTGATAGAGGACATGAGATTCTCAAGAAGGTAGGTGGGAGGGAGTGCATGGGATCCGAAGTAGGGTAGAGGCATTCAGTTTAGAAGGAAGAAGGGACACTTGAGGGGATCACAAAGGGATGGAAGAGGGGCTGCCACTTGGTGAGAATGGGAAGTGTTGGTAATATTTTACCCACATACATAATTGTCTCATATACATGGGGTGGCATGCTTTTATGGTGGGTCGAACATGAGAAGTGGGTGGCAGCTACTGAGGCTACTGACCACCACATGATAGAGATAGCAGTTACTCTATCCTTGTTTCCCAGGAGCCCAAGAAGTTGGACCTATTCTTGAGTGTGCCTTTTTAAAAAAATTTTGTATTTGTTTTTGAGGTATAGTTGACATGCCACATTATGTTAGTTTCTGGTGTACAACAGAATGATTTAACAATTCTATAATTACTCACTACTCATCACAATAAGTGTAGTTACCATCTGTCACCATAATGTCGTACAACATTATTACAGTATTATTGACTATATTCCCTATGCTGCACTTTTCATCTCCATGACTTAATTATTTTATAACTGGAAGTTTGTGCCTGTAACTCCCCTTCACCTATTCACGCATCCTCCCACCCCTGTCCCCTCTGGCAACCACCAGTTTTTTTTCTGTATTTATGAGTCTGTTTCTGTTTTTTGTTTGTTTTTTAGATTCCACATAGAAGTAAAATCATATGGTATTTGTCTTTGTGTGATTAATTTCACTTAGCATATGCCCCCTAGGTCCATCCATGTTGTTACAAATGGTAAGATTTCATTCTTTTTGATGGTGGAGTAATATTCCATTGTGTGCGTGTGTGTGTGTGTGTGTGTGTGTGTGTGTATAAAACATATACATATATATACACACACACACTGCATTTTCTTTATCCATTCATCCATCAATGGACACTTGTTTCCATATCTTGGCTATTGTAAGCAGTGCTGCAAAAAAATAGGGGTGCATGTATCTTTTCAAATTAGTGTTTTCATTTTCTTTAGGTAAATACCGAGTAGTGGGATTACTGGATCATACAGTATTTCTATTTTTAATTTTTTTGAGGAACATCCATACTGTTTTTTTTTTTTTTGCACCAATTTACATTCTCACCAACAGTGTACAAGGTTTCTCTTTTCTCTATATCCTCACTAACACTTCTTATCTTTTTAATACTACCCATTCTAACTGGTGTGAGGTGATAACCTCATTTTGGTTTTGATTTGCATTTCCCTGATGATTACTGATGTTGAGCATCTTTTCACACATCTACTGGCCATCTTTATGTCTTCTTTGGAAAAATGTTCATTCAGGTTCTCTACCCATTTTTAATTGGATTATTTGCTTTTTTTGGTGATGAGTTGTATAAGTTCTTTATATATTTTGAATATTAACTCCTTATCAGGTATTTCATTTGCAAATATTTTCTCCCATTCACTAGGTTGCTTTTTCACTTTATTGATGGTTCCCTTTGCTGTGAAAAAGCTTTTTATTTTGGTGTTGTCCTAAAATTTAATTTTGCTTTTGTTTCCCTTAACTGAGAAGACATAGCCACAAATATGTTGCTAAGGCCAATGTCCAGGAGATTTCCTGCTTATGTTTTCTTTAAGGAGTTTTATGGTTTCAGGTCTCACATTTAGGTCTTTAATCTATTTTGAATTTATTGTTGTGTATGGTGTAAGAAAGTAGTCTCTTTTCATTCTTTTGCATGTAGCTGTGTACTTTTCCCAACACCATTTGTTGAAGAGACTGTCCTTTCCCGTTGTATATTCTTGCCTCTTTGGTTGTAGTTTAATTGACCATATAGATATGGGTTTATTTCTGCACTCTCTGTCCTGTTCCATTGATCTATATGTCTATTTTTGTGCCAATACCATACTATTTTGATTACTACAGCTTTGTAGTGTATCTTGAGATCTGGGATTGTGATACTTCCAGCTTTGTTCTTTTTTCTCAAGATTGCTTTGGCTATTGTTTTTTTTTTTGTTTTGTTTTTTGTTTTTGTTTGTTTTTTGTAGTTCCACACAAATTTTAGGATTATTTGTTCTAGTTCTGTGAAAAATGCCCTTGATATTTTGATAAGGATTGCATTGAATCTATAGATTGCTTTGGGTAGCATGGACATTTTAAAAATATTAATTCCTCCAAACCATGATCATGGAATATCTTCCATTTGTTTGTGTCATCCTCAGTTTCTTTTTATCAATGGCTTATAGTTTTATTATACAGGGCTTTCTCCTCCTTGGTTAATTTTATTCCTAGGTCTCTTAATCTTTTTGGTGCAATTGTAAATGGGATTTTCTTAATTTCTCTTTCTGCTACTTTATTGCTAGTGTATAGAAATGCAACAGATTTCTGTGTGAGTGTGCTTTCTTTTTGCTTGCAGAGTATTAGTTAACCATCTGACAGGAAATGGCCTAATATGGAAAGAAAAATCATTTTCATCTCATCATCTTGTACTGTTATTTCAGTTCAGTTCAGTTATATTTTGCAATAGTATTCTTGCAAGGATTCGTATTACATGCTTTAAAAACTTCTATTAAACAATATTTTTCACAGAATTTTGATTAACTTTGGAAACTATGACTAATTTGTTAGTTATGATTCAGCCAAATGGAATTTTCCTAATTCTCTCTAAAACCCACTCAAAATGAATGTAGCTTAGCAGACTACAATATATCCCCCCCACCCCTCTTTTGCTTCAGAAGGCTCACTTCAACAGGTGTAGATAAGAAGAAATCTAAACTTAAATGTAAACTTGCCTTTAGTTAATTCAGAGTGTTATCAAATATTTTATTGTTTTTCTTTTTTTTAATGTTTATTTATTTATTTTTGAGAGAGAGGGAGAGAGGGCATGCGAGTGTAAGCAGGGGAGGGGCAGAGAGAGATAGAGAGAAGAGGGAGAATCCAAAGCAGGCCCTACGATGTTAACGTAGAGCCTGATGCGGGGGCTCCATCTCACGATCCATGAGAACATGACCTGAACAGAAATCTAGAGTCAGACACTTAACTAACTGAGCCACCCAGGTGCCCAAATATGTTAATTTCTTAATCTGTATTTTTAATTTTTAACTTTGCCCTTTTCATGAATTTGCTGAAATCAAATAATACCTTGCCACTCAGTCTACACAGGAGACTTATAAGGATTTTTTCCTTCATATGTAAATGGGGAAAAGCACAATATGAACCATGGCCTATCTAACAATTTTTGGAGATTCAATTCTAAGCTTAATTTTGACAAAACCACTTTAGGAGTTTAAGGGAGCTATTTCACACTCTTGAATTGATCTTGCCAAACCATTCCTAGCCTCGAGTCAAGTTAAAAGTCTATTAATAGAGGGAGGGGTAAAAACAAAAATTCCTATTTAAAAGTATGGCTTCTTTTTTTTTTTTTCCTGAAGAGATGTCTGTTATTTCCTTTTTGTCACTTGGTACAAACCTTTGGATTAAATAACTTCAATATCGATTGAAAAAATTATTAATGCGGTTGACTTGCTTTGTTTTGGCTTTATTGGTTTACATGTTTCTTTTGGTACAGTGAGAAACTGTACACACACACAGCTCTTTTATCTAATGAAGTGTGATAATTAGGGAGAAGTTCTAGGGTACTGGTGATACCACGTTTAAAGGATATGTTAGGACCTGCCTTCTCAGGAAAGAACTAGAAGGAGGTTAACTGTTGAACTGCTGTCGAAGCAGGAAGACTCATATCACTCTCAGAGTTGTGTTGATTTAACAAAAGTATTATCCATAGGGAAGGAGACTGGGGGATTGTAAAATAGTTGACCTTTGAAGTGAAGTCATTGCCTTTTAAGTTTGAAGTCACAGATACACATAGTTGTATTAATTAGTACATGGGGAAGCCTTTGCTTCTTAACATTTAAAAAATTATAGTCCTTATATTTCTGTTTGTAGAATTTCCAGACTCCTCCAAAGCAAATATCTGAAAAAAAAGTTGCATTATAAATTATTTTGAAGTTTCTCTTTGTACAACTAAGCAATATGTCAAACATTTCATATATCTTCTGACTCAGGCACCTACTTAAAACTTTCTCCTTTTGTGTTTGATTGTAAAAAAAAGTCCTCAAATAAGGAAATGAAGACATTTGCTGGTTTTCCCTGGAGCTTTAATCAGTTGATATTCAACAGGTGTTTTTATTTTCTGGGCCTTAAAATCTTTCTGGATGGGATAGTGGGAGAAATATTTGTGAATACTCTCTTGGTTAGCAAATAAATCTTTGTTCTTTTTGTTTTCTCCATTTCTTTTCTATATTCTTAGCTCATCATCCTCCCTTCCTGTACATGCCTCCAAAGTTCTTGTTCCTTTTCCTCCATCGAGGGTAGAAAAATGCTGTCAGAACGAGTTGATTTGCAGCCACCCATCCATGACATGGCTGAGGACACAACCTGAATGTCCTCAGGTTCCATAGCCTATGAGTACAAATGAGCTCACATAACATTACCACCAGAGTCTGCTGTCCATAATTGTTTACACTTGAATCTTATAGTACCCTACAAAGCTCCCCTAGGCACTCCTGGCAGTTTTCAGGGCTGTCTGGTATTTTACCAGATTGCATCAATGCCATTTGGGAATGGTTCCTCTGGGCCTCTAGGTGATCTACTTGGACGCTTGCTATACCCAGCTGAGCTCCACTCAGTGCTCTGCTGTTTCTTTCACCATTCCCCTCTGCCAGGCATAGCCCTGCCCTGGTCCAGACGCTGTTTCTCTGTATTCTTTTGGCTTTCCCTCTAATCCCATCTCTTCAAAGCAAGTGAAAAAGCTCAGTTAACAAGCTCGGTAGGAAACCAATTCCCTGTTTCTGTGTGGATCAGAAGAAACTTTTCTTCCTTTTTAGTCTAATGCAAGAGCCCTCAGGCAGAGTAAACTCATGCAAAAGATCAGAATCCCAGGTGAAGTTTATGTGGAATACCTTGGTACAATAATTTCTTAGCCTCTAAAATACAACATGAATTGAAACAAAACAAACATTTCTTGAGCACCTACTTTGTGCTCTGCTCTATGGTAGGTACTTATCATTGTTATTTCATTTAATCCTTATAGCCCTTTGCACTATGCTGTTGATTGTTATTCTCATTTTGGAGATGAGAAAACTGGGGCTCAAATAGGATTAGGAATTCATTTACCAAAGATCACAGAGCCGATGGGGGTAGAATTAATATATGATTCCAGGCTCCATGATTACCCTCTTGCACATTGCCTCTCACTCTGGAAAATAAATTACTTTCATCGCAGCAAAATACATCTTAGCTTTTAAGAAGAAAAACTGCCCTAAAGAGAACTGCCCTAAAAACAACTCATTTTTTCTGTAAAACTAAAACTGATCAAAATAAAGTCTTAATTAAAGCAAAAAAGATGTAAACACTCTTGGCTAAGGCGGGTTAAGTGGTGTGTTTATACATCCATCATTATCACTATTATTTTCGGTATTTACAAGAATAGTTAAATGACATAATTCATGTGAAAGTGCTAGGAAGGCATCAGGTTATTATGTGGAGATTGCAACATGAGAATGAGTAAGGAATTGCCTTGTTACATGGAATTTATATTATCCTAGTCTTGTAGGTTGGTGGGATATTTGTACAGTATTGTGAATCTTTACCTGTTCGTTGAACAAACATAAACTCAGACTTTGTGGCTGCTGATGTGACACTTTTCACCGACAGAAATTATCTTAAAAGATTCTTTCCAAGGAACTTAATATTTTGTAGATCTTTTATACTTGTTCCAGAAGCCAAAACTTTTGAGTTGCTGCTCTGTTGAATGAAACATAATACAAGAGAGTTAATCTTGCAATAGTTCCTGTAACTGTGACTAGGGAAAAGGAAGGGAGTGGAGTTTCACAGACAGTCCTCAACCGCAGAGAATGTGTGTGTGGTGGTGGGCAGGGAGAGGCTGGAGCATGTGTAGAAACTGAGGTAGTGGGAAGGACTTTTGGAAGACAATCTCTGGGACCAATGTTGATAATTTGGCTTCACTACCAAGCGATAGCTTTTAGAGAGGACGTTGTTTCACTTTTCTATATAAAAATTTGAGTATTACTTTCTGTTTAACTTCCTCTGCAGTGAGGAGGGATGAGGGATATCTTTATGCTTTAGAGCTTCCAAAAGCCTTTCCAGAGCTGTATCCTTTCTAAATCCTAAAACAAGGTAACATATTAAGTTGCTACTCATAATTTTTTTTGACAGGTGGAAATATGATTTAAAGATAAGTGACTCAGAGCAGCTGTTGGAACCTAGGCATCTGTAGGCTGAATCCCTCCCTACTGTGACCCAGAGCTCTTTTACAAATTTGGGAGCACTTCCTTTCCTCCATACACCCTTAGCTTCAATGAGTGCTAAAGCGCTGTATGGAATTCAGTTACAGTAAATTGTTAGTATTTTTCAGATGGCATTTAAGAGAGATGGCTAAAACACAGGAAAACCCGAAAGCAGTAAAAATGGTACAACTTTCCAATATCTCAGCCTTCTACTAGCAGCCCTACTCTTGTTCTAATCTCCCAGTTCAGAAAAGCCATCTTTAACTACACCCCCTCCTTGTTTTGCCCCATGTTGCGGGCCCTAACTGGTATCATGGAGGGAATGTGGCAAGTGTGAATGCTGTTGTGGGCATGCAGTTCCATTATTACCAATATGATGTTTACTGTGCTATGGTACTTTTACCATTTCTTGCTTTCTGGATTACTTTTATGCCAGGGCAGGCATAACTAGTGTCTCGGAAATTCCCTGACTATAAGGAAGAGTAGATGAGAGATAACCCTATGGAAATTATGATTGATGCCAAATCTACAGGTTTCCCATCTATACAGAAAAACCAGTTTTCATCACTGACTTTGCTACGTCTGCAAAGATGATGGAAATAAAACTACTTCTGACATTGTAGTTTTCCCTCACTAGTTGAGAACCAACCTAATAAGAGAAATGTTGAATGCCAAGCAAGTAGCTATTCAAATGAATCCCACAAGAACAGGAAACCAAGTGGAAATCCAAATATAAGCTGTGCCCTAAAGTTGCCATCAATAATCCCTGAAGTGAAAACAATGAAATTAGAATATTGTTTGGGTTGCCTTCCCACCTGATAACTGAACAAGGAATCAGCCTGTTTTCATCATTTCCAGTTCAAGAGCTAATGAGGTGGAGAAAGTCCAACAGAAACTGGGCAGTGACGTTTGCTCCTTTGTCAATGACAAAAGCATGTGGCAATTTCCTGGCCTGCAAAAACATCCCAATAAATCTCCTCTGTATACCATTAGGAAGAAGTTGTGTAGAACTGGGTGGACTTCAGAAGGCTGCTAACCTTGGGCAGCTCTGTTGTTATCCTGCTCTTATTGCTCAATGGAAAATTCAGTGGAATTGCTAAGTAACAAGACTAGGTTCAGGGCCATAAATCTCTGAAAGATGCTCACTGACATCTATGGTGCTCTGTAGAGTGGATTTACCAAGGTCATTCTTGCTGAGCTTCCTTTGAGTTGGAGGCTACAGCTTACTGTCAGGCCCAGAGCCAGGCTCTTAATCATTGAGGAAGCCAGAGGGCAAGGGGCGGGAGGTCATGAAAGGTAACTTTAGGCCTGGTCCCAGTGTCAAATGGAGACTGGGAGGAAGTCCCATGCAAGAAAAGCAGCTCATTGGGGTCCTCCCACCTTATCTGAGGGCTCTCTCCGGCACAGGTTGCTTTAGCTTTATTACTCAGTCCTCGGGGACTTCCCACCATTCACTGAATCAAGTATAAACTTCTGGCCACTGTCTTCAAATTCTTCTCATTACATTTTAAACATCTGTGCATATCTTCTATTCATTCTTGGACCTAGCCACAGTTTTCTGATTGCTGCAGCTGGCTTTGTCCCTCGTAAAGCTTAGTCACCCATTGTCACCCATTGTCATTGAGTCATCCAGCAAATGGTTGAGTTCCCCTACTTTGAATTTGTTGTGGTCGACAAAAATACCAAAGGAAAGGAGAGACTAGCAGGAGCCAAAGGCTTATTTGGAAGCCCTTTTGTAGCAGCATTAGGACAGAGGATGAGAACCCAACCAAGGTAAGGAATCCAGCCAGCAGGAAGATTGGGCTCACTCTGTGGAGGTGGGAAGGTGTCTTGGAGCTGTTGCAGAGTTACGATGGGAAGATTAGGGACTCTGGAGCACTAGAACTATATGTGTATGGTTAATAAGTACTAAGGTGTTACTTCATTTGCTCCTTACTGCAGTGTCATGATAGACAAAGCAGGCACTATCATTCTCACCTTTGAGGTGATAAACTGACATTTTGAGAGATGACCAGACCTCGGCCAGTAAGTCTGAACTCCAGTCTTGTGATCATCCACTGTATCTGTTACGTACCAGGGGCCAGCAGTATCTTTCGTAAAGTCCTAGGTTATAAATATTTTAGGCTTTGTGCATCACATGGTGTTGTCACGACCACTCAACTTTGCCATTGTAGTACAAAAGGTCTATACTCAATACACAAACAAATGAATATGTCTGTGTTTCAGTCATCTTTACAAAGTCTTGTTTACAAAAGTAGGCAGTGAGCAGGATATGGCCCGTGGGCCATAGTTTGCAGATTTCTGTCCTATGCCATAATACTATAAATCACCCTATGTCATGAGTAAGGATTCATGGGCCATTAGATGCATTGGTAAATTTGAATTCTCAAAATGTGGATATTAAATAATGGAGTGTAAAGGAACACAGCCTAACCTAATATGATTCAGATAAGAAAGAAAGAAAGAAAGAAAGAAAGAAAGAAAGAAAGAAAGAAAGAAAGAAAATAGGGAAGTTAGTCAGTGTGCAGGTTACTTAATAGTGAGGTGGCAGGGACCCAGGAGATACCCACAGCAGGTAAGGGAAGTGGATGATGCTGATCAGGTGATTTCCCAGGTGCCTCTGCAGTATAAGTGCCCTGGGAACCCTGTGGATCTTTTCTCAGCTCTTGCTTTACTGGAGACTTGGGCATGCCTCATGCTGTAAACCCCACATTTTCTACTCTAAGTACTTCTCCCAGAAACTGTCATCTCCCTTCTGAATGACAAATATCCTGGAACTTGCTTCCTGGAGAGAAAATGCAGGCTGTTCCCTGAGGTCAAGACCAGAAGTCTCGACAAGGGAGAGGAGATGGGAGACTTGATAGAAGTATGTCTTTGCCTTCTTCCGCTCATTTCTGGCAGTAGGCTGATGACCTTATTATTTGGTGACACTTTTCCTGCTCACCTGGCTGGCTAGCTCTGGCATTAAGGCTAGAAGGGAAAATAAGAGAAACCATAGACTAGAACACACTCTTCAAACATTGTGAATTTCTATTTATACTCAGAAAAATGGACTTCTCAGCAGGCACCGGGAGTCGCAAATGTCTTTTTTTTTTTAAGTTTTTTTTTTAAGTTTATTTATTTTGAGAGATCAAAATACAGCTGTTAGTGTACAGCCAGATGCGGGGCTTCATCTCACAAACTGTGAGATCATGACCTGAGCCGAGATGAAGAGTCAGATGCTTAACTGACTGAGCCACCCAGGTGCCCCTCAAACTCCTTCTTATGTTCTTCAGTGTACATTTCCAGTCATATCTTATCCCTATTGCTCTCTGCTATTTCTGTCATCTAGGATGATTTTCCTTAGCCTCTATTTCTTCCTTTCTACTTATCAAATTTGGGCTCATCTTTGAGGCCTGGCTCATGAAGGAGTTTCTGTCTCCTTCATGGATCTCTGTTATGTCCTTTACTGCCAGTACCATTCATTTAGATTTTTTTTTTTTTAATTTTTTTTTCAACGTTTTTATTTATTTTTGGGACAGAGAGAGACAGAGCATGAACGGGGGAGGGGCAGAGAGAGAGGGAGACACAGAATCGGAAACAGGCTCCAGGCTCCGAGCCATCAGCCCAGAGCCCGACGCGGGGCTCGAACTCACGGACCGCGAGATCGTGACCTGGCTGAAGTCGGACGCTTAACCGACTGCGTGACCCAGGCGCCCCCCATTCATTTAGATTTTATTTTAAGTTGCTTTATGATCCTTCACATTACTTAACTTTTCATTGTTCTGCAATGAGAATTCAGCAGTTTGTAGGCATGGCCTGGATTTTAAGTTATCTGTATCTTCTAACACAGTATTAGATTCATACTACAAACTCAGTAAACATCTGTTATGTGAGCTAAATCTATAACTAAGATCTTTCAGTGGGCCTCTAACATGGAGGTTCTCTCCTCTCAGTTTCTTTAGAGTTAAAACTTTCTTATTTGGCTAGCTCGTTTGGTTTGTCACTGTTACCTTTTCTTTCAGAACTTGGCATAGGTTCCCTCAGGGGCAGGTTGGAAGACCTGAGGAGAGAGCACATGTGACATTATCATTTTCCATTGATGCTCGTCTTGTTCAAGTCCCCTTAGTGTTCTGTAAAATCCATGAGAGCAGAGACTGTCTTGCCATTAGATCATTTCTCACCATTATAGTTTTTCCATTTAGCAAGTGCCTGGCATGTATTAAATGCTTAATAATTATTAGTTGAATGAAAGAATGAGTGAAAAAGCATTATCTTGACCTGGTCCTGGGTGATTCCCTTGCCTTGTGGGAACGCTGATTGTCAAAAAGTGAGAAAATGGCCTTAGTTGTCACTCTTTGTCAGAGCATCATAGCTCCTTGGCATTTTGCTCTCACATGAGGCCTACAAGACCATATGTAGGTGGAATGTTTGATGGCTGACCCTAATGTACCAAATCCCTGTGGACCACATCAGCATTGTTCTCTACCAGATCCCAGAGATGCAACAGCTAAAGTCACTTTCTTAGGCCATACTTCCTGATATAACTCACCAGAGCTTGCTTCATAGATTTCTCACATGTGTTTCCTATTTTTATCCATCACAAGTTTGGAAATCCGTCCACAGAGTGAATGGGTCACATGTGCAGTGAGTGCTCAGTGGTGACCATTTGCTGGTTTGATTATTAAGGTAAAATTAAGGGAAAATCTGATTTAAGGGTCCAAATGATACATTTATAGCCACTTGATTATATAGGGTAAAATATATCAATTTCCTGTATAATACTTAAAAAAACTGTTTTCCTTTTTTAGGCATTACGTAATAATATGTATTTAATTAGCTCTTTAGCATACTTACCACAAGATGGCAGTATAACAGCCCCTATTTATTAGGAACATGGATATTGTTTAAATTGAGATAGTGGAGAGGTATTTTTTCCCCCTCAAGTTTCCAAAATCTACAATCATGTCCATATGATCTAATTCGTAGCTAGGTAGATTTGTAACTAAACATAGACCTGCATAAGTCCAACTACTTGCACACTCAAAAATATTCTCATATACAACCTGTCCCATATGACAAGATGAATATTCTGTATATTTTGTCCAGAATGTAATCACATGTGAATTAGATGTATTAATTATTAATCAATCTCTTGTGTAAGTAGGTAAAATCAATCAGAAAGCTTGTGAATGCAAATTTTAAGGCAGAATACCAAGAATAGCCCACTTCAGGTTTGGTATTATTATTGCAGAAAAGAGGCCTCAGTAGTTCTAGGCTGGGATGCAGAGTGAGTCCATGGAAGGAAGGTAGATATGAGGCTAGAAGAGAAAGGTGCATAGGGAAGTTGTTATCATCTGTTAGCTACAAACATTGAGCACAAAATGTCCATTATTTTATTGTCTGAAAACTGGTCCTTGCCATGTAGGAGCTTAAGATCCAACATTATAAATAACAGAGAAAAAACCCAGCAAACATGTGAAAAGATAGGTATCATGACCATTATCTGAGAAGAATAAGGGAAGTAAAGAAGGAAGAAACATTGATTTTACATGTTTTGCCAGGAGATGAGAAAAGATAGTAGAAACAAGCAGTATGGCATGGTCAAAAGATCATGGCAATAATAAGGAGACCCAGTTCTGGTTTCAACTCTGCCCCCTCACCATTCTGGGCTACCTCCATTTCTTCATGTACATTTGGACTTGGGTTCTAGAAACATTAACAGAAATATGTTTTGTTAACAGTTGGTGTTAATAGGTACTCTTCAAAAAGGATTTGTGTTGAAATAAGTTTGAGGAAACCAATTGTTATAGTGTGTCTCCTCCTTTTCCCCTCCCTTTCAGAGAATCACAAAGTGTGTTAGCATATTAAAGACCTGGAGTGAGGAAACTGCTTCACTTTTTTTAACCTGACATTTCAAACTTAACCATTGAACACAATTCCTTTCTCCACTGCACCCAAAAAAGAGCAATTAACATTGTATAGAATATTAATGGTAGATAATTTGGGAACCACTGAATTAAAAAGTCTTTAAAGCCTTTTCCAGTTCTAGAATCTGAATCAGAAGCTCCAGGAGGGCAGGAAATCATGTCTGACTGATTTACTTTTTACCTCTAGTGCTTGGCATAGAGTAAGTGGCCAGTGATGTTTGCAGAATCAAGGAATGAACTGAGGCAGGACTGATTGTCCCCCCTCCCTCTTTTTCTAAGAAGCATGGACTATACGTATCCCCATTCTGAAATTATGTATCAAATTAGAGCAATTCCAGGTAGAGAATAAAGACAAAGACTTCTTTTTTTTTTTAAGTCTAAAAACACTGGGGAATTATGTTAAGAGTCTTTCTGGGAAATGTGAAGATGTGACCCTAATAGGATTGGTTTTCCATTTCCTCCTCTGTTTTCATGAGTGGAAATTTTATCTGGATTCATCTAGGAAGAAACCCAAATCAGATGGAAGGAAATGACTGACTAGCCCATTCTGGATATCAAAGAGAGAAAAGAATCCCAGGATTGGGGGAGAATTGGAGGGTCTTAAGAGACCAAAAGTCTCATGGTAGTGAAGGTAAAGAGAGAGATTCTGCAGAAAAAGAAGCTCCCTGAAGAATGGGGACATGATGAGCAAGTGGTTGGCCCCAAAAGTTAAGAAAGAAGTTAGAAGTATCCAAAATCTATAAAGAACTTACCAAACTCAAATAATCCAGTGAAGAAATGGACAGAAGACATGAATACACACTTTTCCAAAGAAGACATCCAGGTCACCAACAGACACATGAAAAGATGCTCAATGTCACTCACCATCAGGGAAATACAAATACAAATCAAAGGCACACTGAGATGCCACCTCACACCAGTCAGAGTGGCTGAAATGCTGGCGAGGATGTGGAGAAATGGGAACCCTCTTGCACTGTTGGTGGGAATGCAAACTGGTGCAACTGCTCTGGAAAACAGTGTGGAGGTTCCTCAAAAAATTAAAAATAGAACTATCCCTACCCTATGACCTAGTAATAGCACTACTAGGAATTTACCCAAGGGATACTGGAATGCTGATGCATAGGGACACATGTACCCCAATGTTTATAGCAGCACTTTCAATAGCCAAATTATGGAAAGAGCCTAAATGTCCATCAACTGAAGAATGGATAAAGAAGATGTGGTTTATATATACGATGAAATACTACTTGGCAATGAGAAAGAATGAAATCATGTCATTTGCAGCAACATGGATGGAGCTGGAAGGTATTATGCTGAGTGAAATAAGTCAGGCAGAGAAGGATAGATATCATTTGTTGTCACTCATATTGGATCTTGAGAAGCTTAACAGAAGACCATTGGGGAAGGGTAGGGGAAAAAGTAGTTACAGAGAGGGAGGGAGGCAAACCACAAGAGACTCTTAAATACAGAGAACAGACTGAGAGGGTTTGGGGGGTAGAGAAGAGGGGAAAATGGGTGATGGGCATTGAGGAGGGCACTTGTTGGGATGAACACTGGGTGTTGTATGTAAGCCAATTTGACAATAAATTATATTCATTAAAAAAAAAAAAAGAAGTTAGAGAAGCCGGTAGAATGAGGTGAATATCAGGGTTAGACGAACCATTCTATTTGGTAGTTCATCTATATGGGTTACAGTGGATATCTTGAATCAGTAAAGAACTCATAGGTGTATTCTACTGGATTCTATATATGTGAATATTCAGTTGGTAAAACTGTTTTTCATAGACTAGATGGTACCATTTTGTTGTTAAAGGCACAATAAGGGAAGGGACAAAGTGCTGTAAAGCCAACTCTACTGATAGCATAATTACTAGAGAGTGGGATATCAGGCTGAACTCACCCAAAGATATCTGCTGCCTCCTATGAGCTCCTTTGGTTAAGACAAGTTCTGGAAGATGCCTGTTAAAATGCAACATGTGACCAGAGGAGAAATAACATAGCAACACATTAGTGGTCGTATTCATATTGCAGAGAACAGAGTCCTAGAAAACAGATCATCAAACAGGTAAATTTTATCGGGGAAAAACAAGACATGAAGTGTGGGAAAAGCTGCAGGATTGCACTGTGGAGGCCCTGGGAGTCAGGAGTCGAGATTGGGGTGCTGAGGTGGAGGGAGACCCCAAATAGGAGAGGTAGGAAATGTGAAAGGTCTATTTTATCACTTTACAATTTGTTCAGAACAGACAAAAGAAGAGACAATGTCAGGCTGAAAACAAAAGGTCTTAGAAGATAGACTGGACCTCCCCATTTCTGCCTCATATCTATCCTGAATGTTATTAAGTGATTTATCTCTAACAATAAAGTATCAGTGCTTGTAATTATTAAATACTTGTATACATATTTAAACAATACTTATACAAGTATATTAGCAATTATTTTAAAAGTAAATTAAATTAAATTCAAGGTTTAAGTTGATTCTTATAACTATCGTTCCTCACTTTCATTTCCACATGATTTCTTTTTTTTTTTTTTAATTTTTTTGTTTTTTTTTCAACGTTTATTTATTTTTGGGACAGAGAGAGACAGAGCATGAACGGGGGAGGGGCAGAGAGAGAGGGAGACACAGAATCGGAAACAGGCTCCAGGCTCTGAGCCATCAGCCCAGAACCTGACGCGGGGCTCGAACTCACGGACCATGAGATCGTGACCTGGCTGAAGTTGGACGCTTAACCGACTGCGCCACCCAGGCGCCCCTCCACATGATTTCTTAATAAGGAGAAAAGGGAACACGGTTGCAGTTGGCACTCTGGAATTGTATATGACCTGTAGCCTATAATATTTCTATCAAAAACTAGTGGACTCTGTCTGGTATTGATGTGGAGTTAATAACTGCAGTGACAATAAATTACTGCTTTACTTCCCCCTCAAACTATTTTGTGTTTCACCACTTTGTATGGAAGTTTGTTATGTATGTGAATGTCACCTAGTACCTAGCAGCTAGCATCTATAACGTTGCAGAGAAGGTCAATACTGTGGATTGAACTCATCTCTGCAGCATTCAGGTGGAAGAACATTGCAGACTTAAAATGGAATAGATTCTTGGGGCGCCTGGGTGGCTCAGTAGGTTGAACATCTGACTTCGGCTCAGGTCATGATCTCACGGTTCATGGGTTCAAGCCCCGCATGGGGCTCCATGCTGACAGCTCGGAGCTTGGAGCCTGCTTCTGATTCTGTGTCTCCCTCTCTCTCTTCTCCTCCCCTCCTTGCACTCTGTCTCTCAAAAATAAAAATAAACATTAAAAAAAAATTTTTTTTAATGGGATAGATTCTTTAGTCATGCGGATGCCATTTTTAAAGCAACACAAGTTTCTAAGAGTACTATATTAACAAAATTATTATTTTAGATTTAGATATAGCTCAGTTTTACAAGTTTCTTCAACCTAGGAAAATAAATATTAAATAAAAACCCAGGGCGCCTGGGTGTCTCAGTTGGTTAAGTGACCAACTTTGGCTCAGGTCATGATCTCACTGTTGTGAGTTTGAGCCCCACGTCGGGCTCTCTGCTGTCTCTCAAAAATAAATAAACGTTGAAAAAAGTTTTTTTTAACCCCAAATACTTGGTATGTGGTTATTCCCACTAAATGAAGATAAACTAACAGGTTTCAAAGCATAAACAAAATATTAAACAGTTATATATTATTGTCAAGGTGGAGTGTTAATTTTTATCTAACAGGAAATGACTATTCAAAATATTTATTTTTTCTGCTTAGTACAGTTTACTTTTAAGCAAAAAGCTATTAGTCGAATGAAATGACATGACATATACTAGTGACCTTGATAACTCTAAAGACTTAAATGTTATGTCAACTTTTCAACATTCAAAGCAGAAAAGAATTCAAGCATAAAATTAATTTTCATTAAGGAGAATTAATAGCCTCTTCAGGTTCCAATGTCACCATCCTCTTTAGCAAAACAACCAAAAAGAAGAAGTATCCATAATGTTAGCTTGTTGAAATGTTGCAACTATGTTTTTGGCTTTTCAGGTAATAGATGCTTACCATTATATACAAAGAAATGGTACTCAGTTTGGAAGTTTTAGGATCTAGTAGAAGTCTCAAAGAGATTTTATTTGATTTAGACTGACAGATAAAGATCTTGTGCAAGCCATGTAAGAGGACCCAAAAGGGGAGGACAAAGACAGGGTATGGTAGACAGAAAATGGTCCCCAAGGATGTCCTTGTGCTAATCCCCAGACTTATGGATATGTTACCTTACTGATAAAGGGACTCTCAGGGGTGCCTGGGTGGCTCTGTTGGTTAAGTGTCAGACTCTTGATTTTGGCTCAGGTCATGATCTCATGATTGTGAGATCGAGCCCTGCATCAGGCTCTGTGCTGAGCACGGAGCCTGCTTGGGATTCTCTCTCCCCCTCTCTCTGCCCCTCCCTCCCTCTCAAAATGTATAAATAAACATTAAAAAAAAAAAGAAAGAAAGAAAACAGACTTTGCAAATGGGATTAAATTAGGACACTGAGATGGGGGCATTATCCTGGTGGGCCTCATGGCATCACACAGGTCCTTGTAAATGGAAGGCAAAAGGGTCAGAGTTGGAAAATGGAAGTGTGACAATGGCAGTGGAGGTTGCAGTGATGTGCTTTGAAGATGGAAGAAAGGGCCATGAGGAAAGGAACATGGGTGGCCCCTACAAGCTGGAAAAACAGGAAATGGCTCTAACCTGGAGCCTCCAGAAGGCATGCAGCACTGGCCACACCTTGCTTTTAGCCCAGTGAGACCCATTTTGGACTTTTCTGACTTCCAGAACTATAAGATGATAAACTGTGTTGTTTTAAGTTACTGTGGTGACTTGTACAGCCACAATAGGAAATTAATACCTATGTGACCCAAAGTTCCCTTTATCTTCAGAGAAAACTCCTGAGTGGTAATGTGGTGGAGAAGAAAGAGAGGTTGAGAGTTCAACAGGACATCGTTGGAATCCTGATTTTGCCACTTCTGTCTGTGAGACCTTAAATAAGTTATTTAACTTCTGTGACCCTAATTTTTTTCATCAGGAAAAGGGGTTGTAGTGAGAGTTAAATATGGTAAGATATATCAAATGCCCAGAATAATGCCTAGATGATTACCTTCAAGATAGATCTACAAGAAATGTTACTCACCTCTTCACCAGAATGTTAGAAGATTTGTTGCACAAAAATAGTCCACTTGGCAGTTTCTACCTTGTGTTAGGAACCCTCAGAGCCCCAGGAAGATACTCATCATAGCTTCTCAGTGTGAGTCAAGGCAAAAAGCCTGGTTGTAGAGGATTGTATCCAAACCCAAAAGCTAAGAAGAGCTGCAATATGCAAACTGGGGTGAGGGTTTGCCATTTCCTGTGAACTTCTGACCTTTCCTGTCTCAACTTGTCTATCTGCCACCCAGGGACAGCACTCTCTTACCCCAGTGGACTTGATTCACAAAGAGGGTGAAAAGACTGTGTGTTCACAGATGGGGCATGATTACGCTCATCTGCAGCTACCTGGGTTTGAGGATCAAATCCTGAGCTTGTGGTTTCTGAGCCTCAGGCAGCACAAACTGTTGCCTGCTTGCAGGGCCAGGCTGCTTGACACATTCAGTGTCAGTAAACTAGGCACCCGTATTTCCAGTCATAGGTTTGGGTGCCCTGGAGAGCATGAACCTCTTTATGAAGCCACTTTCGTTAGGGAATGGGGAACGATCCCAGGAAGGCAATATTTGGTTGGAAGAAAAACAAAAATGAAAGGATCACATGAGGAAATGAAGGTAGTTTCTTTCCTCACACTTGAAATCTCATAATCCAAGGGAGGAAGCAGGAAAAATCTTTGCTGCTAAATGTCTTCAGGAGAGCCATTAAATTTGTCCCTTTCTGCTATGCGGGTTTTGAAGACAATTAGTCTTTGTCTACATTGTTTCCTTGAATCTTTAAAAACATTTTCATTCTTTTTAGTAGATTCAAAGAATGTGGTTCAGTGCCAAAATCAAACACAAAACAAAGCTAATTTTTTGAATAAAGTGCATAATTGCAATTTTCCTCTTATAGTTAGCATACATGGTAGGCAGTTCATATAAATGCCTGTGATTATTATTACTTCTATACCACCAAACCATATTTTAATGACTTTATTTGCTTTTAATTCGTAGCTCAGAGTACCCTATTATGTACCAGTGTCACAGTTCAGGTTAGTTTAACACTGTGTAACACACCATGTAAATTCTGGTCCTCTAAGCAGATGTCAAGGTGGAATTAGATGTGCTAGAGACTTACTGGTGAAACACCTGTGAAGAATAAAAGGGAAGGGAAGGAGCTGGCAGGGACAGCCTTCAAACCAAGATATAGGTCTGACATCTCTGAAAGATAAGGGGAAAGAAAAAAGAGTTGGTGGAAAGAATCCCAGACTGTAGAGCAGTTTCAAGAAGGGTTTTGCTAGGTTTTGCCAATGGGTAGTCCAGTCCTGGAGCCCAAGGAACCTGTTAGAGGAGGCTGAACTCTCACAAGAATGTGCTTGCACTGGTTCCCTGTCATTGCTGGCTGGAGCAGCTTGCTGGAAACATGGCCTAGGCTCAAACATGGCAGTGATTGAGTAGGGCAATAGATGGGCCACTAGTCAGCTATGATCCCTGTAGCAGGACAGCTGAGCAGGTCATATTCAGGTCACCCCATACACACTTATGCATACTGAAAAGCAAGGATCTGTGTGTTGACTCTGTAGTCAGTTCTTGGGGTCCCCTATCCCCAGACCCCTTGCCCATTTCTCACATTTGAGATGCTCTTGGTCACCCTTCAGGGTTTTCCCATTAGAGTTCTTCTTGGGCTGTAGATTCTGCTTCTTCGTGTCTTCAGGAAAAAAGTGAGGCCCAGGATGCTGGTTCTGTAAGGATTTCTAGCACAAGGGCATGGTTTTCCTATGTGAGGAAAGGGAGAGGGGTTGAGAGAGCACAGTAGACTCTTGGCCTTTGGGAGTCTTGGGTTAGAGGGAAGGATTCAATAGGCCCAGCATATGTGGTGGGAATGAGAGATGTGGTTGGAAGAGGCAGATAGGGCCTTTGTTAGAACCAGGCCACCAAAAGTCACAGAGGGTAGGTTTGTTATTCCAGAGGGAATATGGGGAAACCGGAAGGACTATGTCTGGCCCATCTGTCCTGATCTCTGCCCAGGCACCCATATACAACCCAGACATCCTCCTCTCAAGGTGGCCTGTGTCTATCACTCAACACCAGATAACTCCTCAGCTCCAAGCTGATATCTAAAACTTACTTGGTAGAAAGCTTTTCATTCCATAATTAGAAAAATTTTAAAAAAGCCATCCAGTTCACTATACTACAGTCAATTGCCAGCTAGCCAGGTGTGTCTGTCCCTCCTCTAGATGGGGAATTCTTTCGGTACTGAGATCATGTCTTTTCCTTTTTCAATTTCCAGAACCTACAACATGCCTGGTAGCAATTTGTTAAATTGGATGGAATTAAATAGATGTAGATACTTCTGTGAGAGGAAGCATAGCAACAAACAGGAGATCATGTCAAAGTGGATAAGTATCTGAGACTGCAAAATTGGAGGCATTCAGATATCCTGAATTTGTCTCACTCAACTCCAGCACATTCTATCTTATATATATATATATATATATATATATATATATATATATATATGTATATATATATACATATGTGTATATATATATATACATATATATGTGTATATATATACATATATATGTGTATATGTATATATAACATATATATAATTTATTTTCAAATTGGTTTCCATACAACATCCAGTGCTCATTCCAACAGGTGCCCTCCTCAATGCCCATCACCCACTTTCCCCTCTCCCCCACCCCCCATCAACCCTCAGTTTATTCTCAGTTTCTTATAGTTTGCCTCCTTCCCTCTCTGTAACTTTTTTTTCCCCTTCCCCTCCCCTATGGTCTTCTGTTAAGTTTCTCAGGATCCACATATGAGTGAGAACATATGGTATCTGTCCTTCTCTGCCTGACTTATTTCATAATGCTCTCCAGTTCCATCCACATTGCCACAAATGGCCAGATTTCATTCTTTCTCATTGCCTAGTAGTATTCCATTGTATATATAAACAACTTCTTTATCCATTCACCAGTTGATGGACATTTAGGCTCTTTCCATAATTTGGCTATTGTTGAAAGTGCTGCTATAAACATTGGGGTACAAGTGCCCCTATGCATCAGCACTCTTGTATCCCTTGGGTAAATTCCTAGCATTGCTATTGCTGGGTCATAGGGTAGATCTATTTTTAATTTTTTGAGGAACCTGCCTGCTTTTTCCAGAGTGGCTGCACCAGTTTGCTTTCCCACCAACAGTGTAAGAGGGTTCCCGTTTCTCCACATCCTCTCCAGCATCTATAGTCTCCTGATTTGTTCATTTTAGCCATTCTGACTGGTGTGAGGTGGTATCTCAGTGTGGTTTTGATTTGTATTTTCCTGATGAGGAGTGACATTGAGCATCTTTTCATGTGCCTGTTGGCCATCTGGATGTCTTCTTTAGAAAAGTGTCTATTCATGTCTTCTGCCCATTTCTTCACAGGACTATTTGTTTTCTGGGTGTGGAGTTTGGTGAGTTCTTTATAGATTTTGGATGCTAGCCCTTTGTCCGATATGCCATTTGCAAATATCTTTTCCCATCCCGTCAGTTGCCTCTCAGTTTTGTTGATTGTTTCCTTTGCAGTGCAGAAGCTTTTTATCCTGATGAGGTCCTAATAGTCCATTTTTGCTTTTAATTCCCTTGCCTTTGGAGATGTGTCGAGTAAGAAATTGCTGTGCCTGAGGTCAGAGTTTTTTTTCCTGCTTTCTCCTCTAGGGTTTTGGTGGTTTCCTGTCTCACATTCAGGTCCTTCATCCATTTTGAGTTTATTTTTGTGAATGGTATAAGAAAGTGGTCTAGTTTCATTCTTCTGCATGTTGCTGTCCAGTTCTCCCAGTACCATTTGTTAAAGAGACTGTCTTTTTTCCACTGGATATTCTTTCCTGCTTTGTCAAAGATTAGTTAGTTGGCTATACATTTGTGGGTCCAATACTGGAGTCTTTATTTTAATCCATTGGTCTATGTGTCTGTTTTTGTCCAGCACATTCTATCTGTAAGGCTAGATGAATGCCTTATTCTTAACTGCATTTAAATTTTCTTCTTACAAAGAAGTCAAATAATCTTTCCCTCAGCATTTCTGTGAGTAGCAAATGATAAAGGACTTTGAAATGTAAAAGTGATAAAGTTCTCTCTTTCTTGTTTTGTGGGGATTTAGGATTTAGTTTAAAGGTAGCCAGTGCTGGGGGTCAGCAGAAGGTCTGGAGAGAGGGGTCTGCCTGGCATGGAGGTAGTTTAGGCCATGCAGCATTGGAATTGCCAGTTTCAGGAAATTCTAGATAAAAACAAAAAACCAAAAAACTGTAACTGTACTATATAACACATGAAGTAATCCATGGAAATTCAATAGGAAATTCCCCTGGTAGGTATTTCTTAGACTTTCTATTAACAGGAATAGATGCTGTTTACTCAATATACTTGGTTTAATATAATAAACGCTATCAGCAACATAGTCACACCCTTTTATTGCTGGAGAGAGGTGAATGACTGAAATAACCTACTATTATTTAGCCTTTTATGGTTTACCAAATGTTTTAATGCATGTTACCAATTTGGTTCCTCCAAATTACTCTGGAAAAGGAAAAGAACAAAGAGTTTTCATGGCATCTCACCACTTGCTAGTGCAGAGCTGTTAAAGGAATTCTACAACAAAAAATGGGATGGCGGTTAAAACTTGGGGTTAGACAGACTTGATTTAATCTAGGGCTTTGAGCTGTGCTAGCTGTGGGAACTTGGATAAAGTAAATCACTTATCTCAGACCCAGTTTCCTGTTCTATAAAATGAAGACTTACTTATTACTCAAATATTTTTTTATTTTTTATTAAAAATTTTTTAAAATGTTTTTATTTATTGTTTTTGAGACAGAGAGAGACAGAGCATGAGCAGGGGTGGGGCAGAGAGAGAAGGAGACACAGAATCCAAAGCAGGCTCCAGGTTCCGAGCTGTCAGCACAGAGCCTGACACGGGGCTGGAACGCACAGACTGTGAGATCCTGACCTGAGCTGAAGTCAGACGCTTAACCAACTGAGCCACCCAGGCACCCCTCAAATATTTTTTTAGATAAATGTAATAGCTCCCCATTCAGATTTCAAAGACGAAAAAGCATTTTGAATTGGTGAGCCCCAAAGACTTTCTTAAAATTAAAAAAAAAATTTTTTTTAAGTTTATTTATTTTGAGAGAGAGAGAGAGAGAGACAGAGACAGAGCTCGAGAAGGGAAGGGCCAGAGAGAGAGGGAGACACAGAATCTGAAGCAGGCTCCAGGCTCCAAGCTGTCAGCACAGAGGCCGATGCGGGGCTCGAACTCACAAACCGCAAGATCATGACCGGAGCTGAAGTCGGATGCTTAACCAACTGAGCCACCCAGCCATCCCAAAAGACTCTCTTAAGTAATGCTGACATTCAGAGTAGCTGACAGGAGGTATGTGGAGTTCTTAGCACAGAGACTGTAACATATTAAGCATTCAATAAATATTCAGTGCTACTTTTACAAATAGCTTACCATGCATTTTTATATATTCTATTTTGTCCTCCCAATAACCTCATAAAACTTCACTTTACGACAAAGAAACTAATGATTAGGGAGCTATGACTGGCTCTAGTTATACACAGTCAAGTGTCAGAGCCAATCTTACACCTAGCTTGTCTGCTGCTCTAGCCATGACCACTCTCTGTCCCCATCAATGGAACTCATCACCGGCTGTGGTTATGAAGAAAAAGTAAGTTGGGGGGATCCAGCAATATGGATTACCTACTAGGGAATGAGAAGATGGAGTATTTAACCATAGGAGGAGTAGAGTTTTAAATGACAAAGACTACAGGTTCTGCTTTCTCTTTCTTCAGCTTCAATGAGCAGATCTATGACCTAAAAGTATTTTTTTTGAAAGTTTATTTTAAAGTTTATTCATTTATTTTGAAAGTCAGAGAAAGAGAGAGCTCATGTGCACAAACAGGGGAGGAGAAGAGAGAGAGGGAGAGAGAGAATCCAAAGCAGGCTCCATGCTGTCAGCACAGAGGCTGATGCAGGGGCTAGATCAGTCTCACAAACGTGAGATCAAAACCTGAGCCTAAATCAAGAGTCGGACACTCAACCAACTGAGCCACCCAGGTGCTCCTCTTTTTCCTTTTTATACTGTGTGCAATCTTATCACGGTTTGAAACCCAGCTTTACACTCTTTCAAGAGTATTTTTCAGCCACCCAGGTGCTCCTCTTTTTCCTTTTTATACTGTGTGCAATCTTATCATGGTTTGAAACCCAGCTTTACACTCTTTCAAGAGTATTTTTCTCTAGCAGTGACAGGGGGATCATCTTTGTTGTTTTGGGAGGAGTTTTGAGGGTCATGTTAACATATTGATATGTGCAAATATAGAGGGCAAGTTAACTTAGATGTGAGAGGCCTGGTAGTGCAATCAGAAAGTGGGTGAAGAAGGCTGCCATGAGGAGAGGAACAGTGGAAAGGGGCACCCCTGGCGTGCAGGTTAGGGTCACTGGGAAAGACAGGCCCACACTCTATCCACATGGGGTGGGAAACCACAGGCCCTGACTACAAAATAAAATTGGGAATGTGAAGTTAAGAGAACGAATATGAGGGAGAAGTAGTTGTAGAATTTCTCGATTCCCTGAAGAGAAGATGTACAGTAAAAGAAGAAAAAGTGCAGGAAAAGCCACAGTGGATAGTCAGCTAAAACCTCGTTAGAGAGGAATAAATGTAGGCGTGGTCTTTTGTTTCCTCACTCACCTCATGCATTCACTTACTCATTTGCCTACCCAGAACAAGTGTTTGAATCTCTGCTATATACTCCACATGTCTCCAGGGGCTTCTTCTTGAGAGGAAATGATGGCACAGTCCCCATTTGTGTAGGAGGCATCTGGGGCAGGCATTACAAGTCCACAGTGACAGGAGAGCTCACAGACAGCAACCTGTGCATGAATTCAGAGAAACCTATGTTATCTGTGCTGAGGAGCCATAAAAAGAGGAGGAAAGATGACAGTCAGGGGAAGGTAGGCTTCAAATATGATTACAGTTGGCCTAGGGTGTCTATTTGTGGAGTTCACTTAAACTGAATGCTCAGTAAAGCACCTTGTCAATGGCCCTAGGAAAGAGGTCTCTTGTTAGCATCCTTCAGTGATGCCTGTGTGGGAGACACTGGGTTTTGCCCTTGCCTAGACTTAGTCGTGACTTTTGACCAAATGCATCCTGGTACGTAGACAGTTTTGGCAAATGTAGCTTCACCAAATGAAAGAATCCTCAATGTCTGCTAAAAGAACATGTTAATTATAATGTAATGACTGAAATGCTAGCAGAAGGCCCTAAGTCTATGGTGTCTGGGGCTCAGAACTTTGAGGACCACTGGTAGCTCCCTGTGTTTGACCTCAGCAGCAGAGGTGGTCACATACGTTTTGTTGGTCAGACCCTTTGTCAACATAAGGTTAAGGTGTGGAGGAAAAAAGTCTATAAACCTAGAACTGTGCATTGCTCAATTCAATAAACACCTAATAGATTGGACTGAGGCCAAATAGAAGAGCCTCCAGGTGATTTTTCCTCTCTGAAGGACTTTTTTCTGTGCCTAGTAACTGAATACTTGAGTTGACATCATGCCAAGTTTTAACTGTTAGTCATATATTTTCTAGATAAATGATACTAACTACCCCTTTGGATTTCAAAGAAGGAAAAGGATCTTGAATTTGGGATTAGGCCCTGAGGACCTTCTTAAGTAGTGCTGACAAGTCTCCGGATGGGTTAAAGATATTCTTGATATTAGGAACTGAGCAGTCTAGCCCCACAAGTGTGCACACACACTACCAAATCCTATGATACCATTTGGTAACAATATATTTTGTTATTTTTTTAAGGTGTCTTCTTGGGTGGCCACAGGATTATCTATCAGCTGTAGGCTGGGATTAGGTGATAAAAACTCCATGGCTTTCATATTAAAATAGAAAATGAAGTCAAAACAGGATCTATTTTCCTAGTCCCTATTCTCTTCCCCTATCTCCTTCTTACATGTTTTCGGTGCACTCATGGTTACCAGTCCTGTTTACATCATTTCTTACAGGCCAGTGACATTTGGAGGCCTTTACCAATCCATATTCTATATTTTGGCTTGCATAGTTCCTGGAGCTTATGTTAGATTTGGATCTTCTTACGAATACGGTCACTATCTCTGGGTCTGCAGTGCTCTTTTCAGAATCTTGGAGAAAAAGGAGCAATTCTGATAATGAAGATTACCCAGCTCCCTTCCCCACCCACCTGCATATCCCCAGCTAGTGACCAAATGATTTGCAAGTGAGCTATGAAAAGAACTGCACTGTCAGAGGTTTTAAAGTATATATAAGGATGTTTTGCAAGAGCAGCATAACAGAAACAAGTTCAAAAGGACAGAGAGAAAATGCTCCAAATCTGTGGTAAACGGGATTTCACTGAAATTTACAGGATTCCTTGGATATGTCTTTGATTCATGTACTGATTTCCCAACACTTTGAAACTATTTCAAGTGGTGTTTAAAGAAACAAAAACTTTTCTCTGTAATAAAAAGTAAATTATTCTACTTTAATAGAAAAACTGAAAAATGACTATTGCTTAAGTTGTTTTTTTTAAGCTGAGTTTTTTTTTTTAATTAGGGGGGATGGTTATAAGAAACTACATCTTCCCCTGACCCGCCCCCCCACCACCCCCATTTGAACTGCAAATGAAAAACACACTTTGTGATTTAGCAAAAGGAAGTTAAGGATGAGTCTTTGGGGAGGGGAAGTAGTGCAACCGGTTATCATGTTAATCTTCCATTATAGGGGTTGGGCTCAGAGCCAGATTTGCTGCTTATAGCAAATGAACAGAACCTGAATGGTTAAAAGAAATTCTCCCAATCCTCAGATCTGGAGCTTGTATGCCAGCTTGTTATGTTTTCCAGCATCCTTCTTCACACATACTAAATAGCTAAAGCGACTGGAGATAAAAGTCAGGTTATTAGATACAAAATGTCTTCTCCTTTATTCCCCTTTAGTAAATGTCTCTGTGCAGTTAATCATGACCATAAACCACCTCAAAACTGCACTTCTATGTCAGTTTTTCTGGACAGTTCTCTCCTCTTGGTCTCTGCCTCAATATCAGTTTCCCTGTCTGTTAATTGGCACAATAAAAGGCAAACTGAAGGGGGCATTAAGAATACATAATAATGGTGACATGGAAATAGGAATATGCGTTAAGTGGTGGGAAAGGTGCTTTCCATTTTCTATATTATTCTAGGTTTAGTTATTAATTTGGGTGTCTTTGAAGTTCCTCTTATTAGACCTCAATTTCTGTATTTGCGTTGAGTTCAATAATTTAGCTTAGTGATGATAGTGTAAGTATACATTATTTGATAGTTGGTTTATCCTAAGATGAAAGGAATGATAAAAAGAAGTATGATTTGGGGATACAAGAAGAGGATATGGCATCTGTTTTTTCCTCTACCAGTCACCAGCTGTGAGTCTTTCAGTGGATTCCTCAGTGGTGCTAAATAGTTTTTCTGAAATATGGCATAATAAAGTTGTAGCAAATAACCTTTAAGTTCCTTGAAAGATTCCATTGAATTCACATTATTCTGCCTTCCAGCTCTTGGTTCACCATAGCTTCACTTCTTGATTCATTCAGCAGAGCAGACTTACTAAATGTCTACTTTGTGCCAGGCCTATGCTAGTTGATGGGGATTTTCAGCAGTGAGCAAAACTGACAAAATTCTCCTCTTATGGGGCTCATAGTCCTATGTAGGAAGACAGGCAAAGAGTATATAAGCAAATACTCCAGTCCCAGCTGGGGAGAAGAGCAGAGGGAGAGAGAAAGGAAGAATCCTAAGTAGGCCCCACACTCAGCGCAGAGCCTGATATAGGGTTTGATCTCACAACCTTGGGATCATGAACTGAGCAGAAATCAACAGTTGGATGCTAACCAACTGAGCCACCCAGGTGCCCCGAGAACAAACATCTTAATTTCATAATCTTTGTTAGTAAGGTGGAGCTGGCACTTCTGAACTGACCTCCCAGGGTTATGTCATGAAGCAAAGGTAAATATATCAATCATTATGACAATTGTTGTTAGCTGCCACTAGCTATTTGGCGGCCTGATACTTGTAAGCAATGAACAGTTCTGCCCAGAATATGGTCTAATTGATTCTACAATAAAACCCAAATGATAATATAGAATGTGCCATAGAGATGAGGAGTCTTGGAGGACTCTGGCCAGAGAGGCCTTTGGAGCACTGACTGGAGGAAAATTACTGGCGATAGGACATGACTGTTTGGCGGGCATAGGATAAAGACAGAAAGAATAATAATGCTGACTTCCAGTAAAATGAATTATGCTTTCTCTTGTCCCTTCCATAGACTCAAAAAGGGTTACAGATCTGGTATCACAACTTGAAAAGTTTCACGTAAGCAGGCGCTAGTTATGGTATGGTGCCACAGATCCCTTAAAGATGGCTCCTGTGATAAATCATAGACTGAGGGTCTAGAGACAGACTGTTGCCATTAGGGAGGCAGCATTTTATGGATGACATAAAACAGCACAGCAGGGCGGTTCTAAATCCTGAATCAAGAATTAGCATGTGCCTCCAAGAAAGAGAAAAATTCTACTTTAGGTTCTTCCCATAGAGATAACTTAGAAAATCAGTGCAAATTTAATGTTGAATAGTAAGTACTATATAATACATTCTGTCATATATGTGTGTATATTATTTTATGTTATATTTTCTTACAGAAGAATACAGTATATGTTCTTACAGAATTAATTCTGCAAGTTTAGGAGGTTGAGCAAAAGTGTAGAGTCTTGGAGATGTTGCTGTCACAGGATAAATATTACTTGGTGAATTAAAAGGCACTGGAGCAGTGAGCTCTGTACTTAATGCAGTCATCAAAGCTGATTGCGGTGTATTGCTGCCAGCTGACCTCTCCACACCAGCAGGTGCCAGGCACCGACAGCACCGCTCCCTCAGACATTGACCCTGTGTTAGGGAATATGCTGACACGTTATGTTTACTCCAGGAACGAACAGGGAGGCTAATGCCCTACTCCTCGAGGAGCAGCCCACGTACCATAAAGGTTTTATAGCTGTTCAAGATAGACTTCAGGTTCATTCTTTCCAGATTCATTCACAGGGAGGGAGAAAAAAAGGGAGGGGATGGTAACAGTAGAGCAATGTTTAACTCAACAGATTCCAATGTCTCAGTGGTCAAGATGATCAAACCCCCCACCTCCCCACCCTGTTGGCTCCATAAACAGAAAACGTCAGGGTGGGCACCCTGCCAGATGTTCCAGCCAGCAGCTGAACTGAAACAGAACTGTCCTGGGAAGGGAGAGAGAGAAATACAGCCAAGGAAACCTAAGAAGGAAAAAGTGGCAAACTACCTCAATAACTTTGCTACTGACCCATCTGAGTGTTAAGATGAGAATTAGAATATATCTGGAATGTTAATGCTATTACTATTACTATAGTTCTGCTGGCTAAAATTTATTATGTGCCAGACACCAGGTTAAGCATTTGGATGCACTTTCTCATCTGTTCTCCTTACTCTATGAACTACGTTCTATTATTATCTCCATTTAATAGAAGAGGAAACTGAGGTTGGATAATTTAGTGGAAGAGTCATAATTTGAAGGTAGGTTTGTGAGATGTGATTAAAACTTGAGGCATGTGGTGTCAGAAATCAAGGAGAAATGTGCACACTGAAGTTGTTTTAAGTTGTAAGTCCTCAGGATAGAAAAAAGTCAATCTTAGGGGAGGGTGGGTTATGGGTATTGAGGAGGGCACCTTTTGGGATGAGCACTGGGTGTTGTATGGAAACCAATTTGTCAATAAATTTCATATATATAAAAAAAAAAGAAAAAAGTCAATCTTTGGGCTACCATGAGCCTCACAAAAATTATTTTGTTTTTTTTCTGTGGAGTAGATATTAATTTCTTTGTTTTAAGGCAAAGTCAAGAATTAAATTTAGGCGTGTCTAAACTCCAAGTCTTCTTGTTTCCATAACACCTTACAGGGAGGAAAAAGAAATGGAAAGGAATATCCATTTTCACTGAACATGGTGGGATGGCACATGGCACAGAGGGGCCAGATTCATAGACGTTTCAAATCTCATTTGAAGCAATAGTTCCAACTCCCTCTCTTGACTAGTTATGGGAAATAACTGCTTGGTTTGAAGTTCATTTTCCTTGAAGCTGGTAATAAACAATAAACATTTTAAGATACGTAGAAGGGAAAGAAAGCCTTATTTGATTTTGCAGTTTATTTTATAGTTTACAAAGCACTTTCTTAAACTTTGCAATGGTGCTGCCAGTCCAGTTTTATGATTTCCCAGTCTCCTTTTTTTTTTTTTTTTACAACGAGGAAGCCAGCAACAATCCATAAATATTTATTACATTGTGATGATAATAGTCACTACTGTTAATGCATCAGGGACTTTACAGGCAAGCATTATCTTATTGGCCCTTCACAACATAGTAAAGTGGACAGTCTCTTTTGGCACTTGAGCTTCAGAGTGGTTCAGTAGCTTGCCCAAGGGCTCAAAGCTAATAAGTGAAAAAGCCAAGACTTATCAAGCTTGGCTAGCGTTCTTTCTCCTGCATTATGCCAGTTTTCCTCTCAAGGATCAAAGCAAGAAAGCTGGATAATCATCAGCCTTTGGATGATTAAACGTTGGCTGGAAAATGTGAAGCATTTGCAGATAATGTTGATCTCTTTACCTGCTATGACAGATATTGAAACATAGGCATGGGACATATAACTTATTCATGTTAGTTCTTTCAACAAATTCTTATTTGAATATTAATTTTTTCCTCCAATTTTCAGTTCTTAGGTCCTAATGAGTGTTTTTCCTGTAGACATGTTTCTGTAACTAAAGATGAAGGGAACATGGCAAATTAGAAAAGAGAGGGGGATAAAAGAGAAAGGAGAAATAAAAGTACAATAGAGCAAAGCAAAGGAGCAAGGGAATAAAAAATGAAGAGACTAGAGAAAGTAATTACCATTTATACTTTGTACATGGTAAAAACCTGGCCACAGAGAGATCGGAGAGCTTATCCATGAATAAAATACAGGTAAGAGTTCTCTTGGACCCTTTTCTTCCTCAATTGCCCTAAACCAGCTTCAAAACAAGATTCCAAGTTTCCAGCATTTAAATGTGCACTTGGGGATAAAATTTATAAATTCTAGTTAACTTCCATTGTCCTTGCTCCTCTCCAAAGGCAAACATTTTAATCACCTGTCTACCTTGCTGTCCCTCTTCCTCATTACCTATAGCTGGAAATAGCCCCTGCTCCGTGCCATTGCAGATGCTTGAAACAGGATTTAGATAAAACAGATAAAAGGGCTCCTCAATCTGTGAGTCCACATTGCCTTATAGCTGGTTCTTCTAGAGTTTACTGTCATTTCTGAATACTAAACCAAGCCCCTCCCCTATTCCTCAGTTCCCCAGTTCTCCTAACTGACCCTTGTTAAATTGTGACCTCTCAAAAATGACACCAAAACAAAGCTGAGCTTAATATTGTTGTAGTAAGGGAGAACATTACTTTGAGAGAGTCTTAGTAGCATCTCAGAATGGAGAGGGAAAAATTATGGTTATTATAAGGTTTTGGAATCTAGTTTAATGCAAGTCTTGCAATATCAGGGCCTGATATTCAGTATCAAGTTCAGTCAAGGATCGTGATATAATAGTGTGGAAGTGGAAAAGGCAGTAAGGCAAGAATTTTGAAGCTGGACATTCAAAGAATCCTGGAGATAAACTTTCATTTGATGCTATCGAAGAGTTGAACCATTTGATGTTCATTTAAATGTTTATGGAGGAATTTTCTAAAACGTATAATACAGATGATTTGCAACTTTTACCTTCCTGGGCAAGAATTTCTAGAAATAGTAAAGCCCTGTTAGTGAATATTGGGTAATAGTATAGTCATGTTGATGTTGATAGTAAGCTGTGTGGTTGTGGAAGATTTTGCTTCTGAGTGTCCCACCTTGTGGTCATTATTAAGCCTGAGCTGAAAGCTAGACCATCAACATTTGGGCATTTGACCAATCAGAGTGTGTGTGTGTGGTGGTGGGGGGTGTGTGTCAGGTTTTTCTGTTCTTTTTGGTTATTCACATCACAAGTAAGACATATGGGTGGATCATTTGGCAGTAGTTATGCAGCAGTATTTAAGACTCTAGAGATCACACCTCTAAACACTGTAGCAATATGGGCCAATACTATGATTGGAGTTCATTGTCCACTTCTTAGCCAGAAACCAAGGGTTCCCAATTTAAACCAAGAGAATAGAGCCTATCCCCAATCTAAAGAGCCCACAGAACCAGCTGATTATCTATACTACCTAAATTTATGATTCTGTATTTGCTTGATGGTTATTTTTGAATAATGTTAAAGGTCCCAGAGAGGCCTGCAGGGATCTAAGTGCAACATTCTTCCCCTAAAATAGTACAGGTTTACCCTCAAGAGGCCAATATTATATCCAAAATGGCTCTGTTCTGATCCACCATCTATCAGATTACATGGACCTTCCAGGCAAGGAGTTCTATGGCTGTAATGGCATTGTCTACCTCTTCTGTATTTTCTGAACCATAGCATGCAAAATTCTCTCTATTTTTGGAATCTCTTGTATAGTATGAAGTAAAGAAATATGAGAAGGGTTAGAGTTTTGGTTCTCAAATTAAGATTCAGTTTTCTCTTTAAAATATATGACCTATCAACAGTTCCTAGAAGGTAACAGTTCCTAGAGGGTAAGCTATTATACAAAAATGGATTCTAAGTGATGTCAGGGATTATCGTGAAGGCAGGTATTGGCTTACCAAGGTAATAAAAAGCAACCAGAAGGTTTTTATGCAGCAAATTTAATAGCAGTCATTGGAAGCCACCTATGAAATGTCTTTGCCCAAAACAGGGCTGAAAGTAGATTTCTAACATTTTGGCACTACCCATCAAGAATGGTTTGGTGCCAGGCAATAAAACTTGGAATATTAATAAAATCAGGTAGCTCTAAAACAAAAGAGGAGTAGTGTGTGTTATTGTGATATTGGTGAAAGTGACTTAGCCTCCAAATAGATCGGAGTTCTCTTCCCTAGTTCTCTTTCTCTAGTTCACTTTCAATTTCTAGTTCTGTGAAAGTTCAGTCACAGAAGTTCCAGGATTCAGGTCATATAAATGTGTGTGTTGTTTAGGGTGATGTGAAAGAAAGGCTGCTGATACTTATCAATGTTATACTGGGTATATTGCATGAGTTCCCTGTAATATTTGACTGTGTCTGTTTGCAATATTGTGGAGTCTAAAAGAAGTGATAATCCTACTGAGCCAGTGTGGTGCCCCAAAGAGGTGATAATTCTTAATGCATGGGTTGACCAGTCACTAATTTATAGGGGGAGAGTTGATGAACCCCGGAGAGAACTGATAACTTTATTATCATTAAAACCAGTGGTAAGACCTTAAGGCATAAAAGTTTAAGAATCTTGAAAATTTTGCTAATTTCAGGCTTACAAATCCTATTTATTCTTTCCATCTTTCCTGATGATTGGGGCTGATATCGACAGGAACCTTTCTGAGTAAATGGCAGAACTTTGCAAAGCTCTTAAGTAACCGTCCCAGTGTATTAGTTTTTTACTGCTGTGTAACAAGTTACTCAAGACCTACTGACTTAAAAAAAATTGCTTTTATTATCTTTTTTGTGGGTCAAGAGTCTGGGTACAACTTGACAGGGTCCTTGGCTTAGGATTTCACAAGGCTGATGTCAAGGTGTTGGTAGGCTGTATTCTCATATGAAGGCTCTACTGGGAGAGAATTTGCTTCTGACCTCACTGAATTTATTGGAAGAATCCATTTCCTTGTGGTTGTACCTGGGAGTTCTAGCTTCTTGCTAGCTGTTGGCTGGAGGCTGTTCCCAGCTCCTAGAAATTGCCTGTTGTTTCTTGCCATGGTCATGTGGACTTCCCCAACATGGCTGCTTGCTTCATGAAGTCAGTAAGGAGATCTTTAGGGTGAGTCTGCCGGTAAGACAAATCTTATATAACAACAACAGGAGTGGTATCTCATCACCTTTGTCATATTGTATTGATTAGAAGCAAATCACAGGTTCTGACCACAGTCAAAGGGAGGGGATTACACAAAGGTATGAGCCCCAGGAAATAGGAATCATGGGGGGCCATCTTAGAGTCTACCCAATACACCCAGTAAAATAGGTATCCTTAGAGCAATAGGTTGGAATTCTGTAGGTTGATAATACAACACACACACACACACACACACACACACACACACACACACTCACACTCTGCTACTCTTAGTGCTGTAAGCTTTCCATCAAGGAAAGTGTTCAGTCCATTCCAAGAAGAAAACAGTATATAGGATACATTCCAAACCCACTGCAAGCAAGTAGACATATGAAATTAATTTGGAGGTATTGAAAGGGACTCTGAGGATTGGGCTTTGTTCATGTACCACTTTTACAGTTTTACCAGGATCATGCTACCCACAGATGAGATATGTACTAGGAACACCCTCAGAAATTTTAGTGAAGTTTCCCCATTAATGTTCACTGAGTTTAGTGACCAATTTGTCCTTGCAGTGTCCTCACATAAAGTTCTTGCAAGTTTTCATTTGAGGTTCTATGGTACTTTTAAGAAGCTATTCTTAGAATGCCAGAGATTACCCTTGTGCAATTTATTTTTTTTAATTAAAATACATATTTTTAAGTTTTTTAAAATTTTGATTTCAGTATAGTTAACGTACAGTGTTATATATCCTTGTGCAATTTATATCTAGATTTTTCCCAGTACTTTTTCCTGACTCTGAATCTAATGACTGGCATTCCATAAAAGCCTTTAAAAAAAATATCCCCCAAATTTTAATCTCTCAGGTTGTCATTAGGGCTAGGATCTTAGGAGTGCTGCTGTCTGGCATAAAGATCAGCAGGGATTTACTTTAGCCTCTGTGTTATCTCTTTTGTATGAGCCTCACCTTTGTAATAGTCATCTCCTTAGGAAACATCAGAACACACAAAAGTTCTTTAATTTGTTGACCATATTGAATTGGGTTTCCTGTTGGGGGTTAAGAACCCTTTTTACAGGGGTGCCTAAGTGACTCAGTTGGTTGAACATCCGACTCTTGATTTCAGCTCAGGTTGTGATCCCAGGGTTTTGGGATTGAGCCTCGTGTCAGGTTTCTCATTGTGTGGAGCCTACTTAAGATTCTCTCTCTCTCTCTCTCTCTCTCTCTCTCTCTCTCTCTGACCCTCTTCCCTGATTGCACTCTGTCTCTCTAAATTAAAAAAAAACACCCTTATTTACAAAGTACTCAAAAATTAGGGACTACCCCCCAAAGCACAGCTAGTATTAGTGGAAATTTTCCTTTTATTTCTATCTAACTGACAAACTTTGGTGAGTTCTTCCATCTGGACAGATTTTGCTTCTGGTAAAGGGTGATATTCTCACTTAATATTTTGCTATGTCAGTCTTAAGATATGACCCATCAACAAATACAATATATATCTGTATTTCCTAAAGGGTTTCTAATAAATCTATTCAGACCATAAATAATTTGTGAACAGAGGTTACATAGTCATGAGTTTCTTGTTTCAAGTAATGGAAGAAAAGTAGAAGGATTTTAAAGTATTGTGATGATGAATGGAAATAATGTGAGGGAGAAAATAGGATTTCATATGAGATAAGCCTACTTGCTAAGAAGTGTTGTGCATTTTCAGTGAGCAGCAAAGACTGTACAGCATGAGGGACCATCAAATTTAAAGGATACCATAAAACCAAGTCTGTAGACATCTCTACTGGTTTAGATGCTGCAATTATTAAGAAGGTGGGTAGGCTTTTTGCCACATGTTTAAGAAGGAGAGGTTAGTAAGCTATTGGTCTCTTATAATTTCCATGGAGTTGAGTCCAAATGTCGAGGGTCTGCACAGAGAGCAAGATTGTTGGAGAGCTAATATTAATTAGACCTGTCCATGTTTACATTCCCAAGGAAGAGGTTTTGTTATTAAAAACTTGGCTAAGTCATATAATGAAGTGGCAATTAGAAAAATTGAGAATCCATTGTACTTGGGTCAGTGAGATTGATCTTAATTGTACCTGGCCTAGTAAAAATTTGAAAGGCCTATGGTTGGTTAAGAGTAAGAGACTCGTTTCCTTGGGATAAATTGTATCCTAGATCAGGGTGTGACTTTTACTTTTTCTGTAAAGGACCAAATAGTAAATATCTTTGTGGGTGTGATAATATGATTTATAAGAAATGTATTATCAGACATATATTTATAAGAATATATAAGAATAGTATTTCATATATGTATTTGGTCTTCTTCATGGTTTCTGGCTCACAACTCCTTAAATCTTTGGAATTTCCTATAATAAGGGCAATAAAGGTGTCTTTTGTTATATTAATGAAGACAAATTTTGTACCCTGCCCAAGGGTGGGTGCCAGATGCTAGGAAGACCAACCCTATGATGAGAGGTTTGAAACTTTCAGCCTTATCCCCTGATCTCTGAGGAGATCTCCAGGAATGAGGGTTGAATCAGCAATGGCCAATGACTTAGTCAGTCATGACTATGCAGTGATGCCTCCATAAAAGCCCTGAAGGACTGGGTTCAGAGAGCTTACAGGTTGGTGAACATGTGGAGATGTGGGGAAAGTGGCATACCTGCAAAGACCATGGAAACTGTGAGCCCTTTCCCCATACCTTGCCTATGTATCTTTTCATCTGGATGTGAATTTGTATCTTTTATTATATCCTTTAATAAACTCGTACATGTATGTGTTTGAGTTCTATGAGCCACAATAGCAAGTTAATCAAACCTAAGGAGGAAGTTGTTGGAACCTCCAATCTATGGCCAGTTGGTCTGAAGCAATGGTAATAGCCTGGGGCTTGTGACTGGCATCTAAAGTGGGGGGTGGGAAGCAGTCTTGTAGGACTGAACCCTGGGTAGATGCTCTCTCTGGGTAGATAGTGTCAGCTTGGTATTTGGGAGAGAAGGAACAACCCCCCCCCCCATTGGAATTGGATATGGGAACCCTGAAAGGTGGAGCATACAGTCTCTGTCACAGCTATTTAGCTCAGGTATTCTAATGTTAAAGTAACCATAGACAGTGTATAAATGAATGGATATGACTTTGTTCCAATAACATTTTATTTATAAAAGTAAGCAGTAGGATGGATTTGGTTTGTGGCTATAGTTTGTCAATCCCTGTCCTATATAATGAATTTACTTGAAATCATTTGCCTTCTCTTTGGAAATATGCTTTTACTGAGCTAAAACATTAAGTAGATGTATGGAGTTAGTCTTAGAGTTTAACCTTGTTTTAGAACACAATAAAGGTCATCCACATATTGCAAAACAACAAAAGTCACAGGGAAATGTAAGATTCCTATGATCCCTACTGAAGGTTTATGAAAAGTAGTAGATACCTTAGTAAATCCCTGGGGCATAACAGTTGAGGTATATTGTTGATTTTCCTTACAGAATGCAAACAAGTATCAAAGATTTTGACCTAATAGGACACTTAGAGAAAGCAGCCGCAGATCTACAACTGTGTAATATGGAGTCTCAGGGAGCACCTAACATGAAAGAGTATTGGTGTTTAGTACTACAGGAAAGCCCTGAATGACTTTTATTTATGGTCCAAGGACCTGGTGAGTCTATGGCCTATTGGGGTTTTTTACCTGGAAGGACAGGCATGTTACAAGGGCCAGGATAAAGTATGATGAGTCTTTCCTTTATTAGACTTTCTACAGTCAGTTTTAGTCTTTGTTTAGCTTCTTATTTAAGAATGTTTTACACATATCTGGGGAGAAATGGGTTAAGTTGGACCTTGCCACATGGCAATGAGAAGGTCTTGGTTGGATTTGGACCTCCAAATTGTACCTCCAATATTGTCAAGTGCTGGATCCTTGAAAATTTCACTGTGACAACTTGTAAGTAAGATAAAGCTGAGTTTTTTCCTAACCAGTAAGGAGAGCACTACCTTAAACAGTGTTTTAGCAGTGTCTCAAGGTGGAAAGGTAAAGTTGGAACATCTGTGAATTTTCTTAATGTGGTTTTAAGGCAGGTCTTGCAATATGAGGGCTTGATTAGGATTGGATAAGAATCCTGATATAATAGCTTAGGACTAGACGTAGAAAGATGAGGGTTTGAGGTGAGAGGATTCAAAGAATCTTGAGAAGTAAATTATCATTTGCTACTATCTACTACAGAGATGTACAAATTGATATTCATTAAATATTATAGTTGTTTGAATGTTTATCTTCCTGGGCAAGAGTTTCTTGGAATAGTAATGTCATTTTGATGGAGACAGTAGAATAATAAGGCTATGTTAACATCATTAGTAAGCTGTGTGAGTGTAGATGTTTTCTGTTCTCACTTTTCCTGCCTGAATTCCTGGGTTGGTTTCCTGTCTGCTATCCTGGTTTTTAAAGGACTTGGGTACTGTCAGGTTGCTAGCACTATATTCTACCTTTTACTCCATTGTGTGCAGTTTTGCTCTCCATGGTTTTCCTCAGTACTGTACTCCCCACCTTCCACCTGGTCCTATCTATAATCCATTTGTTTGCTGGTTATTTATTGCCTGTCCCTATTGGTTGCATTTCCTTGTCTTTGACCACCTGGCTGACTATGAAAATTTCTGGTAAATCTCTGCCCGTAACCTTCTTTCAGATCCCCCAGGATGGTATAATGGATTTGAGTCTGAGCTGTGTTATTTACCAGCTGCAATGTGTTTACCCTCTGCTTCATTCTTTTTTTTTGGTCCATGGTGTTAACCTTCCATGATTTCCTGACTCATCCAGATAGGTCTGTCTGGTCTCTGACTCATGGCTATCCCACATTTGGTCAGCTTTGCCTACATGGAGCGTCTATGCAGAAACTGATGTTGTGAGCAAAATGTAAGCTCTAGAAAAAACAGTCTTGATGTGAAAGAAAGAAATATATGTGTGTGTGTGTGTGTGTGTGTTGTGTGTGTGTGTGTGTGTATTTTTTTTTTGATGTGAAATAGATTTGAATCAATGCTTTTTTTTGTCAGTTCTCCCAACTCTTAAGTGTTTGTTGATAATGGTCTCAGCCACTATCTAACTGTGTAACCTTGAACCAGTTACTAGTCCTTCTCTCAATCTCATTTAATTCCTCAGGTTTAAATTTTAATTGCAATTTTGACCTGATAGGAAGATGTTGCTGTAAATCAGGTAAGAAATGATAAGTTGCACTGAACTGGTGGTAGAAATGGAGACAGACCATGAGAATCAGCATTTTTAAGAAGTTTCCCGTCAAATTTTTATGCTTGATAAGGCTTGAGATCTGATGTTTTCAGATACTAAAAGATTCAAACTTTCACAGACTTTCATTGGAGTAAGCTTTTTATTCATATGAAATATTCCTCTTTTCACATTAATACTATTTGCTTTAAATTCCCTGTTATATAATAGTAGTATTTTTATTCCTGTTTTCTCTTTGTTAACATTAGCTTGCTATATCCTTTTTACCTTTATTTTCAAGTTTCCCAATTTCTAAAAATTGAACTATAATCCAGTTTATAGTCAGGGGCATTAGGGAAGACATTTGTTGGGATGAGCACTAGGTGTTATATGCAGGGGATGAATCACTGGATTCTACTCCTGAAATTGTTATTGACCTTTATGCTAACTAACTTGGATGTAAGTTAAAGAAATTTTTTTAAATTAAATAAATAAATGTTAAAAAATACATAGTGTTATATTATTTTCAGGTGTACAATGTAATGATACAATAATTCTATACATTTCTCAGTGCTTATCAAGATAAGTGTATTCTTAATCCCCTTTATCTGTTTCACCCATCCCCCCCACCCATCTCCCCTCTGGCAACCACCAGTTTGTTCTCTGTATTTAAGAATTTTTTGTTTTGCTTATCTCTTTTCTTTTTTTATTCATTTGTTTTATTTCTTAAATTCCACGTATGAGTGAAATTGTATGGTATTTGTTTTTCTCTTATTGACTTCTGATTTTGAATTTGAAATTTAAAAGTCAAATTTTTAAAAATATTTCAAAAATTATTTTATCTATGATACATTACACGAAATATAGCTGGATTTTATTCTCCCACAGTCTGATTGAGAAATTTAAAACAGCAGCATTTCTGTGACTAATAGCATCTTTGGATACGATACTGATATCTTACTTTACAGTTTCATTTGCCATGCATTCCTTCTAATTTTCCTCATGCTCTTCTCACTTTCTTCTTTCCTTCCCTTTCTATTTCTGATTCCTTTCTCATCTTTTTGATATATTGATTATATTTTTTAAAATTTTATTTCTTTTCCTCTAGTGGTTTGGAAGCTGAATATGCTAGTCCTATTCTTTGAGTGGTTTCACCCACATTTTAAAGTACATATTTAAGTTTATCTGGATATTTCAAATTAATTAGTATTTATATCAGCCCTTGCTCCCACACCCCCTGCTTCAAGACAAGAAATTTGGTTTGTTTTCAGTTCTTTCCTTCTTCTTTCAGTCTTCCTTTACCTTGCATGTTGAAATTCTCCAGGATTTTTAGTTATTAAGTTTTTGTACCAATAATTATTTCATCTATCAATTTTGTGTACTAATAATTATTTAATAATTATTTTGATTATTGTAAAATATACTGGTTCATTTGCTCATCACTTTTTAATTTCAAATCTTGCCTTTTTTCTGAATTGTTTTTCACTTTTATGGAGTATGTAATTAATTCTTTCAGAGAATGTGTGTGGTAAGTTTATTGAGTACTTGTATGTGTACAAATTTTTAATTTTGTTTCCTCTCTTTGATGCTAGTTTGTCTGGGTATAAAGATTTTAGGTTCAAATTTCCTTCAAAACTTCTGAAAAATGAATAATGAAAGGATGACAAAAAAACTTAATTACCTGGAATTTAAGAGATACTCTTGGATCAAAGGAGTAATCAAAATGGAAAATTCAGGGGTGCCTGGGTGCATCCAGGGGTGCATCCAACTTTGGCTCAAGTCATGATCTCACAGTCTGTGAATTCAAGCCCTGTGTCAGGCTCTGTGCTGACAGCTCTGAGCCTGGAGCCTGTTTCTGATTCTGTGTCTCCCTCTCTCTGTCCCTCTTCCACTCATGCTCTGTCTCTCTCTGTCTCAAAAATAAATAAATGTTAAAAAACTTAAAAAAAAGGAAAATTCAAATTGATTAAGACATTATATACAAGAGAACACTTCATACCAGAGCTTACGTTACATGGATAAAACTAAACTCAAGTGAAAATTTATTGCATTGAGTATCTTAATTATTAAAAAAAAATAAGATTGAAAACAGTGGAGGCTGTTGGGAGTTGGATTAGAGCTTGGAAGAGAGAGCAGCAAGGATGCATTTAAGTCAACCATCTTCCTTGCTACTAGCACTTTTAGTGTTTAATTTTTAATATTTAAAACTTTGAACTGTTTGGAATTTATTTTGTTTCAAGGTGTCAAGGTAGATCTTACTTCATTCTCCCTTTACCAAAATGCTTAACCAGTTGTTTCAATAACACTTATTGCATAATCCCTATTTTCTCACTCTGACATGAAATTCTACTTTAGTCACAGAATGGATTCTCAAATGAACTTTGGTCTATTTTTGCATCACTTATCCTGTGCTAATGTATCTGGATGTACATTTTGGCATAGTTCCTGACTATTTTAATTACTATAGCTTTGTAATGTGTTTTGATATCTGGTAGAACAGGCCCTTTTTCTTCCTTAATTTTTAAATATTTTATGGGCTAGGAATGCCTGGGTGTCTCAGTTGGTTAAGTGTCCGACTTCAGGTCAGGTCATGATCTTGATTTGAGCCCCATGTTGGGTCCTTGGATTTGAGCCCCATGTTGGGCTCTCTGCTGTGGCTTAGAGCCTGGAGACTGCTTCAGATTCTGTGTCTCCCTGTCTCTCTGCCCCTCCCTCACTCATTCTCTGTCTCAAAATAAAATAAACCATTAAAAATAAATAAATAAATATTTCATGGGCTATTTGTTACATCTTTAATTTTTTAGATGAATTTAAAAAATATATTTTTAATTCTAAGAAAGAAGCGATTGGGAATTTGAATGGAATTTATTGTACAAATTGCAGAAAGGGAAATTGGCATCTGCTACATTATTCCTTCCCAAGAACAAAAAACATTTATTCCTGTAAGTTGAAAAAAAAAAAAAAGATTTAAACTTTTGGTTTTTGCTTTAGCATGTAGGGAGCTTGGAAATTGTCACTCCCATTGTCATAATAAGAAAAAAGCTGAACAAACCTAAAATCAATAACTCTTTTTAGATCCATCAGTGAATTGAGATCACAACACTCCTCAAACTGGAGAGACAGGCAACTATAGAGTATCATAGCTTTCTGGGAGTAGAAGCCACTGGAACCAGAAACAGTTAGGAAAAATTAAACTGTAATTGATGAATTGCTGGACACTTGAGTGTGGAATAGGTTTGGAATTAAAAACTTAGTGTGGGCATTTATTTTATAGGGTCTCAGTGAAATGTAGGAAAGGAAATACCTAACTGCAGCTCTTGCTGACCTTCGTGCTTCGTGTGAGCATGTGTGTGTGGAAGAGGGGAGAGCTTAGAAGTCACACCCCAGGAGCACAAGCCCACTGCAAGATTGAAACGTAACCATAGAATTACAGAGTGCTTGCTTCCATGACACCCCTTATCATGACATCACAAGGCTCCTGTATAATAACAGAATTACAGCTGAAATGACTGGAAGGCTCAAACTCTATTTAAGAAGGAGTTTATAGGGAAACCCAAATGCAACAGAAGAGATCAAACAAAGGACCCTAGAGGAGATTGAAGCCTCAGACACCTAAAATTACAGCAAACGATAGATACAGTGTAACTTCTAGCCAGAAAAACCTTCATATTAAAGGCCAACTTACTTCTGTTCCTATTACCCAATACATTATATCTGGCTTTCAACAAAATTTAGAAGACATGCTAAAAAGCAACAACACAAAAAATCTGAAGAGACAAAGTAAGCAATAGAACCAGACTCAGATATGGCAGAGATTTTGGAATTATCAGGCAAGGAATTTAAAATAACTATGATTAATAGGCTGAGGGCTCTGATGGAAAAAGTGGGCAATATACAAGAGCATATGGGTAATGTAAGCCCAGAGATGGAAAGAAATAAAAAGGAAATGATAGAAATAAAAAACAAAACAAAACACTGTAGTAGAAATAAAGAATGACTCTGATGGGTTCATCAGTAGACTGCACATGCCCAAGGAAAGAATCAGGGAGCTTAAAGATATGTCAATAGAAATTTCATGAACTGAAAGGCAAAAGAGAAAAAATAATGAAAAAAAAAGTTATGAAATATTCAAGAAATATGGAACAATTATGAAAAGTAATACATGTAATGGGACTACCAAAAGGAGAGGAAAGAGAAAAAAGAAGAAATATTTGCATTGATAATGGCTATTTCCTGGAACTAATGACAAACACCAAACCAGAGTTCCAGCAAAATCAGGGAGCACCAAGAAAGATAAATACCAAAAAGTTTACCTCTAGTCATATTATATTCAAACTTCAGAAAACCTAAGACAAAGAGAAAATCTTGAAAGAAGCCAGAAAGGGAAAAAAAATACTTTACTTACAGAAGAATAGGATAAGAATACATAGAACTTCTCTTTATAAACCAGGTAAGCAAGAAGATAGAGAAAAATATTTAAGGTCTTGAAAGAAGCCACCAACCTGCATTTCTGTATCCATTGAAATTATTCAAAAGTGAAGAAGAATTAAAGGCTTTCTCAGATAAATAAAAATTGAGGGAATTTGTCACCAATAAACCTGCCTTGCAAGAAATGTTAAAAGAAGTTCTTTGGAGAGTAGGAAAATGAAATAGTTCACAAGCTTGGATTTACATAAAGAAAGAGGAATGTTAGAGAAGGATTAAGTGAAGGTAAAATAAAACCTTTTATTCTGAATTTATCTAATAGACAACTGCTGAAAATAATATTCTGTATTTGGTGATTATAGCTTATGGACAAGTGAAATGAATGATAGCAATGTTCTAAGGTGAGGAGAGAGGAATTAGGAATACTCTGTCATTTGAAAGTGGATTTAGTTTGTAACTGTATGTTGCAAATTCTAGGACAACAATTAAAAAATTAATAAAGAATAATGATTGATTATACTAAGAGAGGAGAGAAGACGGAATCATATAAAATGTTCAAATTAAACCAGAAAAGGCAGAAAAAAAGAGAGGAAGATTGGAAGACTACTGCTTGACTATATGGATGGTACAGGCCATTTTTCAGAATTTGAGAGTCTGCAGACAAACCAGTAGGGGGTCCATTATACAGCAGAGTGTTTCCATTAAATTTTCTTCCTGGTTATTGTGTGTGAAGGAGGGAATCTACTAAATGCTATACTTGTATTTTATTTTCATAGCTTTTGGGAAGAGGGATGCCTAAAAGTTCCCTTGATGGTCATGAAGTAATAATTTACACTTTGAGGATCAGAAGGTATTTTTTCCATTTAGAGGTTAAGCCTTTGTGATTATGGAGCCAAAGGTGTTTCCAGGCATCTGTGGCCTATTCTGAACACATCCATCTATAGATAGCCCTGCATAATTTGAAGGTCCATCTTCCTTTGTTGAGAAAGGAAAGGAATCTTTTGTGTTTGGGAGATTGAAAAGCAAAGTGACCCAACTCCTGCCTGGTTCTTTGAGATTGTGCAGTGGGCTAGTGGTTGCAGGTTCCACTGTAGAGAGGACTGAGTCAGTTCTACATAGTGCCTTTGGGAGCACTAACACTTTGTAGGAAAATGGAGAACCTAGAAAATTGGCAAGGGGTACCCTTGTTGTAGAATAGTGAAAGTGCCTTTGAGTAGCCTCTTTCTGGAGGAGGTTGGTGATCTCTGGGTACCTGGAGGGTAGGGGCATATGAAAATCTTTTGTAGGCAAGATGAACAATGACAGAGGAGGAGATCCAATGTTCTGTAGCAGCATTGGAAGATAGACAGCAAGGTTCTTTCTGTCTTATTTTGGAGGGAAAGTTCTGCAGAACTCCTTTGTAGTACAAGGTTCTAGGATAGTTAAGAAGAGACAAGAGGGGCCTAAGAATATGATACTGGACTTCTTGTCAATCTGCTATATGGGTCTTTGAGCTAATTCTAAAATAATTTTGAGAAATAATAAAATATACTGAACATCGAAGGAGATTATACCTATTAAATTTATATGAATAAAGTGTAGTTTTTTTGGTATATATTATTATAAATCTGGTATCTCTTCCATTTTCTTTCACAAAGGATAGACTCTGCTAATCTATGAAGCAATCAGAAGTTTAGGGTCTTTGGGGCGCCTGGGTGGCGCAGTCGGTTAAGCGTCCGACTTCAGCCAGGTCACGATCTCGCAGTCTGTGAGTTCGAGCCCCGCGTCGGGCTCTGGGCTGATGGCTCAGAGCCTGGAGCCTGTTTCCGATTCTGTGTCTCCCTCTCTCTCTGCCCCTCCCCCGTTCATGCTCTGTCTCTCTCTGTCCCAAAAATAAATAAACGTTGAAAAAAAAAATTAAAAAAAAAAGAAGTTTAGGGTCTTTGGGGCACGTGGGTGGCTCAGTCGGTTGAGCGTCTGACTTCGGCTCAGGTCATGATCTCACTGCTCATGAGTTCGAGCCCTGCATCGGGATCTGTGCTGACAGCTTAGAGCCTGGAGCCTGCTTCGAATTCTGTGTCTCCCTTTCTCTCTGCCCCTCCCGTTCTCACACTCTGCCTCTTTTCTCTGTCTCAAAAATAAATAAACATTAAAAAAAATTTAAAAAACTAGAAGAAGTTTAGGGTCTTTTTTTTTTTTAAGTAGGCTTCATGCTCAGCATGGAACTTGAACTCACGACCCTGAGATAAAGACCTGAGGTGAGATCAAGAGTCAGACACTTAACTAACTGAGCCACCCAGTCACCCCTAGGGTCTTTCTTTTACATATCTATTCCAGCACTGCCAGATTGAAGGATTCTCCATTGCTATCATTGGTTATAAGTGATTCTAAGTCTTAGATCACTGAAGGACTAAAATATGTATTTCTCTTCTCTGCTGGAGGCCTAAAATAATGGAGGATAGGACAGAATCCCTTACTTGCCCCTTTTTACTCTGTTCTTAGTAGTTTCTAGAAGATTGTATGTGTGTGTGTGTGTGTGTGTGTGTGCATGCACGCATCTGTTTGGTTGTTTGTTTTAAATCTGGCATTTCTCCCTTTCCATAACACAGATGAATCTCTCAGTGACCCAGCACGCACGCATGTGCACGTGCACACACACACACACACACACACACACACAGTGTTCAGAGAAGATCTGTGTAATATGTGTTTGTAAGGAAGCCTCAGTGAAAGGGACCCAGAAGTCAAAAACATAAACATTGGAGAGAAACTCAAAAGTAGGAGGCTTAAGAACTCCCAGAGAGATGGTAAGGAGCATATGGAATTGCAGAGTGGGCCAGATAAGAGAGGTGGAAATATTCACTATGTTTACTGGAAATTGGATCGAGAGCCATGCTTCACATAAACAAAGCAAAATCAAAGAAAACTATTTCTGCATAAAAGTTTTAGCTTTTATTATAATACCTTGATTGTGTGACAATATATACTATTAAGAATTTGGAAATATAGCTCTTGGCTAGGCATATCTGTTAGGATTTTATTCAGCTGTAAGTATCAGGAAACCCTACTTTAATGGTTTAAAAAATGAAATCAGTTTTTCTCATGTGCAAGAGTTTTACAGGTAGTTAAACTGTTGACTATGGTTCAGCAACTTGACTCTGTCAGGACCAGTGCTTTGTTGATTCTTTTGGCCTTTCCCAAATGTTTACAAAATGTCTTCAGACATCGTGTCCATGTTCAAGGTGGGAAGAAGGGAGAAAGGACTGTGCCAGCCTGCTCTGTTTATCAGAAAAGGTCTTAAAAGAGATTGTTTTGGCAGGGTTTCCCTAGAAAAATCAAGGCTCTTGGCAAGGTTTAGGTGATAATGCCTTATTGGGAGGTACTATCCCCTGGTAGCAAGAGTGAGATAAAGGAGGAGTGAGGAAGCAAGTAAGTGAAACTTGATATACTTCTATGCCAGGTACTGCTTCTCTGCTCAAGGCACTAAGAGACAGAGCTTTTGTTTGATCAAGTCTACTCTTTTGGCCATGTATACAGGCTACCATACAGGCTATGTAGATGCCACCGTACAGGCTATGTAGAAAAGCCATGGCTTAGAACAGTCTAGTAGATGGAGGAGTGAAAAAAAGTATTTATCATCTGGTTTTCTCCCACATCCTGCCTCTTGTTGGTTTAAGTTTTCACTTTTCTAGGTGGTGTTACCTGGTGCTTTGAACAGCTACTAGGGGAACCAATGTCCATGTCCTGAAATGTAGTCCTTCCTCTGGGTTTGAGAATGGTAGGAAGAGGCAGAGCCAGAGACTCTGGATGTTGGATTCAGGCAGTAGAACTTCATACAGCATGGAGTTTGTCACCACAGCAATAATTGAGATGGAGTAAGTGGCTAAGGGCTGGGACAAGTTGATACTGAAAGAATAGGAGGTAACACACAAGGTGTATCTAATATGATATATTAACAGAATTTTGATTACACCTTATTAGCCATTTCTGTGTCATGTGGACACACTTAGCTGAAAGGGAAGTGGGAATGTAAGCAGCTTGGCTGGAGCTACATGGCTGACCTTTTAAAAATCTAGATTCAAATAGCAAGGATGATGGGAGAATAGAAAAATATTGGGTAAGTAACGGTTGGTATACCAGGCAGGGATTTTTGTTATGCACAATAATAATCAATTTTCCTAAATTTAAGAGGAAAAAAAAGAAATTTGTTGAAAGGATATTGGTAGTTCTCAGGAAGGCTCAATAGGAAGGCTAAAGAACCAGGTTTGGAAAATAGCAGGAGCTATAAAAATCTAGATAGGCAGAACCAGATTCAAGGTCATGCCACATTTGAGGAATAGCAGTTATGGTATTGCTGCTGCCATCCTGGGCAGGACACATTGCTGTCACTGGACACTGGATGCTTCCATCTTTATTAGTGGAATGAATTAATTACTTATTTGCAGATCTTTCTTCAGATTGAAATTCCTAGGCAAGTCGGGGTGCCTGGGTGGCTTAGTCAGTTAAGCGTCTGACTTCAGCTCAGGGCATGATCTCGCGGTCCGTGAGTTTGAGCCCCGCGTCAGGCTCTGTGCTGACAGCTCAGTGCCTGGATCCTGGTTCAGATTCTGTGTCTCCTTCTCTCTCTGACCCTCCCCCATTCATGCTCTGTCTCTCTCTGTCTCAAAAATAAATAAACGTTAAAAAAAAAAAAAAAGAAATTCCTAGGCAAGAGCATCTGACTAGTTGAGCTAGGTGCTCATGCCCTTATTGGAAGGATCAGGGTGAAAAATTATCTGGCACTTTCAGTTTCCATTGCAGTAGACAAGGCCCTACTTCCCACCAACATCACACAATTGCAAATTCTCCACACTTATTAAGGGAATCAGATGCTAGGCAGCCAAAGCATTTTTTAAAAAGGAAAATAACCACCATAGTCCACTCTTTGGCTGCTAGCATCCACTTACATGCTAGCTAAAAAACGCGTTCTTCCTCAAAAACATGTTCCTTCAGAGTATAATGTAGCCACCTCTCAAAAAAAAAAGCAGGAAATTACATATCCTCTCCTTAAGTAAGGCGAGGCATTCATCTACATTTGCAGGATGTTTGGTGAATGTCTATTCCTCACCCAGTTCTGACACAATATTGTCTTAATTGTGCTTTAAGGGCTATATCATAAATTTAACCGTAACCTACACTCCTTATGTCTGAGACACTTCTTCTGTGTCCCTTCATATCCTCTCAATTTAACCCATCTTGGGTGTCTTTGGCCATTTCCCTTGCCTTAACCATTATGCAGCTTTACACATGAGTGTAACACATGATTGTAACTCCAGACTGACTTCACATGAATGTAACCAAACAGGGAGAAGAGGCCTGTAGTGTAGGTATTTAAGGCTCCTGGGCAGTGGTGAATGGCTTGGCTCATTGGTCAGAGGCCTGGAAGGAATCATAGAAAATCAGGGGCAAATAGGGAGAGAAGATGTAGGTTGGACCCATGAGAGTGGGCATAAAGCATAGGGATCTTTTTGTCTCCTAAATGGCTTTAGCATCTCCAAAGTTACCACTTTACTTCATTTTATTCTTTAACACACTGAACAGATTGATCTTTTTTATAAAATGTAAGACAGAACTTGCTACTCTGCTCAAAATCCTCCAGTGGCTTCCCATTTTGTTCAAAGTAAAAGTCAAAAGTCTTACAAAGCCCCTACAAAGTCCTATATGATTTGGCTTCCTATATACCTCCAACCACATGTCTTACTCTCCACTGAATTCACTCTGCTCCAGCCACTGGCCATTTTGCACTTCCTCCCTCCGACATATCAGCTATGTTTCCATCCCTGGCTGTCTGCAGTGGCTCTTTTCTCTTCTTAAGGTATCCTTATGGCTCACTCTCTCACCTCATTCAAGTTTGCTCATTGTCACCTTTGGAGTGAACCCAAGCTCAAACCTACTATTGAAAATTTCAATCCCTGCCAATATACCAGCACTCCTTAGCTCACAGCCTAATCTAATTTTCCATAGGTCTTTACACCTTCTATACAATTAACTTATTTATGATGTTTACTGTCCATCTTCCCACACTACAAGGTAAGCTCTATGAGAGTCTAAACTTGTTCGGTTTTGACATTGCTGTATCCTTGGCATCTAGATTGGTGCCTGGTACATAGTAGATGTTGGATAAATGTTCAATGGATGAATATACTTGAATGGGGCTCTAAGTTTCCCGTCCTTTATTTCTCACTAGTGCCAGCATATTGTATGAATCACCTGTAAACCAAGCTCAAACCGTCAGCTGCTCACAGAGAGATCATCAGTGGGCATAGCCTGGGTTGAGGGAGGCATGGCCCAAGAAGGCCCTTTGAAAGAGAGACATTTGTTCTGCTACTTTTTAAGCTTTTTTTTTTCGAAGCCTAATATGTTACTATAGAATAAGTGTTGTATACGGTGAACAAGGAAACTTGAAGCCCTCAGAACTAAGAGATGAGCCCTAGGTCACGTAGCTATTGAGCAGCAGAATGAGAATATTTTTCCGAAACAGAACATCAGTGTACTTCCTTTTGTTAAAGCAAGATAAAAATGAAAATGATTTTACAAATACGTCGTTAATGGACCCGACATGTGGGTGTGCATTTTTAAATTCTCCAAATGCTTACTGTTCTTGTCTGCCTAGTTTCAAAGAGTGTTTTGCATTTCTGTCACTCTGAGTGGTATGACACCATCAGGATGACTGTGGCAGCTAAGAAAACACAGAAAACACGTAGCACGGAAAAAGACTCAGTCACAACAAAGGCTAGCTTGCCTTATCAGTATGAACCCGAGAACCCAGTGTCACCCCAAAATATACATTGATGATGGTGCTGTGAGTCACTGTATGACTCACAGCTCACTGACCACTACAAAACAGAAACTTGAAGAATAATTTACTGCCCAGGCCAAAAGGACTTGAAAGAACTTTCCCACCCACCATATGAGTGATATATCAAATTAGGGATAAGGCGCCATCTCTTTCTTCTTCTTGGAATGGATTAGTTCTCCCTCTTTGTACGGCTCCCCCAGAGACACAGGGCCAGATAAGCCTCTGGTTTCACTAATAATCTTCTCTCAGTGAACCGTTCTATTCTTGTACCTGCCTACTTAGGCTCATTCTGCAAAGAAATCTAACCCATAAGAGTGCCTCAGCACACAAAAATGTACTTCATCACTCCTCTGAGCAAGATGGCTTCTTGGATCAGCCTTTTATGCCTTCCCTCCCTTGACTGTGACACTAAACAGACCCATAATAAACCGTCCTCAACTACACAAGTAAGAAATTATTCTCAGGGCCAAGACAGTTTGCTCTCCAAAACCGTTTCTCTCTCTTACTTGTACAAATCAAGGACCCAGCGGTCACAATTTGGGGGCATAGAGATTAGTGGAAAGGTTCATTTTTTTTACAAGAATGAAGTGTTTTATTCTCTAACACCTTCTCAGCAGGGCTGCTGTTGCACTCACATGACCTGTGTGGTTGGCTTGGTGTTGTGAATTCTGCTTTACCCATGAGGGTCCTGATGAAGTCTGTGACCTGAGGTCACACAGGCAAGTCCTCACTGGAGTTGGGAGTGCACACTCTGAAGTTCCTCCTTCTGAGCTGAGCCCGACACCGACCCCAACTCTCTTCTGGGGCTTTACTGCACGAGTCCACATGGTGATGCTGACATAGGCCTTCTGGTGGCAGAACACTGTCTGGCATCTGGACTTTCTCTCATTTAGAAGACAGCACTGTTAAAAAAATAGTTTCTTATATCCACAAAGTGTCTCCTGCTATTGGAGCAGTGAGCACTCTGTAAGGAAACACCCCAGGAAAAGAGTGTTCTTCTCTCACCCCCTTCGTTCCTTCTACATTAATGGAGAGCTCTTTTTTTCCCAGCTTTGTTGAGGTGTAATTGACAAAAATGTAAGGTATTTAAAGCTTGCACTGGGATGATTTGATATATGTATACCTTGTGAAAGGATTCTTCCCTAGTTAATTAGCATATTCACCATGTCACACATACATACACACATATATGGGGAAACATTGAAGTACTCTCTTAACAAATTTCAATTATACAGTACAGTGTTATCAACTGTAGTCAACCACATTTTACATTAGGTCCTCAGACCTTATCCATCTTATAGGTGAAAGTTTATGCCCTTTAACCAACCTATCCCTATTTCTTACCTCCCCCCACCCTTGGTAACAACGTTTCTACTCTGTTTCTAAGTTTGACTTTATTTTTTAAAATTCCATGTACAAGTGACACTATGCACTATTTGTCTTTCTCTGGTCTGGTTTATTTCACTTAGCATAATGCCCTCAAGTTTTGTTCATGTTGTCACAAATGACAGGATTTCCTTCTTTTTTGTATACACATACCACATCTTCTTTATCCATTCATCCATTGATGGACACTTACATTGTTTCCTAAAAAGCTCTTAATGGCACCAAGAAGGCATCTTCTGTCTAAGATCTAAGCTGCTAAGGGATTATTAGAAATAAAGCCTGATTGGGCAACCCACAGGGGTCCCCTGGTTGTGCCTGATGCAGGGGCCACCCTGGCTGGTTTGCACCCCCAAGGTTATTTGAATGATTTTGCAGATGAGAAGTAACTGGGTGTCAAAATTTTTGTGAGCAGCAAACATACTAAAAATTGAAAGGAAAACTGCTACTTTGATCAGATGAGCCCAGAGCCATGACCAGTAGTTCTTCCTTCACTGAGATTTCTTTGCTATCCTCCTCACTGTTTAAATAAGCATCAGATGAATTTCTACTTTGTTTTGGAAATTAACCTGTGCTTCAAAATGTAGAGATAAATACTATTTAAAATAGAATAGGAAGAACCAGAGAGGTGAGGCAAGTCCACGTCTGTTGAGAGCAGCTCAAACCAGTGAAACTAAAATGAAGTTCAAGTACAAAGGGCAGAAGTTAGACCTAGAGTCAAGAGGTTGGGTAATTGTCAGGCCCAAAGCTGAGATTTCTGAGGTTTGCCTATCTTGGCTTAGATCAGTACATACATTTTCCTGTTGAAATATAAAATAATATCCATATATGGTCACCTTCATAGAGCTCACTTTTATTTTATTATTTTTTTTAATTTTATTTTTAAAAATTTACATCTAAATTAGCATATAGTGCAACAATGATTTCAGGAGTAGATTCCTTAGTGCCCCTTACCCATTTAGCCTATCCCCCCTCCCACAACCCCTCCAGTAACCCTCAGTTTGTTCTCCATATTTATAAGTCTCTTCTGTTTTGTCCCCCTCCCTGTTTTTATATTATTTTTGTTTCCCTTCTCTTATGTTCATCTGTTTTGTCTCTTAAAGTCCTCATGTGAGTGAAGTCATATGAATTTTGTCTTTCTCTGACTGACTAATTTCACTTAGTGTAATACCCTCCAGTTCCCTCCACGTAGTTACAAATGGCAAGATTTCATTCTTTTTGATTGCCAAGTAATACTCCATTGCATATATATACCATATCTTTATCCATTCATCCATCGATGGACATTTGGGCTCTTTCCATACTTTGGCTATCGTTGATAGTGCTGCTATAAACATGGGAGTGCATGTGTCCATCTGAAACAGCACACCTGTATCCCTTGGATAAATACCTAGTAGTGCAATTGCTGGGTCATAGGGTAGTTCTATTTTTAGTTTTTTGATGAACCTCGATACTGTTTTCTAGAGTGGCTGCACCAGCTTGCATTGCCACCAACAATGCAAAAGAGATCCTCTTTCTCCACATCCTCTCCAACATCTGTTGTTGCCTGAGTTGTTAATGTTAGCCATTCTGACAGGTGTAAGGTGGTATCTCATTGTGGTTTTGATTTGTATTTCCCTAGTGATGAATGATGTTGAGCATTTTTTCATGTGTCGGTTGGCCATCTGGATGTCTTCTTTGGAGAAGTGTTTATTCATGTCTTTTGCCCATTCCTTCACTGGATTATTTGTTTTTTGGGTGTTGAGTTTGATAAGTTCTTTATAGATTTTGGATACTAACCCTTTATCTGATATGTCATTTGCAAATATCTTCTCCCATTCTGTCAGTTGCCTTTTAGTTTTGCTGATTGTTTCCTTCTTCGCTGTGCAGAAGCTTTTTATTTTGGTGAGGTCCCAGTAGTTCATTTTTGCTTTTGTTTCCCTTGCCTCTGGAGATGTGTTGAGTAAGAAGTTACTGTGGCCAAGATCAAAGAGATTTTGCCTGCTTTCTCCTCAAGGATTTTGATGGCTTCCTGTCTTACATTGAGGTCTTTCATCCATTTTGAGTTTATTTTTGTGTTGGTGTAAGAAAGTGGTCCAGGTTCATTCTTTTGCATGATGCTATCCAGTTGTCCCAGCACCACTTGCTGAAGAGACTGTCTTTATTCCATTGGATATTCTTTCCTACTTTGTCAAAGATTAGTTGGCCATACGTTTGTGGGTCCATTTTTGGGTTCTCTATTCTCTTCCATTGATTTGAGTGTCTGTTTTTGTGCCAGTACCATACTGTCTTGATGATTACAACTTTGTAGTATAGCTTGAAGTCTGGGATTGTGACGCCTCCTGTTTTGGTTTTCTTTTTCAAGATCGCTTTGGCTATTCAGGGTCTTTTCTGGTTCCATACAAATTTTAGGATTATTTGTTCTATCTCTGTGAAGAATGCTGGTGTTATTTTGATAGGGATTGCATTGAATATGTAGATTGCTTTGGGTAGTATCGACATTTTAACAATATTTGTTCTTTTATCCAGGAGCATGGAATCTTTTTCCATTTTTTTGTGTCTTCTTCAATTTCTTTCATAAGCAAGCTTTCTATAGTTTTCAGCATATAGATTTTTCACCTCTTTGGTTAGATTTATTCCTAGGTATTTTATGTTTTTTTGTGCAGCTGTAAATGGGATCGATTCCTTGATTTCTCTTTCTGTTGCTTCATTGTTGTTGTATAGGAATGCATCCGATTTCTGTGTGTTGATTTTATATCCTGCAACTTTGTTGAATTCATGAATCAGTTCTAGCAGTTTTTTTGTTGTTGTTGAAATCTTTTGAGTTGTCCATATAGAGTATCATGTCATCTGCAAAGAGTGAAAGTTTGACCTCCCCCTGGCTGATTTGGATGCCTTTTATTTCTTTGTGGTGTCTGATTTCAGAGGCTAAGACTTCCAATACTATGTTGAACAACAGTGGCAGGAGTGGGCATCCCTGTCTTGTTCCTGACCTTAGGGAGAAAGCTCTTGGTTTTTCCCCATTGAGGATGATATTAACGTTGGGTCTTTTATATATGGCTTTTATGATCTCGAGGTATGCTCCTTCTATCCCGACTTTCTTGAGGGTTTTTATCAAGAAAGGATGCTGGTATTTTGTCAAATGCTTTCTCTGCATCTATTGAGAGGATCATATGGTTCTTGTCCTTTCTTTTATTGATGTGATGAATCACATTAATTGTTTTGCAGATATTGAACCAGCCCTGCTTCCCAGGTATAAATCCCACTTGGTCGTGATGAATAATTTTTTAAATGTATTGTTGGATCTGGTTAGCTAATATCTTGTTGAGGATTTTTGCATCCATATTCATGAGGGAAATTGGTCTATAGTTCTCCTTTTTAGTGGGGTCTCTGTCTGGTTTTGGAATCAAGGTAATGCTCGCTTCAGAGAAAGAGTTTGGAAGTTTTCCTTCCGTTTCTATTTTTTGGAACAGCTTCAAGAGAATAGGTGTTAAGTCTTCCTTATGTGTTTGGTAGAATTCCCCTGGAAAGCCATCTGGCCCTGGACTCTTGTTTTTTGGCAGATTTAAAATGATTACTAATTCGATTTCCTTACTGGTTATGGGTCTGTTCAAATTTTCTATTTCTTCTTATTTCAGTTTTGGTAGTTTATATGTTTCTAGGAATTTGTCCATTTCTTCCAGATTGACCATTTTATTGGCATATAATTACTCATAATATTCTCTTTTTATTGTTTTTATTTCTGCTGTGTTGTGATCTCTCCTCTTTCATTCTTGATTTTATTTATTTGGGTCCTTTCCTTTTTCTTTTTGATCATACTTGCTAGTGGTTTATCAATTTTGTTAATTCTTTCAAAGAACCAGCTTCTGGTTTCATTGATCTGTTCTACTGTTTTGTTTTGTTTTGTTTTGTTTTGGTTATTTTTGGTGTCGATAGCATTAATTTCTGCTCTAATCTTTATTATTTCCTGCCTTCTGCTGGTTTTGGGTTTTATTTGCTGTTCTTTTTCCACCTCTTTAAGGCGTAAGATTAGGTTGTGTGTGTATCTGAGATCTTTCTTCCTTCTTTAGGAAGGCGTGGATTGCTATATACTCTCCTTTTATGACTGCCTTTGCTGTGTCCCAGAGGTTTTGGGTTGTGGTATTATCATTTTCACTGACTTCCATATACTTTTTAATTTCCTCTTTTACTTCTTGGTTAACCCATTGGTTAGCCCATTCCTTCTTCAGTAGAATGTTCTTCAGTCTCCAAGTATTTGTTACCTTTCCAAATTTTTTCTTATGGTTGATTTTGAGTTTCATAGCTTTGTGGTCTGAAAATATGCATGGTATGATTTTGATCATTTTGTACTTACTTAGGGCTGATTTGTGTCCCAGTATATGGTCTGTTCTGGAGAACGTTCCATGTGCACTGGAGAAGAATGTATATTCTGCTGCTTTAGGATGAAAAGTTCTGAATATATGTGTTAAGTCCCTCTGGTCCAGTGTGTCACTCAAAGCCATTGTTTCCTTGTGGATTTTTTTGATTAAATGATCTGTCCATTGCTGTGAGTGTGGTGTTGAAGTCTCCTACTATTATGGTATTATTATCGATGAGTTTCTTTATGTTTGTGATTGATTTATATATTTGGGTACTTGCACATTTGGTGCATAAATGTTTACAATTGTTAGGTCTTCTTGGTGGATAGACCCCTTGATTATGATATAATTCCCTTCTGCATCTCTTGATACAGTCTTTTTAGAAAAATTTTTTTAACATTTATTCATTTTCAAGAGACAGAGAGAGACAGAGCATGAGTGGGGAAGGAGCAGAGGGAGGGAAACACAGAATCTGAAGCAGGCTCCAGTCTCTGAGCTATTAGCATGGAGCCCAACATGGGGCTTGAACTCACGGATTGCGAGATCATGACCTGAGCTGAAGTCAGACGCTCAACAGACTGAACCACCCAGGCACCCCGATACAGTCTTTATTTTAAAGTCTAGGGGTGCCTGGGTGGCTCAGTCAGTTGAGCGTCCGACTTCAGCTCAAGTCACGATCTCACGGTCCGTGAGTTCGAGCCCTGCGTCGGGCTCTGGGCTGATGGCTCAGAGCCTGGAGCCTGCTTCCGATTCTGTGTCTCCCTCTCTCTCTGCCCCTCCCCCGTTCATGCTCTGTCTCTCTCTGTCTCAAAAATAAAGTCTAGATTGTCTGATGTAAGTATGGCTACTCTGGCTTTCTTTTGTTGACCTGGTAGATGATAGATGATAGATGGTTCTCCATCCACTTACTTTCAATCTGAAGGTGTCTTTAGGTCTAAAGTGGGTCTCTTGTAAAAAGCATATAGATGGATCTTGTTTTCTTATCCATTCTGTTACCCTATGTCTTTTGATTGGAGCATTGAGTCCATTGATGTTTAGAGTGAGTACTGAAAGATATGAATTTATTGCCATTAGGTTGCTTGTAGAGTTGGAGTTTCTGGTGTTGTTCTCTGGGCCTTTCTAATCTTTGTTGCTTTTGGTATTTATTATATATATAATTATATAATATATTATATATGTGTGTATATATATATATATATATATATATATATTTCATCTTTTCTCCCATCAGAGAGTCCCCCTTAAAATTTCTTGTAGGGCTGGTTTAGTGTTCACAAACTCCTTTAATTTTTGTTTGTCTGGGAAACTTTTTATCTCTCCTTCTGTTTTGAATGACAGCCTTGCTGGATAAAGAATTCTTGGCTGTATATTTTTCTGATTCAGCACATTGAATATATCCTGCCACTCCTTTCTGGCCTGCGAAGTTTCTGTGGATAGGTCTGCTGCAAACCTGATTTGTCTTCCCTTGTAGGTTGGGGACTTTTTTTCCCTTGCTGCTTTCATTATTCTCTCCTTGCCTGAATATTTTGTGAATTTGACTATGATATGCCTTGCTGATGGTTATTTTTTGCTGAATCTAATGTGGGTCCTCTGTGCTTCCTGGATTTTGATGTCTGTGTCTTTCCCCAGGTTAGGAAAGTTTTCCACTATGATTTGCTCACATAACCCTTCTACCCCTATATCTCTCTCTTCCTCTTCTGGGACCCCTATGATTCTGATGGTGTTCCTTTTTAATGAGTCACTGATTTCTCTAATTCTTAAATTGTGCTCTTTTGACTTAATCTCCCTCTTTTTTTCTGCTTCATTATTCTCTATGAGTTTGTCTTCTGTATCACTGATTCTCTGTTCTGCCTCATCCATTCTTGCCACTGTGGCATCCATCCATGATTGCAGCTCAGTTATAGCATTTTTAATTTCATTCTGGCTATTTTTTACTGCTTTTATCTCTGCAGAAAGGGATTCTAATCTATTCTCGACTCCAGCTAGTATTCTTATTATCGTGATTCTAAATTCTGGCTCAGACATCTTGCTTGTATCTGTGTTGGTTAAATCCCTGGCTGTCATTTCTTCATGCTCTTTCCTTTGGGGTGAATTCCTTCATTTTGTCATTTTGAAGGGAGAAAAGGAATTAATGAGGTAGAAAAATTAAAATTAAAATTAAAAAAATTAAAATTCAAAAAATATTAAAATTAAAAAATTAAACCCCCACACACAAATCGAATAAATGATGCTAGATCCTAGGTGTGTTTTGGTCTGGGTGTTGAAGTGGTTTGACAGATTAGAGAAAAAAAAAGGGGGGGAGGAAAAAAAAGGAAATTGTTTGAGAATTTGAAAAAATAAATACACTGAAGTAGACTAAAATGAGATGATGGGAGTGAAATAGAATTTGAAAAAATACACGCAAAAGTAAATGGTATAGTGGAAAATTTTTTTTAAATATTTTTAATAAAAATTAAAAGTACAAATGAATTTTTTCTCTTTCTGTATTCAAGAAAAAGAAAAGAAATGAAAAAGAGAAAGAAAAAAGAGATTGTTTTATATTTGAAAAAGTGAATGCACTGTAGTAGACTAAATTAAAATTATGGAAGTAAAATAGAATTTGAACAAATTTACATAAAAGCAAAAAATATAGTAAAAAATTTAAAGAAAAATATTTTTAATAGAAATTGAAAGTAAAAATGAAGTATTCCTCTTTCTGCATTCAAGAAAAAGAAAAGAAATGAAAAGGAGAAAAAAGAAACAGAAAGAAAAAAAAAGGAAATCGTTTGAAAATTTGAAAAGGTGAATACACTGAAGTAGACTAAAATAAAATGATGGATGTAAAATAGAATTTGAAAAAATTTACACAAAAGTAAAAGATATAGTAATAAAAATTAAATAAAAATATTTTTAATAAAAATTGAAAATAAAAATGAATTTTTTCTCTTTCTATATTCAAGAAAAATAAAAGTGTACAAGAGAAAAAAAAAGAAAGAAAATTGAATAGATGGACCTGCTTACAGACTGAAGTAGGACTGTTCGTTTTCCCCTAGAAGTCAGACTAGGACCGCGGCTTTGACCCGTTTCGCCCCTCTGCAGGAGGGTCTCACCGAGCAATGGCCGGGTGCTGGCTGCACCCAGGAACGCTTGCTGGACCCTGCTGCTGCTGGTGCCCTAAGACTGCAGCCAGGTGTCAGCCCCCCCCCAGAAAAAGTTCGCAAGATAGTGTAGCAGCAGCCTTTCAGGGATTATGGAAAATCATGCACACATCTGGCCCCAGGCTTCACCCTCAACGACCTTGTTCCAGCACCAGTGATTGTGGCCATTTTCTGGGGTCTGCTGGGACCAGGTGGCTTCAACAGTCTCTACCAAATGTCCTTCCATCAGTGGAACTGCTTTTCCCCATGTGGCCCGAGAACCTCCTGGACCCCACTCTGTTCCTGGGGATTTGCCTTTCCTGCCAGAGCACCGCCAGGTATCGAGCTGTGGAGTTGCAGACTTTGCACTCCCCTTGTTTACAGTCTTAATGGAATTTAAACCCTCTCCTTTCTCCTTTCTCCCTTTTTAGTTTAGTCCCTGAGGCTGTTTCCAAGTTTATACTTTCTCTCCACCTGCTTTTGGGGAGGGGTGCTTTTCCCGTATTCCTCCCCCCCAGTCTCCGTCCTCTCTCTGCTCGCAAAAGCACCTCCCTTCCTGCTCCTTCTCATTCCCCAAGTTCACCTCTCTGTGCCATGTACCTGCTGAATTCTGTGGTTCAGGTTATGCAGATTGTTGTGTTAATCCTCCAATCAGTTTTCTAGGTGTGTAGGATGGTTTAGTGTTGGTCTGGCTCTATTTCATGGACATGAGACACACAAAAAACTTCCATGCTGTTCCTCCATCTTGGATCCTCCAAAGATTTTATTTAATTCATTAATTAGTGAGAGATCCAGGAGGCCAGGGATCTGCATTCTCTGGCCTGTAAGCCAAATTCAGCCTGTCCAGAGCTCACTTTTAATTAGGAACTTTTTATTCATAGTTTAAACTTGTTACAGGTAATTGATACTAGTTAATCTAAACTATTGATTGATTTTCAACTTAAAGGTTAATCATTTATGAAATGATATGATTTCAGGGATTTGCTTTGTAGTAATCCAATTACAGAAATATGTGGGGTATGAATGAGATGAGACAGATCATGAATTGAAAATTGTTGGAATTGGGTGATGGGTAGATAAAAATTTATTATTTTGTCCTCAGCTTATTATCTACCTCAGCTAGATAAATGTTTAATAGCACTTATTTATTCCTTTAAAAACAGGTTCTAAGCACATATGAATCAGTGTGAAAATTTGAAAAGGACTAAGTTTAGTTCTGCCATGATCTCGCTGCACGACATTTGACAAACTCTTAACTATTCCAGGCTTCTGTGTTCATTGTAGACAGTAATTAGTTCCAATTGATTGCCCTGAGGATTTAAAGAAAAAAAGTGAGTTCTAGAGAAATATCCTAATCACCAGTAAAATTTGAATTTTATTTTACTTTGCTTTATCTATAGACAAAATAAATTATGTCATGTGTTTGTAAATGTGATCATTGTATTAGATATTTAATGTTTCTTTTGAGAAAAAAGTGAAGTAGAAACATGATATACATATGTGTGATCCAGACAGGGATTGGAATAGGAATAAAAATGTAAAGTGGAACTTTGAGGAGAATCCCCAAAGTATTAAGTACTGAAAGAACATTGAAGGTTACGATTTTAATGTGGATAATCTAATCTGGAAGTGTTTGGGTTGTTATTTTTTGTTTTTTTTTCTCTAACCAACTGGACCAAATCATCCAGAAAAGGCATGAAAATGGTTAGCAGCCACTTAGGAGGATTTCTACAAACATCTGGCAAAAAAAAAAAAAAAAAAAAGGAAGAAGATTTGTTAAGTGAGTGCTAGAGAGATTCCCAGGGAGCAGAGAATTACTAATCAGAAAATTGGATGTTACAAAGAGCATAGTTGAACCTGGAAAATCTCGTCATTGAGTAACCTGAAGGTAAAGCTTTAAAAAATAAGGTTGAGTTCTGAGAAAAGTTAATGGATTAAACACATCCTTACACTTGCTTCTCCCCTCATCCATCAAATGGCAACAGATGAATTTTTTAAAAGACTAAACCTCCTGAGAATAAACTGAGGGTTGATGGGGGGTGGAAGGGAGGGGAAAGTGGGTGATGGGCATTGAGGAGGGCACCTGGTGGGATAAGCACTGGGTGTTGTATGGAAACCAATCTGACAATAAATTTCATATAAAAAATAAATATTATTAGTTGAATGAGAAAAAAAAAGACTAAACCTAAAGAAGGGGAAGGGTGGAAGAGAAGACAGCAAAAACAGAATTTTGGAAGTGGACAAGCTGATGGATATGAGTGACAAATTCTTAGCAAACCTACTAAAAAGAAATCCTACGGCAGCAGTGGGGAAAGCAGAAATCCACCTGATTTACATGGAGCAATTGTCCAAAGACTCAGAGATTGCTGGTGTTAGGTTCCTCTAGAAGTGGTGATTGAATAAGAAAGATTGTTTGAAAGTCTGTTTAAAAACTATGCAGATCCCACATTGCCTCCTACACTCTGATGAGCCACCTGATGAATGGCCCTTCTTTCACCCCAGATATAGAATAAAATTATATTTTCCAGAGGGGGATAAGTAGATGGAACTTCAAGTTCAATTGAGAATGGAAGTACTGGACAGAAAATGGGGATCTAGATATTATTTGCACACTGGAATCTGAGGCATCACAGCTCTCTTCCTTCGTTCATGTCCCAGAATATTCACCTTCCTCCTCCAAAGAAGAGATTGTACATTTTTTTTCTCCTAGGGAATCTGGTTGGCTTAGGAAGAAATACCTAAACATATTTTTTAATTTCTCCAACAGACCGCAATAAAGTAAAGGTCAGAATTGACAAACCTTTTCACACACTTGGGGGTTTTTAGAACCCCTATCTTAATTATGAACATCCAACCAATGAATATCAGATGACAGAGGAAAATATCTGATATGAAAAATGGAGATCAAAATAAGCAGAAAAAATGCAGCATAGAGAAAACAAAGTTTGGAGTTTTAAAAACATGTCCACAATTTCTTTGACATTTCTCACATCTAAAGGTAGAGTCTAATTCCTCTCTCCTTGAATATGACCTGGTTTTAGTGACTTGCTTCTAAAGAATGTGATGAAATTAAAGTGTAATTTTTAAGGCAAGGTTAAAAAAAAAAGATGTAGCACTCACATGATTTTCTCTGTCTCTAAACACTTACCCTTGAGAACCTAACTACAATGCTATAAAGAGGCCAAGTCACCATATGACAAGATGGCATGAGGTGTTCTGATAACAGCTCCACATGAGATCCTAACTAATAGCCAGCCTCAGTGACCAGACATTTGAATGAGGATTCCAATGATTCCACCCCCGAGCTTTTGAACCGCCCAACTAATGCCAGGTGGAGCAAAGACGAGCTGTCTTCATAGAGTTATGCCAAAACTACAGATTCATGAGTAAAATAAATACTACTATCACGATAATTCAATAATTTTTGAAGTGATTTATTTTACAACAATAGAAAACTTGAACACAGAGACTCTGCAGGGAGAAGAAATTTTCAAAATTTATGATCAACTTTTTCTGGCCAAGCTGAAGTAATGGAGATTGGATTCATTGTCCTGCCTGAAGCAGCAGAATATGTGGACAAACAGTGGTTCTTGGATATTGAACATCAGCCAATGAAAGACATTGATCCCTGAGAAAAGGGAGACAAGTGAGGTGAAGTCTACAATTTCCTCAGATTACTACTTGGAGAAAATTTCCAGGCTGTCTCCTAGGGAGAACTAACCCAACAAGAGCCCAGTGGTCTCCTTAAGTTGAGAAGAAAGAGGTGACTATTGAGGGAAGCAAAAAAGCTAGAGTTTTAAGGACAACACTGGAGAAAAGAGAGCTGCACAAAGAGAGAGAACTCTGGAGATCTGTAGAAGTTGTAAGTATTCAGCTGAGTACCAATCAGTGCATGTCTGTGAGGAAATTATTCAAGGCCAGGGGAAAAAACACCCAAAAGGATTACAGTGAACAATCTTCAGAGCTCAAAAAAGGCATAGGAATAGTAATTGTCCACCAGCCAAAGTGGAAAATCTCATAATTCATAAGACATCAGGTAGAGTACAAAGGAGGATTTTGCTTTAGTTATAGTGCAAAATTAGCCCTAGATTAAATGCTTCTCTGGTCTTATTTAGTGAAGCTTAAAAGCACAATCTAAAAAGATTAATCCATTTCCAGTAAGTTAACTAGATCCCAGAATGAAGCCCATAATGTTTATAGAAATACAACAATACTCAATACCCAACAAGGTAAAAATTAATCATGTGTAGAGGTCAATAAAAACAAGTAGTCATGCAAAGAAGGAAAAATATGATCCATAATAATGAGAAGAAAAATCAATTAAAACGGTCCCAAAGGAAACAAATTAGAAGATAAAGAAAGACAATTAAAATAGTTATTATAACTATATTCTGTGTTCAATAAGATTGAACAAGTTAAGTAGAGACAAGGAAAACATAAAAAAGACCAAAACTGAACTTGTAGATATGAAAATTACAATATCTAGGATAAAATATACACTGTATGGGATTAATGCATATTATAAATTACAGAATAAAATATTAGTGAAATTGAAGATATCCCAATAACAACTATCCAAAATGAAACACAGAGACAAAAAACTGAAAAGAATGAGCAAAGCATTAGTGAACAATAGGACAACTTGATATATATGTAATTGAAGTCCCTGAAGGGGAAGGAGGTTGATAGAAAAAAAATTGAAAAAATAATTGCTGAAAAGTTTCCAAATTTGGTGAAAATTACAAACCTCAGAACTAGGAAACTGAATGAACATAAGCAAGAAAAACATGAAGAAAACTACTTCAATGCACATCATAATCAAATTGCTTATAACCAGTGACTTAAAAAAATCTTAAGTGTTGTTAGAGAAACAAGATACACTGTCTACAGAAGAAGAAAAATAAATGTAAGAGCAGATTTTTCATTCTAAACAACGAAAGCTGGATGACAATGGAGCAATATCTTTAGTGAACTGAGAGAAAAAAGTTGTCCATTTACAATTCTTCAAAATATCTTTAAAAATAATATAAAAGTGAAAGACTTCATTATCATCAGGCTTGTGTAATAGGAAATATTAAGGGAAATCCTTTAGGCAGAAGAAAAATGGTACACATGGAGAAACTCTGATCTAAACAAAACAATGAAGAGTGCCAGGAATAGTAAATATTTAAGTAAATAAAAATAGCTTTTTGTTATTTAAACCTTTTGAAAAGATAAGTAATTGTATAAAGCAAAAATAACAATGTAGTGTGGGATCATAACATGTAGAATTAAAATGAATAACAAACACAGGGAAGGAAGTAATGGAAGTAGAGGATTATACAGTTTTTGCACTGTATGTAAAGTGGTTCAATATCACTTAAAGGCAGACTGAAATGATTAAAATATGTATTTTATAAGCCCTAAAATAATCACAAAGATATTTCGATACTATTTGCTTAATATTTGGCTAATTAGGTGAAAAGGATGTAAAATGGGAAACAGAATACTCAATTCAAAGGAAAGCAGAAAAAGAGGAAAAGAGGAACAAAGACCAGATGGTATAAATGGAAATCATACACTCTTGAACAACCACTGGGCTGAAGAAGAAATCAAAAAGGAAATTAGAAATTAGAAAATATCTTGAGACAAATGAAAACAAAAACACAAGGTAAAAATGCTTATAGGATGCAGCAAAAACAGTACTAATAAGAATGTTTATAGTGATAAATGCCTACATTATAAAAGAAGAAAGATCTCAAATGAACAATCTAACATTATTCCTTAAGGAACTAAAAAAATGAATGAATGAAGCTAAAAGTTAGCAAAAAGAAGGAGATAATAAAGATTATGGGAAAAATAAATAAAATAGAGAATAGAAAAAATCAATGAAACTAAGTGTTCATTTTTACAAAAGATAAACAAAATCAACAAACCCTTAGGTGGACTGAGAGAGAGGAGACTCAAATACATAAAATCAGAAATGGAAGAGGAGACATTATAGCTAATGTCACAGAAACAAAAAAGATATAAGGGACTACTATGAACAATTATATGCCAACAAATTGGATAATCTAGAAGAAATAGTTAAATTTCTAGAAACATACAACCTACCAAAACTGAATTAAGAGGAAATAGAAAATGTAACAGATCAATAACAAATAAGAAGATTTAATCGGTAATAAAAAATTTTTCCAAAGGAGAAAAATCCAGGACTAGTTGGTTTCACAGGTGAATTTCCCAAACATTTAAAGAAAAATTAATACCAATCTTCTTAAACTCTTACAAAAGATAGAAAAAGAGGGAACACTTCCAAATTATTTTTATAAGGCCACCCTTAGTCTGATATAAAAGACAGACAAAAACGCCACAAGAAAAGAATATTACAGGACAATATCCCTGATGAACATAGATGCAACAGCCTTCAACAAAATGTTAGCAAACCAACTTTAACAGCACATTAAAAGTGACTAAATGGGATTTATCCTAGGGATGCAAGGATGGTTCAACATACACAAATCAATCAATGTGATACACCACATCATTAACAGAATGAAAGATAAAATCATGATCATCTCAATAGATGCAGAAAAAGCATTTAAAAAAATTCAACACTTTTTTTATGGATTAAAAAATAAACCTCTCAACAAATTAAATATCGAAGGAACTTAATTCAACACAATAAAGTCCACATATGAAAATCTGGTAGCTAATACTATACTCAATGGTGAAAAGCTGAAAGCTTTTCCTCCAAGATGTAGAAAAAAGCAATGTTGCCTACTCTCACTCTTACATTCAGCATAGTACAGGAAATGCTAGCTAGAGTGATTAGAAAAGAAAAATAACTAAATAGGCATCCAAATCAGGAAGGAAGAAGTAAAATGATCTTTTTGTCAAGGACATGATCTTATATGTAGAAAATCCTGAAGACTCTACCAAAAAACTATTAGAACTAATAAATGAATTTAGCAAAGTTTCAGGACACAAAATCAGTATACAAATATCAGTTGTGTTTCCATACACTAATGACAAGTTGTCCTAAAAGGATATTAAGAAAAAAATTCCATTTATATTAGCATCAAAAAGAATACTTAGAAATAAACTTAACCAAAGAGGTGAAAGACTTGTACACTAACAATCAGAAAACACTGATGAAAAAAATTAAGGCAGACACAAATAAATAGAAAAACATCTCATGTTCATGGGTTGGAAAAATTAAAATTGTTAGAATATCCATACTATCCAAAGCAATCATGGGTGAATACTTATCTCCAAACTCATCCAGTGGTGCACCTCAGTTATGTACAGCTTTTTGTATGTCAAGAAAAGAAATAAGTAAGAAAGCATACAGCAAGTACAACCTATGATTATCCCATGTTTATACCAAACCATATAAAAATATGTTTATATATAAATGCATACTTGTAAAATATGTGCTTATATATGTATATAATATGCATTTATAAAATATGTTTATGTATATTAAAAATATATGTTTAAACCTAGCCATATAAAATCCACATTAAATGTAAACATCTCAATTAGAAGGTAGGGATTGTCAGGTTGGATTAAAAAGCAAGAGCCCTAACAACAGGAACAAGACAAAAATGTCTGCTTTCACCATTCTATTCAACATTGTAATGGAGGTTCTAGCCAGGGCAATTAGGCAAGAAGGAGAAATAAAAGTCATCCATATTGGGAAGGAAGAAGTAAAACTATTTCTACTCTCAGATGACATAATCTAGTATATAAAATATTATGAATAATTCCCCCAAACCTATTAGATCCAAAACAGGAGTTCAGCAGGATACAAGATCAATATACAAAAATAAAATATATTTCTATGTCCTAGCAATGAATAATTCAAAATGGAAATTATAAGATAATTCTGTATATAGTAGTATCAAAAGTAATTAAACATTTAGGAATAAATTTAACTAAGAAGTGCAAAATTTACTCTGAAAACTCAAGAAGTTGTTGAAAGGAATTAAGGAAGATCTAAATAATTGGAAAGGTATTCCATGTTCATGGAGTAGAAGAGTTAATATTACCCAAATGGCAAATCTCACCAATTTATCTACAAATTCAACGCAATTCTTATTAAACTTGAGGTGCTTTTTTTGTGTGTGTGTCTGTGTGTGTGTGTATGTGTGCAGAAATTGACAAGCTGATCCTAAGTTATCAAGGGAACTTGAATAACCAAAACAATCTTGAAAATGAATAAGAAAGTAGAAGGACTCACTATTTCCAATTTCAAAACTTACTACAAAGCTAAAGTAATCAAGACAATATAGTACAAGCATAAATCTTTTTAATGCTTGTTTATTTTTGAGAGAGAGAGACACACACACAGTGTGAGCAGGGGAAGGGCAGAGAGAGAAGGAGACAGGGAATCCAAAGCAGGCACCAGGCTCTGAGCTGTCAGCACAGAGTCCTATGCGGGGCTCAAACCCACGAACAGTGAGATCATGACCTGAGCTGAAGTTGGATGCTTAACTGACTGAGACACCAAGGTGCCCCACTATAGTACCAGCATAAAGATGGATCAATGGAATTAGAATTGAGAGTCTAGAAATAAAGCTTTAAATTTGCAGTCAGTTGGTTTTCAACAAGGATGGCAAAGCCATTCAATGGGGAAAGAATAGTCTTTTCAACAAATGGTACTTAAACAAGTAGACATCCATATGTGAAAGAAGGAAGTTGGACCCCCTCACCCTACATCATAAAATACCAGTTAAGTTGAAATGAATTAAATACCTAAGTATCTGAGGTGAAAGTATAAAACTTTTAGAGGAAAGCATTTGTGTAAGTCATCTGCCTTAGAATTAGGCAAATGGTTTCTTAGCTATGACACCAAAAGCACAAGTGACAAAAGAATAAGAAAGCTAAGGTGTACTTCATTAGAATTAAAAATATTTGTGCTGCAGAGAACACCATCAAGAAAATGAAAAGAACCCACTGAATGGGAGAAAAGATCTGCAACTTGTATATCTAATAAGAGACTTGTATCCAGAATATATAAAGAACTCTTACAAATTATCAATAAAAAGACAAACTAATTAAAAAATGGGCAAAAGATTTGGAAAGACATTTATCTAAGATCTACAAATGGCCAATAAACACATGAAGAAATGCTCAACATAATTTGTTATCAGAGAAATGGAAATAAAACTGTGAGGAGATACCATTCGTATCCAGTTGCATGGATATCATAGAAAAGACAGACAATATTTAAACATTTTTTAATTTTAATTCCAGTGTAGTTAAAATACCACATGGTTTCACTCTTATGTGGATCCTGAGAAACTAAACAGGAACCCATGGGGGAGGGGAAGGAAAAAAAAAAAAAAAAAGAGGTTAGAGTGGGAGAGAGCCAAAGCATAAGAGACTCTTAAAAACTGAGAACAAACTGAGGGTTGATGCGGGGTGGGAGGGAGGGGAGGGTGGGTGATGGGTATTGAGGAGGGCACCTTTTGGGATGAGCACTGGGTGTTGTATGGAAACCAATTTGTCAATAAATTTCATATATATAAAAAAAAATACAGTGTAATATTATTTTCAAGTGTACAATATGGTGATTCAGTAATTCCCCATATTACGCAGTGCTCATCAAATAAATGTGCTCTTAATCCCCTTCACCTATTTCACCCATCCCCCCCACCTGTATATAAAAAGACAGACAATAACAAGTTTTGACAAGAATGTAGAGGAATTGGAATCCTTATGCGTTGCTAATGGGAATGTAAAGTTTCCATGATAGCTGCTGTGGAAAACAATTTAAAGGTTCCTCAAAATGTTAAGCAGTGTTAACCTATGATCCAACAATTCTACCCCTAAGTAGCTACCCTAGAGAAATGAAATACATACAAAAATGTACCCAAATGTTCATAACAGCATTTTCATAATGACTCAAAAGTGGAAACAACACAATATCCATTAATTGACAAATGGATAAACAAAATGTGATCTGTCGTACAATAGAAGATTATTCAGCCATAAAAAGGAATGACAGGGGCGCCTGGGTGGCGCAGTCGGTTAAGCGTCCGACTTCAGCCAGGTCACGATCTCGCGGTCCGCGAGTTCAAGCCCCGCGTCAGGCTCTGGGCTGATGGCTCAGAGCCTGGAGCCTGTTTCCGATTCTGTGTCTCCCTCTCTCTCTACCCCTCGCCCGTTCATGCTCTGTCTCTCTCTGTCCCAAAAATAAATAAACGTTGAAAAAAGGAATGACATACTGACACCCACTGCAATATGGATAAACTTTGCAAAATGGTTCTAAGTGAAAAAAAGCATGATACACAAAAACCACACATTGTATGATTCCATTTATATGACATGTCCAGAATAGACAAATCCAGAGATAGAAAGTATACTTGTTGTTGCCTAGGTCAGTTGGTGAGGCAGGGGGGAGAGGGGGTAGTTGAGGGGGTGGAGGATTGGAATGGGGAATGGCTGCTATTGAGTATGGGGTTTCTTTTTGAGGTGACAAAATGTTCTATAATTAGACTGGTGATGTTTGCTTAACTCTGTAAAGATATTGAACACCATTGGACTGCACACTGGTAGATATTATGGTATGGATATTATATCTCATAAAGCTGTTAAAAATAAATGAATAAATAAAAAGTGCAGGGAACATACACTATTATTTTGTCTTCCAAAGATGATCAATATAAATGTTTTGGCAAATACATATTTGTTACACAGTGAACATTTTTTCATGTAAATATATATATTTCAATATTTATAAATGCCACAAATCAATCTATTCATTGGTGTTAGACAACTTATTTAAACATTTGTGTTTTTTTGGTAAACATTTAGGTAATTTCTTACTATTTTGAAATAAAAAATCTCTAGTGAATAGCTTTATATATTTATCTTTGAGTGATTGTGTACTTCCATAGGATATTTTCCTTCAACTAGGCTTGTCTTCAAAGTTGAGAAACTGGGAGAGGTTTAATTAGGTGCTATTTACCATTTTAAACTGGAAGTTTTCCAAATTTATGTTTTAACTCCTAAATTTCACCCATTATCTTCAATTAAAAAAATACATAAATTATCCTTTTGGAAAGGGAAGGGATTTTTCCATATCCATGAATGCTTTCAATCTTAGAGAATGTAAGTACATTCACCATATATTATCTATCTGACTAACTGATTTACATTTTGGAAATATCTAGTACAAAAATTGGTTGTCCAAATAGTTAAAGCCCAAAACCAAAATACTTAATGTTCAACTGCTCAACTTAATGTTCAGCTGCTGCTTTTATATTTTATGCTGCTTTACTTATTTATTTATTTATTAAAAAAATTTTTTTAAATGTTTATTTATTTTTGAGAGAAAGTGAGGCAGACTGAAAGCAGGGGAGGGGCAGAGAGAGAGGGAGAGATGAAATAGGAAGCAGGATCTAGGCTCTGAGCTGTCAGCACAGAGCCCCATGTGGGGCTTGAACTCACAAACTGTGAAATCTTGATCTGAGTCGAAGTCAGACGTTTAACCAACTGAACCACCCAGGTGCCCCTTATGCTGTTTTACTGACCAAATCCTTTAAATATATATGTATTTTGAAATGTTTGTTTATTTTTGAAAGAGAGTGCAAGTGGGGGAGGGGTAGAGAGAGAGAAGGACAGGATCCAAAGCAGGCTCTACTGTGACACCTGCGAACATGATGTGGGACTTGAACCCATGAACCATGAGATCATGCCTGAGCTGAATTGGACACTCAACTGAAGGAGCCACCCAGGCACCCCTAGACATATTTTTAATTGCCTATAATCATTTTTAGATTTATTTTGACTCTGAGTATTTTAGTTCTATTATAAAGTATTAAATCTAGAAGCAGAAAAGTTATAAGACATGTTCTTCTGGTAAGTTTATAGTGATGATCCAGAAAACTTCAACTTAGTACATGAGTAATTAATGTTTATTCTATTGTATATAATTTTGTGATGAAACTCATGTAAAAGGGAGTGAACCTCAAGAGAGATTTGAACTGTTTCCTTGGCAGGTACACTATTCACCTGGTCTGTAGTCATGTAACAGATGGCATTCAATAAGAGCAGCAAATAGTGACACATTTTCTGTCTTCTCCTTCTCTCATTCTCTTAGGTTGTCTCAAGTAGGAAAAGTTTTTTCACTTTTTAATGATCCTGTAGAAGCTTGGATTTTTTATAGGTTAAAATTTCCCCAGATGTCAGATATGACAATTAGTATTCCTCTTGTTTGAAAGTTATAAAGTTCTGGCTTATATCTCTAAGGCAGGATGTAGATTCTTTCTCTCTAGTCAACTTTAAAAGCAGTCTGATTTCATAGAATCACCAGTGTTCACTTTGGAGAGCACTTTACACATAATCTGGTCCAAAGCTATCATCGTATGTGTAACAACATTGAAGTTGAGGGAGATGATGTGATGTGTTTCAGGTCAAATGGATTAGTGACTGAGATAGGACTGTAATCCAGGGTTTTCTGTTTTTTCTTTTTTCCCCAGTTCTTTTGGTCTTGTCTTTTCTGAAGGCTTGAAAATGGATGAACTTTCAAGGTTCTTTCCAGCATCGAGATTTTGTGGAGATTACAATTGAGGAATTTTGGTAAATTTGGCCTTGCTTAATTTGTGGTAAGTTTCTGAAAGAATATAATTGTTTTCTTTAAATTCTATAAAATACTGTAGAAATTATTTCACAATTAACAATTTATCATGGTCAATGAGCTAGAGCATGCCATTCCAAGGAAAATGTGAGTTCTAGGCTGCAAGCTCTACCAAATGCATTTGCTTCTGTATTTTGTGAAAAGAAATCAGGGAATTAGTTATAATATATGAGTTTCCCTTTGAAAAGACTAGTTTATTCACAGAAAACAAAGAGTATTATTATTATCTGAGAACGTGGGAAAATACTATCAGCCTTGTGGGTCCTGCTTATGCTTGGGGGTGCGAGTGGATAATAGCTCTGGGTCCAGGCTCAGAGTAATGGCATGAATCAATAGGACAGCAACACTATCAATAACATTACATCACAACTTGCATTAATGGTGTTCACCTAATTAGTTAATAACATTTTTAGTAGCACTGATATGATGGCCCTGGGTTACATTGGTAGGACACTGACTTCCATGTCAGTGTTGGTTGGATCCATTCTTGATTTCAATGTAGATGTTGGTATTTAGAAGATAAATTTAACCTATTAGCTACATATTGATCAAAATTGTAGACCACAGGATTGATGTTTGGGAAGCACTTTGAGCCCCTGGAAATAAAGGTCTCTGCTTGAGTGCAGTGTTACTGGACTTGATATTAATTTTTTAAAGTTTATTTATTCTGAGAGAGGGAGAGAGAGAGAGAGAGAGAGAGAGAGAGAGAGAGAGAGAGAGAAGGGGGGAGTGATGGACAGAGAGAGAGGGAGAGAGAATCCCAAGGAGGCCCTGTGCTGTCAGCACAGATCCTGATACGGGGCTTGATCTCACAAACCATGAGATCATGACCTGAGCCAAAATCAAGAGTTGGATGCTTAACCAATTGAGTCATACAGGCGCTCCTTGATATTCATTCTTATGATTGATTTTTCTCAATAAAGACTGGGACTTCTGAGGAAGACAAGGATTGCCTTGCTCAGAGGGTATTGTAGTAAGCAAGCAAGGCTGAACATCTCTGGCAGTTCTGTTAGTTCTACTCTTATTAACCCTTGAGAAAAACAACCAATAAAACATACAGCTCTAAAAATATGCAACACTGTGCTTGGGAGTTATTTGACATTCTTGCATCTTTTGTTCTGCTCACATGTGCAAGTTTTAAGCACCTGTTCTCTGAGGAACCACAGAGGAAGAAAAAGTTGGGCACAGGCACAAATCCTAGAGGGCTAGGTTACCTTTTGAATAATATATCAATCCACTGGGTCGGCATGAGCCTTTAGTGTTTTTCACTGAATATAAAAGGATTCACTTTGATTTCTGGCTGCCTTGGTCCTTCATAAGACCAGTTTTCTTAACAGTATCTCTGTTCCTGGCTCAAGACTATCCCTTAACAATATTGTTTTCGCTTGTCTAAGGAGCTGCCCCTATTTTGATATTCCCCAGAACCCTCATCTCCTTGCCTCCTTTGCCTGTTGCTTGGGAAAGGAAAAGCAACTTCCTTCCTTGGGGAACCCTAATCTTTATTTATATTTCTGTTTTGAAGCGGAAGTCAGTTTTGTCATGTTGTCACCCACTGTAACAAAGACAGAAGGACCCCTCTCTATGTACCCTTGGAGAAGATAAGGGTGTAGCCAGAAGAAATTAATTGGTTGACATGGACTGGAGGTATAAAAGTCATTTCAATGTAATTGCTGTGAATACCTTTCTTCCCTTCTTTTGTTGATCAGATGTTTTCTTCATCATGCACCAAAGCCCAAGATTTCTGAAGTTAGGGATTCTCTCCATGAATGCATTGGTGTTCTTTTGGCCCTTTGGTAAAGGCATTTGACCTAATGACAAGCTGATGAGTTGGCTTCAGCTATAGTGGAACAAGGACTGTTGGCTGAGAAAAGTGTGAATGCTGAAGCTGAGGGCAGAGTTGGCTCATGGAACATTTTATCTGTTCTCTGAGTTTCTTGTCCCAGTAAGTCAACAAATTTGTTTTTGTTTAAAGACTTTCCCACACAAGTGTCTGCCAAGTTCAGAAGACCGCTTTTTGAGATTGATCTTAGTTTTCTTGGAACAAGAGCTAAGATTGTATAATAAGGCCAGTTGGTCTCAGAGAGGGAAAGTTGGGAGATTCTATTTCCATATACATCAGCCATATCTGAGCATAGAAGAGAGAAAGGCCTGGAAACTAGGTGAGTATGGGTGGGAGGTAGGAGGAAAGAACCAGTGAAAGGAGGTTTCACTTGTGTCTATTTTTACCACTTGTCTTTGAGGTTCTCTGTGTCATTTAGAAGTAGAGCACTGAAGCTACAGAGATGAATTCTGAGATTGATTTTGGCCACACTCTCATTTGAAATTGAGCTGTTTTATTAGAAAACGATCTTTAGATTCCTGATCTTTAGATTGGTAGGACATTGCCAATACCTAGAACAATTCTAAAGTATGCACTTATAGACTGGAATAGAGGACTTCTTTCCTTTGAAGTTTAAAAAGCACTCCACTCCACTGCAATAATCCCACTTGCTATGGGCTACTTAAAAGGAGGCTACAAAAAATTCAACGTAATGGGCATATATTAGACTATCCTTAGTGCTTTTGCAAAGTAGGAGATAAGAATCATGGTAGGATCACAATATGTGCAGAACTGTCATTCAATAATGGCTTATAGAATCAGGCAGGATGGGAAATGGCTCTGTCCTGATAAAGAAAGGATATTGGTTGATCACTGTAGGATGCCATGTGTTCCTTGAGATTAGTTTGTGGCTTTAGGTCACAAGACAGTGGGATGAGAGAAACTTGGTAGTTTATCCCAGACAGAAGTGTAGGGGACCGCAATGGCCATTGTGAGTGCTAACTCTCACACAGGCTTTCAGGGAATGTCTGCCATGCTCACGTTCATAGAGGTCATTATTGCCTTGGGATTTTACTAACTTCTGTCAATGCCAGCCAAATGTCTGGTAATACTGTTAGTGTTAGAGGGGGACCCAATAAACACACTCCTTTCACGACTGATTTTATGGCATAAAACAAAGAGTAAGTCAGGGGTGCTTCGGTGGCTCAGTTGGTTAAGTGTTCAACTGCAGCTCAGGTCATGACCTTGTGGTTTGTGAATTCGAGCCCCGCGTTGGACTCTGTGCTGACAGCTCAGAGCCTGGAACCTGCTTCGGATTCTGTGTCTCCCTCTTTCTCTGCCCCTCCCCCACTTATGCTCTGTCCCTGTCTCTCAGAAAAATAGATAAATATTTTTAAAAAAAAGAGTAATTCAGATGGAAATTAAGAGTCCAGCTGTTAGAAGTTTAAGTGTGTATCGGAAGTGGACATGGACAGCTTAATACTAATAACACTGGAAAGAGGCAGACCTACCAGCCTCAGGCAACACTGCTCCTCTGAAGGCTGCCCTCTACAGGTCTTACCCTGTAGAACTCCTGGCAAGGAGGAGCCTGGCTGGCTCCCAAGAGGAAGAGGATGATAAGAAGATGCTGAGTTGTAAACATCCAATTCCTCTCCCAGACTTATCAAGTCAGGTAACTCACTCTATCTCCATGGTGAAAAGTAAGGGGTGGGCCAGGAAGCTATAAGTGCTTAGGAAAAATCCTTCAGAGAAACCAGGAGTGGGGAAGGTGTGTTCCTTCCCAAAACAAGTTCTCTCAGCATAAACACCAGCACTTTCATGATTGACAGTAAAAACATTGTGGTTTTTTTCAGGCAGCTTTGAGGACTATAGCATAACAATGGAGAAGACAAATGTCTTCTCATTTTCTCAGCATTGTCAGTGTTTTCCAGTGTTTTCACAATGCCAGGAGGTGATCCGATAACATGAGTCTATGAAACTGTGGGTCTGGGAGAAAGGATAAAGTTATGAAGAATAACAGAAATTCATATGCAGTCCTATGAAATTAACAAATCATCAGTGAATAGCGGTTGGTCAGTTGCAAGACATTTTTTTGAACATTCACAGCTCATAAAGAGTTTGTAACCTATTAGAAAAGACAAAAACCAATGCAAGGGAAGTAGACATTTGCATATATAAACTTTTATTGTGGAGAAAGGTAAGTCAGTGATTTTGCTAGTGGGCAGGGTTAACTGGGCAAAGTTTACAAAAGAAAGTAAATCTTGATCCGTAATTATGAGGAGATGGGGAATGTGGGAACAGTGGGCCTCAAGTTCCAGGAATATGGTGAAAACCCATAGAAACATACTGGAGAGTCTCTGATGTCATCCAAGGTTGAACATAAAATATTATGATGCTGCTTCTGTTGCTGCTGTTGATGGAAGAAAGATAAATGTTGTGACAGACGCCCACAAAGTTTTTGGCAAGAAATAAAATTCCATTTAGTATGATACATTTCAAGGGAATGACCTTTAGGATCATGCAGATGTGGCATATTTTTGCCTCACTGCTAAACTATGGGGTTTGGGATCTATACAAATGTGGAAGGCATCAGGTTGAAATGCAATACACTATCTTTTGGCCGATGTAATTGACAAAGTGAAATTTGTAACCATTCCTCACACACGTGCTGAAACAGCCGAAATAATATCCAAAATACCAGGAAGTACTTTCTTCAAAAAAAGAAAAAATGAGAAAAAACATTTAAACAAATGCTATAGGCTACCTATATTGTTACTTCTAATTCCCTTCTCAGCCTGAAATAAAATGTATAGTTTCTTTGTGATAAGAGAAATAAATACTTCTGTCCTTATTCACTAGAGCCAAAGTCTCAGTGGGAGTCAATAACATATCCCCAATAACAATAACATATCAGTAACATATAAGTTCTCATATAGACCTTTTAATTCCCACTGTTATCACCCCAATAAAGACTTTCATACACATTCCTGGTTTCCTGTTTTTAGTTTCTTTTTCCTTCAATTTACCCAGCTCAAGGCTACTGATATATATTCCTACAATATTCTTTACTTCAAATGCCAATCTAAAAATTTTTAAATGGTTCTCTATTCTCTATAAGATAATAATATCAAATTCATTAGCCCAATATTCAAAATGATATGTAAGATGAACCAAGTTTTTTCGCCTTTAATTCTTTTATTTCATCACACAAATTCTTCAGTAAATCAAAGTGGCTTACACTGTTTTCCCAGTTATCCCTTTGAACTATCTACCCACTAAGTCTTTGCTTATCCCAGTCCCTCATATCCCTTCTCCTCTACCTAAATCTTTCCCATAAGTACAAATTCAGCTAAAATCCACATTCCTCATGAAATTCTCTCCAAACACTGCATTCAGTTTTTCTTTTTATTGTCTGTACCATTCATGTATCATTTACCATACTTTATGTGTACTCATGATTTTATGTTCATGTTTATACATCTCACCTCTTCAGTGAAATTCCTGAAGGCAGAAATCTTTTTGTGTCCTTAGTCTGCCTAGTAGAATTCTTTTACATTATATATTCCAGTAATTAAGAAAATATTTTCAGAAAAGGTAAAGGTGAAGAATATGCTACACAAGTGAACACAATAAGTTTGTGAGGCAGTAAAGCACTTTTAAAACATGTAATGAAAACATGACATCAGATATGGAAAATTGCAGGCAGGATTCACTTAGAGTGAAATTATAGCCTTTAATGAATACATTAGAAAATAAGAAGGGCTGAAACCAATGGATAAGCATCTATTTCTAGAAGTTAGTAAAAGAATAAAATCAAAAAGGTAGAAAGAATGAAATAATATTGAAATAATATAAGAAAACAAGTAAAAGAGAAAACAAACATAAAATAAAAAGTTCCTAAAAAGTTAAAATTTCTCTATTTGAAACTAATAAAGTTAGCAAAACAATGACATGAATGATAAGAAAGAAGAGAGAAGGAAAAATAGCCAATATCAGAAATGAAAAATATGACATCATTACAGATCCTATAGCCAGTAAAAAAATAAGAAGATATTACAAATCTTTGTGAACAAATTTGAAAATTAAGTGAAATGGATAAATGGGTAAGTTCCTAGATAAATTAAAAATAGTCCTGAGAGAAATTAGATAATCTTAGTTGTCCTATGATTATAAATGAAATTCAGTTCATAATTTAAAGCTATCCCACAAAGAAAACTTTAATCTAGATGACTTTGTTGATAAAATTCTACCAAATATTAAAGAATAATATTAATCTTACACAAATTTTTCAGAAAATATAAAAAGAATAAAGAAGACTCTGTTTATTTCATGGATCATATAGCTTTATTTTCTCTTTAAGTTTTGAAATGATTTTAGACTTACATAATAGTTACAAAAATAGTACAGAAAGTTCGCATATACTTTTGATTCATCCTTTCCTAAACTTGCATAACCATAGTACAATGATTAAAACAAGTAAATTAACAGTGGACAATACTGTTAACTAAGCTATAGTCCTCATTCAAATTTCACCAGTTTTACCCCTAATGTTCTTTTTCAATTCCAGGATCACCTAGGATCCCATATTGCATTCAATTGCTGTGTCTCCTTAGTGTCATCCAATCTGTGGCAGTTCTTCAGTCTTTCCTTAGGAGCTTGACACTTTTGATGAGTTGTAGTCAGTTATTTTGTAGAATGTCTTTTAGTGTGTCTGATATTTCCTCATGACTAGATTGAGATTATGCATTAAATTTTTTTAATGTTTATTTTTGAGAGAGAGAGAGAGAGAGGGAGGGAGGAGGGGGAGACACAGAATCTGAAGCAGGCTCCAGGCTCCAAGCCCTTAGCACAGAGCCTGACACGGGGCTCAAACTCATAGACTGCGAGATCATGACCTGAGCTGAAGTCGGTCGCTTAACCAAATGAGCCACCCTAGTGCCCCCCTGAGACTATGCATTTTTGGCAAGAAAATCACAAATGTAATATCGTCCTTTTTGCTACATTATATCAGGCTGTTGATATTTTTTATTGCTGTTGGTGTTAACCTTGATCACTTGGTTATGGGAGTGTCTGCCAAGTTTCTGCACTATACAATTCCTGTTTTTCCTCTTATAATTGGTAAATATCTTGGGAGGGACACTTTGAGAATAGGAAAATATTCCAATTCTCCTCAGACTTTTGCCTACTGGTGAACTGATGTCTAAGAGATCCACACAGAAAATTATAGACAATAATTGAGATAGCTTAAAGAATGTATAAAAAGACTCACTATTTTAAAGATGTAAGTTTTTTTCCCTAGTTCATCTATAGATTCAATCTCAGTCAAAAATCCTTACAGATTTTTATTAGTGAAAATTGATAAACTGTTTTTCAAATTTAGTAGGAAAAACAAAAGACCAAGGATAGCCAAGTTGCTCTTGAAGAAGATGAACAAAGTAGGAGAACTTGCTGTACTAGATATCAAGACACACTATATATAATATAGCTAGAATAATATATACAATGTGGTAACGGTGCCAAGGGAGATAAATAAATGGAACAGGGAACCAGGAACAGATATTCATTTATGACTTTATTTTTGAGAAAGATGTTCTCTTCAATGAATGGTGCTAGATCAATTTGATAACCATTTGGAATAAATGAAATTGAACCCCTGTCTCATACTGAGAATGAAAATGAAATGAAATCAAGTGCAAATTAATTTGAAACTTATAAATCTGTATGTAAAAGGCAAAACAACAAAGCTTCCAGGAGCCAATATAGGACAATCTCTTAATGTTTTCAGGGGTAGAGAAAGATTATTAAACAGAATTTAAAAAGTCCTAACCAGAGGGAAAGATTGATTAATTGAATGACTTCAAAATGAGGAAGTTCTGTTCATCTGAGACTCTGCTGAAAGAGTATAAAAGCAAGCCACTGAGTAGGATATTTGCAATGCATACAGTATTGGTAATGTATTTTTTTTAATGTCTGATTTTATTGAAAGACATTAAAACTTCAGCAAGAAGTACCCAAGGCTAAGTCTTGTCTTGGATAAAACTAGAGAACATTAAAAAAGGAAATGCTGGTGGGGGGAAGGGTATGACAAAAGGGAAGACGAGGATATGTATAATTGTACAAACTGAGAAATTAAAACAGAAATAAAAGGTTTCAGGCAGGAGTGTAGATTGGTGCAAACACTTTAGGAAATAGTTTAATATTTTCTATTAAAGTTAAAAAATGAATACCCTATGGCCCAGTAATTTCACTTCTAGTTATATAGACTCGACTGAAAATCTTGCCATAGTAGCATTATTCGCAGCAAACCCAAAGTAGAAACATCCCAACCAACAATTAGCACTAAGATGGATAAATTATCTGTGATACATTCATATAACACATGAAATGGCATTGAAAAGGAACACGCTACAATGACATGCTACAACACGGATCAATCCCACAGACATACCATTGAACTTTAAAAAGCCAGTTACTGGGGCGCCTGGGTAGCTCAGTCTTTTGGGCGTCTGACTTCGGCTCGGGTCATGATCTCGTGGTTTGTGGGTTTGGGTCATGATCTCGTGGTTTGTAGGTTCGAGCCCCGCGTCGGGCTCTGTGCTGACAGCTCGGAGCCTGGAGCCTCCTTTGGATTCTGTGTCTCCTCCTCTCTCTGCCCAGCTCATGCTCTGTCTCTCTCTGTCTCTCAATAATAAAATAAACTTTTTAAAAAAATTTAAAAAGCCAGATACAAAAGAATCCATATTGTGTGATTTCACTTATATAAAGTTCAAAACAGGCCAAGTGAACTATAGTGCTAGAGATATAAGGAGAGTTATCCCAGTTAGGATCCACAAGGGACCAAAACTAAGAGTGCTATGGACTAAGGGATTTAATATAGGGACCAGATTTTATGCAGTTGTCGGGATTTGAGGAGTCAGTGGAAGGATATTTCCCCTGCCTTTGGGGGTGGGCCTAGGAGGCTGGGAGTCTAGGAGCTGCAGCTGAGAGGGAAAGCCCCATGAGAATAAGGACAGCCTGGACTATGTATAGACACACTGAAACCATAAAGGACAACCTGGGGCTCATGAGGGCAAACATACCTATGTTTTTCTCTCAGCCATGAAGCATACACTTGGCCTAGCACTGGGAGAAGCTGAAGGGGAGGTTGGTGGGCCTGAAGGGCCCATAGGCCTGGTTGCTCCCCAATGAGGGGAGTGAGCACATCAGTGTCAGTGTTGAACAGTGCCTGGTGCTCTCCAGTGACTTTCAGAGTGGAATGACTGCTACTTTATTCCTACCTTCCAAATCTTCAGCAAATTTCTATTATGACCAAACCCAAACCTTAAACTCTGGGAAATATAGTTCCAGCTTACCTACCTTGACACAATACGAGCCACTATAAGAACAGCCTGCCTTTGGAGAAGAGGGTAAGAGAGAGTTTGAGAGAAGCCTTCATGGGGCCATTTGGCATGCTGACAATGTTCTGTTTCTTTGCCTGGCTGGTGGCACACAACGTGCGCTTTATGAAAACCCATTTAGCAGAACATCTAGGTTTTGTACATTTTTCTTTACATATATTATACATCCTCATATACACACTCCAAAAAAAGTGGAAAAAAAGTGTAAGTTTTGAACTAAAAAAGCATGTCTCCACAATTACTAATCTTGCCAATATCTAGCTGTCTGACTTTGGGCAGATTATGTAATTTCTTGTCAGTAATGTGGAGTGAATAATACTTCCTATCTCATAGATTTTGTGTGTTAAATGGGATGATTAAATTAGCACTATGTCTGGCATATGATGAACAGACAAAAGAGTTTGTTTTCATTATTGTTCTAAACATATCACTAGATTATATTTTGTATATGACATATATAAGTATAGTGATATATGGTAATGATAATAGTTGAATACTTATATAGTTATATATATATACTTATATATACTTGGTAATGATAAATGGTAATGATAATAGTTGAATACTTATATAGTTACTTATAATAGTTGATACTAGTTGAATAGTTTTTGAATACTTAGTATGTTTCAGGCGTGGTTATAAGCAATTTTTATTTATTTATTCACTGGAAACTTGTATGAGTCCTTTGAGGTGGATTCTATTATAACCTTTATAACACATATGAGTAAATTGACTCAAAAGAAGTTAAATAACTACCCAAGATTACACAGCTTGTAAGTGGTAAAGCCACGTATTCATATCCAGAACTCAAGTTAGGTTGGGGCAGGTGAATATATTCATGTAGGCAATGTGCATTAGTCAGAACCGATTTGGTTGGAACCAGAGAAACCCAACCCCACCTATTAGCTTAGGCAAAATCTATAGTTCAGAGGAAATTTTTTGGAATTCTTCACATGATGATGGGGAAGACCAAGAGGCAGTGAAGCCCAAGGTCCAATGGAATTAAGACTTCAAGGCCACCAGGACTCTCTTGTATGTCTCATTTCTGCTTGGCTCTACCTTGTTGCCTTAATTCTTGCCTATGCATATAAGTTTTCTCCACATAGCAGAATCCATGGCAGTCAACAGCTCCTGGGTTTCACATTCTGTGTTTCCCACCCCAGAGAGATAGAGAGTACCTCTCACGTCCCTTTCTTCTGGGACAAAAATTTGGGAGTAAGGGCTGATTAGTCCAGATTAGGTCAGCCATCAGCCCACACCTGTGGCTAAAAGAGCAGAATCTTATAAACAGACATGGTTTGTGTATGAGGCCATTTCCAGAGAAGGAGAAAGTCATCACCAGGCATAGGGTCACTCTTGGAAAAAGCAGCCTCATACCACCACACCTGTGCTGGGCTTGATGCTTTCTGTGGGGGATCTTTCTTTATTTCAGGCTCAATGTATAGTCCTTAATTCTGTTTAAGGGTCTGTCAAATGGCACCACTACTATACTATCCCTGTCTCCTGCACGGAGGGTCTGGGGTCTCTTATTCTGAGGCACAAGAGGAGTGTGTGCAGGTTAATTGCCTGCATTGGCTGCTTGGAGGGACTGTCTTACCCTAGGGGACCAACACCCACTACTGAAGCTGATCTTACTTTGTGTCTTCTCTATGCTTTGTGTTCCATCCAGTGCTTGCTTGCACGGAGTTTTCCTTGACAACACTGATACCAAGGTGTAGCAGTGTTTGGACTTCTACTCCCAGTGATAGATAATAGGGGTCACTTACTCAACAGTCTCAAAGCCTGGTGTCCGCTGTGAATGTTATGGAAAATAAAGCCAAATTACAAAATGTATAGGTTGCTCTGATATAAAGTCTACATCTGCAGGAAGAGTGTCATTCCTTATCTGTGTTCCAGGACTTCCATTTTAACAATCACATTTCCTGGTAGACAAAGATTTGAGAGTGAACCAGACCAAGGGTGAAAGGCAGAATGTACCTATATTACTTTGCACATTCTAATGCAAGATATTTAATAAGCAAAGTAAAAGAATAGATACCAAGGAGTCAACAGTCATTCTGGAAGATAGGTTATGAAAACAAATTTGCCCATAAACTGCAGGAAGTCTCTCTTTCCAGGTATCCCTACGATACAGCATTTCTGAAAACTAAGGCAGGTAGGATAACAATATATAACCATTATCAAGTGATTTGTGCAGTAACAGGGATTTATGAAAATCAACCTTTAAAATTTTTTTCATTAATCTTTATTTATTTTTGTGTGTGAGAGAGACAGAGTGTGAGCAGGGGAGGGGCAGAGAGAGAGGGAGACACAGAATCTGAAGCAGGCTCTGGCTCTGAGCTGTCAGCACAGAGACTGACATGGGGCTCAAACTCATGAACCATGAGATCATGACCTGAGTCTGAGTCGGACGCTTAACTAACTGAGCCACCCAGGCACCCCAAAAGTTAACCGTTAAATTGAAGATTCTTTTTGTGTGGTTGAAATATCATTTTCTTGAAACTTTAAATTCCAATGGGAAAAGAATGTAGTTTGAGTTATGGTCAAGTTGGGATAATTGGGTGAAGGAAGAGGGAATGATGTCACAGTGAAGCATACTTAATCCAGGGAAAAGAAAGTGCCTAATTTCCCAGAATATTTGCTGGGGAAAGGTGGAAAGAAAAGGGCGAGCTACCCACACAAATTCTGCTGGCTTACACTTGATATTCTATTATCATGCCTAAAAGATGATTTATAACAATAACATTTTGTATCAGATATATTTGTAATCAACTTTTGATGATTCAAGGAAAAAAGAGAGAATCATGCAATTTAAAAATTATTCCTACTTGGCCTTGTAAACTGATCTATTAATTAACACAATTATCAGCAGACCCTATATGCTATTCTACATTTAAAAAAAAATTTCTATTTATTTTTGAGAGAGAGAGAGATGAGAGAGACAGAGAGACAGAGCACAAGTTGGGGAGTGGCAGAGAGAGAGGGAGACACAGAATCTGAAGCAGGCTCCAGGCTCTGAGCTGTCAGCACAGAGTCCGACCTGGGGGGGAGGCTCCAACTCATGCATTGCTAGATCATGACCTGAGCTGAAGTCAGATGCTCAACCAACTGAGCCACTCAGGTGCCCTGCTGTTCAACATTTTTTAAGTTAAAATTTATCCTGTTGATTCATCCAAAACAGTACATAGAAGTTACTTCTTTTTTTTTTTTCATGACTGAAGAGTATTTCAGAACCTCTCAATATTTGAATTACTATAATTAACCGGAGACCTATTAGTGAACATTTTATATCCAACATTTTGCTATACCTAAAAATGTTGAATGCATATTTCTGTACGTATTCTGTTTTACCCATATATATTTTGCAACAAAATTTGTAGAAACAAAATTGTTTTATCAAAATGTATGTGCATTTTTAGTTTTAGCAGATGCTGCAAATTTCTCTCTATGTAGGTTTTATCACTTAACATCTACTCCAGTGCTATGGACTTATACCCTGGTTAATAAAGTGTGTCATCAGATTTATCACTATAACTACTAGGTAAAAAATGGTATCTTAGGGTAGTTTTCATTTTTTCTGCTTTTATGTTTTTAAGAGAGATTTTATTGAATTTCTTTTCTGTGGACTATATATTACTTTTGCCAATTTTGGGATGGGTAGTTTTTTAAAATTGATTTTTGGGTGCTCTTTATATGTTAACAAAATTAACCTTATGCAATGAAATGAGTTGCAATAAAAAAAACATAGCTGATGGTTTGTGTTTTGATTTTGTTTATGGTATGGTGTTACTATGCAGATTTTAAAATTTTTATGTGGTTGCATATTATGGTTTCCTCACTTAGAAATATAAAAACTTTCTCCATAGTTTATATTACTCTTTTATGGTTTTTTTTTTTTTTCAACGTTTTTATTTTTATTTTTGGGACAGAGAGAGACAGAGCATGAACGGGGGAGGGGCAGAGAGAGAGGGAGACACAGAATCGGAAACAGGCTCCAGGCTCCGAGCCATCAGCCCAGAGCCTGACGCGGGGCTCGAACTCACGCACCGCGAGATCGTGACCTGGCTGAAGTCGGGCGCTTAACCGACTGCGCCACCCAGGCGCCCCTATGGTTTTTTTTTTACATTTAAATCTTTGATCCATTTGGAATTAATTTTATTGCAGTATGTGAGGTTGGTATCCAATTTAATTAGTTTCTAATTGTAATCCAGTTGATTACAATAATAATAATAATAATAATAATAATAATAATAATAATGTGTTGAATAAGTAATCATTTCCCCACTGGTTCAAAATCCTTTATGTCTGTTTTTTTGCCCCCCGATGTCTGTTTTAATCTACTGCTAGACTTTCTATAATATTTCTGTGATTTTTTAACTCATATTTCATTTCTTTGCCTACACATGAATTAGAACCATGGCAGGCAAAATAATGCCACCCCCACTAAAGAGGTCCTCAATCTAATCTCTGAAGCCTAAGTAACATCAGTTGTCTTTATATTCAGTTTGTGGTTTCCCTGGCTCTTGGTGTGACTGAGGATTTTATTTCATCCTGGACATTTTGGCTATTATCTTAGGAGATTCTGGATCCTATTTAAATTTTTTATTTGGGGCAGCCACCCTATTTAGGTTTAGCATGAAGGTCGTGGCCTATTTTGTGAACTATTTTCCAATGACAATTTAATTTCCAGAGCTCCCACAGGTACCTGCTAGTACTTACTGCCTAAAGGGCAGAGGGTGCTTCCAAAGGCTGAGTTGCTGGGTGTCTCAAGGTGGGGGAAAGGAATCTCTGGTCTATGGGATAAGGGGACTTCCTGCTGGGCACTTGTTGTGGTGCGAGGTCCTAGCTGGCTGCCCAGCTGCCCAGTGCTTCTTTGTAGGAGAAGGGAATCTGAGGTATGGTGTGGAAGGAGCCAGACGCTTGACTGCTTATTGTTAGCAGGGCTCCCATTTGATATTCACTTGTTTGAGCTGTTAGGCTCACTTAGTGTTACTGTGGGACTCCTGTTCCATCTGGAGGAGGAATCAGCTTACTTGGTCTGCTTTCTGTTGTTAGGTTGACAGTCAGGAAATGCAGGCCCTGGGTTCCTTCGTCTGTTGGGTGGAGCAGGGTTTGGTTGTAAGGTACTTTGCCTTGATGTTGTTCTTCCAGTTCTGGTATTCCTAACCAGTCCATGTCCCTCTTCCCACCCACACTTCCAGAGTCCTTCCAGACACGAGGTAGAGTTGCATTCCCTAGCCCCTTTTTGGTTCGGTGAGGCCATGTGACTAGTTCTAGCCAGTGAGTTGTGAATGGACTTGCCAATGGGAGCTCTCCAGAGCTCTCCTTCCCTCTGGAAAGTTCAAGATGGAACTTCACCCTCTGCCTGGATCACTGAGTAACAGCAATCAGCAAATAATCCTGACTCCCTCCCCCGCCCCCCCCCCCCCCCCCCCCCCAGGAACTAGGTGTGATCAAATAGCCTATGTTGTTTTAAGCCACTGAGGTTTGGGGCTTGTTAATAACTGTAGCTTCGCTAATCTTATCCTGTCTGATAAAATATTAAATAAGAGGGTAGGTATATAGTTGATATACATATTTGTTAAAGCCTCGCACATTTGAAAATGTTTTTCCCACATGAAAGGCAAGTGAGTTTTGGGAAGGAAAATGTTTGGAGGTCCCTTTTCTCTTTAAAGTTGTGTGTGTGTTCCTCCACTTTCTTCTGATATTTACTGTTGCATAGAAGAAATACTAGGCTACCCTCTGTAAATTTTTTCCTGTTCTCTGAATTCTTGTAGAAATTCTTCTTTAATAATTTTTTTTTTATAATTTATTTTTTTTTAATTTTTTTTCAACGTTTATTTATTTTGGGGACAGAGAGAGACAGAGCATGAACGGGGGAGGGGCAGAGAGAGAGGGAGACACAGAATCGGAAACAGGCTCCAGGCTCTGAGCCATCAGCCCAGAGCCCGACGCGGGGCTCGAACTCACGGACCGCGAGATCGTGACCTGGCTGAAGTCGGACGCTTAACCGACTGCGCCACCCAGGCGCCCCATTAATAATTTTTTAAGCCAGAATATCTAGGTTTATGCTTCATAATTTTTTTGACCTGGAATATAATGAGTCTTTTCAACATGCATGCACAGGTCTTTGTGTAAGTCACAAAATTGTTTTTTGTGTGTGTGTGTTAACTTTTTGATTATTACTTCATTCACTTATTCATCCACTTATTTAGTAAACATGTGCTAAGCACCTACCATGTGGCCAGAACTATGCTGAGTGTTGAGCATGCAAACAGTGAACATGTCTTATGATTTAAAAATTTTAACAATATTTTAACAGCTTTATTGAGGTATAACATATACCATAAAATTCACCCATTTTAAATGTGTATCCAGTGATAGAGTGTTTGCACTATCCCAGAAATATGCAACCCCTTCCTATCCCCATCCATTCCTAGCCCCAAGTAGCCATAACTTAATTTCTGTCACTATAGATTTACCTTTTTTGAATATTTCACACAAATTGAGTCATATACTATTTAATTTTTGCATCTGGTTTCTTTCACTTGACATAAATGTTTCCAATGCTCATCTATTTTGTAGCATGTGTCAGTATTTCATTACTTTTTATGGCCAAATGATCTTCTAATCCATGGATATACCACATACAATGTGTGGATTTTCCTGTTTTCAACCTGCTTGTATCATGCGATTGTCACATTCCTTTATTTGATCTACAGCTTAGAGGGCAAACTTTCAGAGAGCTAATGGTCCAACTTCCAGTTTCCAGCTGACATTCTTCTATGACAATGTTGCTTTATTGATGTGGCATCTTTTCCTACTCATTATTTGTTTCTTTGATACTCAGAACTGATGGGGTACTCTAAAATTCATAGTTTCCAAATCACAAAAAGCTAGAGAAAATTTTTCTTTCTTTGCCTCTGGTCAGAAGCACAGAAATGCCAACACTAATCTTGCAACTACTTATTGCACAATTTTTTCCCTAGAAGTTGTGTTCTCTGAATAGACGTAAGAAGATGGGCAGGAGAAAGAAACGTAGAATATTTTTCTGGTTGCCTCAGAAGTCTGGGCCCATGGAGTAAGGAGGAAATGGTTGTCAAGTTTTTCAGGTTCATGTTGAATTTGGGTCCTGAATCATGGTGCAGGAAGTAGAAGTATGACATGTATTTTTGTTTCTTTTTTTAGTTGGACTTTATTTTATGAGATGTCTGGGTATGCTTTTATTTAATAAAATGGTGATTCCTGGGTCAACGCTCTCCTGTTCCTTCATGCTGTTTTCATGGTAGACGTATCAAACCTTTCTATTACCAGGGAATTTACGTGGTTTTTTTTCTTTTTTAAATTCCATGCTTTGAAATATTTTTCTCCCATCAAACTACAGGTTTAAGGAATTTCTCCCAGTGATTGATCCATCAAAATCATGTATGATGTCAGCTAGAGCTTCTGGTAATTATGAGATAATCCGGATGATTCAAGGAATTGATAAAATTGAAAATACAACAAGGCAGACTGTTTGTCCATTGCAACTTTTTTAGGAAATGTAAATTTTCCATTAGGCTTTTTGAAGCATTGACACTCTATCAGAATACCCCATTTTTAACTTTTTGAAGGCCTAGCAGTCTGGGGGTCTCATGGTTGGAAATTGTTGCATCTTCAAGAATCCGAAGTAGCAGAAGTTGGGCAGAGTCAGGTGGAGAGACAAGCAAACTCCCATTGTGCTGGCATTTATTTAAGTGACTGGTGTCTTCACTTAAAGTTTTAAGCTAGATTAATACAACACAGAGCATCCCAGTCTGGCAGATTAATGCAGAACAGATTATCAGCTAACTGTGGAGAGTAACATCATGACTTTGTTTTCAGTTCAGCATTTATTTTTGAAAATACATATATATCCTTGGGGTGCCTGGGTGGCTTAGTTGGTTGAGTGTCTGACTTTGGCTCAGGTCGCGATCTCACGGTTAGTGAATTCAGGCCCTGCATCGGGCTCGCTGCTGTCAGTGCAGAACCCACTTCAAATCTTCTGTCCCACTCTTTCTGCCCCTCCCTCACTCGTGCTCTCTCAAAAATAAATAAAACATTAAAAAATACATATATTCTTAAGTATATATGAATGAGTGTGTATACATATGCATGTGCACATGCGTGTACATGCACACACACACACACACACACACACACACAGAGTCTCTGAATTAGTTTCAATAAAACCTGCATCAGTGCAGAGGTACTCATAGGGTGCCTTCAATAAAAAAGTCACTGTGTGTTATGCGATAACATTGAACAGACTCCAGACAGCCTCTTATCTTAGATATACAACAACATAGCATAACTCAAGCCTAAAGGAGAAGTTAAAGCATTAGGTAACAGTAGCAACAGTAGCATGTTCGTGGGGTAATAACTCTCCTGGAGCATAACCCAGGATGGATTTTATTGAATTCAGTTTATTTAGCTGGGATGAACCCAGATAGGCATCTCATTTACAAGAAGGTGCTTGCAAGAGGGCAGGTTATTACAAGCACATTTGGAAGATAAGCAATAGAAAATTGAGTAAAATCAGAGATCAGGAAGGGAGCAGAAGTGGTTCCTGGTTCAGCTTCTTTCTTGCCTCAGACAGGTCTATATTTACTCCAGCTAAGAAAAATAAGAATTGCCTTCTCAGACATCTCCAGGGATGAATGGTATGTGACTCTCCTAGGAACCTGCTAAGTTACCCATATTGTCAAGATTGCTTTATGGCTAATTGAAGTTTCCTCTTTTGGCAACTTAAGTGCCTTTTCTTGGTTTCTCCGCAGAGAATTAGAATAACTGTCCAACATTTCTTCAAAATTATTCTTTTAAAAAAGTGACAATAGTTGTCATCTCTTAGCTTCTCCAGGTACCCACACAAATTAGTCAACTGTAAAATTGAATTGATGCTCTTTTTCTACCCCTTTAATCATTATTTTTCTGTTTTTAAGGATTGTTGTCTATCCTCCCTTTCTTCTTCCCTCCCTCCCTCCCTCCCTTTCTTTCTTTTCTTTTCAAACTTAAGTCTAACAGATGTTTACTTGGTTATTTCAATATTTGAGCCTTTGTCCTAGGCACTGCTGCCAACTCGGATAAATGATGGACTCTGCTCCCTGGGGTAACTCCTGAAACTTATGGTCTTAAACAAGCTTTGCCCAAGACAGCAGACCAATCATATGGCCAGAGGAAGGTTTTGGTTGACCATTCTAGCTGGTGGTTTTGGTTCCAGAGGTATTTTTAAAAGATATTTTATCTATCTATCTATGTATCTGTCTATCTATTTGTTTTGGGGGGAGGAGCAGAGAGAGAGAAAAATCTTAAGCAGGCTCCATGTTCAGCGTGAGGCCCAATGTGGGGCCCAATCTCACCACCGTGAGATCATTGCCTGAGCTGAAATCAAGAGTCAGATGCATAACAGACTGAGCTATCCGGGCACCCCACAGAAGAGTCATGTCTCAGCTGAGTTGTCTTTGCAATAAAATACCATGTGTGAGGATTGTATTCGTTGGCAAATATTGATCAGCTGAAGGTGTGTCCCCCCACTCAGGTGTCTGCTGACAATGCCCCGTTCTCATGGTTTACCAAAGCTGTCTGCTCCACCAGTCTGTAGTCTGTTGTCAGACCATTACTCTCAGCCCCCACACTTGACAGCTGCCTCCTGTACCAGACCCCACAGCTTAGAGGTGCTTCTCAGTGCTTACTATTGCTTTCTGCTCCTAGGCTTCTGCAGAGATAATATTGTGATATATTAATAGATACGTTTTTGTTTCTGGTATTTAATTTATACCTAGATTTCTTCTCTTTGTTCCTTTGAAGACTTGGATTCTCTCCAAAAATGCTCTCTCTATTTAACAGGCCTTTACTTGGAAGTTGGTTTTCTAGAGAAAATATGTATATTTACATAATATCTAACTTCTCTGGATGCTTCATCTTTTCTCTTGTTCCATATAAACTCTTTTTCTTTTCCTAAAGATTATCTTTTTATTTAAAAAAATTTTGGGGGGAGTTTTTAAATCAGAAAATATTCTTTATCTCCCCTGTGAAAGCGTCTGTGTGCATGGCACTGATGATGGTAGGAAATAAATACAAAAGGGGTCCTCTCTTCTAAAATCTCACAGTCCAGGAGAGAGACACATACACACACACAGGTAACTCCAATATGGGGTATGTGAAATACTCCGGTTAAGAAACAAAGCATTAGGGGAACCTGGGTGGCTCAGTCGGTTAAGCTCTTGGTTTCGGTTCATGTCATGATCTTGTGGTTTTTGAGTTCAAGCCCCACGTCAGGCTCCATGCTGCAGGTGCGGAGCCTGCTTGGGGTTTTCTCTTTCTCTCTCTCTCAAGCCCTCCCTCTCTCTCTCTCTCTCAAAATAAATAAACTTGAAAAAAAGAAACAAAGTGTTATAATTAGTCGCATTAGGTATAGACCTACCCAAGGGAGTTTAAGGGAGCAGTTACATATTTTCATTTTTAAAAATTTTCTTTCCTTACAATCTTATTAAATCAAATTGGTGGCTGCTTCTATCAAATCATCCATTCACTTAAAAAAACTTTATTGAGGTATAATTTATATGCCATAAACTTCACCCAGTTAAAGTATACAATTCAGTGATTTTTAGTAAACTTAGTTGTGCAATCATTACCATCATCCAATTTTAGAACATCCCTATCACTCCAATAAGATCCCTCACTCCCATTTATAGTTAATCCACATTCTTGGCCCCAGGAGAACACTATTTTACTTTTGGTCTCTATAGGTTTACCTTTGTAGGACATTTTATGCAAATGGACTCATACAATATGTGGGTTTGGGGGTCAGCTGCTCTTAGCATGGTGTTTTTGAAGTCCATCCATGTTATAGAATGTATTATTAGTATTTTGTTCTTTTCTAGATTGCTGAATTGCATTCAATTGTATGGATATACCAGATTTTACTGATTTACCAGTCACCCATTAACTTTTTAATCCTCAGTTAACTTTATTTCTCCCCCGTTCTCCCTCTTTCTCAGTAAAGAGTACTAAAGAAGATTGCACCATCTCAAACATATTCCAGAATCCTGTCTTAGTCCATGCCCAAATTGTATTTTCCTAGGAAAATCTAATTAAAGTTGTTAAGCACTTAGCACTCCAGGTTGTCTCTGCAGAGATGGGGAGCAGATGTGGGAGGTGGGCAGAAAGCTCTCACCCACTTTTTATTTTTGATTTGAAGGTTAAAAAAAGAGTCTGATTTCTAATATATTTACCTTTTAAGTAAAGGAATATACACTGACTTCTGGGAAAAGGACATACTTTAGATATTGTTGGAACATATTGCCCACATGAATGCTTCTGCTGAGTTGGTTACCTTTCAATGACCGCTGTGCCCATTATCAGCCACATTCAAATTTTGTGGTATGTGGTATGCACTCAAGATTTTAAGGTGTTAGAGACATTTCCTTCTTTCTGTGTAAGACAGGGTGACCCAGTGTCTCTGAAAGGTAAATACAGTCTGTGTGTGTGTGTGTGTGTGTGTATGTGTGTGTCTCGTTTGAAAGAATTATTGAGCTGTGTTTACAGTGGGTCCCCTTTGTCTGCCGTGCACATACTTCACATTTTCATAACAGTAATGGGCTACCTGCCAATGACATTTCGCAGTTCTCAAACTGCACGGTTTCTTCAGGAATATAATTCCTCATCTGCTTTGCCCTTTCCCTTTGAGTTTTACATTTCATCCTGTGCAATGCACCAATCAACACAGATTCAGGCAACTCCTCATTTCTCCTTCCTTTGATGACCCTGAAGCTCTTCATCTGGTCAGTCGATGGCGCCCGAAGGAATGTGGTGGGACGTGCCTCTGCAGGGGTGCTGGGAAGCCGGGCTTGCTGCTGTATTGTTTTCTAATTTTCTCCCTCCTCCTCCACCTCCTCCTCATGATACCCCTTCTGCTGTTCCTTTTCCACCTTAAAAAGAGAGAGAGAGAACCAAGAATTTGTATAACTTGAAAGGAACTAAATTGCTCATTGTTATTACAGGAAAGCTTTATGCAGAGCAATAATCTGCTTACATACACTCCATTCTCTTACACAATACCTTCTCTTTCCTTGCTTCTCTCCTCTGCTTGGCAAACTGAGCAATTCTACCTTCTCATTCCCACCCTACTGTGTACTCATGAAGAGAAGCCAACAGAGCTTTGTTTTGTTTTGTTTTGTTTTTGTTTTTGTTTTGTTTTGTTTTTGTTTTGTTTTGTTTCTTGCCTTCAATCTGGGTCCCAGACCAGGGCAACCGGCTGGTACCTGCTGTAGAGGGAGCTCTCGTGTTTTACATGTAGAGCTTATGGCTTTCTCACAGCATTTCCCTGAGAACGGATTCTGTAAAAAGCAAGCCAGCTTTCCTCGAAGCGTCAAAATGGTGATGGAGACCCTGTCAAAGTTTAGGGAGGTGTTAAGGCAGGTTGGCAGGCACCCCTTATTGAAAAAGTGTTCTATGAAAAACCAGCTACTAGAATCCTACTGTCGCTATGAAGTTTCCTGAGTCCTGGGCACCCTGGAGACAATGAGCAAGCTGTACATCTTCTTTTTTAAATTTTTTTTTCAACGTTTATTTATTTTTGGGACAGAGGGAGACAGAGCATGAACGGGGGAGGGGCAGAGAGAGAGGGAGACACAGAATCGGAAACAGGCTCCAGGCTCCGAGCCATCAGCCCAGAGCCCGACGCGGGGCTCGAACTCACGGACCGCGAGATCGTGACCTGGCTGAAGTCGGACGCTTAACCGACTGCGCCACCCAGGCGCCCCAAGCTGTACATCTTCTATGTGCATCACTTCTCTTACTTTCAGGGATAATTATACCTTTCTGTATTTTCCTACACCTTATACTCCAGAAGGACATCAAAAACTCCCAAGTCAAACTGTATTAATTAAGAATGAGATTATGTTATTAAAAGTGACTTAGGGAAAATATTTACAAATACATATAAAAATGAACAGTTTATGTGGATATTTTGAATTTGCAAAGTGACTCTGATGCTTTGCAATGAAAGTCTTTCTTATGCAAATTAGAGGTTGCAGATGAACTCCAAGTGGGATCCCTGACTCATGAGGGAAACAGAAAAAGCATTGTAAAATTGGAGCATTTTACAGTACTCTAATGGGCATATTAATATTTCTCAGCTGTTTTTAATTTGAGATAGACATAATCTCTTCTGGGCTAGGACTTCCTACTTTTAGTATTATTTTTAGTTGTCAGTAAAATCTCCTTAATGTTCTGGTTCCCAGCTAGAGCTAAGAAACATTTAGCAAAAGCTAAAGAGTCAGCTGAATAATGAAGAGGTCGGGTTGATTCAGTTCAACCCTTCTTATGTCCCTGGTGCAGATGAGACACTGAGTTGAGGATGAGGAAGGAGCAGATGTTTATCTCAGGGAGCTGAGAGGCTACTTAGAAATCTAAGATCGCTCAGCATTTCAATCTAAGACATGAAGAAGCTACAAATAAAATGTGTGAGTTCAGTTTGTGGCAACCTAGGAAACATAATAGGAAAGGAGTTTTAAAAAAACACACTTAGAAATGGAAACTTCTCTAAGATCAGTGACCATTCCTCTTTTCATATCAGTCTGGAAGCAGCAAGCCTTCATCTTTTGTGCCTCAGCACCCTTAGCAGGTGCTTGGGTTACTGATCAGGATAAGCAACAGTTTATGAGAGCCAGACAGAAACACTGATTTGCATCACTTCTCTCCCAAATGTCAGTGCAAAACCTATGTTTGACTGTTAAAGACAATTTTAGATACATTTTTGTGGCTTGAGTTTGAGTTCATCTGCAAGATTGTTATAGAGTTAAATGCTTTGATGAAAGCCTTAAGAAACAAAAACACTATAAGCAAATTGATCCAATTTCTTGTTTTTAAATTGATGATGTTTTTATTCCCCCATTTGATGAGTACTATCCAGAGGTTCAGTGTATCACCTAAAGTTGCAAGCACAGAAAGATTAGATTGCTGCTCTTTTGTCTCCCAGGGAAGAGCTTCTTGGAGACCTTTGTTGCCCTCTATTATCAGTATTTACTTAGATTTATACCACACCAAAAAATTAAATGTGTTGCAACACTGTAGAATAAAACACCTAAAAACAGAATCACTCCCCCTGCCCCAAATCAGAGAAATAGCTAGCAAGCATCTAGGTGGCAAGCCCTGATTATTCCAGTTTAGTTTTCAGTTTCCTGCAAGATGAGATAAATTATAAGCGTGGGGCTGTGTTATTCCCATCATCTTACATGGTAGCCTTAAGTTGGGTTCCAAATTTAATAGGTCACGAAAAGGAGAAGAAAGTAGATTTTGTGGAGTATCCTTCAGGTTTTGACTTATGTAAAGCATCAGAGTGAAAGATGGATAAGAGCTGCTCTCCAATACTTGCATGAGCATGTTTTAGAAGGATGGTGGTAGGCAGCACTCTTCTGAACCTTAGCTCAGAGGGGGGAAGTTTCTCTTCTGTGGGAGGGGTGGTCCAAAGTCTCTTCCTAATTATTTTTAGACTACCTACTTTTTTTTTTCTCAAAAGAACATCAGTGCTGGAAGCTTTCAGCCATGAAATTATGAGGAATGGGGCTAATCCTGTTTGGGTTGTGATAAGGAATCAAACAAAACGTGCTTATAAGATGCTTACAGCTTCGAACTCTGTGAACGCTGTAGAAGTGCAAGGCATTATGGCCACACCAACTCTTTGTTCCCTTCTTTATTTATTTAAGGGTGACCCAGGTTTTGTTTAGTGTCTCAGTATCACCATCCTTACAGTTGAAGCACGAGGCATATGTCAGCCACCTGAGATTAAATACTAAGTCCAGAGGCAGAGCAGTCTCCCTTCTGTCTTTCAGACTGTGTTCTGGAAATGGGCCCAGTGGGGATCTGTGGGAACTCAGTCCTTCGTGTTTGTTTCTGGTGTTTAACCTGGCAGTCTTGATCACTGATCAGCTTCCTTCTTTCAAGATGAACATTTTCTATTCCTTTATGATTGAGTGACAAAAATGAGACAAAAATGTCAAAATAAACAGCCTAGAAAACTCACTATGGTTCCTGAATCAGCTTTAAACACCCAGAGTTTTGAACATAATCAGCTGGTTCCCAGAAGTACAATAAAAGGAAACCAGAAGTATTTTAGTCCCTGGTTGTTTATGAATCAACTCAATTTTCCTTTTCAGACTTTGAAGGTCACAGAATCAAATCGTGTGGAGCCAAAGAAGGGAGATTCCCCCTTTCCGTCATCCTGCTGCCCACCCTTTCTCCCCAGTTCTGTTACAAGTGGGCTTTTGCTGAATTTAAGTAGAGCATTGCTCAGAATTTCCACGTGAAGCAGATCACAGTGAAAGCTGCCTTGGAAATTACTGGGAGGGAAGCATCAGTGACAAATGAAGCAAGTCCCTGGATACTTTCAGTGTGTTAGCAGTGTTGCTTCTCTCTTAGTGCACAGGCTTGGGAATGTTGTTGGTCTCAGGTGCGAACCCAAAGAAGAACAGGCTACATACATCTCTCCAACTAAGCCAGGGTACTTAATGTCTGGAATAAAGCCAATGAGTCTTGGAACTGGAGTTGGATTTATGTAGGAAGTGGACAATTAAGCCTAAGTCTTAGACACACACAGGAAAGTGAAAGAAGAAGAAAAAAATGGCATTATTTTCTAGAGATCGAATCTAGAGTATCTCAGTATCCTCATTGTAATGTGACCTTTAGAGAATACAGCAAGAATGTTGGCATATTTTTGGCATGTATAGGTACATAAATAGTATAACTTCTCTTCTCTGCTTCTTTGTTCTTTTTACTATATATTGATATCAAATAGTATAACTTTTATTTGACTCTGCAGATTAGTCAGAAATATATGCTATTATTTCATAACATAAACAATTTCATATTTTTCATGTTTCTCTTTTCAGGACTTAGTGAATAGCAAAGAAATATTTATCTAATCAATAAGCTTGCTAATGCAATTCCAGAAACCTCCCATCAATGCTTCTTACATCCAATTGGTACACCAAAGTGTAGAAAAAAAAAGTAATATTCAAAATAAGAATTAAGATGTATCAATTGCCAACTATGGGCAATGCATTGTCTTAGGTACTGTATATTAGGTATTCCAATGAATCCTCCAAGTAACCCTAAATGCAAGTATGACCGTTTCCCATTTCTATATAAGAAAGTAGGCCCCGAGAGATCTTACTCAAGTTTCACAGTTAAGTGTCAAAGCTGCTACTGGAGCAGAGCTTACTCTAACCCTAAAGTCTGAGTTCTTTCCACTTCACCAAATGCCAAGATTGTATTGGAAGTCCAGAAAGTCAGTGCAGGAGTCTTCTCACTGCCTTACTCACTCCTGGTTTCCTCAAGAGCATCTGAAGGAGACTAGTTCTACCAAGTATAGACAGGTTTGGGGTGTGGTGTTAGAATAATCCTTTCCTCTTCACCCTCCTGACAATTGTGTTTTGGATTTTTTTCGGGGCTGGGGAGGCTTGCAATAATAGAAGTTAAATCAGGTCCTTGAACGTGGTCCTGATATATTCAGGTTTGTCTGGAGGGCAGAGCAAAGCATCAGAGGTCAGATTGCAGGAGGGAATCTTTCAAATCTAAGAGAGGATTCAGCCAAAGGAAAGGCGTGTCAAGTATGGTGAATCTGACTCACTAAAGAGAAAGTACAGTTCTAAGTATGCCCAGCTTGGTTTTTCTTGAACCTGTACCTACCCTGCTACTCTGGAGAGCTCTGTGCACCCTGAGGTGGGAAGGGCTATCTGTGTAAGAGAAGGTGTTGCTCTTTGAGCCCAGGCTGCCCTGCCGTAGCACCCTCCAGCAGTGGGAGCTCTTCACCTTTTGCAGCCAGCTGCTGGTAGCCAAATGCCTGGAGGATCGAGACTGGTAGCCAAGAACTGATCCTCAATCAGGGGAAGCAGAGATCAGCAGGAGTATGGGGTGGCCATAGCCTAGTGGCATGGGGCAGCAAGGTCAGCAGTAAAGAGAGGCCTGGATTCCTGTGTCAGGCTACAGGGGTGGTAACCAAGATTCAATCTAGACTGATTCACAAGAATGTTTGAAACATCCCAGAGACTTCAGGAAATAATTAGGGCTGGATAGAGAAAAGGATCTTGGAAAGGGGTTGGATTCCTTCCATGCAGGTTGATTGAGGCCACAAGCCCTTGAGAGTTAGCCATGTCTTCATAGACAGGGAAGGGCTGGAGTTGCTCTAGTTACATGAGCGTTGAGAATCCAGAATAACATGGCTGGTGTACAGTGAGTAAGTATTAGTGTCTTGTGGGATCACACCACCTAGGCCAGATAGGTTGGGTAAAATCACTCATGACTGTGCATACCCTCTAGTTCCAACAGTGCAGTTCCCTCCTGACCCCTGGCTTGACTACTCTCCACATTGAGGGCCACGGAGAGGTCTCAAGTTGGCTGCCATGTTGTATAATGTCTGGTGCACCGTTGCCACTTAAATGTTCTATGAAATCAGGCTTGATAACTATACATAGAACAGCTCATCCTGACCCTACTTCCTCTAAAGTTAGCGAGGTAGCCAGAGGCAAAGACGTGGGGGTGACTAGTGTGACTGTGTAGCCACAAAACACAAAACGAAACTTTCAGAGTGCTAATGTGAGACTTCATGAGAAGGAGCACTAGTGGTGGTACAGATGGAAGATACAGTTCCTGAGGTACATGTGAAGGTGTGAAGCAGCCCGGACAGCAGCCGGGCAAGATATCCAGTGAGCACGGCCTCCCACAAGTCCTCAGTTCCTCACTGGACATGGCCCTGACTTGTTGGCCATCATGTTCCATCTTCCCAGAGTGAAGTCCCAGCAGATGGTGGGAAGGTCAAGTTACCAAGCCTCTTATGCTCCTTAAACCTTCCAACTCCAGCAAAATGACATCTGGGGCTCTTTACCTTGTATTGGGACATGGGCTCCTTTGGCAGTCTGGGAAAGCCTATGGACTCTTTATCAGAATAATGTTCTTTTTTTTTTAAGCTTTTATTTTTTAATTTTTTAAAAAATGTTGAGATATCTTTGAGAGAGAGACAGAGTGCAAGCAGGAGAGGGGCAGAGAGAGAGAGAGAGAGAGAGAGAGAGAGAGACTGAATCTGAAGCAGGCTCCAGGCTCCAAGCTGTCAGCACAGAGTCCGTGGTGGGGCTCGAACTCACAAACTGTAAGATCACCACCTGAACTCTTTACCTGATCCAAAGTCAGAGGCTTAACCCACTGAGCTACCCAGGTGCCCCAGAGAATAATGTTCTTAAATGCATAAAATACATTAGCATTACAAAGGAAGCCAATTGTGTGGAAATATAGTCTGAAATATCTATAGGGACTTCAAGAAATAATTAGGGCCAGGTGAAGATAAGGATGTTGAAAGCGGGTCGGGTTCCTTCTATGCAGGTAAGAGCCTGCATGATCAAAATGTCTAAACAATAAATTTGTGATATTAAAATATATGCTTCCCTTTAGTAATATAATAAATAACAAGACTTAACAGCAGGCCTAGTTGCCATAATTCCAAGTAGTGATGAGCATAAATGATATTTTGAGTTACCTGCTACAACTGAAATGTGATTTGAAAACTTTGCGGTTTCAAAATGGACGGCTGTAATACTAATGTAGTGTGTATTCATAATTGGAGAAATTAAATTTTAGTTAAGGGTAATGAAAAGAAAGATGTAACTTTCTTCCATATTTTTCAACAGACCCCTGAAATTCTGTCTATAGACCTCAGATTAAGACCTCTGCCTTATGTGTTAGTGGAAAATGCCTTTGGAAAGTCACGCACCTTGTTCTGGGTACATTTACTTACCTCACCGCCAGCATCACTGAACTGCAGTGTCTCCAGTGTCTGTAATAACGAGAGGACAATTCCCAGCCTCACCACAAGGGCCAGTCTGTGGACATGTGAAATCAGTTCTCTCCAAAGCCTTGGAAGGTTGAGCAGGCAGAGACAGGCAAACGCACCAGGGCCAGCACAAACTGTCATTTATGGGCCGGCAGAGGAAAGTTCTGGTAGTTCCGTAAGATGGAACAACACTACCAACTAGCTAGCTGCTCCAAGGCTCGTTGAGGGCAGTTTGTTTTAAGAGTTAATGTTTATTTATTTCTGAGAGAGAGAAAGAGAGACAGACTGCAAGTGGGGGAGGGGCAGAGAGAGAGGGAGACAAGGAATCTGAAGCAGACTCCAGGCTCCAAGCTGCCAGCACAGAGCCTGATGCGGGGCTCGAACCCACGAACTATGAGATCACGACCTGAGTCGAAGTCGGACGCCCAACTGACTGAGCCACCCAGGAGCCCCTAGGGCAATTTCTATAAAGAGTAGGAATAAGGAAAGGAAGCTAGGACCCCAATTCCAGCACAAAGTGGAGGGCTGTGAAGTAGGTCAGATTTGGACTTGAGTCCAGTTCCACCCTTGACATCTGGGTGACCTTGTGTAAGTAAAAACAACAAAAAGACTCTGCTTTATGTTTTTTTTTTTTTAATTATTATTATTTTTTTTATTTGTGTGGGAGAGAGAGAGAGTGGGGGAAAGGGGCAGAGGGAGAGCAGGCTCCATGTTTAGCAGGACACAGGTTCGATCGCACAACCCTGTGACCAGGACCTGAGCTGGAATCGAGAGTTGGACACACAACAGACTGAGCCACCCAGGTGCCCCTCTGCTTTATGTGTTTGATCTCCGTTGTTAAAAGGGAGCTAATACCTCATGAGGATTTTGTGATGGCCGCTTACAATAATAGATACATAAAAGCCTGCTGTGTAAACTTTAAAGCCCTGCACATATATTTGTTATTATTACCCTGTTACAAACTGCCATCTGTTTAACTTTACTCAAAATCACTGGGCAGCAGTCTCAAGGCAGCCTTGCTGCTGTTCGCAAGTAGAGGCAAGTCCCTTGTGGTTGCTGTCACTTTGCCCTCTGTGAGGACATTGCCATGACTGGCAACTCTGCCAGACTGACTATTATCCAAAGGCCAGTAAAGGTGACCTTTGGTTCTCCTAGGAGTCCTGGGCCTCTGTTTTTTTGAGAAATCTCTCTTTGACCTCCTTACCCCTCTGGCTCTCCTCCTAGCCTCCCTTCTTCCTTCTGGTGCTGGCCTATGTCCAGGGCTCTGGGATGCAGGTGAGGAGTGGGCACAGAGGCCCTAAGGTGGGGGAGAAAATGTTGTTGCAGGGGGAGAGGGTCTCTCAATGGACAGCTGCCTCCTTGAGGCCTGTGGGGTCAGGGTTTCTATAGACAGCCAGCAGCAGGAGTCCACGGAATAAAGTATATTGAAGTCATTCAGCTTTGAAGACTTCCTGTATACTTTTAAGCTGCCCATGACATCATTTTGCTGGGCGGCTCAGAACAATAGGCGGGGGAGGACTGAAATGAGCCAATCTACAAAGCGACAAGAACAGAGTGAGAGGTTGAGACCTCTCACTGCCATGGTCGATGAGGACATTCCTGAACTAACCGGCCCAAAAGAGCTGGCCCCTGAGTGTCCAGAGGTGGCCCGAGAAAGCACCCCTTGGCCTACCAGTCCCCACCCGCCCACACGGAGCCCATGACCCCGCTCCATGGAACAACAGAGGCAGACACACAGGGAAAGTCACATGACTTCCAAACGGTCCATCTATCCAAGTTCAATAAATTAGCAGCCAAAAATTTTAATCAGATATTTAATCTTTCCTCCCTGTAAGGGAGATTGGGTGTTTACTGTGGCTCTAGGCCAGGTTAATCTCGGAGAAGAAAGATTGCTTGCCGCGTCCTTGATGCAGGGAGGCCCTGAAGAAGTCACTTTTGCCTGTAGAGCATTTCTCAGCTGGTAGGTTAGCCCTTGTCCAGTACTTGCAACCCTCTGCAGTTTGCATCAGGGCTGAATAGTGACCAGACAAGGGACTTCCACATCTTATAGATGGACTGGGATAGGGAACAACCAAACAAAGGCCTGCAAAAATCAGTTTTCTGACTGGCTTGTCTGAGGACTGTTCTCCCCACTCTCCTCTGTCCCTCCCCATTGACCTCTACTTCCCACCCTTTCTTCACCCTCCCACCCCCTGAAGCCCAGAGTTGTCTGTAGGGAGGACAAGGGCTTGAGGGGGTCCTGCCAGGGAGCTCCTAACTCTGGTAGCAGGACTTAGCTAATTTATGAATATTTAACTGATATCTACATTGCTGACTATCGTTGAAACCTATTAATTTATTCAGCAAATAACAATTGAGTGCCAGAGTTTTTCTAGGTTCTTGAGACAAGTCAAAGAACAAAAGAGACAAAATTGTCTGCCCTTATGTAGCTTATACTCTAATGGTAGGAGACAGATACTTAATAATAAACAGAACAAACAAATAATATGAAGTTAGAAGGTGACAAGTGCCATGAAGAAAAGAAAGGCACCAGAGAAGGCAGGCTGGGCATGTGTGTCAGGGAGGAGACATTATTTTGTAAAATAATTAATTGTAGCATTCCCATGATGGGATCCCCTGAGAATGCTACTTCAATGGGATGTTCATAGATGCCATAGAGGTGGGATGATGAATTGGCTCCATGGTCAAGATGTGTAAACTGAGTCAGGGGGGAGAAGTGAGAAGCAGAGATATTTTGGAGACTATGGTAGTAGCCACAAAAGACCATGAAGGCTGGAAGCAGCCATGAGTGGAAATGGAAGTGAAAAGCCATGTAGGAGAGACATCCAAGGAGAGGAGAAGAAACAGCTTGCCCCTGGCTGAGCAGGGCAGAAGCATCAGAAAGAGGAATCAAGCTCTGTCTGGATGTTTCCACCTGTCTAGTTTTGAGTCTGGGTGACTATGAGAATGAATAGACTTGTAACTCAAATGTAGACATCAAGAGAGGCAGAATTGGGGAGCTTTAGAAGTCATGTTTTCATAAACATATAAGAATAATGTTACTAGAGTAGTGATGGATGAAAGCCATCAGAATAATAAAAAAAGTAGCAAGTGACAGCGGTTCCTGGGTGGCTCAGTTGGTTAAGTGTCTGACTTTGGCTCAGGTCATAATCTCACAATTCATGAGTTCAAGCCCTGCATTGGGCTACTCTGCTATCAGCACCCAGCCTGCTTCAGATCCTCTGCTCCCCCGCCCCCACTCTTCTCCTGCTTGTGCTCTCTCTCTCAAAAATAAAACATTTAAAAAATGTTTTAACTAAAAAAAAGCAAGTAGCCAAATGACAGATACTAAGAAGTTATCAAGAGGTAGGAAAAAATATAGAATAGTGCTATATCTCAGGAATATGGCAAGCAATGGTTTTAAACCAGTGCTTCTTCAACTCTGCTCCCATCAGGAATATCGGGGGAAAGTAGACATTCCAGTTCCCAGGCTGCCTCCCATGCCAGTTACATCAGAATCTTGGGGTGGAACCCAGGAATCAGTAGTTGTTAATGCTTTTTAGGTGATGGCAATTTGCAGTCAAAGGTGAGAAACAGTGTTTTAAGGCAGGAAGAATGGATAACAGCTGCAGAGAGCTGAAGATGAATGAGAGTTGAAAAAAGGTGGTTGACTCTGGGAAGTAGGAGAGAGCTGATGGCCCTTTCTGGAATGGATTGCTACTTAAAGTGTAATGTAACCCACAAATGTGACATCATCTAGGAGCTTTTTAGAAATGTAGAACCCAGCCCCACCTTAGCCCCTTTCAGTCCAAATCTGCACTTTAACAAAATTCCCAGGTATTTAATAAATACTAATGCTTGGGGCCCCATTCCAGTCTAACTAAATCAGAATCTCAGGGTTGGGGTCCAGGAATCAGTATTTAAAACAAACAAACAAACAAACAAACAAACAACACCTTCCCTGTGATTTTAACATTTATTGAGCATTGAGAACCATTGGTCCAGAGCAGTGTTTCTCAGACTTTAATGTGTATATGAATCACATCCATCTTACTAAAATGCAGATTCTGGGTCAGTGGGGTGGGTCCTGCATTCTGCATTTGAGACAACTCCCAGGTGAGGACGGTGGAGCTGGTTCACAGACCACACTTAAAGTAACAAGGCTGTGGAGCAGTGGTTCTCATGGTGTCCCTGAATAAGGACTCCAGTAGCACCTGAGAACTTGTTAGAAATAAAATTCTCAGCCCAAATCCAGACTCAGTGAAAACTTTAGGGTTGAGATCTAGAAATTCATGTTTTAACAAGTCATCCAGGCATTATAGTAACTGAGCAATGATTAAATGGCATATATAGGTTTATTACTTACACCCCTTGCCCTCCCCCCCCCCCCCCGAAATTGGTGGTAAATGGAATAAAAGAGCTAGACACTTGTTATTCAATAAGACAAAATTTCTCCAAAGTGGTTGGAAGAAGGCATATCAAAATTCCCTTGGTGTTGTCAAATATCCACCGTGTCCAGGACCTGTCACTTGCTTTTTCCCTGCTCCCCAGTTGGAACCACTGTGCGGCAACCTCTCTAAGGGTGTTGTCAAGGCCAAGGGAGTTCTGAGCAGGTGAGAAGCCAGATGGAAAGGGGTTCTCAGAGGAGGAAGATGAAAACCACACTTGTGAGGGAAGGAGTTTGGAAGGAGGAAGGTGTGGGTATAGATAAGGACAAGTTTGCAGGTGGAGAGAAAAGTATGCTAAAAGAGCTAAAATAAAAATAGCGGCCATCGTTGACCATCTATCTGTTAGCCATTTATTTGTTTTACACTCATTCACTCAGACCCTCACAAAAACCCTACAGGGTAGATTGCCAGTCTATTTTTGCTGCTTAACAAGTAAAGAAATTTACGCCAAAATGGGTTTAGTAACTTCCCTGAGATCACGTGGGTAGTAAATGACAGACCTGAGATTTGGATCTTGGTCTTTCTGGCAATATTCTTTTCACCCTACCATGTTGGGGTAGAGAGAGATTGGGAAAATTGAGGGAGTTTTTGCTATGTGACCTATTTTTGTCGGTGGAATGGGCATTAAAATGAAAGCCCAGGCTTTGAAGTGTCAGGGCACAGGTGAACTGAGTGGGATAAGGAGTTAGAGTTTACCTTTTCAGGATTATAGTCAGACCTTTATCATTAATTATGTGATTTTCTATCTTGGCCTTTCTTCTATTTTTTATTTATAAAATAATGAATTTGAATTTTCTGGACTCTAGGTTCTAGGTATTTACAAAATCCCACGGTTTGAAGATTCTGCAAGTGTGGAATGCAACAGAGCATTACAAAATGAATTAAGAACTGCTGAGCAGCACTGGGGAAGCCCTTTGAGGTCAATAACATGGCTCTGGAGTGCACTGAGTCCCCAGAGTTGGGTGACTTGTTCCTGTTAATCAGTGAAAGGGTTAAAGATGTTAGCTGGAGAGGAGATGATTACCAGAGAAATGTCCAATATGACTTTGAGGACACGAGGCTGGCCCAGAGCTGGACATTGGAGTGGTAAATAGGGTAGGTCAAGGAGCATAAGCAGCCCTAGTATGCTGAAATGCATGCTGTGGGAGTCCAGGCTACAGATGGGAGTAAATTTTATTTTTTGGTAAAGTGATAAATGATAAAGACTGAATGAGGACAAATGAGCAGGTCACTTCCACGTTTCAGGCAATGGATCACAACTTTTGAATTAAAATGTTACAACCTCTGCATAGTTTTTCTCTATGAAACGTGGAATCTCTCAATTCTTCTAAACATTCTTTCCTGGATCTTTGATTGCCACAACCTAATTTTGTTTGTTCACATGACTTCATTAGGATGATGAATATCATATCAGGTCTGTGGACATTCTTTTACCTTGACACTAAAACAACAGTGGTGACAAAAAAACAAGTTAAGGAATAATGGCTCTCCCTCTTCCATGGAATTACCCAAGACAGAGTAATAGAATCATCAGGTATTACCCTCAATTATTGTGAAACTTGTTCATCATGATTGTTTCTGATAACTCCATTATGGAAAAACATTTACCCTGAGTCTTCTTGGTTCTGGGAGAGAACCATTCTCATCTTAGTGTCTCTGTTGACACAGGCAAAACAAAGTGAGGAATTAAATGACATCCGAAAAATTTGACCCATGGCATCAACAAAATGGAAGTGTCAACCTTAAGATCCTTCAGTTTTTTGAACATTCATTTTGTTGTTTGTTTCCTTCTTCTATCTCTCCATCATCCCACCCCCCCCATCAGTTCTTTGGCTAATTACCTTATGTTTTCATTGATTTATTCATCAAATATTTGTTGATATCTACTCTGCCAGCTGCTATACTAGACACTGGAGATTTAACAGATTTAGTGAGAGAGATGTTGAACTTTCACTTGGCTTTAACAGTGTAATGAAGAAGATATATTAAATAAGTAATTATAATGAAATGATGAGGGTTATTGTAAGGCAAATACAGGATATTCTTACAGTGTTAGGCAGGTGTAAAACCAACTCTAAGTTTTGTAGGCGACCTCTCTGAAAAAGAAACAGAAATTAATTATGAAGGACAAGTAGATATTAGGGATAATGTATATGTGAGGTACAGGATATGTATGTATTTTACACCAAGAGAAGAATATTTGCAATAGTCGGGATGTGAGAGAGAGCATAGCATATCACTGGAAGTAATTTAGTAATGCTAGACCATAAAGTAGAAATTGTGGAATGGAGACAAATTATGCTACAGGGTAGGTAGGGATGAGACCATGTATGGCCTTCTTCATTGCAGCTTGGGGTTGATATGATCAGATTTGTGTTGAGAGAATCACTCTGGCTACAGTATGGAGAATGAATGGCAGATGTCAGAAGTGGAGAGAAGAAATTTATGTTTCCAGCTATGAGGATTAAATAGGATCTGAAATTATGCTTCCCCTATAAACAATGACAAAACTGGACAAATATAAGAGACAACTATTTTCAGATATTATCCAACAGGCAGCACAGGATTGTAATCCCTGAGAGAAGGGAAACAAATGATGTAAGCCCTACCATCGTTAAAGCTTTCTACATGGAGGTAATTTCCAGTCTTAGGTGCAGGAAGCAGGAGCTCAAATATAAGTCAGCAATTTTTCGGAGTTGAGAAAGAGATCAAAGTTTCAGGAAGCAATCTGCATAAAAGTTCCCTTGAGTCTTTGGCTGAGTATCAGTATCAATACACACATGCATAGGGTGAACCCTATAAAGCCAAGGAAGAACAAATCTCAAAGAAAACACTGTCAATACGAATAATACAAGTAATTTCCATAGCTCAAACAGAGCTGCAAATTATCCTAATTCCCTTCAGCCAAAGAGGAGAGATTTTATTAAATAGTTGTGGTATTTAACAGGGACCCCAAAAGAACGATGCCTTAGAAATAGCATAAACTCAGCTCCAGAGTAAAAGCTACGTTATACCCACCCTAAAAGAACATGATAATAAGCCTCAAAAGATTAAGCCAATTTACAAATAACTTCACTGTCTACCAACAAAGCCCAGCAGTCCTAAAAGCAATACAAAATCTAGCATTGGACAGCATTCAATTCAAAGTGTCCAGCAATCATTAAACAATTACTAGACATACAAAGGAAGTGGAAACTGTGACCCATAAACCAAGAAAAATAAATAGAAACACACATAGCAATAAGAGAGATAATGGAATTAGCAGACAAGAACAGTAAATTATTATAAATATGACCCAGAATATAAAGGAAAACATAAGATGTAATGAGGAAATAGAAATTATAAGGAAAAAAGAAAAGCTTTGCAAATCATGTGCTTCTATCTTAAGAAGCTAGAAAGACAAAAAGCAAATTAAGCCTGAAACAAGTAGAAGAAAGGAAAGAGAAGGCCCATACAATTGAAAAAAAAAATAGAGAAAACAAAATGAAACCAAAAGTTGGTATTTTGAAAAATCAATAAAACTGTTAAAATGGGAGGTAGACTGATGGGCAAAAAGTGGCATTACCACAGATCTTATTGATATTAAAAGAATACAGAAATTTTTTGAAAATCATATCAATAAATTAGAAAACTTAGGTGAAAAGGGAAAATTCTTTGAAAGTTTACTAAAACTTACTCAAGAAATAGAAAATCTGAGGAGTCCTATCTGCATTAAGGAAACTGAGTTACTAATTAAAAACTTTCAAACACAAACACACACACATTGGACCCAGATAATTATAATGGTGTATTCTATTCAAATTTAAGAAAGAAACACCATTTCTATACAAAATCATTCAGGAAAGAGAGAAGAGGGGCCACTTTACAAATAATTTTTGAGACCAGGTTTGCTTCTCTACCAAAACTAGATAAAGGAATGACAAAAAAAAGAGAAACTAAAGACCAGTATACCACACAGACATGACTGCAAAAACCCTTACAATATATTAGCAAGTAGAGTTCAATAATGTACAAAATGATGTTATGCCCATTTGGGATAAAAACTCACAGCAAACTAGCAGTAGAAGGGAACTTCTTCAACCTGATAGAGTATTCTTGAAAACCTAACAGTTAACATGATTATTTCTGAAAACTGAATGATTTCTTACTAAATTTTGGCAAGGATGCCCACTCTCACCATTTATGTTCAATATTAGAGGTTCTAGTCACTGCAAAAAGGCAAGAAAAACAAATAAACGACACATACATTGTAAAGGAAGAAAGAATTCTCTATCTGCTAACAATGTGATTGTATTCAAAGAAAAAAAAATTTTAATTTATTTATTTTGTGTGTGTGTGTGTGAGAGAGAGAGCAATCAGGGAGGGGCCCGGAGGGGGGGAGAGAGAGAATCCCAAGCAGGCTCCGTGCTGTCAGCACAGGGCTCGAACTCATGAACCATGAGATCATGACCTGAGCCAAAACCAAAAGTCAGATACTTAATAGACTGAGCCACCCAGGTGCCCCCATGTTCAAAGAAAATCTTAAGAAATCTACAAAAAGCTACCAGAACTAATAAGTTTTAGCAAGGATGCAGAATACAAAACCAGTCTAAAAAATCAATTGTACTTTTATATACTAGCAATGGACAGTTGTAAGTTGAAATTAAAAAATACCAAATACAAGGGGTCAAAGAGTATGAAATACATAGGGATAAGTTTAACAAAATAAGTACAGCATCTTTACAATAAAAACTGTCAAACATCACTCAGAGAAATTAAAAAAAGATTTAATAGTGAAAAGAAATGCCAGATTCATGGGTGGGAAGATTCAATATTTGTAGGATAGCTGTTCTCTGCAAAGTGATCTATTCAACACAATGCCAATTAAATTTTAGCAGGATTTTTTTTTTTTTTGGTAAAAGTTTCCAACCAGATTCTAAAATGTTTTTAAATTTTTTATTTATTTTGAGAGAGAGACAGAGACAGCACAAGCAGGGGAGGTGCAGAGAGACAAGGAGAGAGAGAATCCCAAGCAGGCTCCACACTGTCAGCACAGAGGCCAATGCAGGGCTCAAACTTACAAATTGTTGAGATCATGACCTGGGCAGAAATTGAGTTGGACACTTAACTGACTGAGCCACCCAGGTGCCCCCAGATTCTAAAATTTTATGGGAATGCAAAACCTATAAAATTCCTGGAAAAAATATAGATGAAAATCTTTACATCTTTGAGGTAGGCAAAGATTTCTTAGGACACAAAAAGCATGAACTATAAAAGAAAATTTTGATAAATTGACTTCCATCAAAACTAAAATCTTCTGCTTTTTGAAAAATATTCTCACGAATATAAATGTTCATATCAAAGACTGGGAGAACATATTTACAATACGTATAACTGCCAAAGTAATTGTAACTAAACCACATTAAAAACTTATAACTCAAATAAACAAACAAAAACCTTATAACTCAATTATAAGTAGACACATAACCCAGTTTTTAAAATGGGCAATATGTTTGAAAAACACTTAACAAAGAAAGATATATAAATAGCTAATAGTCACATAAAAAGGTGCTCAACATCTTTAGCCATTAGGGAATTGTAAATTTAAACCACAATAAGGTATCAATATACACATTTCAGAATAGCTAAAATTGGAAAGATTGACAATGCCAAATGTTGGTAAGGATGTTGGCAACTGGATTTTTTTTTTTTTTTTGAGAGAGAGAGAGAGCACAAGCAAGCAGGGGAGGGGCAGAGGGAGAGGAAGAGAGAGAATCTTAAGCAGCCTCCATGACCAGCATGGAGTCCGACTTGGGGCTTGATCTCACAAATGTGAGATCATGATCTGAGCCAAAATCAAGAGTCAGGTGCTTAACTGACTGAGCCACCCAGGCACCTCAGTAACTGGAATTTTTATACATTGCTGGTCAAATGCAACCTGTTACATCCACTTTTGAAAACAGTTGGCAGTTTCTTATGAAGTTAAAAATATATGTAGCATATGATTCAGCAGTTCTATGTATTTACCCATTGGAAATTAAAACATGTCTACACAAAGACTAATACATGAATGTTGGTAGCAAATGTATTCACAATAGCCAAAAAACTGGAAATGACTTTTGTGTCCATAAAGAAAGAATGAATAAACAATGTGGCATTTCCATACAATGGATTTATTAGGATGGGGCATAAGGGAAAATTTGGGGTGATGGAAATGTTTTACATCTTTATAGTGGTGGTGGTGAGTCCACGGAGGTATAGATTTGTCAAAACTCATTGAAATGTACGACCAAATAGGTGTGCTGTATTTTCTATAAACTGTATCCTAATAAAGGTGTTTGTTGTTGCTGTTGTTGTTGGTGGTGGTGGTTTGTTTTTAAATGGATGGAAGGAACCAGTTAGGGGATTGTAGCTGTGTCCAGGTTGGAGATGACAGTGGCCTGGATTAGAGGGGTGAAGGTGGGATGGAGATATGAGACAAGAAGTGTATGGATTTGAAAGATGTTGGAAAGTGAAAGAATTTTGCATTCCCCTTTTATTATATGAACACATCTGATATTTTAAAAATGGAGACGTCAGAGTGAAGGGAAGGTTTCTGGAATATTTGGTGGGGATGAACAGAGAATTTATTCAAGAAATAGACAGTGATCTTTACTGATGATTACACTGATTTCTGAAAGTCCCAATGATGGAGTTTCAGAGACCTATGTGCATGAAACTGCTAGGAAATGTCAAGTACACCAACATATATGGAAAAATGGGTAATTCTATATTATTCATATATGACATATACACATTTATCTATTATTTATTATAATAGACAATGCCATGTAGATTTTTATGTAATCAAATTACTTTTCTTTACACTATGGAACAAGGAATTAATGACTCTCTTCTCATGTATCCATATAGAGCAAGGATTCCATTTAGAATCTCCCTGTATATTCTTCAAATTCTATATGCCATAATGAGGGAAATTGGTTATATATGCTGGAAAAATTTGTATAGAACAACTTATAATAAATATTGAGAGATCAAAAATTCATGTTTGTAAGGAGAATTATAGAGGAAGTAAAGATTGCTCTCAAAGTTGTAAAATATGTAATTTTCAAGTTTTAGATACTCCTTAAGGAAAATTTGAAAGTACAGAAAAGCAAAGAGATAATTCAAATTACTCATAATCCCATCATCCAAACAACTTCTATTATCATTTTGTTTTATTTCTTTCTGAGCCTTTCTTTCTTTAATGCTTGGTCCAACAAAATAGTTATAATAATAGTGGCCACACAATTTTATAGCCTATTTTTTCCTGTCAACATTTTAATCTAGCCTATTGATTTATTTGTTTATCATACAATTATTCATTCAACAAATATTTATTGAAAGTTTACTATGGGGGTGCCTGAGTGTCTCAGTTAGTTAAGCGTCTGACTTTTGATTTTGGCTCAGGTCATGATCTCATAGTTGTGAGGTTGAGCCCCACGTCAGGCTCTGTGCTGGGCATGGAGCCTGCTTGAGATTCTCTCTCTCCCTCTCCCTCTGCCCCTCCCCTGCTTGCACTCTCTCTCACTCTTTCTCCCAAAAATAAATAAATTTAATTAAAAAAAAAGTTTGCTGTGTCCCCAGTAATAATGAAAAACAAACAAAAAAGACACAAAAAAGACAAAAACAAACAAAAAAACTTTCCAGTGTAGTAGAGAGTATTAAACAAGTACACAATAACAACAACAAAATAAATGGGCAACTAAAAATTGTTTCCAGAAAGGAAACAAGTAGGTCATTATGAGAGAATAACTGGGGGCTGGGGCGGGTAATAAACTAGGTTGGGAAATCAGGAAAGGCTGGTTTGAAAGGGTAAATTGAGGTGGAAATAGGAAGGATGTATAGAACTGGCAAGTTGATGAGTGAGGGGGAAGCACTCCAGGCAGAGGGCATGGCAGGAGGGATATGAGAGAGGAAGATGGGATCAGTGAATCTGGAGCACAGAGTGTGATGGGGAGAGTGACCTCAAAGGAGACCAGATTTCTAGGCAAGAGTGTGAAGATGCAGGGCTTCCACAGCCTGGCTAAGAAGTTTGCGGTGTTTTCTATGAGCCATAGGGACCCATTGATGAGCTTTAAAAGGAGGAATGCAGATGAGCGGAAATAAGGTTGGTTAGGTTGGCATAGCAGTTGTCTTTGTGAAGAATGGGGTGGCTTCAAGTAGTGTGGTACAGTGGAGAAGAAAAAAATGAGTGGATTTGAGAAATATTTTGCAGGTAGAACTTTGTAAGTCAAAGATATCACGTACTGGGAATTTCACACAGTTCTGCCTAATAATAGGATTTAGTGTTGCACTGGATGTGGGGGACAGGGAAAAGGGGACTATGAGGGATGATTCCATTTTATCAGCTTAAGTAAGCTGGCAGATCCAGGGGCCACTGAAGTGGGGAAAATTGGAGGACCAGATGTGGTGGCCAAGGAGGTCAGCTCCTATCATGCATTCAACTCCTCTCCCATTGTGTAACAGAACATAGTTCCAGGAACTGACTCCAGCTCTGGGGGTCATTAGTGATTAGTCTAGGCCAGTCTTGATTTTCCCATTTTTCCTTCTGATGGCTGGCTCAGAAACTCAGTCTTAGCTTGTCTGAATATGCTCTGGGCATTGTGCGTGGTCCAGTGGTGAGTACATGATCTAAATTGTTTCAGTCAGACTGAAGGGAAGGACTTTTATTCCATTAGTGAGATTTTTGTTCATAAAATTTCTACAACATTTCTATTTTTTTTAATAAGAGGATTCCCAGAAGTAGGAATAGTGAATCAAAGGGCTTGAATGCTTTAAAGACTTTTGATATGTGTCATTAAATTGCTTTGGAAAACAAGTGTTCCGATGAATGCTCACATCAGCAATGTATGAAAATGCCCACTACGTTATACTTTCACAGCATTGGTATCCTCATTAAAAAGAATCTTAGCTAATTTGTTTGGCAACAAATATATTTTGTTTATAATTGCTCTGATTTTATTAATAATATGATTGAACATTTTCCCATAAGATTGTTTTTAAAATGGCTAGCCAAAAGAGCATTAACTCCAAAATTTAACATTTTTGGGGTGCCTGTGTGGCTCAATCAGTTAAGCATCCAACTCCGGCTCAGGTCATAATCTCGCAGCTCATGAGTTCGAGCCCCCTCCCTTCAGATTCTGTGTCTCCCTCTCTCTCTGCCCCTCTCCTGCTCATACTCTCTCCCTCTCTCTTTCTCTCTCTCTCTCTCTCTCTCTCTCTCTCAAGACAAATAAAACATTAAAAATTTTTTAAAAAATAAAAAGTAAAACATTTTCCTCTGGTACTATCTCAAAGAATGCTTCAGAATATCTTTGTAGGAAACAACTTGTTATATTGTCCATTTACCTTACCACACACTCCTCTTGAATTGTATCTGAAATACTGATCATTTCTACCACCTAGATTTCCTAGCATAAGGGATAGATTATGTGACTGTGTAAGCAAAATCAGTATATAAGTCAGTTTCACAGCTGTCAAACTTTATTCATAGCATTAAGGAATTGAAATTACATTTTTTCCCTGTTGGAAAATTGAATGCCAAATTTGCAAGACGATGCAAACAAGATTTCACTTTGTTGCCCACCTCTTCATTTGCACCACTCAGGAATGTATTCTTTGCATTCTATATAGCCTACAAAGTGAAGATTCTTATTGTGATCTGAATTATTATACATGTGGAATAGAGAAATAAGATATGCGAATCAAGCTGTCATTCTGTTTTTAATCCTCAGAGTTTTTGTTTATTTCATTTATTTTTGTTTCCTTGCAAATTTAATACAATAAAAAGAAACAACTATTAATTCATACATTAGTTTTAATATTGTTTTTCACAATTAGGAGTCTATCCTCTGAGTTTATAGTATGCGGACACATCTAATCATACATATAATTAAGAGAATTTTTCTGGAAGAGCTATAAAAATCTATTTTCTATAATTTATCTTGATTCCAACATCAAAGGCATCAGAAGAAGCAGCAAGAACTAACGCTCCCTTCTTAGCTTCTAGTGGTTCAAGATGGAATTTTACATGGAATCAGATAATGGCTCTTATCTCTATTCTCCTTGTTCCAATACTGTGGTGATCTGCTTCTGTTTATACTATTCATGTGTTTTTATTTTATGCTATCTTGTAGTAGTATTTGATTGTATATATTTTATTAAATTCTATGTCCTTTGTGAGCAGAGACTTGTTTCTGACATCTAGTTAACTCTCCGGAACTTGGGTTTGCTCTAACATTTCGGTGCTGCCAATTATTATCCCAGTTAATAAAAGTCTTGTCTGCATCCTCTAAAAGTTGTTCTAACCGACAAAGCAAAGTTTTCTGAGAAAAAGCTAGAACTGGGATCCAACTTGTCAGCCTTCGAGGTTTACATCACCATTTGGTGAGTTGCCTGAAAAAATAAAGTTTGTTCAAAGAACTGACACAGCTTCTAGAACAGCAAAGGGGCACACGCTGAGAGACTTTGGGTGGTTTCTGACAGCTTGATCAGACACGTCCCTTCCTTGCAGAGACTATGTTGATCCATAAGCGTATTGTCTTTGTTTTGCATGGATATCTTCTAGATTAGAAATTCATGAACATGGAAGTCATGACCCTTCCCCCAAGGGGAAGGAGATACCAGGTAGATATAACTCCCCATGCCACCCCTACTATCTTAGACTCTAACTTTCATCTATACCATATTTCTTCCTTGGATATTAAACTGCTCACTTTCTTGTAACCTCTTTAGGAAGAATATGAGAGAAACGACTTCTTCCCCTCCCACAGTCACTTGATGGCATGTTTTCTGGTTCTTCCATCCCCCTCCCCCATTTCTCCCCACAGAGATTCAAAATCTGAACCACAGTGATATCACCCTACTCTAAATTTCTCAGTAAATGTGTGGTCAGTTTAAGAAACAACAAATCCTCAATCTGCTTAAAAGCCTCATTTGAAATTTGCCATTTCACCCCAGATATATTAATGCATGAATTCATTTAAGTCTTATTTATTTATAGTCATGGAGCTAGGAGTAGAATGTTCATTATTCAAAGCCACTAGGATTTCATTGCAAATCTGCATCCCTTCCTCCTTTCACACTTTTACTATGTAGGCTTGGAAGTGAAGAAATATGTTCAATAGCACGGTTTGTCGTTCACCTTTTATTTTTTCTTTCTAATAGGCAGCATTGTATAGTGAGAATTGGTCAGTCAGAACTGGCCTTCAGTGCTAGTCCTGTATGGAATAACTGGAATGACCTCTGACAACTTATATCTGAATGATCTTGCCTTATGTAAAATGGAGACAATGCTCAGATTCCCATAGGATTGTACGAGAACAAGTGGGGTAGCATATGTACGTACTATGCCTATGCCTAGCACAGTGCTCTAAGTTCCAATAAATAGGGACTCCCTTTTTAGCTCTTTCTCTTCCTCATTTCCTTCTTCTTCATTAATAGTGAACCATCCCAAATCCGGATAGTCTTGGTATAGAGCAAACACAGTGAACATATATACTGCAACGGGATAATAACAAGTGGACTGTAGGTAAAACCTTGCTTGGCAGGCATTATTCCCTGCCTCAATTTGCTTTACCGACCCTGCTTTACAAACACTCCCAGTGAGATGCAAACTTCAGATTGATCCTACAACTCTGTCATTATCTAGACTCAAACTGCTTATCCAACTCTGCCTCGTCTCATTTGGATTTCTTCCAACCATTCAGGCAGCATCTTCACTGAGGCTTGAATTTGAGCCCTGCACAGGACTGTCCTGTACGTTGGCATATGTTGCCAGTAATGCCAGAAATTCTTCACTTCTCTGTTTCTTCAAGTCCTTATTCCTCCTTTCAGGTCAAATCCAAATCTTGCCTTGAACAAGTCACTCCTAAACTGTCTTGTCCAGGACTGTCCAGCAAAATGTAAGGTAAGCTGCATATGTAACTTGAAGTGTTCTAGTAGGCATATTTAAAAAATCAGGTGTCGGGGTGCCTGGGTGGCTCAGTCGGTTAAGCCTCCGACTTCGGCTCAGGTCATGATCTCGCGGCCCGTGAGTTCGAGCCCTGCGTCGGGCTTTGTGCTGACTGCTCAGAGCCTGGAGCCTGTTTCAGATTCTGTGTCTCCCTCTCTCTCTGACTCTCCCCCGTTCATGCTCTGTCTCTCTCTGTCTCAAAAATAAATAAATGTTAAAAAAAAATAAAAAAAATAAAAATAAAAAATCAGGTGCAATTATTAATTTCAATGATGTTTTAATTTAATTCAGTATCTCAAAAATATTATATAAACTTACATCAATGAGATATTGTACATTCTTGTTTACTAGGTCTTCAAAATCTGATGTCTGTTTTACACTTACAGCACATTTCAGTTTGAACTTGCCATATTTCAAGTGCTAGTAGCAACATTGGAATGGCCACCATATTGGACGGTACAGGGCTAATTTATCCGATCTTGTCCATCTTTGTAATCCTGTGTCACTCAGAGTTTACACCATACATTTTAACTTTTAACTTTATAAATATGACAACTTACAGTTTTGAAAACTTTGTCGTTTACAAAGCACTTTCAGATAAATTGTCTTCAGTGGTCCTCATAGCAATTCCTATGAAGATGGAAGGATTATTGTTCAGAGAGAAAGAAATTGAGACTCAGTTATCAAGACTCCAAGATATTGAGTAACTATACAGAAAGTGAATCAGTTCTTGAACCCAGGAAGTGAGGATCTAATCCCAGTAAACAACGGTTTATTTAAGTTGTATTTGCACAGAACTTCAAAGTTTACAAAGACTTTCACATAAATTATCTTACAAAATTAATCTTCATAAAACCATCGGAAGTTATTTTTGAAGAGTTAACACATACTCAGGCTACAAAATTGAAAAAAACAACCACACCTACCAGTTTCTTTTATTCTTTTACTCTCCTTTTTACTAAATGGCTGCATAGTATGTATACTATTCTGCACTTTGACTTTTTTCATATAATAGTATTTTTGGTATATTAAATATGTTAGAAGATCCTTGTAAGTTGTATGTTAAGGCCTGCCTCATTCTTTTTAACTGGGGTATAGTATCCCATTGTCTGAGTATACTATATTTTATTAAGCAGTCCCTGCTGATGGACATTTATGATGCTTCAGCCTTTTGCTGTGACAAATAATATTGCAGTAAGTAAATTTGTGCATACTTCATTTCAACATTTTGAGTATAGCTACCGTATAAATTCTATACCAACACTTCTGGGTCAAAGTGTGTGTGCTTTTAAAATTTGGAAATATTGTCAAATTTCCCTTTAAACAACTTAAATGATTCTCACTTATACTAAGAACGTATGAGTGTTTCCTCACCCTGGTGGAAACCCAGTGTGCTGTGTGCTGTGAACTTGCACTGGTGAGTTGAAGCATCTTTTCACATGTTTAAGTGTCATGTGCATTTACTTTTTGGCAGACTGACCATTTGTATCTGTATCCTATACTCTGATTCCCTCCTGGATTGTTAGTCTTTTTTTTTTTTTTTTAATTGTAAGAGTTCTTTATATATTACGGAAATTGTGATGTATGGTATAATATTTTCCCCTGATTTGTCTTTTGACTTTGGATTTTTTTTTAAGATTTTGTTTTTGCTTTGCTTAGTATTTGCTATTTGTATAAGCTGATTTACAAATATTTTTTAATGGCTTTTGTGTTTTATATCACATGTCGATTTCTAGAAGTATAGGTCCAAGTTTAATTTTTTTTGGATGATTAATCACTAATTCAATGACATTATTAAATAATACATCTTTTTTCACATATTTAAAATGCCACCTATATTCTGTGCTGTTACTTTGTATTTTTAGATTTATTTCTGAATTTTGTTTTCCCTTCCACTGATCTTTTCTTTGCACTAGTCTCATAAGACTTTAATGTATATTAGGGTTTGTCCCTTTCCCCTTATCCCTCATCCCTGATTTTCTGGATTATCATATGTACTTACTTTTTTTTTTTTTTTTCATTTGAATCAGCTTACTGGCATATAAGAACACTTTTGTATTTTTATTGGGATTGCATTTTATTCTTAGACTACATTATGGAGAAGAGTTAGGGTTAGAAAAATCGTCTCTGTATGATGGGATTTACCACCCAATGGTGCACTTTTATTTGTTAAAGTCTTCTATTGTGCCTTTTAATAGTGTTCTAAAGTTTTATTTTCTTATACCAATTACCCATTTTCCTAGGTGTTTTACATTTTTGTTCCCATGGTAAAGAGGATTTTTTATCCCATTATAACTAATTAAGAAATTTTATTATAGAAAATTTCAAACAAATCAAAAGGAGAGAGAATGGGGTGATGAAACTCCTCATACTCATCATCCAGCTTCAACAGTTTTCAACTCACAGCCAGTTTCATTTCCTCCAGCTCTCTTCCCTCTGCCACTCAGATTGTTGTAAAGCAAACCCAAGATTTTGTATAATTTCCTCTGTAAATATTTAAGTGTAGATCGCTAAAAGATAGTAATTTGAAAAAAGCACAACTTTTTGTATGTTAAAATATTTCATAATAGTTTCATAATATCCTTAAATATCTAGTCAATGAACATATTCCCTTAATTGTCTTTTTCTTGTAGTTCACTTGTTCAAATTGGGATCTAAATAAAATCCATATATCACAATTATTTATATCTCTTAAGTCTCTTTTTAATCTATAGGTTCACCCTCTAGCTTTTTTTTTTTTTTTTACCTTGCACATTTTTGTTGAAGAAATTGGATCGTTTATCCTTTAGAGGTTCTTATATTTTGGATTTTGCTGATTGGCTCCCCATGGGGTTATCATATTCCTTTATTCCTCTGTATTTCCTATAAATTTAATTAGATCTAGAGATGTGATCAAATTCAGATCTGATTTTTTTGAGGGGAAGACTAAATAACATCTGGGTGTTTTTCTTTTTGTGGCATTAGAAGTCATTGATAATTATTTCCTGGGTCTGTTGATTTATTAGAGCTTGGGAAATGGTGATATTCTAATTGTATCATTTTACTTCATTTATTAGATGGGCTATTTCTAAACAGAGATGCTTTCCTCATTAACTATTTGTATGTATGCAAAGTACACTGAAGTGTAATCACTGGAGATGCATTCATATAAGAAAGAGAGGAAAAATACTTGATTCTTTCCCTTTATTAGTTTTCAAAATAAAGAGTTGATTCTTAATATCTGTCAAAGGTGACCAGTTGTTTTGTTTTGTATTATTATGAATGCATGGATTTTAAACATATTTGGTATGTTTTAGTCCATTGAAGTTATTATACTCATCGATATTCAAATTGTTCTGTCTTTGGCCAGTGGGAACCTATCGAAATTGGCTCCTGAGGTCTTTAGACACAAATAAAGTCATTGATAGTTCTTTACCTACTTGTTTAAAAAGATATTCCAGGCTTATTTTGCACATTTCCTGTCCCAGATCTGGAAGTGGACATTTTCCCCAGAAGCCTTAGTTACTTTTAGTGGGAAATTATTTTTAGAAACTAAGTTTGGACATTAGGGGTGCTTATTGCTATTGTGTTGGCTATCGTAGTTAGGCCTTTTAACTAGATGGAGCTGGGAAATGTGTGCATACCTATGTTTCAAAGATTACTTCTGCCATGAGTTTATACTAGTTTATACTACTTCCAGTTCAAAGTAAGGACAACAAGGTTTCTATTTTATTGTTGATATTAAATCTTTATCTCCTTTCTTCCTTTCTAAAAATTCTGACTCCAATAGTGAGATTAATACCACAAAGTGAAGAAGGACAAGAAAGTCTAGACATATGTAAAAGAGTGGTTATAATCACGGAACACAGAATTTAAGTCGGGTAAGAAAGGAAATAGAAAGATGAAGGAAATGAGAAGATAAGGATTGTTCCTTTTATTTACTTACTCAATCTTGTACTTCTAATAACTATTCATTGTACTGTCTGGATATCTAATCCATTTATTCTAACTGCAGTGTACTATTCCATCGTTTGGCAGCTCACTTTACCTATATATTTTTCTATGTGATGACATTTAAGGTTGCCTTTAATTCCCCATATTTGCCACCCAGACTGTCACAATTTATATTTTTGCTCAAGTCCCAACTAGTTTGAGAATTCTTTGGGATGTAACCCCAGATATGGAATTTTTGAGTCATAAAATAGACACATGCTCTGTTTCTCTAAATACTGCCAGATTGCACTTCAGAATGTCTATGCCAGTTTACCCATTCACTAACAGTAAATGTAAGTTTCATTCTTTCCATGTCCTAGTCAATTCTTGATATTATCCACTTTTCCAACTTTTTCCCATTCTTATAAGTGTCAAGAGGTATCTCTTTGTTGTTTTCATTTGTTTTCCTCTGATTACTAGCGAGTCTGAACTTTTCCTCTGATTACTAGCGAGTCTGAACCCATTCTTATAAGTGTCAAGAGGTATCTCTTTGTTGTTTTCATTTGTTTTCCTCTGATTACTAGCGAGTCTGAACTTCATTTGTTTTCCTCTGATTACTAGCGAGTCTAAACAAAAACATTTAATTTTGATATTGTAAGTGGTTTTTTATTTTTGGAAGATCTTGTCTAGGAAGATTTTACTCATTCCTATTTAACCGAAACAGTCTCTTGTCTTTTTTTCTACTGACATATAGTGCTTTCTTTTTTACAAGTGGGTCTTGAGTCATCTAAAGTCCACCCCGGTTTATGGTGTAAGGTAGTGATCCAACTTTCTTTTTTTCCATAAAAAAGCCAGCTTTTCCAATGTCATTATTTAATGAATATGTCTTTCATTTTTTATAGTATTAAAATTTGTCACATACACATAGATCCATTCTTGAGCTCTGTGTCTCTCTATTTGTTCCATTGATTTATGTATCTGTGCATCAAAACCTTACTGGATTTTTTACTAAAGCTTTGCACTATATCTTGATAAATGGTAAGGAGTCTACACTCTCTGCTCTTCTTTACGACATCTTACTTAGCTATTTGGGTTTTTGGACATACATTATCCTTCTACATACATTTGAGAATAAGTCCATTGAGTTCTGGAAAATATCCAAGTGGAAGTTTAGTTTGTATTCAATTAGTAGATTATTGACATCTTACTGTGTTATATCACTTGTGAATATGATGTGTACCTTCATTTATTTGGGGCTTATATTGTTTGCTAGAGCTTTACATTTTTCTTCTCACCAAGTTTTTTAAATTCATAATGAAATGTTTGCACAAAATTTTCATCTACTTTTTTAAGTGTTCTGGTGAATTTCTTCAACTCGTCATTTTTTTCCTGTTTTTAAATAATGAAATCTTATCCTTTTCGTTTTGATTGTTGCTCATGTGATAATGAACACAGACCAACTATTTGTAGGACGTTCACACAGGTTAGGTAGAGGTCCATGTTCCAGATCAGCAGTTATTATGACACATAGCTGAGAGTGTCTCAAGAGTTCTTTCAGCCTTTATTTCTTGCAAACCAACCAGAATTGGCATTTCAAGGCAGCTCAAAAGGTAGTTCCTTTCCTTCTACCTGTTTTGACAGACTACTTCCTGCAAACATGGTTTGTCAGTGTGATTCCTTGTTCAATCTTGCCTTCTCTGCTTCTGCTTCTTGTGGGATCCAAGCCAGGCCCAGGAAAGGGCCTTTCACCGGTTGGCACATACCACACCCATTGATGGGGAAAAATGTTGTGATTTACACCTCAGGGTGCACTTCTTATCTTGAAAAGGGGTCGCTAACTTCTTAAAATAAGAAATTTAGCTACTTCTATCCTATCTCCATTCTCCCACATTCCTGTTGGATACTCGTTCTTTTGTATTATCCTCCTTCCGTTCTGTGGTTTCAGATTTCAGATTTCAGATGTTTCTTGGTTTTGTTAGAGATCCAATTTAAAATTGTTTTTTATTCTTTGATGGTTTTGAATAATTTGTGAGAAGAGACATTACTCAGGTATTTTAAAACTGGATATCAGAAGAGATTCCTTTCTTCCTTTCTTTTTTCTACCTTCCTTCCTCCCTCCCCACCTCTTTCTTTTCTTTCTTTCTTTCTTTCTTTCTTTCTTTCTTTTATTTATATATTTTTTTTAGTTTTTTTATTATGAAATTTATTGTTAAATTGGTTTCCATACAACACCCAGTGCTCATCCCAACAGGTGCCCTCCTCTTTCTTTCTTTCTTTCTTTCTTTCTTTCTTTCTTTCTTTCTTTCTCTTTCCTTTCTTCCTGATGAAGATATTGAGGCTAAGAGAAGTTAAATACTGTACTCAAAGTTGGTTAATTTTTCTAATGGTTAATTAGGTCTAGGAAGAAGAAATTCATGGTACAAAAGAATCGACATTAATATTGTTGCCAAATAAAGTATTTATCACGTACACATTGTTTTTTTTCATTATTTGACATATATTGTTAAAAAGCAAGCACTGTATTTTTAAAAACATAACCACAGTACCACCACTAGAACCAAATAAGAAAAATTGCATAATATGACCAAATATACAGTCAATGTTAAAATATTTCTGATAGCCTCAAGTGTTCTTAATTTTTTTAATTAATTTAATTTTTGTTTTCTTCCCAAGTTTTTATTTAAATTCCAGTTAGTTAACACATAGTGCAGTTTTTATTTCAAGAATAGAATTTAGTAATTCATCACTTACGTATAAGACCCAGTGCTCATCACAAGTGTCCTCCTTAATGTCCATCACCCATTTAGCCCATTCCCCAACCCACCTCCCCTCCAGCAACCCTCAGCTTGTTCTCTATAGTTCAGAGTCTCTTATGGTTTGCCTCCCTCTGTTTTTATCTTATTTTATTTTTCCTTCCCTTCCCCTATGTTCATCTGTTTTGTTTCTTAAATTCCACATGTGAGTGAAATCATATGGTATTTTTCTTTCTCTGGCTTACTTCACTTAGCATAATACACTGTAGTTCCATCCATGTTGTTGCAAATGGCAAGATTTTATTCTTTTTGATGGCTGAGTAATATTCCATTGTATATATATCACATCTTCTTTATCCATTCATCTGTTGATGGACATACGGGCTCTTCCTGTAATTTGGCCATTATTGATAGCACTGCTATGAACATTGGGGTGCATGTGCCCCTTTGAATAGTATTTTTGTATCTTTTGGATAAATACCTAGTAGTGCAATTGCTGGGTTATAGGGTAGTTCTATTTTTAACTTTTTGAGGAACATCTGTATCACTTACACACTATTTTATAAATAGAGTAAAACAAGACATTGAGAACCAAGTTGATTTACACCTTTATCAAATTATTGATAGGTCAGGAAATTGTCAAAAATAAATAGGAAGGATTTACACTCTCACATAATAAACTCCATTATATAGATATAATAATTTGAAGACTGTCACACTGGACAAAACTGGTGAGCCTTGAAAGTTCTGAAATAGATCCTAGTATTTATAAATCTTAGAACTTGCTTAAAAAATAACAAAATTTCCCAAATTCATGCAAAGGGTGACATTAGTATGTGAAAATCAATCTGCAACAACTGACTAAATATCGGGGAAAAACAAAACAAAAACAAGAATATATCCCTATTTTCACCCCATCACACATATTCATCTAAATTATAATGTTAAATTAAAAAAAAAAGAAATCTTGAAAGAAGTAGAAAATGTATTAGTGATTTTCTTATTTGATATTACAGTTGAAAAGGTTTTCCTAAACATGAATGAAAAAGAACCAAACAATGAAAATTGAAACAATGAAATATTTTATGAGTTGTAATTTCTATGTTAAATAAATCAACACTGACAAAAACAAATAAACTGAAAATAATATTTGAAATATATGTGACCAACATTTATATCCTTAAGACATATAAAGTGAAAAATATTTTCAAAAAAGATGTACATCCAAATAGAAAAGTTGGCAAAGGATATAGGCAAATAATTAATAAAAGAAGAAATATAAAAACCCCAATAAATATATTAAAATACACATTTAAATTTTACTTGTAGTCAAAGAAATATAAATTAAAACATTTCCCCCACCAAATTGACAAAATTTAATACTCAATATTGGGGAGGTGAGAATGAACAATCTTGTAGTTTGCTGGTGGGAACATACCCAACCACATCTGAAGGGCAACTTGGCAATGTATATCCAAATTTGAAAAATTCCTACCCTTGGGTCTCGTCATTTCACGTCTAGGAATTTATCTAGAAGAACTAATCAGAGACGTGTACAAAGATTTATGTACATGACTTTTTATTGTTGCAATATTTATAACATTAAAAAATTGGATAAACCTATATAACCCAAAAAGAACATTAGTTAAATAATTTATGATACATTACTATGATAGAATACTATGCAGAATTATTTTTTCCAAATGTATTTTAAAAATCATTTAGTGGCATGAGAAAATGTTCACATATAATATATAATGTGACCTGGAAAAAGTATATTATGAAACATTACATAAAATATAACCTTAATTTTATAGTAATATTATTTATAAACACTTAAATGTACTTCTACTTATTTAATTTATACATTGTACACATGAGAGACTAAAAAATACAACAAAATATGTGTGCATATATTTATATGTTATGTATTCAATAATAGTTTAGAATAAAAATATGCCAAAATGTTAGCCATTGATTGGGTGGTGATGCTATATTTAACTTTAAAAATGTCGTTATCTTATGCATTTCCAAAATTTCCTATATTGAGTCTTTTAGGATGATGAATTATGACAAAACTTAAAAAAAAAAACTACTCTAAGTAAGAAATAGAAGTCCTTAATTTTCAGTGCCTTTTTCTCGTAAATATACTGAATTGTTTCACTTCAGCAAACATTTTTTAAATGCCTGTTGTATAAGACTAGGTTAATGGCAACTTTTCTGACATGAAAAAAATGAAAGATCTGTTAACAGTAAGTCCACATTTTCATAGCATATAATAGGTTTCAGCTGGGCACCTGCTGTGTGCTCCCTTTGGAAGGAATACCCTCTGGTTTGTCACAGTTTCCATCAAGCTCTATAATCTTTCACCTGGTCTGCTCCAGTATTCCTGCTACCTGTGTAACTCCTTTAGAGATATACATGTGTCCTCCTCCAGTATTAACTTTAACAACCAACATATTTAGCGGTGGAACATGTACAAGGTTATTGTCATCAAATATGCCATCTATTACCTTTACTAATTAACTTTTCTGAAAGCTGTGCCCAATGGAAGAGACAAGAACTCAAAACAAAGGAGCATTGCTACTGGAAAGAAAAAGCCAAAATGTAATGATTTCAGCTAGAATGATTATATGCCACATCTCTCTCTCTCTCTCTGTCTCTCTCTCTCTGTCTCTCTCTCTCTCTCTCTCTCTCTCTCTCACACACACACACACACACACACACAAATGCACCAACTATAAGCTTGTTATAAATAACAAGATAGTTAAATAAATTGGTTAGAAGATAAATATTTCTAAAATTAGTAACTATTTTTTCTATCCCAGCAATCTCTGATTAAACAATACAATGACAAGAATATTGTATTTATAATAGCAACAAAAAATTTAAATACAAGAATGTGTGGGAACAATATGAAAAAAGCTTCAAAAGTTTATTGAGATATAAAAGATTTCAATAAATGGATACACATATCAAGTTTCTGAAAATTGTAAAAATGTCAGTTCTTCCCATTTGAATTTATAGTTTTGATGTTATCCCTATAACTTTTTCTATAATGTGAAAATTTTAAACAAAGTGCATCTGGGAATATAAACAAGTAAGAATAGAGAAAACTTCTGAAAAGGGTTCTTAGTGAAAAGACCTTAAAGATGTTCATAACCCTTTTCCTAATAATTTCATATTTAATAACATATTTCAATAAAATAATAGGAAATGTGAGTAAAGATTTATTTATGTGATGTTCACCATTACGTTATTTGTGATACTGAAAAATTTAGTTCATTGAAATATCTCCCTAAAACAGGAAAATGTTATACAAACTATGGTGCATTCATATACTAGACATTAGCTAAATGACATGTTTGTGAAGCATTTTTCATGACATACAATAAAGCTCATGATATGCTATATGAAGAATAGCAAGATATAACTCCACATTCATGGGCACCTGGGTGGCTCAGTTGGTTAAACGTCCAATTTCGACTCAGGTCATGATCTTTGTGAGTTCGAGCCCCACGTTGGGCTCTGTGCTGACAGCTCATTGCCTGGAGTTTGCTTCAAATTCGGTGTCTCCCTTGCTCTCTTCCCCTCCCCCACTCATACTCTGTTTCTCTCTCTTTCTCTCAAGAATAAATAAACATTAAAAAATTATTTAAAAAACTCTACATTCAGCATGATTCTAGTTGCTTAAAAATTTTTTTTCAGGGTGGTGAAATTATAGGTGATTTTTATTTTCTATGTTTTATGTGTTTCTAAATTTTATGGATAAGACTGTTTTTTCTAATTAGGAAAGAATACAGCAAGTTTTATCCTTTTTTAAAAAAAATGTTTATTTTTGAAAGAGACAGAGACAGAATGAGAGTGGGTTAGGGGCAGAGAGACAGGGAGACACAGAATCTGAAGCAGACTCCAGGCTCCGAGCTGTCAGCACAGAGCACAACGTGGGGCTCGAACTCACAAGCTGTGAGATCATGACCTGAGCTGAAGTCGGACGCTCAACCGACTGAGCCACCCAGGAGCCTCTGAGTTTTATCCTTTTAAGAGGAAAAATAGCTCTTAACTAAAAAATTACCCTAAGTTTGGGGTGATGTTTTTGGACAAAGGCAAAATCACACTTCAAAAGGGACTGTCTGTATTGGCTTTTCCAAACTCTCTTTACCACCTTTACTGTTGGCAGGTAATTTGTGTAAGAACTATTTAAGGAAGACCAAAATTAATCCATATTGGTTTTCACCAAACAAGGCCTTTTTCCTTATGAGGCCAAATGAGAAAGGACTGTGTATATATAATGTAGATCCCCTTGTCAATATATCTCCATATTCTGGTATGTTAGCTCCAATTTTTGTATTTTTAATGAGATCTTATCTCCCTCGTAGTCCAGCAACTGCTGGATCATTTAGAGACCATCCTGTAGTGTTTATGACAGCACAGTTGGTTGCCATGGAAAGAACTGAGCTGTCCCCAATCCCATAAAAAAAAATGGGTTCGAAGCAGTTGATTTGGCCAAGTTCAGAGCCTCTGTGAACCCTGGAAGTTCTGAGTTTCCAATTTTCTTGAGCTGCTGGAAGTTTGTTTGTTTATTGTTAGCAACATAAAACTCTGTTTTTTTTTCTTTTTTTAAAGAAATGTTTGTTTTTAAAAAAGATTAAATTCTGCTTGTACACCATGCTACTCTATCATAATAAACTTTTAGTGTGTTTTAAATCCATATATATGTTGGTTATAGATATATTTATATATATGTAATTTTATATTTTTATATAAGATTTTATAAAAATCACACATGTACATCTATATACATATATTTTTTCTATAAAATAAAAATAGGAAAACGTGAAAATACTAATTCTAGATTTGTTTCCAGAATCAACTGGAAATGACAGTAAAATCCTTTATTTTGATACATTCATGCAATTGGAAAGGAGCATATGTAGGGTACTTTATTATTTTTGTTTTCTTAATTTCTCTTTCTGCTACTTTATTATTAGTGTACGGACATGCAATGGATTTGTGTATATTGATTTGTATCCTGCGACTTTCCTGAATTCATTTACCAATTTTAGCAGTTTTTTGATGGAATCTTAAGGGTTATATATATATATATGTACTCGTCCTCCTTGTGAGGATGTGAGATGATAAAATGCCTATATGAGATGAGTGAGATGAATGAATAGGCATTGTGACTTAGTGTCGTGCTAGTATTGACCTTCTAACAATACATCAGAAGGAGGAGGATCATCTACTTCTGGGCCATAGTTGACTGCAAGTAACTGAAAGTGGAAAGCAAAGTCATGGACAAGGGAAGGCTACTGTATTCCAAGAAAGAGGAGGACATGGAATCTGGGAAAGGGGTATCCAGTGTCACAGATGTGCCAAGGAAAGCACTAGTGCAATAATTGTGCAAGAGACCGAGGGAACAGCCAGGAAAACTGGAGCAGGTGGAGGAAAAATGTCTCCACAAAAAGCAAAATGCAGCTGACAGAGAAACTTTTAGGTTTGACTTTGTGGAAAATTGTATTGAGAGGCATTTTACAAAGCTGTAGGGAAATGTTGGAAGATTTGGCCATACCATCAAAGAAAACTAAATATATGAGTATATGGGCAACTATTAACTTTAAGAAAAATACAAAGTTTTACAAGAAAGAAATCATAGAACACTGCTTTCCTAGATGATCCAGCAATATAGTAACAATATTTCCATGGTTATAATAATGATTATGGATCTAACAAAAAAAAAATGAGAGAGTGCAAAGGGAAAGAAAAAAGATATATAGGGGAGCTAAAATTTTTGTCTACCATAAAGGATAAACCCTAAATGGATAAATCAAGACATATTATTTAGAAATACAGGAGTAAATACTAGAATCAACAGCTTAAAAAGTTGAAAAGTAGTTGGTTTTAGGGTGTAACGTGTGTGTGCGTGCATATGTGTGTGTATGTGTGTGTGTGTTATATTGATAAAAACTTTTTAAAAGAAAATCAACAAAATTACACTTGAGAAAAAAAGTCTAGAAACAGCATGTGTCACTATATAAGACTTCTCTGATCTTAGGTGAATTATTACAACCAAGAGTGATTCTTTTATTTGTCTTCTTTCTGGGCACTTTTACTGCTAGGCATCTAATTTCTAGGTTTTATTTTCACTTGTGAGTTGAATGGAGTGATGGATACAATACATCAAACTTAAACAAGATAACGAGGCTGTGTTAGTGGATGGAGCAAGGCATTCTTAAATCCAAAAGATATTTATGATCATCATTGTTTTTATATGGAGGTAAATAGTTGTTCAAACTGCATGTGCTAATGGTATATTCTGAATTTTTCATTGTTGTAACAAAGAAAATTTCATGCAAAATAGCTCTTCTGTCCCAATTCTGTACATCCCATCCCCTGTTTTTAAGGGTATTACATTTAAAGCACACCCATAATCTAATCATAATTTCATGTACAGGGAAAGCTTTAATATTTTCCTTTGAATCATGGTAAAAAGAATAAAATTCCCTTTTTATGAACAATAAATGAATTCATACACACTCAATCACAAGCCATGTTATTTTTTCCTATTGTACTTCTCTTATAATGGAAATAATAAAATTGATAATATAAGCTCTTTTAGGAGCATTACGATTACTAAACTTGGAAATTCAGAGCCTTGATTGCAATCAGCTGAGTGCGGTGTATTCTATGGCTCTATGTATTCAATCTAAGTCATGCACAGATGATCAGGGTTATAATGCTGAGTCTTTCCTAGGTGCATGACATTGGCCAAGACTTTAGTCACCACCCGCTATTCAGCTTTCACATGTATGTCAATTGAGGAGCTCAGAATACCAGGGATTGCAAATAGTTTCTTTACATATGTGTATGATAGAGGCTACCAGAGGTCTGTAAGAAAGATTATGAGACCATGTATGTGTGGACTCAGCTGGAAACTGCTGCCTTGTGTCTTCCTTGAACAGAAACTAAGAAAATAACTCTCCTTACCCCCATGTATTTGTGAACCCTAGATTAGATGATCTGAACTCTTTCTTTCAGGCTAAAAATTATTCTTCTAGCCTATGATTTTCATTTTCTACTTTGGATTCCATGCTTTTCTTTCTTTCTTTCTTTCTTTTTTTCTTTCTTTCTTTCTTTCTTTCTTTCTTTCTTTCTTTCTTTCTTTCTTTTTTCTTTTTTAATAGTACATTCATTAGACTGCCACAGATCTTCCTGAAGGTACAATTTTTATAGTATCCTTAGCAACTTAAAGTAAGAAAAATTTACTAAAATTTTTTTTAGTAAAATTCTGCTAAATAGCATTTTTATGAACCAAATCAGTTCACCATGATACTTGGAAGTTTCAACTGTAGATTAAAATTTTTTTCTCGGTCAACTTGAGTATATTTAATGAATCCTTTTTTTTTTTTTTTTCAACATTTTTTATTTATTTTTGGGACAGAGAGAGACAGAGCATGAACGGGGGAGGGGCAGAGAGAGAGGGAGACACAGAATCGGAAACAGGCTCCAGGCTCTGAGCCATCAGCCCAGAGCCCGACGCGGGGCTCGAACTCACGGACCGCGAGATCGTGACCTGGCTGAAGTCGGACGCTTAACCGACTGCGCCACCCAGGCGCCCCAATGAATCCTTTTTCATGGACGTAGACTATATGTAGTTGAAGAATCCAAGGACTAATACTTTGGGGAAAATGCCAGTAAACAAACATATCTCCCAGTAGGTAGATTTCCTTGATGTGTGTGACTGTAACTATTAGAAACGGAGTTACTTGCAAGTATAGGTTTTCATGGAAGTTATTTTTCTTTTCTTTTTTAAAAAATCATGACAACTGTGATACTTAGGGATTGGCCCATTTGGGGTAATTTAGGGAGAAAGCCATTGTCAGATGAAACGATGTTCTTTCTCTGACATCTGACTCCAAGCTGATGCACGTGACCACTTGCATGTTTGCCATTTCCAATAAGTCAGAGCCACCAACACCAGCCCTTTGGCAGTAGTTTTTTTTTCAGGCACGTGTCTGTTTTGCCTGGTGATATTTGGTTGAGGGTGTAAGGGTCAATGAAAAAAATGTGGATAATACAAATAGAAGTTTTAAGATATGATCTAATATTTTCTACTTTTCCAACCTGAATGTAAATATAAGATAATAATGTAGATTATCTTTCACAATCAAAATATAGAAGAAAATGTACAGGAATTAATGGAAGAACAATAACTCAAATGTCTAAGTACACGGTACGGCTCCTTCCTTAAACATTATAGCTGCTATGAATTATTGCTCACTTGAGCTCTGGTTTCCCTTACCAGGGCCGAAGCTCTTTCTTTCTTTATTTTTTTTTAAAGTTTATTTATTTATTTTGAGAGAGAGTGCACACAAGAGCAGGAGAGGGGCTGAGAGAGAGGGAGAGAGAGAATCCCAAGCAGCAGGCTCCACACTGTCCGTGCAGAGCCCGATGTGGGGCTTGAACCTACGAACTGCGAGATCATGACCTGAGCAAAGTTGGAGATGCTTAACTGATGGAGCCACCCAGGCGCCCTAAGGCCAAAACTCTTTCTAGAGAGAGAAGTTCTCAGTGATGCTTTATAAGTTTATAATGGCAGTGGGAGCTGAAATGAACTCTCTGAAAACTTGTCAATTCATTTTGCTTTCTCCACATCAGGTGTTAATGGTATTTTAAAATAATTGCTGATTCTAATAATTAGGAATGGGTTTTATCTGTTCCTCTGCCCTATAATCTTAGTCCCCATACCTTCAGTAGAGGCTGCCCACACCTTTTGAACCCTTTCTATATGTGGGGAATCATCATCCTGATGCATCCCACCTCCCTCAGAAGAAACAACACTTACTTCCCAGACACCTTTGAGGCGTGTATATAAAGGCGCCCCATCAATCACTGTACTTACCCGAGACACGCCTTACCATTTGAGCAAGGGCCTCTGTGGAATCCATTTTGCTATTGAGATGGAGGTCCAGGTTTGTAGGTTTGGGAAGCTGCAGACAGTGTGAGATTTGTATCCAGAGCAGAAATGGCAATGTGTGGTAGTGGCTGGGTGCAGTGAAGTCTTGGTGGCAGTTCAAGGTGGACACCCCCTGGTCAGTGTCAGCATAACCTTTGGTGGTGTTTTCCTCCTCAGGCCAGTTTCGGACATGGTTTGGGGGCATTGTTTCTGGAAGCCTGGCCCTCTATCCATCTTGTGATTCCATGAGCTACACAATATTCTTTTAATAAACTCCTTTGTGGCTCATTCCATTAGGGTTTGTTTCTGTTGCTAGAAATTAAGAAATCAACAGATACATTGTTCTTCCAGAAGAATGTTCTTTCTACCAGATTTCTGCCAGAACCTTTGCATTCTTCTTTAGTATAGTCAACGGAAATCTTAAGAAAAACCATGATAATACATACCTCATTTGATTTTCCCTGTGTCTGACTTGGAAACTGAGCACACATTTATTGTGTACCCATCACATGTGACCCTATGCTGACGTTCGGATGGGGTGGGAGGTGGCGGCAGAGACTATAATGCTAGGTAAACCAAATTCTGTAGCTTTAATTGAAAACAAGCTCCATAAAATGATTAAGCTATTTTTTTTTACTCTACCAATCCCCAGTAGTCTTTTAAAAAATATAACTTTAAGTCTCTTGCATACACGCTTTTACTTCCTAAAAGAGATTTTTATTTATTTTTCTTGTATACTTGAAAAATATTTTTGACAAATGTCCATTGACAGATAAACAAAATGTGATATATACTTACAATGGGATATTATTCAGTCTTAAAAAAGAAGGAAATCCTGACATATGAGCAACATGGGTGAACCTTGAAGACATTATGCTAAAATGAAATAAGCCAATTATAAAAGGACAGATACCATATGATTCCACTTTTATGAGGTACTCAAATTCATAGAGATAGACAATGGAATGGTGGTTGCCAGGGGCTGGGGGAGGAGGGGATGGGAGTTTATGTTTAATGGCTGCAGAATTTCTGTTTTGGAAGATAAAAAAGTTCTGGAGATAGATGGTCATGATGGTTGCACAACAACGTGAATGTACTTAATGCCACTCAATCGTGCACTTAAAAATGGTTAAAATGGTATATTTTATATTACATACATTTTGTCACCATGGGGGAAAAAAAACCTTTCTAACTAAACAGAATATATACTACAAACAAAGCTAGGAAATGGATTTCGTCATAATCAGTAACAAAGCTCTACCTGGGAGACAACAGTGATGTGGGGGAAAGAAGGGTTGTAGAGTAAACTCTCATTGGGTACCAGCTCTGTAGTTAGCACTGTTAACCTATGCAAACCTCAGTTTCTTCATCTGTCAAATGGGTAAGATGAGGGGAGGGGCATTTCATTTCTACAATGCTCTGATTCCCATTTGACTGCAGATTTAGAACCAAGATCATCCTTGACTTGAAACATTCAACATGTCTGCTGATGAATAAACAGATCTTCAGGAAACTATACTCGTCTTCCAGAAAAACGGTTTCTTTCAGTAAGTTCTCACAGAGCAAATGCAAGTGCCAACAATGTAGGCTTTTGAGAATGTGGAGTATTTCCTGTACCCATAATCCTTCCCTCCTGGAAGCTGTCTATGATGTAGAAATTCAATTCCCATCCAGATTTAGAAATGCAATTCTTCGGTTACGTGATAAAATGGAAACAGGAAAATCATATTATTATATTTTGAATCTCATGCTATGAATGTATCCGAGGCCAGACTTCATTATTTAGAGAGTTACATTTAGGATCCTTATACAACAGTAAATATCAAGGCAGTATTTATTTATTTACAACTTCCCTAGGCAGATCAAACCTTTCAACACAGGACTGGTGTGCAGTCGGCAAGTTCTATATTGCCAGCTAAGTAGTCGGATGCACTCAGTAGGCTGACAGACAGAGAAAGCTTTCGAGGCCAGTCTGGAGGGGCACAACTTCTGTGAATCAGTTGCCTAGAACTATCTCAATTGTAGGAGAAGTCTGCCTTAAGGAAATACGTATTGTTCTTGAAAATGCCACAATACAAATAGGAAACACACACTGTAGACTCAAAAGAAGCAGGGAACTAGAGACTGAATAAACAGCCCACAAACACCCATTTTCCTGGGAAATATATGTCCAAGATTTAAGAGTTCTGGCGCTGGCTTATCTGTCATCTACCTCTTTGAGATAAGTCAGTCTTGGATGACATTCGCTCTTGTCCCCCACAGGAGACTGCCAATTATTATCATAGATCATCCACTAGAGGGTGACAACCACATATGCTTGGGGATGGATGGTCCTTCTGTAGACACGGTGGTACCTAGGCACATTCCAAAGTCTGGAGTCATTTCTTGAAGCTCATCAGCCTAAGTGGTTGGACTTCCATTTCTGGAAACTCCCACATGCGGGAAAGAGGGGTAGCTATGAATTTTCCCCACATTTATGGGCTGGATTATACCTCCTTCTTGTACTTCACTAAGGAAAATGAGTATATATTAGTATATATATATATATATATATATAGTATATAAAAAGGTGTATATAGTGTATATATAGTTTTATTTTAAGTAGAAGTAATACCTCTCATCAGTTTAGATGGGTAGGTGTATTAGCAGTTGGAAGGAGACCTTGCCAATTATTTGGGATCTTTTATGGATACCCTTATGGGTCTTTGGGATAGTTTCAGTGAGTAGTTTCCAAGGTTACTTGATTTTCCCAATTGTAAAATGTGGGCCATTTACTATAAACCTTAGGTCAAATTTTTTATTGTAAAATAGGGGACAGTGGAAACTTTAATTAGAAGGCTTTGTGTCTTTCCAGGTGGTACCTTACTATATCAACTAAAATGTATGAGATAAGTTGGTGAGATTGTCTCAGTTGTGATGTAGATCTGGAATTACCGACGCGAGAAATACTAACTAACCACTTAATGGACACCTAGACAGCTGACCCAAGCCCATGCAGAAACCACAGTAGCTTTCATGTAGTCTGGATGTATTCTTACTTGCATTCTAGCCCGGCCACATGTGGAGGGCGGTCATTTAAGCAGCTCTTGACAGAGCTCTGGACTTGTCCTTAACGTTCCACAAAAATGTTTCGATTTTTAGAGGAGGTCTCAGGAAACCAAGACTTTTCCAATTATGTATGTTAAAACCTTTAGTGTACTATTTAGACAAACAATAGACTCAATAGTACTTTTTTTTTTTTAAAGGGACAATGGCTTTTATAGTATATGTGAGTATAAGCTCCTGTGTTAACTGCTTTTGTAACTCTTCCTGGTGCTGCACTAGGGACTATGGACGCGGTAAGTACTCTGCATTTGTTGGATATATAATCCATAGTTATTATAAAATTAGAATGATTTTAAATAAGAAAAATCCATCATTGAGTGATGTGCTCATGCTTTTTTCAGTTTAAACATGAAAACCAAATTGTGTACTTTGATTTGCTTTATAGGTGACGTTGGTTGGGTGTCTGTGTATGTTCATCAGTGCTCCTTCCTGCCTTTGTTGTTAGCGTCTTTAGGAGGCAGTGTTTATAGTAGACTAAAGCTTTGGAAGCCAGACAGACCTGAGTTCAGAGGTTTTACATTGCCGGGTTTTACAAAGATACAAACATATGTACGGTCCCTGGCAAACAGATAAAAATAATTTTGCTAATTAGTTATAGTTTCTAGCTGTATTGACAGTAATAATAGGTATATTGGAAAGCTAGATGATGCAGAGAGGAAGTGGTAGGGTGAGTGTGGTACACATCTGAGCTAGGCTAGTTTGGATTATTTGCAAATTCTCTTTCAGCAGATATTTATTGAGTACATTCCGTAAGCAGCATTGATTTAGGCACTAAGGGCTAAACAGAGAACCAAAGTCCCTGCCCTGATGTACATTACCTGCTGCCTACACTGTCTTGGAGAAAGAAGCAGTGTACTTAGCAAGATAATTTTTTAAGTTCATTTACTTATTTTGAGAGAGACAGCAAACACATGCACAAATGGGAGAGGGGCAGAGAGAGAAGGAGAGAAAGAATCCCAAGCAGGCTCTGCACTATCAGCGTGGAGCCCGACGTGGGGCTCGAACTCACGAACTGCAACATCATGATCTGAGCTGAAGTCAGATGCTTAAACGACTGAGCCACCCAAGGGGCCCCAAGATAATTTTTTAATAGCACTTTTTTGGGTCTGTTTTTAACTTTTTGAAAACTTTTGGTGACAACTTTATTGAGATATATTTCACACACTATAGCATTCACCCATTTAACATGTATAATTCAATGGTTTTTAGTATATGCAGAGTTGTACAGCCACCACCACAATCAATTCTAGAACATTTTCAGTGCCACAGAGAGAAACCTGTTGGCAAAACCCTTTGGCAGTTACATCTCCCTCTCTCCACTCCCTGCCCCTTTCAAGGCTACCACTAATTGACTGCCTGTCTCTAAAGATTTTCCTATTCTGAGCATTTTATATAAGTGGAATCATATAATATGTGATCTTTTGTAAATGGCACTCCGCATAATGTTTTCAAGATTCATGTTCTAGCACACATCAGCGCTTCATTGCTTTTTTATGGCTGAAATCTTTTTAAAAGTCTCCTTAACACATACTAAATACTCATATGTTATGGACTTTTGTTTTGTTTTGTTTTGTAGTCTGTGGGGTCCTGTCTTGCTTTCTTCCTCACCACTCCTTCTCCTACCCTCCCTTGGGAGGGTTTTCTCTCTTCTTCTTGTATGAAGGCAACAACACTCCTTCCCCGGGACTACTACATACACCAGCTTTAACTTTCATTTTAACATCTCTTGAAGTTTGGAGCATGTGGCACCTACTTTTGCAACAGCAGGAGATCTGTTTTCTGTCCTTTCTTTTTTTCCAGTCCTTTCTTTCATTTTGCGTCTGTGCACCCTCCAAATGAAATAGCCCCGGCATTCTTTACAGAACTTTGTAGAATTGGCCTTAGAGTGGAAGCTTCCAGTGATATCCAAAGATACATGAACCAGCCAAAGGAGAAAGTGGTGGGAATGAAAAACAGCGAGAATGACAACCCTGGAATTTTCACAAAATTGGGACAGACTGGTTGTTCCTTACTCTTACGCCTGACGGATTGAACATTTCCCACAAGGGCTTGGTACCATCTAGGACCTGAAGATATGCTGCATTTTTCCTAGCAAACTCCAGACCCCATTTTACTCTCACTTCCTTTCTTCTGGGTTTGGCCATGCAAAGCCCACCGATAAGTTATAAATGACTTATCAAGCATTAGCTTTTAGAGAGTAGACGGCTCCATAAATACCTACTTGGCCTCATTAAAAAGCTACAGTGATTAAAGAGAATGATTAGTGTGGTGCCAGAGGGGAAAGAGGAAAATCCAACATCTGACTCAAACGCGGCCAGACCTCTTCTCGGGGCAGACCGTTCATGTCATGGAAGAGGATCTGGCCTGCGCGCTGTGAAACAGAACGTTCGAGTCAGTCGTCGTCGGCATCTGAGGAAACTCCACTCTGGGGCCTGTCAGGGAAAGAGTTATGGAAAGTGCACACGTTCTCAGAGACGATTACCCTCTTGCCCTGCACGCCTCCTTCCCAACCTCCCCTTCCACTCCCTGTTGCCCCCCTGGAACTTAAAACATTATTAAAACAGGGAAACCTATAACTGGTATGAAATGACCCTCAAATGACTGCTTAATTACAGCGAAATGAAAGCCGGGGGACTACAAATAACCAGTAACTGTCCCGGCTGTCACTGAAGAGGAGCCTGCACATGAGTCATGAGTCATGAATTAGCCACTAAGTGTTTCGCTTGCAGCCACGGGCCGCCTGCCTCTGCCCTGCCCGGGCTGTCCCCACGTAGCCTCCCACGCCGGGGGCCCCGCGCGGCGCTCCGCGGCCCGGGTCGGGACCAGGCGGCGGGGCTCCGCCTCGGGAGGCGTTTGTTGTGATTCGCAGGGCGCAGGAACTTGGCGGCCCAGTCCCCCTGCAGCCCCCGGCCGGCCGTCGGTGGGGGAAGTCTCCCAGGCTGCACAGGAGACAGGCTGACTGAAGGAGCGCAGCCAGCGCGGCTGCAGATAAGTTAATGTACACAGAGAGGATGTAAATTACCACGACCCTCAGCAGCAGGACATTGGCCAGGGCCCTGTCAGGGAGAGGACAAGCGTCGGCGGGGCCGGGGGCTCGCTGACATCCACTCCGAGATGGAGCCGCCAGGCGGCCCAGCCAGGGAGGACCTCTTGGAGCCAGGCTTTCCTTGAAAACAGCTGCGTGTCCCTCACACCTCCAAACTAATGCATTTTTAATCAGGGGAATTAGCTCTAGGCGTCCCGTATTTTTCCAAACCCCCCGTCTCCTGCAGCCACGTCCCCATCCCCGCCCCCAGTTTAGTGACTGGCAGTCCCATTATGTTTCTTTATCGGCACTGCAGTCTCCCGCTGCTCCCACGCACTCCAGACCAAGCCACCTTTGAAAACCTCCCGTCCCCACCCCCATCCTCCCACCCGGCCTCCTCTGCCCGGTCCTCTCCAGCGCAACTCTCGCCCCCACCCTTCCCTCTGTTTATACAGTGACATCACAGCCCCTGGCTCTTCGAAGCTCAGAGAAAACAGAGTTCAAAAAGGCAAACAGGAAAGCCGGCTAGTCGTGGCGTGGGCACCGGGTGAGATTCGGTCCACCCGCGGCGGGACGGCACAGACGCGCACGTGCGCACGCGCACTTTTGCTGGCGTGCTCCCTAAAGTACGAAGTCGTTGGGACCTTGCTTCCGGGGCATAAGCCCCCTCTGTCAGCCTTTAGGGGAAACCCCACGCCAGCCACTTAGGGGATTTAGATTTTTCCAATAGCCATGTAAGAAAAAGTAAAACAAAACTGAAATTAAGTTTAATAATGTTATTTAACCTGATATATCCAAAATATTATTTCAACACACGATCGATATAAACAATTATTAATGAGATATTTTATACTCTTCCAGTCACACTAAGTCTTTGAAATCCAGTATTTATTTTACACTAACAGCACATCTCAATTCGGATACTAGTTTTTCCATTGGAAATACTTGATCTGTATTTGGATTTCATAAAACTTAGAGTTGGAAAAGTTGGTTCAGATGTTCAAGTTGTTCCAAACATACTTAAACGTTTTCCAATAACTGAATCCAGTATTCGTTTTTAAATTGAATTAAAATTAAATAAAATTGAATTTAAATTAATAAAATTAAAAGCTAAGTCCCTCCATAGCACATTTCAAGTCCTTAATAGCCAATGTAGCTAGCAGCTAACATATCAGACAGCAGTCACAGAGTTACTTAAAGTGACCAAGTTTTGCTCTTGCTATTACAAAATGGGGATAATAGGGGCGCCTGGGTGGCTCAGTCGGTTAAGCGTCTGACTTCAGCTCAAGTCATGATCTTGCCAGGTTGGGCTCTGCGTCATGGAGCCTGGAGCCTGCTTCAGATTCTGTGTCTCCCTCTCTCTCTGCCTCTCCCCCGTCATGCTGTCTCTCTCTAAAAAAAAAAAAAAAAAAATATATATATATATATATTAATGGGGATAACAGTACCTACTTTATGTAGGATTGCTGTGATGATTACACGAAATTCAAAAAAGCAATATGAAGGTCTTAGCACAGGGCCTGGCTATCATTATGTATATGTGGATGACTCCCAACACAAGAAGTAGAACACAGATCTTTAGATCTATGTTTCCAACTGCGTGGTAAAGCTCTTCACTGAGATCTGTGAGATTTTCCAAACATATTTTAAACTCAACCCACCAAAGCCTGAGTTGATTATCATCATCCTGAATGTGCCTCTCCTGAGCACCCTCATTGATTCAGTGCCACCATCCACTCATGTCTGGTGCCTCAGCCACAGTCTGTCTGGCAGTCATTCTAGTCTCCTCTCTCTTCTTCACTGTTCTCTTCATCCAGACTTATTAGTTATTCATCAAGATCTATCAGTTCTACCTCCTAAAACCCCCCCCCCCCCAGTCCACAGAGTCTCTCAACCTCTATGGCCACTACCCCAATCTAGGCCACTGTCATTTTTCACTTGGATATTGCAGCTGGTATTCCTGCCTCTACTTATGCCTGCTTTTAATCCATTCTCCATGCTTCAGGAGTAATTTTTCTAAAGCCTGAATTGATCATGCAACAACTTTGCTTAAACACTTTGTCAACTCTTTAAAATGACTTGTAAGGCCCTTCGTGAACTTGTCTGGCTTACCTCTTTTTTCTTGTCTTTCACAATAACCTTCACCATCTCCCCCACTTACATTCCAGCGAGTCTAAACCTCATTCAGTTCTTCTAACACACTACATGTTGCCTGCTGGAGGAACTCCAACATACAGCCATGTTGGCCATGCCTGGTCGCTTCATATTCATTTATATCCTACGAGTCACGTCTCCACTCTGAGAAGGTGTTTTAGGTTCATCATTAGATACTTCTTAACATTTTGCCGTATGGCAACTTGAATGCTCTATTTGACTATGTGTGTTTCAGAGAGTAACTCAGCTGTAGGCTCCGAATTAGAAAATGCCATCTCCCTCTCAAAAATCTTTTCATGACACCTCAAGAAATCCTGGGGATGCTAAGCCTTTAGGTTATTAGGCAGTTATTTATTGTGTCTGGTTACATTCCACAAAACTGATTTTTATGAAGTTTCCTTTCTTTGTTTCACTTTGATTGCAGAAATTGGCTAAGATACATTGGCAGTAGGAACATCTATTGCTTATGCAAGTTTTGCTCAAAGAGAGTGTTGATGTTGGAGCTGTGAAAAAAGCACCGATCCTACCTTGCAGGACTGGGGAGAAGATGGGAATGTTAAAAGTTAGCTTTAAAATGGTAGGGGTTCGAGCGCCAGGAGGAGCAGTGGTGGAGTATTTCAAACTTACCCCAGAGCCTAATGAGGTTTGCCAGTGCTCTGGGCAGGCATCACTAGCTGGCTCTTCTCCATACCTCTTGCCCTTTCCTTCCCTCTTCTCTCTCACCTCCCAGACACACACAGTATTGGGAGTCAGGACTTGTGCTAACATTGGAGCCGAATAGACAACATGAGACTGGTAGATCAGGGCAGTGATGGCTAGGTATTTTCCCAGAGGCCCAAAGAGAGCAGGATTTGTATGTCTGGTTTCTACCTCTAACACCTCCAGGCCTAGGGATGGATTCCCAATGATCTTCTTCCATCAAAGGGCTTGATCCCAGGAAAGGCGAGTGAAGATGAAACTTTAGCTTTTTGTCTGGCTTCAGGATAAAGCTATGTGAAACTGTCAAAGCAAATATCATGTTCCCCTGGAAAGCTGTAAATTCCTTTGGCTTTGGGTCCAGGAGGTTTGTCATGTGGTTCGACGAAAGATGAGTCTGTTGATCACAGGTCATTAGCTGTAAGGTTCTAGAGCTCAAGCCAAGTCTACAGTGCAAGCTGCTTTATATAACAGCAAATATAATGCTGGGTTCAAGTAATGCTCAGTAAGTGCTCTTTAATTACTGCTCAAGATGAAAACAGTGAAATAACCTGGCATTTGTTATGTTATTTGGATACTGATGTGCATTTCATCAGATTAAATAGAGGTATTAATAAGTTTTGTCAAGGGGCCTATAAATTAAAAAATGGAATAATTATAAATGCCATTGTAATAAGACATGGCTAAAAAGTCTTCAGGAGGAAATGGAAAATTACAAAAGATTTATTTGATGGTTGATTGGTTGCTTTTTATTTTTGCCACATTCTCTATATATTGAAGAACTATTATCATTTCATGCTATAAAAATCAGATTGAAAGTTTAGAAATTACCATGAGTGAAAACTCCTTTCTGATTTTATACTTTGGTAAACAGGAGCCATGGGTGCTTAAATAATATTTTTCCAAAGTTCCTTCTTTCATTGTTTTGCTTTGGATAGAATGAAAGAAAACACTTAAGAAAAGTAATTTTGATCAACTATAGTTGCAGCATTAACTAGATCTTACTAGTCTCTTTGTCCTATATTTATTACTCTGAATTTCTAACAATTATTTTATCCACACCATTTAATAAGTATTTCCCCTATGTTATTATAAACTTTTTATGAGTAGTGTTTTTAATGTCTGCAGGCTGTGCAATCATATAGATTTGCCACACTTACTTAATCACTCACCTAATATTGGTTATTTGGGTTATTTTTTTTAAATAAGAATTTTTATAGGATTCCCTTATGGATAAATTTTCATTGGTTTCAAAGTACTGACAATATTTAATGTACATATGGTAATATTTAATCTTAATGTGTATCATGTTGGCAAAAATTAAAGAACCAGAAGTTTTTATGTTAAAAGTTCATGAAAATCAGCACAATATAAAAAGCAATCAATCAGTTTCCCTGAGCTTCCAGTTTCAGAGAAAAATTATGACCTTTTCAAGTAGAGATTCCTTGTTCCTGTATGGGAGGAGCCACATAATGAAGCAATCCCAGGAAGGATGCATTATGGAAACAAGACAGAGAAGCTCACCCAGTGTATATAGCCATGAAGTGTCCCCTCGAGGGGCGACATTCGGATCAGGACCTAGAGCTTGAGAACACTGGCTGTTCTACCACACTAAATACTTCAGGGACAGCAGTAGATAAAACTTCCTGGAAAGTGATCTGTTAATATATAAGGAGGTTCATAAATAGTTTTTTAAATGTTTATTTATTTATTTTGAGAAAGAGGAAGAGAGAAGGCAGGGGAGGGGTAGAGAGAGAGAGGGAGAGAGAATCCCAAACAAGATTTGTGCTGACACAGAGGCTTGAGCTCAGAAACAGTGAGATCATGACTTAAGCCGAGATCAAGAGTTGGATGCTCAACCAGCTGAGTCACCCAGTCTCCCCTTAAATATTTTTTATGTTTTAGGAACAATAAATATTTAGAAGTAATCAGAAAAGGTGAAAAAGTTAGTGAACCAAATGTTCATGTTAGCATGATTTATCATAGGAACAAAAGGGGAACCGCTTGTACATCTAAAGCCAAAGAATTGGCTATGGCCATGCCTACATTAGAAGGTACACATCATTAAAAATATGCCTAGAATAATTTAAAATATGCTTAGAGTAATTTAAAATTGGTGAGAAAATGGTTTTAGAAAAGAAGAGACATAGCCAAACACAATGCATGAGTTTGTTTGGGGTGGGGGTGGGGGGAAAACAGGAAAAAGTAATTCTGCAGACAATTAAGAAAATGTGACTATGAACTGGATATTAAATGTCATTAGGGAATAATCATTAATATTCTATTGTGATAATGGTATTATGAGTACATGTGAGAGTGTCTTTATTTATAGGAGATTCATATTGAAATATTTAGGGTTGAGATGACATGATGAATGCAATTTACTTTCAAACATGTCTGCAAAAAATGCATATGTACATATGAAAATATACACATACATGTATTTAGATAGTTAATGCAAATATGGCAAAGTATTTATAAATATTATCTCTAAATCAAAGATATATAGGTATTCATTGTATTTATCTTTTACATTTTATATATATTTGAAGATTTTCATAATAAAGAAATGTATTATATGGCATTATCTACAAAAAAGATTTTTTTTAACATTTATTTTTGAGAGAGAAAGAGAAGAGAGAGGCAGGGTGGGGCAGAGAGAGAGAGGGAGACATAGAATCTGAAGCAGGCTCCAGGCTCTGAGCTATCAGCACAGAGCCCAACACGGGGCTCGAACTCATGAACCGTGAAATCATGATCTGAGCCAAAGTCAGATGCTTAACTGACTCAGCCACCCAGGCACCCCCAAAGCAGAAAATATGTCATAATGGTTCAGTGATTATATAGGTATAATAGATTTACAGATAATTGTTATTTTCTGCTTTACACTTGGATGCATTGTCTACAATGGACAAATTCTTTTATTATTATCAATAACTACAGCCATAGTTTATTGAGCACTTATAGGCTCTATACTTTTTATTCATTGTCTTATTTAATTCTTACAACTCTAAGAAGTTGGTGTTATTAATCCCCTTTTATAGTCGTGGAGACTAATATTTAAAGAGATTACATTAGTGTCTCCTGATGCAACAATCTCAGGATTTAACCTAGGCACAAATTATGCTCTATAACTCAAAATCAGTTTTCAAACTATTTGGTAAAATAAAAAGAAACTATTGACATAACTCAAGATTTCTCCCCAGAAGCAGACTAATGATACAGATTTAGAAACTGGAAATTGGGGCACCTGGGTGGCTCAGTCAGTTAAGCATCTGACTCTTGATTTCAGCTCACGTCATCTCAGTTTCTGAGTTTGAGCCCTGCATCAGGCTCTGCGCTGATAATGCAAAGCCTGCTTGGGATTCTCTCTCTCTCTCTCTCTCTCTCTCTCTCTTTCTCTGCCCCTCCCCTGCTCTCTCTCTCTCTCAAAATAAATAATTAAATAAATTAAAAAAAAAAAAGCTGGAAATCATGACTTAAGCCTTAGCTCTGCAGTTTGCTGTCTGTGTGGTGGTAAAGACTCAACCTCAGAGCTCTGTGCTGGGCATTTATGCTGGTTCCATCCTTCTCACAGAGACGTCACCATGAAAGCAGTAAACATGTGAGTGTATTGGGAAGGACTAGTTGTCCTACAATTTAAGTCATTATTATCATTGCTCTGAGATCCCAATAGTGTATTCCCATGTCTAGAAGAATACTGGCTTGACCTTTTGAATTTTATTTTAGGATTTGATTCCATTCTTATGAAAACATCTTTTAGTGACATCTGTTTTGTTTTGTGTGTGTGTGTGTGTATATATATATATACACACATATACATATATATGTATACATGTATACAGAAAACAAATGGTAAGAATAGGAAATCCCTCCCCATTTCTTGATAAGCCCTGGCTGTAGAATCTGCCTTTGTCATTGATGAGCTTAGCTGACAACCTAGGAGTGTTTCTGGAGGATGGCCTCCATCAAAGACAGAGGAACAAAAGAGGACTGGGTGTGTCTAAGTACCAATCTATAAAGAATGGGGTTTCATATCCCAATTTCCAAACCTGAGCACCATATTTTTTATTTTCAGTGTTTTTAATTTAGGCTCGGGCAAAACACTGGGAACTACAATGAATTGTTGTTGAATGGATGAATGGCTGTTGAGAAAATGTGTTATTTTTGTGTAGTGTCCTATCAGTGTGAAACAGTCAAGAAATTGCCATTGGTGTGAAAACTTTAGCTCAATAACTCAGAGGTAAAGAAAATTGGCACAAGAACATTAACTCTCCATTTGGACAGAATCTCTGAATTTTGTGAGGTTCACCTATCATTGTAAAACTCTAAAGATCAAGTTTATTTTGGAAGCTCTGCTACAACCTCTAGTATCATGTTACCAATAGTGTAGCCGAGGTAAAGACAGAGAACAACATTCTATTTCTGAATACACATCTCTATTGTTTTAACGTTCACAATGTTTGCTTTACTAATGCAGCAAGGAGGGAAGATCACAAATTATGTCTTAGGTTAGCGTTTAACATTTTGTTTTTCCAAAGTAACCTTCCTATGATCAACGCCATTACTGAAGATCACAGTTTTAATAACTCATATCTTGAATGTGAATAAGTAATTATTACTGAGGATTCTTTGGCTAGGATTGACCGCCATCAAACCTGTCAACCTATGTCTATTTTCTGTTACTGACTTAAGCAGTGATATAAACCTATTTTGGGGTAAACAAACAAGAATGAATGCTAGCTAAGATCCCCTGTGGTACACAAGGACTCATGTTGTATGTGTTTGTGTGTGTGTGTGTGTGTGTGTGTGTGTGGCAGGAGCTAAAATCACACCATCTCATTGGGATACCCCAAAGTATATGCAACCAAGAAAACAGCCAGCCTCTCTGGGAGAAAACATCACACCAGTTATGCAGGGGTCTTGGAAGTATGAAGTTGTAGCCATGTAGAGTCCTTTACCAGTGATTGGCAACAGCAAATAATAGTTGGTGATTAATGCTAGAAACCTTCTGATAAGGGCCTTTAACACCAAAACAAATAAGGAAGGTCTGACAAATATGGCTCCAGTTTATTAAATCTTACAAACCATAATAGCCTGAGTTTGGTAAGGTTTATTTGGATTGTTTCTTTTGTCTCTTTGTCAGGAGCATTCTAAATTAAATTTATTTCCTTGATTTGAGTTAGTTCAATTTCTTAAAAAAAATTTTTTTTCCTCTGTCAAATAGAATATATTATGATGGTTAATTTCATGTTTCACCTTGATCAGACTGAAGAAAGCCCAGATAGCTGGTAGAACATTATTTCTGGATGTGTCTGCAAGGATGTGTCCAGAGAGATTTGCATTTGAATCCATATCTGCATAAAGAAGACTGCCTTCACCAATGAGGGTGGGCATCATCCGGTCAGCTGGGGTCTAGAACAAAAAGGCAGAGGAAGGGCAAATTCTCTCAGCGTGAGCTGACACATTCATCTTCTTCTCCCTCAGACATTGGTGCTCCTGATTCTTAGGCCTTCAAAGTCAGTCTGAATTATACCACCAGATTCTGGTTCTTCAGCTTGTAGAGGGCATATCATGGATCTTCTCAGCCTCCAAATCATGTGAACCAGTTCCTATAATAATCTCCTCTTATAACATATATCCTATTGGTTTTGTTTTTCTGGAGAATCCTGACTAATACATTAAGTAATAGGTCTAATACCAAACCAAGTGTGGTAAAGAATAGAGAGAAATAAAAGTCTTGATATAGTCCTCAAGAAATATAGAATCAAGTTTGGTAGGGTCAAAGAAACAAGAAATAATGATTAGCATGTGGTCAGATGAGTCAGGGAAAGCCATTGCACTGTAACTAGTGAATCCTATTCATTGATTCATTTCATTTATTCCCTCGCTTATAAAACATTTCCTGAATTCCAAATGGCAGCAGGTGATTATGCTAGTGAGGAATGTCCATTCTTATCAGAAAGTCCCTGGTTATGCAGGAGCCATCTAATCCACCCTTTGCATTTGGATTGGCAGTTTTCTTTTTCTCTATTTTTTAATTGTTCCATTTCCAAAGACTTCAATGTAGTCGTGGAATGTGGTTTTCCTTTTCAGAAAATCCAGTGCCAGCATTGTTCCCTCAGGCCAGCAATTCCCAGGCTTTGATATTTTAGTTTAGTGGTGACCATTATATTTGTTTTCACAGTGAGGAAATCTAAGTAATTTTGGGCATGGTTCAAGGTTACATGATGAAGGCATGGACCCTATCCCTGAACTCACCAGCAAAGGTGAACCATAATTAATGAGCAATGATTGGGCATAGAGGTGAGATAGGACCAAAGTCACACCTTTACCGTTCAGAGAACTTGCCAAGTAGACTTCAGCCTTTTGACAATGACCCCATTTCCTCATTTCTCAACCTGGAATTATATGTAGCTTATTTTTCTTTTCTTGCTTAAAGTATTACCGTACGTGATCATGGGCACTGCAATTGTCAGGGTTGCTCATATCATCCATGGCTAAATCCACAGGTCTGTTCTCAGTCCTCGTTTTACTTGCATTATCTGAACGGTGGACACAGTTTATCAACCCCTCCTCCTTGAAGCACTTTCTTTACTTGATCTTTTTGGGGCACCACATTCTCTGCATTTTCTTGCTACCTCCCTGGCTGTTCCTTTCCATTGTCCTCTGCTGGTTCTTCTTCATCTCCCCAACACCCTAACATTTGGAAGCCAAACCAAGCTCATGACCATTCCTCCATACCTTTTGTGATCCTGTTTCCCAACCTCAGAAATGCAACTCTTTCCTTTCAGTTGCTCAGGCTAAAAGCTCAGTCATTGTTGACTCCTCTTTCCTCTCACACTCCACATCCTATCTGTTATAAAGTTCTGTCAGTTCTGTCTTTAAAATGTATCCAGAATGTGAACCCTCTCACCACCTCCACTACTTCCCTGGCCAAGTCACCATGTCTCTTTACTGGAAGCTACCAGTAGCTTTCTCCTGCTTCTTCCCTTGTACCTCTAAAATGCACCCATAACACAGCACAGTGAGTCTTTAAAATATGTCATTTCATGTCATATTGAAATGACATATTTTGCTCAAAATTGTCCAATAGCCCCCATCTCACTGAGGGTAAAAGACAGTCCTTGCAATGACTTACAAGGCCTTCCATGACCTGGCACCTAAAAGTTTTCTGATTTCATCTTCTATTCTTTCTGTTCTGATGCCTCTCCAGCCACACACCTGCTTTCTGTTTCCCCACCGTTCCAGGAATGCCCCTAACTTGGGAATTTTATACTAACTATTCCCTCTGTTTGCAGTGTTCTCCCTTCAGGGAGCCATGTGGCTCACTGCCATACCTCCTTCAGGTTTTTGCTCAAGTGTCACCTTATTAGAAAGCTTCCCAGCTAACTTACAATTGCAACCGTATCTCTCATCCCAGCACTCTCTTCCCTTTTCCTGTTTAATTTTTTCCCATAGCACATATCATCATTTGATATACTATTTATTTTACTTATTTACTGATGTTCTCCCTCTCATCCACAAAATGTAGGCTCCATGTATACAGGGAATTTTTGGTGTGTTTTATTCATGGCTATATGCCTAGCACCTAGAATAATGTTTGGCATATAGTAGGCTAGAAAATATTAATAAGTATTTTGAATGAATGGTCATATCTTGCTTCAAGGCCATGTGATGAAACAAATCTCAAGTAAAGCTCAAACACAAGGCTCTGAGGAAATGATTTCCATGACCACTTATCTGCTTACACTACCACAAAGAACAAGAAGCTGTATTGTTTTTGCTTTATTTTGTTTTGATTCCCTTATACATCATGTCCTTGTATAATGTATAAGCATGTCCTTAGACAATGTATACAGCCTGTCCTTGTATCCCAGGACAGCTGTCCCTTCCCATTTACTCTGCTCTGTTCTCCCTCCATCATGTGGTTTCTCCACCATAGTATAGTCTGTTCTTTCTAAAGAGGAAAACTACCTTACTAAAATGTAAATAAATCTTAGAGTTGGCCTGTACATCAGAGATAAGTATAAAGCAATGAGACTGAAGCAGAGATTTTCCATTATAAAAAACAAACTATTTGAAAAACCAGGAGTCAATTTTTTTTCCTGCTCTTGACCTTGAGCAAACTGGGCTGGTTAGTCTAGGGTAGAAATGGAATGGGGCTTCTAGCTGGATTGAATGTGTCAACTGGGTGTATTAGCTGCTAATTTAGGATCATGATATGCTTCAAATAACATTTAAATATCTGTATGCTATGTTGTTGGGGAAAGTTCTCAGTTATATCCTTCTCACCCTGCATATCAGCAAAACAGCCAGGGTGGATCTGTAATGTCTATGCTTAATGCACTCTAATGGGCTGGTTTCTACTAGTCACAGACACATGCCAGTTTTTGTTACAGTTGATGCACGTGGTCACTCACAGTACCTTAATGTAGTTTAGCTCACTGACCATGATTTTTTTTTTTTAATTTTTTTTTTCAACGTTTATTTATTTTTGGGACAGAGAGAGACAGAGCATGAACGGGGGAGGGGCAGAGAGAGAGGGAGACACAGAATCGGAAACAGGCTCCAGGCTCTGAGCCATCAGCCCAGAGCCTGACGCGGGGCTCGAACTCACGGACCGCGAGATCGTGACCTGGCTTAAGTCGGACGCTTAACGGACTGTGCCACCCAGGCGCCCCACTGACCATGATTTATATAACCTACAGTTTCTGTCTAGTTGACTCATTCATTCTCTCAATCCTTGAATCATCTAAACCTTCCTTAATAATTTCACCTGCATTTTGTCTTCTAGTCCAGAACTTCCCTGTTCATTCTTTAACCCATAGAGAAACCATCAGCCAGTTAATATCACCACATTATCACCCCAGCCACCACGCTCCTGCTCCAAATTCTATTTGAGTCAATCCTAGAATCTCCAGCCTTTTTTCAGAGTTAGGTCTCCTGAAAGATTTGTCCTTCTCACTCTTTTCAACACCTACGATCCCAATACTGCTTCTAGGAGCAGAGGATGTACACTAAGGCCCCAAACAAACAGTTTTTCCCTACACTTAATTTTCACAGACTCCTCTCTAGCCTGTCTAAGGAGGAAGGGAAGATAGCTAAGATAGCTCTGAAGGACATTGCCCAGGGACACAGGCCCACTTAGAGACTGAGCTTAGTAATAAGATTATAGAATGCTTCCCCTCCTCCACATATACCCCCACCACTGCCACCAACAGGGCTTCAGTATAATAACAGTGGCCTACAGCTGAAAGAGTTCTGAGAGACAGGTTTTCTCTAAGGTGAAGTACTTAGGAAAGCCCAAAGTTAACAAGGGAGATACAACGAGGATGTAGGAGAACTTTGAAACTTCTGGCACCTACAGCTCCAGCAAACATCAAACACAGCCCAACTCCTAGCTAGGTTAACACAAAATCTCACACTAATGGCCTATTACCTGATACATCACGTGAGGCTTTCAACAAAAAATTACTCGGCAAAAAGAAAAACAAACAAAAAAAACACAGCCTGAAGAAAGAGAGCAAGTGTCAGAACCATACATAGATATAACACAGTTACTAGAATTATTAGACATGGAATTTAAAATCATTATGTTGAATATGTTAAAGGCTCTAATGGAAGAAAATAGGCAACATGCAAAACAAGTGGTTAATGTAAGCAAAAAGATGGAAACTCTTAAGAAAGAATAAAAAAGAAAGGCTACATATAAAAAACACTGTAACAGAAGTGAAGAATATCTCCAATGGAATCATTAGTAGACTGGATATGAATGAGGAAAGAGTCGGTGAGCTTCCAGATATGTCAACAGAAACTTTTCAAACTGAGATGCATAGAGGAAAAACAAGTGGAAATGAAATAAAACAGAACATCCAAGAACCATGAGACAATTACAAAAGATAAAACTTATGTATAGTTGGGATATCAGAAGGAGAAGAAAGTGAGAATGGAGTAGAGAAAATATTTGAAATGATAATGGCCAAGAACAGACACCAAACTACAGATTCAGGAAGCTCAGAGAATACCAGGTTGGATAAATATCAAAAGGAATATACCTTGGCATATCATACTCAAATTTCAGAGAATCAATGACCAAGAGAAAATCCTTAAAGAAGCTAAAGAAACAAAACATCTTACATATAGGGGAGGAAAGGTGTGAATTACATTGGGCATCTCATCAAAAGCCATGCAAACAACAAGAGAGAAGAGTGAAATATTTAAAATGTTGAAAGAAAAAACAACCAACCCAGAGTTCTATATCCCTCAAAACTGTCATTCAAAAATGAGGATGGTGTGCCTGGGTGGCTCAATCAGTTAAGAGTCCAATTTGATTTTGGCTGAGATTATGATCTCATGGCTCATGAGATTGAGTCCCACGTCAGACTCTGTGCTGACAGCACAGAGCCTGCTTGGGATTCTCTCTCCCTCTCTGTCTCTGCCCCTCCCCCATTCACCCTCTCTTTCCCTGTCTCTCAAAATAAATAAATAAACTTTTTTTAAAAGTGAAGGAGGTTATATGAGTGAAAAACAAGCCACAGACTGGAAGAATATATATGTAAAACACACATCTGATAAGAGACTTGTAGCCAAAATATGCAAAGAACTCTTAAAACTCAATGATAAGAGAACAATGAAACCCAGTGAAAAAGTAGGCCAAAATTACTCTTTTACCCTCTCCACCAACACAGGCTGCATTCACACCAAAACCATGAAGAAGGCCACCCGAGTCATCACTGAGAAGTACTACACACTCCTGGAAGTACTTCCATGCCAATGAGCACATGTGTGAGATCACCATTATTCCCAGCAAGAAGCTCACAACAAGATTGCAAGCTATGTCACACATCTAATGAAGCGGATTCAGAGAGGCTTGGCGAGAGGAATCTCACCATACTGCAGGAGGAGAAGAAAGAATTATGTTTCTGAGGTCTCAGCCCTGGATCAGGAGATCATTGAAGTAGATTCTGATTCTAAGGAAATGCTGAAACTCTTGGACTTTGGCAGTCTGTCCAATCTACAGGTTGTAGACACTCAGTCTACAATTTGGATCAACTTCAAAACACCACGTGGATCTGTTTGAATCTTTCTATTGGGCTGTATTATCTTCAATAAACCTTGGACAACAACAACAACAGAAAGTAGGCCAAAACCTGAACAAATACCTCACCAAAGATGGTATACAGATGGAAAATAAGCGTGTGAAAAGATGCTCAATATTATATCTTTATAGAATTGCAAATGAAAACAACAATGAGATCCTGCTACACACCTATTCAAATGGCAAAAATCCCAAACACTGACAGCACCAAATACTGACAAGGATGTGGAGCAGCAGAGCTCTTACTGCTGGTGGGGATGCAAAATAGCACAGCCACGTTGGAAGACATTTTGGCAGTTTCTTACAAAGCCAAACATAGTCTACCATATGATCCACCAATTGTGCTCCTTGATATTTACACAAATACACTGAAAACTCATGTCTACACAAAAATGTTCACATAAATGTTTATTCATAATTGCTCCAAATTAAAAGCATCCAATATGTCCTTCAACAGGTGAATGGACAAATTGTAGTACATCCAGAGAATGGAATATTATTCAGTGATAAAAAAGAATAATCTATCAAGCCATGAAAAGACAAGAAGGAACCTTAAAAGCTAATTATCAAGTAAAAGAAGACAATCTGAAATGCCTACATATTGTATGATTCCAATTGTAGGACATTCTGGAAAAAACAAAACTATAGACAATAAAAATATCAGTGGTTGCCAGGGGTTTGGGAATGTGGGAAGGGGTAAGGAGTCTTACTGGAACACCGGAGTCTTTTAGGACGAAACTATTCTGTATGATATCATAATGGTGGATACATGTCATACATTCATCAAAACCCCCAAATTTATACGATACAAAGAGTGAATCCTATTGTAAACTACGGACGTTAGTTAATAAAAATGTATGAACATTGGTTCATCAATAGTAATAAATGTACCACACCAATGCAAGATGTTAATAATAGGGGAAACTGTGTGTGGGTGAGAAGTAAGGAGGTATATGAGGATTCTGTGTTTTTCACTCAGTGAATGCTCTAGAAAATACAGTCTAGTAATTAAAAAAAAAAAAAGTGAAGGAGAATAAAGACCTTGTCAGACAAAACCTTCAATCTGGAAGCTTCTGAAACTGATACAGCCTGCTGAGTTTGGGGCACACTTGGCAGACTATAGAAATTTAGCATTCCTGGATGTGAAGAGACTTCACCACTTTGCTCAGTGTGAAAAAGTAATTATAGGCCCCAGTTCGGAAAAGTAAAGATGTGTATTTTATCAATATAGAGTGGAGACTAGCATTTGTTGGCATATGACTGATCCTGTGCTAGGTGCTCATCTGACTGATTCTGTGTTAGGTGCTTAACATGTCACATTATTCCGTTCCTCTCTTCCTTCCTTTAAAGAAGATACAAGGTCCTTAAAGAGTTTACTGTCTAGTAGAGGAGACTGGCAATTGTAGGGTAGTCCAGTATTGTGAAGTCTATGTGCCTGTGATAAGGAGATTATAAGGTATGGTGGCAGCACATGATAGAGTACATATCCAGCCTTAAGGGCACAGGAGAGGCTCTTATGGGAGGTGACATCTACATTGACCTGAGGATGAGTGGCAATTAGTCAGGTAAGGGAGAGGGGAGACACGGGGAGAGAAGCAGATTCCAGGCAGAGAGAACAACCTCTGTGAAGGCCCAGAGGTGAATGAAAGTCAACAGTGTTCAGGATAGAGAGAACTTACAATGCCAGAACTATGGAGACCAAACATGATGCCAGGGTGGTAAGAAAGGACTGGATCTTGCCAGCCAGGGTGAGAAATATCCTGAGGGCAGTGAGACGTTGTGTAAGGAGGGGAGTAAACCAAAATGACTTGCTCTTCCCAAAGATGTCTCTGGATGGATTGTGGAGAATAGGCCAACCTTAGGGACAGAGGACTCTTACAATGATCTAGGCACCCAAACTAGAGATGGAGATATAGCTACTAAGCTTCAAGAGAGCTGGAATCAAGAGCTGAAACTTGGCAGTTTATTTGATTGGAGAGTGGTGACAGGGAGAAAGAAATTCAAGAGATAAGTTTTCTGGAGACACCTGATGGCATCTTTAACTGAGTAGAAAACAGATCTGCGAGGTTAGAGAGAGGAAAGATGATGGTTTCCGTCTGGAACATTTGGTTTTGAAAAGCCTGTGGGACATGGGTTAGAGTGTATGGACGTGAAACTTGGAAAAGAAATTTGGGCTGGAGAGAAAAGACCTGAAAGTTGCTGGCATAAAAGTAGTGGTTAAAGTGGGAGATTTATTTTTACAACAATCATTAAGGCAGATATTTCTCTCCCTGTTTTCAGAAGAGGGAAGCAAGGTTTGGAGAGCATAAATAATTTGCTCAAAATCAGTCAGGGAGTGGTGGAGCCAGGATTTTTAACTGGTATGTTTCCACTGCACACCATTGTTTCTGGGTAAATGCACTGTTTCTGAGTAATCTGATTGTACTGCTCCTATGGCTTTTTTCCTCCTACATCTGAGAATTCTGGAAAACATTCCTCCTTGTCACAGAAACTAACCTGGAGAAATGTCACTGTTCACAGCTCAAAACTTCTTTTTTGGAAGCTAAGATAAAACGCATCAACTTCTTCATGAGAGTTTCCTTTCATCTGGACGGAATGATGCCAATGATGCTTGGTCTATGAAAGGAGCCCTGAGTGTCCTTCCAAACCAGACCTGTAGTGGGGAACACCCCTTGCCATTATGTTAACGGTCTACCTCCTCACGCACTAAGCTGACATTGCACATGTCAGATAAGTGGTGACAGAAGCAGCCAACCCATTCCACTTGCTGATACAAGGCTGGCTCCAGGACTTCTGGCTCTGTGTTTGACCCATCCTCCATCCTGTCACTTGTCTCCTCCTCATGGAGATTCCCAAATCTCCCTCAACTCCACCTCCTTTCTCAGTCCTGATAGCACCAGAGTTGAAGCCTTTTCTTATTTTCCATTCAGAGGGAAACTGGATGTTCTTTGTGATGACCTCATCTCTCTTGGCATCCCCCTTCCCACCCCCATCTCCCAGGCACTGTCATTTTCATTTGCATGGCCTCTGGGGTCTTCAACTATGGAGGGACCTGCTTCATAGCTGACACCAAGGCTCAAACTCTAACCTCTCACACTTTCTCATATAACATCTCATCTGCTGGTGGAATACATTTGTTTGTGATTACAGGCTGCTTACAATACCATTGCACAGGGCCTTATGTTATGGCCCAGCGCCATGAGAAAACACATTAGTAATTTTTTATGACCCTAATGCAACCATGCAGGATTTCCCTAAAACAGAAAACATGAAGGGATTTTATTGTCTTGCACTATTAGACATCCCTTATGGCTGATGCATGTATATTAGAACTAACAGAACATAGGATTTTCCAGACATTTTGGGCTGAGAGGTTTCTGACTCTAATTAGTGAACATCCCTTGTTTATCTGCTCTGGGGGACATAAAACACACAAGGAAATTACAAACAAAAGGCATCAAGGTTTTGAATGTTTCTCTTGATATATTAACTTACTCCTGGGCTTAAATGAGATGCTCTTAGTAAGCCACTTCTGAAAGTAACTGTGAAATGATAAAAATTGGAAGAGACTGGTGAATTCTCAAGGATTCTTACTGCACCTCTTTGAAAAATAGCATACAACATGGACTTCAGTTAGACCAGGACACCATCTGGCTCTCCTATGGGGTGGCTGTCTGTCTCTGTCTCTGTCTCTCTCACACATGCGCACACACACACACACACACACACACACACACACAAGCACAGACATGTATACACCCCATCAAATAAAAATGTCTAAAAAGAGAATAGTGGACTTTCATTTGGCCTTAAGAATAAATACATACATTATTTCTATATAAAAAAACCATTCTATGTTTGGCACTGTTAATGGTGTTCAATGTCTACCCAGGAGTTTTTTGATAAACTAGCAGGAGAGAAGTTGAGAGTTTCTAGCTCTCTCAGAGGAACTACACTGGAACATTTTAATTACTTTTCTGTGGAGGACATGCTCATTCTAAATCTGGCAGCTCTTAGAGGCCTCTCCACCCAGCTGGGAGTGTGTTCCCAAGTGCCCAGAGGGTGAAGGTAAGTCAGCCAAGAGTATGAGAAGACAACAGACCCCAGGCAATGAACAAACCCTATCTAATAAAAGGGCTTAAATTAGAATATTTGGAAACATTTTTAATACAGAGTGTTAGTAGTTGACACAGTGGCGTCAATTCTTTAAACTCCGCATAAAAGTGTGACAGCTACCTTTCCCAACCGCCTATCAGCCTTCAAATACATGCATCCCATTGAGTGGCAAAGGGTGAGAACCTGGCCAAGCATTTCCGTAGTAAGATCCATGGGAAAAACATAGTAGACAAAGCAGAATAATAAAGTACAATGATATTTGGGTTTCACATCAGCTTTGCTATGGTTATAGTAACAAATTTTCCAAGGCTCAAACAGATTTAACCTCCCTTAAAAAAAATAGTATATTGTGACATACTCTGGGGAAAGTGCTATTCATGGCATCTTACCCCTCACAGAATGGAAAAGATGGGTTTGCATTCTATCACTTCACCTGTCACCTTCCCTGGGGTTGAGTGTTACCCACCTGTTTCCCATGGCTTCCAGGGAACACAAATGGGCTCGCCCTCAGTGCACAATTGCACTGATAGGCAACATGGAAAGTGCCCTTAAAATAATAAGACTGATTTGTGTGTTGCCTTTTTCATATCTGGACTCATCTACATTGTCATTTCTACACATCGGTTTTACTGAAGGCTATGTTCTCAATACAATTCTGTAAATACTGAAAAGTATTTTCATTGAACCAACCAGATACTGTAAAGGAGCTCCAGCTCAGCCACCCTTCCAGCACCTCACAGGAAGAATCTGCCATCAGAAGGAACTGGGATTATCTAGAAGCTAATCCCAGGAGTTAGGCTTTAGGCCATCCGTTCCCTTGGCATGTATTCCTCCTTGGAGAAAATATCTTTTCTCTTTTCATTCACTGGACCTATGATTGAAGTGGTTAGGTAACCCCCAAGGGCATACCAGAGACTCACTAATCAACCCCATTCTGAAGGAGAGAGCACTGCACTTTTAGTATATGTTGAGGGTATATACATGACAGACACAGATACGGTGCGTGGCAACTTGATATTGACTGCGTTGTAATGAATAAAATGTGTCCAGGGCTTACTGGACTGGACAATGCCTCTGAGAAGTATTGCCATGAAGTTATGACTGGAAGCACATTTTAATCGTGTTTGGCTCATTGTAGCTCAGTTTTAGATCATGTAATCTGTGGAGAGCATCCATTGATTGGCATATTCTCCTAAATTCAGTTATAGTTTATGAGATGTGGAAGAGAGAAACTCCACTGACAGCAATTACCTAGGATTCATAGGACTTTGCTTACTTCGCAAATGCTCTTTCAGTGGTTGACTTTTGCTTGCTCCTGTCCAACCCAGGTTTGGCTATTCTTAGACCTGGAATTAAATCACTGAAGTCTAGTCTTCTCAGGTTTCCCTCCTCCCTGGGAGAGTAGATTTAGAGTGATCATAAGAAAGTCAACTCATCCCTAATCATTTGGCCCGAAGAGACCCAGAATGCTCTTCCCTCTTCTTTTACAATCCTTCCAATAAAACTTCTCTACTTTTTTTATCCCTAGGTGGAGAGCGCTCTCAGAGAGTTCACACAGTGAGTGTGGTTTGTGCATTCAATAGTAAGATCTAATCATTGCCTCTTGAGGGCTGAAAAATGAAAACACTGGATAAGAGCCCACCTTCTGGCTTCATGCTTGTCAAGAACAGGATCTATTAGCCTTTTAAAGAAATACTGATAATAAAAAGCAGACTAAGTGAGCTATGTGAATTGGCATCTAATCAATTATTTTCTGAGCTCTTTCTCCCTTAAGTTACTCAGAGCTGCAAGAGCAAACAAGATTTTACTGTTTCTAACCCTCTTGCCTTCCACAAAGCTTGGGGAAATATATAAGCCTGTGTATGCCCCCATTCTTTTTGGAGATGTTTTATTATCATCATCTCCATTGTAGAAGAGGTCATATTCCCTTTAATTAAAGTGCATACAAGTCAGAAACTCCCCAGCCTGCATTTCCCAAGCATCAAGAGGTACAAGGCCTGAGTTTTCCTCCCATAGCCCACCAACAGGGCCGGGACATCAGTGGTGTGAGGACGAGGACAGCCGCCAGCCAACCCAGAGCACAGAGAGCTCAGGCTGCTTTCTTTTTCCCACATCAGTTCTTCACTGTATTTGACCTAGAAGTTTTGGATGCGGACAACACTGCATATTTGGAATAATACTTTTTTTCTCTTTAAACCTTTTGCCCTATAGATGATTCATTTCTCCTGGGCTAAAATTGGACTCATCCTGAGCATCTTTGCATGGAAGACATTCCAGCATTTGGAGGGTCTCATCACAGATTGGTTGCACTGGATGCTCTGGTTTGCCTTCACCTCCTCTTCTACTCTCTCCATACTCAACCTCCACCCTTTGCTTCTACTACATATATCATTGGAAGAAGAAACACATTTGTGATTTTCCCTGAGTATGGGCCAATTTGTTATTTTAGCATGGGTGTGCCTGGTTTCATAAGGTGCATACCAGGCAGCTGAAGAATGATGTCAATTTTGACCTGCCATCTGTAGTCCCCACCCAGGAGATTTTTAGAAGTACTAACTCCTCCAGCTCCCCAAGGTCATCTTTGTTAACCTCTGTTAACCCTTAGAGGAGCACAATAATGACAAAAGAAATCACAAAACACAAGGAAAAGGCAACTAAAGGGTATATGGTAGTTAAAAAAGATTTCTATTTTTCTGTTAAAGTAAAAAAAAAAAAGCTACTATCCAAACTTGGGCCTGAGATAGGTGTGATTAATGCCATTGTCTGGCTTTTGCCACAAAATACTTCTCCTACGAAAAAAGTATGGGATTACCTAAAGCACCCAGTTACTCTTATTAAGTTCAGATTTTCTTAAAATTAGATTGAGAAAAATCCATTTCTACATGGAGTGTGCATTACAGAATAAGCTTAAATGCACATGTTTCCAGGCCTAGTCTGAAATCCTGTTGGGTAATTCCGGCCAGGCCTTGACCCTGGGTGTTGTGAGGATCAGGAATGGTGTTACCAGTTATTGTCTATTTTGTTAGAAGCTAGAGTTGAACTTGGGAGCGTGATTAACACTAGCTCAATTTTCCCCTCCCTCCAGCCAACCACTGAAATCACTAAGCCTTCTGACAGGATAAACATGTCTGTTAGTTTGTTCCTAGGAATTATCCTATACTTTTTGTTGCAATATATTACTTTTCCCCTTTCATCACTCCCCCACCCCCACCCCAGCACCTTTCCCCTCCACTCTTTACCTACTTAGACCTAGATCTGAAGCCATGGAGTCTCCTGGGAGTCTATTCACATATGTCAAAGCTCAGTCAAGGTCCCCCTGAGCTGGAACAGAGCTCATTCTTCCTGTCATAATTTTCTGTTCCCAGGGTCTTTGTTGTCTGTTTCTAGTGCTTAATCATTATTCCAATAGAAGAAAGCGATTTTTAATATTTTTAATAAATAATTCAGGAATCTGAATAAATACCCACATTTTCAAAGGAAGTCCATAGCTTCCTCCTTTCCCAACCCCTCTCCATAGTCAACAAACATTTGTGGAAAGCCTTTTATGAAGCAGCTGCTCTTCTGGGTCCTCACATTTTATTTGATCGTCACCACCAGCCATTAACCGCACATGTGGTAGGTTCTCAGGGAATGTGTTCTGATTAAATGGATTACCTTATAGAGCAGAGTTATTAGCCTAACTTTAGAGCTGAGGAGACTGAGGCCCCAAGTAGTAGTTAAGCAGTTAAGTTAAGTGACTTGTTCAGACTGTGCATTGGCTGAATTTGTCTTCTGTCCATCCCTTTCATTGTCTTGGTCATATTCGTGTCTGTTGTTAAAGCTTCCATTCGGCTGGTACCACAAATAGGGCTGTCTAACATTCTGTCTCATTGCTTCAGAAAGGCATGGTGCTATTTATGGAGAGAACATGGGTTACTGACCAGCGTGGTGTTTTGCCTTTTGGCCTTTGGAATGCAGTCTACAGCATTTTCTCCAGAAAACCTCACACAGATTTGTGTTTGCAGAAAGGGGTCCAAAGGCTTAATTATTTTTTGGGAGCCCTACTATTTGTCCTTTGCTAACCAGGTCATCCTTCAGACAGAAAAAAATGTTGTGTATGACCCAGCCAAGGCTGCTGCTCAATGGGGTTGACAGCAGGCCAGAAACTCAAAAACCCTGCCTGCAGGCCTGATCATGTCCAGAGAGTAAGCTGACAGAAAGCAACTCTCTGAATACATCCTGCATGCATCTGTCTCCTCTATGCCTTCGTTCAAGTCTGGAAGAGTTACCAAAAAATATGCCTACTTGACCCTTTTTAATGGGCAGTTGCATTGGTTCCTCTAAACGAGGAAGAGGCAGCCTGCCTCTTCCGACAGAGGCAAAGTAGAATCTGATAGGCATTACGGTGGCCTTTATATTTCTGTGATTTACAACATTTTTAAATGTGTGGTTCCATCACTGTCAGTGACAGCTGCCACATTTGTTTCTCTTGGGAGGTGGATGTAGAAGTGCCACTAAATAAAAACTTGGGAATTTCAACATTTGTTCTTTCTGTTTTCCCAACAATAGTTTTACAGATATGTTCACATGACTAAGACTCTTGCTCAAAACCCCTAAAACACTTGAGAGTAAATTACAAAGGAGCCAAGTGTTGGCCCCCCTCATTCTGCAGCAGTGTGTTCTTGGGGGTCTCTTGAGTGAAGAGGGGCACAGACAACTGTTTGATCAGTGAGTCCATCAGAACTGTTAGCCATGCTGATCCTGAAAAGAGAGAGCAACTCAGAAGTCTGGTGGGGTGGCCTGTCTTTCATTTCACAAATATTTTTTTGTCTTCATACCATGCAGAGCAGTGTGCTAAGTAGAGAAGGACTTGAACACTGGTTATCTTCAGCTCTCCTGGTCAGTTAACACCTATCAAGGAATCTCTGTACTCCAGAATATGCTCCAGTTCCAAAAGTGGATGTCAGCATTTTCTAGTCAATTCAGACATAATGTATGTGTCCTTAAATACCAGCAAAACCACAGTTAGAGTGGCAATGATCATCTAGGTTGGTGGGTCCTCTCATGAAATCAACATTGATTTTACCCTTTCTTAGTGTAGAAATTTGTAATGTGTTCTCCTTAAACACACACACACACACACACACACACACACACACACACGTCAGTTTATTTGGAAGACCACACACAGCTAATCATTTGTATAAGTTGTGTTAGATCAAATGGGAGAATGCATTTAAAAGGCTTCATATGATATGGCCCCCAGTAAATGTGAGCTGCTGTTATCACCCTGTCACATCATCATCGTTGTCACCATATTCTAGTGTTTTCCTGGCCCTTGATTAGAAGTTAAATCAATGGGAGCTGAGAACTCAGGAAGTAAAAACTCATCTTTGTACCTTGATGTGCACTTTTTAAGATATAAAGTGAAATCTAGTTTGCCTCTGATTTTAAACTGAAGGCCTTCCAATGAACAGCAATGAACATTCCATTTTAAGTGGGATTATTTTAGTATCTGTTAAAGAATCTGAACAATCCACTCAAAGAGCATGTGTTACATGCTCTGTGTCTTCTTTACACCCACCTTGGAAGTGGGGAAGAGAAGGGAACCAGCATTTATTGAAAGTGTGCGATGTTCTAGGCATTTCACCTATGTTTTAGGATTGTTTCCCCCTAAAATTCGTATGTTGAAATCCTAACCTCTAGTACCCCAGAATGTTACTGGATTGGGAGACAGGGTCTGTAGAAAGATAATTAAGTTACAACAAGGTCATTAGGGTAGGTCTAGTTCAACCTGACTGGTCTTATGTAAAAGAAGAGATTAGGACACAGACACACACAGAGTAAAAACCATGTGAAGACTCGGAGGGAAGACAGCCATCTATAAGCTAAGGAGAGAGGCCTCAGAACAAATCAACCCTGCTGATACCTCCATCTATGACTTCTAACTTTCAGAATTGTGAGAAAATAATTTCCTTTGTTTAAACCACCAACTCTGTGGTATTTATTAGGACAGCTCTAGCAAATTAATACAACATATGTTATCCCATTGACTTTTCTGCACAAACAAATGTTGGGTCATTGGGGTTTTTGGTTTTTAGTCTTTTAAGTCTCCTTTAGTTTTCAATTTCCACTTGCATCTCTCTCTCTTTTTTTTAATTGAAGTTTAATTAACATACAATGTTCTATTTGTTTCAGGTGTACAGCATGGTGATGATGCTTCTATACATTACTCACTGCTCACCATGGTAAGCATAGTCACCATCTGCCACCATACAACATTATTACAGTATTATTGACTATATTCTCTATGCTGTACTTTTCATCTCCTTGACTTATTTATTTTATTCCTGGAATTTTGTACCTCTTAATCCCCTTCACCTATTTCTCCATCCCCCACCCACCTCCCCTTTGACAATCACCAAGTTTGCTTTCTGTATTTAAAAGTCTTTTTGATTGTTTGTTCATTTGTTTTTTTAGATTCCACATGTAAGTGAAATCATACGGTAATTGTCTTTTTTAAACCAATGTATTATTATCATAATTTGTAGGTAAGAAAACTGATGATTTGAGAGATAAGTAACTTGTCCATGGCCCCCAGGTTGTCAAATAGCTTGGCCAGGCTTCAAACCTAGTTCTGCTGGAGGATACCTGATATATGGTAATATTGTAACAAATATTAACTCTTGTCATTTATTATTGCTATTGGCTTCAGAAAGATAATATCCAATTCAGATAAGCACACTACCAAGAGATGAATTTTATGTAGATTAATGGAGGTATTTCATGTAAAGAAGGAAGGAAATATACTGGTTTTCTTGTAGGAAAAGCAGGAACCCAAGTCCCACAAATATTGCTCAAACTCAGCATGAAGTTGACCTTAGCTTCTTAGCCATAGGTTATTATAGAAGCCTCCAAAATACATAGTTTTAGATATCAAATGTACATTGATTTATAAGCAGAATAAGAGGTCTTTTTGGTGGAAATATGTTCTGTAAGGATAGTGTTAGAATGCATTTACACCCACTCTAAAACCCAAAATTCTTTCCTAAATAAGACCTTAGAAGTCTTTGCCCTAGTCAGTCAAAATGGCCCCTATAATATGGCCAAAGATTAAAATTTATGTTCACAATTGTTTTAAACCAAGATATTACTCTCTGGCTTCTCAATCATATTTTTATTCTTTTTGTACATCTCATCAAAGCATTTCGATTAGAACAAGTCATTGAGCAGAGAAGCCAAAATAAATAGTTGATTTAAATTACTACAGTGAAGGGACCACAGTTTCAGTCAGGCCTAAGTTATGGGGACTTTTAATGATTCTATGAGGTTCTAGTGTTTATGGAATTGGCTTGTATATTGATTGTTTTTTTCTTCCTGATTTATTTCTGATTTCTAAAGTCAACCCATGAATTTCTTAGTCTGTCTGGTCAGAATTTTTTGATGGCTTCTCAGGGGTTCCAGGCTCTGAGAACCTCATAGATTTGCAAACCTCATGGTTTGCTTTGCCTTGGAACTCATTAACTCCTGTCACTTAGCCTGAAGCTGGTGACCTCTGCCTAGCAACCTGGCCACATTACCCATGTTTGCTATATAAGAACCAGAGGTGCCATCCAGCTCCACTGTTTCCATCTCTGCTTCTGGAATGGACCAGACGATGCTGCAGTCAAATGGGAATAAAGCTAGAGTACAATCCATCCACAATGTAATCTTCATTCATGTCTTTCTGGGTGTATCAGGTGATCTGGGTGGATCAGGGGACATCATGGAGTGGTTGAGTGCACAAATTTTGGGCATGGGCAGAATTGGTTCCAATGTCAATGGCCACCTACAAGTCACATGACTCTGGGAATGTTACTTAATCAACCCGGACCTCAGTTTCCTTATTCATTTTTTTTCTTCCTTATTTGTTAAATGGAAATAACAACTATGTTGCGGGTTTGCTGAAAAGATTAAGGAAGTAACATAGGTGAAGCATCTGGGAAAGTGTCTGACATGTGGTAGGTGCCTAATAATGAAGACCGTAAACAGAAGTTTGATAACTTCACCTAATATAACTTCCAGTGGTTGCTGTGTGGTTGAAATTTCATTTGCAACACAACAAAGCCTGCTTATATTTCTACAGGGAAAAAATACCATGGCAGCCTGATGTGCAGTTGGGATTTAACCTCACATAAGACCCAAGAGTCCCTATGGAGGGCATTCTCCATGTGTTTCAAACTTGGTGCATCATCCACCAAGCATGTTCCCTCCGGAAAAGCAGGAGACCGCCCAAGGTTTGGATAAGTTCAGGGAAGCATCTGAACTTTTTGGGAGCTGTCCCATCAAAACTGGAGTTGTCTGGGTTTTGACCGCTGGGGCCAATATTCTTTTCTGTCTGGACTTTTAAAAAAGATCAGAACATTGGGTTAGTATTCCCAGTTCTCTGTGTCATTAGAAGCTCTTAAGCACGAAGATTCCACTAATTTCAACCAGAATTTTGTGGGTAAAAGACATGAGTAATGTGAGAAAATGAATGAGGACATTGGCACTCACTGGGGGAAGTTAGGAACTTCAAGGAGAAAAATAAAAGCTGTCTTCATCAGCCAGCCTAAGTTGGAGGGGTTTTTAGGATATGTGATTGTTCCCAGCACCCTGTTTTGAATCTCTCTTACATTTCATAAAGTCAGAAAGTTTGGGTTTGAATTCTGTTCAAATATTAACAGATGGGGTGTAAGAAGACTTCTTACAGCCTTCCAAGCCTCAGTTTCCTCATTGGTAAAAGGAAATATTAATAAGTATTCTATAGGGCTGTTGATTCGTTCGTTTATTCATTCATTCAGTTGGTCTGGCACATAGCGAGCACTCAGTAAATAGTAGCTCCCAGAAAGTTTCTATGGAATCTTTGTAATTCCATGTACCTGGATTTCAAGGAAAATTTCACATTTGTGTCTCAACTTTTTTTATTTTCCTTAGGAATACATTTTCACCTTTATAAAAAATGCATTTGACCCTTTAGAGCCCTCAGAGAAATTTTTTAAATAGAAAAATGTGTGTCCTTCTAAAATCAAACCAGTGTTGGGGCACTTGGGTGGCTCAGTCAGTTGAGCGTTAGACTTTGGCTCAGGCCTTGATCTTGCAGTTCATAAGTTCGAACCCCAGATTGGTCTCTGTGATGACAGCTCAGAACCTGGAGCCTGCTTCACATTCTGTGTCTCCTCTCTCTGCCCCTCCCCTGCTCACACTCTGTCTCTGTCTCTGTCTCTCTCTCTCTCAAAAATAAATAAACATTAAAAAAATTTTATATCAAACCAGCGTTATTGAACCTCACTAAAATGTTAGTTAGGCTCAGTCTGTATGTTTCTCAATTCACTTTAATTGCCACTCATACAACTTATCTACATCCAAATGTGTCTACAGAATCAAGCCATCAAATGGCTTTACATTCAGGAAAGAAGCACACTCAGTGACGAAGAGCACAGGCCCCAGCTCCATGAGGGTCCCCAGAGCTGCTACATATACTGCACACCATCAGGGTGAGCAGAGTGTATGCAACTGTTTGCCTTCATAGAGTTTATGACTTTGCATGGCTTTTAATACTTCCCTCAAGTAGTATCATTCGCCTCTCAAACTTTAATAATTCTTTTTTGAGTAGTGTCTTTCTGTCCTCCCCTCCCCACCCCCCCCCATCATTTTGATTTCTAGTCTATTGTCTTTCAGAGTCTGGAGTACGCTCCTGATTTATCCATGACTGAATCTTGCACTACCCTGAAGAAAACTGTGATTTGAGTAAATACCGCACATTGCTTTCATTAATATGTCACATTAAATTTAAAATCTCAAGTGCAAATCAAAAGTTGGACATCTTAACATTGTTCATACTTCAGGAAAGTCTGCGAGCTGGGAATAATTTTTTCTCATGGGCCAAACACACCACACACACACACACACACACGGCAGATTCTTATGGTTCCCAACAGTTTTGTTTTGCTTTGTTTTGTTTAACCTCCTCACCATCAAGCATATAGCTCACCCCGTGAATGAGCAGCATTTTCTCCTCAAGGGCAGTGATTCTGTGGGTAGGGCCACATGTAATTTGAAAAAGTATATTCTCCCACCCCATGGTATTGAGAATCATGTCTCCAATTGCATCAAGAGAATAGGATTCCTTCTGCCTGCTCTGATGGCTTTATTGAGAAAAGCTTGGCCAGAATTGTCATGCTTTGAAGTCAGCAAAATCAGCACCTTAATCTGTTTTGGAGATAAAGGGTCCCATTGGAATTCTTTCTTGAGAGCTTGCCTGAATAGTTACCCTCGACATCCCTGTTCCACTCACAGCCTTTCTGCTGTCATCATGCACTCACCATAGTGACCTGTTGCTAGGTCAGTGATGTCCCCTGATGGTACCAGGAAACCTTCCCAGCCCCTCCTTCTTGTAGAGAAACAAAGAGAAGGATCACTAGACAAAAGCTTGAGATTTCCTTATGAAAACATAATGATTCTCTGAGAGATTTTATAGCAGGCCCAGAATAAAAACAAACAAACAAAATAAAAGAAAACAAACAGAAAATGTTTTCCTCATATTCATTCCATGAAGAATTCAAATTTCTCAACAGCAAAAATAAGTCAGGAAGACTTATAAGGGAAACAGAACAAAGAAAGCTCTTGGGGAACAATTCTGAGAATGGCCCACTTCCTGGCCTCGTGTGAACTGTCACCTAGGAGAAGGCACAAAGTGAGGACATCATTTATGGCCTGCCTCCTATCCTTCTCATTTCCTCCATGAGAAGAACAAAACTGACATAAAGCAAAAAGAGATGGGTACCACTCACCACGTCAGGAAAGAGAATCAAAGAGCAAGAGAAAAGGAAGAGAGGGAGTGACCGGTCACATCCAGGGGCCTAAACAGAAACTCATTTTCCAGGAGAGGAAGACTTTGTCCAGCCCCTCATGTGGGATCTGGGACCTCCAGGCTGCTGAGTTTGGGGCTGGCAGCAGCTTCTCAGAATCTGCCTTTTGAGAGTAAGTGATGCTTTCCTTCCAATAGATTTAACTAAGCTAATTATGCCTTTGCAGTTGTTCCTACTTAGAGGGAAAGGGCAGCATTTTATCAAGAAGATGGTTTTTGACTGCTTGTGTCAACCTGCTCTCCTTTTTTTTGAGAACTGCCAGTTTCCAGAAGTCATTTCCTCCCGGCCTGGAGTTGCAGGTACAATAGCACACAAAAAAGAAGAAACGAATCATCATCATCATCATCATCATCATCATACTACATAATAATAACCATGGCCAATTCTATGACCAAATATTGAATTTATTTTTTAGCCTTCATAGATATTAATAGTTGCCACTGACACTAACTGACCTGGTTTCTCATTACAACAAAATTCGATTTTTCTGGAATGGATTTGGGACTCTCCCACAGAATGGTGGGAAAAGACAGGCAGAGTAAGAACATAGTTGGACAGGGAAATTTGAGTAGGTTTCTTAGCAACCTGTTAGATTCACATTTGAGTAAAGAATCCAGGGGCGCCTGGGTGGCGCAGTCGGTTAAGCGTCTGACTTCAGCCAGGTCACGATCTCGCGGTCTGTGAGTTCGAGCCCCGCGTCAGGCTCTGGGCTGATGGCTCGGAGCCTGGAGCCTGTTTCCGATTCTGTGTCTCCCTCTCTCTCTGCCCCTCCCCCGTTCATGCTCTGTCTCTCTCTGTCCCAAAAATAAATAAACATTAAAAAAAAAAATTAAAAAAAAAAAAAAAGAATCCGACTAATTTGGAAATACTGCTTATCAGAAACATGACTACTGTTCAGTGGAAACGTGTGTGCCTAAAGGAGAGTTAAGCTGCTGTGGGTGACTAAGTTCACAGGCATTGTCTCCTATGGCAGCATTCTGCAGATTTAAAACAGGTGGATGGCCAGTAATTTGCCTTTTGTGAAAATAACATTCTGTTAAATGTGATATTAATATATCATATTTCTCCAAGAGCAGGCCATGCCTTGCAGGCTTGATCTAACGAATTCTCCCAACATCCCAGGAGAGCGGAACATGAATGGGAAACTGATTTGTTCATATGTGGCCAGTAAAGTTCATGATTTCCTAACAGGAAAATGTAAATTCCCCCCAAAAATAACAACAACAACAAAACCAACTATACTGCCAAGGTAGGGATTCTGGCGAGATGTTCGAAGGGGGTGAGGTAGTAAACAATGATGTGAAATTCAACTTTGAAGAAAAGTTTGGGGAGAGCTAACAGAAAGCTAGAAGGTGGGCTGGGTGAGGAAGAAATCTTGGGTGCTTTGGGAGGGAGAGGGGTTGAGAGAGAGAGAGAATGGGAAACTGACTCTGTGTGACAATTCTTACACAATTAGGTTATTATTTATACAGAAAATTATGATCCCTTGAGATTTGAAGAGTCATCTTCAGTCCTGTTTTTAATGGAAACATCTTACTGTTTATTAATAACAATAGCTACCATGTAGTGGGTGCCTACAAAGTGTGGTCGGGCTGATTGCACAGAATCCCTCCAACAACTGGATGACATCTGCATTCCTGTTATTCTCATCTAACACAAGAACCTGCTGTTGAATGACTTTCTGAAGTCTCAGGGGTGGTAAAAGTCAGGGCCAGGGGCCAGGCCCACTTCTGTCTGCTCGTAAAGCCTCTGTTCATACCCACGGCATTATGTATTCCTCGTCTTCTCAGGGCAGGTGAGGCATAGCTAGAAGGAAAACAGAGGTCACATTTAGAGGGGCTGAATAATGAGAACAACTTATACCCAAACTTTAGACTTTAAACTGTTGACTCGAACACAGGCGCTGGTGGAAGCAAAGGGATCTGGTAAAGAGAGAAGAAAATCCATATGCGGTAATAACACTGTGTAACTCATTTGTGTGGAGCATCCAGAGTTGTAATGGGTCACGTCGTCAGTGGAGGCCCAGCCATGTCACGTGACATCACGCATGTAGCTATCACCGCCATGGCCTTGGTGGTTTGTCTCTGTCAGCCACAGGGCTGATTGAGTGGGAGAAGAGCCCATCTCCCACCAGTGATAGAATTTTTTTAGACTTGCCCTGTCCATTTGTTAAATGTTTATTTATTTTGAGAGAGAGAGAGCATGTGCATCTGCACACAAACTGGGGTGGGGCAGAGAGGGACAGAGAGAGAGAATCCCAGGCAGGATCCGCATTGTCAGCACAAAGCTCAACTCAAGGCTCGAACTCATGAACTGCAAAATCATGACCTGAGTGGAAATTGAGAGTTGGATGCTTAACCAACTGAGCTACCCAGGTGCCCTATCCTTGTCCATTTTTCACAGAACTCCATGTTATTACTTTGTTGACCCATGAATTGAGCTATAGCCGTCTTTCTCTGCTCAGGGATTTAGCCCAAGCTGCCAAAGGGGTTCAGTTAGAAGGCAACTGGTGTGTGCCCACCCAGTGTGACATCCACAAGCATCCTTCCTACCAACACCCCAGTTAAGGTTTCTCCTGTCAGAATGAGCTCCTCTCCTGAGGGCTCCACCCCAGAGTCATGGGGTGGCCCTAATCTCAGGGTCTAGGTCCTGCCATTGGGCATTACCTCAGATGCTCCCTGTGTTATCTCACTGAGTATGTTCTTTAGTTTAAGCCATTATGAAAATAGAACTCAAGCAGCCTATTTCTGCAGGCCTGAATTTCAGGTGTGACTCTTGGGCTTATACTTGCTAGCTGTGAGATTTGGGACAAGTCACTTAAAAACAGACATACAACACCTTTCTAAATCTTGGTTTCCTTATCTGTTGTATGTGGGTACTAGCAGCTAACTGAAAACCAACTTTATTATTTTTTTTCTAGCATCCCACTTGTAGGACAAAAAAATAAATAACAAGAAGTCAAATTCAATTTTGGGGTTTCTTTTATAAGCCAATTTTTCAAACTCACCTGTGAAGATTTAGCCTGAACTCCTATGCTCCTGGAACTACATCTCTAATTATAACATCCTTGTAGTTGCAGGTTTTAAGTTAATGAAAATGGTTTCATGGAAGATTTTTGTAATCTTCACGTAATCCTGTGAAGTAAGTGGATTTGCTTTTTTATTCCCACTTTACAGAGAAGGAAACTGAGAACTGAGGCTTAGTGTTTTGTTTTTTGGCTTTTTTTTTTTTTAAAGCAACTTGCCCTGAACCTCACAGCTCCTCAAGTAGAGCTGATCCTCAAACCCACATCTTCTGGCTCTGATCCTCAGTGCTTGTCCCATGGCCCATGGCACTGAGGTCAGTGATGACCCAAATGATGATCTAAATGACTCTGAGACTGAATGTGATTCCAAATCTTCAAAGAGATTCTATTTGATCATTCTATTGCACAAGCAAAGTGGGCTTGAAATCTGTATAAAGATTTTTTTTCAAAAATAGCAGATGAAAAATCACTGGTTATAGAACATTCCATGTCTGAAACATTCCTATATAAGTCTGTGACCCAGCCATCAACATGGAGTGGGGGTCTGGGGGCAGGGTGGTGACCAGACATAGATTCACCATTTGGAGGAAAGCATAGAAGAGCTGTCACAGAAACTTAAAACAGCACATAGCAGGAAATGAGAAAAAAAACATTATATATCGTAATCCTGTTTCTGTCTCTAAGGAACAAATGCGAAAACAGACGCCTATGGCTTTAAGAGAAACAGTCATCCTGGAGCGTGTTGCAGGTGTTAAGGAAAAGAATGTTTCTCGTGCCTTGGTTCAGGGGATTCCCAAAGGCACACTGTGTCTGCTTCCAACAGCCCGCAGCCTTCAAGGTGAGTGTTATCTGGTATGTGCTTGTTATTGGGTATGAATGACTTGAGGAGGAAAGCACCCACCCCTTCCAGGGATCTGGCTCCCCATGATGGCTCCATCACGTCATCTCTGTGGGGAGATGGTCACCCAAGGATTCAGGGTCATTGCAAAGAGCCTGCTTCCAACCTTCCTCTTCCTATTCCTCTTTGGCACCTCAATTTGTTCCTAATTATTTTTCTGTTTTCCCTGCTTCTGAAGAAAGGGCTGTACCAGGGAGCACTAGGTAACACACACTCAGGCTCTTACTAAATCAGGAATCACCACTGTAAGTCCTCTTCTCCATTAAAGGCAAGAAATGAATCATGAGATGGGCAGGGCCTAACCACCACCCTGCCTTGGTCCAGCTAACTCTAATGGTATGAAGGGAGTCCAAATGTTGAACGAGCTGTTCAGTTCCTCTTGAGGAGATTCAGTTCTGTTCATCTGGATTTCCTGATCTTGGCAAACTTACCTACTTCAAGACATCGGGCATGTTACCTGGAATGCTACATCCAAGAACCAGGGGTTTTAGAGTTCATCTTACCTTGTCATTCTCAGTGTGGTCCAGATCTATAGGCTGCTTGTTCTTAGTCATGCTTATTAAGAACTGTGTTCTCTTAAAGATCAGCAATCAGACCTTAAGTGCCAAATCCCATTTCCTTGTGCGGTTTCCATCTTTTCTTAATTTCTCGTGGTAATGACCCTGTTGGGAGGGTCCCATCCTGATTGTCCTTCTTCCTCTCCATACAATGCTTTAATCTTCTTAGTGATCCACTTCTTTCTCTTTTCCTCTGAATATATTTTACTCTTGGTCCTCTAGTCTTCTCTCTGCACATTAGCCTTTGGTAAGTTCACCAACCACTGCTTTAAGTGTCGCCTCTATGTAAATAACTCTTGAATTTGTATCTCAAACTCCACAAACCTCTTCTTGTCAATATTCAAGTCTGTAGTGTGGCATTGGAAATGTGAGTTGGGAAAAAAACATGAAGTAGATTCCACATTTACAGTTTGACAGATGAATTAGCCTATAGACATGCCTGAGGCCCATATCATTTAATTGTGGTGGAGATCTCACCAATTTGCCCTAACCTACTTTCCTTTCCTTTTCTTCATGTCATTGCACTTGGACTACTGTAAGCTGCTCCATCCTCCTGACCCATGAGCACAATTGTTCACATTGTCTCCTTCATGAAATGCACACTCCTTTTCCCCCCACCTCTATCAAAACCCTACCTCTAATTCAGCACACATGAACCATTGGTGTTTCTCCTTCATTGCCTTAAAAAAAAAGGAGAGGGAAACCTGAATGACCAAAGGGGTGGCTGGATGAGCAGGAGAATGGGACTGTAACAGATCAGGCTCCTCCAGAAGAGGGGGAGGTCTCAATGGGACCTGCCCATAGGTTAAGGGAACAAAGATGATCAATGTTCCCCAACCTTAATTCTTTCTACTACCCACTGCTTCACTGCCAATATTTAGTAAAATCCAAAATACCTTTAAGTGACCACATGTCAAAGAGTTAAATGCTATGTGGGAGAGGATTCAATGAAAGTTCTTAAACTATTAAAAAAAAAAAACCTACTCAAAAGAAGTAAAAAATACTGGTTGATAATTTGAGAGACACAGAAAATATTTTGACCATATTAAGTTCATGGACAGTGACTTATTTTAGGCATTATTGAAAATTTTTAGTTTAAAAGGGCAACTATTTATCAATGACATGTATCATACACTGTCTTTTACCCTATATTCTATCTGCCTCCCACTTTCTACCTTGTCCATTCAGACAGTTGGAGTGTTCACATGGTTTCCCAATTCTCTTTTGTTCCAAGCAAATTTTGGAGAGGTGGAGAGAGAGAGAGAAGCAAGCAGGGGAGGGGCAGAAGGTGAGAGAGAATCCTGCCTGACGTGGGTCTCCATCTCACGACTGTGAGATCACGACTTGAGCTAAAGTCAAGAGTTGGAAGCCTAACTGACTGAACCACCCAGGCACCCCTGTGCCAGAAATATTTTTATATTTTTTCTTATTTTTTTAAAATATGAAATTTATTGTCAAATTGTTTTCCATACAACACCCAGTCATCTGATTTTATATTTTTTCCTGTTATTAAATTTTGTGGAAGAAAGAAAAATGGGAAATGGGGAAATTGAACTGGCAAATGGCTTTGCATGTATACTAATAAATATCCCACAAATGAATTTCTCCTCTTAATCTATTATTAGTCATTAGTGTTACTGGGTAAAGATGCTAGTGGCATGTTTTATTTTCAGACCTCCTAAAACTAAATCTTCTCCTAGTGTACTGAACTGCTTTGTTAGTTGTCCAGGGAAATCCGTATGTAGTGGGGATTTGAATACATGAATTTAACTTTTTACATAGTGGCTTAAAAAACTGTCTTGACATTAGTAAAATTACACAGTCCCCACACTCAAGCCTCCAAGATAGGATGTCTGATCTAAGAAGCTGTATTGGGGAAGGACAGGGAGAATAAGGCCACATTCCTGAGCTTGTTATTAAGGCACATCATTTGCATATTCTTCCCCCACCTCCCCAAAGCCTCTGGCCCCTGATTAGAGGTAGAGATACTGGGGTGGGGAGTTGGGACACCCAGGCTATGATTCTGTGCTCCGTGACACCATGCTGCCCCTTGGCCTCCAGCCGTCTACCTGAGACCCTGTAAGAACCCATGCTTATTCTCATTACTAGTGAAACACCACTACTATATAGTATTAAGGCTCCATCAGTGACCACATTTTGCATGTGAAAAATAGCATGTTATAAAAATTTAATAAGGCATTAGCAAATGAGATCCTGAATCTCATTTTTTTTCTTGCAAATGAGAGCATGTTCTGTATCTAAATCCTGAGTATAAGCCCCTCCCCATGCTCTAATTATGGATAATCAACCTTTCAAAAGCAGAGAGAGAGTCCAGTGTCTGACCCCTGTTTTAAATGAAATAATGTATGGAAGTACCTGGTCACTAGTAAACACTGACACCCAGAAAATGGCACCATTCATTCCCATCATTAACCCTGAGGGTTCTGTGAGTCCCTCTGAGGTCCTGAGGATGGATGTTGTGTGAGGTCTCATGCCACCAAAAACTGACCAACTTGTCTTTTGCACCTTGTACTTCTCCCTCACTGCACTTGTTGTATGTTTAAGACCAACTATCTCTGAAGCTTGGGAAATCCTGATATCTGCACCGATGGGAAATCACGGCTTGGCTCTATTCCTTTAACATCTGCCCATTTGCTAAACTCTAAGCTCCATTAAGGGCTGGGACCCTGTTGGCTTTGTTTCTTCATTGAGTCCCTAGGGCCTAGAGTAATCCTGGCACTTAGTAGGCACTCAGCATTAATACATGGTACGCTGGCTCCTGATCCAGCCATGTGTTCTCAATCCTCTGATTTCTGCTATAAATAAATACAAGCTGTTCTCATGGATTTGATGCTTCTTGACTCATTCTCCCACAGGTCATGTAAGGCGCTTCACTGTAGGACAGTGATTTGGCTAAGACTGAGTTTCCCTCCCACACAGTAACTCATGGGAGACACTGGATGGCCTTTTCTTTTGTGTGCTCAAAAAACACATCCTTTGCACATAGGGGACAAACTGCTTAGGTAGAGAACTTTCGGGAATGAGGAAGTTCTGTAAACAACCAGTTTATTTCAGAGTTCGGTAAACATCCCGCAAACACTAATAACTGTTAGTTAATATCTGCAAATGCATTATATGGTCTGGAAGCAATTTCACCCCCTTTTTTGCTTGTTTTTAAGTAATGGAGAGTTTGTAGGATAATTTTAATTGACTTTTCTATTTTTCATCTGTACCTAAGCTCAGACAAAAGGGAGCCAACAGTTCCTTTATGAAACTTTTTGTTGCCAAATAGCATTGGGTCTTTTCGATTGTGTGGTGCACACCCATTGTTAATTATGCTGATTGTTATCCATAATAGAGTAACAAGTGATAAGGAAGGCTCTGGCTCTGAAGCTTGGGAAATCCCCTTTTCCAGGACAGACAGGAAACCACAGCCTAGGCTTTGATTGACCTTGAGCTTTTTTCTCACCTTCCTGGCCCCTCCCTCACCTTCCACTCTCCAACATTCAAACACATCCATCCTCCACTTGGCCATAAATGACAGGAGGAGAGCTTCAGTAAAAGTGGGAAGTGATTTTACCAAAAATCATTTGGAGATCATAGAATTTGGAGGTGGGAAATTATCTAGAGTTCTAATATTTCATCTAATTTCTTAACTTTACAGGTAAAGAAAGTGGATCCCAGAGTGGCCAAGAGATGAGGCAAAACCAGGATGAATTTGAATTCTCTAGGCAAAGCCTGCAAGAGGAGCCCACTGCTCCACTGAATTCTCCTGTACAAGTTGAAGCTCATGTGGAACAGAATCTACAGTGAGAGATACTGAATGGTCCTTTTGTATACTTTGATCTGAAAGCTTCCCAACCTCTAAGGCGTATTTTAAAAGTAGAACTAAAGAGAGAGACAGAGATGGTAAGTACTTGACTTAGATGTTGGATGTAGTTTCCTAGTTATGCTGGAATTCCTCTTGATTCTATTCAACTAAATGAAGACCAAATTATCATTATGCGTGATTTTTATGAAAGGTTGAATGACTTAATTAGCTTGGCTTTTACGGTAACCTGAAAAGATTCCCCACTGACTCCTGTGTTTTGACAAAGCTCAAACACTGTTATAGATCAAAGGGAAGATAACATGAAATCTGGATATGTCAAGGGTGCTATACTGAAAGCCTCCTATAAATGGGTAATTGAGGAGCTGTTTCCAAGCTGGACTCCTGACCCCAGAGGCTGTAACATCAAGGACAGAGATAACCACAGTCTGGGGTGTCTGAGCCCTGGCTGCTAGAAGAAATGGATCCTTACCCACACACCCCTGAGTATGTGATCGTCCTGGCAATGGTTCAGATTATCAACCAACTGCCATGCCTCTTGTAAATGTGTCCTTCAGAAAGGAGCCCTCCTTGCATGCCGAAGTTTTTATTGCTTTCCAAGGTCTTAGGCTTCTTTCAAAATCAACATTCTCTTTATTTATTATTGACGTTAATATCAGCCACACCAAAGCCATCAATGCCAAAGTTGTTAACCTTGCTAATGTTAATTTAAGCCGTATACTCTCATTAAACTGATATTGGTTACTAATAATGTTTCATCTAAATGTTGTGTGTGGTTGTATTTAAAGCAGAATACCTTGGTTGAAATACCAACTGTATTGAAATTATTTTAAATTATAGTTTGTACTTTAAATTATAGTTTGTAATTAGAAGAAAATAAGAACTTTTTCTTTTAAAAAAATCTCATACTCTTAAGGATCATTCTTATAACACTTCTAAGATAATCAAAAGAAATAACATGTTTATTTTTAGGTAACTAGATAGATGTCCATGTATAAAATTTCCAACAATCCAACCTTGTGAATTTTAAATTCTTGGGATTATTTTTTTCTTTGGCCCCTTTCATTAAAATTTACTAAGGTTTTATTATAATCATTATCAGGACTTTTCCAAGGGGAACTGAGACCCCATAAATATCTCACAATTATACTTAGATGCCACATGAATCGATCAGGTAAAAACCTGTAAAGAATCATTACCTTTTCTTAGAATTTTTCCAGCAGGAACAGCTGTGAAGAGGGCGTTTTAGCAAGTGCTAAAAGATAATACATGTTCCAATCTTTTCTGTATAAAAGGATCTGCTCTGAAATCTTGAGAAATGGTAAAAAAAAAAAAAAAAAAAAAAAAGAACTAAAAGGATATTTAGATCTGTTGTTATTTAAAGATGCTATCAGAAAATCATAAATGTCTCATTTCTGTAGCACTTAAGTTTTGTCCTCCAAAAGGATCAAACAGATCTGTTATAGAGTCATGCAGCAATTTATAAATCTTCGAACATGTGTGCTTAATGGAGAAAATAGTAGACCATTTATGGATGTACAGTGGCGCTATCTATTAAATCATGGATTTTACAAAGTAGGCAGAGGACGCTTTCTGGTTTCAACCTGTGAAGGTCAAGGTCTGCAGCGTAATTCTGACATAGAATCTGGTATACCAAGAGCCATTCTCACAGCTTGCTTCAATGTGGCCTCTGCTACCTCGTTCACAGGCTGTTTAGATAACTAGCCACACCCGACCTGAGGGGCATGGCTGCAGGTTTACTTGGAAGCTAATGGACATTCTGTCCTCTCTTGGGAGAAGGGAGAATGTTGGACTTGTTTAAAAATTGCTTGCCACTTTCGAAGGTCAAGTAGAGATTTTCCTCCTAAAGAGAATATATGTTAGTTATAGAATGTATCAAGACTACACATCTCAGTCCTCCAGTCCTTTTCAATTCCTATCCTTAAAAAAGACAAAATGGTGGGGCACCTGGGTGACTCAGTCGGTTAAGCGTTCCACTCTTGATCTTGGCTCAGATCGTGATCTCATGGTTGAGGAGATTAAGCCCCATATCAGGCTCTGCACTGACATTGTGAAGCCTACTTTGGATTCTCTCTCTCCCTTTCTCTCTGCCCCTCCCACACGCATGTGCTCATGCTCTCTCTCTCTCTCTCTCAAAATAAATATTAAACTTAAAAAAAAAAAGACAAATGAAATGGAGAAGAAAGGGGAAGGCTGACTCTAAAACTGTCAGGGAAGTGTAAAGAAACCTCAAAAATCACAGGATAGGGTTTTTTTTATTATTCATTTTTTTAAATTAGCAAGCATATGATGCTGTGTATAGAGATCTTACATACAATTACTGGCTCTTCTTATCTCTAGTAAGAATTCAATTTTGCAATAGGAGAAACTAGGTTATTGAGAGAGACACATTCAAGGTCACATAGTATTGGATATATGGACATGATGCTGGGAGGACATTCCAGTGACAGTGACATTTCCAGCAATCTCTGAACAATGTGTAACTGGTTCCTTCAGGTCTTAGCAGCCTGATTCATAAAAGGGAGACACAATTACATAGAGTTGGCAGAAAAACTATATGACATCCAATTAAATTTGAATTTAAAATAAAAAACAAATAATTTTGTTGTTGTTTGTTAGAAACACACAGAGGGAAAGAGAGAGTGAACAGGGGAGGGGCAGATGGAGAGAGAGAGAGAGACAATCTTCAGTAGGCTCTGCGCTGATATGGGGTTCTATCCCACGATTGTAGGGTAACAACCTGAGCCAAAATCAAGAGTTCGACACTCAACTGACTGAGCCACCCAGGTGGCCCAACAAATAATTTTTAATATAAGTGTGTTCCATGCAATATTTGGGACATACTGATACTAAAAAGTTATTCATTATTTACCTGAAATTCAAATTTAACTAGATGTCCTGAATTTTTATTTTCTAAATATAGCAACACTACATTAGTAGTAAATAATTTTATTTCCTTGGTTCTGTTTTTACGTGTTATTAAAGAATCTCTAATTTCTCTTAAAAACATGGTAAAAACATTCCATAGAGAAAGAATAGTCTTTTCAACAAATGGTACTGAAATAAATAGATATCTACTTGCAAAAGAATGAAGTTAAATTTCTGCCTCATATCAGGTACAAAAATTAATTCAAAATGGAACATAATTACGTGTGGGAGCTGAAACTATGAAACTCTTAGAAGAATACATAGGAGCAAATTTTTATGACCATGGGTTGTGATACCAAACATACACATGAAAAAAGAAAAAAAAAACAGATAAATTGGACTTCATCAAAATAAAAAAAAAAAATGTGCTTCAAAAGATAGCATAAAGAAGGCGAAAAACTATCCATAGACTGAGAGGAAATACTGCACATCATGTGTCTGATAAGAAAATTTATCCAGAAGAAATAAGCAACAACGCCTCCAGAAAGACAACCCAAATTTAAAGATGGGCAAAGGAGGGGCACCTGGGTGGCTCAGTCAGTTGGGTGTCCAACTTTAGCTGAGGTCATGATCTTGCAGTCTGTGAGTTCGAGCCCCACGTCAGGCTCTGTGCTGACAGCTCAGAGCCTGGAGCCTGCTTCTGATTCTGTGTTCCCCTCTCTCTCTGCCCCTCCCCCACTCATGCTCTGTCTCTCTGTCTCTCAAAATGAATAAACATTAAAAAAAAATTAAAGATGGGCAAAGGATTTGAATAGACGTTTCTCCAAAGAATATATACAAATGGCTATGAGCACATGAAGATGTTCAACATCATTAGCATTAGGGAAGTGCAAGCCCAAACTACAATCGGATACCACTTCACACCCACTAGGATGCCTAAAATAAATGACAAAAATGATAACAAATGTTCATGAGGATGTGGAAAAATTGGAGCCCTTGGTCTTTGCTAGTGGCAATATTAAATAGTGTAGCCACTTTGGGAATATTAGTTACCATATAACCCAGCAATTCCACTCCTAGATATATATCCAGAGAGTTAAAAACATCTTTACAGAGAAACTTGCACATGAATATTCAGGAAAGAATTGATTATAATAGGCAAAAAGTTGTAACATCTGAAATGTTCATCAATTGACAAATAGATAAACAAAATGCGGTATATCCATACAATGGAATATTATTTGGCAATAACAGGGAATGAAATATTGATGCATGCTATAACATGGCTTAAAAATATCATATTATGTGAAAGAAGCATGTGACAGAGACAATACATTGTGATTCTATTTATATGAAAGACGTAATGTGTATTAGTAGTTTCCAGGGGAAGGGATAGTAAGAAGTGAGAAATGACTGCAAATGATATGGGTTTCTCTTTGAGGGAATGAAAAATGTTCTCACTACTCCATATATAATTATGAAGTACTTACTCTGAGCCACTCATTGTACTCTGGTGACGTAAGATGGATAAGACCCCAACTCTGAGTTCTAGGAGCTTACAACCTAGTTGAGGAGAACAATACCTCCATTGATAAGTGCTGCAAAGCATTATGGGGCTTCTGCATACACACGAACGGGATGCAGTGAGTTGCTTTGCACAGAAAATTGGGTCTACATCCTCACCTAACATGGAATCTGAGGCAAGGTAGGCATTTGATAAATTGTTGATGAAAGAGAAAGAGAGGAAGAGAGGATGGTTAAAGGTGTGACTGTTTCAGTGACTCCTTCAGCTAAGTGTCTTAGTGAAACCTCTGATTTGTAATTAGCCTATCATTGACTCATTTTCGGGGAGTGTGCTAGGGATTGTGTGAAGTGCTAAGGACATTGCCACTACTGTTCCTGTGGAATTGGCTGCCTGGCCTGGAAGACAGTTAATAAACAAGCAATTAAAATAATGGAGGATGTAGGGTAATCTAAGAGTATAATAGGAGTGAGTCACTTAGTCTAGGGGTCAGTGGAGGCTTCCATGGGGAGTGACAGTTAAAGCATGACTTGAAGGGTAAGTAAAAGTTGGTTAGGCAAAAGGGGAAAGTGAAAAATGGTTCCGGGCAGAGGCAGCCGTATCATTCATCTATATGCAAATAAATGCTTTCCTAATGTTTGAAGTGGCTTAAAGACAGTTTATTTGCTCAGATATTTTCACATCCCTCCACCCAGCAGTTTATATGGCTCTTGATTTTCTAAACCTTTTCTTTTATGAATAGTACAAAAGTAAACTTCACCCTAGATCCCATCCATATTCAAATTTAATGAGACGCTAATCCAAAGGATTTAATTGTGTTGCTTTAAAATCATCCTGTTTGATAAGCAATGTTGTGTCCTTTCTATAGCTGAGGAAACTGAGCCATAAAGCATGCTGTGCAGGTGATACATTGAAGAACCACTCAGCCCACATCACACATGTTCCTTAGCCTGCCTGCCTCCATTGGAGGGCTATCCCAATAAATCCAGATTGCCTGCTGAGATGATCATCAAAAAGGTACATGGTGTATAGAATTTATAGAATTTGTATATATAAATTCTATCTTTCTGGTCATTTAGAGATCACCTGTGAACTAATAGACCAGTGCCCGGAGTTTATTTAAAGTGCACATTACTACTTAAAATAATGACTTTATTCATCTGGAATTGAGGGGGAATGAGGTGTGCCATAGAAGTATATTTCCATAAAATTGAACTTTACCTTTTTTAAGCCCAACACTTTTTACAAATGCAAGTGTTCGTGAATGTAAGTCATTCTAAAATAAATTGCATGCTCTGCATTCTTACCAGCATTTAACCTGATTACTCCTATGAATTTACCAGCATTTAACCTGATTACTCCAATGCTATGAGTATGGACTGTTTTCTATCATTTGTTGGTTATTATTATTTTTTTTGAAGTTCTCAGATTGTAATTTAATTCTTTTTTGTTGTTGTTGGTCATTATTAATTATGTATTTGGCTCTATGCCAGGAATTGGGACTGTATCAAGCAAAATACCTAACTGATAGAAAATATATGCTTATAAGGAAAAAATATGCTTAAATACTAAGTTTAATATGTTCAGTAAATATGCTGTGTTGTGGGAATTCAGGGCAGGGGCTGTTCCATGCAAGTCCAAGAAGGAGTCATGGATAAGGTGAGGATTTTGATGGTAGAGGGAGAAAGGTGATGTTGGTAGCAGGTGGTGATGGGTGACAGGGTGCTGTTTTTTGGGTTGAGAGAAGAAGGGGAAGCTTCCCAAGTCCCATAAACAAAGCATAAGAATGGCCAGGCAATGGGCAGTGCTGTGGGAAGTGGCAGAGGTGACACTGGAAGGGCACCCTGGAGCCAGCCAGGAAGGACCATGGGTGCCAGGCCAGCGAGGGGTATCTGAGGTTTCTAACAGTGAATGACATGATCTGCATTGGCTTTGATAAAGATTACTCAGGTACAGCCTGAAAAATGATGCATGGAATGATGGTGGGCAGAGACTGGAAACAGAGACACCAGTTGGATATCTGTTAAAACAACACAGAGGGATAGGTGGAGGGTTGAATTGGTCCAGGAAGGAGAAGAGGAAGAGCTCAGTTTGAAGTGATGTCTAAAATGAGGTAGTAAAATATGGTCAAGGGCACAGGCCTTTGAGGCAGATTCGAGCTGGGACCAAGGCCTTGCTTCTTCCTAGATGAAGGACCTGGGGCAAACCACTCCACTTCTCCGTGCTTCCATTTCCTTGTCTGTAAAATGTGTTCTTATACTACACAGGATAACTGTGTAAGTAGTTGAGATAATAAATTAAGTTTCTAGCACTAACTAGGCAGTTTGCAATTTGGAGTTCTTTTCCTTCTCCTAATAGACCTCAGGCACAAGAGCATCAATTTTAGCAGATTGAGTGGTTTTGGAGAGCCCTCTCTTCCTGTTAGCTGGGCCTTTTCTGATGTCTTTGCTCATTCTTTTGTTCAACAAATATGTGTTGAGTACACTCTGTGTGCTAGGCAATGTCACTAGGCCTGTCCCTGCCGGCTCTAGGATCCCCTGAGGATTGACTACTGTTGGCTGTGGGCTCAGAAATCAGAGCATGTTAGCGTCCATCAAAGTGTTGTTAGGGCATATAAGTGTGTTAGTGTACGTACAGTAAGCAAGGCCCTCAAAGCCTGCTCTGTCATGTAGAGTGCTCAGCTTTGGGGCATCCTTTCTGCCGCTCATACTGCTTTCCCTCAGACTGCTGGGTTCTCACCGGAGGATGCCACAGCCATGTGAAACCTTGCTCTCTGTACAGATGGTGGGGCCATGCTGAAAGCCTGCCGAATATGGGAGAGAACACTTGCTTATGCTGCAGCATTACCTTAAGAAGAATGTATTGCAGGCAGAGGGCGTTGGGAACTGTCCAAGGAGCTGTTCAATCCTCTCCTGGAGATGACTGGGACAAGAGATGTTCTCCCAGGCTAGCTTATGCACTGCAGCCACACATCACAGGAGAGGGGGATGGCTCACCCAATCCCCCACCCTAGCCCCCATGCTGTCCATGCTATCTTCTGCCTTGGGGGGAAGACTGTAGCACACATCTCCACAATGCATGACATCATCTCCCAAAGGCAAGGGCCACTCATGAGTTTTTGCTGGCTACGACCTCAGGACAGGACTTGGTGTTCTTGATAGAGAACATCTGTCCTAGGAGGCACCGTTGGGAAAGAATGAAGGATTTTCTGGGAGCCCGGCTGGCTCACTGAGCAAAGGCTAGGAGGCGTTTGGTGAAGTAGCAGGAAGGCTGTGATATGTAAACATGATGTGAGTGTGCTCCTCAGGAGTGACTGGGAGTCTGTAGAAATGAAAGCCTTCTTCCTCCTCAGCCACAGGCAGGGAAAAGGAGCCTTGAAATATATGTATGTTTATTCGTTTGACTCAGTGGATAAACAGATCTCTATATTATGCTGGGAGTATGAATGAGTATCCATGGATATCATCTTCCCCTTCATAGTTGCTATTTGTACAAAATTCACTCTTTGTATAGATGATTTCCTCCCATCACGTACCCCAATGCCCTGGAATCTGTTTATTTATGGAATATTTTTCCAAAGATTCTGAAAGCATCACAAAAAACAAAAGGGGCTCATCTGTGTTTCTGTGGAGATGGAGGAGTTATGTAACAGACTCTTATTTTCTACAAGCAAAACAAGGACACATGATATACAACTGTGTCCAGCTAACCTGACTGATAAGATTGACAGAAGCTTGTGAGGAACAAGTCAGAGGATAAGAGCTAGAACCTACAGGAAAAGGTTAGTAAAGAACTTAAATGTCTGTTTACCAGAAAGTCTATCCTGACTTCACTAGCTTTGGAAGATCCATGGCTGTTGGGGCTCACCAGCTGGAAGAGAGAACAGAGGAATGATATGAGGAAGGCACTTGGAGAAGGTTCTTCCCACCTCCCTTAGACCTCCTGAGATAGATAGGAATGATCCGAAGGTGCAGTGGATTTTCCTTCTTGGGCTCCCCAGCTACAAGGCTGGTATGGCTACTTGGGATATTAAAATATATGTATATATATACATATGTATATATATACACACTCCCTCTGTATGCACAAGAGTATGTGTGAGGGGTGTGGTCACTTTGGTTGTCTCAGGATTGCTAGATCACACTTAATCATCTTTCAAGAATTGACACAAGTGAAACTTCCTCCCTGAGGCCTTTTCTATTCTCCCTGGCACCCACACCAGGTGGAATCTATCCCTTTGTTTCCCTACATTACTCCAAATATTCACTCTACTTTTATCCCACCTAGAACTCTGACTCCCCAAGTAATTCTGGTCAGGGATTGTCTGAGTTCTTCATGTAACCAAGCATCTAACACAGTCCCTGATACACAAGAAAGGATGCAAATTGAATAAATTAATTTATGTATATGCAACTTCCTATCTCTATGTATTCACTCATATGCAAATAGAAGAATATATCCTATGTCAAACATAAAGATACATAAACTGTATGTGAGATATGCTTGTGCTATGAAAACAGTCAAAGACATATCTGTTACCTAAGGACTTGAAAAGTATATTCTGCTGTTGGGTGGTATTCTATAAATGTCAGTCAGATCCTGTTGGTTAATGTCTTATTGAGTTCTTATATATCTTTGCTAATTTCTGACTAGTTGTTCTCTCAGTTGTTGAGAGAGAAACAGGTGTTGAAGTCTCCAGCTATCATTGTAGCTTTGTCTATTTCTCCTTTCTGTTTTATTGGTTTTTGCTCACATATTTTGCAGCTCTGTTTTTTGGTGCATACACATTCAAGATTATTATGTCTTCTTGGTAGATTGACCCTTTTATCATTACATAATGCCCCTCTCTATCTCTTGTAGTTTTCTTTGTGCTGAAGTCTACTGTATCCAGTAATAATATAGCCACTTCTGTTTTTCTTTGGTTAGTATTTCTATGACCTACCTTATTCCATTCCTTTACTTTCAACCAGACTATATCATTATATTTGAAGTAAGTTGCTTGTAGACAGAATACAGTTGGGTCACAATTTTTAATTTGTTATACAACAATAGATACCTAATGTTTCCACCTTCCAAACCCACAGAGCCCTATGATTCTACAGTAAGTGACCTTAAAGCATATGCTCAGTGAGTGAACCTTATTATAGCACATCTGCCAAATCTCTCTGGATTCCTCTCCTAACAAAAGATACGCTTCCCTAGGCCTCCTTAAGATCCACACTGAAAATCTTAGTTATTGTAATGTGAGTGGTTGGCCCAAGATTGCACATACCCAGAACTTCGAGGATGTTCTCAGTGTTAGGCTTTGGGGAGGGTTATGGTGAGGCATGGAAAGCTGGATGCAGGCTCTGTATATCTCATCATTCTTCTTGCTTTATATGCAAGTGTGGAGCCTTACTGCCTTTATGGGTACCCTCATGTGAATGCTCCTTGGCTGATAAAAAGTGTTCTATGTGGACCCCCCTTCACTTTCTTTCACTACCCCCTTGTCTGTCTTTCCCCAGGCAGTCTCTGCCTCTTTTTTCACTACCAAAGTTTTTGTTTGCCTTTTATTTCTGAGCTATGGACCTTCCAATAACCTTCTCTTGTCTTGAAAATCTTTCAGCTTTCAGCATGGGATATGACTCACAGCTATTTTTCTTCTACCCCATTTTGCAGGGTAAAGACTTACCAGACCTGAGGTCAGAAGAAAGTACATGAGTTATTTTCACTTCAGGTGGAAGGATGTTGTCATTTTTCTGATTTTTCTTTCAAATTTCCACTAAAAATGTCAGATGTCCTACATGAATCATTTTTGGAACTTACTATATATTTTTAAAGTGTGTCTATCTTCTTCCTGAATTTTCACTCCATCATCTAGCATTTTTTTTTTTTACAGATATAGCCTTGGAAGAGGCCAGGCCCATCCTAACCTTGACTCTTCTCAATTCCTGTTTTGTTTCCTTTGCTGCAGAAGGTAGAGACAACAGCAATTCTGCTTTATTTCACTTCACACTCTGTGTTTGGTACCTTTTATTATTCTCTGCTCTTTGGTAGGTTTTGTTGAACCATGCTGGGCTTGCTTTGGTGTGTCACATCAATCTATACAGTGGTCAAGTGACAATTAAACCCCCCATCTCCTAAAAAGGAGTTCTAATTGTCAAGAGGGAGATGAAACTGAGAACATGACATGAATTTTTCAAAAATAGAACTGCTTCAAAAGGGAGAGTAAGTTTAAAAGACCCAGTGTGAGCCTTGAAAGGGACCTCAGAAAGCCACAGTGCTTGACTTTGTAGCCTAGACTCAAGTCTTACCTGCCCTGCAAATGCCCCCATTTGCTCATTACACCCATAGAGTGTATGCTCTAACATAGTGGATAAATTCTTATAATTCCAACCCCACTGAAGTTGCTGCCTCAAATGGAATGGCCTGAGGCCCCAGAAGTAGGACAGGCAGGAATAGCAACAGAGCAAGGGAGGAAGAGCTTACTGGCTTTGCCACCCTCATAGCCCCTCAGCATCCAGGACTCTCTCTGCCCTTAGTCTCCTTCCCAGAATCTTGAACCACAGGGCCTTGGGCCTCTGTTTCTTCTACACTTTTAGTCTCCCACATCATGACCTGATCCCCTGAGCGTCCCTGGATGTGGGATCCCCCTCCTGGCCTGAACTCAACAAAGTGTGCCTGTCTCTGATGCTCACCCAACACTCACTTCCCAGCTGGAGAACAGGTTCTGGATTCACATATGACACTCCTCCCAGGGATACTGTGAGGCTAAAATGAGATTAAAGGATGTTCTAGGTTTGTGATGTAGGAGACTAAAGGTCCTAGGAAACAGAGCTCTAACACACAGTCACAGATCTGGGTCTATAACTCTCCAGTAGTCATTAAAAATGTTTCTGCTTATTCAGCAAGGCACATTTACTGGGGATTAGAAGAACCCATAAAACATTGTACTCTATTCAAAGTCTTCTTTAGATAAACCCTCTGAAGCTTTGAAGTATCCAGTTGCCAAGGATTTTTCATTACCCCTATCCCTCTTGGCAAAGTGCCTGCGTGTGTGTGTGTGTGTGTGTGTGCGCGCGCGTGCACTGTTTTTTTTTGTTGTTGTTGTTGTTTTGGGTTTTTTTTTGGGGGGGGTTCTTGATAGATCTAAAGATCAACCTATACCACAGAGGCAGATGAAGACTATTTTTATTTTGGATCACCAACAGAAGATATCTATACATCCCATTTGTGGTTCTTTCATTTTCCAAGAGCATAGTGCACTGGGAAGGGCCAAGGGCTGGGATTTAGAGACCTGGCTTCTGATGATGACTTTGCCATCAACCTGGTTATATGAACTTGGACAAGTCATTCACCTTTTAGGCCTTGGATTTCTCCTGTACAAAGTGAAGGGGTAGACAGATGAGCTCTAAGCTTCCCTTCTAAAAGTTAAAGTTCTAATTCTAACTAAGTTTTCAACTGAAGACTCAGTCAAATGCAGTGCTTCCCCAATTCCTGGCTCCACCTGGGGTTGGCCTGGGGGTTGGTAACATGAAAAAAAAAAAATGAAACCAGGATTCTTTTTCATCATGATCCATGGGACATTAACCAGTTTGGGTTTTTTGCATTGTGGAGAGAGGATGTGCAAATGTGTGTGTTCATATACCTGAGTTCATAAATTTATGTGAACATGAACTCAGAAGGTATTTTTTTAGAGATCATCAAATCCTGTGCTTTTCAAACTCTTTATAAGCAGCAGAATCCTTTCCTCAGTGAAATTTTTTGCAGCCTCTGAACACATAAAAGACAAGAATGACCTTCTGCTACAGAAAACCAGAGCCCATCTGCTTCTTGGTTCTTCTCCTCTTCCCCTGCCTCTCACCTTAACTTCAGAGGCTCTCCATAGAACCTGGAGCTTCTGGGCACCAGGCTGAATCATTCACAGGGAAACAAACTGAGGCTCAGAGAGACAGGGACTTCCTCAGGGTCATACACTAATTGGTGGGAAAGTGGGGTTTCTGAATGCCTATCTAGGCATCTTTGAACACATCATGTTATAATTCCTTTTATCGCCATTATTATAAATGATTAGGTCCATAATTGCAAGTGTACCAACACCACTGCAAAGAAGAACTCTGTTGGGGTTGTGGGAGTTTTAAGAGTCAACAACCACCAAAACAGCATCTGTATTAAGATTCAGGAAGCTCCAGGCTTATTATCCCCTGGCTCATCACAGGGGGACAAATATGTGAAGGCAAATATGACCTTATTCCTAAAGTGCTTTTTAAAATGAGCTGTTAAGAAGAGTCTTGTTTAAAACTTTATTTCATATATAATTAAAGAAAAGAAATGGTCCAACAAGAGGCAAAATGAAATCTTTTCACTACCTCGTTTGGAAAATGTTCATGGAACACAGCACCGCTAGTGGAGTAAGCTCACAAAATGGCACACTGAAACCTGAGGGCTCCTCAGTGTGGCCCTGGTGCACAGAGTATTTCTGGGAAACTCTGTATCAGTAATCATGATTGTATAGCTCCAGGGTCCAACCCTAGATTGCAAAATATTTCCCCTTTTGGACTTCAACTCAACAATAATTCAACAATGTGACATCTCAGTAGGAAATGGACCTTGAACAAGAGTGATAGGTATCTTTAGCTTGGCCAGAGCTGCCCAGGAAGCTTGGTGGTAGATTAAGTAATCATATCCTATGGCCTTCCTTCTCTCACAAAAGAAACATTTGCATCATGCAACCCTAGCATATTTCATACAAAATCTTGTTCCCACTTTTCCTTTAGGTGGTGTTTGGCATTTTTATGAGTTCCTCATGTTCTGTTGTGGTCAGAAATAAACCTCCCCTGTCCACTTTATAGGGAAGCTGAATCACAGACTATTAGAGCTGGATTGCCTCAGAGGTAATTGAATCTAATCTGGGCATGTTTCACAGCAAAGAAGTCAGGGATAAAGATGGGGAAGTGACTTGACCAAAGCTGTACAGCAAGTTAATAACAGAGTTGGGGCACGAGCAGAGCTACTGCCTTGATATCAAGGGCTTTTCCACTTTCTATGTCACTTCTTTTAAATTAGCCAAGGGGCACCTGGGTGGCTCAGTTGCTTGCGTGTCCAACTTTGGCTCAGGCCCTGATCTCACAGTTCATGGGTTCGAGCCCCGTGTCAGACTCTGTGCTGACAGCTCAGAGCCTGGAGCCTGCTTCGGATTCTGTGTATGTCTCTCTCTCTCTCTGCCCCTCCCCAACTCATGCTCTGTCTGTCCTAAAATAAAAATAAACATTAAAAATTTTTTTTTAATTTTTTTTTCAACTTTTTTATTTATTTTGGGACAGAGAGAGACAGAGCATGAACGGGGAGGGGCAGAGAGAAAGGGAGACACAGAATCGGAAACAGGCTCCAGGCTCCGAGCCATCAGCCCAGAGCCTGACGCGGGGCTCGAACTCACGGACCACGAGATCGTGACCTGGCTGAAGTCGGACGCTTAACCGACTGCGCCACCCAGGCGCCCCAAAAATTTTTTAAAAAATAAATTAACCACAACAGAGTAAGAAACACATTTTCTGTGTGGTTCACTGGTGTGGTATCTGTAGTCAGATAACCAAGATTTGTTGGGCATCTCCAGTTTGTTGAGCTGTGAAACCCTTCAACAGGCTTAAGTCTGGAAAGGAAGACAGATATTAAATGAATAATTACTAAATGATTAGGTTCATAGGTCCAAGTGTGCACACCCCTCTGGGAAGAAGAATCAGCTGCTCTGGGGGTGTTATCTGTAGGGCTGATAGAGGCTGTTTATGTCCACAGTGGAATTGGATTGGCCGATCCTGTGACTTAGCAATTACAGGTGTTGCCTCTTACTTTTGTTTATCTCCCAGAGGTTGTTTACATAAGGTGTAGGTTACATCAACCATTTGATTCTGCTCTTTGTTTCTTCAGCCTGAAGAGTCTACCTCTAGAAGACAGCTACTGCGAAAGAATTAAGATTCACTTTGTACAATCTTATTCTCTGACATAACTGCTTGGACAAATGGGGTACTGAGTGGACATTTGAATTAGCCATGAGTCCCATGTGTTTGTGTTCTCCCCAGGACAGGGCATGTTGGACATTAGAACCTTGATCGCCCAGTAATGTGGTTCTTTGATTCCTTATATTTCTATTGAAACTAAGGCAGTGACTTCAAAATGAATGCCAACCTCACTTTGAATATTAACCCCTCCCCCTCTTCCACCCCCACCAACATTTCAGCATGCCATTCCTGTTACAACTTCTGCAAATGCAGTCTCTGCAGAATTAGAAATCCTGCCATGAATCTTCCTGGAAAATGAGCTATCGTGCTTAAATTCGTTGTCATTCCAGAAGTATGTAAAGAAGCAACAGTTAAAGGAAATTCCTACACACTGGGCTTCGTATTGAAGAGTTAATCACAGGACATTTTTCTAAATCAAGAAGGTTTGAACTTGAGGTTTGGGTCAGCACCTGAAAGAGCTCTGACTTGATCCAATTCCTTGCTATCTCTTCCCAACTCTCTTTCCATCCTGGGACCCTTCCCTTCCTCCTTGTTTTCCATCATGTTCATGAGGCTTCCCTGAAACCATTCCTCACTTTTCCCTTAGTCCCCAAGTTTGTTCAGATTGCTTTCTTTTCCTGCGGTGACTCCCTCCTGGCTTTTCCTGGCTTTCTCTCACCCTGCATCTTCATGGGTGGCCTTATCTCCTCTCTCTCCACTTGCCCTTCTTTTCCTTCGCTCTCGCCACCCCCCCTCCCCTAGTCATGAGAGCTGCACAAAAGCTGGCACCAGGCAGTAAGGAAGGGGGGAACAGCGGAGCTTCTGCTCCTGGCATTGCCTCCCCCTGGCTGGATAAGTGCTTTGGGGAGAGGGCACTGAGCTTGCCTGGCAGAGGACAATGTGTCCGGAGCAAGTTGGCTCTGAGTCAGCATTCAGCTTTGGTCAGTGCTTTCTCTCAGTTGAGAAATTGGGCCAAGTTTGGCCAAAGTCCCATTCAAAGTCCAGTTCTGGAATATGTATCTGTTCCTCCTCTCCATCTACTTTCCCCCAGAGAGCCCAGGAGGCCAGACAAGCTGTTCCCACACCGGGCTCTCATCAGGGTAGCTTGACATCACTTTTCCTCTTCAGGAAAAGAACTAGAATTGAACTTTCCTTTAAGCAGATCCAATATAGATTTAGAATTAGGGAATAACATCTTTTTGACAACAAGTTTTGTCATGGAAGTGTTTTCAATAGAATATGAGTCAAGTTACAAGTGCGTCTAAGCTACTTTCAGGAACAACGGCATAAAGTACGACTTACCGTATGCAAGAGGCATTGTTCGGCCCAAAAACACCACCAGCCTTGCCTGGTCCTTGCTCTTGTCCTGACCTGCTACCTCATTCTGTCTCCATCTCTTCCTCCATCTTTTCCTGTTCTTCCCACATGTCTGAGGTGTGGCTACAAAAGTAACCAAGCCACTGGAATGTAACAAAGTAAGCATCCAATAAATAGTACTAAAATAATCTGACTCGAATTACACATCCAAATGAACACTGTCCTCTAAAGTAGTCATACTTTAATGTATTGCAATGATGATGCTAGTCTTAAAACCCTATTTTGAAACTTATCTCTTTGAATTGCTTTGAAATTACATCCAGATCCAGTTTATAAGCCAAAATTGTAAACTCATAAAGAGGTCTTAATAATAATCTGGTACAGCCCCTGATTTCATAAATGAAGAAACGGAGCCTGTCGAGTTTGTGCATTTGTTTTTATCTCCTACATTAAGACACTCTTACCTCGTTATCTTGTGGAATACATCAAACTATGACAGCACTGTTCATCCATTAGCCATTTGATTAGTAGACTCAAATGTTTTTATAAATCCTGCAGACATTACAATGGGAGAATTACCCAGTGAGTAAAGATGGACTATGTACCAGGTGCTCTGTACAGGCCCTCCTCACGGCAAAAGTGTACCCCAGCGATAATTATAACGTAACTTGCTCAGAGCCACACCGTTAAGAGGTGGCAGTGGTGGATTGTGAGCCCAGGTCCCTCAGCTTCAAAGCCTGTGTGCTTGTCACAACTCTGTGGTGTGCTGAAGAAAGCCAAGAAGCTGTTTGTTTCCAGAATGTTAGAAATCGTCAGACACTGTCATTATGAACACTAAAAGAACTTGCAATTTTAAACAAAGCATTTGCTGCAAACCACACACATACCCACACATGCATGCAGTTTACAAGAGGTTATAGGATGCTAGAGGTAGACAGGAAATTGAAGAGAAACCCTTATTTTTTTAAGCAAAGAGACTGAGGTCAAAGAAATCTCAGACTCTGTCCCAAGCTCCATCCACAGCAAGTGGTGGGACCAAGAGTGACGTCTTTCATTTCAGGCCTAGAGCTTTCTCCATCTTGCCCAGTTGAAGACTCTCAGCCACACCTTCATGCTCCAGGCAATAAGCTGGAGGTGTTGAGACTTTAGGACACCACCTCAACCCAGGCACATTGTCCTTTCTGGATAAATCATTCTCATGCAGTGGAAGAGTTTCTCCAAGACAACACCCGAATATTGCCTAACTTCTAAACCTGGTAGTTTCTATATCTAGATCTTCCCATTGATGTGCTTGGAGCACTCAGAGACCTCACTCTGAGTAACCGTCATTCTGGAAAACTCTTAACCACAGACATTTTTTTCTTTTAATCTCACAAAACAAAACAGAAGAAAAAGAGCTGAAAGCGTTCTGAAATATCACCTTTCCTGCTACCTTCTTTTATGAATTAGGGCAGGTTGCCACCGGCCCAAGTGAAAGCAGTTAGTTAAGGGTAGATTCAGTGCCTGAAGACAACTCTTCCCAACTCCCAGTTCAGTACCTTGTGAAATGCTACTAAGTCACCTCACCTGCTTTATGTATCTGAGTAGAGACAGTCCTTACTGCCATGGCTCTAATTCCTGTTGGCTACTAGTAAAATGAGGTCCACTCTGCAAGAGCAAAAACCTGCTGGCCACGTCAGAGTGTCAGATGAGATTTTGCCTCTCCTGGGCCTGAGCAACAGGAGCCGGCCTAACGTGGCCAAGCAGATAAAAGCCACACTTTAGGGATGGGGGCTGCATTATTAACTGTCATGACTCAAATTATATAAGGGAATCTTGGTGGCTCAAAAAAGATCAGATTTGATCCACCAAGGTTTGCTGTGGATTTTCTCTTCTGCCGGCTTGAATCAATAGTCTACCAGTTGATATGCTATTTGTTGAAGCTTGGCTCTGTGTGTAACCTGAGCAAGCTTGCTACCATGAGAAAGTATAAGAAAGAGAATGGAGCTTGTGTGCCCTCAGGAGGCATACAGGGACTTGTTTATATAGTGTGTGTTGTCTCCTCCTCCAGTGGACAGCCAAGATCATGCCCCATGCTTGAGTCACCTGTGTGCTCATCACCTAGCCAGGATGTGTGGATGGTTCCCACTAAATATTCATTCAATGAATAAGTAGGTGATTTTCACCTGTGACCTAGAACAAGAGCAACATGGGGCAACTTCACACCTTTGCTCTGAGTGGAATCCTAATAATAAGAGCTATGGGAGGTCAGAAGAAAGAAGTGAACAAACACACTTCTTGGAAGTTTAGGAACTCAACTGGACCCACAAAGATGGCTCAAATTAGGTCAGTAGTAGAAGCAAAAGTGGCTGTTTTCCAGGCAGAGAAAAGTAGTGGGAGCAAATGAACATCAACGTAAATTTGTGAAGTGGTAAAGAAGGCTTCACATCTCCATCCAGCTGTCCTGGACAGTTTCCTTCAGATCACCGTGTTCAAGAATGAGTGTTTCACGCTTCCTCATAGAACACTCCCTGCCCCAACTGGTAACTCTACAGTCTAAGCCAGAAGCCTCAAGGTCACTTCTCCTTCCATCCCAACTAACCAGTCATCAGGTTGAGATGTTTCTGCCGTACAAATATCTCTCATTCTATTTCCTTCCATGCATCTGAACATTTGTGGCCTTAGGTCAAACTGGCATTGCCCGTCACTTTGCCATACTTCTCTACCTGGTCTCCCTGTCTCCAGACTGGCCCTGCCTACTTATCTGTACAACAGTTGCTTATTGAGACGTTTTCTCATTCCAAAAATGTTATAAATTTACTATACCATAAGAGATAGTGCATTGTAGAAATATATGTATACATATACATTTTATATGGATATATGTGCCTGTACATGCATGAATATTATACATAATTATAGTTATACAGAGAGTCAAGGGAAAGAGGAAATAAGGATAGAATGAGACAAGGATAGATAAAAGTTTAGGACACAAATTTATGCTATAAATTTCTACATGGTGGCTGGAATGAAGCACTAATATATGTTAAATGAGGTACTTTTCTGTACTTGTATGTTTTATGATTAATAAGGGAACTGAGGATAATGTGTATTGAGAATATTTTTAAGATAATCAGTTGACTCAAATTTTATTTTTTGGTCTTTTGTTGTCTAACTGATGATTTTGAAAGATTAAACTTATACTGTTGGTACTATGTTGTGTGTGGACCAGTATTGCCTGTAATAAAGACTTCATATATAAAAAAAGGCAATATTGGTCTATACCCTACAGAATACCACATAATATATACTAGTAATTATACTAGACATAAGCTTTAGTCTCTAGTGGACAGTAAAAAGAAAAGAATACATTGAGCTACCTGGATTGCACTGTCAATGAGTTTTCTTAAAACTCATGCTCTCTGTTGAGGAGCAAAACATTTTTTAGCAATAGCTATGAAAATAATGTTTCTCTTGAGGCTTCTTACAGGAGACATCACCTGACGTAGTGGACAAGACCCCAATCATGTCCTTACTGCAAACACGACAGCAAATTTCATATTAAAAATGCTATCTCTTTTACAAGCTGAGGGCATAACACCAGAAAGTAATTTAAAACAAAAAATTTGCAATGGATTTAAGCAATCCAACCAAGTTGCTGCTCTGTGGTAGCCTCTCTTGATCTGGGGCTGAAGGAAGAAGGGGAGATCTAGATTAGCTGGAGGACTGTATGAATGGCAAATGTTTTTCTTAATAAATATTAGTTTGTATAATTGACTTCCTATTAACAGTTGGGCTTATGCTACAAGAAAATGAAAGGCAATTACTGTGCTCCATGTGGCGTAAGCTGTTTAAAAATATTCACAGAAAAAAGACACGGAAAAAATACATTAATATGTGCACAGTGAGACTCTGGATAGTGCATGTATATGTAACTTTTTTCTTATTGTTATTTATAGTTTTCTGTACATTTTGACAGAAGTACTTTGATTTCTGTGTTGAGAATAGAATGGGCTGGGGGGGAGATTGTGGGGTAAGAAAAGTAGAAGGAGGGAGACCAGTCATGAAGCCTCTCATTGGCTTCATTTTCAGAGACTGGGAGATAGATATGAAACAAATAGAAAAACAATGACAACAAAGTACCATGTATGTATAATCTCAGCTACTTAAAAATATAAGTACAAAAAAGATTAGAAAAATGTGTTCCAAAAAGTTCTTAATGGTTCCCTCTGCATGAGGAGTTTATTTGCAATTTTTTTTTTATTATTGATTATGCTTTGGTGTACTTCCCAGAGTTTCTGCAATGCACATGTGTTACCTTTGTCATTTAAAAGAGTGAGAAAAGAGTTTTCCTCAGAAGACAGTTGTGGGACTGTTCTAACATAATGAGGGAGAATGATTTATCCAAAACTTATCATGTTACTTGTGAAAAAAAAAAAAATCCATTCCATGACCTCCCATTGCCTACAGAATAAAAGACAGGTTCCTCAGCATGTGTTATGAGGCCCTTTATGACCCGTGTCTACTTCTCCAGCTCCTCACTTCTCACTTTCCCCTTTGGCAATACCAGACTCCCCATAGGTCTTCAAATACACCTTGTTCTTTAGGCTCCAAGCCTTTATTCTTGCTGTGCTCTTTTTGAAGAGCAACGTCCCCTGCCTTTCTTCCTTTTCCTCTAAAAGCACCCCTCACTTAGCTAATGCCTTCCTGATTCCACTTCCTAGACAATGCCACCTTCCCTGGAAAGCCTTCTTGGACCCCTCAGGTTGGTTTTTAGGCATAACATGTTTGCAACCCCTGTTGTTTGAATTTAAATTCTGCTGACCTGTCTACCTTCCCCCAAGTGAACCATTTGTCACTTATCTCTGCTTATCCTGGCATGAACATTGTAGAATGGCAGTGACGTTCTCTAGAAGCTTTCTCACCCAGTAGGGTATGAGACAATCAACCATTCCCCCGGGTTCTTTCCAAGACAGCCCGTGCCATGTCTTGTGAAAAGACAATGTCTGACTAAAGATCAAAATCTTTTGTGATGAGAATGTGGTGGTCATATGAGGGGGTCTCTTTCTGGTCCTACAGCTGTCCTCCCATGTCCTTAGATACTGTATGTCAACCCCCAAACTCCTGAAGCTGGTCCAGGTCCTTCATTTGACTGAAGACACTTAGTGTCCAGAGGATTGCTTTACCCTGTGCCCAAAGTTGGTGGGCTTCTTTTGTGTCCTTCCACCCCAGTGCATTTTCTGCCATATCAGGGCCACACATATTCTCTATCATCTATTTTCTTTGTTTGATTTTTCTTTATTAATAAATCTTTACAAATGTCAGAACCATTTTTAATCATAAGCATTACAAAAATAGTCTGCAGGCCAGAGGTCGTGGTTTCCCAGTTCCTCACAGGCTTGTGTTAGACCAATGGGTCTCAACCAGGGATGATCTTATCCCCACGGGACATGTGGCAATATCTATATCGATTGTTGTGATTGGAAGGGGTGATACTGTCATCTAGTGAATAGAGGCCAGGGATGTTGCTAAACTTCCTACATTGCATAGGACAACTCCCACCACAAAGAATGTTCTCGTCTAAAATGTCAATGGTGTGGATGTTGAATATCCTTGGAATAGAATGACTGCTCTCCTTTGTAGATGACAAGGACAGTTCTAGGAGCTCTAATGGGGATCTGCCGAGTACAGAGAACACAGGCCCAGGGAAGTCCTGTCTGGAATGACTCAGATCTTTGGTCAGCCAGCAGGAAACCCAGAGATGGGCACCATATGAGGAAGGGATGTGTTCTGGGTTCCAGCAGGGTAGAGTCTCCTGGGGGAGAATTAGGGGTGAAGGTCACCACAGTGTCTTCAAATCATCTGCAACAGAGAAGAGATCTATTTCTGGAGAAATGCATCTCTTGGCTCAAATCATGGAGACAGGGAGAGGTTTCTCCACCTTGGTTGGAGGTGGTGGCTGGATTGTGCCCTGTTATGTACTTTTTCTTCCTCTCTGAAGAATGATAAATGATAAAGCTTCCCCTGCTTTTCTCTTTGCAAGGTTGGACATGAATGTTTAATGAGCTACTACCTTTTGCTAGACACGAACCTTCAGGAACAGTTTTCAGCCTGAGTACCTGAGCTCTCCACTTCACTTCCATGGGGAGTCCTTTTTTTGTTTTGTTTTGTTTTTTGTTTTTGTTTTTGTTTTTTTTTTCAGGACAGGCACTCTCAAACTCAATCACAAAAGCTCCAAGGTAACTTGGTTGGAAGTTCTCTTCTTGAATGCTAAACTCTAAAACTTTGGGTAGAGATAAGAGTGGCTTTATTCATCTCCAAGCAAGTTAGTACAGAGAATGCAGAAAGTCAAACAAACAAACAAACAAAAGAATGCCTTGGTTTGGAAGGGTCATAAATGAATCACAATTACAAGTCAGGGTAATAGGGGAAGGTGGGGTGCTCTCAGTGTGGTACTGTAACCACAGAATGGGCACCTAACTCAGGCTGAGGGACAGGGCATGGGAGGAGAGGCTTGGGGATTTCCCAGAGGAAATGAAGGCTGAACTGGACCCTTTGTTTTTCTTCTCTCTTCTTATTTATTTGTTTGTTTGTTTGTTTATCTTAGACTTCTCAATATGTATTTCCTCCTCAAGCAAATTTATACATACTTACAATGTACCTCAAAGGAGTTCCTTATTAAAAGAATGGAAGGGGAGCTCCTGGGTGGCTCAGTCCATTAAGCACCCGACTCTTGGTTTCAGTTCAGGTCATGATCTCACAGTTTGTGAGTCTGAGCCCCACAATGGGCTCTGTGCTGATAGCACGGAGCCTGCTTGGGGTTCTCTCTCTCCCCCTCTCTCTGCCCCTCCCTTGTTCACTCTCTCTCTCTCAAAATAAATAAATAAACTTAAAAAAAAAGAATGGAAGGAATAAAGGAGAAAATAAGGAAGGAAGGAGGAAGGAAGGAAGGAAGGAAGGAAGGAAGGAAGGAAGGAAGGAAGGAAAAAAAGGAGAGAGGGAAGGAGGGAGGGAGCAAGGGAGGGGATCTATGAGAGACTCTGATCTCTGTTTATGTGTCCTTGGCTCCCACCATTTTCTTGCACACTAGCAAGCCTGCAAGCAACTGCAACTCTGCCTGAGAGCCGTTTCTGGCTAAAGGAGTGTGCTGAGTGTGTACACATAGCTAGGCTGGAAGCTCCTGGGAGCTGCAAGTCCTTGGAATAACCCTCAGCCAATGGTGGAGAGGAATTGATGGACTGATATTCCAGCTGCCTTGCCCCTAGAAAGCTAGAGCTCTGGATGCATCCTATACCATCCCTCAGATGTCCCCAGCGGGGCTGAGCCCCAGCTACCCACAGCAGTAACTGCCCACACCATGTCTGGTCTTCCCTCCCTGCTCCTCTGCTGACTCTCCCCCAGGTCACCTTCCAAATCAACTCCTTCGACTCAAATGCCAGTGTCAGGATTGGCTTCCAAGGATAAGCATGTGTGGAGTAACAAACACTTGCCTCATTCCTGGGATTCACCTGGGGCGTGCTCCTTTGCTAAGATTGTTCCCTCATTAACATAAAAAGTAGATTTTTGTTCCTCAAGAAAACCCACACGATTGCAAATGCCTTAATAGGTAGGGGATAATCCTGAAACACAAGTCCACTGACCTGCTCACATGCAAGGAGGTTCTTCTGGGGACAATGATGCTGGTGTGTGTGACAAGGTGGCCTGTTCCTGCTGCTTTGCTGACTTCACAGCTGGAGACAGACTCGGACAGAAGCTGTCCTGGAGTGTGGGGATGTGATGGGGTGTCCTGCTGTCCCTTCCTACTCCAGTATCACAGCCTATAATTCAGACATGATCGACAACATTAGGTCACATCTACACATTCTGCTGTCCCCACTGGCAGACCAAAACCAATTAATGCCTAGTTTGGGAATCCATGATCTATTGTGAGCGTGTCTATGCATAATATATGTGTCTGTGTATGGTAGAAGGCATCTTTATGTATCTAATAATGCTTTACTTAGGCTGATATTCAAATTAGCTTGAGTTCTCAGAGCCCCCAGGAGATGTAGTTTATGGAGTAGCAGATGATGGAGGAAAAGATAGTCCACAATTAAAATGTCACATGGGATAAATGCCAAAGCAGAGGTCCCACCCTGGGAGAGTTATGAATTGACTGTACCCCTTCTCATCTCCACTCCTTCCATCATTGCTGATGGGCAGAGGGAAACCATTTTCTGCCATCTGGTTTTTGCAAAAGTCAGGCAGTAAGCTCCCTGGGACAGGGATCTTATCTTGTATAAGTTCAAGAATGAGCACATGGCTGTGTACCCTCAACAAGCCCCATTAGTACTGAATGCAATCATAAAAATAGCCCAAACGTGGATATTTGATAATGTCCCTGCAGTCAGCCTTAGTCATCGTGTCTGAAGGGCACTGGGTTCCCTAGGCTGGTGCCTTGTGTCTCTCAGACAAGCACCTTGGCTGATAAGACGGCGGCAGGCTATTGTGAAAATCACACAGTAGTTCCCAGGATCCTGGAAAAACAGCAGTTCAATCACAACGGTTTTTTTCCTTGGTGTTTGACTTTGGCACTGAGTTCTTTTCAAATGAGAACTATGCCAAACATCTTGTTCGAACCCTTCCACTCGGCAGATATGCAAACAACCTCTCTGTAGCCTGCCAGGGGGAAGGGGGAGGCGGGGGTGGGGGGTGGGGGGGGGGTGGCGGGCAGGGAGAGTTCCGTAGAAAACACGGGCAGCTAGGAACTCTTTCTCTGTAGGCAGGAGCCAGCTTGGAGCGACATCTGGGAGCAGGACATGGACTGAGCAACTCAGCAGAGTGTGGGCCTGGCCGCTGGAGCACACTCGGTGGTGTCTGCCTCCAGGTTCCCCAGGCCAGGCCTTTCTGTGACGTTCAGGGTTGGCAGTCAGTGGTGTTTCCTCCCCCAGGATAAGTGCGCAGAAATTAGGGGCTCTGGAGCTGAATTCTCCTCCAGGACCAGCTATGAAATCACCAGAGCCCAACAAGAGAAAGCTCCTGGGGTCTAGCCCGTGTTTGCATATAACTACACAAATGTGCATTTGATCATGTGTATGCTCATGGAGTGTCAGGATGGTCTTGGGATGGACGTGGCGGTCTGTGTCTGGAGGAAGACCTTGCACACGGGATCTCCTGGGGAAGAAGTTTTCCTCCAGAGCTGGCAGATGCTTTTCCCATAGCGCAAGAAATGGCGGGAGGCTGCCTGCTGCACAGTCTCCTTGGGACGGTGAGCAGGGCCCGGGGATGCTGGTGCCAAGCTCGGTGAGACAAGCGCTCCCCAAGACAAGCCATCCCAGTACCCGGCCAGCTTCCGGGGCTCCAGCCTTCTGTCTCCAATGGCAGGAAAATCATCCTTCTTCATTCCCAAAGCAAACTGTTCCTAGGAAAGAGCAGAATCTAGGAGGAAATCACATCATCCGAGAGGGGAGAGCCAGTTCCTTTGTACTATTTTTCAGGGCTGCCTTTGGAGCCAATAATCTGTCATTCCTTGAATAAACAAGCACCTTATCATATCACAAACATTTATTTAACCCTTTTCTCCTGCACTTTTACCAGCAGGGAGAAAGAAAGTGGTGAGCAGAGCAGCCGGAGCCCTGTGGCAGAAATGCCAAATTCCCTGAACATTACACCCAATCTGTAAAGTGTCAGTCGGCCCTTCTCTCTGCCTCCATGAAACGCCAGAGCGGTCACCCCAGACTCAGGCACCGCATTCCCACCTCCCACTGCTATTCCCAACCCCAGCCCATCTCCATTAATACCCCTCATCCTTTTGCAGACAGGCCCTTAATTCCATCCAAATGGAGTCTGGACTAATTTGTTAGATTCTTTAGGGGGCTGATGAGGGAAATGGAAGAGGGGGAGACAGGCAAGGGAGTATTTACATTTCTCCTTTTCATGACAGTCCACTTGATGGACAGAGCTGGTGAGCTCCAGCATTTTTTAATGTGTGTGTGTGTGTGTGTGTGTGTGTGTGTGTGTGTGTGATTTTTTTTAAAGGCATATTCTTTGGCTCTGACATCACCAGAAAATGGAATGAGCAAAGTATGTAAATTTCTCCAAGCTCCCACAATATCCATTTTCTCTCAGTGGATGGATTTTGTTTTTCTTTGCTGGTGTTGCTCCCACACAATGGGGCCAAATCTTGTTCAGGACAAAGAAACATATAAATAGAACATGCATGTGGTATGCAAGGGAACTCGCAGAGAGCAGAGAGAGACTGTTTGGAAAAGCGTCTAGGGCCTGCCAGGGGGAGCAGGGGGGTCCTGGCCCAAAGGGTTCAACCAGCAGATGTCTGCTTGTCCCTAACATTACAAGTCAGAAATTCCAAAACCGTTCTCATTCTTGGGGAAACACTAAGAAGTGTTGGAATGGGTACAAATGTAAGAGGAGAAAGCAAAGTATCTGTGTGTATGAACGAGAATATGTGAACGTGAGATGACTGTAAGCCTAATTCATAGGCTAACCTTGCTTTGCAGCGCTGACAGAGGAGGTTTTCTTTCTTCTTTACCAGGGAGGATGCTAAATCACGTGCAGTATCTTACATTCTGCCTCATCTCAGTGGCTACCACGGATCAGCTGAGACTTCCATGAAACATGCTTTCCTGTATTAAGCGCTTGGAATTGTTTTAGTGTCAATCATCCACCAACCAAACCCTCCAGTCTCATAACTGCACACTACAGCTCCAGCCAAAAAGACTTTTATCAGCGCAAGTTTGAACAAACTAATGTGTGTAGGCCCTGAGCGGTTATTTTTGTTTCCAAGTCTGGACATAGAATCACTTGTTCAATTTCCTGCTGGGTTATATCAAGCAGTTTTAACATGTAAATCTCTGATAAGGAAACTGACTAATTTATGTAGGTTGCCATCTGAGTAGCTGTCAGTATTGCCTTCATTTTTTTTTCTGCTTCCTTCCTTCTTTATTCTGTCTCAATGTCGTCATCGCCGTTACTAGTACTAACAAGTACACCCTTACTTGTTATATGTTTAGAATATGTTCTTATGCTGAAAATGTTTTAAAAACAGACAAAAAAAATCCTGTGTCCTTAAGGTTTGTGTGGGAGTTCTGTTGACTTGGATGTCTCTGCTTTACAACTTGGACTAGAAATAAATATGCATCTCAGACTCGTCAAGTAATGTTGTCAACGATTAGAAGATTTTTAATTAATTTATTTATTTTTGATTGTTAATTAAAAAAAAATTTTTTAATGGGTATTTATTTTTGAGAGAGAGAGACAGAGCATGAGCGGGGGAGGGGCAGAGAGAGAGGGAGACACAGAATCCGAAGCAGGCTCCAGGCTCTGAGCTGTCACCACAGAGCCCGATGGCGGGGCTCCAACTCATGAACCGTCAGATCGTGACCTGAGTCGAAGTCAGATGCTCAACCGACTGAGCCACCCAGGCGCCCCTGATTGTTAATTTTTTTAAATCAAAATCAGGGGCGCCTGGGTGGCTCAGTGGGTTAAGTCCGACTCTTGATTTTGGCTCAGGTCATGATCTCATGGTTTGTAACATGGAGTCCTCCTCTGTGTTGGCAAAGGTGGAGTATGTTTGGGATTCTTTCTCTCTCTCCCTCTCTCTCTGCCCCTCCCAAACTCTTTCTCTCTCAAAATAAGTAAACAAAAACATTTTTTTAAGTTTAAAATCAAAATTAAAAACCAATAATAATCTAAACTACTTTTGCTTCGTGGATATCCTTAACCAGTCTCCGCCGACTTCAGCTGATGGAGCTTCAGGACCTCTAAGCTGAAATTCTATAAGCTGTTTGAACACCCGTTTCCAAAATCTGCTTTGGCTGTAAACCTGCAGGTAAATCAATCCTTGTGGTTTTCCCCATTCAATAGCTTGATCAAAGAAGCGGAGATTTTCTTTCCTTTTTTTTTTTTTTTTTTTTTTTTTGAGAGAGAAAGAGGGCACAAGTGAGTGAGGGGCAGAGAGAGAGAATCCCAAGAGGGGCGGAGGAAGGGAGAGAGACAGAGAAGCAGGGCTCACCCGAAGTAGGGTAGGTGCTCACCCAAAGCGAGGCTCGAGCTCACCCGATGCGGAACTTGAACTCACAAACCGTGAGATCATGACCTGAGCCAAAGTCACATGCTTAACGACTGATTCACCCAAGTACCCCAAAGAAGCAGGTATTTTCAAATAATTGTTAATTCTGTGTCCAAATATACAGACTGGGTGGATCGACTCAACGTAAGGCTGTAGTCGAATATCTGGTGTTGTTCTCATGTGCAAACCTGGGCTCACCAAAGTCCAGAGTGGCCCCAGACTTGGGAGCTTGGCATATTCTCTCAGGACTCAAAGCCAAATCCTGCCACCCCGTTGGCTGGGGATGAAATAGAATCCATCTTTTCTGGGACTTGGATGGCAAGCCAGATAGGGCTCTGCTCCCTCCTCCAAGGCTGTGGGGATGCAGATGGGGAGAGTAGGGGGATACGCGCAGGTGGGGGTGTGGGGCCCGGAGGCCCCCATAAGTGGCTGCCCTTCTTGCATCTCCTCCACTCAATTCCTGAGCCCCAGGCCTCTCCCTGCCGCTCCTACAACTGCTGCTGACCTCTCAGAAGCCCTTCGCCTTAGAGAGTTTTTAAGACAATAAGACAATGTGGGACTAAATGCATATGGACGTTTGACATAACCATTTTTGCATCCCCTAGTGATTCCTGAAAGGCCCTCTCTTCCCCTTGTCTCCCCTTCCCCCGAAGTGAACTTTAAATCCTTCCATCCACAGGGACAGAAGGCAAAGTGTCTGGATTCTCTTTCCCAGCTCCCCCACTTGCCAGTGTGTCTTTTCTCCTCTCTGTCTGGATGCTCTTCCTTGTGGCTCCTCGCCAACGTACAGATGTAAACTATTGTCTGATTATTAAAAGAAAAAAACCCCAAAATACAAAAAGGCATGCACGCCATCAGTGGTAACAACTGTAGGACTGTCCACATACAGTCAAGTCCATGGTCTGATGCAAACAACAAGCCACCAGCCTCTGCCACTCCAGAACGTCTGCTTTCTCCAAGGTCTGATTAAAAACAAATTTAGGCAAACATAGCATGCCCAAGAGAGGTGCACCTTTGCAGTCTTGGGGCTGTGCTGGGCAGCCCTCGATGCCACCACCTCCCTATATAGGTTCACACCATCTTTGGGCACCCTTAGGACCCTCTTACACAGTATTCCTCAGTCTGTGGACTTTGCCACTCAAGTGGCAAGTCTCCCTTGCCCTCAACCAGTGTAGCCATGTTGAGCCCTCTTCATGGCTTGGAGTGAGGGATGCACTGTGTGAGGAGTGCCACTTGGCTTCACTCCCATTGCTCCCTACCGGTTGCATGACCCTGGCAAGTTTCCGCTCCCTGCCCAGTTTCCTTGTCTGCAAGCTAACAGGGCTGAGCTAGATGCATTCCTTCCATTTTTCCTTAAGCAAATATTTATTTAGCTCCTACTCTGTGCTAGACACTGAGAATGGAACTGAAAGCAGGACACACAGGGTCTCGGTCCCCACGGAGTGTATGGAAAATCGGGAGGAAGAGAAAAGAAAGAAAGTAAAAGAAAACCAAGTCTGAACATCCCTGTCACCCCAACAACCTTTGAGTGTAGTGTTAATAATAGCCTATGTGTTGCTCTTCTGATTTATCAGGGACCAAAGTCTCCAGTGCAGGTGTGGGGTTCTAGTATGGAATGTCAGGCATCAGCTTCAGGGAGGCCTTTGTGACTCTGAAATCCCTGTCTCTCCTGAAGGCTGGACCTAGCCAGAGCCATCTGTAGGCTTGTCTCTTTCTGCAAAGGCCAGGTATCTGCAGCCACCATTCCATTCTCCACTTGACTGGGGGAATTTTCAGAAACAGCAGGCAAATATGAGACAACACCAGGCCCTAGCTCCACCCTTCAAAGGAACTGTTATTTTTAGTTGTCTCCTCTCTTTCCACAGCCATCTACATACCTCCCTTGGTGAGTCATTTCTGTCGATGGCCCCACGTCCACATGACTCCTTGACCGCAAGACTGGTTTATTTTAACAAAGCAATTCATTCCACCTCATCTGTACCTGCAACACCCCTTAAACTGCTGGGGGGGAGCACGTGGGACCTCCAGGGCCCCAGACAAATGACAACTACCAGCACACAAGATGCAGGATGAAACTGCCCAGTTGTCACCCGGTCATGGAATTGAGCATACTGTCTTTGCTCCATGTTCATATTCGTGTGACTGACGCTTGACCCCCGAGTCTCAGGCACAGGGAAATGTTCTTCCTCAACCCGGAGCCATTTCACCCGAGCACCAGGTATCGAGGTCAGGTCCTGAAAAATCACACTTTGCAAGATTGTTAGTCATTTGTACAAGAGGCTGAGGTCCCAAAGTACTGCATAATGAAATTGGAGTTATTTCTAGAAGGTGTTGAGTATAAATCATCTATCAGAATTTGTGGTCTTTTTTTTTTTTTGGCGTCATAGAGAAAAATACTTCTGGGTCTGTATTTCCAGCCATATGACAACAGGGACAAAAGCACTGTCGCGCAGATCCAGGTCAGCAGTCCATTCTTGTGGCCCCGAGAAGTGCATAAGGGAGCAGTGTGAAGATCCCCCTTCATGTTCTGAGAGTAACTCCTTCCTGCATAAATCCCCACAACAGTCACTTGTTGGGTATTCACAGTGTCACCTCCCACCCGACTCCCCTTGCTCACCATGCCTCAGATGGCTGGTGTGTTTGCAAGCTGGGTTGTTGGTTTTATTTCAGGTCTTCCATGATCTCAGGCTTTCTTAGCACAGGACATCCTCTTGTGATATCCTCTCTGCCTGGACATCTCTCCTCCCCCACACTCACTGGCCCTCTTGTTTCTTGGTTTAGAGGTCTTTTCACCTTTAAAGCTGTCTTAGGCTCCTCAGGTACAGGTGGATCTCCCGGATCCTTGCCCTCATGTTTTTCCGGTGTCACACTTATTGGAACTATATTTAAATGATTACTTGTTAAATTACTTTGCTGAGTATCTGTCCTCCCTACCAGATTTTCGTGCCGGCAAGTCTCATTCATTCACTGACTGCTCCTCTGACACCCAGCACAGCGCCTTGCAAATTGGAGTATTTTTCTCAATAAATGTGTTGATTCGGTAAGTCTCCTTGCTCTCAAAAATCCACAGTGTAATAAGGGGACCAGCTGAAAACCAATGTGGTGCATTCATTGTTATATGACTATGGACATCAGGCTGTAGGTTTGCAAAGAAAGCAACAAACAATTCTGCTGGAATCTTCTGAGGGGAGACTCAACAGAAGCGGTAGCATTTGAGCTGAGCCCTGAGGTGGGAATAGGAGTTAAGGTGAAAAGAGAGGAGAAGGAATTCTGAGCAGAGGATTTGGTACAAAAGAGATGGGGAAGGATGAAAATATTGAATGAGTTCTGGGGAAAGCACACAGTCAAATGTGCTAGAATGGAACACGTCTGTAGGGGAATGCGGGAAGTGGTAGACATATAAGTCCATATATGGACTTATATGTTAAGCTAACAGGAATATAACCATGAATAAATGAAAACTAATCAGTTTGTGCTTTAATTTTTTTTAACGTGTGTTTATTATTTTGAGAGACAGAGACAGAGCGTGAGCAGGGGAGGGGCAGAGAGAGAGGGAGACACAGAATCCAAAGCAGGCTCCAGTCTCTGAGTTGTCAGCATGGGGCCTGACACAGGACTCAAACTCACAGACTGCAAGATCATGACCGGAGCAGAAGTCGGACTCTTAACTGACTGAGCCACCCAGACGGGCCCTAATCAGTTTGTGCTTTAGAACATTCTTTTTAGTGACAGAGTAGAAGACAGATTGGAGTGGGGAGTGGATGAAAACCATTTATTGCAGGGTCCAGGCAAGGGACAACAAGGCCGGGTGGCTGGAACAGTGAGAGCAGACAGATGGTACAGGAGGCAGGCTCGGTGTGATTCGATATGGAGGGTGAGGGACAGGTGTTCACCAAATGTGACTGAGGATCCCAGCAGGGATGCTGGGTAACTGACAATGACTTTGCCACTTGTAACTGTGACAGGAACCTGGGAGGAGGGTAGGGACTGGGGAGCAAGCTGAGGGAGGAGAGCTCATCTGGCTTCAGACAAGTTGGGTTTGGCACGTCTCTTTCTCAGCCTGGAGGAAACATCAAGAGCAGGGTTTCTCAACCTTCTTCAAATTATTGCTCCTTAAGGAGCCCTGTTTGTTTGTTTATTCATTCATTTGTTTATTTAGAGAAAGAGAGAGAGCACGTGCATGTGAGCAGGGAAAGGGGGGGGGGGGGAGAAAGAGAGAGACAGAGAGAGAGAGAGAGAGAGAGAGAGAGAGAGAGAGAATCCCAAGCAGGCTCTGTGCTGTCAGTGTAAGCCCAACACGGGGCCTGATCTCACAAAACGTGACCTCACAACCTGAGCCGAAATCAAGAGTGGGATGCTCAGTGAACTGAGCCACCTAGGTGCCCCCTTAAGCAGCCTTTTAAAATATTTTTTTCTTAATCTCCCTGCCCCCATGAAATTTTAATACCCCAGCTATATTGTATATGTGTTTATATACTGTATATAGATCAATGCTCTGGACATCAAAAGAGTAGGATGGTTCCACGAGTTGGGCTTTTTCATGAGATTCTACATATACGTGCAATCATACAGTACAATAAAACCTTGGATTGCAAGTAACTTGTTCTGCGAGCGTTCCTCAAGACAGGCAAACATTTCTAATAAATTTTAACTTGATAAATGAGCAAAGTCTTACAATATGAGTAGTACTTGATGCTGAATGTCACATGATCACAAGTGAGCCAATGGTTCTTGAAATTCGCTTTGATATACAAGTGCTTTGGATCGCAAGCATGTTTCCAGAATGAATTATGCTCACAAACCAAGGTTTTACTGTTTTTGCCTTTCTCCGTCTGACTTGATCTCACTTAGCATAAAGAAGGTGTGGTATATATACACACAATGGAGTATTATTCAGCCATGAGAAAGAAGGAAATCCTGCCACTGGAGACAACATGGATGGGCCTGGAGGGCATTATGTTAAAACCCATTTTTTAAATTGAGGTAAAATTCACAGGCTGGCTCGAATGGAAAGATGTAAGGGCATTACAAATGACAAGCGAACCCCCTGGAAGTGGGTGGTGGTGCCAGGAGAGACAACCCACAGGAGGAAGGAAGAGCTGTGTTTCTGAACGAGAAGGAGTCCTCCACAGGGTCTCCCATGTGTACGGGGTCTGAGAGATAGATAAGTGGACCAGGTAATGTGGACATGAAGTGGAGAGAGACAGAAAAGCAAACAGCTGGCAGGAGGCCAATAAGTTCCCCATAGATAAGACAAGGATTTAAGTTGTTACCAAGCTTTTGTTTTTTACAGTGTTGTAATAAATATTCCTGAACACTCCATCTCATATATTTATGAACATATCTGTAAGAGAAATGCTCAGAGGTAAAGGGCCTGGGTCAAAGGCCACATGAAGTAAAATCTCGATGCGTAGAACCAAATGCTCTCCATACATTCTTGCCAACACAGCGTACTACCGAATGTTTTCATCTCTGCCAATCTGATAATGGAAGAATAGCGTTACTTTTCTTTTTAATGTTTATTTATTTATTTTGGGAGAGAGAGAGAGCATGCATGTGGGAGTAGGGGAGGGGCAGAGAGAGAGAGGGAGAGAAAGAATCCCAAGCAGGTTCTGTGCTGACAGCAAACTTGGGGCTCGATCCCACAAACCATGAGATCATGCATGACCTGAGCCAAAAACAAGAGTCAGGTGCTTAACCGACTGAGCCACCCAGGTGCCCCAAGAGTTGCATTACTTTTTAGTTTAAATTTGCATTTCTCTGTTTATGAATGAAGTTGAGCATCTTTTCATAGCATTAGGAGCCAGTTTTAGTTTGTTTTTTGGTGAAATATTTTAGAGCTTTCATCCATTTTATATTTTATTATTTGTACAGTGATTTGTGTAAATTATTCACACTGTCTTTAATCAGTGATATGAGCTGCATACACATGCGTTTACCAGCTCATTATTTTTTATTCATTTATGATTATTATTATACAAGACACACTTCTAAAAGTTGTTGTACAGTAAAAATTGCCAAAATTACCAAAATTATATTTTCTCAGTTTTCTTTTTGTGATACACAGAAAGCTTCTACTACTCAAGAGTTTTTTTTTTTTTAAGTATATTCTATTTTTTCTTCCAGTAACTTTTTTTTGGTTTTTTTTTTTCCCTTCTAAATTTTGGATCCATCTACAATTTAACTGTAATAATGTGGGAAGTCAGAATCCAAGCATGTATTTTTTTTCCCAGAGGCTTATACGTCTCAGTATGTTATTAAATAAGACATCTTTTCCCTATTGAGTTGCTAACTTTTATCATATACTGAATCCCCATATATCATAGATTTATTTCTGGGTCTTTTATTGTTACATAGATCTATCTATTTGCTCATGTACCAATGCCATGAGGTATTCATTGATAGCACATTACAATGTACTATGACATCTGGTAGAGCTAGTCTTACTCGATAATTGTCACATCCCACTCCACTTCAACTCTGGCTGCTTTTAAGATCTTCTCTTTGTCTAGAACATTCCATAGTTTCTTTGTGATGTGTATTGATATGAATTTCTTTCTTTCTTTCTTTCTTTCTTTCTTTCTTTCTTTCTTTCTTTCTTTCCTTCTTTCTTTCAATGTTAACCTATTTTTGAGAGAGAGAGTGAGAGAGTGTGAGCAGGGGAAAGGCAGAGAGCGAGGAAGACATAGAATCTGAAGGAGGCTCTAGGCTCCAAACTGTCAGCACAGAGCCAGACGTGGGGTTCAAACCCATTAACAGGGAGATCATGACCTGAGCTGAAGTTGGACACCTAACCGCCTGAGCCCCCCAGGCGCCCCGGTGTGAATTTCTTTTCATTCAAATTTAAGATTCAATATTACTCCTTCACCAATCCATAACCCCATTCTCTTCTCTCCAGCTGACACACCATTTACTCTCTTGAGAGAGACTTTCTTTGAGAAGAGAGAACTTCTCTATCTTTGGTGGCTCTTATTCTCTCATATTTTCTTTTTTTGCCTCTTTGCACTACAATTCTGAATAGTTTATTCTTACTATCTTCAGTTTTCTAATTCTTCTACTGTGTCTAATCTAATGCCATACCCATTCATTGATTTTTTTTTTTTTTACTGTATTTTTCTGTTGCTCTATCTTTCATTTCTAGAAGTTCTATCTGGTTTTCCAACCCACCATGTCACGTTTTATTGTTTCCTATTCCTTGCAGATATTTAAAGCTTCTCTTCCATTTATTTAAATAAAATTGGCATAGCTGTTTATGCTCTGTGTTTAAAGAGCCAAAGTTGTGTGAATCACCTCTTCTGTCTCTTTATTTGTGCTGGCATTAACTAATGGTGCCTTGCTTTCTAGTGTGTTTACTAGTCTTCAACTGCAATGCTTACTGCCTATGAAAAATCATTTGTACAAAATCCCCGAGGCCTAGGATGAAAGCATCTGCTCCCAGAGATGATTAGCGTTTGCTTCCGCCCTGTGCTTGGAAGCACTATGGTTTGGTATCACTTTAAACCAAATTCATAGCTTGAAGATTCTTGGGCCACTCCAGTGATATGCCTTTGGGTGGTAAATAAGTGCGAATGCTGGCCAATGGTTTAATAGTGACATCTAACAGAGACATGTGTTTTTTGTTGTTGTGGTGGTTGTTTTCTTTTCCCTACTTTGCTTAGTGGACAGGCAACTCTCCCTAAGGTCCCTGAGGTAGAGGCAAGGGGAACAGGTTTATCTCTGGTTCACCTTTGGGAGTCCCAGCTAATGTGGGGCAAGAGTCTGTTATGAGACCCTTCCTCTGACCTTGGGTGCATCCTGGCCTTTGAGTTCTGTCTTTTTCATCCTGAGGCTCCATTAAAAATCAGAGCCAACTCAATTTAACCTGATCAACAAAGTCACTGATGTCAGATGCTGATCATTCAGTAGGTTCTTGTTATTTGTCATCTTTCCAATGCTTTTTTAAAAAAAGCTTATTTATTTTGAGAGAGAGAGAGAGAGAGAGCAGGAGGGATAGAGAGAGAGGGAGACAGAATCCCAAGCAGGCTTCTCACTGTCAGTGCAGAGCCTGACATGAGACTCTAATTCACAAACCTCAAGATCTTGACCTGGGCTGAAACCAAGAGTCAGATGCTTAACCAACTGAGCCACCTAGGTGCCCCAACTTTTCAATACTTTTAAGAACAATTTTATTTAACATTTTATTCATTTTTTCATTTTTTTTCAGTGGAAGGGTTAATCTAAAAAACCAAGCCCACTATTACCAGAAATGGAATTATGCCTGTTGATTTTTCTTATAAGCTTTAAAAACAGTTTTTCTAGTTTTTAAAATCCTATATATTTATTTGCTACACATTTATAGATTTTTTTTAGAGAGTTGAGGCTTTTGCTTAAAGTCTTCTGGTTTAAGAATATGGTATACCTTTCAATTTCTTCAAATCTTGTTTCTTTTTTCTTAATGTTTATTTATTTATTTATTTTGAGACAGAGAGAGAGAGAGCGAGCAAGCATGAACAGGGGACGGGAGAGAGAGACAGAAGGAGAGAGAGAGAATCCTAAGCAGGCTCCATACTCAGCAAAGAGCCTGACATGGGGTTTTATCTCAGGAACCATGAGATCATCACCTGAGCCAAAATCAAAAGTCAGATGTTTAACTGACTGAGTCACCCGGGTGCCCCAAGTCTTTTGCTTCTTAACAGCATTTTAAAGATGTCACCTTCTACACAGCTTATATGTTTTTGTTAAATTTTCAGTTTTTGTTTAAATTTATACCTACATGCTTTCTTTCTCTTATATAAATGTGAATATTGAATGTAGAAATTTTCCTCAGAGTTCTGCTCTATTTTATAGGTTCTGATATATGCTAACTTAATTATTTTTATTTCATTATTTAAACCCATCCCTGATAGTAGTATTGTACACGAAAGAGTATTTTAGCATTTCCAAGTGGAAGGATTTTTTTCTCCCCTAATTTTATTATTAATTTCTAAATTAATTGCTTTGTGATCAGAGAAGTTTTCTATGCTCATTCTAAATTTTGTAATTCATTGAAGTTTTCTTTGTGCCCCTGTCTATACAGTCAATTTTTTGACTATTCCAAGAGTACTTGGAAAAGTATATTCTCATAGTATAGAAAGCTGTGTGTATCAATTAAATTTACTTTATTAATTACATTTTTTGTTGATTTGCACTAAAAGGCATAACAAAAGGGAACTAAAGTCTCTTACATGAAATTTAACATTTTATCAGTTTTGTATACCCAAAATATTTGTCTTCTGCTTTCTGTCTTGAAAGTGGTTTGGTTGGGTATAAAATTCTTTGGTCATATGTTGTGGACGTTGTTTAAATGTCTTTTAGCTCTTCTGAGTGTTGCTATGGTGAAACCTAAGGCCAGCCTGAGTTATTTCAAGTCTCTTTATAGGTGACTTGGTCTTGCAATGAATAAGTTCAAAGGATTCCTATGTATCCTTACAATCCAAAAATGTTTCTAGGATTTGACTTGATGTTGATGGTTTTGCATTAATTTTTCCTGCAATGGAGTAACTCCTTTCAATCTGAATAGTCCAGTCTTTTATATATGAAAGGGTTAACACTTTATATATTAAAACATTATTCCTGTTGCACACTTTCTGTTTTCTTTTTCAGGTCTATTTTATCTGTTTGCTTTCCTGCTAATCCTTAACAAACCTTTGTTCATTTCCATTTCGTTCCTTTCCTCCCTCCCATCCTGTGAATACCTGGCATGCATCCAGCAGAATCTACCTCCCTTCTGTGGCCACCATTGTAGTTTTTATTTCTCAGTCACCTTTTTCTGCCAATTCTTGTCTCACCTCCTTTTCTCTTGCTCAATATTTCCTGAACTATTGTCTATCTGGGCTCTGGGTTTTTGTTTTGTTTTGTTTTGTTTTGAGCTCCTGTTTTTTTGAAGATGATTGCTTCACTAAGTTGTTGGGTTTTGTTTTTTTTTTCTTTTTAAATTCATGACAGTCTTTTGGGACCCAAATTTCATCTGTTTTGTGAGAATATTTTTCTACTGAATCTTTTTCAAATCTTCTTCATTTGTTTTTCTCATTTGTTTCAGCCTTTCTCATGTATAGGTACTGTGCTGGTTCCTTTCTGGTTATCCATCTTTAAGTGAGGTGAGCCTTCCTGAATCAGCTATTTGCAAGAAATGTATGTGAGGAGAGAGCCCAGGGCCATATTCTGAGCTAAAAGGAATTCACCTTGAACATGAGGCTGGGATGGTGAGAGACAACTTTTCTTTTTTTTTTTTTTTTAATTTTTTTTTTTTCAACGTTTATTTATTTTTGGGACAGAGAGAGACAGAGCATGAACGGGGGAGGGGCAGAGAGAGAGGGAGACACAGAATCGGAAACAGGCTCCAGGCTCCGAGCCATCAGCCCAGAGCCCGACGCGGGGCTCGAACTCCCGGACCGCGAGATCGTGACCTGGCTGAAGTCGGACGCTTAACCGACTGCGCCACCCAGGCGCCCCGAGAGACAACTTTTCGTTGTCAACTTGTAGCCTCTCCTCCTGCAGTGATTGGCAGTCACCAGGCTGCACACGAGGAAATCTCCCTACTTCCCCTGACTGGCCAATAGACTAGATAATGAACTTTTTCACTATTAGAATATCTGAGTCATTAAATTGCTTTGTTTTCTGGAACTGTGATCACATAACACTTACCCTTGGGATAATGATCCTCCAAAAAAAGGACTACATTTGATCTTCAGGTGCCACCCTCATCATCACTGTCCTTGTAGCTTCAGCCTCCTTCTTCAATCCACTTAAAAGACTAGGACATGGAACATGTGAAAGGTGAAGAAATTTCCAGAATAGTATAACTTCTGTTAAGGGCAAGGTCCTGATAGAATGGCCACCAAATACCTAAAGATTAAATTTTCTATTTGAGATAAGAAGTTACCTATTGTTCTTGAAAAAAGTCTCATCATATTTCAGTTATATCCTCCGGGAAGATAGCCCATCCTAGAAAATAAAGTCACCAGACTCTGCTATAGCTGGGGCTTTGGGGAATAAAAGTAGGGGCACGGGTCAAATGGGATTTCCAGTGCACTATCCCAGCAAGATAGTCAGAAGGAATAAACCAAAGATCATGACTGGGAAAACACTTAAGTTTTATCAAGCTTTATTATATCTATATACTATATATTTAAGTATTTGCAATATTATCTATTTATTTTTATAGATATGTATGTATGCATTTCCTATTTGTTTTAGTCAGAGATATTCAGAGTTCAGCTCTCCAAATGAAAAAGTCTTTGCTTCCCTGAAACATCAAAGAAGCACCGGGAGAGATTATGGGAACAGAGTTACTACTAATCCCTGGGCTCCTACAATGTGTTAAGTATGTTATAGGTAGTTTATACATTGAAATTAATTTATATTTTATTTTTATCTGTGTAAATATTTTTTACTTTATTTTTAATTTTATTTTATTGTTATAACAACACTTACCATGAAATCTACCCTCTCAACAAATTTTTAAGTGTACCGCACATTATTGGTAACTATAAGTACTAATCACCCGGGAAATGTAAATTGAAACCACAGTGTGATATAACCTCACACCTGTCAGCATAGCTGTTTTCAAAGAAAACATAAGGCAACACGTGTGGAGAAACTGGAAACCCTTGTACGCTGTTGGTGGGAATGCAAACTGGTACATCCACTATGGAAAACAGTATGGAGGCTCCTCAAAAAATTAAGAATAGAACTGCCATATGACCCAGCAATCCCACTTCTGGGTATTTTTCTAGAAGAATTGAATTCAGGATCTTGAGTAGATATTTGCACTCCTGTGTTCATTGCAGTACTATCTGCGAGATTCAAGGTATGGAAATAACCTACATGTCCGTCGACAGATGAATGGATAAAGAAGATGTGGTGTTTACATACAGTGGAATACTATACAACCTTCAAGAAAGAAGGAAGTTCTGCAATGTGCAACAGCATGGGGGACCTTGAGGGCATTATGCTAAGTGAAATAAGCCTGCGTGATTCCTCCTACTCATTCTTTATCACAACCCTGCACAGCATTATGAATAGCTAACATTTTGCAGATGTAGTACTCAAAGCTCAGAATGGGTAAGAAATGTGCCAGCCAGAGCCATCCAGCAAGCAAGGACGGAAGCTGGGATTCAAATAGATTCCGAAAGCCCCTTCTATACTATGTTCCCAAGGGGTTCAGGTGCCCCTGGTGCTCCAGAGGACAGGAGAGTGGGCAGAGCCTAGGATGCTGCAGGGGGTCAGGCCTGGTCCTGAGAAAGGGCCAAGGGTCCAGGGGGAGACTTGCCCAGGGAACGCAGGGTGCTGGGATCTCCGTACCTCCCTCCTCTAGCCCCCAATTTTGCATCACCACCAGACAGCTGTTTGAAATACTACAGTTCCAATCCCCATGACTCTCTTGGAATTCTTCCACCATCCCCACGGCCTCATAGTCCCTGTATGGGAAATTGTGCTTTAGAGAGATGTCGTGAATATTCAGGAACAGTGATTATAAATCTTTTGGCAAACAGACAGTCCTATAGAAATGTTAAATAACCGTATGTTCCCATTTAACTACATTTATAGCATTTGGATGGAACTGAGACATCTTGCCTCTTATTTAGGACTTATACTATTCGGTATTTGTAAAGAAATCATCAGCCACTTCTTACATAAGGCAGAAGGGAAGTTCTTTTCATCTTCATGCCCTCTGCTCTAGAGAAGGTTTTTGTTTTTGCTTTTGTTTTGTTTTGTTTTATTTGTTTTTGTTTTTGTTTTTCTGTCTGCTCTGATTGCCCTGTCATTGGTTGCGTCTGTTACAAACAATCTCTTAATTTTGTGACTTACACCTATCAAAAGACTTCATCAATTCATTGTCTTTTTGAAGGCATTTATAGGTCGTTAAAAAAATCTAAATTCTGTAGAGTTAGCCTTCATTGTGGATGATAACATTTAACAAGATCTCTTTCTACATGGTTCCATCCTGTTGTGCAACAATACCCTCCTCTCACCCCCAAATTAGAGTATGTAGCTCCAAAATCCAATTACCCACATAAACTTGGGACCTGTTATCTGGATAAATGATATCCATAAGTGTTCCAAGAAACTTTAACCTTAATAACTTCTTAATAATTAATAGCTCTAAATTAATCTAAAGAGCCTTTCCCTAGAGTTGCCAAAAAAGAATACAATTTAACTACTTTGAGAGCCTTTACTCTGTTCCCATCCCACGCTTCCATGAAAAGTTCCAAAGAGATGCAGAGGAAAGGTGGAGAGTCAGAGGAGAACGAAACGAAGTGAGAGCTGGTGATTACAAACTGTACAATCAACCATCCACTTCCCTGAGCTTGAGTCTGCCCTTTACACTCTTCTTAAAGCTGGAGGTACTTCTGTTTTTTTCTCTCCTCAGTGGAGGGTCCATGAATAGTTTCCCTCTCCTGGAATGCCATTAACTTGCAATCATCTTCCCTCATAAAGTCTTTCTGGAGGCCACCAGATAGACTGTTATCTTTGTCACCTCCTCGCTGATACGATCTGTAAGGGCTCTCTCCTCTCAGAGCCCAAGGCTCACTCCCTGCTGGGTTATATCTGGTAGGCCTTCAGTACAAAGTTTTGGGGGGGTCTAGAGTTCGGTCATGCCTCACCCAGCTCTTCTGCATCTTTAGTAAACTAAGTTAGTATCAACATGTCTTAAAGCAATCAGGTCTTCATTTACACCCTTTAAATATCGGTAGACAGTTATCATGGCCCTCAGTTCTTGAAACATGCTAACCCCTTCTGCCTTCTCCCAGAAAATGCACATGAACAGTGTTCATGTTGTTTTGGAAGACCTTAGATGGCACCAAACAGATTCTGATTCCCTTGTCAACAGAAACAGAAAGTGAATTTGTCTTACCCCGTACACAGAGAAGCTTTTCTTCATAGTAATTTGTAGTGCCGCTGATAAACAATGGGGAGATTGTCAAACAGCAATCATAAAGCATAAATAACATTTAATTTAAGCCGCCTTGTATGCTGCTAAGATGTCTTCTTTAACTTTTGTCTGCAAACTGTTTTCCTACCTCTATTTCTTTTGGCTTTATCTTCTGGTAAAATGCATAAATCTATACTTTGTAGCAAATTTCACTACAGCAAACTCCGATTCCACTGCAAGTTCTTCAAGGACAGTGATTATAATAGTAATTCCTCTGTGTGTGTGTGTGTGTGTGTGTGTGTGTGACAGAGAGAGAGAGAGAGAGAGAGAGAGAGAGAGAGAGAGAACATGTCAAATAAATGAGTGAATGAATACATAAGTGAATAAATGAATAGAAATTGCAAAAGGGAATCATCAGGACATAGGAGATGGTAAAATTTAAAAACAAGGAAGAAAATCTGGTCACATTTCCACATACACTGCTGATGTTGTATTATGACTGAAACCAGTCCTAAAAAGGTGTGATGGCATGTGGCAAATTGCCGGTTTTGGAGACGAACGGTCTTTACCTTGAATCCTGGCCCCATGGTCTACTGGCCTCCTAAACCCCTCTGAGCCTCAGTTTTCTCTTCTGTATGAGGCCGTTCAAACAGCCATAACATTCACCTTGCAGGATTTAGGATTCACAATAGATTAATGTCCCAAGGGCTTCCCGCTCTGCCCCCCACAGGGAGTGCTGAATAAATGGTGTAATTATCTCTGAATGACATCCTAGTAAGTGTTGAAGTGAAGAAATTTCATATTTTGGCTAAAGTATGTATTCCACAGATCTGTTCTCTCACCTCTCCTACTTCTTACCCATTGTTTTTTAATCCTTTATGTTCATTTTACTGAAGTAATTTCAGTTCTCCTTTCAGCAGAGGATTCAGAGCTTCACAATCCCCAGAGGGGATAAAGGCCATGTTAGGTGATGCCTTTGTTGTATCTTGACCAGCTTCAGAGGGGGGCAGTGGCAGAGACCCGGGCGTTCCAGGAGCCCTGCCCCGCGCTGTATTCGGAGTCCTCTTATATTACCACTGTTCCTGGTTTTTGACGATAAGACTGCACTAGATACGTGAAATAAAGGACAGCGTTCCAACGATCAAAGGATCAACTCTCAACATAAATAAGAAGTACATAAATAATAGTAGGAGACAGGCCAGTGAACATTTTTCAAATTCTAAGGGATATCATTTGAATGGTCTCTCTTCCAGAATTTCTTATCTGAAGTTGAAAAAAGATTCTTGGAATCCTTTCTGCCAATAAAACTTGGAAGTTTTGCAACAACACCAACAGGGCAAGCAACTTAGACGTGAGGCTGCCGTGTTGCCTGTAGATTCGGCCCGGGTCCCACCCTGTTTGTCCCATGGAACCAAATCTGCACAACTAGGATTACCCTGCACACCACCACAACTGACAAGAGGGCCAAGAACAGACAAAGGAGCCAGGAGTAAGTTTGCTTGTGGGAAAGCAGGAAGTGGCAGGGCAGTTTAGCTGAGAGATTTGAAGACTGAGGGCTTAATATGATTAAGAAAATAATGAACCCCCAAATTAACAGCTGTTAGCCGGAGAGACCTCACCATAAAATACTGTTTTTATTTTAGGTTCAATTGTCTAAGCAGGGGTTGGAGATGTCTCTGCAAGACAGGCTACTTGGCATAGTTGGGAGCCCTGGAGCTGCCGTAAGCACAGGGCAGGAAGCCCCTGGACCGAGAAATCGCTGAGCCAGGCCCTGTGGTCAGCTGTACAAGAACTGCCTCATTTAAGCCTCAAAAAGCCCCGTGAGTAAAGCACTGTGGCTGTTGTCCCCTTTTACAGAAGGGGAAACTGAATGCAGGGATATTAAGTGACCACCAAACTCATACAGGGTTAGGATTCACACTCCAGCATAGGGCCACACTCCTAACCACTGCGCCATCCCGCCTCCTGCAGGGGGACCTTAGCAACTGGGAAAGAGGATGCAGCGCCGTGTTAGGTGAACTTGGATGATAGCTACACGTGCCTTGTCCCAGGCCTGAAATACAGGGCTGTCGAAAGTGCATTTTCCGCTCGGGCATGGTGGGTGGAGATGTGGAGATTACAGTATGTTCGTGGGGAAGAGGAGAGAGACTTGGTGAGGGATGGAATGTGGACCAGTAAGGTGTGTGCATGGCACACAGACGTGTCCATACACACCCACGCACCAGTTCACAAGAAGCCCCAGGCAAGTTGGTAGGGGTGGTTCTGCCTCTCTTCACACACACCTCTTTTTTCTACACCAATTTCACCTTGCCCGATTCCTTGCTTAACACATTCTTACCGCCCTTTTGCCATCTTCACCCCCCCCCCCCCCGCTGCCCCGCCAAGTCCTGACTGCCCAGTTGGAGCAGATTCCTTTCCATTATCTGCATATCCAAATTTTCAGCTTACTTATCCTATCCTCATGCCCAAAATCCTGGCTGAATTTGTTAAGACTGAAATTAAACCACAACACGAAAGGAAATTAATGCTGAATAGAAGTAGTACTTTAAAAAAACAAATTCATGAGCTTCAGTGTCATTCTGACTTCTGGAAACTTCTTCCCATGAAACTCATATATCTTCTGAGCTTAACACTCTGGTCGTTATGATCACTTTACATTTTTACCTCTTCCAACTGGGTTTTTGCAACTTGGAGATCGAGTTTGTTGCGTAACAACATTAACAGCTAATAAATTAGGCTCCCCCCTGCCATTTTCTTGAGCAGGGCTGGCAGAGTCAAGTCCTCACGGAATTTGGGAGGAACTTACTCTGGGTCTGATCCTCCACTTGGGCTATAAGGTCAGGATTCCACGCTGGAGCTGTGCCATTCTTAATGAGGGGGTGGATCCGAGACTCGCCAAGGTGTGAGTCCATATGCCCTTCTCCAAACTCTTTGAACCGCTGTGACTCAGAATTGTTTAGACTTCAGGGAAGATATGTGCATTTGCTGCACATTACGTAACATCTCCCACAGGGGTCTGAGGCAGCACCCCCTAATCAAACACATTAATGTTTCCGTAGCTAAATATATAAATATTCACTTTAAGTGGGATACATGTAAAATATAAATAGTCTGATATTATCACAATATAAACAATATAATATAACAAATAATGTAAACATAAATATTTAAAATAATATAGATATAAATATTAAAATAAATAATGTAAGTAGAAAACATAAATAATCAATTTGGGTTAGTTTGGACTGTCAAAGTAATTCTAGATGAGGTTGTTGTTGCCAAATGTGTTATCAAAACCCTTTTGGTTTTGAAGTTTTTGGATTTGGGGTTTCACGAAGAAGAGGTTGTAGGCTTGTTAAGGCAAATAGCTGCCGTTTCTGGCGCCCTCGCATGGTCTCCTGGGATCCCAATATGCACCTGCATGGGAGGGAACTGTTCACAGCTCCATGTTACGGATGAGGAAACTTTGAAGTGGAGAGTCTAGGAACATGGCCCGAGGTCTCAGCATTAGAGAGAGGATTCAGACCTGGAGTATCTAAGCCCATGGAAGGCCCATCCTCTTGCTACTACAATGTTCTCCCCAGAAGAAAATAACCAGCTTGACGGATTTCTTCCTTAAGATGACAGCTTTCTTTACCCCACCTGTCTGACAAACAGGCTCCTGGCTACTTGGCTTTCTCAGCTGTCCTCACTTAGCATTATTACCTCTTAGGACTGTCAGGTTGACGCTGATCGCCTGCTCTTTATGCAGGGCCTCTTTAGATTTCTTACTAAAAATATTTTTAAATAGTTGAGTGCCCCAGACATTCTTGAAGCAGTCATTTCCTTCCCTTCTCCTTTATTAATGGGCTAATTTCCTTCGCCTCCCCAGTGCTGCTCTGAGGCACTTGTGGAAGGCCTGTTTATTGCCTTTGGCTGACACTACCTTTCTCCTTCTCCACTCCCAACTTTATCTTCTCCCTGCCAGCAGAACCAACCTTTGTTCCTTTCCTCCTTTGGGCTTCCCTCTCCTGCTCTACATTTTCCTGGGGGGTAGTCTTCCCCTCCACGGGGGTGGGGGGTGTTCTGAGCACTGGCTCCCCAGCCTGTTAATTTGTGATCACTCCTGCCCTCCTCATTCTGAGAGGTTTTGGGCCATGGCTGTGGTGAAGTCACAGTCTGGGTTGAAAGTGTCCAAGATCTGTGTGAAAAAGCTGATCATATTAAATTTTCTTTTGCATTTCAACTTTTTGCAGGGCACACACTGGGATGCACACCCTTAAACAGGCAGGGCCTGGGCCTTTTCTTATTTGAGACCCAGTGAGGAGCTCCTCACTGCTTTGTGAGGACGCAAGTGTGGTCAGTCAATACCAAGGGGATCTGTAGCCGATTTGGCTTCTGCTCTCTCCCAGCCCTCTCTTAAGGAGCCCCCGGGATTCTTAGGAAAGACCGGCCAAGGGTGGGACAGATAGGGTCCATCAGCTCACTGCTGTAATTGAGTGACCACCCCCCACCCCGCAAGCAAGCTTTACTTAACCTTTTTTTCCCCTTCATATTCTCATAGAAGATGGGAGTCCTGAGAATATCACTCCAATTCTAACACCAAGTCCAATGTGTGTGTGTGTGTGTGTGTGTGTGTGTGTGTGTGTGTGTGTGTTTTCACACCACCAAGCAATCCTCCAACACTAGCCAGGTGACCTGCTATTGAACTCAAATCTGACACTGTCTACCCGGAGGTAGTGTCAGGTCCCTCAGGTTAAGGGTTCAGCCCCATGAGACTGCCCCCCCTCCTACTTCAGATGCCAATCCCAAGTCCAGATTGTCACCCACCTGTGCTTCTAACCCGCGGGCTAGAGATCGGAAGGTCCCTCCTTCTGGGGCTCAATTAATTTGCTAGAGCGGCTCACAGAACTCAGAGAAACATTACTTATGTTTACCAGTTTATTATAAAAGAATATATGTGAGGACCAGTCAGATGGAGGAGATGCACAGGGCCAGGTGTGGGGAAAGCTTGGGGCTGCCATGCTCTTGGAGCACTGCACTCATTCACCAACCTGGAAGTGTTCCGAACCCTGTCCTTTTCCTGGTTTTTATGGAGGCTTCATTACATAGGCATGATTAGCTAAGTTATTGGCCATTGGTGATTGAACTCACTCTCTAAACTTTCCTCCTCAGAAGTCAGAGAGGGTGGAACTAAAAGTTCCAATCTCTAATTACAAGGTTAGTTCTTCTGGTAACCAGTCCCCATCCTTAGGTTACCCAGGGTCTTTTCAAAAGTCACCTCATTAACATAAAAAAAGACTCTTTCCCACTTCTCATTTAGAAAATCCCAAGGGTTTTAGGAGCTTTGTGCCAGGAATGTGGACAAAGACCAAATATATATTTTAAAGACAAATATATATATATATATATATATATATATTTATGGAATATTGAACACTATTCACTTCAAAGCTGATAGAAGCATCAGTTATCATTTGATTATTCATTCTATAGGTAAGGAAATAGGATTGCATATCTCGCCCAGGGCAGGGCCAACCTACAGGTAGGGCTGGGACTAGAATCTAAGGGTAAGGATTCTCAGTTAGTACTCGTGCTAGGGTGACCAATCGGCCTGGTTTTCCAGGGACCTTTTTAGTTTTAGCACCAAAGTTCTGCTTCTCAGAAAACACTTCAGCCCAGCTGGTCACCCTAAACCTCTGGCCTTCCTGAGCCTTGTTGCTTTATTGATCAAAACAGTATGTTTGCTGTCTTCATAGCTTTTTACAGTGGAGAAAAAAACCTTCAGATGCCAATCTTTGTATATAGGTAACATTTTAAGTCACTGAAACCTAAAATTTCACAAAATAAGCATTTTTCAGTTGGCCGGTTTTTTCTTTCTTTCTTTTTTTTTTTTTTTAATACTTACCTTCCATGTCCTATCTTATTAGATTATTTCAGACCTAATGAGTAATCTGCTACTGGCTGTTTAGAGGGCGGTGATGCATTTTCAAGCTGATTGAGAATGAATTCAGTGCTATTCAACAAAGAAATTTCACAAAGTTCTAACTAACTTTTGAGGAGTAGCTTACAATCTGCCAGACTTTAATTCCTCAGGTTTGAGAAAGTTTGGCCTTCTGGAAGACATTACAAGGAGGCCTTGTTGCACAGCACATTGATGGCGTGGAAGAGTACTATGCAAACTAAAACATGAAATGATGTTATTAATCCAAATATCTTACCACAATGATTGTTTCTTTTGGAAGAGAGTGGATAAATCCAGGATTTCACTTGGCCTGAAATACGCAGGTACTCAAGGAAAGTGATTATTGCTCCCACAGGTTCAATCTATAACAAATGTTTATTGCATGCTTAATATATTTTTGTCACAGTTGGCTACAGAAAAGTCACAGAGAACAAGATTTATTTCTAATCTTTGAGATAGTTATGAGGGCTCTATGGACATAGGGAGAATACTTCCACAAAACTGTGTTTTTGAGGGGCACCTGAGTGGCTCAGTCGGTTGAGCATCTGACTTCAGCTCAGGTCATGATCTTGCAGTTTGTGAGTTCGAGCCCCACATCCAGCTTACTGCTGTCAGCTTGTCAGCACAGAGACTGCTTCAGATCCTCTGTCCCCCTCACTCTCTGCCCCTCCCCCACTTGTGCCCCCCCCCAAATAAATACATTTTTTTTTAAACCTATGCTTTTGAAATTAAAAAGTAAAAATTGGTCTTTCAGCCATCATTCAATATGGCCATGCTGGGTCTGGAGTGACAGAATCCTGTTAAAATTTCTCTATAAAACTTTGGTATAGAGGTCAGAGTGGGTAGCTTATTGTTCACCAAAACATTCTTAATAAACTACTAGCTAAGAATCATTTGTAAATTTTGGGGCCAATTTGGCTTTGAACTATCAATATAAACAGGTTGGTGCCCATATTACATGCCCCTTACTGAAAGGAGAGAATACCTCTTTGCACGGCTGAATTTAATTTCCAAGATGAGACAGAACTGTGAACATGGAAAACTGCTGTTAAGGAATGAGGTACACCCAAATTTTGAGGAATTTTGAAAGAATCCTTGTAGGAGAGTTGGATGAGATTCCTCTTTGGGCGACATGAATACCTAGAAGATTAATTAACCTAAGTTATTGTAAAACACCTTGAAAAGATAGGGAAAAGCAGAAAAGATCTACTACTGGAAAGGAAATCGATTAGGCCACAGCTACGCAGGATTGTCGGTGGCCACACACAGAAATCAGCCTCAAAAATGGACTGCATCTCAGACCGTGGGGTCTGAAAAATGCAGCAGACTCCTGCAATGCCGATCTGGAAGAGAAATTCCCCAGGACCAACATTTATGCAGTTGTTCTTAGTTATTTTATTCATTCGCATCATCTCTCTCTCTTCCCCGTATTTCTCATCTTCAGAAAACTTTTAGAAGTTGCTGGCTTCTTCTTGGAGTACTGCAAATATAAAATGGTCCTTTGACAAAGCTAATATGTTGAAAATGAACTTTTAAAGAACTCTGAAGAGCATTCATTCTTTCATGAATGGCATTTGTGCTTTTGAGCTCTATTATGGCACCCAAACACTACTATAAAAGAAAATGACCCCCTGGATAGAAGGGTCTGAAGAGTCCCTGCTCTTGGAGAGCCATGACTGAGGATCCATGGCACCAGGTACTCCAGGAGCAGAACCCATACAACTTGGGGGTTGGTCTGGTCCACCCACTGCCTTTTGGGTTCAAAACTATTTCTTAAAGAGAATGAGATTTTTCATGTTTTAGCTAAAATCTCTAGGAAAACAAAACCCCTGGAAACTGCATATTTTGATTGGCTTGTTTTTATTTTTATTTTTCACTATATGCTAATGTAGTAGTTTTTGTTTGTTTTTGGCCAACCCCTGAAAATCAGTAAGTCATTTCAAGAAAATAATAAAACACAACATTGAAAACTTCCTGTGTATCTTTCTGGTCTCTTCTACCACCCAAATATCTAGGTTTGCTATAGTCCCAGAGGAGCCTGGCTTGATTTGCCTTTGCTCTGTAGTTACATCTGCCTGGAGGCAGGCCCTACTTCTATCTCCAACCTCCTGACTTTTGTATCTCCCAGGTCCCAGCTGACCTGCCATTTTCTCCATGTCCTCCTCCTCACAGTTGGGAAGAATCTATCTGTTGGTGTTGTTCTTATTTGTATTTTTCTAACTTCTAGTAGAATGGAACATTTTCATCACCGCTGGTAATCTTCCTCCTATGATATGTGTTCATGTCCTTTGCCCAATTTACTATTGGAAACTTGTCTACCATGAAAGTTATGTTTATCCTTGGTTTTTTTTGTTAACCTTTCATTTTTGGTTTACAGTGGTTTTGAAATGCATTAATTTTTATATTGTCATTTTTTAAATGTGTGGCTTCTGCCTTTTCTGTACTTTCCATTCATTTATATTTTCTTCTAGAATTTTTATGGCTCACTATTTTGAGTTAAATGCTAAATCATCTGGTACTTATTTTGATGTATGGTTTGAAGAACATTTCCTGACAAATGGATAGCCCAATATCCCAACACAATTTATTGAATAAACTATTCTTTCCTCAGTGATTTATGATACCAACTTTATTATGCAGTGATCTGCCTTCAGTAAACTCTGTGGAAAGTAAAATTGTCCCTGTTTACAGATGACATGATATCATATATAGAAATCTCTAGGGGCGCCTGGGTGGCGCAGTCGGTTAAGCGTCCGACTTCAGCCAGGTCACGATCTCGCGGTCCGTGAGTTCGAGCCCCGCGTCAGGCTCTGGGCTGATGGCTCAGAGCCTGGAGCCTGTTTCCGATTCTGTGTCTCCCTCTCTCTCTGCCCCTCCCCCGTTCATGCTCTGTCTCTCGCTGTCCCAAAAATAAATAAACGTTGAAAAAAAAAAAAATTAAAAAAAAAAAAAAAAAAAGAAATCTCTAAAGACGACGTGCACACACACATATGCACACACATGCACACACACACACACACACATGCCAGCTAGGACAAAAAAATGAATTCAGTAAAGTTGCAGGACACAAAATCAACATATAAAATTGGTTATTTTTCTATATGCTAATAACAAACATTCTGAAAAAGAATTAGGAAAACAGTCCCGTTTAAAGAAATATCAAAAGGAATAAAATAGGAATAAACTTAACTAAGGAAGTGAAAGTCTTGTACACTGAAAACTACAAAATATCGCTCAAAGAAATTAAAGACATCAACAAATGGAAAGACATCCCATGCTCATGCATTGGAAGACTTAATATTATTAAAATGTCCATTCTACCTAAAACAATCTACAAACTTAATGCAATCCCTGTCAAAATCCCTATGACAATTTTACAGGAATGGAAAAAAAGTCATATGGAACTGCAAATAGCCAAATCAATTCTGACAAAGAAGAACAAGGCTAGATGCATCACACTTCCTGACTTCAAAGTATATTACAAAGGTTCAGTAATCAAAACAGTATGGCATGGCATAAAGATAGACATATAAACCAATGGAACAGAATAGAAAGCCCAGAAATAAATCCATAAATCCATTCACAAGAGTGCCAAGAACACACAATGGGGGAAAGGAGAGTCTCTTCAACAAATGGTGCCAGGAAAACTGATACCCACAGGCCAAAGAATGAAGTTGAAGTTGGACACTTATCTTACACTATAAACAAAAATTAACTTAGAGTGAACTAAAGACTTAAACATAAAACCTGAAACTGTAAAGGTCCTGGAAGAAAACACATGGGAAAAAGAAAAATCTTCATAACATTTATCTTGAAAACTTCTTGGATATGACACCAAAAGCAAAAATAAACAAATGGGGCTATATCAAACTAAAAAAGTTTCTATACATCAAAGGGAAAAACTAATAGGGTAAAAAGGCAACCTATAGAATGAAAGAAAATATTTTCAAACCATACATCTGATAAGGAGTTACAGAACTCCTATAACTCAAGAGTGAAGAAACTAACCCAACTGAAAAACGAGCTAAGGACTTGAATAGACATTTCTCCAAAGACACACAAATGGTCAATAGGTATATAAAAAGATGCCCAACATCACTCATTGTCAGGAAAATGCAAATCAAAACCACAGTAAGATATCACCTCACACCTGTCAGGATGGTTATTATTAAAATAACAAAACGCAGCAAGTGTTGGCAGGGATGTTGAGAAATTGGAACCCTCGTACACTGTTGATGGGAATGCAAAATGGTCTAGCTGCTATGGAAAATAGTGTGGTGGTTTCTCAAAAAATTATAAATAGAACAATCATATGCTCCAGCAATCTCACTTCTGGGCATTTATCCAGGAGAATTGAAATCAGGATCTTTAAGAGATAATAGCACTCCTGTATTCACTGCAGCACTATTCGCAATAACCAAGATATAGAAACAGCCTAAGTGTCCATGGAGAGATGAATGGATTTTTAAAATGTGGTATATACACACCCTGGAATGTTATCAGACTTACAAATATGTGACAACATGAATGAACTTTGAGGACATTATTCTAAGGGAAATAAGCCAGTCACAGAAGGACAAATACTACAGGATTCCATGTGTTATATGAGGTGTCTCAAGTAGTCAAACTCATAGAAGCAAAGAATGGAGTGGCCGCTGCCAGAGGCTGAGGGAAGAGGGAAATGAGAAGTTGCTGTTCAATGGGTATAAAGTTTCAGTTATGCAAAATGAATAAATTCTAGAGACTTGCTGTACAACCTTGTGCCTATAGATAATACTGTATTGTACACCTTAAAACCTTTTAAATGTGTAAATCCCACATTAATTGTTACTACCAAAATTAAATTAAAGTATAAATTAATTTGTAGTACAAAAGTCTCTGTGGATATTTGAGAACACTAGAAAGTTGCAGGGGAGGGCATCAAATGGCTGAATAAAGAAATGAATGATCTTTAATCTTTATATTTGTTACACAAGCCTCATTTACTATCCTATTGTTGCCTAATTATGATTGATCATGTTATAAACATTTATGTGTCTTATTACTTAAATATTATTGTTTATTAAATACATTTTAAAAAATTTTTCCTTTGTGTGTGTTTTTTTGTTTTTTTGTTTTTTTTTTTTTTTTTGGTTTTTTATTGAAGACCGTATAGGGCAGTAGTGGAGTTTGGCTAGACAATTACTTTCTCTGTCCTCTGCTTCCTCATCCATGGCAAATAATGGTGTCTACCATAGGTCTAAGCATTCAATTAAATCCTAATTATAAGAGATTTAGCCAGTATTTGATACTTAACAATGAATAAGTATTATTCTCTTTATACAATGAAGTTCAGCACAAGTCAAAGAAGGAAGCCTGCTATATAAAAGAAAATCAGTATTAGGAGTTTCAAACCATCTTAATCGAACAGGCCCAAAGTCAGAATACTTCAAAGACAAGCTTATCTATGTCATCCTGTAGTTTCTAGAAACACAGATGAAAATTCTCCAAGAAGAAACAATACCCAACGTGAACAAATAAGTATCAGGCAGTAAGGGACAATAAAAGTTATTTGTCCTCAGGATTTCTATCCGCTGTAAATAGAGAGGTACTTCATGCTCAGTGCATATTGTGGGACAGAACATTCTCCATTACACCCCACTAAGCCTCCAGAGACTTTGGAAGACAATGTTGATGTTAATGATTTTCTTCTCTGTACTACTTGTGGTACCTGTGAAAAATGGGATTTTTGTGTAATGCTGCAATGAAAAAATACAGAGGTAGAGTCAATGCAGTATTTTTTTTAAGTGTATTGATTCATTTTGAGAGAGACAGACACAGTGTGAGTGGGAGAGGGGCAGAGAAGGAGAGGGAGACAGAGAATCCCAGCAGGCTCGAACTCATGAAAGTGTGAGACCATGACCTGAGCTGAAACCAAGAGTTGGATGCTTAACCAACTGAGCCACCCAGGTGTCTCAGCAATACGGTATTTTATGTGAGGATGCAATTCGCAGCACTAGTCTTTGTAGTAATTGGACGTGAGCTGAACAGACACAAAAACAATGTTTTCCTATTTGAATCACTTGGGCCTTATTGGATAGCACAAAATGTAAAATAAAAGATGTCTTTATTTTTGATATATTTTGTGCTTATTAACAACTAAAAATTATTTCCTCTTATTGCTGAGTTCAGTCCTGTTCTAATGTTTCAAAATGTATATAAGTCAACTTTTTAATAATTTCTTATAAAAATATTTATTTGTAAATGCACCAATATGTACATGTATATGTACTGAATTTTCAAAATGAGCTAGCATACATAGGGAATTAAGAAAAGGCAAGCTTATTCTTTCTCACCACAGGCCTTTCAGAGCTGTTCTTTCAATTGTTCTTCCCCCTCCTTGCTTAAATCACAACCTTGTCCACAGCTTATCTGGTCTTTTTCAGATAATGAAAGTTCAGTCCAGTATCATAATTGCCTATCTCCAGTTTGTCATCTAAGGAAAAATGTCTCCCCTTTTTCTGTAGCTTGGAATCTTGCTGTGGGAGCAGGGAGCGGGAGTGGGAGCTTTGGCTGACTTCTTTTCCCATATCTGGCATTACCACCTCATCTACTTGCAAGCTGCTATTTCAACCCTTCTCAGGTTGGTCATGGGTTGGGAGTTTGGAGGAAGATAGAACAAGGAAGGACAACTAAGGGACAGAAGGGTCTTGCCTGGCTGGTGCAGTTGGAACCTGGAGTAGATGCCCTCTCCATATGGTAGGCTCCTTTGATGACACACTGATTCTTGATGTCCTTCTGTGAGTTCTTCAGGCTCCCTCTTCTGCAACTCACCATGACTGTTGTTAGGATCTCTCATCAACAGCTCCCTTCCTCCAACTGCTAATGACCAGTACAATGATTTCCTTTGGAATCACACTGGCCAGAGTCCCTTTCAAGATGATACAATCCAGCTCCATTCCATTTGGCCCATGGGAATTCACACATTCTTTGCCTTGCTCAGCTCAGGAAGTTAGACTGTTTCCAATACAACAGCTTCCCTTGGCTTCACTATCTTGGGCCTCCTGACTAGTCACAGCCTCTTCCCTTTAAACTGTTCAGGCATCAATCAGACACCAGCTCCAGTCTCTCTAGCCAGGGGACCCATGTCAAAGTTTTCAAATGAGTCTCTTGAAGCCCTTCTTCTTGACTTGAGGACCCTCCTCTCCTCCTCCACAGGAGAAATGCATGGCCTACTAACGATTCCAAAAAAATAGTCAACACAGGCACCTTCAATTACAACGACTCATTTGTCTTCTCTTTTATAGCCTAGAGGTAATGACAGGCTAATGCTGGCAGATGATTTCACAATTTCTTAGCCTTTGCCTGCATAGACAGTCTAGCATCTTCCTAGGGATGCAGGATATGGAGATATTAAACAACAATTGTATTTGTTCTCAAATTTTTAGACCTCAACTGAAACTATGAGTCAACAGGAAAAGTCCCGTTTTAACATAGTGTTGTATATATGTCATGGGCTCCTACTGGTAGTGCTTCAATATATTATGGTTTAAATCATGTTCCTTGACAAAATAAATTTGGAAAGCACTGCTCCATTGTTTTGCTTTTAAGTATGATGTAAGCTCCTTGGCTTGAGATAACTTTTTAATCATGTTGAGGGAGTATTCTTTTTTTTTTTCTGTTTTGTTTTGTTTTGTTTTGTTTTGCTTTGCTTTGTTTTGCTTTGTTTTAGAGAGAGAACACACTCAGGTAGGGGAAAGGGGTAGAGGTAGAGACAGAGACAGAGAAAGAGAGAGAGAGAGGGAGGGAGGAAGAATCCCAAGAAGGCTCTATGCTCAGTGTGGAGCCTGACACAGGGCTCAATCTCATGATCCTGGGATCATGACCGGAGCCAAAATCAAGAGTTGGAACTTCAGCCAACTGAACCACCCGGGCACCCTTGAGGGATAGTCTATATGCAATTTATTTAACTTTTTACCACAAATGAATATTGAATATTGTTAAATGCCTTTTGACATTTGTCAAGATGAACTTAAAGTTTCGTTGTTGTGACCAATGCTATTTTTAGATTTCCTAATATGAAATCATTCAGTTTCCTAGAGAGTTATTCCTTCAATATGATGCTAGATTCGATTTGCCAGTACTTTAATTAAATGTTTTGTATCTATCCATAAGTGAGCTTGGTAAAAAAAAAAAAAATTGTGCCATCTTTGTCAGGTTTCAGTATATGCTAGTTTTTTTTAATAGAAAATGCAAAGTATTCCATATTTCATTCAAGTTATAGTCCTCTTTTTTAGAAAAAAAAAGCTATTGAAGTATATATATATAGAAAAGTACATATATCAATTAATTTTCAAAAGTAACCATACTTGAGTAACCAGCACCCAGATTGAGATACACCAACAAAAGTACCCCAAAATCTCCCCCTCACTTTTCCTTCTAGTACCTTAGCCTTAGAGTGTGAGAGTAACTCTCCTTTCCGTCTCAGGGTAACCACTATCCTAACTTTCAACAGCATAGACTAATTTTATTTGTGTTTACACCTTATTTAAATGGACTCATACAAATGCACTCTTTTTTATTAGTCTTCTTTCACTCACTATTATGTTTGTGCAATCTAGCCATATTATCGTGTGTGGTTATATACCGTTCATTCTCATTGAAATATAGCATTTCATTGTATATAGTATATACCAAAGCTTGCTTATCCATTCTGCTGTTGATGGGCATTTGGGTTATTTTCAGTTTGAAACTTGTAAATACTGCTTCTGCAAACAGTCTAGGGCTCATTGATTTTTGAATATATGCACTTATTTCTGTTGGGTATATATTTAGGAGAGCAATTGCTGTGTCATAGGGAATCATGTAGGTTGTTTGCCATTTTCTTATTGTTTTATAAGAGTTCTTTATATATTCAGAATGCAAACTAAAAGAATGAAAAAAGATATAGCACGCAAACAGAAAGTATAAGAAAGGTTGGAGTGACTATTCTAATACCAGGCAAAATAGACTTTAAAACAAAAATTGTTATTAGGGATGAAGAATGTTTTATAACAGAAATGTCAATTCATCAGGAAAGTATAACAACTATAAGTATATATGCACATAACAACAGAGACCCAAAATGCATGAAGCAAAAGCTGACAGAATTGAAAAGAGAAATAGACAATTCAAAAGTAATAGTTGAAGACATCTATACCTAATTTTCAATAATAGATAGAACAACTAGGAAGAAGATCAACAAGGACTTTCACATAGGTGTAAACCTTCATGACCTGAGGTTAGGTAGAGCTTTCTTATACATGACCCCAAAAACACAAGTGACAAAAGGAAAACTAGGTAAATTCGATTTTACAAAAATTTAAAATTTTGTGCCTCCGTGAAATCCATTGAGAAAGTGAAAAGACAACCCATAAAACAGGAAAACGTATTTGAAAATCATATGTCTGATAAGGGACTTGTATCTAGAATACAAAAAGGACCCTTACAACTCAATTATAAGAAAAATGACCCAATTTTTAAATGGGCATACTGGATATGAATAGACATTTCTTCAAGGAAGATATACAATGACCAATAAGCACATGAATAGATGATCAACATTAATAGTGCAGATATTAGGGAGACACAAATCAAAACCACAATGAGATAACACTTCATTCCCATAGGGATGGCTGTAATCAAAAAGACAGATAATAACAAGTGTTGAAAAGGACAGAGAAATTGAAACCCTTATGAACTGCAAATGGTGATGAAAAATGGTGCGGTAACTTTGGAAAGCATTCTGGAAATTCCTCAAAATAGTAAACATAGAATTACCATATGACCCGGGAATTCTACTTTTAGCAATATATCCAAGACAAATGAAACTGTACGTAAGGACAAAAACTTGTACGCAAATGTTCATAGCAACAAAACATGGAAAGCATATAAATATCTACTGATTTATGAATAGATAAGTAGAGTGTGGTATATCCACATTATGGAATATTATTTCCACTGTAAAAAAAGGAATAAAAAATTTAAAAAGGAATAAAATGAAAAGGAATGAAGCACTGATACATGCTACAACATGGATGAACCTTGGAAACATTATGCCCAGTGAGAAAAGCCGCTCACAAAGAACACATATTGTATGATTCTATTTGTAGAAAATGTCCAGAACAGATAAACCACAGTCAGAAAGTAGATTCGTTTTTGCCTGGGGCTAGGAGATTTGGGAGGAGTGGGTTGAGGAGTGACTGCTCATCAGTACACAGTCTATCTTTATGGGTACTAAGGTATTTTGAAGTTGGCTGTGGTGATGGTTACAAAGCTCTCAGTACACTAAAAAACCATTGAATTGTACATTTTAAATGGATAAATTGGATGACATATGAATTATATCACAATCAAGCTATTAAAAAACAATTTCAATCTTGAACAATTCATGCTTACACTCTTTAAAGGATTATTGTTCTTTAATATCTCCCACAGTGCTCAAGATACACCGCTAAGTGGTCAATAAATGCAAGTCAACAGAGTAGAGACTTTAGTCAAATTAGACTGATTGAATGCTTTTAGATTTCTCCAGTAGACACAGGCTTAGACCATCCCACAGGAGTTTGATCTGATGAAGAACAGAACTCTTTTCTGGGTTAGATGAGAAAGGGAAGCACCCCAAACAATAAGACAACCAAGCTACAAGCTGACTCACTCCTATCTGCATGGCTGATAAGGACCATCTGATGCAATGAGGCCTTCCTCACCACAAAGTCACAATATTTATCTTAACACCAGTGAATATTGAGTGTGTGTATATCTCTATATACTGATAAAACATTGCTCTAATATGTACACGGGGTCTGAACAAGATCAATTCATCAGGGTAATCATGCAAGCCTATGTCTGAGAGAGGTTGTTTATATAGTGGGTTGATAGAGCACTATGATATAAGCCATAGAGAAGCCCTGTCCAATGCTCATAATGCATGATACATATTTCACAATATGAGCATTGTATAAATAATTAACAGCATGGGCTTGAGAAGGCATTGATATGAATCAGAGAGATTACATGCAAGAAGATCTGCTCAAATGCTCTGCTCTTACTGGGTAGGACAGAAATGCACCACTTGGCCGAGAATATCACACATTTTAGGGACATTCTTCACCAAGCAATGTCTCGTGTGATGACTGATTTCCCTACTCAATGACTGCTATTACTGCAGATACAATTTTGAAGTATTTTACTTGTATGTAAAAAAAAGTGTCTGCTGTCTATTTGTGTGCAAGTCCACATGGAAGGAAATTGCCCTGTAAAATAGCATAACAAAATGCCACTGTTTGAACTGCTGGATGCCAGGATTTTTCTCAGAAATGTCCTATTTAGGAATAGAGTAATTGGCAAGATATTGACTAATCTATACGTAATTTATCTTTCAACCATGACTCAGTGCTTCCCCAAGCACCCTTGATGTCTACCTAGTGAAGAGCACTGTGCTGATATTTAGCTCACGTCCCCAAGGAACTCTTCCTTTCCCTAATACATATGTATTAATTCCCATTAACCTCATTTAGAGGAAGGAGCAATGTGGGTATGAAGAGGCCAGATGGCAGTGAGTGTCTGTTACCGTATATGAGTAACTCTTCCCATTATCATTCAGCCTTTATTTACTCAATGAATTCACATTGTGAGTAACTCAGTTTTGAGGGCTGGTTCTTTTTCCTGCAGGGCTACTGGCAGTGACTTGAACTCCCTCATACTCTTTTCTAGAGCTGGAAGTTAACAATTGCTGTAAAAGATACTGTAAAAAAGTAACTCTGCAAATGAATGCAGGCATTTGCAGGCGGAAGGTGCATGGGATAAGCATTTGTGAAAGTGTGGTAGCTATTGGGTTTCCCTCCCAGAGAGACTAGGCCCATGAATCATGTCTGCTCCCTGTCAGTCGACACCCTAGACACTGGGCATTCCCCTGTCCCACCCACACCTACTTAGACCTTAGTGGAAACCACACAGGTATTTATAAATCTCTCTCTGAGGCCCTGTGATTCACTGGTGAAATGAACCCACTTGTCTCCTCAAGTCTCAACCTCTGAGGAGTGATGAAGAGGAGTCAGCTGATGGTCAACGCCGAGGCTGACCCAGAGTGTTACGGGGCCTGCTGACCTCACCCCCTGAATTTCTTTAGGTACTCAAGAACCACAGTTTGAAGACACTAGCATTTATAGTGGCAATATAGGTCTTCTGTTTGAGACAGTATCAGAAGGGTTCTGTCCAAAATTTGAAAGAGCGTCCATTCTCTGAGTGATTTGTTCATCAGTAAAATCACTGTGTTCTGCTTCTGTGAAAAGCGTTATCTTAGCCCTGTGAAAAGGGGAAAAAAGCCTTAGTTTTCATTGAAACAATGAGGCAAAAAAACTTTAAAGTATATTTTTAAACAGTGGTAAGAAGTCAAGAAGAAGGGAGCAGTCATTGGGTCAATGGTGCTGGCAGCTGGAAAGGATGAGGGTGGAAAAGCATGAAGGTTGTGTGAGTGATTTCTCCAACCCATTAGGTGAGAGAATGAGGGCGAAGCCCTGAACAGTGGCTTGATGGGTTCATCTCGGGTTGGGGTTTTCCAAGCCAGGACAATGGAGAAAGAGAAGGAAAAGAGATTTGAAGGTGAGCGTGTTCACAGAATGAGTAAGTTTATAGGGTGATTTGTAAGGTCCACACTTTGTATCAAGCTTCTCTTTTATCTTCCAACATGATGAACCTTCAATCATTTCTACAATAACTTTTAGACTCCCCCCAAACTATAAATCCATATATATGTGTGTGTGTTGGGTTTATAACTACATGTTCAAAGGCCCACAATATATTCCAGATTTTAAAACTAAACAAAGGCACTTGAAGAAGTCAAGCCAGAATCACTGTATTTGCATAAAGAGTCCCCACTTGCTTGATGAATTATCATAAATTATTCAACAGCTTTTATCTATGTGTTTGTTCTCCAGTTAACAAGAGTGTAGTGTCTCAGCTATTTAACCAATCTTAGACAATTTTGATGACAGTATAATGTTACTTTTCCATTGCTTTGGATAGTTAAAGTAAGATTTGAAATGACGTTAATAAATTTTTTTTAGTTACTTTGTAGTCTTGACGGTTCCTATAGGGCAAAATGTTACAAAGAGAATCCTGGTATAACTCACAGGCTTATAGAATCTCACTCTTAGAACCAACTTGGAAATCCAGTTAGTGTCCCTCCTGGTGCAGGAACAGTCCATGAAGGATCCCCGACCCACAGTCCCCAGGTTCTTCCAGCCACTTCTAGCAACTACTGTAGGGGCCCTACTCCATCTTTTAGCTGCTCTGCTGACAATGCCCAGGGAGGAGACAAGCCTCCAGGATGAAGAATAGTAGTATCCCTAAACCTAGTGTCTCTATGACAGGTCACTTCAGGAAGCAACTGCATCTAAATTATTAACTAAAGTTGTCACATCATTTTCTCTGCTCTCAGCTGCCCTCTAAAAATTTTCTTCATCTGAAGCTTATTCCAGAAAGAAAGAGAATGCAGGAGGAGCTTTCTTGCTGACTCTATCAGACCATGGATAGGATGTGTGCTCTGGGGGCTGATGTCGACAGGGACACCAGATTCTCCCTCGTTTGTTCTTTATCTTTACTTACTGCACGTTTTGCTGCCGTGGACTTTTTTATTATTCTAAATTGTGGGTGAGATAATAGTTGGTTTCTCAAAGTGCAAAGGCTAAACCTACTGATAAACTTCAGCTGCTACCAGGGGACAAACGCCACCCAAACTGCCAAAACAATCATGACCTCACTTCCTGCATGGCGCACTGAAGGCTTCACCAGAAACTCAGAAAACCCAGCAGGCGAGGCTCTGGCATGAGCCAAAGGCGGAGATCAATGAGTCATCTAAGCAGGGCTTTGGCCAGGCCAGTACTTTTAAAGAAAGCAATACATGGAAAGAGTTCTTTTGCTCCATTGCCCCTATCACCACTTCTACCCCGGAGACTATGCTATCATCAAGCCTTTGCTCGTACCAGTAAAATTCACTTGTGGGCTTTTTAAAAAGCCAGGGCCAAACACTGAACAACTGAGACAGTCATTTTCCTCCCCAGCTAACAGGTTTTTCAGGTGTGATGTGAAAACCTCCATTTGCAGTGTAGCTTGGCCAGAAAAGCATACATTTAATTTGCAATATTGATTAGAATTTTCTAAGGTGAATGTTGAAGGCTTCCTGAAAAGATAGGCTTGGGAGCTTTTGAAGGTCTTGAAAGGAACAGTAACATCTGTGTGGTTCTTGTAGTTCAGATGGCCCCAAGAAGATAAAACAGAGTTGCAGTGCCCAGTGGGGCCTTTACATGGCTTTAGGGAAGGGAAACTGTTAGTGTTTGAATGTCTACCATGTACTAAGCCCAAGATGGTCTTAAAGATACAAATACATATGATCTTGACCACTATATGTAGTCATTCCAAAGGGTGCAGAAAGGGCTAAGTCTGAGGAATGCACAGGTGCTAAGGAAGCCCAGAAGAGGGCACTGAGTCAACCCTGTATCTGGAAAAGGCAGTCAGTAAGGGCTTCTCATGTCAGGTACTATAAGGGAGGCTTAGAGGACCAATGGGGATTAATGAATCAGGCTATGTTGAGGCCGAATGAAAGGCAAATAGGAATTGAAGTTAGAAAGCCTATGTTTGAGACTTGATTCTCCTTATTACCTATGTAACCTTAAGAGAGAAAAGAAATTCAAGTTTCTAAAACTTATTTTAGTTACATACTCATATAAGATGGAGATAATGATATCCGTGTTATATTGTTGTTAAAAGGATAGACTAGATCATTTACCCTTTTATTTCTGTTTCTATTTCAGACAGAGGGAGCAGTATGTGAAAGTAATGGGGACCAAAGAGACTGTGAGAAGCTTTAGAACTGAAAGTGTCATAATCCCTCTACATAATCCCTCTACAACAGAAAACAATTCTGTTTTCCTTCTTGTTTTACCCAGAATAAGGAGACAAAGAGAGACAAGGCCATGGCAAAAACAGAGGCTGCAGAAGTAAGTAGGAATCACCATCCATGGGGTTTGGCTGGTTTGGAAAAAGAGTAAGACAGGACAGAGTTTACACATGTGGAGAAGAAAGATAGGCTGAAGTCCTGGTGGTCTTACTGAGGCAGAAGAATGTGTGGCGTGAGTAGCTACAGTGAGGGTGTTGGCAGGACACAGGAGGGGTACATTCCCTGTTCAAACGTGAGATTTCTTATGCGGAAAGTTCTGAGGAAGACAAGGAACAAGCACAGCCAAGAAGGCACATGGCTGACATGGAGTCCACCCAAAGGTCACCGGACAAAGAGGTCAAGAACGTGATTGGCCGAAGTGTGAGGTCAGACTGTGAGTTGGACTTGAAATTCTTCAAGAAGATGATGGGATTCACAGTGGAGAAGGCATATGCCAAAGTCCTCGCGAACCTCTTTCTGAATTTGTGACATGGATGAAAGGTATCACTATCTACTCAGTTATTCAAGCTGGGAACCTGGGCTTTATCTTCAAATCCTCTCTCTCCTTCACCTCTCCATCCAGCCAAGGAGCCCACTCACAGAGGCTATTTGTACAACAGCTGCAGACCTCTAGCAGAGGGAGAAGTCTTGCAGAGTGCTGGTTATAAGGTTGTTCCATGCAACCAGGCAGACCTGGTGGAATCTTGGCCCTTCCTTTTCTAGCTGTATCAATGTGGGCAAGTGACCTACACACCATGCTTCATTTTCCTTGTGTGGAAGAGAAGATAATAATAGAATCTGCCTCAGAATTACAGTGAATTATGAGGCCATACACACATAACGCAGTGTCTAGTACACAGTAAGTGCTCAATAAATGCTAGTTGTTGGTGTGGTAGTGTTAGTGGAGCTTAAGTATGTTATAGCAAATATGGAAAAGCCCAGAATTCTTTTTTTTTTTTAATAGAAGAGAAAGAATGCCTATGTTGGGTAAAAATGGAAATGTATTGGGAATGCAGTAAAGGATACAATATAGAGAATGGTGGGGATCGAAGACTGAATAGACAGAGGGAACCTTAGAGAATTCACTGAAGGTAGAGCCTGATGTTGGTCGACACAAGAAACCAGATAGGTGAGAAACAGAAAGTGGCCAGCAGTGACAGCAGGATTGAATTCTTGTACCTTCTAGAGAAGGGTTTAGGAACAGAGAGGCCTAGCAGACCACCACTACTATCCAGCTTGAGCAAGCAGAGTAGCCAGAGGGGAGGTGGCACCAAGATGGTTTTCCAGGCAGCCTCCAAGACCAGCTAAATTTGAGGAATCCTGGAAAACCTGGAACACTAAGCATTAATGTCGGCACCCAGGAAGCACTGTGGTTGCCTGTGAGATGTATGAGCCCTGCAGACTGAGGTCCCAGGAAGCACTGCAAGCACTCTGTTGCTGTTTGACGTCCCAAATTTCAGCTCTATATCATAGATTTCCCTCATACTAACATTTCTGAGACTGGAATGTGTCTTGTTGTGATTGTTTTCCCCCAAAGGCTGTGTATTAAATCCCTAGAGCCACCACCAATGGCATCTTAGAGTCACGCAAACACAAAATATGTCATAATAGTATGAGTTAAGCGAAATGTGTTAAACTTCTTCGATAACTCTCTAGTATTGGATCTTTAAGTCACATACTCTGAGGGATGCTGGAAAAAACAAATATTCTGACCAGCCATACCCAATGCTGTTAATTACCCAGGGAATTCATGTTCAAATCAATTGGTTGGGGGATTATGCTCGGTCAGGAAATTGACTCAATGGAGGTGATAATAGCTGAGAACCCCCACTGCCTGGCCAGCTAGAGTGGATGTCTTCCTACTCCCAGCCCAGGGCTGCCTTTCCAGTAAGTCCTTCTAGATATCTGCAAGTTTAATGCACAAAAGCTTTCCCCATTCATCCTGAAGCCTTGACAAATGTGCCTTTCTTACTGGGGCTTCCAAAAGAAAAGGTTAAATGAAATCTGAATGGAATACAAACAGTTCTTCCTTTCAGGGATTTTATTCTCTGAGAGCTCATGCCAGAAAACAAACTTCCTTCATGATCACCAGGGAGCCCCCACTGGTGTTTGGTGTTCTAATGGCCGGAGACATCCCCCAGGTTCCCTCTATCAATTCATATGATGGTATATATATTTAATCAGTTTCCACCGTGTTCCTGGAAAGACATTTAGCTGGCTGCCAACAGACTCCTCCTCCTGCTCCTGTACATCCATGAAGTCAGTTGGCTGAGCCCTTGATGCAGCTACAGGGGCTCAGTAATCCTCTTCCTGAATTCTCTCCCGGGCAAGCCAAGCTTCCCATCATGCATGAGCTCATTGTTCTGCCTCTCAAAACTCACCTACATGAAATCACCCTTCTCATGTATAGGCCAACTCAGCCAAATAGATACACATTTTTTAATTCACAGAGGCTAGCATCATTCAAGAAAAAGAAGACCCTGGGTAGAAATGAAATAAAACACAATGAATCATGGCTGGCTCTGTAAATGGCATTGTGGTGCAGCAGAGAGAAGCAGCCCTACAGAGAAGGAAAATCAATATTCATTAATGATTTTGAGTGTACTATTGGCCTCAGGTTAATTATTTATTCGCATGAAGGTTTAGATTTATCTCACAGATATGCCATATTATTTGAAAGGGTTTTAGTGCCTTTGACCTATGCTCAACGAATCTTCTTGACCCATATTTCATTTCACATGCAAAAGCAGTAGGCAGTATATTGGTCATTTTTCTCTAATTTATTCATTAATCCCATCAACTAATAATTAAAGAGGTTTACTATGTACTACATGCTATTCAAGGTTCTAGGAATAAAACTATGAGCAAAATAGTCTCTACTTTTGTGGAACTTAACATTCTAACAGTGGGAGCGACAGCTAATAAAAATGAATGTGAACCCTTGACATGATGTAATGAAATGCCACCTTCCCTCCGGGCCATATCTCCCAGAAACCCACAGCCCCAGTCTAATAATGAGAAAAACACCAGACAAATTCCACTAGAGGGGCATCCTACAGATACTTGACCAGTTCTCCTCAAAACTGTCAAGGTCATCAAAAATGGAGTCTGAGAAACTGTTACAGCCAAGAGAAGCCTAAGGACACATGATAGCTAAATGTAATGTGAAATCCTGGACGGGGTCCTAGAAGATAAAGGACATGAGGCAAAATCTAAGGAGATTTGCCTCTTTTTTTTTTTTAAAGTAATCTCTACACCCAACATTGGGCTCGAAATCATAACTCCAAGATCAAGAGTCACATGCACTATCAACCAAGACAGCCAGCCACCCCAAAAACTAAAGAAATTTATATCAACTATGGACTTCATATTACCAAAAAATGAGGAAAATTAAAAGGAGGAATGTCGAAGAGCAGTAGGGTCAGGGAGGCTTCTCTGAGGAGGGAACAGTCCAAGTGTGACCCGAACAATGAGAAGGCACCCATCCACAAAGTGGGAAAGTTCATCTGAGGAATGGGAGCAAGTGAAAAAAAGGCCCTGAAGTAGGAATCAGCTGGTGTGTTCAAGAAACACATAGAGGGCTTGCATGGCCAGAACCTAGCAAGCAAATGGAGCAAGGTGACATTGGAGAGGTAGACAGACCATGAATGGTCTTCTAAGTCAAGCTAAGGATCTGAAACTTGCTCAGAGTTATTGGGAGAGTTTTAAGCAGGGAAATGGCATGATCTGATTTATCTTTGAAAAACATCCCTCCAGCTGCTGTGCTAAGAATAGAGCATATTAGTGCCAGCCAGGGGCTGGGCAGAGAAGGAAATGGGGAGTGACTGTTAATGAGGCATGGGATTTTTTTTTGGGGGGGGGTGATATTAATGTTCTAGTATTAGATAGTTGTGATTGGTTGCACTACACTGGTACTATACTAAAACCCACTGAATTGTATACCTTAAAATTGTTAAAATGGTAAGTTTTATGTTATGGGAATTTTATCTCAATCTTGAAAATAATAGATTATAGGAATGGGGACAAGCATGGAAGCAGGTGGCTTGGCTATGAGGCTATTGCTGTAGTACAGGAGAGGGATGACGGTGTCCTGGACTAGAATGACAGCAGTGGAGCTGAGGACAAGTGTCTGGATTCTAACATGTTTTGGAAGATTGCCGTGAGGATTACTTAAAATTTTTTTCTTTATTTTAGAGACAGAGAGAGCACACATATGCATGAGGGAGAGTGGAAGAGGGAGTAAGAGAGAGAATCCCAAGCAGGCTCCACATTCCGTGCGGAGCCCCATGTGGAACTCGATTCCATGACCCTGGGATTACGACCTGAACTGAAACCAAGAGCCAGATGCTCAACTGACTGAGCCACCGAGGCTCCCTACTGGTAGGATTACAGTTGATGTGCACAGAAGGGGGTATTGCAAGAAATCAAAAGCAATGTTAAGACCCTAAGAGAGACACTTTTGACTTCTAGTTTATTTTAAGACATTTTAATGTGGATTTCATATGCCATGTGTTAGTACGCTTTAACATACAAATGATAGAAAACACTAACTCAGTCTGGGTTAAATACAAGGAAATGCATTACCTAAGAATAAGACCAACGGCAGTTAAGGGCTTCACGTTGGTTGGTTGGTTCAGTGGTTGAGCATGTCATCAAGGTCCCAGGTTCTTAACATCCTTCCATTATGCCACCTTCAGGCTGTCAACTTTGCCCTCACCTGGCCTATCTTCCTGGTTTTAAGATGGCAACAGTAGTTCCAGGTGTCACATACAAGCAAGACCAAGACAATGACAAGGGGATGAAATGGCATCCCCTTCTGTGTATTTTTCTTAGAAGTAAAGAACGTAGAAGATCCCAATGACTTCTCAGCATGTTACACATCTTTCTAATTTTATTTTATTTTTGCCTCCTGGAAAACAATTGTGTGTTTATCCAAATGGAAACGAGCTACAGAAAAAAAGAGAGTAATTTGGGGGTGGAGGTAGAGGAAGAAAAAGATTAGAAATTTAAAAGAAGTGGCTTCGATCTGTGTGGTGTTTGCTGTGGTATTGCTCACACATATCTTCCCATGAGCAATAGTTGTCTGGGGCTAATGGTTAATGAAGAGACTCGAGTTTTTCTCTCACATCATCTGAGATTCAGCATGGGAAATGGAACTATCATGGTTAGCTTTAACTACCCAGGATCCATCCTCTATAGCTGGGGATAAGGCTCAATTTCCCCTGGGGTAAATGGCAGTGGGAAGATGCCCAGTGGCTCCATTAACAAGGATGTAAGGATTGGAGAGTGAATGTTGGGTAGACAAATAATAGTGTCTGAACCATGGTGGGTAAAAGGAAAAATTAGGGGGTTCAAAAATGTATTCATTACAAATAGGGAGAAGTACAGAGAACACAAAGTATATTATTGTATCACCAGAACTATGTCTGATGAACTTCTCTATCCCTATGTGTTTCTTACAACTAGAGAAAATATGGGCCCCTGGGTGGCTCAGTCGGTTAAGTGGCCGACTTCGGCTCAGGTCATGATCTCGCGGTCTGTGAGTCCGAGCCCCGCGTCGGGCTCTGTGCTGACAGCTCAGAGCCTGGAGCCTGTTTCAGATTCTGCGTCTCCCTCTCTCTGACCCTCCCCCATTCATGCTCTGTCTCTCTCTGTCTCAAAAATAAATAAACGTTAAAAAAAAAATTAAAAAAAAAGAACTAGAGAAAATATATTTTGAATAGCCCTGAACATTCAACAAGAACTTGAAGGTCCTGGAAAGACTTAATAGGACAAGGGCAAAACAGGAAATCAAAGAATGATTTAATAATCAAGGTTTAATAATAATGCTTTATTAATCAAGTAATGGTTTAGTAATAATGGCTATAATCATTGAATATTCCCTATGTGTGCAACACTTTTCTATATGCTTAACATACACCATACCATTTAATTCCCAAGACACCTTATTACTACATCTTCACTTTCAGGTGAGGAAATGGAGGTTTTGAAAGTTTAAGGCAACTTATCTCAGACAGTAGAACCAGGATTTGAACCCAGACAGTCTGGCTCCAAAGCCTGCATGCCTAATCTCTGAGCTTCCTACACATCAAGTGTCAATCTAGACTTGAACATTTAAACTTTAGAGCAATATTTCTAAGCCAACGCCCACTTCTGGAAAAAAACAAAATGTCTTGCTATCCTCAAAGAGACTGATTTTGATTACTCATCTTCCTGTATAAAATCAATAGGCATCTTCTTTCCTTTTTCATACATGAAATTGACTTGCATTTTCAAACTTTCCTCCTTCCCTGAATTTCTGATATGCTTTCTGGGGGCTGGGGGGAATCCTCTTCTGGGGTGTGAATCACTCTGCTAGAACATTTGGAGAGAGATCTATGAATTGAGATTCCGAAGGAATTCTGGTCCTGTTGGAATTCTGGTCCCAGTGACCTACACGGACTGTCTACATACTTACTCAAGTGAGCTAGATCATTGCTCAACCTTCCACTTTAACTGAATGGTTTGGTCTCAAGGTCAAAGACTTCCTAGAGCTGACTTTTGATTGTGTAAGAAAAGACAAGCTACTAATTCTCTCATTTGTTAAGTGGAGAAAACACGATATTTAACATCTCCAAAGGATAAATGGGGCTAATTACGGGTCAACTACTATTTGGAAAAAAAGAAGAGTTTTTGTTTCTCAGAAGATCCCCCTCAAGAAGGGACAAAAGATACATTCCTATTTCCTCCAAGAAGACAGGTGGTACTGAATGAGCACATTTGCTTGCTCCTTCTCTTGCTTTTTGCATAATTATTTCTTCGGGGAAAGGATTGTACTGCTAACAGTCAGCACCTGTATGAAATTAGACCATAAGCACAATAGATAAGCACAATGTGAGATTGGCTGGTTTCCCACCCTGAGTAGTGGACGTTTCACATGCACCCACAGGACTAACTCCTGCCTGGAAAGCAGCGATTTTATCTGTGTCTTAGGGAAAGATCATTCAGAATCGCCATCCAGGCTGCAAATGCTAAATGGGGCAATGGATACTAACATCATGGCTGCCCCTGAGCCTGCACAGATGGACACTTTGCACAGCACCCTCTCGGCACAGGTGGATCATGTCATTGCAGTCACACGTCAGAGCCGCAGTGTCATCATTTCTCCCCATAGGTGTGTCGGTGACTGACAGCTGTGTAGGGCCTTTTGAGCAGAGCCTATGTGCTAGTAATTTGACCGATTTTTTAAAAGTATGCCAATAATGGATAACAAGTTCTTGCTTCTGACAGTACTGTACTATGCGTGATGTTATTGTGTCATGTGCCCCTATTAATATTGCTTGGAACACTGCTTGCCACGTGTGCACATGTAAGTACTAGCTCTTGTTGTCATTTCTTTTGTCGCCGCTGTCCTTGTTAGGCCAAGGACCTGGAAGATGATGTAAACCTATTAGTTATCAAGCATCTCAAGGGGCGCCTGGGTGGCTCAGTTGGTTAAGCATCTGACTCCTGATTTTTGCTCAGGTCATGATCTCACAGTTTGTGAGTTCAAGCCCCACATCAGTCTCTGCACTCACAGCGCAAACCTACTTTGGACCCTCTGTCTCCCCCTCTCTGCCCCTCCCCCTCCTCAAAAAATAAATAAATGTAAAAAAAATTTTTTTTAAATAAAAAGACATCCCCTCTTGGGGGTGTTTGTCAATGGAGACTATTCCGTATCCTCTCTTGGATATTTTATTGGCTGTTTTCAGGAGGCACCTACTACTTCCTTCAGCTGTCTCCTGAGGAAAGTGGTGGTGAAGTGGGTGCTTAAGAAGAATGATTTTTATCAAGGTTTGGCCCCTCAAGGGACAGTCTTGTTGTGACATTCCCTTTTTCCCATCTGAGGAGAGGCAATCTGTCTGTTTCCCTCCTTGGTCCATCTAATTGGCAGGGAATCATGGGAATTTGCACAGTTGGCTTTGAGGAAGTGTTCCAGCTTTAATGTTGCCAAACTATCTACAGGGGACCAAGACTGCTAAACTCACTTAAAGCCCTAGCATGAGCTTGAAGGCACCTCATTTGGAGAGAAGTCCAGGCTCTTTGCTCTGGCCAAATTTACAACCTTGCGCAAATTGCTTAAGCTCTTCTGGCTTCAGTATCATCTTCAGTTTGTCCACAAGAAAATGAAAAGAATAGCAATTTATAGGATTGTGGTGACATTTAGAAATAATATGTGCATCACATAGGACAGTAACTTTGTAAATAATAGGTGCTCAATTAATAATAAGTATTGTTATAATTTCTTTGCAGTATTTATACCATGGAATAAGGCTTTTGTTAAGTTTCTACAAATGCTGCATTCAAAATCAAACACACCACACACACATACACACACACACACACACACACACACACACATTTTCAAAACTAGTTAAAATATGCGCAGGAAAACAGTCGAAAGGAAAAACACAACATATCAATAGTCTCTGTTTTGGGGTGAACTGCTTCTACAACCCAAAACTAAAATAAACATAAAAAATAACTCTAGAGTCATCTTAGTTTCAATTACCCAAGTGATGCCTGATGAATATATTCTCATGTTCCCCTCTTCTCCTTAACAAATGTGAGCACAGTTAGGATTTTTGTGTGAGGTATTTTATACCTTTGACTTTAGCATCTTTAATTCATATATATTTACCTAAACAAAATGTAGTACATCGTTTTATACATTTGCTCTAAAAATGGTGTTATCCCATATATGCCATTCTGTAATTGGCTTTTTTAAAGCAGCATTGTATTTTTGAAATCTTCTCATACTGCTACATACGAATACAATTAATTCCTTTGAACTACTATGTTTAATTATATGAACATGCCATAATTTTCTTAATAGTCCAATTTTGATGGACATTTAGGTTGTCCTAATTTTTCACCCTTATAAGCAAAGCTGCGGGGAATCCTGGTGTGTCCCTCTCCTTTGTACATGGGTGTTTCTTTGAAACGCCTGAGATCTGCTAGAAGGGTCCTATATTTATCTGTAATAGACACTATCAATTGCCCTTTGGAATGACTGTACCTCTTCTCTGGCACTTCACCAACAGTTACTTTTATCAAATTTTAAAGTGTTTTCCGATCTGATGGGTTAAACAAATCATACTCTGTTGGGGTTTTTGTTCTTTGTATTTCAATAATAATTCAATAATATGTAAATAATTACATATTTACAGCAAGTTGCAAAGATAGTACAGAGAGGTCTGTGTACCTTTCAGTCAGTTTGTCCCAATGGCTGCAGCTTACGTGAGTAGAGTACCATATCAACATCAGAAATTGACCTTGATATAAAGTGTGTATAGTCCATGTCATTTATAGCACACAGAGATTCATCCACCATGCCACAATCAAGATACAGAACTATTCTATCAGCACAAATATCTGCCTCCTCGGCCCCTTACGGTCACACCTGCCACCCCTACCATCCCTAACCTTTGACTGCTACTTCTGTTCTCCATTCTATAATTATGTGTCATTTTGAAAATATTATATAAATATAACCATGCAGTAGATGACCTTTGGAGATGGGCTTTTTTTACTCAGCAGAATACCCTTGAGATCCAACCAAGTTGTTGCTTTTATCAATCATTTGTTCCTTTTTATTGCTGAGTAGTATCCCATAGTATAGATTACTGAACTGTGTTTAATAATTTACTTGCCATAAGGGGGCGCCTAGGTGGCTCAGTCAGTTAAGCGTTTGACTTTGGCTCAGGTCATGATCTCACAGTTCGTGGGTCCAAGCCCAAGTGGGGCTCTGTGCTGACAGCTCAGAGCCTAGAGCTGCTTTGGATTCTAAGTCTCCCTCTCTCTCTGCCCCTTCCCCGCTCCTGCTCTGTCTCTCAAAAATAAATAAAAATGTTAAAAAAAATTTTTTTAATTCAATTTATTTGCTGTAGGACCTTTAAGTTGTTTCCAGTTTGGGGCTATTGTAAATAAAGCTGCCATAAACATGTACTGGTTTTTGTGTGGACACAACTTTTCACTTCTCTGGCATAAATGCAGAGTGCAATTGATGGCTCATAGGGTAAGGTTTCAATTTTTTGAGAAACTGCCACACTATTTTCCAGTTTGTTCTCTATCTCTAAGAGTCTCTTAGGGGTGCCTGTGTGGCTCAGTTGGTTAAGCATCTGACTTTGGCTCAGGTCATGGCCTCACCGTTCATGAATTCAAACCCCATATCAGGCTCTATGCTGACAGCTCAGAGCCTGGAGCCTGTTTCAGATTCTCTCTCTCTCTATCTCTCTCTCTCTCTGTCCCTCCCCTGCTTGTGCTCTCTCTCATAAATAAATAAATAAATAAATAAATAAATAAACAAACATTTTTTTAAAAGTAAAAAAGAAAAAAAAGAGTCTCTTGGGGCGCCTGAGTGGCTCAGTCGGTTGAGCTTCAGACTTGGTTTGTTTTGGCTCAGGTCATGATCTCGTGGTTCGTGGGCTGGAGCCTCACATCGGGCTCTGCTGCTGACGATGTGGAGCCTGCTTGGGATTCTGTCTCTCCCTCTCTCTCTCTGCCCCTTCCCAGCTTGTGCTCACTTGCTCTTTCTCTCTCAAAAATAAATAAATAAACTTAAAAAAAAATCTCTTGTTTGTTTTCCTCTCTTCTCTTCCCCCCTTTCCCTATGTTCATGTGTTTTGTTTCTTAAATTCCACATATGAGCTAAATGATGTTATTTGTCTTTCTCTGAATGACTTATTTCACTTAGCATAATACATTCTAGCTCCGTGTCATTGCAAATGGCAAGATTTCATTCTTTTTGATGGCTGAGTAATATTCCATTGTACATATAACTACAACTTCTTTATCCATTCATCAGTTGGTGCACATTTGAGCTCTCCCCATACTTTGTCTCTTGTTGATAATGCTGCTGTAAACATTGGATTGCATGTACCCCCTTCAAAATTGTGTGTTTGTATCCTTTGGGCAAATTCCTAATAGTGCAACTGCTGGATTGTAGGGTAGTTCTATTTTTAGTTTCTACTTTTTTAATCTTTGTAGCTCTTTTGTCATACAGAGACCTTTAAATTTTAGTGCAGTCATTAAATAACAAAAAATATGGGAACTACATCAGTATGTATCAATGGGATGATGGGATACTACGTACTATTAAAAACTGTTTCACTCTAAACCAAGAAATTTCCACATCTAGTTTGGAACTTTTGTTTTATAGATTTCCTATCCTTTTTCTCGGTACTTTGAGGATATAGAGGATTGGTAACAGAAAGTATTCCTGTTCTGTTGTCTTCCTGAAGAATGATTTCTTCATAGGTCTTTCAAAGCTTCTTCCCTTTTTTGCTAGAGTATCACTGCATAATTGTAGTGTCATTTCTTTTTATTTTATTCTTATTTGATGGGGACAGCTCTATCCAGATATTTTAATTGCCCAATTATTACATATTTTTCTCTGACGTCTTCTCCATCTCTTACGTCAGTGTTGTTTTGTTTTGTTTTGTTTTTAGAGAGCATGTGCGTGTGTGAGTAGGGGAGACAGGCAGAGGGACAGAGGGAATGAGAGAGAGCCCAACTCAAGGCTCGATCCCACGACCCTGGGATCATGACCCAAGCTGAAATCAAGAGTCAGATGCTCAACCAGCTAAGCCACCCAGGCGCCCCTCTCTGTCTGTGTTCTAATAGCTTGTGTTCTACTTTCTCTTTTCCTCTTGCTGGAGCAAGAGGAATTGTATCCAGGATTATATTTAATTACAGTTGGTGAATTTAATCTCTGGTTCAGTCCTGTTCCCTGGAATTCTGTTAAAAGTTCTAGTGCGTCTTGTTCTCCTGAGAGATGCCCTCATATTTTGAAGAATTACCCCAATTCAAGCTTAGCCACCAAATCATTGTTTCTGTTGGAGACAATCTGCTCTAGTTTTAAAAAATTCCCCTGGCAGGGCACCTGGGTGCTTTATTAGGTTAAGCGTCTGACTCTTGATTTCGGCTCAGGTCATCACCTCATGGTTCATGAGTTTGAGCCCCACGTCAGGCTCTGTGCTGACAGCGGGGAGCCTGCTTGGGACTCTGTTTGTCCCTCTCTCTCTGCCTCTCTCTTTCTCTCAAAATAAATAAATAAACATAAAAAAAGATCTCCTGATTTACATGCTTCTCCCCAGCTGTGAATGCCTCTTCACTCCCAGTTTGAGTGAAATAATGAACGTAAAGGTTTTGGATATGATGTACTTTCATTCCATCCTTGGGGCTTTCCTTCCAGTCAGAGAAAAAGAAATGGGGAGCCATACTGGTTTCTTCCTTCACACCTGAGTACTATTTATCTAGGGTGCCAAGGAAGAACTCCCTGGAAAGGCATGATTCATTTTCACCCCTGGGTGGCATATCCCATTTCCAAAATGGTAGTAGAATGGGAGAGGGCACAATTAAGGAGACTTTTGTCTGTGCATCATCTCCACAGAATTCTTTCTGGAGGGATTTTATATTGAGGCAGGCATCAATTTCCAGAGTCTTCTGTTTCTAGACACTTTCCAAAGTTAAAACAATGCTCCTATACCATTTATTGGGTTTATTTATTTATTGTCCATTCCATTTCATTAAGTTTGGGATGAGAGAGGTATTTTTTTTTTCAATGTTTATTTAGTTTTGAGACAGAGAGAGACAGAGCATGAAAGGGGGAGGGTCAGAGAGAGAGGGAGACACAGAATCTGAAGCAGGCTCCAGGCTCTGAGCTGTCAGCACAGAGCCCAATGCGGGGCTCGAACTCACAGACCGTGAGATCATGACCTGAGCCGAAGTTGGAAGCTCAAACGACTGAGCCACCCAGGCGCTCCGAGAGGTATTATAATCTTGTATCTATTTTTCCAACTTTCCCCAGAAGTCTCCTGAATGAAATTTAAAATGCCCTTTTAATTCCTTGTGTCTGACATTGCTTGTCTGTAACAAAGAGAAAGAAATGCTTGCTTCTGTTGAATGACTATTACTAAGTTTTTTTTCTATGAATTATGCTCTCATAAGCTGAGAAAATAGTTGAAATAATGAATAATGAACCAGTATGAAATCCATTTTAAGGGTCAACTTATTTGCTTCTTTCAGAAGGTTTTTCTCAAATTCTCTTACCACATTGATTACTCACATTACATATGAACTGGGTTGCCAATCCTGTATTTTCTTTCCTTCTTTTCTTTCTTTTTCCCTCCTCTCTTTATGATCATTTAAGTTTCCCATTAGCTTCCAAGGGAAATCTGCATCTCTCTGGTATGTTCCTCTAAAACTGCTTCTGGTGGGAGGTATATCTTTTTCCAGACATTTCTAGAAATTTAAAATTGCAGGTATGAACTTATTTCTTCACACAATTTTAACACTAATTGCCTTTTATACTTCTTCTTTCCTGAGAGCATATAGAGAAGCCCCATGTTCTCATCAGTTGTATTTCTTTTTTCTTTTTTAATGTTTTATTTATTTTTGAGAGACAGAGAGACAGAGTGCAAGTGGGGGAGGGGCAGAGAGAGAGGGAGACACAGAATCGAAAGCAGGCTCCAGGCTCTGAGCTATCAGCACAGAGCCCGACACAGGGCTCAAACTCACGAACTGTGGGATCATGAGCTGAAGTTTGGACGCTTAACTGACTGAGTCACCCAGGCGCCCCTCATCAGTTGTATTTCTGAAATCAGTTGCTTGGACCATCTCCTTTGGAAGGAGACCTCACTTCTAAAGGCAAGAGGGTTGTTTTTTAACAGGATACACTTGGCCTAACCCAACTGAACAGCCTTTACTAATGTTGCATTTTCATTGTCTCCTCTGCAGTTTTAAAATGACTGCCCGCGGGCCCAATATGCCACTACCTAAGTCCCATTCCTTTCCCTGGTTGACTTCTACCAGTCTGTAAGCTATCAGATATGGTTTGATATGGTTTTCTCTGGGAAACCTTTCCTACTCCCCAAGCCTCGATTAGGTGTTCCTCATAGGAGTCCACTCCCATAACAGGCTGGGTTTGCCCTTATGTGCAATTACTTTGCAGAGCGATCACCTATGTCTTATCTCCCATCGGACAGTACATCCAATAAGAAAGAGACTAAACACCTCGCTCAGTGCTTTGCACATAATTGCCCCTCTGTGAATATGTGTCTCATGACTAATTTTTTAAGAATTTAGTAACATTTCAAAAGTTTTTAAAGTGCCTTGAAATTCAAGGCCAGTGTAGACTTGCCAGGTTGGTTCTCATCATCCCATCCATCCTTTGTGGCTTATCAGAAGAGATGCATATATGCCTTCAGTTGACAAAACTATGATCAAGTAGACCAAAATTTTCATGGAGTTTAAAAAACACTAGAGCTAGTTCACATTTTGGGCCAGCTGAGAAGCCACGGGTTTCATCACACTATTATTAATGTTGTTGGTGTTGTTTTTAACCAATCACCATTAGGCCCTTTGCAGAATTCATCAAAGGTGCAGTTTCTGTCCTGAGGCTTTGGATTTTATCATTCCGCTGCCTGAAGTCCTCCATCTGTAAAGGAAGGGCAATATACACCTACCTCGTAAGGGTGTTGAAAATTAATTAGGCAATGGTCATCTGTCTTCAATATGAAAACGGGGTGTAAGTGCATATGTTCCATGTCTCTTTTAATTACACCCCCTGTGTGAGCAAGGTAGCTAAGACCCCAGAGCATTTGGATTTGCAAGGGCTTTGAAGGCAGTACAAAGCTTGTTGCCTCAATATAAAGTATCAGTAGGAGGCATTAAAATGTCAGCACCTTTTCAGGGATTTTGTTCATTAAAATGCCTGCAAAGGAGTACACTGAATGAGTGACTGTGGACCAAGTCATAGCCTAAGCATTAGAGCAAACAGGAGGCTCCAGAGAGATCCAGGAGCACAAGGAATAAGCATTTTAAATGGTGGATGAAGTGGTGAGAGGGGGCTCAGGGAGAAATCTGAATTTGCCAGGCACTCCTGCCCCACAAAGCCACAGTAGATCAACTTGACACTTCCCGGCTCTAATTTACTTGCTCCTCGTTTTGATTTCACGGCATTCCCAATTACGCAGCTGCCAGGAAAGGAAGCAATGGAATAGCAATATAGAAAGACCAGGCCACTTCTTTTCGGACTAGACATTTTCTGCACAAAGAGCCAATGGGTCACATCTTCTGCCGGTTTGGAGATGCTTCCAGGACAACCAAGTGCGGTCGTGAGGCAGCTCAGTCTTGTCGGTTTCCCTCTTTCCTCAATGGCCATGCGGTTTCTCAGCTGCCTGGGGGATCATCTATAACAGGCCATTTTATTTGGTAAATGTTTCCCTACTTACTGAAGAGCATTCATTATTAATGACCAGAAAGGGAACCCCTGCCTCCAGTGGCAGAAGTTGATACATTTGCTTTGTATAATTGCCGTGTATAGTTAGCCATGTGGTCGTTCGGCGAAAATAAATTGCCTTCTTCCCATAAGAGTCTCCCCGAGTGTCACGGGAGAGCTAGAGGGAAGTTGGCCGCTGAGACTAATCTCTTAGCTAACGCAATAGACGAGTCCAGAAACAGAAGGCAGATGGCAAGTTCCAGATGAATAGCATTTTTTAATGGCTTCAAAATAGCTCTGTCTGTAAACGGCTTTGCTGAATGACAACATGTAGTGCGATTTATTTTATCCATTGCTGTGTTGTCAGACCTTCTGAGAACTGTTCTCGGGTTCATCTATTAAGACAAAAACTGATCTTACTTCAAAGGCGGGGGAGGGATATAGAATGATAGGAAGGTAAGAGGCGGGTAGAGTAGAGGGTAAGAAGAAAACCCTACAATTATTTACAAATACATGGCAGATATCCTTCCAGGGCAACAGTCACTTGTAGTTTGGCGTTTGAAGAAAATAACTCCGTGTTGAGATTTAAGAGCAGAAGCTGAACTCTGAACCCTGAAGTGAAATAGGCCCAAGGTCTAGGAGAAAAGGTCATGATAAAGATAGTACACCCTGGTCTGTCTCCAATTAGTAAGAATTCACATTGTACCGAGAAGATTAACCCTTGGCCATCCAAGCCATTGATTTGGGAAATGGTATAGATGAGAACAGGAGGCCTCTCTGTACAATCTCAGGGAATTGGTGCTAATTGAGCGAGGAAATAAGTTCATACCTCTAATTTTAAATTTCTAGAAATGTCTAGAAAAAAGCCTACTTCCCATAAGGAGTGGATTGAGAAGACTATACTTGAGTGTTGACAGAGAAAATACTAGCATTTTTTTAAACAAATTGGTGGATGTAATCACCCTGAAATTAAAGAATAATTAAACAGAGGAGAAATTGGACAAGAACAAGAATTTTATGGTTAGAACAGATAGTCGCAGACCAGTCACGGAGGAATTAGACCATGGTCAGACTTCTCCCCCCGCTTCTGTTCTGATGTTGGAAGTGAAATGATGCAGAAAGCTGTTCTTTCTTACTCTGTATTGCATCAGTCTTGCAAAGCATACACAGGTGCTAGTAATCAGTGACCACTTCAAATTTATGCTTGTTGTTTTAATAAAGCATTATATTTGGATTGGGATCATTTACTCTCTCTCTTTTTATCTCTCTCACTCAAATCTGAAATAAGCCCAGCTTGTTTGCCCAAATTATTCAATTCAATTTTATAGATATTTATTGATTTCCTGCAATCCTCCAGGCATTTGTATACACTGACCACAGTTTCAAGCCCCAAACTGGGTCAAAACTACTTATTTGTATGGTGAGATAAAATATTTGAAATTGAGACTGTCTTCCAAAATTCCAAATTATAAACTTGATGCCAGGAGCTAAGAAAAATAAGAAAGTCCTCAAGAGTTTGCATACAAAGGAATTAAATAAGTACAAAAGTAAGTATAGAAGCCAGAGTAAGAAGGATGCCTGGGTGGCTCAGTCTGTTGAGCATCTGACCTCAGCTCAGGTCATGATCTCATGGTTGGTGAGTTCGAGCCCCACATCGGGCTCACTGCTGTCAGCACAGAGCCCACTTAGAACCTTCTGTCCCCTCTCTCTCTGTCCTCCACTCATCTCTTCCTCTCTCTCTCAAAAATAAAACATTAAAAAAAAAAAAAAAGAAGAAGGCAGAGTAAGAGAGGTGCCCCAAGAGGGCACAAATAAGGCTGTATGGCTATTTTATATTCAGAGTCCCAGGTCCACCACTTACTAATCGTGTGACATTAGGCGGTGACACTAGGCAGGTTGCTGGGCCTCAGCAAAGCCTGGTCTCCATTCAAAAGTAGAGATAGTAATATCCAGTCAATAGGTGTTGTGAGGATGTAACACCTTGGAAAGGTGACTTTCACATAATAAAATGTTTAAATGCATCATGCATTCAAAGGAAGAAGTGACATTAGAGCAGGGGAAGGTGGATAAGGAAAGAATAGAATTTTTTTTCAGGGTGGTGTTTCAGATGTCCTAGGGATAAAGAGGAAGATGTGTTGGGGAGAAAGGAGCTGTGTCTGTACAGAGAAGAGTCATTCCAATGTTCCAACACCATTTAGGGTGTTCTGGAACAAACACCTATTCAGTTGAGTGATTGGAAGGAGAAAGAGAAAGAGAAGACAGCCAAGAACCCAATTTTGGGCAATGCCAATGTGTAAGAGGAGGAAGTATACACAGTGAAAACAGAGAGAAAGAGTTTAGAGAAAAACCAGAATAAAACAGTGTCACAGAAGCCAAGACAGAAAAGAGTATCAAATGGGAGCAGTGGGGTCCAGTGCCTCAGTGAGAAGAGAAGAGAAGGAAAACCAAGAGGAGGCCAGTGAATTTAGTAATTGAGGGGTCAATGATAGTCTTAAATGGTGATTCTATAACAAAATTATACTTGCCTGGCTATGCCTGTGTCTCCTATAGAGGTTGCATTTATTATGTTGTATCTGGAAGGGTTTGGCCTATTCAGGCCACAGGCCAAGGCCTGACCCACATACCATGAGCAGGGTGGACATTTGGGCATCAGGAAAGGTGGTAATTCAGCAAGGACAATGAAACTTGAAAGCAAGCAGGAGAGAGGATCGTTAGCTATCTCTGGGTCTCACTTTCTTAAGTCTGGACTTCAAGAGGAGTTTGAGAAGGACTTGAAGAAGCTCCTAGATAGAAGAAAGATGCTCCTTGCCACAGGGAACTAGCAGGGAGGCATCCTCGGGCTGAAGATCTATGAGGAAGCCTAGCCTACTTTGCTGGGCAGATAATTTGGCTTCGGGTTATTCCCTTATTCACCCCAAATCTTCAGTCCTGTCTTGTTGAAATGTTTCTGGATGGTCTTAGTTGTTCTTCAGGGAATCACTAAAGGTGTTTTCTGACCTCATCCAGACTGGGGTGTTGGAGAGGGCACGATACCTTTTGAGGCCCGTGTAGGGATGGCACCCTCAAGGAGAGCAACCCCACCTGAGAGCCAGAGTTCAGGAGAGGCCAGAAGGAAAGATAGGGAAACAGGGGCCATGGGCTGAGGGATAAAGAAAAGGTGAGAGACTGGCAGCTTCTGGCCTCCCCCCCCCCCCACTTATTTGGTACTTATGCACAAACACTGATTTGGGAATGAGGAGGCAGATGGGAAGTGATTTCATGATGAAGGACTCATCACTGAGGAAGACACTCATGTTTTCAAGGAGCCTAAGAAAATAGCACAGTTTATATCCACGGTAACATCCCTTAGTTGCATGTTTGTGAGCAGAGCAGAGGTTTTTGCAGGCAAGGGAGACCGAACATGCAAGATACAGAGGGGATGCTTGAGGACCTGGGGAAAATGGAATCCAGGGCTCAGGTGAGTGGTCACACTAACAGTGTTGGTGAGATTGTAAAATGGTGCACCTGCTATGGAAACCAATATTGAAGTCCTCAAAAAATTAAAATAGAAGTACCATATGATTCAACAATCCCACTTCTGAGCATTTATCCAAAGAACTGAAAAATCAAGATATCAACAAGTTATTAGCCCTTCCATATTCAGTGCAACACTATTCACAGTAGTCAAGATGTGGAAACAATGGAAATATCTGACAGATGGATAAAGAAAAAGTAATACATACATCTGTATTATTATACTATTTAGCCTTTAAAAATAATGAATTCCTATAATGTATGACAACATGGATGAACTTTGAGAACACTGTGCTAAATAAGCAAGTCACAAAAGGACAAAATAGTATATGGGTCTACTTATATGAGGTACCTAAAATAGCCAAACTTATAGAAACAAAGAAATAGGTCTCCAGTGACTGACAAGGGAAATGGGGAATTGCTAATCAATGGCTGCAAAATCTCAGTTATTCAAGATGACTAAGTTCTAGAGATCTGTTGTACAACATTGTGCCTGGAGATAACAAGACTGTATTCCACACTTATAAATCTAAGAGGATAGACCTCATGGTAAGTGTTCTTCCCACAATAAAATGAAAGAAAGAAAGAAAGAAACAAAGAAACAAAGAAAGAAAGAAAGAAAGAAAGAAAAAAGAAAAGAAAAATAAATATCCTTGTCACATGGAGAGAAACCTAAGTGGAAAACTAAATGTAAAGAATTATTTTCCTTTTCATCAAGCTTTGGAAAAATGTCATGTGCCTTGTTACTGCTATTAATGAAATAACTGTGCTGATGAGTCTGAAGAAGGTATCACTGTAAGCTGATGGCTTTTTCAGATGACACCTCACTTGCTGGTCTCTCTGACATCAACAAAACCCTCCTCTAAACATCCACATGACAAATGAAGTATGGTCCATGAAAGGAGCGAGCCAGAAAAAGGATGGCAGCTATTATCTGAAATACTAATATTTGGTAGATGAGTTGACATTAGGGAGTGATAAACACCCTCTCACGTACACCTACAAACCCCTGAAGTGACAGCAAACAGTGCACTGTAAGAATCCATGACAGATCTTGAGAAGGCAAGCCGCCAAAACTCTAACAAGACGCTTATGAAGGTGTTCCATGTCATAGAAATAGAGGGAATTGGCAGTCATTGTCTAGGTCTTGTGAGATTACCCAGTATGCTCTGAATTTTTTATGTAGACAACTAATAACAAAAGAGATGTGATGACGTTAGAGGGAAACCAGCAGTTAACACAAACAACAGAGGTAGATGGAGTTGCTAAGAATGCTTTGTGTGACTGAATAATCACAAGGGGGACAGGTGGACAAGAAAATAGTTAAGATATTTAAAATCCCAGGAATATATACATATATATATTATATATATATTATACATATGGATGTATATATGTATATATGTATATATGTATATATGTATATGTATATATGTATATGTATATATAAAATCTATCATCTATCATCTACCTACCTACCTATGTATCTATCTACATGTTATTGTAGCCCATTCATTCTCATTGCTGTGTACTGTTCCACTGCATGAATATAGCACAGCATGCTTGCTTATCCACTCTACATGGATGGATATTTGAGTTGTTTTAAGCTTGAAGCTGTTATAAATAGTGCTTCTGTGAATATTCTTGTACATGCCTCTTGGTGAGCACATGTAGTCCTTTCTGTTGGGTACATATTTACGAGGGAAATTGCTGGGTCATAGGGTATACACATATTTATCCAGTTTGAATAAATCCTAGCCCAATTTTTCATGCATCTCTGCATTCATGCCACCATATTGCCCTCCCATGCCGACTCTGAGCTTGGTCAGTGACTTGTTTTGGCCAATGGGACAGTAGAAAAGTTGATATTAGTAAAGCTCATAAAAGCACTTCTGTGTTTTTGCTCTCTCCTTGCTTCCCTGTGATGACAAGTCCAAGATGTGGGAGCCATGAGGAGAGGGGCAGAGTAATCCTGGACAAGGCCATCCTACTAGCCAGCCCCCAGCCATCCTGCCAGCTGACCACAGATGCATGAACAAGCCCAGGTGAGATTAACTGAACCTAACCCAGACCAGCAGAGCTGCCCACCTGGCTGATAGAACTTGCATAAATTAATACATGTTTGTTTGTTTGTTTTTTAAGTCACTAAGCTTTAGTGTAGTTGGTTACAGAGCAATAGCTAACTGCCATACTCTCAGTTATGATTTGCAAAGCATGGTGCCAGCTCACACTTCAATAGTGTCTGAAGCTCTGGGGTCCCCACACCCTCCTCAATACTTGGTATAGATTAAACTATATGAAAGTGTTGATACGTGCTTATTTCTGACCTGCAAAAAATTGCAATTTCATATGGTCCAACTGAATATTTGATTTTTTTTTTCGTTTTAATCATTCTTGGGAGTGTGTAACAGTATCATATCGTAGGTTGAATTTGAATTTTCCTAATAACTAAGTATATCAAACACCCTTTCGTCTGTTAACAAGCTGGTGGTATATCCTCTTTTGTGAAATACGTGTTCAAGATTTTTGTCCAATTTTCTATTGGATTAACCACCTTTCGCCATTATTTGTAGAAATGAGTGCACACACATGCACACACTGATATGAGCCCTTTGCTAGATATGTGTATTGCAGATATCTTGTCTTTTTTTTTTTTCATGTTTATTTATTTATTTTGAGAGACAGAGCATGAGTGCAAGAGGGGGTTGGGGGCAGAGGGAGAGAGAGAATCCCAAGCAGGCTCCATGCTGTCAGAGCAGAGCCTGACACAGGGCTCTATCTCATAACCATGAAAACATGACTTGAGCCAAAGTCAAGAGTCAGATGCTTAACCGACTGAACTATGCAAGCGCCCCATATATATCTTGGTCTTATTTTGTGATTTTCCCTTTCACATTTTTTGTTTTGTTTTTGTTTTTTGTTTTTTTTTTTTAATTTTTTTAATGTTTAATTATTTTTGAGAGAGAGAGAGTGAGTGTGAGCGGGGGAGGGACAGAGACAGAGGGAGACCCAGAATCCAAAGCAGGCTCCAGGCTCTGAGCTGTCAGCACAGAGCCCGACATGGGGCGAGAACTCATGAACCATGAGATCATGACCTGAGCCAAAGTCAGACACTTAACAGACTGAGACACCCAGGCACCCCCGTTTTCACATTTTTAATTTTTTAATAGTACCCTTTGATGAACAGAAATCCTCAATTTTAATGTAATTCAATGTACTTATTTTTAACCATCATGTTTGTCAGCACTTCTTTGCCTACCCTGAGGTCATGAAGGTATTCCCCTATTTTTTCTTTTAAAAACTTTGTTGTTTATCTCTCATGTTTAGATCACTGATCCACCTGGAATTGATTTTTTTTTAAGTATGTTATGGGAGAGGGGTCAAGATTCACCCTTGTCCCAAATGAGTATCCACTGCCCTGGACATTTGTTGGAAAGGCAGTGAGTTACAGGGTCTGGCTTTCACAGCTTTCATGGGGAGGCAGCCTGAATCAGCTGGAGCTAATCCCAACTCTGCCACCAACTCACTGACTCTGTGACTTTGGGCAGGTCACAAGGGCTATCTCCATTTGCCTGTATGTAAAATGATGTTAAATCCGACAACCTCCTTCATTCCTCCCAGCGATGTGGGGCCCAGCAGAAGTGACATAGCACTCCAATTATGTGTGGCCTTATTAGTTCTGGAACCTCAGGGAACATATGTAACATACCTGAGTCCCAATTTCCTTACCTATAAGATGGGAACAATCATACTATGTGCAGAGCTCTTGTGAGAATAAGAAAAAAAATGTATGAGAAGTTCTGTACTTGGCATATTATATCGTTCAACAAAAGGTACCACCTGTTGTTGCTGTTCATAGGCATGCTGAAGACATCAAATAGAATTTGCCTTTATTCAATTTTAGTGAAAATAAAGTTGGCGTCTCCAAATCTAACTAGTAATAGAAGTTCACATACAAGTTTGTTTGGCAATATAGCTGACTAGCTCTGTGATGGCAATCTTAATTTTGCCTCATTCTCCTCATTCCTAAGAGATGTTATATAGTAAAGAAAGCTAGAAAGAAAGAAAATTCACACAGTTATAAAAAAAAAAAAGCAGCTTTCTTGAAATTGCTTTCCATTATCCTTGAACTCAGAAGTTTATCCTAAACATTTGTGGAGTCCAGGACAGGACAGGTGACATGATACTTGTCCATGATGAATTAAGTGTTAACGTCATCAAGTTTCTTCAAAGAGTCCGACGCAGGACATTTCTGTTTCCCTGATTCCACCCCATCTAAGGAAGCACCTGCCCCCCCACAGCATTCTCATCTCATTACCATTTACCTGATGTATTTCCCTGCCTTTTGGCATCATCCACCTCCCTTCAACTAGAACGTGAAGTCCATGGGAGCAAGAGCTTTAATTTATCGTGTATTTTCAGCACCTAGAAGAATGACTGGCACATAGCACGCATTCAGTAAATATTGTTGAATAAATGAATGAAGGCAAAATAAGAGTCATATCAAAATATGTATCAAAAGTCATAATGACATACATCTAGGTCCATGCTATATTCAATGTGACATGAAAATCAATAATAAATGCTGGCTAAAATACCTCTGTCAATCCCAAACTTCAGTTATTGTAGATGTTCAGTAATAACATTACCACAAAAATATTAGCCCTGTTAATAATCAACACATTTTTCTCAAGTGCACCTTTGGGAACTATGAAAAGGAAATTGATATTTCCCACACACATATGCTGTAATTGTTGGATTCTTTTTTTTAAGAATGATTTAATAAGTATGGTTACTGCAAATTGTTCAAAAATGTTTTTCCTTTCTTTAAATAAAAACAGACATGGGAATCGTATTTTTACTATAAACAAATATTAAGTTTTACGTGTTGACTATTAGAAAGTTGTTCAATTTTTCCTTTACCAAAATAAATTGTTAATTAAGATAGACAAAAGCCAGGAAATATTGAAGTTAGTCATTTAATTTCCTTACTAATTCAGAGCTGCCTGGAGTCATTTCCTGCAGGAATTTCACGTCTTCCCATTGAAGTGTTCCAGCAGCTGGTAACCAAATCATCAACTCAGGCCATGGGTGATTCTCCAGGCTCCAATTACAAATCAGGTGGGTTTTTTTTTTTTTTAATATTCATGATGGAGCCAGATCAACTTTAGAAATAAATCTAAATGCCTTCTCGAATGCTGTTTCTGCATTGCTCTGAAGAAGCAATTTGATCTAGTGGGAGAAACTGAAGGCAAAGAAACCTAATTCGGAATTTGGCTCAGTCACTAATTAGTTGTATGACCTTAGATTTCACCTCTTGTGCCCTAATAGCCTTGTCTACGTGAGCACAATAACTCAAAGTTTACCTAACCAAGTTGTTTTTAAGATGGAAGGAATGGTAGTCCAATTCTGAATGTAGCTATGTGCATGACTCCAAATATAACAATAAGCTGGTAATATTCGTAAGCTTAGAGAACTTAGCTTGTACTTCATTGGGTCTCCCCTTGGTGAGTGCAAGGTACTGAGCATGCAACAGATGACAAATCAGAGAAAATCAACATCTTTTGCAGTATTGGGAGGAAATTGATCATTGTTCCTTGCAGGTGTAAAATGCACAAGCTCTTTCCTCATTCCTAAGTTGCCTATTTACTTGGGAAGCCAATAAATTAATCACACTATTATTATTTTTTTAAAGAATGGCAAGAGATTTGACCAAACATGTACAGTACTGTGTTGCTGAATCTGGGGTGGGGCTAGGGGGAGAGTGCAACCAAGGGTACATCCTTTGCTTGTCCAAATGTTTTTCTGACTGAACCAGTCAATTGAACAAGGAAGGACTCTGGTAATAAGTCATATTTTAAGAGTTTATTTTGTTTATTTTGGCAATTAGAAGGAATAAAGCAGTCTGCATATTTCCCACGTTGGGTGAGGACACACTGACTTCTGGAGAGCTTGAATCAATAAGCTGAAAGAAAAGTTCAAACTCCAATTTCAGAAGAACTTGGCTTCTGCGTGTTAAACTATGGATTCATAGATTCTTCTGCCATGTGGGTCTTCTGCTCTCTGCTGTCCTTGACAGCTCACACCAAGCTGATCACTGGGGACATCAATGGACTTCTGAATGAAGACATTGTCTGACAAGTATAATAGACGAGCATGAAACGCATACTGTTCTGCTCTTTTGAATATATTACATTTATTGAGAACTACAATTAAGTTATGTATTTTTATCAGTAAAGCACTTTATTGATTGTGGACGTGAAGCTGAGTTCTTTCATGTTTTGGTCAGCTCTAAGGACACATGCACCTAGTGGTTCAAAACAAATTGACCGGCATGATTACTGAGCCTGTGATGAATTGTAAGTGTATAGAAATATCGAACATTGGAATGCGTTATTCTGTACAACATTTGTTCTAATTTTGTGCTCATTTTAACGATAAATGAAACAAATTAATAGAAGTATTGTGTTCAGGATCTGGAGTCAGACTTTATGGGCTTAAATTCTATATACATGGCATGGATTTGAAAATGCTATTGAAGTTCTCTGAGCCCCAGTTTGCTCATGTATAAAATCGTGATCACAATAGCATCTTTCTCAAGCAGTAAATAAAGGCACTCAGTGGGATAGTCGAGATAGAGAAAGGTGCTTGACACGTAGTAAGTCGTCTGTAAATATCAGCTATTAATATTATTATCATCATTGTCATTTGGACGATCACCGTACAACAAAGTATCACCACATGATTTTGCAGTATCTGCATTTAAGGCCACATTGATGCCAAGAAGCACGTGCATTGTCACAAGTAAATAAGAAAGGAAGAGAGGTTGGAATTAATACAAAACGGATGCATTCGTGCCAAGGAAAGAGCAAATGACATGATGTTTTATTGTACAAATGGTGGTTTCAAAGTGGTTCGGGGTGGGAAAATGGAGTGGTGACAGAGCAAACCTCAGAACAGGCACGCTGAGTTGTAAAGAGCCTGCGTTACAGCAGTCAACATCGAATTTACATCCTGAACAGCAATTTAGTTTCAGCTAAACAGCATCATCTGTCGTATTAATGTTCATTTGAATGTACTGGGTTTATTTGCATTTAGTTGTAAACTGTTTTAGTTTCAGGGTTGTATTAGAGATAAAAGCACATGGAGTTCATACTTTATTTTATACTTGAGTACATTTAATACTTAAAAGTTTTAAGCCAACACTAAAGGTGTGCAAATTTCTTTTTCTTTATGGGATCGCTATGGGATTTGATCCTGAGAAACACTGATGTTTGTTAGAGTGTAGTGTAAATAATGTTGGGGTAATGCCTGATTGTATGATTCTAATATATTGGCATGTGCCCACTGTGTACAGGGCACTTGCTGGGCACAAACAGTGATAGAATGTAAGCTATGTCTAGTTAGGGAAGCTAGGAGGAGTGTATGGGATGTGTGTGTGTGTGTGAGAGAGAGAGAGAAAGAGAGAGATCACCACCAGTATAGGGTGGCACTGAGTATGGAGTGAGCAGTACAGAAACTACCATAAGAATTCCAGAGAGGGCCTGATTGCAGGTGGCTGAGATTCGGTTTTGTCGGGACAAGAGATTTGAGGTAAGCCTTAAGTAAAGATGGTAGAGGGCATTCCAGTTTTGGGAAATGAGTGTCTAGAAGTAAGGAATAGTGTAAGCAAAGGAGGCAGCTATTTCCATTATATTCAGTCGTCTGTTGCTTAATTTAGAGCAAAATATTAAAATAAAAAAAACTTCCCAAAAAGAGCAACATATTATGTATTGGTCAGAAGTTCACCTTTTGCTTCCACAGTGGCTATGACATAGCTTCTATGTGCTCTTCCTCCTTTGGAAACTTCCAAGTAGCCTGGAATCATGGTACCTCCCTCATTTTGATTGGTGAACATTGCCCCAAACTGGCAGTTCAGTGATTTCATTGGCCTTTTAAGTGCGTTCTCAAATGCCAGTGTTTTATAAATTGGATGGTCACGGATTCTGTCTCAGATTAATGTAAAAGTGGGTAAAATTTTGTCCATGTTTAATGTTTCTCTTTACATGTTTTTCTGATACCTACGGTGCCTACTATTGCTTATCTGCTAGCAAATTCCAGAGGATAACAAGTTAATGATTAGTTATCAAACAAATATTAGTGTAAACTCAAAGAACCATTTACACTGAACTGATACGTGTGTCTGCATGTCCATGTTAAAATTTTGTAATATGGACATATTTCTTGCAATCATTTTTTTCTACTTACATTTTGGAATTAAATATATCAGAATTATGTGGTATTCTGCTATTAGTGTGGTGCTCTCTATAAAGAGCTCCGTGATTTCCAGAAGCTCCTCCTTCACCTAAGTTTTGAGAACTAGGGTCTAAGAGATAAGCTACCTCAACTTTAAATGGAATGGTAAACATGTGAATTTAAGCTTAGTGTGACAGATGTATTTACCACGCTGAAACATTTTGCAACATAAACCAGGCCTTATATCACCTGGTGGAGAAGGAGTTAGCAAACAGATTACAGTAGTAGAGAGGCTTCGTCCAAACAAGGAGAAAGTCAGCTAATGGAGACAATTGTCTGATTTACAACCACACACACACACACACACACACACACACACACATTTATTTATTTTTTAAAATTATTATTTTTTTAATGTTTTATTTCTGAGACAGAGAGAGACAGAGCATGAGTGGGGGAGGGGCAGAGAGAGAGGGAGACACAGAATCTGAAGCAGGCTCCAGCGGTCAGCACAGAGCCTGATGCGGGGCTTGAACTCACAAACTGTGAGATCATGACCTGAGCCGAAGTCAGTCACTCAACTGACTGAGACACCCAGGCGCCCCTTAAAATTATTTTTAATGTTTATTCTTTAGAGAAAGAGAGAGACAGAGTGTGAGCGAGGGAGGGGCAGAGAGAGAGGGAGACAATCTGAAGCAAGCTCCAGGCTCCGAGCTATTAGAACAGAGCCCCGTGCGGGGCTCGAACTCACAGACCGTGACATCATGACCTGAGCTGTCGAACCCTTAACCAACAGAGCCACCCAGGTGCCCCAACAACAACAAAAATTTTAAACACAAAGGTGATACATACTCAAAACCTAATTGGAGACTTAATTTATATAGTTGCAGGAGGCACTATTGGTGCCCATCCTATGCTGTTTAAAGTATATTTCACACAGTCCCACAGGAGGTCTAGAGGATTGAGTCCAGTTGCCTACAGAGGTACGTTTACAGGCTTTCTTCTCTTTCTCGGCTCACTTCCTCACTCTACTTCTGAGATCACCTTCTGAATAAACATCCTGCACACAAATCATTGTCTCAGGCTCTGCTTTTGAAGAATTCAAGATATTAGTTTACCTAACAAATACCTCATTGATCCCTGGAATCATACAAGGGAAAGTAACAGTAATAAATATGATCCTGTTAAATACTATAGGTATCATTATTGAGAACTTACTATGTGCCAGGCATTGTACTGAAAGCTCTCCTTACAGTATCTTATTTAATCCTCACAAGAATCTTATGAATTACATATTATTCATATTATTTTTAAGGTAATAAACTAAAGCTTAAGAGGGTTAGATCACTTATTAAAGGTTACTAGTAAATGACAAGTCAGGGATTCAAATCCAAATCCTTTGTTGGGACACCTGGGTGGCTCAGTTCTTTAAGCATCTGACTTCAGCTTGGGCCATAATATCATAGTTCGTGGGTTCGAGCCCCGCATTGGGCTCTGTGCTGACAGCTCGGAGCATGGATCCTGCTTCAGATTCTAGGTCTCCCTCTCTCTCTGCCCCTCCCTCACTGTGTTCTCTCTCTCTGTCTCTCTCTCTCTCTCTCTCTCTCTCTCAAAAATAAGTAAAAAATTAATTTTTTCAAATTCTTTGTGTTTTTTCTATCAACTCATGCTAATGTGTCCGTCATATATTGATTTCAATCATAATTTTGACAAAACTACAAACCCCAGAGAAGCATGTTTGTAACAAGTGTACGTGCAACAAGAGAAAGAAAGAACCTGGTATCACTGTGTCCATCCTCTAGATGAGCTATTCTCAACATGTTTTTTGTTGTTGTTGTTGCTTTGGTTTTTCTGTTTTGTTTTTAATCTCAGAGGAAAAAAGAAGTGAAGCAGTCATGCAATATTTTTTTTTAAACAACAAAATTAAGCTGGTACCTATTTTATTTTTACCCCAGGCATCTCGATTCTTTGTTTTGGATCATAAAGATTTGTCATTAAAGAATCTGGTCTTTTAAGTATGCAAGTTCCCAAACAAGTAGTGGCGTGGGATCCCAGACCCTTCTTTGGCTCAGCACTCGGGCTCCTGGCCCCCCTGGTGGTTCTGCAGACTGATCTCACTGGCTGACCCAGGACTGGAGTGGGAGAGTCAGGAGACATAGAAGCCCCGGCCCCTGTGTCTGCCCTCCTCATTGGGAGCAGGATCCCTTAACCGTCTTGGTGCTCCTGCTGCCTTAGTTTCCCCACCCAGAAATAAGTGGGGTTCCTGTGATCTCTGGTTTTGCTTAAATTTCTCTGGAAAATCCCTGAAGTTTTTCTTCCATTTCCTTATTTCACAAATGAGACAGGAACATGTTTTTTGCTGGAAGTGATACATGAGTGTGGCAAGGCTCCCACGCCACTCCAGAACAATCGTGGTTTCTGCTGTCACTGGTTTAGTGTAGATCATCCCAGTCCTTTTCCCATGCAAGAAACTTTTGTGTCTTGGTGGCATGGTATCATGGAGCCCTCGGGATAGACCGGTTCCAGAGTGTAGAATTCTCTTCCATGTATTTGGGGGAAATGGAGCCTGTGGCAAAAGAGAAAGTGAGTTACTAATTGGATTTATGGCCATTACTCCCTGAGCAGCCCTCTGCCCTCGATAATCTCCATAGCAGTTCAGATAGGATCTCTCTCTCTCTCTCTCTGTAAAAGATCCAGAAGACTCTGTAAGGAGAAAGCTGGCACATCTCCTGCTCACCCAATAAAAAGTCAGATTGTTATTAAACAGTCCCTGAGGCTACTGTGATTTACATTCATTTTAATGGTTCTCTTTGTAGAGCAGAGCGGTCCCTTTAATGGGGGATGCCCTCTGGTTCCTATTGGTTGCGTTTAAAATAAATATTCCACCATCTCCAGCTGTCCAGCTCTCCTTTCAGGCTTTGACCCGCCACAGAAAGTACAGAGACTTGATACTTGCCCCCGAGAAGCTCTCACACGTTCAAGGATGCTCTACACCAATATGTGTGCAGCAGAGAGCTAGAGGTGGAAGTGTCCAGGTACCCCGCATCGGGGGAATGTAGATGTATCTTGTGGAATAGAACATAGCACTCAGAAGCAATGAGCTAAATGGACATAAAGCGACATATAGAGAACTCAAAATCTTTAAGTAAAAAATAAGAAATAGAATAAAACAGAGAGTGCGGTGCCACATATACAATCTAGCACACATTTCTATATAAAATAATGCTACACATATATTTTCAAGGACACATACCAAGGATACGTACCAAAGAGAGTAGTGTGGTACCTCTAGGGGAGCAAGAAATGGGGATGGGAGATGAAGGAGAGAAACCAAAAACGAAAACAGACACAGCTCTTACAAGGAATGGTGAATTAGCGCGAGGCTAAAACTTAATGCTTTGCTCCTGAGAGGTAGTAACAAATAAATAATGGATGAAAAGAAACCACAAAATCACTTGCCTTTTACTTTTCTTTAAATTAAATTTCACCACCAGCAAGCATTTACAGACCTCCTTCTAAGCCTGTGACATGATTCAAGTTCTCTGTGACCATGGGACAAGTCACTGGCCTCTCTGAACCTCAGTTTCTTCAGTGGAAAATATAACAAAAAGGAAAGGGAAAATGAGTGCTGGTGCTACCCAGGTTACAATGTTGCAAGTTCTGTAAGACAGCAGGGTTTGTAAGATTGAAACGAGGTAATATCTGAGACCAAGAGCACGTGGGCACTGCGTGAGTGTCCGTCATTTTCCACTGGGGAGAACGGGAGCAGAGTGGGACCCAAACAGGGAATCGCGCAAAGTTCTCAGACATTTGTTGCCAACTCAGCTCCAGGGCCACAAGAGGCAGCCGCAGGTGTTCATATAATGTTCAACTGTTGTCTGTTTTTGTATGGGAGAGAGAGACCTATAGCGACAACACATCACCGCATTGGTTGTCAGAATTCATTTGGCATAACCAGCACAGGCTGCTGGTTTAGGCAAAGCTGACCTGCCCCTTAGGAGCACCTGACTTTAAGCATCTGACTTCAGCTCAGGTCATGATCTTACATTTCGTGGGTTTGAGCTTCGCGATGGGATCTATGCTGACAGCTCAGAGCGTGGAGCCTGCTCCGGATTCTGTGTCTCCCTCTCTCTCTCTCAAAAATAAATAAACATTAAATTAAAAAAAAAAAAAAAAAGCTGACCTGCCCACACTGAGGTAGGGCCCTTCTTCAAACCGTAAGGCACACCCTCCTAAGACCCAAGGTCCGAGCTCGACACCTAAATAGAAGGCAGCACAGTCACCCCTCTTGCTGCCCCCAGGCCCATGAGCTCTCTGTACCTGCCCCTAATCCAAAAGAGGTCCCTCAAGCCTTGCTCTCTATGCTAGAGAAGAAAGCATTGTACTGAGCCTGTCCTTGTTCAACAGAAGAAACAGGCCAGAAGAGCCTGAGAGAATATTCTCTCCCACAAGCTGAACAATCAAGGCTTCCTTTGCAAACATCAGGCAAACTAGCAAAGCAGGAAGCTGGATTGGGCCCAGGCTCCTGGTCACTCTGGGCAGGTGGCGGTCCCGCTGGGTCTGGGTATGGCCTCTTCATCTAAGGTGGAACGGGGAATGTTTGGAAGCACTTTGGGGAGGATAACCTGAAGGAAGGGTGGGAATTCCCGTGCCCAGGACATGTGAGTTCTGTCCTAGAGATCCCCAGGAGAGCTTTTGGCTGCCTCTAGACCAAGGAAGATATCCTTGGCGGAAGCATGAGAAGCCCCCCAAACTGTCTCCAGCCTCAGGTTGACTTCTGGTGGGTTTTAGGAAACTCTCTTCTGATCAACTCTAAGCCCCCCAAAACTGCTATGAAAACATGAGAAAGGACAGTAAAGAGAGAGCTCAGTCACACAATTTTGTTTTCTTTCCTCCTTTAAATGAGGCATTCCCAAAGTTTCAACCGGCCACAAAGGGGAAGTGGGCATCAACATGGGCTGGTACGTTATTTTCCACCAGTGCATCCCCGCAGCTGTCCGCGATCAGAAAGGCGTCCGTGACCAGTTAATCCTGTGGTGCAAGAGAAAACCTTGGTTCTTTATTTAACATATGCAGGGTACCCAGAAGCTGTAAAAGGAAAGCTGCCCGGGACATTTTAAAGCAAACCCCAGGGAGAGCGACTTCAAAAGAATAATGTGCTGTTCCCGGCGTCCTCACCCACGGACATCAGCTAGCACCTCCTTCTTCCCCATGTCCTCCAGAGACTTCAAACTTCAAAGTCAAACCGAAGGGTCCCGTTTCTTCACTCTTTAACAAAAGTAAGGCTGGGTACACTGGCCTCCAGGAGGGCATTTCAGGGTGTCAGTCTCCCCCCGGGCGTGGAAGCTGCCGCAGTTGGGAACCATGTTTTCCTTTTAACTTGTCATGTCCTTCCAGCAGACATCCGGATTTTCTTTTGAAAATGTTAGTGGACTACACGTGAGGCCTTGTTTTTCCTCCCCTGCCCCTGGGAGAGGAGAGCTAAACAGAGGCTATGGAAATGGAAGAAGGCAACATTTTCTGAGTACCTACTGTGTGCCAGGTTGGGGAGGAAAGCATCTTCCAGCGGGGCGAGTCTCAGGTACTCCGGGACCCTGCCCTCCAGCAAAGACAGAGGGAAAATACAGCCGTGGAACTGCCGAATGGAAATTTTGTGTACTGTGAATTAATTCACTAAATGTTTTTCGAGCATCTACTATGTCCCTATCACTGTGCAATGGTACAAAAGATATTTAAGAGATAGCCCCTGCCCTAAATGAGCTCAGACTCCGATGGGGAAGCCAACATTTAAAAAATAAAATGCAAACTAACTGCAGTAATAGAGGTGTGTATATTCAGAGCAGCAAAGCTACGGGATCTTCCAAGTGGCTGGGAGGTTTTCTAAATACAGCTCCATCTTCCTTGTGATTCAGAAATCTTAATCCTGCTTCTGGTATTATATTGTCTGTCACCTTAATTATCATATTGTTGAGAGTTTGGAGATTTTCCTGTATTTTCATGGATGTCTAGAATGTGAAAATAAAAAAATTCTAAAGACCTTCCGAAAGAATAAGCATGCCGGAAAGCCAATGGATGTTGGAAAAGCAAGGTCGAAGTCTTCACTCATTAGACAGGAAAGCTTCTATAAAGTTAATTAAAATATGTGGTAGTGACGGGGCCAAGAACAATTCAGTGGAATGTTTCATCCAGAAACCTTCTCATATATATTTAGTAACTTAGTATATGGAAAAGTTTGCAACTCCTATCAGTGACGAAAGGCTGGGTCATTCAATAAATGGTGTTGAGTGCCATTTGCAAAAATATCTATTTTGTAAATGGCTTAGCATTTGCAAAAATATGACACATCTCTCCCACCCTATGTCAGATTAATTCCAGATGGACTAATAATTTTAAATATTTGTAAAAGAAATGCTCAGACTTCTAGAATAAAATACAGATACAACCTGAGCAAAGGGCTTCCTAAGAAGGATTGCAAGGAAAGAAGGCGGAAGGGCAATGCTGACAGATTATGCTCCACATCAAGAAGGGATGTGCAGTGTCACTGTGTCACTGCTTTCCTTTGCCTGGAAGCCAGGGGGGAGGACAGTGTCAGTGACACACCAGACAGACACTCTGACATTGGAAGGGTGAGGGCATGCATATGTTTGGCGTTTTTATTTTCCAATGATCATTGTGTATTATTGTATAATAAAAATTAGAAACATATTTTTTGCAGCAAGTGTCTGCAAATTCAACCTTCAAAGTATTTTTCATTTAACTGGCCCCCCGAAACAAACAGTAACTAAAAGCAATATCTCTGCCAGTTAATAATGCTTGTTCACATACATTATGATGGTTTTTTGTGTTTTTTGTTTGTTTGTTTCAAAATAACCCAATGAAGTAAATGCTTTCATTTTTATCTCTACGCTTGGGATGCAGAGTGGTATATTGTCTTGTCCAACGTTGCACAGCAAGCAGGAAGCAGAACTGGGAACCATTCCTGGATATCCAGGTACCACGTGTTCTGTAATTTCTGTGACCTCACAGCTGAGACTAATCCATTGTTCAGTTTGTGGAGATGCCTCCTCGGTCCTGGGCCCAGAAGGGGTGAGGCTGGGGCTTCACTGGCCTCGCTAGTCTGCCATTTTCAATGTTCAGAGTCTGTTGACTGTAATCTTGCTGCTTAAATGAACCTGTGCTTATATCTGATCCTTGGCACCCAGGCCCCTGGACAGAAATAAAACTGGATCATTGGGTACCTTTTAGAAATGTGCCAGAATTGGTGAACGGAAGACAGGGTCCTTATGCCGCAGTGTGCCATATAGTTCTGGCCTTCAGCCTCCTCTTCATACAGTAGCTTGGAGAAACATCAGAATTTAATTACCGTCAGATTTCAGTGTGAGAAAAAGGACTTATCTGCAGAAAATAATGCAATTAATGGTTAACACTTTTTTTTTTTTTAAGTTTATTTATCACCGAGAGAGAGAGAGAGAGAGAGAGAGAGAGCAAGCAGGGGAAGGGCAGAGAGAGAGAGAGAGAGGAAGAGAGAATCCCAAGCAGGCTCCATGCTGTCAGCTCAGAGCTCATTGCGGGGCTCCAACTCACAAACGGTGAGATCATGACCTGAGCCAAAATCAGGATTCAGACACTTAACCGACTGAGCCACGTGGGCACCCCAATGGTTAACCCTTTTATCTCAGAACATCGAATGAGATAAATAAATAGGATGTAACCATTTAATACTCGAAGAGTTTAATATGTCTGTAACAATCAACCTCAGTGCTGCGAATGCTATTCCGTTGTGTCAGATCCCAGTTTTTAGTGAGGCATCTCTAAGGCACATAATAGAAAACAAAATGGGTAAATTACTCAAGTTCCTTTCACTGTATTTGGAAACGAGAAATCTTTATAGAATGAGGGGGGAAAAGTTTGTGGAGACAGCTTTTTTTTTTTAAATCTCAATCTCTTGAGGAATCAATTCTTATGTTCATAGTATTCTCCCTCTATACCTCTATACTCAGGCCACATGTACTGTGCCTACTGGTCTAGCCCTCAACTTTTCCTAGATGATATGCATTAAGAACATACAACATTTAAAAAAAGGACAACCTATCTTTTTTTTGTTATGCTTTATTTTGTTTTTTTCCTTCTGTGGCAAGAGTACTTAACATAAAATCTACTCTGTTATCAAATTTTTAGGTGTACAATACAGCACTATTAATCACAGGCCTTACATCAAACGGTCGTAGTTCTCCAGAACTTATTCATCCTATGGATTAAGAAGATGTGGTCCATATATACAAGGAATACTACTCTGTGATTAAAAAAAAAAAAAAAAAAAAGAATGAAATCTTGCCATTTGGAGCAATGTGGATGAAACTGGAGCGTATCATGCTAAGTGAAATAAGTCAGTCAGAGAAAGACAGGTATCATATGATTTCACTCACATGTGGAATTTGAGAAACGTAACAGATGATCACAGGGGAGGGGAAGGAAAAATAAGATACAAATAGAAAGGGAGGCAAACCATAAGAGACTCTTAAATACAGAGAACAAACTGAGGGTTGATGGGGGTGGGGAAAGTGGGTGATGGGCATCAAGGAGGGCAGTTGTTGGGATGAGCACTGGGTATTGTACGTAAGTGTGAATCACTGGATTCTACTCTAAGACTACATTGTATGTTGTCTGACGTGAGAATAAAAAAATAAAATAATAAAAATAAAAAAGAACTTATTCATCCTGCATGACCAAAACTTTGTACCCTTTGACCAGTATTTCCCTGTTTTCCCCTTCCCCCTGCCATCATTTTAGTTTCTGCTTCCACAAGTTTGACTATTGTATATTCCACAGATAAATGAGAGTACACAATATTTGGTTTTTTTCCCTCCGACATTTTTCATTTAACATAAGGTCCTCCAGGTCCATCCGTGGCTTGCAAATGGCAGGATTTCCTTCTTCTGCAAGGCCGAATAATTTTCTATTATATATATTGGTCTCACATTTTCTTTATCCATTCATCTGTTGATGGGCATTTAGGTTGTTTCCATGTCTTGGCTATTACAAATAATGTTGCAATGAGCATGAGAGTGCAGATATCTCTTCAAGATCCAGATTTCAATTCCTCTGGAAATATACCCAGAAGTGGGATTGCTTGATCAAATAGTAATTTTTTTTTTAATTTTTGAAGAACCTCCATATTGTTTTCCATAGTGGCTGCACCCTTTTGTATTCCCACCAACAGGGTAAAAGGATTCCCTTTCTTCTATATCCTTGCCAATACTTGTTATGTGTATGAAGAAACCCTTTTATATATACATATATATGCATAATCCATCCTAACAGGTGTATGGTGATAATTCATTGTGTTTTGTTTTCTAGGGGTGGGAAGAAACTTTTAGAGGTCGTGCATTAGTTTATGGCACTGATTGTAATGATGGTTTCATAGATGTATACTTATCTCCAAACACATCAAGTTGTGTGTCTGTAAGTCAATTGTGCTTCAGTTAAGTGGTTTTAAAAACAAAGGAATAATTTGAAGGAATAGGTAATTTAAATTCCTACATGGGCAACTGTGGATTTCCTTAAGAAGTTACAAGGTCTGGAGCCAAAACTTTTTACGCTAAAATATATGTTTACTTTATATCTCTAGTCAAAATACTTCATCTCTCAGTCTAGGCTGCCATCTTTTCTCCAAGAATCAAAGGGTGGGAATTAGTTTCACACTGACATCACTAAAGCACCATGGGTTGGTTTTACCAAATCAAAAGAACACAAGCTCTTATGAACTGCAAAGAGGACCTGGATCTTGTTAGTTCTAAATTACTGTTCTATCTCAAGACTCCAGCAGTGGTAAATGTAAATACAAATATAAATACAAGTGAGTGAGTAAATGAATGAAGGTCTGGTTCAAAGGGAGGCAAGCCTCCCACTCCTAAGAAGCAGAAAAATGCTGGTAACTTTTATTTGGCACTATTTGCAGAAAGGGACCCTCTTTTTATTATAGTGGCTAAAAATGTAGAACTACCTAAATGTTAAGTCACAGGAAGTTAATTAAATATACTACAGTCTAGACATGCTTTACAGACAATTAAATTAACATTACAGAAGTCAACTCCATGATATATCACTTACGATGTTTTCAGCTTCAAGTAACATAAAACTGGATGAAACTGACTTTAAAATAAGTACTTTTATTATGGCACCTATCAGGAAGCCCAGAGGTAGGACAAGTTTCAGGTTGGTTGATCCCTGACCTCAATAATGTTATCAAGAACCACGTTCTTTCCATCACTCTGCTCTGCCATCCTTAGTGGGTCAGATTTGCTTTAGGGGATTCTCCTTCACTAGTTAAAGATGGCTACAAGGTCCCAGACACCACATCCAAATACAGCAATGTCCAGAAACCCAAAGGACTATCTCTTCATAGTCCCATATCTAGAATCAGGGAAACTTCTCTTAGGAATCCCCAGCAGACCTCCCATTATGCATACCCCTAAACTAACCACTGGAAAGTCATAAGCCTACCCCTAAACTAACCACTGGAAAGAAGAATAGGATGGCAATTATTCGGGTAGACCAAAGAAGACGAACCCTCTTGGTCTTGGATACAGATCTGATGGTGAGAAGTAAGCCTCTAACCAGAATGATGAATGGGTATCAGATGTATCAGTCAGGATAGGCTAGGTCATACTATAGAAATAAACATCACAAAAGTCCCAATGATTTAAAATAACAGAAGTCCGGGCATCTGGGTGGCTCAGTCGGTTAAGTGTCCAACTTTGGCTCAGGTCATGATCTCACAGTCCATGGATTCAAGCCCTGAGTTGGGCTCTGTGCTGACAGCTCAGAGCCTAGAGCTTGCTTTGGATTCTGTGTTACCTCTCTCTCTGTCCCTCCCCTACTCATGCTTTATCTCTCTGTCTCAAAAATAAATAAACATTAGGGGCGCCTGGGTGGCACAGTCGGTTAAGCGTCCGACTTCAGCCAGGTCACGATCTCGCGGTCCGTGAGTTCGAGCCCCGCGTCAGGCTCTGGGCTGATGGCTCGGAGCCTGGAGCCTGTTTCCGATTCTGTGTCTCCCTTTCTCTCAGCCCCTCCCCCGTTCATGCTCTGTCTCTCTCTGTCCCAAAAATAAATAAAAACGTTGAAAAAAAAATTTAAAAAAATAAAAAAAATAAAAATAATAAAATAAATAAATAAACATTAAAAAATTTGCATAACAGAAGTCTATTTCTTTCTCATGCCACGTGTACTTCACATCAGTGAAGGACTCTTTTCATCATCATCCCTCAGATACCCAGGCTGATGGAAAAACTGTGACCTCAAACATTGCTAGTCAACTTACCATAAGGAAATAAAGATCTCTGAAAGTTATCAAATAAGCGAATTTAATGCTTTGGCCTGGAAATTGTGTCAATTCCATTCTCAACTCATTTAACAAAGCTAGGCACATCGCCCCATCCACTGCAAAGTGCCAGGAGGTGGGATCCTATTATATCCTTAAAGAAGGGAGAACCAGGAACATTTGGCAAACAGCATCCTTTTAGGTAAGCAATGGGAAAATATTCATGATATTCTATTAAGTGAAAAAAGTGTATGACAAAAACACATCCACTGTAGTATCCCAAGTATAAAACTCTGTGGGTGTGGGTGTACAACAAGTTGAAAATGATTGTTATCTTAACAACGGCAATAAAATTCTTCTAAGAGAATATATTGTATTTGCTTAGAAAGATACCTTATTAAATCTCTTGAGATGGAGGTATGAGCCTGAAAACATAATCCACTGTGGAAGAGAAAAAAAGGGAATAGCTGAAGGGTTATACATTAGAAATAAATATGAATTTGGGATAATAGAGAACAAGGAAGACGGAACAGTAAAAAGGAATCAAAGGAAATTGTCAAGCACCATTGAATATGGTCCAAGTACTCTCAGATATCTTAAAGCAGTATTTCTCAACAAAGACACTATTGAAATCTGGGGCTGGATATTTCACTCTGAGGGGGAGGGCCATCCTGAACATTATGTGTATCAACATCCCTGGTCTTTACTCACTTAGTTGTTAGAAGTGCTTGTGACAACCAAAAATGTGGGGACAACCAAAAAGATCTCACTCGTTGTCAAATATTCCCTAGGGGGAAAATTCATTTTTTAATTGAGAACCAGTGTATTAGAGGACTATCTAATATTCTGTTTTATTTGTGTTGCTACAATGTAAATTCTTCTCCCCTCCCCATATGCTGAAAATCTTTAGTAGAGCCTACCAGATACACAAAAATTTTGTGTGAGTTGCTTCTTTATTTTGTCTAGTTTTGATATCAGGGTAATGCTGGTCTTATAACATGATCCTTCTCTTGTGTTTTCTGGAAGACAGTGCATATAAATGGTATTGTTTCTTCCTTAAATGTTTGGTTAAGGGAACCAATTCCTTGAAAGACACAAACTTCCAAAGCTCACTCATCTAAGATTTTTAATTTGTTGCCATAAACTTGTTCATAATATTTTCTTATAATTTTTAAAATTTCTATAGGGTTAGTAGCGATGTCCCCTCTTTCATTCGTGAGTTTGGAAATTTGTGTCTTCTTTCTGTTTTTCTGGTCAGTCTAACTAAAAGTTTGTCTTTGTCTTTTTTTATTTTTCTCTTTTCAAAGAAAAGAGATTTTCTTAGAAAATCATTGATTTTCTTTATTATTTTTAAGCCTGACTTCCTATGTTTGCACAGCATAATGGTCATCCAATGACCACAGAGAGAGCGTACTCAACCACCTCAAGCCAGTAAGCCTTCTGTCCTACATCAATGGATCTGAATGTGGGTAGAGCAGAAAATTCAAAGATCAAGTCATTTTTGAGTCTTGTCAGTTATTACTTTCCACTGGCCTTTTTGCGTCTCCTCTGTGTATGTGCATTGGCTCAGGGTTGGTCAGGACTCTGGCTGACTTGAGCTCTTTCCCATCTTGCCACATATTTAGGCAGCCTAGGGCAGGAATATGTTTGTCCCAGCCACTACTGCTAGCTCAGACTGAAGCCATTGGCAGGATCATTCACCTGCCTCTGAGGTCGTTAGATCTCAGATCTAACACCACCAAATCTCTAGATCAACACCACCAAATCAAGTGAGCCCCTTTTGACTGTGGTAGAGAAGCTGCCAGTACTCACCTGGCAAAACCTGGCCTTGGCAGAACCCCTGTGTGGACTGGATTTGTGGGCACTGCAGTGAGAGAGAAACGGGAGCGTCTGTACGCCAGACAGCCACAGATTACCACATTCTTTAACCAACGTGTAGCAGTGTTTCAAGAATAAATGCTTCTCAGATTATTATAACCGTTAATTGGTTTCTAGAGTGCCGAACAGGTTCTTGTTTGTTTGTTTTCTCACTTTGCCCATGTTCATAATTGTTTTTCAGGGACAAAATTTGCCACTCTCCTCACTCAGCCATAGCCAGAGTGAGCGAGTAACTTAGTTTTGAAAAATATAGAAAGAACCTATTAAACATTAAGCTGTTAATTATATCTCTATACGTTCCTTAACTTTTTTAATGTTATACATCTATTTTACACGATTGTAAGTAGTATTTACACATTGTGTTGAATTCTGCATTTTTTAGCATGTTATTTTATATATTCATTTCAACACATTGGCATAACTCACAGAATACCATCATGTTCATATTACTCCAACAACAGTGTACTTTTAAAAGTCTGCAAACACATGATTCTTTCAATTTTGTATGTGGGTTTGGAAGCCAACTTTGTTCTTTCCAGGTTGCTTAGAAAGCTTGCATAAGCTTTGTGAAATAAATATTCTTGTCACTGTCTCTGTGGCCTCTTATAGATTCAGTAAGAATAATCTCTTACAGATTGTGATGAAATTCTAGTGTTCAGAACAGATTCTTGACAGGCCTTAAGACCCACACTTATTATGGTAGTGAGTAATTGCAATAGTTATAAAGCCACATTACAATATGTAACTGTGATTTATAATGGTTTGGATGTTTGGTACTCTATTCTGGATAAAGACTTTCATAACATCCCCAATCTACACACAAATTCTACATGTCATCTATTTAGTAGATTTATCTATATCTATTCATCTATATATAATTAAAGTGAATTGAAATCATTGACATTGATAATCACTATTTTATGACAAACCTAGAGATGGCTGGATACATGTTGAGTATCACAAAACCAAATGTGATGGTTACAGTATAACTGTTAACACTCCTGCTTTTCAAGACATACTAATCCTACATTGGATAAAAATGCTTTAGACCAAAAAGCACCTAGAATGAGAATTCCATATTTCCTAAAATTTCATGAAATAAAATATTTCCAAAAGTATTAGTTCTCTATTACATACTTATTATTGAACATACTAAAGTCATTGTGCCTTACTTTCTATTTTCCAGTCTGTTACAGCATAAATCAAATTGATTTGGTGTGGCCTGGTCGTTGCACACAATAATGTCCCAGAAGAAAGTGTTTTAGGAAAAGCAAAAAGAAACCTAAAGAGGTGACAGCTTTTCTTTTAAATCCATATGCAGTAATAAATATATCAATGCTACCTATGGATTTTTTAGAAAATTTTAAAAAGCTCTATAAAATTCATGTCTTAGTCTTCTGAACATATTTTATTAGTGAACAGCTGTTTAAGGTTAACCAAAATAAATCCTTGCTGTATTTTAATACATTGGTTCCCCAAATCAGCACTTTGTATGCCTCATTTAGGTATTTTTTTTAATCAATTACACGGATACTGGATATGATCTGACTTGCTGGCAGTTCCTATGAAACTGAAGAATTGACAGCAAACTGTAAGAGCCAGCCCACGAAATGACTGCCACAAAAGCCAACAATGTGGATGGAAAGTGCAGAGTCGGACCACGAGTGATAGTCCTACCGCACTGTGCACTGGTGCCAGGCACATCAGAAAGACTGGGCTGAGCTCCAGGCCACACTAGCGCCGTACACAGGAGGCCAACAAAAATAGGTAGGAAAATGGAGGAGTTGGTGGCGGGGGGGGGGTGGGGAACCAATGCGTTTTAACCTCGAAGAGAGAAAACTACAGGGAGATGTAAAAGCAATCTTTGAATATTTGAAGTGTGATTCTGGCAGGTTCTGTTCTCACGGCCCTTGCACCATCCATTCTCTCCACCCTACCTCCTTCTACCCCGCTAACCAAACAGATCTGTTTAGGTTACCGTCTTGATCTCACAGAGAAGAGGCGCCACCCAGCTCCTGGAAGTAGAAGCACGGTGGGTCTAAACCAGCCACGGTAATATCATCTCCCACAGCCAGCCTAGGGGTGACCATGAACCCATTCTGGCTAAGGAGAAGTCCAATGAATCAGGCTTTCAGGAAAGTTTCTGCTTACCTTTTGAGAAGAAAAGAGTCAACTGGCATGCCTGTCACTGCCTAGTTCTTTCTTTCTTCCCACCTGAGGATATAGTAGAAAACGCACTACTAAGGGCTAAGAAGATGGACAGCACCTGTATCCTTAAAAGCTCTACCAGCTGGACTGTCAATCTCCAGACATTTTGCTTTGTGAGGAAGACAAGCTTGTATTTGTTTAACCACGGGAGTTAGGTATTCTGTTCACTGTAGCTAAACACTCCAAGCTGATCCTGTCATTATGAGAGGAAAAACACATTTGGTCTTCAGACATTCTAGAAGGCAAAACTGAAACTACAGAGTGGGAATTACAAGGAAGATTTTGGATCAGTGTCAGAACTCATTTTCTAACAACTAGAATTGCTGGAAAACAAGATTGCCCCTGGAGTCAATGATCCTTCATCCCAAACAAAGCCAAGTAGAAGGTGGCTGACCCTTTGGGAAGGACCCTAAGGAAGGAATTTCTGCATGAGTTAGGAGCTTCCATGGCCCGTTTGAGCTCTAATTACTATACTACGCCTTTATAGTTGAAAAAAGACACTACTGGTGTTTGCTGATCATATATGAAAAACCAGGCTTTAAAAGGGTGACAATTATTTTTTTAGATTGCTCAGGAGTAAGAACGATGCCTTCCTGATATCAGGTATCTCAATATTGGAAAACAGAGATTTTGTTCCAAGTTTCTTTCATCTTGGCGTTTGTGTTGAACCAGTCAGAAAGTGTCCCATGATTTAGACCGCAGTAGATTGCATTTGAATTACAGAGAACGCTGCTTTGCTCTGAATGAGTCACCTCATTTCTAAACGCTGAATGCCAAACAGGCTCACCTTCTGTGGTGTCATCTTTTCACCGGCCTCAGATATGTTATACATTACTGTGCTGTGTTCTAAAGGGGCTATTAAATTCTCCTTTATTCAAGTTTAAGAATGCCCCCGTGAGAAGCTGCTTCCATATATTATGACCTAGGTTCTGCGTGTAGTCAACAGGGCAGAGGCAACATTTTAATGACTACATTCTGGCTACTTTCTGGAAATTCAGTGTAGATCAATTTTTTTCCCAACCCACCCCTACTCCAAGTTGTAGATCAGTTTGATGTGAAATTTGACTTACCAGACGTGACACTGAGAAAATCACTCCTGACTTGCCATTTTGCGCACGTGTCTACACCCAAGTCTCACAATGTTATTGAGCACCAGCTATGAAAAAGATGGTTCTTGGCAAAGACTCAAAAATAAATAGAATAGAAAGCACGTTAGGAAAAGGGTGACGAGAGAAGTAACAGTAATAATGCCTTTTACTTGTTTGCAACACTTTTCATTTTATATGTCAGAACAGATGTTATTGTCTCATTTTATAGATGAGGAAGTTGAGGCGCAGAGATATGCAATAATTAATTATAAACAGGCCAAGTGAAACAGTGCCCTTGTAAAGGTACAGGTTCACTGTCCTTTATCTGAAACGTTGGGACCACATGAACGTAGGACTTTTTCAGATTCTGGAGTGATAATGTACTGTATGTATCATTTATTAACTAACACCCACATCAGAGCCTGGAGTGTCCCTCTGTTATCAAACACATTAATATATTTATGCAGCAAAAATGTATGAATATTCATATCAGTGAGACAAATAAAGACTATCAAAACCCCAGGTCAGTAAGGTAAGAGTCTACAGCCAAGAAACTTACATAAGAGCTTTTCATTGTCGGAGCTTTTTGGATTTCATAAGTACAGCAGGAACCATGGGCCTGTTCCAGCAGTACAGAACTAGTCTATTTGAATTGGAGAATTGAATTGACGGAGGTTTCACAAAGGAGGTGATGTTTTAGCCAGACCTGGAAGAACCAGTAGGACTTAAAAAACCAGAGAAGTAATATGCATCTTCTATAAAGGGAATTCAACAAACCCAGCACAGGAGAGGTGGTGCAGGAAAGGCGCTTTCTTTGGGTTACCACAAACTGACTCCATGCGGTGTTTGCCGCTATCCCAAAAAGCCCACCAGCCCACTAGTCTGACCAACCAGACCAGCCTGCCCAGTATGGTTCTAGTTATAGCACTGGAAGTTCTGTGTCTGGAGAAGCCTCCTGGCCCCAGATACACTGGGACCGTTGGTCATCTAGCAGCTCCCCTTTCTCTGTTGGTGAGGGTTTAACTCAGCTGAACTCGGGGTCGCCATTTGCGTTCATACTGCCAGTGAGAGCCTTTGGCTGTTGCCAGCACAGGCCTTTCCCGAGCCAGTCATGAGCCCGGGTGTGGTGCCTGTGTGGGGAAAGGGTCTGCAGTCCAGGCGCTGGGGCCCATTTCAGCTGTGTGCCTCCAGATCCACACCCAGAGTCCACAAATAAACAGAATGAGGATTCAATGTAGAACATGAAAATGGAGCATGTTCGGTCACTTTTTTTCTGTACAAATAATTCATTCTTGGTAAAGAGACTCTTGAGTTTGAATCACACCGATACGGATTACTTAGGGAGTTTTTTGTCGATGGTTGTTAATCAAGAGCGTCAAGGAAGCCTGGCAGGTCAACACCAAGAGAGGAAAACTTCAGTCAAAAAAACAATGTTTGCGAATATCCAGATGTTCGGTGTCCCGTAGTCTCGACTTCGACGTTGATCATTTGGAATTAAGCTGAGGGTATGAGGCAATGTTCTTAGAGCATTTCACAGACAAAAATGTAAAGCTGGATTTAATATAGCAAAATGATAAAAGCCAAATCTAGATAACGTTTTCTCCAGAAGAAGCAAACATGCCCAAACAACTTGGCTAACACCTATATTTAGTCATGAGGATAGTATTAATTACCATCAAGTGGTTGTGTCCTTTATTAATAGCATATCTGGAGTGTTTCCTGTCTCTAGTTTCCCAGAGGATGGAACAAGAAGTGTCACTACATTCTACACACGCCTGCCTAAAGCTGGCATAGGGCAGCCTCCCAGGGGCTCAAGCATGGACGTGACAGAGCTCAGCCAAACCCCTCCCTGCTCCGACATGGCCTTACAGAGAGCGCTGATAGGAGCTGTTTTAATTCCAATGGTTACCGAGTTGTACATACTCTTTAAGTGACACAACCATTATTTACAAACGAGGGTGTGTCTGCCTTGAGACATTTTTGTTTTCAGAAATAATCATAACCACAACCTTGGGCAGCACAAACAAGAAAAAACTGAAAGAAGATATGATATACACTGACAAAGCAGGCTTTACAAAATCTGATGTATTTGGCATCATTTCATTTTCAAGAAGAGAATCGGTGACATTGAGCCAAATGAGGAGGACAAGCAAATGGGAAATAAAGACCTAATATATTACAAAACAACCAAGATATTCATAATAACTGCAATGAAAAAATAAAGTAAAATTGACAACATCTAAATAACATCCATGGAACTCTTTACCAACTTCAAGAGAAGGACACCTCCTACCCCACCACCGCTGGCAAAATAGTCAATGTCAAAGGGTGACTTATTATTTTGTTCATTCATTCATTCATTCACTCATTCATTTATTCATATGTTCATTTAACAAATATTTATTCAGAGCCTACTATGTGTCAGATACTAGGACAGGATGTTGAAAATACTTGATTCCTGCTCTCAAAAACTTCACACTCCAGTAGGAGAGAATATCAAAGATCATGACAGAATAACCTGGTGACTGATGTGACCGTAATAACTAACAATCTTTCTCATTTAGAAATAACTTTGTAGTTTACAAGATTCCTTCCCATCTTTTTGTATCTTTCTGTGTCATTACGTTGAAGGCATGTCTCTTATAAGCTGAATATGGTTGGACGTTGTCTCCAAAATAATCTGAGATTTTCTGTCTTTTAACTGAAGAATTTGTTTACTGATGTTTTGACTTATTTCTACCATCTTTTCCTGTGTTTTCTAACACCATACTTCTTGTATCTGTTTCTCCACATTCATATCTTATAGGGGATCAAACTTGCTTTGTCCTCTTTTGTGTCCTTCTACTGACTTGGGTTTATAAATCGTATTTCTATTCTTTTGGAAAGTTACCATTGGAAATTTTTTAACACGGGCACATGATAAAGCCAAAAGTCACCATTGGCTCTACTCTATCCTCGTCCCCAACAAAGCAAGGGACACTCACCCTTCCTGCCAGCCACATTATTATGCAGTGATTTTAATTCCACTTTATTTTAACTCTTTCTAATTAGTCAGTATTATCATTACTGATTTTGGGGGGTTGTTTGTTTTTACATCAATGCTTATTAATTTTACTTATATGTTTACCAAATTCTTTGTTTCCACTGGTTTCAATTTCTTTCTTACTGAAACACGGGAATACTCTGAAAAGTGATTTTTAGATGAACATTTTCCTGTTTTTAATTCCCAAATTTATAAGCCTTATTTATTTATGAATACAATATTTTTTTTGGCTTGGGCTTTTATAGAAAAAAAAATTTATGTTCATCTCAAAATTTCATCATCACTTTCAACAAAACACTGTTAAAAAAGAGTCTAAAGTGTTATTCCAAATACAATTGTTAGAATCATGTGAAGACGCTGAAAAGCCCTCCGAGAATCAACGAAGTGTCCCCTGTATGTTGTTGGTTCTAAAGAAAAGCGTCACAGTGTTACTCAAGACTGTTAATAGCCATCTCCACTATTTTCTAATCATGAAATAATGCTGTAAGCATTTATTTATTTAGGGATTTGATGGTTGTTACATGTTAATGTTTTCCTGTGGTTTGGTTTTATTTCAGGAAAGTGGTGGTTTCAGGTCGGCATATGAAAAATTAGATTTTTCCCATTGATATAATGAGAGATAGGCTTGATAGTATTTTCATTTAGAATGTCTGATTTTCAGGAAGGAATCATTGGAAGTAAGTGGGCAGTGCATGTATATTTTTAAGTAGCTCTTTAAGGGACTCTAAATTATTATCTGCAATGTCTTCATTCTACCTCTTTTTCTGAATAACTTAGCTGGGTACTTATTCTAAGTTGACTGTTTTGTCTTCCATAATTTACAATATTCTGCCATCTTTTGGTATTATTTTTGAGAATTGTGTTCTCAACTGATTATCATTCCTTTGTAGGTAATCTGTCTTTGTCTTCTGGATTTTTAAAATATCTGTGTTGGTTACCTCAGTTTTCATTATGATGTGTCTGGTGTGGATCTGTATTTATATTTTCTGCTCAGGATTTATTCATTCACTCAGTACATATTTACTGGACACCTACTACATGCCAGATCCAGGCATGAAGGATCAACAAAGAGCAAATCAGACAAAGTCTCCATGTTCAAGCAGCTTACATTCTGGTGGGATGAAATGAGAATTAGACCATAATCCCACAAGTAAACTATGTATGATAGTGATAAGTGATATGGAGAAAAATAAATTAAGGTATATGAAGGATAGTGAGTTCTGGGAGAGCACTAAATACGGTAATCAGGAAGTCCTTTTTGATAAGGAGACATATGAGGAGATACTGAAAAAAATGAGGACACCAATTATGTAAATATCTGAGGAAAAGAGCATTATGATGGAGGGTCTAGCATATGCAGGAGCCCTGAGGTCAGAACACGCCTAGTGTGGTCAAAAAACAGCACAGAAGCCAACGTGGCTAACACGAGAAGTGAAAGAATGGTAGTGGATCAGATCAGACAAGTGGAGGAGTGGGTAATGCCCTTGGACACTACAGCCCATTCTAAGGACTTTGGAAAGACTCTGGAAAACCATTAGAGTCTTACACAATTGGAGTGGGATGTAATCTAAAAGGCTCACTCTGCTATGCAAAGAACAGGGTTTTTTTTAACGTTTATTTCTGAGACAGAGAGAGACAGAACGCGGTGGGGGGGGGGGGCAGAGAGAGGGAAGGAGACACAGAATGTGAAACAGGCTCCAGGCTCTGAGCTGTCAGCACAGAACCCGACGCGGGGCTTGAGCCCACGAACCATGAGATCACGACCCGTGCCGAAGTTGGACGCTTAACCAACCGAGCCACCCAAGTGGCCCTATAACAGACATTTTTTTTTTTTTATGTAAGGAAGCAAGATGACCAATTAGCAGACCACGGAAGTGGTGCACAGGAAAGGTGATGGAGATTTGAACCACAGCGGTAATGGTGGAGATGTTGAGAACTGGTCGAATTCTGGATATATTTTGAGGGTAGAACAGATGGTATTTGTTGAATTGGATGTGGGGCATGAGATAAAGAGAAGATACAAGGATCACACCAAATTTCGTGAACCAAGTAATTCAAAGAACAGAATGGTCACTTTCTAAGATGGGAAATTTTCAAGAGGAGCAGTTGGCAGGGAGGGGTAGGGGAAATCAGGAGTTTCCTTTTGTATATACTAAGTTTGAGATGTCTATCAGACCTCCAAGTGGAAATATAGTATAGGAAGTTGGATATAGAAATCTGAAGTTCAGAGAAGAGATACAAACTGGAAAGGTAAAGTTGGGAGTTGCCAGCACTTTCTACTTAGAGCAACATGATGGTGATGAGATTGCCTCAGAGAATAGAGAAGGAGACTATTTAAGGCTTCAATGACTTGGTCATTTAAGGTCGAGACATGGAAAGGAGCCCATAGAGGATACTGGGGAGGAACAGCCAGAGCAGTATGAGGAGAACCCAGAGAGAGCGGTGCCCTGGGAGCCAAGCGAAGAGAGCGTTTCAAGGATGAGGGAGCAGTCAGTTCTGTCAAACCCTTCTGACTGCACATAATGAGGACTGAGAATGCACCATTGGAGTTAACAACGTGGAGATCATGGGTGACCTCTCTGTGGAGGAATGGGGATGACATCCGGATTAGAGGGGCTCCAAGAAAGACTAGGAGAGAGGGTGTAGATGATGAATACAGGCAACTCTTCAAATGAGTGTTGTTGTGAGAAGAACAGGGAGCTGGAGTTGCATCTGGAGGAGGGTGGGGGACATGGGAAATTTGTTTTATTTTACTATGACATGTTATTTCAATGTGTGTGCTTGCTGATGGTAATAATGTAGTAGAGAGGAGGAAATTGCTGAAGGGAGACTCTGTGCTCATATTTTTCTCCATTTCAAGAAAATAATCAGCTTCTCTGTCTTCAAATATTACATCTCTTTGGTTTTCTGACTTTCATTCCAGAACTTATAATTAAATCTATAATAGGTGTTTTTAGTCTGTTATCCATATCACTGAATCTCTCTTCAAATTTCCATTTCCTTATCTCTCTCTAATATATTCTGGGTGTTCCTTCTACCTTCTGGTTAAATGATTCCCCTTTCGACTGCAGTGAATTTCTTCTTTGACCCATCTTACTGAATTCCAAACTTCAATATTTTTCATTTTTATAATTTCTTTTTTTTCTTTTTCAAATCTGCTTATTCTTTTCTTATAGGGTCATTTTCTTGAATTTTTAAAAATGTTTATTTATTTTTGAGAGATAGAGAGAGACAGAGCATGAGTGGGGGAGGAGCAGAGACAGAGGGAGACACAGAATCTGAAGTAGACTCCAGGCTCTGAGCTGTCAGCACAGAGCCCAACGTGGGACTTGAACCCATGAGCCGTGAGATCATGACGCTTAACCAACTGAGCCACCCAGGTGCCCCGGGTCATTTTCTTATCTCACTATTTCCATAATTTATTTCTATTCATTTAAAACATTTCTATTTTGTGTCTCTTTGGGCTTGTTCTACTTTCTCACATCCTTGGGTGCCAGTATTCCCATTTGTCATACCTGGGACTCGACATCATGGTGGCCTTGTTCCTTATGGAGTCTGTAATTTTTTTAGCTTATCTCCAGCAAAAGCTGTTTTTCAGTTGGAGCTTCATGTACCCTTCCTTATGCAAAGGTCCCTCTGGAGAAACTATTAAATCTTTGCTTCTATAAAACCCTAGTTTTTAGTCTGACCCCAAAATATTGCTTTTACAATCCTTCTTTCAAAGGCCAGTGGCCCTTTGAGTGTCCCAGATTGAGGGCCACAGCCTCAGTCCTTAAGACCACGTCGGGGCACCAGAGTGGCTCAGTCGGTTGAGCGTCCGACTTCGGTTCAGGTCATGATCTCGCGGTTTGTGAGTTCGAGCCCTGCGTCGGGTCCTGTGCTGACAGCTCGGAGCCTGAAGCCTGCTTCAGATTCTGTGTCTCCTTCTCTCTCTGCCCCTCCCCTACTTGTGCTCTGTCCCTCTCTATCAAAAACAAATAAATGTTAAAAAAAAAAAAAGACTACATCTTGTCACCATCTAAGTATTCAAACCCTAGTGCCCAGCTCCTGAGACCTATGCCCACGTCCCCTTTTTGAAGCCCAAGACTTTCCCTTTCCTCCCAGTTTAATGATATATTTGAAGATATTTTCTGAACGCTTTTTAACCTAACGTCTTTATGTAATTGCATTTTATGCAATCAGAGAAATGCTTGCCTAGGGTCAATCTACCAAATATGGTAAACTCAGAGGTCCAGTATAAAATACTGGTCCCAGAACACTTTGACTAATCTCAAAACTGAAGTTGGACCCCAAGTTCTTCTCAACCCAGGAAACAACCACCCATTTGTTAGAGCTGGTATGGGAAATGAAATTTTTTCCTATCTCTATGTGTACTACAGAAAAAGAAATTAGTCCCCCCCCCCAGGCAATTAAGGAAAGATTCATTAACATATCTCCAAAGATCCATAGAAAGAATTCCTGCTTCCCAGGCTTTACCTGTATCTCTTAAAACCAAAGAGGTCTTTGCGGGGGAGGGGGTAGGAGCTTGGTAGCGCAGTCAGTTAACCCTCTGATTCTTGCTCTCACCGATGGTGAGTTCGAGCCTCGCATCTGGCTGTGCGCTGATGGCACGGAGCCTGCTTGGGATTCTGTCTCACCTTCTCTCTGTCCCTCGCTTGCTTGTGTTCTCTCTCTCTCTGTCAAAATAAATAAATAAACTTTAAAAAAATTTTAAATACCAGAGATCTCTTTAAATGAAGATTAAAATAACAGTAACAAATGAAATGCCCTGCCCTAATGTGCAGATACTCTGTGGGCCAGGCTGTCTGTTTCTCCAGTGTTCTCTTTCTGAGACAGAAAATCTACCTTTGTCTTGGGAGTATGGAGAAGGAGGATATTTATGTTTCATCTAGGGAGAAGTCGGCATTTTTTAAACATTTGGAGCATAAGAAGTCATTGGTGGATTTTATTATTTTTAATTTTGAATAAGTGGCCCTTAATATATTGAAAAAAACGTTAGGTTAAGAAATCATAACACACAAATATTTTAATATATGCCAAATAATTCTCATATTTTTACCAGCCAAAGTAAAAGAGAGATGTAGCAATTATGTCATGAATCCTCTGTTTATGAAGTTGTTGGTGCTTGTAAATCTGAGACAGAAATTCCACTTTGCAACACAGATAATCCCATTCTATTGTTTTAATACATTTCCAATTCTACTTACAATGGGTTTTCCTGAAAGCAGAGATGTCGTTTATGAAGTAAAACCTTATGTTGAACTAATATCCAAGACAAAAACATTATTTAATTATTTTCATTTAATTACCTCAAACTACTCTTGCCCGTGGATCGTTCAGGTCCCTCTGGCCACTAGCAGAGGCTCCTAGCTGCCCCCCAGCACTTCCAGCCTCTCTTGGGGCTCTAGCTGAATCACAGTATCTCAAAATCCTCAAAGCAGTGCAAAAACCCAAAGGTGAGTAGCAGAGAACTCATATTCCTTTTTGCCATCTGGAACCCAAGCAAGAAAAAGGTAAAATTACTGTCTAGCTACAGAACGAAATACAAAGCTGCTCTATACCTTTCCCACTACTCCACTCTCTGCAAACACAGATGCACGTGAACTATATTATATATACATACACATACATATGTATGTATACATAAATATACTGCACTATTATGTATACATACACATACATATGTTATATATACAATTCTACACTATTATATATACACACATACATATGTGTGTATACATAAATATACTACAGTATTATGCATACACACACATATATATGTGTATATGCATAAAGATACACTATTATATATACATACACATACATAGGTGTATATACATATATACTATACTATTATATATACATACACATACATATGTGTATATATGTAAATATACTGCGCTATTATGTATACATACACATACATATGTGTGTATATACACATATATACACACTACACTATTATATATACATACACATACATGCACATACATATATATATGCATATATACACACTCCATTATTATATATACATACACATATATAGGTGTGTATACATAAATATACTGCACTATTATACATACATACACATACATGAGTGTGTATACATGCAGTTTTATGCTGTAGTTTGACCAATATTTAGGTCTTAGGGACACATCCCTAATTTTAAATTATAAATCAGTAATAAAATATGATTCAATCCAAAAAAAACTAACTCTACCCATGTATTTTAAGAATGCATGAATTCCATGTATGGAAAGAGGTTTGTGGTACAGAAAGACAGTAAAAAGACAGGTCATTTAGGAAGATGATTAAATACACAGGCTTTAGATTTATCCACTCTAATTTCAAATCTGTCTTGACCACTCACAAGCTATATAACCCACAATAAATATCAATCTCTCCAGGTTTTTCTGGAAAATGGAGAAATAATACCTCTAGAATTGTAACAAATAAGATAGTATATTTAAAGCAATTAGTCCAATGTCTGAAACATAACAAGAATTTTAAAAGTTAGTTATTGTCATCCCTACCAACACTCTATCTCACTCTGACTTTTCCCCAGGAACAAGTACCATGTTTTTAAAGCAGTACTGAAAATGTAAAGCAAAACCGTAGCCTCATTAAAAATAGGGTTATTTGGGGAGCCTGGGTGATTCAGTTGGTTGAGCATCCGACTTTGGGTCAGGTCATGATCTCACAGTTCACGAGTTCGAGCCCCACATCAGGCTCTGAGCTGACAGCTCGGAGCCTGGAGCCTGCTTCAGATTCTGTGTCTCCCTCTCCCTGCCCCTTCCCTGCTCTGTCTCTCTCTGTCTCTCAATAATAAAAATAATAAATAAATGTTAAAAAAAATTTTAAAAAAAAATAAAATAAAATAATAGGGTTAGTTCTATGCATTTGAAACAAATACTTCCTTTAATCCTTAGATTCTACGTAGATGTCTTTCGACCTCCTATTAAGATGCTTGTTCTCACTCATATGTGGAACTTAACAGAAGACCATGGGGGAAAGGGAGGGGAAAAAATAGTTACAGAGAGGGAGGGAGGCAAACCATAAGAGACTCTTAAATACAGAGAACAAACTGAGGGTTCATGGGGGGAGGGTGGGGCAGAGGGGAAAGTGGGTGATGGGCACTGAGGAGGGCACTTGTTGGGATGAGCACTGGGTACTGTATGTAAGCGATGAATCATGGGAATCTACCCCCAAAACCAAGAGCACACTGTATACACTGTATGCTAGCCAACTTGACAATAAATTACATTTAAAAAAATAAAATTAAAATTAAAAAATTAAAAATAAGTTAAAAAAAAAAAAAAGATGCTTGTTCTCATCAGGTATTGGAGGTGGGTAGTAATTCCTGCTCCAAAGAAACAGATAACATTTCATTTGAATATCACTATTCCAGTTACACGAAAAATAAAATTTGTGATGGGGCATAAATACATCTATATTTCCATTTGGCTCATCTATATAATACACGCAGACTTTTTTGTTTATTTTTGTCCTGTTTGTTTTCCGTAAGTGAGATCCTACTAAAGACAGTATACACAGTTGCTTGCGTTTTGACCAATACTTCATGGAAAGCCTTTCAGTTCAACTGGGATAGTTCCATTTTATGCTCGCTAATGGCTGCACAATATTTTATTACTGGGACAATCACTTTGTCACCAGGTTTTTGTTGTTTTGCTCTGCAATTTTGTTTTTCTTTCTGTTTTGCTACGATGAATAATCCCTCAATATTTTTCCAGATATCCCATTCCTGGGAATCTATCTCACACAAATAAAAACACCCATTCCTACAAGTGACTTCTGGGTCAAAGAGTGGATGAATTTTAAATTGCAGTAGAATCTACTAGGTAGCCTTTCAAAAAAATCTTAAATGATTCACATTTCTGTCAACACAGAAATGCAAAAAAGAATCTGAAGGGATTTAGAGAGAGCACCAACCCCATCCACTACAGAGAGAGGGAAAAGGAACTGAAAGTTTAAGAAAAAGAAAATAATTAAGGCTGTTATGGTTAAGTTGAAACTCAACAGAATATATGTGATATTAAAGACTGTAAATATGAAGACTATACAAAAGTGAAAAATAGTGTAGAAAATCATAAATAAGTTCATGCAAATGAGTGCAAAAAATATCCTCTGTATGCTGTCATGTCCCATACTAATGTAAAATGTTATTATTACAGGATGAAAAAAGCAAAACTCAAAATCATATCTCTTCACTATTACAACCATGTAAAACCTATGTTTAGGTATAAATAGATAAAAATACAGTTTCTTTGGGGATATATTTTAAATAAAATTTAAGTAAAATTATTTCAGTAGAAAAGTCTTCTTAAAACCATTCACTCCAAGAAAATATATCAAAATGGTAATATTGTGTGTTTTTTCTTTTTTTTTTTTTTACTTGCCTATCTTTTCTATATTTTCCTCTCCTGAGATTATTTGATTTTTTTTTTTTCCATGCCAAGTGCCTGTTGCAGTAGAGAGCATCTACAATTTAGGGATTTATTCAAAGTAAGCGGTTTATCTTTACACGTTGCAGTTCGGCACATTCTGATGGAGCGCCCATCACTCAGGGCCCAGCCCCGCTCTGGTAAGAAGAGAACTCATTGAGCGAATCAATGGCGCATGAACGCTGGCCTTCTTCAAACCCACCTGCTTCTCTCCTGGCACATGGCTACACATCTTCCCAGTGTGCACAGTGGATGGGTTGGGGTGAACCTATACTAACCTGTTCTCACCAGAAGTAGCAGCAGTAGTGACATGTCCAGAGAGGTCCCCAACAGCCCTTCCACGGGCAAAGCTATGGGCTCCTTTCATTTCTGCATGCTTGATGGAGATGAGCCAATAACCTAGAAGGCCTCACATTGATGATGAGGGAGCCCCAGCATGGAAGAGCCTGCCTCACCACCCTTGCTTAGAGAAGAGCTGCCTGCTGATCAGAAAAACTCATTTCAGGTTTGATGTGAGCAAGTCACTAAGTTCTAATGGTGTTAAGCTACTGAGATGTGTGTGTTGGCAAAACAAAAAAAGGAAAGGGAAGGGAAGGGAAGGGAAGGGAAGGGAAGAAGAAAAGAAGAAGAAAAGAAAAGAAATTCAAATAAAGGAAAAGAACAGAGATATGGAATGACAACAGATTCAGTTTGAAAGTACAATAAAAGTCAGCTTTGAATAATTGGTTTTCTACAGCTATTCCACATCAGTGGTGTTTATATAAGAGTAGTTTCCTCCACAGTCTTTAGCAACTCATGAATCACGGTTCTTATCCTCACTCGGAGACAGCTATGGGGACAAGCGAAATGAACATGTGACAGGAGTGAACGAACCTGAACTCTCCTCTAGCTGGCAACTCCCACAGACCCACATTCTCCTGGCTCGCCTTCATCCTCTCCGTGAGAGCTCTGGGGACCGGCGGACTATCTCTCCCAGGTGTGAAGAGACTATCCCACTATCTGTATTTCACCCGAATATTCAGACCTTACCAGAACGCCCATCGTTCTTAGATACATCTCATATTAAATATATGAGAAATCTGAACAGCCTGTGCTGTGTGACTGTGGTGGAGACGTGTGCGCGTGGCCGTCAGAAGGCCTGGGTCTTCTGCATAAACAACCCCGAAGCTTGGACAGAGCCCCTAATTGCCCTCTGTTTTTTCATCTGTAAAACAGACGTCAAGGAGATTGTGGGCCACTTACCTCACAGAGCTGTTGTGAAGGGCGAAGTGAGATCACAGGCTTAAATAAGATGCAAGGTATTGTATTTATTTCTAGAACTGGCAGAAATACAAAACTAACTGACTTCCTAGCATCAAGGAAGTTGCCTGAATATTGTTTCATATGGACTTTTATCCCAAGGACTTTGAAGATCCTTCAAACGGTTTCTTGCTGTGCCTAAATGAGCCTGCCTGTGGTCCACCTCTTTAGCCGATGAGGGGTTAAACGTAAACCCGGGACCCCTGCTTTAAACAGGTACAAATTCCTATGCTTATCCTGATTAATCCACCCCTCCATTGGCCTGGAATACTCAATAGTTACTATATTAATAAGTCTTCTGTGAAGTATTTCCTGTTCTTATTTAATGTCCAGGAAACTTCATACATTTATCAGAGGACATTTTCAGTATCAGAATGGCACATCCCTTCCCCTGGATCATCTGGTTGCTGTTGTATGTCATTTTTCTCACCGCGGTCTTCGCATCTACTTTAACACAACGTCCCTCAATCCTAAAAATGTTCGGCTCACCGACGTCACTGGGAGGCCAGATTTGCAAGGATGCTTGCAGGGGGATACAGGAAGTTCAAATTTGGCTGTGCTATTAAGTGCATTTAGAGGAACACCGGTTCATGGTCACATTCGGTACAGCTGCTTGATGTATTAACTTGCATTCAGGAGTCGAAATTTTCATGTGTAGCTGCTTCCTGTTTCCATTTTCGAAGGAACCAGTCAGGTCTCTCTGCAACTGCACGATCAGCTTGAAGTGGTGAAGCTGGCCAGTGAACTCTCTCTGTTACTTGAAGACTGGAACAGAGCACTTCTTCACCCCAAGTTCTTCCAAGGCTCTGACAAGTAGACAGGAAGACACATAAGCTCCGAGCATGGAAGAGTTCTCCTCAGTGCCTTTAAGTTCCTCACAGGATGGTCAGGCATTGAATTTGAAATGGACTCACACAGGCTTATCTTCACGGAAATTATTTCATTGTTGTCATAATCTAGAGCTGCATGCTACTTTCTCCGGGAATTTTGAAAGGGCAGAGTTTGATGCCTAAATTTGGTCCTACTCCATATAATTAAGAGTAAGAAGAATTAAAAATTCCAAGGCTGCCTGGAGAAAGCTGCCAGATATGATGGCATCACCAAGATGGTAAAGCAGGCATCAGACGGTCCCCTCAAGGGCATCCTGGGCTACACTGAGGACCAGGTTATTATCTCCTGAGACTCTAACGTGACACCCACTCTTCCACCTTCGATGCTGGGGCTGGCATTGCTCTCAGTGACCACGTTGTCAAGCTTATTTCCTGGTATCACAATGAATTTGGCTACAGCAACCAGGTGGTGGGCTTTATGGTCCACATGGCCTCCACAGAGTAAGAGCCTTCTGGACCACCAGCCCCAGCAAGAGCAAGAGGAAGAGAGAGGCCCTCAGCTGCTGGGGGATCCTTGCTGTAACTCCTTGCCCAACACATGGAGAATCTCCCAACCTCCACAGTTTCCATTGCAGACCGCTGGAAAAGGGTAGGGGCTTGGGGAGCCTGACCTTATTATGTACCATCAATAAAGTATACTCTACCCGGCCAAAAAAAAATCTAAGAAAGTTGAAAGACAACAGAGAGAGAGCATGTAAACCAGCATGTGTCAGACTGATTGAGACTACAAATCTTGACCTTGACTTCCTTGATCGAAGGTCACAATTATACACATCAAAGAAGGGGCTGTGTGTGGCTGGGACACAATTGGACCAATGTTCAGCTATTTTTTTTTTAATGTTTATTTATTTTTGAGACAGAGAGAGAGACAGAGCATGAACGAGGGAGGGTCAGAGAGAGGGAGACACAGAATCTGAAACAGGCTCCAGGCTCTGAGCTGTCAGCACAGAGCCCGACGCGGGGCTCGAACTCACTGACTGCAAGATCGTGACCCAAGCCGAAGTCGGCCGCTTAACCGACTGAGCCACCCAGGCGCCCCAATGTTCAGCTATTTTTAAAAGCCAGTGTGCAATAAACGGTTGAGAACACAGAAACTGAAGCCAGACTTTCTGGGTTTAAGTCAGGGCTCAGTCCCCAATTCTCAAAGTGACCTTTAGCAGGTTATTTAAATTCTGTGACTCAGTTTCCTCATCTGTAAAATAAGCATCATAAGCATGGTTATTTCATGGAGGATTAAATGAACAAATGCATATAAAGTGCTGAGAACAGTGACTGGAACTCAAAGATCTATTCTCACCATCCTTGCCTCCTTTACCGGGAACTTGGGAAACATCAGCTCCAATCTTGAGAATGTTACTCAGCTTTTGTGAGCCTCTATTGTCCCATCCTCAAATTGGGGGTGATACTGCATACCTATCTCAAGGGCAGCTGTAGGGATTAAGTGCCAAGCTCATACTAAATGCCCCTCTTAATGGTAGAACTTCTCATAACCAGATATTTAATAGATCTTGTTTCATTTCTTTACTCACTGTGCCACAGACTTTTCAGTATGAAAGCACATGGGAGGCAGATGAGTGTAGGAGTTGAAAGCAGTACTCTAAATTCATTTGTTTCCTTGCTGTGTGGCCCTAGGCAAGTGACAACCTCTTTCTGACTTCATTTCCTCATCTATGACATTGGGAAAATAGGGGCCCAGCTCACTGAGGTCTTGTGAGGATTAAGTGAGATCATGTATGTAAGCACTTAGCACAGGGCTTGGCGCATTGTAAGTGTTCGGTAAATGTTAGCCGTTATATTACTATTATTACCAGGGTCATTATTTTTACGGCTGAGCAAGAAACAGAGGGCAATTCATAGCACTACACAGAGATGTGCTTTGAGCAACCTTTGTATGCTGAGGAAAATCCTCATTTTCTTTTTTTTAAGTTTATTTTTGAGAGAGCGTGTTTGTGAGAGGGGGAGGGGCAGAGAGAGAGGGGGACAGAGGATCTGAAGCGGGCTTTGTGCTGACCTCAGAGAACCCGATGAAGGGCTTGAACTCACAAACTGTGATAGCATGACCTGAGCCGAAGTCAGACGCCTAACTGACTGAGCCCCCAGGCGCCCCTCCCATTTTCTTTTCACTTCTTACCTTGCCCAATCCCTGACACTGTCCAGTGGGCAATTGAAATTATCTGCTTCATGTCCCAAACCTCTGCCTGTGGACAACTTATTCCATAAGACACTTATTCAGTGTGCTGAACGTGTTTGATCTCCCTCCTTTTGTAGAACATCAAGAGGAAAATACTGTGTGATGTGTATGTAATGATATCACAGTTTCCTTCTAAATCTAATGGAGCGGGAAAGATAATACAATGTTTCATGCTGGCTTGTTGTGTAGCTATCTGTATAGAGGGTTCCAGGCTATAAAACCAACACCATTTACCCACTGCCTTTGAAGAAAAATAACTGTTAAACATAAAGCGGAAAGAATCTTTGGGATAAGTTTATCACTATGATCAGCCTGTTAGTCTAGCCCAGTCTAATCCTTTCCCGGACTATTTACTCAGGCACATTAAGTGCTTCTTGGTTAACCCTCGCCAGTACTGCTCGTCTCCAGTTGGGGTGACATGTTCTTTATGGGCTGTTCTTATATAGAATGTGAAGGATACACGATCACCTTGTGCAAAGGACAAAGAGAACATCATGATGTCTGTTCCAGCATCATCCCCATGTTTTCATTTCCAGCAAATACCAGAGCCTTCCATCTTTCACCAGCTTGTGTGTGGGGAGGGATGAACAAAATGTTCTGATGTGAGCTTGTTTCAGAATTTCTACCAGGGAAGCAACTTGAGGGATTTAGCAGGAGAAACTGGGGGTGTGTTTTTCTGGTCATGCTTAAGGAACTTGGAAAACAGAGTCAGAAAATGGAGGGGGGGGGGTAGTTACGGCAGAGATAACTTGGCAGTAAAACAAAAGCAAACCAACAAAAACAACACGACCTGAAAGGGGAATTGAGGAGGCTGGCGGAGAAAGGGGGCATCAAATTGACAACTTGGCCAGAAATCTGGACACTGTAAGAGACAATTTAGTGCTGGGTCATGCCCTGGGCTGAATTTATTGCTTCTTTCCTTGTTAACTCGCCTCATGTTTAAAGTCAAAACTGCCGTAGGCTCCAAGGGACTTTATCTTTGTCATTTGTCTGATCTGCCTCAAAATACATACCCTTAAAGGTGTCTCCTCCGCTTTGAGGTTTCTTACCCCAAGTGAGTTCTCAGAATGACATCCCCACCCCCTATCAAAGTGAAGAAAGCAGAGATGCTGTCTTTATGGATGATGAAATACATTTTTGAAAGTTGGTGGATTTGAAGGGAGCTTCTGAATGAGGCTAGTGCTCCGAGAAATGAGGCAGGGAGGTGGGGAGAGGCTGGTGCGCTGCATGGTGGCAGGGGCCCAGGTGAGAGGGACGCATGTAAGGCCGCAGAGCAGTCAGAAGCATGCGGACCCCTGGGCCTACAGAGGGGACCAGCCATCACCACCCGCCATGGCTTGGTGGCAAGAGGATTCTGCTCTCTTCTCGCGCCAAGGAGATCAAACATTCTTATGAAACCACGTTTTGCCAGTTCCAGGTGAGTAGGGAAGATTTCCTCCTGAGTCAAAGATGTTACAAATGAGGTGCGTTAAGAACCCAGCACGGACATCAATCACCCTTGGGTGCAGAAAAGGAAGCGGCGCGCCTCCCCCCTGTCGCGTCTAGGAAGCAGGGCGCCTGGGAATGCAACACAAAGGCGGAGAGGCAAGGTCTCCATCCTCTTCTCCAACGCGGGCAGGCCGCAATTGGCAAGGCGAAATTAAAAACGCACAGTGTGTCGGCTCCCGAGGCTAACGATGTTTACACAGACATACCACGCCGATGGAACGGTCCCAACATTCCGCGCACCGCGCAGGGGAGAGGAGGTGGGGGCGCGGCCGGGCCACCCCTCCCCCGCCGCCTTCCTGCGCCGCAACCTGGACTTGACCCCCGCGAGCCTGGCGCGGCGCGGCCGGGGCCGCCCCGCCGGAGCCGGGCGCTGAGACGGGGCCGCCGGGGCCGGCGTCGCGGCGCGCGCTCGCGGAGCCCACGCGCCGCAAGGTGACCGGAGCCCGGTCCGCTACGGTGGCGGGGAGCTCTTTCAAACGCTTGGACCTCCTGTTTGATTAGGGGTGGGGGGCGAGGGGGTGCAGGAAGAGGGTTTTGTCTCAAAGTGTTGAGCTGTAAAAGAGGAGGGACAGAGCAGAGAACTGGAGGTGTGCAAGCCCCAGGGGGACGGCGTTCCACCCCGGCAGGATGTTGCTGGACAAGTCGCTCCCGTTCTCTGGGCCTCTGTCCCCGCTGTAAAACCAGGGCATGCGGCTAGGGCTTTTCCAAGGGCCCTTCCAGCCCTAACATTCTGACTTGTCTCGTGTGGATCAGGACTGCTGGCAAAAGGGAAAAAAAACAAAAAACCCAAAAAGCTCCATAACTAGGAATTAGCGAAAGCTCAGCTCTAGAGAGGCAAAAGCAAACAAACAAAACGTCTCAAATAACCCCAAACACTAGAACCCAGTGCATTTTAACTCTATTACTCTTCAGAGATTATTTATTTCTTTAGTAACAAAGGTAATTGATTAGAGTTAGTGCTGAAAAAAAAAAATGTGCTTGGGTCATTTGTCTTAAGGAGGAAACATAAATCCATAAATCCTCCAGGCTCAAAGAAATAAAACTCTTTCTATTCCCAAATTAGGCAGATCTCCCAAACAAGTCTTCTTTTTTCTTTCTAAATGTTTGCTCTTAGCCACCTAAAATCGGTGGCTTTCTTTTCCTGAGATTCATATACATCTTTAAATAAAGGGAGAAAAGAGAGCCCCGTTAGGCAACCTGGCCTTGGAAAGCTGTGCCCAGAAAGAAGGATACTGAGATTTTATTTTGAGAGGGCTATGCATATGAAACAAAAGGATTTTTCGTCTCCTAAAACTATATGTAAAATAATTTGTAAACTAGGTGTTACACAAATAAATTACAATAGGATTCTTAGACTATCTCTGGTTGGGAAAAGGAACACAGATCTTCTAGTTACACCACGGAATGTACTATACACGGTGATTCACAGGGTACGTGATCTTTCCCCACCTCCTCCCAAACAGTCACATTAACAATAAGGATTATATTTCTGACATCTAAGGTTTTAAAAATGAGCAGGAGGGTGATTGATTGAAACTCCAGTTGTTACCAAAACAAGGTAACAAGGTGCTTGGTGTACATGAAGTATTAGAGGTGCAAATCTCATTCCAATTAACAGCCTCCTGAGTAACTTTCCAAAATGCTGAATGAAGTATTCTTCACCCCCTCCAGCAAGTTTCCTCCTCCCCACCTCCCTCCTGTCTTCACCCTAATGTTCGCTCTCCGATGAGCACCCCACCCCCACCCCCTCATCCCCCCCCCCCTTGCCGCCCACGCGGCCTCCCATGGGCTAGAGACTGAGACAAAGGGAGACGAAACACCGTCCCCCACCCCCTGCTTCCCAGGGACAGTGTTACAATCTTTGCAGTGGGGTGAGTTTGTTGTGCTGACCTTGTGAGCGAGTGACCCACACAGAAGGACACTGTGTGCGGTCACTGAGTTTTCTGGCCTCATCTGCCTGTGTTCCTATCAATGAGGCCGCCAGGGGGAGGGGAAAGAGGAAGTGGGGAAGGAGGATTATAAGGACATGCAAGACCAGAGACCCGACCGCAGCTGCTTTGGTGACAATGAATAAATGGGTTGTTTCCTTGAAGTTGTTTTAAAATGAAGGTGGGCCTGGTGTCGGCAACACGTGCACAGCCTCCCCCCTCACTTCCTCCCACATGCTCCCAGCCTCCTGTCTCCGGAGAACGCTCTTAGTCAAGGCCAGCACCCAATGCTCAGGACCCAGACGCCAGAACCAAATGAGCCAGGTCTGAATCCCACTTGTGCTTACCTTCGCTGGACACAGGTCATCACCTGCAAAAGGGAATGAGAATAGTTCTAGCTCGCCAGAGCGCTCTGAGATTTAAACAAACTAACGTATGTTTAGAATGATTCTCCGCAGTGCATGCAGCATTCTAAACGTTTCCTTCTGTGACTGTTTTATTTGGGTCTCCTCGCCCGGCAAGGGCTGCCTGCCTTACTCACTGTTGCTCCATGCCATTGTGAGCAAGGGTCACACCTCGTCTTGTCCACAGAGCAGGGGAGGGTTGCTAGGGTCGTGTCAGAAAAGAGGTCATGGGGAAACTAAGAAAGTGTAGAAGACTTCAGAAAAAGCCTCACTGGGAAAGCTGCCATGTGTAGAACCCAACTTAATAAACACCAGTGAGTACATCATTCCATTTAAACTTCACAGGGGCCCCAAGGTGAGTATTTTCACTTCATTTTACAAGGAAGAAATGAAGGCTATATGAAGGGGTTAATAATGTCCCTGGTTGCAAAACTAGGATCAGAACACACCAATAGTAAATAACACTTACTGATCAGCCTGATTGCCTGTCTTCGCTCGTTTAATGCTCTCAGCAACCCTGTGAGATGGATACCATTTCTCTCCCCATATACAGCCGAGGAACTGAGGCAGCATGAATGAATCCCTTGCCCAGAGCCCACGAGTACAAAGTGGCAGAGCTGTGGCTGAAGTGCGAGCTGGCTGAGTGCCAGCCCACAGCCCAAGCACAGCACACAATCCCTCCATTTGTCTGCCCACTGGTGATGGGAGAGCCCTGGCCACACCAATCCGCATTGCCGATGGCTGCTGTCCCCATCCAGAATGTCCTTGCGAACTACAGACCTTTTAAGAGTCAGCCCCTTGAGAGAGGCGACAGGGCGGTTCAGTCAGTTGAGCATCCGCCTTCAGCTCAGGTCATGGTCTCACGGTTGGGGAGTTTGAGCCCCATGTTGGGCTTTGTACTGACAGCATGGAGCCTGCTTCAGACTCTCTCTCTCTCTCTCTCTCTCTCTGCCCCTCCCCTGCTCATGCTCTTTCTCTCTCTTAAAAATAAATAAACATTAAAAAATTAAAAAATAATAATAAAATAAAAAGCCAGCCCCATCAGAAACACAAGGCTACCATATATCATTGCTCTGTACTTGAATTTTCAAGACGGAATGGATGTTGATTTTTCTTTGTTCTGATTTTTGTTGTGGTTTCCAATAATCATAATGTAAGTTCTCTGTATTGAGAAAGGATGACCTTTTTCTGTCACTTGCAAGGAGTTTTCCCCTTGAATATTAAAAACTAGAGCACCCTCAGTACTTTCTATGGGGCCTGAGCTGGCTCCAATGTGGAAAGTGCACAGAGCAACTAGGGGAGGCCCATAATGAATCTTCCACAAGAGTCAAAAAGAAGCTCCTGGTACCAGGCTGGCCAGGGGAGCTGGAAGAGGCACAGCTCTTCCTGTGCAGGCAGAACATGGCAAGGACACTCAGTCCCTCGCTATGCCTTCTGCACCTTGACCTTCAGCTCTCTAATGTGCTCAGAAAAACATTGCCAACGGAAGCTTCCTGTTGCTCTTTTGCAAAGACAGACATTTGCATGGTTCCCCACCCCCACCCCCACCCCCACCCCCGCCTTTTCTCCAAACAGGCTTATATTTAGAAGTTATTTAAAGCATTAAAAGTTGAACTCTTTCACTTTCCTGAAGGTATGCCTCTAGAATTGAAATAAGCAAACATTTTGGAAGGGGAGCCCAAGATCTCGCAGCTGGTGAAGGACAGACAGCAGGCTGTCCAGCCAAGTCTCCTAACCCAGTGCTAAAGCTCCTCCCTCTGCACTTGACCTGGATGACGGCCCTAGCCGCGGGGGCTCCGAGATGCAAGGAAGTGACAGCATTAGGGACTCAGGGCTGCCATAAGTAACTCATTTCCATTCCCATTACTGTAATTCAGTTCTTCAAAGATCAGCCTGCCCTTCTAGTAAAGGAAAAAATGTAAACACACACACTCACACACACACACACACACACACACACACACCACTCTGATTTTCAGCTCAGAAGCTCTGTGCCCAACAGCTAAAATAGTGTTTTGAAATAGAGAGTGGGGCAGACAGAAGCCCTGGTTATTATAGTTAATTCAATTTAATTAAAGCCATAAAAGCAAACCACAGTTTTGCAGTGGGTACTGACCATTCTGATTGCTTGAAGGACTCAGAGGAGTCCTGCTCTTAACTGATGGGCAGAGACCCAAGTCCCTGCCATTACTCAGCCCCTGTCAAAGGGCCTCTTTACCTTGATCCGTCCAGTTATTCTTTCGTACACTATTTCTCTCCTGTATTCTTTAGTTTTGAAGGTGAGTGCTGTGGTTCTTTTTCATTTTAGTAAGAACTGCACTTTTTTTGCCCTTTCCCGAAGAAGCTTGAAAAGCTGAGTAAAATTTTCCACTTCTTTCCCCTTTTCTGTTTTCTCTCCATCTCTCAATATCCTGTCCCTCCCTGCCTCTCCATTCTCTTCCTGTTCCCCTTCTGGTCAGCCACCTTCAGCTGGCCCCAGACCGCCATCCAACCCGAAGCTGGTGAGCACCTGCTCTCGCCAGGCCCCGTGCCTGGCGCACAAAGATAGTCCCTGCCCTCAACCCGCCCTCAGTCCAGTGGGGGAGGTTCATTAGAACACAAGTGGTCCTGGAGCAGTGCGGCGGATATATCCCTGGACTACGAGGGCACTGGGACAGGAGGGATGCCTAACCCTGGGTTGAGGACATTACCTAGAGAGGAGACTTTTCAGGCAGATGGGATGTCAGGTAAGAAGGCGCAGAGCAAGTGAATGGCAATTCAAGGAACTGCTAGTGGCTTCCTACCTTTGCTTTGCTGGCTTACAAATCTCAGTGTGGTCAGGCCTCTGCCCACCCCTCCAACTCTTTCCTTCCTTCCTTCCTTCCTTCCTTCCTTCCTTCCTTCCTTCCTTCTTTCCTCTTTCTTTCTTTCTTCCCATTTTTGGTTCAGTTTCTATCCCTCAATCACACAGAATTTTTTTCTTTCTTGCTTCAGCCTTTACTCATGCTGTCAGGAACATTCTTCTCCCCTCCCCAACCCTCTGTTGGCTTACTCGTATCCTGGCAACTTACCCTGTGGGTCCCCAATTAAACGTCCCTTCCTCCAGGAAGCATCCTGACCTCCCAAGTCCGTGTGGCATCCCGTTTACTCCTTCCCATCCCTAACATTTATCACACAGCATTGTTGACACCTGTTTATTTGTTTGTACTCCACCATGGACCACAAGCCCTGTGGAGGCAGGAATACCATCTGTACTGTTTATCTTTGTCTCTCCAGGCCAGAAATGATGTAAGGCACACAGTAGGTGCTTTACAGAGGTTTGCCTGGTGCACTAAATACAGCTGGAAAAGAGGATATGGGGACATAGTGGCATGAAGTGAAAGCAAAGAGGTAAGCAGTAAAGGTCCTCACACACTGCCCTAGAGAGGAGAGCACTGAGGTAAGATGGGGAGACAGCGCGTGAGGAGAGAGCATGTCAGGGAGAACCCTCCTGAAGCAGAGTCGTTGAATGCCAGCACAAATGTCCTCAAGCCACTCACTGGACTCACAGCCAGAGTTAGCTCACCCCAATTTGAATGAATTTCTTCAAAGAAAAAGAGAGGCGTCCCTAGGCAGCCAGAGCCATCTTGAATTCTCTTGTAATAACAAGACAGCAGAGTCCGATGGAGGCGGCTACTATCTGTCTCAGCACTTCCTTCACCAGCATATAACTTGAGGAGTGTTCACATTTGAAATAAACGAGAAGCTTCTGGAGACAAGAAGAGACACACGCATAACAAAGAGGCTAAGGCTGTCTCAAGGTTGGGACTGTGCGGCTGTCACCGGTCATCTCCCTCGATGACCGTTTCCAGGTGCTTTCACTCCCCACAGCCGGCACTGCCACCTGGGTCAGGAGCTGCCCTCACATGTTGGAGCCCACCTCACCTGCGTGCAGGGAGTGCCTGGGAATTCCGGACCCTGTAGGGCAGCCCTTAGCCAGTTGTAGGAGAGCAAACACTCCATCCTCTGACCCCCGCGAGCAGGACACCCAGGGAGTGTGTCCTGCCCTGTCCTCAGAGACCCACTGGAGGACTTGGCTTCATATCCCCTCTTTGCTCAGCCTCCTTCCCTTGGCTGCCCCATGCCACTCCCCTGGACTTCCTGGGGGCATTCATTCAAAACTCACCTGCACGAGAGTCCTCGTCTCCAGGCTCCATCTGGGGAACCCAGCCCACACCAACAGTGGTCCCAAACCTCAAGGCCAAAACAATCATTCTGCTGGAAGAGGCAATGCCCTGTGTTCTTTAGCCCTGGTCACTGGAGGCGAGGGCACACGTTTAGAACGATCTCTCACCCGAATGGGGTATTTTCAACGAAAAGGAGATATTTTGTTTTTCACCTCCAAAATGGAGCCCACCTCCAATCCTGTGAATTCAAAGCCTGAGGGTTTCAAGCTTTGGTCAGGTGTCATCTGATGGATTCACGTTTGACCTGGGACGATCACCTCCTACCCAAACTGAATGTGTCAGGGAAGGGATAGTGGGCGATACATTCCAACTCTCCAGAGAACATGGCAGCCTTTCAAAATTTGCCTGGAACCAGAGAATTGTGTCCGAGGTGTGTCTATGCATGCTCAAGGGACTATAAAGTTGGAAATGGTCAGTAAGTCTAATTTTCTATCTCAGGTTTTTATCAAAGGGAAAAATTTCAAAGTTTGTAGGTGAAGAGGAGAAATCTTAAACTCTGTAGGTCAGCTTTTGGAAGCTAATAATGCTGGCAATGCATGAAATTGCTCACATGTTCTTCTTCCTGACCTTTACCTTAGCTTTAAGTTTCAATATTTTACGTCGAGATGCTGCTGCATTAAAAGTAATGGAACGGAACATGCATGCCTGGGTGGCTCAGTCGGCTAAGTGTCCGACTCTTGGCTCAGGTCATGATCTCATGGTTCGTGGGTTCGTGTGCTGACAGTGCAGAGCCTGCTCGCGATTCTCCCAATCTCTCTCTCTCTCTTGCCCCTCCCTCCCTCAAAGTAAATAAACTAAAAACATTTTTTTTTAAAGAAAAGTAATGGAACAGGTTAATGAAAAAGTAAAAGACAAGCATTCTTAATAAACAAGAAGGAAAAACACCTTTTTGCATTGTTGTCCCTTAAATGAGAAACAGAGATTTCTGTGTATTTATTTAAACCCATAGCTTTGGGTTGAACAGGTGAACATTAAAATCATTTTTGACTAGTAATTTTTTTCTCAGCCTGGCGTTAATCAAGTTCAAGAAAGATTAGATAGAGCATCTAAAGATCATCAGGCTTGGGGTGCCTGGGTGGCTAGTTGGTTAAGTGTCTGACTTCGGCTCAGGTCATGATCTCGTGGTTTGTGAGTTTGAGCCCCGCATCAGGCTCTGTGCTGACAGTTTGCTCAGACCCTGGAGCCCGGTCCGGATTCTGTCTCCCTTTCTCTCTGCCCCTCCCCCCACTCACACTCTGTGTCTGTCTCTCTCAAAAATAAATAAACATTAAAAAAATTTTAAAAAAAGATCATCAGGCTTTCTGGATGGCAAATCCAAGGCCTGCCCTGCGCCCAGCGCCCCCCTCGGCCATCCAGCAGCCTGGGTGTGGGGTTAGGGAGGCTCAGCACCCACCTGGCCCAGGTCGGTATCTGGGGTTCTGCTTCATTTCAGCGTCCGAAGCCCTTCCTTGAAGCTGAAGCCCAGACAATAGTGTCCCGTCTAACCCCCGTGAGTCAGTTCTTCTGGCTAATGGGCAGCTCTGTGATTTATTGGGCGCCAGCTTCATGCCAGGCAGCGGGTGGGGTACTCCTCAGCACAAGTGCCCCACACTGGTATCATTAACCCTTGGTGCCTGTAACTGAGAAGTCGGCTGAGCACCTTTTCCCATTCCTGGGTAGTGCGGCCTCTTTGCTCCACATCAACCCCGACACAAGTGTCAGCCCTCCCAAAAGATCTCTTCACACCAAATCATTCGTGAGCTTGGTAACTTTGCTGGAGACTTGAGGGTCGAGAAGAGGAGGGGGCGCAATGCACATCGTGCAGCAGTCTCCCGCCCTCCCCTGGCTCTCCCTAGCTGGAGCCCGTGTCCTGGGGCATCAGTCTCATTCCCCAAACAGGACATCATGGCACTTCTATAAAACACAACGCTCTCCTCAGGAGTAATTCTGGTGAACACAATCGAATACACTTGCCCTTGCACTGTAACCCATGGCTGGGTGGCCCACAGAGTCGAGAGGCTGATTTGCTCAAGTTCACTCAGCTAATAATCGTAACAGGAATTTGGGCCCAGGTCAGTCTGAAAGCCCCCTCTCTCTATTATGTCATGTTGCGTCTCCATCACTGAATCACGTGCTGGCATCTCATTTCCTCCAAAGACAGGCCCTGTTCTGTGCCCTCCTTTTCCTCACCGACTTAGAGTCTTGACCCCGATTCCATCTGAGCAGCTGGAGCCAGTTCCTGACTGTGGTCCCTGACCCCTACCACGTACCACCCATACCCCCCGGGACCTGCCCTGCCTCTGCTCTGCCCGCCTCCCTGCACTGAACCTCTCGTTCTATTTAATGGGGACCAATTGCTCGGCCATCTGCCAGTCTACTCTCCCCACATTCTCTGTCTTATTGGGCTTTCTCTCATCACCTGTCACTGAACCCTTGATCTGCCCACTGGGCCACCTCCTGTCCTGCTCAGTGCCCACAGGCAGCTCCCACAGAGCCTTACTGATGGTATTTGCTGTTTTCAGAAGACAATGAATCTCTCCTCTCTTCCTTTCCGGTCCCTATCACCGGCAAAGAATGTCTGCCTAAGAAGAATGATTCAGTTTTCCACTGTCCCTAATTGCCAGGGCGCTCTAGGGAGGACCTTGAAGTCAGTGGTGTTTAATGGAGTGACTAAGACATCTCTACCTCCCTTCTCCCCTCTTTTGCTCCATGTTGGCTGAGAAGGCAGCTGCCCTGGAAAAGATTTTTGGCTGTTCCATTTTCTCCCTGCCGGCTCAGACTTTCCCATGCAAAGCTAAAAATAGCAACTCGTTGCTGTTCTCAAACTGAAAGAAGCAGATTCCCACCATCTGGGCAAGGAAATGGTGGTCCTGCCATTGTGTGGGCAGGTGTGGGGGCCCCAGCCCCGGGCATCATGAAGGAGCAGGAAGAAACCCGCGGGAGGGGCTGGTATGCATTTAACATCCAAAGGGATGGACAGCTACTGTTGTAGGTATCAACTCGCAATATTACAGTGCAAGTCAGAATTCTCAGACAATCTGGCAACCACTTGGGGCTTTCCAGAAGGCCTCTTGTGGCCCACCAACGCACACGTCCCTGGACGGCCAGCTGAGGGGTAAGTTCACCACATAGGCAATGTGGCCCCCGAGCTCTGGAGGCTGCAGATCAAATGGAAAGTCACCCCGGGGGCTCTTGGCCTGTGCTGAAGAACTGTGATATATGCAACTCCAAGGCAGGGGCCAAATTATGCAACCGCCCCCATTTCATCACTCACTTCTCCCTCCTCCTCCACAAAGCCTTCCCAGGCGGGCCCACCAGCCATGTCTCTTCCTCCGCTGAGTTTCTGGCTGTACCAAGCACTGGGCACATAAAGAGATGAGGTCTTTGTGGCATTTCCAGCATCTTATATGGAAAGTTCACCTGCTGCGTTATTCTGTAAAGAAGTGTGCAACGTGCGTGTGGGTGTGTCCTGACAAGTGAGCTCTGGTGGGGAGCAGAATTATGGCTTAAAATAGTTCCACGAGAGAAGCAGCTCGCAGCTACTGAGCTCTTCCCAAACACCAGCACTTTCTATACTTCAGCTCACCTGATCCTCCCAAAGACCCTCTAAAGTGCTGTGAAGAATGTCTTGAGACTTCTGACCTTTGTGTCTTAGCTGCCCAGTGTCTGGCCCCCCTTCTTGGGTGTGGGGAAATTCTCCCTCTCTGGGCTTGCGGGCTCCCTTTCTCTCATCCGTGACCAGAGGCCACAAAGCAGACACTTGCTTTCTCCTTCCACCTGGCAACCAGGACGTGGGCATGTGACCCGGTCCAGCCATCAGATTTTAATCAGGAACAAGTGGCAGAAAGAAGGAGCCAGGGAGAATTTGTTCTCGCAGCAGCACTGGTAGCAACATCTGGATGCCAGAGGCAACAGGTCAGGTGGCTCCTCCCTTGTTTCCAGCACATTTTCTGAGCCTGGTTGGACCCACCCTTCTCAGTGATTCTTTGAGCTCTTCAAATCCCATCACAAAACTTCTCTTGTACCTAAATAAGTCAGAATAAATTCTCATTACTTACAGCCAAGAACCCTGGCTGTGGAACAAAATTCTTGTATCACAGGGTAGGATTTGAAGCTGAGACAGGTGAAGTGATAGGATAGGATAAAACAATTATATTGCTGAAGATAGTATACATCAGTACAATCTTTGTAGAAGGCAAGCCTGGGATATGTATCAAGCCCTTTAAAATATTCAAGCCCTTTGAGTTACTATTTCCATTTCTGTGTCTCTATTCCCAGGCAGTTTTTCTTACCCTTCCTTTTTCTTACCGGTCCTTTATTGAAAAGCCTTTTTAAGCAATTTTTTCCTTTTGTCTCCTACAATTTTATAACAAAGATACACTATATATTTATGTGCTACATTTATATCTGTGTTTTATACATAAAAAGATTAAGATTTATTTCACCCCCCCCAAGGACAATTGTTGCTCTCATTGAGAAATCATATACTAAGGCAAGAGATTCATGTACAAAGATGTTGGACATTAATTAAATAGTTAATAGTTGAAAGTGCACAGCAAAAAGGAATAATATACTTGCCAATTTGAGTAATAGCCAGTTTAAGTGATTTTAACAAATAAAAACTCACCATTTGGAATTTTAAAAATAATAAACAACTCTTAAGTCCAATTTGAGATCTAAATTGAGAACATTAGAAAATTCAGAAAGTACTATTAATAAAAACACACCATTGCCCAAACAGACTTTTCCCAGAGGCGAAGTCATTGCCTACAACACTTATAATTGCTAATCTGGAAAAAATAAAAACAAACTATTTGTGTTTAACTAAGGAAGTTATAAAAAGGGCAGTAATAAAGTTTATAAAGTTTGTCATACCTTTTAAAATGCTTCCTCATTAACAGGAACTTTTAAAAATCAGGACAAAATTATATTTATTATATGATTAAAACTTTATAAAACAAAAGTCTCCATGGATTCAAGTATGAACAAGACACAATATTATCACAGTAGTGGGGGCCTTGAATGGTTGAATTCGGAACAATGGTTTTCCTTGTCCTTTTCCATATTTTCTAACGTTTTATAATAAGCTTGTGTCGCTTTTCACTAGGAAAAGACTATGTTTTCGAGGTGAGCTAATTTCCCCAACTGGATTCTGGCTGGGTTGGGGAGTCTATAGGCCACCGAGGAACGGCTGTCAGCTCCATGTTCTCTGCCACTGCCTGACTCCCTCCCTTGCTTCAGATGTGTGTCCCCACTTCCACATGCCAAATGCACCACAGTACCAGTGATCAGGGATGTGGAAGCCGAAAGAAGGAGAATTATCTGCTGGCAGTTCAGGGCCTTCCTTACATCCCTCACAGGTGCTCAGGAACCCCGGGCAACCCCTTAAGCCTTCGGATCAGTTGTTACTGGGCTGATATCTAAGTCCGTCCTGGACAGAGGCGTTGGGTCCATCACCGTTGGCAAAGTAATGGCTATGAATGCTCTTCTCTCCCCGGTGCTGGGGTGACTTCCTACCACGTGTGCAGCATCGCAGGCGCTCTCTGCAAGCAGGCTGCACCAAGGCCAGGCAATCACCTCTAATGACAAGCATCACATCCGCTGCAGGGAGTCCTGTCAGCTCTGAAAGTCCAATGCTTGGAAATGCCACCTAGCACCTCTGGGGCATGAAGTCATTGCAGATCAAGAGTCAGATGCTCCTGGCACCCCGCTCAGGGCCCAGAGAGCCCTGGGCTTTTGCTTGGACATGTGGCCTGAGAAAAAGTGGAGCCCAGGCTATCTCTGCATGGAGTGCACTGCCTGGTTCCAGAAGGAAACAACTGCTATGGACTGGATTGTGTCCCTCACAATGCATATGTTGAAGCCTAACCCCACCACAGTGTGACAGTTTTTGAAGATGGGCCTTTGGGAGGTAATTAAAGCAAAATGAGGTCATTAGGGTGGGTCCCTAAACCAATAAGATTGGTGACCTTATAAGAAGAGGCATATCTAGTGGCTTAGTCAGTTAAGCATCCGACTTTGGCTCAGGTCATGATCTTGGGGTTCATGAGTTCGAGCCCTGCATCGGTCTCTGTGCTGACAGCCTGAAGCCTGCTTCATATTCTGTGTCTCCCTCCCTCTCTGCCCCTCTCCTGCTCACACTCTGTCTCTCTCTCTCAAAAAAAAATAAATAATAATAAACATTAAAAAAATTTAAAAAATTAAAAAAAGAAGAGGCAGGTCTTTACCTCCCCCTCTCCCACCCCCCCACCCCTGCCACGTGAGGACATCACAAGAAGGCAGCTGTCCATAAGCCAGGAAGGGTTCTCACCAGAAATCAAACCCAGAACTTGATTTTGAAATTCCCAGCCTCCAGAACTGAGAGAGAATACATTTCTGTCGTTTGAGGTGCCCAGTCTATGATAGTTTGTTATAGCAGCCTGAGTGATCCAAGACAATATTCTTCTTAATTGGGGGTCACGCAGATACTCCACCCACCTACTCAACAGGCCCCAGAAAGAAGTCTTCCCCCGCTCATCCCTTCCTCCATGGTCAGCCCTTACCTTGGGTCTTCCTCCATCCCCACCTGGAAGCCCCTGCAAGTTCCTCCAGGCTCACTCCACCCCTGGCCAGGAACCTAGTCCTGTCTTGTCACAGCATCCTCAGTCTCGATACAGGCCTGGTGCTTGTTAGGAAGTCAGCAAGAGTGGGAGGGATGCATAAGTAACCAGGCGCTCCTGCCAGGGCGTCCCTCCAGCCAGGTGTGAAGAAGCAGAGGACGCTCTTCGCCAGCAATCACCGAATCCGGTGTCTGTTCTTCTCTGTTTTCCCTGTTCCACTGGTCCCACAGCCACAGGTGGCGGTGCCGTAGCCTTCTGGTTCAGCACAGTCTTAATGAATGCCGGCCATGGACCCTTGACTCTGCTAACCCCTCAGCTACAACATTGAACAAGACCATGGTGAGCACCCCGAGCAATAAGCAAACAAGTGCTTGAAGTGATGATAGCAGATAAAATTACAAAGAATTTAAAAAAAGGGGGGCGTAACATCTTTACAACATGTGTGGAAATCCCGTGGCGCTGAATCATGTCCCGCGCAGAGCTCTGCATTACCTGATGAGCTGGGCTCACGTCTGAGCATTAAACCTCCCTCTGGATGCACCGTGTCACCCCTCCTGTCTCTCACTCTGCCTCTGTTCTGTCCCAAAGCCCATGGGACAAGGGCTACCTCCCCCCAACTGCCTTGTTTGCTTCTCAGCAGCCCCCCCCCCCACTCACCGTCAGGCTAGACTGGGCCCTTCCTCCATCACCTCCACAGCCGTTAGAGTAGCTGATTTTATGTGCTTCAGAAAGGTCTATTGCATTTCTAATGGTGAAGATATTTTCTTCTTCGAGGAAATTGGAAGGCTCCTATGGAGACTGTTAGAATATAACAGCAAGTTGCACTATAGGTTTAAATGCTGCGAAGAGTCTATGCAAGGTCTGAGAAGAGAGAAGTCAATTGCACAGAAAGGCAGGGTTTGGGGGGGAAGGCAGGGCAAGCCTTTCTGAAGATGTAGTATTTGAGCTACATCTTAAACAATGAGTGGGGGTTGGCCAAGCTGGCGAGGAGGAGGTAGAAGAGGGCTTTCCATGCATTAGGAAGATCAGAAGCAAAGGCATGGGTCCATGAAATTTCCAGGGCTCTATGCTAATATCTGTTGCTGCTGAACAAGTTACCCACAAACTTAATGGCTTAAAAGAACACACATGATCTCACAGTGTCTGTAGGGCAACAATCTGGGCACGGCTTAGTTGGGTCCTTGCCCCTCAGGGCCTCTCACAAGGTGGCAATCAAGGTGCTGGCCCGGGCTGGGGGCTTATCTGACGGCGTGTAAGAGGGATCCATTGCCAAGCTCACGTGGTTGTTAGCAGACTTCTGTTCTTCGAGGGTTGTTGGCCTGAGGGTCTTGGTCTAGCTGGCTGGAGGCTGCCTTTGGTTCCCTGCCAAGTGGTCTTCTCCAACATGGCCACTGGTCTCATTGAAGTGTGCAAGCCAGGAAGGCAGCAGAGACTGCTAGGAGGACAGAAGTGACACCCCATCATCACCTTTGTCATACTCTGATACATGCAAGTCGCTAGATCAGCCCACACTCAAGGGGAGGGGATTCTATACATAGGTGACTACCAGGAGGTGGAGATCCTTGGGGACCCCTGAGAGTCTGCCCCCCACAGCCCACTTGGGGAACTGCAGGCAGTCTCACTCTAGGGAGGTGGTGCAGCACCACCAGAGGTGGAGGTTGATGGGTACAGACCCCAAGGGGCTTCAGAAACCATGCCGAGAGCTAGGGCATCGTCATGGAAAAGGTGGGATTCCTTCTCTTGTTTTAAGGCATCTTTTGGATTCTCAAAATCACTTCAGCTTCTTTAGTTCCCCGAAATCCCCATTATACTTACACACACTGTACACCGTCAGGTTCCATCCCCTTCCCATGGGCCCACCCTCTGATGGTAGTGGCACATCTGTCATTTAGACATACCTAAGTAAGACTCAAACAGATGCAGATGACATCTATTAAATCCCCAGGCCCCAAACAGGTGACACCCCCATATCCATCACCGAGACTTTGGCAAGAAGTTGTTCCTGGCAGTCTGAAAAACCAGAATGGATGAGAGGAGGAGAGGGAGTAGGTCAGGCAAGGACTGGAACGCCTCCTGGGGACTCAGCCCTTCCCTCCAGTGTCTGAGCTGTTCCGAGTCATGGTGCTGCCTCTAGGCCTCCATCGATCCAAGTCTATCATCGGCTCCACCGTTCAGAGAGAGGCCCCAGAAAAGCCCAAACTTCCCAAACCGTAACCAGCTTTCCCTGAGGAAATGGCCTAACGTCATGATCCCTCATCGCTGGAAATGTCACTCGATTATGGTTGTCACAATTAGGTTTTCACCTAAGTTGAAAAATGTCCACAGTTCTGGCTTTTAAAGGTTTTTACTGGCTTCTTTACCTTGATCACTTTTCCCGCACGTGTAAGAGTGTGTTCTTGCCAAACTCATTTCTCTGTGCTTAATAAAGCATTTTATGGGCTACTTTTTTGGCAGGAAGTCGCCGTCCGCCCTCCTTTGATCTGTGGACTCTGCGTGGACAGAACTAATACTGAGTGAGCATTACCCTTCCAAACGCCACTAGCCACGTCCAAAATATAACCTCCCAGGTTCCATCTGGAAGCCCTGAGGGACTCTTCCTGTGATCCCTAGATCCCTCTGGCTTTGGTCCTTGCCCCACCCATTATTAATCTCCCAGGGAAAGGAATAAAAGCTGTGATAATTCATGGATTTTGATGATTTCCACTCAAGTGCTTCTCGTGACCACACTCACTGGTTACTGCGCATCCATTTGGAAGATGGCCACCTTTTAAAAAGGGATCATGACAACATTCCAAATGCAACAGCTTTGATCTCTCAGCCAGAAGACATCTGCTCGCCTGTTATGACATTTTTACCTTCTAGGTTCAGGCCAGAATTGTCCCCCAGCTCCCCAAGCATGTCTCCCTGCTGGAGTATCATTCCTTCTCTATTTCCTTGGCTTCGTGTTATCACCTTCTCCTTCCAAAACTTTTGCCTCATCCCTCCGTGAAATATTTTACCTAGGACAAAGAGAAATTCTGCAGCTGACAGGCGACTATATTGTCTTTGAAGTGTGCTGGCTCTAGGCTAGCCCCTGGCCAGAGAAACAACTTACTGGAATTACTTAGAAGTCTCCTCTCCACTTTTGTTTCCTTCTCTGTGTTTATTCACGGGGGAGAATGTCAGTGATCTGGAGGAAAGGCACCAGAAGCCTGTTTTCTCCGTGAATCAGTGGAGGATGCATTTTCTGCTTCCTCCCCTCCCACAAAAAGCCAGGATATTGAACGAAGTCTCTCTTTCCTTAATGACCTCCATGTCCAATTGCCTTTCCTTTCTAATCCCCGGCATCACCCTTGTGTGGGAGAAGCGCTGACGTTTAAATCGGGTGTTATCCACCTACCAAGAGAAGCCTGACTAGAATCTCCCTGCAAAGAAACATTTCCCTTTGGGTTTCACCTGCATGCCTGCTCCCTTTGCAAAATATAGACAGGCATGGGCCTCAGTGGGTTACAAGGAGATTTGTTTAACTGCTTCCAAATTATTATTTGCATGCAGAAGACCTTGGAACAAAAGCCCCTGTGTGTGTAAAAATGCCACAGGATTAAGGTTTTATTTGGATCCCTTCTGAAAAGAAGTGTGATCATACAAATAGCAAGGCCACCTGAGAGCTAATGAGCTATCAAATGACCTAATAGACTTGGCAAAAGAAACCTAATCTGGCACACGGCCTCCATTCCCACAGTACCCTGCTCAGTTACGCTACACAACTGGCCCTCATTTCTCTGCGTGTCGTGCCTTTGTCTCCAGGAAAGGGGTCTGCAGCCAGGTCTTCTGGTAGAGCCAAGAAAGATAAGCCAGGGAGTGGGACCGTGCAGGAAAGGAGTCAGTGGGTGCACAGTGCCCGGCATTTACAAGGACCCAGAAAATGTTACTCAATAAGCCATTGAGGCTACCAAGGCATGACCCGCCAGTTACCGAGATGAATAAAACTGGAGTCAAGATCGAAGAAATGGCCAGACCACACAGGAGTTATGGACACACATGCACATCTGACAAAAGTATTTATTTATAAGGAAATAACAAAGACAAAATTCAAGAGCGTTGTTCTATACAAGGAGAGAGGGATGGGGATGGAGCAGAGAATATAGGTTTTTGTGAGTTATTGTCAATATTCTACTTCTGGGGTTCATTGGTACCTTCATGGGCGTTCGCTAGAGAGGGAATAAATAGCAAAGCCATGCATGAACTGAAGCTGGTAATGTGTCATGAGCCCAGAATGGTCATTAATCTGATCCTGTGCACTGAAAAGATATAAAGTAATTCCCCAGGAGCTAAAACTTTTCTTTTTCTGGAATAATTGTCTCTATCACTTTACTTAAAGAAAACCTAAGTTAACACCTGCTTAACTGAGAAATTTTCTCCAAAGCTTTTGGTGGATTTGCTCCCCAGCAGTAAGGGAGGCATGGCTGCTGTGTTTTGTCCCTTCCACACGACGCACTGAGCAGCACGTGGTTCATGGTGTCTGGACCACAGGGTCAAGTTCAGGAGAGACTGGACCGGAAGATGCTGGGCGGGGTGCCCGTGACAGCTAGCCCAAACATGACCCAGATGCCTTGGCGACCCTGGCACTTACTGGCAGATGTCAGAGCAGTGTTGGGAGTCAGACCCAAGTTCAAGTCCCAGGTCTGCTGCCACCAATGAGCTGACTTGAGGGAAATCCTTTAGCCTGACTGAGCCTCAGTTTCTCAAACGTCAACTGAGGAGTTTTAGCTCCCTAGGGCTGCCATAACAAAGGACTACAAATGAGGTGCCTTGAAACAACAGAAACCTATCCCCTCCCAGTTCTGGCAGGACCATGTTCCCTCTGAAGGCTCTAAGGAAGGACTGCCCTTGCCTTGTCTAGCCCCTGGTGGCCTCTAACATTCCCTGGCATTCTTTGGCTGTGGCAATACCTCTGTCATCTCCGTCTTCATTGTCACCTGGCATCTTCCCTGTGTTTCTCTATATATTTTCATGGCCTTTTCAAAAAACAGTTATCTTTGAAAGAGCACAATCGGGGCAGGGGCAGACAGAGGGGGCAGAGGATCCCAAGTGGGCTCTACACCGATAGGTTCACAGGCTGACAGCAGCGTGCATGATGTGGGGCTTGAACTCACCAACCATGAGATCACGACCTGAGCCCAAATCGAAAGCTTAACCAACTGAGCCACCCAGGCGCCCCCTCATGGCCTTCTTGTAAGAAAACCAGTCATTGGATTTAGGGGCCACCCTGATCCAGTAGAACCTCAACCTAACCAATTACATCTGCAAAGACCCTTTTTTCCAAATAAGGTGGCATTTTGAGGTTTTGGATAGATGTGAATTTCAGAGGCATACTATTCAACCCAATACGTGGAGATGAGGAGGATATATATATAACAAAAGGACTATTAGAAGAATTAAATTAAATAATGTATATAAAGCAGTGTTCATCATCATCCACCATCTCAGAGAAAAGATTCTATTTCTGAAAACACTCCACCCTGCTAGTTAAGGTAACCAGAAGTGAAATTGTCAAACGGGCCTAGGTTCAAACCTTGGCTGGCCAACCTCTGGCAAATTACCTAATGTCTCTGAGCCTCAGCTACTTTATTCACACTACTGGATTAGGGGATGCACACACACACACATTTATGTACACATACGTGTCCAACACTTAACACTGGCATTTACTATATGCCAGGCACTGTGCTAAGAGATTTACAAATACTAGCTTCGTCAGTCATCAGAACAACCCTGTGAGTTAGGTATTTCTATTATCTCTATTTGACAATCAAGGAAATTAAATCAGCAGGTATTTAAGACAGTTGCCAAAGGTCACATAGGAAATAAGTGGTTGAGCCAGAATTCAAACCCTGGCTGTCCGGCTCCAGAATTCCTCCAGTATTAAAATAGAAGGTTTAAAAAAAATGGTCAGTCAGTTCTTAGGATACATGAAGCAGTCAGTAAATGGTGGTATAGTAACCATGCTCCTTCTCCCAAACCTTTCCCCTTTGCTGACCTCAGGATGGCCTCTCCTCCTTCTCTCAGTTCAGATACCCTGTTGACATTAAACCAGAGCCAAGTTTCCATGTTTAAATGTTCAGACTGCTCAAGTTCCATTCAGCCTCCTGGGGTATCTTGTCCTCTTTTTTATCTTGTTCTTACTCTCTCCAGCGTCCTGTGGCCATGGTGGCTGGAAGGGTCACGGAACGGGAGGATGCTGTGGCTCTCTCTGGCGACTGGTAAACTGTGGCTCTGCTGGGGTGGGGACAGCGTTAAGCAACAGACTGTAAGACATAGCTCGGGGACCTCTTCCTAAGGGATGTCCACTCATTAGCCCAAGAACTTGTGTGCCGTCCTTGGCGTAAAGTTCCCGGGCAGATCCGTTGTGGAAAGTCACTATTAGGGGAGAACATGGAAAATTCTCCCATGGAGATTGTGAGTCCATGATGGTGTCAGAGGCAGGTGGAGTGAGCTAACTCCTGAGCCTCCACCCTTGGGTGAAGTGGGTTCCCAGCCAGGGTGCCCCTCCTATCACCCTGCCCTGCCTACTCGGAGGCATTCACACACGGCTAGTCCAGTTTTCTGGGACTTGACATCAACTGCTACCTGCTGCTAACAGGTGCAACAGGAGGCGTAGAAGCCTACCCCAGCCGGGTTCTCGTCCTGCCTTTCTGGCTATTGCCAGAATCCACCCCCACCCCCCCATGGACATGGCATCTGTCACAGAAAATCCACCATTAAGGAAGTGTGTACCTCCATACCTAGGACAAGAGAACTAGGTAGATCCAGTTATAGACTGAGCAATTTCTGGGCCAGTGTGTTCACCTTCCCCAAACCAACCATACAAGGACAGGCTTTCTCCGAGAGGTAAAGTGAGGGACGGCAGTTGGCAAACTGTGAAGCAAGCCGCTTCCCCTTTTGGGGTCCCTCCCACCTCCATCCTGGGGACCTCGTGCCCTTGTGCCATGTGGAGGCGTCTACCCGCTGAAGCAGCCCTCCCTTCCCTCCTCTCTTCCTCCCGAGGCATACCTTTCGTGACTCGCCCCCAGCCTTCTGGGGGCTCCTGTCATTTTGGTAGTAGTGGACATTATTAAAGGAACAAATCCCAGCTAATTTGCCAACCAGCTAGCTGACTGCACCTCCCAGGTGCCATTATGCCTTCACCCGAGTGAAATGCACAAAAGATGCAGCTAGTGGAGTGTCTTTAGGTAATTCCTAAGTTCTCTGCTGCTCACCTGTGGGCTGCTAAGATGTATACAGAGTTTGCACTTGATGCTGGGAAGTGAGGGTGGGGGCGCCGTTTCTATGAACTGGTTACTAAGCCCGCGAAAACACGCTAACAGAAGTGATCCAATCTTTGTGCTGGGAGCCAGGGGGAAGTCGGACACACAATTGCATCCCACGCGTGCCCAAGCTCCAGGGTGAGGTCACGACTTAGAGATCACTCACCCTTCACGAGCTCCCGGACATGTGCCCCCTGCAAATAACTCTCCCAGTCCCTCCTCTGCCCGGCCCTGACCCCAGCCATCCCCTGCGCAGCCCTCAGGACTGCGCTGTTAGCGTGAAATGGTTGAAGGGGATGGAGAGGTACAAAGTTCCAGTTATAAAATAAGACACGAGGATGTCAACGATACTATAGTAAGTTTGTGTGGTGACAGCGTGGTGAGCATTTTGTAATGCGTAGAGTTGTTGACTCATTCTGCTGTACACCCGAAACTAATATATTGTATGTCAACTATACTTCAATTTAAAAAAAAAAAAAAGACTGGGCCGTCAGTGACAGGGCTCAACTCAGCCCATACATTTTAACAGAGATCCGAGGCTCCTAAGGATTGAAATGAATTGTACCCTCTGGGAAGCATAAATTATAACCAATTTATTTTTCCTATCTGTACTCACTTGGCTTGCCGTTCACTTCTGTCTGAAATGCATGGAAAACCTCAGATTCTTCCTTGCCTAATACCCTCCTCATGTGTGTTGCTATATTATGAAAGCAGTAAAAAAAAAATTCGTATATATTATTTCTCCATTCCAAGTTCCCCACTTAAGGGGGATTGTGCAATATTTGTGTTCCACTTATATGAGGTGCCTACAATACTCAGATGCGTAGAAGGGAGGTTGCTAGGGGCTGGGAGGGGGAACGGGGAGGTACGGTGTTTAATGGAAACCGAGTTTCAGTTTCAGATGAAAAACTCTGGAGATGGACATGGGTTATGGTTGTACAACAATGGGAATATACTTAATGCCACTGAACACTTAAAAATGGTTAAAATGGTGGCTCAGTTGATTGAGCGTCCGACTCCGATTCAGGTAACGATCTCGCGTTTGCGAGTTTGGGCCTCACGTCGGGCTTGCTGCTGTCAGCCTGTCAGCGGAGAGCTCACTTCGGATCCTCTGTGCCCCCTCTGTGCCCCTCCCCTGCTTGCACTCTCTCAAAAATAAACATTCTTTAAAAAACGGTTAAAATGGTAACTTCCACATTATGTGTATTTTACCACCAATATATAAAATGTATGTTAGATATATGCATAGGCTCAACTCTTCTCTAGATATGTAACTAATTTCAGACAGTTTACATTTTACTTTTGATCTCTCCCCCCCTCTTCATATTGTGTTCTTTGGTTGGGGCCTTTAATCTCCTGAATATTTTCTGGGTTTGGGTTTTACAGAACCAAAAAGAGTACGACTCCAGGAAAAAAAAACACGGCCCTCTCTTCCCTCTTCCTTCCCCACAGCCACTTTCTTCTTGGCTGCTTTTAAGCAGAAAGCTTTCCTAGTTAAAGAGAAAGTCCGTGATTTTCAGTGGTACATTTAATAATTCATAAATCACGAGAGGTTCAAACAGGTTCAAAGTTTAAAAGTTTAAAAGTTTTGCTAAAGCTTTAAAGTTTAAACTGTCAGAGGCTTTGACAAAAAACTTTTCCTGTCTGGAATATTTAAGATTGTTGTGCCATATAATATTCAGGACTCTATTATATCCTTCTCTCCCAAAATGTTTCTCCTAAGAAAATCCAGGCGCCGTTGGCTTCAGGCATTTTCCTTTGTGGCCCCGAGGCCCCGGGGTCCTGGAGGCCAGCAGGTACAGGGAGCCGGCCCGAGGAGGGGTGGGGGTTCTGACATCTGCACTTGGGGGAAAAGCACTTAGTTGGCCAGAATCACCATTGTGTGGGGATTTCTCTTTAAAAGAATGGAAATTGTAAAATGAGATCCTGGCAAAAGTGTGTAATGAGGTCTTGGCGGAAGACAGTGAGTTGTACATAATCTGCTATTTCAAAATCTGGAAGCAGAGAGGCCAAATCTTCCGCTGGCCTCCAGCTGACCTCTAATTTTTCAGGCATAATTACTGTATTTGCATGTGCAATTGAGTGTGGTGTCAGCCACCCACACCAAAGCACTTTTCGGAGTTTATTGGGACAAGAACAAACACGGTCGTTTCCACTGCAGACTGTGTTTGACCAAGCAAGCACACAACATGGAGGTCATGTCTGATAATCTGGCCTTGGCCCCTGATGCTGCATATACTGTGTTGTTTGATAACGTCACTCCGTTTCTCAGAAACCTTCCGTGGCTCCCCCTGGCCTTTCAGGTCAGATCCAAGGACTTAGTCATGAAATTTCAGTGCCATTACGCCTCACATCAGATACTCACGGCAGACAAGCAACCCGCCCTCCTTTCCCCACCTGCCTTGCTCAGTGCCACCTCCGGTGGCACTTCTGGTACTTTCTGTTTGCTGTTGTCCACAGCTGAGAAGGGTTGCTCTCTCCTTTTCACTAAACCCTTCTTTACAATTTCTTCAGAATTCTCCTCTTCCTTATGGTTCCACAAGACATTAGCACCAGTGCCAGGAACAGCTCAGCATAATCAAAATCTTTTCCTAGTTTCCAGGATTTGGTGACAGGATGTTGTAAGATGAGTCCGTGACGTGAACGTAGTAATATTGGACTCCCAACGCTGGTTTCCACCGCTGGACACTGAGGAGCGTGTTTTCGCATAAATCGCCTCCTTTCATCCTAACATCCTCCCATCCACGACTTCACCTGAGTCTTCAGACCTAGGAGCTCTGCTGGCCACTCACGGCTCCTTATGAGAAAACGCACCATGGGTCTTCAGGACTCTCCCACGTGGCCTCTGGTGGCATCTGACACGAGCCAGAACTCTCTTCTTGAATCTTTCTGTTCTCTTGTCTTGTGTGCTCCTCCTCCAGCCGCTCTCCCTGCAGCGTGGGGTGCTCCGCATGGCACATTTGCAGCCAGCCTTCTCTCCTCCGCTGCTGCCCCCAGCAAGCTCCTTCCCCTGGGGCTTGAGCTGCAACCCCTCTCCTAGTGGCCCCACACCTGGGTGCGTACTCCTCAGCTCTCTCGTGGGCCCCGCACCCCCTTTCCATCTCCCCACTGCCTCCACACACAAGAATCCCACAAAGTCAACAACCACGATTGGTAGTCAGCCATCTAAGATAGAAACCAGTAGGATACTCACCCTGCAGAACAGCCCCCTTTCCTACAACCATTGGAAAATCCGATGGAAAATCCATCCAATGAGAAATCCATTGGAAATTCATCCAATGGAAAATTGATATTATGTTTTCTTTCTGCCGATGCTCCTTTTGTGTGTCCTCTTTAGTCAAGTACCTGGTTGTGCAGAGTAGAAACCTCTGTCGCCCCTAATGTCTTCCCCGCTCGACTTTCCCACCTGATGGAGAACAACCCCCATGACCTTACAGCCATCCTCTCCTCCTCCTCCATCCCACTGCCACTTCTTAATTCGATCTGTCATCACCTCCTGTCATAACATCACAATGGCCTCCTCTCTGGTTGCTCTTCTCTGGCCTTGCCTGCTTCCAATCTTTACAAACATGGAACAGTCACGTGGCTGCCTGTGGATGGTACCCTTTCTCAGAGCTGCGGCCCTGGAAACACAAGCCCCTTCCCTGTCAGACGCCCCTTGGCCTTATCAGCTACATATTCTGCCGCAACCCTCCTCCTACTCTCTCTCCACTCTCTGCTTCAGCCAGACCTACCTTCCTTCTCTCCCTGAGCATGCAGCCTTGTTCATGCCTCCGTACCTTTACAAATACAGGTATCTCCTATCTGGGAGGCCTTCTCCTACTTTCTACCTGGTGAGACCCCATTCATCCATTGGACCTAGCTCACCTCCACCATGAAGCCCCCCACAATTCCTATCAGTAGGGAGATACTCCCCCTCCCTCACTTCTAGACCACCGTGTTCTACACACACAAGCCCATTGGTCATGCTTGTCTTACCTGTGTGACTCCAGACTGCTTATCTCTGATCCCTCAGCACCTAACATGGGGTCTGGCACTGGTGCCAATCTCTTTTCTGAAGGAATTAAATCTTGTGGCAGCGAGTGACATCCTCTGGAGAACTAAGTACACTCAGTATGGGAAAGCACAGTCTCCAATCTGGATTCTTTGTCCTCTCTGGTTGCAACCTGCTATAATTTTCACTATTCTTAAATGGGGAGTGTGAACTATTAGAGAGAAAAGAGAAAAATTCTCATTTAAATGACTCCTCTCTCCCCAGCAGATTCACATACCTTCTTCTGTGGGCTGTAAAATCCACTTATGCAGTGGCACGCATTTTAGTTATCATGGGTAACATTCTGGTTTCTACCAGAGTGGATGTAAATCGTTTTATGCTAAAACCATGCAGATATTCGTATGGTTCATAGAGAGCTCTGTAGTTAAGCCTCTGTTCTGGCATAAGACAAGGATGTCTTAGGGAAACACAGGCGCTGGGATATTTGTGGGTAGTTTGCTTACATCCATGGGGAGATGGCTTAACCTTGTACGTGTCAGGCTTTGAAGACAGAGACCAGGGTTAAGTCCTAGCTCCATCAGAATGTGACCTGCGGCACATCACTTCATCTCTCTGCCTCAGTTTCTTCATCTGTAACGTGGTAAAGGTGATACCTCACAGGGCTGCTGTAAAAATTAAATGAGATCACGTCTTTAAACATTTATCCCAGAAGAAACCCTCAATCACTGCTAGTAGGCACCTGAGTGCTAATGATTGCCCTGACCATTAGCACCGTAAGTGCTTTATATACTTTGTAACTACACACACACACACACACACACACAGAAATATGTAAATATATATAATATGTGCGTATATATCTATATATTTATATTTGTATATTTATAAATATAGTATATTTATACACATATTGGCTATGACAACATATAATCCTACAACAACCCTATGATGTAGGAACTATGATTGTCTCCACTTTACGGGTGAAGAAACGGAGACAAGTTAGGTAACTTGCCCCAAGTCACACAGCTAGTAAGCAGCAGACCTGGAATTTCAACCTAGACAATCAATCTGTAACCAAAGTCCATGCTCCTAACACCCATTAAAAGGCCTCATGTTGCCATCAAGTCAATAAATGCCAACTATCATCATCGCCATCATCATCGTCTTCGTCATGGATGCCACCCTGTCTATGCCATACTACAAAAGTGCTCTCGCGAGGCTGTCTACTCAGACAGCTCTCGGGTGGTAACTTGGTTGCACGAGCAAAATGATATTCATCTTGCAGCCTCTGAGGCTGCCCCGAAGGTCTGTTCCATGCAACTCTAATACTTGGGTGGTAAAAAGTACTGTCAAGGGAGGCCTTGGGATTCTGAAAGAGTGAAGCCAGGATACGAGCTGGCCCGAAGTCAGAGTGTGTGGCCCTGGAACAACTTCCTCCCATTTGCCTGAAGTCTTCCCTCTCTTAGCTGGAGAAAGAGCCCAATGGATTCCTGCCTCCCAACCAACCCCAGCCAGACTGGGATTTTGTAATCGTGTCTGTCTCGGATGACGGCCCACAGAAGTCAGACGTGGAAGCGCTCGCTTGGGTTGTCCACACATTCCACCCCTGAGCCAGGAAATGAGAACTTCTAACCCAGTGTCACTGTGTTGCTGTAAAAATCACATCTATTTGTAAAATATGCAAGTGGACTTAAATGTATCTTGATGTCATTGGCTTGTTTACCAGAAGTTTCATTTAGCCTGTGTTTTCTTTTCTTCCTTGTCCTTTTCCACCTCATTTTCCCCCAACTCCATTGCAAAGTATGATTTTGGTCTTGGCCCTATTAAGGGTCTTTGTCCTCTGTTATCTGTGTAACACATGCTTTCCCGAAATATTTTTACTTTGGGAGTCAGGTAAGTCTGCCTTTCATTTCTGACCCTGCTTCGCATTAGGCAAGTTGCCTTCTTGAAGCCTAAGTTTTACCTATGTAAAATGGGTATAATAAAGAACCCAATTTGATAGAGTCGTTGTGAGGATTATATGCAATCATTAACAGTAACTAACACTCACTGAAAGTTAACAAATGTTGATTGCCATGCTAGGTGCCTTTTCCCAAGCTTGCAGACAAAACTACTGAGTAAAGAGATTATAGGAGCACCTGGGTGGCTCGGTCGGCTGACTTTGGCTCAGGTCATGATCTCACAGTTAGTGGGTTCAAGCCCCGTGTTGGGCTCTGTGCTGACAGCTCAGAGCCTGGAGCCTGCTTCGGATTCTGTGTCTCCCTCTCTCTCTCTGCCCCTCCCCTGTTCACGCTCTGTCTCTCTCTCTCTCTCTCACACACACACACATAAATAAATAAACATTAAAGAAATTTAAAAAAAAAAAAAGAAAGAAAGAGATTATAATGTTCTATGTGGCACCAAGATGCATCAGGCACGTCTACCCTGATAGGATGGAACAAAGACCATCTCCTCAGTCAGACCTCTGCACACAGCATCGTCCACAAAACCTTACAAAGAAGCTATTGTTCCTTTCCCCGTTTCACAAAAGAGGAACAGAAGGTAAGAAAGTCACTTGCCCAAGGTCACCCAATGGATAAGTGGCAGAGGGGGTACACATAATCACCATGTGATATAACAATACTGAACAGCGGCAGTAACAGCAATAACAGTTAGTGGTTATTGAGCACTTGTGAGGTTACTGAGCACTACTGAGCCATGTGCCAGGCACAGTTATAGGAGCTGTGTGTGGATTATTTCATTTAGTCCTCCTACCAACTCTGTGAGGTAGATAGTCTTACTAAGCTTGTTTTACAAATGTGTAGATTGAGGGGAAAGAGTGTTAAGTGACTTGCTGAAGGTCATGTGGTTGGTAAGTTGACAGAGCCAGACTTGGAACTGGTGTTCCAAATTCAGCACTAGAACCTCTCCTACACTGTATCTTTAAAAATGAAATAATTGGGGCACCTGGGTGGCTCATGGGCACCTGGGTGGCTTAGTCAGTTAAGCATTCGACTCTTGATTTTGGCTCAGGTCATGATCTCACCATCATGAGATCAAGCCCCACACTGGGCTCTGCACTGGGCATGGAGTCTGCTTAAGATTCTCTCTCTCCCTCTCCCTCTACCCCTCCCCAACTCACACTCTCTCAAAAAAAAAAAAAAAAAAATTAAATATGCATAAAAGGGCTTAGCCCAGTGCCTGGTATGCACACCTGCATACACACACACACACACACACATACACACACACGCATATATTTTTGTCATTGTTATCACTAGTAAAATGATAGTCAATATTTAATATTCTTCTGCTTTTCCAGGCATCTCCACTCATCTGTGAGATGTGAATGTCCAGCATGAATCTGAGTGGACGGGAGCCCATATTCTCTGATTCATTTGATCTTTGGTCACCTTAACTGCCTTCTGCACATGTCAACAGCAAGACCCCCTTCCTAACCCAGGTTTGATATCACCCTGAGTTTTCTTTTCCAGAAGCCCTTCTACTAAACTGATTCTGAAAATCAGTTTTCTTTCTGCCACAGCTTTGCATTAACTTTTCATTGCTGTAAAACAAAACAAAACAAAAACAAAAACAAAAAAATTACACCAAATTTAGTAGCTTGAAACAACACATGTTTATTATCTCACAGTTTCTGGGTCCTGTGCTCAGGATCCCGCTGGGCTGCAGCCAAGCTGTTAGCAGAGCTGTGTTCCTTCTGGATCTCAGGGTCTTCTTCGGAGCTCATGTGGTTGTGGGGGGAATTCAGGTCATCATGGAGACGGGACAGAGGGCCCCTGGTTTCTTCCTGGTTAGAGGCTCTCCCCGCGGTTCCCCGCTTTGCGGCTTTCTACACGGGAAGCCCATGTCCCAGCAGCTTGCTTCTTCAAGGCTGGCAGGAGCGCCTCTCACCCTGGTCTGCGAACGTGGAGTCTTAGAGAACGGAACATAATGGTGTGCCATCACCTTTACCATATTCTACTGGTTAGAGGCAGGTCACAGGTGTCACCCACATTCCGGAGAAGAGAATTCTACAAGTCAGGTCATTAAGGATCACCTAAGGGTGTGTCCACCACAAGCTCCTTGCCTGCTTGCCTCAGTTCCCTTTTTATTCCCAAAGAGGATTATTTCGTCTTCATTTTCATCTCAACACAAAAATACTTTCTGTGTCTGTAAAATTCTAAGATCTGCTCTTTCTTTTTTCCTCACCTGTAAAAAGGTAGAGCCCAAGTCAAGATCTCTCCTTTTCTCTCCATTTCACCCAAAACCATAGTCTCTTCCTTTCCAAAACCTTTATTGGTATGTAACTTACATACCATAACATTAAAGTGTACCACCCAGTGGATATTTATAGACTTAATGAATCATCATCGTAATATCAATGTTAGAACATTTTTCATCACCCCAAAAGGAAACTTCCAATCACGACACCCCTTCCCCTCCCGTCTCAGCCCTGTGTAACAGCTAATCTATTTTCTGTCTCTATAGATTTTCCTGTTCTGGACATTTCATATAAATGGAATTATCCAATATGTGGTCTTCTAGGACTGGCTGCTTTCAGTGAGCATCAGTTTGTAAGTTTCTGAGGCTCATCTGTGTTGCAGCATAAACAGTATTATGATGGCCATATAGGATGTTTAGAGTGCTATAGACAAAACAGCAAAGAAATGAAGGATGTTTACTCCCAAAAGTAGGGTGAGGAATAAGTATCTTTATTCATTTTCCACCTCACAAGTTTTGATAGGAATTTACTCTACATAGGGCCCTGGAGGGAAGAAAAGGTATGTAAGATTCAGCCACTGTCCTTAAGGAACTTGGGCTGTAAAGACAAAAGGCATAGTTCTGATTTATTCCTAAGCATCAAGGAGGGGAAATGCACAGTGAAATTTCAACTCACTGGGACAAAACAGAAGCTAAAACTAGTCTCTCAAACATATGAATTGTTTTTTAAGGGGAAAAAAAATGTTAACCAGTATTCCTTGCTTTTAGTTACGTGGAGCTGAATGATTTTTAAAAACGGGCCAGGGGGTGTTCTGAGAGCAATCTCAGGTCAAGCACAAGGGAACAGACTGGCTCACGAGTCTATTAGGAGAACTCCGGGGGAGGGGCAGGACTGTGCCCCGGGCTGGTGTTCCCTGTCTTGACATCAGCCCCAGGGATCCCATTCTGCAGCCATGCGCTCATCAGCAAATGCTCCAAGCCTGGAGGAATTTCCCTGCAATGTAACGATTTTTCATTTGCCCAAAGGTCAGCATGTGAATATCAAAAACACTTCTGATTTAGGCAAGCTGAGGAATGATGAAACTAACCGGTTTCTATCAGCAGGAGCGAACCTCTACCCGGGAACTTTGGATATTTCACAAAAAGGCAAGTTCAAGCAAGAATCCTTAAAACTAAGAGGTGTCTATGGCATCAGCTGAAGAGAACAGTAAGATGGTGAAACACTTACCACCAATGTAATATTATTAGTGTTTCCAAACATTCCTCTGGGATAAGCAAGGCTGTTGCTCAAGATTTGCAGACAGGGCACCACGACTTCAAACTCCAATCATGGAGCAAGGCCAGAGTCTCAGCGATGGGACCAGTCCCTCCCACGGCCAGCAGCCTGGGCCTCTCATCACCAGCTGCTGGCTACCTTGGAGCAGGGCTGTCTTCAGGAGCAGGCCTAGGGTGGCCGCAGGAAGATTCCTCACTCCTAAAGCCCTCTTCCACCTGGCTTGCTGATCTGAAATTCCACCCTTCAAAATGTATGTCTTTGCTCCAATGCAAATACTCCTGGGAGAAGAAACACATCTTTTATCAGCCATTTACACCTCAGTGCAAATGTGTTTATCAGAGCCTTTGCCAAAAAGTCTGTTTTAGAGGAGAGGAGGCAAAAGGAACTAAGAACAAAAAATGCCTGAGGATGAAGAGAAAGTAATCGAAAGTCGCAAGAAGACAGAAAAGGACCACAAGGTTGCACCAAAGGCAAATAAACCTAGGTTCTTCCTGGGAGGGCTTCCTGAGAGGATTGACAGCTTACCCAGACTTGTTGGGATCGAATGGGGGAAGAGTGGTGCACAGGAATTGCTGAGACTCAACACTGAGCCTCTGGCTGTAAAAGTAGGGATTAGGGCCTGGCGCCTGACTTTTCTGTTGTGCTTGTCTTCTCTCAGAGGGACACTCTCACGAGGAGCAGCAATGCCCAAACAAAGGAGGAGGAAGCCAACACCTGTCTCACCCATCATGGATAGTGCTTTGTTCCGCTTTACTACACCGCCAAGAGCCTCGAATCTGCTTAGTTACACACAGACTTTTTGCACCGAAAGAGAGTAGTGTTTGTCTAAAAGAATGTGATCTTGCACCCTGTGGGGGTGGGGAGCCCTGCCCCAGCACTCACACTGAGCTACTGTCTCAGACCTGTCAACAAGGTGAGCCCCAAACCTGGCGAGATGATTGCTTGCTTATATAACACGATGATTTCACAACACTCACAAGAGATTAAAACTCAGAGCTGTCCAATTCCACTGGACGTCAGGGAACTCTGTGAGAAGTCGTTTCAGAATTAATTAACTGCATTCAGAAAAAATCCTCTTGGCTTCCTATAGCTGGTATTAGACCAGAGAACTGCAATCCTTAGCCAGGCCTCTCTGAAAAGCTCAAATTTCCCAAAGGTATAGTCAGTTTAGGTGACTGGTGACAAAGTCAAGCACAGTTGGACTGTGTGTGCACGTAGACCAAACCTAGGGTATTGATCAATAAAGGTGAATCAGGGGCACCTGGGTAGCTCAGTCGGTTAAGCATGTCACTCTTGGTTTCTGCTCAGGTCGTTATCTCATGGTTCATGGGTTCAAGCCCTGCATCAGGCTCTGTGCTGACAGCACAGAGCCCACTTGGGATTCTCTCTCTCTCCCTCCCTCTGCCCCTCCTCCACCCGTACTCTGTCTCTCTCTCTCTCTCTCTCTCTCTCTCAAAATAAATTAAAAAGAAAACCATGGTGAGTCAAGGGAGACATTTAATATCAGCCCTAAATATGTATATATCCACACCTTAATCTTTTTTTTAATTTTTTTTAATATTTATTTTTGAGAGAGACAGAGACAGAATGCGAGTGGGTTGGGGGCAGAGAGACAGGGAGACACAGAATCCAAAGCAGGCTCCAGGCTCCGAGCTGTCAGCACAGAGCCCGACACGGGGCTCGAACTCACCAGCCGTGAGATCATGACCGGAGCTGAAGTCAGACACTTAACTGACTGAACCACCCAGTCGCCCCAACCACACCTTAATTTTTAAGATTTAGATGTTTAGATGGTTCTTTTCAAAAAAGGTGTGAAGGGCTATGCTCAGTGCATGGGGGTGAAGGATTTTATTTTACTTAAAAAAATTTATTCTCCTTACTTTCATTTAATCAAAATTACAAAATGTTTTATGAACAATTTTTCACATAATTTTTGCTCTTTTGACATTGATTAATTAGATAAGCATTCTTTTTTTTTTTAAGGGTTTAAATATAATTTATTGTCAAGTTAGCTAACATACAGAGTATACAGTGTACTCTTGGCTTCGGGAGTAGATTCCCATGATTCATCACTTACATACAACACCCAGACTCTTAAATACAGAGAACAAACTGAGGGTTGATGGGGAAGGAGGCAGGGGGGGAGGGGAAAATGGGTGATGGGCCTTGAGGAGGGCACTTATTGGGATGAGCACTGAGAGTGAAGGATTTACACAGGATGCTCCCCAAGTAATTTCACCCACCAAAAACACAAAGAACCTGCAAGAGGAAACTCCAGCTCTCTTTAATTTGCCTGGCATCTGATTCTCATTCTAGAGCCTGCAGCCTTCTGGACTTTGAGGAGGAAAATGCCTACCTTAAGAATTACAGTGTTAAAAGATCCTCCTTGTAAGTGAATATTTAATGAACTGCAACACCCATCACAAAACACTTCATATGGCTTTAGTTACTCCACGAGCCAAACTATGCCTCCAGCATACAAAATGAGACCTTGCTCATCTTTTCAAATGCCATGAGAAGCCTATATCAACAGTACTCCCTCCTTTTTTTCCCATGCTAGTGCCTTTTTTTTTTTTTTACCGTATTTATTTATTTGGTTAAAAAGATTGGAGAATTTAATTGTCTTTCTCTTCCTAGAGAAGATTGGTTCTGAAATGCTTTTTAGAGTGTGTTTTGTGGCATCTGAAAGTTCCCTACCTCCCACACTCAAGTTCTAAAGTTTGAAAGAATACATCATTGCTAGTTTGATGTATGGCCAAGACCGAGAACACAATGCAGGGAGTGTAGGCATATTTCACTCCACAGTGGACTCACAGTCTTTCCTTAGACATGGTTTTAGCATAAAGTAAATTGTATTTCCAGGATTGCTGCCAAACGCAACAATACAAATAACGATGACCAAAAACAGCAAAATGCGGGTGAACCAGAAGTGATGATATTTCATAAGGAAATCCCATAAATGTTCTTAATATGCTTTGGATTGATTTGAAGATTAATTAGTTAAACCAGGTTGGCGAAGTCCCAACATATAAAACTGTACTAGAAGAGAATTCTATAGAAACTCAACAGGGATACAAATAGTGATTTAATACTTCTTAATGCAAATGATGAGATATATTTCAGCAATCAATGGTTCTGAAAATGAAATTAGAATAGTCTGATTTTTTTTTTTTTTTGGCACTGGCTAAATACTTAATAGTGACTATTTTCCAGACTCTCTACGTTAGTCCAGATTTGGATTATAAGGATTTCTAGCAAATCATCAACACATCAGTATCAAATCACTCATAGAGCATCCATATAAATTTGCCTCCCTACTATTCTTCAACTGAGTTGGGAGTAGGGAAAAGAATGAAGATTTGTCCCAGGGACTTTGCTAGGCTCTTCCATGCATTTCCCAGGTTCTCTTCACAGCAACACTGTAAGATGCATAGCATTATCTCTATTTCACAGATAAAGAAATTTAAGTTCCGAAAAGTAAATTATTCAAGTTCAAACATACTATAGCTTTCAGAAGTGGAAAGGAAATAAATAAATAAAAGAGTATTTCTCTATGTATTACTTTCCATTATTCAAGAAATTCAAGTGAAGGTACTGGCTTATTTTAAAACTGCTTTAGACTTCAGACTCCCAAGCTGTGCTCCTCAGACAGCAGAACTACTCTGAGACTGAACCATGAGGCTCTCAGCATTACGGCTTTCCTGTGCAGTGTTTCACCAAAATGAGGGACAAACGATTTTAAGCGGTACTATAATAAGATATTATATCACTGAATTAAAGTTATTCTATTTCTCTTCTGTTTTCTCAGTTGAGGTAAAATTCACCTGACAGACTATTTTAACCATTTTATTTTGTTGTTTTTAATATGAAATTTATTGTCAAATTGGTTTCCATACAACACCCAGTGCTGCTCCCAACAGGTGCCCTCCTCCATGCCCATCACCCACTTTCCCCTCCCTCCCACCCCCCCATCAGCCCTCCGTTTATTCTCAGTTTTTAAGAGTCTCTTATGGTTTGGCTCTCTCCCTCTCTTTTTTTCCCCCTTCCCCTCCCCCATGGTCTTCTGTTAAGTTTCTCAGGATCCACATAAGAGTGAAAACATATGGTATCTTTCTCTGTATGACTTATTTCACTTAGCATCACACTCTCCAGTTCCATCCACGTTGCCACAAATGGCCAGATTTCATTCTTTCTCATTCCCTAGTAGTATTCCATTGTGTATATAAACAACTTCTTTATCCATTCATCAGTTGATGGACATTTAGGCTCTTTCCATAATTTGGCTATTGTTGAAAGTGCTGCTATAAACATTGGGGTACAAGTGCCCCTATGCATCAGCACTCCTGTATCCCTTGGGTAAATTCCTAGCAGTGCTATTGCTGGGTCATAGGATAGATCTATTTTTAATTTTTTGAGGAATCTCCACACTGTTTTTCAGAGCGGCTGCACCAGTTTGCATTCCCACCAACAATGCAAGAGGGTTCCCGTTTCTCCACATCCTCTCCAGCATCTATAGTCTCCTGATTTGTTCATTTTAGCCACTCTGGCGTGAGGTGGTATCTCAGTGTGGTTTTGATTTGTATTTCCCTGATGAGGAGTGACGAGCATCTTTTCATGTGTCTGTTGGCCATCTGGATGTCTTCTTTAGAGAAGTGTCTAATATTTTAACCATTTTAATATGTACAGTTTGGTGGCTTCTAGTACATTCGCAGTGCTGTGCAAACAGCATTTCTCTTTCAATATGTCAGACTGTGTCAAGGAGAAAGTCTCAGCTTGGTGCTGTTATGTCTCTAATAGCTCTAATATTTGATAATCTCCCTTCCAGAGAAAAAGACAAAGCAAGCTCATAGCCCTTAGTAAATAAGCATACAACTAGAATTTGATAACATAGATTTGGTGTTTCATTTGCATTTATTTTTTATTTACCCTGAATTTCTACCTAGGTAGTAACAAAATTTCCTTATCAAAAAATATTTAAATAAAATGACGAGTTGATTTAAAGAAAACTTTTAGGTAAATAATAGCATCGGTGGCACATACATATGGCCAAAAAAATCACAAAGGAGGTACATGAATGGCTGAAGTTCTAGAACCACCCTCTGGAGGTCAGATGGAAAGTGACAAGGAAGGAGGACCGGGTCATGGGTGTTTAGAAGGAGGAGGCTGAGCAGACTGAAATAATTCATCAAAATGTCACAGGAATGAGGGGCTAGGACTTGGGAAGGTAGACTCTAATGGTCAATTCTAGAATGTGACTCTTCTTTCCTGGTGAAAGTCCACTGGCACGGCTTGCCTTCCACCGGGGGTCCTAGAGGTATCTCCACTCTCCGAGTTACAGAAAAATACCCCTTCTCAGAGCAGGGGCACATCCACTTGCAGACTGGGCAGAGAAGGAAGGGCAGCACACTCTCTCCATAAAGGCCAAGCTGAAAAGAAGCTCAGAGGCGGGCCAAGGGAGCTGAAAGAGGAGGCCGCAGCTTCACCGCTGCACGGTGCCGTGCAAGGAAATGTTCAGCCTCCCAGAGAGCTGCAAAGGAAGGAGGGAGAGAGGAGAGGTGGGGCAGAGACTTGGAAGGTGATCCCTAAATGGAGCGCTTGTCCTTTTGGCCTCAGGCTTTCTGATGAAGGCTTGTGGTTGGAGCAGCGGTGTGGGAGGGCACATGTGTAAAGAGTTGTCTCCCCTCCCATAGATCTGCTCCCAGGGCCCATTTGTGCAGGGAGCTGACGGCATGCCTCAGAAGTGAGGCTCTGCTGCTGGAAGAGCCTTCTCCACCTACAAATCTGTTTCTAATGATTCACCATTTGTAAATGGAACTCCCATCCCTGGCTCTTCATTAGTAAAAGGTTATCGAAAAGAAAAATGGAGCACCCATCTGGAGATAAAAATCCCTGATGCCTAACAGATTGTCAGGAAGATTTCCAGCTCACCAGATTTGAAGACAATGCATGTACACGCACACACACACACACACACAGTCCAGAGCTAGTCGTAGCTAGAATATTCTTTCTAGCTACCCAACATATATTAGACTATCTACTGCATGAAATGTAAAGTTCCTCCTTTTAAAATGCAAATTATACGAAAGAAATAGCACATGAAGCCATCAGTCCGGTACAAATTAGTCTAGGTGATGCCTTCTCCTAGCACCTTTGAGAGATCAGAGGAAAAATCAGATCTTGACCCATAGAAATTTCATTTCCCTCCAGTTACTCTCACCTTTCTATGTTTTCCTTCCTGCAAAATTTGTCTTAAGAGTTGTTCATTATCCCGTGTCCACCTCATCTCCTGAGCTCATTCCTACCTGGCTAAGTCACCAGTGATGTCACATGGTCAAATCCAAGGGCCACATTTTGGTCTTCCTCCTCGACTCTTGGCAGCATCTGACACGGTTAAATTCTCTAATTTGAAACATTTTCTTATCTCGGCTTCTGTAACACTAAACTCTTCTGATTCTCATCCAACCTCACAGGCCACTCCTTCTCAATCTCCTTCCCATCTGCTACTTTCTACAAGGAGGAGAGCCCCAGGGCCACACCTCGGCTCTTTTCTCCAACTGGGTGAGTGCCTCTAGTCCCGAGACACCAGACACCATGCTGAGGCTGACAGCTCCAAATTTCTATCTCAGATCCTGACCCTTCTCCTGAGTTCTGGACTCAATATCCACCTATTTACTTGATATCTCTAATTTTATGTCTGAGAGGCATTTCAAAGTTAACCCATCCTCAACAGCACTTTGATTTCCCCTCCCATATTTCTTCCTCTGTCTTCTCCTTCTCAATAATGGCACCAACATCCAATCAGTGGCTAAAATAAAACCACCATATCTTGCTAAGACTATTGCCTTCTAGCTGGTCTTCCTACTTCTCTTTCTGAATTCAAAATTCTCCGATGGCTTTCTGCCTCAAAATCATCGTATCCAAGTCCTGATCTTAGCCTGTGATTTGCCCACCCACCGACTTCTCCATGACCTCATCTCCTCCCACTTCCTCCCTGTCCACACCCCTCCCACCATAGTGCCTAAGAGCTGCCCCTCCAGCATGCCCCTCACATGGTTTGTGAGTTCCACCCCACGGCCTCTGCACTCGCTGTTTTCTCTTCCTGGGGCACCCTTGCCTCAGATATCTGCATGGCTTACTTCCTCACTTCTTTGCTCAAATATCATCCCATCAAAGAAAACTCCCTGATTATCTTATCTAAAAATAGCCATCCAAGTCCCTCTTTATCCCCTCACAATGCTTTGCTTTTCTTCACTATCCCCACCTAAATAAATATGTGGTTTATTACTATCTGTTTCTCTCCACTAGAGTGTAAGATCTGGGAGAGCAGGGACTTGATCTATTTTGTGCACTACTCTGTCCCCAGACCCTAGAAGAGCACCTGGCACATAGCTGGTGTTAAATCAATATTTGTTGAATTCTCTAATAAATCTTCATTTCTCTTTTCCCGGCCTCCTCGTGTTCAATCCATCTGAAAAGTCATCCTTTCATGTCAATCCCAAATACATCCAATTCTATCCTAGTTTAAACCACCATCATATCTCGTTGGGGCTCCTGCTTCATGGCCTGAGAGGCATCCCTGTTTTTTCTCTAGAATCCATTCTCCAAACTGCAGCCAGTGACTTAAAAAAAAAAAAACCAGAAACAAAAAACACACAAATCAGGCCCATTAATGTTAAAACCCCATTAATGTTCTTGGAATAAAGTATAAACCTTTAACCCAGGGCAAAAGGCCACGCATGACCTGGCACCATGACCCCTTCCTTGCTCACTAAGCCTCCATCACACTAATCATTGCCTCGAACACACCAAGTGTGTTCCTGCCTCAGGGATTTTGCACATGCTCTGCCTTCTGTGCAGATACCTCTTCCCTGGATAGCCACATGACTGGTGCCTTCTCTCTATCCAAGTCTCAAGTGTCACCTTCTCAAAGCAAGGCTCCACCCACTCTCTTTCAGTTTGCTATTGTGCTTTATTTTCTTCATAGCACTCATAAACATATTGCTTATTCACTTGTATATTTTTATCTGCCTTCCCCAGCAAAATATTCTGCCCTGTCCAGCATTTATTCCCAGTATGCTATATACATCTCAGTATTATTATTATTATTGTTATTTGCACATAGGTAGTTATTCATCAACTATTTGTTAAACTGGATTAAATTTGGTAGCTCTAAGAATTTTTTCTTGGAGGGGCGCCTAGGTGGCTCAGTTGGTTAAGCATCCAACTTCAGCTCCGGTCATGATCTCACGGTCCTTGAGTTCAAGCCCCAAGTCAGGCTCTGTGCTGACAGCTCAGAGTCTGGAGCCTGCCTCATATTCTGTCTCCCTCTCTCTCTCTGCAACGCCCCCCCCCCCATACACACACTCTGTCTTTGTCTGTCTCTCAAAAGTAAATAAAAACATTTTTAAAAATTTACAAATTTTTTCTTGGGGCGTCTGGGTGGCTCAGTCAGTTACATCCAACTTTGGCTCAGGTCATGATCTCATGATTTGTGACTTTGACCCCCTCATCAGGCTCTCTGCTGTCAGCACAGAGCTCTCTTCAGATCCTCTGTCTCATTCTCTCTCTCCCCGCCCCCTCTTCCTCTCAAAAATAAACATTAAAATTTTTTTTAATTACCTGAAAAACTTTAAAGAAAAAAAATATTTTTTTTTTCTTAAACAGGGGCACCTGGGTGGCTCAGTCAGTTAAGCCTCCGACTCTTGATTTTGGCTCAGGTCATGGGTTTGTGAGTTCAAGTCCCACATTGGGCTCTGTGCTGACAGTGCAGAGCCTGGCTGGGATTCTCTCTCTCTCCCCCTTCAGCTTTTCCCTCACTCTCTCACTCTCAAAATAAATAAAAATAATTTTTTAAATAAAATTTTTTTAAAAAGAATTTTTTCTTAAACAGGAATTTTTTTTAAGTGTAATTGTTCTAAATCTTGAGATGATTAAAGACATCATTATTTAGTCAAGCTAATAACATTAACAAACAACACTAAAACCTCAGGGGCTTAAATCAATCAAAGTAGATTTTGCATTCATTTCACTGCTTAATAAAGGTGTTATGTGGGCAGCGATCTAGACAATTACTCCAGGCCCCAGGTCTCTTCTATCTTGTGGCTCTACCATACTCTACCTTCAAATCTTCTACTGGGTTTTCTTCATCTGACTAGCCAGCAGGCAAAGAGAAAGAGCAAGCCAAGATCTCCTCAGGTGTTGGAGGCCAGGCCCGGGAATGGAAGACATCACTTTTACCCACATTCCATTGACCAGAACTAATCATACTGCTCTGACTTAACTGAGAGGAAGGCTAAGCCTGCCTAGGAAGACGATTCAGGATTGGCAAGCATCTACCCAGTCCCTGCTCCACATTTTTATGTTCTGCAGAGAGCACCATGACTTAGTTGTCTATCACATGAATGACTTTGGCTATCACCTTTTAAGCACTTGGGGTTCACAGGGCTGACAAATCATCATCCTCAGCAGACAAGGGAGACCAAAAGGTAGTGTGCTTCTTGGCCCTATCAGAGCAGAGGAACATGAAACTCTGCCAAAACAAAGCTAACCCCTGCAACATGTGACTTCACATTTTTAGCATTCATTCTTGGGAGGACCATATTTGGGGCTCAACGCCAGCCATCAACTCAGCCCAAACTTACAGTCTTCAACAGCTAACTTGGGTCTCTGAATTTCAAGGCCTAGTTTCTTGCTAAGACAAATAGATTTTGAGAGCCACAATTTTAAGGTAACTCATCTTTATGTAGTTTCTCCCTTTTAGCTTGTCTTAGACCTACCCTAACTATTTTTGTTTGGTTATACACAATATTTTATCATAGATCTTTAAGATAGATGATATTTTATCCAATATCATGGGAAACAGACTGCATGAATAGCTCAGCCAGGGTGAGAACAAATTCCAACAGATAGCTACCCTTTGTAGCTTCAAAAGGAGTGTATTTGAAAATATTCAAATTTTTTGTGAATTAAATCTCATGAGAGTAGATCTCAGTAAGGACATTTTTACTTTCTATGTTCCTTTCATTTAATATCATTCCCCTTGGGCTTAGTCCGTGATCTGCATGTCATAATTGTTTCACTTAGGTATGGAAATTACAAGTCCATAAAGATAAGAAACGAAGGTATATTTAAGAACAATTGTCATATTTTGTGACTGAAATGAAAAGATTTAAACCTTAAACCCACTCCAAGAACAAGTAGGAGGGCATTACAGCAAAACACGTGAAATAAATGTGTTGAGTCTTCTATGTCTGAATTTGTTGATCTAATCACATTAAATACCAAATTGCATCCAGCTAGACCCATGTAGGAAGAGAAAACAAATAAAACAGACCAGTTGAGGAGAGATGAGGTATGTAAGTAAAACAAATATAGAACAACCTTAAAGCAATCTTCAATTCGTTTGAAGCAATTGGATAAATACAGAGCATAATCAGAAATATTACATATAAAGGACAGGTCACCGTAGAATGGAGTGGTGGTGGGCAGTCTTTGGGATATTGAAGGAAAGACATCATGTGGAGGTGAGAAGAGGCTCTCCAGGGAGGGTAGAGCATAGGCAAAGACATGAAGGTGGAGACATGTGGGTAAAAGAGAGACGAGGACATGAAGAAAAGCAGCTTGCTGAAGGAGGGCTGTGTAGTGGGTTGCTCTGTGGGAGAAAATGGAAAAATATGATTTATTGAGCAAGATTCATTGTTAACAAGCTAAGGAGTCCAGACTTGAAATAATCAGAAATAAGGCAATAGCGTAGGGTCTTAATCAGGGGGGAGATGATGAAAGCAATGATGAATCTGGCAACAGTCTGTGGGATAAATTGAAAGGGAAGAGACCAGTGAAGAGACGGCTGTAGTAATTTATATGGGACTTGATAGGGACTTGGCTCTGAGAGGTGGCACTGAAACTGAGACCTGGGTGCAGATCCAAGAGACTCTGCAGAGGAAGGAAAGATGCTTTCAAATGACTGGATACAAGGAGTGACGGAGAGGGATGGAATGAAAAGCCGGAACCCAGGGCATGGCAGTGGCACCAAACAAGAGGAATTAATGAAGTATACGAAGCATCCTGCAGAATAAATTTTGCAATATTTATTACCAACTTAGTCATCGTGGAAATTTCTTTTTAATTTCTTATTCTAAGACACATGGTTAAAATTAAGGTTAATATTCTTGTTGGCTTAAGTTTCATAGAACTTTGAAATTCACCAAGTTGGGGGGATTTTGAGCATACGCATCAAAATAGTATAGAGTTGCCAGATCATGTTTTCATTTATAACAGAAGAGCAGAACAGCACTACATGGAATCAAAACATATTTTGCTAGGGGAGGCAATCAGGGCTTAAAATCACAATGGTTCTTGAATATGTGTAGCTGGTCTAAGATAGCTAACGGCTCTTTTAGATACCATGTAAACTTTTACCTGACATTTTCTGCTCTGTAGTTACTTCCATAGCAAGTAGAAAGAGGTGCAAACTGATGCCAAAATCCACAGAGACACTCCACCCAGAAGAAAGTAGACACCAGGAAAGATGTTAACAAACTTGGTGAAAAGCAAGGCATGCAAAGATCAGAAAAAAGAAATGTCCGTATGTGAAATGAAGGTAAGCACGAAGATCTGTCAGGAGCAAATGGGAGGGAAAGGCAAAAGAACGAGCAAGCCCTCCCCAACCGTGAGCGGAGGAGTTAGGAGACCGCTGTGGTAAACAGAAGTGAATTGGAGATACAAAAATTAGAAATGTATGCATTAACATGAAATAAAATAAAATATTTAGCAGAGGGATGTTAACCTTTGACACCATCAAAAGTAGAATCTTTTCTCAGGTTCATGAACCTCCAGTTTACTAGAAAAGTGTTACCTTCCGTGTCTGAGCAAAGGTAGCACGACTCACGGTGCTGTGGAGGGTGGGAGAGAGCCAGTGGGAAAACAGGTACATTCCTCACTAAAAGAATTATGTTCCCAAAGGCAAGACTTACAAGTAAGTAGTTCCGAACCAGTAATCCCACTTCTGGGTATATATCCAAAGGAGACAGAGACAGGACCTGGAGGAATATCTGCCTTCCTATGGTCACTGCATCATTATTCACAACAGCAAGACATGAAAACAACACGAGTGTCTGTCAAAGATGAATGCATAAAGAAGAAATGAGATGACTGATAGGCAGATGATAGATAGATAGACAGACAGATAGAGATAAGAGTATCATTCAACCATGAGAAAGAAGGAAATCCTGCCATTTGCAACAACATGGATGGACCTTAAGGACATAATGATAAGTGAAATAAATCAGACAGAAAAAGACAAATACTGTAACAGATCATTTATATGTGGAATCTAAAAACGCCAAACTCATAGAAACAGAAGTAGAGTGGTTTTTAACCAGAGGTGGAGTGGGGAGTGGGGGAAATGGGGAGGGTAGAAACTTCCAGTTATAAGATGAGTAAGTTCTGGGGGTGCCTGGGTGGCTCAGTCGGTTAGGCGGCCGACTTCAGCTCAGGTCACCATCTCGCGGTCCGTGGGTTCGAGCCCCGCGTCGGGCTCTGGGCTGATGGCTCGGAGCCTGCAGCCTGCTTCCGATTCTGTGTCTCCCTCTCTCTCTGCCCCTCCCCCATTCATGCTCTGTCTCTCTCTGTCTCAAAAATAAAATAAAAAACATTAAAAAAAAATTTAAAGATGAGTAAGTTCTGGGGCTTAGTCGGTTAAGTGTCCAACTTCAGCTTAGGTCGTGATCTCACAGTTCATGAGTTCGAGCCCCGTGTCAGGCTCTGTGCTGACAGCTCAGAGCCTGGAGACTGCTTTGGATTCTGTGTCTCCCTCTCTCTCTGCCCCTTCCCTGTTTGTGCTCTGTCTCTCTTCGCTCTCTAAAAAAATAAATACACGTTAAAAAAAAATTTTTTTTTTAAAGATGAGTAAGTTCTTAGGATCCATGGTGATTATAATTAATAGAACTGTATTTTATGCTTTAAAGTTCTGAGAGAGTAAATCTCAAATGTTCCCACCACACTCAAAAAGAAAACACTGGTCCTGGGATGTGATGGAGGTGCTAGCCAACACTATGGTAGTAATCATTTTGCAATGTATAAGTGTGTCAGATCAATACACAGTACACCTTAAGCTTGCACAATATATATATATATATATATATATATATATATATTTAATTTGAAAGAGAGAGGGAACGAGCAGGGGAAAGAGCCAGAGGAAGAGAGACAGAGAGACAGAGAGAGAGAATCTTCAGCAGGCTCCACGCTCAGAGCAGAGCCCGCCCTGGGGCTCAATCCCACCACTCTGGGATCATGACCTGAGCTGAAATCAAGAGGCAGATGCTCAACTGACTGAGCCACCCAGGCGCCCCAACCTTAGGCAATATTATACGTCAGTTACATCTCAATAAGCCTGGTAAATAAATTGAATTAAATAGTTTCTAAAATTTGGATGCTTAAAGGACATTATAGAAGGAAGAAGCTGGGAATTTCTTTGGAGTTATGGTACATGTCACGGATTTCTAACCGGGCTCTATTATCTAATCTCCCCTTCTTGCACAGTAACAGAACTTCCAAATGTTAGCAGGACACATGGTTGCCTAAAATAAAAACTATATTTCTTAGCATCCATTGCTACAGAGTTATATCCATCTGACCAAGTTTTGGTCAATGGATTAAAAGAGGAAATGGTATGTATAACTTCAGAATATGTCTTTAAAAGGAGGGAGTCCAGGGGCACCTGGGTGGCTCAGTTGGTTAAACATCCAACTCTTAATTTCAATTCAGATCATGATCTCAGGGTTGTGAGATCGGGCCCCATGTCAGGCTCTGTGCTGAGTGTGGAGCCTGCTTGAGATTCTCTCTCTCTCTCTCTCTCTCTCTCTCTCAAAAGAATGAGAAGAAGGAGAAAGAAGGAGAAGGGAGCTTGCCCTATTCTTCTGTCTTTTATATTCCTGGTCACTGACATGTAAGTGTGATGGCTGAGATTAGAGAAGCCAACTCAGACCTCAGTGTGAAAGCCACATGTTGAGGATAGTGACACAAAAGCGTAGGAGCCTGGGTCTCTGATGATAACGGAGCCGTCATACCAGCCATAGATAATGTTTACTTAAAAGCAAGATAAACTTCTATCTTGGTACGTCCCTGATAATTACCTAATAAAAGTTATCTTTAGGATAACTAGAACTTATAAAGGCAGGACAGGCTGAATTCAAACCAAACTGGTATGAGGCTTCTAGCACTAGAAGCTGACCAGGTCTTTGCAAAGTAAATATTAGGGTACTTCTGATCAGTGTGAATAAACATGAGTTTTAGCTTGACATTGAGGGGAAAAAGAAGAAAATAAAGTAATGCAAGCACCTTGGTAGACAACTGACCCAGTGGGGCTTGGGGAAAGTGAAGCGAACATACATAGCACCTTCTGCTTTGCAACACACAAAACAGAAAAGGAGGATTCGGCCCTTGCGCTGAAAGTTGGAGGACTTTCCAAAGCAATTTTTAGGAGAAAGAAGGTCAGCAATGCACTGAGCGCTGCCCAGTAACAAGCATGGAAGAGGAGGGAACGCGTTGCCCAGAAGACACTGTATATGTGGCACAAAATCAACAGCAACCCTGGAAAACTCTTGCAGAAAGAAAGTACAGTTGGATTTTTCTAGGCAGGAATTTCATGGTTAAGTCATGACTATGTTGCTATGGGGCTTTACTATCAGCCAAAAATCTGTGAGATGAAACTAAAAATGTTAAGTGAAAGTGAAGAAACCACAAGATCAAGTAAGGCGGAAAAATGGCAGACCTCATTTTATCACACAAGGGGAGGCACAGTCTGGGGACCAAACAAAAGATTGCTCCTTAGAATTCACAAACAAAGGAACCATCGTGGTCATGGCTTTGAGTGTTTTCACAGGAATCACTACATTAACAGTTGTTACAACACAATTTAGTTCCACATTCTGGAAGAAAACTTTTAAAATCCATCAATTCTAAAAAGGGAACTGTAACCAACCCACAAGCAGTACATTGGGCCGGGGCGGAGCAGGGGGAGGGATGTTAAAAGGAGTCACATAAAGGGAAATTAATTGAGAAAGCTAGTTTATGGCTAAAACATTACTAGAAATCCAAAAAAAGTATTTGCCACAGATAAAAAAGATGTTTCTTTAAAAAAATTATATAATAACTGATTGTTAATAACAAACAAAAACCACCTCTATTTTAGGAGGAATCTCTCTCTCTCTCTCTCTCTCTTTAATGTAAAGATTGACTCAGTAAGAGGAATAAGAAAACAGAGTTTGAAGGACAGGTGTAAACCAGAAATTGGGCAGCAGAAAGGTCTGCCAGGAAGCTTCAAACACAGGGGTAAGAGATGAGGGAAGTTCGGCTGGAAGCCTGCCCTTTTGATCATGGTGCAAAAGATTTGATTGAAGCTGAAAGTAAAAAGAGACTAAATGGAGTTTTTAGGGAAACTCTGTCTCCCAAATTCAGTTTGGAAGTACACTAATGGGACATATTAAATGCCCAGAATGTTCTAGACAAGGTTGACAGAACAAAAGTCATCAGAGCCAGAGAGCAGCTACTCCAGAGTGCTGAAGGAACTGTTACCCAAAACGTGCAAGAAGCCAGCATCGATGCGTGACTATCAGACTGCCAGCAAGAGCCTCGTCCACATGTGCACACGAAAGGGTAGATTGACTTACAGTACAGGTGAACTAGTAGAAGATAAAATCAAGCAGAAACCCTATATATTTTCTAAATGTGGCAAAATGGGGGGTGGGTAGCAGGAATCTCACTAAATTAATCTATAATTTTAGAAGGGAAATATACGTAGGGGTGCCTGGGTTGCTCAGTCAGCTGTGCGTCAGACTCTTGATTTTGGCTCAGGTCAGGATCTCACAGTACGTGGGTTCAAGCCCCGCATTGGGCTCCACACTCACAGTGTGGAGTCTGCTTGGGATTTTCTCTCTCCCTCTGCCCCTCCCCTGCTCTCTCTCTCCCTCTCTCTCTCAAAAATAAATAAACTTACAAAAAAAAAAAAAAAAAAGGAAGAGAGACATAACAAAAAAAGGGAATTGATGGACATAATTCATAATTTAGAGCCTCAAAATTCTTTACATGGATACCTGAGCTATAATGGGGCTTGTTTTAAAAAAAAAACAAAAGAAAACAAAAGTCAGACCTCACTCAGGCCTTCCAAAATACAGTAAAACCTTGGATTGTAACTTGTTCTGCAAGTGTTCCACAAGACAAGCAAACATTTCTAATAAATTTTAACTTGATAAATGGGCAATGTCTTGCAATATGAGTAGTATGTGATGCGAATGTCACATGATCATAACTGAGCCAATGGTTCTTGAAATTTACCTTGATATACAAGTGTTTTGGATTACAAGCATGTTTGGAACAAGTTATGCTCACAAGCCAAGGTTTTACTGTAATGTCATTTTTCTTGATGGTTTCTCGAGGACCTGCGGGAAGATGTGATTTTCTTTCAGTCTCTCTCTTCTCCGTGAACCTTCTCCCTGAGACAGGCCTTCTCCCTCCTTCTCCACACCCCACTTCCCTCTGAGGGCTGCCCCTTTGCGGACCTTTCACCCTCTCCCCCTCCCCACAACCTGGGCCATTATACACCCCCCACCTCACCCCCACCAGCCACCCACACGCCCCCCCCCCAAGGCCAAAGCTATCTCAATGGCATTAGCATGAGAAAAGTCCCCGTTCTTCAATTCTACTTCTAATTCTTTATGCTCTTGGGAATACTCAATTCACGCAGTCATAGGAGATAGAAAATGTGTCAGATAAAAAAATTCTATCTTTACACACGTGGCAAAAATGATAACAACAGGTAACACCTTTATTGCGTTTACTAATGCTTTCTGTTGCTTAACTCCTTTCATCTCTCTCTCATCCTCATCACCACCACCATCATCATCAACATTCCCTTTTTACATGTGAAGAAACTGAGGTCACACAACTTAATTAGCAAGACAGGTGTCTGAACCTTGCTCTTTAGTCTGGCTCCAGAACCCACATTCTTAACCACCACACCATAGGGACTCGCCTCTCTCCCCAGTAAGAGTCTCTTGCTGAGTTTCCTGTCTCTGTGGACGGCACCCCTACATATCCACTAACCCCCTTGCCCTCAGTCCCATCCGCTAGGTGCCTGGGCCTGCATGGATCTCTGCAGCAGCCTCTCCCTGCCTGTGTGTCTGCACAAGCAGGTACATTCACGCTCACACACACACACACACACACACCATATTTTCAGCACATGTAGCCAGAGTGGGGGGTGTCCAGCACTTTAGCTAACAAGATTAAACACACACATACACACACAGCAAAAACAAAAACAAAAACAAACAAACAAAAACAGCCCCCAAACCAAAAACAAGGAGCACATAGATCTACTTCTTAAATTATTAAAACAAAAATGTTGAATGTGTTGTGGGGTGTTATGAAACTAGATCTCAACATTTCTGAATGCCTGAGGGTGAAATTAGGGACAAAAGGTATTGGAAATCTTCCAGAAACTTGCTTCCTGCGGCTCTAAAAGTGGAAGTAAGAATGTGTCTCCTGGGCAGGCTGTTCTTGGCTCTGGGAGAGAACAAGTTAATGACCTCAGAGTAGTGGCCACTCAGGGTCCACGTGGTAGTGGTTGCTGGAGCCTGTCCCAAGCCAGCCCTCTCAAGATCACTAGCACCCAGGAAACTGGCAGTGAAAATAGTGGATTTTAAAAGTAGAATGTTGGGAGTAGGCCAGTTCGGCGTGGGAGTTTGCACGTGTGTTGGGGGTGGGAGGGTCTCTGTTTGTCAGGGGAAGGGCGGGTCTGACAGGAGTTGAGCCTCTTTACCCTTCAAACAGTAACCATGTGCCGCAGCAGTGACCCAAAACAGAGACCCAGACACGGCTTGTGTTTTGGAATAAAACCAGCATCAATGAAGTGTTCTTGGAACTCAGCAAGGTGGTTCCTCCAGCCTGAAAGGTCACCTGCGTTCTGTGTCCAGCTTAAGATGAGAGATACAGACAAGACCCTGTAGATTACTGGCCACATAAGGGAGAGAGGGGAGTTTAGAGAAAGAGAGAGAGAGAGGACTTCCTGTTTATCTAGGCATGTGTAGAGTAGAGAAGGTCTTATCTTCAAAAAAAGATGAAATGTGAACTTATTGGTCCCTCTGTGTACATGAAATGGGTCCTATCAATTATACTGGCTACTATGACAATTATTTCCCTCTTCTCCCCATTCCTTCTGTGTGACCATGGCTTGAGACTGGGGACTCCTTCGAACTTTCATGAGTCAACACTGTATATCACTGTGACCCTATTCTGCCATGACATCATTTCTTCATTAAAGGGAGCCGAGATGTTCATGGTCCAGTCAGGTCCTTAAATTTGCAGAACCACAAAAAGCATTTTATCTATTCACTCTGTACAGTCTGGTGGTTGGGAAACCGATTCACACTAATTAAACCCACAAGAGGCTGATTTGTACACTTGGAGAACAACGTGGCAAATTACTCAGAAAGATAAAACTGACCCAAAAAGCAAGAACATGCATTTAGACTGGACACTGTGTTTGAGATAAGTCCACCCCAGAAGCCAAACAACAAAGCAAAGAATTGCCTCGTCAATATAAGATCAAAGCAAAGGTGTTTGTATTTTGTCACATGATAGTTATAGAAAGTCCTGGTAGACTGAGAAATTGGTCTTCCATCATAGCTATGCTTGAAAAACCAAGATGAGTATTTAGACTGAGATGTCCCTTTCCGTTGAGGGTGCCAGAATATCACTGATAAATTCTTATGGCCCAACCTTCATTTTCCCATTGTCAATGAGACTAACTCTCGTCCTATTTGTACTTGTCACTGTGCTTAGAATTGTTAAACTTACAGGTAATGTTTATCAATTATGTTTTGATGAGTAACTTAAATTGGGGCAAATAAGTCTAAGTAAGCATCATAGCATAGCACCTAGAGCTGAAAGGACACCAGCCATCATCTAGGTCTCTGGTTTTCCAATTGTGTCTCACGGATTCAAGGGGCTGCTGAATTGGGCAGCTGGAGGTATGAGGAGTAGGGCAAAGAGACAGGTGGCAGCTGACCACCTCTTTGTAAGGAGTTCGGATTATTCCAAGTGCAGAAATCATTATATGTTTTAATATAAAGTGACAGGATGAAGTTTGTTTTTTATTTATTTTTTAAAATGTTTATTTATTTATTTTTGAGAGAGACAGAGCACAATCAGGGGAGGAACAGAGAAAGAGGGAGACACAGAATCTGAAGCAGGCTCCAGGCTCTGAGCTGTCAGCACAGAGCCCAACGTGGGGCTCGAACCCATGATCATAACCTGAGCTGAAGTCGGATGACTAACCGACTGAGTCACCCAGGTGCCCCTGATGTTTGCTTTTTAAATAAGAAAGTGATTGGAGGAAGGCAAGAGTAGAAGTCAGGAGACCACCTGAGAAGGTAGAGCCTTTGTCCGGGGGAGAGCTGATGGTGTTGCGGATCAGGGTAATAGCAGTAGAGCCAGAGAGAAGAGGATGGATTTGAGATGTGGTTTAAAAGTAGAACAGATAGAGGGGTGCTTGGGTGGCTCAGTCAGTTAAGCATCGTCCAACTTCAGCTCAGGTCATGATCTCGCAGTTCATGAGTTCCAGCCCCACATGGCGCTCTGTGCTGACAGCTCAGAGCCTGGAGCCTGCTTCGGATTCTGTGTCTCCATCTCTCTCTGCTCCTCTGCTGCTTGTGCTCTGTCTCTCTCTGTCTCTCAAAAGTAAATAAACATTAAAAAAAAAAAAAAGGAGAATAGACAGAACTTGGCTAGTGAGGGAGCAGATGTTACCAAGGATTCACTCATTTATCTATCCCGTCCAGAAAGTTTATTGAGTGCTTACAATGGGTTAGGAATTGGGCTAGGTGCTCAGCTAGACAACCAATGCCCTGCCCTTCCTGGAGTTCATATTCTAGCAGAGGGAGACAGACAATCCATGGGCACACAAACAGGTAAAATAGTAACATGCTTGATAAATCAACTGTAGGGCTCACATTGTTTCCCTCCTCCCAGGGACTATTGTCCTGCACCACCTCTTGTCCAATCAACCAGCTGTCCAATCCCTTGAAAATCATTTCAAATATTTTGCCCAGTTTTTTAGTCTGTAAGATAAAAGGGTGAATCTACTCCCTGTTACTCCATCATGGCCAGAAGTGGAAGTTACTTTTTCTTGCATGAATTTGATATAAGGGATAAAGGAAAGGGAGGAGTCAAAATTCACCACCAGGTTCTGACTTTAATGGTTCAGTGGATGGTCATGAGGCAGAAACAGAAGGCTCTGGATTTATTTTTGTACTTCCTTTCTTCCAGTTTCCCTCCCTCCCTCCCTCCGTCCCTCCTTTTCTTCCTTCCTTCCTTCCTTCCTTCCTTCTTTCCTTCTATCCTTCCTTCCTGGGTATGTCTGTTTAAAAATATGTTTTGTTTTGAAGATGCTTGAGAACAGAACAATAGCAGAAAAGATGGAAATCAAGAAGCTAGTTTGGGGCATGTTGAGTCTGCAATGCCTGTAAGACATGTGATACCAGAGTTCAAAGAGCAGAAATAGACCAGAGATGCCCTGTAGAAGCTGGGTACACAGAGATACAGTTCCCCGGGAAGAATCTGGTGGCAGGAGCAGATTTGTGGAGGGCCATCTGCACTCGGATTTTCTGATGCCATTTGAAATGTCTATGAGACATTCAAATAACAGTACCAATTAGGCAGTTCAGTATTGGCATCGGGAGCTCAGAAAACAGAGCTGGGCTGCAGTTATAAATGTGGGGCTCTTCAGCATATAGGTATCATTTAAATCATAAGGACAAGGTTACCCCAAAAAGGGGAGAGAAGAGAGGGAGAAGAGAAAAGGGGAAGAAAGAACAGAGCAGAAGAGAAAAGATAAGATGAAAAGGCCCAAGAACAAGTCGTGGGGAATACCAGTCATTAGAGGCAGCACAGCATAAGAGAAACCATCAGAGGATAACAGAAGGGACTGGCCATCGAAGAAGGAAACCAGACAGTGGATTTTCAAAGGAGAAGAGTATTTCAAGAGGGAATATCAATTGGCTCAAATGCCGCTAAGAGTCAAGTAAGATAAGAATTTGGAAAGATCCATTGGATTAATTTGGAAGTCATTTGTGAGCTTATCAAGAGCAGTTTCAGTGGGATCATAGAGGGGAAGGTGGACCAGACTCCACTGAAGAATGAATGGGAGGTAAAGAGCAGGTAGCATGTGCAAACAGCTCTTCCATGGAGAATGGGAAAGTGGGGTAATCCTGGAGGCACTGATGAGTTAGCAGAGGTTAGTTGTTTATTTTTAAGACACAGAGCATATTGGGATGATGAAACCAAGAGGTTAAGAATGCAGAGAGAGGAATTAACCAAAGAGCAACGCTGCTGAAAAAGCTCCTGAAAGGTCCAGGATCCAGAGCTCACTTTCTTTTTATTATTATTATATGAGAGAGAGAGAGAGAGTGCATGTGAGCACACACAGCAGGGCAGAGGGGTAGAGGGAGAAAGAGAGAGAGAAAACCTTAAACAGTCTCCACCCTCAGTGCAGAGCCCAACATGTGGCCACATGGGACTTGATCCCACGACCCTGGGATCATGACCTGAGCTGAAATCAAGAGGCAGACACTCAACCAACTGAGCCTCCCAGGCACCCCTAGAACTCACTTCTTAATGGTCCTTACCACAGTCTCTTCATCAGCCTTTGCTAACAGATCACCCCCCCCCAACCAGTTGAGACCTCTCTAAATACAGGGATCACGTCCTCAATTCTTTTCTGAGCCCATGTGTGGCATGGCATATAACAAGTGTTTGAAATATTTCTTCACTAATGTATACACAGTTGGAAGTGCATACACAAACGGATGAAGGAAGTTTATCTGGTAAAATCTGCCCTGAAAAGTGAAGCAAAGATATCTATGTATTTAATTACCTCAAGATCAGAAAATACTTTCTGCAGGGTCCCCTGGGTAGCTCAGTCAGTTAAGCATCCAACTTTAGCTCAGGTCATGATCTCACAGTTTGTGAGTTCGAGCCCCACATCCAGCTCTGTGCTTACAGCTCAGAGCCTGGAGCCTGCTTCAGATTCTGTGTCTCCCTCTCTCTCTGTCTCCCCCCACCCCCCTGCTTGTGCTCTGTCTCTCTCTCTTTCAAAAATAAAGATTAAAAAAATTTTTAATTAAAAAAAATTAAAAAAAGAAGATACTTTCTGTAGATTCTGGTTAGTGTTCCCAGAGTGGAAAATAAGCACAATAAAAACAAAATTCTTATTAATTTTTTAGAGACATGCAATGTGGTTTTTTTTCCCCCAAATTAATCACAACTGATGAATAGCTACTTCCTGTGTAGATCCAAAGGCTTCTTTCAGCATTCTAGGGCAAAGAGTAATTGCCGTATTTTACATCTGAAATCCAATCTCATTTATCAAAAAACACTTCAGTTTGGTAAGTGCTATATAATTATTTCCATTATTTCTATAGCATCTCTATATGTTGACTTAGTATTATTATGTCATCAATTCTCAATCATTAGATTAGTGACAGAATCAAATTCTGGAGGACCCAAAACAGTGAATAATAGAGTAGGGACAGCAAGTTTGTCATCCCAATTTGGGCTCTTTTGGGCAAATAGCCCATGTCAACACACAGATGACAGAGTTTCAGCTCAGAAGCACTTTGTGTGGTGAGCGATCTGCTTAGGATGTTTTTCACTAATGAGACTGATTCACCAAGCAGATCAAGAACTGATGGAAAGGATAGAGCCCCCTATAAACAGAAGGTTATACAATTCAAAAACATAGCAAAGGCAAAATTGGACTCAGAATTTAGAACTAAGAACTAGAACTGAGAAATTGCCCAGTCCTTCTCCCTCATTTTACACATGAATATAAAATCCAGAGAGATTGCATAACTTGCTCTGAGTCACACGAAAAATTAGTGAAGCGTCCTCCCAACGAATGACGTCTCACGTAACGAATGACGTCTCACATCACTCCCAGGCCAGTGTGCTACACCATCTTGCATCCCCAAGATGCAATTCTTCGGCATCTTTGCATTCTTCTGCAAAAGAAAGAAAGAAAGAAAGAGAAAAAGAAAGAAAGAAAGAAAGAAAGATAAAAAGAAAGAAAGAAAGAAAGAAAGAGAAAAATCTTCAAATTCTAACGGACAGTTAAAAATGTAAAGAATAAGTTGAAATCCAAGACACATAAGGCATTAAGAGAAAATTCAGATTGTTAAAGCTTATGATACACTACGCACTTTCCCAGCTGTTAACTCAAAATTCTTTCAAGTCTCTGTCAGGTTTTATTCCCTCTTACAAATGAGGACACAGAGGCTAAGTAATTTACCCCAGGTCAAAAGCAACTAGACAAGAATTTAGGTCTACAACGCTGGGTACACTTCTCTTTCCATTATATAACATTTCAAGCTAGGTCACATCTTCCAGCCCAGACAGATCATAACCTGAAGCAATAAAAGACTCAAAGATGTTATTGTGCAACTACTGTTGGCAATCTTGGTGGGGTGTGAGGTAGGGGGAGACATGAACAAAAGAGGCCAGAAAACTAGAAAATAGCTTTTGATTGTGAAATTTGAGAAAACCTAGATTCTGGGAACTACAATTCGGTCAAAGCAAATTCCTGATGTCAACCTGTCAACCTTTGGCAAAAATCGAGAATGAAATTACTAAATATATGGTTTGTGAACCACTTAGAAAAGAATGCTGTGATCACAGGGAGCCAACATGGATTCACTAAATCATGATGCCAAAACATCAAACATATCCACTAGGAATTAAGGTTAAGTCTATTGGGATGTCACTGTGGTCAAAGTGAAAATATGCGATTAAGATAACAGGGCAGTTGGATATATTCACAACTGGTTAAAGTTGCCAGTGACCTGTCATATAACCCTGCCTGATATAATTCTATTAAAAATTTTAGCAATGTTTTTTTCAACTTTGAAAATCCTCAGATTTGTGGATAATTTGAAGTTTGAAGGCAGATGTCATATGATAAACACCAATAATCATTTTGACAGACTGAAATGGTCAACCCCTCCATTTCAGATTTAATAGGCAAAGTATAGCTATACATTGAAGTAAAAACAAATAGGGGCATCTGGGTGGCTCAGTCAGTTAAGCGTCCAACTTCGGCTCAGGTCATGATCTCATGGTTCATGGGTTCGAGCCCCACATCAAGCCCTGTGCTGACAGCTCAGAGCCTGGAACCTGCTTTGGATTCTGTGTCTCTGTCTCTCTCTGCCCCTCCTCAGCTCATACTCCATCTCTCTCTGTGTCTCTCAAAAATGAATAAACGTTAGAAAAAATTTTTAAATAAATAGATGGGTACGTGACAGATGATAGACAGACGATAGATGATAGATAAATAGATAGATAGGGAATCACATAAATTCCAAATGGTGAAAATCTGACTTGATCAAAATTTGTTAGAGAGAAAAGACTGAAGTTTAGTAAAAGACACAAATTCAGTACATGCCAATAGCACACAGATGCCCTACGACATAATGAAGAAGAGCTTGAGCTTGAGCATCAACAAAGCTGGGTTCACAGTCAAGTGCACCACTTAATATCTGTGTGACCTTTCCTTAATTTTAAAGCCTCAGCTTCCTATTCTATAAAATGAGTATTATACAATGTCACACTGCTAGTAATAGAACTTGGATCATAATTCAAGTCTTCTGATTCCTCTGCTGTTTTTCCATGGAGGCTACTTTCAAATAGTTTAAAAAGATGTTTTAGAAAAAAGAATTGAGGAGCGCCTGGGTGGCGCAGTTGGTTAAGCGTCCAACTTCAGCCAGGTCACGATCTCGCGGTCCGTGAGTTCGAGCCCCGCGTCAGGCTCTGGGCTGATGGCTCAGAGCCTGGAGCCTGTTTCCGATTCTGTGTCTCCCTTTCTCTCTGCCCCTCCCCGTTCATGCTCTGTCTCTCTCTGTCCCAAAAAATAAAAAAAAAATAAAAAAAAATAAAAAAAAAAAAGAATTGAATCATTCTTTTATCCTTAGAGGACCAACCAACACCAGATTAACAGAGGAACGCTATCAAAGGCCAAGTTCAGCCCTCTTCTTGGGAGAACATTGTACCTGATGGGCTAACATGGAATAGACCTCCCCATGAAGCAGAGAAATCATGGAGCACTGAGCAAACTGGCAGCAGGTGTCTGATCAACGGTCAGGAATTCTGCTGCAGTGATTCCAATGAGGATGAAAACTACCACCAACGATCCCTGAGGTCTCTTCAGCTCTCAGATTCAGAGATTTCTCCAATGCTTGGTTACTATGATTTTGCAACTGATGTGAAGAAAGGTTTTTGTGAAAGAATTTATTGTCATTGATTTTGCTTTATGGAAAGTCAAATTTACCCGTGTTGGAAGCGACCAGGGAAATAGATCCCTTTTCTCAGCATTCACCTGAGGGCTAACATAATAGAAAGCACAAATGATTCTGAAGTCTCCCACAATTCCAAATGGCTCATGAACAATGGAGACTTGCACCCCTATATTCTGACAATTACTTTTCCATCTTTTGGCAAGTTTGTGAAATATCACTGGCGCACGCTCCCTTGTGAGTTTATCTGCTGCACTGTGCTGTCCCCTGCTGCAGATGCCCAGCTTCCTGATGCTGTCTCCTGTCCCATCCAAAGAAGAAATGGGCAGCTTCATTTTCCCTAAATCATTAGCTTATTTATTCACTCCCTCAACAAATAAAAATGATATGCTACTTATAAATAGTTCCCATTTAATGAACACAGGCCACATGCCTGCAGCTTTATACATTTTAGCTCAACTAATTGCCTAAATAACTCTGGGAGATTTATACCACCTGAAGATAAAAAAAAAATCAAAATTCATAGGATCAAATTAATCCGCTCAAGATTGCACAACTAAAAAGTGGTGAGGCTATGGTGTTCTCATTCTACTGCATTATTATAAGTAAGGCATTGTGCTGTGAGCAAGAGGGGAGTAGGAGAAAATCTCTTCTATCCAATCACTTACTCCTGAATAGTGCATATTACATGCACACAGGTAACTATATTAGGAATGGGTACGTGGTAATTACATAATATACTCTGGACAGAAACATGATTAGAATAGCCCTCTGGGGAGCACCTTAGTAATATACATCCAAGGTCTTTAGAAGTTGTAACGGTTTGTTTTATGTGTCAACTTGACGGGGCTAAGCGATACCCAGAGAACAGGTAAAACATTATTTTGGGTGTGTCTGTGAGGGTATTTCTGGAAGAGATTAGCATTTGAATCCATAGACTAAGATACCAGCCCTCATCTGGCATCACCCAACCACCGAGGGGCCCGAACAGGGAGAAGAAGGGCGATTTTATCTCTTTCACTTCTTGAGCTAGGACGTGGGATATCCATCTTCTGCCTTTCTGCATCAGAGCTCTTGCTCTTCGGGCACTGAGCCCTGGGACTTACACCAGCGTCCCCACCACCACCCTCCCCACTCTCAGGCGCTTGGCCTCAGACTGGGATTCACACCATCAGCTACTCTGGTCTCAGGGCTTCGGATGCAACGCCACCCACTCTCCTCATTCTCCAGCTTACAGACAGCAGACGCAGACACATCTCAGCCTGTATAATTGCATAAGCCAATTCCCATAATAAATCTCCTCTTATATATCTATACTGACTCTGTTTCTCTGGGGAACAGTGACTAATACAGAAGTCCGTATTATTTGACATTAAATGGTCACTTCTGGTAACTTAACTTTGCGGCTATGATGTAGTAGATTGTAGCAGACTAGTCCTCCCACAGAAAACAGCCAGAAAAGCTGAATATAATATAAAAGTGTAAGTGTTTGAGGTGGTGAAAGAGCTGCTTGGGCTGCCAGGACATGAGGACTCAAGATTCTAGAAAGAAGAGGTCTCTGAGGTAATCCCAACATTTTGCATGCAACCTCTGTTTCCCGGTGACATTTGTTCATTCCGGGTGCAGGGGTAGAAGGGGCTGAAAAACTAGATAAAGGACCACTGCTAAGAAGCAGGAACTCAACCGATCTTTCAAGTGATCCCAGGGGATTGGGGAGACAGATTAAAACTGGAGGAGTATGCAAAAGGGAGAAGCTTCCAGTTATAAAATAAAGAAGTTCCAGGGATGTAATGTGCAGCATGGTGACCATGCTGAACAGCACTGTATTATATATTTTTTGAAAGTTCTCATCACCAGAAAAAAATTATCACATGCATGGTGATGGGTGGAAACTGGACGTATCGTGGAGATTATTTCACAATAAATATATACAAATATCAAATCATTATATTGTGGCCCTGAAACCCATATAATGTCATACGGCAATTATACCTCAGTTAAAACAAAACAAAGTTCCCCTCTTAAGTCACTGGGGCTGCTATAACTGAATACCATAGACGGGGTGGCCTATAAACAACCGACACTGATTTCTGAAGGTTCTAAAGGCTGGGAAGTCCAAGTTCAAGAACCAGCAGATCTGATGTCTGGTGGGAGCCTACTCCTCACTGACAGTCATCTTATCACTGTGACCTGGCATGAGGGATCTCTCTGGGTTCTCTGCTATAAGGACGCTAATCCCATCCACGAGACCTCCTCCATCATGACCTAATTACCTCTCAAAGGCCCCACCTCCAAACACCAGCACAGTAGGCTTCATATGAATTTGGCATGGGAGGTGGGGGAGGGAGGGGACACATTAAAAAAATAATAAAATTTTTAAAATATGGGGTGCCTGGGTGGCTCAGTTAGTTAAGCCTCCGACTTCAGTTCGGGTCATGATCTCACGATTCGTGAGTTCAAGCCCCGTGTCTGTCTCTGCGCTGACAGCTCAGAGCCTGGAGCCTGCCTCGGATTCTGTGTCTCCCTCGCTGCCCCTCCCCTGTTCACATTCTCTCTTTCTCTCTCTCTCTCTCTCAAAAATAAATAAACACTAATTGTTTTTAATAAGTAAATAAATATTTTAAAATACAATAAAATTGGGGAAGTATGGTTCTCAGGCAGCTAGGACGGAAACAACAGTGTCCCTGAGAGAATGGAGGTACAGAAAAATGAGCCAAACATTTGACAATGACATTTTGAGGCACTTTCCAAATTCTTAAGCTACACAGAGAAAGAGACAGTAGTTTCACTGTGCTGAAAATTAAAGAAAAAACAAAACAAAAACTGAAGTTTAAGGCCCGCCAGGAAGGAACTGCCGTTATAAACGCTCCAGGTCTTAGTCGGGACATCTGCAAGTGTCCGCCACAGAGATGAAGAACAAACCAAAGACAGACGATCCTCACAGAGGCCACAGCTCAGTCTCAAGACAGCCCTGCTTTAACTGCCAATTAGAAGAGAGTGTGAATCCTTTCTGGAAGAAGATCATTTCATCCAGAGTTTCTTATGTTTTTTTATACAAAATGTCTGGTCTTTAATCAATAGTTACCAGTCACGAGAAGAAACAAGACTAAAAAAATAAATCGGCCATAGAAACAGACAAGTAACCCAGACGTTGGCGTTATCGGAGACTGAATTTGCATGTTCAGAAAAACAGATAGCAAGGTGGAAATTAACACCAAAAGGGAAGAAAGAGGACACAAAATAGGGCAGAAGCAGTATATGAAGAAATAACATCTTAGATGTTTCAAAAACTCACAAAAGTCATCAAGGAAACATCTAAACTGTTCTAGAACCTAAGGAGGATAAACAAAGAAAACCACACCTGGTACAGCTTCATAAAACTGCTAAAAACAGAGATAAAGACAAAAGTCTTAAAAACAGCCAGGGAAAGCAGACACATTACTTTCAGAGGAGACAGAATAAGACCCCAAACGAACAAAAAAACAAAGAAATGCCATCTTTAAAGTGCAAGAAAATAAATGCCCACCTAAAATTCTGTATCACCAACTGAAAATAGCCTTCAAAAGTGAAGATAAATTAGAAACAAATTTTCAGGCATATAAAAAACAATCAGATAATTCCTTGTCAGCAGACTTCCGTTAAAGGAAATATTATGTGGTGGTGGATGTTAACAAGGCTTATTGTGCTGATCACTGCATAATTTATACAAATACCAAATCATTATGTTGTACACCTGAGACTAATATAAGGTTATATGTCAATTACATCTCAGGAAAAAAAGTGGGGGAGGGGAGAAAATACTGATGAAAATTCTTAGATAAGGAAGACACTACCAGATAGAAACATAGAAGTGCAGGAATAAAAAAGGTGAATTTGTAACATTTAATCTTGATTGCATCAAGGAGCAGTCAAAATGTCTTGTAGAGTCTGCAATGTATGTAGAATTAAAATGTGTGCCAACAATAACAAAAAGAGGCAAGAAGGGGAAATTAGTTAAATTATTACTCAAGAAGCATTGTTTAACGGGCAATGGTGAGACTACAGATTATCTGATATGCAAATAAATCAAGGAATGATATTTTAATCTCTACACCAATAACTAAAAGCATACATAACAAGCTCATAAAAGGAAATGTGGAATAATAAAAAAAAACTTGATTAAAAGAAAATAAGGCAGAAAAGGAGAGAAAAGGAATCATAAAACGCGTGAACACAAAGAAAGCAAACATAAGATACATATACACCAATTATCTCAGTAATTACATTAAATGTAAGCAGAATAAAAGCTCCAACTGAAAAGTTCATAGTCAGTCTCTGTAACAACCACGAAAACAACTGCAGAACCCAGACAACTCTGCAGCTTAGAAGATACACATCCTAAATATGAGGGCATGACTCCAAGTCCTCAATCACAGAGAGATTGAAAGTAAAACAGGGAAAAAGATTAGCCATGAGAATGTTAACGAAAAAGTACTATAACTACATTAATACCAAGCAAAGAAAACTTCAAGGCAAGAAACATTACTAAAGATAAAAGACATTCATAATGATAAAAATGTAAATCCATCTAATTCTAAATAACATAGCTTCAAAAATTGAAGAACTGAAGGAAGAAATGCACAGTGAGAGGAGACTTTAACAAGCCTCTTGTAGCAGATGAGGTAAAAACAGGCAAAAATAAATCAATAAATTGGTAAGAACACAGGATATATGAATGACAAAATCAACAAATCTGATTTATTTGACAAATGCAGAATACTCCACCCAACAGTAAAAAGTCCTCAGTCATTCCAAGTACACATGGAACATCTACAAAAGTGGCCTTATGCTGTCGATAAATAAATTCTTAACAAATTTCAAGTTTTAAAAATCTTTCAGAGTGTATTTGCTGACCACAGTGAAATGCCCAAATGTTTGGAAATTAAGCAACTCACCTTTAAAAATAAATTAATATTTTTAAAAACTCACCCTGAGTCAAAGAGTAAGTCACAATAAAAACTGGAAAACATGTTGAACTGGGGCACGTGGGTGGCTCAGTTGGTTGAGCGTCCGACTTCAACTCAGGTCATGATTTCACGGTTCGTGGGTTCGAGCCTCGCATCGGGCTCTGTGCTGACAGCTCAGAGCCTGGAGTCTGCTTCAGATTCTGTGTCCCCCTCTCTCTCTCTGTCCCACCTCTGCTTGTGCTCTGTCTCTCTCTGTCTTTCAAAAATGAATAAACATTAAAAAAATTAAAAAAAAAAAAAAGAAAACATGTTGACCTATATACTATAATGAAAATATGACCTCGACCTGTGGAATGTGGCTAAAATTCTGGCTAAGGAAAATATGTAGTATTAAGTGCATATGCTAGCCAAAAGAAAGAGCTGGAAATCAAACAAGAAGTTAGTGCAAAAAGTGGCAAATTAAATACAAATAAGTAAGAAAAATAAAAAATAACATGAATTAAGGAAATAGAAAACAAACGTACAAGAGAAAGTCAATAAATTTGGTTCCTTAAAAAGATAATATTTATAAACACCTAGCAAGACTAATCAAGAAAAAAGAATGCAAATATTGTCCAAATCCAAATGGAATGTAAAAGGAAACATCATGTCAGATCCTTGGATTTAAGGGATCTGATCAGAGGCTCCAGGTGGCTGGGTGGGGCCCACGGTGACAGGTGCAAAAGACGTCACTGTCCCTGCAGCATAGAGGCAGGTCTGCAGGGCACACTCACCATCACCAGGGCCTGGGTAAGGACTGCCAGCTGGCCCCCCTTTGCCCACAGACTCGGTGGCCTTGTTAACAGACCAGCTCAGGAATCTCCTTCTCCAGGCCTTTGCTCGCCCCACATCCTAAAGTCCCCACTGAGGGGCACTTGTTCACGTCCCTGCAGCCCGGGCCCCTATGTCCAGGCCAGTGAGATGCTCCTGGGTGGGTTCCCTATGTCTGTGTGTGATGGGGTATGGGAATGTTACAGGCGGAGGGACCACCATGTGTAAAAAGCCTTAGAGGTGAGACTGAGCCAGAAAGATTCAGGAAAGCTGGGGGCCTTCCTGTGTCTGCAGGGAACAAGGCACAGTCACATTGAGAATGGTGGGCTGGGGAGTTGTACTTCATTCTCAGGGCCCTGGCAGGTTGTGAACAGAAAGGGGATTCAATGAGTTAGAGTTGTAAGAATTTTCCAAAAGCTGCACAGAGGAAGAACAGCTAGAATGGGAATGGTGGAGACACTGAGGCACAGGAAGGTTGATCGCTTGTGAGAGGTCACAGAGCTGGTAAGGGGTGGCACTGAGGACTGAAGCACCAAGGTCAGTCAGATAGCTTGAGGTCATCTGGCTCCAGGTTGGGCAGGGGTACAAGGGAGGCTCGAGCCCATGGAGCCCAGCCATGGTCACCTGCCACTTCCCCCAAGTTCAGGTGGCTGAGGAAGCACTTGTGGAATGTGCACAGGGAAACAGAGGGTTTCCCAGTCCTTCCCTGATCCCAGCCGCATTCATACGGTCTCTGAGATTATGGTGTCCTGAGACTCTCCACCTGCTATTTTCCCAAGCCTTGGGTCTGGAGACTCTAGAGAGAGCCCAAGTCCAGGGTCCTGAGTCCAGGACAGGGGTTATGGGGAAGGCTTCCCATTTTTGGCAACCATTGCTAAAAGGTGTGGATGTTTATCCCAGGAACTGGTAGCCAGATGTGCACATTCTGAGAGGTAAACCTGAGCTAGGTCTGCTCAGGAAACCATAGGTCCCCTTTCTTTCAATAAAGAGAATAAGGCAAGAGTGAGGGCTGTAATAGCTGCCTGAGAAGTTGGGCATCTCCCAATAATGGGAGGTTTGGATCAGAGGAAGGAGGAAGTCTTGCCCAAGTACAAACAAGCTCCATCTGGCTGCAGGGCTGGGAATAGACCGTGGGGGGAAGGGAAGAGGCCTGGAGTCCAGGAAGAGGCTACTGGAATAGTCCAAGTGAATGTTGGACCAGAATGGCCTTGGAACTGAGAGAAGTGCTTGGATTCTGACTCCATTTTTTAAAGAAAAGACAGCAGATTTTTGGATGTTGTAGGACACAGAGATGAAAGGAGGAGTCAGAAATGACCTCAGAGATTTTGATCCCAGCAGCTGAAAGGATGAGAGCTCCATCAGCTGGGGTGGGTTTAATGGCCTGAATTGTGTCCTCCTAAAATTTGTACGTAGAAGTACATGTACCCCAAAATGTAACTGTATTTAGAAATAAGGTATTTGAAGAGGTGATGAAGTTAAAATGAAGCCTTTAAAGTGAGCTCTAATTCTATATAAATGATGTCCTTATAAGAAGAGGAAGAAACACAGGAATGTATGCTTGCAGAGTAACAACCCTGACAAGAAGCAGACCAGGATGCAATTCTTCAAGCCAAAGAGAGAAGCCTCAGGAGGAGAAACCAAATTTGTCCACACTTTGATCTTGGACTTTCAGCCACCAGAACTATGGAAAAGAAAAAAAAAAAAAAAACCCAAAAACACAAAAACTTGTTACATTGTTTAAGCTTAATAATAATAATAATAATGATAATAGAGGATGCCAAGATGATTCAAAGGACAGACTTTTAAACAAATGATGCTTGGAAAATTGGATATCCACATGCAAAAGAATAAAGTTGAACTCTTACATAAACCATATACAAAAATGAACCCCAAATCAATCAAAGACCTACACATAATAGTTAAAACGATAAAACTCTTAGAAGAAAACAGAGGGGAAAAGCTACATGACACTGGATTTGGTAATGACTTCCTAGATATGACACCAAAAGAACAGGCAACAAAAGACAAAATAGATCATTTGTACTTCATCAAAGTTTAAAAGTTCTGTGCTTTAAAAGACACTATCAAGAGAATGAGAAAACAATCCACAGAATGAGAGAAAATATCTGCAAATCATATTTCTGACAATGGGTTAATATCCAGAATGCATAAAGAATGCCTACAATTCAACAAGAAAACAAATAACCAAATTCAAAAATGGGCAAAGGGCTTGAATAGACATTTCTCAAAAAAAAAAAAAAATGTACAAGCAGTCAATAGGCACATAAAAGATGCTCAACATCACTAATGTTGATCAAACCCATGAGATATCAACTTCATACTTATTAAGATAACTATTATAAAAAAGAAACAGATGATAACAAGTGTTGGGGTGCCTGGGTGGCTCAGTCAGTTAAGCATCTGACTCTTGGTTTCAGCTCACGTCACGATCTCACAGCTTGTGAGTTCGAGCCCCACATTGGGCTCTGTGCTGACTATGCAGAGCCTGGTTGGGATTCTCTCTCTCCCTCTCTTTCTGCCCCTACCCCACTCATTCTCTCTCTCTCTCTCTCTCTCTCTCTCTCTCTCTCTCTCAAAAATAAATATTTTAAAAAAATAAAAGAACAAGTGTTGACAGGATGTGGCGAAATTGAGACTCTTGTACATTGCTGATGGGAATGTAAAATGGTGCAGCCACCATACAAAACTATCTGAAGGTTCTTTGGAAAGTTGAATATAGAATTACCATATGATTCAGCAATTCTATTTCTAGGTACATACCCCAAAGAATTGAAAGTGGGGACTCAAACAGGTTCTTGTAAACCCATGTTCATAGCAGCATTATTCACAATAGTCAAAACATGTAAACAACCCCAGTGTCCATCAACAGATGAGTGGATAAACGAAATGTAATATATACATACAAAGGAATATTATTCAACCTGAAGAAGGAATGAAATTCTGGGATACACTACAACGTAGATAACTTTGAGGACATTATGCTAAGTGAAATAAGCACAATACAAAAGGACAAATATTGGATTATTTCATTCACATGAGATACCTACAATAGTCCAATTCATAAAAGACAATGGAATAGAGGTTACCAGGGGCTGAGGGGAGACGGGAAAGATAATTTATTATTTAATGGCTACAGAAATTTCTGTTTGAGATAATAAAAATGATCTGGAATTGAATAATGATAATGGTTGCACAACATAGGGACTATACTTAATGTCACAGAATGGATACCTAAAAATTGTTTAAATGATAAGCTTCATGTGAGACATATGATACTGCAGTTTTTTAAAAGTTATACAAAAAAATTCAATCCAAATAATTCACTATATTTACAGAATAAAGAAGAGAATTCATAATCATTTCAATAGATGAAGAAAAACCATTTGATAAAATTCAACACCCATTTGTGATTTTTTAAAAAGTTTTAGCTTACAAGGGATGAAAGGGTACTTAACTAAATATCTTAATTATCTAAAACTACAACAAATGTAGTACCTAGCAAATATTGAAAGCCTCCCCCTAAGATTGAGAATAAAATAAGAATGTTCACTATCACTACTTCAAGTCAACATTATTCTGGAACGCCTATAAATCAAGAAAAGGAAATAAAAGTTTTAGAAATTAGAAAACAGAGATAAACTTGTCATTATTTTAGATAACATGATAATATGCATAGGAAATCTAGAAACATTCTATAATTGAAATTACTAAGTGAACAGCAAGGTCTCTACTTACAAGATGAATATACAAAAATCCTATATACCACCACAAACAATTAGCAAATGAAAGTTTTTAGGTGATAGCATTTATAATATGATTTTAAAAACTGAATACCTAGGGGCGCCTGGGTGGCGCAGTCGGTTAAGCGTCCGACTTCAGTCAGGTCACGATCTCGCGGTCCGTGAGTTCGAGCCCCGCGTCAGGCTCTGGGCTGATGGCTCAGAGCCTGGAGCCTGTTTCCGATTCTGTGTCTCCCTCTCTCTCTGCCCCTCCCCTGTTCATGCTCTGTCTCTCTCTGTCCCAAAAATAAATAAAAAACGTTGAAAAAAAAAATTAAAAAAAAAAAAAAACTGAATACCTAAAAATAAATTTAACAAAATGTGAATGAGACCTGTACACAGAAAACTATATAACATTATTGAGAGAAATTAACAAAAACCTAAGTAAACTGAGGTATATACCATGTACATGGACCCAACATAGATGTTAATTCTTCCCAAATCCATCTATAGACTCAATGTAATCTCAATAAAAATCCTAGCATGAATGTGTGTGTGTGTTGGCAAAATGATTCTAAAATTTTTATGGAAATACAAAGGGCCAAGAACAGTCAAGGCAATATTAAAAACTGAAGGAAAAAGTTAAAAGACTTGCCTTTCTAGATCATGACATATCAGGCTATAGAAATTAAGACAATGTCATTTTGGCACAAAGATAAATAGAGCAATAGAAGAGCATAGAGACTCCCAAACCTACTCACGTCTGTAAGGTGACCAGACTTATGACAAAGGTGATACTACCACATACTAGAAAAAGAGTGGTCATTTTCCATAAAGATGTACTTTCAATTGGGAACCCAAAAGGTGAAAATCAATTTTGACCCCATACCAGACACAAAATGCTATTCCTAGTAGTTGTAGATTTAAATGTACAATAAAACAGTAGGGCTTCTAGAAGAAAGCATAGAAGAATAAGCTTGTAGGTAGAAACAAGCTTAAATGGGACACAAAGAGCAATGTAGTCTAGAGGTAAGAGTGTATATTCCAGACTCAAACCGCTTAAGTTTGAAATCTGATTCTACTCTTGGACAAGTTTTTTGTTTGTTTATTTTTTAATTCCAGTATAATTAACATACAGCATTATATTAGTTTCAGGTATACAATATAGTGATCCAACAATTCTATATATTATTCAGTGCTCATCATGATAAGAGTACTCTTAATCCCTTTCACCTATTTCCTCCATCCCCCCACCCACCTCCCCTCTGGTAACCACCAGCTTGTTCTCTATAGTTAAGAGTCTGTTTTTTGCTTTGTCTCTTTATTTTCTTTGTTCACTTATTTTGTTTCTTAAGTTCCACATGAATGAAATCATATGGTATTTGTCTTTCTCTGATTGACATATTTCATTCAGCATTATACCCTCTAGATCTACCCATGATGTTGCAAATGGCAAAATTTCATTCTTTTTACGGCTGAGTAATATTTCGTTATGTGTGTGTGTGTGTGTGTGTGTGTATGTAGACATATATATATGTCTATATATATGTCTATATATATATGTCTATATATATAGTCTCTCTCTCTCTCTCTCTCTCTCTATATATATATATATATAAACACACACATACATATACACATACATACCACATTTTCTTTATCCATTCATCTATGGATGGATGCTTGGGCTGCTTCCATATCTTGGCTATTGTAAATAATGCTGCAATAAACATAGGGGTGCATATATCTTTTTGACTTAGTGTTTTCATTTTGAGGAGGCAACTACCCAGTAGTGGAATTACTGGGTCATATGGTAATTCTATTTTTAATTTTTTTTCCATACTGTTTTCCACAGTAGCTGTTCCAGTTTGCATTTCCATCAACAGTGCATAAGGATTCCCCTTTTTCCACATCCTTGCCAACACCTGTTGTTTCTTGTGTTGTTGATTTTAGCTATTCTGACAGGTGTGAGGTGATATCTCATTGTGGTTTTGATTTGCATTTCTCTGATGATTAGTTACGTTGAGCATATTTTCATGTGTCTGTTGATCATCTGTATGTCTTCTTTGGCGAAATGTCTGTTCATGTCTTTTGCCCATTTTTAATTGAATTGGTTTTTTGGTGTTGAGTTGTAGAAGTTCATTATATGTTTTGGATATTAACCCTTATCAGATATACCATTTGCAAATGTCTTCTCCCATTTGTGGGCTATCTTTCCTTTTAGTGGGTGGCTTCCTTTGCTGTGCAAAACCTTTTTATTTTGTTGTAGTCCCAATAGTTTAATTTTGGCCTTGTTTCTCTTGCCAAAGGAGACATCTAGAAAAATGTTTCTACAGCTGATGTCAAAAAAATTACTGCCTATGTTTTCTTGTAGGAGTTTTATGGTTTCAGGTCTCACATTTATGTCTTTAATCCACTTTGAGTTTATCTGAGTGTAAGGTACAAGAAAGTCCGGTTTCGTTCTTTTGCACGTAGCTGTCCAATTTTCCCAGTACCATTTGTTCAAGAAACTATCCTTTTCCCATTGCATAGTTTTGACTCTTGGGCAAACTTTTAGCCTTTCCGTGCTTTGGTTTCCTCATTTTTAAAATGAGGATAGCAATAGGCAGAAGACTAGCGTGAAGATCAAATACAGTGATACATGTAAATTGCCCTAGAACAGCGCCTGACACATAGCAAGTGCGTAACAAGAGTTACTATTTTTATCCTTCACATGAATACTAAGAAGACCTCCTCTGAGGGGCAGGTACTTGTTTTTATTTTGTGTAGAAACCTTATGTTCAGCACTCTGATATACAACTTCACTTGGAGATACCATTTTGGTGGCACTGCTTCACAATCCACAAGCATTTGCTGAACACCTGCCTGCTGTGTACTAGAATCAGGTTGGGGCAGGAGGAGGAAGGTGGGGAAGATGCTTATGCAGGAAGCAGCTGACACATTTCTTCCCAGTTGCAGAAAGCTTCCCATGTATTGGGGCAGGAAGATATAAGCCTGAGAAACTACTGGAGAATGTGACAGCACATAAATGAGGAAGTGCTTGACTTCAGAAAGTAGATTAGGAAACATGACAGCATGTTATTGGTGTTAACTACACATACAGATGTGAATGCAGTGAGGAGTTGGGGGAGGGAGAAATCAGAGTCACAGATGAGGCAGTGACACTGAGTCATGAAAAACAGTCATGAATAGTTGCCCTGGAATACAATCTATAAAAGGTGACAACCCCTAATACTGGCATGATTTGCTCTATTTGCTTAAGAAACACCCAGACCTGGAATTGCTCAGGCAGGGATTACAGGTTTGGACAAGGGAGCTCTGGCAGGGAGAGGAGAGAGGAAGTCATCCTGGGGACACCCACCCACGGCCCTCTCCCCACTGACATCAGCCCTCTCCCAGGGCACTTTGTCAAATGATAACTCTAAGGAGCCCTTTGTATACTGCTATGGCACTGCTGATCCGTTTTCAGCAAATAAAAATGTATGCATCTTCTTCTTCCCACTCCTAGCTTCTTATTTAACCAACTTTGGGGGTGAAACGAAATGCTGCTTCTCACTACTATCCAGAACCCTCCAAAATAAGATGACTAAATCAAAAAGAAATGAATTTTGAGTCCACACTCTGGCTAACCTTGGGAACACAACCCCACATTCATTCTTAACTTCTCCCAGGCTTGCCTGCTTGGTATTCTGACCTCTACCTGATTTAAGCAGTTCAAGTATCAGGTTGTGGATTATCCAAGCCCCATCTCTCTCTCCTTCTGTTGTTTTCATGTTTTGCTCTTCACCACTTATTCTAGAATATCCATTAGAGGATAATGGGTTGTGGGGGGGGGGGGATGGCAGATTGAAATGCAATTAATTAAATGTCAGGGAGAAGGTAGAAAATATCTGAAGTCAGGGTTTTTTACATTTTTTAATTAGTATTATATTATATGTGGTTGTCCTTTATCCAGCCTCTCTCTTTCCCAATCTTTCTTTAAGTTTTCCTCCTGCCTATCTTAAACCATGAAGGTCATTTGGGCTCAGATGTTGCTTGGTCCTGGATGAGAATAATGGACTGTGCAACATCCCAGTTAGACATGCTTTGTGAGAATTTGTTATTGCAGATAATTTCTTTGATTACTGAATTCCAGATGTAATGAAAGAAAAGCACATTTGAACCATTATGTTCCTAGACTGTGAGATCTATACAACTAAAACTTCTTTCAAGAGGAGCAAAATCATCTTCTACCCTCCAAACATGTTCTTCCTCTTTTATTCTAAAAATGTCTCCATTGGTAGCACCTGGCCCTCAGTTGCCTAAACTAGATAACTGGGAATCACCCTTAACTTGCCCCTTCCCCCCACCTTCCACCCCAGCCATTACAAGTCCTGTTACATTCACTTGCTGTTCATTTCTGGGTGTCCCTGCCTCCCCTCCTTCTTTAAAGGACCCGCCCACATCCCCCTCACCAGTCTTCACCCAATGGCTGCTGTAGTCTGGTACCCTGACCCTTGCCTGTGGTCTCCCCCTCCAATCTGTCTTCTGCACAGGATCATCTATCTCAAATGAGAGTATATATTCAATCAACAGCTCAGACAGCCTTAAGGATGAAGGTCAAAGGCCCTAGCGGAGCATGGAAGGGCTCCAGAAAAGCCCCTCTCTCCAGGCTCTTTGCCTACCTTCCCAGATTTGTACTTTCTTTGTAGTTGCCCCTGTGCCCCTTCTGTTTCTCATCTCCACACCTTTCTCACATCAGAAGTCCTCCTTGACACATTCTCTGCTGTTTGTACCTAAGTCCTTTCAGGTACCCCAGTAACTCCCTTCTCTATGCTAGCTTATAACTACCAGTTTATGTGGCTGTGGCTTCCCACTCTTCAGGGACTGTCTTGCCTCTGCATCACCAACACCTAGCTTGGCACATAGCAGGTACTCAACAAATATTGACTGGATACATTGGATGGATAGGTGCATAGCTAACAGGTATATTTAAATACTTTAGAAGTTAGGTATATAAAACATAACATATGAAAGAATAAAAACAAATATGTTTTTGAAGCTTTTGCATTGCTTTGGATCCAGAGCACAGAACCAGTCCTTTGTTCTTCCCACAAATCAGTGGCATTCAGCCAATGCATTGGATTGCTTTTGCTTCCTGAATAATCAGAGTAAACATCTATTGCATTACTTGTTAAATGCAGGTGCTGAATGCTTTGCCTTTAATCTGCAGAACTATCTTATAAGGTAAGAACTACTGTTACATCTGAGGAAATGGAGGCTTAGTAAAATTAACATGTTAGCTGGTTGATATTGGAAGAACTGGGATTTGGAATCTGACCCCAAAGTTCATGCTCTCCACTACTGTAATTTCTACAGGAGCTAGGGTCAGAAGACCATATGTTGGTGAAAAACACGTAGAGTTGAAATTATTCCTGGAAATTCCTTTTCATTAGGAATCTATACCTCTGTGGCAGGAAGGTCAAGCATGTGTTAAAATTCATAGGCACACACTCATAATCCAGTTCCTCCAGGAACAAGTCAGGTGCCAGGTCAGTCTTCACTAAAATCTTATACATATTTGACTTGTCTCCTGGATGATCATTGTAGTACTTGATGCCACGGCTTGATGATTTTTTCTCCCTCAAATCTTCATGATCCCTGCTATACTGAGCAAGGCCATAATTGTGAACCATGTTGGAGATGGACATCCCATCTCCCAGGAAGCTCAGTATAGCCAGCTCTTGCCCTAGAGTTGAAACTAACAACCACTAGGCATTCAATGAGGATAATGACTTGTGTGTGGAAGCCATGCTGTATGGGAATAAAAACCACTAGAATCACACTCAGCAAGATGAGTTGTTTTCACTGACGGCAAGGAAGAAAATCCAGTTGTGAGGTATAAATTCCTGTAACCCCATACTGTCTTCCTGTGGGACCTTGGGTTGAATGATAGACCAAACTGTCAGCTCTATTTAAATGTGTGCATATTTGAGTTCATGTAAATTAAATACACAGATGGAATGATTCCATTACATCTGGAACCTCCCATTACCCTGAGGGTCAGAGCATCTGATATGGGCAATGATATCCATCTTTTTGAAGTTTATTTATCTATTTTGACAGAGAGCACAAGTAGGGGAGGGGCAGTGCAGAGCCTAATGTGGGGCTCGAACTCATGAACCATGAGATCATGACCTGAGCCGAGGTCGAATGCTTAACCAGCTGAGCCACCCAGGTGCCCCAATGATATCCACTTTTATTTTGAGATCTCAGTCTAACTGACCTGCAGTTTTTCCTTTCCTCTGGCCTAAATCTCTTAAGCCTGCATCTTAAAATGGTCTCTACTTGCCTTATTCTTCTCAGAGGTGGAGAACTGAAACCTCATCCCCAGAGGATCGAAAGAGGTACCTGCAACTCCTAAAATTTACTCGTGCAGTCTGTATTTCTTTCCTTTGCAATCAGATTAAATCAGATCAGATGTTTACAGTTTCCTTGAACCATAGATGATAGATAAGTAGACAGATAGGTGGTAGATAGGTAGATAGATAGATAGAGGCAGAACTGAAAGTATGGGCCAATAAATGCTTTTTAAATTCCTTTGAGAAATTTTAAGGAAGACTTCTGTTTTCTCATAGGAAATTATGATTCAAGCCTTTTTTTTTTTTTTCTGTTTACACCCAATAAACTATGGCCAAACTCTAACTAAAGTTAAAGGAGGTCAAAAACAAAAGGGGTGAATTAGCATAAAGAAATCATCAACTCTCACAGAACACAAAGACTACAATGTAATCTACTCTATGATATTTTGGGGGAGGTAGACATAGTAGCTTAGCAACACATATTTACTTCCTGTTATAAAAAAAAAAAATGGGTCCTATAAAGTGAAGAGTTCCTGCATGGTGAATCATATACGCAGCTACAGTATTCCTTACAAAATTATGTGTAGAGCCCTAGGAAATAGAAGAAGGAAAAATGAATGTCAGTAACAGCAACGAGTCCAAAGTTCCTAGCAGAGCCATCCCAGCGCAAATCGAGGTGCTCCTGGTGCTGGTTTTCAATGCCATGGCTCAGCACAGCTCAGGGAGCCTACCCAGTGGCAGAAAGAACTGGCTCCCAGAGGCTCATTTCGTCAGGCCACAGGGCACCAAAGCTAGCAGATAAGCCTCGACCTCCCATCCCACGTACCCCTCCGGCTGCATGCTGCATTCTTCAGCCTCCACAGTTTTAAACTCCTATTTGTTTGCTTTAATTTTGGTAATATGCATTTACATCACATTTACTATCCTAGCCATTTTTAGTGTGGAGTTCAATAGTGTTCACTACGTTCACAGTGTTGTGCAGCCATCACCACCATCTGTCTGCAGTTGCAGAGCTCTCAAGTTGCAAAACTGAAACCATGACCATAAACGCTCATTCCCCATTCTCTCCCCGCAGCCCCCAGCAACCACCATTCTACTTTCTATGCTATGGATCTGACTTCTCTAGGTACCTCCTAGAAGTAGAACCAGACAGTGTCTGTCCTTTCGTGACTGGCTTATTTCACTTAGCATAATGTCCTCAAGGTTGATCCGTGTTGTAGCCTGTGTTAGAATTTCCTTCCTTTTTATGGCTGGTTAATAGTCCACGTGTCATATTGCAGAATATTTGTGTGGAGGAAGGGGTGTAAGAGCCTGGTTAGTAATTTGCCTGCTCCTCTCACCCCCCATGGGAATGATGAACTTGATCCCAGGAATATCACTTTGTGTCTATCACTAATGGGGCCACAGAGCATCCAGAAAAAAATCCCCCATCCAATATATTATGAGACCATGTTAGACTAGGAATTCCAAACTAGGGTCCATAGACCCTTAATGAATCCAGGGATGGGCTCCAAGAAGTTTGTGAGCTTCCTGGAACTTGAACCAAAATTGTAGGTCTTTGTCCCCCCAATTTGACCCCCAAATGCTAAGCATCACTCGTCTCAACTGCATTCCATTAAACTGAGAGAGCTGGAGGAATTGTTATGGTCCCTTCCGTCTCGGTGCACAGGTCCACGAGGATGGCGCGTGGTCTTCTCCAATACCTCCAACAATGGAAACTCTCCACTGTACCCTGAACCCCTGGAGCACCTGCTTGTGCAGCCAGCTGTGCTTGGTCTAATTATTCTTGAGAGTATGTAAGAAATTATTTCTGCAATCACAGGAAAAATTTAATACTCAAAATACTTTCACTAGATTCAATTTCCAACGAATGTGATATGGGAAGTAGAAAAGGCATACGAAGAACGGTCCCTGATCTCGAGGAACATGAACTCAATCATGTGAGAGAGGCAGAGCTTGAACACCACTGGTGAGCACTATTCTTGAACTCAGCACCACTCCTGAACAGCACAGAAGCCGGGGGTGCAGCACTGACCTCAATTTGCTAGAGGAAATTTCAGAGAATCACAGTCTGTTCAAAATCATGCTGCCCCAATGGAGAAAACTCCTATCCACGCTACAGTCTAGAAAGGGTCTAGGTTCTGATACAAATAAGCATGTTTTCACTTCTTCCACAAGTAAAACCACATAACTGACCTCATCATCCTTTAAAATTTGGCCACCAGGAAGCTCAGAGTCCTATTTCAGTCTCCACAATGGCAACTCTGGAAATCCAAATGATCGCCACATATTTGTTTTGTTATCCAGCTTTCTCTCTTTCCCCATACTTGACCTTGAATTTGTGTTTTCTGTGGTCTGGATTCTACTTTTAAATATATATTTCTTCCTTTGTGGTGTGTTTTTGCTGTGCACTGGCCCAGCGCTTTGAATGAGATTTGTTGTCTGTGATACAGGCAATAAATAGGAGCTGGGGTAGAACTAGGAGACATGATTGATGTCTGCCATGCTGGCTATTTTCTGCTTCCCTCCAGGTAGACTCCTCACCCTTCACCCTGCTCTTTTTTTTTTTTTTTTAATTTTTATTTATTTTTAAGAGAGAGAGAGACAGAGTGCAAGCAGAGTGGGGACAGAGAGAGAGGGAGACACAGAATCCAAAGCAGGCTCCAGGCCCTGAGCTGTCAGCACAGAGCCCAACACGGGGCTCGAACTCGTGAACCATGACATCATGACCTGAGCTGCAGTCGGACACTTAACAGACTGAGCCACCTAGGCGCCCATTCAGCATCTTTCTGCCAGGCTATGGACTGGCAGTGGCTATGTCTTTTACCAAAGTCCCCCGCTCTTATCCGACAGCCTTCTTCTATGCTCATAGCTGTAGCTTTCTTGGGATTTTAATCACTGGTCTCTGCACTTGCTGCTTCAGTGCTAGAAGTGGTAACAGTTCCTCCTTTCTTCTTCTACTGGCCCCAGGGTGTGCCCCACTCCTCACTGGTTCCTTCGAACACGCCCATATCTATGTGGGTACTGCCCCTGCAATCTCCTCAGTTACTCCATTTGAGTGAGAGCTGGGAAAGTGGCTAACTAGTCTAGCAGAATGAGTTGGGGTTCTTGGCATTTCTCCACACACACAGTATGTTCCAGTCACATTGATTTCTGTGTATTTCTGTGAAAGCCCCAGCTCCTCCTCACCTCTGGATCTTTATACATTCTTTTTTTTTTTTTTTTAAGTTTATTTATTTAGTTTGAGAGAGAGAGGGAAAGTACAGTGTGGGGAGGAGCAAGAGAGAGAGAGAAAGAATCCCAAGCAGACTTTGCACTGTCAGCTCATAACCCAATGTGGGGCTCAAACCCACAAACAAAACCATGAGATCATGACCTGAGCTGAAATCAGATGCTTAACCTAAGCCTGAGTCACCCAGGTGCCCCTATATCTTTACATATTCTTTTTCCTCCACCTGAAACCCCCTTGTTCCATCTCAGCCTCCTCGATTCTCTTCTATACACTCATGGGGTCTAGTTGATGTTACCACGCAGACTTATCTACTGAGCCATCATTCTTTGTTTCTGAGTCTGTCCCCTCCACTGAGCTGTAAGGGAAGTCTTGTGCCTGAATATCTGTTGTGTTCTAACAGCTGGTGTTTAACAAAAAATGGCTGAATGGATGAATGAATACAAGAGTGAATACAAGGGTTTGGCTTTTCCATTGTGCAGTGCTGCCTCTGGGCTGCATCTTAGGTACTTGCCTGTCTAGGGGCTAGAGCCCAGAGCTGGCCTGGTGCCGCCTAGAGAAGGCAGGGGGTGGGATGGGCTGTGTCCATGAAGGGCACCCAGGGGGGCGTGGTTGAGAGTGACTGAGGGAAGATAAAAGATGAGGAGGGAAGGGAAGGTCACTGTCGGCACCTTACTGAGACTCTTGGGCTTGACCCTAAAATAACTGAAGTCATGGGGCGCCTGGATGCCTCAGTCAGTTGAGCGTCCAACTTCAGCTCAGGTCATAATCTTATGATTTGTGGGTTCGAGTCCTGCACTGGGCTCTGTGCTGACAGCTCAGAGCCTGGAGCCTGCCTCGGATTCTGTGTCTCCCTCTCTCTGCCCCTCCCCCACTTGTTCTCTCTCTGTGTCTCTCTCTCTCTTTCTCTCTCTCAAAAATAAACATTAAAGAAAAAATTTTTAATAAAAAAAATCATCATAACTGAAGTCACTCAGGCTCCAAGGAGCAAGATGACACACCAACAGTGACCCAGGAAAAAGGAGTTTGGATATGGATGTGGGATAAATGGGGGGTGGTAGTTGAGCCATGAAAGATAAGGAGGAACATGACCATGGTGTGTCCCTCCAAACTAACAGCTTCCCTCCTTTTCTTGTCTCCCCAAAGTTTCCCTTAGCCCCCGGTAGCCATGACGACCTTAGCCACAGCTCTGAAGTTCAAGGCTACAGTATCAGGCCACTTTTGCATGAAATCAGCATCCATTAGTAACTGAGAATGTGGCCTCTGGTATCACAAAACCCTCACTGTGAGTCCTGGCTCTGCCCCTCACACACCATGTCACCCTGGTCAAATGATCCCAATGCTTCAAGAGGCTGCTCTCTCAGCTGCAAAGTGGGGACAGCAATGGTACCCACTGCCTAAGGTCTTTTGAGTATTGTTTCTACATGTAGAATGACAGCCCCACTACCTGGCACATGATACAAGTTTTACTGGTTTTATTTTATTGTTGTGATTTTATACTTAATTTCTAAAGTAACCCACCACAGGGAAATCAGCTAAGATCATAAACAAAATATAGAAGTTCTACTAAATCTGTCCATCATACTCCATTTAAGAAGGGGGGAAAAATCAGACAGGACTTTAAAATGGTACATCACAAACACCATGGGTACTGTTTTACTTTTTTTTTTTTTTTTAATGTTTGTTTATTTTTGAGAGAGCGCAAACAGGGGAGGGGCAGAGAGAGCGGGACAGAGGATCCGAAGCAGACTCTATGCTGACAGCAGAGAACCTGATGTGAGACTTGAACTCACGAAGCCCAAGATCATGACCTGAGCCAAAGTCAGATGCTCAACTGACTGACCCACCCAGGTGCCCCCTGTTTTATTTTTTTAACAACAAAAGATTATAGGTTTTGAATTCCTACCACCGTTGGACCTGGGTTCAGCTCTTTTCACACATTATCTTAACTCCTCACAACAAGCCCCAAGTTCAACATAATTTCCCCCACTTTGAAGAAGCAGAAACCAAAGGGAGGCTTATTGGGTTTGCTGAAGGCCCAAAATGACAGAAAAGAGGGTCGGCGCAAAGGTCTGTGCCTGTCTTACGGGGTCACTGTGCCTTCTCAAAGTGACATCCGCAGTGTTTCCAACATTATTTAGATGCAGTTGCTATCAAACACGTGAAACTCAACGGCTCTGTCTGTTAGAAAACGCTTGTGTGTTTATGAAAAGGAATTTGCTGGTTGGTGTAAGTGATGAGCTCCGAAATGCTGACCTACGACATCCATTGCCCTGTCCAGAAACGTATTTTAAATTCTTCCCTGCAAGTTGAACATCCGTCACGTTGGCCTCCTTTACCTGCATAAGCCAGGACTCTGCAGCATGTGGGGCACATTTCAGCCCCCCACTGTTGCTGGCATTGGGTGATCAGCTTGCTGGGGGGACTCGGGGCCTGAGCCTGTCCCTGGAACATCTCAAAATTCTTGCCTCCATGTGTAATGTTTGGACCATTCCTGACCACCGTCACCCGGCCTGCACCACATCCTTGACACGTCTGCAGATACTCTGGGCGAGGTGGGGTTGAGCGAAAGAAGTAAAGCCCAGAAGCAATTGAGCAGTAATAGTTTCAGCCGTACACAAGTGCTATTTTGGTATCTTGGCTTGTACCTGACAAACGAGTAGGAATTCTGAGTGGAAACATAGATGTCTATTAGTATGAGAAGTCAAGAGAGGAGTGGGCCCCTCATAATGCCCACTTCGTTCTCAGCCAGAGTATGCCATGTCCAAACCCAACTGCCACTTTCATTTAGCTTGTCCTTAAAATGCCCTACAGGAAAATAAAAGACTCATTATGATAACACACAATATAAGGCCTACAACATACACCCGTGGACTGCGATTCATAGCAAACCAGAGAGGTCAACAGAGCTGATATTACTCCGGATGAGGAAAATGAGGCACAGGAGTTAAGTCAATTAGCCAGGGTCATGGAACTAGTGAAATCAAAACTCAAATCCAAGATCTAGTTGGTCTGAACCCAAGTCCAGTGTGTTTTTTCCTTTATCTATCTACTTATCTATCGATCAATAAATACATAAGTAGATAGATGATAGATGGATATAGAGATATAGATATAGATACAGATATTTTGTTAAATTTTTTAAATGTTTATTTATTTTCGATGGAAAGAAAGACAGCGAATGAACAGGACAGGGGCAGAGAGAGAGGGAGACACAGAATCTGAAGCAGGCTCCAGGCTCTGAGCCATCAACACAGACCCCGACGCGGGGCTTGAATTCACCAACTGCAAGTTCATGACCTGAGCAGTTGGACACTTAACCAAGCCACCAAGGTGCCCCTAGATCTAGATATTTTTGTTACCACAGCCACCAGTGCCAGAAGCAAAGCTTCCCAGAGAAAATTTGGGGAAGTACTAGGACAGGGTGCTAGAGCGAGACAGACTCAAAGACCCCAAGTAGCAACCCTATAAATGGCTGTTTCCATCTGCTTCACTGAGCCTGCCCACCCCGCCTGATGCTGTGGCCTTTGCCTTTTTCTGCTCAGGCAGCCACTGTCCTCGACAGACCCACTGGTGTCAGGGGCCACAGGGCTGCAGGTTGTATTGCCCCAATTCGAGGATGGCTCATCCTCAACACCATAGCTTGGCCACTTCCTGCTCCTGCCCAGCTTCTCACACGAGGAAGCAAATATCTTTTTCCCCAGTTGACCAAAGAACAAACTGAGGCTCAGAGACAGGAATACTGATTGAGCCCAAGGTCACACGGCTGGTTCATGGCATAGCTGGGAACTATGACCCAACAAAGGCAGCTCTTTGCTTATCTCCAGGTATCACATGAGCACACCCCAGGCCCAGTGCAGGGTAAGGGAGGCCTCGAGGCAGCACAGAGGCGTGGTGCACCGGCCTGGGAAAGGGGCCCAGCTTTCCTGGCTTCCAGTCTGGGACTCCTGCCAGGGGGACCATGCCACTCTCCCTCAATAAAACAATCTGGAAGTGGACAGCGGATTTCACTAACACCAGGCAGTCAGGTGTAGGGGTATTTTCCAGATGAATATTAGGGGAAAGGGAGAAAAGAAAAAAAAAAAAAAGAGAGTTCAGGTTAATGCAGAGATCTATGGCCCAAAATACCAAAAGGGAAAGTACGGTAATTCACAGAGAGCTTAAAAAGAAAACAAAGGAGGGAAAATTGAAACAAAAGCTATCTCACTGACAATCTGCCATTTCCTTTTTTCCAGTTGCTTTTTTTCCCTCTTGGGAAACTGGCATCTGTCTCTCCCATCACCCAGCACATAACATGTAAAGACAGGGCTTGAATCACTAGGTCTAATGAAGCATTAATAGAATGTGACTGTGGAGCCCAGACATCTTCCATCCCCCGAAGTTCACCAGACTGGCTCAATCCACGGCCAGGCGAGGGGAGTCCCACCTGCTTTGGAAGCAATTTATCGACACTCAGTGATTTACACAAGGCCACAAGTTTCAAAACAGGCCCCTTTCCTGAATTTTATTGCCTGGCTCCATATTGTTTGACTAAAAATAATTTACTTTCCACAATATGCCTTTCACTGAGCTCTCATTTAGCAACAGCTAGGTTAAAATGAGAGCCGAGAGCTTCGCATGAAACAAACAAATAAATGATCCAAAAAGAAGAAAAATCTACCATAGGTCATTCACCTTTTTTAAAGTTCGAAAGAGAACGACAAAGGTTTCTTGAACTTACTAAACTGAGCAAGCACTTAAACGAGGTCTTGTGACAAGGCAGATGGCTTCCACTCTGCCACCAAATGGACGCGTGATTCTGTTTTCCTTCTCAATGGCTGTCGATAAAATGGACACACCCTCAGGCAGCATTGGCTATCACACCAACAGTTGGTGTGGTAGGCAGGATTTCTAAGAATGGCCCCTAAGATTCTTCCCCCTGATGCCAGAACGTGCGAACATGATGAAATATCGTATCATGTTATGTTACGTGGCACAGTTGACCTTAAAAAGGGGAGATTATCCAAGTTAGCATGGTCACATGGGCCCATAAACTCGGAGAATGTTCTGTAGCTAGAAGCAAAGGGGAAGGTAAAAGGACACGGAGGGACTGAAGCCCAAGAGGGACTCGATACACCGTCGCTGGCTTGAAGATGCCGGAGACCATATGAGAAGGAAAGTGGGAGCCCCTAGTTGCAGAGAGTGGCTGGGCTGACAGTCAGCAAGGAAACAGGACCTCAGTCCTACAACCATAGGGAACTGGATCCTGCCAACAAACTGAAAGGGCTTAGAAGCAGAATCTTCCGGGCTGCCTGGGTGGCTTAGTCGGTTAAGCATCCGACTTTGACTCAGGTTATGATCTCCTGGTTTGTGAGTTGGAGCCCTACGTCAGGCTCTCAGCTGACAGCTCAAAGCCTGAAGCCTGCTTCGGATTCTGTGTCTCCCTCTCTCTCTGCTCCCTCCCCTGCTCACACACTCTGTCTCTCTCTCTTTCTCTCTCTCAAAAATAAAAGTAACATTAAAGAAATAAAGAAGCAGAGCCTGCAGGCAGGAGCCCAGCCAGCTGACATCTCGACCTGAGCCAATGAGCAAAGCCCAGTTATAAGGAGCCCACTTACACTCCTGACCTACAGGACTTTGGCATAATAAATAGGTTTTGTTTTAAGCCATTACGTTTGTGTTAATTTGTGACGGCAGCAATAGAAACCCTATGCAGTTGACGCCAAAGAATCATGACAACGCCCAAAGATTGGGGCGGAAACGAAGAAAAAGAAAAAAAATCAGGGCAGGACTATGGAAAGGAAAGAGCGAAGACGAGATTTTAGGCTAGGACTCTCTGAACGGCCCCTTACTGCCATTTCAAGTTCTGATCTGGTCAACTCAGATCCTCAGATGACTAACAGGTAACTAGAGAAGTCTCTTCTGATCCCTAAGAAGAGGGTTTTTTCTTTCCAAACAGTGACTTTTTCTGCTCCTAACCAATGAGTACCAGATTTTTATCAGCCAGGAAGCTCTGCCAGGTGTTACATGAAGACAGGAAGGGCTGCAGGGAAATGCCCCCACAGCCCGGCCTTCGGGCAGAGATAGAGTGCCCCGGGGAAAGACAGGAGCCCCCCACCTCCAAAACCCTCTCCCCTGGCTCCCTGTCCCTCCAGCCACTAGCTCCTCTCAGTTTAGTCCACAAATGCTTCCTTTCTCTGTCAGCTTTCTTCCTTGTCACAATCTTGGCCAGATTCAATTTATTTTCTTAGAGGCAATCACAATAGTTACAAAATAAATATTATTTGGGGGAAAGGTCATTATTTTAAGTTTATTTCTTTATTTTGAGAGCAGGGGTGGGGGGGGGAGGGAAAGAGAGAGAAGGAGAAAATCCCAAGCCGGCTCTGGCTGCCAGTGCAGAGCCCCACGCAGGGCTCGATCCCACCTACCGTCAGATCATGACCTGAACCAAAATCAAGAGTCAGACACCTAACCGACTGAGCCACCGAGGTGCCCCGGAAAAGTCATTTCTGAACTGTACACTCTTCCTATTCAAATCCCATCTTTTTCTTGATGTCGAATCAATCTGAAGTAAAATGAAAGCAAAGGAGGAGGATGGGTGGTTTCAAGAGCCTCATGAAATCTAGAATTTCAGATTCTCTTTCCTATAGTTCATCTAAGGGCTTTTACCGGCCGAGGTCAGCCAAGGACTTACCTTACTCTTCACGTTTATTCAAGCTTTCATTTCACTCCAACAAATATTTATTGAGGGTCTCCTACCTGTGCTAGGCCCAGGTACTAATGGGATTCGCTCACAGCATCGAATCTTGGCACAAATAATTCAAACACAATCGCCTGAGTTGGGACTTTGGGAAGAGTATTACAGAGATCTATAGCCTCAGCGTCACTTGCCCCAGGGCAACGGAGGAGTAAAGCCACTAAGAATGCAGGCCACAGGGGATCCCAGCAAACTGCAGAGCACACGTCCCAAGCATTAAAGTCATGGCACCACCACTCACTCCACAAACCCTGCTTGCACCTTTTCTCTATGCAGGCACTAGGTGGGGGGCTCCACATAGGCTGCACATAGGCTCCACAAAGGTGGCCTTGGGAAAGGAAAGCTGCCTGCGGGGTGCCTGGGTGGCTCAGTCAGTTAAGTGTCTCACTCTGGATTTCGGTTCAGGTCATGATCTCATGGCTCTTGGCTTTGAGCCCCCATATTGGGCTCTGCACTGACAGCATAGAACCTGCTTGGGATTCTCTCTCTCCCTCTCTCTCTCTCTCTGCCTGCCCCTCCTCCTCTCTTTCTCTCTTTTTCTCTCTCAAAATAAATAAACATTAAAAAAAAAAAACAAAGGGATATTCTCTTTTGAATAGACTTCACTTGTTTAGAGTAGTTTTAGGTTTTACAGTGGATAACCTTCTAAGTAAGGTAGGGTGTGTATGGTTGCATGTACTTTCAAGTAAGGAAAAGAAGAGTTTTGGCAACAAGCCAGGAAGGCAGTGGCAAGGTAGGGAGACAATAATCCTAAACCGAACTAATATTAAATAAGAGGCCTCAGCAGCACCTTCCATGCGCATCTGGCTTCCCTCGTCTTTCACAAGATCATCTCGTGTAACGACATGAGGCCGGCAGGAAAGGAGGTTATGAAAATGAAGTGAGGTCAGTGCCCGCTCCGCAGCAGACCCCTGGGAAACCAAGGCTGCTCCTGCCTGCAGTGGAGGATGCTGAGCCCTGCCCTAAGTCACGCAGCAGGAAGGAGCCAAGCCCGCCAGGATCCCAGATCTTCTCTCCCCACACCCACCACTCTCCTTCAGTCATGCCAGCTCCCACGTCAGTTTCAAGACCCACATGATTCTGGGGCACCTCGGTGGCTCAGTTGGTTATGTGTCCAACTCTTGAATTCAGCTCAGGTCACGATCTCACCGTTCGTGAGTTCGAGCCTCACCTTGGGCTCCACACTGACAACGTGGAGCCCGCTTGGGATTCTCTCTCGCCCCCTCTGTCCCCCTCCCCCAGTAAAGCTCTCTAAATAAATAAATAAATACATAAACTTAAAAAAAAATAAAACAAACAAGACCCACGTTATTCTAATCCCATATATTTCATCCCCTGAGGGACGTGGGGCACCATTACCTGCAGGAAGCCGCTGCAGACCACACCTCCTTGATGCCCACACAGAAAGCCAGCAGGATGGTCTGTCTAGAGCTAGAGACTGAAGGGCTGTCTCCAGACACTCAGGACAAGCACCAGTGGCCAGAAGGGCATCTCTCTGGATTCTCCTGTTGAATCATCTGGACGAATCATAAACATTCCCAAGGGCTTGTATCTAGAATGGACTAGAGTTCACCTCTGTGGAGATGTTTTATCCTCTTTCGAGGATGCATTAGAAATGCCAAAGCACATTCAGGGAAGAGAGCGGGAACCTGGCTGCGCTATTCAGAGCCCCCTACAGGCCGCCCAGGCCTCTGAGAGCCTCCCCACCCCCTGACCCTGTGTGTCCGGAGCACAGGATGACGCTGCCTCGCTGGACACCTTCCGTCACCCCCAAAACTCAGGAGGTTCCTGGTGACAGCTCAGGATGCACAGGCCCTAAAATAACTGATTAAGAGGTGGGTACTATTTCTAAAAAGTACAGCCTGTTCTGTTTCGAATGCCAGGGGAATATGTCATGTTATCCGTTTCCATCGCAAAAGGATGCTTCTCTGGCCTTTAGAGGACCGACTCCCAATGCCTACTTCACTAAGTGGTTCCTGCATAAGTTGAGGCCAGGGATACCAACCAGGTGAAAGGTAGGAGTTTCCCCTTAGATTCCAAGTGAAGGAGATTTGAAAACATTCAATCAAGAGAACAGACATTCCAGGTTGACAGGTTTGCTGTGTGGGAGAAGGGACCGAAACCCTGAAACTCATAGGGCTCCCAAGTGGCCTGAAAGGGTGGAGGACAGAGATTAATTCCCAGGCAAGGAGAGCAGCTCCTTTGCCCTGAAGCATATGACAGGTGCCATCAAGGGAGGGAAAAGTGGCAAAGCCCTTTTGCCACTGTGCCGGAAGTAAGGGTGCAGTGTCCGACCTCAGCCTCGCACAAAGGGGGAAGAACGTGTGTGACCCAAGACCGCCAACCACAGGCTGGAAGTGGTTAAGAACCAACTCGAAGCTCGGGCTGCCTGGGTTTGGATTCTAATTCTGCCACTTGCTAACAGTGGGCTTTGGGCAGGACACCCAAACCGTCCTGCCTCTGCGGAAAGAGGTCAATGTTAATATCTAGTGTGTAGAATTGTTACAGGGACAAAATGAGTCAATGTTAACATTTTAAACCTTTTTTAAAGGGCTGACACATTAAAAGTACATGTGTTTTAACATAAATTTAAAAGTTAGACTGCTATCCTGACTCCAGAAGGATTTTCATCTAACCACCACATACCGCTGCATCTCTGTGTCCATAAAGCCCCAGCATCAGAAATCTATTCACAAACCGACTCTTCTAAGCCCCAGGGACTAACAATACAGTGAGTGATGCAGATTTTTAAATGCTTTTTTAAAAATGTAAATAGGGGCGGGGCCCCTGAGTGACTCAGTTGGTTAAGCGTCCAACTTCAGCTCAAGTCATGATCTCACGGTTTGTGAGTTCGAGCCCCACATCGGGCTTGCTGCTGTCAGCTTAGAGACCGCTTTGGATCCTCTGTCCTGATCTCTCTGCCCCTCCCCTGCTCTCTCGCTCTCTCTCTCAAAGATAAATAAACACTTAAAAAATTTTTTTAATGTAAATAGGGGTAGCTGGGTGGCTCAGTCCAATAAGCGTCAACTCTTGATTTCAGCTCAGGTCATGATCTCATGGTTCGTGAGATCAAGCCCCAGGTCAGGCTCTGCGCTGACAGGAATCCTCTCTCTCTCCCTCTCTCTCTGCCCCTCCCCTGCTCATGCTCTCTCTCTCTCTTTCTCTCAAAATAAATAAATAAACTTAAAAAAAACTTTTTTTTTTAATGTAAATAAAACAACGGCAGAGGCTGACCTGTCAATAGAGCTTAGGTCATTTATTCAGAGCCTTCCTATCTATCAAAAGGCAAAAGAATGCCTGTAGTTTGGGGAACTCTCCTAAAAATAAGTTGGACCGGGGAGGGGAGAAAAAGAGTCTTTTTTCTCAATCCCCAAATATTTCAAGCTACATAATAGATTTCAGAAATTATTATAATTGTCAGTCTGCATCTGGAGCGGAAAGAAACTTTCCCTGTGACAATGAAAGGCAGGAACATCCTTGGGTGGAAAAATGTCAAAGGCTCTGCGACCTGTTTCAGTGTTGCAGGGGAAGAATTTTCATTCACGGCAGAATAAAAATGGAGCTTCTCTATGCAGGGACACATTATGAGCCAAATTTCAACTCTGGGCTGTGGGAGGCACCTGTGAAAACAGACTCTCCCACCTGGACCTGCCAAAGCCCGGAGTGTGTGCGGCTGTTGCCATCTCTGGAGAGCGGGAGGGGTGGGGGGAGGTCGCAGGCAGGCCTGGGGGTGAGACTCTGTTCACAAGCTGGGACTGAGAGCGGCCTCACTGGCACTTAGAAACGAGCCCCAAACACAGCGCTGGTTCTGACTACAAAAGTTCCCATCCCCCCACCTTTATTTAGTATTTTGTTTAACTAACTGTTTACAGCTACAAGGATTCCCCACCGCAGGAATGCTATCTGCCACCTGCAATGGGGAACTTTTCTAGGATTTGAACGTTATCTGTGCTGGGACACACTTGTTACCACTTGAAGATATTTAATGAGAGAAACAGGAATATGTGTTTTTCTCAAGAGGAACATCTCAGGAACATAAAACCGAACACATACGCGGAGGAAATGCCTGTTGGGCTTCAAGAGGTAAAAATGAATAAGAATTTTTTAAAATCGTGAAGAAGAAAATAACCTTAGGTTTAAAGTAGGTGTGACACGGGGCGCCTGGGTGGCGCAGTCGGTTAAGCGTCCGACTTCAGCCAGGTCACGATCTCGCGGTCCGGGAGTTCGAGCCCCGCGTCAGGCTCTGGGCTGATGGCTCGGAGCCTGGAGCCTGTTTCCGATTCTGTGTCTCCCTCTCTCTCTGCCCCTCCCCCGTTCATGCTCTGTCTCTCTCTGTCCCAAAAATAAATAAAAAAAAAAAAACGTTGAAAAAAAAAAAAAATAAAGTAGGTGTGACAAGGCTTTCTTTCCTCATCAGTGAGAACAAGGTAAACAGTAAATAATATGTTTTATACACACTCTTGTGAATACATACACAATGGGAGGCGATTCGTTCCCTCGTTTAGCAAATATCTAGTTGGCACGGGCCACGTTCTAAGTGTTGAGGATCCGTCAATGAACTCCAGGGATATATGGCTGCTCTCCTGGCACTTACCTCTCACGGAGAAAGACAACAAGCAAGTGAAGCCTGTGGAATTTTGGACAGTGCTCAGTGCTCCCGAGGAGATGAAACAGAGAAGTGGGAGAGAACCTTCACCAGAAACCGTACCCTGCTGGAACCCTCAGCTTGGACATCCCAGAGCCTAGAATTGTGAAGAAAAAAAAAATTCTGTTGCTTAAGGCACCTAGTTTGTGGTACTTTGTTATGACAGCCCAAGCAGACTGGAGTTGGACACCAAGGAGGGGGATACTACTCTAATGAATACCTAAAAATGCGGAAGCAGCTTTGGAACTGGGTAATGGGTAGAGGTTAGAGTTTGATGGTGCTTGCCAGAGAAAGCCTAAATTGCCACCAAAGGACTGTTGTTGGAAATGTGGATGTTAAAGGCAGTTCTGGTGAGGTCTCAGAAAGAACAGAGGGGAGCTGTAGAGAGAGTCTCCATCTTCTTAGAGAATACAGGAACAGAATGTTGGTAGAAATGACATCACAAGCCTTTCTGGTGAGGTCTCAGGCAGAAGTGAGGCACAGGTCATTGGAAAATAGATCTTTGCCATATGGTGAGAAAGAGCCAGGCTGAATTGTGATTTAGCATTCTATAGAACGTAGAACTTGCCAACAATGAAGTTGGGTATTTAGCTGAGGATATTTCTAAGCAAAGTGCTGAAGGTATGGTGTGGTTTTCTCTTACCACTGAAAGAAAATGAGAACAGAGAAATTGAAGGAATTTTTTTTTAAGCAAAAAAGAACCAGAACTTGAAGATTTGGAAAATTCTCTGCCTATCCGTACTGCAAAAAAAAAATGAGAAGAAAGTGTTCTGAAGAGAACACAAGGGTGTGGCTGAAACATCATTTGATAAGGAGATCAATATGGGTGTGAACCATGAATTTAATCAGCCACCTTGGAAGAAGCCAGAAAGAGATGGGATTATACCAGCAGAAATACTGCCAGGACAAGGGAAAGAAATGAAAGATAAATGAAGGAAGACTGTCAGACTTCTTGGATTCCACAGAACTGGACAAAACTGCTGTTTGGCTGCAAATGCTCACTATTCTTAAAGAAAAGGGAACAAGGACCCCAAAGGTGATTCAGAGATCATTAGGGCCACCTCCATCTCAGTTTCAAAGGGTGGGGCCACCAACGTGGTTTCAACAGGCTGAGCAGTCACCAGCCAGAGCCGTGGGGATAGGACCCCCACCCAGCAGTGCGACACAAGCAGGGACCCCTCTCTAGGGTCACAGGATGGGCTGGAAGGCACAGTGATGAGCCAAAGAGGAGGATTTTTGTGGCTCAAAATCTAATGGAATTTGCCTTGCTGGGTTTTGGTCTTACTTAGGATCTGTCACCTCTTTCTTTCAGATCCCTCCCTTTTGGAAAGGGAATACCTATCCTGTGCTGCCCCACCACTGTATTTTGGAAGCACTTAACTTGTCTGGTTTTGCAGGTGCACAGCTGGAGAGGAATTTGGCCTCAGGATGAATTGTATCTCCAGTCACACCCATACCTGATTGACATGATATTTAGCTGATAGAGACTTTGGGGTTTATAGGTGACGTTGGGATGAGTTAAAAATTAGGGGGTTGTTGGGACGGAAAGAATGTATTTTGCATATAATAAGGGCATGAATTTGGGGGGGGGGGGGCAGGGGTGGAATGCCATGGCCTGAACTGTGTTCTCCTCAAATTCATGTTGAAGCCCTAACCCTCAGCGTAGCCAAATGTGGAGATGGGCCTTTAGGTGGTAATTGAGGTTAAAGGAGTTCATAAGGGTGGGGTCTTCATCTGATAGGATTAGTGTCCTTATAAGAAGAAATACCAGAGTGCTCTCTCCTTCTGTTTCGTCCTCCCCTTCCCCACTTCTTCCCCTCCTTCTCCCCATGCTCAAAGGAAAGGCCATGTAAGGCCAAAGCTACCATCTGCAAGCCAAGAAGGAAAGCGTCACCAAAAACCAAACCCTGCTGGAAACTTGATCTTCCCTTTCAGCCTCTGGAATAAAGAAACTTAATTTCTGTTGTTGAATCCATGCTTTGCTATTTTGTTATGGCAGCCCAAGCCGATTAAGACAGGCCTGCACGCAGGAGCATACCTACTAAGTTTGTGGAAAAGCAACGTGATCAGTGGGACTCAGAGTGAGAGAGAGGGAAAGTGGTAGAAATGAGGTCAGAGAGGAAACAGGGGTCAGACCATGTGGGGCTTGGAGGGCTCATTTGTCATTCATGAATCTGTAGGGAGTTGTTATAATCCATACGTGATGCTGGGGATATAACAGTGAACAAAATCCTCAGGTAGTAACAAATAATCCCACAAATAAATGTGAATAACATACCAATAAATAAGCTATTTAAAGAAAAATTAGAAGGCCCCTGAAGGTTTATAATAAGGTCACCCAAGCTGGGGGAATGATGGGCATTGGAAATGTCTCCTTGAGGACAAGACATCCCTGCTGAGATCTGGGGGTTACTAGGATTTAATCAGGGAGGCAGGGATGTAAAGGGGGGAGGAGGATTTCAGGCAGAGGGGAAAGCTTGTGTAAAGGCCTGAAGTATGTGGGACACCAGTGTTTCCAGGAGCTGAAAGGGAGCCAACATGACTACAGAGAGGAGATTCGTGATCCAGGGGTGAGTGGCATAAATAAATCTGGAAGAAAGCTGAACAAGATCTAACAGGGCCTTGTAAATTATGCTGAAAGATTCTAAACTCGAGAGCAAGGGGATGTCAGGAGGATTTTCAGTTAAAGAGGGGCATCATTTTTCCATGTGCATTTTCAATGGCAAATGGATTGTGGGAGCAAACATGAAGAAGAGAGCCCTGTTGGGAAGCTCTTGCAGAAGGTCCAGATGAGAGGTCCCAGCAGGTGGGTCTGGGGCACTGGTTATTATGTATTACCTGAAGCCACCCACAAGTGCTGTCATTCAGTTCCTAAGCCCAAGCCTGAAGCAGTGAAATGGATCATAAATGCAAAGGAGTGAGCAGGGCTGAAGCAACAGGCCCCAGGTCTAAGAGAGAGCCGCACAGGACATTCAGTGCAGCCAAAGACAATGAGGGGCAGAGGTCACCTCCAATAGTGAAAGGTACATTGGAAGGACAAGAAAAAAGCCAGTGCCTACTACTGCCTGGGCTGAAGCTTTGAGCAACCGACAGGCCCAGGCAGACAAAAGGACACAGTTACCACGGGTAACTGAGCCAAGCTGCCTGCCAGCTCTGTAACCAGATCTGTGATAGCTCCAAATCCCTGCAGGACCAAAGTTCTGAAAACCCCTTTGGAACCTGGCTCTGACCTGGGGACCCCAGAGAACTGGTGGCAGAAATCTCAAAAACAGTGTGTGTTGTGGGGGCAAGGGGGAAGCAGTGGGGACAAGCCAGAGTAAGAAAGGCTAATTCAATGAAAGAAAGCCGATGAAATCAGCAATCAGAATAAAACTCACGCCAAACTAAATTTACTTTATAGAACACAAACTATATCATTTAGAGGGCTCAAACAATGGAATAACTTTCATTTTAAAAGTATAAGAATAATTTTAAAAACAAAAATAGACAAACAAGTATAAGAAATTATGAGACAGAAATAGTAAGAAATGAAACATGAACTAATGGATGTCAATAATCAAAAATCTTGGAAATAAAAAAGACGGTCATTAGCATAACAACAAATAACTGGGATAAACTCTAGACTGAACCAGAGAATGAGTGACAAGGAACTAGTCCTGATGAAGGTCAGGCCTGTTCTCTCTAAAACTGTCAAAGGCAGGGGCCTTAAAGAAGAAGGACTGAGGAATTGTTCTAGACTGGAGAAGATGGAAGAAACATGGGACCTAAACGCATCGTGTTTCTGGATGAGATCCTAGACCAGAAACCAAAAGCAGACATTAATGGGGACATACGGCAAAATCTGAACGGCATCTATTGGCAATACAGCAATGATTTATCAATGTTGAGTTGGAATTTATTTAATGGTTATATGGTGAAGTGCTGGGGAATCGCACCTCAGAATATTTGGGATTTAAGGGGCATTATGTCTGCAGTTCATTCTCAGATGGTTCGGAGAGACACTAATGGTAACCATTAGGAAGAGTCAGGGGTGTGGGGTGAAGGAAATGGGTGATGGTGGTAAAAAGGTACAAACACTCAGTTATAAAATAAGTAAGTCCTGGGGATATAATGTCCAGCACTGTGACTATAGTTAACAATACTGTATTGTATACTTGAAAGTTGATAAGAAAGTAAATCTTAAAAATTCTCATCATGGGGCACCTGGGTGGCTCAGTTGATTCAGCATCTGACTTCGGCTCTGGTCACGATCATTCGTGAGTTCAAGCCCTGGGTCAGGCTTTGTGCTGACAGAAAGAAGCCTGCTTCAGATTCTCTGTCTCCCTCTTTCTCTGCCCCTCCCCCCTCTCAAAATAAATATTTTTTTAAAACTCTCATCACAAGAAAAATCATGCAACTATGCAAGGTGATAGATGGTAACTTATTGTGGTAATCATTTTACAATTATATTCACATATGAAATCATTCGGGTGTACACCTTAAACTAATACAATGTTATATGTCAATTATATCTCAACAAAACTGGGAAAACTCATCAGGGAGAGAGGGAAATGGTGATAGAGCACACACAGTGAAATATTAATAGTTGGGGAAATTGGGCAGGGAGATTTGGGAGTTCTTTGCACTCTTCTTGCAATTTCTCTGGAATTTTTAAATTACTTCAAACTTTCTGTATTATAAATAGAAGTCTTAACTATATTTGCTACTATATAATTATATTTGCTACTATATAAGCATAGCCTTAAGCATGAATAGCAGATTCTTCATACCAACAATTCTTAATGAAACAAGAAAACATGTGTCTTACTACCTAAAAACTATTTCTAAAACCCAGAAATAGGACGTCACCACTCTTCCTCTTGAAAGCAAGAAAGAAGGAAAGAAAGGTAGGAAGGACGGAAGGATGGAAGGAAGAAAGGAAGGAAGGAAGGCCCAATTAGGCTTTATCTCAGGAAAAGAAATAAGATTGCTGTCTATGCTTATCAATAGTGAATTGATTTTTTCTGTTTATCCTTCAGAAGGCACGACCTCCTTAAAGAGTCAGGAAGGTTATGGGGTGCCTGGGTGGCTCAGTCCGTTGAGCGTCCTGCTTTGGCCCAGGTCATGATTTCACAGCTCATGAGTTCGAGCCTGCGTCTGGCTCTGTGCTGACAGCTCAGAGCCTGGAGCCTGCTTCGGATTCTGTGTCTCCCTTTCTCTCTGCTCCTCTCCTGCTCACACTCTGTCTGTCTGTCTGTCTCTCTCTCTCTCTCTCTCAAAAATAAACATTGAAAAAAAAAAGAGGAAGGTTTGACTATCAACTGACTAAAGTTGAGGGGAAACTGCCTTATTGTTCTCAGTTATTCACTTCTGCCCATATTCATGACTTTAATCACCTCTTGTGGCTTTTTGGGTTTCTTTCTTTCTTTCTTTCTTTCTTTCTTTCTTTCTTTCTTCTTTCTTTCTCTCTTTCTCTCTTTCTTTCTTTCTCTCTTTCTTTCTTTCTTTCTTTCTTTCTTTCCTCTTGTTTTTTTAAAATACATAGTGTTAGTTGTTTTAAATTAGCAATAATAATAAAAGTGAAACTTTTATTAAATGCTTACTATATAAATGAAGCCTTCATGTGACTAACTTTTCTTACAGGAACGTAGGGAAAATTAAAGGCAGAGAATTTACATCACAAGAGCAGGATACTGTTTAAAGTATTCAATATCCTACACGTGGTTTATATAGTGAGGTCCATCCAACTTTGTTGTTGTTTTTCCTTCTGTGATAACAGAGAAATGGCAGACAGCACGTCTTAAGAGTGACATGGGTAAACGCGAGCGCTTCCTGAGGAAGTGACGAGATGGTGAAGAGTCTGGGAAACAAGGCCTAAGAGCATGAGTTCAAGGAAGTGAAGGTGTTTATACTAGAAAGAGAAGTCTTCAAGGAAACACAAGAACTGCTTCCACATCCCAACAAGACTGGGCTTGGAAAAGGGATTACATTATTCTGAGTAGTTCAAAAGGACAAACTTTAACCAGTAAATGAAATTCATAGGATGGAAGATTTGGGACCAAAAAAAAAAAAAAAATGGAAAACACGCCAATGATTCAAGCTATCTGACACAGGGTGGCTGCTGCCCTACAAGTATCAGAGCTTTAGAAAAGTGATTTTTTAATTAAGGAAATAATTATACCAGATGATATCAAATGCCATTCCAAGTCTAAACTGCTATTATGATGCCTCCAAAATTATAATAGCTTTGATTCACTACACTACTGAATACTGAAAATTTTACTTTATTTTCTTAATTTGTTGAGAGAGAGAGAGAGAAATAGATGGAGAGAGAGAAAGAGTGTGAACACCAGTGGGGAAGGGGCAGAGAGAGGGAGAGAGAGAATCCTGGGCTCCATCCCACGACCCTGGGATCATGACCTGAGCCGAATTCAAGAGTTGGACGCTTAACCGACGGAGCCACCCAGGTGTCCCTGAAAAATTTACTTTATATATATAAATCTCAGAAACATACCTGTGATGAGGTCAGTCCACATGTATGTGATAGTTATGAACTCCCAAATACACAATGGACTGAGTGAGGATGAGAGGCTCTTACTGAATTAATGATTCATTTGGCAAAGAATGGGCCTTTTTAAAGAAATAAAATGATATTTAAAGTCTATAAAATAAGCGTGTGTTCAGCCACATAATATTGATTTCTTGTACATCTGTATTAAACATATGCATGTTTAAATGGATGTTTAAACATATATATGTTTAAAATCACTATCCATTCCTAAGCCTTAGCTCTATTCTCTACTGGGGACCTAAGAGCTCTCATAAAAGAGATACTTTAGGGGCACCTGGGTGGCTCAGTTGGTTGAGCATCTGACTTTGGCCCAGGTCATGATCTCATGGCTCATGAGTTTGGGCCCCACGTCAGGCTCTGCGCTGACAGCTCAGCCTGGAGCCTGCTTCGGAGTCTGTGCCTCCCTCTCTCTCTACCCCTCCCCCACTCACACTCTGTCTCTCTCTCAAAAATGAATAAATGTTAAAAAAAAAAAAAAGAGGTACTTTATAAGACGGGTGCACGGCTTGGGCAAGAAGAGCTCCCATTATTCTCAGCCTCAGGAAAAGCTGAGCAGGACCGAATCCATCTATGGGGTAATAATTACGCTTCAGAGCCAAAGCCTAGGTTCCCCCCAACACACACCCATGTTCTCTAGGGAGGTAGACATGATCTACACAGAGTAAGGGAGAAAAATTCCAGAGACATAGATATGCCAAGAAAGGTCTTTTTTTTTTCCCCCTTTATGAGTCAGCAGCAGTTTGAACACATGCTTTACTTTAACTCATTAGAATGCACCTCGGGACAAGGTGGGTGGTGCTGCCGGGAAGGGGCAGTGTGGGGTCCCCCCAGTGGTGCTGGCATGGTTCTGTACCTTGATTTAGGGGGTGGTCATCTGAATATACATGGTGATAATGCTGAACAGAACTACACACACACACACACACACAAGCATGTTAAAATGGGTGAAATCTGAATATAATCTACAGCCTGGTTCACAGTTCTGTACAAGGTCAGTTTCCTAGTTTTGATAATGTACTAAAGTTACACAAGTTGATACCTTTGGGGAAGCTGGGGAAAGGTCAAAGAGGGCTCGGTAGTATTTATACAGCCACTTATGAGTCCATAATTATTTAAAAATAAAAAGAACAAAACAAAGGAAGTAGGAAGAGGAAGGGGAGGAGAAGGAAGAAGAAGATAGTGGTGCTTTAGTCACTTGCCTCAAAGCTGGGGAAGAAGAGGGAAATATGAAAGGGAAAGGAAAGAAACCCCCATAAGAACTGGATTGCCTATTTCCTGGATCCCTTAGTTGCAAAGAGTCCTTAACTGGACCTGTTTCCCTAGTCTTGTCTCCTTTAACTCCATGTTCCTCTTGGCCACCAGGTATACTTTTTAAAAAATCTGGCCAAGTCTCTGTCAAGCTTGCCCATCGTTCACAGGGCAGCTTGTCTGTACTGCTCTCCTCCACCCTGCGGACTTGGCCATCCAGGGATGCCTGAACACACTCTACCTTTTTTTTTTTTTTTTAATGTTTATTTATTTTTGAGAGAGAGAGAGAGAGAGACACAGAGAGACACAGAGAGGCAGAGCATCAGTGGGTTAAGGGCAGCGAGGGAGGAAGACACAGAATTCAAAGCAGGCTCCAGGTCCCGAGCTGTCAGCACAGAACCCAATGCCGGGCTCAAACTCATGAGCTGTGAGATCACGACCAGAGTCGAAGTCGGATGCTTAAGTGACTGAGCCACCCAGGCACCCCACACTCTGCCTTTTAACACCTCCTCTCACTGGGAGCCACTGCCTGATACACCCTTCCCTTCCTCCTTAACCCGACTCTTCCTCCTCTTTAAAGTCAGCAGCTCAGTACCCGGGATTCTGAGATGCCTAGTGGTTGGGCTAAGTCTCCCCTCCTCGGTGCTCTGCTTGCTTCTGTCTCCGGATTTTCACTGCTGTCTGGGCACCGTCCACTCAGAGCAGCAGCCCAAACAGTCGGAATGCAGGCGGGTCACAAGCATCAGGTTTGCCTGAACCAAACACTCGAAGGGAATTTCAGTACCCCTTCTTTGTAGCCCTCAATTCTCCATGTTGTTTTTGCAATGAAATATCTGTGTCTGGTCTGCTCCCTGGGCTGAGAGCTTCTCTGGACCCGTAGTGCCTGGCAGAGTGCCCTCCACAAGGTTGGTACACAACAAATCTATGTTCAGCTTACCTCACCAAGAAGACAGACAACCAGGCCAACGTGTTGCTTAGAAGCAACTACTTCCTATCCAAAACTAGGACGCAGGGCAAGCAGCCTTTTCCCAAGATGTAAAAAGGCAGTCAGAGAAATCACTGCGCCCAGAGTCAGTGGAGACCAAAGGAAGTGTAGGATGGAGACTGGGGTTGAGTCAGAGGGAGGCTGTGGAGGCTGAAATGGCACAGCTGATGGTGTGGCTCCTGGCCAGGATGGGCAAGATGGTCAGCACAGGACAGCGACCAGCCACGCAGCCAGGGAGAGGGCTCCTCAATCTGGGAACCTAACCAGAGCACGGTTTTCCTGAACACGAAGAGGGAAGTGTGTCCCATAACAGAGAATTTCATCAGATTCAGGAATGTGCGGATGAAGAGTCACAGCCGCAGAAAAGCAGGAGCAATTAAGGTAGAAAGCTACGTGCATTTCAAAAGCCACGAACGAGCCCAGCAGCTGGCTTGAGTCAAATACGGGACAGCAGTGGAAGAAGACCCACATCAGCGAGGATGCGTGGAGGAGCCCAGGAGGGGGTTACATGAGGGAGAACCAGGCCTAGAAGAGTTGGCCAGTCTCTCACATTCCGGGGTGATGTCAATGTCACAAGCAACTCTTCTATAGTTTCCTCGGAGTCCCCCAGTTTTGTTTGGATGCTTCTCGATTTAGACTTCCAAGCTTCTGAGTGGCAGATTCTCATCTAAGTTCTATAAAAGGAGAAACGATATAAACCAGAGTGGAATCAGCCATCATCTCAGCCTGATTTCAATGCCTTTTTTATGGTTGCCCATGACTGAATCATCCGGGCCTCCAGGTTCATGGACACTGGCTTCCCAAGGGAGCTCTAACTTATGAGATTCTAAAGATGCAGGCCTCAGCTGACCTTGCAAAGACTCAATGACCTGGCTGCGGTTTGCACTTGGTGAAGTCCTCAAGTGAATGTGGGTCAGGAAGTTGTTGCCGAGGGAAAAGGGGACAATTCAGACCCTTGATGCTTTAAAAAGGACCTGGAACTCATTTTTTCACAAGTATAAAGTCTTTGGGGCCTCCAGGGCAAATCAGGCAGATAAAACCTGCTCCCCTTCACAGCCCCTTCTCCTTGAAGGCGGCCCTAGGCATTCACCGAGAGCTGAATATTTCATTTGTACAATTATATTCTGGAAAGGAAGGGTCCCAACCAGCACATATGGGTCTCCTCCTCTCCTCTCCCTCTGTTTCCCCTGCTCTTTAGGATACTAACTCTGAGCAGGTGTATGCACACATTGTATGCAGTGAAAAGTGGGAATAGAGAAGAATGCTCACATTAATTGAGTGAAAAGTGGGAATAGAGAAGAATGCTCACATTAATTGAGTACCTATTTTGTACTCTCTCTGCCCCTCCCCTGCTTGTGCTCTCTGTCTCTCAAAGAATGAATAAATGTTTAAAAAAATTTTTTATAAAGAACAGGGAATAATTTAATTTTTTTAATGTTTATTTTTGAGAGAGAGAGAGACAGGGAAAGATGAGGGGCAGCAAGAGAGGGAGACACAGAACCTGAAGCAGGCTCCAGACTCCTAGCTGTCAGCAGAGAGCCTGATGCGGGGCTCAAACCCACTAATGGGAAGATCATGACCTTAACCAAAGCCGGATGCTTAACTGGCTGAACCACCCAGGAACCCCTTTTTTATTTAAATATTTTTTTTAAGTTTATTTACTTATTTTGAGAGAGAGAGAGAAAGCACAAGTGGGGGAGGAGCAGAGAGAGAGGGAGAGAGAGAATCCCAAGCAGGCTCCACACTGTCAGTGCAGAACCTGATGGGGGCTCGAACTCATGAAGCATGAGATCATGACCTGAGCTGAAGTCGAATGCTTAACCAACTGAACCACCCAGATGCCCCTAGAACAAGGAATAATTTTAAAAAATAATAAAACAAGGAATAAAAGCAAGGAAGAAAGATAAATAACTCCCAAAAGATCTGTTTCAGTTCCATTTGGATACTTTCATGGTCCATTATTTTCTAAATTCAGGGAAGCTCTGTGTACAAGTACCTCTGCCAGGTAGCATTGCCTTTGGCTTGGAATCAGAGGCAGCTGGGGTTTCTGCATCTCTCAAGAAGTTTCTGAATGACAACCTCACACCAAGGCAAAGAGGTGTTACCCTGAGGTCTCTAGCTGTGGGAGTTGGGGAGAGCATTAGTACAGGTCTGCTTTTCAAATATATTTACATTCCAAGGTAATGGATGGGCAGTATCTGGAAATTAGTCATGGGAAATGTTATTTTTGGTAAATGCCAACCTCCTAACCAAAACAGCTCCTTTTCCCTATTATCCCTCAATAGCTAAAGAAGAAATGGGGTAGGGGCACCTGGGTGGCTCAGTCAGATAAGCACCCGACTTCAGCTCAGGTCAAGATCTCGAGGTTCTTGAGTTCGAGCCCCATGTCAGGCTCTATGCTGACAGCTCAGAGCTTGGAACTTCCTTCAGATTATGTGTCTCCCTCTCTCTCTGCCCCTTCCCCGCTCACACTCTGTCTCTCTCAAAGGTAAACAAACATTTAAAAAATTTTTTTAAAAAAGAAGAAGAAGAAAAGGGGCAGGTGGTGAGGTGAGGGCATGGAGAAGTATCCCAGATTATTTTCCACCTGGCTTTGTGCAGTAAGCGGCATAATAATAAGGGCAAGAGTGCTTCAATAAGAGGCGCTGATGAAAAAGGAGTTCTTACAAGCAGGTCCATCTTTGGGCCTAGTTTGTGATTCTTAGGCTAAGATTAAAAATAATCCCTCATGGAGTGCCTGGGTGGCTCAGTCAGTTAAGAGTCCAACTCTTGCTTTCGGCTCAGCTCATGATCTGATGCTTTGTGATTTTGAGCCCCGTATTGGGGCTCCCTGCTTGGGAGGGAATCCCTGCTTGCGATTCTTTCTCTCTCCCTCTGCCTCTCCCTCTGCCCCTCCCCTACTCTCTCTCTCTCTCAAAATAAATAAATAAACTTAAAAAAAATCTATTAAAAAAAAGATCCCCCTGATAGAGACTCAGGAAGACCCTTGTGTGAAAGCCCCGCTCCCAGACCATGCCTTACACCTAGTCGGTGAGGATTTGCTGAAGTTCAGAGGTCAGCCTCACACAGGAGGAAAGGACAGAGGACATGGAGAAGTGCCTCCTGGACAAGGGGCTTGAGGCGTACTTGAGATTGGTTGCCTCCTGAGAGTCCAGAGGGCCTCTGTGTGGGTCTCGTCAGAGGCTCACTATCTCAGAGAACATTAGACCTTAATGATTCCAGCGCCTTTATTTTATGAATAAGGACACTGAGGCCTGGAAAAGTGATGTACTATGTCCAAAGGTTTAGAACAAGCTGGCAGCTGGCACTTGGGGCGGGGGGGGGGGGGGGGGAGCCTTTTCCCAAATTTAGATCATTGATTTGGGCTAACCAATTTTTCTGATCCTGAACATAGGGGCTGCTGCAGGCTACTGTCTTGTACCAGAGGACTACCAGTGGCCTGTCCTGTCTTCTGTCAAAAGTATCCCAAACAACCAGAAAGAGAGTTTGGAGAGAAACACTCAACTCTGGCTTTTTTTTTTTTTTTTTTTTTGTAGCAAAATGAAAAGAAAAAATAAATAAGTAGCCCAGCATCTCAGTGACCAACAATTTCTAACACGACTGTGTAGAGTATTTGTAGAGAACGATTAACAGAACCATTTGGAAAGTTTGGTATTGTTTTCCTAAAGGCCCACGCGCTGCCCTGCCCGGAGCCAACTGTGAGCTTGAAAGGCTTTGCCCTGACACTTTCCACTTCCTGCTCATCCTCCTGTTACCAGGATGTGAATGGGGTGCGGAGGATGACAGAAACTTCCTGCGGCCGCAGAGCGAAGACTGGGCTATTCCAAGCTGGAGGAGGCTCTGTCCAGTGGAGACGGGGAGGAGGAAATCTTGTTTCCTCTTAAATCACCCAAGAGGTGGTACAGAGGGATGTGTAGGAAGTCAGTTAATTGTTGCTGAAGTCACAGTCTGTTTCTTAAACAGAGGATCACAACTCCAGTTACCTTAGAGCTGAGATGTGGAGGGAACTGAACAAAAGTTTTCCTCAGCCACTTGGAGAATAAGCTGCATTTTGGCCTAGGAAGGTCATGAGGCACCCCCAGCTGTGAAGTCCAGAACCGGGCCCGGTGAATGCCTTGCCTTCCCATAACCAAAACCTAAGGGCACCCCACTTAGCTTTTTGCACTGCCAAAACCAAGCAGGAATGAAAGTCTGGTTTTGAGAGCTGTTGCGCTATCATTCAAACAGGACCATTCACCATGCTAGGGAGGGGGCCTAGGGAAGGAAGGCATTTGGGAACCATTGTTAGCTGGAGAAAAAAAAAACACACACACTGTAAACATGCATAAATGGTCAGGGTAACTTAGTTGCCTGAGATCCTGTTGAGAACTTTTACTCATTACTCTTGTTATTGTTATTGTCGGAGACATTCCCTCCTACACATCCTTCCTTGCTCCTGGCAGGAGACATGTCTTGATCAAAAGCAAAGAATATTCACTCTCCCCTTTCAATTATGAAAGATGGGGTTGGTCGAAGGTGAGGGGGGAAAGTACACAATCAGGGCAGTTTTTCATCATTAGTAAGGAATGGGGATTTTTATAGGCATGAGCCAAGCCGAGCAACTTCATCCAAATAGTGATTTCTGAAAAGGAGATACAAGGCCCATGCTGTAGAAAGCTATGAAGAGCAATTTAGGATTATCCTTCAGCAAGGGAACATGGACAACATGCTTTCTATCAAACCCACGGAGACCGGATGCCATACACAACCAGGGACTGAATACTCTTGGGTAGGAATTTACATTAAAGTCAATATAAACCGGGCAACCAGAAACGGGACTGCATTTTTCCCCCTTTAAATCAGGGCTTCCTCCACCCTTAATCTGCCATCATTGAATCCGTGAGATCGAATGTGGACGTTCATCCCTCAAGGCTTGGGTCCAAATGCTACAACATCCTCAAGGCCCTCCCTGGATTCCCCAGTCAAAATAAACGTCTTCCCTGGATGATCCCATAACACCTTCTCCCTCCTCTACAGAGAGCTTTGCCTGGTACAAAATAAGCACTAAATAAATGTTCCCTCGATGGATTACTAATCCTGCAAATCACTGAATGAATGAAAGATGTCAGAATCGCGGACATGTCTTTCAAAGTGAAGGCACAGCTTTTGCACTATAAATGAGTTGGGAACATTTATCCACTTCTGGAAATATTTTCAAAAAATAAAGATTGTACTTTGAGATTTAAACTTAAAAATCACACTCAAAGCAAGGAAAGGAATACTTGTCACTTATTCTTTGAGTAGTGGTAGAAACTAAATATTTGCCACGGCCCTTCTGCCTCATCCCACCCTCTGTGGCGGGAGCCCGATGCCATTATCGGGACCATGCCGCACCAGGGTTCTCTCTTTTCATTGAAGAAGTGGCGAGGGTTTGGAGAACTGCCTTCCTTTCCTCTGACCCACCTCCTTTTCTGGTGCCAACTCCCATTCAGAGGAGACTTACAAAGAATTGTTTGTGCAGGGAGTGGCCCGGCCTTCCCTTTCGGTCCCTGCGCCACCCCCTCCTGTGAGCTTTACCACCTAATTCCCAGCAGCTGGCTTTGTTGCCGCAACAAATGGGAACTCTTTCTTAATGTGGCACAAAGGTGTCTGTAGGCAGCCAACCATGGCACACCGCTGGCCACAGCTGGCTAACTGTGGCTTCAGAGACTTGTTTGTGCTCCTGTGTGACTAATACTTACCTACCCGCTGGCTGGCATGAGACCTCTCTCCTACTCATCTGGCACTTGGAACACAATTGACTGGCTTCCCAGCCACTGCCAAACTCATTCATAGCCAAGGCAGAGGGACCGGGTTTGGGTGGAACTGAAGCACAGGGCCTCCAGGGGTCTCAAGGACTCGGGGACATCAGGCGTGTTCTTCTCTTGAAGGCTGATGCCCGCTCAGCTGGCTTGGATAACTTCTGGGTGGTCTGAGCACAAGGCAGGGAATAGATAAGAAGGCCTTTAACCTCTATAGTTGCACAAGTCTCTCTCAAATAATACTATATCTTAAAAAAGGAAGCTAGGTTTAAATCAGTCAAGAACTTAGAGTGATAGGCAGCGCCTGACAGGCTTCAGGGTTGACATAATTAGTAAATAAACAAATGAGCGAGTGATTAGATTTATGAATGGACTGATAAGGAAACAGAAGCACAGGGGAGGCAAGCAGTTCTCTGCATTCTAGGAATTTACCCAGCAGACCCCCTCTATACATGTAAAATGACTAATGCACAGATTATATAAAATATCATATGTCTGTGGTCTGGAATACAAGGTTAAGTGGCTGTTTAAAAAATGAAACATCTAGGGGTGCCTGGGTGGCTCAGTTGGTTGAGCTCCTGACTCTTGATGTCAGCTCTGGTTATGATCCCAGGGTCGTGGGATCAAGCCCCGCATCAGGCTCCACACTGACCGTGGAGCCTGCTTTTAAGATTCTCTCTCCCTCCCTCTGCCCCTCTCCCCTGCTCCCACACTTTCTTTCTAAAATAAAATCAAACAAACAAACAAAAGAAAGAGTCTCTGAAAGGATATATGTGGGATTGGCACCAATGGTTCCCTTTGGGGAGGCAAAATGGGTTGCTAAGGAACAGATAAATGGGGAATACACCTTTGCATGGTGTGTTATTTGCGTATTTTGTAATTTTGTGTCATAGGTACATGCTACCCAGTATTCTGGCCTAGGAGGATTAAAGCCTAAAAGAACTTGGAGAATCAAGTGGTTTATTTCCTTCAACACCCATATACGTGATTCCCCTTCTGGAACATTCTGTCTTCTTGGGAGCCGGTGTTCCGAGGCACCCACAAAAGCACACTCTCCCCTGCCTAAAAGACCAAAGCGCAGCTCCTGTTGTCTCAGCAGTCAGCACCCAGTGACAGCCAGCCTGCAGGCCACACTCTGCACGAAATAAGGAGACAGCACTAAAGTCAAACTATCCCAATACTGGCTCTGAGCAAATTATTCTCATCGTTATTTGTCAAGTACCTACTACGTGCAGGGGTGGGCAGTTCACACCCCCATTTGTCTCTTAAACGTGTCAGGATCACTTTTAAGAAATCAGATTAATACAACCTGATGCAATGTCTATTTTTAATCCTACCTCCTTCAAACCATGGGTAGCGGGTAGAGTCTATCATCTACCAAAATTCCCCTCCTCTGGGGCCGCCTGGCTCATTCGGTAGAGCACCCGACTTGGGCTCAGGTCATGATCTCACAGTTCTTGAGTTCGAGCCCTGCTGCTGTCAGCGTAGAGCCTGCTTTGCTTTGGGCCCTCTGTCCCCTTCTCTGTATGCCCCTCCCCTGCTCACTCTCTCTCTCTCAAAAACAAAAATTAAAACATTAAAAAAAATTCCCCTCCTCTGGACAAAGTCACAATTTTATGTATAAGTCCGTGACTGATCTAGCTATGTAGCTCCTAAAATAATTGCTCTAAAATATTCCTAAAATTGGCCCACATTTCAGGAGTCCCAGAGGAAGGACCCTTCTGTTCCTGCTGTGCCCACCCCAAACCAAGCTCTGAGGGGTGGGTTGCGCTCAGCCTCTTCCCTGGACTCCTTGCCCCTCCGAGCAATTCTTTCTTCTTCCCTCTGTGCGCCAGTGACGAACAGAAAGATTCATGATTTACTCCAAACCCTTTACATTTCTGCCTGTATCAGTCCCACTGGCAAGACGTCTGCCCCTCTCTACCAGGGTGGGGCCTGCTGTCAGGGCTGGCCTAAAAGCCCTGGGAGCTTTCTTTTCCTAGCCAGCCACCAGTCCTAGACAGCTCTCCTGTCCCACACTACCAGTCCTTCCATGATATCGACTACTCCTTTGGCAATTCATTGTGCGCTATCCTGGGCCAGATGACTCTTCCCTTGTTGTGAATCCCAGGACTCGTGTTTGCTGGTAACAATTACGTAGGCCCTACCAAGGGGAAAATGAAGTGGGCTGGCAGGACAGAAGTCATGTTTTGGTGGTACAGCCTGGCGGAGAGGTGGGAACCTGGTCGGAAGCCCCAGGGACTTTTCACTGCCTTCTGTGATGAGGGAGAACCGTGGAGAGGAGAGGAAGGGGTGAGAGGCAGGGCAGCTTTGACTCCACAGATCATCCCCCGCCTTGTCAGCCCTCCACCACCTGAGAAAGGTAGACGTGTTGTGCTCCACCCATGACCCACCCCTTCCCATCCCCACTTAAGTGGCTTTCAATCCCACAGCGGCGCCCCCAGGCTCTTCCTTGGACAACCACCCTCAGTCCACTGGAACCACATTACCCAAATAGCAGAGAGCCAGAGGGCCTGGAACTTCTTCCCCCAGGGCAGCCCTGCCTGGGGACTGACAGGTGCTGGGGTAATTCTGAGGCATAGATTACATTCAGGATTCTTCTGCCGAGTCAGGCCAACCTATCCCCTGAGGGACTTCTGAAACCACACTCTTGCCTGGGGGACCTCTGTCTCCCCATCCTGCTTCTGCTCCCTTACCTGTCTCTCCAGGGTCCATGCCCTTGATAAATCATGTGCTGGAGGTTTTCTCTAAGGTCTGCTTCTGGGGAGCTTGACCTAAGACAGGCAAGGTGAGGGCTTGGGGGAACGCCCTTTGGCACACAGAGAAAGGAAGCAACGTGGTTTTGTGTTTTGTTTTTTGTTTTGTTTTGTTTTTTTAATTTCCTAAAATATCCAAGTTCTTTTGTGCTTTGGGAGCAGTGGCAACACTAGGAGACACAAGCTAACAGGATGGTGCTTTGACTTCTCTTGTACTTCCGTCTCATTAACTAAACGATTGTGAGCAACCAAGGTCAAGGGACAGGTATTAGACTTTCCTCATAATCATGACCTCCACTGGACTCTCCCTATGCCAAGCACTGTGCTAGGTGGAAGCCGATTCTCTCTCTTTTATAATTCCTCAGAACAACCCCACATAATAAGACCCCCATTTAATAGATTTGAAACCTGAGACAGAGAAATGAAGTCATGGTCCTGAGGTGCCACAGCAGAGATCAGGCCTGCCTTCTGTTACGTGCAAGGTTTTGTGCGGGGTTTGGGGTTTTGTTTGTTTGTTTAATGTTTATTTTTGGGAGAGAGACAGAGCACGAGCAGGGGAAGGGCAGAGAGAGAGGGGGAGACACAGAATCCGAAGCAGGCTCCAGTCTCTGAGCTGTCAGCACAGAGCCCAACACAGGGCTCAAACCCACAAACCAGGAGATCATGACTTGAGCCAAAGTCGGACACTTAACCGACTGAGCCACCCAGGCGCCCCTTGTTTGCTTGTTTTTAATTAAGTAGGCTCCACGCCTAACGTGGGACTTGAACTCACGACCCTGAGATCAAGAATCGCATGCTCTCCTGACTGAGCCAGCTGGGTGCCCGTTATGTGCATGTTTAACCATGAGTCTAGACTCTGTCCATCATGTGCCATCCTGGGACCTTCACATCATCCTTGCACAAAACTCTACTGATTGCTCTGCATGGGAGAGCCCTCAAAATAACCAGAAACAGCCCTCAAAACAAGACTACAAAATGAAATAACTGATTTTACTAAAATCTAAAGTAATCTAGTTGGGGAATAAACATTAAAAAAGTTTAAGTCATGGACTTCCATCATTGCTCCTGTAGCCTCTTAAAAAGGCACAGGTAGGGGCGCCTGGGTGGCGCAGTCGGTTAGGCGTCCGACTTCAGCCAGGTCACGATCTCGCGGTCCGGGAGTTCGAGCCCCGCGTCGGGCTCTGGGCTGATGGCTCGGAGCCTGGAGCTTGTTTCCGATTCTGTGTCTCCCTCTCTCTCTGCCCCTCCCCCGTTCATGCTCTGTCTCTCTCTGTCCCAAAAATAAATAAACGTTGAAAAAAAAAATTAAAAAAAAAAAAAAAGGCACAGGTAGGAAATAGGTCTGAGGTCTCCAGGGCTGATCTGATTTAAACTTTGTAATTTTACAATTCCCACATTTCCTCTAGTTCTACATAAGGTTTTTGTTTTTGTTGTTGGTGTTGTTGTTATTGTTGTTTTGAGAGAGGGCTCAAGTGAGCGAGAGGCAGAGACAGAGAATCCCACAAGGGACAGAGAGAGAGAGAGAGAGAGAGAGAGAGAAGCAGGGCTCGTGCTCACCCGACGTGGGGCTTGAGCTTACCGAATGTGGGACTCGAACTCATGAACTGTGAAATCATGACCTAAGCTGCAGTCAGATGCTTAGTGACTGAGCCACCCAGGCACCCCAGTTCTATGTGAGTTTTACCTTCTTCCCCTCTGCCCTCTCAATAGGCCAGGTAAGAATTTTTATAGAAATGTTCTCCCTACACTTATAAAAAGTAAGAAAGAGGATGGAACGCTGAGCTTTTCTGGCTATCAGGAAATGGTATCTACTTTATAAAACCAAGCTCAAAACATATGGTTGGTCATATTAGGAAATAGTACTGCACAGTACCACAACAGTACCCCATGTGAAATTCTTCTTAAAATAGATTAAACTTCATCCCTTTGTTTGCTTTGTTAACAGGAGAGTAGCTCCATGCACTAGCTTATTAGGTGGCTATAAATATAGTTTAAACACAGCACAGCATCATTATCAAAAATACTGAGCATTGTTCGTCTAAAAGAAAAAAGAAAAGAAGGCTCCATTTCATTTATCAAGCTTGCCTCCCCTCTTATGTATCTTTGTTTGGGGGCTCAAATTGTAGGTATATCAAATAGGACTGAAGTCCTTCTCTTCCATGTGCAGAAGCAGCAGCACATGCAGGCAGGGGTGGGGGGGCGGGGAGGCAGGGCTGGGGGGTTAGGAGGCAGCAGTGTGCCCAGGGAACAGTAGCGACAAGGGACACTGCAGAGATGGTGGCATGCCTGGTGGCCAAGCTGGAGGCAGGAAGGGAAAAATGGCAGACCACAGAGGCAGCTGCCCAAAGAGGCAGTGGAAACAATAAAGAGATTAATGATACCCAAGAGGGTTGAACAACTAAGTATATGGGAGCCCATGGGAGCCTATTTCTCATCGTCAGAGAAGGAATCTACAAACATTGAAAGGGAGAAAACCATAAAGAAAACTGAGGTGGGACTAGATTTAGATGTATCAGCGAGCACTCATTTTATAAAACATGTACAGAAATAGATACGGACATATGTGTGCATGTCTGCATATGGACCAGATCCTGGGTTTCTGAGCACCAACCTCCACCAAAAGGAACCAGAGAGCTTCCTGGAGAAATGGCTGTTTCCTAGACTGGGGCAGTGAACTGGGAATATGTTGCTCCAGAAAATAAGGAAAAGCTAAAAAAATGAATGATGGAGTCATGACAGGAGCCAGTTTGAAGATGTTCCTTCTGGTCAAATGTCACTTTGAGCATCAAAAGTAACTAATGATAATAACAATAGTCTCTTAAATGATGGGAATCCATGCATCTCTTCACATATGTATATATAGCAGATAAATGCTTACGGTAGAATGGCAGTAGTAGACAGAAGGAATGATAAACCCAAAAAACCATTATTTGGTAACTGTCATAGTGGTGGTTGATTCAGAAGGGAGCCATCAGTAGGGACAGGCTGGTGAGAACAGGCTATTGTCATCTCCTCACAAAATCCTTATCAATGATGAAGGGAAAATGGGAATTTTTGGTGGAGAAACCAGGTGATGGAGAATAACATCTCCAGTGGTTAAATGGCTGGCAACTTCTCAATGCATAGCATCATTTCTAAAAGATTCCTGCCAAGAATGTGTGACCTTAGTCCAGGCATTAAGAGACATCAGACAGACCCATTTTATAAAATGAAAGTCTAATACTTTTCCACTCAAGATCCTGAAAGACAGGGAAAAACTAAACCATTCCAAATCAGAAGAAACTGAAGAGACTTGGCCACTAACTGCCACATATGACCTTGAGTTGTACCCTGGACAAGAAAGAAAGAGGGGACATGGTGGGGACAAGTTGACAACGTGTAAATGGAGTCTGTGGAGGATGGAATGATATATGCAAGTGACCGGCATGCTTGTATGATGTTTATATAGGAGAGTGTCCTTGCTTTGGGGAAATACACGCTGGAGTCATTAGGAATGATGGAGCAGCGTGTCAGCAACTTGTTCTCAAGTAGTTCAGAAAAAAGACCATATATTAATTATTTATATATGTATAATATGTACAACCAAACTATATGGACAGAGAGAGAAGGCAAGAGAAAGAGCCTGCAAATACAAAATATTAATAAATGGGTACTCTGGGTGAAAAGGATATGAGATTTCTTCCTAATGTTCTTGCAACTCCTACAATTTTAAAATTATTTTAAAACAAATTATTAAAAAAAAAAAAAAGATCCATGGCACCTGGATCCAGGGCACCATCAGCTACGTGTCCAACTCTTGATTTCTTGGCTCAGGTCATGATCTCACGGTTCTTGGGTTCCAGCCCCACGTCGGGCTCTGTGCTGACAGCTCGGAGCCTGGAGCCTGCTTCGGATTCTGTGTCTCCCTCTCTCTCTGCCCCTCCCCCCCTCGTGGGCTCCTGTGCATGTGTGCTTTCTCAAAAATAAATAAACAAATAAACATTTAAAAAATTAAAATAAATGCATTGCAAAGTATCTACGGTGTATTTCCAACTGGCTCCCTCACATGCCAAACCTGATTTTATATATTAATATTGTGCAGTAGGACAAGCAGGAGCTTTGCTATCAGACAGACCTGGATGCAGACACAAGTTAGAGCTCTGTGTTTGTGGGCACATTATTGAATTTCTGAGCCTCAGTTTTCTCAGGTGTAAGATGGGGATAATCACACATGTCTCACAGGTTGTCAAGAAGATCAGGGAGATCATTTGCAGAGAACACATCATGTGGGAGCGGACTACGCGGGGTCAGCGGTCGAAGCAAAGTTCTTATGAGGAGTTCACTATTATTTGGGGTTTACACTGCACATCAGTGACTGAATTTTCACCCCTGAGTTTGCCACTTAACACTTTGTGTTTAAATAAAACAAAGCAACCCAAAAACTGTTGCAAATAGGGATCAGGACCGTTGTATACAGAGATTCTGATGTTCAGTGAGACACCCACTGTTTAAACAAATTCATAACCTGCTGAACGTTATTTATTTACCTTGTGCTTGGCAGAAGGTGCACAGCAAAATTGCCTCCATCCACTTCTGAAAAAAGTATCCATCAGCCACAATCCCTCTATTATATCCTGAAATTTCTTATATTTCAAATAAAATGTCTTGCCTTGTGATAGGCTTTCAGTATTGACCAATATTGACTTCTGAGTTTTCTTGACTCGTGAGCGCCTCAGATCCCATCTTTGTAACCACAGAGATATAGCCAGTAGTGGGTCCAGGACATCTGGTCAGGAGAAGATGAAGTTAAAAGCGGAGATTTAGGGAACTTGTCTTGAGAGAGTGTTTTTATAGCAAACACACCTTTGAGACAAGTTTAAGAAAAACAGCAAAGTTCCTTTGGAATTTCATACAGAATTGAAAAAGAACAATTGTCCAGATCAAAAGACACTGCCAGCCTACCTCTATCTCACCAGCTGAATTTTAGACACTTCTAGACTCAGCTCTCAGTCAATGACCAGGCAGAGTCCAGTCACGATGCCTTCACTGTGCTATTATGTGTTACCCTATCTTGAGAATCTTACATGCAAAAGCAGGAGACAAGACCGAGAGGTGTGAGAAATAAAGGCAAATATAACCCAAAGAAGGAATATAACTAATCACAGCCAAGCAGTCCAGGGAGGAGCAGGTCGCAGGCATGGCTTCCGGGACAGGGCCAGCTGTGGAAGATGTGTGGGGTGGGGGGCGGAGGGGGGGGATGTCAGCAGACCCAGTGCTCTCTGTTGCTTGCAGCTATTTGAAAACAAAGGGAATGGGAAAGGTTATTTCAGATCCTCTCACCAAGACAGATGGTTAAAGTATCCATGAAGAGCCCTCTCAATTTTTTTTTTCTAAATTGATGACCCCTCTCCAAGGAGTCTACATGGCTGAGCCGCCTGTACATTCCCAGGTTCAGCCTTCATTCTTTCCAGGGTCTGCTGACAGCCTCAACCTGCATATCTATGAATTTTCTTCCTTCCAATAATGGAAGCAGGAAAAGCAGGCTTCTGGAGGTTTGGGCAAGTAGATTTGATGGCCAGGCCACCTCCAATGGCTCCTCTGCATGCATGTTTCTGGTCTGTGGTTGCAGGACCTGGCGCCCTGTGGGAGTCACGAGCCTTCAAGGTCCAGCCTCTCAGGAGCCACAGTAGGTCCTCAGAGGACCTCTGAGTCTGCAGACAGACTTCTTGAAAGAACAAAAAGGTCTGAGCTCAGAATATTCTCTCCTATCCACAGAGGCCATTGTCTAGATCTGAAACACTTAACTAACTGATCATTCATCATGAGGTACAGGTTTTGTGGGCAGTACTCCCATACAAACCCTCAATGCCTTTAACTTGGATTGCAGATGTCAATGTGTGAGAACACTGGTTCTGAACACCAGGAATGTGTTTCTCTCAGATTGGAGGCCGGGGAGGTGAAAAGAGAGAATTATGCAATGCAAGCTATCTCCCTCTTCTCTTTCTTCCTTGGATTTTTCTCTATCTTGAGTAAAGTTCGGTTTTCAGAAGATCAAACCTGGTTGTAAACACAGCCTTTGAAACCTTTGCACTGCTTTCCTGCAGAATTTATGATTTGTTTACATTTGAGGCGAGGAGCAGCAAGAAGGGTAATCCTGAAGCCTTTGGCAGACGACTCAAAAGAAAAAAGGGAATGCGGGACACATGAATAAAAATACTTCCTGGTTCCAGCCATGATTTGTGGGTGCAGAATTCTCCCAAAGAGGGAGGTCGTGCCCTAAGGAAGTTGACCCAACCGGCCCTTTGTAACCATTAAAATAAGCCCCTGAGATCTTAAGAGCATTGTCAGGAAATCCACAGATTTCAGGATTTGGAAAATATACGAGAGAGAATTTAAGGCAGGTGCCTCAGTGGCAGTTTGGGGTGTTGCCAGCCCGAATGCCTTCTGGGAGCTAAAGAGCACTGGCCAGCAAGCATGGTGTGGGACCTTCCTTGAGAGGGAACTCAAGTGCTGTGGAGACCAAGCCCACAGTAGACCTTGGAACTGCCCCGGCCACACAGTGCACACCTGGAATGAGAATCTTCCAAATAGGAACCCAATCGTGAACTGTCCTTGTGGAGGGGACAAAAGTCAGAGGCCAAAGAGAATGGCTTAGTAGGAATCAAATCATCCAAGATTTTTTCAACATAAATCACCGAAGATTTAAATTTCTCCCTCACAATTACAGAACTATTGGTCATCTCAGTAACAGAAGTCGTAATTAATATAAATGAATGGATAAAAGAGAGGAATTAAAAGACCCCAGTTCTAGTAAAAGCTAGAACCCTCTACCTACTCATGTCTACCGGGGTACAAGACCTCCATCAAATAACACGTCCGGCCCCAAGCTTCTCGCCAGTGATATGGGAACACTGGTACTTGCACTCAGAGTTGCAATGAGGATAAGTTGGTGCATGAAAGGTCAGTACAGAAGGTGCTGTGAAAAGTTAGTCCTATAAAATGTAAAAAGTTTATTACTAATAATGGTGATGACGGCTGTGAAATAAACTATCAGTTCCTACTTTAGAACCAATGGGTTTTAGAGAGGGAGGTCCACAGTGAAGGCACCCGGGAGGACAGCGGCGGCTTCTGCAGGTTCAGCCTCCGCCCACATGGCTGTTCTTCATTCCAGGCAAAGTGTGAGGCTTCTTTCTTCAGGAGGAGTATTGAAGTTCCGGCCAGGAGCAGGCATCGCCGTGTTAGCGGAGAGCATCCCTGGGGTGGGGTCAGGAAAACTGGGCTCTGTCTCAGACTATCTCTGCAACTGGGGGGAAGTGTTAGGTCTAGAATAAACTATAGGTTTCCTACATCTTCTCCAGTACTGAACTCCTTTGATTCTCTATTGGGTGATAAGTAGATAAATTCAAAAGTAATAAATAGTTGACTTCAGGATCATTTTTTATTGTTAAGTAACAAAAGGGATGACACAGATCTATTGTGAATCAACACCAGGCAAGAATTAACTTGGGTTTTGTTGAAAAGACTTCTTTAGTTACTTTGTAACTCATATCTCCGCTAGGCTTGTCAAGCCATTCTTCACAGGCTATACTTCCAGTGTGCCGTTTGAAAGACAAGATTAAAAATCTTTAATCATTGATTTAAGGAATTTGAGTAATACTGTTTGGCCTTTTACCAGGCATCTTAAATATTTGAGAGAGAATGTGTCAGTATTTGGATTAAATGAAAGAAAGATGCAAGATACGTGTGCCCTGTTGGTTATTGAGCTGTTCCCCATTTCAGAAAGGAAGTAGATTTGGGGGCACCTGGGTGGCTTTGGCGGTTAAGCGTCCAACTTTTGGTTTCGGCTCAGGTTATGATCTCACGGTTCATAGGTTCGAGTCCCGCATCGGGCTCCACAGCTGGCAGCAGGGAGTCTTCTTGGGATTCTCTCTCTCCCCTTCTCTCTCTTCCCCTCCCCCGTTTGTGTCTTTCTCAAAATAAATAAAGAAACTTTAAAAAAAAAAAAAAGAAAAGAAGTAGATTTTGTTGCCAGTATTAAGCCGCCCTGGTGCCCAGCAAGAAGAAACAGATGAGGAAACAATTTGAATTTGCTTATGTTTTACCCTCCTTAAGGCATCTGTGAATCCACTCATGTATGGTACATAAAATTAGTTGGATTAGGTCACATAAATATAGAGGGAACTGTTGCTTATGGGTTTAGATTGTGTCGTATCATTCTAAAACACAAAGGAGTGGGGTGCCTCGGTGGCTCAGTTGGTTAAGCATTCAACTTCGGCTCAGGTCATGACTTCACAGTTTGTGGGTTTGAGCCCCCTCTTGGGCTCTGTGCTGACAGCTCAGAGCCTGGAGCCTTCTTCAGATTCTGTGTATCCTTCCCTCTCTGCCCTCCCCCACTCGTGCTCTCTCTCAAAAATAAATAAACTTTTAAAAAAAACCACAAAGTAGAACACGAGTGGGAAATTGTAAACAATAAAGCGATATAATAAAAGAACACTCATTTTGATCTTTGATCTACAGCCTGCCAAACTTCTAGACAACTGAAATGTCCAAGCAAACCTGAGAAAATTATAAATGACTTCCGAAATGTTTCAGTATATCAGGTTCAGGATTCATTTTGTCATTGCCTAGTTTCTGAAAAGCCACATCATTCATTCAGAAGTGCATTCATTCATTCATTCACTCATGCCTAATAAGCCATGTGCTGTGCAAGGTCCCTGCTGGGTGAGAGGGGCTGGCCAGTCCATCCCACCGACTTGCTCTCGGTGCTCCCATGAATGAGAATCTGATGGCATGCACTGTGTTTTAGGAAAGCAGTGTGGCAGAGAATTCTTCTGCTCTCCGCTCAGATTCTCTCACATGACGGGGTTATTGAAATAAGGAAGATGAGGACAAAGAAGCTGTTGACTCCCCCCAAGAATATGAAAAGTTAGTCAGTTAGGGCAGGCAGGGAAAGAATGCTAACAATGGAAAACTCTCACTTTCTGACCCCAAAAGACAACCCTGTGTATGTCTTTTAGTAAAACATGTTCCCCAGAATAGACTGAGGGGTTTTGTCTGCCTTGGGCACTTCTAGAAAAATGCGTGGCACTTACGAGATGTTCAAATTTTGTTGAATATTGATAAAACATGGCTATCAAAGAAGTAAAATTACAGCTTGGTCTTGGAATTTAGTTTATTAACTCAAGGCCCCAAGCTCATCCAGATTCATCAGATGCTTACAGCTGTATCTTACAGATAAGGCACTGGAGGCCCAAGCGCACTATAGTGACTATAGCATGAGCACTGACGTGGGTGAAACGGAGTGTCTGCATTTAGCGAGGGGGTCCCCTGTTAACCCCTCCAGAAATGAAGGAGGCTATGCAGTGTGTTGGTCAGGACCGTGGGTTCTAAGTGAATTCAGGACTCACTGTGACTAATTATCGGCCCGAATGTCTCTGAGCTTTAGCTTCTCATCTGTAAAATGAGGATAATAATAGCACCCACCGCAGTGGACTGTTGTAAGAATAAATGAGGGAAGGCATGTAATCCCACTGGCCCTGCAAAATCAAGAAAAGAAAGACAATTTTCTGCATACAGACATGTTGTGCTGTACATGCAACCTAAGCTAGCCCAAGGAACCTTTGTAGCTCTTGCACACCGCGAAGAAATCATAACCATCATCAGAAGCCACCGGGTGCATCTGAGAGACGTCAGAGCCAATATCTGCTGATGGAAGGGACCCTCTACTGGGTATCCTCCTAGTCACTGCCTCTCCCTTTGACACAGAAGCCAGGAAATTGAGATCTGGGGAGGATGGACAATGTCTCAGTCTCCCCAGAAGTTCCTGCTGCAAAAACCCGGTTGGGGTGGGGCGGGGTGGGGGGAATGACCACAAAAAGTGACAAAAAGGCGAACTGGATGAAGAGCGTAATTGCAGGATACTCTTAAACTCCAACACTAAAGCAAAAGGATTATTGAATAGCATAAACTTTACGTAGCACTTTGGAGAAGGCTCATCAGTTTTCATTGCACCTGCCTGCAGCAACTTTAAAAATCTTTATTAGACATTTCTCTGCAATCTTCTCATCTGCCACTCCCCTCCACTACCCCAAGGATTTCTGTCTCTGCTTCTACCCAAGGAAATGCTGGTCCTGCCTGGTTCTTCTCTCTGTTAGATTTTTCCTTTTTCAAACTCCCAACTTTCAATTCTTTATGCCTCCTCTGTGTAAAGCTGATCACCCTCCCCCCACTACTTCATAGTCCAAATCTGGCACATTTCCAAAGATGGCACCAGCAAGATGGTGTCCATCTAATGGCATCCAGCATTGCTGGAAGGCAGCTGTGGTTACAGATAGCCAAATTTCTCCCAATACACCCTAACATGTTGCTTGGATCCCATAGTGAACATACATATCAGTCAACCCAGTATCCATCTGACCCCTTTTCAACTGAACCCGTACTCCCCTTCTAGTATCTACCCTCCTTCATGTAGTCCAATGCTTTAATGGAAGCTGACCTTTATCCCAGCTCCAGTGGTGAACCCTGAATGATCTGAGTCAATTAGAGTATTCCCATCACCTTTGCCAAATTTCTTGTTTCAGGGATGGCTGCGTGACTAATTAGGGCTAATGAGAAGTGACAGGGGACTTTCTGAGTTTCTGAGAATGGAATTTTCTTGCTCTTCTGAGCAAGCTATAGGATGCCAGCTCTCTCCCACTGGACACGAAGAAGGAGCCTTAACCCTGACTGCTACCAACTGTCATCCTACAGCCCAAGATGAAACAGCCTTGGGGTCGGCAAAGGGAAATGACTCACAGAATCTGGGTCTTAAATAATGTCTAAAACAAGTCCACCTCTGCTGTCTGGTTACTTGACCAGTTACTTGTTTCAGCCAGCCACAGTTGAGGGTTTTGTTTGCTGCAGTCATAAACATTCTGAGGGGCGCCTGGTGGCTCAGTGGGTTAAGCCTCTGACTTGATTCGGCTCAGGTCATGATCTCATGGTTCGTGAGTTCGCGCCCTGATCGGGCTGTCTGCTGTCAGCACAGAGCCCGCTTCTGCCTCTCCCCGCTCCTTGTGCTCTCTGGCTCTCTCGACATAAATAAATAAGCTTAAAAAAAAAAAAATTCTGAGATAAGCCCCATTGTTTCTTATGTACTGATCTTAATATCCAACTAAACCACAAATTCTTGAAGGACAGAAACTTAGATTTCTTTTGTATTTCCCACAGGCCTTGGGACAAAACTGCATAAGTGTAGGTGTTTAAGTATCCAACAATGGGCTCTTTTGTTATTACAAGATCCTTGAAGTAAGGGTCCTTGGTTTTCAGACATTCACTCTGAAGTATTAGAGTTCAGACTCCCATCAATAAACAATTATTAATGAAAATAATGGCTCTGGATATTCCGGAATTTTAACCATGTGGGAGTCAGAATTATAAATTACATCTCGGCCCGAGAGAATTTGAACATCTTTTTCCATCTCATCCTCTATATTCCTAAGAATCCACTTCCCACACAAGCAGAATCTGGTCAAACCCCCAAATCTGTAAAATCTTGGTGGTTTTTTTTAGTAAATGTGTTGTTGAATTTGGAAGCATAGATTTTAGTGAACATATTAATGAACTTCGAAGAAATAACCCTTTTAATGAAAATTCAACTGAAAATTCTCCAAGGTCTAAGAGAGAAATAAAAATTAGTTTAATCAAGCAACCAACCAGCCAGTGAGTGGAAGCTCCTATCCTTCAAGTTGTAGACTGCATTGTTTCAGGAGCCATACAACAAGCAAAACATTCAGAGGCCACCCAGGACTTTTGCCAAAATCACAGCACAGTCTGTATTCCAAGAAGCAACTCTGACCAGATTCAGTGGCAATACATTTTTACTTGCATGGAAAGCCTACTCAGAAGCCACACACCTCCACTTGAGGCCTTTAGTAAGACTCTACTGCACGAAAGGACCTGGCATTTATGCTGATTTTAGAAAAAGAAAGACATGTTTATTAGGATTTCTTACAACACATTAAAATTCTTTGCTGTTAATCCAGGACAATATCTTGGTAATTTATGTAAGATTTCCTGCAAATTTCAGTGATCAACCTACAAATTTCCAACCAAAGCTCCAAGTCCTCTCTTGAGCCTCACCCTATCCCCTCCCCTGCATCTAGAACTTTCAGGCTGGCACTCTGAGGGCTCCTGAAGTCTGCTGTCTCCAAGAAGCAGTCGCTGACCCCCTGAGAGTCAGGGACATTTTCAGGCACCCTATCTGAATTCCCCGTCACTCAACACCCCGCAGGCTACATTTACCATAATGGAAATACTTTATCATAGGTATTTATTAATGTTGTCATATGTTTATCTATATCTCCATTGTATTATTGATCACCAGCTTCTAAATGGCAAGGATCTTGTCAGATTCATTCAAGCTGAAAGACAGGGAGAACCACAAGGCAAACGGAGCTTTCATTGTTATTTCTCCTTTGCTCTTTTCAACTTTTCAGACCTTTAGTGCTGCGGAATACCTGTGACCTCAGGTCATCTGCTTCGTCTCCTACCTTTCCTCTTTCAAAACGGACCTGTTCCTTCCTCCAGCACCTCAAAGCTCTGCTTTCTGCTAAACTCAAATAAGCTGCATTATAGTGAGCATGCCTTACGATGTTGTCCCATCCAGTTGGCATAAAAGCAGGACAAATGATGGGAATTTGAGGTAACATGACAAGGAGCCGGGGCTGTTCCATCAGGCGGGTATCCATTTATGCTGCCTAAGTGTTAAAGCCAGACTTGGTGAAGGGCCTGCCATGATACCCCACAAAAAGCAAAGCTTTAATAAATGTTGTTGGAACAAGAATCACTTCCTGTACATACTTCTTTTCCTGTTTACAAGGCACTTTCACACATATTATTTTGTTAATGATGATGTGATGCACACACGTGTACGAAAACAGAATCCTAGCGTCCAAGTCCCTCGTTAAGCATGCCACTTGGATATTATACAGGGCAATGATGCCGTTGGCAGTTATTTTAAAGGCAATTTTTACAAATTTAAGGAAACTACTGTTTTGTTTGTGGGTTCATTCTTCTATCTCCCCTAGATTGGCAGAGAGGGACGTGAAGCTATTCTTGTCTTATTTTCTATTCTCTCTCTTTAAACTATGGCCATCCCCATACTTGGAATGTTCGTGGGAGGGAAGGAGAAGCTGTTTCTTCCTGCTAAGAAACCTGATCGCAAGACAAGCAACATGTCAGGAAGCAGTGCTCTTCAGAGGAAATGCTTAGGACTCTCTGATCCTCAGAGACTACAAAAGGGGGATACGCTTCCTCATCCTCTCCCTCAGGACCCCACATCACCCCATCTAGGGTGGGATGAGACAAGAGACCTCAGGGAGAGGTGGAAGGGGGGGACCTGGGAAATTGGGGGTTGATTTCCCCAGGCATCACCAGCCTGTTAGACCCAACAAGAGATGAGTTTCCAGCCAGGACCTCTACACCTTCACACAAACATAAACATCGCATGCAGGGGTGTGCCTGCCCAACCTCCAGGTGGGACTGCCATTCCTTCCTTCTCCCCAAACACGCACGGTCACAGCTCCCTGGATTCCAATTGGGAGTAGGAGGTAGAGAGTGGAAAGGCAGGTCAATCAGATACTTAAAGATGAAACATCCCAGGTGTGAGGCCAGAGGCCAGGTGGCTCTGCATGAAAGAAAGGTGGCAGTTTTTGTTTATCTAGAAAATGCAGGAGGGGAGGCCTGGCATGCTCAGAGAGCTGTTTCTCTATTCTTTTCATCCAAACTGAAAGTTCAACTCCTCAAATCACTGAAGAAGGATGGATTTCACAGCATTTTGTGGATTTAACAAATTCTAGCCACTGTCTACCGAAATCTTACTCTTCGCAAAATACCCCAGGAGATATGAAGGCAAGTCGGGTTAGGGTTACAGATGAGGCATTAAAGGGAATTCAAGAGTATTGTGCACTTCACTTTTTAGTGTTTCCAAACTGCTTCACTAGATACTTGAGGTTCCATGGTTAGACTACACAGGGAAATGCTACATATGATCCCCCCTCATGAAAACTCTCAACGTCTGTGAGCATATGCAGTGCTTTTTGGATAGATGGATGGATGGATGGCTAAATTAAAATCTTTATATCAAAAAGACAAGAGATAACAAGTGTTAACGAGGACGGGGAGTAAAGGGAACTCTTATGCACCAATGGTAGGAATATAAATTGGCAAAGCCACTATGGAAAACAGTATGAAGTTTCCTTGAAAAGTTAAAAATAGAATTATCATGTGATCCAGCCATTCCACTTCTGGGTATCTAGCTAAAGGAAACAAAATCACTATCTTGAAGAGATATCTGCACCCCCATGTTCACTGTGGCACTATTTGCAACAGCCAAGACATGGAAATAACCTAAATGTCCAGTGACTGAATAAAGGAAATAATAAAGCCATTTAAAAAAAAACGACAACAAAGAAGGAAATTCTGCCATTTGCGACAACATAGATGAACTCTGAGGGCATCACGCTAAGTGAAGTAAGTCAGAGAAAGACATGCGCTGTATGATCTCATTTTTACGTGGAGTTTAACAACACTGAACTCACAAAAACATAGAACAGACCGGTGGTTGCCAGGGGCACAGGCTGAGGGGGCAGGGGCAGGAAATGCACGAAGGTGGTCAAGGGGAACACACTTCCAAAGAAGAACAAGTCCTGGGGATTTACCACACAACATGGTGACTGTACTTAACAGCCCTGTATCTTATACGTAAAAGTTGCTAAGGGAGAGTCGATTTTAAAAGTTCTTAACACATACACACACAAAAATTATATAACCATGTGACGAGGCGCCTGGGTGGCTCAGTCAGTTGAGCATCTGACTTTGGCTCAGGTCATGATCTCACAGTTTGTGAGTTCAAGCCCCGCATCAGGCTCTGTGCTGACCGCTCAGAGCCTGGAGCCTGCTTTGGATTCTGTGTCTCCCTCTCTCTCTCTGCCCCTCCCCCGCTCATGCTCTGTCTCTCTCTCTCTCTCTCTCTCTCTGTCAAAAACAAATAAACATTGAAAAAAATTATAACCATGTGAGATGATGGATATGTTAACTAACCTTACTGGGGTGATCATTTTGCAATATACACATATATCAAATCACTAGGTGTACATCTTAAACTTCTACAATGTTACATGTCAATTACATCTCGATGAAGATGGAAAGTAAAATAATCACCTCTAGGTGGTTGCCACAGGTGTGCCTGCCTGGAGCCTTCAGGTCACCAACAGGTCTCTGTATGAACTCTAAGTGACAACTAGGGCAGCCACCTCAGAGAAAACTGATGCTCTTTGATGTTTCCAGTCAGCTACAACCTAAGATCTCACGCATGTCTGTTTGACACCTTCAAGCTAAACAGGCCCAGAAGAGCTAAGTAACAAACTCAGCGTCAGGGATAACAGGCACTTACCTGAAAAGTGACACATTAGAAACTTCTCACAATAGGGGCACCTGGGTGGCTCAAGTGGGTTGGGCATCCGACTTCGGCTCATGTCTCATGGTTTGTGAGTTCCAGCCCGAGTCAGGCTCTGTGCTGACAGCTCAGAGCCTGGAGCCTGCTTTGGATTCTGTGTCTCCCTCTCTCTCTGCCCCTCCTCCCACTCATGCCCAGTCTCTCTCTCCTTCAAATGTAAATAAACATTAAAAGAAGGAGGAGGAGGAAGAGGAGGAGGAGGAGGAGGAGGAAGAGGAGGAGGAGGAGGAAGAGGAGGAGGAGGAGGAGAAGAAAGAAGCTGCTCACAATAAACCTGCTCTGGGAGAGGATGAGATCATTTTAAGTAGATTTCTAGTAAATTCTACAACCAACAATTAATTTATATTTACATTTATATATATATATATATATATATATATATATATATATTATATTTTTTTTGAGAGAGAGAGAGAGTAAGTGAGGGAGGGGCAGAGAGAGAGGAGAGAGAGAGAATCCCAAGCAGGCTCTGTGCTGTCAGCGGGCCCGACTTGGGCAGAACTCACCAACAGTGAAATCATGACCTGAGCCGAAATCAAGAGTCAGACGCTTAACCAACTGAGCCATCCAGGTGCCCCCTACAACCAACAACTTCAAGATACAATCTCAGAGAGATGGGGATACAGACTTCCCATTTTTATGAAAGTCTGTCTGTTCTCACATCCTTATGACTTTCAGAAATTGATCTTCTGAACTTCTGGGCTTGTCCATGTCAAGGAATGCAGTCAGATGACTGAGTTCAGTTCCACACTTAATCTGGTCATCTAGATTAAGACCTGAGTCAGGAACTTCTGGATCGTGGCACACTGCACTTCTAAATGTTCTCTCAGCCACTAATTTGCTGACATTTCAAAGAAATGATACCCACAGAGTGGATCTGAACACAGGCCTTTACTTCCCAGGGTCAAAGAATCAATTGAGCAAACGAAACCATGGAAGTGGATGAAAACAAAGTGGAGACATGACACGACATAAATATTTGAGTGTCAGCCTCTCAGTTGCTCACAGAACAGTTGGACAACAATTGCCTGGCTCTCCTCCCTATGGCCCCGTCACCCTGCTCACTCCCTGCACTGGGATGTGCCCAGAACAGAGCTCTGAACACTGCACCCACAGCACCCACACCCATTGCCTTCCCTGGTCCACTCCCCACTTAAAATAACATATCTTGCACAACAGTGTGCATGTACATAAGTCACTGATCTATACACTCAAAACTAGTTAAGATGGCAAGATTTATGGTATGTATATTTTACCACAACTTTTAAAAATTAAAAAAGAGGGGAGCCTAGGTGGCTCAGTTGGTTAATAGTCTGACTTCAGCTCAGGTCATGATCTTACCGTTTGTGAGTTCGAGCCCCACTTCAGTCTCTGTGCCTACAGCCTGCTTCAGATTCTGTGTTTCCCTCTCTCTCTGCCCCTCCCCCACTCACTGTCTCTGTCTCTCTCTCTCTCTCAAAAATAAACAAACATTAAAAAATAATAATAAAAAAAGAACCAAGAAAAAAAATAGTATCTCTATTCCATAAATGAAGCACAGAGACATGAAGTCACTTTCCCAAAGTCACACAGTAATAATAGTGGATATACCAAGAGACTCTAAAGACATGTATAGGCAATTTATGTAATTTAATTAAAAGGTAATTTAAACACTTATGGTTTGTCTATTAGCACTTCACAAAATGCTCACTCCTGGTAAGGCCCCCAAATCTGCTGGCGATTCCAATCAGCATTATCAGGGCAGCATTATCTGCAGCATTTCTGGGGCAGTTACAGCATTCCAAAAATGACTCAGAAATGCCAACTCTCTTTCAACTCACACGTTGGAATATTTCTGTTTAAATGCGTCATGTGGGCTTTACACGGTGTCTAATGGATGCTTTTAGCTGACTGGGCTTCCCTTTCCTCCCCTCTTCCAGTCCTGTTGCCTGAAAATACCTGAGGCTGCCATTTCTGGGCTGCATGTATTGACGATTTCACCAACACAAAGTCCAACGGGTTGTCTGGAATTTTAACAACACAAGAATGATACCCACGAGACAGATGATAAGAAGAGACGATGAAGGCAAATCACTGAATACTCATAAAGACAGGAAAAGGATGAGATTGCACCAGAAATTACTATCATTTCCATACCTGAGAGACAGCATTGCCCTAGACAAATTCGTAATGCCGAGCTTAAATTCTGATTCAACAACTTATTGCCTACACTCCCTTACCCTCTTTAGCCTCCGTGTTCACTGTATCTACTATATCTATATCTACTTCACAAGTTGTTACGAGACTAAAGAGAAAATATATTTTAAAGTGCTTGCCGAACTATCGAACAACATGTAAATAGTTATAGGTATCCCTTCTACACAATTCGTCTTTAAACATTCATGAATTCATAAACGTCAACACATTTCAAATCCAAAAACAGACTCTACATTAAAAAGAACCCATTTGTTGGCATTTGGGTGGCTCAGTCAGTTAAGCGTTTGACCTTGACTCAGGTCATGATCCCATGGTTCATGAGTTCGAGCCCCGCATTAGGCTCTGAGCTGTCAGCACAGCTGGAGCCTGCTTCAGATTCTGTGTCTCCCTCTCTATCCGCCCTTCCCTCACTCGTGCTCTGTCTCTCTCTCTCTCTCTCTTTCTCAAACATAAATAAACATTAACAAAACAAAACAAAACAAAAGAACCCATTTGTAGAAACATTTTACTCAAATGGTGTTTTAAAACCTGATCTGGAAGGCCCTTACCAGATAGGATTTTGATGTCTATCCTATTTGTAATCCCTATTTAACTAATGAAAGACCTTAGCTTAAAAGTATCAAGGGAAGTTAGGTATATATTACTAATATCTTAGAATAAAGTAAAAAAGGATAACAGTTTACCCTTGGTTGATGTTGCGGAGAATGGACAATCCCAACAAGAGATTTTTATACTTGAAATATCTGCTATAAAGTTTACCCTCCATTCCAAAACTTCAAATATTAAAATGTAGAAATTATCAAGGAGTTCCAGTCCCACTGCTCAATGTCACTGAAGGAGTACCCCAGCCATGTTTTTGTGTCACTCCTTTGTCTAAGGCCCTGAGTTCAACTTGGGACACAAAATGTATCATGAGGTGTTGTTCAAGTGTATAGCATCCTTATTCAAGCACCTACTTGAACGTCATTTCCCAGCAGCAGAAGCCCCAGACGCGTCTCTGAAAACATAGGTGAAAGCTCAAAATGACCCCTTTCCTGTGAAAACCTTTTCCTTAGTGGTCTTCCCATGAAGCCCCATTCATTTCTAGCATGGGTTCTACCTCCAAGAACATCTACTCACATCTTCCAATTACCAACACCTCACCACGACAACATTCTGAGTGCCAGCAGAGCTCTCTGTTCTCCATGGAGCATGCAGAGGCATGGCTCTTGCCTTGAGGGCTTGTGACATAAGCAGGACAAGAAACAATATTTAGATAAGACAGCAGATCGAGAGGCTGATAAGATTCAAGTGTGAGTTGTTCCCTTCCCCCTCTTCCTCTGAAGGTAGCTCTTCAAAAAGGAGCCAGGACAGAAAAGAAGGATCATTCAGAAGAGACCCTTCTGGGGATGGGGTGATAGATGTTCTCAGGGAGTCCAAGGGGTGGATTGAAGCTGAGAAAAGATGGTTGGGAAAAGAAACAGGAAGAAAAGAGGGCAGAAGCATAAGTAGGAACCAAGGAGAGATATTTTATTTTATTTTTAATGTTTATTTATTTATTTTGAGAAGGAGAGAGACAGAGAGAATCCCAGGCAGGCTTCCCACTGTGAATGCAGAGCCCGAGGCTGGGCTCAATCTCATGAACTGTGAGACCAAGACCTGAGCCGAAATTAAGAGTCAGACACTTAACTTACCGAGCCATCCAGGCACACCTGAGGAGGGATATTTTAAAGGAACTGAGAAAGTATTTCAGACAGCAGCCCCCATGAGATAGCTTGAAAGCAATTGAGAATCTCCCTCCAGTGGGAACAGATGCAGAAGACTGGAACCATCTTTCCAGCAACTTCCTTTCAATTGTTACTGCTGGTATTTCCTTAAGAAAACAATTTCAAAGAAGATAAAGTACCTACACACTAAAATGTTCCTGACTGTTTCAATACCAGAAAATCTAGAAACAATCAAAATGTCCATCAAAGAGATTGGTCGATCCATTGAGGGTGTCAGTGTAGTAAGTATTGTGCAGACACATTGTGAAAACGATCATTATTAAGATAATATAGAAGCATGGAGAATATGCAGGGTTAATATTAGGAGAAGACAAGCACACTACTTGGGTGTTACAATATCCAATAAATGGGTATGCTACAATGAACTTGCAATAATGCCAAACAAATGTATACAGTATTTGTAGACAAAGACTAGGAAAAATGCAAATATAAAAAAAGTACTACAGTCACATTAGCATGGTAGTAGTATAGGTTTTTACATTTTTTTCAAACGTTTTAAGCATTCTTTTACATGCATCTTTTCAGTTTAAAGCTCCTCAATGTCTTGGTGGTTTTGTTAATGGAGACATCCTTCCAGTGTCAATGCGAGTATGGCAGAGGAAGTAGAGGGATGAGAAGTTGTTCTTTTTAAACATCCACCTATAGCCTACACTGCGTTAGCAGGCAGAGGGGGTGCTAATTAGTCCTTCTCACATTTGCTAGTGAATAAGCCACCTGGTGGGGGAGGGGGGAACCACTTGAAGTATGGAACACAGGTCACTTGGGGGGCCCAAGTGAGTTGCTGGCTTGGAAGGGAAGCTGTGAAAGCCCAAGATGCTAAACAGCCACTGGGACCATTTGCCTCCAATTCTGATAACCCATCTTGTCAGCAACAGCCTAGCTCCCCTGAGGCCACCATGGTTTCACCCAGTTTCCTTGCTGCTCAGATGAGACCTAAGCTAGGCATCTCTCAGCCAAGCTGAGCCATTTCACTCAGCTTTGTTTTCCCGGGTATTTTGTTCCTTAAAAAATAGCAGTATGGGGGCACCTGGGTGGCTCAGTCAGTTAAGCATCCAACTCTTGGTTTCGGCTCAGGTCATGATCTCACGGTTTTGTGAATTTGAGCCCCACGTCCGGCTTCGTGCTGACGGTGCAGAGCCTGCTTGGCATTCTCTCTCCCCTGCCCTTTCTGCCCCTCCCCAACTTGAGCTGTCTCTGTCTCTCTCAAAATAAATAAACTTAAAAAAAAAAAGCACTATGGATAAAAATAAGAAAGGCTTAGTTAAGTGCTTGGCCTCAACAGCACAGACAAATTGAAAAAAGTCCTTTTAAAGAATCATTTTGGGGGCACCTGGGTAGCTCAGTCGGTTAAGCATCCAACTCTTCAACTCAGCTCAGGTCTTAATCTCAGGGTTGTGAGTTCAAGGTCCACACTGGGCTCCATGCTGGGCATGGAGCCTACTTAAATAAAATTCAAAATAAAAAAATAATCATTTTGCTTTATTGTTTTCTGCCCAGATCCTAAATCTCTTGAGAAAGTGCTAACTTTGGGGGAAATCCCACAAATGCAAACACACAGGGTTAATTTTCTCCCTTGATGGCTACCAAGTTAGCCTATTTTGCTAAACTAGTTAGCGTTTAAGCAGCACAAGCCCCGTGAGACTTAGGGCTTGGACGGCCAGAAACCCTGGGATGGGGAAGAGTCCCAGGAACCGTGGCCCATGTCACCCACGTCGCCCAGTGGCACCCAGCTGAGGCAAGCCACTCCACTCACTGAATTTCTTTCTTCAATACAAAAGATAAGCATCCGGCCTCTCCAATACCATCATTCACCCATCCGTCTACCAGATGCTGTCATGAGCATCAAATGCGATACAGGAATGAAAAATTTTTAAAAGCTTTCCACGTGTGTTAGTAACATTATTAAATAAGTGAAAACACAAGCAAAACACATAAAAGGGTGTGTTTCAGGCATGTGAACTGCCCCTTGAAGTTGCCAGGGAGGGCACAGCTTGGGAACTGGGCTGGAACGTCTGTACACCGAGATCCAGGACAGCCCTGTGCCAGCAAAGCCTTTGAAAGAGCCACCGCAGATCACAACCATCTATGGAAGAACAAAGGGGAAAACATGGCCCAAAACAACAGCAAGAAGCAAAAGCCAGCGCCTGGCACTTCTGGGCAGGTTAAAGCCCATGGTGGGAGCCTCCAGGCTCTCATGACTGATCAGCACGTCCCGAAAGGGAACGGCACGTCCCCTGCCCCCTCCCACCGACTCCAAACCAGGGGCTGCTCACTGTCAGCGGTGTGGGCCCCTGAGTCACCCACACGTCAACGCCCTGGGTTTCCCTTGGATCCTCTCCCAGCGGTGTTGCCAGATGATGAGATCATGGCACTTGACAAAACCCTCTCTTTCAAAAGCACCTTTTATCCAAATGGATAAAAAAAGAATTTAACAGGCTTTATCTTTCTGGCTGCCCCATCTTTGGCAAGGCCTACAGCTCACATATTCAATTGTGTTGGGTTGTTGTTTTTTTTTTAATATATATTTTTAGAGCGGTTTTCAGTTCACAGCAAAATTGAGTAGAAAGTACAGAGAGTTCCCATACACGCCGAGAGTTCCCATACACGCCGGCTCCCCACACGACCTCACTGTGGACATCCACACCAGAATGACACATTTGTTACAGTCAGCGAACCTCCTCATCACCCAGAGTTCATACTTTACAACTAGATTCACTTTCAGTGTTGTGCATTCTCTGACATACTCGGTTTTCAAGGAAGGAAGTAGGCAGGAGGAGAATGGAAATTCACAACCAGCCAGTAAGCAAGGACTCCGTGCTCCACAAACAAAACTTCCCTCTCTCATGACATCTGTGGAAGGCTTTTCTTCAACCATCAAGCAAGGGAACCCCTGAGGTGCATTAACATGCAGGACATGTTTAAAAAAATAAAAAAAAATAAAAAAACGGGGTGCCTGGGTGGCTCAGGCGGCTAAGCATCCAGCTTCGGCTCAGATCATGACCTCACAGTTCATGAGTTCCAGCCCCGCGTTGGGCTCTGTGCTGACAGCGCTGAGCCTGAAGCCTGCTTCAGACTGTGTCTCCCTCTCTCTCTGCCCCTCCCCCCTCCTCAAAAATAAATAAACATTAAAAAAAAACTTTTAAATCAAGTTGTATAAACCAGTGCTTCTCAAACTTTCACATGAATATGCAACCCCAAGAGTCTTGTTAAATCCAGATTTTGCTTGAATAGGTCTGGGGTGAGGGCGGCAAGATGCTCCAACAAGCCCGTAGGTGACATCCGTGCTGCTGGACATTGGACCCCACTTTGAAAAGTGAAATTGAATGTGAGGTGTGTTGGAAGGGGAGGGAGCTTTCAAGTTGAGTGGATTTGGGTTCAAATCATAGGTCTGCCACTTACTGGCTGCCCAGCCAATGACTGTATCTATAAAAATGAGATGATCAAACTGACCCTGCAGGGTTTCATGAGGTATTGACTGCAAAGTTCAGTTCAGAGCTGGAACTCAATGAACTGAGCAGTAATTATCATTATTTTTTCCCCACTGCTTTTATCACTGTTATGTCTGATTTTGATAAATTTCTCCTTTACCCATCTTTGTATAAAAAGCATATTAACAACTTTTAGACAAAAGCTATACATTTTTTGTAAATCTTTCACATTTAATCTCGATAAGAACACCTCATAAAACCAGATTAGCATGAGTTAATAGACTCGTGTAACCCAGAATTTCATATCTTTATAAGTGTATTTATTTATTTTGAGAGAAAGAATGCAAGCAGGAGAGGGGCAGAGAAGAGAGTGAGTCCCAAGCAGCCTCTGAACTGTTGGCATGGAGCCTGACGTGGGGCTTGATCTCACAAACTGTGAGATCGTGACCCGAGCTTAAAATCAGGTCAGATGCTTAACCAACTGAACTACCCAGGGGCCCCTAATCCAGAATTTCAAAAAGATGCCCCCAATTTTTTCTTCTACTCTAGTTTTTGTGAAAAGTCAAAAGAAAGAGTTTTCTCTCTACCCTTCATCTTTTCCCTCAAGGCCCTGTCTGCATTCCAGTCTTTCCCACCTGGCCTCACACGTATTCATGTGAATTACATAACGTTAGATTTAGACAAAGTTTTGAGAGTTCCCAGTCCAGCTCTCTGATTTTAATAAGAAAATCAACATCCAGGAAGATTGGGTTATTTGCCCAAAGTGACAGTTACATTTTCTTAGAACCAGAAGAAATTGGGTTTAAATAGGTTAAATTAATTAAACAAGGAGACCATTAGACTGAGGTAATTCTAACACCTTAACAGCCTATGTAAGAAAACCAAAACCAAAGCCTATAATGCCTCAAGGTTAAGAAATCCAAACCTGGACAACCAATCACAAATGCCCAACTAGGCTTTCCAAATAAAGCAACAACTTAAGCCTTAGCCAATCCAATGATTTCCTTGCTTTGCTTATGCATCTTCCCTATAAAATTCTTGTCCTAAGACTTAAGGAGCACTCCTAGCCACTTCCAATTTGGTGTGGCCCAGCTCCAACTGATTTTTGTTCAAATAAACTTTTAAAATTTGTAACATGCCTCAGTTTATCTTTTAACCTTTTCTTTTTTCCTTAATGTTTATTTATTTTTGAGAGAGAGAGAGACAGAGAGAGACAGAGCGTGAGTAGGGGAAGTGTAAAGAGAGAAGGAGACACAGACTCCGAAGCAGGCTCCAGGCTCAGAGCTGTCACTGCCAAGCCTGATGTGGGGCTCGAGCTCACAAACCGTGAGATCATCACCTGAGCCGAAGTCAGACGCCCAACTGACTGAGCCACCCAGGTGCCCCTTTTAACATTTTCTTTAAGACAGCTTTGCACATAATAAAAGGCAACTCTCATGTACAGGGGACAGTTGGGGGACAGTGCTTCACAACAGCACCCTTGGAAACCACACACAAGTATAAAGGCAAGCCTCTACATTAGTGGTTCCCAGGATGTGAGATTTCACAGGCCAGAAAAAACAAAAAGAGATTGTAATTGGGAACGTTACCAATTTTTGACTTTGTCAAGAAAGAACTTTTTTCTGTAGTTATTCTCATTCACTATCACCATTATCCCATAAAAGGAAATAAAATATTTTAAGTCCCAAAAAAAATAGAATGGACATAATCCCACAATAGAGGACATTTCTCCCATTTTAGGTTTATGAAAAATTCAATTATAGCCACTATTTTTCTCATTTTATTGCAAATGAGTAATCGGAAGTGAACACTGATTCTTAATCTACTTTGTGTCATAAATGCCTTTGAGAACCTGAGGAAAACAATGGAGCTTTCCCCAGAAAAAATGTACATACCTACGTACATGCAATATTTTCAAGAAAGTCCAGATATTTGCAGGTCCCGGGTCAAGATCACCTGCTCTTAGCTGGTAATTTCGTCTCCACCTGACTCACTAGTGACTTCATCCTCTGGTCATCTTTAATGGATCTGCGATCCTCTGCAAACTGCAGGAGACTCAGGGCAAGGTCCTGTTCTCAAGCCCTAAGGCTATCAGAGCTAGCCTTCAGCACAGTTGGTCTGAACTTTCCTGAGAGGAATAAGAAGGAGTTTCTTCTTTTGCCTGGACCCTGCCCATTAATGATAATGCCAAATACAAGAAGATCCCCTCCCCAAAAAGCCTCAAACCCAAAAGTTCCTCTGGGTCCAGGACCAAAATGCCCCACTTGGTGGTGTAAGGTCATGGGATTCTGGGAAGTAGACTGAAAAAAAAAAAGTAAAGGTCATTCTGAAACAGGACCAGATTTAGGTCCATCTACGTCTCATATCCAGATCATTCTCAAAGCCCTGTGGAAGAGGCAGCAGAAGTTAGGAGAGCTAAAATTGGTCCAGGTTCAGTCCAGTGGTCAATGGTATCAGAATGGGGTGGAGGGCACCTAAAAATCCCAGAACCAGTGTCTGGTAACACCCACGAAATGATGAACGGGCAGGTACACGCACACCATGACATATGTGGGTGACAAAAGCATCACAGCCTGCTTTTGAGTGATGAACAATGGGAGAAGCTTCTCGACCTTCAGAGGCAGGTAGACTATCAGTACTGCTCAGAATGGCTTCTCAGCCATGTCTGTCTTAATATGATCAAACCTACCTGCATCAATCCATCCACCCAGCTTGTAGTTCCTAAGGTCACCCATACAGAACATATAATATATCATTCTACAGTATCCCTGTGGAGAAGACCAGACAAGGAAAAGTGATCTTTGTTGCAAGCCTTAACGCCTGTGCATTAAAGAGAAGAAAATCACACTTGCAACCCCCCCTTCCACCCCTCTCCCCCTGAAAGAAAGGCATTTGCTTCTTTCTTAAGTATGTAGAATTCCTGGCTCTGACACCTGCAGAATTTAGGAAGATCAGGTAGCTAAATGGATGCTATTTACACATATAGGTCTCCCTAGATGGATTATCAACCCGTTTTTTTGCAGACAAAGATTGGGAAAAACCCTTAATGGTGGCTGGGGTGGGGGAGAGGCTAATGAGAAGGCTTTGGGGAAGTAGGGAATCCTTCAAATCATTAAAACCAATTTTTATCTGGAGTGCCTGGTTCGTTCAGTTGGTAGAGCATGTGACTCTTGATCTCGGGATTGTGAGTTCAAGCACACATTAAGCATAGAGTTTACTTGAAAAAAAATAAATAAAATAAAATAAAACCATTTCTTATCTGGAGAATGCCAAAAGAGGTGAATATTTGACATATTTAAATATAAATGTATGGTAGATTCAGACACGTGAGTATTGATTATGTAGCCATAGGTAACTGAAAACTCCCCGGAGACCCATGAGGGATTAACCCCGTTAATGCGTTATTTCTTAAGCTGGGTGGTGGGTACCTGAGCATCTCTTTATTGGTCAAGTTTTTTTTTTTTTAATGTCTATTTATTTTTTAGAGAGAGAGAGACTTTGTCGGGGAGGGAGAGAGAGGGAGACAGAGGATCTGAAGCAGACTCTGGGGTATCAGTGCAGAGCCCAACACAAGGCTCGAACTCAAAGTCAGACGCTCAAACGACTGAGCCACCCAGGTGCCCCTCTCATTATTATTCTTTAAACTGAATAAATGCAAATATATATATGCTCTTTTGATTATATATTTCATCAAAATAAAATATCTAATTAAAGTCTTCTCTATTTCCATTGCCTTCCCTACCTGAAGTTAACAGAAGGAGCCAATTAGTGGGTCAGATTTGAGAATGTATCTTTTCTTTGTCTCCCTGTAGGCCTCTCCTTCTGTACTTCTTTCCTCTGTGTGGCTTCCTGTTTCCTGACCCTGCTGGAATGTGAGCAGCAAACCTTTGAGAAGAGAATTTGTGAACACGACTCAGGCTAGTCTCAGTCTTTGTATGTTCAGGAGTGAGGCTGAGCCACAGACCAGCCTTCCTGCCCTCCACTGCCTGGAGGGAGACACAGATGAGGCCAGGGAACAGAGGTGCCCCAAGGTGAGAGACAAGAAGCTGGCTATTGGACAGGCAACAAACTCCAGCCTCTTGGAGCCCAGCCCAGCACTGAAAGGGATGCCAAAAGGCACAGGCTCTACAGAAACAGTTCATTCAAAGCACCTTTACTGCCCTTTCTCTCTCCTTTCTCATTCACCATATAAATGGCAGCCATCAGTTCAGATAGAGCCGCTTGCGTTTGAGGCACAGGGAAGTGTCCACTGCAGAGAAAGATTCATGAGAAAAGGGAGCTTGCCTTTCCACTTTACAAAGAAGAGCAAGGAGCCCCAAATCCTTGGCCCCTGGGTAAAATCAACCCTGTCAGAAGTAGCTTTGTTTGCTCCACGTGAAAGTGGAGTGGGAACAAGTGGCTGGCCATGTAGGCCAGCCCAAAGAAGCCATGAGCCTAAGGTCACACGTGACACTAATTCCCAACTGCAGCCATTTGGGGAATGTCAACTAAAATCACATTCATAATGTAGTAAAATGACCCCCAGCCACAATTAGAGGAAAGAATAATTTAGAACCTATCTTCTTTGAAGAGCAGAACAATTGAAAGAAACTGGTTAATGGTAACTACTGGCAAGCTAGAGCTTGAATGAAACCAGGTGGAAATAGAGGGTGAGACATCTCAGTCCAGCACAAATGATGCTATCAAGAAAATGGTCAGACCCCTGTGCTCACAGGGTTGGCCCTGTGCTGACCAAGCCAGCCTTGGGCTCCAGATGCACTGTGCCTTCCCCATTTTTTGCAGATGGAAAAGAGGCTAATTTTTAGTTAGTTAGTTATCATTACTTACCATTATTCTTATAGCTGACGGTATTCTAAGTCTTTAGCTATAAAGTAGCATTAAAAAACCTTTTTTGTGTTTCAAAAAATTTGAAGCCTTTTGTGGCCTTGGAGAGATCATGTCAGGGATGAAAACCACGACAGGATTAAATAATTTGAAGATGTCAACTTCAATCCTGGGATGCCCATCTCCATCCAGACTTCTCCTAAAATTGTTCTCAACTGAAGTTTCTAGTTTTAATTACTTTCATTGCTAAGGTACTTGAGAAAAACAAAGCAAATCAAAACTATTTCCTGTAATGATTAATCACTTCTTCCTAGAATGGAAGAATTGCTAATTCCTACAGTACAGATTGTCTGCTTTACAAGTAAAGCAAAGCACTACTTGGCCTAACCTCCCCTTTCTCATCTGACACACCTAGATGGTAGCCACACCCTGATATGGGATTTTGGTTTCTTTGTGTGGGGTTTTTTTGGGGGAGGGGGCAGCGTTTAAAGCAGATAAATTCTTTCACACCTCTGAAAGTGAGCCTCTTGCCTCAGACTTACTAATGGCACATAGGGCCCCAGAACTTCAGAAACAATCAAAGGGAAGAGAAAGGAGCTCATCTCTACTTCAAGTTCAGTCTGTGTCAAGTACTATGCTTGGCAGTTCACATACAGCATTTCATTTACTTTCACAACAACCCTAGAAGATATCCCATTACTCTCATTTTACAGATGAGTCAACTGAGGCTCAGGGAGTTAAATAGTATGACCAACGTCGCACAGCTGGTAGGTGGAAAAGCCAGGGTTTAAGTCTCAATCTCAGTCCAAAGCCTTGCTTCTTTCCAATATACTGTTCCCTAAATGTCAAGAAAGCTAATACAGAGCATGAATCTACCTAGAGCTTGGCTGTGAACATGTCTTTTTTTTTTTTAATGTTTATTTATTTTGGGGAGAGAAAGAGAGACAGAACATGAGTGGGGGGAGAGACAGAGGGAGGGGACACAGAATCCAAAGCAGGTTCCAGGCTCTGAACTGTCAGCACAGAGCCCAACGTGGGGCTCAAACCTACAAACTGCAAGATCATGACCTGAGCTGAGGTCGGATACTTAACCGACTGAGCCACCCAGTCTTTTTTAATGAGACATATTTTTTAAAAATATTTTTTAACTTATGTTTTTAAGTTTATTTATTCATTTTGAGAGAGAGTGTGTGTGGGAGAGGTAGAAGAGAGAGAGAGAATCCCAAGTAGGCTCTGCACCATCAGTGTGGAGCCTGATGCGGGGCTCAAACTCACAAACTGTGAGATCATGACCTGAGCTGAAATCAAGAGTTGGCCACTTAACCAACTGAGCCACCCAGGTGCCCCTAAAAATATTTTTAAATCTAAAAACACCTCTCAGGGCACCTGGGTGGCTCAGTCGGTTAAGCGTCCAACTCTTAGTTTCAGCTCAGGTCACGATCTCATGGTTTGTGAGATTGAGCCCGAGACATGATCAGGGCTGACAGCACGGAGGCTGCTTAGGATTCTCTCTCTCCCTCTTTTCCTCTGCCCCTTCTCTGCTTCCACTCTCTCTCTCTCTCAAAATAAATAAATAAACTTAAAAAAATAAAAATAATAAATAAATAAATAAATGTACCTCTCAAGTACTGATTAGATGAATGACATCATCACATCATAGTGATAGTGATAAAAAGACATCCCTTTTATGGTTAATAAACATGTGATGTCAATTTTTAATACTGACTGAAAACATGGAGCCATATCCAAAAAAAGTGAAGCAATCGCAAGCTGTGAATTCCTAACAAGTCTCTGCAAATCTTGTACCAACACAAGAGGAGCAGAGAAACTCAGTGTTAAAAAGGGAGAAGAAAACTTCAAGTACACCAAGGCTACATGTCCCCCTTTACAGACAAGTTAGCTGAAGCCCAGAAGAGCCCAGTGACTTGCCCAGAGTCGCACAGTAGACCATGGCAAGCTGAGTTCAGAACTCAGCAGATGAGTGTGGACAGCTCCTGCACTTCAGGATAGCACCCCTTCTACAAAACTTTCCCCACCCAGGAAGAAACCTAAGAGAGTTCCCAGGATCAATCTAGATGTTGCTCTGAAGGTATTTTTTAGATGTAGTTAACATATAAGCAGGAGATGCAGTAAAACAGATTACCTTCCCTAATGTGGGTGGGCCTGATCCAATCAAGGGAAGACCTTACAAGCAAATACTGAGGTTTTCCAAGGAAAAAACCTTCTTCAGGAATACAACATAGAAATGCCCGAGTTTCTAGATTACTGCCCTGCCAAATTGAGACTCAAGACTCCAACATCATCTCTTTTTCTTTTTATCATCATTCATTTCTCCCACCTCCCACTCCCTGCCTCTGGCAACCACCAATCTATTCTCTGTATCTATTAGGTTTTAGGGGAGGGCTTTGTTTTTGTTTTTGTTTTAGATTCCGTATATAAGAGAGATTATATAGTATTTGTCTTTCTCTGCCTAACTTATTCCACTTAGAATAAGGTCTTCAAGGTCCATCCATTCCATCCATGTTGTCACAAATGGCAAGACTTCCTTCTTTTTTATGGCTGAATATTCCATCATATATATTTGTGTGTGTATATGTATATATATGTGTGTGTGTGTGTGTATATATATATATATGGATGTATGTATATAGATGTATAGATATATCTTCTTAATCCATTCATCCTTCAATGGGATACATGTTGCCTCCATATCTTGGCTATTGTAAATAATGCTGCAATGAACATGGGATTGCATGTATCTTTTAATGTTTTTGTTTTCTCCAGATAAATACCCAGAAATGGAATTGCCAAATCACATAGTAGTTCTATTTTTTAATTTTTTGAGGAATCTCCATCCCGTTTTCCATATTGGCTGCACCAATTTACATTCCTACCAACACAATGCAAGGATTCCCTTTTCTTCACAGCCTTACTAACACTCATTATTTCTTATCTTTTTGATAATTGCCATACTAACGGACGGGAGATGATATCTCATTGTGGTTTTGATTTGCATTTTACTCATGATTAGTGATGTTGAGCACCTTTTCATGTACATGTTGGCCATCTGTATATCTTATTTAGAAAAATGTCTCTTTAGATCTGCCCAATTTTTAATTGGATTTTTTGTTTTATTGCTGCTGAGTTGTATGAGTTCTTTATATATTTTGGATATCAGCCCATATCATAAATACAATTAGCAAATATTTTCTCCCACTCAGTAAATTGCTTTTTCATTTTGTTTGATAGTTTCAGTTGCTATACAGAAGCTTCTTAGTTTGATGGATCTTTGCTTTAGTTGTCTTTGCTTTTGGTGTTTGATTCAAAAAAATTATCACCAAGACCTATGTTAAGGAGCTTATCACCTATGTTTTAGGAGTTTTATGGTTTCAGGTCTTACATTCAAGTCTTTAAATTCATTTCAATTTTAATTTTGAGTTAATTTGTGTGTATGGTGTCAGATAGTGGTCCAGTTTTCCCAGTACCATTTATTGAAGAGACTGACCTTTTCCCATTATATGTTCTTGGATCCTCTGTTGTAAATTAATTGACAATTTATACATGGGTTTATTTCTGGGCTCTCTATTCTGTTCCATTAATCTATATGTTTTTATGCCAATACCATACTGTTTTAATTGCTATAGCTTTGTTGAAGTCAGAAAACATGATGCCTCCAACTTTGTCCTTCTTTCTCAAGATTGCTTTGACTCTCTTTCCATGGTTCCATGCAATTTTTAGGATTATATGTTTTATTTCTGTGAAAATGCCATTGGAATTTTGATGGAGATTGCATTGAATCTGTATATTGCTTTGGGTAGTATAGACATTGTAACAACATTGATTCTTCCACTCCATGAGTACAGAGTGTCTTTCATTTGTGTCTTCTTTAATTTCATTAATGTCTTGTAGTTTTCAATATACCTGTACAGGTCTTTCACCTCCTTGAGTAAATTTATTTCTAGGTATTTGATTCTTTTTTATGCAATTATAAATGAGATTGTTTTCCTAATTTCTATTCCTGATAGTTTCTTATTAGTGTATAAAAACACAACAGATTTTTATGTATTGATTTTTGTATGCTGCAACTTCATTGAATTCATTTATTAGTTTTTTGATGGAGCCATTAGGAGGGTTTTCTACATATATATGTGTATGTATGTATATATATATATATATATATATATATATATATATATATATTTATATATCATGTCATCTGCAAATAGTGACAGTTTTACTTCTTCCTTTCCAATCTGGATGGTTTTTATTTCTTTTTCTTACATTATTGCTCTGGCTATGACTTCCAATACTATGGTGAATAAAAGTGGTAAGAGTGGGCATCTTTGTCTTGTTCCTGATCTTAGAGGAAAAGCTTTCAGCTTTCCACTATTGAGTATGATGTTAGCTGAGGCCTTGTCATACAAGGCCTTTAGTTTGTTGAGGTACATTCCTTCTATACCTCCTTTGTTGAGAGTTTTTATCATGAATGGGTGTTGATTCAACATCAACTCTTTTTTTTTTTAAGTTTATTTGAGAAAGAGATAAAGCATGTGTGCACATAAGTGGGGGAGGGGTAGAGAGAGAAGGAGAGAGAGAATCTCAAGCAGGCTCCACACCTTCAGCCAGAGCCTCACACAGGGCTCCATCTCACGAACCAAAGTGTGAGATCATGACCTGATCTGAAATCTGAAATCAAGAGTCGGATGCTTAACCAACTGAACCACCCAGGTGTCCCAATCCAACATCAACTCTTAAACTGAGTTATCAAATTGCTGGCCTGCTGTATGGATTTCAGACTTGTTATCCCCCACAATCACTGCATGCCAATTTCTTAAAGAGAGAGAGAAGATATATACACACATAAAAATATATATATACATATACATACACATACACATATACATACACATAACACGGTTCTGTTTCTTTGGAGAACCTTAATAGATGGAGAATCAATGAATGATGTTCTTCTAGGCTGCATATGGGAAATAAAAAGCAACTAAATTAGTTAGTGTCTATCTCATAACTACCACCATGCCCAGAGTTACAAAAGCTGCTCTTCCCTTCACAAAGCTGAAGCTGGTGAGGCTAAAGCTGATGAAAGGGCTATGAAGTGGTAATATTGCTCTCCTTTCTGAAAACTGAATACTGTAGCCTGGAGAGTTTAAGTAACTTGGTCAAGCCACAGAGTTGGTGTTTGTAGTCAGGATTCAAACCCATGATTGCATGACTCCAAAGTCCACAGTCTTTCTACTTCATTACACTCCTGATTTATTTATAACATCATGAAAAGTCAAAAGGGGAGGTCTCAGGAAAAATGGAGTAGGCCATGATGTCAAATGCTTCAAAGAGGTCAAGGAAGGAAGGTTGAACGGAGAAGCAGCTCCCTCCCCTGCCCCAGTCCAAGATACAGCCACCAACCAAGGCTTTCTATGGTCAGTTCTAAAATAAAAGAATCTCTCACCCATTTGTAAAGGAAAGGAAGCACCTTCTGGAATTTCTCCTGGAAGGACTCAACTAGAAATTTCACCAATGAATCTAGAGGTATCAAAAAAATCAGAAATGTTTGTGTAGACTCAAGTATGAGACAAAATGTAAATGGAAGAATAGAATAAACAAAGAAGTCTTGGTAAAAGCATATAAGGAATAATACATGTGTAAGAAAGAGCAAAGGGATGATGAGTTATAGAAATGTTAAATATTATGTAATCTATGCCAGTGTGTTCCCCACAGACCAATTGGTATTCAGTATGGCTTTATAAATGATAGATAATATATAACCGGTGTTCCCAAGATGATTTTCCATGACTAGGACGGCTTGTGTTTTAAAAATACAGGGTGCTCTGAATTAAATATAGTGGGTTTACAAAGCTCATTTGACTGGAGTCATCACTCTCAGCCAGCCTAGCTACTGGTCATTGACCAGCTGATTGGAGTCAGAGATCTTCCCTTTGCCAGATTCAACAAGAAGGCAGCATAAAGAATGCAGTCTCTTATTTACAAGCTGTGAGGCCTACAAAAACTTTGCAGAGTGTATCTGTCCATTTGGTGATAAGTGATCTCCAGGGGCTAAGAAAGGGAAGCTGTTTGGGTTAGCAAGTGTAGGTGTTTGTCCTGATTTCCTGCTCTCACAATGCTTTCATTTATTCCAGCAAATGCAGCCTGATGATTCATTGGAGACCAGTGGTCATTTGTGCTATTCCCTGGAGGTAACTCAAAGTTGGTGTCTGGGGACATATGCAATCTTTGAAAAAACTTTACTGGCCTAAGTCTCAGTAGTTTGTTAATTCCTAAACTGATTAATGAAGCAATGCTCAGAGTAGCAGAAGTTACTAACCTCTGCCAAAAGTCAAACTTTTGCTCACAGTGCTTGGGTCTCGAGTTTCATTTAGTGACCTCTCAGCCTAGCCCAGCCAGAGCCAAGACCACTGAGTCAAGAGTCTGGAAACCCAGGGTCCACACTGGCTAGCAGGACTTAACCTCTTAAGATTCAATTTCCTCCACTGGACCTCAGCCAGGTCTCTTCCATCTCTAAAGTTAAATGAATCTATGGTTTAAGTGAAGAAGTACATTAGAAGGTATGTATTTCCTTATCCAAGTAATACCAAGAGCAGGGCTTCCCACCAACACCCAAGCCGCCAGCAATGCAAATAGAAACTGCATATCGCCCCAGAAAGCACAAGAGAATCAACCAAAAAAGATATGAAAATTCAGGATGATTCTTGGAAACAAGCTTAATATACACTTAGCAGATGTAACAACCAATTCGAAAAATTAGACTAACAGCAGAAAGTGTGAAACACCTGGGGATAAACTTAACTGGAAATATGCACAGGATCTAAATGAAAAGTTTAAAATGCGGAGGGACACAAAGAATATCTAAACAAATGAAAAGATACTTCATCTTGGACAGGAAGACTTAACAAAATTAAGATATTAATTCTCCCTAAATTAATTCAAAATTTTAATATTATTCCAATAGAAATACCAAAAGGATTTTTAAAAACTTAACAATTCTAAAGTTTATATGGAAAATAAATAAGTGAAAATGTGATCAATTTCTCATTTCTTAAAAGATTAATGAGAAGGGGTTAGCCCTCTCTCTATATTGAATAGTCAAAGAAATTTGGTATCAAAGCATGAATAAACAGATCATTGGTACAAAATAGAAAAATCCAGAAATAGAGCCAAATATATATAAAAATTTATATTATATATATCCACATAAGAATTTATACAAGAATACATGTACATATGAGAATTTACATATTTTTTTAATTCCCATTTTGAATCAGTGGGAGGTAAATGGATTATTCAGGAAATGATGCTAGGACAATTTGGTTGCCATTTGGAAAAATATAAGGTTAAATATATACTCTACATGTTACAACCACCAAAAACAAAAATTCCAGATGGAAACAAAATGTAAACCTCAAAAGCAAAACCATGAAAGTACTAGAAGAAAACATAGGATTAAAAAAATAATCTTAACAGTGAGAAGGCTTTCCTAAATATTATACAAAATTCCAAAGCCATAAAAGAAAAGATTGATAAACTGAAATACCTTTACAAAAGAAAAGATCATCATAATTTTTTTAAAAGTATAAACAAAGTCAAATGAAAAACCAGGAATAAATATCTTTAAAGTATATTTCAGACAAAAGGCTAATGTCCTTCATATGCAAAGAGCTTCTCAAATCAATGAAACCAATAACCCAATAGAAAAAAAATAGGTAAAGAATATGAACAGAATCAGGCAAAGAGTTCACATAAATGGAACTACACAAGGCTCTTAATCATAGGAAAAGATGTTCAACCTCATTCACAACAAGATAAATGCAAAACAAAACTCAGATGCGAAAATGACAAAGATCAGAAGGATAACAAAATCATTTGGCTAAGGGAAAACACGCATTCTTGCACACTGCCTATGAGAGTGCAAATTGGACCAACCTCTGTAAGACCAATTTGGCAATATCTATCAAAATTAAAAGTAGAGATACCCCTTGACTCAGTAATACCACTTCTAGAAACTCATCTCATTGGTATATTTGCATATGAGTGAAATGACACAGATAAGGGATAATAATTGCAGCAGTACTCGAAAAGCAAAAGATTGGAAACAAATGTTCAATAGGGCATTGATTAAATAATGAACTACCCAGGTATACTAAGTGCAAAAAGCAAAATGCAATGTGTGTAGTATGCTACCACATGTGTAAAAAACAAACAAAAAAACGAGTATATATATTTGCATATGCTTGTGTATGCACCGACAGTCAATATGTATAATCAATACAAGAAATAAGAAGTTACATCTGGGAGAAGAACAGAGTGGCCTGTTAGAGCAGGGGTTAGAAGGGCATTTTATAACTTTCAAATTTTGTACTATTCAAGAAATTTTAATTAATGCAAAGCCAAAAAAAAAAAAAAAAGCATTTTTCAGCCTCACACAGGACCTGCAGAATCAGATTCTCTGGGGAAGGAGTCAAGGTCTCTGCAATTTTAACAAACACTATGCATGATTCTCAAGCAAACAGAAGTTTGAGAACCCCTGACAGAGAGCATCATTAGTAATGCACCCGTATCAAGATAATAACAGCAACAATGACGTAAGCACCATGAACACTTATTTAAAAAGATAAAGCCTAAAACATCACTGCCAACATCTTGCACAAGTTTTTTTTCCAAAAAAAATTCTTTGGCACAACCAAGCATAGAAAGATTTGACACCGCAATAAAATATTCCTTGTTCTCTCATGTGCAGTTTCAACTACAATTAATAATTTTGCCTTGTTATACTTCGCAAAATGGCTTACCTTAATCTTTCAAGCTAGGTAAGAGCATAAGTAGCCTTACCTGAAGTTCTGTGAAAAGAAGGCAAGCGAATTGCTCCTACACCGCACAACACCTCCAAACTCATGACTTTACAGCTAACAACTACACACTACCTTCCACATTCTAAAGAAACCTGTAATAGGAACAAACAGACATTGACAAGGGGTCTTCCATCTAGGCTGGGCATACCTGTGCTGCGAATCACAACTATCTCTGAGATGCTAGGGGAGAGATGAAAAAACCTAGCCTTAATTCTCAGGCTGTCCTGGCTTCCATGCTGCATTCTTCAATTTCTTCTCCTTTAAATCAAGATGAAAAGACAATATGGCGGAGAGATTAAGAACATGTGCTCTGGAGCTGGACTGCCAGACTGCTGGGACTCAAATTCCAGTTGTGCCACCTTGTAACCTTAACGTCTCTGTGCCTCTGGAGACACTATCTGTAAAATGGGGACAGCACCACTTCATTCACCTGGTATGAGGATTACATAAATCGACATACGTGCAGCACTTTGTATAGAAACTGGTGCATCGCGCTAGATAAATATTTGCTACTACTGTTTTAGACTAGTCTTGGAGTGTTAAAGGAACTGAATTCACAAAAATAAGAGTAAAAGCCGGGGAAGGGGTGGAGAGACAGGGAGGAAAACTCCTAATGGCTAAAGAGAAGACACAGAAGGCAAACAACAATGAAAAGTTGGTTGTTTCCAAGAAATAAAAAACCAACTACAAGATATTGAAGCAATGGGCCAAGCAAAGCAAAGCTGTTTTTTCCTTGTTCTGTGGACTGCTCAGCTGCCAGACGTTTCCATTTTCCGGTCTGGGTCCGTATCGCTGTATAAGTTTTATATCAGGGGCCCCAGACCAAGCAGGTTTGGCATCGGGGGTGGGGCAGCACCTCTCACAAAGCCCCTAAGTTCACTAATACGACCAGGATTCTCCCCCTCTGCGGTCTGAGGCAACAGGAGGACGTGGCCTCCACAGATCAAGACTTGAGGTGGTGAGGGAACCAGAAGAGAGCTAGAAGGACATTCCAGGTCCACCAGCTTCCCACAAACCCACCATCACCCTTGCATGTAATCTACACAAGAGACCGTGGGCAGCGAATGCAGATGGAAGGAATCTGTGAGCAAACTTGCTGCTTGATTTCTCCATTTTATGGCTGATCTGGAGACTGAGGTCCAGAGAGAGGAAATGTCTTTGCCAAAGCGAACCGCTGATGACTGAAATATAAGCCCTTCCACTAATTAAACATTATTTCACCTTTAATTGCTATATTGTAGCCATTTTTTAAAAGTTGATTCTTTAAAAACAAGCAAAAACACAAAAAAAGGTTCCAAGCAAAATAAGTATCTCTTGAACTGAAACAGTGACATCAGCTGTGGAACGCTCACTTCCCTGTGCCGGCTACTGGGCAGGAAGAGCTGTGCAGACCCCCTCACCCACCAGTTCTCCAGTGCAGACGTGGGAGATGCCAGTGTCCTTGGTGGGAGCGTGGTCGCTTGCTCTAACGTCTAACTCAGAGGTTCGATGTGTATCTGCAACATCCTAACTTTTTCCTTTAGAAGCTATTTGTAGGTATCAACCATAATTTATTTTATCCAAAGTCCCTATGAATTTACTTAGGCTTTCAGCCTACTAATAGCTTACATTTGAACCAACTGAAGACACCATGTGATTCTTTTCCTCTGCAGGTCCTACAGGTGGCTACCACCTTCTCCCTGACCCCCCACCACCCCCCACCACCTCCAGGGACCACAGCAAAAGAGTCTGCTTCAACTGCAGCTAAAGATTCAAGCAGCACAGGATCCATCTCGAAGCCTCAAGTGGCCAGAGCTGTAGGTACCAAATTTTTACCACAGACCCTGTTTTGAAAGATGTGGTCTAGCAAATTTATCAATATTTGTTTCTCATTTAAAATAATCAGATTCATACCTTACTGCCCATTAAAGCTTCCAAACAACAGAGGATAGATAAGGAGTCTTGCCAAGCTGACTTGACATTTCAGACCAGAAACAAAATGCATTTTAATCAGCAAGAGCTGCCTTACCATGTGTGAATGTTTGATCCCTGCTCCCCCATCTTGCCTCGATTATACACACACCTATTATCTCCTTCTCAGAGTCACAGGATCTGAAGACCCCATGGAAAATGCCAGTACATAGAACTTAAGGCAGCAAAGCTACCACACTGCCCCCAATTAAAAGCAGCCTGGAATCTAGCATGGCCACCAGAGACATGCTGTATTGCCCTCCTAACAGTCAATTTATCTATAATCTGAAATTACATCAAATTTCCCAAGGACAGGGGAAAACACTCCCCGTGAGCAACAAGTTAATTTATTTGCAGGGGGAAATGAATGGCTCCCTTTGCTTTCCTGACTCTCCCATAGGCACCAGGAAACAACACAAAGTGACCCCGAAGAGAGACCCCAGACAGAGCCTTCAGTTATGTAAGACGGACTAAAATCAGCCATGGTGACAGAGGACAGGAATTCTGCAACCCACAGAAATGTGTCTGAAGATTTTAAGCTGAAGTGCACCATCTATTTAAATGCACTCCCTTTTGAGGGGCCCCTGGGTGGCTCAGTTGGTTGAACGTCTGACCTCAGCTCGGGTCACGATCTCGTGGTTGGTGAGTTCCAGCCCTTCACCAGGCTCTGTGCTGACAGCTCAGAGCCTGGAGCCTGCTTCGGATTCTGTGTCTCCCTCTCTCTCTGCCCCTCTCCGACTCATGCTCTGTCTCTCAAAAATAAATAAAAATATTAAAAATTAAAAACAAAATTATCAAGCTTCTTTATGCAATCACAGGTGAGAAAGTTACGATTGAAAAGGCCCCAGATTAAGGGATTTTGTTGTGTTAGGACAAGAAGCCCCATTTCCCCTTGTTCTGACCCTTGTAATTTATTTCATGAAAGCCAGAACACAGAGGGGAAAGAATTATATTTAAAACAAACAAACAAAAAACAAAAACAAAAAAACAAAAACAGAGCCTTAGGAACCCAATGTTGTCTTAGGTTTGGAAGGAGCAACATCTGAGACCACCCCCAGAAAAAAGATTATTTGGAAGCCCCAATAAGAAAAATTCATTTTCCAATCAGAGCATGTTAACTCTTAACAACTCCCAACCCACCAGAAAGCACTCAAAGTAATGAGAACCGAGAACCATAAAAGGGAGGAGGGAAAAAAGGAGTCAGTCGGGATAATGATTTTCTTCTGCTGTCGCACCAACCCTGTTCTGTAAAAGCCAAACTGAGACTGGTGTCTCCCAAGGGTGCTCCCTCCCTCCATCTCTGCCATCCCTTGAGCTGGGGATCCCTCATTTCACTCACCCCAGCTTTTTTCAAGCAGTGCAAGTGAGCCAAGGGGCACCAGACCCTCACACACCATAAACGTTTAAATACCCCACAGGGAGTAAGACATTCAAAACCCTCATGTGGTAAGAGCTCCTGTCACTCCCCCTTCAAAGTCAACTCTTAGTGCTTACTACATGCCAGGCACTGCTCTAGGCACTTCACATGGACTATCCTAGGAGTTATATGTTAATTGGCCCTATTTCACAGGTGAGGAAAATGAGAATGGGACAACTTGCCCAAGGCCACAGACCTCCTGTGGTCTGACTCCACACCAAGACCGTTGCTCTAGCCCGCTGTACAGTGTGTGTGGGCTTCAGGGACCTCCCCCGACACACACACTCCCCAGCCTTGGGTCTCACTGGCAATACAACCCACCACAAAGCAAGACTTCCCCTCTCTTGAAAGACTCAGACGGGCTCCCACAGAATAGCTATAATCATACACGAAAAGAAGTAAGAAGTGCCCCACACTTAAGGAGCCAAAATGAAATGCCACCACTAGTTATGAAACAGTCTCCCGGTTTTCTGAAATCCAAGACTGTTCAGATCCTTTTCCCTCTTCTGCTGAGTGTTAAGGACTTCAACCTCAGGTGAATGTGGAGGCTTGGTGGCACTTTGCAAAAGCAGGAACTAGAAAGGAAAACCATTCTGTTTCTGGGTCTTAGAGTACATTTCATTCAGAGGGAAAGAAACTCTGGACTTTTTAAATGTTTTTAGGGATTAGTCCTAAATAGAATGCTTACAATCTCAGACAGCCATATAATACTGGGTCCTTTTCACTTATAAAAGTTGTCCCCAGTGCAAATTGAAGATGATAACGGACTCCATGTGCCAACTTCAAATAAACCAAGGTATAAAGCAGCTCCAAAAGGACAATTCATTGAAAGGAAAGCCAACAGGCAATTTGCAAACATCACATGCGCTTGTTTTATAGGCGTATCTCTAGCCACATACAGTATCAAAATGAAACTAAAAGGGAAGGAACTCACTGTACAGAAGACAAAACAATACCCTTTTTATTTTTAAAACTCTGGTGAAATAGGTTTCCATAGGACATCCCATTCTTAAAAAATTTAATGTAAACCAACCTGCCTGTGGGTCAGTCACACGATAGACTTCATCGTAGTGTGTACAGATGCCTAGAGTATTTACAAATGTTATCTGTTAGGTAGTAAAGTTTTGTTGAATTTTTTCCAGCACAAATTCCACAGTAAAATAAAGAGGGGATACTGGTGTTTTTGTATAAAAATTCTTAACAGATGGATAAAGGCAATTTTCCTGAGAGAAGATTTGTTCTTGAAATATTTCTCTTTAACAACTGGAAATATAGAAATGGGATGTAGTTGTAAAAGAAGCATAAGAATGTCTAAGTTAACATTTTTCTTTTAAATTATTTAAGTACCATTAAGTTAAAATGTTTACATTCATTATAAAAAATGTTGTTAAATCTTATGCAAATGATTTAACACTGATTGCTGCAACGCAAATTGCACTTTTTAAAAAAATTATTGTTTACATGGAAGAAAAATATCTTGTTTGCTACCCTGTTTACAAATCCCGACTGACCTCAGGTCAGTCCCACAATGTGAACTTTGAGACATCAGTCACAGTGTACGTTAAGTCATAATGCAGTCTTGCACACGGAGTAATATTTTTGACGAGAAACCTCACGAACTGACTCAGCCTCCAGAGGTGTGTACCAAATGGCCTCAAATGGTCTTCTCCATGAAAGCACGTGAAATTCAGGTGTGGAAAAGGTACGAAGAAATTCTGGAATAACCAAAACCGATCAGAAGAAGCACATGATTTGGGGCAATACACATAAAACCCTTTAAAAAAAAAATCTCTCAATATTCCTTAGCAGGCAAGGCCCCGTTCCTAGTCCCAGTTTCTGGAAGTGGCACAGAGGACGTCAGATCCCCCGGCACACCCAGAGGCAGGCTGGCGGCTGGAAGTGGCCGTGTCCAGGAGGAGGTGACGTGCTGTGGGCTGCACTGGCCCTTCCCTGGAAGCCCTCCATCTTCTCTCTGGCTCTTCAGAGTCAGGGGCAGGGTGGTAAGGCAGAGCAAGCCTCTTGGGAAATACATCTCTTTCGAAATAAAGGCACGGAAATCACGCGTCAGAGGAATGTTCTGTCAGCATACTCGCCCTGGTCTGGACGGCTTGACAAAATCCCCGCAGCGGGCTCAGGCCAGGGCAAGGGCGCACCAGGAATCCTGTCTCACCGAGGATGTGACTTCGGCCGGAGAGGCCAGGCTGACGCCTATGTACAACCCATCTTGACCTGAGTACTTGAGCTCGCTGTTCTCAGGATTAGTGCTCTCTCCCGCGCCAGACATCACTGAGGTGCCCGCCTGGCGGAAGAGAGGGATAGAGGGGGAGAGAGAAGGGGAGAGACAGTTATCGATCAATCTGTCAGGAGGCACCATCTTGCAAGCTAAGCACATGGAGACAAAGGAGATGGGCAGGGGGGCCCAGGCAAGAGCTGCCCACCATGTTGCATGGTGCCACTGACCTACCCCTGGCCACGTAAACTCTTAGAAACATTCTCCTGTGAACTTGAGAACTCACAGCAGTAATTCCTGGCAAGATGCACAGCTGGACAAAGGTAGGAAAAAGGAACTGCAGGAGGCCTATCTGTAAAACGTACCAAACTCTCAGCTCTCTGGCAGTGAAACAAACCACACCGCCTAGGTAAGTAGGTCTTAATGACGCCCACACAATCTAATCATTTCAAAAGAGAAAATGCGGAGCCTCCCCCCCCCCCCCCCCCCCCCCCCCGCCCCGGCACACACACAGCACAGCTACAACCTTAGCAGTTATGCCAAAGTCTAATATGGAAAGCCACACAGCTCAGCGAGGCATGATAAATGAAATTTTTGAGCACTGACTTCATGGAAAATGAACCCACGTGTACACAGGTTTAGTATCTACCGCATTTACCTGAATTCTTTTCAAGGAGAACCGGCCATTTTGAAGGCAGACCACATTATAAAGAAAATGCTAACATCTTATATCTGTCATGGTGGTGGCAATCATTTGTTGAAACAAAAGATCACTCCTCTTGTTTCATTCATTCCTTCCATCCAAATGAGAAAGGCCAAATAGAAAACATGGTATAATTTAGTAGAATCAAACCAAAATAACTAAAATCATGTTTAGACTACAGTTTAAGAAAACAGTTGCATTTGACTTTTTTAAAAAATTCTAAGCATGGGGCACCTAGGTGGCTCAGTCGGTTGAGCGTCTGACTCTTGACTTTGGCTTAGGTCATTTTCTTGGTTTGTGGTATCGAGCGCCACATCAGGTTCTGTGCTGAGCATGGAGCCTGCTGGGGATTTTCTCTCTTCCTTCCTCCCTCTCTCTGCCCCTCCCCTCCCAAATAAATAAACACTTAAAAAAAAATCTAGCCATGGCTAGCATGGTCCCCAGGCGTGGCTCCTGGGTGTGGCCTGGTGTGGCTCCGAGGACAGGGGTCAGTGACATCAACAACACCCAGAAAGACAGTGCCCCGTCCACACACAGTGCCCCCAGAGGTTGAGAAGCCCCAACATGTCAACACAACATGTCTTCCTGCCTCATCCTTCACCACTCTGAGTTCTAGAACATGCCCCCTCTGGTGTCGGAACTCAGCCCACACACATGCATCAGCCACAACTTAGACCTGCAGAACATTCCGCTGTCCCCTCCTGTGCCAGGTACAGGAAACACAGCTGTGTTTCCCTTGGGATTTGTATGCATGCTACACTTAGATAAGGACTTACAAGATCTATAAGGACACAAGGGAACACGCAGGGTTCCAGGGGAAAGAACAGGGTACAGTGACAGCTGGCATAGCTTAGAAGTCTGCACGAACCAGCCTTCCTTCCAACTGAATGCTAACCACCTCATCCACAGGGCCCTCATTTCCTTCCAAAGAGAAAAAGACAAGAGGAAAGACCACTACTCTCTCAAGCAAGCCCACACCTTTTTGGAGAAAGAATGTAAGCCACTGTGGCTACAGAGGGGCCACGGGCCAGCATCCCAGTGACAAGATGTGGCACCACCCCACTGAGAAGGGCAGTCACCTCTGTGGTCTTAGGCCTGATAGCCTGGAACTTGGCCTTACTGTCACACAATTGCTGAATGAGGCTCACTGAGAAAGTATCAGAGCCCAGAGCAAGCTCAGGAGAACTGCCTAAGGTGTCAGGTCTGAGAAGGACACCTAGGGGACAGGGCCTTGTGTCAGTTAACGAACCAATGCTGCTTCCACGGTCTGGATGAAAGCATCATGGAAACCCAAGGCTGGCATCTGGGGAAACTGAGCCAAGGGGTACAGCAGACCTCTGCATGACCTCTGTAACTTACTTTGAAGTGATTTTGTAAACCTAAAATCACTTTAAAGTAAAAAGTTTATTAAAAAATAAAGATAGAGGGGCGCCTGGGCGGCGCAGTCGGTTAAGCGTCTGACTTCAGCCAGGTCACGATCTCGCGGTCCGTGAGTTCGAGCCCCGCGTCGGGCTCTGGGCTGATGGCTCAGAGCCTGGAGCCTGTTTCCGATGCTGTGTCTCCCTCTCTCTCTGCCCCTCCCCCGTTCATGCTCTGTCTCTCTCTGTCCCAAAAATAAATAAACGTTGAAAAAAAAAAATTTTTTTTTTTAAATAAATAAATAAAGATAGAGGCTCCTGGGTGGCTCAGTCGGTTAAGCAGCCGACTTTGGCTCAGGTCATAATCTCGCGGCTCATAGGTTCGAGCCCCGCATCGAGCTCCAGCTCAGAGCCTGGAGCCTGCTACAGATTCTGTGTCTCCCTCACTCTCTGCCCCTCCCCTACTTGCACTCTGCCTCTCTCTGTCTCTCAAAAAGTGAATAAAAACGTTAAAAAAAAAAATAAAGATAAAATAATAAAAAAATTAAAATGTAGCCATGATCCCATACTTAAATCATGGCTTTTTCCTTCTAGAAAGCTCTGAAGTTCATTATTTCTTCCTAGCTTTCAGGGTTTAATCCCACAAATCACTGGATATTTGTTTTTTTGACACAGCTAGAATGTTTTGTGCTTTTCAAAACATCCATTTGTCTGGCTGAGCTGATGTTATATCTCCTTCAGAGAAACACGGGGCACCAGACACAGGCTGAACTGAATGAAAGCTATGCCAAGCCCCCTTGGCTCCACTTGGGGGCCTGGAAGTCAGAGTGGTTTTGCTCTTTCTGGAAAAAAAAATCTTGTTTTTCTCTCCAATCTTCACAATAACCACATGAGGCTGGGAAGGAGGGTCTGGCCATGGGACTTCCTATCTGCCCATCTCCACTTCCTCCCAAATGGACAGACCAAAGCCAGCCCCTCACAGCTAACCAATCCATCCCTTTCCTGGCAAAAAGGTGGGTTTGTAAAAATGCAGCGACAACAGTACTGCCACACTCAAACTTCTTTTTAAATTAACACAAACTTAGGGGCACCTGGGTAGCTCAGTCGGTTAAGCAACTGACTTTGGCCCAGGTCATGATCTCACAGTTGGTGAGTTCGAGCCCTGCGTTGGGCTCATTGCTGTCAGTGCAGAGCCTGCTTTGGATCTTCTGTCCTCCTCTCTTTGTCCCACCCCCAACTCTTGCGTGCTCAAGCTCTCTCTCAAAAATAAATAAACATTTTTTAAAAATTGATTAATTAATTAACATTTTAACATAAGACTTAAACTAAGGGCTTTGGGTACATAAGAAAGCAAACTTCACAAAGTCACTGAGATGTCAAAAACTTAGAATTTGAAATAGCTGAAATAATCCTGTCAAACACACCAACAAAACTATGCATTTGGTTACCCATATAAATAGGGTAAAGTAACTTTAGTCATTAATTCCAGAAACTCCACTATGAGCAAACCCATCACAGACTCAGATTTAATCCCCCCAAAAAATAAACAAAAGGGTGATACTCCATTACTCCGCATTTTAGAAAGGAGCTATCATACAACCAGCAGAGTGGATGCACTTGTAAGTGATGGGTCACACCCAATTCCATATTGATCTACCTATTCCCAGAAAAAAGCACATGTGCATTTCTCTGACTAAATCTGACTTCACCACAGCGAGCCTTTCTGAAAGAAAGAGGGTACCCACCCGGATCGGCCCAGGAAGCAGCCCGCCTCACATGGCCAGACATGCTGATATAGCAGAGGGATCGTCACCACCACAGGTGAGCAACAAGAAACATTAGCAAGATGTTTATGAGAGCCAGGCACTGGATCTATGAGCCCAAAGAGACAGACGCTCCCTGGGTGAGCTCCCAGGCCACATACATACTTGAAAGTAAGAATGGTCAACTGCCCATCACAGATGATAAATGAGTAGCTGAGACACTGGAAGGGAGCAGTAGGTCAAAAAAGGAACCACAGAGGGGAAAGGATTCCGGGGGTGGGCCACACGCAGCCTGCAACACTGGGGGCCAATATGGACGGACTTGCAAGCATTACCCTGCTTCAGCCGCCTACTGAGTGAGGTCACCTCTCCGAGCCTCCTCCTGGGGAAACTAGAAACTAGCCCTCACATCACCCATCAAGTAGGGCTGTGACAATTCAATGTTTGCAAAAGCATCAGCATGGCACCTTGCCATGGTAAGCATCAAGGGAAGCCATTATTACTGGTAAGGAAAGGGTATTCGGAAGGGGAGGCATGCAGGGCACATTCCCAAGCAAAGCCAGCTGAAACGGAAGGATTAAGCAAAAGGCGCAAGGGCACAATGTGGGAGAGGTAACCGAGAAGGCCTCATCTAAAACTCTCTATGCCTCAGGTTCCTCACCTTGAAAATGGAAGCTAAAAAAGACGCATCTGTATCCTGAGGTTATTGCAAGAACTCAATTCATTAAGATACATAAAGCCTTTACAACAGTATCTGACAACAGGAAAATGACAGAAGCAAACAGCACTATTAGTATTATTTTATTATTATTGTTAAGGAGCACAGACCTAATTTAATCTCCCCACCTTTTCCAGGCTGGGGAGACTTACCACCATCACTTGGTGGGAGCAAAGGTGGAACTCATTCAGAGCTAACTGAAAACCACCTCAACAATGACCATCTTTTTTTTTTTCAAATGCTTATTTTATTTTTGAGGAAGAACATGAGCCCAGGGGGCAGGTAGGGGGAGACAGAGGATCTGAAGCTGGCTCTGCGCTGGCAGCATCTAGCCTAATGCGGGGCTCAAACTCACGAACCATGAGGTCATGACCTGAGCCAAAGTTGGACACTCAACCGACTGAGCCACTCAGGTGCCCTTCTTCTAATGACCTTCTTCTAATCGTTACTGACAACTCTTCAGAGAACAAAACAAAACAAGGTGCTTCTTTAGCCCTTCAAAAGGCTCATGGGCCTTCTTCAAATAAACCACATTAAAGAAATCCTAATACCTTGAACATTATTCTTAACACCTGAGCAATAATCCTAACAGCTACCAACTGAAATACCTATTGTCTTCTTTGATCAGTCAAAAATGACTCCTACGTCAAAGGACAGGCAAATCCCAAATTACATGAGTGATGAGTACCTGAAAAACATCAGCTCATTTGAAATCAAAAGTGACATCTGACTTTCTCAGAAAAAAAAATGTGCTTGTGCCCAACAACTGAGACCCTTATTTGTAGATGGGGATACACTATTTCAACATGAAATACTGCAGTGCACAGCTTTCTTTTGTATGTCAATCATACCTCAATAAAAAATAAAATGTTTATGGAGCACCTGGCTGGCTCAGTCGGTACTTTTTTTTTAATGTTCATTTATTTTTGAGAGAGGGAGAGAGAGAGAGCGCGCGAGCATGAGCGGTGGAGGGGCAGAGAGAGAGAGAGAGAGAGAGAGGAAGACACAGAATCAGAAGCTGGCTCCAGGCCCCGAGCTGTCAGCACAGAGCCCAACGCGGGGCTCGAACTCACAAACTGAGAGATCATGACCTGAGCTGAAGTCAGACACTTAACCCACTGAACCATCCAGGTGCTCCTAGAGCATGAGACTCTTGATCTCAGGGTCATGGGTTCAAGCCCTACATTGGGAGTAGGGCTTACTTAAATAAAAAAATAAAATAAAAATAAAATAAAAATTTTATGTAATGATACATAATGAGATCACATGATAAGATCTGATGAGACTCTGATAACCCCAGTCCCCTCATCCATGGCTGGTGCAGCTATATTCTGGTACATGCCTTAAGCCGAGCCATCAAGAACTTTATATCCTACTGAGCTCTGTAATTGCACTTCTGGAGATGTGTTTACAAGGAAAGAATTCAAAGGAAGGGAAAGGCTCCTCATGGGAAGACATTCATGGCACAGTTATTTACAATAGTGGGAATCACGTAAATAATCTAATACTGAAAATACGAGATGGTTTGGAAAAGCAAGGTCCATCCGCTCAGTGAACTATGATGCAATTATTAAAAATAAGATCATGTGGCAAAGTGGGAAAAATCCTATAATGCAATGTTAAATGAAAAACAGAAGGATATAACTATGTCATCAGTAAAATTTATGCACAAGCGAAAGTATTTCAGGGGAATCCAAGAGAGGTAGGGCCAGGGGACCATCTATCAGCCATCTATACCTTCCTTTGAATATTTTAACTGAAAGGAGTAGTGCTGTCTAACTTTGGGGAAGGTTGAAGACATTAGCACCAGAAATATGATGCAAAAGCACTTGAGGGATGAGCCAGCCTGGAAAGAGTCATAAAGTAGCAGGGGAAAAAATAGAGAGGAACCAGAGAGGAGGAAGTAACAGAGAGAAAGGAGGGCCAGAAGGGCCATGTACCCCTGAAGTCACCTACCTCCATGCCACCTAGCATCGGTTGGAACCTAGCCAGCCATGTACACGTGAAACATGGTTGCATGTAAGTTAAAACACCAAACACTCAAAACCAGTATTCTAACCATATAAGAAATCTAGAATTGGCACAACTCTCCTTTAGAAACCTGGCTTGTCACATCATTGTTCGTCTTAAGTGTCTTTTCCTCTTTAGTATATTCAAGAGCTACCTATCAAGATCAGTACAATTTGGGGGGGGGAAAATCAGAGAAAACTTAAGACCCTACACCCAAGGACATGCACACAAAATTACAAGCATAAATTTCAATTGGCTAATGTTTTCCCACACTAGTTGAAACCTTGAAAGGACTTTAGTTCAGCAAAAGCAGGTATTTGACTCACCTACACCCATCTAACCCAGCCAGTGTTTCTGGACAGAGGCAGAGGGGAGCACCTCAGATTGCCCACAGCTGAACCATCCTTCCTCCTTCTGGTGGACAGTTCAGGCAGGCGGAGGTCCTGGCTCTTTCTCTGATCAAAGTACATTCTGAGGGTGGGGCCTAAATCTGTTCTGTGTTTCCATTCACAGCTTATCTGCCCTCCACCCTCCTACAGACAACTGAAAATGGAGGCACTTCCTGTTGAAAGAATGTGTTATCAGCACCAGACTCAGCCTGGGCTTAGCACTGAACCCAGGCCAGGCTAGGTAGGAGACCTGGCAGAGCAGCTGGGCTGGAAATCTCCCTCTTAAAGGAATAAATGACTTCAGGGACAACCAGGCTGCTGCAGCCAGGACACGGAAAATATCCACTAGCCTGTGAAGCAGACACAGCTCACCTGTAGGTCACATGGACGTTTTTCTTTTCATGTGAGAATAATTTTCGGACATATATCTGAAAAGTCAAGGATTTCTGATCTGATAAACTCGTAGAGTCAGTGGCCAGCAGTGTCTGGCTCACAGTGGGCTCACCCACCCTGTTAGTTCTCTTTCTCGGCCTCTACTTCACACACACCCTTACAGGCAGGCCCAGAGACCCCTCCTAAGGCAGCGTCGGCTGGGCAACCCATCAGAGCTAAGGAAACCCTTACAGAACACAGCCACCCCACAGAAGAATAACACAGATCCTCTAGCTTATGAATTATAAACATAAATTTCATTTTTGAGGAAGGAAACCAAAAAGGAGTCAACTGGGGTGTGTTTAGTCCTCCATGCCATAATCTCTCTCGATGGAGCCTTGATCTGAAGAAACAAAACACTGCACCCCAGGCAGGTTGAGGGTGAGTGTGTGATCATTCCCAGAGCATGAGACTTTGATGATGATCACACTGCCTCTTTAACTCGAATTCAGACTGTCGGCTTCCATGGCCTCTGATCTGTCCTTCCTACACATCTAAGTAAGCTTGTGGTTACGGCTTTTTCTTGTGTGAGGGGAAGCCAGCCATCCCTCACTGCCAACGCTCTCTTCTCTGCTTTTGTAACCTCTAGGTTAGGCTCTTGCAGTGCTTTATAGCGGCCTGCCTCAAGTTAAAAAAAAAAACAAAAAACTAATCCCAACAAAGGAGAAACACTTTCAGATAAATCTTAACTTCCACCCTAAAAACTACACTCATTGCAGTTTGGATGGAGGTCATAGGACCAGACACAAAAGTGACTCACTAATAGTTTAGGAAGTGGCACAGGATACAGAAACACAAGAGTTCTGTCTCCATCAGGACCCGTGAAACCCGTCTCCAGTAACAACTCAAAGCAAGAGAACATAGCGCCTTCTCTCACAAGCCGGGAGAGTCATGATCACTGCAGCCAATGACCTAACTCAGTTTTTAGCAAAATATTTTACTTATTTCCTTGTAATTTAACTAGCAAGTTCTTTAATGGAGAACTCACTGGCTGTCCCCTTGGGCCCTCACGCCCCTTCTGGGCCTGAGTAGCCCAGGTTATATCCAGACCCGAGGACGCTGCCCTTTCCAAGTAGGTAAAGACAATTCTATACAATCTAACCTGGGCAAAGGATCCCATTGTTTCATGCATCTATGCACCCATACCAGGTTTGTCACGGTGATGAAAGGCACACCCAGTGTTTATGAGTGCCCTGGGACTATCAGTAAAATGTTAACATACAAACATAAATGACGGGAGCTGGGGTGCCCCACAACTTGAAGTCACCAGCATTCTAAAGAAAAAGTCTATCTTCTAAAATGAATCAAAATGGATGACTCTATTCTAGTTGTCAAATTAGGTGGCAAAGGATCCTGAGAAAAGATTTAAAACCTGGTAAATTATGATCTTTTATTTAAAAAAAATAAACAACTGGTTTTTCAGATTGGATGAGTATCCTCATCTCCCCATTTCAATCAGAAAAAGCAGACCATGGTCTGAGAACCAAGCAGCATTTACAAGAAAGCGTTATGAAAGTACTGTCACAAGGAATGAAAAATTGTGGTGATCAGAATAAAATTATTTAAAATGTAGTTACTTTGTTAACACAATAGCTCTACATCTCTTAAAGGAAAGTAAGGATTTATTTCTAATGCCTTGGGATGAAAAAAAAATGCCATGCAAATAAAGCACATCACTATTAACTTCCAAGATTATATTTAAATAATACTGTTCTCCTTGAGCTTCAAAGAGGTCTGCAGGCATCTCCCACTTATGCTACACAATGCTCTTAAGGACCAGATGGTAGGAATTACTTTTCCCTTTTAGTAGGAGGAAAACAGAGGCTTTACAAAACCTTGGCAGCTTTACTACAGTCACACATAGGGCTGGAGCTAGTGCCTGGATGCCTGAATCGATTTCCTTCCAGCTGCTACTCCGTGAACCCCAGACTAAACTGCAGACCATACTAAGGCTACACCATGAATCAAGCAAATAAGCTTAATCAGAGCTTTAAATTAAAAGTGTCTGTACTTAATAAGATAAAAATATGATTCTGGCACGTGTGCTCTGGTGAAACCAGGCCATGCTAACAACACCTAAAACTGCAGCACAGTAAGTAAACAGGCATTTGAACATCCTCAGTTACTGACTTGAAACTCTTTACTCACAGGACTGCAACAGTACACTGAGATCAATACCTGTCGTCTATTTGTTCAAATCTTTCTTAAAATCTGAAGTCAATAAAATACTCTGTGCTCAGTCCCACAGATCCCAAGTGCTGGGTCTGGTGCGATAGGTAGCTGAATTATGAATTATCACATATGCCAACGCCTGTCTTTGTAGATGCTTTTTAAAGTTATTAAAATTTCAGAAAAAATTAACAGGTAGATCTCAACATGAACAAAGCAAACAGACTGTATTCAGTTCATATCCATTAGATCTTCATATCGCTAGTAACCCTTTTGGCAGACGCCCATGAAACGCATAATAAATTACTTTTGTTCCAGTAAAGGAATTCATTTTCTTCGAAGATTCATTTAGCAATAACATTTCAGAGCATTCTAAGCCAGATTTCTTAAATTTGGGCATGTTTTCCCGTAACATTATTTCATGTTTTGTGACAATTTGTATATTCTTACAGAGGCCCGGGTTGGGGGGTGGGGGGGCAACTGCAAATAATTTGTAATCTACAGAGAAACTCTGTGTTCTGAAATGAAGCCTTCTAACCTGAGGCTATATGAGAAGGTGTGTGACATTCTCCCCACACTTATGCTCTACCTAGTATTCTGGCTTTCAGGTTGTGATGATGAGTCACTTATTAAATAAACCACAGTCCTGTGATAAATTGGGTGGACAAATATATCATAAACTATTTAAAGAACGATACAGTTGTGCTGTTTCCTAATATACAGATAAAGGCATTGGATATTAATGTAGCGCAATGCATTTTTAAGGACTCCTCACCATCCTCCCCATAACACACAGACCTGCGCGCATACACACACGTACACACAACACAGAAAGAGGGAAGTCTGGAAGAGGCCTTGAGATCAAAATGAAAGTATGTAAACCCCACACGCTTACGTGTTCCTTGCCAGGTTGGCATGTGACTTTCACAGTGAAGGCCGATGTGGTCAGACAGGAACGTGAGTTATTAGAAGGAACTGAAAGAAGAAAGGGAGCCTGGCACATAGGGAGCATGAAGATAAAATGCCAACAAAATATTTACGTTCATGGCTTGTAGCAAGAGGCAAGTGGGATGTTAATAACTGTGATGATTGGTCAGCTCCCTGGGAGTGGTAGCAGGCCAGAGACCTCGGTTCCAGCTTCCACACTGGCTGGTTTTGTGACCTTATGGAGTCACTGCGGATTCTGGTTTGTAAATGAGGCAATGATGATACCTAACTGCAAGACTCTCACAGACCCTTGTGGGAGATTAATGACTTTTCAAATCTGTTTTTATTCATTTAGAAAAGAGTATCGTAGACTATAAACTCTGAGGGAAATGGACACTTGCCTATTAAATGCTTTTCAATGATTTCATAAAAACTAACTAAAGGCAATTGGAACATTCTTAAAAGTTCCACCTAACTTGGCACTCACTGTGTATCAGATTGAAATCACACCCTTAGAAGGATGTTACTATTGCAACCTTGTGTTTGATACTTTTAAGAGAGCTTTTTATAATCACATTAGGGACATCAACCACAGTAAATTTCACTGCCTGTTATTCTTTTATTACCCAATTGACATAGTCTTAGTACCATAATATATTTTATTTAGAAGTACGATATTGACAAGAAGATTTGTATAATGTGCCTTATGTATTTGGTCGCAAGCAAATCACTTCTCTGGCACCGTTTTCCCACCCGTTTCGGCAGGATGATTTCTGACGCTCAAACTACTAATGAAAATTGGTCAGATTTCTTTAAGAAAATATTATTTTTTCTCTCTGAAGATTTCAATATTGCATAACATCACATATTAATCTAGTATGCCATAATGATAACACTGATGGCCAGACCCGGGTCCAAATCCAAGCCCTGCCTCTTAACATATACACAACCTTGGGCTTGTTACTTTGTTCCGAGTCTCACTCCCCCCTTCACAAACCGAAAATGGAGATAAAACAACATACGTAGAGTGATAATTATGAAAGAGAAAAGGTACCTAAAACACCTGACATGTACAAGTACTTAGAAGCAGACTTCTGCTTTGCTATGTCCAGTATCTCATAAATGATGAAGAATGGAAAAAGGAGAGATTTCTCAGAAGCAAGAGTACAATGATAAAATGCAAGGCTAACACTAATACCCAACTCTCCTGCAACCTAAGGACACCTGTAAAATATTCAGCTTAAGAGATGAGCAGTAGGGGCACCTGGGTGGCTCAGTTGGTCAAGCGTCCAACTCGGGCTCAGGTCATGATCAGTTCAGGTGTTCGAGCCCTGCGTCCAGCTCTGTGCTGATAGCTCAGAGCCTGGAGCCTGCTTCAGATTCTGTGTCTCCCAATCTCTCTGCTCGTGCTCTCTCTCTCTCTCAAAAATAAACATTAAAAAAAAAAAAAAAAAAGGCGAGCAGTAATTTTTTGTCCTGCTCCAGGAGCCTCCTGAACCAGAACTGCTCTGCAGAGTCCAATTCTTCTGAAGGAAAGCAACTCTTACCGTTTTTGTAAGTCCTTCACGAATGTACCTTTCAGCTACTTAACTATTGTAGGAATAGTTAATAATGCAGGATCTATTATTTTATGACCAACCATAATGCCATAATAAATCCAGTGTGAATAATTACTTGGACAAAAAGACAGTGGAGTATAAATTTGCTAATAAAGAAGCTGTGATTAAAGTGGTGTTTTCCGATTTGCAGCATAGGATGCGAATATCAATACACAAAATCTACAAAAAGATTTTTAAACATTAACCACTAACCTACAAAGTACATAACCTTTCTCCAGAATGCCTTAAAGATGTTAACTGTTGTCTGAAATTGTTCTTCAGAAGAACATCCAGATATCCTAACAAGTGTCAGTCCCTAAATCACTGCTGTAGCCACAAGCACTATGAGGGCACATTAACTCTTTCAAACCACTTGTAGCCCAACATTTAGCACCATGCAGCTCAGAAGTACTTCTGACAAGGTTGTTGAATAGAGTTATTACCAAGGAGTGACTGCAGTCGGGAAACAGGTCTAGCTAGGCACCTAGCATCCCAGAAGAATAAATGAGGCAGGAATGAAGACACCTATCTCACATCGAGAAAATGACCAAACAGAAAGTAAGGCCCACCCTCAAAAACACAGAACCAGCCAGCATCAAATCTGAGATGAGGTCCTTGCCTCAGTCTAAGGAGGTGTGCCTCTCATCGTGGAAGCTGTCTACTACCAGCAACAAACCACAGAGGTGAGGAAACATTTCCTATCCCCAAGACACCATGCCTAACATGTCTCCATTCAGAGGAAGATTCACCCGGCAACCACCACAAACCGTCTTGCCCTGAGAAGCCCTGGAGACAGAGAAACTAAACCCCAGGCCTACATCGCATGCCATGAGACCAGAGCACATCACTAGCTCCAAGGGAGGGTTTTTCTAATTACGAAGGGAAAACCTGCTTGTAAAACATACAAGCGGGAGCATGCTAGCATTTGTTTACATCAATTATCAAAATACGCCATTAAGAATGCTTTAATTGTTGGACTCCAGCAATCCAGAAAAAGAAACACATTTGTCACTAAAGTTGGGTGCTAGACCAAGTCCATCATTTAGAAATGAAGGTACTTGGCGCCCTACTATTGATTTGAGCCAGTTTTCAAAGTGTACTTGCACTCGATTCACCGGCCCCATTGCTGCCTTTGGCTCCACACCCTACACTCTGTGACACTGGCCACTGAAACTGTCCTTGAAGTACCTCAGATACCATGCTCTTCCTTCTGGAAAGCTCCATCCCAGGGTTTCCCCTGCAAAAATCCTACCCAACTAATTCAAAAGTTCTCTGTGAAGCCATTTCCAACTCTGAGGTTGAATCAACAGCTCCCTCCTTTCGACTCCTACATACTCTACTGTGTCGTTCCTTTAACGCACTTCCACATCTAACCAGCAGTGAGATCTGTCTACACCTGCTCCCCACCACTACCACCACATTCTAAACAATCTGAGGTCAGATACCTTATTTTACTCCATTGTGAACAGGGCCTCCCGTAGCACAATACTATTTAAATGGAGTAATGACCATAAAGCAAGGATTAGTGAGATATAGCTCATCTCCATTTATTCCAACATTATAGAATTTATGAGGACTTCAACATTTGCAGTTTTAATATAAACTTAAGTAAAAAGTTTTTAAAGTTTTAATATAAACTTAAGTAGTTTTTAATTTTTTTCAGTAATTAGTTACAGAACTACCTCTAGGCAGGCAAATATGTTCGGTGATTTCTTATTCCCAGACATTAAGTCTTATTGCTGATTTCAACCCCAAATTAACCCTTCCTGTACCAAAGGAAAGTAAGAGAAATACTTTTGACCTATAAAATTTGAGGATAAAGAGATAAAGCTTATATATATGTACATAATAAATATATATTACATATATAATATATATACCTATTACATACACATATCATATAGGTTTTACATATACGTAAAGTGTTCTCTAGTTTTGCTAATTTTCAGCTACAAGTCTTAGAGGAATAAGAATATTTTATACTTATTAAATTTTACTTGGGAATTGCTAAAATAGAACATGTTCCCCTATTTCCCTCTTAAATAATAAAAAACAAAACTATAAAATGTAATTTAGTCAATAAATGGAATTCAATGAAAGATTTAAATATTCTCACAATCCAGAGAACATATATACATATATGCCAAAGAAAATCTGTTATCTATTTAAGTTAACTAAATACATATTTTTCAGTAAACCTACAGGTGTAAGAAAATTTTAGCATGAAAGACTTTTCTTGGAAAATGTATCTTTAAGTTCAAAGGGCACAAAAATCAAGTTAACACATTTCTTAACACAAGCATTCCAAAGGAACAAACAAGACAGGGGCTATTTTATTATTTTATTTTTTAAATATTTACTTTTGAGAAAGAGTGAGAGAGAGAGAGAGAGACAGAGCATGAGCGGCGGAAGGGAGACACAGAATCCAAAGCTGGCTCCAGGCTCCGAGCTGTCAGCACGAAGCCCCACGCGGGACTTGAACTTACAAACTGGGAGATCATGACCTGAGCTGAAGTCAGACACTTAACCCACTGAGCCACCCAGGGGCTCTGTGGGCAAGGGCTAACATATACACCTCTAACATATACACACCACACATACAAAACCTACAACAAAGAGAAACTGAGTCATAATAAGGTAGCTGGGTCAATGACCTGATGACCATCAGAAGGAATGTCTCCTTTTACAAGAGATCTAGTTAAAACACAAATTAGCAACAAGTATATAAAAAGCTAAGACATTGCAGCTTTACGACAAATAAGGAAAGAAATGAGGCTTCAGAGCACTGCAAAAATGATTTCTGTGGCACTTAGACACTTATCAAGGAAGAATGCCAAATGCTGCGTGCTAGGAATCCTGCCCACTCCTTCACTGCTGTTGGGGAGGGAACCCTGGAGCTTTTGCTCACAGCAGCAGCTTCCCTCTCTCCAGAATATTCAGCTCCTGCTGGGCTAGCTCAGAAACCAGCCACAGACACCTGGTGTCCCCACATGAACATGCCCACATGCAGGACAGGGTAGGAACATCAGGATTTAAGAGGAGCCTGTTAGGGGCGCCTGGGTGGCTCAGTTGGTTAAGTGTTCGGACTCTTGATTTCAGCTCAGGTCATGATCTCACACTTTGTGAGTTCAAGCCTTGCATTTGGCTCCTCTGCCCTGACAGCGAGAAGTCTGCATGGGATTCTCTCTCTCCCACCTCTCTCTGCCCCTCCCCTGCTTGTGCAAGCTCTCTCTCTCTCAAAATAAATAAGTAAACTTAAAAAAAAAAAAACACTTTAAAAAAATAAATAAAAGAAGCCTGCTGGGAATGCGTACTGATCATGTCCTACACTTTCCCAGGGGGGAATTAAAAGGAACAGCAGGTTTGACGTGGACCTTTGCAACAAACATTCTGACTTCCTTGCTGTTACAATCATTAAGACGGACAAGCAGTTATGTCACCACTTACATCTCAGGTGGCCCCCAGTTCCTGCCTTCCACCGGGAGTATGCCTAAGATTGCCCTTTGTTTTGTAGCTCCGTTGTCCCAGTTACAGTGAAATAACCCTGAACTACTAACTTCTGCCACTTGTGGGCCACAGGGGCCACTGGAGATCAGTGGGACGGACCCATCATCAAAGGAGCCCACCAGGGTGCCGTGTGCTAGTACCAGGCACAGCCCTGCTTTGCACACGTAACATTTCCCTCACCTGTGGCACTTCCCCAACTCCTAGAAGCATCCAGTCACGATACCGGCTCCCTCCAACATCACAAACTGTGACCAAAATGGGAAAGGGACACATCTTGTCAGCGCAGCCACCTTTCACAAATGCTTTGGCCAGCTGCTCACAGACGGCGCCCCCAGCATGGTCCTCCTCACAGCTCTCCCAGCCCCTGGCCGGCCGCACACACCCAGGGAAGGCTCTGAAGGTTCTAAGGGGCCACTGAGTACACACAGTGGCACTCCTCGGCAGTAACCTGGCAAGACCATTCAGGTCTACCACAATTATTCCTGGAGAGGGACAGTTTCCAAAGGCAGCCAGTAGATTGCCTTCTGTGCGGTAGGCCTGGTTCCCCACAACAGCCATGTCAGGTAGGGGCTGCTGGAGACATCCGTGATGGACTAACCTTCGAGAGAACCCCGAAAGCCCGGGTGCCTGTGGAGCCCAGGCGGGGGAAGGGTGGGAGGTGAGTCCCTACAGAGGGAAGGGAGGAGGGCAAGCAAACTGTAGCCCCGGCTGTGAGAAAAGGTGTCACAGAGGCTTTGAGGCTGCTTGGGCTCTGCAAGCTGCCCCCCCTAGTCAGGTCCGCAGCTCGCGGCCCGGCTCCCGCGGAGGCTGCACAGGCTAAGGGAATGCTGGGGGCTTGCTGCACGAGACTTTGCACGGAACTGCTCTCAAACTCCACCAACCTCCACAATCCTTACTGCTCTGCCTCCTGGCCTCTAGCAGGGAATGGAGCGTTCCTCCAAAGGGCACTGACCGGCAAGCCACCTCCAGCATGCTGAGTCCCAGGTGAGAGATGCCCACTGAAGCACCCAGAGCTCAGTAGCAGAGCTCCCGAGGTCCCTCTTCCAGGCAGGCCAGAGCCGCAGCCCATCACTGACTTCCCATGGCTCCTCCCCTGGAGGACAACTGATCAGACCTGCAAATGGTCCCTTCTGGTCAAAACCACCAGAGCAAAACGAACCCCACTCACTGCGATTCCAAGCCCCCAAAGCCCGACGAGGGGCAAACACCTGTATTTCTGTGCCATTTACCACTCACATTTGGCTTTTTCCATGCTTAAGCTCACCTTAACAAACAAAAGTGACCCGAAGCTGGCAGCGAGCTTCATTTCAGCTGGGAGAGACTGACATCACACTGAAGCCGAAAACCTGGCTGCTACCCTAGTGCTTTCAAAAACCGGTTCATCGTTTTGCCCTATGTAGGTAGCTACTACTACATAAGTGTGGCCGAGGACTTAGGGTGTAATAAAGAACATTCTTAAATAATCTTTATCTTTCCATTTCCACACAGGTAAATGTTCTGTTTACCAGTTTGGACCCTTAAAATTACACCTAACCCTTCTGTTAAAGAAAAAAAAAATCATACACCAGAGTCCACTTTCATAAAGGCTAGAAACGTTCTTTAACATCTATCTATAACAAACAAAAAACAATGGAAAGGCTTTTTGCCTTGTGAAACTCAACAGACTTCTTGTGTGATTAAAGCAAAAAGCAAAAGCCCAACAGAATTTGGGATGGAGGACGAGAAATATCAAATATAATTTTAAGCAGCCTAAAAAACTTCTTTCACGTTTCATTTTTGCTTATTAAACCATTCGAAATATGACGGAGAGAAAACAGCTCTATGGTTCCCAAACCCCCGTCAGAAGACACCTCGAGGGCAACAGTTTCAATTTCACCTGGGGCGCTCGCTCAAAAACACAACTTTCCAAGCCCCACCCCCAGAGACTCTGACTCAGAAAATCCAGGGTGGGGCCCAGGAATCTGTAGCATTTCAAAGGACCCCAAACAGGGCAAAGCTAAATGTGAAAAACAATTACTAAGTAAACAGGGATTTTAATGCTCGTGTTTTGACTTAAACTAGTCTCGGTGTAATCCTTAAAATCACCGAGGCACGCTCACTGCCACAGTCCTGCAGCCCAGACCTCACCCGCTGTGGTCTAGGGTGAGGCCTGGTCATTTTTAAAGAGCATTCTGGGTAAATGTGGGAAACACTGGGTAAGTGTGGGAAACACTAGGTGCTCGGCAGTTGAGAAAAACGGAGTTTCCGGTCACAGCTTTACAGAAACTGTGATCTTCGCGAAGACCCTTGCATCTCTACCCTCAGGAGAAGTAATTACTCACAACCAGAATTGCTCCCTGGCTTGCGGCAAGGCTGAAATGAGCCTGGGTGCCATGAAGGTGAGTTAGAAGGCGGCAAGGCAGGAGGGCAGTGGATAAAGGAAGATCGGTGAATATAGCAGCACAGCACAAACTGTGATGAACTTTTCTTGGGGTAAATGATTTTATTAAAAAAGAAAAGCGGGGGGAGGAAGAGAAGAGAAGAGAGAAGGGAAAAAAGATGGGAGTCTCTCTATGATAAGCAAAAGCAATTTAAGTGCCATGGGCACTGAGATCTATAAAACCTCTGACTCCTAGTTCTCCTGGTCTACGTTAGAAATACATATATATGGCAGCTCAGATAGAAACCTGCAACTAAAACTCTGGAAAGCACTTCAAAACTTCTTGCTTTTACTTGGGTTAATTTAACCATAAAAAATGATATAGATCTTAATTAAGAGGTTTGTAAAGTACTTACGTTTGTCATTCTGTTGACATTCAAATGTAATCTCCTCTAAAAACTATTCTTAGGTATCAGCTAACTAAACCGAACTGTTGGTTTAGATTATTGTACTACCAGATAAGATAAAATTTGAGATAATAGACTAGAGAGCAAGCGCAACCCCCTAGCTTAGAATGAGTCTACATACTGCTTTAACACTTACCCCTGAGGATGTCGGTTGTGTTGTAGGGGAAGTGTTTTTGCTGCAGTCATCTGAGTTAGAAGAGGTGGAAGTTGGAGTCATAGGAACAGAATTACTGCTACTACCTGCAAATCAAAATTAACCTCATAAACACACACATACTCTACTGTTCAAGCTAGCAGATGCTTTACAATCAAATAGCATTTTACTGTATTTACCAGAGCAAGCTTTTGACTTATTTATGTTCTTAGGTTTTCTTTTCCTGGTTTGAATTCCCTCTTTTTTCATAGCAAGCGGTCGAGGCACCTAAAAAAAAATGTTCAAATAGGCCTTAAGTTTAACATTATATGGAAGAAAACACAACTTTTAACTAAAGACTCAACATCGGTACTGAAAGCCCTCATTTATAAAAGAAGCTGGCATGAATTTCAGTCCAATTTTGATACATGCGCAACAGATTCCAACCTGGACAAAGGCTACACTTTCCCGATCAAATGCAGATTCCCTCAGAGAGAATGGGGTTATTTGCCAGGGAAAATTTATTCCCTCAACTCACTGTTTATTGTTTTAAACAGCTTCAATTACAGAGTAAAACCAAGAAGTACATATTTTTATTTCAAAGAGATCATGTGTTCTCTCTCTCCTACACATACAAGGTTAATATCCTTTTTAAGATTAATGTGTTTATAATATTTTGTGCTATGCTTAAAATGAGTAACAGAATGTTGCTAACTATAACTACCAAATATATTATTGCTCCTTTGCATAAAAGTACTTGCTGCATTCCCCAAATGTCAAAGATATAGTTATTGTGCATTTCTAGTTGGTTCCATGCCTTTTTTTCCTTTGAATATACAGTTTTTTAAAAAGGTTACTACCACGTTGTCGACTCTAAAATGCACATTTTTCACATTTTAGTATTTCTAAAATTGGGATGTCTTACAATGGATGTGTGTGACAGTTCAATTGGCAGTATTTTTTCTTACTAGTATATGAGATAATAGTTTATATTATAATTAATAACATCCTAAATTCAAAAACACGTACATAGGAAATCAGATTTTTCACTTTCATCCCCTCTCCTTGGCTGATTTTTTTCTTGACTAAAACCATGTACAAATAAGACCCTAAACACGTATACACATGAGCAGAATACGCGGCATACCCCATGGAGCTTCATGTAGAGTCCACAAGCATTGCACACAGGTTCGCCTTCAGCATTTCTGCGCCACAAAGTGGTGGTTGTGGTGTGGCAGTTGGCACAGGACAATCCAAGCCGCCGGGAGGAAGGCTAAAAAGTAGCACAAGACAGTAAGTGCACAGATATAAGTGATTTTATGTATATGCTATGTACAACCATGCAGCGTGTCCCTGTCATCAACAAGCATGTACTTTATTATAAATCAAAGGTCCCTTGGGAAAAGAATTTGAAGGGTAATTAGATTGACCTTTCTGGACCAAGAAACTGGAGTTTCAGGTGCAGTGCTCCATCCCACGTGTGTGTTTGGTTTGCTCCAGCATATTAGCGTAGATGATAGAATAACCAGAACGAAGTCACAATGTTGGCCAATAACTGTGCTCACTGTTGTCAGAGGTCTGAGATAGCAGTCATGAAATGCAATCACAAATCACAAATGCCTGCCAGTGTTCTTAAGTGGCTTTGTGCAGTCTCCACTTCACCTGGAAACTAGAGATAACCACGTCTATTTCTCAGATAAATCCAGAGAAACAACCCAAAAACTTTAGAAGGGCCTATATATGTTATACTGATAGGAACGGATCTTGGAAAGTGTACAATATTTTTATAAAGAAATATATTTTAATACATGTCTTATAATTATCACAGTTGACTGCTGAGCTTTTGTATTATTCATTTTACAAAGGATAAGCAAATTTTATGGCATTGTTTTAATGCTGGCATTACCTTACATACAGTGATAGGGATATATTTTCTTCACCCTATCAGTACAATACCCAACTTTTGTTCATACAAAGGATTAAATGGTATTATCAGAAAGGGCACTGTCATTCTGATTTCCATGTTCCCTTTATGCCTATAAAATATCTATAAAGGGAATTCATCTCGTCTAAATTATTATGTGTAAGTTATAAAGAGATTATTTAAGCTAGTAAAAGTTACTCTCCAAAATGCCAAAATCTAAATTTGTTATTGAATTACCTAGAGAAGCAACTAAAAAACAGTGCCATGACTTCAGTAAACAAGCTGTGAGGAAAAATCCAAGGACCAAAATAAGTTGAAAGTTAACAGAATTTGGGAAGTTAGCTACATAGATTAATTTCACAAAGGAATAGTTTTAAAGAATGTATAACAAAAATATGAATTGAGGGTGTACTGAATATTCAGAATGAAAGGACAGATTTTTCAAATCCTTTGCTGGCAAATTTAAAAGATAAAACTGAATTTTCCATTTACAATTCACATCCTATTGTATCACTTTCACATTATTCTTTATAGACAAGTCATAAAAACAAAGAGACACTGGTAGTAAGCCTCTTAGCGCTACAACATTTTTAAGAAGTCAGTGCTAAGAAAAAATAGATTTGACTTTTGGTTGAAGTGAATATGCTTGGCTGACAGGCAAACTATTTGGGGAATTGCTTTGCTAAAACAATAAAAAAAAACACAGAAAATCTTACGCATCGGGGTTTTTTTTCTTTTTTCTTTTATGGTTAAAATAAAATAATTTCCTAGGAGAGCACTGCTTTCTCTGTGTAAATGTGAAATCATTAAACAAAGGACAAGAAGGTTCATTTTATAAACAGGTCATTTATGACAGTTTCCAGTGGAATTTGAAGCCAACGTGAAGTAAACTTGTTATCAGAATTTGCCATTATAACAAAGAACTTTATGACTGTCAACTGCAAATCATAAGTGAAGCCAGTCTCCATAAACATGTGAAATGAAGGTGAATGGGTTATAAAAGTTCCTTGTAACAAATGATCTCAGTTATATTCATCACTGACAAGGAATTCAAGTTACACCATAAATCTCTTATTTTGCAATATATTACAAGTTCAAATTCACAGTGATTGGTTCTGTACTGCTGGCTAAACAAACTTGGGTTCAACATTCTGAGAACTAAGCTAGATCCATCAAAACCATAAATAAGAAACTCACGAGAACTAATTGATGAACACGCCCTTCCATTGGTATCATTTATAACCCATTTACAAAGCACAATGGCTGACCTTGGTCACTGCCAAAACACCTGCCACACAGAAGGAAAACTAACAGATTCAGAGATGTTAAAAACTCTTTTCTGCTAACAGTTATTTTTACCAGTAAGTATGCAAAATGGCACAATCTAAATATGGATGTTACTATATCAAATTTAGATTGCAACTAGAACCCAAAAGGCTACTATTCTATCAGTATTTCCTTCAATCTCAAGAAAATGTCGTCTTGCTGAACTCAGCTAGTATTCAGCTCAGTGTGCCTTTCAAAAAAAAAAAAAAATCAGTTTCACTGTTCATACACGGAAACAGGGAACTTCCCTGGAATATTTTCTGACCACTACTTTTTCTTTTTTGAATATGATGCGTAAGAAATGAAAACCATAGGGAGTCAGACGCTGAAGTTGAGGATGCCCTTTGAAGACGATTGTTAAGCTGCAGGAGGCTATATAACAAGTTTAAGGCACATACGCACGTTAAATTAACCTCAGCCACTTTATTTTAAATGCATTAAAAACAAAACAACCATAACATAAAACTAATTGCTTCTCTTTAAGGTGTCAGACTTCCATTGTGATGCAATTTCACCCTAATCTATTTAACACAAACAACATGTGTAGCATTTGTTCCTGCTAATTAGAGTATAACAATTAAATAAATTACTTGGATACTTAAGAAGTCTGGCATCTCACTGTAAAATATTTTACTTTAAAAGGTATTAAGAGCCTGAGTGCTTGGTTAAACAAATGTTAGCCTTACAGTGGGGCCTGTGAACATTTTCATTTATTCTCTCTAATCACTACGGCAGTAAATGCCCTCTCCTAAAACCACACCTAACAATAAGGGATTTTTCCCTGAAGAAAATCAGAATTCCCATAATTTAAAACGTAGTTAAAAATGTGTTTGGATTGGTGAAAATCCCCAACTTGAGAAGAACATGACTGCATTTTTCTCTCAAGTTCTATGTAGTTTTCTGAACAGCCAGATTTCAAAATAACTAAGGTTAAATTTTCATCAAACTCAAAGACAATCCAAAAGAGGGATGGAAATGGGGGCTAAAATCTGTCTCACTCCCAGAAGAGGTAGAAGGGACCCAAAGGTATAAGGAACAAAATCAAAGGAACCCAGGACGAGGCTGTGGGGAGTAAGGGAATGTGGATTTGCAGTTGTCATGTTCTATGGAGGGTGAGGGGGTATAAACGAGCACAGTTTTCCATAATAAAATCCAAACCACACCAAAGAGTACACAGAGAAAAAGATCTTCATCTGACCTGGGTCGGTATACTCAGAGGTTACAGTCATGACCAATTTCTTGTGTCTCCCTCCAAAATATTCTAGGGCATTTACAAGTACATCTAGATTTATATAAATATTGACTTTTGTATATTTTGAAAATGGTAGCTCCCTACACCTTCCCCCTCCCCCTTTTATAGACATCATTTCCTAGGTGTAAATGTGGGGAAAGGCTGTCTTCGTTCCCCAGACGCTGGTTTCTGGACGACCTCCACTCGGGCGCGCGCGGGCGAGCGCTCAAGTGGCCGAGGAAGGAAGGGGGACAGCTGGGTTCCCGCGCTCCGGCAGACCCTGGTGGCCCCGGGCCGCGCCGCACCTGTTCCCGCGGGGGGCGCCCGGGGCGAGCCGGAAGCGCCCGGGCTGCTGGAGGAGCGCCGCTCGGGGCCCGGCCGCAGGGGAGGGCGGCGCTCACACTCACCACGCGCTTCTGCGGCTTGATGAGGGGCCGACTGAGGCCATTCATCTTGCTGTAGAGGCCGCAGGCGTTGCACAGGTAGTGGCCGGTACCGTCCCGCCGCCACAGCGGCGTCTGGATGGAGCCGCAGTTCACGCACTCACGGCTTTCAGGCAGGTCCTCCAGCAGGTCTGCGACGAGAGCGGGGACAAGAGGCTGGGTGAGGTCGCGCTGCTCCCTGCCCTCCCCGGGCCCCCCCGGAAGACCCCCGGTACCCCTGGCCGCGTGCTGGCGACGCGCTGCCCGCCTCCCCGCCCGCGCCCTTCCCCACGGATCTTTCTGCTCCGCAGCCAAGCCAGGAGCCGGCTGTGGTCACTATTGCTCTGGTTCAGCATTTGTCCAATACTTCTGCAGCCCTGGGAGTGACCAGTAAAACCCCAGGAAAGGAGCAGGAGGATATGGTGCTGAAGGCTGAGTCCCAATCATCCTCCTTCTGTCTCCAAGGACCTCGGAATTGAGATGAGCTGTGGGGAAGTCACTTTGGGTCCCCTGACCCCTCCTTTTGGGCTGTTCCCAAGCGTTTCAAAACTGAAATCTATCTTAATTACAGTGTGCCACTTATCAAAACTGAGCAAGCCATACAATATCAACACGGATCACTGACCCCTGCAGCAACCCACAAATATCCTGGGACAGAGTAGGGCCCAAGTAATTTTTTTATTTCTATAAATCCCAAGTCACTTTTATTTAAAGTATTTACTATAACTGCCCCCTTCCTTTTCTTGAAAAAAAAAATAGACAAGTGAAATGAGAAATACTGTTCTTGAGCACTTTATCGATTAGAAAGTGACTCAGGTCTCCTAAGGGGAAAAAAAGACACCAACATTAACACACAGACATAAATGTTAAGTTTTATGTTCATGCCACAAGGACCGAACACTAAAACATTCTGACTTCCACGTGGGTCTAACTGCTTCTATCTGCAAAATTTCTACAAATGATTGCTATTTTACTGATTCAAACATTATTAAAACCATTTCAGTGCTAAATAAAACTGTTTCCTATTTTCCTACACTAAAACTTCAATTCATGCAATCGATCTAAATTGTGTTTATGTCATTTTGCTATTTGGGTGGTTTCTGGTGTTTACAACTAACCTAAACCTGTTCATAACCAAAAAAAAAAAAAAATCTTGAAAATAAATGATTGTAACATTTATTACGTCTGCTTAAATTGATTACCTATGAAAAAAATTGATTAACTATGAATGTATAAGTACCATCTAAAATGAGATATGTACAAAAGACAAATAAAATAAGATAGGTACTTATTAATTAAATAAGTACTTTTAAAATAGACTTCGTAAAAAATAAAAATATCCTTCTGTTTAGGGTTATTTATAGAGGATTTAAATGTCTGAATTTGGCTTTCTTTAAGAAGCATTTCTGAATCAATTTTTAAAATAAACAAACATTACATTTTAAAGTTTTATTTGAAGTTGTGTGCTAGCAAACCTTTCTATTCCTTCTCATTCCCAAGCAATTCACAGCTTGTTTCTACCACTCTACTTGTAAAGATATTTAAATGTGTCTTTGGCATGAATAGTTTTTAATTCCATTAATACTATTTACCCTACAAAACAAGTCTCCTTCCTCCTCAAGAAATAAGTTTAAAAGAAACTAGCATCCTACATAACTGGAGTTCAAAGTTGTCATGGGGATACAGCAACTTACAACACATCACAAAGATTTATTCTTCTCCGCCCTAAAAGCCACTATTGACTACGGTAATCAGTAAAATGCTCAGGACTTCAAGGACACTGAAGTTAAACAAGGTATTTGTCTTAGTTGTTGACTTTAAAATGTTACCTATCAGAGACCCTCTCGATAGAGGAGTGGGGCATTCCCTGGAGAACCCAGCCCTATGCCTGGCCTCCTTCCCCCAGGCTGGAAACAATAAAGACTCCCAGAAGACAGCGTGAACACTCCAGGTAAATCTCTTTAGTCATCTGAAAACCCAAAGACAAAACTTAAAGTCCACTTTGGATAAATAAAATTTCCAAAGTTTGTTTATTTTTAATTAAATCAAATCTACAGCTCCCATTTTCTCCCTACCGCTTACCCAGCAGCTACAATCCTTTGACTAAAATAAGAAAACTTTTTTTTTTAACAATTACAAAAATCTTGATTGTGCTAGACATTCATTCACCAGTTTCCCCATCTACCCTCACCCCCACAATTCATTATCGTCTCCCAATACGATGACTTGGGATCCCCGGGGGAGAAAAAGGCTGTGGGGAGAGGGGCACAGCCAGTGAATGCCGTCGCAGGACCCTGAAAATAATGGAACACAATTCGGGAGCTCAGGAGGGCGCTGGGCTCCAGGACTGTAGCACTGTGAGGACTCCCCCCAGGACTCCCTACCACCTACCCACCGTCAAAATCAGGGAGAGGTGTATGGAGCACGTTCCCAGAGGCCTCCACACTGTGTAGGTAGAAAGAGCTCAGCGCTAAGGTTTAGCCCTGCTGTCTGCCTAAATCTATTAAAGAGTGTCTTCAAAAATAGTCTGTTTAAAAAAAGAAAAAAATCGAAGCGGAGAGGCAGGGAATCTAGCTAGGAAGCTGGGAGGAGAGGTTTTGGAGGTCAAGGTTTCTCTAGCAAGAGAACACCTGGTGAAGACAACCGAAATTAGAGGTCTTTTGCCTCCCCCAACCCCAGACTGGCTGATTCTCAGTAGCTTCCTGACTTAAAAGACTCTATGCAGAAGCTGGGTGTTCCCAAGCCCTTCCTAGTTTTGGGTTGTTGTTAGTGAAAGTTAGTGAAAGGAGAAGCTAGGTTTAAAATGAAATTTGTAACTCGCCTACTACTGCACCTTACTGCCTCTGAAAAGCTTTTCTATACAAAATAAGTTTCTTTAAAACATCCAGTGACTCTGATTATGACTTTTGGGCTACTTCTCTTTCTGTCCTGTGAAATGCTGGAAGACTAGGGGAAGAGGGGCATGGAGACTACACTAAGGTGTGTCAGGAGAGAAGTAGAGCTGCAGGATCCAGCTCCCACTGCGTTGCCCCTACCCAACCCTACACACTCTTTTGGATTCCCCGCTGGATTCCCGACTGACAAAAGCCTCACCCTAACCACCACCCCCCTTCCCATGCTTTGAAGATTCCTCACCTCCCAGTCTCTCAGCTCCAGCCAGGGAGCCAGCCACAGGTTCCTGTGCCACAGAAAGGGTGACAGCGCTGTCTCAAGTCTATACTCAACAGGGCCCTCCCTACCCACTCTACACCACAGTGAAGACAAGTCTCCAGGGCCAGCTTCCCAGAGGAAAGCAGAGGGAATTTTGAGACCAGAGTCTTAGAAGAGGTAGAGAAAGAGTGGGAGGGCTTGTTACCAAATAACCCATTGCCCCCTCCCAGTGTTACCAGGAGGGCTTTTCAAGTCAGATCCTTCACTTTCAGGCCACTGCCATTTCCAGTGTGTCTTTTGAGTACAAGGTTGGCAATTCCTCAGTTGATCCTAACTAAGTAGGGGCCCCAGAAGACTTGTCCCAAAACCGAGCACTGAGGCTCCCAGGAAAAGCCCAGACCTAGGGTGTGAGGACACCAGTTAGGATAATTTAAGCTGACATGCCTCCTGCCTCTTTGCCACCTCAGTGACTCCCACACCTCGCCTCAAACAAACAACAGCCCCCCCTACCCCAAAAAAAGTTTTGTCTTAGGAGTCTGTCAGTTTATCAAACGGGTTAAACACAAAGCGAGAGACCTGTAAAAGCACCACAAAGTACCCAGAACACTGCAGCAGCTGAGAACAGAAGCCAGAGTGGTCAGGCCAGGTTAACACAGTTCATAACCTCCTCTGCTTGAGCAGAAAAAATGGGGTGTTTCCAGGTATTTTTACAACTCTGTTTTCCCAGTTCACCCAAAATTGCCCCCAGACATTGGAATGAAAGTATGGGTGGCATGGAAAACTGGTGAAAAATCGGTAGGCTGAACTCTGGAGGAAAAACAGATGTGGGAGTGCCAGGATCCCTGGGTCCCAGCCTGGCAGGGGCAGACAGGGGCAGCAGCCCCAGACACCACGGCCCAGGTGATGTCCAACCAAAGGGCCTCTCTACCAGCTTTCCCTCGGGATAGTCAGAAGGCTGACCAGCCCAGGTATCCCCCTCTTTTCTCCCTCCCACTGAAGGGGAAGCCAACTTGGTCCTTAGGTCCTTTTCCACTGTGGGGCTCTTAAATACTCTCCTTGAGGAAAACACAATTCCTCCCCTCTGGAAAGCTGAACTGGGTGAGACTGTGTTTTAGGAGAGGGTGAATCAAGGGCCCAACACTCCCCTAAACTTACCCACCCCAGTAGAGTCTCATTCTCCCATTTAGGCAAATTAGGGTCTGTGACAGATCTCAGGCCCTGTCAGTTCCTTCCCTGGCTTTTTTTCTCCAATTGCCCACCCCATTCACTGTTAAAGTCCCTCGAGCTTCTCCAAGGCACTGAGATGAATACGCGCACCTTGTCTCCTTCGTGGAAAGGAACTGAAACAATCCGCAAAATAGAAGCACTTCATCAACACTGCCAGACTCTGGGTGGCCCTGCCAAAGTTCTGCAAATCCGGCCTGGGGCCAGGCGGACCTCTAGGCACCCAGACAGAAGAGCTCTAAAAACAAGGCCCAAGTCAACCAGCTGCTCCACACCCTCCCACAGGCCCCAGCGCTTCAGGCCTCCGGGCTGCGGCGCGCCTCTTACCTGCACTGGGGCCCCGCGGGACCGGGAGCGGGGCTCCGGCACGGCTCTGCAGGCTGTGCAGGACTGGGGTCTCGAAAGGTCCTGCGGGCCAGGCGGGAGTCAGCGGCGCACCCACGTAGGGCGAGTAGGGGTTCGGGTGGTGGTGATGGTGATGGTGGTAGGTCCCGTTCAGCGGCCGCGCGGCCGACAGCGAGCTGTACTGGTGCTCGCGGCCGCCCATGGCCGCCAGGCTGCCGCCGCCGCCGCCGCCCACGCCGCCAGCGCCACCGCCACCCGCCGCCGCGTAGCCCCCGGGGTCCCGAGCCGCGCCGTTGGCCACGGGCGGGCTGGGCGAGTAGGGGAAGCGCGCAGAGACGTGCGCTGCTGCCGAGCCGGCGCTGCCGGGCCCTGCGGCCCCACCGCCGGCCGCGCCGCCCGCGCTGCCGTACGGGGGGCTGTCGGCCGAGGCCTGAGGCCAGCCGGGGTGCGCGCCGGCGCCGCCCGCGTGGTTGGCGGGCCCGCTGCCCGCCCCCTGCAGGTACGGCAGGCCCGGTAGCATGGAGCCTACGCGGGTGGTGGGCACGTAGACTGGGGAGCTGGCCGCGGCCGCGGCCGCTGCGGCGGCGGCTGCCGAGTGCACGAAGCCGCCGGGCGCGCCGTCGTAAGCGGCCGGCCCCTGGCTGGAGAGGGCGGCGAGGGTCTGGTACATCTCCTCGGGCTGCTCGGGGGCGAAGGGGCTCAGCTTGGCGCCGCGGCTGGACCACAGCAGCTTGCTGGCTGTCGCGGCCTGGTCGAGGTCAGTGAAGAGCAGTAGGTCCTCCCAGCTCGACAGGGCGCTCCCGGGGCCTGCGACCCCGGGCGCCGAAGGTCCGTGGGGAGCCCCGAAGGGATGCGAGGCGTATGGGCTGAGCAGCAGCGAGCGGGCCGGGGGTCCCGCCGCTGCCTCCGTATCGAGCTGAGGCGTCCTGCAGTTGCTGGCGCCGCCGGGGCCACGCTCCCCACCCCGGGAGCAGCAGGAGGAGGAAGAAGAGGAGATGGGGGAAGGCGGCGTGGAGGGCTCCCGCGCTGGAAAGGCTCCGGAGTCGCTGGCGTCGGCAGCCGCGGCCCCGAAGCGCTTCGGCAGGCACCAGCCGCCGTCAGTCAAGGCCATCCACGGTCCGGCGCCTCTCCAAGCTAACTTCTAGTTCCTGAGGCGGGGTGAGGGGAGGCAGGGACGGGAGGAGAAATCAAAAAGGGTTACAAACGCGCAGGCCACACATCTCACTCCACTGCCTTTTCTAGCTAATGAGATTTCTCAAACATCCCGTTTCTGCCCTGGGCGCGGGGTTTGGGGAAGGAGAGGGGAACGGAGCCTGGGCAGTCTCCGCCGGGTCCTCCCAGGACCGGGATATCCGCCCTCCCTTGCCTGCACCACTTGGGTCCCCTCGTCCTCCCGCCCACCCTCTCCGCAGCATCCTTCATCTGCGGCGCGCTAGATCCCAGGGGTGACGAGAAGCCTGGCGGAGGTTTCCCTTCCGCCCCAAAGTGGTTCCCTCTCGGCCGATGACACACAAAAGAACTTTTAAAGTAGTTGTGCTAGTCGGCGCTGCCTTGTCCCGCCTCGCTACACGTGCCCCTAGCCCGGAGTGCCTCAGTGTGAGGTCTACCCGCGTGAAAATCGTTAGCGTAAGGAAGGCAACCTGTCCCCGAAAACGAAACCGCCGCGTTCTCCCACACTGACTTTCCCAGAGCTTCCCCGACTACGCTTGATGGGACGCAGTGCGAGCTCCAGAGAGAAGCGCAATTCAGCCCAGGGAAGGTGGGGCGCCGGGGCGGAGACGACAGTCTCTGACCTTCCGGGCCCAGGCACTGCTGGCTGCCCGCGGGGCCCGAGTCTCACGCCCAACACTAGTCCCCGTGGCGCCGCACACCTTAGACACGGCTCGAGTTTGCACCACCAGCGCGTGCGCTCACGCCGGCTGAGCCACCCCCTCCCACCCTGTGGTCATCCCCAAACGCGGAAAGGCCAGACCGTTCCGGAATCGGACGTAGCGGGGTGGAGCGGAGCACAGAGGAGGGGGAAATGCAGGGTTGGGGGGGGGGGGTGCGTGTGAGACCGCCCCGGAGCCGAGGCCACCCCAAAGGGGAGAGCAGGAAGAAAGACGGGGAGACTCGGAGGGAGTGGGGAAGGGAGGCGAACTGCAGCCGGGAGGGCCTCCTCGGAGCTACTTTTCCAAATCGCTTCGTCTCATCGGAGATAACCATACTAAAATTAATGCCCACACACAGACCCGGGCCAGATAGCAAGAAAGAAGTCTCTCTGCTCGCCTGACTGCCGGCTCCCGCCCCTTTGCGCCAGATAACTCGGAGATAAGGCTGTGCGCAGATAAGCGCTTCAGGGAGAGGAAGAGACAGCAGAAGTTGGTCCGCGGTGTCCCAGGAACCTGGGAGCCGCTACAGTCGGCCGCGACAGAAGGAAGACACCCTCAGAGCCGACCGCGGCCCGCAGAGGGCCGGAGAGTCCGGGGCTGAAGGGCCCGTTACGGGTGGGGGGTAGGGAGAGGAAAGAGGGGAGCCCGAGCAAGAGAGGAAGCAGCCGAACCTCGGGTGCGCGCTGCGCATGGAGAACCGCCACCGCGGAGACCGCTCTTGAGCGCGGAGAGAGGCTGAGGGCGCCGGCAGGCAAGCGCGAGTCCGGGGTCTGCCCGGCGCTGCTGGTGAATAAAAAGGAGAGAGGAGGCGCCTCTTACTGCTCTGCCGGAAAACTGCAGCCTGCGCTCCTGATTGGACTCACCGAGCCTTAAACAAACAGCGCTCGCCGAAGGGTGCCAGGCTGTGGGTCGGAACTGCGCTGCGCGAGCAGCTGGGCGCTGGAGGTGAAGAGGCGGAGGAGGAGGAGGAGGGAGTGAGGGGAGGAGAGAAAAGAGGGTGGGGAGGGGACCGCGGGCGGCGGGGGGAGGGGAACGCGCCGCCAGGGCAGACAATGAGCGCCGCTCAGCCTTCGGTTGTGGGCCGAGCCCAGAGTACCTTCCCGGGAGTGGGGGCGAGCCCTTCGAGGGGGCGCAGAGCCCTGGGACGCCCGGGGAGGGGCGGAGGTGGAGGAACGCTTGACCTGGCTGGCGACCCACACCCATCCGGCGGCGCAGCACTTTCCTCCGCCCCCAGTTACACACGCACTCACGGGGGCGGGTGGGGGGAGCAGTGGCTGTGCAAAGCCCCGCGCTGCCACCGCGGCGGGAGGGATGCGCCAGCTTTCGGGTCAACGTGCCCCCCAGAATGAGGGGGAAAGTGCTTTGCTCTTTGGGCCTGCCCCGTTCTTCTGTCCACGTTAGAAGAGTTTTTGTTGTTCTGCAGCTGTATGGGACTGACCTTAAACTTTCCCCGACCTCTTCTCGAGACCCTGGGGCTCGGGTCGTGGTGGCCACCGGGGATCGAGGATCCAAATATATGGAAAAGAAGGAACTCCAGTGCCCAGCTTCTTATCTCTACCCTGCTTTTTAGAAACAGACTATAAATTCCCAGGAGGTTTCGGGAGTTCACGTCTGCACTCACCAGCTAACCTTTGGGAAAAACCTTTTGATTCGGGGTCCTGGTGTACTTAAAGGCTAGTCCCTGAAGGTGCGCGTGATGGAAAAAAGGGCTTCCACCCCAGTCGCGCCCCAAGATGCTCTCCAAGTTTTGGTGTCCCGTTTGCTCTGAGCTTATCCTGGAGAATTTCAGGTAAGTCTTGGATAAGTCATTGGAAAGGGGGAGGGGGGTCAACTTCCCTGGACCCAGCGGGAAGTACCGCTTCCCCACCCCCACCCTCACATACACACCCCTTCTTCTCTCCCTCCAAATGGTTATCACAACTGTGTACAAACTGATACGGTCCTGAGCCGGCAAAGGGACTGGAAATGAACGTCGCAGGGTTATCAGCGCCGATCTGTCAGCAGCGAGGCGCGCGGCCGCAGGTTGGTCCGCAGGAGCTGTGATATATGTCTCGCTCCCTTTAGCGCACAAAAACATTTCTTCCGACAGACGTGACCCCAGAAGGCCGCGGAGAGAGAATTTTAACTAGGGCAGGAGGAGTTGCTTTGTGAGAATGGATTTTACAATTTTTTTCCAGGTAAATCGAAGTAAATGATTTTCTAAAGGTCAGTCTCCCTGAAAGCATTTGGGCTCTCTCTCTCTCTCTCTCTCTCTCTCTCTCCTTTTTTAATATTGTGTTTTTCCAGTTGGAAAAGGAAGACAAGACTAAGAGAGTTGAACCGGGGTAGGTAGGGACATTGTAAAATATGGTTTAGAGAGGTCGTGAGACTGAGTCGCTGAAAGTATGTTTCCTCACTATAATAGTGAGCTGTGAACCTGTGTATTGTAGGGAGAGAAGGGGACAGACCCTGGCAATGAGGGGGAGGAGGTCGCCGAATCGAGGAAGTCAAAGAGAGTTCTTTTTTAAATTTGTTTTCCGTTCTTCGTTGTAAATTGCTGCTAAACACTTCTGACTTTTAAATTGCTACTAAGACGGTCCATAAACCGTTCTCATCCAATTTAGTCACTTTTATTACATTCCTCTTTGCTTCCCCCAATCACTGTGGCGGTTCCCAGTTTCAATGTGGCCACAATCGGAACCAGTGAAGGTAGAAAACTCTGGAACAGAGATCGGCGACCGGAGCAGGATTCAGGGCTTTAAATTTTAACCTGAGTTCGATCGAATGGGACTGGCAGAAGAGCTGACCTGGCGTCCGCCTGCCAGTTAACTCCGACCAGGGTTGAAAGCTACTTTCTTTTGGGTTTTTCGTGAGTTTCCGACCAAGTTTTTAACAGACTCAGTTTTTTCAGAAGCTCATTTGTAAGCAGTTACAGAAACGTTGTGGACATTTGATTTTCTTTGGGGCCAACTGTTGCCAAGTGCTTCTCAGTTTTACTCTTAAAAGCAAAGGTTTGTTTTTTTTTCTTTTTTCTTAATTCATATCTCAGTGAGGTGATTTCTAATGCGGACGAGTTTTTAAAAATCCTCTGGCTAAGTTAGATTCCAGGATGTGAATGGCCTCCAAGCCTGAGCCCTGAGAAGACCCAGACCCGAACCTGATTCCTGTTGTGTGTGTTTCTTTATATTAGGAAGTATGAAGGTGTCTGAGTTTCCTTGGACAATAGCTAAGCCCCCAGGGACGTGCTTTCCCCGCAGCTCCGCAGCAGCTGTACGAGGGTGCACCGGCCCTGACACCGCTGGGACAGACCGTGACCGACCCCACAACGTGCGGTCTCAAATGGCTCGAGAAGGCGCCCGGGATTTTACCTTCCAGATTCCCAATCTCTTTTTAACATTGCCTAAAACAAGGGTGGGCAGTTGCAATTTGCTCCTTTGCACGGTCACAATTTTTTTTAGACTGGTTTTCCAACTAAAGGAAACGAGGGGTAGTAAAATGGTTTTTCTTTTTTTTTCTTTTCAGTTCGCTTAAAAATAAAACAAAACCGTTTAACCCGTAGAGTTTATCCAGACAACAAGCTAAGGCTGCCTGACCCATCCAGTGTACCATTTCCCCAATGCATTGGATTTGGCCCTGGGGAAAACACCCCCGGAAGTAGTGGCACATTTTCAAAGCCACCCCTAAGGGACCCTGGGTCCCGCGCTTCCTTTGAGCACACCAGCTGGTCCAAAAAGGAGGGCAGAATAGGGATGCGGAGGGAAGAAGTGCACCCCAAACTAGGGAGGAACCCGAGAGCTGGAGAAGTCCCCCATAATTCCCCAGTGAATAGGCTGCTAGAAGTTCTATTCTCTTCGCGGTTTTTTCTTTATCTTTTTCCTTTCCTTTTCCTTCCGTCTGTCTCCTTTTTGAGGAGATTTACTAAACTGAAACGAAATTATTTCTCCCCGGACTATTTAGACTCGAGGAGGGGCCCCTCTGGAGTGAGCCTTCCGTCCTCAAGCCGCCCTCCTCGCCCTCGGAGAGGTGCTGGCTCCGAAATGCGACCTGTCCCCAAGGCTGATTTATTTGGGCTGCGCCACACTACTATTTGCGATTCGAATCCAGCCGGAATCCGGCAGCCAATTGGGCAGGGGGCGGAGGCTTTGCTGCCAAATGCGAAGGGGTGTTTGGGAACCCAGTGGTGCTCTGTTTCCAGAGGAGGGCGAGACCCGGGTGAGGACCGAGAAACCACACGCCTTTACCCGCCCCCCGAAACCTTAAGCTCAATAAATTGTCAGTTCACAAAGCTCCCGGCTGCTCCAGCGAGGTTTCGGAAAGAAAGAATACAATTTCTGATTTAAAACGTAGTTTTAAATTGAGAGTTTTAAAAAAGATCTCTGGGGCCTTCTTGCCGTTACCGTATTTCTTGCTGTCCCTGGGACGCTTTTGACGAAGGACACGGGTCGCCCCGGTGCCCCCACCCCAGCCAGCATCCTGCCCCAATAGTCGGGTTGGGGCGGCCTGTCCCCCGGACTCAGCGGCTGCCAATCCAATGCAAGCGCGTCCAGAGAGTCCAGGCGGTGTTTGGGGTGGGGGAGGGCGGGTTGTCTCTCTCTCTCTCTCTCTTTTTCTTTAATTCTCGGTAGCCCAAAAACACTCTTTAGGAAAGTCAGGTGGTGGCGGCGGGAGCTCGAGAACTGCGCAGCCTAGAAAGCCGGGTCGCCCCCACCCCCCCGTCCGGCTCCCCGCCCCCTCGCCCCGCTGGTCACCAGGAGTTGGGAACTTGCCGCGCCAACGCCGGGCCAGGGCGGTCGGCACCGAGTCCCGGCGCGCGCGCGGCTGCTGCAGGCCCGGCCCGGCGGCCCCTCGCCCCGCAGCCCCGGGCCGCCCCCCGCGCACCGCCCCGAGCCGCCAGCGCGGCGCGGAGAGGTCACCGCGGTGGCATTCCTCCCCGCGCGCTGTTTACGTGACTTAATGTACTTCATACGCCGCGGGTAAGTTAGGGCCGCGATAAGCGGGCGACCAGAGAAGGGTCGCTGTAAAAGCCCCACGCTGGGCGCCTCCTAGCCCTCCCCTCATCCATTAACCTTTTTACTTTCTTCTTCCCTCTCTCTTTTAAAGCTTGTTATCTAGGCCACCCATGACCGACGAAAGATCTTCCCTCCCGGCTTCTCCCAAGGCCGCTTTAACCCAAATAAATTTGGCTATTAAGGGCCAAGATGCCTGACAAAAGATCGAAAGGTGTCTATCCGTGATCGCTTAAAGAAGCGGAGGAAAAGCTTGTGGCTCTCTGATCCCGATAAAGACATTCCACCCGGCGCCGGCCTCCCTTCCCGCGGCCTGGCTGCGCCCTGACACCCTGAGATCGCGGCCTCACTGGCGCACACCTCCACGGGCCCGGAGGGACCTGTGTCCGCTGCACCGGGAATGTGGAGGTCCCCAGGCTGCCTGGGTCCCGGGGTCCGTGGAACTCCAGGCCGGACGGAGCTGGGCTCCCAAAACAGACACCCTGCACTTACCAGAAAAACTAAACCGAGCTCACTGGGGCCTGAATTACCGTCCCGTTTTGATTACTTTCTGATGTGGAATAATTCTACCTTCCCACCCCCCACTCCCTGGGGTTTTGCCGAGGGGCGATGTTATTCCATATCTCTGGTTGTCTGGAGCAGCCCTTCTTTGGAACCCCGGTCAGAACCGATGGGTGGAACTGGACAGCTGAATTAGACTGAGGCCAATGCGGCGGGTGTGGACTCGCAAATGAAGAGCGTGCAGGTGGGAGGCAGAGGTCCAATCCCTCTGTCATCCCCAGGTTGGGTTTGGTTATGAAATGCGGTGTTTATTATCATTATTAATTACTATTGGCATAACTACACAAAGCCTAGGGCTGCCAGCTGGGCCGAGGCCCTGCCCCTGGGGTGATCCTTTTCACTAAAGCGAGGCAGGACTATCCACTTTCCTGATCCAGGACTGAAGAGGGGGCTTGGGGAGTCAGGTGCCACGTTTTGGAGGTCTCCGCGCTGAGCCATTTCTTCTTCCCTTAAGTAGATGTAGCATTCCCCCGGACTCTAGTCTCACCTAAGCCTTTTCTGCCACTTTGCAACATGGGTAGTTAAGAACCTTCAGGGGTGGCAGGTTAGAGAGACAGCGCTGGCTTCCCTGCAACGGGGATTCATTCCTCTTAGATCTTGTGCTGTCCCCTTCTGTTCTATGGTGAAGCTGGAGACAGGACTCTGAATTCCAAAGGCAATCTAACATCTTCGGTTTCTGTCTGTCACCTCATGCTGGGTCCCGGAAGTTAAAGATGACTCCCTTTTCTCATTGCCTTCCTCCAAATAAGGTGAACTCCAAAGCCATCCACCTCATCTAATCCTTCCCCCTCATCCAGCCACCCCTCCGGGGTGGGGGGTGGGGGGGATAGGAAAAACCAGAGCATCAGAAGGAAAGGGATCATCTCTGCTCCCCCAAAGGTGAAAGAGACAGAAATTTCCAACACACTAGACATGAAAGACCTGAATTTTGCTGGTATCACTAGATGTGCAGATAATGCCAATTCTAGGGTCAGAGTCCAGATGCCACTGCCCCAGAGCTGTCTCAGCTCAGAGACCTTTCTGTTTCTCTTTTCTTAGTTGGGGGGGAGGGGGTAATGTTGCTAAGAGGGAGCAGAAAAGGAGGTGATAAGCTTTTGGAGATTTGCTAAGTAACTAATGCTCCTCCTTGAGTCAATTAAAGGGGAGAGAAATGCCCCCAAAATAAAAAATTACTGCATTTGCCACCCAGAACTATGACCTCTGCATTCAGTTATGTTGCAAATATGCAGAGAATCAGGACCGAGAGTTGTCTACCCATATGCAGCCCTCCAGTTTCCTGCGCTTGCCCAACAACACTACTGAGTATATATACTGCACAAAGAGAACTAGAAGAGTTAGCTCCTAGTTTTGAAGTGTTTACAGTCTAGAAGTTTGGGACTTCTGTGGAGCCGGTTAGGCAAAGTACCACAGACAGTTTCAAAGATGGAGGGAGGTGTTTGAGCCTTTCCCTAGAAGAGTTTACCCAGGCTCATATTGTCTTCTAGGCTTCACAGTGAGTTTGTAAAGAACCGAGTCACTCTGGCTCACAGACTAAGAGAATTGCCTGGGTTGGAATCTTGATTCTGCCACTTTCTAACTGTGTGACCAGGACAAATTGCCTAACCTCTCTGTGCCTCAGTTTTCTCATCTGTAACATGAGGATGATAAAAGTAACTCCCTGATAGGATTGTTTAAGGGGATTAAAAGATTTCTTAAATGGAAAGTGCCAAGAGTACCTGGCACATAGTAAGCACTATGTTAAGTGTGAACTATTATTACCAATATCTATATTGTAATAGACTCACATATACTACACCGAATTTCAATTTCTTGTGTGACCCAGCTGTTCCCTGGAGTGAATTAATTTCCAAGAAAGAACTTCTTTCAGCACCCATTCAACTTTGAGTCTTGCCATTCATTAGAGGCCTCAGGCTTTTTCTAGGTACCAGCACTGAGGATTTTATTTATTGCATTATGGTAGGAAAGTGTGGGCTGAGACAAACATAGTTCTTTACTTGCTTTTGGTTCCTTTGAAGAAGAAACGTTCCTTGTTGTTCTCCCTTGCAAATCCCAGCAGCAGACTCCAGCCTCTTCTCCAGGATGAAGATAGTAATCTTGAGGCTCATCCCTTGAGAAAAGTATCCTGGTCGGCAACAGCACACCCCCCTCTCCCCCCTTCTTTCTGGCAGCAGATAGGAGTGAGTTAACAGATGGGGCCATGAAGGAGGGGAACCTGTGGACTGGCATTAGATAAAAGGGTTGGGGGGACTAATTAAATTGACCTGGTCATCTGACTAGGTCACCTCACACTTTTCACCTTTAAGTTTGGTATCACTATTTATGCAGGACACTTATTTACAGTCGTATTTTGTTAAGGAATAGAATATTAAAGATCACTCATAAGCTATGGAACACATTGATAGAGGAAAATCTAGGCCATTTCAGACATTTTTCAACTAATTTTCTTTCTGTTGTTGTCGGGGTTTTTCCCCCATATAGCACCCCATCTTCTAAAACAAGATCTAAACTTCAATAATGAAAACTTAAAGAGAGAAATCCATGGGACAAAACAAAGAGCACCGTTCTCTGGATAAAGTGACAGAGAAAGAGATTTGTTTTTCAGAAGGCACAGTCTGGAGGGAACATAAAAGTCTCCTCCTGCCTGCAGGTTTTCAGTGGCGTTTGTGCCCAGAGCCTGTTTTTCTCTTGTCTCTGACAGTCCTGATCTTCTCTATATTTGATTTACTGAGTGCTGTCATTTCTCTGCTCTTTACTTTCACAATCACACATTCAAACCTGATAAAGTTCAAGACCCTGAATACTTGCAGCTTTCCCAGATTTACAGTCCTCCTGCCCCCCACCCCGGCCAGCAGCCCTGAAGCTGATTGAATCCTCATGGACAGAAGCCTTGGGGGATCAGCAGAGAGCCAGCCAGTCCAAGAGGGCTGGGTCCATGGAGTCGATAGCCCCCATGCCAGCTCCGTTAGCCAAAGCAAACTTTGGTGGCTTCCTTCCTGGAGAAAATGATGGTCAACATTCTCTCGTGTTAGTTTCAACTTCCGGTTTGTAACCTGCCCACCGGCAGGTACAGGAACTGTAACTTGCAAAATTTTAAATTGGTGAGAATTGGATGCAAAATCATGGTGAGTTGCATCAGTGCCTGATTTGCCTGGAACTACTAAACAGCTTTGTGATCAAGGGCAAGCCACTTAACCTCTCAGTGCCTCAGTTGCTCCATCCATAAAATGGTAGAAATATTACTTTCCACAAACATTAATCACAAACTAATGACTTGAGCCCTCCTCCCTGCGTGTAGCTCTGTCAGGGCCCCAGGAAAGACTGCTAGCATATGTCTGATCTGGCTCTTTGGATTCTGTCAGGTTGAATACAAACCTACAAGTTAATCTAAATACTATACCAATGGGCTAAACAAAAGGAATGATTCATCTCCAAAGACTGAACAGTTAACTCAGGCTCAAGTTTGCAAACCACTGAAATGCCTGGATGGAAGATGCTATCTAAATAACCTATTCTTTGTCTATAAGTGTATAATAAGTAACTTTAAATCACAGGATACTGATGAAAAGCAACTACTGATGATGAATATTCTTATTTCCCATATGGTTACTGTATGGGGACTTCACATTTACTAAATAATTATTTGGACATGATTTAATATTTTTAAATGTCTTGAACTCTCAGAATTTTCTGAGTAAGGTAAACATTTTAGGCAGCAGTGGTTTAAGTAGGTCTTTAAAAAAAATCACTGTTTCAAATCCATGAACTAAAAAAGGTGTGATTTTTTTTTTTCCTTTTAAAATTCATATTCTAAAGAAAGCTAAACTGTCATACTATTTAAAGGGAAAATTGTGCTCACCTGTTAAGGAAGGAAGCAGAATTGTTCCTTACCTTCTTCAGAAGTTCCCCCCCCCCACCCCAATCTGTCAGGATACATCCATTAGAATATATTACAGTGTTGCTTTTTCTGGACCATAATAATATTCACCTCTACAGAGGTGAATAAAAATAGCAACTTGACTTAATGGATATCAAATAACTTTCTGGATACTCCTAAACCAGATTACTGCTCTGTTTATAATACCACAAATTAAAGGCACGCAATTATCCAACAAAAACAGTGTGAATATTACACCATTTTTAAAGGCTGACTACCACAGAGCTGGTGCCCAGCCTGACTCCAGCCAAAAACCACAGTGTGGATCCACAAATAAAGCTGTCAACCTTTGCATTTCAAAGGCATCTTTCTGTAAAGAGCTCAGCCTGCTCTGAGCAGCAGTGAAAAAGCCTTGGTGAATAGGAAAGAGCCTACCCAGTGGCTGAGCTGGTGGGCAGCACAGAATATATCCTCACTTTAGCACTGTGGCCAGACTAAGCACACGTGGAGGTTGAGAGTGTGGAGCTCTGGGTTCAGATCCCAGCTCTGCAGCTTGCTCTCTGGTTGTGTGTCCTCAAGCAAGTTTTTAAATATCTCTACCTCGCATTTTTCTTATCTGTAAAAAGGGGGTTGTAGTAACAGTAGCCATCCCCAAAGAATTGTGAGTTGGCTAAGTAAGTTGATTTTTATAAAGAAGAGTGCCTGGCTCGACATGCAGATTTGAACTGTTTGATAAATAAGTAAAAACACAAATTTCTACTTAAGGCCAGCTCTTAAGGGGAAAGGAGATGAGGAGGAAGAGAGGAGGTATTAAGCGCTCAAAAAATTAGGTAGGAAGGCGATCAAAGGCATAAAGAAAACTAAAGATATGGGAATATCCAACGTTTCCTTCTGCAGATTATTTAAGATCATAAACTCACCCTTTCTGTATGTATAGCACCTTCCAATATGCTGTCTTCACAATACCAGATATGCCAACAATTTGATCTATGAATGGAGCCATAGGCTTTTGCCCAGCATGGCATGTTTACATCAGAGGCAAAAGTGAAAGTTGCAGAGGCAATGAATCTCTTCCAGGGTACAAATGTTTGAATGTCTAACAAATGAAAAAGGTTCTTCTTTCTGGCAGAGTCAATAACCTTTCTCCCTTGAGAAAGCACCGCATGATGGCTACAACTTGGCCTGGGGTTTCCGCACCTGTTCTGTCCTCATGAGCTCCCCAGGTTGTGCCCACAGTCACAACTGACGTGATTCTAGTGACTGTAAAATCCATCCCCAAACCAGCAAAGAATGCCACAACGTGTCTCAAACACAGTGGCCCTCTTCTTCGTCCACCCACCCCCCTGCACCCCCCAAGATTATGGCTGCCCCCTTTCTGCGTAGGCACTTTGTGGTCATTGTGACATATAGTAAATCACCGGTGGCTTGTCTTTACTGCATCCCTGTATTCCTCTAATCTGTGAGACCTGAGGGGCACAGATCATGCCTCATTCATTTTTATCTCCCCATTAACACACACAGTGTCTAGCACAAGGCACTCACTAAAAGCTTGTTGAATAAACTGTTGAGTGTGATAATATTGAAAATTTCAGATACAACGCTCCAAACTCAAAGCATAAAGTCCAGCATTATCGACACCACATCATTTCGCATTAAAAACAATGATATCTCACTCACTCACTCACTCGCTATTTATTTATTTAGAGCGAGTGAGAGAGAGAGAGAGCATGAGCAGGGGAGGGACAGAGAGAGAGGAAGAGAGAGAATCCCAAGCAGGCTCTGCCCTGTCAGCACAGAGCCCCACATGGGTCTCGATCCCATGAGCTTTGAGATTGTGACCTGAGCCAAAATCCAGAGTCAGATGCTTAGCCGACGGAGCCACCCAGGCATCCCAAAACAATGATCTCTTTATATGACTTCCTAAAATTCAATTTTTTTTCTACTCCTAAATAGAATCCTCAACCAGAATGTTTGAACAGCTACTTTCGCAGGGGATTTTATATTGGCTATAGCTGATTATCAAGTGATATGTACACGAGTCATTTTCTGATCCAATAATCCTAATACAAACAAATTGTGACTACAGCTTGTGAGTTTGTGGAAATTTTCTACTCCTTAAAGAAGCTATCTTGGGACTATCATTGCAGCTGAGGCTTTGACTTAGTTTTTATGGACTATTTCACAGTATTCTACTACCTTCCAACTTTAGAGTACTTTCCACATTTTTCTTCCTAATTCAACCACTTAGAATATTATATTGCCTGTGTTCAGAATTCTATATTAGCCAATAATTTATTAAGCCAATTGGAAAGAGCACATTTTTTATTTTTTATAATTTATTTATAAATTATATATATATAACATCCAAGTTAGTTAACATATAGTACAATAATGATTCCAGTGATTCATCCCCTGTTTAACACCCAGTGCTCATCCCAACAAATGTCTTCCTTAATGACCCTTGCGCATTTAGTCCATCCCCCCACCTACAACCCCTCCAGCAATCTTCAGTTTGTTCTCTGTAAGAGTCTCTTGTGTTTTGTCCCCCTCCTTGTTTTTATATTATTTTTGCTTCCCTTCCCTTATGTTCATCTGTTTTGTATCTTGAATTTCACATATGATTGAAGTCATATGATATTTGTCTTTCTCTGACTGACTAATTTCGCTTAGCATAATACCCTTTGGTTCCATCCACATAGTTGCAATTGGTAAGATTTCATTCTTTTTGATTGCCAAGTAATACTCCATCATATGTATGTATGTGTGTGTGTGTGTGTGTGTGTGTGTGTGTATATATATATATACCACATCTTCTTTATCCATTCATCCACTGATGGACATTTGGGCTGGAAAGAGCACTTTAAAAGAATTAATGGCACAGGGCATGTGGGTGGCTCAGTCAGTTAAGCATGTAACTCTTGATCTCGACTCAGGTCAAGATCGCAGGGTCGTGGGATCCAACCCCAAGTGGAGCTCTACACTGACAGCATAGAGCCTGCTTGGGATTCTCTTTCCCTCTCTCTCTGCCTCTCCCCTGCTCATGCATGCTCTCTCTCTCTCTCTCTCCCTCAAAATAAATAAATAAACTTAAAGAATTAATGGCTGGGGCATCTGGGTAGTTCAGTCATTTAAGTTTATGACTTTGGCTCACAGTTTGTGAGTTGGAGCCCCATGTTGGGGAGCCTGGAGCCTGCTTCAGAGTCTGTGTCTCCCTCTCTCTCTGCCCCTCCTCCACTCTCTCTCTCTCTCTTTCTCAAAAATAAACATTAAAAAATTTAAAAAAAAAGAATTAATGGCTAATTGTTCAAATCAGGAAGAATTCGTTAAACATTAATGTGGCATCTCCATTACCATGAATGTGAAGCAGAAATGCAACTTCCTTTTTCAAGTCTGGCCACACGCTCCTCTTTTGTTTCCATTGTGCCAATATTAAAGAACAGATTTCGGGGACATCTGGGTAGCTCAGTCAGTTAATCGTCCAACTTCAGCTCAGGTCATGATCTCATGGTTCCTGAGTTTAAGCCCCACGTCGGGCTCGGTGCTGACAGCTTAGAGCCTGGAGCCTGCTTCAGATTCTGTGTCTCCCTCTCTCTCTGCCCCTCCCCTGCTTGTGCTCTGTCTCTCTCTCTCTCTCTCTCTCTTTCAAAAATAAATAAACATTGAAAAATTAAAAAAAAATAAAGAACGGATTTCAGTCTCAAGAGCAATGCCTTTTGCCATCAGTTATAACATAAAAGAACAGATTTATGACTGGCACACACTAAGCTTTTGCTTAGAAATGCAAGCCTGTTTGGATCTCTCAGGTTTCCATAAAGCTGACAAAATCAAAAAATGAGTTTGCTGTGGGAAATAAGGTATTCTGTGCATAAATATTTAAAGGCAAGATGTGAGCAATATCCTAGAATTTCAAAAATGGTTAAAATAATGATGGCAAATCTTCAACTGCTGTGAAAACAAACAAGATACAGCTTGCTGACCAGGAAATGCACAATCCTCAAGTGCCATACTATTCAAGAATGCTGCCCTATTACAGGGTTTCACTTTTACTCACCTAAAATGAACTGGTAACAAAGAATCATAGAATGATAAAGCTAGAAGATACCTTAAACTTCCTCTGATGTGACATCCTGGTGAGAAACCTGAGATCCAGAGGGTCCCCAAAAGTTCATTTGTAAGTTGCTTATTTGGAAGTTGGAGCAGATATTCCCATAGAAATAACATGATAACTAATGGTTAGAACCCAAATCTGTCTTTCCCCCTCTTTTTATACACTGTATACCTGAACAGTATTACCTTCTAGTGTTGTTCACTGCATGTGTTTTGAATCTACATTGTAGGTTAATATGAGCAATATGGATCAGTTAGTAGAGTGTGCAACTCTTGACCTCAGGGTTGTAAGTTCAAGATCCACATTGGATGTAGAGATTACTTAAAAATAAAATCTTAAAAAAAAAAAAAAAGAAGAAGAAGAAAAAGAAGGAAGACACAGCCCCTAGACATGAACCTTAATATGCTTAGGTAAATGATACCTCCACCCCTCTGTGAAGAGCTAGAATGTTTTTGGTTCTAAGACACAGACATCTTCTCTAAATGCATCGAACAGTGAGGATACTCATGTGTTCGTGTAACTGGAAGTTCAGAGTGGGGCAAGCTTCAGAATCATTTTAACCCAGGAGCTCCTGCTCCATTTTTCCACCACCTCCTTGTATGTGCTTGCCCCCTTTGTTGACTTCATCTTTAGGTCATTCTTGTCCGATGGCAATAGGACTGCAATGGTTCCTGTACTTCCTGGAACAAGGAGAGAGAGAGAGAGCACCCCAGTCATAGGATCTCAAGCAGGAATCCTGAGATTCACCTTGATGGGACCTGTAGGTCAGATACCCTCACCTAAACCACTGCCCTTAGCTTGGAAGTGGAATGGGCTGATTGGAGTAAGCCAAGATCATCTTGCCTCAAAGTGCGTGGGTGATGGTGTCAACTAAAATGAAAATGTGGGTCCGTTGAGATAGGGATAGAGGAGAAATGGGCAGAATACCAACAATATCCACTAAACCATCTTTCCCTTTGCCCCCAGCCCCAGCCCCCCAAGGAAGGTATTATGGAGCTAAGAAAGCTAGATGAACAAGGGCAGGCATACACGTGTGGGGATCAGAGGATGGAAATGGATGTTTTTACTTCTGCTCACTTCACCCTAAAGTACAATCGAGTTCCATCCTTTAGGATCCCCGAACCACAGATCCCCTCTCTTTTCCAAATCCTGGCTACTTAAACCTTCACTCCAGCTTAGAACCTTTGGATCAACCACCGCCACTAGAAAGGAAAATGTCAATAGAAAAACATATCTTTTCTTGCATCATTTAAAAGTGGTCACGCGTCTTTCACCTTCCATTCCCATTCCACTTCCTTGTTGAAGGGAAACATAAGGGCCCCAGAAATATGACTTATTCTTTGTCTCCTGAAAAAATAGCTTTGGCATCCATTGGCTTCCAGCATGCTTTGGGACAAAACTATATTGGCTTTTAGTTCACTTTTGATGGTCTGTCTTTAGTCAATCATGCACTAAGATTACAAGGTTAACCATGAGAGACTGTCTAAAGAAATGTACAAAGAAAGGGGGGTCAACACTGCTTTCCCAACTACCCTCACATTAATAAAAGCACATTACCCCAACTCTCTACAGAGTATCCTCTTTTTGACTAATGGCGGTTACAGTGTTTATTCATGAGCCATCGAGCTGTAAAATGTAATAAATAGGCTTGTGATGGAAAAAGAAGCTGGAATGGGATTCATGGCAATCAGTGAAAACACAAAATAAAATAAAGGGTCAATCACTCAGGCTTCTCAGTAAAATTGTCCCACATAAAGATTGATTTCAGTCTCACTCCCACTGTATTCTAAAAATCCCACTTTCTAAAATGGTGGTTTCCCACCACACAACTGGCTCAGAGCCCAGAGCTCAATCTCTAGAGCTTTCCACAGAGTTCCAAGTATTGCAGCCTTTGCTTGACTGGACACCTGGAAATAGAATTGTCCTACCAAGGGTTAAATTTTAAATAGTTAAGCTCTTCTTTTGCAATAATAATACTTTACATGTTTGTAATGGCTCACAGTCGTTTTGAATGCTGACTTAATAAAGAGATGTGTATGTCCGATATTTAGGAACTGAAGGATACCTTTAAGAACTGAGCAAAGTTTCCAGTCTGACACCTGATCTACCAGTCTTGGAGGTGGAATCAGCAGATGCAGAAAAAAACAAGGGCCAAAATAGAATTTTTGTTTATGATAGTGGCCAATTGTTTTTGGAAATTTTTGTTATACATTATTTTTGAAAATGAAGTTTTTGTTTCAGAGTGAAGCAAATCTGTTCCTCAGAAACAAATGCTAATATTTTTTCATTTTTATTTATTTTTTAAATGTTTATTTATTTATTTAGAGAGAGAGAGAGAGAGCATGTGTGTGCGTGCAGGTGTGCAAGCAAGAAAGGGACAGAGAGAGAGAGAGAGAGAGAGAGAGAGAGAGAATCTCAAGGAGGCTCCATCCACACTGTCCACAAAGAACCCGACTCAGGGCTTAAACCTGCAAATCGTGAGATCATGACCTGAGCTGAAATCAAGGTGGGACACTTAACAGACTGAGCCACCCAGGCACCCCTAATTTTTTTTATTTTAAATTTTAATTTATTTATTGAATGTTAATTGTTTTTTAAAGTACTCTCTCCTTTTGACTAGTTTCCAGCCCAGATATTTTTTTCCTTTTCACTAGCATGATTTTATCTTTTGTAAAATAATGTGGGGGCATGAATAAAGTGACCACAACCAACATAATAATATTAGTTGTTTTGGGGCGCCTGGGTGGCGTAGTCGGTTAAGCGTCCGACTTCAGCCAGGTCACGATCTCGCGGTCCGTGAGTTCGAGCCCCGCGTCAGGCTCTGGGCTGATGGCTCGGAGCCTGGAGCCTGTTTCCGATTCTGTGTCTCCCTCTCTCTCTGCCCCTCCCCCGTTCATGCTCTGTCTCTCTCTGTCCCAAAAATAAATAAAAAACGTTGAAAAAAAATTTTTTTTAAAAATAAAAAAATAAAAAAAATATTAGTTGTTTTGTGTTATTAATCACTCTGGTTGGGGTACTATTGCTCTTTGCTGTATCCCAAAACCTTTTTTTTTTTTTTTTTTTTTTTTTTAAGGGCTAATGCTCTCTCTTCACTTTACACTGAGGTTTCCAGGCGTGTTTTCCAAATTATCCACTCCCCGGTGATTTACCCTACCCTTCATAGGGGCCCAGAATTAAGTCTGCAGGAAAAGGCTAGCTCATTCTCATGACACAGAAGGCCGTTCAAAAGGAAAGGAGTAGTTTCGAAACCCTTGTTTCTCAACTGTCAGCATTGAAAATCTATGGAGCAAGTGGACTTCAACGGATATAATCTTTTCGGAAAGTAACTTGATAATCAGCTTTACTAGTTGGAGAACTTATTGTGTAACATTACAGTGGTGGCAAATTGTACAGAATTTATATGACCCACAACAAGGAAATTATTAAATATAGCATATCCACACAATGGATCATTCTATTGCCATTAAAAAACATGTTTTTGAAGAATATTTAATAAATGGAAAAATGCTCATCTTTATGCTGTAATCATCTTTATGGCTGGCAAGATAAGGAAGGGCCTTTATTTCCTCTGTGTGTGTGTGTGTGTGTGTGTGTGTGAGTTTTTCTATTTTACAAGTTTCTATAATGAGCATGTATTATTTTTTTGAAATAAGAAAAAAAAAAAAAATCCCAGGAATTCAGGAAGGCCCAGGCTGGGCCCTCACCCTGGATGTGAATGAAGTCTGGCTGTCAGTGGGTCAGTAGATCAGTCAGCAAATATTTATCCAGTGCTTACTTTGTGCCAGGGACAAGGACAAACACCGGGGACACAAATGACTTAAAAATAAAACAAAACAACACTTACCAGGAGGGGTACCTGCTCTGAGGCACTGAGTTCACAGTGAGTCTTGATTGTGTGAGCAAATGCAGATGCTTGCTGTCCCATCGGTAAATGCTAATTACTGGTGCCCTAAAGAAAAGAAACTAGTTTAACAGACATATTAGTAACTTTTTAAAATCCAAGATACCGATCATCAGAAAGTCCACCTAATCTAAAATTTCTTTCTCCTACATGCTATTTTTAGGAAAGAAGATAAATAACAAGGAAATAAGATAACGTAGATATAAATTTTTTAATTAGCTTATTTCCTACCTCATGTTTTAATTGCACCATGCAATGAGAGTTGCTGTTCATACTAATATATGATACTGTCCGATTTTAAAGAATACTCTCCCTTCGGGGCACCTGGCTGGCTCTTGATCTCAGGGTTGTACGTTCGAGTCCCACATTGAATATAGAGATTACTTAAAAAATAAAAAAAAATTAAAAAAAAAAAAAGAATACCTTCCCTTCATCTTTGTGCTTGGATTCTTTGAAGAATGGTGTTTAAAGGGTAATGTTCAGTTAACCAGAACCTCTTAACCATTCTGGTTAAATGGAAGATTCCATATTTAGAATTTAATGAGGAATCATGAGGAATTCAGCTTGAGATGAAAACAGTCAATGAAATTTACATCTGTAAGAAGCTTATGTTTAAATATTATTATTATTATTTGCAAATAATAGAGTAGATTATAATGATGAACAGTGCAAAAAAAAGCCAAGAGTGATAGTCTGATTGATAATAATTTTGTTCAAAACTACATCTTCTCTTGAAGACATATCATGTTATCCATATACAAATGGAAGTAATATACTTTTTAGACCATCCCTGATAGGAAGTAAAAAACCTCTAGGAACTGGAAACTAGTTCCAATTGTGCCGCTATCTGATCCAGGCAATGTATCTACCTCCTTAGGGTTCATTTTTCTCATCTGTAGAATTGAAGTGGCAATTGCTACTTCTTTATTATTTTACAGTAATGATTTAAGAGTAACTAATATATGAAAGGGCACCTGGGTGGCTCAGTTGGTTAAGCGTCCTACTTTTGCTTTTGGCTCAGGTCATGATCTCATGGCTCTTGGGATCGAGCCCCTCGTCAGGCTCTGTGCTGATAGCATGGAGCCTGCTTGGGATTCTCTCTCTCTCTTTCTCTCTCTCTCTCTCTCTCTCTCTCTCTTTCTCTCTCTCTCTCTCTCTCATTCTCTCTCTCTCTCTCTCATTCTCTCTCTCTCTCTCTCAAAATACATAAATAAACAAATAAAGGGTAATGTATGAAAAAGTGGGTGTGGTTCCTTGGCAGAATGAGCTATAACTAGCCGAGGAAGATTCAGAAAATCAGGAGCCAGTGCAGATACATGAGGGTGCTCTGTCATCTCCAAGCCTTTGGCAGCCCCCTTGTGTCTTGATAACAGGAACAACACAGGCTGAGCACTAGATAAATATTCTCTTCTTTTGCTCTAATGGAAGGATGACCTAGGGCTATATGGGTTACAGAAATCTATGAAACCTGTCCAAGGAAATTACAACTAATAACAATAGAATGAATGACAAAAATAGTAAAATCATCACTTGGAAACAGTAATAATTGGTTCAGAGAAGTATCATCAACAAAAGCTAAAATTTGTCAGTGAAAGTATAATGAGAAACAAATCCCCACAATACTAAGAGAAAAATAGTAACTTTACAGTAACAGAATCTGACACCACCTTCACCAGGTGATTAAAGTTAACATTACTTGTAATGGGACAGATGTACATCATGTGCTTCCCACAGAGATGTTCTGAGAAGAACCCAACATCGATATGGTGCTATGAAAAGTCCATGAGGAGATGAGATACAGGACAACTCAGCTGAGGGTCATTCTATAAAATGATTGGCCAGTACTTTTCAAAAGTATCAAGGTGTGAAAGGCAAAGAAATATTGAGGAAGTTTTCTAGATTAATAAAGACTAGGGAGACACAAGGATTAATGCAGCCTGTGATCCCTCATTGGATGTGGAACCAGAAAAAGGACACAGTGGAACAATTGGTGCGATCTGAATCAGGTCTATAGATTTGATAAGAGTATTGTATCCATGGTACTTTTTCAGTTCTGATCATTGTACTGTAGTTAGGTAAAATGTTATCTTTGAGGGAATCTGGATGAAGGGTATATAGAAATTCTTGGTACTAACTTTCTATTTTTTAATTTGGGGGGATACATTTAGAAAAAACACTGTCCAGGATAGGCAACTGGATAGAAATTTCTTAAAATTATTTTTGTGAAGTGATACTCAGGAAATAAACAGAAATCTGACTTACTTAATGTAACATGTCAGGGTATCTCAAAAGACCCCTTCTTAAAAGGAATTAAAGATGGAGAAGATCATTTGAGAAGTGGTTTTTATTTCCCTTTGCCAAAGAATCATAGAATCTCATTGCTGGGAGGAACCGCAAAGGGAATATTGATAAAGAAGAAACCAGCCACAACCTTAACATCCAACAACAGGGAATCATTTATTATGCTTCACACACTCCATGGACTGAAGCAACAATCTAAAGTTATCTTTGTGAGAAATCATGTAGCAAAATAGAAACATGCTTATACCATAATTGTATTCCTTTAAAAATCAGGATGTGGGGTACCTAGGTAGCTCAGTCAGTTAAGCATCCGACTCTTGATTTCAGCTCAGGTCATGATATCAGGGAAAAATAAAAATAAAAATCAGGATGCAAAATATATGTACACTCTCTATAGCCAACTACCTAAAATATGCATACATGAAGAAAGACAAAGGAAATGCATGGTGAATTCAGTTAAGATGCTAGAATTGTGGGGGTGCCTAGCTGGCTTAGTCAGTAGAGCATGGGACTCTCAATCTTGGGTCATGAGTTCGAGTTCCACATTGGATGTAGAGATTACTTTTTTTTTTTAAACGTGGAATTGTGGGGAGATGTTTTTCCTTTTTCTATTTTACAAATTTCCTATGAAATTTTAAATTGCAAATGTTTTTATAGAGAAAAAGTAGAAGTTCTCTTCGTTTTGAGCGAAAATTTATCCTTCTATATAATAAATCCTAAATCTGCTTTCACACAACTGCCTTGCATACACCGCCTCCTCAGCCATAGATACTAGAGACCTCACACACAATGATGTGGCTCAGCCCCTGGGCCACTGTGCCCGAGTGCAACCAGCCTTCCTGGGCTCTTACCACTTTGTATTTGATGTAAGATCTTTCATGTTTGGGAGATAAGTTTTGGGAAAGCCCATGTGAGCAGCCTTAACTTCCTAGCATTTGCCCAAAACTCATTAGAAATTGTCTCTGTTCACCTTTTTCATTTTCATTCCTCCCCTGGGGCTGAAGCTTCACTCCTTTGCTGGTTGTCATCCTTACATACTGTCTGGTTCTCACCAGTCCCACCCCCACTCCCAACTCTTGGGGGCTGAACTCTATTTCCAGGGGATGAGTTTGCCCAGGCTGCTGTAACAAAGCACAACAGACCAAGTGGCTTAAATAACAGAAATGTATTATCTCATAGTTGTGGAGGCCAGAAGTCCAAAATTAAGATGTCAGCAAGATTGGTTCCTCCTGAGGGCTGACAGGGAAGTCTCTGTTCCAGGCCTTTCCCCTTGGATCTTTTTTTCATGTCTCTTCACATTGTCTCTTCTTTATGTGTCTCTATGTCCAAGCTTCCCTCTTCTTAAAAGGACTAGTCACTGGATTAGGGCCCACCCTTATCTTAACTTGATTATATCTGCAAAGACGTTATTTCCAAATAAGGTCACATTCTGAGGTACTGGGGTTAGGACTTCCACACTGGAATTTGTGGCAGGGGAGACACAATTCAACCTATAACACTCACATCCCGAGCTACTAATAGACTATGGCTTCACATGCGATTAGATCACCTGAGAGCATCAACACGCCTCTGGACTGACACTTTCTAGAGACTTCCACTGTTGAATTTTTTATCAGATCCCTTTGAACAGACTCATGATCCTTTGGCTACAGGGGGTTATTAACCTGGCTAGAGGGCTATCCCCATGGGTGAGTCGAGTGTATCTGCCCATCATAAAGAATCTATTTGCCTTATCATACAAGTTTCAGTATTACATTTGTCAATGGAAAAAAAAGGAAGTACTGTTTGATTCTCTATAGTCCTATTGTGCATATTTAAATAGTTATGGATAGTACTATTGTACATTTTTAAATAATTATAAAAACATTTTAATTTTTTTGTCACCCATTTATACGACAATTACTTTTTCTTGATAGAGATTATTGAGCATTTTAAGAGGTCACTTAAAAAAAAGGTTTTGTCAGGAACCACATGTGGCTGTTTCAAGCATAAAAATGGATATGAAAATCTTATGTTCCTGAGATCAGGGTCAGATTTTTCATTAAAAATTGTGGAAGAATTTTGTTGAGATATTTTATACAAATGTGCAATTCAGGGGTGCCTGCATGGCTCAGTTGGTTAACCATCCAACTCTTGATTTTGGCTTAGGTCGTGATCTCACAGTTCATGGGATTGAGTCCCACATTGGACTCTGCACTAATAGCATGAAGCCTGCTTGGGATTCTTTGTCTCTCCTGCTCTCTCTGCCCCTGCCCTCTCTCTCTCTCTCTCAAAATAAATAAACATTAACAAAAATAAATCAAACATGTATAAAATTAAAAAAAAAAAAAAGACAAATGATGGGGCACCTGGATGGCTCAGTTGGTAAAGTGACTTTGGCTCAGGTCATGTTCTCACAGTTTGTGGGTTCGAGCCCCGTGTCTGGCTCCGTGCTGACAGCTCGGGGCCTGGGGCCTGCTTCAGATTCTGTGTCTCCCTCTCTCTCTGCCCCTCCCCCACTGGCGCTCTGTCTCTCTCACAAAAATAAATAAACATTTAAAAAAAAAAGACAAATGTGAAATTTAATTTTTCCTCATTACCTTCTGGCCAAATGGTATATAGTAATGTTCTGATTCTCTCCTCCTAAATATTCATCTTTATGCTCTTCACTGGGCTTCTACTTAGTTCCCCTATAACACACATGAATCGCCTTCCCCACTTCATAGACATGCTTCCTTTGAAGAGGGCACAGGTTTGATTTCCTCACTATGTGTAAGTCTTAAGTCTCATCCACAAGGTTTCAATGAGAACTTTATGTTTACACCTGATGTTGTAACAGTTACTTTGCTTGTTACACTATGCCTTGTGTGTTTGTACACAGACATCTAAGGCACCAACTATTGTTTCTGGCCTCCTTCCCAACTGTTTTCTCACGTGAATCACGAAACACCTCCCGCTCCCTTATTCTTTCCATACTATGCCTATTACTCTTCAAAGTAACGGGATTCACAGGTTCACCTGGGTGCTTTCCTCCCTTCCCTTATTTATTCTCTTTTCAAGCTCCATCTGTAAATTATTATTTATCCAGTAAACACCTGGGCCCATTATTATTTCCCAATTTTGTGAGATGCCCTCCATCCCAAATCAGAAGTCCATAATTTTTATAACACAACTATCTAGAATGAAGATAAATCCAAATATAGTATAAATCCAAATATAGTAAAACAAAACCATCTTCATGACCTGCCACTCATGTCTCAGACCTTCTTGCTTTCAAACTCATAAATGGCAGTAAGATACAAAGGAAATGATGGACTGGGCTCCCAAGTCCCTCATTTCCACAGGGGGCAGAGTGATCACTTTTCAAAATCCTGGGTATTATCTTCAAAAGCAGCCAATCTCCCTCACTCACTTCAGCCAATCCCAATATCCCGTCTGGATCTGCCCCATTTCTATGCCTACTGCATTGCCTTAATTGAAGCTCTCATTATATTCTGTTTGAAACATCGCAGTGATCTCTTTTACAGGTTAGTCTCCACGCTGCCATCAGAATTATTGCCGGATGCTTCTCAGAAACTGTCCGTGGCTCTCATTACTACACAGTGAAATTTATTGCCTTTGACAATATGGCCCCAGGCCTCATCCTACTTTTTGTGCCAATAATCTTGTACAAAAGAGAAACTTGCAGTTCTCTGAATGTATCATATACATCCATGCTTTGGGGCCTTTTCCCATTCTCTAATTACCTAGCTATTACGCCATCTTTCAAAGCTGATTCAGAGACCTTTCTGTGGTCTGCCTGCTTCTCTGTACTTAGCCAAGGTTAATCATCCTTCCTCTAGCTCCTCTTTGAGCTCTCCCACTATATCTCTGTTGCCTGGCAGACAAAGATTGCATCAATATTTTTTTTCCATCTCCACCAGCACTTGACCCAGAGCCTGGCATATAAGAACTTGATTATTAAATTTCCAAGAATCTGTGAGGTAATTACTCTTACGTTGGTTGCTTGAAATTAGCCATTATGGAAGTATTTGCACCATGGAAAACACTACAATAAGAACTTTTTTGAGAGAGAGAAAGGGAGAGAGAGAGAGAGCTGCTTCTGAAACATTTACCAGCACACCACTGATTATACAAATGATACATGGGTGCAATAAAAATCAACGGTCCCATTTAATAGCCGCCATATGCAACCCCAATCTCTTTCCCAGAATTCATCACTCTGGTGTGTATCTTCCAGACCCCCTTTCACATGTTTTATGTATTATAACAGGTGCTGAGTTTAAGCCCGTGAGTTCATTGCCCCTTGTCCATGAAGCTTTCTCTGGCTGTTTCTGACATCACCTTTGCAACTCCTCTGACTTCCTTCAGCACCAACTGCATCATTTCCAACTTCTTTGTGCCTTGTGTTAGTAAGACGTTAAGTTGTTTGGAGAGAGTGATCATGCCTGAATTTTCTATGGAACAGACCCTCATTCAGATGAGTAAGTTCAGGGGATCGAATGTACCTCATGGGGACTGTAGTTAACAATACTGTGTTCTATACTTGAAAGTTGCTAAGAGAGTATCTTAAATGTTGTCACCACACACACACACAAACGGTAGTTATTTGAGGTGATGGCCTTAGCTAACCTTATTGTGGTAATCACTTTGCAATATATACATATGTCAAATCATCATGTTGTACACCTTAAATTTATATAATGTTATATGTCAGGTACGTCTCAATAAAGCTAGAAAAAAATCAAAATCAAATGAAAAGAACAGATCCTAAAAATGTCAGTTGTGTAGTTCTTTGATTCAAAACCTACTAGTGCAGTCTGAATATACCATTAGATTTGAAGGTATGCAAACAATAATAAAAATGATTGGAGTTTTTTCCTTGTTTCTTATATAAAAGGCAACTCTGATTTTCTCAGGGTATTGCAGTGTTTGGGGTGAGGGTTAAAAGACAAGGGAACAATGCTGTGTTTCTCTCTGTTAGCATGTCTTTAGGTAGTTAAGACTTTATTCCTCCTTGCTCCCCTCTGCCAGCCTGGAACCATCCAGTATAGGAGAGAACTTCCATGCTCTCAGAAAACAGAGATTCTATGCCTTGCAGTCTTTCTCTGTGGGTATGGAGCTACCATGTGACGGTAAATCTGCAGCTGTGCCCAGCAAGACCCTGTGTACAGCCTGAGGGCCAAAGTGAGACGCCCAGCTTGGGTAGCAGACCCAAATTTCAGAAGAGGTCATATCTAACGAGTCCAGCGCAGCTGAATTTCTTTATGACCTCCAAGAAGCAGAAAGAGGAGGGAGTCTTCCAGCAACCCCTGCCCCACTATCTACCACAGTCCCCCATAAAGTGAGATCACCACACCATCCTATCTGAAAGACACTAAGAGAAAGGCTGTAGTATAGATTAAGGCCAAGTGAGGCCAGGCCTTTCCACAATAACATGATGCAATTTGGATATCCATGGCGAGGTGACAGAGGTCACAGCTCACAGTTCTGATGAGTTGTTTTCTTAAGTGTTGAATGAAAAAGTTCAAGCGAATGTGGGTATACATGGGAGGACTTAGTCCTCTTAATTGCTATATGACAGAGGCAATTAAATCTTCCCCAGAGATGAGAAATTGCAGATATGGCTACCCTGTACCTGCAATCGCTTCAGAGCCATATGGAAAAACTAGGAGGTGGTGTTCTCCGTTGAAGGAGAAATGAGTCCTGCGTCTTTTTAAAAGTCTTCCTGACATTCTGAATGTCTTTTCTTCACTTCTTTTCAAGTAAGTAAAGAGGGTTCATTCCCTTTCATTCAAAACTTCGCTGTAACGATTTAGGGTAATTATACTATAAGGCTCACTTCTGGCAGATTCCAGGAAATGGGAAGCAAGTAATTGCTAGAGGGCAGAGGCCCCAAGAACTCACCAAGGCCAGGGGCCCCCAACATCTGCATTACCAATACCCGGGCTGACACAGCAGCAAAGCCAGTCTGGCAAATTCAGTGCCCTTGACTCACCAATAGACTCTTCAAGTGCGATCCCTGACAGCCAGCAGCCCTGCAGCCACTTTATTTTTCTTTCCCGAATGGGCATAGGCAATCGCCTCACTGATTTCAAAAAGCAATTTTAGCGTACAGCTCTGGTGTGGTCAGCTTCAGTATCTCCCAGAGCCAGCTGTACATTGTAGATGCGTCTGGTGCGGGCACCTGGGCTTCCCTCTGCTCGGAATCTGCGGAAGAGGTGGGAGATATCACGGTGTTCGTTGCACTATCCTTTCAACTTTTTTTTTTTTTAATTTTTTTTTCAACGTTTATTTATTTTTGGGACAGAGAGAGACAGAGCATGAACGGGGGAGGGGCAGAGAGAGAGGGAGACACAGAATCGGAAACAGGCTCCAGGCTCCGAGCCATCAGCCCAGAGCCTGACGCGGGGCTCGAACTCCCGGACCGCGAGATCGTGACCTGGCTGAAGTCGGACGCTTAACCGACTGCGCCACCCAGGTGCCCCTATCCTTTCAACTTTTATGTAGCCTTGAACGTTTCCAGGAAAAAAGGTTGAAGGAAAAAGATGAACTGAAAAAGGTCACTAAATTTCTGACTCACAGTACCTAGGATATTAAGTCTGATGAATTTGGTCCTTCCCAAAGCACAGCAGCAGCCCTACCAGGATCTAAAAGCCCTTTGAATGTAAAGGTGGTTCTGTCTGCCTGACTGAGCACCAGACGGGGCGGGAGGGATGGGCTGGAGCCACCAGGTGGGGACAGGACTACCGGAGTAAAATATCCCAACTTCCGTCAGGGGAGGGGTCCCCCTGGAGCCTCGGGTCTGCCCAAGGAAAGCTTGAATAAGGACATTGTAAGTGGAGCAAAAATCTGAGCTGCAGAGCTGCACCCGCCCCGCCCCTAGGAGCAATGGTGCGCTACAATTGCTCACAGGTGCAGCCCCGCCCCTGGGAAGTGGCCTCCAAGGACATCAGCACCTCACCTGGTTCCACAGGGCACCACAGATCTCCACCACAGGGATCACTTTCCCAGGTTCAGACCCCTCTGCTACCAGACTGCACCTATTGATCTGAGTGAGCCCAGACCTTCACCCCACTGCAGCCACATCTTTGACCTGGCCATCCGGCCACCATATCCCCCCACTTTGGAGACTGGGAGCAGTTGAATCGTTCGCCACTCGAGAAAGTGAAAATTCACAGCCTATCTTGGCTCCCATTTCAGAAATCTTCAGGACTCAAATCCTTCTTCTCTTTCATTTAATGTCAAACGGTGACCTTGTCCCAGCAACCTGGCCCCCCAGCACCCACAAGCCCTTCCTGATGCAGTTCCTTCCTCCAGATAGTGAATCCTAACACGGATGTTTTCTGGTGAATGTTATCTCCATTCCACACATGAGAAAACTGACATGTCGAGAAGCTAATAAGTGGTAGACCCAGCATTTGGAACCGGTCTCTGTTTCCAAAAACTGCCCTTTATACCTTATGTGAAAGTGTTTTTTCCTAAGTAATTTCATTTGAAGTGGAATGAGTAACTTGCGTTCTGAAATAGTGTTGAAAAGTAGGCAAAATTTATCCTCCTGAAAGGGTGGCATTTCTGTTCCCTTGAAAAGACCCACATTCTGTTCCTTTTCTCGACATGGAATACTGTCCTAAAGGGGCGAGGCCAGTAATATCGCCCCCAGAACACCCAGTTCTGTCAATGCTGCCAGCAAGGGCCAGAGTGATCCCAATAGTTCTTCCCCAAAGTCTCTGAGAGGCGCCAGTAATGGAGTTGAGAACAAAGTCACCTGCGCTCCCCCGGTGACTCTGACCTTTCCTCTGTGTCCTCAGTTGAACCATTAGACTGTTCTATTCCTTAGCTCCCAACTTAAAAAATGGCCTTAATTATGTTTGTGTTAGATATTTTGCCAGTCATCTGGAGGGTAAAAAACTGGTAATAAATATAAAAATATGTTAAGGCTAAACATAATTGTATAGATTTTTATTTTTTTATTTTTTTTTCAATATATGAAATTTATTGTCAAATTGGTTTCCATACAACATCCAGTGCTCATCCCAAAAGGTGCCCTCCTCAATACCCATCACCCACCCTCGCCTCCCTCCCACCCAATTGTATAGATTTTTAAATGTGCGTGTAAACATTATTATAGAAATCACAAGCTGTATTAAGGCAAAGTGTAAGCTTTATTTTCTCGTGCATAGCCAGTCACCCAGATGGACATGTGACATGCTAACAGTAAATATGCGTGGTTCTGGAAATGTAGGGGTTTGCTTCCCTTACTGTACTTCCCCATATTATATAGCTCTTTTAAATTTATATTAATTCTAAAGTCAAAAATGAAAAAAGAAATGTGTTCCCTAAATACTAAGTGATAAGTGCTGTGCTAGGGATGCAAAGATGAATAAGGTAAGGTTTTGTTCTCAGAATACAGACTAGCAAGGGAGGCAGACATGTAAACCATCTATGACTAACTAGGAAAGAATGTAAATGGCTTTTATAAAAAAGACAAAAAACTTACAAATTGATGACAGTTGTATCATACAAGTAGACAACTTTTCCATCTCCTGAAGGAAGCTGCCATTGCTCAGAATATTTTGGGAGGATTCCAGTTTGAGAATTGTATTCAGATTCAAAGGCTCCCTTTCTGAGTGTTTTCAATGGCTGAAAATATTCATCCTTTAAGGATAAATTCAAGTTTTAAAGATTGTGTTTTTAATGACCTCTACACACAACATGGAACTTGAATTTACAACCCCAAGATCAAGGGTCTCATGCTCCACCAGTGATCTAGCCAGGAGCCCCTAAAACATTTTCTAAAGAGCCTGGAACATCCTGTCATATCAGAAAGAAAAAAAAAAAAAAAAACTATGGAGGAATATTAGGGTCGTGTCAAAAAGACATGAGAGCCCATCTGGAGGGACTCCTACCGGACAAAGATGTGTCCATTTGTGCATCAAAAAGGGTAAATGCATTGGAATGAAACACAGCAAATGTGTTTAAGTCTTTGAAATCATGATACTAATAAAGAAACTCGTTGTTCGCCTGTGGAAAATAGCAGGGAACAAAGTCATTATTTTGAAAACTGGTAGACAAAGCATTTAATGTGCCTTTTTCCTACATAAACAGTATCTCGGGGGAACTAAATAGGTGAGGGAGAAGATTCCCTTTATTAAGAGATTCCCTTTATTAATAGAACTCATCACAATTTTTGCAAGTCCTAATGAATTCATTGTCCAGGCAATGACCATCAATGGCTACAAACAGCATAAAAAGAGACAACCAGACATTATGTACCTCCTAAGGGAAGTATACATACTACCTATGAAGTAATCTTGATTTTTTTAAAAAAATATCTGCATCTTATCAAGTCTCAGGTACTATCAATTTGTAGGAAAAATAGAGGATATTGAACATGTTCTAAAAATACCACAGGAATATAATCAGTACATCCAGACTATAGGAACCGTATAGGACTAACAACCACTGTCCTCAACATGATCCACAACAATAAATGTACAGTGGAAAAGAAATTAAACAAAAAACCATAAATTAAGAGACATTTCAGATGTATCAATTGATCACAATTATGGACTTATTTAGATCTGAATTTAAGGAAAAAAACCACTGATATACATTTATGACAATGAGAAAATGTGAATGTTGACTGGATAATTAATGAAATTAAAGAATTATATTTTTAGGTATGATTATGTTATTGTGCCTATATTTTTTTAAGAGTTCTTATCTTTTAGAATGCATACTGAAATACTAATACTTTTTATTTCTTTTTTTTTTTTTTTCAACATTTATTTATTTTTTGGGACAGAGAGAGACAGAGCATGAACGGGGGAGGGGCAGAGAGAGAGGGAGACACAGAATCGGAAACAGGCTCCAGGCTCTGAGCCATCAGCCCAGAGCCCGACGCGGGGCTCGAACTCACGGACCGCGAGATCGTGACCTGGCTGAAGTCGGACGCTCAACCGACTGCGCCACCCAGGCGCCCCATACTTTTTATTTCTAAGACACCACTGGCAACAAGGTTTGAAATGATTCTTCAAATGTCTGGTCAACATAAGCATTTTTAATGCTGGACAACATTATTTGCATTAACGACAGTCTTACGTGGCTGGTAAATCTATTATGCAGATAAATGCAAAAGAGAAATTTTCAGCACATGCAGCATTTTCAGGATAAGTTTTGATCTTTTCAATGAGATGCATTTTTACAAATCAAATTATCAAAGATTAAAGAAACAAAAAAAATAGCATCAGTGAAACTTAAATCAAGTAAGCACAATCATATCTCGCTGGAGCGTGTATTGGAGCAGCCCTTTAAAAAAGCAATTTGGGGGCGCCTGGGTGGCGCAGTCGGTTAAGCGTCCGACTTCAGCCAGGTCACGATCTCGCGGTCCGTGAGTTCGAGCCCCGCGTCAGGCTCTGGGCTGATGGCTCAGAGCCTGGAGCCTGTTTCCGATTCTGTGTCTCCCTCTCTCTCTGCCCCTCCCCCGTTCATGCTCTGTCTCTCTCTGTCCCAAAAAAAAAAAAAAAAAAAAAAAAAAAAAAAACGTTGAAAAAATAAAAAAGCAATTTGATAATATACATTAAGAGTTAAAAATCTCTGTGCTCTCCAACCCAGTAATTCCACATCTGCAAATGATTTGAACTCTAGAAAGAAATTATGCACCAAGATATTCATTGTAGCATTTTTAATAATATCCCTAAATTTAAAATTACCCAGTCCTACAGGAGGAAAAGGGTTAACAAATTTTGATCCAACAATATACATTAGAGATTATATTTATGATGAATCTCTAGGAACGCTAAATATGCTTTTTTATGTTAAGTAAAAAAAAGTGAGATATGACATTTTTACAAGACTTAAAACTATGTAGTTTTAGTTATAGTGTTTAATTTTAATTTTGTTTCATATGTTCAAAATCAGATACCATATAAAAGAAAATGGTAATTTTGAAATGTTGCTTTTTTCCCACTCAGCTTAGGGGGAAAAATTAACTCTTTATGAATACCTTGAAAACAGCGTCTTTTTCTTTGTTAAATGGCATTTTATGAAGTGACATTTACACACACAGAAGAATATAAAACCATGGATTTATTGCTCAATAAGTTTTCTCTAAGTGAGCACCGACATGTACACACCAGAACAAGAAATCAAACATTTCCAGTACCCCAAAAGCTCCCTCAGGCCCCCTCAGTCACCACAACACAAAAAAATAACCAAACTTCATCATCATAAATAAGTTTTGCCTAATTCTGAGGTATATAAGTGGGACCATGAATATGTACAGTCGACCCTTGAGCAACATGGGCTTGAACTGTGAGGGTCCACTTCTACATGGACTTTCTTCAATAAACACAGTACAGTACTGTAAGTGTATTTTCTTTTCCTTATGATTTTATTCATAACATTTTCTTTTCTATAGTTTATTGTAAGAATACAGTGTATAATGCATATAACATACAAAGTATGTGCTAATTGACTGTCAACAGTAGGCTATTAGTAGTTAAGTTTTTGGGGAGTCAAAAGTCATAGGTGGATTTTCCACTGCATGGGGGGTCAGGGCCCCTAACCCCTGTTGTTCAAGGGTCAGCTGTACTTCTTGGTGTCTTTCTTTTTTGCTTAATTTACATTTGTAAATTCATCTACTTTGCTACCTTTAGCAATAATTCTTTCTGATTGCTGTGTAGTGTTCCCTTATGTAAGTATAGCATTTAAATCTATTCTATTGATGGACATTTTGCCTCTCTAGTTTTAGGCTGTTACAAATGGTGCTTCAATAAGCATTAATTCTTATACATGACTTTTGTTGCACAAATGTACATATTTCTATTGGGTATATACCTAGGAGAGAAATTGTTGGTTGTAGGGTATATGTGTGTTCATTTTTAGTGAATTCTGACTTAAAGTTTTCCAAAGTGTTGTGCCAATTTATACTGTCATGAAAAGCGTATGAGAGTTCCAGTTACTCTACCTCCCCGTTAACATTTGATACTATCAGTCATTTTAATCTTTGTTATCCCAGGAAGTATGTAGTGGTATGATATTGTGGTTTTAATTTGCATTCCCCTTATGAATAATGAGTTTGAACTCTTTTCCATATGTTTATTAGCCATTTGAATATCTTTTTTAAAAAGTAAACTCTACACCCAATGTGGGGCTCAAACTCACAACCCGAAGATCAAGAGTCACATGCTCCACCCACTGAGCCAGCCAGGGGCCCCTTGAATATCTTTTTTAGCAATATGCCCATTCAAGCCTTTTGCCCATTTTTCTATTAGATTGTCTTTTTCTTTTTAATTTGTAGGAACTTTTTAATATTCTAGGTAAGAGGCTTGTGTCACTTTACTGCAAGTATCTTTTCCCAAGAATGTCTTGCCTTTTCACTCTCTATGCTATGTCTATATTGGATTTTCCAAAAAATCATTATGTGGAAAAAAGACAGCATAAATAATCTCAAAATACAAACAAACAAATTTCATTTGTTTTTTTTTCATTGGTGAAAAAATCTGTGACATTCCCCTTCTTATTTTTGCTTCTTTCCCCACATTTTTATTTATAATTGTAAAATAATAAAACTTTTTTTTAAAGAATAATTATAGTAGAGTCCAATGATGAAACCATTAAATACTAATGATGATGATAAAGCAGAAGGGAAAAAATCTGGGAAACAAATTTGATTTTATCATTGAAATGAAGAAGGAGTTTCTGTTCTTATTATTAGAAAATAGAATTAAAATAGAGAATTCCTAAAATTCCACTGGGAAGTGCTCAGGAGATAATACTGTGGATGGAAGAGAGAGCCTTGAAGGCAAATTGTCTACGGGGAGTTGTGTGCTCCTCATCTTTCTCCACTTGTCTAAAGAGCAGGCACCTGCTGGATCATCACTTACCTGATGTGACATGATACAGAGCGCTTCAGCAAGCCTGTGAGTTACCGTGTCTTTCTTGGGATCAGAAGGACTTAAAGCAGGTGGCAGTCTGGTAGGTGAGAACTCTCCTGGTCAAACTTGAAACACTTGTCAGGACACTGGATCAAACTATTATCTTTATATATTTATATATTCATGTTGGGACCATGAATTTAAAAGAATATAGATGCAAGTCTACTTTCAGTATTCTTTTCCGAACGTGAATTAGAAGATCCGATTACTGAGGAGGAAACCAGTGGAAACGAAAACGATTTGGATGTGTGGTGAGTTGCACTGTTCCATTGGGAGTGATTTTTACTAACGTCAACCTCACCCATTTGGGCTTGGACACAAGGCACAACTTCCTTCCTTCGCCATTCCTAGAGGGTATTTTTATGTCTTCTTTTGAATGGATTTGTTTTATGGGGACACAATTATTTTCCTACATTACTTCATAACTCTGGGAACATATTCTTGACCTGGAAAATTCTTTTTTTTTTTTTTTAATGTGACATGAAGTGTTTTTGGAAACTGCAGTTACCTGTGAAGAAATATACTATTTCTGTTTAGTTCTATTTTCCCTTCCCACCCTGCAAATACTCAAAAGACATTCAAAGATCTCATTTTTATCTTTCCCAACCATGTAAATCTATAGAGTTTCCAACTGTAAAACAGGCAACACGAGACACCTTTGGATGATGCATGGAGACTTAAGTTTACCTTCCCCATGCATCTATGATCATACTAATACATTTCTTAAAACTTCCATGTTTAAAGGGTCAGATCAAAGTTCGGCGTTGTCCCCCAAATAGGTGAACTGCTCTTTGAAAGTATTTATGACCCTGGAAAGTATTTGGGAAGGATTCAGGGTACAGGATAGCCCAAAAGGGCCTGGGTCCTGCCTAGCACAGTTAAAGGCATGAACACCCTCCCTGAAGGACTGTACTCATGTTTCAGGGATACACAACGTGCACAGTTACCTGGATCTTGCCCTGGCTCCCCAGCCCCAGCCTGGGAGGTTCTGGCCATGCTCCCCTCTCACATTCCCAGCGCAATGAACAGCTCCCCCACCCCTTTCCTCTAGTCTCCCCTCCAGCCTGACCAAACCCTTCCTTCCTACCTAAATACTCACAAAGCACCAGCACAGACTTCGGAAGCTGGAAGTCACATGACCATGGTGACTTTGCCACCCTTTTATATTCCTTACTAACGTCCACTCTGAAGTGTGGTTTTGTTTTTAATTTGTTTTACCTTTTACAACATTTCTGTAACCGTGACGAGATCAAACCTTGTCACTGATCTAGCACAGCCAGCCCTCAATGACAGGGTGTGACAGTGTCCTCTGTGTGACTCTAAGATTCTCCTAAATGCCCTATACTCTAAGTGACGTCAATGCTGGCAGCAATTAAGCTAAGGCAGTTTGTGTCTCTGGTTTTCCTTTACAACATTGCCACCGAGACATCTGTCAAACTATATACAGTTACTTAGAGGGGCAACAACAGATATGTTTTGGAGGAAAAACACACTCTGGAGACCCAAACCCATCTGAGAGTTTCCCCATATATTCCATCTGGGCTCTTCCTCCCCAGGCTGCTCAGAAAAGCAGCAGAATAAGGGTTTAATTTCCTATTTTCTTTTATGGACTAACCGTGAAAGAAACAACCTGCAACGTCAACAACAAAAAGTAATTGCTTGAGTCTCTGGTTCTCCCAAGACTTAACTTCCCCTCCCCTTCTTTTTTCTTGTGTCTTGCTCTACAGAAGCACCAACTGAACCCACTGAAAGATGCGCCATCGAGAAGAACAAATAAGTCCCTAGTTCCCACTTCTTCTGATTCTCCAGCCGTCCATCCCTGGAGATTCTTTCTCAGCCAGGATGCAATCTTCATCACCGGGAGAATTTGACCCTCTTCTTTGAAACACTTCAGGGTGTGGTGGGTTTTTTTTGTCTTTGTTGCTAAGTACAGTTACTTAGATGCCTCCTGCAAGAGAAAGGGGCTGTTTTCCTCTTGACTTTCTTTTCTACTGAAGTGACTGGAAACAGGCGTACAGATTGGGACATGAGATGGTGTAGAAATCCTAGTACCGCGGACCATGCAGGAAGAATCTCTGGGTGAGGGAAGGGTCGCTCTTGATTCGCCAGAGTATCCTCCATCGGCTTGTGTGTCATCCAGCATGCATAGTGCCAAGTTCTGCTTCCTAAGCCTTTTCTCTTCCTTAGTGAGTGACAGATAGGGGAGGTGGATGAGGTGAGATACCTTTCTATTTGGGTCAACACCAGTAAATTAATTAAGAGTAAGCAAGGTGTTGGAGGTTGGTTTCCAAAAGAAATAGTCTGTTAGAATCATCTTTTTTCTGTTTTCAATTCATCAAAGAAACCATAAAATCCCTGAGATTTTGAGCTCTCCAGATGATTCTAACAGGCAGCCAGTGTTGAGAATACTAGTCTCCCCCTCCCAAATAGACACCTGTCCATCAATAAGGCTTTTTTTTTTTTTTTTTAGTAGGCTCCAGGCCCAGCATAAAGCCCAATGTAGGGCTTGAACTCATTACCCTGAGATCAAGACCTGAGCCAAGACGAAGGTTGAACACTCAACCGACTGAGCCACCCAGGCGCCCTTCTTCTTTTGAAGAAAGTGCATTAAGTCAGTCCCTCTGCTTGGAATGTATTCAAATAGGCACTACCCGGAACTCCAGACCCTGGAGCCAGCATGTTAGAGAAGCAGCTGTCCCTGACAGGGTATTAGGCACCCACCTCCCTGTTTCCCACGAATATGTTCATACAGATGAACTCTGTTGCAAGTTAACTTTAGACCAAAAGGGAGAAAAGCTGTCTCACAAATCCAGAGAGATGTGGACGAGCACGGGAACATTTGCCTCCTGTCCCTGATCCCCTAGACCGGGATGCTGAGTACTATGGGATAATTCTGTGTGTATAAGTTGTAGGTCTTTTACAAGGATCCTATTCATTTGAACCCCATAATTTTCCCTTTCGGGGATGCCTTATGGGTAGGTCTTCAAATGCAGAAAGAGTCACCATATAGGTCACTCCAAGTGACATGTATGTATATATATATCTCTCCCACACACTCAAGCTTAATGACAAAAGTCCAGCTAAATCTGAATTCATTAGACCTCAAGGAGGCCATTTGTCTCTTAAGGAAATGAGCCTTACACAAAGCCACATGCCCCTTCGGAACTTCTTTGGTGAAAGCAGATTCCCCACCCTCAGACTGGATGCCCAGAGTGCTGTAGCCTGATGACCCAGGGGGATGCCAGTTACCCGTAGGTACAGGGTACCTCCGGTGTGGCCATAGCAGGCAGGCAACTGCAGGAATCTGGTCTCCTCACTACGGGGTTCAGCTGTCACACCTGCTATCTTTATTGTTTAGATATATTAATGGTTTTCTTTCATTCACTCACATAAATCAAAGAGGCCCACATGTTCCAGATAACTCTAGATAAAGTGTGGCAGCCATCCATCCAAGGCAAGCCATAGCACAGTGTAGGAAATGCTCCCTGCACAGCAGCCTCACATCTCAGACTTTCGAGGAAATTCCCAATATATTTATAAAGCAGGTGCCTGCACACATATAATGCTAACCATCGGTTAACGCCAGTGTGAGAGCCTTTCAATCCTCAGTGGAAATAGAGCCATTGAAAATATATACCTGAAAAGAAATCAGTTTGATTTATACGATCCCTGACATGTATTTAGAAGTGTAACAGAAGAGCCAACCATATTTGTTTACTAAAAAATATGCCAACGGATACCTGGCTGGCTCAGTCAGTAGAGCATGAGACTCTTGATCTCAGGGTGGTGAGTTCAAGCCCCAAGTTGGGCACGGAACCTACTTAAAGACAAAAAAAGCCAAGAGGCGCCCGGGTGGCTCAGTTGATTAAGCGCCTGACTTCTTGATTTTGGCTCAGTTCATGATCTCACGGTTCGTGAGTTTGAGCCCCAAGTTGGTCTCTGTGCCACCACTGCAGAGCCTACTTGGGATTCTCTCTCTTTCTCTCTCTCTCTCTCTCTCTCTGTCTCTGTACCCCTCCCCTGCTCATATGCTCTTTCTCTCTCAAAACAAATAAATAAACTTTTTAAAAAATATATGAAAAAAAGGCCAAAACTCTACTTTTGTGAAAATGCACTTTTAATATAACCAAAAGTATATTAAAATTTACAATGAATTGAAGACTCACAACAACCACACTTATCCATGGAGCGATAAAACACTGACACTGGAAGGTCTATCCCTATCCTGTAGGATCTGGGCAACCCTGCTGTTCCCCTTGTCTTAGAGCTTGGGTTCTGCACAGGAAGACAGCAGTTTCCAACTCAGAAGGGGATTTCTGCTGTCCAGATGCTAAGGCTGTCTTCATCCAGGTGGGAACTTTTCAAGTACTGATGGCAAGTGCTGGCCACGAAGGCACAGGAGGAGGGTAACTGTTCTCACTCTGTCACTGCTCCTGTCACTCCCCCACAACCAGAAGAAGCTCACCCATTCCACCTCCCTTGATGAAGGCCCCACTGATCCTTATGATGTGAAGGTTCTTAGGGTGACAGTAGAGGGAGTGCCTGGTTTCAATCTGGGGACACATATCTTTCACGAAGGCCATACTCTTGATGGCTGGGCCTGAGCCACTGCATTACCTCCTCCCATGGTGCAAGTGAGTATCCTGAGTCAGTGAAAGGTAGGATCCTAACAGAACAAGAGCAAGCAGGGAAAGGGCAGGCAAGCCAGGCTCACAGAAGTAGGGAACTGCCAATGGAAGATCAAGTGAGGACCCTGGAATTCACCCTGAGTTGGGGACAGGTGCATGTTCACCAGAAGAACCAGATGTCTGCTTGAAATTCCACAGAGCCACAAGTGAACTAGAAGTAATGCTGGAATAATCAACAGATAGAGTAGATGGCAAAAATGAGATACATCAATATCTAATATTTACATAAAAATTTAATAATTTTTTTAATGTTTATTTTTGAGAGAGAGAGACAGAGTGTGAGCAGGGGAGGGGCAGAGAGAGAGGGAGACACAGAATCCGAAGCAGGCTCCAGGCTCTAAGCTGTCAGCACAGAACTCGACGCAGGGCTTGAACTCATGAACCGTGAGATCATGACCTGAGCTAAGTTGGACGTTTAACCGACCAAGCCAACCAGGTACCCGTATTTAAATAAAATTTCAATAATAACTTCAGAAAATGTCCTTTCTCCAGGCTCATTGAAATGTTTAACGTAAATGTATCTCTCCAAAATCTAAAGTGGGCAAAAACATCTTCATTTTGCCGTCTTGAATCCACATCTTATTTTCAGTGTTTTTGTGCCATATTTTGAATGTTTATTAAGTTGCCTTCTCTGTTATACAATCAGAGCGTTGCAATGGTTTTGTTGTTATTGTTGTTAATTTAAAACATGATTTATAGTTGGGGTGCCTGGGTGGCTCAGTCAGTTAAAGGTCTAGACTTCCACCCAGGTCATGATCTTGTGGTTCATGAGTTCGAGCCCTGTGCCGGGCTCTGTGCTGACAGCTCAGAGCCTGGAGCCTGCTTCAGATTCTGTGTCTCTGTCTCTCTCTGCCCCTTCCCCACTCATGCTGGCTTGTTCTCTCTCTCTCTCTCAAAAATAAATAAACATTAAAAAATTTTAATGATTTATAGCTCATTGGCTTACAATTTTAATGTCTTTTATGAAAAATATTAAAATTAAGCAGTGACTAATGCTTTGCTCTTGAGCAAATATGGCTCCCAAGAAATCAAATGAGTTATCTAATGCAATTTTGGGTATTTTCCTTATTCAGTCAACTGGACTTCATTTTTCTAGCTAAAAATCATTTTAATTTACACACACATTTATGTCTATCATTTAAATAGATATATCGTGATATGTCTATCATTTAAATAGACATATCGTGATATGTCTATCATTTATGTCTATCATTATTTCTATCATTTATTTATTTATTTTTTAAAATTTTTTTAATGTTTATTTATTTTTGAGACAGAGAGAGACAGCATGAACGGGGGAGGGTCAGAGAGAGAGGGAGACACAGAATCGGAAGCAGGCTCCAGGCTCTGAGCTGTCAGCACAGAGCCCGACGCAGGGCTCGAACTCACGGACTGCGAGATCATGACCTGAGCCGAAGTCGGACACTTAACCGACTGAGCCACCCAGGCACCCTTATTTCTATCATTTAAATGTCTATCATTACGTCTATCATTCTAGACATTTAAAAGCTTAAGAAATGTCATCCAAAATAAGACACCGAGGTTGATAAGAAGGACTCTCAGATCTAGAAAAATGAAGTCTGAAGGAAGACTGGAATAATTATTCTGAAGTGTCATTTTACAGAGGAGGGTAAAAAGGCATCAGTGGAAATGGCACTGTCACACAAGTGGCTCCCTCTCGCCCGGGCCAGCGTGGTCCACTCCACTCTCCTACCCTGCCTTTGGGGTCCCCTTCGAACAGGCTCCTGGCTCCCCTTCCCAGGTTACCTTGGGCACCTGCTGAATGCAGGGAGTTTACCAGATACTGTGAAGTCCCTTCGGCCTCCTAAAGCTCTGGCGTGTCCTCAGGTGGTTGGCGCTTTCCCGACAGTCTTGTCCCAGCTCTGGAAGGTGCTGGCTGACTTGGAGCCAGGGCCGGTGACAGAAGAACATGATGCCTTATATTCACCATCATGTCTCACCTTTACTGCACATCTGTGAGGAAAACACTGTGCCTCTCCCTTTACAGATGAGGAAACTGAGGCTCAGAGAGCTCAAGTAACGGGTAAGGTCACAGGGTTCATTAGTAGGAAAGCCAGAATCCCAGTGTATGTCTGCCTGACACCAACATCCATGCCTCTCCCACCCCACACCTCCTCCTTCCACCCAACCCATGAACTGGGTTCAGGTTCCCTGAACTTTGAACTTTGAACTATTGTTGTTTCCTTGAACTATCTCTAAACTTACCTGAGCGGATCCAGCACCTGATGTGATGGCACACTTATGCTTTCCCCTGTTTCCTTCCTCTGTTCTCTGGGTGATTCCAGTGGTAATGGTGGTAGTTGGTGAAAGGCAATGTGAGTTGAGGAAGATGAAGTAACTAGGCAGAGCCAAAGCAGTTTATGCCCCAGCATCTGGGGCTTTCCTCTCTCTCCATTTCAGGAGGAAGTGAGATGCCTCCAGAGGCAGATGTATGAAGGAGCAGACCAGCAACCAGGGCTGTGACTCACCACTTCCACAGGAACCACACCTGGGGCAACATCCAGCCCAGTGGCCACTCACCCTAAAGGCCTTCTTCACCATGTGAAGGGGTTAGCAGGCCTGTGTCAGATCTGCCTACCACCATAAGGTGGGTAAGCTTCCGACACCAGACTGCAGGGCAGAATTCCAAGGTTCAGGAAGCTCCGCTGACCCAGAGCTAACGCGGGCGATCTTGGGAGAAGCCTGTAGAACTTCATGATGGCCTGTGCAGGTCACACATGGGGAAAGTGGGGTTTGCAGGTGGGGGCCACAGAGGAAGCATGACCCACCCAGGTGACAGTGGGAGACTCAAATTCCCAGCAAACACTTGCCCTAATGCACACAATGGCCTCCCTTATAGGTCACTGCAAGAGCTCCATTGCCTGAAAATGGAAGGAATGAGAAAAGCCTGGTATGGAAAGCCAGGAGGAGCCAGCCCTGCCAAGGGATGAAGATGTTGTTTGTACCAGGATGGGTCCCAGCAGCACCATCTGTTGGTGAGCTCACTTCATTGAGAACATCTTACACGAGATTAGTCAGGTGTTGTTAAGAAAGAAGGAGAGAAAGAAAGACAGACAGACAGAAAGAAAGAAAGAAAGAAAGAGAAGGAAGGAAAGGAAGAAAGAAAGAAAGAGAGAAAGAAAGAAAAGAGAAAGAAAGGAAGAAAGAGAGAGAAAAAGAAACAAAGAAAGAAAGGCAATAAGAAAGAAGAAAGAACTAGAAATAAATAAATCAAAATAAAGAGAAAACGAAAGATAAATAAACTTCTAAAGAAAACTGTAGAAAGAATCCATCCAATCCAAGCCAGGAAATCCCGACAGCCACACCGCCCAATCCCATCCTAACACATAACCCATAACATCCCTCCCTATCAACCTCCCAAAATCAGCCCCCCTTCCCTCCTCCCTCCACCCTCGCCTCCACCTCCTCATCTCCTCCCCTCCCCTCCACTACCTCTCCCTCTCCGCACTCTCCCCTTCATGTCCTCGCCCTCCCTCACCTGTCCCTCCCCCTCCCCTCCACGCTCCCTCTCCCTCCCCCCATCTACAAGCCCTAAGCCCCAACAAGAGACTCTCTCTAAAAGAAACGAAAGAAAGAAAGAAGGAAGAAAGAAAGAAAGAAAGAAAGAAAGAAAGAAAGAAAGAAAGAAAAGGTGTTCAAGGACATTTCCGGTGCAGGATTGGTCACATGAGGCAGCTACAAGGGAGCAATAGGGGCAGGAACCCCGGGGGCCTCCCTGGGGCCAAGCCAAGAGCTGCATGGGCTGCAGACACAGAGCTCTGCAGCTCAGGACTTTGCTTGACAGAAATTGACCAGCCAGCACAGGGAAATCTTTGGAAACTTTGGGCTCTCTGAAAGTTTCTGGATTATCTTTCCCCATATCCTACATGTTCTTGCCCATCCCTGCTTAAAAATATATAAATACATATGCAGTGTGTGTCTAGAGATTTTGTTCATTTTGGGTGAAGGGGACTGGGCCAGGAAGGTCAGATGCTACAAAAACTGTGTCTGCCGTGGTGCTGGGGATGGCCAGCGCTGGAAAGAGAATGCCAGGGAAAGTGTCCTGAGAGACACCTTCAGACTGTTTTCTCACTGATGAAAGAAATACAATCTAACAATTACCAGGGCTCCTGGGTGGCTCAGTCAGTTAAGCATCTGACTTTGGCTCAGAGGCTTAGTGAGATGATCTCACTATGCATGAGTTCAAGCCCCACACCAGGCTCTGTGCTGACAGCTCAGAGCTTGGAGCCTGCCTTGGATTCTGTGTCTCCCTCTCTCTCTGCCCCTCCCCTACTTGCTCTCTCTCTCTCTCTCTCTCTCTCTCTCAAAAATAAATAAACATTTTAAAAAAAAAGATTAACAGTTACCATCCTGTGGGCCAGAACATTCCACAAAATGAAACTTCTTTTTTTTTTTTTAATATAATTTATTGTCAAGTTGGCTAACATACAGTGTATACAGTGTGCTCTTGGCTTTGGGGGTAAATTCCCATGATTCACTTACAGTACCCAGTGCTCATCCCAACAAGTGCCCTCCTCAAATGCCCATCACCCATTTTCCCCCCACAAAATGAAACTTCTTCGAGATCTTTTGCCCCTATAAAAGAGTGTTTTGGAATATAGCATATTTCCTCTCAATTTTATCCAAAGAAGAAATAAGCACTGAAATAGGAAAAGCTTAATTTTGCTAATACCCAGGCATAATAATGATAGTAACTCATACACATTTTCATTAGAATAACTTTTAACATTGATATAACTTCATAGCTAACATGCTCAGGTTATCTTCACTGTCTCCTCCAACTCCAAGGCTACCTAAGCAATCGTCTGAAGACACCAGAGTCATTCCTCCTGTGTACAAGCCTCAATGGCTGCCCAGTGCCTACAGGAAAAAGGCCAAGCTCTTTGATCAGGCCCGTCCTCCTGCCCCAGGCTAACTTTCACATCCTCTTTCCACTGTAGCTGAAATAGATGCTGTTCTTTCTTCCTTGACTTTCACCATACTGTTCCCTATTCCTAGAATTGCCGTTTCCCCCTTATCTGCTCCCCGAATGCTCATCCTTCGGGATCCGTTCAAATAGTGCCCGTTTTCCTGATAATTTCTCATTCCCAATGTCAACTATTCTCCATTCTGGGTCCCCACTTTATAGCTTAGTGTGTGTACCTTCTACCGCATTCAATGATTTGTTTGCCTGTCTCTGACAGTATATTGTGATCTTAACAAACAGAAGCTTGATGTTCACCAATGGATACCTCTAGAACCTAGCACAGGATATCACAAGTACTGTCTAAGCATCGTTGTGCTGTAGAATGGGGGGAAAATACCACCTCTCAGGATTTCCATGAGATTAATATCATATGCGTGAGAGGTCTAGATGCCTAGAATGTAGTACGTACCCATTAAAAATATTGATATTACATATTTGTTAAGTGAATGTTTGTATCTTACTTTATCAAATTATACTCATATGGTCGAGAGGAAAGTTCAAGTGTTTAAATTTCTGCGAAGCTGTTGTGGTAAGAGAAGACAGTTTGGAGGCAGAGCCTACGAATGAGCTCTGGAAAGTTCAGGCCTCTTGTCTGACTCACTTTATCCCTCTTTGGCTTGGTTTTCCATGCTCTACAAATTAGCCATGAGTGTTAGTCACTGGCCCACACCACAATGCAAGCAGGTCCAGGGGAACCAGTTGATAACATTTCTGGAGTTCCATCAGTGGCACTGAGGACTCACTGTGAGGTAAGGACAGTGGTGGACAGAAAAATAAATCAGTATCTTCCTGGATCTCAAAGGACCTGCCCACAATTTCATGTGAGCAGCAGAGACATCACTAGGGACAATAGCTCAAGGCAGGATTTGGTGCCTGTTATAAAAGAAATACAAGCAAAGCACATTCACAGCCCAAGAGAGGGAGAGAGGAATTTTACTTGAGGGGTAGGAGGTAGGGGCTCAGGTGTATTCTGTGCCTGTCCTGTGCCCTGGGTGTTGCATGCGTTATCTCATTGAGTCTTAGTAATATTGTGAGGTAAAGGGTGTTAGCCCATCTTAGAGATGAGCACGGAGACTGGGGGAACCCACGTAAGTTGCCTAAACCACATTGATAATACGTGAAGCTTCAAATGCGTGGCTCTCTGATTGTGGTACCAACTCTGTATTGCACCAGCCTGATCCCCAAGTGAGCTGGGAAGGCTTCACAGAAGCAGTCGTGAGGGTTCCAGGTAGAAGGGATCATGTGGGAAGAGACCCAGAGGACAAAGTTTGAAGAAAGCGTATAACGTATGGGTATGTGTGGGTGACTGGGGTACGACAGGAGGGGATTATGGCTGGAAAAAAGGCTGGTAGGCTACCAGGCTAGCTAGGGCCAGGTAATGGAGTAATTTGAGTTTCCGCTGTAAAAAAAAAAATGTGTTTTAATGATGATAATGATACTCCAATAATAATACTACTTTGTGATTATTGTAGTGACTTTCTGGGGAACGACTTAAAACCATTTGAAGAACAAGTGGGTGGCTCAGTCAGTTAAGCTTCCGACTCTTGATTTCGGCTCAGGTCATGATCTCATGGTTCCTGAGATCGAGCCCCGAGTCAGGCTCTGTGCTGACAGAGCAGAACTGGCTTGAGATTCTCTCTCTCCCTCTCTCTCTCTGCCCCTCCCCTGCTTGCACTCTCTCTCTCTCAAAATAAATAAACATTAAAAAAAAAAAGAGGCATTTCAAATCTGTGATGTCAAATTCCTGCTGCCATTTACCCTATTTTATGGATTAGAAAACTGAGACAGCAAGCATTTTTGTAACTTGCAAAGTGGTAACACAAGAGGCACCCTGGACACCTAGTCCCTGCTAATCTACAATGGTCTATACAAAACTTAATAACATATGAACCCAGTCTCCTAATCTGTAAAATGGAGGCAATAACATCTAAAGTTGTCTTGAAAGCTTTTCAAACTTTATCAGATAGGGGCGCCTGGGTGTCTTAGTTGGTTAAGCGTCTGACTTCGGCTCAGGTCATGAATCTTACGGTTCACAGGTTCGAGCCCCGCATTGGGCTCTGTGCTGACAGCTCAGAGCCCGGAGGCTGCTTTGGATTCTGTGTCTCCCTCTCTCTCTGCCCCTCCCCTGCTCATGATCTGTCTCTGTGTCTCTCAAAAGTAAAAAATGTTAAAAAAAATTTTTTTGTGGGGGGCCTGGGTGGCTCAGTCGGCTAAGCATCCGACTTTGGCTCAGGTCATGATCTCATGGTTCATGGGTTTCAGCCCCACGTTGGGCTCTGGACTGATACCTGGAGCCTCCTTCGGATTCTGTGTGTCTCTCTCTGCCCTTTCCCTACTTGCATTCTGTCTCTCTCAGAAATAAACGTTAAAAAAAACTTTTTTTTAATTTTTTTTTTTTTCAAACTTCACCAGAAAGCGAGAGGTAGGATGTGCAGATAGGGAGATAAGCAAATATTTTCTCTAACCCTGGAAATGTCATTAGGGCCCTTTGGAATAGGGTTCAAATATTCAGAAAGATGTATCTGAAAGAAAGAAATCTGCAACCCAGTGAGGCTATGACGGGGGGCACTGGGGAGAGGAAACCACCACCTTTGCACATCTCAGCCACTAACAATGACTTTTCTTGCTGAATGTGCTACTTTGCTCCTACTAGTAAAATCTTGTCAAACAGGAAACAGGTTTTTAAGGCAACGGGGTCCCTGTGAGTTCAAACTTCTGCTTTCAAATGTTCTTACAAGATGCACAATTGGCACAGGCTTACAGGAAATATTTAATTGGAATCGGAAGGCGCTGGCTCCACGGGCCTTGTTTTATATTGTCTGCAGACTCCTGCTGAAACGACTTTGGTGTGTAAGCATCGGTCACTCATTTTTATATATGCCAGTGGGGAGTGAAACCAAAACAGACTCCAAGGGTGCTTCGGGGGCACAAGTGCAGTCTCCACAAGGTTAGGAAAAGAAAGGGGGTGAAAAAGTGTCATATGAGAATTACTCTTAGAAAAGAGAAGGGCAGAGACTGAACTCCAAGTGACATATTTATGAGCTCAGTATCGGTTGCTTGTGCTGATAAGCGTTGGTCATTCAAGGAAGGAAAAGTCACCTTTGTGTATATAAAATATACAAGATTCATAGTCTGAAATGACTGAACAGGAAAGCATTAGGTAAATAGAGGATATCCCTTAAAGTATAATGTGAAAATTAAATTACTTCAAGAAGGAAGAAAGGAGGTGTTTCTTTCGGAGTTAAATGTTGAGAACGCTAACGACTTCTTAATTTGAGATCAAGGTTAACTGGCTTTCAGCCTTTTGTGGCCCGGTTCTGAGACAGCACGGGAAAGAAATTCCTCTTCCCCCCAAATAGCCCTTCAGTCTGCCTTGTGTGTGCCCTGTGCCTGGCTTCAGTGTGACAGGACAGGTTTTACAGTCAACTGGATGGTTTTAGGCTCTCAGATGTGCCTCTAACTGGCTCGATGAGATTGGGCAGATCACTGGAGCCTCCAAGTCTCCATTTCTTTATTTGCAAAATACGGATAATAGTAGTGTGTGTCTGCTTAGATTGTATGAGGATTAGATGGGCAAATGCACTTCAGCTGTTTGCCACAGAGCCCGGCATTTAGCAAGTGTTCTGGAAAGGTAAGCTGTTGCCATTATTGTACCATAGACCACTGGTTTTCCCAGAGTTTTCCAATTTGGGCACAGCCCAGGGCTTGACAAGTATGCCAACTGAGAGTCAAGAAATTGTTTCAGTTCCCTCAAAGGAACAGGTTTAATTTTAAAATCAATGCCCCAGTCAAGAACACTGTGATAGGCGAGGGTGGGGGTGAGGATAGGAGAAGAGCATTTGCCGGAAATTCTAGCATGGTTTGGTTTCCCAATCCCTAAAGTACCTTGATCCATGGAAATGATCCCCTTCCTCTCCCCACCCCATGCCTTGGTTTTTAGAATGCCCAATGGCTTCTGGATTAAGTCTCCCAAAGCAGATAAAGGTCCTTCTGCCCTACTTCAGATCCCCTTAAACCTTCCCCCATTCCTTATTCCTTACTTCCTCTAGGAACCTGCAAGATTCTGCTCTGATAAGCATATCTCCGTGAGCAGTCAAGCTTTGCATATCTCAGAACCCACCCTGACCCTCAGAATATCCACCCCCATAATCCACTAGCTGACCTGTCCCCATTCAGACACAATTGTAGGTTCCTGTGTGATGATGGTTTGTGACAAAATGTTCTTCCCTCAGGGTGAGTTAGACAAGATATTCTCAAAAGGAAAAAAAGACAGGAAAAAGGCCTTATCTTTGTAGAATTTTCTATCACACAGGATAACCTCCTGTCAATTTGCATCCACCATGTATACTCTTAGGAGCCCCCTTGCAGTGTCTCCTGCTTGTCAAGAAGCTGACTGCCTAGAGTAAAAGACATTCACGGAAGCCCAAGCCTCATATCTGTTGTAAATCCCCTTTTCCCTCCTCAAGCTCCTCTCTGTGATCTTCTAACGTGTCTGGGGGTGGGGGAACTGGCTGGCTCAGTTGGTGGAGCATGCGACTTCTGATCTCGGGGTCATGAGTTCAAGCCCCATTCTGAAGATAAAGATTACTTTAAAAAGAAAATAAAATACATTTCTGGTATGACCTTAAGTCTCTGCTTCACAATCCCTCTCATGGAATTCGCCGGAGATGAGAACCTCAGAGGCATCCTAACCCTTCCCTTTATCTCATACCCCACAGTCCATTGACAAACTCCAGTTTGCCTCCATTTATTTCCACCACTCAATATGCTCATCCCCTCCTTCGTTGCCACCCTGGTCGGAGCCACCACCACCTCTCACTTGGTTTCCTGTAAGTGTCTCCTAACGGGACTCCCGGCTTCCACCCTGCCCTCTTGAGTCTGTCTTCACACAGCAGCCAGAAGGATCCTTTTGACACCAAGTCAGATCATGTCATTTCTCTGCTCAAAGCCCTCCAATGGCTCCCCCATCTCATTCTGCATAAATGGTGAAGCCCTATATGGCTCACAAGGTTCTCACCACCCAACCTCCAGGTACCTCTCTCATCTCATCAGTGGTTCCTCACCTTGCTTGTACTTCTGCAGCCATGCTAGTCTCCTTTTCGCTCTTGAAACATGCCAAGCATAGCCCTACCTCAGGGTCTTTGCACATTCCAACTGTCTAGATGGTTCTTTCCCCAGATAGCCGCGGGCCTTACTCCCTCACTTCCTTCTGCTCTTTCTTGAAATATCATCTTAACGAAGCCTTCCCTGACTGCTCTATTTAAAATTGTAACTCCTGCTCTCATATCTTATATATTCATTTTCTGATTTATTTTTCTCCATAGCACAAGTCACCATTTAACTAGTATATATTTGTTCATTTATTTGGTTGACTTTACATCTCACTTCACTGGACCCCACTGGAATGTAAGCTCCAAATGCTCAGGCCTTCTGTCTGCTTTGGTCTGGTATCTCCAGTACCTAGAACAAGGGCTGGTACCCAGTAGATGCTGTAATCATATTCGAGCACAATAAATGAATGAATAGGATGAACACCCTTCATTCAATGCCTTGGTCCTGTGCAGGATGGACATAGTCATTCCAGTGAGGATGGGAATCAGACAGAACTGGTCTTGAAGCCCGTCATCCCCCTTGAGCAAAACAAAGGGGATGATGTAGCTGTACCACCTTGAGCAAAACATCTGACCTCAAAAACCTTAGCTTCTCATCAGTAAACTGAGAATGATACCAGTATTCACCTCATAGGATTGTGTGGGCAAACAACTGATGAAAAGTGCTTTGTCCAGTACTTCGAAAGTGCTAGATATATTTGCTGTTATTATTATTCTCAGATGTCATAAACCCCCAAAGAAAAACTTCAGCCACAGAGTGAAAGCAAGAGAGCAGAGAATCTTTTCTGAACTAATCACCAAATGGAAGAGTGGCTGCAACAAAGGAGCCCATTGGATTTCTCACTGGAAATTGCTGCATTCTCATTACTATAAAGTACACCATCAATAACTTCCTTAGAGAAGCAAAAAGGGGCCTGGCAGGAAGTAGAAAAATATTTTCCAACCACTGAAGATTACAAAATGGACTCCCTGCATCAATCAAGTGTTTTTTTTCTTCCAGTGGGGTAATCTCGAGTACATGACACAAGATAAACACCGAGCCATGCTCCATGAAATTGATGAAAGGATGTTGTTTATTTTCATCACATCTATTAGACTTGAAAGATATCCTTTAGTTCTCAAATCACCATCAGTGTCCGTGTTTATTTCTGGCTTGCTGAGGGCTTTCACAAATAATAAAAGGCTGGTCTTTCAGTTCTGGCAAGCTAGTCACATGCCAGAGGGCAGAGGGTTTCCGATGGTTGGGGCGTGGTGGGACACTGCACTGATGTGTTGGGGTTTTCAAGCAGCTTTTTCGGGGGGTTTACCAAAAATTGAAATTCTGTACGATTCAGAAAATGGCAGTGGTCCTATCTGCCAGGGGAAGCCATCAAGTCTGAGTAGGCTGTTCGGAGCCTGATGTAGGCATCTCACAAGTGGTAACGACATTGCCCATAATTCAGAGGAGTTCGGTGCTCTGCCTCCGTCTGTGCTACAAGCAGCTGATAAATAGCCCTAATAAACCCCCTCTGGCTGCCTCTTGCGCTCTGCCCTTCCCTCCCAGTACTGCTGTCTTCCATACTGGAGAAGTCTAACGAATGTAGAGGTCATAGCAAGAACAATGGAAGGGTGCTCATGCACTGTAATTCTGTCCAGCAGTGCCACTGCACATTCATGCATGCCGTTCCTTGTCCTGGGGTCCTTCTGCCCTATTTCTGAGCTGAACGGGGGATCAGGGAGTTGTTAGGCAGTGAAGATTTCTCCATCTGGTATCCTTTACTATCCTCTTACTATCAAAAGTATCAAAACTACTGTTAATTCCAAATAAAAGTAAAACCAGGGTCTCAGACTTTTTTTGTTAAGAAGAGAAGTTGGCAGGATTTATGATGGAAAATGTTCAAGGATAGGTGCCCTAGGAGGGCTCAAAATATTCTCCAAATCCTAAGCAACAGGCGTGGTGTGACTACAGTACTGAGGGCTAAGTAGGGTTAGCTCTTGGTACTTGGAGATTTTTCTGTGTGGCCATCAAAGAACATCTGCTGTTAGATAGGTATTTCCACAAGGTCCACCCCCCTCCCGTTACCGTTTTCAGTAAATGTCCTTCCCCCAAAATTAAGTCCAGTTCCCCCAATCCCCAGCACACACTGTACCCTCGCTGGTGTCATCGTATCTCTCCAACATACTGCTCATCCAAAAATCAATACTTCTAGGTTTTTACACACAGTGAGGATGGGAGCAGGTACCTGGGATCAAGCCCCCCAGGAAAGCCACTGTCCCCAACACACTATCAATTAGTGAATCCCCCTAAAGATACCCAGACTGTTCCCAGAAATGGTCTCCCCCACCCCCGGGGTGGGACAACGACCAGCTTAGCGGTCTGAAACCCGATTGTCACCACTTCTTTGGAGTTAGGACCACACTAAGGTGATAACCAGTCTGACAAAACTAGTCACTTGCTCTTCTAAGCAAAGGCCAGGTCTTTGCATTTAACCTGGAAGAGAAGGTCACCCTGAAGAAGCAAGACACTCTGAGAAATAGACATTCTTTGCTCATGCCTGGGAAGGCTCCCGTCCCTCAGTGAGAGACAGTTTATTTTATTTTTTTATGTTTATTTATTTATTTTGAGAAAGAGAGAGCATGAGCAGTGGAGGGGCAGAGAGAGAGAGAGAGAGAGAGAGAGAGAAAATTCCAAGCAGGCTCCATGTTGTCAGCATGGAGGCCAATGAGGGGCTATAACTCACGAACCAAAAGATGGTGACTTGAGCTGAAACCAAGAGTCAGATGCTTAACCAACTGAGCCACCCAGGTGCCCCGAGAGACACTTTATGATTAAAACAACTTTTACAACTGATAAAAGGATGATTGAAATTTCCTGATCATGCTAAGAATGTAGTGACTTGGAGAACTTATGCTAAGCAGAGCTTCTAACTTTCCCTTTCGTTTCCTAATGCTCCTGGAACCTATAACATTTTGGGATGAGCCCTGACTGCTGCAAAGCACATTAGACTCATTCAGCAGACCTGGGAATGTCTCTCGTCCATCCCCAGCCTCTGTGTCCCCGGCTGTAAAATGGAGACTGGACTTGATGGGCTTTAGAATCCCCTCCTGCTTCAAAGTTTTGTGATTCTGCAAGAGTGGTTCCTTCCCCTGTTAGGCTTTTTGTCCTAGAGTGAGGTCATCAGAGTAGTAACCCGTGGCCTCTAGGTTCTTTTTTTTTTTTTCTTTAAACGTTTATTTATTTTTGAGAGAGAGAGAGAGAGGCAGACAGAGTGTGAGCCGAGAAGGGGCAGAGAGAGAAGGAGACACAGAATCTGAAGCAGGCTCCAGGCTCTGAGCTGTCAGCACAGAGCCCAACATGGGGCTCGAACCCACGAACCGTGAGATCATGGCCTAAGCCGAAGTCCAGCTCTTAACCGACTGAGCCACCCAGGCACCACAGCCCCCCCTCCTCCCCAGGGCTCTAAAAAGTCTTCTCCAGAGTTGCATGTCTACCAGGCTCAGAATGCCTGCCCCACAGGAGTCAACTCTGCAGGGCCCAGTGGAGGCCCCTGATCCCCCGGGGAGGAGGGAGCTTCCTGAGTGTCAGTGCCCTGCCCCAGAGGACATTCTGCAATTACAGTGGCATCACCCCTGGTTTATTGATGAGAATCCTGAGATGGGTCCTCAACTTGTCTAACAGCTTGGTCATTTAATCATACCCTCTTTTTTTTTTTTCTTTTTTTTAACTACCAAGATTTTCCCCCGAAACTAAGGGTGGAGAGTAGCTGTGAGTCAGAGGTGCAAGAACAAAGGACACCATCCCCCAAAGAGGAAATACAGAAAGGATTATCCTTTTTCAAAGGTGCAATAATGAAATACTTTCCTTCCCCTGGACAGGCAATTTTATCAGGGTTCACTGCAGGGGGAACAAGATGCTATTGTCTTGATTTAATTGGCATAATATCTCCCCTTCCTCCAAACGAGAGTTCATACATCTGCTAAGTGCTTTCTTCTTGAGGATGAAATCCTTTTCAACTTCGCACATTTCCTCTTGCTCAGGCCTCTCACCGGGCTCCAGAGGAGAAAGTCCTTTCTTCTGCCCAGTGACGGCCTCCCTCATTGAGCTGGTGGGTGCAGGTTCTTAGGGCTCTGTGGGACTCTCTCTGGTCCTGTTATCTTCATCACTCACCTCAACACGGCACGGACACTAGACTAGTCCACAAGGGAGCAGGCTCTCCAGTTCCTACAAAAGTCATAGAGTTCCCAAACTGGATCTTTGCTGAGACTGGGAAGCTGTTGTGAAGGGAGTCCAGGAATGGAGAAGGAAAGGAGGAGAATTCTGCCAGGAAATCCTGATCTTTTTGTCCATTGGAGTGGAAGAAAAGGAAGAGTTGAGTAATTGACGGAGTCCTGTTGGCCAGAGCTCGCATGACCACAGCATTGGTCCTGTGCAGGATGGACATAGTCATTCCAGTGAAGATGGGAATCAGACAGAACTGGTCTTGAAGCCCATCGTCCCCCTTGAACAAAACGATCTACCTGTGGTCCCTCTTCCTTAGTGTTCTTTCCATACACAGGCCAGCTGTCCCCTTGACCATCAAAGTCAGGTTGGCTGCATCGGGGCAGGGCTGGCCAAGGGGCAACTGTTGTTATCCCTACCACCTTCAGGCTCAGAGAACATGGAAGCGAGCATTCCAGACACCATAGCTGCCTGCCTGCCCCTCTGGCAGCCTTATTTTCAGAGGCATTTGAGAACAAAGAAACTCAAAAGGGGATCAGGTAGTGGGTTGGAAGGTGTAACCTCACAAGGAGAACAATGGGAAATCCAAATATCAGGCAGACGGTATCGGGAGACACTTGCATACAGAGCCACACTTTGTCCTAACTCTAAGCTTTCTTGATAACTGAATCCATGACTAATGCACCTCCCACCCACCCACCCCAAATCATGCATATTGTTGAATGGGACCCTTAGACGTCAGGGTAGAACTTCAACCCAATAACAAGTTAATAAATTCCTAAAGGTCAAATTAAACTTACTCATGGAAATGCTGTTCATTCCCCACCCTCCACGTCCTCCCCATTCTGTGACTAGGAAAAGAGGATTAAAATCTCTAGCGTTTCTTATCAAGAACTTCTCTAACCCAACTTGTTATGACAGTGCTCTGGCATGTGGGTTTCAACAGCCCATCCGTTCCTGCTGTGCCATGAAACTTACAGAAAAACCAGGTCTCGGGGTGCCAGGGTGTCTCAGTTGGTTAAACATCCAACTCTTGATTTTGTCTCAGGTCATAACCTCACAGTTGTGAGATTTCAGCTCAGTGTGGAGTCTGCTTGGGATTCTCTCTCTCCCTCTCTCTGTCCTTGCCCTGCTCATGTGCAAGCTCAAGTGCAAGCTTGCGGGCACACACGCATGTGCTCTCTCTGTCAAAATAAATAAATAAACATTTTTTAAAAGGAAGGAAGGAAGGAAGGAAGGAAGGAAGGAAGGAAGGAAGGAAAAGAAAGAAAGAAAGAAAGAAAGAAAGAAAGAAAGAAAGAAAGAAAGAAGGGAGGGAGGGAGGGAAAGCCTGGTCTTGAATCAGGCTATGAAACCCTACATAAGTTACAGGTTTAACTGTCAAGAAACAAGAGATTCATAGTTGTTTTCTTCTTGTGGTTTTAGGTTTTTTGAAAGTCCAGAAAGCTCAGAAAGACTTAGTCAAAAATATCTCTAGAAGTGGGGGAATTCCTAGCATTATTTTTCACCTTTTCCATTGGAGAGCACCTTTCCTCAAAACTGAATCCCACAAAAGATCCTTCATACCTCCAGACAAAAAAAGATACAAGAAAATAAAAACTAACTCAAGAAAAGAAGCCTTTTCCCCTCCCCCATTTTGTCAGAAGAATATGATAAACACTCATTTTTAAATTTTAATTCTGGAATATAACGTTAGATGCATTATAAGCAGCCCAGGATAAAATCAGTGTGTTAGCCCACCATGACCCAGGTACTTTGGTCTGGAGGCACTTTTCCAAAGCTCTCATGAGTCAAAGAAAGTTCTGCCTACCAAAGCTCTCAGACTTCTGAGTGGAAAGGGATCTTTTCCTTCAAAGCCTTTTCCAGCCTGTGTGAGCAGCTCAAAAAGCAGAGTGATGGTCACCTTGTTTTATGAAAACCCCTGAGCCAAGAATGACTCAAGACTAGAGGCTTTCATCTTCCACAATGGTGATCTCTAGCCCCCATTCATATTCCAACACACAAACACACAGATGCACCAACAGCTGTCAGGACCCATGAAAAGGGATATTGGCTTAGAATGGAAATAAATCTGAGTTGTAAAATATGGGTTTGGACTTCCAGATATAAGACGAAGATGTCCTAGGGATATAACGTCCAGCAAGGTTGACTATAGTGAACAGTATTACATCGTATATTTGCAAGTTGCTAAGAGAGTCTATCTTAAAAGATCTCATCAGAAGAAAAAAAAATTGTAACTGTGTGTGGTGATGGATGTTAACTAAACAAATTGTGGTGATCATTTTGCTGTGTTAACCTATATCAAATCATTATGTTGTACACCTCAAAATAATCCAATTATATCTCAATTTTTTAAAAATGTGGGCTTGGAGCTGAGCTTCATTTCATGAGAAGGATGTTGCCCTCAGAGCCTTTCCCCTCCAGCAAACCAGGGGTGGAGGATGGGTGGGAGGGTAGGGAAGTGCTAATTTCCCCCAACCAAACCTCACTAAGAAAAGTGTTGACGTCCACCTGAGACATAGCTCCAAGGTGAAAGGAGGGAAGGGGGAGTCCGTGTCCTTGCTCTGAGTCAGTATTTCACTAAACCACTCTGATTTTCTTCTCTAATGCCTTTTACAGTTAACATTTTTCCAATGGCTTTCAATCAGGCCTCTGGTGCTTAGACCACCACAAGTGAGCCAATGGGTAAATCTCTGTCTGTTTTGCCCATCTGACCGAGACTGAGAAATGAGAAGCAAAATGGCGGACAGAAGGACAGAAATGAAAGGTTGACCTCCCAAACCACATGACAAAATGTATCGACTTTTCTGCATTTTAACCGCTGATTGAAAATTCATTTTGCAGCTCTGCCCATAAAGAGACATTAAATATTTTGCAAAAAGAAAAAAAGCACAGTTATTAGATCTGAGAGCCAAGTCCTATTCCAGAATGAGAACTGTAAAGTTACCTGATAATAAAAAGGTAAACAATGATGAAGAATGATGAGGTCTCCACAGCCACGTAACTGCTGGGTGCCACTTAGAGCCATGCAGTCTGCCCACCCTCAGGGTGGCCAAAAACAGTGTCCTCTGGTGCGGAGCGAATGAGCAATTCAACCTTTCTAGGCAGTTGGCTATCCATCCTCTACCAGAGAAAAGGCTGCCCTTTGATTCCTTTCCAAAATTCTGAGTTGTTCATGTGTATGTATTTTTCTATTGCCACTTACTTTTCTACCACCAAACAAAAGCCAGAATTTTTCTATCCTCTATCTGTCTGTCTATGTGAGTGCATAGGAGACAGAGAAAGTGGTATTACTTAAAAATGGTATTTCATGGCGTGCCTGGTGGCTCAGTTGATTAGGTGTCAGATTCTTGATTTAGGCTCAGATCATAATCTCACACTTTGGGAGATCGAGCCCTGCATTGGACTCTGTGTTGACAGTGTGGAGCCTGCTTGGGATACTCTCTCTCCCTCTCTCTCAGCCCCTCCCCTGCTCACTCGTGTGCACACACTCTCTAAATAAATAAATAAATAAATAAATAAGCAACATTTTAAAAACATGATATTTCAAGGGCTCTACGTGGTTCAGTTGGCTAAGTGTCAGACTCCTGATCTCAGCTCAAGTCTTGATCTCTGGGTCATGAGTTCAAGCCCCCTGCTGGGCTCTGCACTGGGAATGGAGCCTACTTAAAAAAAAAACAAAAAAACAAACAAACAAAAAAAAACATTTTTTTTTTCGGAAAAAAAATTTAAACATCAGATTTTCCTTCTTTTGTCTTTTTTTTCTCCCAGTACGTTTCTCCATGAAGACTGCTTTATTCTGCTAACTCTTCTTTTTCTTGGCCTTTCTGCTGTCCTTTAGGGCACAGTCACAGCTTGGTTCTCCTTTTGCTTTTCCTAATAACAAGGATGTATTAGTTCCCCTTTTGTAGACACCTAGAACTACCACTGACCTCTTTCGTCGTGAGGTTAAGACTTTTATTTCCTCAAACTATCTTCCAGAGTTTTGTTTTGTTTTTAAAATACTCCTTAAATCATAGAAAATTGGCTTATGATCCTAGACATACTGTTCCTAGTCTTTATGTCTTGTTTATTAAAAAAAGAAAAGTGGAGAGGGGACAGGTAAGAGGAGAAGTTTCGATACTTAAGAATAGATCGGGTTTCAGCTGGCATTTCTCTTTTCTACCCCATTGAGGGTTTTAACATCTTGTTTCCAAAAATGTGTTCTCAAGGGAGGTTCACAGTAAATTGTCAAATGCTTTTGATGCTCCTCTTAGCAAGTTCCATAGTTAACCGATGTATCAGGAGAGTTTATAGCCAACATTTGTTGCTCTCGCTGTTTGTCTCTACAACTTGAGGCAATGGTGCTGGTCTGTGTGCCAGAGTGATGGGGAAGCACCAGAAGGCTGGGTTGGTGGCCCCAGAAGCATCTCCGTCTGCTCAGTCTATGAGTGATTCACTTAGCTTACTGGGTCTCTTTTCTTCATGAAAAATGGACTTTCTTTCTGCCTACCCACAAGTCAAAGCCTTTGCAAGATTTAATAGGAGAGTGCTTCCAAAGCTATTTGCAAGAAAAAGCAAAAAAACAAAAAAGTGGGAATCATTAATGAACTCATTCAGTGTGTTTCATGTGGACCTAACATGTGTCAGGCACCTACCCAGGCACAGAGATGAGGAGACAGGTGGAGCCTGGCTTCTTAGAGGTCTTGCTGTGTCATCCAGTGGGCCTCCATCAGGTCAGAGAAGGGCACGGGGACAGCCACAGGGGGAAGACTGGTGAATATCTCCAGTGACCCCTGCTATGAAAGCAAGAGAAATTCTGCATGTGAGCAATGATCCTGCCTTTAAACCCTCTGAGCTATTGTCCCTGTGAGTGTGTTTATCATTATCAGATGATT